>NC_136433.1:297498190-300198190 GCF_052849685.1 Lactuca virosa | reverse complement strand
GGGGAAGGGGTTTATTCGACTGAGTAGCTTGCCGTGGGGAGCGCCGATCCTTTTTGTCAAGAAAAAGGATGGTTCGCACCGGATGTGCATTGATTACCGGGAGTTGAACAAGTTGACGGTCAATAACCGTTACCGCTTACCAAGGATCGATGATCTGTTCGATCAATTGCAGGGAGCGTCTTGGTTCTCCAAGATAGATTTGAGGTCTGGATATCATCAGATGAGAGTGCGAGATGAGGATATCCAGATGACGGCGTTCAGGACTCGTTATGGGCATTACGAGTTTGTGGTGATGCCTTTTGGGCTCACCAATGCACCGACAGCGTTCATGGATCTCATGAACAGGGTGTGCAGTCCGATGTTGGATCAATCGGTGATCGTGTTCATCAACGATATTCTGGTGTATTCGAGATCCCGAGAGCAGCATGAGGAGCATTTGAGGGAGATCCTTGGGGTTTTGAGATCGGAAAGGCTTTACACCAAATTCTCCAAGTGTGATTTTTGGTTACGAGAGGTCGAGTTCCTGGGGCATCTCGTTAATTAGAATGGGATATTGGTCGATCCGGCCAAGATTAAGGCAGTGATGAGTTGGGAGGTGCATAGGTCCCCCCACCGAGATCAGGAGTTTTCTGGGGTTGGCCGGCTACTATCGGAGATTTATCAAGGATTTCTCCAAGATTGTCGTGCCACTCACCAGGTTGACCCGGAAGGGCGTTGCTTTTACGTGGGGTCCAGAGCAGCAGACCTCGTTTGAGATTCTTCGCCAGAAGCTGTGCGAAGCCCCGGTGTTAGCCCTTCCATAGGGAATTTATGGATTTCGTGGTGTATTGTGACACATCGATATCGGGGTTGGGTGCGGTGCTTATGCAGAGAGGGGACGTGGTAGCGTACGCATCGAGGCAGCTGAAGCCTCACGAGGTGAGGTATCCCACCCACGATTTGGAGTTGGGGGTCGTGGTGTTCGCCCTCAAGGTATGGCGTCATTATTTGTATGGGGTTCGGTGTATCATATACACGGACCACAAGAGTTTGAAGTACTTGATGGATCAGCCCAACCTGAACATACGCCAGCGGAGATGGTTGGATGTGGTAAAGGATTATGACTGCGAGATCCTGTACCACCCGGGCAAGGCTAACGTTGTAGCTGATGCTCTGAGCCGTAGGGCGGAGAGTGCTCCGATACGAGATATTTGTATGAGGATGACGGTGATGACTCCGGTGTTGGATACCATCCGAGAGGCCCAGGCAGAGGCTGTGAGACCGGAGAATCGCAAAAGGGAGCGGGTAATTGGACAGGTGTCCGAGTTTGTGACAGATAGCCGAGGGCTCATGACCTTTCGTGGTCGGGTTTGGGTGCCGTATACGGGCGGGGCACGTAGCACCTTGATGGAGGAGGCGCATAGATCGAGATTCTCGATCCACCCCGGGGCCACGAAGATGTATTTGGACCTGAAGAGAGACTACTGGTGGCCCTGTATGAAGAGAGATGTTGCATGGATAATAGAGAGGTGCTTGACCTGTCGTCGGGTCAAGGCCGAGCACCAGCGTCCGCATGGAAAGTTGCAGGCACTGGAGGTTCCCCAGTAGAAGTGGGAACATATTTTTATGGATTTTATCACCAAATTGCCGAGGACCGCGAGGGGTGTTGATGAAATTTGGGTGATTGTGGACCGGCTAACGAAGAGCGCTCAGTTCCTTGCTATCAGTGAGAGCTCTTCTGCGGAGAGGCTGGCAGAGATATATGTGAGGGAGGTGGTGTCGCGGAATGGAGTGCCGGTCTCGATTGTGTCAGATCGAGACATACGTTTCACTTCCAGATTCTGGAAGAAGTTCCATGAGAAGTTGGGTACGAGATTGCACTTCAGCACTGCTTACCACCCCCAGACGGACGAACAGAGTGAGCGGACGATTCAGACACTTGAGGATATGCTTCGAGCATGTGTTATGGACTTCGGTGGAAGTTGTGATACATACCTACCTTTGGCTGAGTTTTCCTACAACAACAGCCACCATTCGAGTATTGGTATGCCTCCCTTCGAGCTTTTGTATGGGAGGAGGTGTCGAACTCCCATCTGTTCGGGAGAGGTAGGGCAGCGAGTGATGGGTAGCACTGAGATAGTGCTTAAGACGACTGAGCAGATACATCAGGTCAGACAGAGGTTACTGACAGCCCAGAGCCGTCAGAAGAGTTATGCGGATAGACGGTGATCCGAGCTCGAGTTCCAGGTTGGAGATTTTGTACTCCTGAAGGTATCTCCTTGGAAAGGAGTGATCCAATTCAGGAAGAGGGGCAAGCTGGGCCCCGATACATTGGTCCGTTCAGGGTGACCGTGAGGGTAGGTAAGGTAGCATACCTTTTGGAGCTACCCGAGGAGTTGATTCAGATCCATGATACCTTCCATGTATCCTAGTTGGGGAAGTGTATAGCCGATGAAACAACAGTTGTGCCGCTAGAGGATATTCAGGTGGACGCGAGTTTGAATTACATTGAGAGGCCGATTGCGATCTTGGATCGGAAGATCAAGGTGCTGAGGAACAAGGAGGTGCCCCTGATTCAGGTCCAGTGGCAACATCGGAGAGGGTCCGAGCTGACTTGGGAACCGGAGGCAGAGATGCGGGAGCAGCATCCAGAGCTGTTTGCAGAGTAAGACTTCGAGGGCGAAGTCTGATTCTAGTGGGGGAGAATTGTAACATCCGGATTTTCAGGTATGTTATTTTTAATTATTTATTTTTGAGGATCATTGATCTACTCGACGAGTTGGTGCTATGACTCGTCGAGTAGAAGCGGGGTGGCTATGCGAGTTTAATGAACTACTCGACGAGTCCAAGAGTAGACTCGCCGAGTAGGCGCTATAAGTGGAAACCCTAGATCCCCGGGTTTGGGACCTATTTAAAGGCACTTATAGCCTCATTTGCGGCCACACCTCTCTGAGAAGAAACCCTAAACGCCCCTTGAGCTTGTGAGAGAGTCTTGAGCCTTACTTGAGATTGTGAATGCATTTTGGTGTGATTTTGCAAAGGAAAAGAAGGGTTCCAGCAAGAAGGACCAAAGGAGGTTGTCATTCTGAGGTCTTGGAGCAAGGAGCTTCACTTTGAGGTAACAAATCGGCCCTCTCTTTCTATATGGTGTAGATTGCTTGAATCTAGGGTTTCTTGACCCTTGTCTTCAAAGGATTTTGGAGTATTTGAAGTCCCTTTGTGGAATAAGCATTAGATCTGGACCTTAAGAGGTCCAGAGAATCCCAACCTTCCAGCTTTATGCAGTCCCTTTGGAGTTGTGGACCTTGGTTGCCATTTTAGGAGCTATTTCACCAAAAGAAGCCCTAGGAGTGTTGCATGAGCGTAAAGGTTGGACCTTTACGTAATTATTGGGTACTAGAAGGTCAGATCTATAGGTTAGAGAAGCATATCTGACCTCAGAAGGTCATTTGAGTAATCTCATGGACGAAACTCGCTGAGTCCATGAGCGGACTCGACGAGTCGGGTCGTGTTGCACCACGATTCGTGATCAGCGGTAACCGTTGAGAAAAAGGTTAACTCGACGAGTCGAGTGAGGCCTTAGGAGGATTCATAGGACACGTATGGACTCGCCGAGTCACCCGAGTGCACTCGACGAGTCTGGTCAAAGTTGGACCGTTGACTGGGGTTGACTTTTAGGGTTTGGTCAACATTTGGACTTTGGACCATTGGAGGGGTAAAATGGTCTTTTCCCCTTCTGAGAGAATATAGGGAGGGATTAGTTTAGCCTTTGGGAGCCGTATTAATTATAGATAATTACTTTATGTGATTAGGCGGAGGCTAGATCAGCTATTCGAGTTCGAGACTTTCCGAGATTACCCGAGGTGAGTCTTCTCACTATACATTACCTAGAGTGGTATCTATGTGTTATGTTTATGTTTGAGTTTATGTGCATTGTGTTATATGTATGCTATATGTTATATAGACCGGACCGGAGGGTCCAACGATTCAGACCGGACCGGAGGGTCCAACGAGCTAGACCGGACCGGAGGGTCCAACGAGCTACGGGACTGGAGGGTCCCGCTGAGACACATTGACCAGAAGGTCATATCGAGTTATAGCCTCGAGTGGCTTATGTGTTGTATGTGGTATTTTGGGGGAACTCACTAAGCGTTTATGCTTACCGTGTTATGTGATATGTGTTTCAGGTACCAGCGAGGATTGCGGGAAGGCGCCGACATGATTTGTACACACTGGCAGAGGATTATGTTTTGAGATTCTGGGATATGTTTTATTATGATAACATTTGACACATGAGATCTTGAGAATATTATATGAGTTTTATCATGTATGAAAAATGAAAAATTGGTTTAAAATTTACGTTGTTACACTCTCCTTCCTGTTCTGTTCCTTTAGGGGTTTTTAAAAAGTTGTTATTTATTTATTTATTTGACCAGTCACATCCGACACAAGTATTTGTAACTAACATTCCTTGTTTGATTCTTCTATTAATTATATTAGCATATTATTTTTTTGACTTTTATTTGATCAGGTCACAGGAATTATTGGAGCAGAGGTTCATTAGTCTCAAATAATTATGAAAGGCAAGATACAACTCTACTTAGTTGGAATTTGATGTTTATCACCTTTGTGCATATCTTTTTAGTTTGTATAGCATTACATTGCAGAAGGTGTCCCTTAATAACAATGTAGTATTATGTTATATAATTAGGGAAAACCACTTAATAGCAATATACAATCAGATCCCCTTAATATCAATGTATAACAATTTTTTGACATGATGTTATTGGATGAAACTGATTATTTTGGTATATATTTGTTTCCATAATTTTGTATTATGCGTAAATTAGTATCGTATAGGCACGTCGTAAATGTATATCGTAAATGGTTGCTGAAGTTTATGACACGCAAATGCGTGTCATCTTCATTTATGATAGAGGCTTTAATGATACACAATGCGTGTCCTAAACGCGTGTCGTAAGGTTACGACCCATAGATGCGTCTCATCTTCCTTTATAATAGGGCCTTCCTTGACACGTATTGCGTGTCGTAAATGCGTATTGTAACTGCGTGTCGTAAATGCGTGTCGTAAATAGACGACACGCAAAAGTGTGTCGTCTTTCGTTATGACAGGGCCTTCCTTGACACACATTTGCTTGTCGTCCGAGCATTTTACAACACGCATTGGTTGTCGTAAAAGGATGTTTTTGTAGTAGTAATGTCATAGGAAATGTTGTAGTGTTTTTATGTTATTAAAATTTGTAGTATTTTTCAATACTATTTGGTATTTGTTTTATATACAAATCAGCTTATGTTTTATATACAATTTAACCCACTTAAAGTGGTCTATAAAATCATCAAAATTTGTAGTATTTATTTTTTCTATAAAATCATCAATTGTTATTTCAATGTGATTTTTTATAACAATGTTTATATATATTAAGATATATCAATTTATAAATATTCGTTTTGAATTATTTATAATTGTTTAATAAATTTCATTTGATGTATATGTTATAATACATGTTATAGTGTTTTTATGTTAGGGAAAACTGCAAAAAAGTCCTTACATATTGGCGTCATAATCGATTTAGTCCTTATACCTTTTTTTATTCAATTAAGTCCCAAAAACCGGTAATCGTATTCAATTAAACCCTTTTAGCCGGTGAACAGGTCATCCAACTTTCAAAAATTACACTTTTGGCCCGGATTTTAAATTTTATTACAAATTTGGACAAAAATTTACACTTTTGGCCAAGATTTTAAATTTTATTACAATTTTGATCCAAAACTTACCCTTTTGGCTTAGATTTCAGAATTTTTTTTATGAATTCATCCTAACTTTAGTTTTCTTACAACATTTTTTCTCAAAAAAAAAAAAAATTCCAAATATGTATTTTCTTTGAAAAATCATATTTATACAAAAAAAAGAACATATTTTCACATTAAAAATCTTATATTTTCTATATAAAAACTTTTTTTAAAACGCTTTTTTATACGAAATACCTATTTATAAAAATAGGTATTTATTAAGTACATAAATATATAAAAATCCGTTTTTATAAAAAAAAAATGTATATAAACACATATTTATAAAAAAATGTCTACAAACACCTACTTCATAGTAAATATGTGTGTGTGTGTGTTATTTCTATTCGGTAACAAGTGTGATTGGACACCCAACTTTGACACGAAGGTAATGAAAAAGTAAACCCTTAACAGTGAAATCTAATTTGCTTTGGAATATGGTAACTTGGAAATTTACCTATTTTGATAGATTATTTAGGGTTTAAAACAAAAATATAATGTTGTGTTGGTTGAAAAAAAAGTTGTATGACAATAAATTTTGTTTTTGAATTTGAAGACGTGCATTTTTTATCTGGGGTCAAAATTCAAAATGAATTTTGATTATGAGTTATTATTTTTTGGTATTAATTCTTATATATCTATTATTTAGAGTATACATTTAGAATGATATTTTAATTGTCGATAATTTACTTCTCAAATGATGTTTTGTTATCAAAAACATGTTTATATATATATATATATATATATATATATATATATATATATATATATAGTAATAATAATAATAATAATAATAATAATAATAATAATAATAATAATAAAAGAATATTTGTATACATTTGTTTATAAAATGTGTTTGAATATATATTTTTATAAAATACGTGTTTGTATAAATTTTAGATATAACCATGTTTGAATACAAATGTGTTTATTATAAAGTAGGTGTTTATAAAAGAATATATAAATATGTTTTTACAAAAGAAATGTATGCAAACAGTTATTTGGGTGCATATAAATATGTTTTTGCAAAATATATTTATAATAACATAGATGTTTGTATTCATTTTTTTTTGTAAAATATCTGTTTTTATATTTTCTATAATAATGAATTTGTATATATTTAATTACTTAATAAATAACTATTTTCATAAATAGGTATTTTTTATACAAATAAGTTTTTAAAAAAAGTTTTTATATAGAAAATATAAGATTTTTATATGAAAATATGTTTTTTTTATATAAATATGCTTTTATAAAGAAAAAACATATTCGATTTTTTTTTGAGAAAAAAGAGGTAAAAAAACTAAAGTTATAATGAATTCATAACAAAATTTGGAAATCTGCGCCAAAAGGGTAAATTTTAGACCAAATTTGTAGTAAAATTTAAAATCATGGCCAAAAGTGTAAGTTTTGGACCAAATTTGCAATAAAATTTGAAATTTGGGCAAAAAATGTAATTTTCGAAAGTTGGATAATCTGTTGACCGGGGAAAAGGGTTAAATTGAATACGATTACCGGTTTTTTGGACTTAATTGAATAAAAAAAAGATATAAGGACTAAATCGATTATGAGGCCAATATTTAAGGAGTTTTTTTGCAGTTTTCCCATTATGTTATTAAAAGTTACAGTATTTTTCAATACTATTTGTTATTTGTTTTATATACAAATCGACTTACATTTTATATATATTTTACACAACTTAAAGCGGTCTATAAAATAATAAAAAGTTGTAGTATTTATTTTTTCATACTACTTTGCATTTGTTATATATAGAAATCAACGTACGTTTGACATAAAATTTACACAAAATAAAACAGTCTATAAAATCATCAATTAATAGTATAAATGACCAATGATATAAACTTATTACAGTTAATAAAACTAATAGGTTAACTATAGGTTTTTGTTTTTGCTACTAACATTGGTTTTCATGTATAAATATCAAATCACAATTTGTTAAAAATTATAATTTAATTAAATAACTATATTTGCGCGCAACGCACAAGGATTCACCTATTTTTATATATACTTAGGAGCTAAGGGGAAATGCCGCCAAACTTTTCTTAAACGGTCAATCATGTAATACACATTTGCATATGAGGTAAGGTATTCAAAAAGTGGTTTTAGAAGCCTACCCTTGTAAATACTCTTTCGTTGTCCGGTTTTCTATTCCATCTGATTGAGCGGTTACTCTATCCTTATAAATATACAATCCTAATTTTAGTTCTTGTAGAGTAAACACTAAAATCTAACTTATGTTTCAGTTGCAACATGTCTATTGATAAAACGTGGACTACTCTTGAAAACCGCAACTCTACCTTGTTCCAACAAGGACTAGAATCTTTTCTCGAGAGGTCCAAACCACACGTCGATAACAAATGTCAAATCAGATGCCCGTTTAACAATGTAATGTTAATAAATTTATACTACTAGCCATAATGAAATTCGATATACTTCAACATGGTTTTAGTCCACATATATTATATGGAAGTATCACGGCGAAAATACAATTCACTTGGTTGTCGAAGACATACCGCATAGTAACGAGATGGCCGATGTTATTGCTGATGTTATGGGGGGTGTGATTGAAAATGATACTAACTGCGATGAAGGGAACCCGGATACAGACGGTAGCAGTGTCGATGGATTTCAAAAGCTGTTAGAGGAAGTCCATTTAAAATTATATTTTGGATGTTCGTTTTCGTCCCTTGACTTTTTAGAAAAGCTGATGCATAGCAAGGTGATCAACAAATGGACTGATAGTTCATTCGATCAGCTTCTTGAGTTGTTGCAAACTGCATTTCCGCAAGGAAACAGGGTCCCCCCGTCACATTACGAAACAAAAAAGACACTTAAAAAGATCGAATTGGGTTATGAGTCAATACACGTATGTAAAAACGAATGCTTTCTTTTCTGGAAAGAACACAAGTTGTTGCAAAAGTGTCCAGTTTGTAATGAGAGTCGGTAGATTCATGAAAATACAAAGGGTAAGAAGGTGGCTCATAAGGTTTTATGATACTTCCTGTGACCCCCAGACTACAATGTTTGTACTATTGTAGACACACAACTAAAGATATGATTTGGCACAGTACCAGACAATCCAAAGATGGTATGATGCTTCATCCCGTTGATGGTACTTCATGGAAAAAATTCGATATGAAGTATCCTAACTTCTCGAGGGAACCCCGAAACGTACGCTTAGGGCTTGCTGTTGATGGTTTTAATCCGTTTGGTAACGTGTGTAATCCCCATAGCACGTGGCCCGTCATACTCACCACCTACAATCTTCCACCATGGCTATGCATGAAAGACTCCTCCTTCATGTTGACCTTGTTGATTCCGGGCCACAAAGCACCCGTGAAGGACTAGGATGTGTTCCTTAGGCCGTTGGTGGATAAGTTAAAGCAGATATGGAGTTTTGGTGTACGTACTAAAGATGCAGCCACATATACATTCTTCAATATGAAAGCGATGTTTTTATGGACAATAAACGACTTTCCAGCTTGTAGTAGTTTATCCGGTTGGAGCGGACAAGGGTACAAAGCTCGTCCGACTTGCAACGAAGGCACTCCGTCATACCGATTATCAAATAAAGTCGTATATGTCTTTCATCGCCGATTCTTAGATGCTGACCATCCATGGAAAAAATTTTGGACTATAATGGAGAACACGAGACAAGAGGCCCTCCTAGATAGTTTAGTGAGGAAGAAATACAAGCGCAACATGCTCATCTATTGTTTCGTCCAATGGGTAAAGTAGCTGCTCAACGAGCTAGTATTAAGAGAGATAGTGAGGATTTCGAGTTGAATTGGTCTAAAAAGAGCATATTCTTTGAATTGGAGTATTGGTCTTCTCTGGAGCTGAAGCACAACTTGGATCTTATGCATTTGAAAAAAATATGGGTGAGAGTCTTTTGGGTACTTCTCTGATGAATGATAAGTTTAAAGACACATCAAATGCTCGGGCGGACTTGACAAAACTGAACATTCAGAAAAGTTAATGGTTGAAAAAGAGTAGCAACAAGTTCCTTAAACCCCATCCACCTTACTCGTTCACGAAACCTGACCGCATTCTTTTTTGTAAGTTCATAAGAGATGTAAACTGTCAGATGAGTTTGGATCTAAAATTAGTAAGAAAGTGAACGAAACCAATACTAACAATATTGAGTTGAAATCTCATGATTATCACATTCTCATGCAACATTGGAGTTAAAGGGATTTTGGGCAAAGGGGCTTATACCCTAATAATAGAGCTTTGTAAGTTTTTTAAGCAACTTTTGTAACATCCCAAATTCCAAGCCCAAATTTTTCATTTTTAATTAAGAAATTCCCAATATAGTTTACCAAAACATTTCCCATGCCATAACATTTGCAAACAAAAATATAACAAAGTGTCTGGAAATCATAATATCAAGTAAAATAAATCAAAGTACAATCCCAGAAAACTTCATGCGGAAATCATTTGTGTGTGTGATGCGCTGCTACACCGCCGACTCCTTCCCCTTAGATGAAGAGGTACCTGAAACCAAAACTAAAACTGTAAGCACAAAGCTTAGTGAGTTCCCCCATCATACCACATACCATATAATATCGTCGGTATCTTTCAACCGGTAGCTTGTCATCGATATCTTCCAACCGGTATCTGTCATCGGTATGTTTCAACCGGTAACTGTCATCGGTATCTTTCAACCGGTATCTGTCATTGGTATCTTTCAACCGGTAACTGGGGACTATTTCACCCCCTACCATTATCACATAGTAACATATCATAATCATACTGCTAGGCATGCATGGGTACTATATACCCCTTCGGTGTCTTTCAACCGGTAACTAGGGGTTGTATCACCCCTACCATTACTAACACATATGTCATACCTGTTGGGTTTTAGTATACTACAACATCCTATGGTGCACATACAACCCTAAATACCTTGGATCTATGTTTTCTCTATTATACATGCAAATATGAAGTTTCCAAGATGTTACCCTATACTAGCATACAAATATCATATACTTGGGGTAATAAAATAGATAGAATACATACCTTTTTTTGATGTAACTTGTCTTCATGAAGCTTGAGTGCCTAGTGCCCCAAGTGTGACACCTCAAATGGTTCACACAACACCATGAACACTTGGAATGACCTTGAGAATAAGGATACTTTGGTTCTCTCTAGTGAAAT
This sequence comes from Lactuca virosa, assembly GCF_052849685.1. NCBI lineage: Eukaryota > Viridiplantae > Streptophyta > Magnoliopsida > Asterales > Asteraceae > Lactuca > Lactuca virosa. The sequence continues at coordinate 300,187,222 of NC_136433.1, read as the reverse complement.
CGGCCTTGCCCTTTTGTGTACACACACTAGTGCCCATTTCACCAACCAAGGACATCTTTATATAGTGTGGAGATTAGGGTTAAACCCTAATACCCATGACCTTTCATTTCATATGATCCATGGGTTAAACACTCCATGGACTATCCATGAAAGCTTTGCCCAACCTAAATGAACTTGGCCCATCACACACATATATCTTAGAGTCCACATTTAATTAGTTCCTTTTGATCACTTAATTAATTATAAATTAATTCTTGATCAATACTAATTAAACAATATGATTATATATTAGTATATTAGAACTTATAATATATTAATATAAATCACTAGTATCCTTTTTCCTCATCTTGTCTATCCAATTGTCCCGATGCCATGCAACCCAAATGGACCATGCCGGTTCGGGTCAAGTCTTACCAATTATAGTTATGGACTTAGACATTAATCCAACAGTCTCCCACTTGGATAAGTCTAAAACTATTATTGAGTATGACTTCAAAAACCAACTGGCAATCGTAGCTCTCAAAAGCTGCTGTCGAACTCTGACCTTGCCGATGAACTCTGACCTTTGTCAATGACTTGTCCATTAGATAAGGGATCATATATTCCTCCATTCTAGATATCATATGGACTGAGACATGGATTATCAATCATTCTCTCTGTCCATTTGTTGTTTCCCGATTTCCGATTTATGATGACTGACTGATTGAACAAATCAAATCAGTCCTGGCTTGGCCAAGCACTCACATGTGTCATCGCTAAATCATCGAGGGGCCCACAGATATCGCTTTTATCCCGAAGGTAAAAGGAATGGATAAACTTCGACTAATATGGCTTGTTCTACTACTTGTTGAATCATACACAAAGGCACGTTTTATAACATCGAGTTACCAATGTGTTTTCGTGCAATCAATGTATAACCAACTCATAGTAACAACTCATATCTATAGGTTTTAAGAATATAAGATATTATCGTCTCATGATCACTCGTGATAAAATCCATGAAGTGATTCAAATGAGCGTGGGTTGAATCCAATACTCAGAACTTATGAGCACTCATGAGTGTTGTAGCACCACTTTGTCCAACATCTTAGACCTCTACAAGCCAACCCATGACAGTCTTGATTCATATCTACTTCCAACATATGACCGACTGTGGATCGTTTGAATAACTTAGTCATTCAGGAAGAATGAGCTAGTTTATTCTGGAAGTCAAAACATGCAAAATGAAACACAAGAATAAATGAATCAAATATGGTATCAAACCCTATGAATATAAATAGACCACTTTTATTTATCACCATACTGATTACTCATTATTTCATTGTTTCGGTTTTATCAACTTTATACCTGAATTAAAAACACTAGTTGTCCCATGCTCCAAGCATGTACACTATGTTTTTCTAAACAATAGCTTTGGCATACACCAAGTATGCACTCTATGTTTGTCTATGATCCTTACTTTGTGAAATAAACCAATTGAACATAATTTCAATGATTCTAATTTCACACTCCCAAATCCTTATCGAAAAATGTGAGAATTTCAAATTTCTATCATTTATCGAAATCTGTTTAGATTTTAAACTTATATGCACTGACCCTCCTGTAATGAATATGTACAAAGTCACAAAGACTTGTCAACAGTCATTATAAGGTATTCCAATGGAGATCAACTCCATGGAAACTAAGTCTCATATTCAAAGTACATTGCTTTGGACATGCTTCTTGCATTAAGTTTTCTAATCTTACACAGATAACTTCCACCTATGGAGACAACTCCATATTCTCATTTTGACTATCACTTCTGAATAAGAGATGCCTCTTTTCAGAATATGTCAATATGGTCCTTCCAAAATTAGCACTATACTTCCAACTGTCACTGAGCAACCAATCTTTGGTAAACCTCAGATTGTCCTCGACAATTGCTTAATCATTTTAGTCATATCCAATTCTAGACCTTTTCCCTTCTTAATGCCTCTGGGCATTTGGAAAAATTTAGAAATGACAAATATTATAGCACATGCAATCGATCCTGTACCCAAAGCAAATGGTACACGATTCATGATGTCTCACATAAAGACATGATTCTAGACCAGTCTTTTGCTACAATATTTTTATTTGCCATGTTTTCAAAATTTGACTATGAAGAGGGATGCCGTAATCATAATCGAATTTTGAGAACACAATATATAGAATTTCCTTAAGTTGAACCAATCCAACATGAAATTCATATATATATTCTTGACTAAAGATGATTAAGGTCTCAATCTAAGCCTTTAGAACTGAAATGAAGTATATCCTCTCCCTTAATTATAGCAAAACAACTTTTTCAATCCCTGCAGCCTCACGAATTGAAACTTTTGTTTTCTATAATTAACATTGCTAACTTGCAACACTAACAATAATTATCATGCTCCTACTAACATGATGATTATTAGCATAACACTTATGCTCCCACTAGCTTTGACATGTACTCATAAATCAGCTGGACTTCTAGAAATCAATACTTTATTGACTTTCTTACCAAAGTTCAGATTTCTGATACGAGATGCTTTGATAAAACTTTATCAAAAAATCATACACCTTTCCTTAGATAGCACGCATGTGTGTCTAAACAATTTCAGAACTATGAAAAGGGATGCCGTAATTATAGTCTCAATTGTTTAGACCTTTTGCCATCTGCTTCAAATCTACTTGGTGGAAGTGTTTCCTCACCATCATTTTCATGAATCGGAGAGAAACCTTATGACCCTTAGATTTTATGGTGTATGTGTTCTTATCCATGTGAATCGTCAAAACCAGAGTCACAAGACAAGGATAATGACAAATCCAAACTCATATGGACTGAACTGAAGCAATCTTAACTTCTTGCCACCTGGCAGTACATGGCCTGCCATTGCTTCCAAGTTGTTATGCAACCAATTGAGAACTTTCAGAACTCCTATGCAAAGCCACCTTTAACTGGAATGAGCACAGAATATGTCAACACGATAGGTTATAAACCTCAAGTCGTGTGCTAGTGAAGAACCTCAGGTTTTATTCTTGATTAGTTCTTGAAATTCTTTTTAGGATCTTTAAGACTCCCAATATCCTCTTGACATATAAGACTGTCTTGCCAAATATTCAAGAGATAGTGCGGATTCTTTATCAAGACAAACACTTCACACAATTGGCCTTAGTTGGTCTTTGTTTTATCCAAAACATCACAAGTTACCAATTTCAAATGTACAAGAGTAGGACACTTTTACTCTTACATTTGACAAGTGTTTTAAACCTTTCTTTAAGATATGTCACTCAAGTTACAATCTTGGAGTATGACTCTAAGAATTGTTTTGGAACGAAGTATGACTCATCTTCCTTATCTAACCATTTCAACAATTCATGACTCCTCTTCTTAGTCATAAGAATGCACTAAGATGACCTTTAGAGGACTAATTATGATATGATTTCTAAATCATTAAGATGATTACAAACATGATACTAAAGTACTCTCCCATCTTTTCAGATTTGAGAAACTTTTATCTTTCTGCCTAATTTGATTCTTCCCATTCGTTCTGCCATACATTGAGACTTTTCCAATGTTTCAGAATTATACTTAAACTTGTAAGTATAACCATATTTACTAAACTTTAGTAAATAAAATAGTCTTAACGAGCTTTGTGGTGGACATGACCAGTGCACAAGAATGTGTACTCGATCCCTTTAGTCCTTCACTTGACTCACACATCCATGTGAACAAGTAATTAGTCTTGATTTTCCAATGCTTGAAAGTTCTCATTCATCATACTATTCAACTTGCATGATTCCAAGTTTCGGTCCAATTGAAACTTGGGCGATGAGGAACTTTCCTGATTTGGTAAATTTAGACACTACCACAAATGAAAGAATCAAATCCATTTTCCAATATTGCTGTCAGCGGAATCATATAAGCAACAATTTTCCACAAATGCCATTGTAAGGATACTTCAAATAAATAAAATTAAACAATTTTCTTTTATTTCAAAACTTTGCGGAAAAACTTATCCTTACAATCCACATGGAAAATTGTTGTTATCTATTCCTTAGAAATATATCATAACTTCTTAAGCAACTGCTCAAAATTCTGATGCGATCGAAATCCACCTTCGCGATCAGAATCAGCATATACTTCCTTTAAGATTTCTCTCTATTCTTTGATTCTTAAAACATCAACATGTGACCCAGTCACATCATGTAATGAGGATCTCAGAATAGAACTTAACAGAGTTAGATAATGGGCTCTACCTGATGTAGAGTCAAACTTATTGACTTTAACATCCTTAGGTAAATTTGGCAGCTTTGCAATCAACGCCCCTTCCTTTGGCAAAATAAACATATGGACCCTTTGGTAATGGGACTATCTCAGACTTAGCCTTTCTCTTTACCATTTGGTCAACCGGGTTGACTATGGCCAATCCCTTTCCATTGGGAAGATAATGCTTTTTCTGGATTTGCAGTGTCACCATTGTCACTGTCCATAAAGTTTTTGGGAAGTTGATCTTCTAATCAAATTTGCTTTACTATCGTTCCAAATCATTGCTGATTCAGCAGCACTAAGCAAATAGATATGATCATTAAGGTTCATGTCATAGTCTGTTTCATAGTAGTCCCAAAGGAACTCACTATGTGACTTAGAAAGTGATTGAACATCCAACTTTCTCAAGACTTTGACACCCAACTCTCCCGGTTTGTCAATATGTGACTTCATCTCTAAGATGTGATCACACATAGACCTTGCTTGCCATTAGGGCTTGAGTGACCTTGAACTTGTGGGTTAGGGAGAATAATTGGAGGAGGTGGAGGAAGTAAAGTTCCAAGAGATTTGGGAAGATCATAGATGTCTGAACTAGACATCTTTTGGGAGATAGTCAAGATAGTTGATCTAAAGTCCTTAATATAACACCCAATATGAAATATTAAGGCTAGGATCCAACAACCTATTTATAACTGGAAGAGGGATGCCGTAATCCGAGTTATAAAATAGTTGAAGGTAGGTAAATGACGATTTACCAATTTCCACCATGAAAAACGAAATAATTTAATTAGGTTTTTAATTGGATTTGAAACTCCTAGATCTTTTGAGATTCATTGAACTTTTCAATGGCATGTTTCAATCTCGAGTGTGCCCTTCAGGTTTTGTGACTGGGATGCCGATGATCACAAAACAAGGTGTGAAGTAACCATGCAAATATACTTGGTACCTTAATATTTACCCCTCAATCGATGTGCCGGTTAACCACACGAGCTCCAACGATACTATGATAAATATTAAGTTACCCTTTGCCTACTTTGTTAAATCCAGGTTAGTGTGCCGGTTAACCACACACGCTCCACTAACGGTTTAAACAAAGTGCAAAGTGTAATTTCATGGATTAGCACCTTATTCACATTTTCCTAAGTAACTAAGATTGGGAATTAATAAAAGGTTTAGTTACTTAGTATTTATCATTAATATTTTTAATGAAGGGAGAATTATAGTCCTTGTCCTACCTGTTCGGCTAACGACCCTCCACCAGTCAAGGAAGCGGTGGGTGAGAGTGGACACCCATTAAGCTGTCATTTTATAGGCAACAACCTTATACCCCCCTTATAGACCGGCTTCGTGAATGAGGCTTACTAATGGTAATACTGACTTGCTCTTATACACATATATATATTATTAACTTATAATATTATAAAGTATAAGGGTTGAATTTTAACTTTTAAAATTCTAAGGGCTTAACTTGGAATTAAAGTATTCATTAGCGATAACTTTTCAAATTCCAAAACTTGAGGGCAAGTTTTGAAACTATTCAAAACTCTTGGATTTTCATAACTTATGAGTTTTAAGTAAAGCTTTAAAACCTTTAATGAAGAGACTCTTGGACATCCATAACTTGAGGACAAGTTATGGAGCCATAAAAACTATTTATAAGAAAAGACTCTTCATTTTTTTTGTAACCTAAGGCATATTTATGAGTTTTTAAGATTCATAAATGTGACTTTTCATATAACTTGAGGACAAGTTACAAAAAAACACATTTTATGAACAAATTTTAGATTAATTAGGATTGAAAACAACTAAAACACAATTTTTTTTCCATTAATCTAAACTAACTCATAAATCAACGAAACATAGAACTTTTGGTAATCCATAACTTATGGAGTTAAATGCTTGTTTTATGATGAAACTTTTCATGTTCCATAACTTAAGAATAAGTTATGGAATTCTTTAAAACATTAACACCAAATTTTGTAACTCCATACAAACTTTGAATCAATTTTTTTTTAAAAACATTTTCATATCCATAACTTATGGAGGTTTCAATACTCTTAAGATCATAACTTTTAAAAAAAACTTTTGAGCTCCAAAATTTTATGACAAAATTTGTAACTCCATAAAAACATTTAGATCAAACTTTTAAAACAAATAAAATAATCACATCATTCTATCTTTTAATAAATTGACCTAATTCAACTCTTGTAGTAAAGTGACTCAAATTTTACAAATAATTAGTTTTTCATAAAATCAAGTAATTATCTTAAAATTTGACAAACTTCATGTTTTTTTTCTTTTTTTTTTCAACTTTGAAAAAAAATACATTTGCATCAAATATAATAGAAAACAACCCATGGCTCTGATACCACTGTTGGGTTTTAGTATACTACAACATCCTATGGTGCACATACAACCCTAAATACCTTGGATCTATGTTTTCTCTATTATACATGCAAATATGAAGTTTTCAAGATATTACCCTATACTAGCATACAAATATCATATACTTGGGGTAATAAAATAGATAGAATACATACTTTTTTTTTTGATGTAACTTGTCTTCATGAAGCTTGAGTGCCTAGTGCCCCAAGTGTGACACCTCAAATGGTTCACACAACACCATGAACACTTGGAATAACCTTGAGAATAAGGATACTTTGGTTCTCTCTAGTGAAATCGGCCTTGCCCTTTTGTGTACACACACTAGTGCCCATTTCACCAACCAAGGACATCTTTATATAGTGTGGAGATTATGGTTAAACCCTAATACCCATTACCTTTCATTTCATATGATCCATGGGTTAAACACTCCATGGACTATCCATGAAAGCTTAGCCCAACCTAAATGAACTTGGCCCATCACACACATATATCTTAGAGTCCACATTTGACTAGTTCCTTTTAATCACTTAATTAATTATAAATTAATTCTTGATCAATACTAATTAAACAATATGATTATATATTAATATATTAGAACTTATAATATATTAATATAAATCACTAGTATCCTTTTTCCTCATCTTGTCTATCCAATTGTCCTGATGCAATGCAACCCAAATGGACCATGCCGGTTCGGGTCAAGTCTTACCAATTATAGTTATGGACTTAGACATTAATCCAACAATACCATCCTAGCACATAAAGCATATCAGATAACAACACATCAGATAATTATCACAAAGACAATCATCTAACAAACAAATCCTACTAGTGGGTCGGCATTGTGGCCGTAGACCCACTCCTACTGGAAGGTAACTCACCTCGAACGAGTAGCTGCTGATAATCTGTGCGGGAAATCTCTTTGATGAATCATAGAATCAAGTATAAAACGAATCAGAGTATGAAATCAATTAAGAATGCGAGATTGAACACCAGAAGTAAATATGATCTTGTTTCAGCTCTATTACGCTTTCGAATGTTTACAGAGTACAAAGACAGGTCTGTAAAAACTCTTATCTAACTCTAGTAAATATCCCTATTTATAGGGAACAGAAAGCGTACAAAAAATATACTAAGGCATAGACACTTATGCTTCGAATAAAAGCGCCTTAGTAAAATAGATTACAAAACATTCGAAGAGTTCAAAATACATTTCGACTAATTACAACAATTCGACCCTTACAATCTCCCCCTTTATAATCATAGTCGAACTACTTAATTTGTAAGAAGCTGGATGGAATACATCATCACTCTTCGAATCTCCGTGTACCAGGAGATTATCGTCTTCAACTCTTTCTTATCTCCTTCATTATTCTTCCTACAATGATTCATACGAACAATTATGTTCGTATATTGAGACGTTGAATATCTCTCCACTTCGCATGCTTGGAATAAGAAACGTTTAGCTTTTCCAGCTTTGTCTTTTCCTGCGAAGACCATTCCAAAAGGCTTCAAATAGATTTCACCATCACCATACTTTTTCAATTCTGCTTGAGTCTTCGTAGGAGCCATTGGTGCTTTTATTTCCATTCCTTTAGCTGTAGCTAACTCCACATCTGTTAGTGCCAAACACTCATAATAATTTTCTATGAAAATCTTGATGTGAGCAACCCCAAGCTTGAATTCATCCGGTTCAGTGTTTTGAAGATACGAAAAAGATTTATCTTTCAAAATCAATGCAACTTGTATAAGATCATACAAGTTCATTAATGGAAAATCTGCAATTGTAAATTCGCAAATATTTCCATTTGCCCTGGCAACCACATACTTGATGTTCTGGACTGTGTTTTCGAACACCACATCTTTTGTCATACTTATAACTTTCTTAATCTTTATCAAAGACCAAACTTCCTCAGGGGCTTTTGCAAGAAGAGCATGAAATCGAATTTTCATGTGTGTACCTTCATTCTTTTCTTTAAAATTTCCTTCTGCTTTGAACTGAGGCATGATGAACATCATTTCGTTCATTGGAAAATCCAGCTGGCTTGTATCAGTATTCGTGACCAATTAACTTTGTTTTGGTTTCTTCTCAAATGAATACATGTGATTAAACGCTACCTTGGCCTCAATTGTTTCGTAATTGTAGTGTTTGGATGGATCACCTTTGTCCATTCCCTTCGGATCACTAGCACGCTGAGTCATAATGCTTTGAATCAACCTTAGTTTTTCAATTTCAGCTTCTGCTTCAGCCTTCTTTTCTTCTTTCAACTTTTCCACAACAATTGATTTCCCTTTATATTTCAAGGCTGAATTATCAATTACCTCTTTTGGTTTCGAACCACTCTCACCAGTCTCCGTAGATTTACCAATCACAATTCCTTTCGAAATAGGTCTTGTAATAGGTATCGTTGTAACGACTGTTGAAGTAACCAGCCCAGCAGAAACTATAACTGGCTTTGTTGTTGGGATCTTTGAAGAAAATACCTTTCCTACAACTTTCGCATCATCATCACTCGCCTTCGACTCACCAGTTTTTTCTTTCTCTCCCTTGCACCCCTGTGAAAACAGGTGGGGCATATGTTGTTGGAAGAAGGCTTGTAATGCGAAATATAGGAGCAAGTTGCTTGTTGAGAAGTATTTCGAATTGTAAGAATTTTTGAGATAAAAATTCAGGAGTAATCAAGGAAGAAGAAACCGGCTGGACTGATAGATCTTTTAACTCCTTTAACAAAGTAATCACTTCCAAAAAGTTGGCATTTTCGTTTGTTGAAAGTTGAGTAATTTGAGGACTCAAACTTTCATATAATTTGACAAACTTGGTGACAACATTACAAATAATATCAACCTTCTGATTCAGAGATGCATAATCTTGTTGAACACTTGCAATCTCTTTTTGCATATCTTCGCGGAGTTCACGAATTTGCAAATTAACATCCTCCCTGGCTTTCTTCACTTCTTGAACAAAGCGAACATGCCTTTCCTTTGTTACATTCTTCAATTCTTTCACATCTCTGGAAAACTTCGAATTTTGAGAATTGATCTGTAGTTCATTATTTTGATCACTATGATCAACCTTCTCCAAAATTAGTGATTCAGAGTCGGTAAGCATCCCAGATACTTTACTCATAACTCTGGCTTCGAACAATTTCAACATAGACTCAACCTCCAAACTTGAAACAGACGAACCACCCCCCAGATCAGCTTGAGATTGAATTATATCATTCAACTTCTGATTCAGAATTTTAAATTGCTTCATGGTCATCAGCATATGATCTGGAAACGCCTCTTCGTCTTCATGAAACTCCAATTCCTTAAACATGCCTCCAAACCCCTCAGTATCAGTTTCTGTCTCCATAAGAATGGTTTCTTGAACAGTCGAATTAGGTTTGGATGTGTCAGTGGACTGAGAAGAAAAAATAGAAGTAAATGGTTGATTGATAATATTTTCGAATGTAGGGGAATCAGTGGTTGATGTAATGGGAATAATGGATGGTGGTAAAGAAACAATACTTTCTAAGGGAGCAGAAGTAGATTGACCTTGAGCTTCATTCTTCGCATCTTCATCACCCATATTGACATTTGCATCCGTATCCGATACGTTTGCAGGGATGCTTGAAGTTCGTACCTCCTCAGAAACTGATTTGGCAACCGAATCTTCGGGTGGTATGACGATTGTCTGCTCAGGAGTTGAACTTTGTACATGAAGAGTGACGTCTGGTGTTTCAGGAATTCTTTCATCATCATCTTCTGTAGACTCAGTAGAAAGCATAAGCTTTCGTTTCTTCTTCTTCTTCTTCTTAGATATGTGTTTAGCCATATCTGTAGCCCTTCGCTTCTTTGATGATGGAGAAACAGGCGCTGGCATTTCACGAATCAAAACACCCTGATGAGCAACCTAAGGCTTTCGTACTACATGAGATGTTGGAGACTTACGTAGATGCGAAGACATCTTTTTGATTCTTCGAAATTCTTCGAAGGAATAACCACTTTCTCTTGAGACTCAGGAACAACAGGTTTAATTATTTGAGTCTCTACAATTGACACTTCTTGAACCACAGACTCTTCAATTGTAACTGGCTTCTTCTTTGGAGATTTCAAAGATTGCGAATCCTTGGTGTGCTTTTCAGAAGAATCCGGTTCAGGCTTCTTCGATCGTTTAGATTTCTTTTCTTCCATTGGCAATAATTTCCCAGTTAGAACAGTAGAATCAATAGTTTGCAAATATGTCACTAAGACTGAATTCGAAGGATCAACTCTTTTGAGCATAGCATCAGGAATACGAGCAACAGATGGAAAATCCTCAGCACTATCTGTGACTTCCTTCGGATAGTGATACGATTGAAAAACAACTTTTTCCTCATCATTGGGTACCAAAATCCCTTCCTTGTTGTAAAAGTATTGCAAAATCAAGCTCCAGGATCTTGCACACGAAATACCATGAATAGCATTCGTGTGTTCTACACTCTTTTGGAATTCCTTCCACAATTGTGTAGAATAGTCCACTTGAAGATCATAATATATACCAGCAACCATTGCATAAACCTCCATTCTTCCTTTATCAAGACCAGATGTTCTCCGAGTTAAACACCTTAGAAAAATACCAAATAAGAAATTCCATAGTCGTGGAAGACCAGATTTCTTAAAATCACTGATCTTTGATAGTGAAGGCTGATATCCCATTTCATTAAACATATTAACGATTTGAGGGAATGTGAAAGCAACATATGGAGGTGAATTCGGAATTTCAAGAATTTGGCAAAAGAGTTTCTTGGATAGCCTGACCTTTTTGTCATTCACCAGATGGAAAGTAATTGTATCAGAAGCTTTGTTGTAAGTAGCAGTTGATCCTGCTTGAGAAAACCATGACATTGGAACAGAGAATGAACTGAACATCGCCTTAGAAAAAACAGAGTTCTTCAAGGCAACGATTAGCATCTTCAATTCTTCTGGGTATTGAGAAACATCACCCTCCAAGTAATAGTTTGTTGCTTGAATCTTCATTATTGGTAATGAAGAGACATCTTCAGTGGTTTGAGAAGGATCATCATCAACATGAACAGAAGTCGCCATTGTTAGGGTTTGAAGACTTTGATGATCAGAGAATTTGGGAATTTTTCTTTTTGATCGTGTAAACTGATAATGAACCCTTGAATCCCCTTTTATATGTAACCCTGAAGTTTGAATTTGAAGCGTGATATGTAATTAATGATATCCGACATGGCACCTTGAAAATCGGACCATTACTGCGTAAAAGTAGCCATGCGTCAAAAAGTTGCTATCACATCTCCCTGAAAACCGGACAGAATACCATACGTCATTTATAAACAGCCTGTATTGTTATCCCCAAGAAGATTGTAACCGTCAGAACCCTTCGTATGGAAGCAAGACTCTTTCACTTTTGGGATGAAATGCAAAGTCATATGCTAGAAGTTTGAAATCATCAGCCTGAGTTGGTATTACTCAGAGCCTTAAGGATTTCGTGAGTGCAGTGTTCCAAAGAATGTAGACGAGTAACAAAGATAAGAAAAATTTGGGATATTGTGATGTCAAAATATCAATTTGACACAAAAGCAGATGAAATCCCGGGCAAAGATTGCTTCATTAATAAAAAAATGATCAACAGCTTGTGTAGGTTCCCGTGAATTACAATCGAGTACTTGTTGATAAGTATCGAAGGGCTTCTTTTATAATGCTTTGTGGGTAGTTAATAAAAATTTCGTTACATGTCATCCTAAACATAAGGTGAGAAATTGTAACATAAATTACTTGTTTAACCAGTGTGGTCAGTGACAAGTTTTCTTTGAAAAATTTTAAGTGACATTGAATTTCGAATGAAACTCACACGGAAATCATATTCAAGAAAAAATTTGTGCTGGATCTTGTTGGGTAACAAACATCATGGGTTTCGAATGTTTGATCAAGACCACTCATTCGAAATGAATAAGATTTGGAGTTTCGAATTTTGGTACTGAAGCAAATGTTTCGTGAAAATCTGGAACGTTGTTCCCCGTCAATTCCTTAAAAGTGTAGTGAAAATTGGGTTTCACTTTCATCATGGTCTCAAGATGTCAGATCATAAACACAGATTTTTGATATGTCTAAGTCTCGATGGGTTTGATCAGAGACCTCTCGCACATATGTCTTCGTGTGTGATCGTGTAAGAACTTTATAGGTGAAAAAGATTGATGTAAGACACGAAAAGTATCTCTGTTATATTTGGACAAAACAGTAAACTCTTAGCTCATTTTGAGAAGAGTCAGGTAGCTTAGAGACTAATGTGAATATAAGCCTGATTGGGAAGAAATTTTCGTATGAATAATTTCATTAAGGCTTTCGTACACACACATTGAGTCATTGGAGGCTTTGGACAACATGCAGCAGCATGCTTCTAGGGACAACTTAGCTAGTTCAAGTGATGAAAAATGTATTGATTCATACGAAAAATGTACCTGACCCTAGAACTGCAAGCATAATCCATTGTATATCTTCATGATTATCTGCAACAAAATACTAAAAAGAAATAAGAATCAAAATATTTTTGTTGTTTTGATTTTTCGAAAGTAGAGACAGAACAAACAAAAATCTTTTTGGATTTTTAAGTTTTCGAAAATTAAATGACAAAGCAAAAAACAAATGAAAATCTTTTTGGATTTTTTTTTTAATTTTTCGAAAATTGAATGACAAAACAAAAGAAAATCTTTTTGGATTTTTAATTTTTCGAAAATTGAATGACAAAACAAAAGAAAATCTTTTTGGATTTTTAATTTTTCGAAAATTGAATGACAAAACAAAAGAAAATCTTTTTGGATTTTTAATTTTTCGAAAATGAAAATAAACTGTACTTGTTGCAAAAATACGAAATTTTATCATCCCCTTATAAGTGACAAATGTACGATTTCGAAGGGGTCGAAGCGTTGACTATGAACAGTAACCTCTGAATCAACCCTTAAATTAAGTGACAAATTTACGAATTCGAAGGGGTCGAAGCGTTGACTATGAACAGTAACCTCTGAATGCTGACGGTTATTGCTTTGTCTTTCATTCAGCGCCTCTGAATCATTCCTGGTCATTCATCATTCGCCTTTTTCACATGGAACAGAATTTCCATCGATCATTCCAAGTCCTTCTATAATTCTCACAAGGGATTTTTCATCTAAAGGTTTCGTGAAAATATCAGCTAACTGATCAGTTGTTTTCACGAAACGTACTTCAATATTTCCATCCTCTACGTGATCCTTGATGAAATGATAACGAAGTGCTATATGTTTAGTCTTCGAATGCTGCACAGAATTATGACAAATTCTTATTGCACTTTGAGAATCACAATATAATGGAATCTTTTTCATATTGATTGCATAATCACGCAATTGACTTTGAATCCATATAATTTGTGAAGTGCAAGCAACAGCAGCCACATATTCTGCTTCAGCTGTTGAAATTGATACACATGTTTGCTTTTTCGACTGCTAGCTCACCAATTTGCCATTGAGAAATTGACATCCACCACTTATGCTTTTTCTATCAAGATTACACCCACCCAAGTCTGCATCCGAATATGCTTGTACAAAGAACCCACTTTTCGAAGGATACCACAATCCTAACGAAATTGTTCCTTTAAGATAACAAAATATATTCTTCACAGCAGTGAGATGTGGTTCTCGTGGATTTGACTGATACCTTGCACAATTACACACAGAAAACATGATATCAGGTCTACTTGCTATAAGATAAAGTAATGAACCAATCATGCTCCTATAAAGAGTTATGTCAACTATAGGTTTATCTAACGAAGGTGTCAACTTTATGCCAGTTGCCATTGGAACTCGTAACTTTGTGCTATTCGTCAATCTAAACTTTTCTAGCAGATTCTTCGTATATTTTTCTTGATTAATAAAAATTCCTTCTCTGCTTTGACGAATATTCAGTCCAAGAAAATTATTAATTTTTCCCATCATGCTCATTTCGAACTTACTTTTCATCAAATCTTCGAATTCTCTAGATAAAGCAGGGTTAGTTGAGCCGAAAATAATATCATCAACATAAATTTGAACAAGCATTAGATGATTCCCAACTTTCTTTCGAAATAATGTGGGGTCAACAGATCCTTGTTTAAATTTAGATTGTTTCAAAAATGAAGTAAGAGTTGCATACCATGCTCGTGGTGCTTGTTTCAAACCATAAACTGCCTTATCTAAAATATAAACATGATCTGGATATTCCTCGTTAATAAAACCTGGGGGTTGTTACACGTAAACTGTTTCTTCAAGTTCTCCATTTAAAAATTCACACTTCACGTCCATTTCATAAACATCAAAGTCTTTGTGAGCTGCATAAGCCAGAAATATACGAACCGCCTCGAGTCTTGCGACAGGGGCAAAAGTTTCTTCATAGTCGATTCCTTGTTGTTGTGAATATCCTTTAACAACAAGTCTGGCTTTGTTTCGAACAATATTTCCATCTTTGTCGGTTTTGTTTTTAAAAATCCATTTTAACCCGACAATCGAAACATTTTCAGGTTTAGGAATTAATCTCCAAACCTTGTTTCGTTCAAATTCAGACAATTCAGATTGCATCGCAACAACCCAATCTGAGTGTTCCATTGCAACCTTATCTGTTTTTGGTTCAATTTTAGAGATGAAAACATTGAACATGCAAAATTCGTGATGAGTATTCAATACCTCATTCTTTGCACAAATTTGAGCTCTTGTTAAAACACCCTCTTGTGGATTCCCAATTACTTGATCCTTCGGATGATCTCTTGTCCACTTTTCCATTGGCGGATATGCTGGATCAAATTCCAAAGGTGCATCTTCGTATATATCATCATTCTCTGAACCTCCAATCGAACAAACATCATCAAAATCATTATTATTCTCAATGTTTTCTAAATGCTCCCCTTCAACATTATGCTCCGTCTCAACATAATGCTCCCCCTCAACATCAACACTCAATCTTTCATACTCCCCCTCGAAAGAATGCTCTCCCTCAACTAGAGTATTCGAATCCAAGTGCTCCCCCTCCACTGGATTGTTTTGCATACTTTCGCCTTTCTCTGGAGAAGTTGATGTTGAATCATCAGTTAGCTTCGTTAGTTCAGAGAGATGATTATCATTTGCATTTATTTCAGCATCAACAACATGATCTGAAATTCCAAAAATTAAATCATAATCAATATCTAAGGTTTGTGAGGATTCAGATTCATCTTGTATGTTTTTCAGAATAGGATGATTTTCAAACTGCGATGTAGTTTGTTTAATGTAGTAATCATCAAATGTAAGATTAAAAGTTTCTTCAACTTTTCGTGTTCTTTTGTTCAACACACGATATGCGACTGAATTATGCGAATATCCCAAGAAAATCCCATCATCTGCTTTAGCTTGAAATTTCGTAATATTATCCTTGAGATTCATAATGAAGCACCTGCATCCGAAAACATGGAAAAATTTGACGTTAGGTTTTCGATTGTTGAGAATTTCATATGGAGTAATGTTAAAACGACGATGAATGAAAGATCTGTTTTGAGTAAAACATGCGGTGGATACGGCTTCAGCCCAAAGGTATTGTGGAAGTTTCGCATATGCCAGCATAGTCCTTGCTGCTTCGCATAGAGACTTATTTCTTCGTTCAACAACACCATTTTGTTGTGGTGTGTATGGAGATGAAAAGTTATGCGAAATCCCTTTGTCCACCAAAAATGAATCAAGGACATTGTTCTTAAATTTAGTTCCATGATCACTCTTAATTTTTCGAACAATCTTCTTCAATGTTGTTTCCATCTTTTTAATAAAGTAAATCATGATTTGTGCAACTTCGGATTTAAGCCTGAGAAAATAAACCCACGTAAATCTGGAAAAGTCATCAACAATTACTAAAATGTACCTTTTCTTGTTGAGAGTTGAAACTGTCGAAGGACCACACAAATCAATATGTAAGAGCTCCAAAGGTGCGACAATTTTCGAATCTATCGTAATTGGATGACCTTGTTTATGTTGCTTTCCAGCTTCACAAGCTGCACATAAAGAATCATTGTCAAATTTAAGTACAGGTAAACCTCTTACCAGATCTTGTACCACAAATTTATTGATGTTTCGAAAATTGAGATGAGAAAGTCTTCGATGCCAAAGCCAACTTAAGTCTGATGTTGCTTTCGAAAGAAAACATATAGCAGGTTTCCCTACTATCGGATTGATGTCCAAAGTGAACATGTCACCTTTCCTTTTGGATTTCAGTAACACTTCTTTAGTGTTGACATTCGAAATAACACTTCCTTCTTCATTAAAAAGAACTTGATTGCCAGTGCCCACAACAAGTTGGGAAACACTTATCAAGTTATGTTGAAGACCTTCAACATACGCAACACGATTCACTGTGAATTGTCCGTTCGTGATCTTCCCATATCCTTTGACTTGACATTTTTGATTGTTCCCAAACTTCACAACTCCAGCATTTTTTAGGCTTCGAAAATCACGTAAATTCTCCTTCTTCCCAGTCAAGTGACGAGAGCAACCACTATCAATGTACCATTTATTATCATATTGCTCGTCACATAGTACCTACAATTAGTGGAAAAATTTAGGTACCCAAGGCTTTTTGGGTCCTTGTAAATTAGATTTCAATTTCGAATGTAATGAAGAACTTTTAACCCAATCACAAACTTTGGTTTTGAGACTATCAATTAAGTTCACATCTTCATTTAAAGGAACCGAAAGATAAGATTTTGATGGTTTCGAATGTTCACTGACATTACCCTTCAAATTCTGAGTTTGTGAATGGACATTCTTTGCTTTTAGTACTGGTTTCCAAGCTTTGACTGATATGTTCGAATCCTTAGAAGATGAACTGCCGTTTG
The DNA here is from genome assembly GCF_052849685.1 of Lactuca virosa. Classification (NCBI taxonomy): domain Eukaryota; kingdom Viridiplantae; phylum Streptophyta; class Magnoliopsida; order Asterales; family Asteraceae; genus Lactuca; species Lactuca virosa. Next base: position 300,169,718 of record NC_136433.1, on the reverse strand, counting down.
ATGAAGTATTCACATACTTCTCGTATGCTTCGTGAATTTGCTCCTTTGAAAATGTATTCGACTGATATATCTTTCCTTTGCCTTCAAGCCAATGATCAATGTTCTTCGTTGATGTCATTCCTTTTTCACGTGAAATTTTCATAGTTTCTTTCTTCGTATGATTAGGAAAATTTGGCTTTTGAGGAACAAAATCAACTTTTGGATTTGTTAGAAAAGATTGAACATATGATGTATCAACTGTTGATTTAAAATGTTGACGTTGAAAGAATTTTTGATTTGGATTTGATTTATTTGAAAATTTTCTTGGAATATTTGTTTCTGAAACTTTCGAAAACCTTGGTTGTTTATTCACTTCAGACCTTGAATGATTTGATTGTGATGAATGTTGAGTTTTTGTTGAAAAAGAGGAATTTTTAGCTTTGAAAACATTTTTGGGTGATTGTGATTCAGACATCTTTTGAGACTCAATATTCTGCCAAAATATTTTCTTCCTAGCTTGTCTTTTTGAAATGTTGTTTTCCTTCGAAAATTTGTCAATTTGATCTTTGAATTCCTTAGAGTTTAGTTTGACAACTTTTTCATTTTCCTTTACAACTTGTTTTGAATTCTCTTTTTCAATTTTTGATTTTTCAACCCATTTTCTTTGTGGTTTTTGACGTTGAAACACGTATGAATTCTTTGTTAAGTTGTTTTCAACTGTGCGTTGATTTGCGAAAAAACCTTCATCAGTTGTTTTTGAATTATCCTCCTCAACTAACTTCTTTAATTCTAGTTTGATATTCTCAACATTTCCGGTAGTTACGAAAACTTGATTTGGAAAAATGACATCATCTGTACACTTGAAATTTGGATAAACCACAGTATTCGTTTCAAGGTAATGTTCACCTTTTTCAGTCATTACTTTTTCGAACTTTTGTGTATCACCATACACTTGATCAACCACTATTCGTGGAGTTTCTTCTTCCTTTGAAGATTTCTTTCCCTTCGAAATTTTCTCTTCATCTTCATCATCGCTATCATCAGTTTGACTGTCTTTGAGATCCACAAAGTTCATATCACAAACTTTCAAAGTTGAAGGTATATCAGTTTCTTTCTCAACCATCAAATCCTTAATTTTTTCTTTCCCTTTAAATGTTGATGCAACATTAACAACAGACAACTGGGAACAATCAACATCCTCAAGTTCACTAATTTCACTAATATTGTCAGAATTATCTTCAATATCAGTAAAATTAGATTGAGAATCGGATGTTGAATTCTCAGTCTTTTTCAAAATTTGAATTTGTTCAGATTTAGTCAAAGTATCATTCACTATGTTAACTAATTCATTCGCATCAAGACATTCATCAATTTTGACAATTCCATATTTATATCTATCATCAGGAACTTTGTCAAAATCAACTATTATTTGCTCACAATCATACGAAATATTATCTACCTTAGCTCTTTCGTATGCTAGAAAAGGTAGTAATTTTCTATGTTGATCTTTACTTATTTCACATGAATGATGTAAATCAGTTAATTTTCCATAAAGTCTTTTAGCAAAATTACAATAAATGTTTCTTTGTGCTAGCAAAAGTTTGACTTCACTTGATAAAGTATCCCTATCACACATAATATTTGTTATTTGTAATTCCAAACAATCAATTTTACTTATTTTCATGTCTAATCGCTTTTTGGTCTTTAACAACTCCATTGACAACTTGTTGGCCTTATTGCTAGCAGACACAACAATTGAATCAAAATAAGTAACCGTCTCATCAAAAGATATTAGTTCAGAATCATAAGCATGTGTAGGAATATTAAAAGATTCGAGAATTTTACGTACCTTTGTTGTCATTGGAGATTTGTCTGCTGTCTTGGATACGAAGCATCGTCCTTTCACTTTGAATTCCTTGTCATCTGAGTCCTCCTCCATTTTCGCATACATTTCTCCATGTGTTGGATTCCTCATTTCTTCATCGTCTGATCCGGATGACCAGATTTGATACGTTCCATCTTCATCCTCATGTTCACCTTTTGCAACCAATGACAAGTTTTTGGCTTTCGCACGAACCTCCTCAAGCCTCTCTGCACAATACGCCTCATCTTTAACTTTATTCTTCCTCTCATCCTTCTTCCGAAGCATACAATCATTCGCAAGATGATTAGCTCCATTGCAATAATGACAATCTATACCAGCATCACCTTTCAGCTTTTTCTCGATCTTTCCTTCAGACATTTTCGAATCTTTCTTCTCAATTTTCTTTTTCTCCTCAACAACAGTTTTACTCACCGCACTTCCTTTTACCTCAGCAAGCTTAGTCTTCGGATTGAACGACTTTTTGAAAAACTTCTTAACACGATTATTCGAGTAAAAAGCTATTGCCTCATCATCCGAATTCATGATGAATCCTTCTTCTTCCTCAGAATCACCATTTTCATCTTCTTTCTCAGATATCTTTGACACAAGTGCCAATGGACCTCCCAAATTTAGCTTCGTCTCCTCAGCAATTTCATTTACCTCAGTTTCGTGTGTCTTCAACTGATTGTACAAATCATTGAGAGTTGATGTATCAAAACTTTGCTGATTCTTCACCATCATACTTACGCTTCTCCATTCTTTTCGAAGACCCATCACAAAGATGAGATTAAATTCCATTGAAGTCCTGGTAATTCCATAGCGATTACAACGATAGATTAACTCATTCAATCGATCATAGTAGACTTCAATTGTTTCACCTTCTATTTGTCTGAAATCTTTCAGCTCAACCAAACACTGTTTGACTGAATTGATTTTCGTCTTCTCACTTCCTTGAAACTTATCTTTCAGATTGTTCCAAATCTCCTTTGCAGTTGTACAACTCCTTACATAATTGTACACAACTGGAGGTAAAGCTCCTCGCAATTCTCTCATACACCTCTTCTCCAGTTTCTTCAGACGATCAGTTTGATTATCAACACCAGAACTTGTAGAAGATGATCCAATTGCTTGAACATTCACTGGAACATTGACATTTCCAGTGATACATGACCATAATTCTTCATCAAGACCATTCAGATAATCTTGCATACGATCAGCCCACTGATCATAATAATCAGGGATTAGCATTGGAATTTTGGTTGATGATCCTAACATATGAGAAAACGAGGTCATCGAATTGAGATTGAAACTCGCCATTGTTGTACGGAAGCTGATTTTGAAAATTTTTAAGAAGATTTGGAAATTTGAAAACAAACTAGTTGAATCAAATCGGAATTGCAAGAAGAACACTCGATTCAACAATTCAAATGCAGAATCAAATTACAAACTAAAATCTAGACAAATTTTTTCACGATCAAAAAGTGCGGAAACTTTTGAACCAAAAATTTGATTCAAAAACTTTTGAATGGATGAAAATCAGATCACAGATGTGATTCCTGCTCTGATACCAATTGATGAATCATAGTAAAAATCACTTGAATTCTAGTGAAGAAAATCGAATTATGAGTAAAAACAATGATGAATTCGATTTCTAGAATCCAAAAACTCTCCAAATCACGAAGATCAAAGATCAAAAAATGAATCACCAAATCAAGATTGCCACCATGGATCAATTCTTGATGAAATCAAGAACACCCGCTCTGATACCAATTGATGAATCATAGAATCAAGTATAAAACGAATCAGAGTATGAAATCAATTAAGAATGCGAGATTGAACACCAGAAGTAAATATGATCTTGTTTCAGCTCTATTACGCTTTCGAATGTTTATAGAGTACAAAGACAGGTCTGTAAAAACTCTTATCTAACTCTAGTAAATATCCATATTTATAGGGAACAGAAAGCGTACAAAAAATATAATAAGGCATAGACACTTATGCTTCGAATAAAAGCGCCTTAGTAAAATAGATTACAAAACATTCGAAGAGTTCAAAATACATTTCGACTAATTACAACAATTCGACCCTTACACTCTTCCTCCTGCTGCTCCGGAAATCCCCCGGCTATAGACCCCACAAAACACTTAATCAGAGTCTGATATCTATTCTTAGGGTAAAATGACCATTTTACCCCTGACCAAGTCCAAGTCAAAGTCAAAGTCAAAGTCAACTTCCAGTTGACCTGACTCGCCGAGTTGGGTCGCCAACTCGTCGAGTCCCTATCTCTTCAACTGTCCACATTCACGTCTTTACTCGTCGAGTTTAGCAACGACTCGACGAGTTCTCCTTCTAACTCAACCCCAGATGATCCTTCATCCGAATCGCCGAGCGGTATGAACACTCTTCGAGTTCATCTTCATCCTATGAACACGTCCTGTCCTCGACTCGCCGAGTTGTATGAACAACTCGTCGAGTTCATCTTCAAGAGTTGGGAGATTGCCTTGGACTCGTCGAGTCAGCTCATGCACTCGCCGAGTCCTATGAACTCCAGGACTATGGATTTTCCCAAAACGTTTGGGTCACTCCCCTGGACCCTCTAAACCTTTCTACCACTCAACTGGGTCTCTTGAACCATAACATAAAAGGGAAGTCTAACCTCAGACTCGCCGAGTCCCAAGAACGACTCGCTGAGTCGATACATTCCCAAGTCTATTTCTTCGATTTCAGGTGTACAACTCTTGCCCAAATGATACATCTAGGCCCCTAAACTCGATCTAGCACGTAAAGTTACGAACTTTACGTGCATGCATGGGACTTTGAGCCAAAAAGGCTCTAAAAGAGGCTCTTAGGTTGCATGGGGGATTCCATGGGTGCAAAAGCAGCTCTTTTCTGCCTTGTAACTCCTCCATGGACCTAGATCCGAAGCCTCAACCCCCAACCATGCTTGCAATCGTGGTTGGCTACCAAGAATGGCTTATAAAAGCCCTAAATCTCCCCAAAAATGGATCTAGCAAATGAACAAGCAAGGTATCGACTTTATACCTTCTGGGAACTGCAAATGATGCACAACCTTGAACTCCCTTAGTCTTCTCTTGTTTCCTCAAGCTCTTCCCTTCCTTCTTGCCACCACAAACTACCAAGAATCACCAAAAAGGCCTTTAGATCTTCACAACATGACTAGGATTCTGTATGGAGTGTTCTAGGAGCATAAAGGGGCGATGGAGGCTGCATAAGGTTGTTTAAATAGGGTGCAACCCCTCAGATTAGGGTTTTGTCCAGTCAGAGTCTACTTGTCGAGTCTGGGAGCCGACTCGATGAGTCTGTCATTTAAATCCCGAATCAAATCCGCTTCTACTCGACGAGTTGGGCCTTCAACTCGCCGAGTCCTAGGCCAAAAATGCAAAATGCTTAGGTAGAAATACATACAAGGAACCAGGTGCTACAAATCTCCCCCACTTATTTTAGACTTCGTCCTCGAAGTTTGCTGCTCGTTCCTGGAAAAGCTCTGGGTAATGCTCCATCATCTCCTCCACCGGCTCCCAGGTCCATTCCGAGCCCTTCTGGTGCTGCCACTGCACCTTCACCAGCTCGACCCTCTTGTTCCTCAGATCCTTCGACTTCCGGTCGAGGATCGCTACAGGCCGCTCAATGTAATTCAGGCTGTCATCGACCTGAATATCCTCTAAAGGTACCACTGGCGAATCGTCCACCAAACATTTTCGTAACTGGGAGACGTGAAAAGTGCTATGGATCTGACTGAGTTCGGCCGGCAGGTCCAGCCTATACGCCACCTTGCCCACCCGGGCTATAACCCTGAAGGGTCCAATGTACCTGGGGCCCAAATTTCCCCGCTTCCTGAACCGGATGACGCCCTTCCAAGGCGACACTTTCAGGAGCACCATATCTTCGACCTGGAATTCCAGGTCTGATCTACGCTTGTCGGCATAACTCTTCTGCCGACCCTGAGCAGTCTGGAGCCTGCTCCGAACCTGCTGGATCCTCTCTGTAGTCTTGAGTACTACTGCGGTACTCCCCATGACCCTCTGGCCCACCTTACCCCAACATATCGGGGTCCTGCACTTCCTCCCGTACAACATCTCAAAATGAGGACGGTCGATGCTCGCATGATAGCTATTATTATACAAGAACTCCGCCAATGGAAGGTAGGTATCCCAACTACCTCTGAAATCTAAAACACATGTCCGCAGCATATCCTCTAGCGTCTGGATGGTCCGCTCGCTCTGACCATCCGTCTGCGGGTGAAAGGCGGTGCTAAAATGCAGACGAGTACCCAGCTCGTCATGAAACTTCTTCCAAAACCTGGAAGTGAACCGCACATCCCTGTCAAAAATCATTGAAACTGGCACTCCGTGCCGAGCTACTACTTGGATATAGATGTCGGCCAACTTCTAGACCGAGATGCTCTCCTAGATCGGTATGAAATGGGCACTTTTGGTCAACCGATCCACGATCACCCAAATCGAATCCACTCCCCGTGCAGTCCTGGGAAGCTTGGTGATGAAATCCATGGTAATATATTCCCATTTCCACATGGGAATATCCAACGGCTGCATCTTGCCGTGTGGCCTCTGGTGCTCGGCCTTGACCTTTCTGCAGGTCAAGCACCGCTCCACATACCATGCTACGTCCCGCTTCATGTAGGGCCACCAATAATCAAGACGAAGATCTCTATACATCTTCGTCACTCCGGGATGGATAGAAAATCTGGATTTGTGTGCCTCCTCCATCAGGATCTGGTGCACGCCTCCATGATAAGGGACCCACACCCTATGGTGAAGAGTCAATAATCCTCGGCTATCATAGTCGAAGGAGGAAACCTGACCCACTATACGCTCGCTCTTCCGATGTTCCTCCTTCATAGCCTCCTGCTGAGCCTCCCAGATCCGCTCCAACAGTGGAGTCACCACTGTCATCCTCAGACAGATGTCCCTGATCGACACTGCCTTGCGGCTAAGCGCATCGGCCACGACATTGGCCTTCCCCGGGTGGTAAAGGATCTCGCAATCATAATCCTTTACTACGTCCAACCACCGATGCTGCCTCATGTTCAGGATCGGCTGATCCATGAGGTACCTCAAACTCTTGTGGTCCGTGTAAATGGTACAACGAACACCATAGAGGTAATGACGCCAAATCTTGAGGGCAAAAACAACAGCCTCCAGCTCCAGATCATGCGTCGGGTAATTCACCTCGTGAGGCTTCAGCTGCCTCGAAGCGTAAGCTATAACATGCCCTCTCTGCATCAATACCGTGCCCAACCCTGAGATGGACGCATCACAGTATACCACAAAATCCTCCATGCCCTCTGGCAGGGCTAAGATTGGCGCTTCGCACAATCTCTGTCTCAAGGTCTCAAACGCCGTCTGCTGCTCAGGTCCCCAGCGAAAGACCATGAATCTCCGATAGTAGCCCACCAATCCTAGAAAGCTCCGAATCTCAGATGGAGACCTCGGAACCTCCCACCTCATCACGGCCTCAACCTTGGCCGGATCAACGGATATCCCATCCTGGTTGACAAGGTGCCCAAGAAACTGCACCTCACGCAACCAGAACTCACACTTGGAGAACTTAGCATACAAATTCTCCCTTCTCAAAGTACCCAAAACCTCTCGCAAGTGCTCCTCATGCTGCTCTTGCGTCTTGGAGTAGACCAAGATGTCATCGATGAAAACTATCACGGACCGATCCAACATCGGTCTGCACACGCGGTTCATGAGGTCCATGAACGTGGCAGGAGCATTGGTGAGCCGAAAGGCATCAGCACGAACTCATAGCGGCCATAACGCGTCCGAAACACAGTCTTCTGCACATCCTCCTCTCTGACCCTCATCTGATGGTACCCTGAACGCAAGTCAATCTTGGAGAACCAAAATGCTCCCTGCAGCTGGTCAAAGAGGTCATCAATCCTCGGGAGTGGGTAACGGTTCTTCACTGTTACCTTATTCAGCTCCCTATAATCTATACACATCCGATGCGACCCGTCCTTCTTCTTCACAAACAGAATCGGGGCTCCCCAGGGTGAACTGCTCGGTCTAATGAATCCCTTGTCTAACAGCTCCTGCAGCTGTGTAGACAACTCATGCATCTCAGGAGGAGCCAACCGATACGGTGCCTTGGCTATCGGAGCCGCACCAGGGACTAGTTCAATCCTAAACTCTACCTGTCTCTCCGGAGGTATCTCGGGCAACTCCTCGGGGAATACATCCGCAAATTCTCGTACCACGAGCACATCGCCCACCGTTGCCTTACCCATCTACCGGGTATCCATCACATAGGCAACAAATCCTACGCAACCCTGCTGAAGGTAATGCCTAGCTCTCGCTGCTGAACATAAAGTTGGTCCTCGCTGTGGCCTCTCGCCCTAAATCACCAGCTCTCCCCCACTTGGGGTCCTGATCCGCACCAACTACTGCGCACAGTCAATCACTGCCCCATTGGGGCTTAGCCAATTCATACCGATAATAACCTTGTTCCCCCGCAAATGTATGGGAACCAGATCTACCAGATAACGCTCCTCAAACAATCGCAGGACGCAATCTCGGTAGACTTCTGATGCTCTCACTGACCGGTCGTCCGCGATCTCGACCTCTAGAGGGCAATCCAACATGCCCGACGACTCAGGCAACTTCTTGCTAAGCGCAAGAGAGACAAATGATCGGGTAGCACCCGAATCAAATAATACCTAAACTGGGATACCGTTCACATGGAACGATCCTATACAGAGCACATACATCACATATCCAAATCACAGCGACATAAACAAAAGCATAAGAAAAGATCATACCCGTCACCACATCGGGTGAAGCGCGTGCCTCCTCGGCTGTCAACTGGAATGCTCGGCTCCGCACCACTGGAGCCTCTGACTTGGCCTTCCGGCCATCTGCAACCCACGTTGTCGCTGAAACCGGTGCCACTGCTGACGCTGCTATCAGTCTAGGGCAGTTGGCCTTCTTATGGCCCCTCTGATTGCAATGGAAGCAAATCAGGTCTGACATCTGCACTGTCGGGGCGGGGGCAGTACAATCTCTGCCAAAATGCCCAGTCTTGCCGCACTTATAGCAGCCTGAACCCGGCGCAGTGCGGCAAACCCCCTCATGTGACCGACCGCACTTTCCACAGCGGTCCCGGACCTGCTGGCCCTTCGACCTAGAGTCAAATCCCTTGGGTTTCTTCCCCGAAACCCCCGTGACCTGCACAGTCTCTGCCTTCCTCTTCCCGAGGTGCTCCAGATCGATCTCCCTCTCCCGCGCCCTGGCAATCATGGAGTCGAGGGTCGGACATGCCGAGAAGCTGACATGCTCCCTGATATCGGCTCTCAACATGTCGTGATAGCGGGTCCTCCTCATATCCTCATCTTCTGCATACTGGGGCACCAATAAAGCCCTCTCCTGGAACTTGGCGGTGATCTCTGCCACAGTCTCTGTAGTCTGTCTCATATCCAAAAACTCCCGTGCCAGCTGCTGGAGCTCCACAGCTGGTGCAAACTCGGCCCTGAATCGGGTCACGAAATCTGACCACGTCATAGCCTCGATGGCTGGGGCTCCCAATGTATCACCAATCAACTCCCACCAATCTCTGGCTCGATCTCTCAAACATCCTGCAGCAAAACGGACCTTCGACCCTTCCGGGCAGAAGCTCGTCAACTGCGCAGACTCGATGTCTGCGATCCATCTCCTAGCAGCAATGGGGTCCTTCACCCCGTGATAATCCGGCGCACCGCTCCCTCGGAAGTCCTTGAAGGACAGTGTGCGCGTACCCGTATGGCTAGATGCCATATCACTCCTGAATGCTCGGAGGCGATCCTCCATCAGCTCAACAATCCCTTCCTTGATCGACCCGAAAATGACCGGGGTCGACTCAAGGATGCTTCTCGTGATCTCTGACGCGATGAACTCGCGCAACTCGTCATCAACCTGCTCGGATCATGCACCCGAGCCTGATCCCGATCCTGATCCGGAACCTCCTGCTCCATGTCGCGTGGTCACCATACTGAAAACAAATACATAATTGTAAGGATCATACATACTCTCAGAAGGTCTATCACACTCTCCAAGTTTCTCGGTTCTGTCTCAACCTTCCTTGATTCGAGTACGGATCCTCTGCTTCCAGTAGTACGGGCCCATACTACCTTCCACATCTATCCGTACTTTCCTCAAGGACTGTCCCGACTTCACCAAGTCCCTTAACCAATATCCCTTTCCAACTAGTCTCATCCCAGGCTTTCCTAGGGCACTCTCCGACCTACTCTCCGCCGTCAGCTGCACTAGGAGTCCCTACTTCCCTTCCCTAAATAGCTTTCGAGTACTGCTACATATCCGCTCACTAGTTAGGTAAAGTGAGCCAGGACCCCCTAAGCGCAAAGCAAGCAGCATTCAGGCATTGAGTAACCAATTCAGGCGTAACCTCTACAGGCCATCCTACTGCTGACTAAACAGCCCTAGCATACAACTCATACTACAGGCACATAAGGGATCCTTCCTAGATCCTTAGCCCTAATCTAGCATGCAGTTCTCATCATATAACTTATCATAACAAGTATGGGTATCTTGGGGAAAACGTACTTGAGCTCGGCTGGTCGCACGCATCACACACGTTGTTTTTTTCTCAAAACCCTTTGACTCAGATTTTTAGAAAACCATTTTCTTTGTAAAAATCTTTTAAATCCCTCGGTTTGAGTCCAGACACCCCCGAGGGTGTGTCCGAATCCCTCAAACCAGGGCTCTGATACCAACTTGTAACATCCCAAATTCCAAGCCCAAATTTTTCATTTTTAATTAAGAAATTCCCAATATAGTTTACCAAAACATTTCCCATGCCATAACATTTGCAAACAAAAATATAACAAAGTGTCTGGAAATCATAATATCAAGTAAAAAAAATCAGAGTACAATCCCAGAAAATTCCATGCGGAAATCATGTGTGTGTGTGTGATGCGCTGCTACACCGCCGGCTCCTTCCCCTTAGATGAAGAGGTACCTGAAACCAAAACTAAAACTGTAAGCAGAAAGCTTAGTGAGTTCCCCCATCATACCACATACCATATAATATCGTCGATATCTTTCAACCGGTAGCTTGTCATTGGTATCTTCCAAGCGGTATCTGTCATCGGTATCTTTCAACCGGTAACTGTCATCGGTATCTTTCAACCGATATCTGTCATCGGTATCTTTCAACCAGTAACTGAGGACTATTTCACCCCTACTATTATCACATAGTAACATATCATAATCATACTGCTAGGCATGCATGGGTACTATCTACCCCTTCGGTGTCTTTCAACCGATAACTAGGGGTTGTATCACCCCAGCCATTACTAACACATATGTCATACCATCCTAGCACATAAAGCATATCAGATAACAGCACATCAGATAATTATCACAAAGACAATCATCTAACAAACAAATCCTACTAGTAGGTCGGCATTGTGGCCGTAGACCCACTCCTACTGGAAGGTAACTCACCTCGAACGAGTAGCTGCTGATAATCTGTGCGGGAAATCTCTTCCTGCTACTGCTCTGGAAATCCCTCGGCTATAGACCCCACAAAACACTTAATCAGAGTCTGATATCTATTCTTAGGGTAAAATGACCATTTTACCCCTGACCAAGTCCAAGTCAAAGTCAAAGTCAACTTCCAGTTGACCCGGCTCGCCGAGTTGGGTCGCCAACTCGTCGAGTCCCTATCTCTTCAACTGTCCTCATTCACGTCTTTACTCATCGAGTTTAGCAACGACTCGATGAGTTCTCCTTCTAACTCAACCCCGGATGAACCTTCATCCGACTCGCCGAGCGGTATGAACACTCGTCGAGTTCATCTTCATCCTATGAACACGTCCTGTCCTCGACTCACCGAGTTGTATGAACAACTCGTCGAGTTTATCTTCAAGAGTTGGGAGATTGCCTTGGACTCGCCGAGTCAGCTCATGCACTCGCCGAGTCCTATGAACTCCAGGACTATGGCTTTTCCCAAAACGTTTGGGTCACTCCCCTGGACCCTCTAAACCTTTCTACCACTCAACTGGGTCTCTTGAACCATAATAGAAAAGGGAAGTCTAACCTCGGACTCGCCGAGTCCCAAGAACGACTCGCCGAGTCGATACAGTCCCAAGTCTATTTCTTCGATTTCTGGTGTACAACCCTTGACCAAATGATAGATCTAGGCCCCTAAACTCGATCTAGCACATAAAGTTACAAACTTTACGTGCATGCATGGGACTTTGAGCCAAAAAGGCTCTAAAAGAGGCTCTTAGGTTGCATGGGGGCTTCCATGGGTACAAAAGCAACTCTTTTCTGCCTTGTAACTCCTCCATGGACCTAGATCCGAAGCCTCAACCCCCAACCATGCTTGCAATCATGGTTGGTTACCAAGAATGGCTTATAAAAGCCCTAAATCTCCCCAAAAAGGGATCTAGCAAATGAACAAGCAAGGTATCGGCTTTATACCTTCTGGGAACTACAAATGATGCACAACCTTGAACTCCCTTAGTCTTCTCTTGATTCCTCAAGCTCTTCCCTTCCTTCTTGCCACCACAAACTACCAAGAATCACCAAAAAGGCCTTTAGATCTTTACAACACGACTAAGGTTCTGTATGGAGTGTTCTAGGAGCATAAAGGGGCGATGGAGGCTGCATAAGGTTGTTTAAATAGGGTGCAACCCCTCAGATTAGGGTTTTTTCCAGTCAGAGTCTACTCGTCGAGTCTGGGAGCTGACTCGACGAGTTCGTCATTTAAATCCCGAATCAAATCCGCTTCTACTCGACGAGTTGGGCCTTCAACTCGCCGAGTCCCAGGCCAAAAATGCAAAATGCTTAGGTAGAAATACATACCAGGAACCAGGTGCTACAACTTTGCTCAAGAACGCTATCGGGGAAGGATATGAAAGAAGCAAAAGCAACCATTATTAAAATATTGGGCAAATTAGAAGTGATCTTTCCTCCTATGTTTTTTGACATTATGGTTCATTTAATTTCTCATTTACCTGATGAAGCTATTTGCGGAGGCCCAATATGTTTGAGATGGATGTATCCCTTCAAAAGGTATATCAAAAAACTAAAAAATTATGTTAGAAACAAGGCGAGGCCGGAAGGTTCTATAGCTGAGGGTTATGTTGCTGAAGAGGCATTATCAATTTGTTCGATGTACCTTGATGATTTCGAGACTCGATTCAATCGCCTCGAAAGAAACAAGCATGTTGTCTTAGAATAAACAGAGTTATGGGTGTTTCAGTCTAAGTGTCACCCGGCTAGGACAAAGAAAATGAAACATCTCAGTCTGGAGGAGAGAAAACGTCTACAATGGTTTGTGCTTGATAGTTGTGACGAAGTCAGAAAGTATATTGCGTAAGTGTTCTTATCTTTTAATTCATTGTCTGTTTTTAATTTCTCATTTTTACTAAATCTATATATATATATTTTTTCATAAATGTAGTGAATTCAAATAATTACATCCTGAAAGTGATGAAAAAACCGAATTCCTTAAATGGTTCCTTCACAAGGTCTATGATATGCAAAAACAAACATCTCCAGAGTTTAACAAGGATTTATCGACTCTTTCAGTTGGTGCGCATGCAGATGCCTTTACTTATACCGCTTGCATAGTGAATGGTGTTAGGTTTATGGTACTTATGCGTGACGCCCAACGATCAACACAAAACTCGGGGGTTCTAACCGAGGAAGAGAATAAGTAGAAATATTATGGTCAACTACAAGAGATTATTGAGTTGCATTATCCTCATAAATATTGCATTGTACTTTTTTGTTGCAAGTGGTTCGATACTGTAGGAGTTAAATCTGATAATATTTTCACCACTATCGACCCACAACGTGAATTGAGCAGCGAAGATCAACTCATATTTTCTACGCATGCCAAGCAAGTATTTTACATCCAAGAACCTTCTCTAAGTGACAAAAATGACAACCAACGGTGGGTTTTTGAAAATGTTAATCATAGAAGAATTTGGGATCTACCGATGAACGATGTCGACCATGATCCCATTGAAAATGTCGACATTGATTCGACCGATGTCATTTTTAGTAATGCTTCTTCTAATTTCATTCTTTCAATCAACTTTAGCCGGTACTTTCAAAATTCTCAATAAGTTGAAGATGATATTGAAGTTGGTCCTCCAACGGGTATCATCAATAATGCGTCTGATTGTGAGACTGATTATGATGAGGAGGATTCTGATTATGATAGTGATGTGCCAACAGACACTGAAGTGTCTGAGGGCGAGAATGATTAAAGAATCTTTACATTTGACTAGTAAAATAAGGTTTGTATTTGTTGTAATCATATCATATTATATGTATATATATATATATATATATATATATATATATATATATATATATATATATATATATATATATATATATATATATATATATATATATATATATATATTCATATTGTGTTATAATTTTTCAGGATGTCATTTTTTTTGGATTGCATTGCTCCATCTCATAGCTGTTGTGGTGGGCCATGGAGGTGACGGTGGTGATGAGGCACCACATCCGTTCAGTGGAGGTTTTGGTGATCACCAGATCGATAGTAATTAAGATTTATTGTAATTCATTGTATGTATATACAAAAGTATTTTGACTAATATTTTTTTATGCAGCATTGCCTCCAAAACGAAGAGGCATGGCAGTAAATAAAAAAATGTACATGTTATTTGCAGCAAACGGCAAACGGCCTCTGAAGATAGTATTTGGCATAAATACTCACATGCCAATTGGGGAAGTATATGAATGTTTCATTCAGGAGGTTGGGAGCTATATGTGGCATGACATCGGTTTCGATAATGACACATGGACAGACGTTTCTAAAGCCGAAAGGGTTGGCATGTTCCAATATCTTTCAGTAAATTATTTATAAAGTTATACATTTAATATGTTTAGTTTTGATTTATTTTAAATTTCTCTATTTTTTTTTGTATACATGGTTTGATTTTGGAGCGATTACAAATGATCCCATGGCTCCAGTTTATTGGGTGTCACTGAACAATCAGATATGTGCACGGTATAGAGGCCGCAAAAATATTGCAAAAACTCGTTTGACTAGTTTTGAAGGGGATGTGGAGGAGGCAAGGGCTCAAGCCCCTGCGGGTATGGATCTGCAGCGTTGGAATGCTGCTATTGACCACTACTTAATAGAAAAGTATCAAAAACGATCGGCTGGAAACAAAGAATGTCGGAAGAAGCAAGTAGTTAAAAATCGTTGAGGGACGTGCAACTACGGTAGTGCTTGTTTTAAGAACGTAAGTTACAATAATGGTTATTCAGTTATAACATATTTTTTAATGTTTATTCAAGTATAACATATTTTGTAATGTTAAATAGAATTTGAATAGACTTGAAGCATTTCATCGTGGGCATGTGAATAAAAAAGGGGAATTTGTTGATCCTTTGGTTGAAGACCAATATATAAGTTATTATTACTTAAAAATGAAGTAGATTGTTTTTTTTGTGTTAGGTTTAACGTATATTGACAATCTTTGAGAAATACGGAATGTATTAGTTGCTGAGGTTGCTATAAAGACTCATCACATAGCCGACTCTGGTGGTGATCCAGACACCATTCATTGGGTCGCAATATTTGAGAAGGTGCTGGGTACTCGAAGGGGGCATGTGAGAGGCATTGGGCCTAAGCCTTCTTCATCAGAAGTGCTCCATTCCAATGGCAGTCACATTCACAAGCACCGCAACCAACACAGGTACTTGTTAAATTCTTAAAGAATTTGGTAGCCTTGCTATATTGTTAAGAACTTAATGCATTTATAGTAATTTTTGGTAATTTGGTAGTTTGCTAAATTGTTAAAGACTTAATTGATTTGGTGGTTTAATAGTTTTCTAAATTGTTACCGACTTAATTCATTTGGTGGTTTGATGGTTTGATACTTTGTTAAATTGTTAATGACTTAATGTGCTTGTGACTTAATTGTAGTATGTTGATGTGAATGCTTTTCTTCAAAACCCGGCGTTTGTGACAGCCATTGGAGACATTATCCGTTCGTTTAAAAACCAAGTCAACAACGAGGAAAACAACAATGAGGAAGATGCAGACACATAGTATTTCTTGTTTTATGTTATGGATGATATATTAGATGTTTATTAGATAGTTTATTTGGGATTTATTAGATAGTTTATGTAATGTGGTATATTTGATGTTTTATGTAATGTGGTATGTATTTTTATTAAAGCTGCATTTTATAATATATACAAACTAATATCATAAATAAATTGCTTAAAAAAACATTGGCAGCGATACATTTAGGGACGACATTGACCAACATATATATAATTGAAATATATATGTCCGGGGTATGGGAAATGTCCGGGGGTGGAGGACTTCATGTATAGTATCATAACAACAATTGTAATAGTAATTCAAGCAAACACAACCAACATATATATAATTGAAAAAGTTACATCATTGTATGAATTACATGTTTACGAATCAATTACAATATGTTGACAAAATATGAAATAGTAGACGCCTTAGCGTCCCATCCTCAAAAGCACTTGATTACCTGTTTAATGATTTCCTGAGAATACAAGTTGTTTGAAAAAGTGTCAACACAAAGGTTGGTGAGTTCATAAGCTTTTGTTTGGTATTATTAAAAGCCTTTCGTTTGTAAAAGTGGTATTTGTTTTAGAAAAATCCAATATTTTCCTTAAAATGTATATGTAGTCTTAAATCCACAGACCGAAATGTACAAGTAAGTTTTCTTACTTATAATAAATAATGTAAGTTTAAATCGACGTAAACTCATTTAATTTTAATGAAGTTCCCGTAAATTCCAATATTCATTAATACTTTGTGTGAGTTTATTATAACCTTTTCTTGTAAAAGTAGTGTTCGTTCCAGAAAATCCAATATTTTCCTTAATGTGTAAATGTAGTCTTAAAACCCAAAGACCGAAATGTACAAGTAGTGTTCGTTCCTCATAGTAAAACAATGCAAGTTTAAATCGACATAAACTCGTTTGATTTTTGTGAAATCCCCGTAAATTCTATGTTTGTTAATACCACATGTGAGTTATTATAACCATGCTATGACCTAGTTGGCCTGAAACGACGTTCTTCAGGCGTCGGACATGTTATGACATTTGTCACCCCAGACCTATCGGTCTAACTGTTGCATGCGGTCTAACTGTTGCATGCAGTTTAGGTGTGGGTTTGTCAAACCCAATATAGATCTATACACAAGTATCACGCTCTCCCTCGAGGAGACTCTGGTTATAATACAGGACTTATTTGTAAATTGAATCGAATGTCTCAAAGAAGTCATTAACGAATTTACGTGTAGTGTAATGAAAACTTGGTACCGTATGGCCGTACCTTGCTTAATGAAAATCTTCTTTGTATAAATGTACCCTTTTTAAATGTATGTGTTATGTAATGTATCATAAACTATACCTATTATAGTTTATCAACCAAGGGTAGTACGTAGTAATGTATGCAAACTATATTCAAAATAGTTTATTAAATGTTTGAATATATCGGTTGTACTTTGATTATAATCACTTGTTATTCTTTATATTCAATATGTCCAAATCCATTTGTAAACTGATGTGTGTCTATATATTAAGACAAAATGACATATATTGCAATAACATATAATCACATAAAGATATACACCTTGCTCAACATGTTACAAGGTGAAATGAAATTGACAGCAGCTTTTTGTTGAATACAGTTTCTGTTGCTGTTTTAGAAAATTTATAGAAAAATCATCAAAGCTCCAAATCCAAATCCGCAAATTCTGAGAGTTTGGAATATGAGTCTAGTTTTTTTGTAAATTTTATCATGATTTTTAGTGATCTCTAACAGAGGTGAAAATGTTCATAATCACAGACTGGTCCGGGTTTGCCTCTGAAATGATAGGCGGTTTTGTAAAAATCACCATAAATTGTAGAAAAATCATATGGAGATGTGCAAGTAGTAATTTTAAAGCTACGAGTTTGAACTACTTGCACCTGGAACAGTTTTGAAAACTAAAATATTTAAGTTGACCAAAACAGTCCATGATCGAAGTCCATCTTTTCTGATGTAATCTGATAGAAAAAGTTTAATTGTGTTCTTGATGATTTTACTTGTATTCCCCCCTTAAAACTTAAGAAAACCATGTAAATGTAGGGGTATGAACTCACCCTATGTGGTTTCAGTAGATGAAAGTAAGAGAGAGGAAGTGTTCAACCCAAGAACACTAAGAAGATGTCTTGATGATTCGAGAATCTAACACCGAATAAGATGGAATTTGTGTAAGATATCAATGATTTGAGTAGAATGGAGTGTAATAATTATATGAATGATGAAGATACTTACTAATTGAAGAAAGAAATCCCTGGAGAAAGCCTTGAAGTTCTTGAAGTTGAGAGAAAAGATGAGAGAATTTTGGAGAGTGTTCTTTGGTTGCAAAGTGTAGAATGAAAGAAGTTAATGAGAATGAGGAGAGATGACCAATTCTCCAGCTCTTAGAACGTGGGAAGAGCTGGAGATTGGGTGTAAAGGTCCACTAAGGTGACAAGGGGTAGTGGGAAAGAGTGGCTAATCATAGAGTGAGGTGGTCGTGGTTTGCTTTTGCCATAAATTAAGGAAAAGCAAATATTCCCTCAATAATTAGTTCAACCACTAATTCTTTTAATATATTTTTATAAAAACCCTGGAGATTTATATATTTTGGGGCCTTAGTTTATAAAATAAAGTTTTGGGTGAAAATCCCACGTTAAAATAATGAAAAACGGAGTTAAAACGAAATCGTAGTCGAAAAACCGGTAAAAAGGGGCCGTCTGCGAGACCTCTCGCATGGAGGCCGGATTCGGACCCTCGCATGCGAGGCTGCTGTCTGATGGCTTCGGATTCGGTCTCCTGAGAGGCTTCAGCTACGGTCCTGATGAGAGGCTTCGGATCCGAGGCCTCGGATGAGAGGCTTCGGTCCTGAAGCTTCAGTTCCAGGTCCTTAAGGCTATTTTACCCGTTTTTACCCCGTTTCAAGCGATTTTTGACCCGATTAAGGGTCGATATGACCCAAATGATTACAAAAAGTTAAAGTAACTTTTGGGAGAGATTTGGGAGAGATTTCAAATAGAAAGAGATAGAGTGAAAACGATTTAGAGAGGTTTCATTTGTGATTAATTTGAGTGTCCGGCTTCACAACGCAAGGTTCGTAAACCCCGTTAAACCGTGTTTTAGTGTCGTACACACTCCCGATGAGTGTGCAATAATGTTTTATCGTTTTGGTTCAGTGTTTACTGCATTTGAGACTTAGGAAATTCAACACACGAACTTTCCAAATGATGATTTCTCATTAAAATAGCGAATTGTATAGTGATTACATAACGTAAACCCTAACATACAAGGGTTATTGGAGTTGACCGGTTTGACTTGTTGACTTTGTTTGACTTTGACTTGACTCAATTTTGACGGTTGTCACATCATCCCCCCGTTAGAAGGAATTTCGTCCCGAAATTTGCATTTGACTGGGACATCAAGAGTTTGGGAAAAGATGTGGGTATTTTTGTTTCATCTGATCCTCGCGTTCCCAGGTGAATTCGGGTCCTCGTTTAGCGTTCCAGCGGACCTTCACAATGGGAATACGACTTTGCTTTGTTCTTTTAATCTCTCGATCCATGATTTCTACCGGTTCTTCCACGAAGTGGAGACTCTCGTTGATTTCAATTTCGTCAAGAGGTATCACGAGGGTCTCGTCGGATAGATTCTGTCAATCATATTCTCGGGGTAAAAAGAAATAAAGTTTTATTAGTTACCTATAGCGACGACTTGTCGTCACCACAGGTTTAATCTATTACGATGACTTGTTGTCGCTATAGGTTTTTAACAAGAGCCAACGACATACCTATAACGACACACAAGTCATAATTTGCATGTGTGAAGACTTGGAGTACTTTCTAACTGGTTCATGTGTGAAGACTTGGAGTACTTTCTAACTGGTTCATGTGTGAAGACTTGGAGTACTTTCTAATGAAAACTGTGCTACTGGGGAAATTGGAAACTGGTACGTAGCTTCAAAGTCAAGAATATGCAGTAGGCATGTGATGCATTAAATGCATGAGGCACACAAGTCATAATTTGCAGCAACATATACGTATATGTGTGTGAATTGAAGAAGAAGGTTACGGCTCAAAGGATATATATATTCATTTTCTCTTCATTTGTTAGATACACAATAACCATAACATCATAGACTATATATATTCAATTTCATTTGTAATTTTCACTAGTTTATATTCCGCGAGTGTTACCGAAATCATTTATCAATTTTTCAGAAGTGCTTAACTTGTTTTGTTGCATTCCCAACAATTTGCTATTAATTACTTCTCCCTCACAAATGGATCCACCTGCAGATCATCAAAACCCCATAGATGACCTCGATTGGTTTCAGTACTTTGATCATCAAGATCTTTTCAGGTATATATAAACATCACTCATTACACCATCTTACGCACAGAAAAGTGATTTTGTCGACATTGATCAAAACATGGTTTGGATTTGTAGTGATCAAAAAGAGTCTTTCATCGTGTTGGATTTGATTATCTTGAGTTTTTGGATTTTTGCAGTGGTGACATGCTCAACCATCATGATTACGAGTTGTCGGAAAAATTGCATGAAGTGCTCGATCAGAACGTTTCCACAGTACTTAACAAAGATCAAAACATCATTTCTAGAAATGAGTTTCACGATCTTGATCCGCTTGAAGATATAAGCTTATGGGATTGTTGGGAGGATGGTAATTTACCATTGGTTAGTTTCAGTGAAGACTGTAAATCCGGTGGTGAGGCTACATGTAGTTCTAGTGTTGCCACCACTGATCACGGTGGCCGGAAGGTGGCAAAGAGATTGAGACCACTGCAGTTTGAAGAGATAGAGAAGTACTTTGAGATGCCGATAATCATGGCAGCAAAGTAACTAGGGATAAGTTTAACAGTGTTGAAGAAAAGATGCAGGGAGCTAAACATAAACAGATGGCCTCATAGAAAACTTAAGAGCCTTCAATCCCACATTGAAAATGCCAAGGTAAATTATGATAATAACCTTCTATACATTACCCATGCACTTGGTAACCAAAGTGCTTTTGGTATTTTCTAAAATTTTAATTGTTAGTTTCTTTATAACTAAACATAGGTCCTAGGCATATGCCACATCAAATCAATTGATTTACTAAGATCTCCTGATTTATATTTATATAAACTTAACTCATTGTAAATTTTGTGAACTCACATGAAAAATATATTGCATCTACCTTAAAAAAAATTAGGAGTTGGGATTAAAGGAGGAGATAGAGACGTTAGAAGGGCACAAGAAGATGATGGAGAAATTGCCAGGTATGGAATTGACAGAAAGAACAAAGAAGCTTAGGCAAGCTTGCTTCAAAGCTATTTATAAGAAGAGAGGACTTAACAATCCTTAGCCATTTTGTTATAATTAGTGGATTTTAATCTACATTGTATGTGTTTTTCTCTTGATAGTTTGATACCCTTTTTAGTTTCATTTTATGTATTTGTCTATTGAATTTTAATGCAGAAAATTTTGTATAATTTGGGTATTATAGTTTGTATTATGTATTTAGCCATATTCTAGATTGCCGACACGACTACGCCGACGACTCTATACCAGAGGTCTATATAAATAGACTTATGAATTTAGTAGGAATAACTTGATTATAATCTTGTGATTTGTTCCATGTCTGATCCACTCCTAAGATTCACTTGACATGCCCCCAGTTATGTGTAATTAAAATTTTATTAGACTGTTGATCCTAATGAGTCTACCCTAAGTCCACAACCAAACAAGGAACAGGTCCTAAGGCGGACTCACCATTTCTAGGTCAATCATTTCTTAATTACACATAACTTCGAGGTACATCTAAAGAATCTTAGAGTTACCAGTTGTAAATTGTTTGTAATACCAAGTAGTGAGATTCAATGAAATAAAATACATGCCTATTTCATTGATAAACCTTTTAGTAAATATCCTTTCCATTTATATACACATGTATAATTTCGCACTTTAGTGAACTATTCTTGGTGTTTCTGTTAACGTCTTGGAGACGGAGTTATGGTAGTGGGTAGAAGTAGGTTTTGTACGGGCGTTAAAATTTTACATATCATGTTGCTCGTGCAAGAATAGGGATAGAAGAGATAATTAATAGACGCCTAATCCTATAATTACTTATAGGGGTGATCCTTATTAATTACGTCTATAATCACATAGTGCATATCAGTTATACATAATTTGAGATATAATAGACTTTCGAATAAATGACTCTACTCTAAGTCCACAACCAAACAAGGAACAGGAAGTAGAGCAATAGTCATAGATTCTGAGTCTATAATATCTTTAATTATGTATAACCTTGGCGTATGCACTCAGTTATCATAGGCCTACTAATAGAGGTCTTTAGTTTTCACATAAGTTGGTTATAGTATCACCAAATACTCCTATAGTATTTTTAGGTGTTTAGATTCGATTCTTAAAGTATTCCCTGTAGGGTGTAGTTAGGTTGTTAGATTTGTTGCCCATTATGACTATCCCCCAGTATATGCAAGTCACTCCTCGGACAGATATAGTTGATCAGGCTATATCCTTCCCAGACTTGATTTACATATACCAAGGCATACCCATAATGTACAACTCCTCTTCTTTTACTTTATGTTCTTCTAGTTATGACACTATGTGAGCATGTATGCATGTATTTATACTTTTAATAAGAAACCATTCATTTTCTAAAAGTATATTTATTTGAAAAATGCACAAATCAGAGACTATTAGTCCCAATTGTGTTTATAGTTTGTATATCTTATGTGGTTTGATATACTTAATTCACTATAAACTGTGCTCTGATACCAATCTGTCACACCCCCAAACCAAGGATGGCGGAAATGTCCGGGGGTGGAGGACTTCATGTATAGTATCATAACAACAATTGTAATAGTAATTCAAGCAAACACAACCAACATATATATAATTGAAAAAGTTACATCATTGTATGAATTACATGTTTACGAATCAATTACAATATGTTGACAAAATATGAAATAGTAGACGCCTTAGCGTCCCATCCTCAAAAGCACTTGATTACCTGTTTAATGATTTCCTGAGAATACAAGTTGTTTGAAAAAGTGTCAACACAAAGGTTGGTGAGTTCATAAGCTTTTGTTTGGTATTATTAAAAGCCTTTCGTTTGTAAAAGTGGTATTTGTTTTAGAAAAATCCAATATTTTCCTTAAAATGTATATGTAGTCTTAAATCCACAGACCGAAATGTACAAGTAAGTTTTCTTACTTATAATAAATAATGTAAGTTTAAATCGACGTAAACTCATTTAATTTTAATGAAGTTCCCATAAATTCCAATATTCATTAATACTTTGTGTGAGTTTATTATAACCTTTTCTTGTAAAAGTAGTGTTCGTTCCAGAAAATCCAATATTTTCCTTAATGTGTAAATGTAGTCTTAAAACCCAAAGACCGAAATGTACAAGTAGTGTTCGTTCCTCATAGTAAAACAATGCAAGTTTAAATCGACATAAACTCGTTTGATTTTTGTGAAATCCCCGTAAATTCTATGTTTGTTAATACCACATGTGAGTTATTATAACCATGCTATGACCTAGTTGGCCTGAAACGACGTTCTTCAGGCGTCGGACATGTTATGACATTTGTCACCCCAGACCTATCGGTCTAACTGTTGCATGCGGTCTAACTGTTGCATGCAGTTTAGGTGTGGGTTTGTCAAACCCAATATAGATCTATACACAAGTATCACGCTCTCCCTCGAGGAGACTCTGGTTATAATACAGGACTTATTTGTAAATTGAATCGAATGTCTCAAAGAAGTCATTAACGAATTTACGTGTAGTGTAATGAAAACTTGGTACCGTATGGCCGTACCTTGCTTAATGAAAATCTTCTTTGTATAAATGTACCCTTTTTAAATGTATGTGTTATGTAATGTATCATAAACTATACCTATTATAGTTTATCAACCAAGGGTAGTACGTAGTAATGTATGCAAACTATATTCAAAATAGTTTATTAAATGTTTGAATATATCGGTTGTACTTTGATTATAATCACTTGTTATTCTTTATATTCAATATGTCCAAATCCATTTGTAAACTGATGTGTGTCTATATATTAAGACAAAATGACATATATTGCAATAACATATAATCACATAAAGATATACACCTTGCTCAACATGTTACAAGGTGAAATGAAATTGACAGCAGCTTTTTGTTGAATACAGTTTCTGTTGCTGTTTTAGAAAATTTATAGAAAAATCATCAAAGCTCCAAATCCAAATCCGCAAATTCTGAGAGTTTGGAATATGAGTCTAGTTTGTTTGTAAATTTTATCATGATTTTTAGTGATCTCTAACAGAGGTGAAAATGTTCATAATCACAGACTGGTCCGGGTTTGCCTCTGAAATGATAGGCAGTTTTGTAAAAATCACCATAAATTGTAGAAAAATCATATGGAGATGTGCAAGTAGTCATTTTAAAGCTACGAGTTTGAACTACTTGCACCTGGAACAGTTTTGAAAACTAAAATATTTAAGTTGACCAAAACAGTCCATGATCGAAGTCCATCTTTTCTGATGTAATCTGATAGAAAAAGTTTAATTGTGTTCTTGATGATTTTACTTGTATTCCCCCCTTAAAACTTAAGAAAACCATGTAAATGTAGGGGTATGAACTCACCCTATGTGGTTTCAGTAGATGAAAGTAAGAGAGAGGAAGTGTTCAACCCAAGAACACTAAGAAGATGTCTTGATGATTCGAGAATCTAACACCGAATAAGATGGAATTTGTGTAAGATATCAATGATTTGAGTAGAATGGAGTGTAATAATTATATGAATGATGAAGATACTTACTAATTGAAGAAAGAAATCCCTGGAGAAAGCCTTGAAGTTCTTGAAGTTGAGAGAAAAGATGAGAGAATTTTGGAGAGTGTTCTTTGGTTGCAAAGTGTAGAATGAAAGAAGTTAATGAGAATGAGGAGAGATGACCAATTCTCCAGCTCTTAGAACGTGGGAAGAGCTGGAGATTGGGTGTAAAGGTCCACTAAGGTGACAAGGGGTAGTGGGAAAGAGTGGCTAATCATAGAGTGAGGTGGTCGTGGTTTGCTTTTGCCATAAATTAAGGAAAAGCAAATATTCCCTCAATAATTAGTTCAACCACTAATTCTTTTAATATATTTTTATAAAAACCCTGGAGATTTATATATTTTGGGGCCTTAGTTTATAAAATAAAGTTTTGGGTGAAAATCCCACGTTAAAATAATGAAAAACGGAGTTAAAACGAAATCGTAGTCGAAAAACCGGTAAAAAGGGGCCGTCTGCGAGACCTCTCGCATGGAGGCCGGATTCGGACCCTCGCATGCGAGGCTGCTGTCTGATGGCTTCGGATTCGGTCTCCTGAGAGGCTTCAGCTACGGTCCTGATGAGAGGCTTCGGATCCGAGGCCTCGGATGAGAGGCTTCGGTCCTGAAGCTTCAGTTCCAGGTCCTTAAGGCTATTTTACCCGTTTTTACCCCGTTTCAAGCGATTTTTGACCCGATTAAGGGTCGATATGACCCAAATGATTACAAAAAGTTAAAGTAACTTTTGAGAGAGATTTGGGAGAGATTTGGGAGAGATTTCAAATAGAAAGAGATAGAGTGAAAACGATTTAGAGAGGTTTCGTTTGTGATTAATTTGAGTGTCCGGCTTCACAACGCAAGGTTCGTAAACCCCGTTAAACCGTGTTTTAGTGTCGTACACACTCCCGATGAGTGTGCAATAATGTTTTATCGTTTTGGTTCAGTGTTTACTGCATTTGAGACTTAGGAAATTCAACACACGAACTTTCCAAATGATGATTTCTCATTAAAATAGCGAATTGTATAGTGATTACATAACGTAAACCCTAACATACAAGGGTTATTGGAGTTGACCGGTTTGACTTGTTGCCTTTGTTTGACTTTGACTTGACTCAATTTTGACGGTTGTCACATGGCCGTAATTTTATCCCTTAATAAATATATGGCAATGGCGGTTTGGTGTCCGTACTTGTAAACCATTATTAGATTCTAGTGATAGTCTTGGTGGCTGTAGTATTATTGTTAGCGAACTACATGTCAATGGAAGACTTGGTGTCCGTAATGTTATATGTATCTTTCGTTACTGGAGAGCGGTGGTAGCCTTGATGTCCGTAATACAATCTCTTGAGATATACAAGGCAATATAATACTTTATATGTATAATGCTACAAATGTATATTGTTATTGGAGCATAGTAGTAGCTTTAGTGGTTGTGATATCATCAACTGAGAACTACAAGTCAATGGAAGACTTGGTGTCCTTATTGCTATACGTGTATGTTCTTATTGGAGAGCGATGACAGCCTTGGTGGCTGTAATATCATTTTTTTTAAGTGCAAGTCAATGGTAGCCTTGATGGCTATAATACCATACATGTACATGGTTTTTCGTACTGATAGAATTTGTAGCTATAACACCATGGTGAAGAAGTTATTGGAGTATACTAGTAGCTTGAGTGGTTGTAATATACTATAGGGAGTTAATGGTTGGAATACCATCTTAAATAGCTATATACCTGTTTATTGATGAAATTGTATAATAACACTCAATTCGGCTGTATACTAAGTTAATTGAAAGGCACTGTACAGATTGTATTTATTTATTGATGTGTTGATATATTTAGTTGTGTAACTATTTTGTATCTCGTTATTAAGGTTACACACTAAGCTCTTGTAGATTACTCATTATTTTTGTATGCCTCGTAGGTTCATATAGACATGGTAGAGAAGTACGAAGTTGGTAGCGTCCGAATTGGATCATATTATCATTTATCCATGTATGATCCTTTTAATAAACTCTTGTACTGATTGATTAATAAAAATATACATATGACTGATTTATGATTTAAAAACGAAATAATTTGGGTCTACTATATGTTAAAAAGTTTGGTGTTACAACAAATATGGGAAAAAAGTTTGATTATACAAGAATTTCATTTTCTTTTGAAATTCACCAGAATTTGTTGACATCTTCGCAAGGTCATCGCTGGATGAAACTTGATCCTGATTTAGAGAAAAAAAGTTTGATTGTACAAGAATTTCATTTTCTTTTGGATTTCAACAGGATTTGTTGACATCTTCGCATGGTCATCAAATGGGAAAATACGTAGAATATCATAGTTAGTAATTAGTGTTCTGTAATAAACATCAGACATGATTGATGTTTATAAGTGCTAGGGTTTTATGAAGATGTGTAATACTTGTATCTATCTAGTATAAGGCCTTACTTGTATCCGAGTTCTTTCACGTCTTGAACTGCAATCTGAGCTTCCTAAAATTTCCAAGCGTTTTAGTCTATCAACTACTGAATCCAAGTTTAATTGTGCATCGGTCTAACCATAATTAAACATAGGTGATGAGTCTACGTCTAGTTGTGGTTCGGCCCATGCATAATGAAACTTAGCTAAGGTATTTGACCTAAAACCTTTCGTCATATATGTTTGGGTTGTATATATGTCTTCTCATTGCGGGTCAGAGTCTTATATATAACTCTATATCTTGTGGTTCCTATATTCTCGAGTATTATTAATTTATTGTTTCATACCTTAATGTTAGCTGATAAGGCTCTGGCCAGTCAGGATAGTCAGTGGCCAGGACTATTTTGGCGTATGGTCGTTCTAAAATCAAGCAACCCATGTTACGTGTCTATTCTGTCACCGTTCCCATAAGTAGCCTATCGATAGGTTAATTAATACTGTAATGCTTATGATTTGTAGGTTTATAGGAATAAACCTGAGTATAAAGTGTCATAGGTCTAAAGAATAAACCTAATCATAGAGCGTCGTAGGTTTATAGGAATAAATCTATTTGTAGAGCTTAAGTCCAAGACTATAGTCGTCCTTTGATATGAAAATACTATTTCTCTATAGCCAATAGCTCTGATACCAATCTGTCACACCCACAGCCAGCGGCAAAGACATCAGGCGATGAGACAACATCATGGATTACAATCATTTGCATTCAAAGCACACAAAATAACATAACAACAAAAATATAATTATTGAAAATGTTTTTATATTGCTTCATGTTTAAAGTTACATCAACCAAAATACATAAGTAGGCCTCCAACGGTAGGCAAGTGAAACTAATCTATAGAATACTATGACTCCATGACTTCATTTCATAGTTGAAATCTTCATGCTCTTATTTCCCTGAGAATGCATGCGCTTTGAAATAGTGTCAACGTAATGTTGATGAGTTCACAGGTTTGTGTTTTTTGTATCAAATGTACTTTAATACTAAAAGTATGTCTATGGAAAGTCTATTTTTATACAAAAAGTATGTTTACTGAAAGTGTACTTTTCTACCAAAAGTGTGTTTACTGAACGTGTACTTTTATACCAAAAAGTATGTTTAGTGAACGTGTACTTTATATACAAAAAGTATGTTTACTAGAACGTGTATTTTATATACATAAAGTATGTTTACTTAACATGTACTTTATATACAAAATGTATGTTTACTGATCGAGAATCGAACCCATGTATGTACCATGGTAAGGTAGCATTCTACCCCTAGACCACTGATTCTTTACTTAATCGAAATGTACTTTCTCACTAAAGTATGATTGTTATAGAGTTGATAAGTACTTTTTGAGACCGGAAAGTATTATTTGGATGTATATAGGTAGTTTACTAGCCTACATAATGTATTTTATTATCCTGAGTTCTTATAACTGAGTTCTTAATAAAAAGATATTCCTTGTATGTATATAGGTATTTCAAGTTTCCTATACATATTTTATATTCACTTTGAAGTCCTATAACCGAGCTATAAATGACTGATATGCCTCTCCGGACACTTTATCAAGACATCTAAATAGTAAAGACAATTATTACCCAGTGTGACTCGACCGTCATGGTTGTAGCTAGAAACCGCAGGTGGGGGTGTCAACCCGTATAAATCTATACATAATTCTCTACTCCTTTCGAATTAACGGTTATAAGCTATAGGTCTTTCTAAATTTTTCATACTTAGTTGATGAGAAAAGGCTCTCATGAATTTCTTGATATTGAAGCAATTTGCTGGCCCTAACTAAGTTCAAGGGCAAAGTATTTACAGTATTACACTATTGTCTCATTTTATGATTAGAGGTTCTACACAAAACCCCACTTTATTTGATTGGTGAATAGAGGTTTTACACATAACCCTATTGTATTTGATTTGGTGAATAGAGGTTCTACACATAAAACCACTGCATTTAATTGGAGATTCTACGGTACATTTCTACTATATTTGGTGTTTGGATATAGTTTCTATAGTATAATTCTACTCTATTCATTGTCTAAACTGAGTTTCGATATAATTTTAATAGCATTTATATAAACCTAATACAAATAAAACAGTTTAATAAATGTATTCTCCCCCGAAAATAGTAAAAGATTTAAAATGAGGTCGTGACACTCACATGGTTGTAGCATAATTGAGAAACCAAAGATATTAGAAACATCTTAAAATAGTAGTTTCAAAGTCCAGTGAACAGTGTCTTGTGAATAGTGTTTTGCTAGTGAATAGTGCTCTGCGGTAATTCTGATCGGAAACTGATCAAAATCGTCCAGAAAAAGGATTATGGGGGTGGTGACCGACGACGGTGAGCGGCGGCGCGGCTAGGCGATGGTCGTTGGCGATTGTGATGGTGGACGAGAAAGGGAGATATCTGGTGGGAGGGAGAGAGATGGGAGAGAAAAGGTGCAAGAAAAAAAATGAAAGGAGGACCCCTTTATTTATAGTGATCACATTTCTGATCCAACAGTCTAAAACGAATATGATCCAATGACTTAGATCAAAGCTAGATACTTTGTTCTTATCTAGCCTAGACGACAGGCATTTCGTGAAAAATAAAGTGACAATGTTTTTTTTTAAATCAAATATCAGACGATATCATAATTGAAACAGTTCGATTACTAGTCATTAAGAAATAGCATGACTATCCTAACGAAGCATTTGGAAGTTATTTTTGCGCAATAATTGTTTACAGTTAGCCCCTGAATCAAATACTACATCAAAACCTGATTAGTAATATATAACTAAATTTTCGTTACGAAACCCAGAAATGACCATACAAATCATCCGAAGTTTACTTGGTTAAGAAAACGAACATTGACAGTTTAATCTTATCCACAACAACTCAGGCTATTTTTTAGGCAGAAAAAGTTTGGAATGTGATAAATTCCTAAATTGAATGAGGTTCATAGGAAAATTGTCCGGGGATAAAAATTCATTTCCTAAGATGTCTCGTAATTCATTTGAAGTTCATGTTTTGACACCTAACAGGTGGTGAGCTGTTACCTAGTTGTTCTTTTCTTAAAACGCTCGTATCGTTTGCATACAAACATTGTTTTCGACGTTCTTTACATCCACATTTTCATATTTTCGTGAACTAGGTGATGAGCCTACTAATAATACATAATAATGTCTAATACACATATCTATTTCAATCATATGTACTAACACATTACTTATGTACACTGGAACTGTTCGTTTATCAGGGATTCATATCAATCCAAGATTTAATTGATGTTTTGGATGTATTTCAAAGTATAAAACCCTATAAACATTAAAATGATTTGATTATTTCTCATTAAGTCTATTACAACAGTGATTAGACTAATGATATTTCCGTATTTATACATAATTCTAGGCATTATTTTAATACATTTTAAGCTATAATTTGGTATTATGCATAGATATCTGATACTTATTAAGTTAAACTACATTTTGCAGCCAAAAATGGAAATTCTCGAAGAAAAGGACTGAATCCGAAAAAAGTTGGATACTTGGAGGACTGAAGCTGAAAAAGATACAAAAAGGATGCTGTTGATGGACAACTTGACCCCTCTTTAGTATATTGGCCATATCTCATGACTCATAATTCCGATTGATGATAATCAAAAATTTGCGGAAACTAGATGAAATTTCGGACGACTTTCGTTTTTATATCAAATGTGAATCCTAGTTCTCACGATGTGAGACCTCTTACCTCACGACGTGAGAATAAAAGAATCTCCGAAAACTCCCCGTTTCAGTCTACGAGTTCGTGTGCGACAAGGAATCCCATCCCCACAGCGTGGCATCTATTCCCTATTTCGTGGCAGCCGTAATTTCAGGCAACTATATATATTCGGACATGTAATCGATTTCAGAGGTTGGAGGCCTGAGGGCTGCGATAATTGACGAAGGAAAACCCTTCCAAGAACCCTTGGAAGGTGGAATTCGATTAGAGAACAAAGGATAAAGAGATTGGAGCAAGGATTCTCACATATATATTCGGTTTGCTTAGTTTAATCATGTTTAGCGTAGTTTTCCATTTGTTTATGTGTTTTTCAGCTGTGATTATGGGCTAATAACCCTTGCTTTCGTTTAGATTAGATAAACTCCTAAATACCATGCGTTAATTTCTTATTTTATGGATTTATGAAGTTAGTTTTGCTTTAAATATTGTTTGATAAATCTAAAACTAGCTTGTTAAATTTTCTATCTTTATTACATTACCTCAAGATTGTGTAGTTAAACTATAGTTAATTGAATAAACTTGATTTACCTAGTAAACTATTAATTGCTAGAGCTAGAGATTAGCCATATCCTAGTATAGGTGATAAGTTAATTGCTTAACTATGCTAGAGAGCAATATTTGATCATAATATTTGCTTGATTACTAGACTTAACCAAAGAATAGTAGTTTGTAGATTCTATCATTTAGAGTCCAAATTTATCTATAGAATCAATTTAGTGACCTTAATTCACATGATCATTGGCGGTTAAAGTTAATAAATTGACTTATGCTAGTTAGTCGGATCAAGATGACTAGTAACTTTTAGTTGGCAACTAATGAAGTTAATTCATTGTATTGAAATCAACAATAGGAAAAAGGTGGGATTTGAAGCTAAACGAAAGTATCTTTTATTCTTGAATTAAAATCGTCTTTCTAGGCTTTTACTTTAGTAATTAATTCAGTATTTTAATTAAGTTAATCTAAACTTGCAAAATCAGATAAAACCCCATATTTTAGTTGTTTTTGTTAGTTGCAATTTTAGTAATTGTTTTATTAATTAAATATCGTTCCCTGTGATCGACACCCGACTTACTTTACTATTCTATAATCCGACTAGGTACACTGCCTATAAGTTCATAGTTAGTTAAGTTTTGTTAGGTTATGAATTTAAAACCGGTAGGTATATCTGTGCACATCAAATTTTTGGCGCCGTTATTTTAGTTGAAAATAATTGCTTCTAGTTAATCGATTCTTTTTGTGGGAGAAAAACTCAAAAAGTTATTTTTCTACACTTTTCTTATTTACTGTCCAGGCATCCCACACAATGTGGCAATATCTTACCACGACGTGGGCACTGACAGTTTTATTTTTATTTTTAGTTTTTTAGTTTATTTGATTTTATTTCTTTTTGTTCGTTTTATGCGTGTTTTCTAGTTTTGTTTTAGCAGAGAAAAATGGGGGATATCACGACGATGACAATGGAAGAATACAATCGGCATATGAGGAACGACAACAGATGGGGTCTTGATCCACCAAAAATCCCAACCATGACAAAGTATGAACTTCCATGGCACATTCTTGGCATGCTAAAGGAACTACCTTTTTGGGAAGGAGCACGAGGACACTTATGAGCATAAGAGGAATTGGAGCATATGGGGGTCCTTGATTCAATAGATCAGTAGTCCAATCAGTCAATCGAAGGAAAAGCGAAGGAAGAAAAGAGTTGTGACTATGCCCAATCTCCATGACATGGAGGCAATATTGCCACGTCGTGGGTGATAAAAGAAGACTATGATTTTTCTTTCATTTAGTCGTATCGACCACTTGTCCCTTACCCATCTCGTGCCAATGAAAAATCTGGTGAGGTAAGAACACACAATGATCCTTGAGCGTGATGAATTTGGAGACGCTAAGGAAGAAGACTAGGAGGAATGGGAGGAGCCTTTATCCAAAGTGCAATCGGAAAAAGAAGTAAATCATTCGAAACCTCCGTTTTCAACGCCTATGATTTTTGAGGTGTTTGCTTTTACAAGACATCTAGATCAAATATCGAAGCCAATTGAAGGAAAAGAAGAAGAGAGTGATGAGTCTCATTTTGACAAGAAAAACCCACAAAGGGACAAGGGGAAAGCTAAAGACACGAGAATGAAAAAAGAATCCAAGCGGAAGCATAATGAAGATGTCAACCTGAAAATTCCAGAAAGCTTGAAAAAGGCATTCAACAGAAAGGTTGCCTACAAACGAGCAAGGTTAAAGATGATGGAGAATGGGGAGGTTACACTTCTACTTGATGCAACGTAGAAGGGAAGGAGTCCGATTCAAGACTCCGCAAAAACAAGCGCTTATCAGGAGGCAACCCAATTTGAGTTTGCATTTTCTTTTTATTTTTAGTTCTAATCTCATTTTGTAGTGAAAAAAGTAGTAGATGAGCTAAAGCGAATGATGATACCTTTTTTTCTAGTTCTAATCTCATTTTGTAGTGAAAGAAGCAGTAGATGAGCTAAAGCGAGAAGTCTGGGAGCATTTCACGAAAATCGAGAACCACAACTTTTGATAAGTGTGGGTTGGCTATCGGGTGATGAGAGGAGTTTGAAAGGATTTTACAAAGCAAAAGAAGGATGGGAATGTATCATATGCCAAGGATAAGGATTTCTGTACATTGTGATTAGCTCGGAAAACAACATGTACACCCAGTTTCCACAATGTGGCCATCAACCTCCACGTCGTGGCAAAACTAGAAATCGTGATCTGCATTTTCTTCATACTCACCTCCACGACGTTAGAATATATATCCACATGGTGGTAAACGTCATTGCACTTTTTGAAGATTTTTTATCATACCACCTTTTTGAAGTGGAAGTTTTTCGTCACTTTTATCCGGCATATTTGTGAGCAGCAACATGAGTCCAAGTTTCTAGCCAACGAGTTCAAGATGTTCAAACTTTCCTACCACAATCAGTTTCGATCTTGCCACTACTACCTGAGGGGAGTCTGTTCCTTTTTCTTCCTTTTATTGATTTGTATGTGTATTAATTGTTCTATGCATACAATGAGGGCATCGTATGGAATAAATGTGGGGTAGGGGTCAAAAAAGGATTTTCAAGCATAAACGTAATTAGAAAAATGCTAGAAATTAAAAACTTAATAGGCTTGCAAATATAGTCTAATAAATCTAGTCATTTTTAAAATTTTGATATTATTGCATTTGGTCTAGTTTTCTAGTGTTATGTGGAATGATTCGATGCAAACACTAAGATTTAGTTGAGCCAATATTTTATAGTGTATTTTTGGCTTCCCAGCCTTAGTGAAATCGTGGGACAAAAACACAATCCTATTTAGTTTGAGTGACATAATATGTTTAGCATCGTGTACGAGAAATGTATCCAGGAGAGCTAATGTAGTCATTGCACTTTAAACTAAGACCTTTAACCAATAAAGGTTGAAGTTAAGTTCCTTGCTTAAGCATATGTTTGTTTTTTAGGATTTTTAGTTTTGAGTGAAAGAAAGTGAGTTATGAAAAAGAAAAAAAATAAAAAAAAAATAGAAAAGAATAAAGAGTTGCACAAAGTTTGAGTGAATAAGAGTCTACAAAGCTATGAAGATCAAGAAATATTATGATGAAAAGTTCAAAAAGTTCTAATCATTAAAGACTCAAGATGAAGAAACTCAAGAATAAGGTAAATTGTCAAGTTATTATTGTAATTTTTATTTCTAGGTTATTTTTGCATATGTATGCTTGGGAGCTTAAGCAAAAATATCTTGAGGTTAAGAAAGCTTTTTGGGGGATGGATTCGGAGGGATGCATATAATGAATGTTGCTAAAATATATGAGAAGTGTTTATGAGGATCGTGAGTATTTAGGGTTTGGGAGGTAATTAGGATTTAGACACAAATACATGCATCGAGGTAAGGCAAAATGAGTGGGTTCAATTAGGTTTTTCTTGTGTGTTATTGGTGGGAAAAGTTCTATGTGATGTATTAAAATACAAAGTTTTGCTTGAGGGCAAGCAAAAGACAAGTGTGGGGTATTTTGATATTGTCATATTTATATATATATATATATATATATATATATATATATATATATATTTCTAGGCATTATTTTAATACATTTTATATTATAATTTGGTTAAATGCATAGATATTTGATACTTATTAAGTTAAATTACATTTTGCAGCCAAAAATGGACATTCTCGAAGAAATGAAATGAAAACGAGAAAAGCTGGATACTTGGAGGACCAGAGGTGAAAAAGATACAAAAAGGATGTTGTTGTTGGGCAGCTTTACCTCTCGTCAGTATTTTGGCCATATCTAATTACTCGTAACTCCGATTGACGAGAATTAAAGAGTTTTGGAAACTAGACGAAATTTCAGATGACTTTCGTTTTTGTACCAAAAGCGAATTCCTTGTTCTCACGACATGAGACCTTCGATTTCATGACGTGAGAATAACCAAATCTCCGAAAACTCCCTGTGCCAATCTACGAGTTAATGTGCGACAAGGAATCCCATCCCCACAACGTGGCATCTATTCCCCACGTCGTGGCAGCCATTATTTTAGGCAACAATATATATATATATATATATATATATATATATATATATATATATATATATATATATATATATATATATATATATATATATATATATATATATATATATATATATATATATATATATATATATATATATATATCTGTGTGTGTGTGTGTATGTATTCAAACTTTTAATCGATTTCAGAGGTTGGAGGCATGGGGGTTGCGATATTTGACGAAGGAAAACCCTTCCAAGAAGCCTTCGAAGGTGGAATTCGATTAAAGAGCAAAGGATAAAGAGACTAGAGGAATGATTTACACATATTCATTCATTTTGCTTAGTTTAATCATGTATAGTGTAGTTTCCATTTTTTATGTGTTTTTCAGCTGTGATTACAAGATAATAAACTTGCTTTCGTTTAGATTAGATGAACTCCTAAATACTATGCGTTGATTTTTTATTTTATGGATTTATGAAGTTAGTTTTTCTTTAAATATTGTTTGATAAATCAAAACCTAGTTTTTTAAAGTTTCTATCTTTATTGCCTTACCTACAGATTTTGTAGTTAAACTGCATTTAATTCCATGAACTTGATTTACCTAGTTATTTATGATCATTAAATTTCTATAGCTAGAGATTAGCCATATCCTTGTATAGGTGATAAGTTAGTTCTTAACTATGTTAGAGAGCAATATTTGATCAAACTATTTACTTGATTACTAGACTTGACCGTAGAATAGTAGTCTGTAGATTCTATCATTCAAAGTCCAAATTATCTCTAAAATCAATTTAGTGAATTTAACTCACGTGGTCATTGGCAGTTAAAGTTAATAAACTGACCTATGCTAGTTAGTCGGATCAAGATGACTAGTAACTTTTATTTGGTAACTAATGGTTAATCCATTGTCTTGAAATCAACCATAGGAAAAGGAGGGATTCGAAGCTAAACGAAAGTATCTTTTATTCTTGAATTAGAATAGTCTTTCTAGTTGTTTACTTTAGTAATTAATTGAGTATTTTAATTATGGTAATTTGCACTACTAGAAAAACAGCCTTTTACGACGCGCAATGCGTGTCGTAAAACGCTCAGACGACGCGCAAATGCACGTCAAGGAAGGCCCTGTCATAACGAGAGACGACACGCTTTTGTGCGTCGTCTATAGACGACACGCATTTACGACGCGCATTTATGACACGCATTGCGTATCATTCAAACCCCTGTCAAGAAAGGCCATGTCATAAATGAAGATGACACACATTTTTGCGTATCGTAAATTTAAATGTTTAAAAAAAATATATTTATATATTTATTAATTTTTAAATTAAATTTGCATTTAATGTCTCATAATAGAAATAAAATATCATATCCAAAAAATACAATTCATTGCATAAAATTTAATGTCATACAATTCTATTTCTTACAATATATAAATTTGCATTCATCTAATCTACTGAGTTTCATACAAAAAATCTATTTCATGAGGTTTCTTCCATTTCCTTTATTAGAGGTGAATCCAGGCAGTAAATGCAAATCAGAACCACTTTCTGCTTCTGCTGCAAGCAGTAATATGGAGCATGACCTAAGACACATGAGGCAGTCATCTGCTCGAAAGCTGAATACATATGTTCTCCCAACACTAACATCACAAAAAAACAAATAATAATGACAATAATTTGTGGCATTCATCACCTTTAGTATCCAGCCACAACTCAGGACCAATTCATCCATCAAACACACAATCAGCACTCAGCAAACCCACTCCACTACCCTCTCCAACAGCAAGTCAAATTAAGCATCATCCAAGTGTTAGTGCCAAAAAAATCAAAACATTCATCAATTTTAACGTGTTGGGAGGAGATCAATTAAGTAAAAGGATTGAGAAATTCATACCCACGCTTATCTTAGCAATCTTGGTTTGGAACACCTGCACAATAAAATATAAATCGTCAAAAGACTAAATGACTATCTTACCCTTACATTGAAAAGTCAAAGTGTGGATAGATAGGTTTGTTGGTGGTACCTAAGAAAAGTGCAGAAGGTTTTCCCGGCCGAGACTTGAACTCGGGATGAAACTGGACGCCCACAAAATACGGATGATCACCAAGTTCAACAATCTTTGCAGATTAAAATAAAAAAAATTAACTTAAAACTATTAAAATGCTAGAGTAAATCACTCTTTTAAAACTAACTATATACCTGATTAACTGGAATTCCCTCTTTCTCCTCAATCATTTCCATCATATAACAAATACTGTTCGAGCTTTCCACCTCCAGGCTGATGGTTTTCCATGTCAAAATCTTAACAAAAATCCGCATGTTACCTTCAAAGTCACATCATCTTTCAGGTTCTTTCCAGCATTTTACCCCATTTTACCCCTTACATATTTCATTCAATTTCTACAGGTTATAAAACATCCTCAGCTTAAAAGAAGAAGATCTAGAAGCCAACCACCACCTACATTTGTTGTAGAACCTTCTACACAATCAAATTCATTTGTTGGGACTGAAGAATACATTGCTCCGGTATGAAAAGTACTCAAAGGGCATTTACGTAATTTCACTTATTTATGGAATTTATTTTACCCTTTGAAATTATAATGATATTTCAGGAAATCATAACAGGAGCTGGCCACTCCAGTGCTATTGATTGGTGGGCAGTGGGTAAGCTTATTAATTTTCATGCATTAAAATTTTTCTTTAAAATATACACAGTTTATTTGAATTACCTTCTTTTACCCATTTCAATACTTTAATTAATTTTTTATTATATTCTTTTTATTATTTCAGGTATTTTATTATATGAGATGTTGTATGGTCGTACACCATTTAGAGGAAAGAATAGGCAGAAGACATTTGATGATGCAGTGGAATCCCCTCTATGTCCCGAATCTTTGACTTCACAGTATCAATGTTCTCTGAGCTCTCCACCTCCAGCTTTATGGTCTTCCCTGTCAAAGTCTTAACAAAAACTGGCATAGTATCTCCTCCCACACTCATAACCAGCTCCAATCTAGATCCATTTCGGATGTGATGATCCGCCAAAGTTTTACCATCCTCGAGGATCTTTCCATCAATGATCAAAATCTGTTGATGCCATGGAATCCCCTCTTTCTTCTGAATCTTTGCCTTCACATCACAAATGAAAGGTCATATATGATTCAACAACTGACAATTAGCTATAATCTGTTAAAAAGGGTTAGGTCATATGTGTCTAAATTCCAAATTTTATCCCTGAACCATATTTGTTAGATGAGATAATATGAGATTAAGCTATTAAGATCATATGGGCAACATGGGGAATCAACAACCATGAATAACAAAAGCAGCAACAACCAAAAGGTCACAAACATTTGGAAGAAGAAACTTGAGGTGTGGATTCCTGAATGGTGGCTTCTGATAATAGCAATTAACTCGAATTTAGATACAGTAAGTGTTAAGTCAGAATGACATTGTGAGATTTTGCTGTCAACAACTCAACATCAATGGACAACATGCAGAGACAACAACCATGAATAACAAGGTAACACAGTAGTTAAGAATGAGGTGGCAGCTTCTGATAACGGTAGCTAAGCACAAAGAAGGAGCCACATCAACAACATATGCGATTACAGGCAGTGAGATAAAATGATAGGAACCTACTGAACCTTGAATTAAACAAAAGAAGGAGCCACATCAGCAATAGATGCAATTAAGGCTTACATGATCATACACATATACCATGAACTTGTATTTATCTCTTAAAACAAAGAATTATTGATTAATAAGACATAATAAGAAAAAGAGTAAATTGAAATACACAAGTACCTCTGGTGGAAGACCATTCCAGCTACTAATCCTACTCCCAGGAACATTTGACATAAGATTTGAAGATGCCATGGGACTTGGACTTCATGACGCTGTCTATCAAGCTCATTAAACCCTTGATTTGGCAGCATACTTGAAACCCTCACAATCTCTGAAAAAATAAAAGGATTTGAAGCAATTAGTTAAAAAGTGGTAACATGAAATGATTTAAGTTTCATCTGATTCATACATGAATGAAAATACTTCTTCAATTCAACTTCAATGATGAGGATGAAGAGGGTGACTTGTTCCAGATCTCGTGTAAAAGACATGATTGCCCTTGGGTTTAAGGCAGGAGCAGTTTCAGGGAAGGCAGTAGCTGCCTTTGCCTTTGGGTTGAAGGCAGAGGATGAAGGGTGACTTGTTCCAGATCCAAGCAAGAGAGACTCTACAGTTGCCATATAGCTCGCTTCTACAACTCATACACATAAAATCGTTGTCATATACGAATCCAATCGTTGGGTGATTGAAGGCGACGAGGCTGTGTTTGCTTCTTAGAGAGAGGGAGGGCGAGAAAGTAAACACAAACCTCACAAATTAGAGAGGTTATCGAAGCCAGTAAGGGGAACACCAATGAAAAATCCTAGGGATTATTGAGAGAAAAACTGAGTTTTGTTTGTTTAAAAGCTATCGAAGTATCAAGGAATTTCCAATCCAGGAGAATTCAGAAAGCAGAGAGATAGGTACCTGATTTGACTGGAGAAATTATTGGGAACAAAGGGAAGTCAGTGCATATACGGAGGTGACGACGATAAATCGATTAACTGATAATTTGAGAGAGCAAGAAAAGACCCACTTGCTAGCGATTTGGATGAACGGGTGGCTTAGACGAAGGTATTTGAGGCGGTCGATCAGTTTTAGGAGAGAGACTGTGATTGATATCTATGGTATAGAAGAAGAAGAAGAAGACGACGACTTGACTTTCTTGTTCACAAGATCCTGAAATTAAGTTTTACCTGGTATTTGTTGGAGAGAATCGCTTGAATATGGGGTGAAAGAATCATGAAGGCGAACCTTGGGAGAAGATGGAGGAGTGTAGGAGAATGGGGGAGTGACGAAGCATCGAATGGCTGAAAACCATAGTAAAACTTATAATTCTTAGGGCACGCTATTAGGGAAATAAAGATGACTCAGGGGCAGAAAATGGTGGAGAAAAGAGGATAGCTGCCGTCGTTGACCTCCGTATGGCTGTAGAGCTCCAAAAAGGGAGAAAGATCGACAGCCACACAAGCCTTTTACGGTTTCTTTGGAAGATTATTTTACAAAATACAAAGAAGAAGGAGGAGAGTATCAGGCGGGGTTTTCAATTTTTTTGGGATTTCATTCCCCCACTTGGCAATTAAAAAAATGGAAGAACGCGCGTCCGTGAAAAAAAATTATAAAGCGACAGTTTTACACGACACGCGTTTTTATGATAGGTGCCCTCCGTGTTTTTAATTTTTTTTGTTGGACACTAATTTTAGGGCACGCATAAATGCGTGTCCTCTATCCTTCAAAATTTGGAAAACTGACATTATTTTTTAGGGCACGCACAAATGCGTGTCCTCTATCAGCGCGTGTCATTGTTTACGCGTCGTTAAAGGGCTGTTTTCTAGTAGTGTTGAACTTGAAAAATCATATAAAACCCCCTATTTTAGTTGTTTTTCTTAGTTTAACTTTTAGTAATTGTTTTATTAATTAAATGTTGTTCCCTGTAATCAACAATCAACTTACTTTATTATTCTATAATCCGACTAGGTATACTGCCTATAAGTGCATTAGTTAAGTTTTGTGAGGATATAAATTTAAAAATGGTAGGTATATCTGTACACATCAACTAACATTGTTCGTTTAACGATGACCTAATTTCTATAGTTGTCACATTTAAGTGGCAGGATCAATTTTTGCCAATGTACCTTTGCCAGAAGTATAAGACTTTCCTAAATCTTGTTTTAGAGGAGGAGGAAAAGGAATGTTAACAAGAAAAGTTAGAGATGAATGAGGACGAAGAGAAATTTTGTCATTCACAAATTGCGAGCCCGCGTCTCCCCCTTGGTACGCAAGCAAAGGATTCATAACTCCACTTTGAAGCTTAAAGAAAAACTTATTGGAGATTGTGAGGCTAGTTGCATGTCAGTCAGTTTTGAATTAGTGAGGGAAGTAGTGGTCTTGAGAGAATAAAAGAAAATGAATTCGATTTACTTAGGACTGACTTTTTCAACATAAGTTTGGAGGATCTCAAAATGAGGTTTCATATTTCAGTCTATGTTGAGTGATCCTATTCCCTAAGTTTTGATTCTTCAAGAGATTTTTCAAAAGATAAAAGAGCAGTCATGTGCTCTTCTTGGATGGTTTTAAACGACATATCAAAATTTCCTTTGAGTGTAGTGATAGAAGAAATGACCGTTTTCCTAATTAAGTACAAGTTATTAATATTGATCATCATAAATTGGTCTAGATGATTCTTGTGCTCAAGTCTAAGCCTGGATGTGATAGATGATTCAAACTTCGTAATTTCCGCATTAATATGTTTTTCGACTTTAGTTAGATCAACCTCGAATTTGTTTGCAATAGTTTTTGGAATTTTTGTTATGATAAGATTTTAGAGTCGATGAACCTTATAAGGATAGAACTTTGTGGCAAGGTCTCCAATTAGATCATCATACTCATCATCTTCTGAAGAGTTAACCTCAGCAAATTCTTCAGTGATTGATGGTTCAAGAATGGGAATGTCAATGGAAACAACAAGTAACGTCCCGATTTTCAAAATAAAATATTTATTTTTAAAATAGAATAACCTCCCATTTTCAATAAGTTACATCAAAGTCAAATCCAGTTATTCATACACCATAATTCAAAATCATACTTAAATGGAAAAGAAACACGGAATCACAAATCATAAAACTGATGATGCGTGTGTACAGTCTTACCTTCATAATCTCATGAACTAATAAGGTAACTCAAAAATATTTAACCCACAACTTTAAGCACAAAGAATAGTGAGTTCCCTAAAATACTGTATACAATAATATACATACCACGCATACAAACATGGCCTTCCGCACAAAGCAGGTCGGTCCCATTGGTCTTAAGCACACAGTCGGTTCGCCCTGG
Organism: Lactuca virosa; assembly: GCF_052849685.1. NCBI lineage: Eukaryota > Viridiplantae > Streptophyta > Magnoliopsida > Asterales > Asteraceae > Lactuca > Lactuca virosa. The sequence continues at coordinate 300,127,278 of NC_136433.1, read as the reverse complement.
TCTTCATCACATAGTTGGTCTGCCCCTTTGGCCTTGAACATAAAGTTGGTATGCCTGGCCTTCAACACAAAGTTGGCCCCCCCTCCCCCCCCCCCCCCCCCCCCGAGTATCTTTTCCTACAACACATAGTTGTACGATCCTCAACTTAACACATATATGTCAACATATATATCAAAAAACTACATAGACAATCTAACACCACATGAAACTAACTAACTAGTCCACCTGCCTAACAATATACCATAGCATAAACACATCCTATCCCACAGAGGATAAATACTCTAATATAAAGTATATTGAGAAAACTAACCTGAGCTAAATAGCCGAAGCTTATCAGCAACCTCAGCTATAGAACAGGTAACACTAGCTAACTAAAGCCAAACTGAGACTAATCCTAAGTCAAATGCTCAATTCAACCCAATTTTGACTAAAAGTCAAATCGGTCAAAGGTAATCCATCCACCAACCATCGCGCTGTGGCCAAACCATTTGACCGCGTTGGGCTCACAAAAGGACAAAACATTTGGGTATCCCTCACTTAAACATGTGCCCATTAGAGAACTGAAAAATTGTGTTGCGTCACCAAAATAACCGTGTCGCATCCCCTCTAATTTAGAAATTCCAAGACGACTTAATCCATTAAATCCAAGATTCCAAATTTTAGATATGAATCCAAATGATGTCCTATTGGATAAAGTTTCCAACTTTATCCATTTCAACATTCCGAACTCACTAGATCTAAAACCCTAGATCCTACGATAAACGATTTGGCAAGCGTATCCTCTAAATGCCCAAATTAGGAAATTAGGTGTTACAATTCTTCCACACTTAAATTCGATTTCGACCTCGATATCTGCCTCGACTAGAATTGTAGAAATAATTCTTACGCACTCCTTCTGAACCCTATGAACCACTCAAAATCAATGATTTCACAAAATGGTTTACGAGACCTCTCAAAACTTAACCAACGTCACCAACACGAACCCAAGCACTTGAAATCACTCAACTACTACCACTACCTTTCTCACCACCAACGGTATGACCAAACTCCAATGAATCCACTCAAAAAAACCGGATACTCCCAATGTTGCAAACACAAACCAAGGCTAACGGTAAACTTCCTAAGACCGAAAATCCATCAGTCTAAAACCCTAGAAGTCTTACACTAAGATTGATGGTCAATCTCCTGATATACCTATCCCCTAGTCCTTATGACCAAAAACATCGCAATACCACGCTGAAACAAGCACTGAAAATCTTCTGACCATAGCGACAAATCTAATCTCCATTTTGGAAGTTTGTCACTATAAAAAACATCAGATAAACACCTGATTATCCGAAAAATAATCATAAACACACTACTCCCACGAGCATAACAATGGATGAACCAAAATCCTCTGCCATCCAAACTTCATCCCAACTCAGGTGCGCAACCACCTGATGGATCATCCAAGAGACCCACTTCAAACTTCATCACTTATACAGAATGATTCTCTTAAAACATACATGGATCCATTGAGAAGAAACTCAACAAGGAGATACTGATAAATAACCATGACTTTTCCAACAAGTCAACATCCTACCAATGCATGACCCAAGCCTGTTGGCTACCGAGCTGCCAATAGAATTCCATACCACTCAAACAACTAACTATGCCAAAATCCTATGGACCAAGACCCAAAGGTTTCATGTACGTAAGTCATATCCATACTGGTTCATGATACATTCTGAAACCTTCTAATCATTGGAATGAAAAGCTCACAATACTACATCATTCAACCACGGGCCTAAAGACTCACAACTAGCACCTCTGTTCGGTCTATAGGCACATGACCATCATCCCACTGACCTGCAAGAACCCATTCAACATCCCCCATCACTTTCCAAACACAACATGAGCCATACAATTGTAAAACACGCAGAGACCTCAACAGTCTAGGTTTCTACCGACATAATGCCATACAAAAACATGGTTGCATGTAGTCAGAAACCCAACTAGATAGTCGAACGCTTGTTCCAACTCGAAAGAAATATATCATATGGGAACCATGCCGTAAGTCCAGACCAAGTGTTCTCAGTCTATCTAGTTCATTCCACATGCAACCTCGACAAAATCTATGAAGAACTACCAAGACTACACACCCCCACGGAGAACATGCAACCAACCACACACCTACTGCATTCCTTCCTCGGTACAACCTTACCCAAAGGGGTAAAGCCCCAACGGATCCAACAACTTGAAAAACCTCAACCGATAACATAAACATTCACCTTAACAAATAGAACAAGATCCTAAACTTTAAAAAGAGCTGAATAGATATTCCTCAATATGTAAATAACCCGATAAAGCTCCCAAATTCGAAGGGAGATTCTAAAATTACCCAGAAATGCTGTCAGAAACTTTATCGGATCGAACCAAAATACCAATCCTACCGACTTGACATCCTAAAACTGGACTCTGCGCAGACCCAAGGTCACATTTGGAAAACTGAACAATGTCACTAATACATTCGAACTTTCTATGTCCAAGGATAGTTGCCCAACCCGAGTCTGCTAGAAACAACAATTCCAAAACCATGAAACGAATGGTGCACACACCAAGGAACCTAATTATATAAGTAACAGAACTTGATGAAAGATTGACACACCAACTGCACCTTCACTGATACAACTTTGTAACCCTTGAACAACCTTAGTAGTTGACAATGAAAGTAGTGATCAAACGATCAAAAATGAACCAAAAAACTACACCAAAGGATCCTACATACTGTTGAACAAGGTACACCGCCCAAGAGGCCCAAACGCTTCCTATCATAATACTTTGCATTACCGAAAGGAACTACTGGCCACAACGAGTTCCTTGACCAACAGATTCCTGCTACAAGGACAGCCCATGTACTCCTTGAGAAGTAAACCTAATGGCAACTCGCTCTGCACCTATGATTTGACAATTTCTTGAACTGTTCCAAAACGATGAAGAATTTCGACAGATCCTTGAGTAACGTGACAAGAAAACTTCCCAACCATGGGCACTATGATGGTAGCCTACTTTCCTTCCCTTATGCAACCATAATCCTAAACCAAAACCTGTTATACTTGAATCGCGTATTCCCCTAACCCATTGTACTGAAACCACAAAATGGAACAATCCGTTGGTCCTCCAATCATAATACTTAGTTCTCCCCCACTTAGGGTTCGAACTACCACCGGTTGACATCTACAAAACAACCAAAACTTCAGATCGGCTCAACTATATACATACCAACCCTGACTCTGGGAGTGCATAACATATAATAAGATGATTCTTCGGATAGTAATCAACCAACCTCACGAAAACTCTGAATCTCATATGGAGCCGTGGAACCTCCCATAGCATCATCGCCCCAAACTTAGAAAAGTCGATCAGGATACCATTTGATTGATAAGGTACCCTATGAACTAAACCTCTCACAATCAAAACTTGCATTTGAAGAAATCACCCACAGCCTCACCATCCTATGAAACTTCAAGAATCCCTTGCAAATGCTCTAACTATATCTCCGACCAACCCAACATAAAAATAGAACTCACTTATCTGTCAACGGTGCCTGGCCATGCACCAGCTCCCTCTTCCTTCATCGGAGTTCTAGTCTAGCCTTTGGAATCTAGTTCTTGATTTAGATCGGAGACACTTGATCTTCACAAAAATGGGTTGGAGATTTCGACTCGAGATGTAGTCTCCACCTCGGCCACCGAACCGAAAGAAAAATCAAATCCCAAACAAGATGGGATGATTCACAATTAACTAAACCTTACTTGCTTGCGATAGAATTTGATACAAAAAATGTCATCCATTTCTTTTATCAATAGGCTGATACGAATCTGATCTATTCTCCCCCAAACACGGGAGGCTTGAAGAATATAAGCCTATCGTAATTATCAATGTCCCAAGCCATTGGTCAGCCACCCAACCAAAGACTGCAATCCTCGAATCGATCATCACAATCACTTCCTACTTGAGTCTTGCAACTCAAACTAGAACAACTTCGAACAACGCCCTCGAGACCCTCGAATCAACCAACAAGAACAGGTCCACACCATTCATATCCAATCTACCATGGTCACTTAGGCCTGAATAACTAACAAACTTTTCCTTTTTCAAAGAAATCATAACAGAAAGATCAATAAAGATAGAAACAAGCACAACTAACCATAGTGCTATACCACATTATCTACCATCAACTAGCTCCTTAGTGACCTTCTTGACTCTTAATGATCCCCGTGCTGATCATGTGCTTCTGGTGGTACGGTACCATACTACCTTCCACACTTATCTGTGTCTCAAAGTTCTAAATTGATACACTCAACCATTGTTAGTTGTAATAACACACACTTATAAGCTCATAAGACCCCCAAACTAACTTCCTAGATTCACGTCCTAGGATTTCCCTTGGCCATGTTCCCGCATCGCCATAAGTCTCTACTAAGTCCACAACCAAAGAAAAAATAATTCTAAGGCTATAGAATCATAGTTATGTACAACTCTAAAGAATACACTAAGCATCTAACAATATCAGTATAAACTTCAAGTAACACATAACAATCAATCCCCTAGGATACAAGGCATCATAAAGATCGGGAAATTCTAGCATGCAATTCCTGAAAAGATCCTTAGCCTATCATCAAGAGATATAAAAAATATGGATATTTTAAGAACCACTTTCTTGTTCAAGCTCCAGCTGCGTGTACACACCGCAACTCTTGTTTTATAGAAAATTTAATTCAAAATGTTTTTGAAAAGTTCTCAGATCCTTAGTTTTAGTTTGGAATCCCACGAGTGTTCATCCAAATCCCTCAAACAATGGATATGATACCAACTTGTTACATCCCAATTTTCAAAATGAAATTTTCATTTATAAATAGAATAAACTCACATTTTCAATAAGATTTTGTTAAGAGCATGTCGCAACGCCTAAAAAATAACTAATATAAATAAGAATACTACTCAAGTCTACTAGCGGTTCGTACAGGAAAGTAGGGTCGAATCCACAGGGACACGTCTCAAGGTCATTGCCTCTCTTGTGTAAGGCACACACTAATTTAATAGAAATTAAAAGGGGGGGGGGGGGGGGGGGGATTTTGTTTATTATTAAAACTAATTTCGATAAAAAATTTATAAGAGAAAACTATTAAAATACTTGAGAAAAATTCAAAAGGTAAAAATAATTTTAGTTTCGCGGTGACTCTCCTAGTCATGCAAATAACTTTCAACACAATTATTGAATTGTGTACTGTTTAAACTAGTATTGAAACTTATTAATAAGTTATAACAATTTTCTTTTACTAAAAAGTTTAATCAAAACAAGCTCTTTGAATTAAACCTTACTTTTTACTGAATTAACCAAATAAGCTATTAATTAATTTAGAAAAGTAGTATTAGACACAGTGTAAAATTCCCAGTAAAGTCCAATACTTCTTACATGCTCGAAAGCGTAAAGACTTGTTTGATCGATTTATATTAGAGTTAAATCCAAACAGAACAAATCTAACATTTTTTACTTTTACTATACGGATCTAAATAATCAGATAAATGGAATGATTCAATAAGAATTAAAGTGGCCAACAGAAACAGAATCAAAACCAAATCTTCAATTAAGCATAAAGCTAATCGAACTTTACACCGAACATAATCAAAAGTCGTGCCTAATGATTACTTGCAGAAAAAGTCGAGTCGTTTGTGAAACTGAAATCTAGGCTTTTAGCCTAACATGGCTAAAAACAAAATACAAGAGATGAAAATAAGATCCATCTGATAAATTTTACAAAACTAATAATACAAATCAAATCATGATTAGCCTCTACTGAAGGGTTATGGGGCTCATTTATAGGCTTATCCGGAATACGAAACATTCTATGATTGCATATCTGGAAAATATGATCACATTTTTTTTATGAAAACGCATCTTAAACCACTTTAATGAATTACAATGCCAAATCTGAACTTTTTGAAACTTCAATGGTAAAATGCAATCGCTGAATTAATAAATGTGATCACATTTTTTGTCTTCATTCTTCTGATTGATTTTTTTGGCAAGTAAAACCTCGAAGCACAAATGCAATCACAGAAACGGGAAATGTGATCACTTTTTTCCTTTTTGTCGTAGTTCGGTCGTAATTCTTCCTTTTAAGCCTTTCCATGACATTGCTCAGCATCCTTCTTCATTCCCAACTCTAATTTGGCTCCAATGCACCATCCAACACGTCCATAAAGTGGCGTATTCTCGTTATGCTCCAATTTTCCTGAAAATCAATATAAAAGTTAGTGCAGGCATTCTAGGAAAATATTGTGAAGTACACAATTTATATAAATATAAGGGAGATAGTTTGGAATTTATAAGAAAATACTGACAAAATCACGCTAAAAGATGCATATAAAATGCGTCTAACAAACCTCCCCAAGCTTAAACCTTATTAGTCCTCGAGTAAGGGAAGGACAGGCATCTGAAACGAATGTGAGGGAAAAGGGTAGTGAGGGAATAACCTAGACGAAACTAACAATCTAAAAGGAAAATCTAACTAACAAGATCAATAGAAGAATAAGAAATAAAACATGCATGAAAAATATAACAAAATGTAAAATAAACCACGATAAGGGGAAAAAATAAACAAGCACTCTATTTTTTTCTCTCTTTTGATTTTTTACGACAAGACTCTACATAGAGGAAGCTCCAATGGAATCATTACCTAGATGACCATCTTGATACCTTCCATGTATCACAGACTCCCAAAGTCAGGAAGACTCGTGACGGTGTAACCCAATAAACTGACCATAACTCTTATTTAAAATTTATACCTTAATTAGCCTTGTGAGTGAAAATAACACAATTTACAATCTCATGTCCTCAAGACTAGATAGGTAAAAACTAGAATCGACGCATCCTTAAGAACCCGGCACAGCCAAATCAACTTTTGCTGAAGCAGTCAACCCTCCCGTACGGGTCAGAGCTCTATGCATCCACTTATTCTGAGAGCGAAAAATATAATATCACACGGTTCTTCTCATGCTAGATTTATCTTCATTGTGGCTCTTGACTTGATTGAACTTGAAATTTGTATCGTTGTCTTCAGCTTGATTTCTTCAATCAAATTTTGCACAATTTTTTTGTGCTAGATAATCACTCGGCTATCGAATTTGACAGTTTGTACCCACGACGAGCTTGGATGTGATGATTTTGCTCACTTATTTAATTCTTAACTGTGTGGATCTGATATAAGGCTCTCTGTTTCCATGAGGGAAATGTGTGTCCATCAAATAGGGTCATTATATGTGGGTTCAGACTTGTCGATCAAGATTCTTTTTAAACATTCATAAGCAAATCATTATGAAGCTATTATTACCGCCCACACAATGCTACAATACGACATTTTTTATTTTATACAACCAAGGTCTCAGATCATGGTGTTTTATGTCCTCTAGTTATGGTAGCTGCTTCTACACTTCCATTATTGATCCTGTCACTTCAGACTTTCATTTTCGACCTCCGCAGAGCTATCAAATGTAAAGGGTATCCTCATAACGTTTTTTTCAAACAAAACAAAGCTAAAAATCTTTTTGGTTTTTGTTTTCTTTATATATGCAGATGCAAACATGCAGAAAAGAAGACAATATATATATATATATATATATATATATATATATATATATATATATATACATACACACAGACACACACACACACTATAAAGGAAACTAAGCAAACAAAATGAAATTTTTTTTGCGTTTTTGATTTTTTTTTCATTTAAAAAAAGATAAGACAAAAAATGAAAAATATTTTTGGGAAGGAGAAGGAAAGGTCTACTAAGGAGGAGGTGGAGGTGGGAATCGGCAGAACATCTCCTCACGAAAGCTGCAAAACTCATCTCGATAAACGGTGAGGGTAGAATCGACACGCTGAACATCGAGACGAAGGCTAGTCGTGTTCTTTTGAATGCCAACGATATTCTGGTGAAGGCTAAGCTAATGATGGTAGGTGAGAGGGGTGTTGGGGCAATGTGAGGTTGTGGGTGTGCGTAGGGCGTGTCCTGAAAATCAGTCTGAAAGTCAGTGTGAATCGGGTCAGGATGATCGTAGTAGTCGTCGTGGACGGCTCGGAGAGGTGTTGCATCTGCATAATTCGGATGAACAGTAGAAGACGACGGGGCATCAAGGTTACGGGAGGAAGAGGGGCAAGTAGACTGGTTTCGCGAGATATTCGACTGCTGAGGTTTAGGTTCATAATAATCTGCCGACAGGTTAGATTCAAGTACCCAACTGGCAGACCAGATGGGATCAACCAGGGCGATAGCGGAAAGATTCGGTGACCCAAAGGTAGCGAGCATGTCCACGCATCCAGACATGCCCACCCGGGGCTGATCGACACATGTGCATATACTCAAGGATGTGTAAAGTAAGCTGCGATGTGTCACCCTCAAAGAACGGGTACTCTGGGGGAACACGATTAGAATCAACATCAGCGATTAAAGTAATTAAACCGCCATAGAAAATTTTACCAGACCCGGACCGCAGACGAAGAACTTTGTGTAATCGCTTCACAATCAAGTGGTTGAAATGCGGGTGGTACGCACTGATCACCATACTACAAAGTATTTCCAGTTCAACTTTCTTAGCCTTTGTGGTTTCGGCTTGTGCAAAAAGGATTTTACAGATGATTTTCAGACAGGGTGAATGATACTGGTCTGGTAAGATGTAGAAGTATCATAGGTGTCTAGACCAGTAATTAACTTCCAAAAAGCTATTGCAGTAAAACCTACTGGACAATGAAAATGGTTCGTGAAAGGCACATTGAAGAGGCCGCAGAGTTGGTCTACACGAAGTTGGTGAGTGTTGCCGAAACAATGGAATGTGAAGTTACCCTCACGGTTAACTTCAATAAGGGTAGATAGGAACTCTCTGGTTAACAGAGGTGATGTAGGAAAATCAAGGTTCAAAAGACCCTCCCAACCAATACTGGCTAAGAGGGCGGGAATTCCATCATAAATGTTCATGCCCTCAAGAACAGTGGCACTGGGAGCCCAAGTCTGAGAACTGACTTCTCTGGGAAGAAGCTGATAGTACTGTTCTAACGCAGCCTATGAGTTCAGATTGACCACAACTTCACCCTCTTGAATTGCATAGGGCTGGTATGGAATGTCAAGATTTGGCACCGACGCTAAGTTCTGGGGGGATGGTTCAGGCTAAAGACAAGGGACCGGCTCGACACGAATTGTCAGATAGAAACAGAAAATATAGATAGATAAATTTAACTACTCCCAAGCAGACACACAAGCCCGCACAGATATATCTCATAGAAAATAAAAACGAATATACCTGACTGCGCGTTGAGCAGCAGTGTATTTTTCATGTGCGAAATTTATTTATTTTTGAATTTTTGCTCCGGTGAACCTCTTCTGTTTGGCAAGTACAACAAACGCCCCAAGTATCAGCTCCTGATCTGCTCTAACGAAGTGTTGATCTGAAAAAGAAACTTAAGAAAAGTTCAAACATTCAAAATGAACACAAAAATTCTGGAAAATTTCCGCCGTGTGATCGTGTTTCCAGTGGTGTCGGAGTCTAGGAGAAGTAAAAAAGCAAGAGTTTGATACCTTATGCGCTTGATTGTGAAAAAAAAATGAAGTTTTAGTGAAGATTTGAGTGGTTTTTAGTGAATTTTAGAGTTCAGAGAGAAATGAGAGATTTTTGAAGTGTGGAGTGAAGAAATAGGGCAGAACTCGTATTTTATAGCATAAAATGGAGACAACTGCGATCATATCTACGATCGAAATTTTTATATGCGATAGCATTTTTTATGTTTTTCAATTTTCTTCTATCAAATCTTAGAAATGTATATGCGAAAGAATTTTCTTAAAAACTTCGATCACATTTTTTTTATATGATCGCATTTTTTTTATTTCTCATTTTTCTGCAATCAAATCTTTAAAATACAAACGTGAAAATTAAAAAAATAAAAAAAAACTTCGATCACATTTTTGTTTCTGCGATCGCAGATTTTATTTTTTCGATCACAATTTTTTATTTTTCAAGTTTTCAGTATTTAAAAACCTTGAACTATAAATGCAATCGTAGATATGGAAAATGCGATCACATTTTTGTTGATTTTTTGCCCAAATTTTGTATTTTTAAAACACAAACTCCTTCGGTCTTCCGTGTTTGGTAAAACACATTTCGATTTTAAAAACAAACTAATTAAATCCTAAAATCACACAAAGGAACAAAAAACAAAAAAAGTCTTTTAAAAACACCCGGATTGCCTCCCGGTTAGCTGCCCGTGTTTAGTGCCGTTGACTCGACATTGTTACCAGGTTTCATTAGTGGTGGTATGTTGGGACCTCAACAACTTCCACTTCCTCGTTTGTAACCCAGAAACCTTCATAAAAAGGTTTGAGTTGGTGACCATTAACTTTGAAGATCTTTCCTGTTTGTTCACTTTTGATCTCTATAACACCATGATCAAACACATTAGTAACAACGAAGGTCCCACACAACAAGACCTTAATTTACCGGAAATAAGTGTAAAGTGAGAATGATACAATAGTACCTTTTGACTGGTAGTAAATACCTTTCGTGAGATCATCTTGTCGTGAAAAGCTTTCGTCTTCTCCTTGTAAAACGCTACGTTCTCGTAAGCATCGTTTCGGGTTTCTTCGAACTCTTGGATATCCAACCTTCTTTTCTTCCCAGACTCATCTATATTCATATTAAACTTCTTGACAACTCAGTATGCTCGATGCTCCAATTCCACTGGAAGTCGACACAGTTTTCGAAAAACTATTCGATATGGTGACATGTCGATTGAAGTTTTGTATATTTTCCAGTTGGCCCATAATGCATCATCCAATCGAATACTCTAGTTGGCCCATATATTTGCAATTGACACCCAATGTGTAACACCACATTTCTTGAGAACTTCCTCAAGGGTGCGGTTGCAGAAATACATGCCATGTTCACTGATGATGGACTTTGGTGTTCCAAACCTAGCAAATATATTAGTATTGTGTAATCAACCACCACTTTTGCATCATATGTTAGTGTAGCTTTCACATCTCCCCACTTTGATACGTAGTCAACAACCAATAAAATATAAACAAACCCGAAAGATGGTGGAAATGGACCCATGCAATCTATACCCCAAACATCAAAGATTTCACACACTAAGATCGGGGTATGTGGCATCTGATTCCGGGTAGTCAAATATCCAGTCATCTGGTAGCGGTTACAGGTTTTGCAGAACAAGAAGGCATCGTGAAAAATATGAGGCCAGTAAAGGCCGCTGTCCAAAACCTTGCGTGCAGTTCATTGTGGACCATAATGCCCTCCTCAAGCTTCAGTGTGACATAAGTTCATAGTTGATTTCACTTCATCTTGTGGAACACATCGTCTCATAACCTGATCAACATAGTATTTTTCATAAGTAGGGATCGTCCCAAACATATTGTATCGCTTCGTTCTTTATTTCGTCTTTCAGAGCTAGGAATATATGTATAGATCTATACGGGGATTGACATCCCCACCAGCGATTGCTAGCTACAATCACGACAAGGTAACTTTCTTATTAATCACTACTCGGTGTCCGATGAAGCGTCGTGGTAGGGTAATCATTAGTCAAACAACATCGATTATGGGGGCTCATGGTAATACATTACAACCACCGTACAGATCCGACTACCATTAGGGACACCTTAGAATGATAGATAAAATACGTTAGGATTAGTTAAATATCCTACACAGATAGTAAATTAGGATTAATAAAATATCCTAAAAGATAATAAATATAGGATCATTAGATATACTGTAAAGATAGTAAACTAGGATTAATAAAGCATCCTATAGAGATAATAAGATAGAATTAGCAGAATGTCCTAAAAAGATAATAATCTTGGAGGTGATATAATAAAAAATAGGAAACTAGAAATTTAAGAATCATAAAATTTCTAGAACGCTTTCAAAAGAGTTTATTATGCTTTTACTTCAAAACTTGTGAACTCGCGAACATCAAGTTGACGTTTCAATAATCGATCACATGTGTTCCTACGATGGAGTAAAGAACAAGACAAGAATGGATTATTATATCGAAGACATATAAGTTTCATTTACTAGTTATGATTTGTTCTCTATGATTTGGGTAATCTATGTATCGTCAGCACTTGGTATTTCCGCCATCGTCCGGGTAGAGGTGTGACCGAATGGTATTACAACTAGTTTCTATAGCGAATTAGTATTTCTTTAGGAATTACGACTATAGCTTAGGACATATACTCCAATTAGGTTTGCCCTCAAACCTATAAATAAAAATATTACTGTTAATTACCCTAGTGATAGACTACATAATGGAGAGGTGACTAGTTTGAACGGTCACTTGGGTTGCTGGATTTGAGAACGGTTATATGCTAAAATGGTCCTGACCTCCGACACTTCTCATATGGCCAATCCCTAATTTGTTAGTCTAGAAAGTACAAAACAATAATAGCCGCCAATCACAAATAAAATATACAAATAAAAAACGCAATATATAAGCGGGTTCAGTATGTAAAGGTTGAGTCACTCCTAGACATAGCCTGATCAACTATGTATAGTCTTGGCTAAACCAATACATTGGTTGAATTAAATAAACGATAAAATATAAACCATATATAAAAAGACAAATAGAAACATACATAAAGTGCATCAAATACATCCCACAAAATGAGTATCAAAATACAAAGCATCAACCAAAACCTATCAACCTACTCATCGTTGCTCTCATACTCACCCTCCTCGCCCTCCGCGTCCTCATAATCATCAACAGTATCCCCATGATGTGTGACAGAAGGTCCAGCACCATCATGACATGGCTGAGTTGGTGGTGGAATAGCAGGACCCGCCTGAGGAAAAGGTGGATGGTCCATCCCCATATGCCGCATCACCCCAGCAATCGAAGCCATAACGAGTCTGAAAAGCTGTCTTCTACACATCCTCATCCCTGACCCACATCAGATGATAACCAGATCACAAATCAATCTTGGAGAACCAAGATACACCCTGAAGCTGGTCGAAAAGATCATCAATCCTCGGGAGTGGATAACGGTTATTCACCATTACCTTATTCGACTAAAACAATATTCCAAAAACATTATCCGTACAACCAAACGAAAATAAGTATATCAAACATCATATAAGTCAGAGTAATATCTCAAAACCAGAATCCATATGGTGTGTGCGATGCAGTCAACCCGAGCTCTTCCCCTTGGAACCAGAAGTACCTGAAACATAAACTGAAAACCATAAGCACAAAGCTTAGTGAGTTCCCGAAACTACCCATACCATACATAATAAATCACATATTGGCCCCCGCCCTACATCAGACCCCGCCCTCCATCGGGCTCCGCCCGACATCGAGCCCCATTCGTTATACAGATATGTTATTCTTAGGCCCCACCTAACATAGGGCCCCACCCACTATACACATACAACACACACAAACACACACATACACACATACACACACACATATATATATATATATATATATATATATATATATATAGCACATAATCATGCTAACACATATAATGATCATAAAACAATAACACATGTATCAGTCATCGGGCCTCGTCCGGCATCAAGTGTGACATCCCCATTTTCACAGTCAGAAAATACCGATTTGTTTATGCATCATTTTTAAAATTAGAGTATACTTTTAAAGTAAAGTGTTGCAGAATTGTGTTCCCATAAAAACATGATAAGTATGTTATCATAGCATTTCCGAAGAAATGTATTTTATTCATTTTAAAACTTTGGCATGTCAACGTCAATACGGAAACATAAGCATAAACAGAACTTACATTCATTTACATTAGCGATCTACACCTCTTTAATCTATCAGTGTAGTGTAGCTTTATATCAAAACCTGTGATACAAATAAACTGAGTGGGTCAGGTTGGTAAACCTGGTGAGTACATAGGGTTTAACCCACAATAATATAGCTATTATGTTTAAACATCAAACATTCAACCCAATTACCCATCCCTATTATCTTATTTACTCTTATGGATCTACCCTAAGAATCATCTATCATTCACTTTTTCATTCCTAAGGTTTCTCCTAAGGAATAGGCACGAAGTCCATCTTTGCCTATGGTGCAGCTGCAAATCCTATCTATTAGGCGCATCTGCCAATATTATCATTTAGGTGCAGCTGGCAGGATTATGACGTTCTCTATTAGGCGCAACTGTCGATATTATCCTTTTGCGGAACTGCTAGGATGTTTAGAGTACATCGTAGTTCAAAAAATCTACAGATTGTGGTGCAGCTACCAATATTCATATATATCATCTTTCATACCTCATAATTTATCTACCCATGTTCTACCCAACATATTTGTAGATATAAAATACATCTATAGTTTTACATCTGAAGAAAAGGTTCAGAGATGAAAACAAAATACATCTACAGTCTAGATCTGAAGGAAAAGGTTCAGATCTGAAAGCAAAATACATCTACAGTACAGATCTGAAGAATATGTTCAGATCTGAAAACAAAATACATATACGGTTTAGATCTGAAAAACAAAGAAGTTTAAATCTTTCATCTAGCACAGATCTCAAGTAAATATGCACACATAGCACATAATTTATATAAAATACTTCATATCTATGTGTAAGATGAAAGTAACTATGCACTCACTTGATTAGGTGGTGATTTGGACAACACTTCGCTTCTTAAAATAATCTTTTTTGATGAAACCGGGAGGTTTTCTTAAAAACCGGGCTCTGCGGGGGCAGAGTTTCAAACCGAAAAAAACTTTTTCTTGGAGCCTTCAGGCGCTCCGGCGCTTTCTTCTAGTGCTAGGGAGGTACACAAGGATTTGGGGGGTTTGGGGAAGTTTGAGAGAGTGTAGATAGTGAAAGAAAGAGGGAATTTGCAAAGAAATCTGAGCAGCCTGGCATCTATTTATAGGGAAACTGGCCTGGTCTACGCAGCGTGTTCCTCGGAGGAATGCAACGCGTTCCAGTGGGTACATGTCTAAAGTCTACTGGGGCGACGTGGAGCTTCCAAGGCCAAGAACGAGAACACGGGGCGTAATCTTCTGCGCGAGGCGTTCCTTCGGATAAGCTTCAGAATGTGTGCCTCGAAGTTCAAAAATTCATAACTTTCGCATACGAGCTCGGTTTTTGACGTTCTTTATATCCACGCGTAGGTAATACCGTGCTCTACAACTTTAGTTTAGACTCTATCGGCTAACTTTGATTTATAAATTACCGTGTTCAACAACTTTATATCCACGCGAGGCGCAACTGCCGATATTATCCTTTTGCGCAGCTGCTAGGATGTTTAGAGTACATCGTAGTTCAAAACATCTACAGGTTGTGGTGCAGCTACCAATATTGATCTATATCATCTTTCATACCTCATAATTTATCTACCCATGTTCCACCCAACATATTTGTAGATATAAAATACATCGATAGTTTTAGATCTGAAGAAAAGGTTCAGATCTGAAAACAAAATACATCTATAGTCTAGATCTGAAGGAAAAGGTTCAGATCTGAAAGCAAAATACATCTACAATATAGATCTACAGAAAATGTTCAGATCTGAAAAAAAAATACATATACGGTTTTGGATCTGAAAAACAAAGAAGTTTAAATCTTTCATCTAGCACATATCTCAAATAAATATGCACACATAGCACGTAATTTATATAAAATACTTCGTATCTATGTGTAAGATGAAAGTAACTATTCACTCACTTGATAAGGTGGTGATTCAGACAACACTTCGCTTCTTAAAATAATATTCTTTGATGAAACCGAGAGGTTTTCTTAAAAACCTGGCTCTACGGGGGCAAAGTTTCAAACCGAAAAACTCTTTTTCTTGGAGCCTTCTGGCGCTCCGGGGCTTTCTTCTTGTGCTAGGGAGGAGCCCTAGGCTTTGGGGGTTTGAGGAAGTTTGAGAGATTGTAGAGAGTGAAAGAAAGAGGGAATTTGCAAAGAAGTTCTGGCAGCCTCGCATCTATTTAAAGGGAAACTGGCATGGTCTACGCAGCGCGTTCCTCGGAGGAACGCAAGGCGTTCATGCGAACGCAATGCGTTCTGGTGGGTACGTGTCCGAAGTCTACTGGGGCGACGTGGACTTTTCGAGGCCAAGCACGCGAACGCAGGGCGTAATCTTCTGTGCCGGGCGTTCCTTCGGATAAGCTTCGGAATGTGTGCCTCAAACTTCAAAAATTCATAACTTTCGTATACGAGCTCTGTTTTCGACGTTCTTTATATCCACACGTAGGTAATACAGTGCCCTACAACTTTCATTTAGACTCTGTCGGCTAACTTTGAATTTATTTTTAACATGACGGGACAGAAAAAGTCCGTTAAAAATCCATAACTTCTTCATACGACATCCGTTTTTGTCTGTCTTTTTACCGTTGAACTAGTATTGATGAGATCTTTGATTTTCCTTTAGGTTGTGTCGGCTAAAAATCGCTCGATCTATAATTCGAATTT
This sequence comes from Lactuca virosa, assembly GCF_052849685.1. Lineage (NCBI taxonomy): Eukaryota > Viridiplantae > Streptophyta > Magnoliopsida > Asterales > Asteraceae > Lactuca > Lactuca virosa. The sequence continues at coordinate 300,110,764 of NC_136433.1, read as the reverse complement.
CGGGCTGCATACTGCTATGTCAAATCTTAGAAAATTCATAACTTCCTCATACGAAGTCATATTTGGACGTTCTTTTTATGCACCCTCTCGGTTTAACGAACACTACGACTTTCGTTTAGATCGCTAAAACTAAAAATCACTTTATCGTAAATTCACTTTTTACGTCACACAGTTTCGTGTCGGTTCTGTCGCGAAACTTCGACAGGCCATAACTTCTTCGTTATAACTCGGATTTCGGCGTTCTTTATATCTCCAGAATCCTTGTTACCACCACTACAACTTTCTTCATAGATATCGGGTTTATCTAACATTTTATTTTTGATGCTTATTTCATTCTTAATTTATTATATTATCATAATTAAGTATAAAGCACATAAATTCACATAATACTCAAATAATTCATCTTTATTACTTCAAAAAGAGTTACAATGGTTCCCAATCCTCTGAAGAAATTTAAACGGTCCTATTAAACTCAGACTTAACTTTCCCCTTTTACCAAATCTTATAAGTCTCTTCCATGGCGAGACTTTAAGTAAAACCGAATCCCCAACTTCGAATGTCGTCGGTCGTCTTTTCTTGTCAGCATAGCTCTTTTGACGATCCTGAGCTGCTAACATCCTTTCCCTAATCACTTTCATCTTTTCAGCAGCATGATGGACTATATCGGGGCCCATGAACTGCTTTTCTCCGGCTTCAAGCCAACATGATGGCGTACGACACTTCTGTCTATACAAAGCTTGATAAGGTGTCATCTTGATGCTCAAATGGAAACCATTATTGTAGGAAAATTCTACCAGAGGTAAATGTTCATCCCAGTTACCTTGGAATTCCAGGGTACATGCTCTTAACATATCCTCCAACGTTTGAATCGTTCTTTCGCTCTGACCATCTGTCTGCGGATGGTAAGCTGTACTTAAACACAACTTTGTACCCAATTCCTCTTGTAGACTCCTCCAAAACCTTGACGTGAAATGACTATCACGATTTGATACAATCATTAAAGGAACACCGTGAAGTCTGACTCCCTCCTTCACGTAAGCATTTGCAAGCTTATCCATAGACCATCTTTCATTAGCTCCTATGAAGTGTGCACTTTTAGTGAACCGATCAAGAACCACCCAAATCATGTCGTGACAACTCTTCGTCCTGGGAAGTTTAGTCACAAAATCCATAGTGATGTCTTCCCATTTACCCATGGGTACAGATAAAGGTTCTAAACTCCCATATGGTTTCTGATGTTGTGCCTTAACTCTTGCACATGTTACGCATTCGGTCACATACTTTGCAACATCGAGCTTCATCGTCAGCCATCAGTAGTAGGGTTTCAGATCCCTGTACATCTTAGTGCTGCCAGGATGAATCGAGTACATGGTCTTGTGAGCTTCTTCCATCAGAAGATCTCTACTTCGCACATCTTGGGCGCCCAAATCTTATCTTGGAATATCTTCAATCCTTGATTATTCGTACTGAATGCCAACGTTTTGCCTAAACGTTCTTCATTTCGGTCATTCTTCTCTAAAGCTTCCTCCTGAGCTTTCTTGTTGCCTTAGACAACTTCTATTGATTGCTTTGATTATCTTGCACTTCAATCTTTTGGCTTAAGTCAGATGCTACATCGAACTTGGTTCTCTGAACCACGTAACATACTCATCCTAGTCGGACTCAATTTGATATGGTCACTAGGGTCGGAACAACAATCATCTTCTTAGTCATTAACGAAATGATGGTAACGACGGACATGAAAAAAACGGAATCACTTACTGGCTTCTTGGTAACCTTGTGACCTTCCCTGATCCAAGTGTGAGTCCTATGCTTCCGGTAGTATAGGCCTCTACTACCATTCACACCTATTCATACTCGTCCCAAGTATTATCTTGCAGTTCTCCAATTCACCATTCAAGAATTTCACACAATCATTTAACACATCAGATGACAAAATCAAGGTTTTAGATTATCTGTTGAAACGATTACATAGATGTTCAAGTTCACCCTAGACTATGCCTCCTATATTAGGCTACATCACATGATCCTAATTATACGGATACTCTATAGATCCTTACTCTTAATTCCTTGGATCGTCACATGCTTCATCAAGGATCATCTGGAGTGCTCTTGCATTTGGCTTTGGCGGTGCATTTGGCTTTGTAGCTACTTCCCTCTTTGGGCAGTCTTGCTTGTATTGCCCTTCTTCATTACATCCATAACACACCCTTTTGTTGAATGTATACACATTGGTGTAACGCCCATACTTCCCATACTTTAAACATGTCACCTCCTCGCCACATTTTCCAAAGTGTTTCTTCTTGCACTTATTGCACCATCTTACTTCACCTTTTTGTCCTTCGAACCAGACTTCGAGAATATTCTCTTCTCGTTGGACCTTGAGGATCCATCGAACTTCCTTTTCTAGGCAACTTCAGTTCCCTCCAGACCCCTTTCTCTTAATTGGGTCTCAACATTCTTGGTTGCTCTAACGGCTGCCTTCAACGTGCCTGCCATTTTGACTGTTGGGCCAAATTCTGATGGCAATCCGTTAGCAAATTTCTCTATCTTGGAGAGTTCAGTTGACATAAGGTATGCAAATAACTTCATCTTCTCAGTGAATGCAATAGCATAGTCATCAATGCTCATTCTCCCCTTCTTTAAGTTCTGGAATTCATTGTTTAGATCTATCAGATGTATTTCGGAGCAGTACTGCATTTTCAACTGCTCGATGAAAGCTTCCCAAGACATCTTCAGAGCTTCTCCTTGTGGCATCGTATCTGCTAATAACTTCCACCAGCTTAAAACTCCGGTCTTCAGTTGTCTGACTGCAAAGACGGTTTTCTGCTTGTCGTTACAGTTGCAGCTTTGAAATACCATCTCCATTTCGGAGATCCAGTCCCTAATCTCTACTAGCTTTGGGCTTCCGGAAAGACTTGGTGGTTTGGCGCCCAAGAAAATCTTATACATACGTCCATCTCTGTTGATTCCGCTCTCTGGGTCATTCCTTTCTGCCACTGGGGGTTCCGCTTGAGTGACAGTGCGGCTGTAATTTCCTTCCTCTGACTGTCTGTCATTTAGTTCATCTTCTTCAACAGGAATTGAAGGTTCATCCCTGTTATTCAGCAATAGTTGTCTCATTTCTTCCCTTTGTTCAGCCATCATTGCCCGAATCATGGCTTGTACTCCGGCCATAGTGACTGGCTCTGGTGCAGCTTCTACTATCGGCACCAGGTCAATCACTTGGGGTTGAGGTCGCTGATTCCTATTTTCATTTGCGTTTCCAGCTCCACTTCGGGTTCATGCCATTTTGATCTATACACCAAATTAGGCGAATTTAGATCTTTATTCACGATAGACGTTTAAATTCTCCTTATCACTCCCAAACGTTACATGCTAGTTCTAATATTGTAGTCGTACACTTAGAATCCTGAACACATAAGGTTTCCAGATCCGGTCGGCAATAGAACATAGATCCGAACAAATAATAGCATATACGACAAACATATGGCATTTAACACATAAAAGCATTTTAGACATCTTTCCTAAAATAAACCAGTGCTCGTGTCTAAAATATGGAAGACACTCATCTCACGATCATCGCTTAGCATTCTAAGTTTAAGTCTAGAAATCCTACAAATTCCTAATTCGATTAAACTAATGCTCTGATACCAACTGTGACATCCCCATTTTCACGGCCAGAAAACCGATTTGTTTATGCTTCATTTTTAAAATCAGAGTATACTTTTAAAGAAAAGTGTTGCAGAATTTTGTTCCCAGAAAAACATGATAAGTATGTTATCGAAGCATTTCCGAAGAGATGTATTTTATTCATTTTAAAACTTTGGGATGTCAACGTCAATACAAAAACATAAGCATAAACAAAACTTACATTCATTTATACTAGTGATCTACATCACTTCAGTCTCTCAGTGTAGTGTAGCCTTATATCGACACCTGTGATACAAATAAACTGAGTGGGTCAGGTTGGGAAACCTGGTGAGTACATAGGGTTTTCAACCCACATTAATATAGCTATTATGTTTAAACATCAAACATTCAACCCAATTACCCATCCCCATTATATTCTTTACTCTTAAGGATCTACCCTAAGAATCTTCTATCATTCACTTTTTCATTCCTAAGGATTCTCCTAAGGAATATTATCATTTAGACGTAGCTGCGAATGTTATCTATTAGACGCAGCTGCCAATATTATCATTTAGGCACAGCTGCCAGGATTATGAAGTTCTCTATTAGGCGCAGTTGCCAATATTATCCTTTTGCACAGCCGCTACGATGTTTAGAGTACATCGTAGTTCAAAAACATCTACAGGTTGTGGTGCAGCTACAAATATTCATATATATCATCTTTCATACCTCATAATTTATCTACCCATGTTCTACCCAACATATTTGTAGATATAAAATACATCTATAGTTTTAGATCTGAAGAAAAGGTTCAGATCTGAAAACAAAATACATCTACAATCTAGATCTGAAGGAAATGGTTCAAATCTGAAAGCAAAATACATCTATAGTCTAAATCTGAAGAAAATGTTCAGATCTGAAAACAAAATACATATACGGTTTAGATTTGAAAAACAAAGAAGTTTAAATCTTTCATCTAGCACATATTTCAAGTAAATATGCACACATATCACGTAATTTATATAAAATACTTCATATCTATGTGTAAGATGAAAGTAACTATGCACTCACTTGATTAGGTGGTGATTCGGACAACACTTCGCTTCTTAAAATAATCTTCTTTGATGAAAACAGGAGGTTTTCTTAAAAACCGGGCTCTGCGGGGGTAGAATTTCAAACCGAAAAACTCTTTTTCTTGCCTTCAGGCGCACCGGGGCTTTCTTCTAGTGCTACGGAGGTACCCTAGGCTTTGGGGGGTTTGGGGAGGTTTAAGAGAGTGTAGATAGTGAAAGAAAGAGGGAATTTGCAAAGAAATTCGGGCAGCCTCACATCTATTTATAGGGAAACTGGCCTGGTCTACGCAGCGTGTTCCTCGGAGGAACGCAATGCATTCCCCGACGCAGCGCGTTCCGGTGAGTACGTGTACGAAGTCTACTGGGGTGACGTGGAGCTTCCGAGGCCAAGCACGAGAACGCGGGGCGTAATCTTCTGCGCGAGGCGTTCCTTCGGATAAGCTTCGGAATGTGTGCCTCGAACTTCAAAAATTCATAACTTTCGCATACGAGCTCTGTTTTCGACGTTCTTTATATCCACGCGTAGGTTATACCGTGCCCTACAACTTTCGTTTAGACTTCGTCGGCTAACTTTGAATTTATTTTTAAAGTTATATTTTTAACAGTACGGGACAGGAAAAGTCCGTTAAAAATCCATAACTTCTTCATACAACATCCGTTTTTGTCTGTCTATTTACCGTTGAACTACTATTAATGAGATCTTTGACTCTCATTTAGGTTGTGTCGGCTAAAAATCGTTCGATCTATAATTCGGATTCCGGGCTGCACACTGTTATGCCAAATCTTAGAAAATTCATAACTTCCTCATACGAAGTCATATTTGGACGTTCTTTTTATGCACACTCTTGGTTTAACGAACACTACGACTTTCTTTTAGATCGCTAAGGCAAAAAAGCACTTTATCGTAAATTCACTTTTTACGTCACACATCGTCGTGTCGGTTCTATCGCGAAACTTCGACATGCCATAACTTCTTCATTATAACTCGGATTTCGGCGTTCTTTATATCTCTGGAATCCTTGTCACGACCACTACAACCTTCTTCATAGATATCGGGTTTATCTAACATTTTATTTTTGACGCTTATTTTCATTCTTAATTTATTATATTATCATAATTAAGTATAAAGCACATAAATTCACATAATACTCAAATAATTCATCTTTATTACTTCAAAAAAAGTTACAATGGTTGACCTAGATAACGCAGAATCCTAGCATCGTAACATAAACAATAAGGGTCGGCATTGCTGCCTTAGACCTGCTATACCCAGTGAAGAAACTCACCTCGACTGCTGAATCTCACTAAAAAATCCAGATAGTGCTATATCATCTCATCCTAGGGCTCCCAAGTCCACTCCGATCCCTTGCGGTGCTGCCACTACACCTTCACCAAATCGACTACCTTGTTCCTCAAGGTTTTCGTCTTCCGATCCAAAAGCACCATCGGTCTCTCAATATAATTCAGGCGATGATCCACCTGAATAACCTCCAATAGTACCATTGCGGAATCATACACTAAACACTTCCGCAGCTGAGAGACATGAAACGCGCTGTGAATCTGACTGAGCTCATGTGGAAGATACAAGCTATAAGCAACCCTGCCCACCCAAGCCAAAACCCTAAAAGGACTAAAATACCTAGGGCCTAGCTTGCCCCGCTTCCTGAATCGGATAACACCTTTCCAAGGTGAAACCTTCAGGAGAACCCTATCTCCCACCTGGAGCTCTAAGTCTGACCGACACCTGTCGGCATAACTCTTCTGCCGCCTCTGAGCTGTCTGGAGCCTACTCTGAACCTGCTGAATCAGATCAGTGGTCTTGAGCACCACCTCGGTACTCCCCACAACCCGCTGACCAACCTCGCCCCAACAAATCGGATCTTGCATTTCCTCCAGTAGAGCATCTCAAAAGGAGGTTGATCAATGCTGGTGTGATAACTATTGTTATAAGAAAATTCCACTAACGGAAGATACGTATCCCAACTCCCTCCAAAGTCCAACACACACGCACACAACATATGCTAAAGAGTCTGAATAGTCCGCTCACTCATACCATCGGTCTGCTGATGAAATGTTGTACTGAAATGAAGACGAGTGTCCAACTCGTCATGAAACCTCTTCCAAAATTTGGAAGTAAAACGAACATCCCTATTAGAAACCACTGATACCGGCACCCCATGACGTGCCACCACTTCCCTGATATAAACCTCGGCCAACTTCTCTACTGAAATACTCTCCTGAACCGGAATGAAATGCGCGCTCTTGGTCAAACGATCCACGATACCCCAAATTGAATCCACTCCGCGCGCAGTCCTGGGAAGCTTCGAGATAAACTCCATGGTGATTTCTTCCCATTTCCATACAGGAATCTCCAATGGCTGCATCTTGCCATGAGATCGTTGATGCTTGACCTTGACTTTCCTATAAGTCAAGCACCGCTCCACATACCAAGCCACATCCCGCTTCATGTAGGGCCACCAATAAACAGGATGAAGATCCCTATACATTTTCTTCGCCCCTGGATGAATGGAGAACCTCGACTTGTGAGCCTCCTCGATCAGAATCTGTCGCACACCTCCCCAATACGAAACCCAAACTTGCTGATGCAAAGTCAACAAGCCACGACTATCATAATCAACGGAAGCCACCTGACCCACAATGCGCTCGCTCTTTCGGTGCTTCTCCTTCATAGCCTCAACTTGAGCCTCGTGAATCATCTCTACCAATAGAGTAATCATGGTCATCCTCAAACATATGTCTCTGATTGGAGCCGCGACCGCATTGCGCCTGAGAGCATAGGCCACCGCATTGGCCTTCCCCGGGTGGTAAAGGATCTCGCAATCATAATCCTTCACCACATCCAACCATCAACGTTGTTTCATATTCAGATTCGGCTGATCCATCAAATACCTCAAGCTCTTGTGATCCGTGTAAAGAGTACAATGGACCCCATAGAGGTAATGTCGCCAAATCTTGAGGGCGAAGACCACGACCCCCAACTCCAAATCATGTGTCGGATAATTTGCCTCATAAGGCTTCAGCTACCTCGAAGAGTAAGCAATCATGCGACACCTCTGCATCAGCACTGCCCCCAAACCTGTGATCGAAGCATCACAATAAACCATGAAATCATCAACACCCTCTGGCAGGTTCAGAATCGATGCCTCACACCACCTCTGTCTCAGAGTCTCGAAAGCTGCCTGCTGCTCAGGCCCCTATCGAGATGTAACTGTCTTCTTGGTCAATCGCTTCAAAGGAACAGCTATCTTGGAGAATTCCTGGATGAATCTCTAATCGTAACCGGCCAAACCAAGAAAACTCTGAATCTCAGATGGAGACCTCAGAACCTCCCACTACATCATGGCCTCGACCTTGGCTGGATCGACCAGAATACCCTTTTGGTTGACACGTGCCCCGAAAACTATACCTCGTGCAACCAGAACTCACACTTGGAGAACTTCGTAAAAAGTCTCTCCCTCCTCAATCTCTCCACAACTTCCCGCCCGGCATCGAGCCCCGCTCGGTATACAGATCTGTTATTCTTAGCCCTCTCCTGACAAAGGGCCCCGCCCACTATACATATACAACACTTATATATATATATATATATATATATATATATATATATATATATATATCACATAATCATGCTAACACATATAATGATAATAAAACAACAACACATGTTTCAGTCATCAGGCCTCGCCCGGTATACATAGCAGCACATAACACACGCAAGGGTCACGTAGACTCCTATAATACTAACATAAACAACAAGGGCCAACATTGGTGCCTTAGACCCGTATACCCAGTGAGGAAACTCACCTCGACTGCTGAATCTCACTGAAAAATCCATGACTGCTGGTCCAACGAATCCCTGAGCTAATCAATACCAAAACAACACCCAATCAAAATTTTGGTTCCAATCCATACTTGGGGTAAAAGACCATTTTACCCCTCACCTAGTTTAGCCCAAGGCTAAGGCCCAAACTCAAAATCTAAAAGGCCCAAAATCAATTAATCAACTAAGGCCCAGTTATGGCCTAATTTTCCAAATTGGGCCCAAACCCCTTCATGGGCCTTACCCTAAAGCCTAACAACTTTTCCTAGTCCAAAATACTTGTACTCAGATGGCCCAACTAGAACCCAAGCATCCAAGCCCAATAAAATGGTCCAAACTTGAAACCGAAAACGGTAAGCCCAATAGACTGAGTATGCGGGGCCAACTCAGATGTACGCTAAGCGTACTTGCTAAAAGCTTGTACGCCGTGCGTACAGACTTGTACGCCCAGTGTACTCACCTAATAAGCCAAATTACACATTAAGCACTTAATGCTTAAGACCAGAAGCCCCAACCACATACCCAAGTCCTAATAAGCATCTATAACCATAAAGTCACTGATTTGGTGACTTTGCATGCCCCATAAAGACCCAACTTCAAAATATAACACCCTGCTTTCATCAAATGGACATAAAATCATGCATGGATGGATCTAAACCCTAAAGGTGCCAACTTTATGAATCTAGAACCTCAAAAACACCAAGAGTGGCAACTCATAGCTCCTGGAATGGTGTCAAACCACTAGATCACATCCTTGGGGCCAAAAGGGTCCAAAACTCATATATAATAGATCTATGCCATAAATGAACAAGCTCAAAGCTTTATACCTCAGACAAGATGGAAATGAAGCAACCAGTCAAGATCCACAAGCTTTTCCATGATCCACCACCTTGCACCAAACTTCTACTTCTTGAATATGGACTAAATAACACCAAACTGGACACAATGAGCTCAAAACACAAGGAGAGGCTTAGGATTTCGAATATGAGGCTTAAGGGTCAGAGGAAGCTGAGAAATAAGGGTTTCATAAGCCATAAGGATGAATATATAGTGTCCATTCTTGAAAATTGAGGTTTTCATTAAGCACACGTACGCCCTGCGTACGTGTCCGGAACCCCGTATAATTCTCGCATGAGTACGCTAAGTGTATCATGTGGGACGCCCCCCGTACTCTCTTTGCAGCTTGTACGCCAAGCGTACCATGCGGTATGCCCCACATACAACATAAGGACCACAATGCAACTATCAAAAAAAACAAAGGGCCATACTGGACATACCACGATTCCAAGTGTTACAGTTCTCCCCCACTTGAATCAGACTTCGTCCTCGAAGTCTGCTGCCTCACATAACTCCGGATAGTGCTCTTTCATCTCATCCTCGGGCTCCCAAGACCACTTTGGTCCCTTGTGGTGCTGCCACAACACCTTCACCAGCTCGACTGCCTTGTTTCTCAAGGTTTGCGTCTTCCGATCCAAAATCGCAACCGGTCTCTCAATATAATTCAAGCGGTCGTCCACCTGAATATTCTTCAATGGTACCACTCCGTAATCATCCACTAAGCACTTCCGCATCTGAGAGACATGAAACATGATATAAATCTAAATGAGCTCATCTGGAAGATCCAAGCGATAAGCAACCCGGCCCACCCGAGCCAAAACCCTGAAACGACCAATATACTTGGGGCCCAGCTTGCTCCGCTTCCTGAATCGGATGACACCTTTCCAAGGTGACACCTTCAGAAGAACCATATCTCCCACTTCGAACTCTAAGTTTGACCATAATTTCATAGTTAAAACAAATTTAAAAGTAATAAATAGAAGAAATCAAAGCAATTCTTGTTTAAATGCTACAACAACAATTCGTGTTTCCTAACATATAGTGCAAACTCATAGGTAAAAACAAACGAACTTAAATTATTTTATAACGATACACAATTTGAATTATTTAATAACATAAATGTACGATAAAACCAAAAAAAGACCAATAAAGATGTTATTTGAATAGATAAAAGCAACTAGAAAATCGTAGATAAATGCTTAAATTTAAATTAACAAACAAACCATAGAAAAAATCATGGAAAAATGAAATAGCATTAAATGAGAACAACAACAGTGAAGAGTAGGAACAAAATTTGGTCATGATGATGGATACAATGCACCTCAAAAAAAGTCGAGAAAGAGAAAATGGGAAAACAAGTTACCTTAATTTAAGCTTCCATGGCATCGATTTGTCATTAGTCTCAATCTTTAGGATAAATTGTCTTCAACAGGCCCTTACCTTTCACCCTTTTCAACATCAATTATGAAGCAACAAAACCCTAGAGAGAAAATAGGAACTGAGGCATATTGAGTAGTTGTAGAAGCATTAAGGGAAAAGGATGTGAGAATGAAGCAAAACGATTGAGAGGGAAACAACAACAAAGAAATTCTAGCAATGGGGAAATAATAAAGAAAAAATCCTAAAAACAAAATTAATAACAAACATATGAAATTATACAACTTTCAATGGAGAATAAACATGGAGTCGGTGTAAAAAGGAGGTGAATGGGTGACTCAGCCACAATCAAGGGGAGATGGCGATAAAAGGTGATCCAAGAGTGGCAATTAACTTTGGGGAAAACGCCACCGCTAAGAAGGAAAACCCATTGCCAAGTTTTTCGGAAGAAAGTAGACAGACACGAGCGGCCAAACAGCAACGTTTTTGGAACCCAATGTGTAGGGCTGAGAGGAGTTTAAGAAAAAAAGCAGGTAGCTAACCTCAGGATGACGGATTAAGCAGGTAACCAGATAAAGGAGGTGTGAGAGTGGTCGGTGGGGAAACATAGACAGTCTAATCTTTTAGAAGTAGGTCTTGCGTATAGGTATATGTTAGTCTCAATCTTTAGGATAACTTGTGTCTTCAACATGCCCTTGACTTTCGTCATTTTCAACATCAATTGTGAACCAACAAAACCCTAGAGAGAAAAAAAGGAACTGATGTATATTAAGTGGTTATAGAAACATTACGGGAAGAAGGAGGTGAGAATGCAACAAAACGATTAAGAGGGAAACAACAATAGATCAATTCTAGAAATGGTGAAAGAAGAAAGACAAAATACTAAAAAGACAAAATTAACAACAAAAGTATGAAATTATACGACTTTAAATAGAGAATAAACATGGAGTCTGTGACAATTGGGAAATTCCCGTCACCAATCGTCACTAGATATTAGTATCAACCAATGATGATAATAGAAATGTTCATATTTAAGGAAAAATATGATCAATAGGTAATAATGAAAAGGGTAAAAAATAATTGACCAAAAAGTTACATCACTTTTTATGATGATTAGTGTATTTGGAAAGTACACAAAAAAGTGATCCCAAGGATTTAAGCATTGCAAAAATCTGACTCCGGTTAGAGGAGTTATGATTTTATAAAAGATAAAAATCAACCACGTTAATAACACTATTAACGTCAAAATGGCACAAAGAAATCGGTTGAGTTTTGGCTAACGTCACAAAAAGGAAAATCGTAGTAACCTGAGAGATAAGGACTTTGAAAGGAAAAAGTTCAAAAAAGGAGTTCGTGTGATGAAGATATGATTTTTAGAAAAATATAAAATACAGGTTAAAGTGAGAGTTAAAATTTGGCAACGCAAGCTTACGGAAAGCTGTAGTACTAGTACAAAGCTACACAAATATATAAAGAGTATAAGAAACAAGATTCATATAATATATGAATTTTGTTAGAAAATTTAGAGGTGCATGCCAAGAGCGTGTCATGCTCATTGTGCATGCCTCAAACCCAGATTCGTTGAGATGAGGAAGACGTTGACCATCAGAAATGTGACACGTGGCAAGCTCTGGGTGGAGCCATGAAACAAGTGCATGTCGCGAACGAAGTACACCGTACGCACAATCACTATAAATAGAGGTGCTCACTTTCTGATTTTCTCACATCCCAAAACACTCTATCTATATCTCTCAAGTTTTTTCAAAAGTCCTCTTAATGGCGTAAAGCTTCAGATGCAATAGCTTGGATGCTTAAGATTACACTACTAGAGTGAGCTCATGGCCCCTATTTCACTATTTTATATGTTTTACGAGGGGCGGGGGGTGGGGGGGGGGAATACATGCTTATCAAATTGCTTAATCCAAATATATTTATATCCATAAATGGCAATTGTTTTATAAAACTTAAAGCCTTAGGATAATGTAGCTATATATACTATGCCTAGAAGTTATGATATTATACCTAAGAGTTATGATTCCCGATAGTCTAGGAAGAGATAATACCGAGATGTTATAATGGCCAAATACCTAGGATAACATAGTACGTAGAAGCTATACTGGTCAAATATAGGGATATGCATTGTACTGAATCGTTACTTGTAACATCCTGTTTCGGATTGTTTTGCGATTCAAGCCTCGTGGGCCGTAATCCGAGTATGAGAAGGTTTTTAGGCTTTGAAGGAGAAAGGTTTAGGCCCTTTTTGGATAGGGATAAGGTAGGTTGTGTGATGAAAGGGTTCAGGTTGTGCTTTAGAGCCCAAGAGTATCGGTGAAGGCGTTGGCTCGATCTTTTATGAATTTTGGGTTTTATTCGTGGAGTTTTGAGGCCGTGATGAGTTGCTCGAAGCGTAGGGCTTCTCGCCACCTTTCCGTAGATATATGGTTAGTCGGAAAAGGACTTATAACGAAGAAGTTATGATAGTTTGAAGTTTTGGCAAGTTTGGTCCTTATTCACAAATGGGTGGCAATTGAGTACACGTGGCATACACTTGTGTACACGCAACGTACTCATGTGCGTAGCATGAATGAGGAGGCCACCTAGTACGCCGGGCGTACCAAAGTGTACGCTGGGCGTACTAGACTTAGAGTGTAAACCCTAATATTTTGAGGTGACCCTATTTAAGGAACATGATGGCCTCATTTTCAGCCACCATTTTCCAGTCTCCACGCCCTCTCAAACCCTAATTGTAACGTCCGTCACTTGAGGTTATAATTATTTAATATTTCTTATTATTTGTTGTTGGGGTATGAATATGATAAGTGGATTATTTGAGTGGACCATCAGTGAGTGGGTCGAATAGATGGGTTGCTCAGAAGACGTATGTTGGGCATAGCCTTGGCGTATGTGGGGCGTATAGGAGCATTAGATGTGGGGGACGCATGCACGTACGCGCAGCGTATGTGAGCAGGTTCCAAACCCTAATTTTTAGGGTTTAAGCCATATAAATACAACATTATGACTCAAACCCTAGCCTCCTTACCAGCCTCTCAACCTCAGAAAACCCTAGAAACCCTTTCATACTTCATCCTTGTGTGTTTTTGGCTTTGTGAAGCTTACTTTGGTGATTTGGAGCTTGGAAGAAGAAAAAAGAAGTTGGAGAAGAAGAACTTGAGTATCTTGAGCTCAAGGATCTGAGATTACCTCACCATTTGGCACTCATTGGAGGTATAAAGCTATCAACTTTCCTCATGTATGCTTAAATCTAGTGTAGTGGTGTTTTGGGATCTTTTTAGTCCCAAGAATGGATCTTAATGACTCAAACTCGTTTCTATTTCTAGGGTTGCCACCCTTAGTGATATAAGAGTCCCATAAGCAGTAAAGTTTCGATCTTTAAGTTCCATTGTGACCATGCATGAGATCTAGCCATTTCCATGGAAGTTAGTTGTTAGATTCAGAGTTTGGGTTTATTTGGTGGGTTGCAAGCCACCAAGTAGTCGACTTTATGAGTTAAGACATGCTAAGGGACTCAGATCTGTAATATGGGCGTAAGGTCTTAATGAAATAAGTATTTTTGAAGTTGATGGCTTGACATGGTAGTACGTTGGGCGTACACGACAGTACGCGCAGCGTACAAGCCATGCAAGCTGTATGTGTAGCGTACAGAGGAGTACGCTCAGCGTACTCTCAGGATTTGGGCTTCACGTCTTTTGGGCCTCAGATTGGGCCAAATCTTTGGACTTAGCAGCTATTGGGCCTTAATGGGCCATCAGAAGTTAGATAATGGACCAAGGACATGTTTGGGCCTAAGGGAAGGCCCATTTGATAAGTTGAGCCCAATTTTTAAAATTGGGCCATTAGTGGGCTTGGAAAGATTAGATGGAATTGGGCCTAGGCTATGGTCCAAACTAGATCAGGGGGTAAGACGATCATTTTACCCGAGGAAGGTTTATTGGATTTTGACTAAGTGTTATTGTTAATGATAGTCGGGGAGTCGTGAGAGCAACCAATAGAGATTCCTTACCGAGAGGTTCAGCAGCCAGCTTTGTGAGGTGGGATTTCCTCCAGTAGGAAAGGGTCGAAGACACCAATGTCGGCCCGTTTATGTATGTTAGCATATGTCAGACTTAGGTCTGATGTCGGGGTTATCCCGATGTAGGTTATATGTTTCCGAACTTCGGTCTGATGCCGGGGGAAACCCGAGGAATATTTGTATGCTTGATGTCTTTGTAATTCTTGCATGTGTGTGTTTATATGTTCCAGGCTTCGGTCCGATGCCAAGGCAAGCCCGAGGAATGTTTAGCTTATATGTTATTTTGTATCTTCCGGGCTTCGGTCCGATGTCGGGGCAAGCCCGAGGAATGTTTATATGCTTATGTTATGTGTTTATGTTATATGTTTTGTTGATATGTTATATGTATACCGGACTTCGGTCCGATGCCAGGCGGGGCCCGATGTCGGGCGTGTAGTAGATGTGTAATCGAGTATGAAATACAGAATCAGAGTGATATGAAAATAATGAACACAAGATCTAAATATAATATGTATGGCTCGATTATGCTTTCAATAAGGTACAGAGTGAATAGACAATTACAGGAAAGTTCTTATCTAACTCTAGTACTGATCACCTATTTATAGGGAACAGAAAGCATACAAAAAAATATAAGGGCATAAACATCATAAGCTTCGACACTGGAGTACCCTTATAATAAAGTTACAAACTAACGAAACTATGCTTTAGACCTTCGACACCTTACAACTAACTTCGACATCAACATTCTCCCCCTTTGTGAGAAGTGTCGAAACTAGGTCATCAACATTTGGCTAGCTTGAGGCATCGAACTTCGAATCTCTGCATACCAGTTCATCACTTTCTTCAGTTCAGCCTTATCTCCCTCATTGTTCTTCTTACAATTATTCATATGAACCATCAAGTTCGTATAATGTGCAGTAGTATATCTTTCAACGTCGCATGCTTTGAATAAAAACTTTGTCTTCCTTCCCTTCTTGGTTTTACCAACAAAAATGATTCCAAGAGGCTTTAGACAAATTTCTCCATCATCATAAGGCTGTAAATCGGCTTTACTCTTCAGCAATGATTGAGGTACAATAATCTCTTTACCAATAGTAAAAGCTAATTCGACATCTGTCAAATCTAAACAATCATAATAATTGTCGATAGATAGCTTGACATGAGCAAGACCCAACTGATATTCTTCTTTGCTTGTACCTTGAAGTTTCGTTTCATTATTGACCTTAAGAATCTTCGCGACAGAAATTAAGTCATTCAGATTCATAAGAGGAAAATCAGCCACAGAAAAGTTGAAGTTGGTATTGTTTGATCTGACCACATGATACCAAAAATTTTGAAGTACACCCTCGAATAGAACATCTTTGGAGATACTCAAAACTCGAACAATCTTTATTAGTGACCAAAATTCTTCTTCCTCTTTCCCATGTACTGCATGAAATCGTAGTTTTAGCTTCTTGTACTCTTCCTTATCATCGAACTTGTCAACAATCTGATATTGTTGAGTAACAAACATCATTTTATTGATGGGAAAGTCCAACTGATTCATATCTAAATTCTCAGTTGCATAACTCTTCTTTGGTTTCTTCTCAAAATCATGCATTTCTCCATGAACTACCATAACTTCAGTGTTCTCATAGCTATGTAGTTTCCTTGGATCACCTTTGTTCAAAGTTGGAGGATCATCTTGACGAAGCCTGAGAATACTTTGAATATGACGTTGTTTTTCCATTTCAGCTTCAACAGCTGCTTTTCTTTAATCCTTCGACAGTTCAACACTAACACCTTTTCCTTTGCCTTTATCTGCTTCAGTAGGTGTAGGTTTCGAAGAAGAACTAGAAACACCAATAACAATCCCTTTTGCTAAAGGTCTTGTTGTTTTGTTGTTGTTGTCAAGACAATTGGATCAGTCTTCTTTGGCAAAGTTGTAGGAATTTGAGTAGTCAGGACTTTTCCCATAACTTTCGCATCACCACTTGCATCTCCATTTGTCTTTCCAGATGCTCCTATGACAACAGGTGGGGCATCCGTTGGTAGTAAGTTAAAGAGTTTCGAAAGTGGAGCCAATTCAGAATGAATGGTCGACTCAAGTAATCGAAACTTCTGAGTTAAAAACTCAAGAGTAAACAGTGATGAAGAACTAGACTTCGAAACCATGGCTTCCAATTCAACCAAAAGAGAATCAATCTTCCCAAAGTTCTTTGACTCGACCTCAGCCTGTGCATCAATCATTGGAAGCATGGAATTGTAACGCTGAGCAATTTTTGTTACAGCTCCAGTAATAATGTCTACTTTCTCGAGAATAGAAGAGTAGTTGTTTGTCAATGTTTGTATCTCCTTTTCAACGTCTGAACATAATTCTTAAATCTTTCGATTGACATCTTCTTGAACAGTCTTTACATCCTGAACAAAGAGAACATTTCTTTGCTTGGCAACAGCTTTTAAGTCCTTCAATTCGCCATTAAAGGTCTCAGATTGAGCCTTGACCCTTAACTCATTATTCTTGTCAGACTGATCAATTTTGTTGAGAAGACGAAGCTCTTGAGCTTTGAGCATTACATCCACTTCGATTCCAGACACCGAATGTTTACCCCCCACATCATCTTGTAGGTTCCTTTGTTTCTTTGAGATGTTCTTAGCCATATCCTTTTCTCTCCTTTTATTCGATTGTGGAGGAACAGGTGTGGGCATTTCACGAATTAAAACACCCTTTCGACCCAATTGAGGCTTTCGAACAATAGATGGTGAAAAACTTCTAGATCTTTCAGGAGAATGGCGAGGTTTGTGAGCCATTTTCTTGAGTCTCTTCAATACTCCCGATTTCGAAGGTACCACCTCCTTCGAAGGATTGACAGTTTCTGTAACTACAGGCTTTGAGCGTTTCTTCGAAATGTTTTCTTTGACAGTAACCTTCTGTGGAGATTTCGCCACTTTTGCAACCGGACTAACTTTCGAAGGACTTGGTTGAGCTTCCTTCTTAGATCCTCTTTTCTTCTTCGAAGGACCTTCACTTGTGTTTGTTAACAAAACCCCAGTTTCAACAGTCGTATTATTGGTCTTCAAATATTCGACCAAAACTAGGTTGGTTGGGTCGACTTCTTGAAGCATGGCATCCCGAATACGAGCTACAGTAGGAAACACTTCTTGATCATCTTCTACTGTCTTGGATAATGATATGTGGCGAATGCAGCAGTTTCTTCACCTTCAGGGACCAAAATCCCTTCTTTCTCATAGAAAAACTGTAAAATTAAGCTCCAGTAACGAGCACACGAAATCCCATCAACGGCGTTTGTATTTCCTATACTTTTCACAAACTCATTCCATAATTGAGTTATATAATCAACAAATAAATCGTAATAAAGACCAGCAACCATAGCATAAACTTCCAACCGACCTTTATCTAATCCCACAGTTCGACCAATTAAGCGTCGAAGAAAAATGCCAAACTAAGAAGTTCCACAGACAGGGAAAAGATGATTTCTTGAATTCACTAATATTTGTAAGCAGAGGTTGATACATATGAATGATTTGTTCATTGGTTACCTTATAGAAGGGTTCAGCATTAGGAAGACTGAGAATCTGAGTAAAAACCTTCTTCGACAGTTTAAACTTCTTATCATTTGACAGTTGAAACGTCACAGTGTTCATCGTCTTGCTGTAAGTGGCTGTTGAACCAGCAAGAGATAACCATGAAAGAGGAATAGAAAACAAATTGAACATCACAGTTGATAGTACAGAACTTTTGAGGGCAATAATGAGCCTCTGTAAACCCTCAGGATAAACGATTTCATCACCTTGAACTTGATAGTTTGTGCTTTGGATCTTCATAAGAGGTTGAGAAGAAACATCTTCAGTGGTTTGCGATTGATGAGCAGCCATTGTTAGGGTTTGTGAAAGAACTTGAAGAACAGTAAGAGAAAGATCACAAATTGTCTGAGAATCAAATTGTGAGTGTAAACTTGGAATGAAATCCCCAATTTCCTTTTTATACGTATCCACAATTTGAATTCCAAACGGTTGTCATTAATAGATTGCCACGTTACTCCTTGAAAATCGTACCAGTTGCCGGAAAGCATGCCATGTCAGCAAAAGTCATGAGTATTGTTGCCTAGAAAATCGCACAGTAACCAAATTGTCACATCAGATGTCTTTTTGATAGTGCCCAGTGGATAAGGACCGTCGGAAACCTTCAGAATGGAGGTAGGGCTCTTTCACTTTTGGGTTTAAAAGCGAAGTCATGTGCCAGACTTGCAAAATCATCAGCCTGAGTTGGTATTACTCAGAACCCCAAGGATTTCGTGAGTGTAATGTGTGCCAAAGAAAAAGATAAGAAACAAAAAAAAAATTAATTATGTGATGTCGAAAATAAAATTTCGACATAAATGCAGTTAGATCCCAAGCAAAGATCACTTCGCGAATCATCAAGAGAGATGATCAATAGCTTGTGTGGTTTCCCGTGAAATATAATCGAATACTTGTTAAGAAGTATCGAAGGGCATATTTTATAAGGCTTTATGGGTGGTTAAAATTTCATTACATATCACAACAAAACATAAGTATGAGAATATGTGACCAAAATTACCTTTTTGACCAGTGTAGTCAGGGACGAGTAGGCTTTGGAAATTTATCAAGTAGCAAGGAATTAGAAAGATACTCACACTGAAATCATATTCCATAAATCAAAATTATTACTGGATCTTGTTTTGTAAAAATGTCGTGGGTTTCGAACATTTTATCAAGACCACTCAAAAAGAAAGAATATGATTTGGAGTATCAAAAATTGGTACAGAAACAAATGTTTCGTTAAATTCTAGAACAAAGTTCCCCGTCAATTCCTTATAGGTTTCGAACTATTGGGTTTCACATTCATCACGGTTTCATGAATCCATATCATTAACTCAGAATTTGTACATACCTATAATTTGGTTGGTTTATACCAGAGATGTCTTGGGTATATGTCATTGTGTGTGATCGTGAAAGAACTTTGAGATGAAAAAGATTGGTTTAAGAATCGAATGTACCTCTGCTATATATGTTGACCAAGCAGTTAACTCTTAACTCAGATGAGAAGAGTAAGGTAGCTCAGTAACGAATGTGAATATAGCTTGATTGGGAAGGAATCCTCAGGATGAGAAAACCATTAAGGCTTCGAAACACATTGTGTTATGGAGGCTTGGGTCGACATGCTACAGCATGCTTCTAGGGACATCCTAACTAGGACATAGTTTCGAAAATATACCTTTCCCTCAAGCAGCAAGCATGAACCACCAAAAATCTTGGCTAAAATCTGTACTAGTAAACATTAACAAAACACAAAAATATTTTTGGATTTTTGAAATTTTGAATTAAAATAACAAAAATAACGAAAAATCTTTTTGGTATTTTTGATTTTTGATAATGAAAGACAAAAATGAAAATCTTTTTGTTGTTTTTGATTTTTGATAATGAAAGACAAAAATGAAAATCTTTTTGTTGTTTTTGATTTTGGATAACGAAAAAAATAATAGACAACAAAAGAATTGTACCTGACTAACGAAATTTCAAACATAGCAAAAGTAACGAATATTTTTGTCAAACCATTGTGCATAATGTCGAAAGTGAAGCATGTCGAAGTGTTGACTATGAACAGTAACCGCTGAATCATGAACAGTAACCACTGAATCATGAACAGTAACCGCTGAATCGACATCTTTGCTCCACTTTGGCTTATCATTCTAACGAAAGTTGTCCGGGAACAGAATTCGCATCGATCATTCCTAAGGCATTCAAGATTCTCATGAAAGATTTTTCTTCTAAGGGTTTTGTAAAGATATCAGCAAGCTGATCAGTGGTCTTTACAAAATGAACTTCTATGTTTCCCTCTTCAACGTGATCATTTATAAAATGGTAACAAAGAACAATATGTGTAGTGAATTATGAATATTGGTTTGGCATGTGGAATTAAAGAACACACAATGAACACGGTGATGTCGGTGTTTAAGAGATGCATTCGATTATGTATGGTGTTACAAAAAGGGATCTAGATCTAAATCTACATAAATAACACACACTTACACACTCAATTTTACATCTCTCAAGCACACCTCCATAAGTGGTATAAACCCACCTTATATAGAGGTGTTTACATGTCTCTCTCTCACTCTCTATCTCTCATGTCACAAGGCTAAAGCACCACATGCAAGTGGGTCTACAAAAGTCAAACCATTTACAAAGTCATACATGGATAACTTTGTACCCCAACATTCTCCCCCTCAAAGTTAGGAATGGATGACCCACTTCAAATCTTCCAAAATCGAGCAACTACGCGATCCGAGCCTCAAGCGTGACACATGTTAAGATGAACTTTAAATCTTCAATTCTTCCATGATTCTTCAATTTGGGTTCTAGGATGTGAGACCATACGAACCGAGCATCAACGAATGATCAAGAGCTTCTCAAACTCCAAATAATCACCCTAAAGTTGAGCATAAAAACACACCCCGAAAATCTTCAATAATTCCAAACCCATCTTGAACCGAAATCACTTCCGAATCTCCAATCGAATCATTTCATAAACTTCAAAAATCCAAGGTCACTTCGGTCTTCAAGTCCGCGTAATATGAAAAACTCAACTTTCGAATTTCCATATAAATTTCTCCACCTTTTTATAATCGAAATTTGATTATAAAACCAACAAGGAAAGAGAATATGCTCTATTCGGAATTTTTCTTGTCAAAACTCCCCCTTAACATGTGGCATAAACATTTAGCTTCAATCCGGAAAATCCAGAAAATTTCCAATTTTTAGCTTCGTTCACGGACCGCCTTTGACAAAATTTCTCAAAAATGGGTAGAAATTGTCAATTTCAAAATTTTGCAGTGACCCGGTGCGCCCAATACAGCAAAAAATACGAAACTCTCCCCCATTTGCGAAATTGGGTAGAAAGCGTCAATTCGCATAAACTGCAGGGGCCAGAAATGCATTTTCTTCAATTTCTCAGCAAAATCAGTCCATTTTCGAATTTGGGTATGGACAGCTAAATTTTCGAAACTTCAGGGACTGCTTTCGAAATTTCTGCCTTTTGTCCCAAAATGTCAAAAATTATCCCAAATGTCGAAATTTGTAAAAGGCGACAAACTTTCGTAACAATAAGGACTAATGTCGAAAATTTCTGTGTTTCTTCCTTTTTCCCAATTCGTTACAGAGACAACGAAGTTTTTCTTCCTTCCCATTCGTTACTTGGTAACGAAAATTATCAATTCGTGACTCGGTTGCTTCAAACTTTCGTTAGTCCCAGTATCACCAAATCCTTCGATTCGTTATTTCTCCAACTCAAATTTTCAAAACATTCAATAACCCTCTTCAATTGTTCATGAATCCAGTGACGAAAGATTCCGTCTCCTTCCCAACTTGTTACCAATTTTCGAAATGAACACAAAATCTTCGCTAATCTCAGCCACTTCCTAAACACAGTCTTTGTTGTTAGATCAATCCCAAACTCGTGTAGGGACTGTCGACAGCGAATTCCATTGACCCTAAGTCTTCGAAATCAAAATCACCCAAGTCGATATCGATTACACCCATTCGATTATCACACCTTCATATATTGACATCAAAACATTAAGACCCCAAAAATGAATTCCAAACCTTCGCTTTCAACAAATAATGTCGACTTCAGGAGCAAATCAAATTTCAGAATTCGATTTTGACTAGATTAACTCCCAAACTTCAACACCTTTCAACTTTGAATCAACATCAGGAACCATCTTTTCGTCCCAAATCGATGACCGTTGACAACGAAATTAATAAACCTTCAAAATCATTCTTATAGTTCTTCCCAAACCCAACATATCAACCTGATTTGAAGCGTTCGACATCAATTAACCCAAGTGATTTCCGAACATTTTAACTTTCGTTTCCCTATATCACCTTCGAAATTATAACCAGTTTCAAACCCATTCACATCCATCCAAAAAAATATTCACGATGTGAACTGTGTTCGACATCAAGAACATAGACCCAACCAATTTTCGAAAATGAACCCCAAATCAAATAAGATTTCGACATCCATATCCCACGTTCAACTTGTATCAAACAATTTCAACTTCCAATTAAACGAATCAACCAATAGAAGTCGAGTTTGACTTTTTCTAGAATTGACTTTTCGAAGTCAAGGATTAATAAACACAAAATCGAGGATTCCTTCACCAAATTCCACATCAAAACGTGTTCAAAGATCTGTTCTAAACATGTTCTTGACAAGAATTTGAGATTTCTTGATCAATTTCTTCAAACCCAAAAACTCAATTGTCGACTTCTAGACAAGGATTTGAACAAAATCGTTTTTAAGATAGAGCACATAATACAAAATCGATTCAGAATGCTATTTTACTGATCAAAACAAGCATCAATCGATTATTCAGAATTGACGATGAAATTGGAACACAAGAAACAAGAACAAATGAACGATGAACACTACAAGAGTCACCAACGTACAACTCATGAATGTACAACTCTTTTATGCGTATGATAAAGATATCTCAACAGATTTTATTACCGGAACAAGGGATTAATATCACGAATACATATATGGATCATAATTGATGAAGAGTAACTATTCTTGATTTGGGCTCAATGAAATGGTATCGGACGTAAAGAGTTATGGGCTCAAAATTGATCATATCAAAAGAATCTTAGTTTTGCAATTTTAATGAACAGTAAATGATTATTTCTTGGGTTATTATTTGATTCAAAAGAACATTAGCAATTTGTGAATTGAATCGAACAACAAATATGAGATTGGATCGGGCTTTGATCAACGAAAAAATTATTGGATCACAACAAATGGGTTTTTTCAAAAAAAATTCATCCAACGAGTCAAAACGATCAAAAATCAAGAACGTAACGCACGAATAACCAAGATTAAGAAAGATCATAGAGAGAGACTCACCATAAATGCTTCAATTGTGACAAATTTACCCAAACCGAGAACCGTTTCTTCAAAAAATCATGTTGATCTTCGAAAACCCGCTCTGATACCAAAAGATGTGAATTATGAACATTGGTTTGACATTCGGAATTAAAGAACACACAATGAATACGGTGATTTCGGTGTTTAAGAGATGCATTCGATTATGTATGGTGTTACAAAAAGGGATCTAGATCTAAGTCTACACAAATAACACACACTTACACACTCAATTTTACATCTCTCAAGCACACCTCCATAAGTGGTATGAACCCACCTTATATAGAGGTGTTTACATGTCTCTCTCTCACTCTCTATCTCTCATGTCACAAGGCTAAAGAACCACATTCAAGTGGGTCTACAAAAGTCAAACCATTTACAAAGTCATACATGGATAAATTTGTACCCCAACATTTTCGAATGTTGCACAGCGTTATGCCAGATGCGAATGGCACTTTGTGAGTCACAATACAACGGAATTTTCTTCATGTTGATTGCATAATCACGCAGTTGACTTTGTATCCATATGATTTGCGAAAGGCAAGCTGCAGCAGCAACATAATCTTTTTCTGCTGTGGAAATCGACACACAAGTTTGCTTTTTCGATTGCCACTTACTAACTTCCCATCCAATAGTTGACACCCACCACTTGTGCTTTTTCGATCATGATTACAACCTCCCAAATCAGCATATGAGAAAGCTTGTATGAAAAAGCTTGTCTTCGAAGGATACCATAGTCGTAACGAAGTTGTTCCTTTGAGATAACGAAATATATTCTTGACAGCAGTTAGATGAGGTTCCCTGGGATTCGATTGGTACCTAGCATAATTGCACACAGTAAACATAATATCAGGTCGACTTGCCGTGAGGTAAAGTAACGAACCATCATGCTTCGATATAATGTAAGGTCAAGAGTTGGTTTATCCAATGATGGACTAAGCTAGTTCCAACAACCATCAGTACTCTCAGCTTTGTGCTATTCGTCATTCCGAACTTTTCGAGCAATTCTTGTATATTTATCTTGATTGATGAATATGCCTTCTCTGCTCTGATGAATGTTTAATCCCAGAAAATTGTTTATTTTTCCCATCATACTCATCTCAAATTGGCTTTTCATTAAATTTTCGAATTCTCTTGACAAAATAGGGTCAGTAGAGCCAAAAATAATATCATTGACATAAATTTGAACAAGTATATGATTATTTCCAACTTTCTTTCGAAAGAGAGTGATATCAACTGATCCTTGTTTAAATTTAGATTGCTTTAAGAAAATGGTAAGAGTTACATACCAGGCTCTTGGTGCTTCTTTTACCCGTAAACAGCTTCGTCTAAGATATAACAATGATCAGGGTATTTTTCATTAATAAAACCTAGGGGTTGTTCAACATACACCGTCTCTTCGAGTTCTCCTTTGAGAAACGCACACTTGACATCCATCTAGTAGACATCAAAATCTTTGTGCGCTGCATAGGCTAAAAATATTCAAACTGCCTCGAGTCTTGCGACAGGGGTGAAGGTTTCCTCATAGTCTATACCTTCTTGTTGCGAATAACCTTTAACTACAAGCCTAGCCTTATTTCGAACAATGTTCCCTTCTTTATCAGTTGAATTTTTAAAAATCCATTTTAATCCTGTTACTGACACATCTTTTGGTTTAGGAACTAGACGCCAAACTTTATTTCTTTCAAATTCAGCCAACTCAGATTTCATAGAAACAATCCAATCAGGATCTTCCATAGCAATCTTAACATATAGTACCTCATTTTTAGCACGAAGTTGAGCTCTGGTCAAAACTCCATCTTGAGGATTACCAAGAACTTGTTCCTTTAGATGACTTCGTGTCCATTTTTCCAATGGTGGATATGCAGGATCAAACACTAATGGTGCATCTTCGAATGTTTCATCATTCTCTGAACCTGCAACAGACACATTATCCGTTCTATCATGAAAATTTTCAGTTTGATTATTTGAAATATTTGGTTGATATTCATTTTGCTCCCCCTCGACAAAATTATTTTCTTGATGCTCGACATCCGCATTCATTCTCCTTTTCTCCCCTCGAAAATATGCTCCCTCTCAATATGAGTACTCGAAGTCAAGTACTCCCCCTCCACTTGATCAGTTTGTAGAATTGGCAGATTTTCGTTATGAACTGGAGAATTTGTTGTCGAATGTACATCTGCAATATCCTGACTAATTATCGAATCATCAATATGCTTAGATGCTTCAGGAACTCGATTATCATGAGCATGAAGTTCCACGTCAACAGCTCTGTCAGGAACACGAAATATTAAATCATAATCAAAGTCTAAAAAATGTACACTGTGATGAAGGAGGGCTGAGATGAACCCAGGAAACTTGTAGTATGTGAGATCCCTCGATTTATGATGTGTATACTGATGTTTGTTATGGTGTATTTTTAGTATGGTGACGCTACGCACTAGGCTAGTCAGCAGTTCAGGTGCCGGTGAGGGATCACGCTCGGGCTCTGGAGCCGGGCAGCTCGATGAGCAGACGAGAGCGTTCATTTCGTCTAAGGTCTCGCACAGTATTTTAGACCGAACTCTTGTGATCTTTGGTACGATCAAGGAGGGTATCCTTAAGCTTTTGGATGAGAGACTGAGTGCATTCCACACCGAGGTGGCGTCCATGATGGGGTCACGTACGATGACGTTCAGGGAGTGTCGAGCTTGCGGAGCTCCGGACTACCATGGGGCTCAGGACCCCATTGATAGCAGCAGATGGTTGGCTGATGTAACCAATGCTTTCCGTACGATCCGGTGTCCCGCGGGGGACAAGGTCCGACTTGCTTCCTTTCTTTTGAAGGAAAGAGCACGTAACTGGTGGGAGGAGGTCGGACATGCCATTGGAGATGATGCGGTTCTAGATGCGATGACCTGGAGTGTTTTTTCCGCCAGGTTTAGGGCCGAGTTTGCACCTGTGATTGAGGTGCAACATCTTGCTTGTGAATTCCAGGATCTCCGACAGACGACTGAGACGGTGACGGAGATCACCGTTAAGTTCAGGGAGATGGCCCTTCTCGTTCCGCAGTATGTGATGGACGAGGAGAAGAAAAAGGCCCGATATCATGAGATGTTGAGGAGCGATATCCGGCAGTTCGTGAGCCGATCCAGCTACAAGACGCCGGAGGATATGATTGCCAGAGCTAGAGAGAGAAAGAGAGAGAGAGAGAGAGAGAGAGAGAGAGAGAGAGAGAGAGAGAGAGATTTAGAGATGGAGAGGAAGAGGAAGAGGAAACCAGATGTGGCATCTGGTATGGAGGGTACGGGCAAGAAGCCCAAGGTATCATACCACAGATCTAGGAGCCAGCAGGGCCCCAGTCGTTACGGAAAATGTGGCAAGTTGCACGAGGGGACGTGCAAGGCAGGGAATTCGGCCTGCTTCAAGTGCGGCCTAGTTGGTCATGTGAGCAGAGATTGTACAGCTACTACCATCACCATGACAATATCAGACCTGATTTGCTTTCAATGCAATCAGAGGGGACACAAGTGGTTCTAGTGCCCGAGTTTAGCAGCAGTAGGACAGGTGGCAGCACCCGCTCCTGCTACGTTGAGGATTACAGACGGTCGTCAGGGCCGGGTAGAGGCACCTTTGGCGAGGAGCAGGGCCTTTTAGTTGACTTCAGAGGAGGCACGAGCAGCTCCCGACGTGATGACGTGTATGTATCTTCTCGTTATCTCTTTACTTATTTTGATTATTGCTTATGTTTATTTGTTTCATTATAGGATCGTTCCTTGTGAACATTATATTTGCTCTGGTATTTTTTGATTCGAGGGCTACCCAATATGTTATGTCGCTCGCACTTAGCAAGCGATTCGTAGGGGCTCCGGGGGAGCTAGATTGCCCACTTGATGTGGAGATAGCAGATGTTAGGACCGTTCGGGTTGCGAGGGTTCACCGAGGATGAACACTGCAGTTGTTTGATGAGCAGTTTTCCATGGATTTGGTCCCTATTCCCCTGCGAGGGAATTAGGTTATAGTTGGTATGGACTGGTTGAGCCCCAATGGGGCGGTGATCGACTGCGAGCAGCAACTAGTGAGAGTTCAGACTCCTTGTGGGGGAGGGTTATTGATTCAGGGCGAGAGGCCGCATGGTGGACCGACCCTATGTTCAGCAGCGAGAGCGAGGCGCTACCTTCAACAAGGTTGCGCAGGTTATGTCGACTATGTTATGGATACCCGGGATTAGGGTAAGGCGACAATGGATGATGTACCGATCGTGTGAGAGTACACAGACGTATTCCCGGAGGATTTGCTTGGGATACCGCCGGAGAGACAGGTTGAGTTCTGGATTGACCTAGTTCCTGGTGCAGCTCCGACAGCCAAGGCTCCATATCGGTTGGCTCCTCCCGAGATGCAGAAGTTGTTTACACGGCTGCAGGAGCGGTTAGACAAGGGATTTATCAGACCGAGCAGTTCTCCATGGGAAGCCCCGATCCTGTTCGTGAAGAAGAAGGATGGGTCACATCGGATGTGCATAGACTACCGGGAGCTGAATAAGGTAACGGTTAAGAACTGTTATCCCCTCCTTAGGATCAATGATTTGTTTGACCAACTACAGGGTGCATCTTGGTTCTCCAAGATTGATCTGCGATCGAGTTATCACCAGATGCGAGTCAGAGACGAGGATGTGCAGATAACAGCTTTTAGGACTTACTAAGGTCATTATGAGTTCGTGGTGATGCCGTTTAGGCTGACCAATGCTCCGGCCACATTCATGGATCTCATAAACCACGTGTGTAGGCCGATGTTTGACCGGTCTGTGATAGTCTACAGTGATGACATCTTGGTTTATTCCAAGACTCAGGAGCAGCATGAGGAGCACCTGAGGGACGTGTTGGAGACACTGAGGAGGGAGAGAATTTTTGCAAAGTTCTCCAAGTGTGAGTTCTTGTCGTGCGAGGTGCAGTTTCTGGGGCACCTTGTCAACCAAAAGGGTATTCTGCTCGATCCAGCCAAGATAGAGGTCGTAATGCAGTGGGAGGTTCCGAGGTCGCCAAATGAGATTCGGAGTTTCGTTGGTCTAGCGGGTTATTATCGGAGATTCATCCAGGATTTTTCCAAGATCGTTGTTCCATTGACCCGACTGACCAAGAAGTCGGTGACATTCCGCCGGGGGACTGAGTAGGAGGCAGCCTTTGAGACTCTCAGATAAAGGTTATACGAGGCACCGATTCTGACTTTGCCGGAGGGCATCGATGACTTTGTGGTTTACTGTGACGCCTCAATCACGGGCATGGGTGCGCTACTAATGTAGCGGGGTCCTGTGATAGCATACGCTTCAAGGCAGTTGAAGCCTCACGAGGCGAACTACCCGATACATGATTTGGAGTTGGGGGCTGTGGTTTTCGCCCTCAAGATTTGGCGGCATTACTTCTATGGGGTTCGTTGTACTATTTACATGGACCACAAGAGTTTGAGGTACCTCATGGATTAGTTGAATCTGAACATGAGGCAGCATCGGTGGTTAGATGTGGTGAAGGACTACGACTGTGAGATTCTTTACCACCAGGGCAAGGCTAATGTGGTGGCCGATGCTCTAAGCCGCAAGGAGGTGGAAGCTCCGGTTCAAGACATATGTTTGAGGATGACAGTGATTACTCCACTGATGGAGCAGATCCGAGAGGCGCAGATCGAGGGTATGAAGGAGGAGCACCAGAAGTGTGAGCGGGTCATAGGCTAGGTGGCCTCATTTGACTATGACAGTCGGGGGTTGTTGACCTTGCATGAGAAGGTCTGTGTTCCGTACTGGGGCGGAGTACGACAGATTCTGATGGATGATGTGACATCCCCTAATTTCTCGGCCAGAAAAGACCGATTTAATTTATGCTTTTTAAAATAAAATCAGAGAAATCCTTTTAAAAGATGTTGCGGAATTGGTCCCCAATACAAAACATGATAAAAGTTTTTCAAAACCTTTCTTTAAGAAATATATAATTTCATTTCATATCAAAACCTCGGGATGTCATGTTCCGATATAGATCAAAAGCATAAACAAGACATTATAAGCCTTTCAACAGTTATTTACAACTACTGGCCTATAATCCAAAAATCTCTAATCATCCTCCGACTATGCTCGGGGTCCACTACCTGTAACATAAAAAGCTGAGTGGGTCAGGCTTGGGAGCCTGGTGAGCATATAGGGTTTTCAACCCACAATAATAATAAACTTATTAAGTTCATCAATCAACAATAACCCTGATTACCCGTTCCCGTTATCCTCACTTTACGTCCCTAAACACTTATCACAAGGGACCTAGCCTAAAGAATATCATCGGGATGGACACTACTGCTAAGGGGACTCCTCGGCCATACATGTCCTAAAGGCAACCATGAGGGGGATGGAGTACAGCAAAAGAACACCCAAGTTCATTAACACCTACAGGTTGCGGGCCTGCCAGCGTTCCATTGGAAAAGTCTGTGGTCGTCATCCAAACTCCGCTAGATGACTGTATCACAATCACATCGAGGCCTCTCATCATTTTATTTCATCACACATCAAATATCTACCCACGTTTTACCCAACATATTTGTAGATAAAAATACATATACAGTTTAAAACATGTATAAAACATCTATTCAACAGTCACCTCAATTAAACAATTAATATAATTACACGTAGCACGTATTTTATAGAAAATACTTCATATCTAGGTGTAAGATGAAGGTGACTATACACTCACTTAAAACGATCGTTTCTAATAAAACCGGGAGTTTTATTGAGAAACCGGGCTCTGCGAAGGTTGGGCTTCGAAACCGAAAAGATAAATTTCTCGGGCTTCTCGGGCACTTCGGGACGTGTTTCGGGTGTTTGGTATAATATCGGGGCTTTGGGGGAAGTTAGAATGAAAGAAATATTGAAAGAGGGGCTAAAAGTGACAAATTTCCAAATATTCCCCGGGAGGTCTCGCACCCTTCTATTTATAGGGGCGAGGCTGCTGATCGGACGGCTGAGAGGCTTCCAGGTGGCGGCAGATCCGAAGAGGCAGCACGTGGGTTGCGCATGCGAGGGTCTCGCTGGAGGCTCCTGATTGGACCGAAGTCTGGGTCCGAGGAGGAGGGGTTCGTGGCACCCTGCGAAGCTCGGATGGGTCATTAGAAGGCACGCGCCGGACACCCATTGGAGATTTCGGACACGTGGCACGATTTGAGCGAGGGTGACGTGGCCGAAGTCCACCTTGCGAAATTTCTCGGTTTTGGCAATTTTTCTCGATTTTCGTGCCAAAACTTCTAAAATCCATAACTTTCGCATACGAGCTCCGTTTTTGACGTTCTTTATATGCACGCGTAGGTAAAATTACGCTCTACAACTTTCGTTTAGACTTCATCGGCTAATTTTGACTTTAATTTTTATATTATTATTTTTAACAGACCGGGACAGGAAATCCGTTAAAAAGTCATAACTTTTTCATCCGACGTCCGTTTTCGTCTGTCTTTTTACCGTTGTGCTACTATTGACGAGACATTCGATTCTCGTTTAGGTTGTATCAGCTAAAAATCTCTCGATCTAAAATTCAAGTTTTTAGCTGTCTACTGCTAAGCTGGAACTTAGAAAAATCATAACTTCCTCATACGAAGTCAGATTTGGGCGTTCTTTTTATACCTACTCTCGGTTTAACGAACACTACGACTTTCATTTAGATCACTAAGGCTAAAAAGTAGTTTATCAAAAACTCACTTTTTACGACATTCGGCACCGTGCCGGTTTTGTCGTGAAACTTCGACAGGTCATAACTTCTTCGTTATAACTCGGATTTTGGTATTCTTTATATATCCGCAATCCTTGTCATGACCACTACCACTTTCTTGATAGATATCGGCTTTATCTAATATTTAATTTTGACGCTCATTTTTATTCTTAATTAATTA
The DNA here is from genome assembly GCF_052849685.1 of Lactuca virosa. Classification (NCBI taxonomy): domain Eukaryota; kingdom Viridiplantae; phylum Streptophyta; class Magnoliopsida; order Asterales; family Asteraceae; genus Lactuca; species Lactuca virosa. Next base: position 300,079,139 of record NC_136433.1, on the reverse strand, counting down.
AACCCTAATAAGTAAGCATAAAACACATAATATTCACATAATTTCTTTTCATTTCTTCAAAATGAGTTACAAAGGTTAACCTAGACTATAACATCAATATTAATGCCTAGCCTAGAAACACGGGCATTACAATTCTCTCCCCCTTAGGATGATTCCGTCCTCGGAATCACACATCAGCAAACAAATGCGGGTAGCGACTCATCATGTCACTCTCCGTTTCCCAGGTGAGATTTCGCCCATTCGTATTTCCATCGCATCAGCACTAAATCGACCATCTTGCGTCGCAACTTCTTAGTCTTACGGTCAACGATTGTCTCAGGTTCTTCAATCAATCTCTTGTTTTCATCCAACCTTAATTCAGAATTGGGAATTATATCGGGCACATCTCCTGTGAACTTTCTCAAATAACATACATGAAATGTGTTATGAATACCCTCTAGTTCTTCCGGTAACTCTAGCTTGTAAGCTTGATTCCTTATCCTCTGAAGAACTTTAAACGGTCCAATAAACCTTGGACTCAACTTTCCCCTTTTACCAAATCTTATAAGTCCTTCCACGGCGAGACTTTAAGTAAAACCGAATCTCCAACTTCAAAGCATATCGGTTGTCTTTTCTTGTCAGTATAACTCTTTTGTCGATCTTGAGCTGCTAACATCCTTTCTCTAATCAATTTTAACTTTTCGGCAGTCTGATGAACTATTTCAGGTCCCACAAACTGCTTTTCCCCAGCCTCCAGCCAACATGACGGCGTTCGACACTTTTCTCCATACAAAGCGTGATAAGGTGTCATCTTGATGCTTGAGTGGAAACTATTATTATAGGAAAATTCTACTAGAGGTAAGTGTTCATCCAGTTACCTTGGAATTCAAGGGTACATGCTCTCAGCATATCCTCCAATGTTTGAATTGTTCGTTCGCTCTGACCATCGGTTTGCGGATGGTAAGCTGTACTCAAACACAACTTGGTACCCAATTCCTCTTGTAGACTTCTCCAAAACCTTGAGGTAAAACAGTTGTCACGATCGGATACAATCGTTAACGGAACACCATGAAGCCTCACAATTTCCTTCACGTAAGAGTTCGCAAGTTTATCCATAGACCATTTCTCGTTGGCTGCTATGAAATGCGCACTCTTAGTGAAGCGATCAACGACCACCCAAATCATGTCGTGACCGTTCCTTGTTCTGGGCAGTTTAGTCACAAAATCCATGGCGATGTCTTCCCATTTACCCATGGGTACATGTAAAGGTTCTAAACTCACATACGGTTTCTGATGTTGTGCCTTAACCCTAGCACAAGTTACACACTCGGCCACATACTTAGCAACATCGGCCACCAGTAATAGGGTTTTAGATCGCTATACATTTTTGTACTTCCGGGATGAATCGAGTACATGGTTTTGTGAGCTTCTTCCATCAGAAGATCTCTTACTCCTCCCGTCTTAGGTACCCAAATCCTATCTTTGAATACCTTCAGCCCTTGACCGTTTGTATCAAACACCAACGTTTTACCCAAACGTTCCTCCTTCCGGTCATTTTTCTCTAAAGCTTCCTCCTGAGCTTTCTTTATACTTTCCACAATTGTCGAGACAACTTCAATTCTCAATGCTCTTGGCCTTTTCTTTTCAAGATTTACCTTCCGACTGAGAGCATCAGCAACAACATTTGCTTTACCAGGGTGGTAAAGTATCTCACAGTCGTAGTCCTTGAGTAATTCTAGCCAGCGCCGTTGCCTCATGTTCAATTCCTTTTGATTAAAGAGATATTGAAGACTCTTATGATCAGTGAAAAGTTTGCATTTAGTACCATAAAGATAGTGCCTCCATATCTTTAAGGCGAATACTACCGCTGCCAACTCCAGATCATGAGTGGGGTAGTTCTTTTCATGCTCTTTCAATTGCCTCGATGCATACGCGGTCACTTTATCCATTTGGGTCAGAACACAACCTAACCCAACTCCAGAGGCATCACTATAAACTGCGAAGTCATCAACTCCTTCAGGTAACGAAAGAATCGGTTCTTCACACAATCTCTTCTTTAACTTTTCAAAGGCTTCCTTATGCTTCTCATTCCAAGTATAAGTAGCTCCTTTGTGGGTCACAGCTGTTAATGGAGTAGCAATCGAAGAAAAGCCTTGGATAAATCGGCGATAATATCCGGCTAATCCTAAAAAGCTTCGAATCTCCGTAGGACTTTTTGGTTGTTCCCACTTCATCACAGCTTCAATCTTTGCTGGGTCAACCATTATTCCTTCTTGGTTAACCACATGACCTAAAAATTGGACTTCTTGAACCCAAAATTCACATTTGGAGAACTTTGCATACAACTTCTCCTTTTTCAGAACTTCTAGCACTTTACGCAGATGCTTTTCATGCTCCTGCTTGCTTTTCGAATAAATCAAGATATCGTCTATGAATACTATCACAGATTTATCAAGATATGGTTTACAAACCATGTTCATCAAATCCATGAAAGCTGCTGGGGCATTGGTTAGTCCGAACAACATAACCAAAAATTCATAGTGTCCATATCTTGTTTTGAATGCAGTCTTTTCGATATCCTGCTCTCTCACCTTTAGTTGATGGTATCCTGACCTAAGATCGATCTTCAAGAAACAGCTCGAACCTTGCAACTGATCGAACAGGTCATCGATCCTCGGCAACGGGTACTTGTTCTTTATTGTTGCTTTATTCAGCTCTTTGTAATCGATGCACATTCTCATGCTCCCGTCTTTCTTATTTACAAATAACATAGGGGCTCCCCAGGGTGATGAACTAGGTCGAATAAAACCTTTGTCCAATAACTCCTGAAGTTGTGTCATAAGTTCTTTCATCTCTGTTGGTGCTAATCGATACGGTGCTTTTGCTATCGGCGGCGTTCCTGGTAACAAGTCGATACGAAATTCTACTTGTCGATCAGGGGGCAATCCGGGAAGATCTTCGGGAAAGACATCCGGATAATCACACACCACCGGAATATTCTGCACCTCCTTCTTTTTCCTTCTTAGCATCGATCACGAACGCTAGATATGATGTGCATCCCTTGGCCAAACACTTTCTGGCTTTCATTAGGGAAATGATTCAAGAGTTTACTCAGTGTTTGTCTCCATACACCATAAACGACTCTTTCCCTGGCGGGTTTACTTTTACTATCTTCTTCCTACACAATATTTCGGCATCATTGGCGCTAAGCCAATCCATTCCTAAAACTATGTCGAAACCATTTAACTCGATAGGTAATAATTCCTCGTGGAACTTATTCCCATCCAAGTCAATGATGATGTTTTTCATACGATGGCTAACAGGTACAAACTTGCCACTAGCAATCTCGACTATTATAGCATTAACTAGTCTATTTACAGGCAAAGCTAGTTTTTACCAAATTCATGCGAAATAAAGGAGTAATTGGCTCTAGAATCAAACAAAATTTGGGCAGGCAATTCATTTACGAGAAAGGTACCTGAAGCGACATCGACTTCTTCTTTTGCAGCTTCAAGTGTCATCTGAAAGGCTCTCGCCTTCGGGTTTGGTGGAAGATTGGGCTTTTGCTGCATCCTTCCTCTTCGGACAGTCTTTCAAAACACGCCCTTCTTCATGGCACCCAAAACATACCCTCTGGTTAGACGGACACTCGTTGGCATCATGCCTAGTCTTTCCACATTTGTAGCAAGTCACCCCCTCACTACATTTCCCAGAGTGCTTTTTCTTGCACTTCTCACACCATTTCACTTCGCCTCCTCCTCCTCCAAACTTCTTAGACTTTGAAAATTTGCTTTTCTTGTTGGAACCTGAAGTTCCTTCAAACTTTCTCTTTTCACCAACTTCTGCCCTCTCCAGACCCTTCTCTCTGATCTGAGTCTCAACATTCTTAGCAGCCCAGATGGCGGCTTTCAAAGTGGCTGCTTACTTGACCATCGGACCAAAGTGCGCTGGTAATCCGAGGGCAAACTTGTTGACCTTAGAGACTTCAGTTGGAACTAGATGAGGAACAAGCTTCATCTTTTCTATAAAACTAGCAGCGTATTCAGTAACGCTCATCTTTCCCTTCTTCAAATTCTGGAACTCATGATTAATTTCCAGAAGATCCTGCTCAGAGCAGTATTGCAATTTCAGTTATACCACAAAGTCTTCCCAAGACATCTTGCTAGCTTCTCCCTTGGGCATCGAATCAGCTAGTAACTTCCACCAGCTCAATACACCAGATTTTAACAGAGGAATTGCAAGTGCGGTCTTTTGTTTGTTGCTGCACTCACAACTTTCAAACATCGTCTCCATTTCGGAGATCCAATTCATGACTTCCACCGGTGTCGGACTTCCAGATAGACACGGTGGTTTAGATGCCATGAAATCTTTATATTTGCATCCGCGTCCATCAACTCCTCCATCCTGGTTGTTTTGTCTAACTATCGATGGGTTGGCTTGACCAAGAGTCCCACTGTAGTTCCCTCCTACTGATTGCCCTTCATTTAATTCGGGCTGTTCAACAGGTATCGTAGTTTCTTCCCTATTCTGTTATAGTAATCGCCTTGTCTCCTCCATTTGGTGGGCCCAATGAGTTGGGTCAGTCGTGGGCCTGGTTAGTCGGGCCATCCTTGGGATTAGTGTTGGGGTGTATCCTTGCATAGTTTTTTACTATGGTGTTGGGTTGTTTTGGCCAGTTCAGGAGCCAGTGCGCAGCAGCAACGGCAGTGTAGGATTTCTCATGTAGCGGTTGAGGTGAGTCTTCTCAGTATACTTACCCATGTGGTAATGCATGAGTGACTGGAGGGTCTTATTTGTGTTATTGACCGGAGGGTCTTATTTATGTTGTTGACCAGAGGGTCTTATTTATATTATTGACTGGAGGGTCTTATTTGTATTAGTGTCCGGAGGGTCTTATCTACTTTATGTGTTATTCTGCATTCTGTCTTTGTGACTTATGTTGTTATATTATTATGTATGTATGTTGAGCAATGACCGGAGGGTCCATACCGAGCCGTGAGACCGGAGGGTCTTCACTGAGACACATGATCGGAGGGTCCAACTGTGACATCCCCTAATTTCTCGGCCAGAAGAGACCGATTTAATTTATGCTTTTTAAAATAAAATCAGAGAAATCCTTTTAAAAGATGTTGTGGAATTGGTCCCCAATACAAAACATGATAAAAGTTTGTCAAAACCTTTCTTTAAGAAATATATAATTTCATTTCATATCAAAACCTCGGGATGTCATGTTCCGATATAGATCAAAAGCATAAACAAGACATTATAAGCCTTTCAACAGTTATTTACAACTACTGGCCTATAATCCAAAAATCTCTCATCATCCTCCGACTATGCTCGGGATCCACTACCTGTAACATAAAAAGCTGAGTGGGTCAGGCTTGGGAGCCTGGTGAGCATACAGGGTTTTCAACCCACAATAATAATAAACTTATTAAGTTCATCAATCAACAATAACCCTGATTACCCGTTCCCGTTATCCTCACTTTACGTCCCTAAACACTTATCACAAGGGACCTAGCCTAAAGAATATCATCGGGATGGACACTACTGCTAAGGGGACTCCTCAGCCATACATGTCCTAAAGGAAACCATGAGGGGGATGGAGTACAGCAAAAGAACACCCAAGTTCATAAACACCTACAGGTTGCGGGCCTGCCAGCGTTCCACTGGATTGTCTAGAAAAGTCTGTGGTCGTCATCCAAAATCCGCTAGATGACTGGATCACAATCACATCAAGGCCTCTCATCAATTTATTTCATCACACATCAACTATCTACCCATGTTTTACCCAACATATTTGTAGATAAAAATACATATACAGTTTAAAACTTGTATAAAACATCTATTCAACAGTCACCTCAATTAAACAATTAATATAATTACACGTAGCGCGTATTTTATAGAAAATACTTTATATCTAGGTGTAAAGTGAAGGTGACTATACACTCACTTGATTTACTGATAATCGGACAGGACTTCGTTTCTTAAAACGATCGTTTCTAATAAACCGGGAGTTTTATTGAGAAATCGGGCTCTGCGAAGGTTGGGCTTCGAAACCGAAAAGATAAATTTCTCAGGCTTCTCGGGCACTTCGGGACGTGTTTCGGGTGTTTGGTATAATACCGGGGCTTTGGGGGAAGTTAGAATGAAAGAAATATTGAAAGAGGGGCTAAAAGTGACAAATTTCCAAATATTCCCCGGGAGGTCTCGCACCCTTCTATTTATAGGGGCGAGGCTGCTGATCGGACGGCTGAGAGGCTTCTAGGTGGCAACAGATCCGAAGAGGCAGCACGTGGGTTGTGCATGCAAGGGTCTCGCTGGAGGCTCCTGATTGGACCGAAGTATGGGTCCGAGGAGGGGGGGGGGGTCGTGGCACCCTGCAAAGCTCGGATGGGTCATTAGAAGGCACGCATCGGACACCCATTGGACCGCGGCTTCGGATGCGAGGGCAGGAGACACGTCTTCGGATGACTCAGCAGATTTCGGACACGTGGCACGATTTGAACGAGGGCGACGTGGCCAAAGTCCACCTTGCGAAATTTCTCGGTTTTGGCAATTTTTCTCGATTTTCGTGCCAAAACTTCTAAAATCCATAACTTTCGCATACGAGCTCCGTTTTTGACGTTCTTTATATGCACGCGTAGGTAAAGTTAGCTCTACAACTTTCGTTTAGACTTCGTTGGCTAGTTTTGAGTTTAATTTTTATATTATTATTTTTAACAGACCGGGACAGGAAATCCGTTAAAAATTCATAACTTTTTCATCCTACGTCCGTTTTCGTCTGTCTTTTTTACCGTTGTGCTACTATTGACGAGACCTTCGATTCTCGTTTAGGTTGTATCAGCTAAAAATCACTCGATCTAAAATTCGAGTTTTTAACTGTCTACTGCTAAGCTGGAACTTAGAAAAATCATAACTTCCTCATACGAAGTCAGATTTGGGCGTTCTTTTTATACCTACTCTCGGTTTAACGAACACTACGACTTTCGTTTAGATCACTAAGGCTAAAAAGTAGTTTATCAAAAACTCACTTTTTACGACATTCGGCACTGTGCCGATTTTCTCGCGAAACTTCGACAGGTCATAACTTCTTCGTTATAACTCGGATTTTGGTATTCTTTATATATCCGTAATCCTTGTCACGACCACTACCAATTTCTTAATAGATATCGGCTTTATCTAATATTTATTTTTGACGCTCATTTTTGTTCTTAATTAATTAAACCCTAATAATTAAGCATAAAACACATAATTTTCACATAATATTAACATAATTCCTTTTCATTTCATCAAAATGAGTTACAAAGGTTAACCTAGACTATAACGTCAATATTAATGCCTAGCCTAGAAACACGGTCACTACAGATGAGGCCCATAAGTCGAGGTTCTCCATCCATCCTGGAGCGACGAAGATGTACCAGGATCTTCGCCCTAATTACTGGTGGCCCTGCATGAAGCGGGACGTAGATTGGTACGTAGAGCGGTGCTTGACTTCCAGGAAAGTCAAGGCCGAACACCAGCGACCACACGGCAATATGTAGCTGTTAGACATTCCCGTGTGGAAATGGGAGGATATCACCATGGATTTCATCACCAAGCTTTCCAAGATCGCACGTTGAGTAGATTCGATATGGTTCATCGTGGATCGGTTGACCAAGAGTGCTCATTTTATTCCGATCCAGGAGAGTATAGGGGCTGAGAAGCTGGCTAAGATCTACGTGCGTGAGGTAGTGGCACGACATGGTGTGCCTATCTCGGTGGTGTCAGACCAAGATGTTCGTTTCACTTCCTGATTTTGGTAGCGGTTTCACGATAAGATGGTACTCGTCTCCACTTCAGCATCACTTTCCACCCTCAGACGGATGGACAGAGCGAGGGGACGATTCAGACTCTCGAGGACATGTTGCGCTCATATGTTTTGGATTTGGATGGCAGTTGGGATACGTATCTTTAGTTAGCAGAATTTTCATATAACAACAGCTACCACTCTAGCATAGATCGACCTCTCTTCGAGATGCTCTATGGGAGAAAGTATAGGACCCCAATCTGTTGGGGCGAGTTCGGTCAGAGGGTCATGGGGAGTACTGAGGTAGTACTCAAGACCACGAAGAGGATTCAGCAGGTCGGGAGCAGGCTTCAGACTGCTCAGAGTCGGCAGAAAAGGTATGCCGAAAGGCGCCGTTCAGACCTGGAGTTTCAGGTGGGCGACATGGTTCTCCTGATGGTGTCACCTTGGAAATGTATCATCTGGTTTAGGAAGTAGGGCAAGCTGGGCCCCAGGTACATCGGTCCTTTTAGGGTTATAGCCCGGGTGGGCAAGGTGGCGTATCGATTGGATCTTCCAGCAAAGCTCAGCCAGATCCACAACACTTTTCATGTTTCCCATCAACAGAAATGCTTAGTGGATGACTCCGTAGTTGTGCCGCTAGAGGATATACAAGTTGATGATAGCCTGAACTACATCGAGAGACCAGTAGCTATTCTCGACAAGAAGTCGAATGAGCTGAGGAACAAGAGGGTTGAGCTGGTAGAGGTGCAGTGGTAGCACTGCAAGGGCTAGGAGTGGACCTGGTAGCCCGAGGAGGAGATGAGGGAGCACTACCCGGAGTTGTTTCCAAGTGCAGCAGATTTTGAGGACGAAGTCTAGTTCAAGTGGGGGAGAATTGTAACGTCCGTCACTTGAGGTAATAATTATTTAATATTTCTTATTATTTGTTGTTGGGCTATGAATAGGATAAGTTGATTATTTGAGTGGACCATTTGTGAGTGGGCCAAATAGATGGGGTTCCCAGAAGACGTACGTTGGGCGTAGCCTTGGCATAAGCGGGGCGTAGAGGAGCATTGGATGCGGGGGACGCATGCATGTACGCGCAACGTACCAAGGAGTACGCGCAGCGTACATGAGCATGTTCTAAACCCTAATTTTTAGGGTTTAAGCCATATAAATACAACATTATGACTTAAACCCTAGCCTCCTTACCAGCCTCTCAACCTTAGAAAACCCTAGAAACCTTTTCATACATCATCATTGTGTGTTTTTGGCTTTGTGAAGCTTACTTTGGTGATTTGGAGCTTGGAAGAAGAAAAGAGAAGTTGGAGAAGAAGAACTTGAGTATCTTGAGCTCAAGGAACTGAAATTACCTCACCATTTGGCACTCATTGGAGGTATAAAGCTTTCAACTTTCCTCATGTATGCTTAGATCTAGTGTAGTGATGTTTTGGGATCTTTTTAGTCCCAAGAATGGATTTTTATGACTAAAACTCGTTTCTATGTCTAGGGTTGCCACCCTTAGTGATATATGAGTCCCATAAGCAGTAAAGTTTCGATCTTTAAGGCCCATTTGTGACCATGCATGAGATCTATCCATTTCCGTGGAAGTTAGTTGCTATATTCCAAGTTTGCGTTTATTTGGTGGGTTGCAAGCCACCAAGTAGTCGACTTTACGAGTTAAGACATGCTAAGGGACTGAAATATGTAATATGGGCTTAAGGTCTTAATGGAATAAGCATTTTTGAAGTTGATGGCTTAACAGGGTAGTACGTTGGGTGTACACGCCAGTACGCGCAGCGTACAAACCATGCAGGCTGTACGCATAGCGTACAGAGGAGTACGCTCAACGTACTCTCAGGATTTGGGCTACACGTCTTTTGGGCCTCGGATTGGGCCAAATCTGTGGACTTAGCATCTATTGGGCCTTAATGGGCCATCAGAAGTCATATAATGGACCAAGGACATGTTTGGGCCTAAGGGAAGGCCTATTTGATAAGTTGGGCCCAATTTTCTTTAGTGGGCCTTTAGTGGGCATTTAGTGGGCCATTAGTGGACTTTGAAAGATTAAATGGAGTTGGTCCTAGGCTATGGTCCAAACTAGATTTGGGGGTAAAATGGTCATTTTACCCTAGGAAGGATTATTGGATTTTGAATAAGTGTTATTGTTAATGATAACCGGGGAGTCGTGGGAGCAGCTGATAGAGATTCCATACCGAGAGGTTCAACAGCCAGCTTTTTGAGGTGAGTTTTCCTCCAGTAGGAACGGGTCGAAGGCACCAATGCCGGCCCGTTTATGTATGTTAGCATATGGCGGACTTAGGTCCGATGTCGGGTTAGCCCGATGTAGGTTATATGTTTCCGGACTTCGGTCGGATGCCGTGGGAAACCCAAGGAATGTTTGTATGCTTGATGTCTTCGTGATTCTTGCATGTGTGTGTTTATATGTTCCGGGCTTCGGTCCGATGCAGGGGCAAGCCCAATGAATGTCTAGCTTATATGTTATGTTTATATGTTTCGGGCTTCAATCCGATCTCGGGCAAGCCCGAGGAATGTTTATATGCTTATGTTATGTGTTTATGTTATATGCTTTGTTAATATGTTATATGTATACCGGACCTCGGTCCGATGTCGGGCGGGTCCGATGCCAGACTACGGTCTGATGTCGGGCGGAGCCCGATGTAGCGAGCAAGGCCTAATGTATGTTATTATGTGATTATGTGTATCGTATGTGCTAGTTTGGGGAGACTCACTAAGCTTCATACTTACGGTTTTCGGTTTTGGTTTCAGGTACTTCCGCTAGCAAGGGAATGGCTCAACATTATTACAGTGCACGCACCATATGTTCAGCCTAGGATTTTTATACTCTGATGTTGTTGACAGATGTTATGATATTTTGAGACACACTACTTATGTTTTATGAGATGATTTGGATTATTATGGTTTTTTTTATAATTTAAAAATGAAAATTTTGGACTGTATTTTTGGGATGTTTCACTAATCTCGTTTCCTCTAGCTTGTGTAAGTATGGAGGCTCATTCGAGTGTTCTTGGTCAAGCTCTTAGTGAAGAAAGGAGCCTTGTAAGAGGATAGCTTGTGTTTCTACCTTTTGGATCTGAGTTCTACTCTTGTTGGTGCATCTTCCAGAAGTATCAAGTTCGAAACTTACTCATTGTTGTGCTAGTTCTTGTTTTGGGACCATTTTTAGGGTTTTATGTCCCAAGATTGGGACTTTGTGAGTTTAGTGAACTCCAGAGCAAATCTCCTGTCCTTTTAAGTGTATTGGGTTGCCTTGATTCATAAAAATTAGAACTTGGTCGTCTAGACCTCTCCATGCATGTGTTAAGATGAGTAAAGAGAGTCTTAATGGTTATTTTTGGAAGGTGGGTCCCATTAAGACATGAAAACTGATAAAGTCGCCAACTTTATCAGTTAGGGACTTGTAATGAAGATTCCCTGAGGTTTAGATGCTTTGGGCTGAAGTGGTTAAGTCGAAAATTGAGGGTTTTGGACCCGAGTCGTACGCCCCGCGTAAGTCCCAGTACGCCCCGCGTACTGGTCTAGTTTCTGGGATCAGGAGTCGTGTGTACACTCAATGGGCTTGTTGCATTTTAGGCTTCACATCCTTGGGCCGTTTTTTTGGACTTGTTGTTGGGCCTCTGGGCCATCATGGAGTATTGTTGGACTAAGAGAAGCTTTGGCCTTAGGACAAGGCCCATATGGGTGTTGGCCCAATTTGGAAAGTTGGGCCGTTAGTGGATGTATATGGACCTTTTTGGTCTTGGGCATTGGTGGGCCCAATGAGTTGGGTCAGTAGTGGGCCTGGTTAGTCGGGCCATCCTTGGGCTTAGTGTTGGGGTGTATCCTTGCGTAGTTTTTTACTATGGTGCTGGGTTGTTTTGGCCAGTTCAGGAGCCAGTGCGCAGCAGCAACGACAGTGTAGGATTTCTCGTGTAGCGGTTGAGGTGAGTCTTCTCACTATACTTACCCATGTGGTAATGCATGAGTGACTGGAGGGTCTTATTTGTGTTATTGACTGGAGGGTCTTATTTATGTTGTTGACCAGAGGGTCTTATTTATATTATTGACTGGAGGGTCTTATTTGTATTAGTGTCCGGAGGGTCTTATCTACTTTATGTGTTATTCTGCATTCTGTCTTTGTGACTTATGTTGTTATATTATTTTGTATGTATGTTGAGCTATGACCGGAGGGTCCATACTGAGCCGTGAGACGGGAGGGTCTTCACTGAGACACATGATCGGAGGGTCCTTATCGAGACATAGCCATGAGAGGCTAATTATTTGTGTATGTGGTATTTTAGGGAACTCACTAAGCTTCGTGCTTACCGTGCTGATTTAAATGTGTTTCAGGTACTTCTGTAGATTTCGTAAAGGCGAAGGCATGATTGTACACATCCGTCGGCTTATGGAGATTTGAGGATTTTGGGATACTCTGATACTGTTTTGATAATAACTTACAATATATGTGATGACTTGAATTTATGATTAATATTTTGAGAATTAAAAATGAAAAATTTGTCTTGAAATTTGAGGTGTTACAATTTGGTATTAGAGCCTTGGTTTGAGGGATTCGGGCACACCCTCGGGTATGTCTGGACTCAAACTGAGGAGTTGATAACTTTTCAAAATGAATGATTTTTTATCACACGATTTCAAAAGAGATTAAAGAGTTTTGAAAGCAGATCTGAAGCGGTGTGTACAATAAGCCAGAACCCGACCGGTGATTTCCCAAAATACCCTTACTTGATTATGTGTTGTTATTATGAGCTGATAGAACTGCATGCTAGTTTAGGGCTAGAGATATGCTCAGAATTGCATGCTAGTGTGCTTGCTAAGGAGAGATGCCTTTATGCCTGTTATGTGAGTTGGTAGTGTTGTATATGTATGATTAGAGATCTCCGAGGAGTTGAGAGGTAGGATTGCCTAAGTTCGGTGATGCCTTTTGTGCTGTGGATAGAGCAATTGGAGTTGTATGCCAGTGTGGTTTTACGTGCTGGTGGAGGTTTCTCGATGCCCAAATGTTGCTTGCTTTGTGCTTTGTGGAACTCATGAGTGATGCGAGTTAGCTAGAATAGCTAATTGACATTGCGAGGAGTTCTTCAGCAGGTGATGGCAGAGAAGTGTGGGAACCTAGGAGATCCTAGGGAGTAATTGTTGGATTAGTGTCTAAGTCCATAACTATAATTGGTATGTACTTGACCCGATTTGGCATGGTCCATTTGGGTTGCACTTCATCAGAAAAATTTATATGGATAGTCTTTTGAGAATAGTATGTTTATGATTTATATTAATATATTGTAAGTTCTAATATATTAATATGGAATCATATTATTTAATTAGTATTGATCAAGAATTAATTTAGAATTAATTTAGTGATCAAAAGGAACTAATTAAATATGGACTCTTATATATAGTATGGGCCAAGTTCATTTAGGTTGGGCTAAGCTTGCATGGATAGTCCATGGAGTTTTTAACCCATGGATCCTATGGAAATTAAAGGTCATGGGTATTAGGCTTTACATGGATGAAACCCTAATCCTCCATACTATATAAAGAGGTCTTTAGCACATGAAATGGCACTAGGGTGTGAAGATACAAGAGTGGGCCAATTTCTAGTGTGCTTACTATTCTCTCAAGTTTACAAAAGGTGTTTTGGTGATTTGTGATTCCACTTGAGGCTTCCACACTATTGGGGGGGCTAAGCTCTTAAAGTTCAAGACTTCAAGCTCCATCAAAAGGTATGTCATCTAACTAGGCTTTTGTAGTATAGTTGCTTCATATTATGCTAGTTAGGATTAAAACCTTGGAATATCAAATATTTGCATGTATAATAGAGAAAACATAGATCCAAGGTTTTTTAGGGTTACATGTACACCATAGGAGTGTTAGAATGCTCAAAACCCATCAGTGGTATCAGAGCCTAGGCTTGTTTTCTTTTACACTTGATGCAAATTTCTAAAAATCGAAGTTTATATGCTGTCTGGGCAGCTGACTCGCCGAGTCCATTAAGGGACTCGACGAGTCCATGCCTTAATTCATCCAACTCGTCGAGTTGGTTCATGCACTCGACGAGTTGGACCCCCTGACAGCATATCTTCGAGTTTTAAGGCTGGAATTGGTCTAGAATCATTACCTTAAACTGTTTTGGACTTATAAAACCTGTTTTTGATGTGGTAATGATTATGGTAAACCAATTTCAAGGTTGTTATCAAAATTTCAAGTTTTATGTGTGTTTATGTAATCCTTGAAATTGTTGATATGATTGTTCATACACTTATGAGTTTTGGTAGATCATAGGAATTATTTGCAAATTAGTTGTTAGTTAATTCTTGATCTAAATGTTTTTTTAATGGAGTCCATAATTTGTCCTCAAGTTATGGATTACCAAAAGTCATTTCTTATAAAGATCCATTAAAATTCATAGGTTACAAAATTGAAGAGTCTTTTTGTTTTATGAACTCCATAACTTGTCCTCAAGTTATGGATGTTCAAGAGTCTCTTCATTAAAGTTTTTAAAACCTTAATTAAACTCATAAGTTATGAAAATCCAAAAGTTTATGAATCGTTCAAAACTTTCCCTCAAGTTTTGGAATTTGTAAAGATTCCCCTCATGAATACTTTAATTCCAAGTTAAACCCTTAGAATTATAAAAGTTAAAATTCAACCCTTATACTTTATAGTATTATAAGTTAATAATATATATATATATATATGTATAAGAACAAAGTCAGTCTTACCGTTAGTAGGCCTCATTCATTAAGCCGGTCTATAAGGGGGGTATAAGGTTACTGCCTATAAAATGGCAGTTTAATTGGTGTCCAGTCTCACCCACCGCTTCCTTGACTGGTGGAGGGTCGTTGTCCGAACGGGTAGGACAAGGACATTAATTTTCATTATAAGTATAATGATAAATATAAAGTAACTAAACCTTTTATAAATTCCCAATCTTAGTTACTTTAGGAAAATGTGAATTTGGTGCTAACCCATGAAATTACACTTTGCACTTTTCTTAAGTCGTTAGTGGAGCGTGTGTGGTTAACCACCACGCTAACTTGGATTTAACAAGGTAGGCAAAGGGTAACTTAATGGTTATCATAGGATCGGTGGAGCGCGTGTGGTTAACCGGCACATCGATTAAGTGATAAATATTGAGGGTACCAAGTATATTTGCATGGTTATTCACACCTTGTTTTGTGATCCTCGGCATCCCAGTCACAAAACTTGAGAGGGCTCAATCGAGATTGAAACATGCCATTGAAAAGTTCAATGAATCTCAAAAGATCTAGGAGTTTCAAATCCAATTAAAACCTAATAAATTATTTCGTTTTGCATGGTGGAAATTGGTGAATCGTCATTCGCCTACCTTCAAGTATTTTATAGCTTGGATTACGGCATCCCTCTTCCAAGTTATAAAATATTGTGTTGGCTCCTAGCCTTAATATTTCATTTTGGGTGTTATATTAAGGGCTTTAAATCATCTAACTTGAATTTCTTCCATTATAGGTGTCTGGTTCAGACAACTATGATCTTCCCAAATATCTTGGAACAAGCTTTCCTAATGAAGATGATGTTTCGTGGTTGGATAATGGAAATCATACTTCTCTTCCTCCACATCCTCCAGTTATTCTCCCTAACCCACAAGTTCAATGTCACTGAATCCCTATTGGCAAGCAAGGTCTATGTGTGCTCACATCTTGGAGATGAAGTCACATATTGACAAGCCGGGAGAGTTGGGTGTCAAAGTCTTGAGAAAGTTGGTTGTTCAATCACTTTCTAAGTCACATAGTGAGTTTCCTTTGGGACTACTATGAAATAGACTATGTCATGACCCTTAATGATCTTATCTATATGCTTAGTGCTGCTGAATCAGCAATGATTTGGAGGACTGGTAAAGCAAATTTGATTAGAAGATCAACTTCCCAAACCTCCATGGACATTGACATTGGTAACATTGGATATCCAGAAAAGCCTTCTCTTCCCAATGGAAAGGGATCGGCCATAGTCAACTCGGTTGACCAAATGGTAAAGAGAAAGGTTAAGTTTGAGATAGTCCCATGTAACATTACCAAAGAGTCCGTATAGTTCGATTGCCAAAGGAAGGGGAATTGGTTTCGAAGCTGCCCTAACTACCTGAAAGATCTAAGAGAAGGTTAAGTCAAAAAGTTTGACACAACTTTAGGTAAGTCCACTATCTAACTCTGTTAAGTTCCTAATTGATGATTCTTAATACAAAATGTGACTCGGTTACATTTTGATGTTTGGCAGGATCAAGCAAAGGGAAGGAAGCTTAAAAGAAGAGTATGCTAAATCTGATCGCGAAGATGGATTTCAATCGCATGGTTCGGATATCGGATTCTTGAGCTACTACTTAGAGAGTTATGATAGATTGCTAGAAAATATTTAATAGCATAGTTTTCATTTAAAGTTGCATTGTAAGGAAAAAGTTTTCCGCATTTATAAATAAATAAAATTTTGTTTTATTTTATTTATATCTCCTTGCAATGGCATTAATGGAAAATTGGTGTTTGTATGTTTCTAGCAATGATGAATATATGAATTTAATTCTTTCATTTGTGGTGGTGTCTAAATTTACCAAATAAGGAAAGATTCTCATCACCCAAGTTTCAATTGGACCGAAACTTGGAATCATGCAAGTTGTATAGTATGATGAATGAAAATCTTCATATTTGGAAAATTAAGACTAATTCCTTGTTCACATGTATATGTGAGTCAAGTGAAGGACTAAGGGATCGAGTACACATTCTTGTGCACTAGTCAAGTCCACCACAAAAGATCGATAAGACTATTCATCATGATTTACTAAAGTTTAGTAAATATGGTTATACTTACAAGTTTAAGTATAATTCTGAAGCATTGGAAAAGTTTCAATGTATGGCCGAACGAATGAGAAGAATCGTATTTGGCAGAAAGATAAAAGTTTCTCAAATCGGAAAAGATGGGAGAGTACTTTAGTATCATGTTTTATGATCATCTTAATGATTGTGATACCATATCACAATTCATCCTCTAGGGACATCTTAGTGCATTCTTATGGATAAGAAGAGGATTCATGAATTGTTGAAGTGGTTAAATCAAGAAGATGAGTCATACTTCGTTCCAAAACAAGTCTTAGAGTGATACTCCAAGATTGTAACTTGAGTGACACATCTTAAAGAAGGTTTATTAACACTTGTCAAGTGTAAGAGTAAAATGTGTTCTACTCTTGTACATTTGAAATTGGTAAGTTGTGATATTTTGGATAAAACAAAGACCAACTAAGGCCAATTGTGTGATGTGTTTGTCTTGAAAAAGAATCTATACTATCTCTTGAATATTTGGCAAGAGAGTCTTATATGTCAAGAGGAAAGTGAGAGTCTAAAAGATCCTGAAAGAGTTTCAAGAACTAATCAAGAATAAAACTTGTAGTTTATCACTAGCACACGACTTGAGGTTTATAACCTATCGTGTTGACATATTCCTATTTCTGTGCCCATTCTAGTTAAAGTTGGCTTTGCATATGAGTTCTGAGAGTTCTAAATTGGTTGCATAACAACTTGGAAGAAATGGTAGGCCCTTGTGCTGCCAGGTGGCAAAAAGTTAAGACTGCACAAGCTCAGTCCATATGAGTTTGGATTTGTCACTAACCTTATCTTGCGATTATGGTTTTGACAAATTCACATGGATAGGAACACATACAGCATAAAATCTAAGTTTCATTAGGTTTCTCTCCGATTCATGAAAATGATGGTGAGGAAACGCTTTCACTAAGTAGATTTTAAGTAGATAGCAATTATGATATTTGCATTCTCAAAGTCGTTAGTGGAGCGTGTGTGGTTAACCGGCACACTAACATGGACTTGTGAGAAATGGCAAAGGTCTAAACAATTGAGACTATGATTACGGCATCCCTTTTCATAGTTCTGGAAATTGTTTAGACATATATGTGAGCTATCTAAGGAAAGGTGTATGATTTTGATAAAGTTTTATCAAAGCATCTCATATCAGAAAACTGAACTTTGGTAAGAAAGTGAATAAAGTATTGATTTCTAAAAGTCCAACTGATTTCTGGATACATGTCAAAGCTAGTGGGAGCATAAGTGTTATGCTAATAATCATCATGTTAGTGGGAGCATGATAATTATGATAAGTGTTGCAAGTTAGCAATATTAGTTATTGAAAACAACAGTTTCAATTGGGAAAGTTGTTTTGCTATAATTAAGGGAGAGAAAATTATACTTCATTTCAATTTCTAAAAGCTTAGATTGAGATTTTAATCATCTTTAGTCAAGGTTATATATATATATATATATATATATATATATATATATATATATATATATATATATATATATATATATATATATATATGAATTTTATGTTGGAATAGCTCAACTTAAGGAAATTCTATATATATATATATATATATATATATATATATATATATATATATATATATATATATATATATATAATTCTATATATATATATATATATATTGCGTTCTCAAAATTCGACTATGAAATTATACTTCATTTCAATTTCTAAAAGCGTAGATTGAGATTTTAATCATCTTTAGTCAAGGATATATATATGAATTTTATGTTGGAATGGCTCAACTTAAGGAAATTCTATATATATTGCGTTCACAAAATTCGATTATGATTACGGCATCCCTCTTCATACTCGAATTATGAAAAGATGGCAAATAAAAATATTGTAGCAAAAGACTGTTCTAGAGTCATGTCTTTATCTGAGACATCATGAATCGTGTCCCATATGCTTCGGGTATAGGATCGATTGCATGTGCTATAATATTTATCCTTTCTAAATTTTCCAAATGCCTGGGGGCATTAAGAGGGAAAGTTCTAGAATTGAATATAACTAAAATGATTAAGCAATTGTCGAGGACAATCTAAGGTTTACCAAAGATTGGTTGCTCAGGGACAGTTGAAAGTATAGTGTTAATTTTGGAAGGACCATATTGACATATTCTGAAAGGAGGCAACTCTTGTTCAGAAGTGATAGTCAAAATGGGAATATGGAAGTGTCTTCGTGGATGGAAACTATTCAATATGTGTAAGATTAGAAAACTTAATGCAAGAAGGATGTTCAAAGCAATGTACTTTGAATATGAGACATCGTTTCCATGGAGTTGATCTCCTTCAGAATACTCTGTAATGTCTGTTGACAAGTCTTTGTGAATTTGTGCATAATCATTACAGAGGATCAGTGCATATAAGTTTAAAATCTAACAGATACCGGTAAATGGCAGAAATTTGGAATTCTTGCATTTGCGGTGAGGATTTGAGATTGTGAAATGAGAATCATTGGAATTATGTTCAATCGATCTATTTCACAAAGTAAAAGATCATAGACAAACTTAGTGTGCATACTTGGTGTATAGCATAACTAATGTTTGGACAAACATAGTGTGCATACTTGGTGTATGGCATAACTATTGTTTGGATAAACATAGTGTGCATGCTTGGAGCATGGCATTACTATTTTTTTAATTCAAGTATAAAGTTGATAATTTGAAACAGTATGCAATGAATAATGTGTAATCAATATGGTGATAAATAAAAGGTGTTCTATTTATATTCATAAGTTCTGAGACCATATTGGATTCGATTATTCTTGTGTTTCACTTTGCATGTTTTGACTTCCAGAATAACTAGGTTATTCTTCCCGAATGACTAAGTTATTCAAACCATCCACAGTCGATAATACGTTGGAAGTAGGTATTAAGGCAAGACTGTCATGAATTGGGTTTGTAGATGTCTAAGGTGTTGGACATAGCAAGAGTTGCTATAACATTCATGAGTGCTCCTGGAATGAGATTCGATTATTGGATTCAACCCACGCTCATTTGAATCACTTCATGGATTTTATCACGAGTGATCATGAGACGATAATATCTTATATTCTTCAAACCTAGAGATATGAGTTGTTGCCTATGAGTTGGTTATATATTGATTGTACGAAAACACATTGGTAACTCGATGTTATAAAACGTGCCTTTGTGTATGATTCAACAAGTAGTAGAACAAGCATATGAGTCGAAGTTTATCCATTCCTTTTACCCTTGAAGGGATAAAAGCGATATATGTGGGCCCCTCGATGATTTAGTGATGACACCCCTAAGTTCTTGGCCAAGCCTGGACTGATTTGATTTGTTCAATTAGTCAGTTGTCATAAATTGGAAATCGGGAAACAACAAATAGACAGAGAGAATGATTTTAATCCATGTCTCAATCCATATGATATCTAGAATGGAGGAATATGTGATACCTTATCTAAAGGACAAGTCATTGACTAAGGTCAGAGTTCCACAGCGGCTTTAAGAGCTACGATTGCTAGTCGGGTTTTGGAGTCATACGCAATAATAGTTTTAGACTTATCCAAGTGGGAGACTGTTGGATTAGTGTCTAAGTCCATAACTATAATTGGTATGTGCTTGACCCGATTTGGCATGGTCCATTTGGGTTGCACTTCACCGGAACAATTTATATGGATAGTCTTTTGAGAATAATATGTTTATGATTTATATTAATATATTATAAGTTCTAATATATTAATATGGAATCTTATTATTTAATTAGTATTGATCAAGAATTAATTTAGAATTAATTTAGTGATCAAAAGGAACTAATTAGATATGGACTCTTATATATAGTATGGGCCAAGTTCATTTAGGTTGGGCTAAGCTTGTATGGATAGTCCATGGAGTTTTTAACCCATGGATCCTATGGAAATGAAAGGTCATGGGTATTAGGGTTTACATGGATAAAACCCTAATCCTCCATACTATATAAAGAGGTCTTTGGCACATGAAATGGCACTAGGGTGTGAGGATACAAGAGTGGGCCAATTTCTAGTGTGCTTACTATTCTCTCAAGTTTTCAAAAGGTGTTTTGGTGATTTGTGATTCCACTTGAGGCTTCCACACTATTGGGGCTAAGCTCTTAAAGTTCAAGATTTCAAGCTACATCAAAAGGTATGTCATCTAACTAGGCTTTTGTAGTATAGTTGCTTCATATTATGCTAGTTAGGATTAAAACCTTGGAATATCAAATATTTGCATGTATAATAGAGAAAACATAGATCCAAGGTTTTTTAGGGTTTCATGTACACCAAAGGAGTGTTATAATGCTCAAAACCCATCAGTAATTTCAATCCGATGAGTACGCTATTTAGAGGTGAGTATTCCATGGGGAGCGAGCATGTGGAATGGAATTGCTCGATTGGGAAGGTTGAGCAGCCACTTAGGAAATCTGGGACGATCCTTGTGGAAATTATGGGTAGATGTGGAAGGTAGTATTGGGCCCGTAATACAGAAAGCAAAGGACCCATCCTCGAAACAAGGAGAATTCCAAAGCATCTGTCTTTACCGGTTATCCCACAGTGGTTGTCCAGACTGAGAGTGGATATGGTAAATTGTGGGGCCAGAGGGCCATGTCAGTCGAGCTTAAACGGAGTATACCTTGCGAGAAAAATTGAGTTTAGGTTTCGAGGGATTTGACTGGTGAGGTGCCAGGTTGAGTCGCAGGACTGAAAAAGGAAGTGGAGATGATGCATTATAAAGGATTGCAGTCTAAGTTGAGTGATCGTCTGATGGATTGTGATGGCAATTTCTATGACAAGGATTATATTATTCCCGCTTTTCGTTTTGGGAAAGAAGGGTAAGTTAGATTCTGATTTCAGAGATTAGAGGAAGACCCTGTGGAGTACCAGATAGTTGCGGTATTAGCACCAAAGGGATTTTTGTGGTATGAGTGCCTTGAGCTATTTCTTATGCCGGGAAGGAATCATCAGTTGGGACTGTGACCAACAAGGACAAGGGTATGCCTTGATTGAGTTTGGTAAGTCGTATTCAAGCAACTGTTTGATGTAAACAAGAGGAGTATATCGACACGACGACCCTCGTTGTTTATTCTGCGAATCGACCGTGAGGGTGAGGTCACCTATTCTATGTTGATTCTTGCGATGAGCTATTGGGTGAGGATTCAGAAAATGAAGCGGGTGATAGTCCATTATCTCCAGATAAAGAGTTAGTGTTATTTTAGGACTGTCGAAATATGTGTCTGTGCAGGCAAATGAGATTCTGGGTGATTGGAGGCATTCACATTGGGAAGCTTCCAAGGTTTCCATCTGAGATTCGGAATACTTAAAGTTGTTTGGTCTTTATCTGGAAGGTCATCGAGTGTTGTGTGGTACGTTCCAAGAGTCCGGTATGGTATATCTGGTTAGCCAGTCTGTAGTGTGGTTTGTTTGGTATTCCAATTGGAGACGGTTCGAACCCTATGTGGGGGAGAACTGGGTATTCTGTTGTGAGGATCATCAATCTGTTAAGTTGCGGTTAAGAAGATTGGGTTATGGGGATCTGCGGTCCGGGTATATAAGACTTGGGTCCAGTAGTAGTCAAGGCACGGTACAGAGCGAGATGGTGCATGTTGTATGTGCTCAGGAAGGAATGAGTGTCTTCATGGCAGGTAGCCGTTGGTTAGTCTTATTATGATCAGTGTTTCTTTTGAGTTCGCCAATGTTCGAGTTTCGAGGAGGTGGGTTTGTTGAGGTCAAGTTTCGCTTGTTGAGAGATTTGCTAATTCAACATATAGATTGGTATCTATACTCCAGGAGGGGCAACAGTTGATCCACTTCAGAGTCGGTATGTGTAGTTTTGCAAGGGTTTTGATCAGTAGAGGATGGGGTTTTGGATTGTCGTCCACGCGTTCTCAGTCATTGACAATTCCTCCGTACTTCAAATTATGAGTTGGAGTACTTCAAAGGTTTCGGGTTTGTAAGTTGAAGATCAATGGTCGTGGCAAGCTATTGTGAGATTCAGTGATGGAGTATCGTGGTATCCGAGTATAATTCCTTAAATTGTTGGACTATTATGAGACTCGGGTTTGTTAGTCGGAAAATGGAGCATCGAGTGACTATTATCTATTCCAGTTATGGACCCATCAGTTAATTGTCGCCAGACAGGGTTTGTCCAAGGATGTGAATTATATTGAGGGAAGTGCTTTGTTGCGACAATTGTCGTCAGGAGTAGTGATGCTTAATCTGGGTAGGTGTGTGCACCTATCTATGTTGGATCGCGGAGCATGATTTTAGTGAACTCAGTATGGTGATGTTTAATGAGGAGATTGTGGGATTGTTTGGTAAACTAGCGGGTGTGAGGTGATAAGAGAGTGGATGGATCCAAGTGGGAGTAATTACTTAGGAATGTCGGGGAAAACCATGGGGTGAGCCCATGGCGAGTGAGGGAGTGTCGTAAGACTGCAGGGAGTCGTAGCATTCACTAGTCAGTGAGAGAGTGTTGTAAGACTGTGGGGAGTCGTATCACTCATTAGTCAGTAAGAGAGTGTTGTAAGACTGCGGGGAGCCGTAGCCTTCACTAGTCAGAGTGTGACGCAGAGGGGTTCTTAAGCTTGGGTAGCCTTGCCAATTGAGTCTTTGGGAACCTGGTGGCCGGACCAGGGACGAGACAAGGGTCTCAGCGATGGTCGGGAACCGTTAATTTCGATTTAGGGAGGGGTTGTGGCAAATCGGAACGATTGGAGAGTAATGCACACGTAAATTCGCGGATCTTGGGTCATGAGCTGAGTATCAGATTGGATACAATTGGTTCCAATTTTGTTGTCGTACCATACTCTTGTGTTTGAGTTTGGCTCTATCTGTGTAAGGGATAGGTAGGTTGGGATTTCAGATTTTCAGACGGGTTTCATTCTGAGTGGTTATGGTTTCCATCTGATGTTTTAGACCTGGGTGAATCGATTCATTTAGCTTGGGGAGGACCACGACACGCATGGAATTAGCAAGTGGTAGACGACAGAGGTCGGAGGTGATGTGTGACTACAGATCGGTTGTAATATTCGCTTGGGGTAAAGAGAACTTAGTGATTGCATGCAAAGTGTGATTGGTTGAGATAGCTTGGTTGGATTGAACGACTGTGGAGTCGTATTGTCGTATGTGTTAGGGTAGCCTTGGCGATCCAACTGTTGGGTCGGGAGTCAATCTTGTATTCGGATTTGGTGTTCAGCATTGGAAGGTAGCTGGAGTGATGTTTTCGGATATCAGTGGATAGTTTTGTTCGGGCATGGTCATTCAGTTTGGGGCCGGAGTTGAATCGTCCTGGGATTGGTAGTGGGATGGTTCAGTCTGTCGGGAGGTCAGACCTAGTGTAGGGCTTCGATTTCCATGTGGATCCGCAAGTTTTCATTTAGTGTTTGACGGCAGAGTATTGAGGTTCAATCTTTAGATGGGTTCTGATAGCAGTATCGGTGGTTGGTCCATGGTGAGAGGTGACCCCTCCGTTCCTTTTGATTTTCGGTCAAGATCGACTAGTATGTCAGTGATAAGTGATCAACAGCTGATTATGGTCAGCGACTTGTTCCCATCAGTCGCAACAAGATAATCAGGGTTGGAAGTGTTTTATCGGGACTGTTATTCGATGAGCGATCGACAAGGTGATATTCTGCATGGGCAGTCTATCGGGGAGACAGACCATTATAGATACCATGTTTTGGAGAGGCAGAGCTGGTTCTGCAACGGAGAAGGGTTCGTTCTTCTTCGGGTTGAAGGGTTCTGATTTGTTTCGGTTGTCTTTGGAAGATCGTTTTAAGTTCTGATTTTTCGAATGCGCTTCTCGGGTTGTTGATTTGATCTGAGTATTGAAAAGGAGCGATTTCGAGGGCGAAATCCAATTTAAGTGGGGGAGAATTGTAACATCCTGTTTCGGATCGTTTTGCAATTCAAGGCTCGTGGGCCATAATCCGAGTATGATAAGTTTTTGAGGTGTTGAAGGAGAAAGGTTTAGGCCCTTTTTGGATAGGGATAAGGTAGGTTGTGTGATGAAAGGGTTTGGGTTGTGCTTTAGAGCCCAAGACTATCTGTGAAGGCATTGGCTCGGTCTTTTATGAATTTTGGGTTTTGTTCGTGGAGTTTTGAGGCTGTGATGAGTTACTCGAAGCGTAGGGCTTCTCGCCACCTTTCTGTGGACATAAGGTTCGTTGGAAACAGACTTATAAAGAAGAAGTTATGATAGTTTGAAGTTTTGGCAAGTTTAGTCCTTATTGAGAAATGGGTGGCAATTGAGTACGCGTGGCGTACACTTGTGTACGCAGCGTACTCATATGCGTAGCATGAATGCGGAGGCCACCTAGTACGTTGGGCGTACCAGAGGCTACGTTGGGCGTACTAGGAGAGTGTAAACACTAATATTTTGAGGTGACCCTATTTAAGGACCATGATGGCCTCATTTTCAGCCACCATTTCCAGTCTCCAAGCCCTCTCAAACCCTAATCTTGTTTCCTCTAGCTTGTGTGAGTATGGAGGCTCATTTTAGTGTTTTTGGTGAAGCTCTTGGTGAAGAAGGAGCCTTGAAATAGGATAGCTTGTGCTTCTAGCTTTTGGATCCGAGTTCTACTCTTGTTGGTGCATCTTCCAGAGGTATCAAGTTCGAAACTTGCTCATTGTTGTGCTAGTTCTTGTTTTGGATCCATTTTTAGGGTTTTATGTCCCAAGATTGGAACTTTGTGAGTTTGGTGAACTCCAGAGCAAATCTCTTGTCCTTTTAAGTGTATTGGGTTGCCATGATTCATAAAAATGTGAACTTGGTCATCTAGACCTCTCCATGCATGTGTTAAGATGAGTAAAGGGAGTCTTAATGGTTATTTTTGGAAGTTGGGTCACATTAAGACATGAAAACTGATAAAGTCGCCGCTTTATCAGTTAGGGACTCGTAATGAAGCTTCCCTGAGGTTTGGATGCTTTGGGTTTAAGTGGTTAAGTCGAAAATTGAGGTTTTTGGACCCGAGCTGAACGCCCCACGTAAGTCCCAATACACCCGGCGTACTGGTCTAGTTTCCCCAATCAGGAGTCGCGTGTACGCTAAGCGTACCAGGGGAGGTACGTCCCACGTAGTCTCGCTGTAGGCTTGTTCCATTTTGGGTTTCGCATCCTTGGGCCGTTTTGTTGGACTTGCTGTTGGGCCTCTGGGCCATCATGGAGTATTGTTGGACTAAGAGAAGCTTTGGGCTTAGGACAAGGCCCATGTGGGGGTTGGACCCAATTCAGAATGTTGGGCTGTTAGTGGATCTATGTGGACCTTTTTTGGTCTTGGGCCTTGGTGGGCCCAATGATTTGGTCAGTAGTGGGCCTGGTTAGTTGCGCCATCCTTGGGCTTAGTGTTGGGGTGTAGCCTTGCATAGTTTTGGATTATGGTGTTGGGTTATTTTGGCCAGTTTAGGAGCCAATGCGCAGTAGCAGCGGCAGTGTAGGATTTCTCGTGTAGCAGTTGAGGTGAGTATTCTCACTATACTTACATGTGTGGTAATGCATGAGTGACCGGAGGGTCTAAATTGTTTTATTGACCGAAGGGTCTTATTTATGTTGTTGACCGGAGGGTCTTATTTATATTATTGACCGGAGGGTCTTATTTGTATTACTGTCCGGAGGGTCTTATCTGCTTTATGTGTTATCCTGCATTCTGTCTTTGTGACTTATGTTGTTTATTATTTTGTATATATGTTGAGCTATGACCGGAGGGTCCATACCAAGCCTTGAGACCGGAGGGTCTTCACTGAGATACATGACCGGAGGGTCCTTATCGAGCCATAGCCATGAGAGGCTAATTATTTGTGTATGTGGTATTTTGGGGAACTCACTAAGCTTCGTGCTTACTGTGTTGATTTAAATATGTTTCAGGTACTTGTGTTGATTTCGTAAAGGCGAAGGCATGATTGTACACATTCGTCGGCTTATAGAGATTTGAATATTTTGGGATACTCTGATATTTTTTTGATAATAACTTACAATATATGTGATGACTTGAATTTATGAGTAATATTTTGAGAACTAAAAATGAAAATTTTGTCTTGAAATTTGAGGCGTTACATTTCTCTGCCCAAATATCATGTTTTCAAATAACCATATAGCAAAAAAAAATATACATACATATACAAAATAATTATGAGATCTAAAAGATATAATTATCAAATATAAATTTAAAGGGCTTTATATTATGATAGTTATAGGAAATCTCTAAGAAATATAAAAGATAAAAGATAAATACCTAAGGTTAATACATTAGTGAGTTGTTAATATTCATCCTTATCCTGATTAAATTCGGCTACCCCGATACCTGGAATTGTTAATCTTTGAAGAGCTAGGAAGATATGTATTGATCTATACGGGGATTGACACCCTCACCTGCGATTTCTAGCTACAATCCTGACAAGATTACTTTCTTATTAATCACTATTCGGCGTCCGATGAAGCGTCGTGACAGGGTAATCATTAGTCAAACAACATCGATTATGGGGGATCATGGTAATACATTACAACCACCATAGAGGTCCGACTACCATTAGGGACACCTTAGAATGATAGATAAAATACGTTAGGATTAGTTAAATATCCTACAAAGATAGTAAATTAGGATTAATAAAATATCCTAAAATATAATAAATATAGGATCGTTAGATATACTGTAAGGATCGTAAACTAGGATTAATAAAGCATCCTATAGATATAATAAGGTAGAATTAGCAGAATGTCCTAAAAAGATAATAATCTTGGAGGTGATATAATAAAACATAGGAAACCAGAAATATAAGAATCATAAAATTTCTAGAAAGCTTTCAAAAGAGTTTATTATGCTTTTACCTCAAAACTTCTGAACTCACCAACATCAAGTTGACGTTTTCAAAAATCGCATGTGTTCCTACGATGGAGTAAAGAACAAGACAAGAAGGGATTATTAGATCGAAGACATATAAGTTTCATTTACTAGTTATGATTTGTTCTCTGTGATTTAGGTAATCTATGTATCGTCAGCACTTGGTATTTCCGCCATCGTCCGGGTAGAGGTGTGACCGAATGGTATCACAGCTAGCTTCTATAGCGAATTAGTATTTCTTTAGGAATTACGACTATAGGTTAGGACATATACTCCAATTAGGTTTTCCCTCAAACCTATAAATACAAATATTACTGTTAATTACCCTACTGATAGACTACTTAATGGAGAGGTGACTAGTTTGAGCGGTCGCTTGGGTTGCTGGATTTCAGAACGGTTATATGCTAAAATGGTCCTGACCTCCGACACTTCTCATCTGGCCAATCCCTAATTTGGTAGTCTAGAAAGTACAAAACAATAATAGCCGCCAATCACAAATAAAATATACAAATAAAAAATGCAATATTTAAGCAGGTTTAGTATGTAAAGGTTGAGTCACTCCTAAACATAGCTTGATCAACTATGTATAGTCTTTGTTGAACAAATACATCGGTTGAATTAAATAAATGATAAAATAGAAACCATATATACAAATACAAATAGAAATCATACATAAAGTGTATCAGATACATCCCACAAAATGAGTATCAAAATACAAAGCATCAACCCAAACCCGTCAACCTACTCATCGTTGCTCTCATACTCACCCTCCTAGTCCTCCGTGTCCTCATCATCATCATCATCATCCCCATGATGTGTAACTAAAGGTCTAGCACCATCATGACATTGCTGAGCTGGTGGTGGAATAGCAGGACCCGCGTGAGGAAAAGTTGGATGGTCTATCCCCAGATGCCGCATCACCCCTGCAATTGAAGCCATGATTCAACAACGCTCCTCCAGTGTCTATGAGTCTGCCATAGAAGTTAGTGAGAAGCTGGATAGTGAATTGACTTATCTTATATTATGCTTTGAAGACCGCAAGCTTAAGATAGAATCACTAGAGAGAGAACTTGTAATGACTAAGGATGAATGTATCATTTTGAAAGAAAAATGTGAAATCACTCTTTGTGAAAGGAATATCTTAGTTACTGATAAGAAACGTCTTAATGCCAAAATTGATGCCTTGCATAACTCTATTGATATTCTTAAAGCAAATGAATGGATGACACATAATTTTCGTCACCCATGGTCCAAAGCACCAGGTCTCGGAAGTGAGTTTCCAAATGGTCATCCCTTGAACGAACTTCAAAATCTAATGTTTATGGGACACATTCCGAACCATACTTATTCGGATACCCCTATCTCACCTTTTTCGTCCCTTCCTGAGACTTCGGACAAGTTTCAATCTCTGATTCTTGAGTTCAAACCTATCAATGTTACATGTCCTGATTTCATGCCTCTTCCGCCTCTCATGTCCCTGGACCTAAATCGGTCTACGGAATCTTTTCTTGACTCCGGCTGTACTAGAGTTCAGTTTCCGAACTCTGGTCCACCGAACAATTGTGTTATTGAGGAAATTATTCCCGAGACAAATGGACATGACTCTGACATATCCGACTTTGTTTCGGCGACCTTTTATAGTGATGTAGATGAGGAAATTTTGCGTGACAACTCATCCGACTCTTGTATCTCTAATTCTGATGTGATTTCAAAATCGACTTTATTGCCAATTAAGCCAAATTTCAACAATCCAACATTTGGACAAACTTCAAATTCATCATCTAACTCTTGGAAGAAACCCTGGATGAACAAGAAATATATTGTTCATCGAAAGACTGAAGCTAGGAGTGCCCTTAAGAAAGAAACTAGGTCTAGGCAAGCCTCTAGATTCGTTGAGAAAGTTGAGAACACAATCTCTCAAAAAGTCAATCCATCTACTAGGAATCACAATGCCTTCATGCCTGTTAAGATCCTTAAGAGGCCATCTGTTCCTTCTAGTTCGGTTGTTCGGAACCAATCTATTAATGGTTGTAAAAAAAGGCCGCTGTTGAGGATGGCACAATTTTCAAACCAAAACAATTTCCAAAAACTAATGTGCCTTCGAAAGTAGCAAACAAAGAAAAAGTTTCTAGGAACACTATTGTTCAGAAACATCCCAAACACTCTAAACAAAAGTTTTAATGCAAAGTAAAAAAGTCTGAAAACACAACTGTAACATGTGTGAAAACAGTCATTCCTTCAGCATCTCAAAAAAACTGTTCCTCCGAGAAAAGCAGTACCCAAACAACCATTGGTTGAATACGATTTTTGGATAAATGAAAAGACCATGACATTCTACTTCTTTCCAAAAGAGTCTCAGAAAAAGCCTTCTGAAATGTTAATTGCTTAGAAATCACAAACCAAGTTCAAAGTTGATGCCAAAGTCCCTAAATCTAACTTGGAGCCTAAAACTCCTAAATCTCACTGATTTTGTAGGCACTTTGTGCTTCAAAACAAGATACAAAATGGTATAGTTATAGTTCTTGTTCCATGCACATGACTGGGTAGAAAGACTTTCTGCGTGATCTTAAACTCGCTCTTAATGCTGGTTACGTAACATATGGCAATAATTTAAATTCTTAAATTCGAGGTTATGGCGTCTTCACCAACATAAATTTCTCTGTTTCTAATGTGGCATATGTAGCTGATCTCAAGCATAATATGATCAGTGTGTCTCAACTTACTGATGCAAACTAAAGAGTTGAATTCTGCAAAAAGCATAGCTACGTTATGATAGAAGACAGGAAAGAATGTCTCATTAAATATGATCGCATCAAAAGCATGTATCCTTTGGATATCAACATGATCATCGGAAAGCCTCAAATTTGTCTTCTTTCAAGGGTGGTTCCTGACATAAGTTGGCTATGGCGTCGGAGGCTCCCTCATCTCAACTTCTTATACATGAATGATCTAGTTTCCGATGAAATGGTTCGAGGTCTGCCACTCCTCAAATTCAAAAATGATCATCTCTGTGATGCATGTGAATGTGGGAAGCAATCAAAGAAAGGTCATCTTGTCATCATTGAAAAGTCCATTTCAGAACCATTAGAACTTCTTCATATCGATCTATGTTGACCTGCAATGACCCAAAAATCAAGGGTAAACATTTCATTTTTAATATAGTTAAAACATAGATATCATTTATTCCAAACATCCAAAACATTATTAATTAAAACATTTATCAGAGTCCATCCCAACATCATTTAATGTCGAAAACTTGGGTGTGTGCACTGCGATCAATCCGGGCCTTTTTTTCTAAACCGATGATACCTGAAACAATAAACAAAACTGTAAGCACGAAGCTTAGTGAGTTCCCCAGAGCATACCCCACACAATCCACATAACCACATAATCCACATTAGCTATAACAGCTATATAAACCATATCAATCAGATAACCATATCAATCACATAACAATGCATATAAACATATACGGATGTCGTGGGCTCCCCCATGGTCTTTAATAGGAAAGCCATGGGCTCTCCACGTGGTCTTACATCCGGTGCCATGGGCTCCCCCCATGTTCTTCAATCCAAGTATCACAAAGACAGCTAGCATAAAACATACCACATAGTCAATAGCATACCACATATACATGCATACCAGACATATCAGTAGTGAATCTACAATAAACACTACAACTAACTGAATGGGCCGGCCTTGGTGCCTTAGTCCCATTGGTATGGTGAGGAGACTCACCTGGCACTGCTGAAGTCCCGTGGATAAAACTCTAGCTACTGGTTGACAGGTTCGCAAACTGTCAATCATCAAAACGACACCCAATAAATAATTGGGTTCCAATACATAACCATGATCTACACTTAGGGTAAATGGGCCATTTTACCCCTAACCTAGCTTGGTTCAAAACCAAAGCCCAACCTCACATTCTGAAGGCCTAAAAGCCCAATAATCAACCAAGTCCCAACATATGGCCCAATTTTCCAAATTGGGCCCTAACCTCTACATGGACTTATTTTAAGGCCCAACCAATTACTCTAGTCCAAACAATTGGCATTCTGATGGCCCAATAGCTAATAATCCTCAAGGCCCAATTATGGCCCACTTATGGCCTAATTTTCCAAATTGGGCCCAAGCCTCTCTAATGGGTCTTATCCTAAAGCCCAATAATTTCCTTACTCCAGAAATATGTTCCCAATTGGCCCACCAAGGCCCACAGTAGCTTAGTCCAATAAATGGCCCAATAAGAATCCAAACCCAATTAGGGTTTTTCACATAAAATAACGATTAAGGTTAAGTGTTCCTACTTAACCCATTAATGACTTAATCCATTAAGGACTTAATCCATTAAGTCCATTACTCCACTGGACCAACTTAGTCAGGCATAGTTCAAAATTCGAAACCAATGGTCCTACGCAGGTCCCGACAAATCCAAAATACATATTCTCAAAATTAGGGTTTTCTAAACCCTAATTAGGGTTTTTAACCAAATCAAAAACCAATTAATCCAATAGTTTAGTTTTTACATTAATTAAAGTCTAATCTAGTCGGGTACCACCCACTACCACCTCGGGTAGTGGTGGTTGGCGGTGGTTCACAGCGGCAACCACCACCTCACGGTGGTGGTGGTCACGTTCTTGGGCCAACACAACACCAAAAGCACTCCAAACATCAATCCAAACGCACCCGACGGTCCACATCCACCCGAGATGGTGGCTAGCAGTGGCGGGACGGTGGCAACAGGTGGCGGAACGGCGGCAGTAGGTGGCAGTGACGAGTTCTCTTCGTTTTTTTTCCTGGCGAAGCAAAGATCTATACAACATTAACCCAAGAAATAAGTTCATAAACACCCAACCACCCTCCCCACGGTGGTTATGGCAACAAAAGGTGGTAGAAGACGGTCAGTGGGTGGCAGCCACCACCTCACGGTGGTCGTGGCAGGTCTTCCTTGGTTTCCAGTCGAGAAAACCCACACACACCCTCACACATACAATATAAACACGTGAACATCTCCAAATAAGCCACCTTGGGTAGCAGAAGACGACCGGAAGCGACTTAAGGCCACCGGCGACCACAGCCGGCGTTCACGATGTCGGGTTCACAGAAAAACGAAGAAAAAGGATATAAGGGTGGCGATTGACCTTACCGAGAGCCTTCCGTCGTGCACGATCCATGCCCCTCCGTTCATAGCCTTCTCCTTCATCTCGAAGGCCTCTCCAGCTGTTTGCGACGACTCCAACCATTCTCGATGGGTTATCCGGCTGCCACGACGTCTCCGGCTGCAGAGCTATGGATGGCGGTGCTCGGCCACAGGTAGCAGCGGGCCTGGTGGTGTTCGGACTCAACAAAGCCGGCGGCTGAGAATGCTCCTCAAGTGGTGGAGGCTGGAGAAAATACTTTAGGGTTACGGTTAGATGGTGCGACGGGAGGGAACAGATATCACGTTTAATTCACGCTCCTTCCAAACTTCCATTCACTTTTGTCACATCTTGTCCCTCCCCACCAAATCTTCTTCAAACTAAGCCCCAAAATTTACCCTTTAGTCCGTGCCCCCAAAAATCTATTCAATCTAAGTCCATAATTTACCATTTATACCCTACCTTCTGAAATTCCTTTCATAATATTTTCCACTACTTACCAAACACCCCATGTCTTTTAAAAATCTTTACGAAATACATCCTGAAATTACACTTTGGCCCCTGAAAGTCTAAAATACATCCTTTGGCTCCCCGAAACCACTCTCCGCTAAATATTATTGGTTTTAGGGCCACTATAAAATAATATAAATTATAAATTCACATCTTGGGGCTCCAGGTTTATTATTTATTTTAGTTAATTTAAACGAAATGTTACATGACCATCCATCGTAAAAATTCTACATCACAAAAAGTATATTCTTGTGATTGCTCATGACTACACAAGGTTCATTTGGGTCTTCTTCCTAAGGCTAAAATCCGAAACAGCCTCTGAACTCATAAATTTCATCAAATGAATTGAAGTTCTCATTAAACTTCATGTTCAAAGAATCTAAAGTGACAAATGCTCTGAATTCACAAATGCCACCATTGAAAAATTTCTTACCGACAAAGGCATCGGCCACAGCTTCTCAGCTTCATACACTCATCAGCAAAACGGTGTAGTTGAAAGAAGAAACCGAACTCTCATTGAAGCCGCTCAATCGATGCTGAACTTTAAAAACCTTCTTCTCTATCCCTGAGCTGAAGTCGTCTCTACTGCTTCCTTCCCCCAAAATCGAAGAATCATCAATCGTCGTCTCAACATGACATGGTATGAAGCCATGAATGGTCGCAAACAGAGTATCTCGTTCCTATACGTTTTTGGTTGTCGATGCCTTATTAAAAACACTTGTGATCAACTCACGAAGTTTCAACCAAAAGCCGATCAAGCCATCTTTTTGGGATACTTATCCAAGTCTAAAGCATATAGAGTTCTGAATCGTAGAACTCGTGTACTTCAAGAAAGCGTTGATGTCACTTTTGATGATAATTTTATTCGGATTTCAGACCCTACTCATGTTGTAACTCATATCATGGAGTCTGATGCTCTACCTCCTAGGTCTCCGAATCCTTAAATTATCCATAAAGTTGATTTCGAATGCTTATTCGGACCAATAGAAACTACACTTGATTTGGAATCTCGAAGAAGACCATCCTCATGAACTGAAGCACCGATTTCTCAAAATGTCTCTGGTATGATCCTCAACCTTGCCTCCATTTGATTCTGATCCATTTCAACCTTCTCAGGTTGAGGGGGTGAATAGTCATCCGACCCTCGAATCAAAGGTGGATGGATTTCAAGATGCAGCAGATCAGTTCGCTGAATTTGATCCCATTCTGAACAATAATGAAGACGATGCTAACTTCTTTGACTTTCCGAACAATGACGACGTTGGCATATCCAGTTCAGAAGTTCAGTGGGAGCATCATCCTCAAATTCAAACTATTCAGGGGGAGCAACATAACCCCATTGTTGATATCAGATCATCCGTTGCATAAGAACTTCCGAGATTGCATATCTGGAAAAGGAATGATCCTCCAAATAAAGTGATTGGAAATTGCAACGCTGGTGTTCAAACTCGCTCTGCTACCAACATTCAAAATGAGTGTCACTTATCGGCGTTCATATCAACGGTTGAACTAAAATCCATCAAGGAAGCTTTAGAACATGTTGATTGGATTATAGCCAAGCAAGAAGAGATAGCAGAATTTCATAGAATTCAAGTATGGACTCTTGTCCCTCCTCCTCAGGATCACCCTATTATTGTTACAAGATGGGTCTTCCGAAACAAAATTAACGACGTCGGAGTTATAACTAGAAACAAAGCGAGATTGGTGGCCAAAGTATTTACTCAGATCGAAGGACTCGACTACGACGAGACCTTTTCTCCCGTTGCTTGTCTTGAAGCCGTCCGAATCTTTCTCGCTTATGTTGCTCACAAAGTCTTTAAAGTTTACCAGATGGACACCAAAAGTTCCTTTCTCAATAGTGAACTTGATACCGAAGTGTATCTTCAACAACTCCCTGGATTTGTAAATGTTTCATATCCAAAATACTGTTACAAGCTTCAAAAAGCAGTTTTATGGCCTCAAGCAAGCTCCACGCACCTGGTACGAGCCTCTTACTGATTTTATGAAGCGTTCCGGTTTTCAAAGAGGAATTCATGATTCTACATTATTCCGAAGATCGAATGGAAACCATCTCATGTTAGTTCAAATATATGTTGATGACATCATCTTTGGATCTAAGGATTCAAGTATGGTTGTTGATTTCTTAAAGCAAATGGTTAGTCGATTCCAAAAGAGCATGAATCGTGAATTAAGATTCTTCCTCGGTCCTCAAGTTAAGCAGACCAACAGATGAATCTTTATTCAGCAAGAGAAATACATTTCCAAACTTCTAACAAAATATTCAATGGACACGTGTGCCTCTACAAAGGTTCCAATGGGTTTCGGACACAATATCTTCTCGGACCCATCAGGTGTTGCTGTTGATCAAAAGAAGTATAGGGAAATGATTGGATCGCTACTCTACCTCATTGCAAGTCGTTCGGACATCATGTTCTCTATATGTGTGTATGCTAGATTCTAGGTTAATCTAAAGATGTCTCATCTTCTGGCAGTCAAGCAAATTTTCTGACTCAAACTATGGAGGTCTTCAACTGGATAGAAAAAGCACATCTGGAGGTTGTCAATTTTTGGGTGGAAGATTGGTTAGCTGATCATCTAATAAATATAACTTTATTTCTCTTTCAACGGCCGAAGCAGAATACATTGATGCTGTAAGATGCACTTCGCAAGTTCTTTTGATGAAATCTCAGCTTCTGGACTATGGTTATCGATTTCAATAGATCCCAATCTATTATAACTCTCAAAGTATAATTGCGATTTCTCACAATCCAATTCAGCACTCCATGACCAAGCATGTTAAAATTCGGAACCATTTTATTAAAGATCATGTTTTAAAAGGAAACAACAAGCTCATTTTTGTTCACTCTGTTGATGAAATTGTTGATGTCTTTACTAAGGCATTAGACGAAATCAAATTTAATGGGTTTCTGAACAAAATGGGAATGATGATGCCTGATCCACAATTCTTCCAAGAGGCTTGTACTCTCTAATGGAAACATTAGAAAGTAAAGAAATTCCAAAGTCAAATTCTTTTCTCCTTCGAATTGTTTCCTCTCGACAATGTAGGATCATTATATGTATCTTTTTGTCTAACCTCCTCTTCTAGTTTTAAGTTGTTTCAGCGTTCTTCGTCACTTGAAGTTTTGACTGATAGTGTTACATCAGATTACTTGAGAAATTCCCTTTTCGGAGTATGTGTCAACAACAAGCATGTGTTATGAAGTTCATCTCGAAATTCAAATCCGAAACAGTAATGTGAGTTCAACTCTCATATTCTTCTGAGCTCTGTTCCTTCAATTCTCAGAATCTCAAATCTTTTGAAACTGGTCCTTTAAGATCTTTATACATTTTACCTATGATATTCAGTTTGATTTTGCGCCATCTTGAACTCTATATTATGTACTAATGATATGTTTATATTCTTTCCAAAGCATCTTATGAGATCTCATCTCGAAATCTGATTATTCTGAGATCCTCTTAAATAAAAGAATTTTAAGGTTATCATTAAAGTTTTTTTCCGAAACTTTTTTCATTAATATATTAACGGTAGTTTAACTTCATGATTATCCTTTAAATTCTCAATAAACGTGTTTTGGCACTGGGTGAAATCAGAACTGAAACAACGGTTTTTCTTTTGGGCAAACAAATGTACCATCTTTTGTGTGAAACAGTCATTCAGGAAACCTTTTTAGGAAATGCATTAATTCGACCCATTTTGTGTTCGGGTGTCACCATTCCTTTCTTCTACCCGACCCGGAATATCCAACCTATAAAAGGATTTTGAATCCTAACTATTCCCGCTTTTCACTTTTGCTATCGTCTTCCTAGAACCTTTCTCTCTGTACTCTATTCTTCAATCTCTCAAACCTTCATTAGTGGCTTCTTCTCAAACTGCTCCTCTAGTTTCCAAACCTTCATTAAAGAAGAAATCGTCAAAGGGTTCCACCTCATCTTCATCCACTGAGATCGTACTTAGAGAAACCACTCAAATGTTCTCACTTGATCCCATGGATTATCATGAATCCATCCGCATCATGATCGAGTTCATCTCTCACCACCCTATAAAAGTTCCTCTCACCAAAATTTCTAACCCCAAACTTTATCTTCGCATTCTTCACAAAGCATTTGAATGAATCAATATTGAAGATGATGTATTGGAGGACGTAAGAAGAAGATGGCCAAATGAAAGCAATCACCATCTAAAGTCTGAGCCAAAAAATAGAACCAAATCTAGTGAATCTTCTAAACAAGATTCATAGATTGGCATACGATCTGACTCTGGATCACAGCCTACCCCCACCATCCACTCTTCTGAAGTACCCTTCGGAGTTTCAATATCAAACGCACACACTAACGGGGAGTCTGCACATAATCTACCTCCATCTTCCAAAAAATATGGTGCAGGTATCGAACATAGTCCCTTGAAGCCCCCTGGGACATACCCATGAGTCATTTTGGAAATCCCTCTCAGTTCTACACAAGCATAATCAGGGGAACCTGTCTCTGATTCTATTCTTTCCGAAGCTGGAGTAGTCCTTCCGACTTCGAAAGCCACAACCAGTCTGATACCTGCTTCAAGTAAAGGATGATCAGGTTTTTTTGACAAAGATCGGTCTGATTTTGTTGACAGTGATCACTCTAGACATTCAGAGCTAACCAGAGCACAAGTGGAATATACGCTTATCTTTATGTGCCAACGTGCTCTCCGAAGTCGTCGTCCATTCCTTTCTAATAAGATCATAAGACTACTACATGAGATGTTCCCGATTCTACAAATGTTTCGGATGATCCTCCTCAGACGTTCACAAGCGAAGAACCTCCCAAGCCTACAACTGACGAGGAACTCTCGGACGATGTTATGTTAAAAAATAACAGCACAACAGTTGGTGTTATTCCGATCCTCACATCCTTCAATAAGTTGCAGAAGCCCTCCTCCTCGAAACCGACTTATGATTTCGGTCTTTTCTCATCCTCTGAGGAATCCAAAGAAGAAGAAGAAGTTGAAGCCAACAAGCACTCCTCTCCCATAGTTATCTTGGAAACCTATTAAGGTAACGAGGCTCAAACTAATCCTGTTGAAGATTCCAAGCCCTCTGAACCTCATGATAATGATGATGACGATGATAAGAAGTCTGGGAGTTTTACCTCGGACATAGGATCTTCAGGCGAAAATATTGCAGAACCTTTTGCCTTGTTAGAACTCCGAGAAAATATTGCCTCTGTTATCACCCAAGTTGAATCGCTCGATTAGAAAGTCGCAGGACTTGATTCAAAGATTGATCAAAAGGTTACAAGTCTTTACTCCAAGCTAGAGCTCACCCTTAAATCTCTTTCCGAGATCCAAGTTGCTGCTCCCTCAGAACTGGATCGAGCCAATCAGTTCGACTAACTCATTTCCCTCCGGCCTAAGAACACTATCGAAGAAGTTGAACAAAAGTATAATGATAGTCTCGATCATCACATTTCCACCACCATCATTAAGCTCAAGATTCATGACAACATGATTAATGCTACCAACGAACTCATCAAGTAGACTCATGTTCGTTATGAGAAACAGATTCAAAGACCGGAAAAGGAGATTCACAAAAAGGATGTCATGAACATGATAATGCAAGGGTACTTATCAAGCTGATTCGAGCAACCTGCAATGTTGTTGGTGTTCCGAACAACAAGTTTGATGAGATGCACGTAATTCTAGAGGAAACATTTTCCCGCCTCAAGGCTCAAGCTCCTACAGCCGAGACTTATGATGATTTCACCAAACAACTCAACACCAGCTTTCAAAGAGTATGTGAACGGTTGGAGGAACTCAAAACTGAATATATACTTACATCGGGGGCAGGGCCATCCCATGCAAGAGGGGGAGAAAGAGAAATAAGAGAAAGAGCGATACAATGGAAACCCGTCTCGGAGTTTGTGCTCTAAGATGTATCAACCGATGATGATATTCTCGAGGTTGAAAAACTTGAACCTCTTGAATCAGATGATGATGATGATGATGATGACTTACCTACAAATGTGCTTATAGGACTTGAAGCCATCAGGGAACAACCAGTACATGTCCTTTCAGAATTAGAGAGGATGAAATGGTCCTCGGTTTCTTGGCCATCATCTGTAGATGAAGTGTTCAGACGAAGTCGAGACATGGCAAAGCTCAAGACCAAGCTAACTGTTGACGCATTCCGAGATATTCAACCCATGCTTCCACTAATTCCTAATCTAAGGATAGTTCAGATTGATGAAGGTTCTCCCATCCAGAAACCTGATGATCTCCCTAAAGAGCATCTGATTCCTCCTCCATCTAAATTTTTCATCACAGAATCCGGTCAACAAGTCATTTATTCTATTTTTGGCACAATCAAAAATCCACAAGACAAAGGCAAACAGATTGCGACAGACTCTGACAGCCTAGTGAAGACGTTCAAAAAGTCCGAGGGTTGGTCTTAAGAACAAATCGATAAAGATTTGGAAGAAAGAATTTGGATTCATGCTCTAAAAGATAATCTGAATCTGATGCTGGTCATCTCTCCTCTTTTGAGCATTTGGAAGAAAGAATTTGGATTCACTTAGTGCCCTTCATGTACTATGATCTTCCTGAAGGGTTTTGAGCATTCTAACACTCCTATAGTGTACGTGCAACCCTATAAACCTTGGATCAATGTTTTCTCTATTATACATGCAAATATTTGATATTCCAAGGTTTCATCCTAACTAGCATAATATGAAGCAACTATACTAAAAGAATCTAATAGAATGACATACCTTTTGATGTTGTAGCTTGATTTCATGGAGCTTAAGAGCCTAGTGCCTCAAGTGTGACACCTCAAATGGTTCACACAACACCACCAATAACTTAGAATAACTTGAGAGAGAAGTTCTTATGCTCAAATCAGCTAGCCCTCATGTGTACACACCTTAGTGCCAATTTCTTGAGTCATGGGGTCCTTATATATTGTGGCTATTAGGGTTACAGCATGTAACTCATGTCTTTCCATATTCTTCATGCTCCATGGATTAAAACCTCCATGGAGTATCCATGGGTTACTCCATGGGTTTATCCCAACATGAAGAACTATGGATCATAAGCCCACATATATAAGAATGAATGATTTACGCAATCAATCCCCATATATTTAATTAGTCTCCTTTTGATCACAAAATTAATTCCAAATTAATTCTTGATCAATACTAATTAAATAATACGATTTCATATTAATATATTAGAACTTATAATATATTAACAAATCATAAATATCCTTTTCTCACAAAAGTCTATCCAAATTGTTCTGATGCCATGCAACCCAAATGGACCATGCCAAATCGGGTCAAGTACATACCAATTATAGTTATGGACTTAGACACTAATCCAACAGTCTCCCACTTGGATAAGTCTAAATCTATTATTGCGTATGACTCTGCAACCCGACTAGCAATCGTAGCTCTTAAAAGTTGTTGTCGAACTCTGAACAAATCAATGACGCGTCCATTAGATAAGGGATCATATATTCCTCCATTCTAGATATCATATGGACTGAGACATGGATTATAATCATTCTCTCTGTCCATTTGTTGTTTCCCGATTTCCGATTTATAACGACCGACTAATTGAACAAATCAAATCAGTCCAGGCTTGGCCAAGCACTTCGGGGTGTCATCACTAAATCATCGAGGGGCCCACAGATATCGCTTTTATCCCTTTAAGGGTAAAAGGAATGGATAAACTTCGACTCATATGCTTGTTCAACTACTTGTTGAATCATACACAAAGGCATGTTTTATAACATCGAGTTACCAATGCGTTTTCGTACAATCAATGTATAACCAACTCATTGGCAACAACTCATATCTCTAGGTTTGAAGAATATAAGATATTATCGTCTCAAGATCACTCGTGATAAAATCCATGAAGTGAGTCAAATGAGCGTGGGTTTAATTCGATACTCAGAACTTATGAGCACTCATGAATGTTGTAGCAATTCTTGCTATGTCCAATACCTTAGACACCTACAAGCCAGCTTCATGACAGTCTTGCCTTAATACCTACTTCCAACGTATTATCGACTATGGATGGTTTGAATAACTTAGTCATTCGGGAAGAATGACCTAGTTATTCTGGAAGTCAAAACATGCAAAGTGAAACACAAGAATAATCGAATCCAATATGGTCTCAAAACTTATGAATATAAATAGAACACCTTTTATTTATCACCATATTGATTACACATTATTCATTGTATAATGTTTCAAATTATCAACTTTATACTTGAATTAAAACAATAGTTGTCCCATGCTCCAAGCATGTACACTATGTTTTCTAAACACTAGTCATGCCATACACCAAGTACGCACACTATGTTTGTCTATGATCTTTACTTTATGGAATAGATCAATTGAACATAATTCCAATGATTCTCATTTCACAATCCCAAATCCTTACCGCAAATGCAAGAATTCCAAATTCCTACCATTTACTGAAATCTATTAGATTCTAAACTTATATCCATTGATCCTCTCGTAATGACTATGCACAAAGTCACAAAGACTTGTCAACAGACATTATAGAGTATTCCAATGGAGATCATTCCATGGAAACGAAGTCTCAAATTCAAAGTACAATGCTTTGAACATCCTTCTCGCATTAAGTTTCCTAATCTTACACAGATCTAATGCATAAATTCCACCTATAGGAACATTTCCACATTCCCATTTTGACTATCACTTCTGAACAAGAGTTGCCTCTTTTTAGAATATGTCAATATGGTCCTCTCCACAAATTTACACTATACTTCCAACTATCCCTGAGCAACCAATCTTTGCTAAACCTTAGATTGTCCTCGACAATTGCTTAATCACTTTAGTCATATCCAGTTCTAGTACTTTTTCCCTCTTAATGTCATAGGCATTTGGAAGAATTTAGAACAGATGAATATTATAGCACATGCAATCGATCCTATATCCGAAGCATATGGGACACGATTCATGATGTCTCACATAAAGACATGATACTAGACCAGTCTTTTGCAATAATATTTCTATTTCTATTTGTCGTGTTCTCATAATTCAGATTATGAAAAGGGATGCCGTAATCATAATCGAATTTTAGAACGAAAATAATGTTCCCATGTATAGAATTTCCTTATGTTGAACCATTCCAACATAACATTCATATATATACTTGACTAAATTTGATTAAAATCTCATGATCTAAGCTTTTAGATTTGAAATGAAGTATAATTTCCTCTCCCTTAATTATAGCAAAGCAACTTTTCCCAATTGAAACTTTTAAATCTATAATTAACATTGCTAACTTGCAACACTTATTATAATTATCATACTCCCACTTGCATGATGATTATTAGCATAACACTTATGCTCCCACTACCTTTGACATGTACTCAGAAATCAGCTGGACTTCTAGAAATCAATACTTTATTGACTTTCTTACCAAAGTTCAGATTTCTGATACGAGATGCTTTGATAAAACTTTATCAAAATCATACACCTTTCCTTAGATAGCTCACATGTGTGTCTAAACAATTATGGAACTATGAAAACGGATGCCGTAATCACAGTCTCAACTGTTTAGACCTTTGTCATTCCTCGCAAGTCCATGTTAGTGTGCCGGTTAACCACACACGCTCCACTAACGACTTTGAGAATGCAAATTTCACACTTGCTATCTACTTCAAATTTATTTAGTGAAAGCGTTTCCTCACCATCATTTTCATGAATCGAAGAGAAACCTTATGACACTTAGATTTTATGGTGTATGTGTTCCTATCCATGTGAATTTGTCAAAACCATAATCACAAGACAAGGTTAGTGACAAATCTAAACTCATATGGACCGAACTTGTACAATCTTAAATTCTTGCCACCTGGCAGCACAAGGCCTACCATTGCTTCCAGGTTGTTATGCAAACAATTGAGAACTTGTAGAAATCAGATGCATAGTCAACTTTAATTGGAATGGGCACAGAAATAATAATATGTCAACACGATAGGTTACAAACCTCAAGTTGTGCGCTAGTGATAAACTACAAGTTTTTATTCTTGATTAGTTCTTGAAACTCTTTCAGGGTCTTTTGGACTCCCACTGTCCTCTTGACATACAAGACTCTCTTGCCAAGAACCATTCCTTGACAAAACAAATATTCAAGAGATAGTTCGGATTCTTATCAAGACATACACTTCACACAATTGGCCTTAGTTGGTCTTTGTTTTATCCAAAATATCACAACTTACCAATTTCAAATGTACAAGAGTAGAACACATTTTACTCTTACATTTGACAAGTGTTATAAACCTTCTTTAAGATATGTCACTCAAGTTACAATATTGGAGTATGACTCTAAGAATTGTTTTGGAACGAAGTATGACTCACCTTCTTTATTTAACCATTTCAACAATTCATGATTCCTCTTCTTAGCCATAGGAATGCACTAAGATGTCCTTACAGGACCAATTGTGATATGGTTTCTTAATAATTTAGATGATCACAAAACATGATAATAAAGTACTCTCTCATCTTTTCAGATTTGAGAAACTTTTATCTTTCTGCCTAATTTGATTCTTCTTATTCGTTCTGCCTTACATTGAAACTTTTCCAATGTTTCAGAATTATACTTAAACTTGTAAGTATAACCATATTTACTAAGCTTTAGTAAATCATGACGAATAGTCTTATCGATATTTTATGGTGGACTTGACCAGTACACAAGAATGTCTACTCGATCCCTTAGTCCTTCACTTGACTCACATATAAATGTGAACAAGGTATTAGTCTTAATTTTCCAAAAATGAAAATTCTCATTCATCATAAAATACAACTTGCATGATTCCAAGTTTCTATCCAACTGAAACTTGGGTGATGAGAATCTTTCCTTATTTGGTAAATTATGACACTACCACAAACGAAAGAATCAAATCCATTTTCCAATGTTGCTATCAATGGAATCATATAAACAACAATTTTTCACAAATGCCACTGTAAGGATATTTAAAATACATAAAAAAACGAAACTTTTCTTTTATTTAAAACTTGCGGAAAAACTTATCCTTACAATGCAAATGCATATGAAAAACATGTTGTTATCTATTCCTAAGCAATCTATCACAACTCTTAAGCAGCAGCTCAAAATTCTGATCACTGAACCATGCGATCGAAATCCATCTTCGCGATTAGAATCAGCTTACTCTTCTTTAAGCTTCCTCTCTTTTCTTTGATTCTTAAAACTTCAACATGTGACCCAGTCACATCATGTAATAAGAATCTCCAAATAGGAACTTAACAGAGTTAGATAGTGGATTTACCTGAAGTAGAGTCAAACTTTTTGACTTTACCATCCTTATGATCTTTCAGGTAAATTTGGCAGCTTCGCAACCAATGCCCCTTCCT
This sequence comes from Lactuca virosa, assembly GCF_052849685.1. Classification (NCBI taxonomy): domain Eukaryota; kingdom Viridiplantae; phylum Streptophyta; class Magnoliopsida; order Asterales; family Asteraceae; genus Lactuca; species Lactuca virosa. The sequence continues at coordinate 300,034,642 of NC_136433.1, read as the reverse complement.
TTGGCAATAGAACCATATGGACTCTTTGGTAATGGTACATGGGACTATCTCAGACTTAGCCTTTCTCTTTACCATTTGGTCAACTGAGTTGACTATGGCCGATCCCTTTCCATTGGGAAGAGAAAGCTTTTATAATTTCCAATGTTACCATTCTCAAAGTCCATGGTAGTTTGGGAAGTTGATCTTCTAATAAAATTTGCTTTACCAGTGCTCCAAATCATTGCTGATTCAGCAGCACCTAGCAAATAGATAAGATCATTAAGGGTCATGTCATAGTCTGTTTCATAGTAGTCCCAAAGGAAGCTCACTATGTGACTTAGAAACTTTCTCAAGACTTTGACACCCAACTCTCCCGACTTGTCAATATGTGACTTTATCTCCAAGATGTGAGCACACGGAACTTTCTTGCCAATAGGGCTTGAGTGACCTTGAACTATTCAAGAACTTGTGGGTTAGGGAGAATAATTGGAGGAGGTGGAGGAAGTGAAGTATGATTTCCATGAGATTTGGGAAGATCATAGTTGTCTAAACCAGACATCTAAAATGGGAGATATTTAAGTTAGTTGATTTAAAGTCCTTAATAGAACACCCAATATGAAATATTAAGGCTAGGACCCAACACAATATTTTATAACTTGGAAGAGGGATGTCGTAATCCAAGCTACAAAATATTTGAAGGTAGGTGAATGACGATTCACCAATTTCCACCATGAAAAACGAAATAATTTATTAGGTTTTAATTGGATTTGAAACTCCTAGATCTTTTGAGATTCATTGAACTTTTCAATGGCATGTTTCAATCTCGATTGTGCCCTCTCAAATTTTGTGACTGGGATGCCGAGGATCACAAAACAAGGTGTGAATAACCATGCAAATATACTTTTACCCTTAATATTTATCACTTAATCGATGTGCCGGTTAACCACACATGCTCCATCGATCCTATAATAAACATTAAGCTACCCTTTGCCTACCTTGTTAAATACAGGTTAGTGTGCCGATTAACCACACACGCTCCACTAACGATTTAAGCAAAGTGCAAAGTGTAATTTCATGGGTTAGCACCAAATTCACATTTTCCTAAAGTAACTAAGATTGGGAATTTATAAAAGGTTTAGTTACTTTATAAATATCATTATACTTATAATGAAAGGATAACTATAGTCCTTGTCCTACCCGTTCGGCTAACGACCCTCCACCAGTCAAGGTAGCGGTGGGTGAGAGTGGACACCCATTAAACTGCCATTTTATAGGCAGTAACCTTATACCCTCCTTATAGATCGGCTTCGTGAATGAGGCCTACTAACGGTAAGACTGACTTTGTTCTTATATATATATATATATATATATATATATATATATATATATATATATATATATATATATATATATATATATTATTAGCTATTAATATCATAATAGTATAAGGGTTGAATTTTAACTTTTAAAATTCTAAGGGTTTAACTTGGAATTAAAGTATTCATGAGGGGAAACTTTACAAATTCCAAAACTTGAGGGCAAGTTTTGAACTATTCAAAAACTTTTGGATTTTCATAAATTATGAGTTTAATTAAGGTTTTAAAAACTTTAATGAAGAGACTCTTGAACATCCATAACTTGAGGACAAGTTATGGAGTTCATAAAACAAAAAGACTCTTCAATTTTTGTAAACTATGCAGTTTGATGGATCTTTAAAAGAAATGACTTTTGGTAATCCATAACTTGAGGACAAATTATGGACTCCATTAAAAACATATTTATATCAAGAATTAACTAACAAACAATTTTGCAAATAATTCCTATGATCTACCAAAACTCATAAGTGTATGAACAATCATATCAACAATTTCAAGAATTACATAAAACACACATAAAACTTGAAATTTTGATAACAACCTTGAAATTGGTTTACCATAATCATTACCACATCAAAAACAGGTTTTATAAGTCCAAAACACTTTAAGGTGATGATTCTAGACCATTTCCAGCCTTAAAACTCGAAGATATGCTTTCAGGGGGTCCAACTCGTCGAGTGCATGAACCAACTCGATGAGTTGAATGAATTTAGGCATGGACTCGTCGAGTCCCTTAATGGACTCGGCGAGTCAGCCGTCCAGACAGCGTATAAACTTCGATTTTCAGCAATTTGCATCAAGTATAAATGAAAACAAGCCTAGGCTCTGATACCACTGAAGGGTTTTGAGCATTTTAACACTCCTATGGTGTACATGCAACCCTATAAACCTTGGATCAATGTTTTCTCTATTATACATGCAAATATTTGATATTCCAAGGTTTCATCCTAACTAGCATAATATGAAGCAACTATACTACAACAATCTAGTAGAATGACATACCTTTTGATGTTGTAGCTTGATTCCATGGAGCTTAAGAGCCTAGTGCCTCAAGTGTGACACCTCAAATGGTTCACACAACACCACCAACAACTTGGAATAACTTGAGAGAGAAGTTCTTATGCTCAAATCAGCTAGCCCTCATGTGTACACACCTTAGTGCCAATTTCTTGAGCCATGGGGTCCTTATATATTGTAGCTATTAGGGTTATACCATGTAACTCATGTCTTTCCATATTCTTCATGCTCCATGGGTTAAAACCTCCATGGAGTATCCATGGGTTTAGCCCAACACGAAGAACTATGGATCATAAGCCCACATATATAAGAATGAATGAATTGCACAATCAATCCCCATATATTTAATTAGTCTCCTTTTGATCACAAAATTAATTCCAAATTAATTCTTAATCAATACTAATTAAATAATAAGATTTCATATTAATATATTAGAACTTATAATATATTAACAAATCATAAATATCCTTTTCTCACAAAAGTCTATCTAAATTGTTCTGATGCCATGCAACCCAAATGGACCATGCCAAATCGGGTCAAGTACATACCAATTATAGTTATGGACTTAGACACTAATCCAACACTTCCGAAACAAGATGTTAATCAACTTAACTTGCCAATATCTCCTCATGGTCATTTCTATATCAAGTACGCTCCTCCAGATCCAAATGATAATCCTCAAATAATCACCAGAACTGAGCATAAGAGATTGAGAACCTTTTACTCCGTCAACGCACGACCCAAAAAGGAAGTGTGGTCTCGAAAGAGGATTACCAAGATCATCGGATATGGTAACAAGGTTCAGAGCAAATTTGATCTCAATTGCATGTTTTATAGATATTATGTTTCTCCGAACAAAGAAGCCACCATCACCATCATGGACGCAGATTTTCCCTTCGATCAACCCAAATGACATTCTCACCATAGTTGGTCACTTTCGAGATCGCCAATCAAGTGATATGAGAATCGAAGACTACAGTGCTACAATAAATTTCTTAAAGGAATATATTGTTGACTTCTGCAGATCTGACATTGAATTTTCTCACATGTTCGAAACCGAGAGCATTCTGGCAAAAATCACTAGCGAAATACCTGAAGCACATATCTTGGCCGAAGGCCCCATTGAAGAGCCGGAACTCAATTATTTCTATCTCAAAAAGAAGACTAATCGAAAATAATTCTTTAGAGTTCTTAGCAAACACCTTGTTCCAAAAAACATCCTTCAGAGGATCAATTCCAACGCTGCCAAAACTGATTCACCTAGGCATGTCAAGAAGAAGTTCATCGAACATCTCAGATGGTACTTAGAAGTCCGAAGTTGGCTCCATAGTGCCTATCTGATGAAGCTAAGTGTAGAGTTGTTTGATTTCTAAGTTCACTTAGGGGGAGATTGTTGATACATGAAAGTGAACCTCTAGCAATCATAAGCAAAGCCAAAACCAAAGTCAAGTGCATTCTGAGATGTGATGTGTTTCGAATTGAAGCTACTTCCGAGATTGTAACACCTGTTCCAGGAATTGCTTAATGGATGCAAGTTTTTAGAATCTTCGTGTCGGGACTCGGCGAGTTGGGAGCCCCAACTCGACGAGTAGAGTCATTTAAAGGATCGCAGGATTTCGACCCTACTCGACGAGCCGGAAGGCCCCGACTCGACGAGTAGGCGCTGTAAAGGAAACCCTAAATTTTAGGGCTTGGTACCCTATTTAAAGGACTTATGCATCATTTCCAGCCGCCCTTATTTCCCCCTTTGTCTAGAGAAACCCTAGTTCGTGCCCTCCTTCTCTTTAAGTGTGTGTGTGAGCTTGGAGAGTGATTCTTGGTGCTCTTTTGGAAGGAACTTGAAGCTTGAAGAGGTTGTATTGAATGGAAGGCAGTAGATTTGGGATTTCCTCCAGTGTTGCAGCTACTTTGAGGTATAAAGTCGAAACCTTGGCTTTTCATTGCTTAGATTTCCTTCTATGGAAGTTTATGGCCATTATTAGCATGGTTTGGGATCATTCTTGAATTTGAGCTTAATATGAGCATATGGATTTAGATATGGATATCTCAGGGCCTTTGGGGACTTAAGATTGCCAACTTTATCAAGTCTTGGCCCCCGTCATGCTCTAAGTCCCTTGTCAAGCTTTTATTAAGTATTTCTAGCCTTGGATGCTTTACATAACACATAAAGTTTGCAACTTTACGTGGTAACTACACCATAAGTGGTTAGATCTATGATTTGGAGATTTGGTTTCCACTTAAAAGGATCGAATATGAGAAGAACTAAAGGGACTCACCGAGTTCTTTAATCAACTCGACGAGTCGACCAAAGGGTTTGCGGCCAAGGAGTTTACGGCCAAAGGGTTTACGGCCGCAAACATTGGGGAACTCGATGAGTCACTCAAGTGACTTGGCGAGTCGACAAGTCAAGCAAGAACTCGACGAGTAGGTGGCTATACTCGATGAGTTGAGGTCAACATGGACTGTTGACCTTGTCGGTAGATCTCGACTGGGTCCAGGGTTGACCTGAGGGTATTTATTGGATTGTGTTAAGTTAATCACCTGATGATTATGGGCAGTTGAGAAGGAGCAACATGTGGGATGTATCTGACTTCAGCTTATCAGTTTAGCATTCGAGACGTGAGTCTTCTCACCATACCAATGGGTCTAAGGCACCAAGGCCGGCCCATTTATCTAGTTGTGATTATTGTTGTGAATGTGCTATTGATACATTATGTATTATGTTAATACCATGTGGGGGTTCCCATAGCAAACAGTTATATATGTGGTATGCTTGTTGATTGTGTGGTATTTGGTATGCTAGTTGTCTTTGTGATACTTGCATGGAAGACCCCGGGGGGTTCCCGAGGCAGTTGGACATAAGACCATGTGGGGGTTCCCATGGATTTCCAGGCTAAGACCATGTGGGGGTTCCCATGGCAGTGGGCTAAGACCATGTGGGGGTTCCCGTGGCACCCGTTGTAAGACCTTGGAGGGTTTCCAGGGCATCCTTATATGTTTGTATGTTTAGCTCATATGTTTGTAGGTATAGTTTTCATTATGTATTGTTTGGCAGAAAGACCTTATGGGGGTTCCCAAGGAAGATAAGACCATGTGGGGGTTCTCGTGGTACCCGGTGTAAGACCCTGGAGGGTTTCCATGGCTTCCTTATATGATTCTATGCAGGGCATATGTGGTAGAGATAGCTTTTATAGCTAATATGATATGTGGATTGTGGATTGTGCGTGGGTATGCTTTGGGGGACTCACTAAGCTTTGTGCTTACGGTTTACAGTTTTGGTTTCAGGTTTCATCGATTTGGAAGCGAAGAGCTCGGATTGATCGCAGTTCACACACCTAAGATTTCCGCAATGAAAGATTTTGGGATAAAGTCTGATAAATGTTTTACTTAATGATGATTTGTAATGTTTGAAGTAAATTGTATTAATGTTTTAGTTATATTAAAAATGAAATTTTTACCCTTGATTTTTGGGTCGTTACAGAGATGAAGACAAGTCCGAGAAGCACCTTGTAGTCAGTGCTATTTTGTTAGCATTTAAGGGTAACTAATTTCCATGCAATGAAACACTTGAGGAAAATTCTCTTTCACATCAATACTAAGTATCTTGCAAGTCAAATCATTATCTCTATCATTCTCATTGTTCTTAAGTTTTCTTTACTTTGTTCATACTCACTCTTACATACTTGAATACGTTGTTGAACTTCTTATTTCAAGACAAGACTGGTTTACCAGACTTGACTGGACTTTTAATATTAGTAGCAGACATTCATCTTAAGTTAATTCTAGGTTTGAGTTTTCAAAGCCTTGTTCGCGCACAACTTTTTACACTTTCAATCTTGGTGAACTCGTCTCTCCATATCTGTAGAAAAAGAGACAACAGACAGTTAAGAATAAGTTAGATAAGATGAATGTTTCATAAGATGTTGAAAGGGCCGAAATGGGAAAGGTGCAAGATGCGTGTGAGTGCACGCGGCGCACATTCATTTGTGTGGCGTGATCCAAGAACACGAAGAACATCAGGCGTGGTAACCTTCTGTTTCATCTAATTTTCAACACAAAAACTATATATGGATGTTCGACTAGGCTTCTAGAACACAAATAGGTAACCCATTTCGTCTAGACCGTCGCCAATTTACAGATTTAGCTCAAAAAATTTAATTCAAAAATTCAAAATGAGGATCAATTGATGAATTAAACCCAAAACTGAGTATACATGATGTAAAATCGGTAGTATAAGATGCTTAATTGCTCATCTATTTCACAAAAACTAACCCAAATTCATCAGTTGATAAAAACCTCAAAACACCTAAAAAGTTGAAATTTAGACTAAATTAGGATATAGGAGTAAGCATAGAAATTACCTGGAAGTAGGAGAGTCGACTGAGATGAAGAAGTCAAAGATTGGAGGCAGGCGCACGAAGTGTGCGTTGTTCGTGTGGGACCCAGTCGAGACAAATCAGGGGGACCAAATGAATGTTGGAAAAGTGTCGAATGAGGCCAAAATTTGATTTTAATGTTGATCTGTTGCACGTACGCGCCGCGCACATCGAGTGCCCATCGCACATGACCAAAATTTTCAAAAATCGACACTTTTCATCCACAAAAAATTTTGATCCCCTAGATTTTAAAAAACTTTAGGAGTTTAATCTAATTAAAAGATTAAGAGCATGGAAAAAGGATTTCCTCGAAATAATAAGAGATTCCTAAGAAAGAAACAGTAATACGGGAAGTCGGGAACCCCGTTCATTATAAGTGTTTCTAGGAAAGCAATAATAGCATGTGGTGATAGGAAGGAAAATGAAAAAGAAAAGATACCAGAAAAGTCTCTATTTAAACAAGCGATAAGGAGACAGGTTGTTATGGAAGCAACTATAGTACCCTACAAACAGAAAAGTAGTGTTAACCCCATTAGGAACGACAGGTAACCTTATTGATGTCATTTCAGGATAACAACTCTGCAATGCTAACCTTGATTGACTCGACCACCGTCCAGACCATGATTCAGTGTCAAGTCTCTAATGCATTAGGAAATCTCAGAGCTAGTAAGGATGAGGGAAGCAATAAGGAAGTTAGTCAAATGAAAAGAATGTATCAAGATTTTCTTAGCAGTAAGCCGAGATCTTTTTTACGGAGACATGGGAGTAGATAGTTTGATCCACTGGACAAAAGAGATAGAGAGAAAGTGTGCTAGTGAACATAGAGTTAAGTTCACAACATGCATGTTCATGAGAAGAGCTCTCCTCTAGTGGAGTATTCAGGTCAAGGCTTTGGGCGTAGACGAAGCCTATGCAACTCCCTGGTAAAAGTTGAAGAAGCGGATGATTAAGGAATTTCGTTCTGGCAGAGACGTGGCACGAGCCGAGAAAGAATTCTATATGGTACGCTTTGAGTACCTAGTCACCATATGCCCTGAGTTGGTCAACTTGAAGATCCAGAAAATTAATGCATGTTTCCAAGGCTTAGCTCCCCATATCAGAGTTGAGGTGCAATCACACCAGCCTAATACCTAGGAGGAAGCTAAATATTTAGCCTTCAGTCTCAAGGACCCTATGGCCCAAAACCAAGAAGGAGTAAGAAGAAGTCTAAAGATTTTAAGAACAAGTGGGGAAGAATCATCAAGGGAAACTCTAGTCGACCCTTATGGAAGGAAAGAGAGGAAAGGAAGCCTTGTGAGAGATCACCCACTTCACCGAGGGGATACATGGGAAGACTCCCCTTGTAAAGTAATTGTGGACTTCATTATATGGTCAAATGTGAGGAATGTAGGTGTAACAACTGCGGAAGGCCAGGACACATCGCTAACGTCTGAAAGAATCAATCGGGCCAGTAGAAGGAAATATCGGGTATTAGAATAAAGAGGTTTAGGAAAATGTCTCATAGGAATGATTATGTAATGTTTCAACAATGGAAATGGAAACCCTTGAAGTTGTATTCATCATTATATATATAAAGGTTTATTTTAAGTACATGTAGTAATAGACAACTAAACATAGAAATCCTTCCAGGAATCCACACCAATATAAAGATAAATAGTTTAGGTTTCCTATTGTTGTAAAACAAGGATAACATCAAATAGGATTTCAAAAAACAAATATTAGATTTTAATGATAAAGTTGAAGAATTAGAAGTAGGAAACTAAAAAGGAAATTTAGTTGTCCCAATAAATAGGAAAAAGGGATCTATCCCTGATTAAAAAACCGGTCTCCCCTGATAATATTAGCATAAGGTCCGAATTTCGGGACGAAATTCCTAAAACATTAGGAGAAATGTGACAATTAGGAAATTCTCATCACCAATTGTCACTAGAGATTAGCATCAACCAATGATGATAATAGAACTTTTCATATTTAATGGAAAATATGATTAGTAGATAATAATAAAAGGGGTAAAAAAATGAGTGACCAAAAAGTTATATCACTTTTTATAATGGTTAGTGTATTTGAAAAGTACACAACAAAGTGATCTCAAAGATATAAGCGTTGCAAAAATTTGACTCCGATTGGAGGAGTTATGATTTTATAAAAGATAAAAATCAATCGCGTTAATAACGTTATTAACGTCAAAATGGCAAAAAGAAATCGGTTGAGTTTTGGCTAACATCACAAAAGGGAAAATCGAGTAACCTAAGAGATAAGGATTTGAAAGGAAAAAGCTCAAAAACAAAGTTAGTATGAAAGAGATACGATTTTTAGAAAAATATAAAATACGGGTTAAAAATTGGCAACGCAGCCTTAAGGAAAGTTGTGTTAGCCTAATAAGATTTTGGACTTTATTTTGTATTGGGTTTTATGATTGGGTATTTTCACTAGGAAACCCTAATTAGCTAGTCCATATATTATGTCTTTCCCTTTCAATGTATTTGTACTTCTCTTTGATAATAATACGAAACCTTAGTCGTTATATGTCTTTCACTTGTTAGTTTACATGGTATCAAAGCTTGGTTGATTATCTGTACTTTTCATTTTTTGGGGGGAGTTACTGTTCATCGGCACTGTTCACTGATTACTATTCATCTACGTACTGTTCACGATTACTGTTCATCGGCGAGTTACTGTTCATCGGTATTGTTCATCGACGAGTACTGTTCACCAGCGACACTGTTCACCGCCGACACTGTTTTATGTTACTATTTATCGACATTACTGTTCACTGGCGTTACTATTCATCAACATTACTGTTCATCGGCATTGTTCACATGTACTGTTCATTGACACTGTTTGCAATTTTGGTTATGGTTTTCTTGGTCGTTTCTGTATTCGGGTTGGTTTGATTTGTTCGTTTTGTTGGTTTTGAGGGTTTCATTTCGTCTAGCTTTGTTGATTTCGAGATCTTGATTGTTTTTGTTGCTACCCGTATATACTGTTTGACTGATATTGAAATATGGCCCCAAGAGATGATTCTCTTCAGTCCATTAGTATTCAACTTGATGGCAAAAACTATGCCTATTGGAGTCATGTTATGAAAAATTTCTTGCGGGGCAAGAAGAAACCAACAGAAGAGAAGGCCGATAATTATGCAACCTAACTGGATTCGTGGGAGACTGATAACTCCAAGATCATTACTTGGATTAATAATTCTGTCATCCAGTCTATTGGTACTCGGTTGGCGAAGTATAACACGACAAAGGAGGTTTAGGATCACTTGGCTAGGTTGTATACTCAGTATAACTTTGCAAAGCAGTATCAGTTAGAGTTTGATATTCGAGACCTCCAATAGAACAATCTCAGTGTTCAGGAATTTTATGCTGCTATGTCGGATTTGTGGGATCGGTTAGCTCTTACAGAACCTGATGTGTTGAAGGCTTTTAAGCCTTATATTGATAGAAGGGAGGATCAACGTTTGGTTCAGTTCTTGATGGCATTATGTTCAGATTTTGAAGGTCTGTGTGGATCAATCTTGCATTGTACACCTCTTCCCACTGTTGATTTGGTTGTTCACGAGTTGATTGTTGAAGAAACTCGTATCAAGTCCCATGCTGACAAAGCTCCCAAGACAGCCACTCCTGCTGTCTTTGATGTTCCACAATGACCTCAATCTTCAAACCAAAATCGTCCTAGAGTTGCATTTGATGAGTGTGCTTTCTGTAAGAAGAAGAACCATTGGAAGGCAAATTGTCCTTTGCTGACAAGCAAGGGAAATCAGCAACAACAATAAACAAGATCACCAGCACAGTCTCAGTCTTCACAACAGAACAAGTCTTCTGGACAGTCACGTCCCTCATTTTCATCTTTTAGGCCACCACAGTACGTTGCTGCTACACCTTCAGTTGAGAATGAAACAGATTTCACACCACCATCAGCCTTGGATCTACAGATTGTTGAGCAGTTCAGACAGTTCTTAGCTACCAATCCAACTGCCATGTCAGCTTACATGTCTCATTCAGGTCTGTCTTTATCCAACACGTCAGGTATTCCTTCATCCTTGTGGATATTGGATTCTGGTGCATATCGTCACATGTCACCACATTTGTCATGTTTTGTTTCATTATCTTCTCGTACACATGTCTCTGTTATGTCTGCTAGTGCTACACCCATGTCAGTAGAGGGTGTTGGTTCTATTGTCACTCCTTATATATCTTTAACAGATGTGTATTACATTCCTACACTTGCTTTGAATCTTGCATCGGTCAGTCAGTTGTGTAAATCTGGTTGTTGAGTCTTCTTTTCTGATTCATTCTGTTGTATACAAGACATTCGGTCTCGGAGGGTGATTGGGATAGGTCGTAGACTTGGGGAGCTTTATGTCTTGGAGCAGCTACATGTTGCTGATGTTGCTGCATCTAGTGTCGATTTGTCGTCTTTTCGTTTAAACCCTTCATCGTCTCTTTTTTATCTTTGGCATTCTCGTTTGGGACATGTGTCAGCGTCTCGTTTATAGTTTTTGGTTTCCACTGGTGTGTTAGGCTCTTTGAAATTTGATGATATTTCTGATTGTTGTGGTAGTAAACTGGGAAAATTTTCTGCTTTACCGTTTAATAAAAGTGTCACTCATTATGTTGCTCCCTTTGATATTGTGCATTCTGATGTGTGGGGTCCCTCTCCGATCACCTCCAAATCAGGAGCTAACTATTATGTTTCATTCATTGATGATTACACTCGTTATACGTGGGTTTATTTTACGAAGCGCAAGTTTGACTTTTTCACCATATATAGTGAATTCAGAGCTCTTGTCAAGGCTCAACACTCTGTTGTCATAAAATGTTTTCGGTGTGATTTGGGAGGAGAATTTACCTCCAATGACTTTAAACAATTATTGGCATCTGATGGCACTATACATCAATCATCTTGTACAAACACTCCTCAGCAGAATGGTGTTGCAGAAAGAAAACATCGACATCTCCTAGAAACTGCTAGATCCTTACTACTCTCTGCTCAAGTTCCTAATATGTTTTGGAGAGAAGCTTTTCATACCGCCACTTATATTATTAATCGCATTCCTACTGCGTACACTTCGGGGAAGTCTCCTTATGAAATGTTGTTTGGATAACTCCCAGATTATTCTTCATCACGAGTGTTTGGGTGTATATTTTTTGTCTTGAAGCCTCATGTAGAGAGAGATAAGTTGTGTTCAAAATCGACCCTTTATGTTTTTCTGGGATATCGTCTTGGTCAGAAAAGTTATCGGTGCTATGATCCTTCAAATCAGAAATTGTATGTATCTCGCAATGTCACCTTTTTGGAGCATATTCCATTCTATAGCATTCCTGTTCAGTCACATGATGTAACCCGAGAGGAGCTTCGTACTATTGATCCATTTAGCATTGACATTGATGATCCATCATATGTCACTGATCCACCACTTGCTGCTGATCCACCACCTATCGTTGATCCTCTGCCTGCAAATCATCAAGACCCCCTCCATCGAGGCCTTATCGTAATAAGAAGTCTACAATGCTTCCTGACTTTGTCTATTCCTCTTACTCACCGGTGTTTGCCTCCTTTATTGCTAATGTACATCGTCTCTCTGAGCCAACAACCTACAAAGAGGCCGTTTCTGATCTCCTTTGGCAGACCGCTATGGCTAAGGAACTTGCTACTCTTTATCATACTCATACACTGGATCTAGTTCCGCTTCCACCCAGAAAACACACGATTGGTTGTCGTTGGGTTTATAAAATCAAAACAAAGTCTGATGGATCCGTTGAGCGTTATAAAGCCAGACTTGTTGCGAAATGGTACGTGCAAAAGTATGGTATGGATTATGAGGAGACGTTTGCTCCTGTTGCAAAAATGACGATTGTTCGCACCTTGATTGTAGTTTCTTCCATTCGCCAATGGAAGATTTATCAGATGGATGTCAAGAATGCTTTCTTGAATGGTGATCTTCATGAGAAAGTATACATGTCTCCTCCCCCTTGTATTGCTCACCAACCAGGTGAAGTTTGTCGACTTCGGAAGGCACTATATGGCCTCAAACAAGCCCCTCGTGCTTGGTTTGAGAAATTTTCTACGGTGATTACTTCTCTTGGTTTTCAACCAAGTAACCATGACTTGGCTCTATTTATTCAATGTACGAATGCAGGTCGGATTATTCTTTCCTTATATGTCGATGACATGATTATTACTGGTGATGATCATGATGGTATAGAGTCTTTAAAGCGTCATTTGGTTCACCATTTTGCTATGAAAGACTTGGGATTGCTACTTTATTTCTTGGGGATTGAAGTTGCTCAATATCCAAAGGGTTATCTTTTATCTCAAACGAAGTATATTTCATATTTGTTTGAACGTGCACGACTCACGGATAATCGAACAATTGATACGCCTATAGAGAGTAATGCAAAGTACTCTCCAACTGATGGTGTCCCATTATCATATCCAAGCCTTTATCGTACCATTGTTGGGAGTTTGGTTTACCTGAATGTTACTAGACCGTATATTGCTAATGCAGTTCATGTGGTTAGCCAGTTTGTCACTGCTCCTACTACTGTTCATTGGGGAGTTGTTCTTCGTATTTTGAGATATTTACGTGGTACTTAGTTCCGCACTCTTATGTTTCCATCTACATCCTCTCTTGAGTTGTGTGCCTACAGTGATAAAAACCGGGATAGTGATATTTATGATCGTAAGTCCACTAATGGGTATTGTGTTTTTCTCGGAGATTCATTGAGATCTGGAAAAGCAAGAAACAAGATGTTGTTTCCCATTCTTCTATAGAATCTGAGTATCGAGCCATGGTTATTGCCACTTGTGAGATTGTTTGGTTGAGATGGCTTCTTGCAGATATGGGCATTCACATCTCTCAGCCTACCCCTTTGTATTGTGATAACGAGAGTGCGATAATGATTGCCAAGAATTTAGTGTTTTATGAGCGCATAAAGCACATTGAGATTGACTGTCATTTCACACGTCATCATCTCCAGAAGGGCACTATCTCCCTTCCTTATATGTTCCTTCCTCTTTGCAGATTGCTGATATTATTACGAAGCCGTTGACTGCTCCTCGATTCCATTTTATGTCAAACAAACTCTCAATGCTTATTTCTGTTGCATAGTGAGTTTGAGGGGGGATGTTAGCCTAATAAGATTTTGGGCTTTATTTTGTATTGGGTTTTATGATTGGGCCTTTTTGCTAGGAAACCCTAATTAGCTAGTCTATATATTATGTCTTTCCCTTTCATTGTATTTGTATTTCTCTTTGATAATAATATGAAACCCTGGCCGTTATATGTCTTTCACTTGTTAGTTTACAAGTTGTAGTACTAGTACAGAGCTACACAAATATATAAAGAGTGTAAGAAACAAGATTTATATAAGGAAGATATGGATTTTTTTTTAAGATTTAGAGGTACACGCCAAGAGCACGCCATGCTCGTCGCGCATACCTGAAACCCAGATTCACCGAGATAAGGAAGACGTTGACCATTAAAAGTGTGACACGTGGCAAGCTCTGGACGGAGCCACGAAGCAAGTTCGCCGCACGCACAACCACTATAAATAGAGGTGCTCACTTTCTGATTTTCTCACATCCCAAAACACTCTGTCTATATCTCTCAAGCTTTTTCGGAAGTCCTCTCAATGGTGCAAAGCTTCGGATGTAATAGCTTGGATGCTTCAGATTACAATACTAGAGTGAGTTCACGGCCCCTATTTCACTATTTTAAACGTTTTACGGGGGGATACATTCTTATCAAATTTCTTTATCAAAATATATTTATATCCATAAATATCAATCGTTTTATAAAGCTTAAAGCCTTAGGATAATCTAGGAAATCTCTAAGAAAGATAAAAGATAAAAGATAAATACCTAAGGTTAATACGTTAGTGAGTTGTTAATTTTCATCTTTAGCCTGATTAAATTCGGCTACCCTGATAGCTGTAATCGTTAATATTGCGAGAGCTAGGAAGATATGTATAGATCTATACGGGGATTGACACCCCCACCTGCGATTGCTAGCTACAATCCCAACATGATAATTTTCTTATTAATCACTACTCGGCGTCCGATGAAGCGTCGTGGCAAGTTAAACATTAGTAAAACAACGTCGATTGTAGGGGCTCATGTAATACATTACAACCACCTTAGAGATCTGATTACCATTAGGAACATCGTCGAATGGTAGATAAAATACGTTAGGATTAGTTAAATATCCTACAAACTAGAATTAATAAAATATCGTAAAAGATAATAAAGATATGATCGTTAGATATCATGTAAAGATAGTAAACTAGGATTAATAAAGCTTCCTATAGAGATAATAAAATAGGATTAGCAGAATGTCCTAAAAAGATAATAATCTAGGATGTAATATAATAAAACATAGGAAACCAGAAATTTAAGAATCATAAAAACTTCTAGAAAGTTTTCAGACGAGTTTATTATGCTTTTACCTCAAAACATGTTAACTCACCAACATCAAGTTGACGTTTTCAAAAATCGCATGCATTCCTAGGATGGAGTAAAGATCAAGACCAGAAGGGATTATCAGATCGAATACATATAAGTGTCTTTTGCTAGTTATGATTTGCGCTCTGTGATTTAGGTAATCTGTGTACCGTCACCACTCGACATTTCTGCCATCGGCCGGGTAGAGGTGTGATAGAGTCAGCGTGTAGAGGAAGTCAAAGGGTGACTCAACAACAATCAATCGGAGGTAGCGATAAAAGGTGATCCCAGAGTGGCAAATAACTTTGGGGAAAACACCATCTCCAAAAAGGAAAACCTATCGTCACGTTTTCTGCCTCATCGTGAGGTCAGGCTGACCGGAAGCAAGCATACAGACACGGGCATCCAAACGGCACCATTTTTGGAACCCAGTGTGTAGGGATGAGAGGAGTTTAAGCAAGAAAGCATGTAGCTAACGTCAAGATGATGGATGGGTGATTAAGCAAGTAACCAGATGAAGGAGGCGTGAGAGTGGTCGGTGGAGAAACGTAGACAGTCTAATCTTTCAGAAGAAGGTCTTGTGTGTGTGTGTGTGTCTATATATATATATATATATATATATATATATATATATATATATATATATATATATATATATATATATATATATATATATATATATATATATATATATATATAAGGAAAATAAATTTAAGGGGGTGAATTTTCATAAAGAAATACTAAATAGTAAATTAAGTTAAATTAAAAGGGAAATATGATAATTTATAAAAGTGAAGGCGTCAAATATGTAAATTCTGAAAACTCATTTACTAGAAGAAATTAGCTTCTAAAATTGAGGGGCCAAAAATACAACTTTAGGAATGAATTGCTAAAAAACTTGACCGGGTGAAGATTTAGCCGACTGTTCTTAGGGATGGCAAAAAAAACCCGAACCCGACCGGGAAACTTGATTCCCGAAGTTTTCAGGTCGGGTCGGGTCGACTCGGAATCAGCTTTCAGCACGAGTGGAAGATTAGTAAGTCCTCATCGTAGTCGACTTCATCCAAAGACATTGGAAGCTTTAATGTGTGCTCAAAGTTGGTTGTTGAATGAAATTCGAGGTAGTATACTATTTTATACTAATTATATGAAATTATGAATCTTTTTTGCATATTAATAATTTTAATTTTATACAGTAACTTGTTCTAAAGAGATCGAGGCATATTGTCGTTCTGTTGAATTTGATTATGATGTGGAAGAGATAAAACGACACTTCTAAGAATATTAATTTTATATAGTTTCCATGATTTTGTTTGATTT
Organism: Lactuca virosa; assembly: GCF_052849685.1. Taxonomy (NCBI): domain Eukaryota; kingdom Viridiplantae; phylum Streptophyta; class Magnoliopsida; order Asterales; family Asteraceae; genus Lactuca; species Lactuca virosa. The sequence continues at coordinate 300,018,126 of NC_136433.1, read as the reverse complement.
TGAGTATCTTTAATATTTTGTAGGAAAACACTAAAGAAAGCGGGACAACAAGTCTGGATGATTTTGTTTGATTTTGAGTTTGTTTTAATGTTAAATGGTAATGTATTATTGTGATGAATTAGTTTTTCATATTTTGTACTTTGGTGTTTTGGTTGATTGGTTGTTGTTACAATATTAGACTATTAGTAATTTCTATTAGGTTAAATGATTTAAGAACTTATTTGGTATTTTAAGCATATGCAACGTCTTAATTTATCATTCTGTATTTGTAGTTTTTCCCTTTTTGTTCTGCCATATTTCGGGTTTTTGAGTAGGGTTTTCGGGTAGCTATCGGGTTTCGGGTTTAGGGTTGGGTTCGGGGAAAGTTTCAGTCCCGACGGGGCTCCCCGATAAGAAACCCGTCGGGTATCGGGTCGGGGTCGGGTACACATTTAGAAATCGGGTTTGGAAAACCATGCCCCGCCTCGAACCTGTCTCGTTGCCATTCCTAACTGTTCTACACAAATTTAATACTATGTTTGAATAATGTGATTTATATAAAATCTTAACTATATAATTTGGCTAAAACTTGGGTTTTATTTTACTGGACCTTATGCCGCCGCACACCAACCACCCTTTAATATTAACTATCAAACAAAGCTTTCGTCCTTAGCTAAACATACCATTTCCTTAGTTACTAGCTAGGCTTATTCCCAAAACAGAAAATATAAGCTTAAATCTCAAGTAAACAAAAATATATGATGTAAATGAAGAATAAGAACCCATGGTTGAATGGTGAAAATGGACGACACGTAATGCTCATGAATGTGACTCATACTCAATTTGTGACACATATGCAACGTTATATCTTACTTTTCCCTACTCCACTAACAAGATATAGGTATTATCGTTGTTGCTTAGCTGGCAATTTAATGAGTTTAGACGGATAAGTTGAACACGTGTATCATGACTTGGCACAAAAAAGTAAATCAACTTTATCAGGCAGCTCTATGAGTTCCTACCGACGCTGGGGTGCGAAAGCATGGGGAGCGAACATGATTAGATACATTGATAGTCCATGCCGCAAACGATAAGTATTCGTCCTTGGTCTATGCGGATCTGGCCCAACTAACACGTGAAACACTCCGCTTAGGGAGTACAGTTGCAAGACCGAAACTCAAAGGAATTGACGGGGGTCTGCACAAGCGGTGGAGTATGTGGTTTAATTCGATACAACGCGCAAAATCTTACCAGCCCTTGACATATGAACAAGAAAACATGTCCTTAACGGGATGGTACTGACTTTCATACAGTTGTTGCATGGCTGTCGTCAGCTCGTGTCGTGCGATGTTTGGTCAAGTCCTATAACGAGCGAAACCCTCGTTTTGTGTTGCTGAATTAGAGACAGAGTTCATATTAACGTAAGTGATCAGTCAAATTTTTGAAGGTCTCTATTAGCCAAATACTTATAGAGATAAGGCACTAGTAATAACCCAAGATAGGGCTGTCGTGGCTTCAAAAGGCAAGAAGGCACCGATTGAAATTACGTTCAGCATATCGATATTGATGTTATAAGCCCCTTCCCTAAAATAGAGGGTGGTGACCCCTATTTCAGTACGCTATACGGACCAAACTAACTCCATACCCCGTAAAGGTTTTGAAAAGAGGCTCCTAAAAAGACTAATTTGGTAGGTATCATGTAAAATATTACCTTAGACGGTAGAAATTATAAATGTAGTTAGAGATTTACCAAATTCAATATATATCTTTAGAACAGCAAACACATGTTTCATATATTATTTTAAAATACTTTTTAGTTTTTATTGAGAATTAAAATTTCAACATTTGACTGAAATCTTTCAACCAGCACATCATACTGCTAAACTACAACTCTTCAAAATATGATCGTTCGCGACAAATGGAAAATAAAGGAGCAGACAAGAAGAGCAAGCATAGTAAAAGTCATGCGCCAAACAATTTGTTCACCAAACACAAATTTTTACAACTTGGTAAAGAAATTGGTTGTTCAATTAAATAAATAAATAAATAAATAGATAAAGATAAGTTATTACAATATCAATCAAGTGATCTGTATTCATACTTATTCCATATGTTTTGGAAGCATTATCTGCAATTCTGCATATTCTTGTTCACAATTAATTTCAATACAATAGATAGTAGTATAATACCTACCGACGCACTTTTCCTATAAAATAGTAATTGACAATTCTACCCTCTGAAAAGTCAAAAATATTACTTTAGATGCGGGCCCACATTGGGTGAATGTAAGATTCCAGCTCAACCTCAAACTACTAAACCCGACAGAGATAGAAGATGTGTATAATTATTTTCCTCCATAACAAACAAAATCATAAATTCATAACTACATTTAAAAAATAAAAAGTAATAATTATGAGTAGCAGTATTTCAGGCTGCTGAGTGCTGACTCTGTTTTATTGACTTTAAGACTACAAACAATAAGACAAACACCAACCCCACTAAAGTATAATGCTTGTATTTTGTAGTGGTTACAATTATTACTCATAAATAAATTTCATTATATAATAAAACTACTAAAAATCTATTTTTTCTGAAAAAAAATGAAAAGGTATTTTGAAGGATTGAATATTTAATATATTTATATTCTTTTAATACTATTTCAAAATATGATATTTTAAATAACCTATACAATTTTATTTTATGTTAGGAACAAAATGTATATTATCTATCATATAAAATGTTTAATAGAAGGAAACATGATTATATAGTTTGTTTGTTTAACATGAATTGACAAAAAATGTTATCGTGTTGTATAAATTAATAAAAAATTAAAATATTATATAAATAAATATTACAACGGTGTCATATCAAGCATAAGAAAAATATGAAACATCATTGATAAAATAATATATAAGTAGATTTTTGAATATTAATAATTCAAATATTTAATCTTTTGAAAATGACGTGACATTACTATTTAGAAATATGATATGTTATTTGGGTTATTCAAAAGATTACCTATCAGCTACTAGTTACTATTTCCTTAAAATGATATACTTTTTAGATATCATACTCGTTTTGGTATTGTTTTTTAAAGTAGTTAAAGGCATAAGCAGAATATAGTGACTAAAAAATTTAATTGGTTAAAATAGTGGTACATGTTTTATCATCTATTTTTGTAAGCATACTAGTAAAAGAGTAGCAAATGTCCATGTTGATAGACATAAAACACGTTAAATCACATACCTTCTCTCTGAAAATCATTTTTTTGGTGAGTTCATAACATGTTATAAATATGTCTTCTGTTTTTTTCTTGGAACGATATATCTGAATAACAATTAATTTTTTGAATTATACATTACTTTAAAATAACGAACATTTTTAATATATATATATATATATATATATATATATATATATATATATATATATATAAAGAGAGAAAATAAGTTCAAATAGGATCTAACAAGTATTTTAGGAACATTAGAATTACTTTTTCAATCATTGTTTTAGAACTCATCTTCTAACAAAAAAAAAACATGTAAATTCAATATTTTTCAACATCTTTCCATATTCATATTCGAAATAAAAAAATTACGAAAAAATGTAAACATACTTTTTTGATTTTTTTTTTCAACGAATCACCTTTTGTAACAATGTCTTAGCCAATTAAGACTTTAAAAAAAAATAGAAAAAACTTAAAAAATTTGTATATATACACAAACTCAAATGTGTATGATTTTTTAACCCTTGTTTGAAAACTTATCTTATATAAAGATAAAAAAAATATGTAAATTCATCATTTATTAACATATTTTCATATTGATATTTGAAAAAAAATCTTAAATGTGCACCATATGCAAATATATACACAAATGAATATATATATATATATATATATATATATATATATATATATATATATATATATATATATATATGCATATGTGCACATTAATATACAGATAAAAAACATCTTAATAAGTTAAGACACTTCCATAGAATGTGATTTGTTGAAAAAAAATTCAAAACAAATATTTTTCTGTTCGATGTGCATATGGTGCACATTTTACATTTTATGCAAAAAAAAAGGTCGAATATCAGTATGGATGGAGGTTAAAAATGATGAGTTTACATATTTTTAGTTTTTTTCGATAGAATATAAGTTCAAAAAAATGTTTTTCCAAATTAAGTGCATATGATGCACATGTTACAGATTTTTTTTCGAATATCAATATGGAAAGAGGTTAAAAAATAATGAATTTATATTTTTTTTATAAAAGATAAGCTTTAAAACAAGGTTTAAAAAGTGATCATAATGATCGAACTAGCAACAAACTAGTCGGGACAAAGAAAAGAACTATATAATAGCATGTTTAGGATATGGGAGTCATCCAACCCAATTGATGTCTTTCTTAGCTCTACCATTACACCAAAAGAGAAACTTAATGACAATGTTATAAAAAATGAGAGTCGCTCTCGGTTTATATAAGTCAAACAACCAAGCATTCCCGAAAAATCTGCCACCAAGAAACATAAAAAAAAACTCCTTCCAAAAACCTTTTTATAGATTCTTGTAACCGAAGAGCCTTAATCCAAAGCAACCAATCTCCATACCAATGAAAAATGGGAAACGAAATACCCCACCACCTACTAACTTGGGAAACAATGTTAGAAGAAAGCATACAAACAAAGAACAGGTGTGCCGATGACTCAAGAGCCCCTTCACAAAGCGGACACATCAAAGACGACAGATCCAAACCCCTACTATCAAGAAGAACCCCTACTCTGTTCATTTTAATATTCACATGTGAGTACGGTTTATTCACATGTGAATACGACACATGACAAAAGTTTTTATAAAAAATATATATTATATCAAAGTGTATAGTCATTGTAACACCCACATTTCCAAATCATATAATCTATTGTGGTTGCATCATTATCACGACAATACAACCATTGTAGAATTTGGTTTTAGAAAAATCTTTTCATATACCATAGTTTAGACACTTTGGTGTTATAGAATCAATAACAACAACAACAACCACAGTAAAAGAGAAAGGATTTTACCAATAAATCAAGATCCAACATAGTCCTTCTCTCACGACGTACTCTAATCTTCACCTTTCGAACCTAAGTACATAACACAAACAACGTACGTCTAAAGACTTCTGAGCTACAGGGGTTTGACTCAAAAAATACTCCAAATGTAATTTCCAAATACATTTGAATTATAACAGCGATGTAATAAAATCGAATCAATTTGGAAAACACCATATCCATAAAAATTCGACCAACTAAGGACTATATACCCTAAGTCCCAAAAATCAACTCGCGTAACTATACCCCACGCCTCCAGCAACCTACATCGCATGTACAACTTTGAAGGAACAAACAGTCGCGTTACTCTATTAGAAAACATATCCCCGATAAATATTTTTTGCCACCAGTAATGTTACACAGTCGTTAGTACCTAAACCTCCCAAAACAATAAAGGCATTCATACTATAATTATGGAAGATTTACAATGAGTAAAAGACAATCAATAATAACAGGATCCCTTGTATCGAATAAATATCACTACCAAAAAGAGTAATACCCTATACTCTCGCAAGACTCACTAATAAATCGACTCGCCATATAATAAACTAATCTCACTGAATATTCAAAACATTTTAATCACCAAAGTTCCTTCTTTTAAAATAAAAAAAACATGGGAACTCAAGGACTTACGTGTTCAAAACATTTTTTTTACCAAAAGAGACTTGCTTAATAACAGTTTTCATCACATAAACAATTATCACACACAAAGTATTATATATTGCTATGTATCCAGAATATTGACATGTACTCATGTAACATCCGGATCTTCAAGGTATGAAATTAAAGTAATTTATAAGTTTTATGTTGGCCACGACATGGTGGGGTATCACCACGACATGGCATAACCGCATAAATCGCGCATCTCAATAGATTGTCGCAACGTGACAATATCTAGCCACGACGTGGCGACTGCTTTTGAGCAAACCCTAAAATTCGGGCTTAACTATTTAAAGAAAGTGAGGGCTAGGGTTTTCTCCACCCACAACCTCCATCACCTCCAAGAGCCTTGAAGAAACCCTAATCATTTCTCTCCCATATTTAAGCTTATCCTTGGTGTATTAGTACTCTTTAAAGGAAGAAGAAGGAGACTTGGTGCAAGAATTAAGCAAGCAATACCTTCCCATCTTTGAGATCACCTTCTGGAACATTTGTAAGGTTTCAAGATATAATCTTTTTGGTTCTTTCCAAGTAGATCTATGATGGTTTTGCATGCTTGGGTCCTTTGATGAGTTTTGATTAGTACAATGAGATAAAGTTTGCAACTTTATTGCTCGCCTAGGTCCCTTGATCTTATATCCTTTAAATCTAGGTTTTGGTAGAGATTTGTGAATCTTTCTTGGGATTTTATGTCATTTCTCTTCATTGTGATCTAGCTAAGGAACGCACATGCATGGTTCATGCATGTCCATAACGTTGACATATTTTTGAACCACTAGGGTCCATAAAAGCCACCTAGAAAGTTTAAGCTAAGGGCTTAACGGATTAAGAGCTTATGCCAATAAGTTGTCATCAGGTAGTACCCACGACGTGGCCACTGTGTGCCACGACATGGTGGATCAGGGTTTTATGGTTGTTTTGTCTGGAGTGAGCCACGACCACGATGTGGGGATTGGATTTTTGTGATTGAGTTGTTCGTTACTCGTTAGCCACGATGTGGAGGCCAACTAATGATGATTTTGACTATTAACTTTGACCTTGACCATTGAATTTTGACATGGTTTGACTTTTGGTCAAATTACTAGTTCTAGAGTGTAGACTAAGGTGTGACCTTGTATGATTCGATAGGTGGGTTGTAGCATCGTTTCGTAACATTGAGTTGTGGTTTGTCTAAATTTGTGAGAGAGGTGAGTCTTCTCACTATACTACATAGGATGTTAGTTGTCTTTGTAACTCTTTCATGTATGTTGGGCGGGGACCGATATGTGGGTGGGGCCTGATGTTATGTATGGTATGTGGTATCTTGGGGAACTCACTAAGCTTTGTGCTTATGGTTTTGTGGTTTAAACATTTCAGGTACTTATGATTTAAAAGGGAAGCGCCCAACGTGATCGCACATCATCCCCTAGAGTTTATTTCCACATTATCTATTTTGATTTACTCTAATATTTGATAATACAATAAACATTGGTTAGCTTTTGAACAAATGATTGCATGGTTTTAGTGGTTTGAAAATGAAAATTATTATTATTATTTTTGGGATGTTACAAGTTGGTATCAGAGCCTTGGTTTGAGGGATTCGGGCACACTCCCAGGTGTGTCTGAACTCAAACTGAGGAATGATAATATTTTTAAAGAAAATAAATTTTCTAAAAAGATTGTTACAAGGAAAAGGGTGCGATGCGTGCAATTAGCCGAGCTCAAGTAAGTGATTCCCAAAATACCCATACATGAATATTATGTGTTAGTATGCTTCTATGTGAATTACATACTAGAATAGGGCTAAGGATACCTTCAGGAATTGCATGATATAATAGTCTGATTTGTGTGATGCCTTGTTGCCTAGGAGGATTTGGATGTTATGTATTACTTGGAGTTCATATTGGCAAAGTTAATTGCTAAGTGTCTGCATTAAAATTGTATACAATTAAGATCACGTAGCCCTAGAATGATTGATTTAGCATTATTTCATGTTCCTTGTCTGGTTGTGGACTTACGGGAAGAATCACTTATTCGACAGCCTATTTGATATTGTTTTGTGTATAATTTTCATGCATAAGGCAACCAATGGTGTTGGTGGAGGTTCCTAGTATTGATTAAGCAAGTGAGACGAGGATTCCTAGGAGAGCCTAGGGAGTGATGTAGCGAGATATGTATGTTTTTTAGCATAGGGCTCATGAGAGTTGCCATAGTATAGTGAATTAGAGGATTAGGAATGATTCTTGAGGAAAGTACGGATAGGTGTGGAAGGTAGTATTGGGACCGTACTACTAAAAGCACAGGATTCATACTCGAATCAAGGAAAATTGTGAAGAGCCTAAGGAACTTGTAGCGTGAGAAACCCTCAGGTATGTTCTAATCATTTATATGTTTGCTTTTCAGTATGGTGGTGAGCACTCGAGGAGGAGGTTCTGGTTCAGGCTCTAGTGTTGAGCCAATTGATGAGAGGATATGCAAGTTCATTACGTCAGAGATCACTCGCGGTATTTTGGATGTGGCTCTTATGATGTTTGGTACCATCAAGGAGGGGATCATAGAGTTGTTGGATGATCGCTTAGGGGCCTTTCATGCAGAGATTACAGTTGATCAGTTAGGGGCAGAAACTCTCTCCTTTCGAGAGTTTAAGGATTGTGGAGCCCCAATGTTCTTTGGGAAGAAGGACCCTATTACCAGTAGACGATGTATCACAGATTGGAGAATGCTCAACAGACGAGTTCTTTACCTAAGGGGTCGAAGGTGGGGTTTGCATCTTTTCTTCTAAGGGATTGAGCTTACGAATGGTGGGAGCAGGTTGGCCATGCCTTCGGAGATATGGTTATGGAGGCCATGACTTGGACCAATTTTATGGAAAGATTTAGGGTGGAGTTTGCACCTGATATCGAGGTGCAGTAGATGGTGAGGGAGTTTTAGGACCTTTTCCAAATGACGAAGACTATGGTGAAGATCACCGCCAATGAATCATGACATGCTCAGGGATGACATTCCAGAGTTTGTGAGCATGTTGAGCTGCAAAACCTTAGAGGATAAGATTGAGTTGGAGCTTTGGATGAAGCACAAGCCAGAGCAGGTTCAGATAGTGGTGGGCCCGGTGAAGAGGCCCAGGACTTTTGATTCGCGATCGAGATGCCAGCAGGGTCGGGCCGTTGTGACAAATGTGGGAGATCTCACGAGGGGAGTTATTGCGAGAAGGGAGGGAGCTACTTTAATTGCGACCAGACTGGTCATTACAACAGGGATTGCACTTGAGGAGAACTTACATGATTCCATTGCAATCAGACGGGCCATAAGAAGGCTAATTGCTCGAGATTATCAGGTGGAGCAACGAGGATCTCCGCTCCAGCTTCGTTGAGGATTACTGATAACTGGGAGGGTCGGTCAGAGGCTCCTGTGGTGAGGAGCATGGCATTCCAGTTGACAGTTGAGGAGGCCTGAGCAGCACCGAATGGGTTACCGGTATGTATCTCTTTGTACTCTTTATTTCTTTCTTTACTTTATGTTTATATTTTATGTGCCCGTGTTCAAGGATGTTTTTAGTGAATGGGTTATCGTCTATTATCTTTTGATTCTGGTGCTACTCGATCTTTCGTATCTCTTGCGCTTAGCAAGAAGTTTGGTGATACTCTGGGAGCTTTGGATTACCACTAAAGGTAGAGATTGTAGACAAATGTACAATGAGTGCTCTGAGTGTTCATCGGGTTGCGTTCTTGAGTTGCTCCACGAGAAGTATTTGATTGATCTAGTCCTTATTCCTCTGTGAGGGACTAAGATTATTGTGGACATGGATTGGTTGATCCAGAAAGGAGCTATTATTGATTATTAGCATCAATTAAGGAGAGTTCGAACCTCAAGTGGGGGAGAACCGATTATTCATGTTGATGACACTCAGCGAGTACTAGCTTTTTGCTCAACTGTAGGGATGCTCTAGGTTTTTGGCTTATGTTATGGATTCACGTGTTGTGGTGAGGAAGACAATGGTTGATGTCCCTATCGTTCAAGATTTTTCAGATGTGTTTCCCGAGGATTTACCAAGGGTGCCTCATGAGAGGCAGGTGGAGTTCAGAATCGATTTGGTTACAGGTGTGGCTCCCATAGCCAAGGCACCGTATCGCTTGGAACCACTGGAAATGCAAGAGTTGTCTACACAACTTCAGGTCTTGTTAGACAAGGGGTTCATCAGGCCGATTAGTTCACCGTAGGGAGCACCGATACTGTACGTGAAAAAAAAGTTGGATCGCACAGGTTGTGCATTGATTACCGGGAGTTGAACAAGTTAACAGTGAAGAACCGTTATCCACTTCCGAGGATCGACAATTTATTTGATCAGCTCCAGGGTGCATCTTGGTTTTCCAAGATTGATTTGAGATCAGAGTATCATCAGATGAGGGTCAGGGATGAATATGTGCAGAAGACATCCTTCATGACTCGCTATGGTCACTATGAGTTTGTGGTGATGCCATTCGGTCTCACCAACGCACCGACAACGTTCATGGATCTTATGAACCGGGTGTGCATGCCGATGTTGGACCGGTCTGTGATATTTTTTATTAATGATATCTAGGTCTATTCTAACTTTCTAAGACCATGGAACATCATGAGCAGCACCCGCGAATGGTTTTTGAGACTTTGAGGAGGGATAGGCTTTATGCCAAGTTCTTCAAATGTGAGTTCTGGTTGTGCGAGGTGCATTTGTTAGGGTACATTGTCAACCCTAAAGGTATATTGGTTGACCCAGCTAGGATCGAGGCAGTGATGCAATGGGAGATTTTGAGGACACCATCTAAGGTTCAGAGTTTCCTTGGATTATGAGGTTATTACTGGAGGTCCATTCAGGAGTTCTCCAAGATTGTTGTTCCTTTGACCCGATTGATAAAGAAGAATGTTCTTTGAGGGCCTGAGTAGCAGAAAACATTTGATACCTTGAGGCAGAGACTATGTGAAGATCGGATTCTAACCCTTCCTGAAGGTATGGATGAATTTGTGGGTTTTTTTTTGCTGCATCGATTTTGGTTTTGGGTGTGGTGCTTATGCAGAGGGGTCATGTGATTACTTACGCATCAAGGCAGTTGAAGCCTCACGAAGTGAATGGGGCCAGGTGTACTATTTATGATCTAGAGCTGGGAGTTGTGGTTTTCGCACTCAAGATTTGGGTGACATTATTTATATGGAGTCAAGTGTACTATTTATACAAATCACAAGAGTCTGAGGTATCTGATGGTTCAGCCAAACCTGAATATGAGGCAGCATAGATGGTTAGACTTGGTAAAGGATTATGACTGCGAGATTCTATACCATCGTGGGAAGGCCAATGTTGTAGTTGATGTCATGAGTCGCAAGGAAGTAAGTACACCCATCAGAGATCTATGTTTAAGAATGGTTATCATTTCACCACTCTTGGATTTGATCAAGAAAGTGCAAGTAGAGGGATTAAAGAGAAAGAATTGGAAGGAAGAGAGAATCAGGGGCCAAATAGCGTTATTTTTCAGAGATAGTCGTGGATTATTGATCAGTGCGACAGGGTATGGGTTCTATTTGTTGGCGGGGTTAGACAGACATTGTTGGAGGAAGCACACAAGTCGAAGTTTTCAATCCATATGGGGGCCACAAAGATGTATAGAGACCTGAGAATGAGCTATTGGTGGCCTTTTATGAAGATAGAGATAACATGGTTCATAGAGCAGTGCTTGAATTGATGGAAGGTCAAGGTCGAACATCAGATCCCCCATGGCAAGATCCATTCGTTACCCATTCCTATGTGGAAATGGGAGGAGATCATTATGGACTTTATCTAAAAGTTGCCAAAGACGGCATGTGGGGTTGATTCTATCTGGGTCATTATTGATAGATTAACCAAGAGTGCTCATTTCATCCCTATTTCAGAGAGCATTTTTCTCGAGAAGTTGGTCAACGTCTACATCAGGGAGTTAGTCGCTCGTCATCGGGTTCCAGTTTCAGTGGTCTTCGATCACGATGTTCGTTTCACCTCTAGGTTTTGGAAGAAGTTTCATGAGGATTTAGGTACTCAGCTGCATTTCAGCACAACAAACCACCCCCAGACTGGTGGACAAAGTGAGCGGACTACTCAGATGCTCAAGGATATGCTCAGGGCATGTGTGCTAGATTTTGGTGTGAGTTGGGATACATATCTTCCATTGGCTGAATTCTCCTACAACAACAGTTATCATGCCAGTATTGATCGACCTCTCTTGAAGATACTTTATGGGAGGAAGTTTCGGATCCTGGTTTGTTGGGGCGAAGTACTGTAACGCCCGTAGATTCAGGCTAGTCAATTTAGAGAAAATAAGCGTCAAAAATGACTTTTTGATAGAAGATTATTTAGAGTAAATAATCTTAACTAAGTCATAGTATATGTCACAAGGGTTTCATATATATAAAGAACGTCGAAATCTGAGTTATAACGAAGAAGTTATGACCCGTTGAAGTTTTACGTCAAAACCAGCACGACACTAGGAATCGTAAAAAGTGAGTTTGTGATAAAATACTTTTTAGCCTTAGCGATCTAAACGAAAGTCGTAGTATACGTTAAACCGGGAGCGTGCATAAAAAGAACGTCCAAATCTGACTTCGTATGAGGAAGTTATGATTTTTCTAAGATTTCGCATAGTAGTACACAACCCGGAATTCGAATTTGAGATCGATCAATTTTTAGCCGACACAATCTAAAAAAGAATCGAAGTGCCGCATAGGGTTGAAAGGTCCTTCCCTAGGGTTGTTGGACTTCAGATGTGCTACAATGCCAAAATGGTCCTGTCCTCCGGCGTTTCATGTCTGACCAATGTTTGTACATAGTGGTTGAAAAGTATTGTTTAACACTTATAAAACAATATAGCTCGTAAGTAGTCGCAATAAATATTAGACTAAATATAGCGGTAATGATACTAGGTTTCGTCGAAGGAAAATAGAATTGTCTGAAGCGAAGCGCTCTCCGCATTTGGAATCATCACTTTAACAAGTGAGTGCATAGTTACTTTCATCTTACATATAGATATGAAGAATTTAATATAAATTACGTGCTATGTGTGCATATTATATGTGTTCTTGATATTTATGTTGGATGAACCGGATATACATGTTTTATTTGATGTAAACTATATATGTATTTTATACCTATAAAAATATTAGGTAAATATGGGTAGATGAATGATGAGGGATGAAAGATGATATAGATGAATATTGGCAGCTATGAACTTAGTGACCAATAGATAAACATTGGCAGTTGCACCGCAACCTGTAGATGTTTTTGAACTACGATGTACTCTAAACATCCTAGCAGTTGCGCCTAAAAGATAATATCGACAGATGCGCCTAATAGAGAACATCATAATCCTGGCAGTTGCGCCTAAATGATAATATTGGCAATTTTGCCTAATAGATAACATTGGCAGCTGTTCCATTGGCAGCGATGGACTTCGTGCCTATTCCTTAGGACAATCCTTAGGAATGAATAAATGAACAATATATGATTCTAAGGGTAGATCCTTAAGAATAAAGAAGATAATGGGGACGGGTAATTGGGTTAATTGTTTGATGATGAAACATAATAACTTTATTATTGTGGTTTGAAAACCCTATGTACTCACCAGGTTTTCCAACCTGAACCACTCAGTTTATTTGTATCACAGGTGTCGATACGAAGCTACATTACACCGAGAGATTAAAGGAGATGTAAATCACTAGTCTAAATGAATGTAAGATCTGTTTATGTATTGACGATGACATCCCAAAGGTTTAATACAAACAAATTGCATTTCTTCAGAAATGTTTTGATAATATATTTATCATGTTTTCTGGGAACAAATTCCGCAATATTATTCTTTAAAATGAATACTCTGATTTTCCAATAGGCATCAATAAAATTTTTACAATGACTATGAATTTGGGGATGTCACAAGTACTAAGGTAGTACTCAAGACCACTGAGTTGATACAATAGGTGTGCGATCGACTGCAGACCGCACAGAGTTTCCAGAAGAGTTATGCTGACCAGCGACATTCGGACCTCGAGTTCCAGGTAAGTGATTTTGTGTTTCTGAAGGTGTCATACGTTTTAGGAAGTAGGGCAATCTGGTCCCAAGATTCATTGGACCTTTTAGGGTCATCGCCCGGGTGGGCAAGGTTACGTATAGGTTGGATCTACCAGCTGAGCATAGTCAGATTCACAAGACTTTTTATGTCTCTCAACTGTGAAAGCATTTAGTTGGTGATTCCGTAGTGGTTCCTTTGGATGACATTCAGGTTGATGAGAACTTGAATTATGTGGGGAGACCAGTTGCGATCCTCTAAAGTAAGATGAAGACCTTGCGTAAGAAGGTGGTGGGCTTGGTGAAGGTGCAATGGCAACACCGGAAGGGTTCCGATTGGACTTGGGAACCCGAGGAGGAGATGGGGGAGCATTACCTCGAGCTGTTTGTGGCATCAGACTTTGAGGACTAATTATGATTCAAGTGGGGGGTGGGGGAGTTGTAACATCCAGATCTTCGAGGTATGAAATTAAAGTAATTTATAAGTTTTGTGTTGACCACGACATGGTGGGGTATCACCACGATGTGGCATAGCCGCATAAATCGCACATCTCAATTGGCCGCCACTGCGTGGAAATATCTGGCCGCTACGTGTTGACTGTGTTTTGAGTAAACCTTAAATTTCGGGCTTAATGCCCTATTTAAAGAAAGTGAGGGCTAGGGTTTCCTCCGCCCTCAGCCTCCATCATCTCCAAGAGCCTTGAAGAATCCATAGTTCTTTTTCTGCTATATATGATCTTATCTTTGGTGTATTGGTACTCTTTGAAGGAAGAAGAAGGAGATTTTGTGTAAGTATCAAGCAAGAAAGACCATCCCATCTTTGAGATCACCTTCTGGACCCTTTGTAAGGTTTCAAGATGTAATATGTTTGGTTCCTTCCTAGTATATCTAGGATTGTTTGTCATGTTTGGGTCCTTTGATGAGTTTTGATTAGTCCAATGAGATAAAGTTTGCAACTTTATGGCTCACCTAGGTCCCTTGAGCCTTATATCCTTCAGATCTAGGTTTCGTGGAGATTTGCGAATCTTGCTTGGGATTCTAGGTCATTTCTCTTCATTATGACCTAGTTGAGGGAAGGACATGTATGGTTCATGCATGTCTATAAAGTTGACATTTTTATGAACCACTAGGGTCCCTATAAGCCACCTAGAAATTTTGAGCTAAGGGCTTAACGAATTAAGAGCTAATAATAATAAGATGTCTTCAACTAGTACCCACGACGTGGCCACTAGGTGCCATAACATGTTGAATTAGGGTTTCACGACTGTTTTGTCTAAAGTGAGCCATGACGTCAAGCAAGTCTGCCACAACGTGGGTATTAGATTTTTCACGATTGAGTACTTCGTTAGCCATGACATGGTCATGGACTGGCCACGACATGGACACTAGCTGATGATGATTTTGACTGTTTACTTTGACCTTGACCATTGACTTTTGACCTGGGTTGACTTTTGGTCAAATGGCTAGTTGTAGAGTGTAGACTAAGGTGTGACCTTGTGTGATTCGATAGGTGGGTTGTAGCACCATTTCATGACATTGAGTTGTGGTTTGTCTGATTTTGTGAGAGAGGTGAGTCTTCTCACTATACTGCGTAGGATGCTAGTTGTCTTTGTGACTCTTTCATGTATGTTGGGCGGGGACCGATATGTGGGTGGGGCCTGATGTTATGTATGGTATGTGGTGTTTTAGGGAACTCACTAAGCTTTGTGCTTATGGTTTTGTGGTTTAAACATTTTAGGTACTTTTGATTCCAAAGGGAAGCACCCGACGTGATCGCACAACATCCCCTAGAGTTTATTTCCACATTATCTATTTTGATTTACTATGATATTTTAGAATACAATGAACATTGGTTGGCTTTTGAACAAATGATTGTATGGTTTTAGTGATTTGAAAATGAAAATTTTTATTAGTTTATTTGGGATGTTGCAACTCACTTGGTCAGTTACTAAAAACAAACTATTGCCCTGATATTTAGTGTTGCGCTGCTTCACCACATGTCACCTTGTCAATATCTATTTACACAAAATACTAAGTTCCTGTAAACTTGTCCTGACTAACTGGGAGCTTAATTAATATATTCATTAAAGTGATCATTCACCTGACTACTAACTAATCTTGGTAACTATGTGCACCAAACCAATCAATCTTCCAATTACAACTATTGAACAGTTTAATCCCGTAATCCATTAGCTCAATCTCATATATTAGAAAATTTCTATACACTCGGGTTTATAACTCTTACTGTCCAGATTATGTATTTCACCACAGGATTTATCCACTATCCCTACTTTTGAATTCGCAATAGCACCATATCATGAAAAGATTCAATACCCACTTTAGCACACCAGGTAAACATAATCACAAACAAATTAATAAGATGATACTTTTAACTCGCTAGGGAGCTCGTTTCCTTACATTCTACACTCCACTTATCGATCATAAATGCCGAGAATTCTTCTATCCAACTCCTATATGAAACTTTTCCCCTAAAACTTCCTAAATGACCACACAACCTTATATATACACAAGATTTTTGTTGGGATGTGTTGCTTCCTCTTCTTGACGCGCCGCATTCCCAAACTTCATCTAGAACGACCACATGTCTTGGTCCTTGTCATGCGTCCTTTTTCTTCTGTCACGTGTCACATTGTTTCTACATATTTCCATTGACTAGGACACGTCAACGTGCCGCAACACGCAATTATATGCATCGCGTTTTGGTATTGATCAGTTGACTTTGACCTACACATCACGCCCTATAAGATTTATCCACTAACCTCACTTTTGAATTCAAAATAGCACCATATCACGAATCGCTACCATACACTCGGTGTTCAACACCAACTACAAGACACCATGTAAACATACTCAGAAACAAAGAAATAAAAGGATACCTTTAACTTGCTCAGGTGCTTATGTCCTCGTGTTCTAGCATCCACTTATCGATCGCAAATCCCGATAACTCATCTATCCAGCTTATGACACCAGTCAAATTTTGGTCAAAAATTAATTGATCAATAATCGTAATTGGGATGAACCAAGTGATAGAGTTTGTAACAAGGTTTCCAAAAACATAAAGAACATTGAAATCCGAGTTATAACGAAGAAGTTATGACCAATCGAAAATCTGCGGTAAAACCGGCAAAACACTGTTTAGTGTAAAAAGCGAATTTTCGATAAAAGGATTTTTAGCCTTAACAATCTAAATGAAACTTGTAGAATATGTTAAACCGAGAACGTTCATAAAAAGAACGTGAAAATCCGACTTCGTATGAGGAAGTTATGATTTTTCAAAGTTTCGGTTTAGCAGTAGACAGCTAAAAATTCGAAATATAAATCGATCGATATTTAGCCGACGCAACTTAAACGAGAATCAAAGGTCTCGTCAAAAGTAGCACAACGGTAAAAAGATAGACGAAAATGGACGTCGGATGAAGAAGTTATGAATTTTTAACGGATTCCCATCCCGGTCTGTTTAAAATAATAATATTAAAAATAAAGTCAAAACCAACCGACGAAGTCTAAACGAAATTCGTAGAGTATGATTTTACCTATGCGTGCATATAAAGAACGTCAAAAACGGAGCTCGTATGCAAAAGTTATGATTTTCGCAAGTTTTTGGCACAAAAATAAGAAAATCTTGAAAACCGGGAAATTTCGCATGTCACCCTTCGGACACGTCATCATCACGTGCGAACCTCCACATGTCATCTTCTGGTTGGACCGCGGTACACGTGTTACCTCCTGTGTGGACCGCATCCGAGGTCCAATGAGCTTCGGACAGCCTCGCATCGGACACCCCGGAGACACCCCCTTCGCATACGTGTCAGTCTTTTATTGGACCGAAGTCCGGTCCAATCCGAGCCTCCCATCTGCGAGCCTGCGGTCCGAAGTAAGCCAGAAACCTCACCACCTGTCCGACGCGTGTCACCTTCGCACAGCTTCGGGTCCAAACCTTCGGACTATATATAGCATGCGAGGGCTTCCGAAGAAACCCCATTTTTCACCCCAAAATTTCCCCTTTTTCACATTTTAGCCCCGGAAACTTTCTCACGACCCCCGAAGGCCCCGGTATCACGTCTAAAGCCCGAAGCAAGCCCCGGAGCCCTGGAATTCTCGAGAATTCATCCTCTCTCCTGTCGAAACTCTGCCCAGTTTGAGCCGGTTTCTCGTTAAATAAACTCTTTACGGGAAACGAAACGCTGTTCGAATCACCGCTTATCAAAGTGAGTTCATACCCCTATAATTTACCTTTTCAATGGTTTTTAAATGCTTTTTAGGGGGGGGGGAATACAAGTTTAACACAATAATAAATTGTGTTAATAACTGTATGTGATAATAATCACACAAAGAGTTTTCGTATGCTTTTAAGAATTATCAAATACTTCCAAAATAACTTAAAGCCATGTTAAATCTTAAAAGTCATGTAAACTCTGTTAAATTCTTTGAAAAATGTTTTATAAACTATTTCAAATTATATAATCACCAAAATCATGTTTATATATGTATAAGTATATAAATAAGATTTGAAGGGCTTAGGACTAATGAATTACCTTTTTTCCTTTTCCTTGTTTGGATGTGGAATTAGGGTTGTATTATTTGTCCGAAGGTCGTTTCCTTCTCAATTATATATATTATACATATATAAGTACAAAAGGTTACTCCTTTTGGTATCATTACCTTTGTATCAGGCTGAGCAAAGGTTTTCATCCATGAGAAACCATGCTAATCAGATAGAACATATAAATTGTAATAGGTATAATTTATGATTCAAAACTAAAGATACAAGTATGATTCACGACTGTATACTTTCCAAGGAAATTACCAAAATACATTCAACTATAACAAGATATGTATAATACCTTTAATATACGAACAACATATTAAAGAAGTAAAGATACATAATGTTGGGTTTGCATTAGCAAAGGTACTATACAGAGTACTCGAGTTAGCAAACACGAGGTAATAATACATTAGACCGGGTTTGCATTAACCAAGGGTACGATACAGAGTACCAGAGTAAGCAAACACGAGGTAATAATACATAATTCCGGGTTTGCATTAGCAATGGTACTATATAGAGTACCAGAGTTAGCAAACACGAGGTAATAATTCATGATTCAAGTATACAAGAATACACTGTTTTACAAGAAACTAGGGTTTTGATTCAAGAATATACTGTCAATCATTATTTCAGAATGATTGGGTTTTAATTCAAGAATATACTCTCAATCATTATTTCAGAATGATTGGGTTTTCAAAACTAATATACATGTAACGTTTAATATGCTTTTTATGAGACTCTATATTCAGGTTGTTTAATTCATTTTAGACAACATAGGAAAGTCCTGACATTATAACCAGAATCTCCAGCCAGGGATCGAAACAAGTGTGTGTAGATCTATATCGGGAATTGACAACCCCGCACTCAGGCTGCTAGCTACAGTCCGGCATACACGCCGATGAGTGACAATTGTTATCACCAGTTTAAACGCCCACAAAGCGTTTGTTTCAGGCCATCCGTCATAGTATGGTTATAATAAAAACTACTCATTAAAAAGGTATTAACAATACGTTAGTGTATAAACAAATAAACGAAAGTACACCTTCAAAGTACCAGTTTATAGAATACAAAAATACAATGGTTTAATACAGTTTTCATTAACACCTGGTGGAGCCAGGCACACTCTCAATTACAAGTCTTCAGAAAGGAATACAAATACAAAACAGTAATACAAAGAGAACGGTTTATGGGATTAAACCACTTATCAAATGGAACTTAGTCATTCAATCTCTGTGAACTAGTATAACATAAAAGACCTTTAGTGGTTAATTCTATAATTCTTTAGTTATTACAACAGAGTTGTACATAAGTAATGTCCGATTGACAGTGAAATGTGTGACTTCCGCCTTAGTTCCTGTTCCTTGTTTGGTTGTGGGCTTATGGAAGATACACCCATTTAACTGTCAATTCAATATTATGTTATGTATAATCAGTATAAACTAAGTAATTACAGAGGGAAACTATTGAGGTTATCAGTTAATCACCTCAGGAAATATAGGATTTCCTGGAGAAACCAGTGAACTTATTCAAAGAACTTAGCGTATACTTAACAGAACTAAAATACTTATGAACTCACCAGCTTAAATGATGATCTACTCTTTCCAAATAACTTGTATTCTTAGGATTCCAGTAGACGAGTACACTCCCGAAGCTTTTGAGAAGACTACTTAGTACCGTACTGCGACTCTTGTCTTCTCCTGTACCTACTTCAGTGTTTGAATATGTAATGTTTAAACGCTTATGTAAAACTTATACTTATTAATGCAATGGTTGTTTGTACTTTGATTACTATGTTACATATGTTGTGATACTTACCTAAAGTCCTCCGCCCCCGAACGTTTCTGCCGTTCTGGTTTGGGGGTGCGATACAGCTCCTCTCTAAATCTTTTCTCCTAAAACTTCCCAAATGACCAGACAACTTGATATATCTACACAAGATTTTTGTTGGTTAGCGAACACCGTCTAGAAAGGCTACTTGCCCTGCTCCTTGCCACACATCCCTTTTAGTCTGCCACGTGTCACATCGTCACTACATGTGTCCATCGACTGGGAAATGTCGACGCATCGCGACTCCTAATTACACGCGTTGTATTTTGGTATTGACTAACATTTATGCAGTTGAATTTGACCTATATTTCATGCTTTCCATTTTCATGCACAATCGACTTTAAGAAAAATCCCTCTTTCTAATTACAACAAATAACTTTCACCATTTGTACTTGTTATAAAAACATGTGTACATCCATTTATAGAGGACAAAAATTAATGCATTTTGACATATTTGGTTAATTCTTCGATATAACAAAAATTTGAAATTATTTGGTCAAGTTCTATTATCTTGTTTACAACTTTTGTTTTTGATCTCATCTGAACCTCCTCCCCCCCCCCCCCCACACACACACACACACACATATATATATATATATATATATATATATATATATATATATATATATATATATATATATATATATATATATATATATATATATATATATATAGTTTCATTTGAGAACACCAAAAAGGTTGATACAGAAGAACATATCACAATTTTCTAAATTTTTAGATCTAGTGAAAATTTTAAGGTGTCATTTGTGTAAATTGTGAAACTAATTGGATCAACCTGTAACTTTTAAATGGAATACATTGGTACAAAGGTACTCCTTTACTTAATATTTCCATAAAATCGGTTTCCATTCAAGTAATTGATTATTTTCAGATCATGATTACATCGTTAGCATAAACGTCAATGCTTTTTCATCTCTTAACTAGAAGATCACATAATCAGTCACACACAAAGCATCTGACACGTGTATAATTTGTAAGTGGTCTCTTCTGATTTCAAGATGGTTTACATCTCCATAATTTTTTTATAAATATTCTTTATTGATTTAAAAAAAACCCATAGATGGGTAATACTAGTGTCCATTTTTGTTTTGGTTTTTTCCTAATGATTGAGTTTAAAAAGGAAAAGGCAGCAGATAGGCCCAAGAATGATTAAGGAGTGGGGTTTTCTTGAAGTTTTTTCACACATCAATGTTTTTTGCTTTTGTTGGATTAGTGTCTAAGTCCATAACGATTTTGGTATGTACTTGACCCGATTATGAGCATGGTCCTTTTGGGTTGCCTTCACCATAGCAATATGTAGGATAAATTAAGGAGAGAAATGATTAATTATGATTTATTAATATATTATGAGAATAATATATTAAAGGAGAAATCATAATGTTTAATTAATATTAGTCAAGAATTAATTAAGAATTAATTTTGTGGCTAAAAGAGATTAATTACACTTAGGGGACTGGATTTGTAATTATAAGATAACTGCAATTGGGCTATGGATTACCTAAATAATATAGGTTGGACGAATTCTATGGGAAGCCCATAAGGAATTCGTCCAAGGGATATGTTAAAGGAGTCCATGGGCTGCTTAGGGCTTAAGCAGCCAGATTAGGGTTTCCTAGTTGTAAACCCTAATAGCCTATATGTATATAAAGGACCCTTAAGCCCCAAAAACGTGTACAAGTGTTCCTTTAGGGTTTCCAGCCGTTTTTGGTGCCTCCTCTCTCCTCACTCTTCATCCAAGTTGCTTAGTGGTGTTTGTGACTCCATTAGAGGTGCAACACTTGAGGCACTAAGCTTTCTGAAGCCAAGGATTGATTGTTATTGCTATATAACAATCAAAGGTTAGATCTAAACCCTATTTTATGTTAATATGATTAATTGTATGCTAGATCTACGGTTTATAGCTTTGGATATTCAATTGCATGTTCATTAGACAAACTAGATCCAAAAGCTATTAGGGTTTGCATGTACACCATAGGAATAATGTATTGCTTGAAACCCATCAGTGGTATCAGAGCCTATGGCTGTTTGTTAGTGAATTTGATGCTTGCTTGATCGAAAATTGGCTGAAAAATGATTTTTTTTGAATTTTGGGGCTAGACTCGCCAAGTCCATGACTGAACTCGCCGAGTCCACTGGGTACTCAACGTGTCCAGTGCTGACTCGACGAGTCAGCGAGTCTGGCAGCGTTTTTTGGCGATTTTCTTGCTGTTTTGGCTTGGGATACTTACCATAAACGTTTTTAATTCATAAGATCCGATTTTTATTGATGTTGGGTGATTATCCTTGCCAAAATAGAAGATCATTGTCAAAATTTAGATAATCTTTTGTTTTATTAGATAAAGATTGATTATTTGTAATTTAGATTTGAATTATCTTGTGAAAAAGTTTCAATTTTCCCCTTTAGGTTTTATAGTTTAAATTTGAACTTAAATGTTTTGTTTTTGAAATTTAAATGTTTTGAAAAGTTTCAAAACTTGCCCTCAAGTTTTGGAATTTAAAAGTTGATTAAAAGTTTGATTTTGAAACGTTAAATTCTAAAACCCTCGCATTTTGAAAAGTTTAAATTACACCCTTATGGTTTTGTTAATTAATTAAAGTGTATAATTAAAAGAGAGTTAATAAATCCATAATGTTTTGGTTTACATTTGATTAAATTAAAAGTATAATTTATTAAATTGAACCACCTAATATTTTAAAAGTGTAAAATACACCCTATACTATATATATGTAACATTAAAAGTCTAATATTATATATATGAGTAAAGAGTCAGTCTTACCGTTAGTAGGCCTCATTCACGAAGCTGGTCTATAAGGGGTGTTTAAGGAAATTGCCTATAAAATGGCGATTGAATGGGTATCCACTCTTACCCACCGCACTCTTGACTAGTGGAGGGTCATTAGCCGAACGGGTAGGATAGGACGAAACCTTCCATTATAAGTATAATGAAGTACAAAGTAACTACATGCTTTTACAAATTCCCAAATCATAGTTACTTTAGGAAAAATGTGGAATTGTATGCTAATCCATGGAATTACACTTTGTACCCTTGTCGAAACGTTAGTGGAGCGTGTGTGGTTAACCGGCACTCTAATTTGGGTTTGGCATTGGTGGCGAAGGGTGGCTCGATGTTTATCATAGATCAATTGAGCGTGTGTGGCTAACCGGCACATTGATTAGGTGATAGTAGCAATTGGGTGCACCACGTGATTCGTATGGTTATTCACACCTTGTTTGTGATCCTCGGCATCCCAGTCGCAAACTTGAAGGGCATAATCGAGATTAAACATGCCATTGAAAAGTTCAATGAATCTCAAAAGATCTAGGAGTTTCAATTCATTTAAAACTTAAACGTCTTTTTCGTTTTTCATGGTGGAAATTGGTAAATCGTCATTTACCTACCTTCAAATATTCTGCAACTAGATTACGGCATCCCTCTTCTAGGTTGTAGAGTATTGTGTTGAATCCTAGCCTTGATGTTTCATTTGGGTGTTACATCAAGGATTTTTTATCAACTAACTTGATTTTTCTCCTGTTTTGTAGATGTCTAAATCTTACAATGGTCTTCCCAAGTTCCTTGGAACAAGCTTTCCAAATGAAGATGACGTTCCACGATACGATCAAGGAAATGAGAGTCATGCTTCACTTCCTCCACCTCCTCCAATTAATCTCCCTAACCCACAAGTTCAAAGGCTTGAAAAGTTCAAGCTCACTCAAGCCCTTTTGGCAAGTAAACACGAAGATGGAAAACCTGTGTGTGCACACATCTTAGAGATGAAGTCACACATTTAGAGGTTAAGGATGATGGGTGTCGATATCTCAGAGATGTTGGTTGTTGACTGGGTTCTTCAGTCGCTTCCTGAATCATATAGTGAGTTCGTTAGAGAGTACTATATGATGGACCACGACGTGACCCTCATTGATTTGACCTATTTGCTGATAGCAGCTGAATCAGCAATGATCTGGCCTACTGATCAAGAAAATTTGTCTTGTGAATCAAACTCCCAAACTTCAATGGACATTGAAAATGGTGACATTGGAAATCCAGAAAATGTAAATTCTGAGATAGTTCCTTGTGCTATTCCAAAAGAGTCCATTTGTTTCTATTGCCAAGAGAAGGGGCATTGGAGAGGAAGCTGCCCTATTTACCTGAGAGATCTAAGAGATGGGAGAGTAAAGATGTATGGCTCTACTTCAGGTAAAATCCATTGACTAACTCTATAAGTTCCTATTTTTGATTCTTAATACATGATGTGATAAGATTACATTTTGATGTTTTGCAGGATCGAAGAAAAGAAAGGAAACTTAAGGAAGATGCGTGCTGAATCTGATCACGAAGAAATGGATTTCGATCGCATGGATTCAAAGATCGGATTTTTGAGCTGCTACTTTAGAGTTAGGGTAGATTGCTAAGAAATATGTAATAGCATAGTTTTTCAGTTGAATTGCATTATAAGGACAAATTTTTCCGCAATAAAATAAATTTTGATTTTATCTTACTTATTTATCCTTGCAATGGTATGATGAAAAATTGATGTTTAATTGTTTCTATTATTAGCAATAATGGATTTGATTCTTAATTATGTTATTTGTAGAAATGTCGAGAATTTGCCAAATAAGGGAAGATTTTCATCGCCCAAGTTTCAATTGGACAGAAACTTGGAATCATACAACTTGGTTGCGTGATGAATGAGAAACTTCATATTTGGAAATTAGACTAATTCTTTGGCAAAGTGTCAAAAGAAGGACTAGGAGATCGAGTACACTAGGTTATGCGTTGATCAAGTTCCCCATAACAGTGATAAAGATATTCGTCATGATTTACTAAAGTTTAGTAAATATGGTTATACTTATAAGATTAAGTATAATTCTGAGTTAATTGAAAGAGTTTCAATCAATAGCAGAACGAATAAGAAGAATCAAGTAGGTAGAAAGATACAAGTTTCTCTATTCTAAGAAGAAGGGAGAGTACCTTTTATTGTGTTTTATGATAAGTCTTAATGATTAAGAACTATTTCTCAATTGGTCCTCTAAGTGAGTCTTAGTGCATTTGTATGTCTAAGAAGAGGAATCGAGAATTATGGAAATAGTCAAATCAAGAAGTCAATCATACTTCGTTCCAATATCAAGTCTTAGATCAAGATTGTGACATGAGTGACAAGTCTTTAGTAGGTTTATAACACTCAACAAATGTGGAATTGGAAAAAGTCTTCTTATTCCTGCACATTTGAGATTGGTAAGTTGTGATGTCTTGGATAAGACAGAGACCAACTAGAACCAATTATGTGAAGTGATAGTCTTGATAAAAACTACACTAACTGTTGAATATTTGTTTTGTCAAGGAATGTTTCTTGACAAGAGAATCTTATATGTCAAGGAGTAAGTGGGAGTCTTAATGGTCTTGAAAGGTTTCAAGAACAAATCAAGAGTTAAACCTAGTTGATCATCACTAGCACACGACTTGAGGATTAAAGCCTATCGTGGATGACATACTCTTTTTCTGTGCCATTCCAACTGAGTTAATTATGGATGTGAGTTCTATGAGTTCTCATTTGAATGCATAAAGACAAAGCACCTTGATCAATGGAAAGTACATTGATATGAAAGGATGAGTTGCTTGGAAGACATGGTGGGCATTCATGTTACCATGAGGCAAGAAATCGAGATTGAGCACGTTCGGTCCATATGATTTTGGATTTGTCGCAAACTTTGGTTTTGACAAATTCACATGGATAGGAACACATACACTTTAAAATCTAAGTGTCATGAGGTTTCCTTCCTTCATGAAAATGATTGTAAGGAAATGCTTTCACTAAGAGAGATTTTAAGAAGATTGCAATTGTGAAAATTGTATTCGCAAATTCGATTATGATTACGACATCCCTCTTCATAGTTCGAATTGTGAGATTTGGCAATTAGTCTGAACTTTTGGGACTTAGTAACATAAATTCTGAATTGTTTAGACACACATTTGAGCTATCTAAGGCAAAGGTGTATGAGCTTAAAAGGCTTAGATAAAGGTTTATCAAAGCATTAGGTATTAGAAATATGAACTTAAGGAATTCAATAAGCATTGTTTTCTGGAAGTTCAATTGTTTTCTGAATACATGTCAAAGCTAGTGGGAGCATAAGTGTTATGCTGGTAAGAAAATAATCATCATGTTAGTGGGAGCATGATTATTATGGTAAGTATTGCAAGTTAGCAATATTAATTATAGAAAACAAATATTAACTTTGCAAAGTTGTAGGGGTTGAAAAGTTGTTTTGCTATAATTAAGGGAGAGAATATTATACTTCGTTTCAAATTCTAAAGCTTAGATCGAGAAATGTTAATAAAATTTAGTCAAGGATACATAGTGCATTCTCAAAATTCGTTTATGATTACGGCATCCCTCTTCATAGTTCGAATTGTGGGAACATGGCACATAAAATATTATGGCAGAAGGATGATAAAGTATCACGTCTTTATGTGAGACATTATGCATCGTGCCCAATACGCTTCGGGTATAGGATCGATTGCATATGCTATAATATTTGACCATTCTAAAATTTTCCAAATGCCTAGGGCATTAAGAGGGAAAAAGGACTAGAACGGCTTTGCTAAAATAATTAAACAACTATCAAAGGACGATCTAAGGTTCGCCAAGGATTTGTTGCTTGTGAGTAGTTGGAAGTATAGTATTGGATGGACCATATTGACATTATTATGAATAGATAAGATTCTATTTAGAATGAGTTGTCATATGGCAAATATGGAAATGATTTCCATATTGGGAGTTGGAAATTGAGAACTTATGTCTAGATTAGAAAACTTTATGCAAAAGGATGTTCAAAGGAATGTACTTTGAGTGAGAGACATCACATCTATAGAATTGTTTGTAACAATTTCTGATAGAGACCTTGTAATTTCATTAGCCAAGTCCTGGTGACTTTTGTGCTATGACTTTGCGAAAGGATCGTTGCATAAAATGTTAGAATCTAACGTATTCTAGTAGTGGCAAGAACCTTGTGTTCTTACACTAACGATGAGGATTAGGAATTGTGTAATGAGCATCATTGGAAAAGTTTTCAATTGATCTATTTCACAAAGCATGGACCATAGGAAACAAAGTGTGCATGCTTGGAGCATGGGACAATTATTGTTGTAATTCAAGTAATAAGTTGATTTTCTAAAACAGTAAGCAATGAATAATGAGTAATCAATATGGTGTTTAAATAAAAGTGTTTTATTTACGCTCAAAAGTTTTGGGGCCATAAAGGATTAAGTATTATCGTTGTGTTTCATTTTACATGTTTTGACTTCCAGAATAACTGGGTTATTCAAACCTCCATAGTCGGTCATACGTTGGAAGTAGGTATGAAGGAAGACTGTCATGAATCTGTCTGTAGATTGTCTAAGTGTTTAGACACAGCACAAGTTTGCTGCAGAGTTCATGAGTGCTTTAATAAGATTAGAGTATTGGATCAAACCCACGCTCACTTGAATCACTTCATGGTTTTTATCATGAGTAATTGTGCGACGATAATATTGTATATTCTTGAAACCAAGACGTGTGAGTTGTTACTTTCTGATCGGTTGCACATTGATGATAAGTAAACGCACCAGTAACTTGGTGTTATAAAACTTATTATTGTGTGTGATCCGATTAGTAGGTGCAAGCAAGCATTTGAGTCGAAGTTTATCCATTCCTTTTACCCAAAGTGGGATAAAAGCAATATATGTGGGGCCCTCGATGATTTAGTGATGACACCCTAAGCGCTTGGCCAAGCCGGGACTAAGTTGATGTGTTCAATTGTACTCTGTTGTCAGTCGTCATAAATCGGAAGTCGAGAAACAGTATAGAGAGAATGATCAAATTCATGTCTTGTGTCTATACGATATCTTGAGAATGGAGGAATATATATATATATATATATATATATATATATATATATATATATATATATATATATATAGTTTCATTTGAGAACACCAAAAAGGTTGATATAGAAGAACATATCACAATTGTCTAAATTTTTAGATCTAGTGAAAATTTTAAGGTGTCATTTGTGTAAATTGTGAAACTAATTGAATCAACCTGTAACTTTTAAATGGAATACATAGGTACAAAGGTACTCCTTTACTTAATATTTCCATAAAATCGGTTTCCATTCAAGTAATTGATTATTTTCAGATCATGATTACATCGTTAGCATAAACGTCAATGCTTTTTCATCTCTTAACTAGAAGATCACATAATCAGTCACACACAAAGCATCTGACACGTGTATAATTTGTAAGTGGTCTCTCCTGATTTCAAGATGGTTTACATCTCCATAATTTTTTATAAAGATTCTTTATTGATTTAAAAAAAACCCATAGATGGGTAATACTAGTGTCCATTTTTGTTTTGGTTTTTTCCTAATGATTGAGTTTAAAAAGGAAAAGGCAGCAGATAGGCCCAAGAATGATTAAGGAGTGGGTTTTTCTTGAAGTTTTTTCACACATCAATGTTTTTTGCTTTTGTTGGATTAGTGTCTAAGTCCATAACTATTTTGGTATGTACTTGACCCGATTATGAGCATGGTCCTTTTGGGTTGCCTTCACCATAGCAATATGTAGGATAAATTAAGGAGAGAAATGATTAATTATGATTTATTAATATATTATGAGAATAATATATTAAAGGAGAAATCATAATGTTTAATTAATATTAGTCAAGAATTAATTAAGAATTAATTTTGTGGCTAAAAGAGATTAATTACACTTAGGGGACTGGATTTGTAATTATAAGATAACTGCAATTGGGCTATGGATTACCTAAATAATATAGGTTGGACGAATTCTATGGGAAGCCCATAAGGAATTCGTCCAAGGGATATGTTAAAGGAGTCCATGGGCTACTTAGGGCTTAAGCAGCCAGATTAGGGTTTCCTAGTTGTAAACCCTAATAGCCTACATGTATATAAAGGACCCTTAAGCCCCAAAAACGTGTACAAGTGTTCCTTTAGGGTTTCCAGCCGTTTTTGGTGCCTCCTCTCTCCTCCCTCTTCATCCAAGTTGCTTAGTGGTGTTTGTGACTCCATTAGAGGTGCAACACTTGAGGCACTAAGCTTTCTGAAGCCAAGGATTGATTGTTATTGCTATATAACAATCAAAGGTTAGATCTAAACCCTATTTTATGTTAATATGATTAATTGTATGCTAGATCTACGGTTTATAGCTTTGGATATTCAATTGCATGTTCATTAGACAAACTAGATCCAAAAGCTATTAGGGTTTGCATGTACACCATAGGAATGATGTATTGCTTGAAACCCATCAGTTTTCTCATTTGACTCACACATAAACACAAAAAAGCAACCCAATTCTCGTATTCTTTGTTTCTTTCCAGACATGTAAATTAGAAAAGAAAGGGGAAGGGGTGAGAAGTACATAATTCATAAAAATCAGAAAGGGGAAGAGGGAGAAGATTTGGTTTTGTTGTTCTCAACAGGAAGGGTGTAATTGCTATTTTTTCGATTAGGATAAGAAAGAGGACCAACCTACAATTTGAGTTCAAGGAATGAAGGGATGGAGGGTGTGTTTGTTCCCTCTTTTTCTTCCATTAAGAAAAATCACAAGTGAAAGAGGAGTGCACCAATAGAAAGAAATAATAATTAAAACCCTTTTTATTCATTTTGAGTTCAAGGGAGAATGAGGATATGATCATTAGAAGGTGTGTCTTGCTTCTCTTTTCCTACCACTAGGAACATATACAAGAGCAAAAGGAGGGCACTACTGAATTTTTGTTTGCTTCATTTTGCTTTATATAGAACATATACATAACCTTGGTTCACTCCATTTGACCATTCACTTTCTTGATTTTGAGCTCATCTTCTCCGATCATAGCGCTCGTTCATCTCTAACCATTTTCCTCTTGTCTACAAACCTATAATTATCCAACACAAATCCAAATAAAAAATCATTCTTGTAACCCCATATTCATAAAACATAGTTTCCAGAAACCTAGGTTTATAGAATGTGTTTGTGTGTGTTGATTTTGATGGAATATGTGCACACAAACAAGAGCCACAAAGGCAATGAAAGCAAACAAAAAACACATATTCCATTAGAGGATCACAAGTTCAATCAATCAGTTATGAAAGGATGTTTTTAATCAATCCAAGATGTAATCAGAGTTTAAATGTACACAGAAAAGTAAATAAAAACTGGTTTCATCTCATATTCTTCCGGAGAGGGAAGAAGTACATTTGAGAGAGAAAAGCTTAGTGCACCAGTTGCAAAAGTTACAAATGACGTAGGTACCTAGACTATTTATAGTGTACTCGACGGATACAAATTAGGACTTTGACATTAATAGTGAAACA
Organism: Lactuca virosa; assembly: GCF_052849685.1. NCBI lineage: Eukaryota > Viridiplantae > Streptophyta > Magnoliopsida > Asterales > Asteraceae > Lactuca > Lactuca virosa. Next base: position 299,987,583 of record NC_136433.1, on the reverse strand, counting down.
ACACATCTTCATGATAAAATACGTACACTATCAAAGTCATGAAGACCTTCGATATTGACAAACGATTTCGCTACTAAGACACCTACCTAAGGCTTCGATATATCACAACAAATATGACCTTACAATCTCCCCCTTTGTGATCAATATCAGACCTTTAAACAGTGGGTAAATTCTTTATCACTTGCAGCAAAACTCTTCTAATCTCCATATACCACACGATGATCTTCCTTATCTTCAATCTATCTTCATTTGTATTCTTCTTGTAATTGTTGATACAAATAAGGACACTAGACAGATTCTGATTTGAATATCTTTCTACATCGTCAGTACGGAAGAAGAATTTATTTTTCCCTCCCTTCATGTTCTTTCCTTAAAAGACAACTCCCAGAGGTTGATTGATGATTTCACCGCCTTCATAATCACCAATATTCATTTTTCCCTTCAATAGTGACTTAGGAATCTTTGACTTCTTGTTGAAAGCAGTAGCTAACTCAAAATTTGTTAATGCTAGATTAGCAAAGTAATAGTCTAAGAAGCACTTTATGTGACCATACCTAACGATGTACGAATCTTTTTCTTGAACTTGGTGATTATTCATGTCCCCCATAATCTTCGTAATAGTGATGATATCATTTAAATTCATCAAGGCGAAGTCGGCAATCGTAAAGTAAAAAAGAACATTATTTTCCCTGACAACACCATATTGATAGTTGTGCAAGACTCCTTCAAACATAACATCAACATTTATCGATATAAGTTTGACTATCTTCACCAAAGACCAAACATCTTCTTCCTTCTTTCCAAGAACAACATGAAAACGAATCTTCATACTTTTATATTCTTCGGTATCATGAAAACTCTCAGCAAGCTTAAACTGAGCATGAGTGAACATGGCATGATTAACTAGAAAGTCCAGTCGATTGAAATCTAAGTCATCGGTGGCGTAACTTCTCTTTGGCCTTTTTATCAAATGCATCCACTTCGCCATAAGCCACATTTTCAATTGTTTTGTAACATTACACCTTGTTTGGATATCCCTTATTAAGACCGGGTGGGTCATTTGCTCTCATTCTCATAATGATGTTCAACTGCTTCATTCTTTCAATCTCAAGCTCTTGTAGTTTCTTCTTCTCTTTTTCTGTAGGATCCACTTTAACACATTTTTCTTTATCTTTTGGATCAAAATTAGTAACAAGTTTGACTATTGAAGAACCTGAGCCTCCTTCATTTATGTTTAATCCTTTCTTCGATTGGAGATTTGACATAACTACTTCGACATTTGGAATAGTAGTTTTTATCGAAGTTGTCGTAATTGATTTCACCAGGAGTGAGGTTGGAAGTTGAGTAGGAAACACCTTCCAAAATATATTTCCTTTGTCTTCTCCACCATCTTTCAATGAACCACCCCCTTATCTCCCCATTGTGACACAATCATGGTTGGGCATGGAGCATTAGTGGGTAATCGATGAACAAGATCCAATATTAGAGCAATTTGTGTTTTGAAACATGATTCCAGTGAAGAAAAAACAAAATAAATTTGTTCTTGAGATATCAAAGTTGTTGATGGAAAATCAAACTTCGATAATCTTTCATGAAAACTTGTAAGAGAGTTCTCAACAGTTGTAAAAACTTTCACGTCTGATTCTTTCTTTGAACTTAATACTTCATCATAATCTTTGTTGAAAGAAACTTCGTGTAGCACTTAGAAGAACATCAATATTTTTTGTTACACCATCACAAAAAATATTCAGCTTTTTGACTTCCTTTGTAAACAAATCAGTCAATTATTGAACTTTTAAAATAATTGACTCTTTTGATTAGGTAACCATCTATTTAAACAATATATGCCTTTCACGAGCAACATTTTGTAATTCATGAACTTGATGTTTGTAAGAACTAGACTGGGTAGCAAGACGTTCTTCTAAACTCGTAACAGCAGTAGTTATCAAATTCTTCGTCCTCGACTCTTGAGACATCAATAAAGACTCAACCTTTTCCCCACTTACAAAAGACTTCCCAGAATTATCATTCAAAAACATAAGTATAATGTTGAGTTTGGAGTTAAGAATTTTATACTGTTTGCCTGAATGATGGCACTGTCAAACTCTAACTCAACAAATTTAATCAATTCATCCTCTTCTTTGGTATTTGGCGGTTCTTGATCCGTAGATTGAGAAGAGAATAAAGAAGCGATAAGCCTATTGATGATACATGAAAATGTAAGAGAAAGAACAGGAAGTGTTTTTGGTGTAATAGTTGAAGTTGCTGGTGGAGACAAAGGTGGTGCTGGTGAATGAATAGTTGAAGTATCTGGAGCGGATATCGAAGTATGCTAACCCATAGTAACATTTGAGTGAACTTTGTCGTCTCAAGAAGAAAAGTTGAGATTTTTGCACCAGAATTGATGTTTGTATCCTTATTAGATGCGTGTACATTGACATATGGATTGCTTGTCTCCTCGCTATGCGCTTTTAGTGGCATCCTTTCTTGGTGAAACATGATCATCAGTGTCAACAACTGCATCGTTTGTCTCTTCGCTATCATAATGTTCTTCAAAAACTTTTAGTGGAGGCTTCTATCACACCCCCAAACCGGAACGGCAGAAATTGTAACGTCCGTGTTTCTAGGCTAGGCATTAATGATGATGTAACAGTCTAGGTTAACCTTTGCAACTCGTTTTGAAATAATAAAAAAATGTATTATTTGAGTATTATGTGTTTTATGCTTAATTGTGTGACTTAAATGAATTAATGATAAAAATAAGCGTTAAAATAAAATCTTAGATAAACCCAATATCTATGAAGGAAGTTGTAGTGGCCGTGACAAGGATTCCGGATATATATAGAATGCCGAAATCCGAGTTATAACGAAGAAGTTATGACATGTCGAAGTTTCGCGACAGAACCGGTACGACACTGCGTGACGTAAATAGTGAATTTACGATAGAGCGATTTTTAGCCTTAGCTATCTAAACGAAAGTCGTAGAATACGTTAAACCGAGAGCATGCATAAAAAGAACGTCTAAATCTGACTTCGTATGAGGAAGTTATGATTTTTCGAAGTTTCGACTTAACAGTATGCAACCCAAAGTTCAAATATGAGATCGAGCGAGTTCTAGCCGAAAAAATCTAAACGAGAATCAAAGAGCTCGTTAATAGTAGTGCAACGGTAAAAAGACAGACGAAAACGGACGTCGGATGAAGAAGTTATGAATTTTTAACGGACTCTTCCTGTCCCGGCCTGTTAAAAATATAACTTTAAAGAAAAGTCAAACTTATCCGACAGAGTCTAAACAAAAGTTCTAGAGCATAGTCTCACCTACGCGTGGATATAAAGAACGTCAAAAACGGAGCTCGTATGCAAAAGATATGAATTTTTGAAGTTTTTTTTAAATAAAAATAAATAAGAAATTTCGAAGCTTATCCGAAGCGAACGCCCTTCGTTCCGAGGGAACGCCCCGTGTTCGCAATGCAGGGCCTCGGATGAGCCACGTCGTAGCTGACACAAGCTTGCATCGGATAAGACCTCACCCCGCTCCTACGCGCAACGTTCGAAGGAACGCCCAGCGTTCAGGGAACGCGCTGCGTCCCTCGCAGGCACGGGCAGCGTACCGAGGGTCAGGCTCCTCCTATAAATAGGATGCGAGGCCTCCGGGGGTTGTTGCCAATTTTCTATTCCTTTCACCCTTTTCTTTCTTCTACTTGGCGAGAAATACCCCCCCAAGTCCCGGTAACATCCCGACACCCGAAGCAAGTCCCGAATCTCGGAAGATCCCGAGAAAAAGAGTTTTCGAGCCGAAACTCTGTCCGCGAGAAGCCCGGTTTTTGGAGAAAACATCACAGTTTCATCGAAGAATATTAATTTAAGAGCCGTAGTGTTGTCCGATCATCGTCTTATCAAGTGAGTGTGTAGTCATTTTCTTCTAACACATAGATATGAATTATTCTCTATAAAATACGTGCTATGTGTTTATATATTATCTGTTATTTGGAATGAGTATTGAATGAATATTTTATACAGGTTTTAAGCTGTATATGAATGTATATATATTTTTATCTACAAATATGTTGGGTAGAACGTGGGTAGATAGTTGATGTGTGATGAAATAAAATGATGAGAGGCCTCGATGTTGTTGTTGATCTACTCATCTAGCGGAGTATGGATGACGACAACAGACTCTTTCTAGACAGTCTAGTGGAACGTTGGCAGGTTCAGAACCTGTAGGTGTTTGTGAATGATGTGTTCACCGGTGTACTCTATCCCCCTCATGGTTGCCTTTAGGACATTTATTGTTGAGGAACCCCCCTTTGCAGTAGTGTCCATCCCGATGAAAATCCTTAGACTAGGTCCCTTGTGATAGTTGTTTTTAGGGACGTAAAGTGAGGATAACGGGAATGGGTAATCGGGTTATTGTTGGTTGATGAAATTAATATAATTATTTATTGTGGGTTGAAAACCCTATATGCTCACCAGGCTCCCAAGCCTGACCCACTCAGTTTTCTTTGTATTACAGGTAGTGGCACCAGAGCATAAGTTGGATGTCTTATCAAGATATTTTGGATTATAGGCCAGTAGTTGTAAATAACTGTTGTAAGGTCTATTTTGAATTGTTTATGCTTTTGGTCTGTATGACATCCCGAGATTTTGTTATATAATGAAAATACATTTCTTTAAGAAATGTTTGATAAATTTTTATCATATTTTGTTTTGGGAACAAATTCCGCAACTCTTTTAATCAATGGATTACTCTGAATTTTATTTTAAAAAGCATAAATTAAACCGGTCTTTTCTGGCCGTGATTTTGGGGGATGTCACACGTTCGGGGGCGGAGGACGTCATGTTTAGTATCACAACACATGCATCGTAGTAATCAAAATAACAAACAACCATTGCATTAATATTAAAGTGTTTACAAAGTATGTGATTCACAAAAGATTGAACCCAAAAGTAAATAACAAAACAAGACATGAAGCTACTATACTCCATCTTCTGAATCCCAGTGTACGTACCTGTCTACTAGTTTCCTAAGAATACAAGTTATTTTGAAAGAGTAGAACAGCATTTAAGCTGGTGAGTTCATAAGTATTTTAGTTATGAAAAGTAAACTGTAAGTTCTTTAGAAAAGTTCGCCTGTTCCTCCAGAAAATCCTATATTTTCTGATGTGATGAATGATAAGTAAAAATGACTCTACAATTCCTTCTATGAGTACTAAATGGATACAAGCTATATACAATTTAGAGTAAACAGACAATCGATTGTGTGAATCTGCCCTAAGCCCACAACCAAACAAGGAACAGGAAGTAAGGCGGAAAGCACACATCCCATTGTTTGTTAGATCTTCATTTTATATAACCCTGGCGTATTCATTTGGTACTTACGGAGTTAACTATGATAGTTCTTTATATTTGAAGAAAACATTCTTTAAGAAAATCATATATTTCCTTTAGTAAAAATGGTAACCACAATAGTTCCTTCTATAATCACTTAGTTTATACTAATTATATATAATCTAATATCGAACGGACAATTAAATGTGTGAATCTGCCCTAAGTCCACAACCAAACAAGGAACAGGAAGGAAGGCGGAAAACACACATCCAATTGCCTATCGAATATTAATTATATATAACCCTGGTATATAAACTAAGGTATTATAGAATTAACCACTAAAGGTCCTTGTCACACCCCCAAACCAGACGGCGGAAACGTCCGGGGGTGGATGACTTCATTTGTAGTATCACAACACATGCATTTATAGAAATCAAAGTACAAACAACCACTGCATTAATAAGTAAAAGTTTATACATGTGTTCAATCATAGTATATTGACACTAAAATAATTGATACAAAATATAGAAGACATGACTCAAAATGACTCCGTCTTCTCAGAAGCTTGGGGAGTACCTATCTACCGATTCCCTGAGAATACATGTAATTTGAAAAGGAGTATCAACATAAAGTTGAGTGAGTGCATAAGTATTTATGTTTGAAAGCTTGTTTTCTATTCATTGAATATGTAAAACTGTTCCAGAAAATCCTATATTTTCTTTTGTATATGAAAATTAGTGTTAATCCCATAAAACCGTTCCGTTTGTAAACCAATATTCTGTATTTGAATTTCCTTTGTAAAACATGTAAATGTAATTGTGCCGGGTTCCACCAGCTGTTATGGTAAACTGTAATGTAAAACTGTAATGTAAAACTGTGAATTGTATCTTTGTAAAGTTAGTATTTTGAAATGTACTCAAGTTTAGTTAATTATACACTAACCGTATTGTTTAATATCTTTTTCATGAGTTTGTTATAACCATACAATGACTAGATGGCCTGATACGACGCTTTGGAGGCGTCGGAAATGTTGATGACAATTGTCACCCCAGACCTGTCGGTCTAACTGTAGCTAACAGTTTAGGTGCGGGATTGTCAATCACATATAGATCTATACACATTTGTTTCAATCCCTATGATGGAGATTCTGGTTATAATATCAGGACTTTAACTATGTTGTTTAAATGTAATAACAACCTAAACATATTAACTCCTAGAAAAGTATATAGATGTTACGTGTATAATAACGATGAAAAATCAATCATTCTGAAATAAATGATTGTTAGTAAGTTTCTTGTTTAGTATTCTTGAAATGTATTTGTAAATTGTTCACACTTGTGTGGTTTTGAATCCAACCCTTATTATTGTAAAACAATGTACTAGCGTATACTTGACTCGTGTATTAGTGTTCTTGAATCATAAATTATACCTATTATAATTTATATGTATTTTCTGTATTGATACTAACTGTTCATGAATGCAACCCCTTGCTCAACAAGTTACAAAGAGTATTGAAACTGAATGAAATAACCTATATATTTTTATATACATATACAATTATATAAATATGATTTTTGGGGAAAAATATAAGTTGGTATAACCTTTTAAAGAATTTAAACACTTTAAAATATTTGTGATGACTTGATGTCATTTTAACGCTATATGAAATCATTTGTAACACAAAATCTTTGTGTTAGACTTGTATCCCCCTCCCCTTAAAACTGTAAAAAGTATGAAAAATGTGGGGGGTATGAACTCACTTGATAAGTGGTGAATCGGGCAGCATTTCGTTTCTAGTAATGATCTTTCTGGACGTAACCGCGACTTTCTGGTGAAAAACTGGGCTTCACGCGGGCAGAGTTTCGACGGGAACTTCGGGGTGTCGGGATTTGCGTCCTGTGCTAGGAGTGTTACCGGGGCTTCGGGGTGGTTTAGAGGGGCTTGAGAGGTGTTTTAAGGAGAAAGAAATGAGTAAGGAAGCAGCCAAACCCGGGCAGCCTCGCATCATATTTATAGGGGTTGGATGAACCTCGGACGCAGGGCGTACCTGCGAGGAACGTTGGGCGTTCCGGAGCGCAGGGCGTTCCCTTCACGCACGCAACACGTTCTGTGACCTCCGTGCGTCATTGCTGACCGAAGCCTCGGACGGAGCACGTGATGTGACCAGGGGCGACGTGGACTAACCGAAACCCTGCATTGCGAACGCGGGGCGTTCCCTCGGAACTCATGGCGTTCACTTCGGACCAGCCTCGAAGTGTGTGCCCAGAACTTTAAAAATCCGTAACTTTCACGTACGAGCTCCGTTTTTGACGTTCTTTATATCCACGCATAGGTGAGATTATGCTCTACAAATTTCGTTTAGACTCCGTCGGCTAATTTTGAATTTATTTTTAATATTATATTTTTAACAGGCCGGGACAGGAAAAGTTCGTTAAAAATGCATAACTTCTTCATCCGACGCCCGTTTTCGTCTGTCTTTTTATCGTCGTACTACTAATGTCGAGATCTTCAATTCTCGTTTAGGTTGCGTCGGCTAAAAAGTCACTCGATCTCTATTCGAGTTTTTAGCTGTCTACTGATGTGTCCGAAACTTGGAAAAATCATAACTTCCTCATACGAAGTCAGATTTGGACGTTCTTTTTATGTATGTTTACGGTTTAATGAGATCTACGATTTTCATTTAGATACCTAAGGCTAGAAGTATTTTATTGAGATTTTGCTTTTTACGCTTAACAGTGTTTTACCGGTTTTGACGCGGATCTTTGATTGGTCATAACTTCTTCGTTATAACTCGGATTTGAGTGTTCTTTATATTTCTGAAAACCTTGACACGATATCTATCATTTTATGCAACCCAATTGAGACTTTTGAACATTTCATTTTTGACGCTATTTTTATTATATCAAAAATAGATTACCATACTTGACTTTAGGTCATTATATTGACTTGAAATATCGGGTTGTCACATCATACCCCCGTTAGAGGGAATTTCGTGCCGAAATTAATTCTAAGATAAGCATTTATGGACTAAGGAAGATATGCGGGTATTTTTTGTTTCATCTAATCTGCGCGCTCCCAGGTGTATTCAGGTCCTCGCTTGGCATTCCTGCGGACCTTCACAATGGGTATGCGACTTTGTTTTGTTCTTTTAATTTCCCTATCCATGATTTCTACTGGCCCTTCTACGAAGTGGAAACTCTCGTTGATTTCAATTTCGTCCAGAGGGATGACGAGGGTCTCATCAGACAAGCACTTCTTTAAGTTTGACACATGAAAGGTAGGATGTACGTTATTGAGTTCCTGCGGTAATCGAAGTTTGTATGCTACCGGGCCAATCCTGGCAAGGATCTCGAATGGTCCGATATACCTTGGATTTAGTTTTCCATGTTTTCCAAAACGTATTAATCCCTTCCAGGGTGAGACCTTCAATAGGACGCGATCACCAACTCGAAATTCTAAGGGTTTTCTCTTTTTGTCAGCGTAACTTTTTTGTATATCTCTGGAAGCTTTAAGTCGTTCCCGAATTTGTACGATCTTCTCCGTAGTTTCTCGAATGATTTCCGGACCTGTGAGAGTACTGTCTGGAGCTTAACTTCTAGCTAGTTGCGTACCACCCACTTCTGCCCAGCACAGAGGTGATCTGTACTTGCGGCCATATAGAGCTTCAAATGGAGCAGCCTTTATGCTAGTGTGATAACTATTGTTGTAAGAGAACTCGACAAGGGTTAAATGAGTATCCCATGCCTTCCCAAAGTCTATCACGCAGGCTCGCAACTTATCTTCTAAAGTTTGATTCGTTCTCTCACTTTGTCCGTCCGTTTGTGGATGGTAAGCTGTACTTATGTCCAGCCTAGTTCCCAGAGATTTTTGTAAAGACTGCCAGAAACGAGGGGTGAATCTGCTATCTCACTCTGAGATAATAGATATTGGCACATCGTTCAGTCTAAAAATCTCTTTGAGGTAAGTTCTTGTTAGCTTCTCCATCTTGTCGGTTTCTTTTATTGGCAGAAAGTGTGCGGATTTGGTCAATCTATCGACAATCACCCCAAATGGTTTCATAACCACCCTTTGTCTTGGGTAATTTAGTTATGAAAGCCATTGCATGGATTATGCCCGATTCATCTAATACAGTTCCGTGTATACAAGTCGTATATAGTTAAGATTGAAAAGGCAGTCGAATAAATGATTCATCTCTAAGCCCACATCCAGACAAGGAAAAGGAGTCAAAGTGGAATCATCAATTCTAAGCCTGTAGAATCTTAATTACGTACTACTCTTATGTATACATTTAATGGTATTAGATAAACCGAATAAATTTTTGGGGTCTTTGTTAGTGAATTTGACTTTCTGTGCGAGTAGTATTCCTGGAAACTCTGTTGGCGGTACTTTGAGCAAAGTTATAGAAAATTTGGTGCTCCTCACGTGGCTACTTTGGGGTTTTTTGAAGCAAGAAATGATTTGGAGGTTTTTGTTGGTACCGTTTGATAGGGGTTCGCTAGACGTTTGGTCACAGAGAAGGATCTTTCCGTAGAATATGAAATTAGTACAGTGAGGATTAGTTCGACTCAGGTCAACTGACGACATCGGGACTTCGTATAGTATAGGGGTTAAACTGATTTAGAATAAAGTGATGGCTAGAATGACTGTGAATTCTGTACATATGACTTTAGTACATTTCACTTTATCTTTGTTATTATTACTGCGAGTTCGTTGTACTGCTAGAAGCGAGTACTTGTTGTGAAAGTGCTTCTATAAATGGTGATGAAACCTCATAGTATGATTTGGTCTAATTTGGCATTAAGTTTTGAAAATTTCTAGGTCAAATATATATATATATATATATATATATATATATATATATTATTGTTAGAGAGCGTACCAACAAACTCAAAGCGGTTCCCCGATATTTGCTTTTGTGTTGTTGCTACTATTCTTCCCACTCTCTCCGTCATTTCTCTCTTGAGATGTCCTATTTCACCACATGCATTCGTACTAGCGTTGGTGGTTGAAGTGATGTGTTGGGCTGGAGTTCTACAAAAGTGAGTTCCTTTATCATTTCTTGTCTTTGGGCAGTCTCTTTTGAAATGTCCAAATCCGCCGCACTTAAAACATGCATGGGTTGTTCCAGCACCGGGAACTTGGGTGATTGGCTGAGGTGGGAATTTACAAAATCGGACAGTGTGCCCTTGTCTGTTGCAGTTCCAGCACTGCATGTCACGGCAATTTCCATTGTGGTGGAAATTACACTCATTGCATTTTGGGAGGTTTCCAGCATATCGTTTTACTGGAGTAGTAGTAACAGCACGAACTGTCGCTTCCTGTCGCTTTTTAGAGGGTCCTTGTGAAGACTGGCCCTTCCTTTTGTTCTGTAACTTCTGTTTCTTGCTCACCAACTTGTTGTCTTGGGTGCCCTTGTCGACTGGCAGTTGTTGGTTTCCTTGATTGTTATTACGGTTTGAAGTGTCGACTCCGTTTCCATTTTCTTTTGTGTTGTTAGTGTTGAATTGATCCATGACAGCTGCCACTGCAGCCGTTACAACGGCTTGGAACGTAGCGGAGTCTATGTGTAGGATCAGGGTTTCGTCGGTTGGTTGATCATTTCTATGTGAAGACATGTTTCTGATACATGAAGGGAAACGAGTTCGTAAATACTAGTGTTGTTGATGGTTGTACCCTATCTAATTATATAAACATGTAACTTTCTCCTTTCCCTGTAAAGTTCTCAATGTTTCGACCAACGTCTCTACTATGTTTCTATAGTACTGTAAAAGTATTTAAGTTATCAAGACAGAATATTGATGTTAACATCTTTAGTTGGTTCGGGTTTTACGCGAAGGCATCTTTTACTATAAAGAATTAAAAGATGAAATGATTTGTAAGGTATCAAGAATGAATATGAATTTGATATCTCAGAACTGAAACACTTAGTTCAATATGGATTTTGTAGGGAATTGGAAATAGAATTCTAATACAAGTACAACTTGTAACAGGATAATGTGAAATTGAGTGGTTATTTTTCAAAATGTAAGAAATACATGTCGATTGTATAGGTGTATTAAGTAGATAGAGCTTGGAAAACTAGACCTTAAACATGTCTACAATACACCACAATATTGGGAAAAACATCGACATTAAAATGACCTACCGAAAATGAAATTTTCGTGGTCGAACTGGAAAGCATGAAAAATAATTCTAAGACATATTCGAAGACTTAGACTATAACTAAAAGAGTTAACAGAGGGCGAGTAGAGTATGATCTACTTCCTACTAAATTCGGCCCTGGATTTGGCTAACTGGCGCTCTATTTCGAATATGAGCCTATCTTGTACAGCATGATGCTCTCGTAATCATTGCACTTCGGCTTGCGAAGCCGCCAGTTTTCCCTGCAAGAAGTTGGTACGATCCCGTGTTGCATTATGATTGTCTTCCAGGTTGCGAAGACGAACAGCGTCGGCACCAGTGGTAGCCTCAATCTGCACCACTCGGTCAATGATATCTCTTCCCTGTTCCGTGTTGCGAGAAGCGCGACGAACCAGCACGGGAGGTGCTCTATCTGCTGAACCTCCGACTTCTAGATTGTAGAAGCTTCGGTCTCCTTGGTAGGGGGAATTTTGACCTTGTTCATGACTCCACCTGTCTAGGTTTATGGCCCACAGGGGCGTCGGGCCTTGAAAGTTCTGATGAGGGTTAGGGTCCTGAGTAACTGGAGGTGGATTGTAAGCTTCTGATCCGGAATAGTCGTCTTCGAGAAAGTCTTTAGCAAAATCATCGTCTAGGGGAAATTGCAGGCTCATCTTCTGGTTCGGCTCTGAGCCAACCAGCATTCCCCTGATTAGAAAAGTACGGATCTCCGGGAGGATGGAATCCAGCCATTGTTATCTAAGCGAGAATAGGGATATAAGAATTATCTAATATAATTAGTAACGGTAATAAGTAAATAAAATTTTCTACGAAAGAAACTTACAGTTAACAGAGAACGAATTATGTACGGTATAAATCCTACTGAGTCCTTCTATAAAGACATAGCGTATACTAATTATATACAGCTGGGGTTGAATAGACCTTCGAATAAGTGGTCCTACTCTAAGTCCACATCCAAACAAGGAAAAGGAAATAAAGCTTAGACCACTCATTCTGAGTCTATACCACCTTCATCATATATAACCATAGTGCATGCACTTAGTACTTATAGAACTACCAGCAAGGGTCCTTTGTTTTCATGTAGTTTGTTCTTAGTATATAGTGCCTAAAATACTCCTATAGTATTTTAAATTTTATGTTATGTTCTAGAGTTCTTCTGTATATGTTGTTGGTAAGTTTTAGACTTGCTGCAACACTACCATCACTCCCAAGCACATGTTGGTCGTATCTCAAACCAATATAGTTGCTCAGGCTATATTAATCTCAGATATGATTACATAACTGCCCAGGTTTGACTGTAATGTCCAACATCCAAATACTCCTGAGTTGTTATGACGGTGATAATGTTCGTGTGTGTATAAGTGTTAGTATACTTTCTTGTAAAAATACTTAAATTTTAAAAGTATACTTGTAGTCAGAGCTATCAGCCCTAATGTATTTATAGTTCGTATATCTTTTATGAATTGATATATTGAGTTCACTATAAACAATGCTCTTATACCAATCTGTCACACCCCCAAACCAGACGGCGGAAACATTCGGGGGTGGATGACATCAATTGTAGTATCACAACACATGCATTTATAGAAATCAAAGTACAAACAACCACTGCATTAATAAGTAAAAGTTTATACATGTGTTCAGTCATAGTATATTGACACTAAAATAGTTGATACAAAATATAGAAGACATGACTCAAAACGGCTCCGTCTTCTCAGAAGCTTGGGGAGTACCTGTCTACCGATTCCCTGAGAATACAAGTAATTTGAAAAGGAGTATCAACATAAAGTTGAGTGAGTGCATAAGTATTTATGTTTGAAAGCTTGTTTTCTGTTCATTGAATACGTAAAACTGTCCCACCCCCAAACCGGAACGGCGGAAACGTTCGGGGGTGGATCACGTCATGTGTAGTATCACAACAATTGTATCATATCAATCATAGTAAACACATCCATTACATTAAATACTCATATGCAAAAGGTTTACATCTGTTTAAGTCTTGTTTTAATACATAAAAAGTGTAAGTAAAATACAAGCACATGACTTTAATTGCTCTGACTTCTCAAAACTCCAGGAGGTACCTGTCTACTGATTTCCTGAGAATACAAACAGTTTTAAAAGAGTATCATCATAAAGCTGGTGAGTTCATAAGCGATATTTGTGTATTGAAAACCTGTTGATGACTCTGTAAAATGTTTGCATGATTTCAAGAAAATCCAATATTTTCTTTAGTAAATGTGAGATAATATTAGTAAAAATTTTTGTATGATTGTATTACTACTAGATGTATTGTATGATAAGTTTTGTATGAAAAATCTATGTATGAAATGTTCTGTTGAAAACCCTGGTTATTACCAGTATGTATAGTAGTTTTAGTTCTCATAAAGAAACCATGTATTTGTCCATACTTATGCTAAATAATCATTGTTCATGTATAGTATATTACTACATAAGTAAATCGTTGTTATCTATTTACGAGTTTTATGACCATACATTAACTTGATATGGCGCGAATCGGGCACCAGTATCCTTTATGACTTTGTCACCCGTAGACCTGCCGGTCCTACTGTAGCTAGCAGCAAGGTGCGGGATAGTCAGTCCCGTATAGATCTATACACAAAAATCACGCTCTCTTCCGATGAGACTCTGGATCATAAGGGGTAGTCTTCCACTAGTACATGTAATTGTACCCAAAGACGTGTCTCTCAAGCTAGATTTACGACATTACAAGTAATAATACGAGAAAACCTTTTATTAAATATTATTCATAAAAGATGTGTGTATGTATTTGTATAACCATGTATTGAATTCCCAAACTATATCTACTATAGTTTGTGTGTTTGTATATGTATAACCTTGTATGAATTCCCAAACTATACCTATTATAGTTTGTGTGTTTGTATATGTATAACCTCGTATGAATTCCCAAACTATACCTATTATAGTTTGTGTGTTTGTATATGTATAACTTTGTTTTGGTGTAAAAACTGTGTTGTTAACTTGTAAGTTGCAAACGTCCCTTATGCTCAGCATAATACAGAAGGGATAAAATATCTAAATATTTTGTAAAACTGTAGAAACTATGTGTTTGTATTGATTGCATCCGTTTTAAGTTTATTGAAATCCTTTTGTATAAATTTCATAAAATCATTTACGTTTGGCTTGTATTACCCCCCCCCCCCCCTGAAAACATTAAAAACTCGAAAAAAAATGTAGGGGTATGAACTCACCTTGAGTGAGTGGTTTGCACGAAGGATCGATATGAGATGCCGAGTGTCAAGTGAAGCCTCGAACACAATTGGATCCTATTTAGCATATAATAGCACATATATGAATCAAATTAGGGTATTTCACCCCTATACATGATAGGAAACCACCCTAAGGACTTGGAAACACTTGAACTAAGTGTTAAAATCGTGTGAGATTGAGTGAGGGAGGTGTACGGCCACCCTAAGGGTGTGTACGGGCATGGGTGTGCAGCCCATGAGTGTACGGCCGTACACTCATGAAGAGGTGTGCTTTTGAGGTGTTTCCAAGGTTCTAACTAGCATCCAAGAAGTGTTCTAGGTCCCAAGCTTAGTTGTAATGCAAGTTTGAGGCCTAAAATGATCATCAAAGTTGGTTTACGGCCCTAAGGTGTGTGTGCGGCCGTACAAGGGGTGTGCGGCCGTACACCCTTCATGTTCATGCTAAAGTTGTCGACGTTATGGTGAATCAAGGCTAGGATCAAAGGTTTAGCATGTCCAACTAGCTGATAGGGGTGAAACTCTCACTTTGGAGGGCCTTTAAGGTGTGTACGGCCAACCTTATGAAGGTGTGCGGCCGTACTCCTTCAAAGGATGAAGAACATGATGAAACTTGAAGAGTCAAGGCTTAAATCAAGAGGTCTTTCAAGTATAACAAGCTAAAGGATGGAATACATACGTTTTTGAAGCCTTGGAGGGTTCACGGTTGAGTAAGCTTGAGTGAAAAGGGAGTAGTGTGCAACCAAGGGGAGAAAGGAAAGAAGGAAGGGAGGTCTACTCATATATATAGGAGTGGGTGACCCACCACCCTGGGTGTGCGGCCATGAGGGGGTGTACGGCCGTACACCCATGTGTACAACCGTACACTCCTCCTAAAGGAGCGTATGGCCCGAAATGCTACTCTACGACTTTGATAACTCATCCCTAATCTCAACTTTGGTTGTACTCAAGCTTAGAACACTTATACGAACCCTTAAACTATGCTAAAAAATAATAGAAACGAGTCTAACATTGATTGAATCGAATAGTTGTACAAGATAGAAGTTTCGAGTTGTCACAAAACTGTTCCAGAAAATCCTATATTTTCTTTTGTATATGGAAAGTAGTGTTAATCCCATAAAACTGTTCCGTTTGTAAATCAGTATTCTGTATTTGAAATTCCTTTGTAAAACATGTAAATGTAATTGTGCCTGGTTCCACCATCTGTTATGGTAAACTGTAATGTAAAACTGTGAATTGTATCTTTGTAAAGTTAGTATTTTGAAATGTACTCAAGTTTACTTAATTATACACTAACCGTATTGTTTAATATCTTTTTCATGAGTTTGTTATAACGATACTATGAATAGATGGCCTGATACGACACTTTGGAGGCGTCGGAAATGTTGATAACAATTGCCACCCCAGACCTGCCGGTCTAACTGTAGCTAACAGTTTAGGTGCGGGATTGTCAATCCCATATAGATCTATACACATTTGTTTCGATCCCTATGATGGAGATTTTGGTTATAATATCAGGACTTTAACTATGTTGTTTAAATGTACTAACAACCTGAACATATTAACTCCTAGAAAAGTATATAGATGTTACGTGTATAATAACGATGAAAACTCAATCATTCTGAAATAAATGATTGTTAGTAAGTTTCCTGTTTAGTATTCTTGAAATGTATTTGTAAATTGTTCACACTTGTGTGGTTTTGAATCCAACCCTTGTTATTGTAAAACAATGTACTAGCGTATACTTGACTCGTGTATCAGTGTTCTTGAATCATAAATTATACCTATTATAATTTATATGTATTTTCTGTATTGATACTAACTGTTCATGAATACAACCCCTTGCTCAGCAAGTTACAAAGAGTATTGAAACTGAATGAAATAACCTATATATTTTTATATACATATACAATTATATAAATATGATTTTTGGGGGAAAATATAAGTTGGTATAACCTTTTAAAGAATTTAAACACTTTAGAATATTTGTGATGACTTGATGTCATTTTAACGCTATATGAAATCATTTGTAACACAACATCTTTGTGTTAGACTTGTATCCCCCCCCCCTTAAAACTGTAAAAAATATGAAAAATGTGGGGGGTATGAACTCACTTGATAAGTGGTGAATCGGGCAGCGTTTCGTTTCTAGTAATGATCTTTCTGGACGTAACCGCGGGTTTCTGGTGCAAAACTGGGCTTGACGCAGGCAGAGTTTCGACTGGAAAAAGATTATTTTCTCGGGAACTTTGGGGTGTCGGGACATGCGTCGTGTGCTAGGAGTGTTACGGGGGCTTCAGGGTGGTTTATAGGGGCTTGAGAGGTGTTTTAAGGTGAAAGAAATGAGTAAGGAAGCAACCAAACCCGGGCAGCCTCGCATCATATTTATAGGGGTTGGCTGAACCTCGGACGCAGGGTGTACCTGCGAGGAACGTTGGGCGTTCCGGAGCGCAGGGCGTTCCCTTCTCGTACGCACCGCGTTCTGTGACCTCCGTGCGTCATTGCTGACCGAAGCCTCAGACGGAGCACGGGATGTGACCAGGGGGCGACGTGGACTAACCAAGACCCTGCATTGCTAACGCGGGGCGTTCCCTCGGAACGCATGGCGTTCACTTCGGACCAGCCTCGAAGTGTGTGCCCAGAACTTTAAAAATCCGCAACTTTCGCGTACGAGCTCCGTTTTTGACGTTCTTTATATCCACGCGTAGGTGCGATTATGTATGTATATTTGTATACTTCTTATAAAATACTTATATTTTTAAAAGTTACTTTTAGTTTAGAGCGCTTCATTCCCTTAGTGTTTATAGTTGTATACCATGTAAGGTTCGGTATACTTAGTTCACTATAAACAATAGCTCTCATACCAATCTGTCACACCCCCAAACCGGAACGGTGGAAACGTTCGGGGATGGATGACGTCATGTGTAGTATCACAACAATTGTATCATAGCAATCATAGTAAACACAACCATTACATTGAATACTCATATGAAAAAGGTTTACATCTGTTTAAGTCTTGTTTGAATGCATCAAAAGTGTAAGTAAAATATAAGTACATGACTTTAATTGCTCCGACTTCTCAAAACTCCAGGAGGTACTTGTCTACTGATTTCCTGAGAATACAAGCAGTTTTAAAAGAGTATCATCATAAAGCTGGTGAGTTCATAAGCGATATTTGTGTATTGAAAACCTGTTGATGACTCTGTAAAATGTTTTCATGATTTCAAGAAAATCCAATATTTTCTTTAGTAAATGTGAGATAATATTAGTAAAAATGTTTGTATGATTAGATTACTACTAGATGTATTGTATGATAAGTTTTGTATGAAAAATCTATGTATGAAATGTTCTGTTGAAAACCCTGGTTATTACCAGTATGTATAGTAGTTTTAGTTCTCATAAAGAAACCATGTATTTGTCCATACTTATGCTAAATAATCATTGTTCATGTATAGTATATTACTACATAAGTAAATCGTTGTTATCTATTTGCGAGTTTTATGACCATACATTAACTTGATATGGCGCGAATCGGGCACCAGTATCCTTTATGACTTTGTCACCCGTAGACCTGCCGGTCCTACTGTAGCTAGCAGCAAGGTGCGGGATAGTCAGTCCCGTATAGATCTATACACAAAAATCACGCTCTCCTCCGATGAGACTCTGGATCATAAGGGGTAGTCTTCCACTAGTACATGTAATTGTACCCAAAGACGTGTCTCTCAAGCTAGATTTACGATATTACAAGTAATAATACGAGAAAACCTTTTATTAAATATTATTCATAAAAGATGTGTGTATGTATTTGTATAACCATGTATTGAATTCCCAAACTATATCTACTATAGTTTGTGTGTTTGTATATGTATAACCTTGTATGAATTCCCAAACTATACCTATTATAGTTTGTGTGTTTGTATATGTATAACCTTGTATGAATTCCCAAACTATACCTATTATAGTTTGTGTGTTTGTATATGTATAACTTTGTTTTGGTGTAAAAACTGTTCTGTTAACTTGTAAGTTGCAAACGTCCCTTATGCTCAGCATAATACAGAAGGGATAAAATATCTAAATATTTTGTAAAACTGTAGAAACTATGTGTTTGTATTGATTGCATCCGTTTTAAGTTTATTGAAATCCTTTTGTATAAATTTCATAAAATCATTTATGTTTGGCTTGTATTCCCCCCCCCCCCCCTGAAAACATTAAAAACTCGAAAAAAATGTAGGGGTATGAACTCACCTTGAGTGAGTGGTTTGCACGAAGGATCGATATGAGATGTCGAGTGTCAAGTGAAGCCTCGAACACAATTGGATCCTATTTAGCATATAATAGCACATATATGAATCAAATTAGGGTATTTCACCCCTATACATGATAGGAAACCACCCTAAGGACTTGGAAACACTTGAACTAAGTGTTAAAATCATGTGCGATTGAGTGAGGGAGGTGTACGGCCACCCTAAGGGTGTGTACGGGCATGGGTGTGCGGCCCATGAGTGTACGGCCGTACACTCATGAAGAGGTGTGCTTTTGAGGTGTTTCCAAGCTTCTAACTAGCATCCAAGAAGTGTTCTAGGTCCCAAGCTTAGTTGTAATGCAAGTTTGAGGCCTAAAATGATCATCAAAGTGGGTTTACGGCCCTAAGGTGTGTGTGCGGCCATACAAGGGGTGTGCGGCCGTACACCCTTCATGTTCATGCTAAAGTTGTCGACGTTATGGTGAATCAAGGCTAGGATCAAAGGTTTAGCATGTCCAACTAGCTGATAGGGGTGAAACTCTCACTTTGGAGGGCCTTTAAGGTGTGTACGGCCAACCTTATGAAGGTGTGCGGCCGTACTCCTTCAAAGGATGAAGAACATGATGAAACTTGAAGAGTCAAGGCTTAAATCAAGAGGTCTTTCAAGTATAACAAGCTAAAGGATGGAATACATACGTTTTTGAAGCCTTGGAGGGTTCACGGTTGAGTAAGCTTGAGTGAAAAGGGAGTAGTGTGCAACCAAGGGGAGAAAGGAATGAAGGAAGGGAGGTCTACTCATATATATAGGAGTGGGTGACCCACCACCCTGGGTGTGCGGCCATGAGGGGGTGTACGGCCGTACACCCATGTGTACAACCGTACACTCCTCCTAAAGGAGCGTATGGCCTGAAATGCTACTCTACGACTTTGATAACTCATCCCTAATCTCAACTTTGGTTGTACTCAAGCTTAGAACACTTATACGAACCCTTAAACAGTGCTAAAAGATAATAGAAACGAGTCTAACATTGATTGAATCGAATAGTTGTACAAGATAGAAGTTCCGGGTTGTCACAAAAACTGTTCCAGAAAATCCTATATTTTCTTTTGTATATGAAAAGTAGTGTTAATCCCATAAAAATGTTCCGTTTGTAAACCAGTATTCTGTATTTGAATTTCCTTTGTAAAACATGTAAATGTAATTGTGCCTGGTTCCACCATCTGTTATGGTAAACTGTAATGTAAAACTGTGAATTGTATCTTTGTAAAGTTAGTATTTTGAAATGTACTAAAGTTTACTTAATTATACACTAACCGTATTGTTTAATATCTTTTTCATGAGTTTGTTATAACGATACTATGAATAGATGGTATGATACGACGCTTTGGAGGCGTCGGAAATGTTGATAACAATTGTCACCCCAAACCTGCCGGTCTAACTGTAGCTAACAGTTTAGGTGCGGGATTGTCAATCCCATATACATCTATACACATTTGTTTCGATCCCTATGATGGAGATTCTGGTTATAATATCAGGACTTTAACTATGTTGTATAAATGTACTAACAACCTGAACATATTAACTCCTAGAAAAGTATATAGATGTTACGTGTATAATAACGATGAAAACTCAATCATTCTGAAATAAATGATTGTTAGTAAGTTTCTTGTTTAGTATTCTTGAAATGTATTTGTAAATTGTTCACACTTGTGTGGTTTTGAATCCAACCCTTGTTATTGTAAAACAATGTACTAGCGTATACTTTACTCGTGTATTAGTGTTCTTGAATCATAAATTATACCTATTATAATTTATATGTATTTTCTGTATTGATACTAACTGTTCATGAATACAACCCCTTGCTCAGCAAGTTACAAAGAGTATTGAAACTGAATGAAATAACCTATATATTTTTATATACATATACAATTATATAAATATGATTTTTGGGGGAAAATATAAGTTGGTATAATCTTTTAAAGAATTTAAACACTTTAAATTATTTGTGATGACTTGATGTCATTTTAACGCTATATGAAATCATTTGTAACACAAAATCTTTGTGTTAGACTTGTATCCCCCCCCCCCCCTTAAAAATGTAAAAAATATGAAAAATGTGGGGGGTATGAACTCACTTGATGAGTGGTGAATCGGGCAGCGTTTCGTTTCTAGTAATGATCTTTCTGGACGTAACCGCGGGTTTCTGGTGAAAAACTGGGCTTCACGCGGGCAGAGTTTCGACTGGAAAAAGATTATTTTCTCGGGAACTTTGGGGTGTCGGGACTTGTGTCGTGTGCTAGGAGTGTTACGGGGGCTTCAGGGTGGTTTAGAGGGGCTTGAGAGGTGTTTTAAGGTGAAAGAAATGAGTAAGGAAGCAACCAAACCCGGGCAGCCTCGCATCATATTTATAGGGGTTGGCTGAACCTCGGACGCAGGGTGTTCCTGCGAGGAACGTTGGGCGTTCCGGAGCGCAGGGCGTTCCCTTCTCGTACGCAGCGCGTTCTGTGACCTCCGTGCGTCATTGCTGACCGAAGCCTCGGACGGAGCACATGATGTGACCAGGGGGCGACGTGGACTAACCGAGACCCTGCATTGCGAACGCGGGGCGTTCCCTCGGAACGCATGGCGTTCACTTCGGACCAGCCTCGAAGTGTGTGCCTAGAACTTTAAAAATCCGTAACTTTCGCGTACGAGCTCCGTTTTTGACGTTCTTTATATCCACGCGTAGGTGCGATTATTCTCTACAAATTTCTTTTAGACTCTGTCGGCTAATTTTGAATTTATTTTTAATATTATATTTTTAACAGGTCGGGACAGGAAAAGTTCGTTAAAAATGCATAACTTCTTCATCTGACGCCCGTTTTCGTCTGTCTTTTTATCGTCGTACTACTAATGTCGAGATCTTCAATTCTTGTTTAGGTTGCGTCGGCTAAAAATCACTCGATCTCTATTTCGAGTTTTTAGCTGTCTACTGCTATGTCAAAAACTTGGAAAAATCATAACTTCCTCATACGAAGTCAGATTTGGACGTTCTTTTTATGTACGTTTACAGTTTAATGAGATCTACGACTTTCATTTAGATACCTAAGGCTAAAAAGTATTTTATTGAGATTTTGCTTTTTACGCTTAACAGTGTTTTACCGGTTTTAACGCAGATCTTTGATTGGTCATAACTTCTTCGTTATAACTCGGATTTGAGTGTTCTTTATATTTTTGAAAACCTTGACACGAGATCTATCATGTTATGCAACCCAATTGAGACTTTTGAACATTTCATTTTTGACGCTATTTTTATTATATCAAAAATAGATTACCATGCTTGACTTTAGGTCATTATATTGACTTGAAATATCGGGTTGTCACAGTCCTTTAAGTTATAATGGTTTAATAATGAGTATCAAACCTTTTACCGATGAGATTCTAGTTTCGCCTACTGAATGTTCTATCTGAAAAGTATGTTTTTGTACTAGAAAACGGTATACTGAATTTGTATGCTATGACCTGACCCATACCTGTTACTCCCTATGATTACTTGGTGTATACAGGATATATATATATATATATATATATATATATATATATATATATATATATAGCTAAGATCGAATAGATAGTAGACTGTGTGAATCTGCTCTAAGCCCACAACCAAATAAGGAATAGGAAATGAAGCGGAAAGCACACATCCTACTGCCTGTCGGATCCTATTAATATATATATCCCTAATGTGTCCACTAAGGAATCATAAAGTT
The DNA here is from genome assembly GCF_052849685.1 of Lactuca virosa. Lineage (NCBI taxonomy): Eukaryota > Viridiplantae > Streptophyta > Magnoliopsida > Asterales > Asteraceae > Lactuca > Lactuca virosa. The sequence goes on along the minus strand of NC_136433.1, from coordinate 299,964,876 downwards.
AGAATTATAGGCCCCCTTCTAACTGAATGTTCATGTTACTAGGAAGTTATGTGGTACTGTTTTATTTGGTAGGAAGACTACTAGAAGTAATGAAATCATGTACTCTAAACGCCTCAGTCGATACTATTGTGAGTTTTATATATATTGCTATGTTTTATTTATTATTGTTCGGTACTTTGCAGATGTACCCTTTATAAATAAAATCCGGTACTTTGTAGATGTACCCCATATATAACTCTGGTACTTTGTAGATGTACCCCATATATAACCTGGTACTTTGTATATGTACCCCATATATATCCTTATACCTTGTATATTATCGTATTTTGTTTTAAACAATGAGTTAATGATACGTTCCCTTCCTAGGTTACTGGGAGTGTAAAGTATAAGTTCGTGAATCATGATTTGTTCCTCTGTTCTAGAATATAGTATGTTCCTTCCTGTTCTTGTTATAGTATGTTCCTTCCTGTTCTTGTTATAGTATGTTCCTTCCTGTTCTAGTTATAGTATGAACTGAAACCCTAAACTATACCTATTATAGTTTACTAGTATGCTTGTTTGAACTGTCCCTGATTTGTAGAAAAGACTCGATTATCTACTGAGTTATGCATGTACTTTAAAAACGGAGTTTTATAAACAATAATCTAACATCATTTAAAAGAGTTTTTGAGTTGATTTGATCACTTACAAAGCATAAGGAATCCTTAAATGTGATGGTTATCACAGGTAAATATTTACACAATAATATTGTGTTCCACTTGTATTCCCTCCCTTTAAAAGCATTTAAAACATTTAAACGATTGATTATGGGGCTATGAACTCACCTTATGTGGGTGATTCAATTGAAGATTCGAGTAAGGATGATAAGTTCCACGAATGAAGTCCCGAGACACAAACGAGTCCTAAATGACATATATTGATACATATATGTATATAATTAGTGTATATAACAACTAACATGTAAGGAACCAACCTTAGGAACTAGGAAACACTTGCAATGAAGTGTTACAATCACATATGATTGATTGAAGGGAGTTCACGGCCACACAAGGAAGTGTTCACAGCCTTAGAAGGGTTCACGGCCAAGAACACATGATGTGTTCACGGCCATGGATGAAGCGTTCACGGCCAACCATGATCCTATGAAGGGTTCACGGCCCAATGAAGGGTTCACGGCCGTGAACTCTTGAAGAATCATTCCAAAGAGGTGTTTGTTTCATGGGGATGTTAGTGTTTCTAATGGACAACAAGAAGATGAATGAGATACTTACTTATTGGAAGCCTCTAAGGTGTTCACGGCCCAAGAACTAGTATGTGTTCTTGGTGTTCTTGGTGGAAAAGATGGTGATTTGAAGATCTTGAAGGAAAAGTGATGAATTCAAGGATGTTATCAAAAGGCTTCATGTGAATAAGAAGAATAACTAGTAAAAAAGGTGTATCACTTACATTTTTGAAGAGAAGGGAGGGTTTCCCTTGATGATACTTGAGAGAGTTTGAGAGTTCTTGGTTGGAAGATGTGAGAAACAAGGAAATAATGAAGGAAACTATGTATATGGAGAGGGGTTCACGGCTAAACATGGGTTCATGGCCGTGAACCTAGTTTGCGGTCGTGAACATCCCTAGATGATATTTCCGACTCGAATGTAACTCTATGAACTCAAGCTAACGCTTCCTAACACACAATCCTTGAGTGTACTAGGCTTAGAACTCATTAAAATGACCCTTAACAAGGCTAAAAGGTAACAGAAACAAGTCTGACTTTTGATTGATTGGATTGACTTTATAAGATAGAAATTTACGGGTTGTCACATTATCCCCCCGTTAGATGGAATTTCCTCCCAAAATTATCTTTCTCAGCAGTACTCATGGGGTCGTGCTCCTCTGAATGGCAGAATACCCACCCATAGACCCGGGCAACTCTGCCCTGAAGTTCGTGATGGAATTCATACTTGGTCCATCTATCATCACCTCGTGTATACAGGTCATATATAATTAAGATTAGTAAGACGGTCGGATGTGCGACTCTGCCCCAGGTCCACAACCAAACAAGGAACACGAGATAGGGCAGAAACACACATACTAAATCCGCATAATCATAATTATATACAATCCTCGCGTACACACTTAATAGTGATAGGTGGGCTGTATTCGTCCTTAGCCTCTGTGCTTGAACTTCATCTGTTGGACGAATGGTAATTCGGGAAGGTCTGTTGAGTATACGGCGACAAGGTTTCAGAGGGTAAGGTACTCCTCGCATGAGTACTTCGAGGTTTAGAAAGCAAGAGACAATACTGAGGTCTGGGTCGGGTTGTCGTTACGAATGACGAGGGTTTCATGAATTTGTCGGTTAAGGCGATGGGTTTTTTTTTTGAAACATATGAACTTGGTATGGTGAGGACCACACCAATCGATGACAATGATGACAACGGACTCTTTATAGAAACAAATGTTAGGCCGATTTGAAAGAAACGTTTGTTATACGATGGTGTATCCTGAGTGTGCTCGACAATGTATTTCGTCAAGACTTTCTAGTGCTTTCAGTTTTCTCCTTGATATTACCACTGCCACAAATCGTACCACGATGAGCGAGTACTAATAGTGAAAGTGCTTTGATAACTAGTTTCGATACTTTATGTTATGATCCTCCTTGGTACCTCTATGATTGCCTGTCATATACAAGTTATGTATAATTAAGATAAATAAGACGGTCGACTGAGTGACTCTGCCCTAAATCCACAACCAAACAAGGAACAGGAAATGAGGCGGAATCACTCACTCTTAGTCTGCAAAATCTTAGTTATGCACAACCCTGATGTACATACTAAGTCATCATAGCTCACCTGTACGGATCTTTATTTCCCTAACGAATGTTGTGACTTGTTCAGACGAGTGAGTTATTATAATTACTATTAATATCCCCATTTTTAATCTCATATTAAATATAAATTAAAATTTTAAAGTAATTGTTTTATTTCGAAGACGTATCGCTGTTTGCTGGTGACTCCGGGGTAGTTTCTCCTGCGGTGATCATCAGAATTCGTCCATTCGCGCCAGAGTTCTTCGTTATCGGGCAGTCCCTCTTGTAATGCCCTGTTTCACCACAACCATAACAGGCCTGGTTTATGTCTACTCCAGGGACTTGGGAGATCGGTTGTGCCGGCGCCCTGCAGAAACGAGCAGTGTGACCCTTCCTGCGGCAATTCATGCACTGCATTTTCCGACATACTCCGGTGTGGTGGTAGTTACACTTACCACACTTCAGGAGAGTTCCAACATATCGACTGACATAGGTTGGAGTGGCAGGTGTTGTCGCGACGTATAGGATCATATTTTTGCATATGAAATCCCATCTTCCCAACAGAAATCTAATTTCGTTCTCAGCACTTGAAATTCAACTTCCCGTCGGAAACAATAACCCATTTTGGAAACACAGTAGAATTCTAAACTTTCAACCATATACGGTTAACCCGTCAACATTCAACTTCACAGAAACAACATAATTCGACCATCAATAACCACTTCGAATCATACATCCAAACTGCTACTACAAAACCCAACAAGTACAAGTCTTCGTTCTCTTCACCTTCACTTTGTTATCACCCTTCTATTTTGCCTCAAACCTTCGATCTTACAATCCCAATCACAGTCGAAACAATTAATTATTGTTCTTTGAACCTTCGTTATTTAGTTCAAAACCTAAACAATAATGCATATATATATATATATATATATATATATATATATATTGTGTTTAGTAGTATTATTATTGTTTGCCAATTATATTTATTTAGTTCATAATACTTCCATCATTATATTTACTGATTAAATTAGTTATTTATTACTTGGTACACTTGTTTTTTTCATTGTGTTCCACACCTGATGCGTGTATGGGGACTATTTTCGGATAGAAGGGAGAGAGAGAGAGGGGTAGAACACAAGATTGTGAGGGTAGAGAAGAGGATAGGGTTAGTTCTTACCTCAAGACCTATTGAAGCAAGAAGTAGGTTGAATGCCAAGACCTATTGACACACAACAAAAACACAATAAGAGACCTATCTTATGTGAATAAGAGAGCAAAATGCAACAAGCTTCAAGTGATGTTTTATTCATGGAAAATCGGACCTATATATAGTTGATAGGAACCATGAGTTACAAAAGTGAAAAGGCTCATCATTAAGAGCTTTTATTTAACTAGTTCATTAACTACTAGAAACTCCCAAGAACTCTTCAATTTTCGACCATGCTACACACAAGACTAGGAAATGGTTCAAATTTCTTCCATGATCACCAACAAGTCCAAAAAAACGTGGTCACAACTCCCATGTAGCCAAAAACAAATCGTCTGACGCCATTTCAAGTCCAAATCCAAGAAATTAAGCACACTCCAAAGCCCAAATTATTAAAGCCCACCTCCTTGGCAAGTAATCCATTTTTAATTGGGCTATCTAGGTCCAAATATATATCATCTCCTCCCCCTTTGAAAGGAATTGACCTTAATTCCGCAAGGCTATCATCATCAAGGTAAGGGGAGAGATCTTCGACGTTGAAAGTTGTGTGCACTCCGTATTCTCTCGGGAGTTCCACCTTGTAGGCATTGTCGTTCACATGGGACACTATCTTGTAAGGACCGTCTGTTCGGGGCATTAACTTGTTTTTGCGTTTTTTGGGGAACCGCTCTTTCCTTAGATGAAACCAAACCAAATCGCCTTCCAGAAATATCCGAGCCTTTCTGTTCTTGTTGGACTTCTGCTTGTACGAGGCATTAATGGATTCGATACGATCACAAACCTGAGCGTGTAGCTTCATCATGGACTTCAGTTTGGCATCTGCGTCTTTGTGGACTAACTCCTCCTTGGTCAAAGGGATTAGATCCAATGGTAAATAAGTTCACGCCGTAAACAACCTCGAAGGGAGAATGGCCTGTTGCGTAGGTAGGCGAACGATTATAAGCAAACTCGGCTTGTGCTAATTTCACATCCCAATCTTTCTGTGTCTTGCTCACCAATCCACGCAGTAAGGTGCCCAAGGTTTGGTTTGTGACCTCGGTTTGGCCGTCCGTCTATGGGTAGTGTGATGTGATGAATAAAAGCTTTGTCCCGACTTTCCTCCACAATGTGTTCCAAAAGTAACTCAAGAATTTAGAGTCACGATCAGAAACTATTGTTTTCGGAATCCCGTGCAATCGAACGATCTCCCGGTGGTATAAATCAGCAACCACGCTAGCATCATCGGTTTTGTGACAAGCAATAAAATGGGCTATTTTCGAGAACCGGTCCACAACTACCATAATTGCATCTTTACCTCTTTGAGTTCGGGGCAGGGCCACAATAAAGTCCATGGATACGACCTCCCAGGGGTGAACTGGGACGGGTAAGGGAGTATATAATCCCGGTTTGAACGAGCTTTTAGCCAAGTGGCATGTCACAAACTTGCTCACGATATTAGTTACATCCCCCAACATCTTGGGCCAAAAGAAGTGTTCTTTTAGCACCTCTAAAGTCTTGACCACTCCAAAGTGGCCTGCTAATCCACCCCCGTGCACCTCACGGATCAATAACTCCCTGATGGGGTGTTTCGGGATGTAAAGACGGTTCCCTTTAAATAAGAATCCCTCTCGCACCAAGTATTCTCCCTATGAACCACTATTATATTTGACAAATACATCACCAAAATCTACATCATTTACATAATAGTCTTTCAACACCTCGAAGCCTAGCAAGCGAACATCGAGTGTAGCCAGTAAAGCGTAACGCCGATATAGTGCATCTGCCACCACGTTATTTTTGCCATTTTTGTACTTTGAGGAAAAATGGAAGGACTGCAAGAACTCCACCCACTTGGCATGTCTCGGGCTCAACTTCTGCTAACCATTGATGTATTCTAGTGACTCGTGATCTGAATGCAAAACAAAATGGTTAGCACGTAAATAATGGCTCCAATGCTCCAGAGCCCGCACAATGGCATAAAACTACTTATCGTAGGTGCAATAGTTCAAACGAGCTCCCCCTAATTTCTCCGAGAAGTAAGCAATGGGTCGCTTGTCCTAGATCGACACGACACCAATACCCACCCCGCTTGCGTCACACTCTACTTCAAAAGGTTGGGAAAAATCAGGCAGGGCTAAAACAGGAGTAGAACATAATCGTTCTTTAATCGCCTCAAATGCCTTTTGAGCATCCGCTCCCCACACGAAGGTACCGTTCTTTAAGCACTTGGTAATCAGACTCGTCACCGTACTAAAGTCATGAATGAAATGCCAGTAAAAGGACGCCAAGCCATGGAATGATCGAACGTCGCTAATGGTTTTGGGGGCCGGCCACGTCTTGATGGCATCGATCTTGGCTTGATCCACCGATACGCCCACTTTGGACACCACATACCCTAAGAACTTCACCTTGTCCACGAAAAATGAGCATTTCTCCATTTTTCCATAGAGTTTTTGGGCTCTTAAGGTCTCAAACACTTGTTTCAAATGACTCCCATGCTCCTCACGACTCTTGCTATACACCAAGATGTCGTCTAGATAAACCACCACAAACCTGCCAAGAAAACATTTAAAAACTTCATTCATTAGTCTCATAAATGTGCTCGGGGCGTTCGTGAGGCCAAAAGGCATCACGGTCCATTCGTAAAGGCCATGCTTTGTTTTGAACGTCGTCTTTCATTCGTCCCCTTCACGTACTCGGATTTGATGGTACCCACTTCGTAAGTCGATTTTCGAAAATACAACCGACCCGTGATGTTCATCTAACATGTCGTCAAGCTGGGGAATCGGGAAACGATATTTTATGGTGATGTTATTGACCGCCCTGCTGTCGATACACATCCTCTACGTTCCATCTTTCTTGGGTACAAGCAATACTGGTACGGCACATAGACTAAGGCTTTCTCGAACATATCCCCGGGCCACGAGCTCATCAATTTGCCTTTGCAACTCCTTCATCTCCTCGGGATTGCACCGATAGGCCGCCTTGTTTGGTAATGGAGCTCCTGGGATGAGATCGATCTGGTGCTCGATGCCACGATTCGGCGGCAAGCCCGGTGGTAATTCGTCAGGGAACACGTCTTTAAACCCTTGTTAGAATTCTGCCACGTCATCATAGAGAGAAGTTCCCGCCTCATTATCCTTGGCTACCATCACCATGCCACCGCCGTCAATCGCCTTTTCAACCTCCCGTTCAGTGGCAAAAATTGCAAGATTTGGTTGCTTTTCTTTAGTCTTTACCGAACGAATGTCTTGCAGCGCCATTGGTTTTAGTATGATTTTTTGTTGTCTTGTTTCAATTCATATTCTTTGCTCCACCCTCTATGAGTCACGTCTCGGTCATATTGCCAAGGACGACCCAAAAGTACGTGGCAAGCATCCATGGGAACTACGTCACAAAGGATATCATCTTTGTACGAGCCCATCGTCAAGTCGACCATTACCTGCTTTGTTACTTGTATATTTTTATTGTCATCTAGCCAATGGAGAGCATAAGGTTTAGGATGGTTCGCTGTGACCAATCCCAGTTTTGCCACCATTTCGCTAGATGCTACATTAGTACAACTACCACGATCCACTATTACACTACACCATTTATCATTTACAAGACATTTAGTATGAAACAATTGAGTTCTTTGATCGGCCTCTTCGTGTGTCACCTTTGCTTGCAATGCCCGAAGGACCAACAACGTGTCATAGGTGGCATCTTCGTAGCTTTCATACTCCTCTTCTTCTTCATGTTCGGCCTCTTCCTCAAAGATGGAACTTTGTCTTTTCTCTTCTTCAAGTAACTCGTCCCGGAGTTCTATTGCTTCCCGTAACGTCACGACTCGTTTAGTTGGACACACACTTTGGAAATGCCCGAAACCTTGGCACTTGTAGCACCGCACCTTGGACAAACTAGTCTCCTTGGAATCTTTAGGAGGAATCACGGTTTTGGGGACTCCGGAAGAGTTACCCGCGGCAAAAGGATTAACAGTTGCATTCTCGGGCTTACTCCAAGACTTAGGTTTCCCGAACTCGGATTGAGGGCCGCCGGTTTTCTTGTATTTTTCTTGATTTTCTAACTTTAAACACAAGCCGCAAAGAGTGTCAAAATCATAATATGGATACAAATCAACAATGTTAGCAATATTCAAGTTCAACCCGCGTAAAAACCGAGACATTTTTTGCTCCTCGGCTTCATCAATGTCACCCATAAGTGACAATTTTTAAAACTCGTCTATATATTCCACCACATTCATTTTGCCTTGTTTCAACTCGGCTATTTTTTATAGGTTGCCATGCGGTGATTAATTGGTACATATCTTTTTCTTAACTTTCTTTTTAATGATTCCCACGATGTAATTTTATCCTTACCCTCCCGTGTTCTCTTGGCTTTAAGCCCTTCGAAACACAAAGAGGCACCACCACAAAATTTTAGGATGGAAAACTTACAATCCTTCTCGTCATCTACATCTTTGAACTCGAATATGCGTTCCATTTTTCTTTCCCACTCCAAGTACTTTTCCGGATCCGTACCACCCGCGAATTCCGACAACTCGTTGACTTTGAATTCTTCACTTGACCTAAGTTCACGCCTTGCTTGCCTTATTGGTTGGCCATATTGGATGTTCCTTAGTGCTTCTTGAAGATTCTAGAGAAAATTGGGATCAGTAAAATCCATAGTAACTGCAGGCTTGTTTCGGCTCTAATACCACTATGATGCGTGTATGGGGACTATTTTTGGACGGAAGGGAGAGAGGGAGAGAGAGAGAGAGAGAGAGAGAGAGAGAGAGAGAGAGAGAGAGAGAGAGAGAGAGAGAGAGAGAGAGAGAGAGAGAGAGAGAGAGAGAGAGAGAGAGAGAGGTAGAACACGAGATTGTGAGGGTAGAGAAAAAGATAGGGTTAGTTCTTACCTCAAGACCTACTGAAGCAAGAACTAGGTTGAATGCCAAGACCTATTGACACACAACAAAAACACAATAAGAGACCTATCTTATGTGAATAAGAGAGCAAAGTGCAACAAGCTTCAAGTGATGTTTTATTCATGGAAAATCGGCCCTATATATAGTTGATAGGAACCATGAGTTACAAAAGTGAAAATGCTCATCATTAAGAGCTTTTATCTAACTAGTTCATTAACTACTAGGAAATGGTTCAAATTTCTTCCATGATCACCAACAAGTCCAAAAAAACATGGTCACAACTCCCATGTAGCCAAAAATAAATCGGCCCACCCCATTTCAAGTCCAAACCCAAGAAATTAAGCACACTCCAAAGCCCAAATTATTAAAGCCCACCACCTTGGCAAGTAATCCATTTTTAATTGGGCTATCGAGGTCCAAACATATATCAACACCCTTACTTACTCTAGCTATACTATATAAAATCACGTACACTGCCTGATGCTAGTAGTCAGTTTGGATTAGTTGGGTTTTATAAACTTAAAACTAGATTTGTATTTAATTTGAGTTTATTGTATTAGACTATCTTAAGCATATCATGTGTAATTCAAAATGACCCTGCTATTACTAGTAATATAAATTGTTGTAAGTATGAGCATACTTCCTATAATTTTTTTTTGAAGGAAATGTCAAAGCTATCGGAGGAAGGGAAAGTGAGATATGAAGTCGAAACGTTGATTTTTAGTATGTATGCATTTGTGTGTGTGTCGATTTTTAGAGACCTTTATGTGTTACGTCTTTTTCTAGATTTATGGGTTTTGTTTTAAATCTAGGTTTTATGTGTTAACTCTAGTTTATTTGGGTTATGTGTACAAATTTGGAGACTTTTATATGATATTTCTTTCCCTTAATTTCTTGATTTTGTATGTGTTATTGTTTATCGATTGTGCAGTTTGTGTAAGTTTATATGTGTTGAACTTGAACCTAAATAATCATTTGATTCATTATTATGTGTGTGTGTGTGTGTTGAATCAAAGAAATGGGGAGATAGAAAGGGGGTGTACGTCTGTGTTGAATCTGAATCCAGATATTCATCTGGTTCATCATTATGATTGAGAGAGAGAGAGAGAGAGAGAAAGAGAGATAAAGAGATACATAAGAGTGTAAGATCAAACAAACAAATCAGCAATTACATAATAAAGTAAATGTAATTCAAATTGAACATTTCACAGAAGATTTTATTGATCAACTTGTAACTGAATGATTACAATTGTTCTACAAGCTCTAACATACTACTTAGCCTTATACTAATAAATAAAAAGTGATTATAGCAAACTTGCTATCTGATGAATGATCTCATTACCTATTTATAATGGAATTAGGTGAATACATATCAAGGAATCACTAATCAGATAATGACACACGTGAATGTCTATAACCAACTACACATGTTAACGTGTACCATGGGTGTAGTAAGTTTAGGTATCCTACATAGAATAAATCTTTACATAAAACTTATCACAACAAATTAAGACCGAATCTCCCTTTTTTCTAATCCCATTCCATGTAGGCTTGTAAGGAAGTAGTTGAAGAATGTCCAAAAAAATTGATCTTACAACAAGCCATAGGGATAACACCTTGAACACTTCCTTCTTGTCTTCTACAGAGTTGTCCACATAAATATTGATTATTGAGATTATTCCTTCAATTATGTTGGTTGGAAAACACTCCTTCTGGATTATGCAAAACAATCTCCTTAACACACGGTTAGATCGATTCTAATATGTGTAAACCACTCGTGATTGAGAGAAATGAAGGTATCAGTGTGGTTTAAAATAAAAGGATTGTAGTTATTTGTAGAATACAAATTTTGAAAAAAATAAATAAATAATAAATTAGTTAAAGCAGCAGAGATGCGATAGGAAGATGTCGAGCTCGACTCTACCACGGTAAGAATCGCATATCATGGACAGTGTTCCCAGTAAATGAGGTGGCAAACCGCACCCACTGGCCACTACCATACCCGGAACCAGTCTAATAGAAGACAAAATTGCAAAAATGGTCCCTGTGGTTGGCAAATTTATGTACTTTTGGTCCAAAACGAAATGTTGGTGCACCACTGGTCCAATTTTGAATACCTTATGTGATTTTGGTCCCTATGATTGAAATTTTTGTGTGGTTTTGGTCCACACCCAACTTAAAAAGACGGATATGCCCTTATATTTCTTTTATTAATTACTTTATTAATTTCTTATTATTAAAAGAAAAAAAAATAACACCTACCCCACCCCTCCTACTCACCTTTACCCCCACACTCTCTCTCTCTCTCTCTCTCTCTCTCTCTCTCTCTCTCTCTCTCCAAAGAGCGTGGCTGTTGGGTACTTCCCTTTCAATTGTTTCCCTTAAAAACCCAAATCACCATACGCCCCTCCCATTGGCTTCCTTTTGGCATTCAATCGATCACCGACACAGAGAACCCTTCCTTTGTTCTTCTTTATCTTCATCAATTGTATAGCTCCACTATCGATTTCCTGAGAAAAAAATAGATGCTAGTTCAACCCTAATCACATTCCAAGATTCGTAGTTATCCACATTGGTGGCACTTTGATACAACCAGCGATCGGGGAGTTTGTCTCCAACGAAGATGGTGGCGGTGATTTTGGGGGTGGTGGAGTATCTTATGATGTGATGTGATGTAACAGGTAGGCGAGGCAGAGGTTTTGTCTTTTGATGCGGAGGGGAGAGATGGAGGAAGAACAAGGGAGAGAATGAGGTTTTAGATGAGAAATACACTGAAGAATTCAGTCTACAAACCCCCTTTTGTTTTCTTCAAATGGGTTCATTGCCTACTATGCCCTCAATTTGTTGGGTTTCTGTGACAACCATCAATTTCTGGTCAAGTTAAAGTCAAATAAAGTCAACAAGTCAAACCGGTCAACTCAACTAACCCTTGTATATTAGGGTTTACATTATGTTTACTATTGTACAACTCACTATCTTAATGAAAAGTATCACTTAGGGTCTCCACGTGTTTGGAAAAAAATCTAAACCCTAATCGGGGTAAAATGATGTAACTACTCACTAAAATACTATTACATACCCTGCGGGGGCGTATAACACTCATAACAAGGTTTAACGGGGCTTACGAACCTTGCATTTCGAGGCTAAACACTCACAAAGGTCACAAACAAAGTCTCCCTAAATCTCTCTCACTCTCCCAAATCTCTCTCAAAATCTCTTTCAACTTTTTATAATCATTCGGGGCATCCCGACCCATAACTTAGTCAAAAACCACTCGAAATGGGAAGATTTCTCGAAAAACAGCCATATAGGGTCGAAACTACTATATGAACTGAAGCCTCCCTATAAGAATCGAAACTAGCTATAAGAACCGAAACTAGCTATAAGAACTGAAGTTAGCTATAAGAACCGAAACTAGCTATAAGAACCGAACCCTAAGGACCGAACCTGCCAAGACCGAAACCTACTTAAGGACCGAACTCACCCTTCGGACCGAAGCTTCATCTGCTCTCGGTTCATTTCTCCTTCGCCTCCCATGTGACACTTTCACCTGTGAGCTTCTCGGACCGAGCCTCCTTTCGGTTCTCAGGGACCAAACTTCGCAGATTCGCCTCCTTTTCCCGGTTTTCGACCCTTTTCACGTTTTAAGCCCGTTTTCGATGATTTTCGCATGGGATTTTCACCCAAACTTATATTTTGACATATAAGACCCTATATATTCATATTTTAATCACATTTTGGGGGGAAACCCTTATCTAAGAATAATATCTTTTGTGCAAGATATTGGTTTTGAGTGTTTACTTTCCCATAAAGTAATGACACAAGCTACCCATACCCACCCTATGACAACCTCCAGTCACTATTCATCTCTATCTAGTCAACTATTTGTCCTCTCACACTCTTCTCCAGCAAGTCACCTTAATCAAAGGCTGGAAAAATCCTTATCTCTCCTCCCAAAATATTCATTATTCTCACCAAAAATCAAACCCATTTCTCTCTCATTTTTCTCTCTAAAATCGAGATTTCAAGGCTGTTCTTGAGCATTCTCCTCCACTCTTGGTAAGTATCTTCATCCTAAACTTGAATACTCTACACTCCTTCACTCAAATCATGGATCTCTTATACAAATATCGTCATATTTGTGCCTAGGATCTTCAAATCTTCAAGCACCTCCCAAGTGTTCTTGACTTGGAAACCTTTTTTCTTCCACATCCATCCCAGAAAATCACTCAAGGTGAGTTCATACCCATACATTTTCATGTTTTCTTCAAGTTTTAGGGGGGAATACAAGTTAAATCACCAAATACTTAATTAAACTCAAACATTAGCTTTCATCAGGAAAGTTTAGTTCCATTCACGGACTGTTTTGAACATCTTAAACTTTTTAGTTTTCAAAACTGTACAAGGTGAAAATAGTTCAGGTTTATACCTTTCTAATGACTACTTGCACATGTTCATATGATTTTTCTATAATTTTTGGCGATTTTTACAAAACTGCCTAACATTTCAGAAACAACTTCGGACCAGTCTGTGAAGTTGAACATTTGCACACAAGTTAGAGACTTCTAAAAATCATAATAAAAATTATGAACAAACTAGACACATTTTCTAAACTCTCAGAGTTTACGGATTCAGTTTTAGACTTTGTATGATTTTTCTGTGATTTTTATAAAACAGTGCCAAAAAGTTAAAAACTAGCTAAACAGCTTATAATATTAACAACACTTTGTAACATGTTGAGCAAAGTATATAACAATAAGTTTCTAAATGTTGGATGCATTTCTTGTGAGGTTATCATCATAAACATAAATTAGTCATTCATGATAAGGGTTTTCATTCACTTCAAACACATACAATAAACTATAATAGGTATAGTTTATGGATTTTACATTTCAAACATACTACATAAAAAAAGGGGATTTACTTCCACCACAGAAAATGTTTTACATTCAAACCACACGTAAACTCGTTAACGTAAGTTGTGAGACAATTCTTCAATTGTACTCTTAGAGTACAGGTTAAAATTCCTGTAAGTTATAACCAGTCTCTTGTAGTGAGAGCGTGATAATTGTATATAGATCTATATTGGGATTGACACCCCACACCTTGCTGCTAGCTACAGCGAGACCTGTAGGTCTACGGGTGACAAATGTCATAACATGTTTAGCGTCTGAAAAACTTTGTAGCAGGTCATCCAGTTGTAGTATGGTTATAGCGACTCACATAAGGAGTTAACAACACTTAAAGTTTACGGGAAATTTTACTTTAAAAAGGGGTTTTATCAATTTAAAACTGCATACTTCGTTACAATTACGAAACACACTCATACATTTGGTCTTGGGATTTAAGACTACATAACATTTTATAAGAAAAATATTGGATTTTTCTTGTGTATACATTACATTTGTAAACAAAGGTTTTCCAACACTACACCCAAAAGCTTATGAACTCACCGACTTAATTGTTGACACTCTTTCAAAACTACTTGTATTCTCTAGAAACCAGTGAAACAGGTAACCAACTGTTTTTGAGGATGGGACACAAGACGTCAATTAATACATTTTTGTCATCATAATGTAATTGATTTTGAAACATGCAATTCATACTATGGTGTAACTTTTTCAATTATATTTATGATGGTTGTGTTTGCTTTGGTCACTATTATACTCGTTGTTATGATACTGTACATGAAGTCATTCCCACCCCTGGACGTTTCCGCCATCCTTGGTTTGGGGGTGTGACGGTTTCAAAATGAAAAATATGTTATGCTAGTTATAAAATCAAAATCCCAGGAATGCAATTTTTGTATTTTTCTATATTTCAAAATCAATTTTGATTTCTTCCATAAATATGTGTTTTGTTGGTTTTAAAATTGAAATCCCAGCAACTCAACATTCAGTTTAAGTGACTATGGTTTGCTTTTTTGTTCTCACTGATTGAATTAGGGACGACTTCAACATCCAATTTCTTTTGTTTCACCTAAATGCCGACAGAAGAGGATAAAAGATTATCGGTTAGTTCTTGCCGGAGCTGCAACTTCTCGAAAAACAAGACTTGCCTCCTTCATCTATAGCCTTCTGTATAGAGATGGGGAAGGAGAGATGGATCCACCACCATCGGAGTTTAGTTAATCACCGTGTGTCAAATTCCGACGAAGTCTTTCAACACCGGTGATGGTGGTGTTGATTGGTTTTTGTGGGTGTTGTGTTGGGGGAGAAGAAGAAAATGAATTAAATGATAAAGGGGTTGACTTGTTATCAACTTTGACCAGTTTAAGCTTGAGAAAAATGGGTTTTCTGGTGATTTACCAGATCTACAAGATTTGCCAAACAGTTCGATCATTTTGTATCTGAATAAGAACTCGTTTTCTGGTCGAATCCCAGTCAAATACAGTCAACTCAATCACCTTCAAGAACTCGATCTTTTTATTGTGTGTGTGTTTCTTTTGTTAAGAGAGAAATGCCAAATGAAATATAAATGAAAAATATAAATTAAATTAATTTATGTATTTCTGGAATTAAAGAAAATGAAAAATATAAATTGTAAGGGCATAATTGTCTTTTTAAGTGTGTAGGGACCAAAAACAATAAAAAGATCCAAATTTGGACCAGTGGTGCACCAAGGTATCGTTTTGGACAAAAACTGCAGAAATTTGCCAACCATAGGGACCATTTTTGCAATTTTGTCCTAATAGAACCAGTCTAATACAAATCAAAAATGTTTGTCTAAAACCCATAATTTTTTTGCAAAGGGCCAAATCTGCAGTTTTCTTTTTTATCTCTTAATTTTCTTAACTAATCAAATTTTTTCGTTCTAAAACCCATAATTTTTTTGCAAAGGGCCAAATCTGCAGTTTTCTTTTTTATCTCTTAATTTTCTTAACTAATCAAATTTTTTTGTTGAACATTAAAAGTTAAAAACGACTGATTATCCAAATCAATTATATATTATAATATTTTATTACAACAATTATTTATAATTAATAGGGATGCGTGCCTTTGCAACAACCATTCTCTCTCTCTTTCCACCATCTCTCGAAAATCCATCTCCTATATTCCCTCCCCCTCTCTTTCTGCAATCTTTAAATCAAATTGTCAAACTTTATTTGCAAATTCCGAGTTTCGATTTTCTCTCTCCACTCACTTCTTTCCTCTCTTTCTCTGCAAACCACCAACAATCAAGAACACGCGGAAGAAGAAGAAGGGAGAGAGAGTGTTCTTCATCATCAAATGTCTCAAGAACATCAAATTAGATACAGGAAACCCAGAAATCACACAGATCCAATCCAACCCACACGCCCTAAATTCACAATTTCATCTCTACTCTCAACAGTTACCCCCGCCACCGATGACTCCCCCATCTCCGACACCACTACCAAGAAGAAATACTTCACATCTACAAGATTTAGGGGGTTGGGATGCACTGCTCCGGCGCAAGTGTCGGTGCCGACAATGATAAGGACGTCCGCGAATTGGGAAGGGAAGAAGGTGAGGAAGAAGAAACCGAAAAAGAACAAGAATTGTATTTCTTCAAGTAATGAACCCGGTGGTGATGGTGTTGGGTTGGTACTTTCGTCTACTAACAATAGTCCCCCTCCGGCGCCGGTGCCGGCGATAGCGAGTTCATCGTCTTGTTTGGTTGTTCCTGATGTTTGGTGTGGCCCTGGGATTGGGTTGTCAACAGATGCTGCTTCAGTGGACTGTGTTGTATCGAGAAGGGTAGTTTCCGGTAGAGGGAAAGTCGATGGTGAAAAGATCAATCTACGAGAGGTATGATTGTTCATGATGTATTCTTCTTGTTTTTAATTTCATGAACTCGATTTCAATTTTGGTTTTAAAGACGATTTTGATGGATTATTAATTGTGGTGGCAGCGAGGTGGAAGGAGAATGGTGCATCCGGAAGAACTTCCATTTTTCGATACCGATTCTGGAATCCCACACCATCGATTTGATGTATTTGGAGCTCGACATCATCGCCATGTTAGACATCGGTCTCCTGAAGGCCTTGCTGAGGTTTGCTCATAGATTTGACAGTTGTTTGTGCTTTCAGTAACATAATTATAAGGGGTAAATGCAAAAAGTAGCTAACTTACTTTTATTTATTTGTGTATTAGAGCATTCTAATTTCATATCTTTTAATTACAACATTATAAATTTATAGTTTAAAATTTTCCTCCTATTAACACATTGTACTTTAAAAAACATTTCCAATTATAACAGTTGCTTTACATGACATTGTTGTAATTTGGTAGAAAAAGTGAGAGTATAATAAGCAAATCAATGAAAATACAACGCTAGTTTTTGCATTTATTTCTAATTTTGAAGATATTAAAACTAGTTTTGCACTATTTTAAGTTTGTTTATTGTGTAAAAACGGTGTGTTTGGTTGCAAATGAGTTTGGAAGTGAATTTCGTTGGAATTCACAAAATTCTTTCACCAAGATTCCACCTTAAAACCCATGAAAATTCAATTCCAAATACCCTTTTAAGCCTAGCGTTCTACACACCAAATAAAAATTTACAAAACCTTTTACAAATTTACAAACTAAACATTAATTTACATTTTTTTTTTCTTGGTGTAGATTGTTATGCTCCAAGGTAATTTGCTTATGGGGGGAAGATTCGATCATGATCGATACAGGGACTGGAGGCTTGATGTTGATGCTATGTCTTATGAGGTTTGTTTGCTATTCCCCCTTCGTTACTTAGGACACAATGACAAAAAATCATACTATTGTTTGACATGTGTTAGACTGGAAGAATAAGTTGAAGAGAGATGTCAATAAAACAAAAATTGCAGTTTTTTTGTCCCATCCTAAAAAGGTGGGACCGG
This sequence comes from Lactuca virosa, assembly GCF_052849685.1. Lineage (NCBI taxonomy): Eukaryota > Viridiplantae > Streptophyta > Magnoliopsida > Asterales > Asteraceae > Lactuca > Lactuca virosa. The sequence goes on along the minus strand of NC_136433.1, from coordinate 299,947,151 downwards.
GACTTAAAAGACATGAATGTCCTTTCTATCTCGATTATCAGAAATAGCCTTAGAAAGCTTGATCAGTCAGTAGTCAGTTCTAACAGTATATTTTATTTTTTACGGTTTAATTATGTTGAAATAGGAGTTGTTGGAGCTTGGTGACAAGATCGGGTACGTGAGTACGGGTTTAAGAGAAGATGAGATCGGTCGGTGTGTCAGGAAAACCAAGCCCCCGGTGGTGTCATCATCTCACGTCCCAAATGAGATGCAATGGAAATGCACCATTTGTCAGGTTTGGTTTATAAAACATCATTCACACATAGCGAATGCTATAATTTTTATTTTGTAATATGGTAATTTTAGATGTTAATAACAAGATATTGATCACATAAAATGGATCCAAACATCCCTGATACATCATAAGTTAATAACAAGACAAATGCTTTAATGATGGAAAATGCGAGAAGGGATTTTAGTCTAAGAATCTGACAATTGTAGAAATGGTCGATGGTTAAAGTCACAATAATCAAATAATCGCAATATGAGAGTTTCAATATTTATATGGATTTGGCTCTTATATGGCGTTTTTGTGTACTTTTTACAAAAATAATCATTTGAGATACTTAAAGTACACCCTTTGGTAAACAACAAAACACGTGCGATATCATCAAAATGTTTGTGCAGATATGATGATGGGCAAATAGGTCAATTTTGTTTGAAAGTTTCCACCAATTGTGGATTGAATTTCAATCAATTGTGACTTGAAGAAGTTATAGTAAGATTTAAAGCTAAGGGAAGGTTTGGTGAATTTTTTTTTTAACGTCAAGGCAAGAAAATATATATAGGGGGAAAGTAAGAAACATTAAGAAAAAGAAATTTAAACAAAAGAGTTGTTGCATTTGGATATTTTGATGATTAATATAAATTAAAAGAAAAAATGAATACGAGTATATGATTATGAATTGGTTGTTTGACATGACATAACAGGAGGAGTATGAAGGGGAGGATGAGATTGGAAAGTTGGAGTGTGGTCATTTCTATCACGTATACTGTATAAAGCAATGGCTGGGCCAGAAGAAAACATGCCCCATTTGTAAAGTGGCGGTCCAGTCTCGTCAATAGGCTGCCTACTGCCTACTTGCCTAATCCATTTCATTTGTGCATAAAACTACTTTTCGTCTTGTGAACGACAAAAAGAATCATTCATTGTTGGGTTTTTACATTTGTGTTAACATTGTGCTTATCATGAATTGAATGAAATGTTATTACAAGTTATTCTCGATGTTTTCCATTCTCTCTACATTTTTGTCATTGTATTTTTTTTTAATTTAAATTAAAATACGACTAATATAGTTTAATACATATCGATAGAAGGCAAACGGGCAACAAGCTGCGCCGCTAGCCCTTTCTGGATGGCAAAACTAATTCTTTTGAAAACATGTGTGGATCTAGGAGATATGAGATTAGAATGCATGATCCGTTGGACTCTGTTGAGGAGCTCCACCGCCTCTGGTGCGAGAAAACCAAATATATCAAATGCAAAAGGTACAAACACATGTTGATTGTTTATACATGCATTTTCGTGCATTGCCACTTTACACGCAACGGTTTTCAAAGCGGCATGCCCTGCTGTGAAACCCTCGCTCCTCAAACCGACAAGAGGAGAGACCCCAGTAAGATCCACACACGCGTGCTTCCTTCCTATCCATCCAAAGACCAAAACGTCAGCCGGTCTAAGTATGGATCTTCCATCCTGCGGGTCCGTCAAAAAGTTCACCGACGCTTCTTTCTTCGCAGAAATACAAGCATGCCGGCAAGCATCAAAGAGAACATCCCTAACCACATCATGTATGTACTTAAAACCAGGGAGCTCTCTACAATGATCCACATGTTCCCCAAATGTATCTAAACATGCATTGCGGCAAACTGGGCATATATCGTCAATTGGAAATAGAGGAATCATGAGGCGGTAACGAATGATAGTTCGGTACTCTACAGTCATGTCGAAGTCGACTTCCATGCATTGCAACAAACTGTTCTCAAAGACTGCTTTCTGTCTAACAGTCATGTCGAAGTTGACTTCCATATATTTGAAGATTTTGCTAAAAAGGGCACACGACAATGCTCTTTGGGATTTAGGGGGGTGTCCTTATTAGTGAAACCGCTACAGTCGAATCCTAGAATCGTATCGCGAAGACGAGTCATAACATATAGGTAATCAGAGTCCATACCACATATGCCACTGTCACGTAAGATGTGGTCTTGTAATGCCCGAGATTGGGCCCTCGAGGCTACAAATACGTATGAGGAAACCCCGTATGCCGAGTACAAACCCAAACCACCGAAACGAATAGGTAAGGAAGTCAGACGCCACTGAATGTCTCCAAAGAAGGGGCCTCTACATACCATCATATCCTCGATAGACCTGCGCAATCCTTTGTCAAAGAACAAAGCTGCCTAATCTATGTGCACCGGCTGGCATGTCCTTAAACCAAAGAAAAGTTTTGCAATGCCCATACAAAAGGAGCTCACTCTGCGGGTCACATAGTTGTGGAAGAAGACCCATCAAATCAACAGCATTGACCGCTCTCTTCATTACCAGCCCGCTAATAAACCCCACGTCTATACTAACAACCCCCCCCCCCCCCCCCCAAAAGGAGCTTCACCCCCAAAGAAGGTCTCCCTATATCCTTTGGGAATAAAACGACACGAAGCTTCCTACCATCACATGAGGGCCAAAAAATCTCCGTTTTCTTAATGTTCAACTCAAGACCCAAGCCTAGACCATTCAACCGAATAATGTTCAACACTCTAGCCATCCTCCTCTGAATCCCCAATGACAGTCCCATCATCTAGATACCAAGCATGGAGAAGGAGCTTACAATTGTCTCTAATCTTGTGCACAAGCGGGTGCAAAACGATGACAAAAAGAAGAGGTCCCAAGGGGTCGCCTTGCTGTGTAAAACCTAAAATGTTATGTATCAATCGAATTCACTTGATGGTGCGGAATCCCAATCAAGTGAATTAGACAAGACGAAATATAGAATAAGAACACAATAGTTAATCTTCAATGCACACTATTATTGAATAGTCGGGTACATAAGATTCACAATTACACTTGGTTCTCTCTTGTTTCTCTCCAAAACACGTTCTAAGCATATGGCAGCCCCCAAAATGTCCTACACTCTTTACAAGGCTCAAATGACACTATTTATACCTAGACCTAATAATCAAGGTCCAGCCCAAAACCCAAACAAAACAATATAAAGTCTAACCGAAATCACATGTGATTTCGGTCCAAACAACACTAAAACATGTTGTTTTCAATCATAGACCAAGAACTCTAATAGCTTATGAAAAGCAAAGTATAAACCACAATTTATGACCTAACAATGTCCCCATTGATTTATAGCTTTCTTTTCACTTAGTATACCATAATTTAGTTCTAACAATCTCTCCATTGGTTTACAGCTTTCTTTTCTTTTCAATCTTCTCTTCGTTCTTGACTTCAACTTTAATCTTCGATTTCTTCACAACTTCAAGATGAACATATCAATTTTTGCATGAATGACTTCATCTTGAACAGTCAGACTTCCTTCAAAGATTTGACCTTGAACGCACAGTGGGTGTAAGGCTTCTTGTAAAGGTTCTTGAAAATCAGCACTTGTAGCTTTGAAATACTTTAGAGAAACTAACAGAGAAACCAATTCTTCTGGATCACTTCAGCAAGTTCATAGATAGCAACAAATTGATTGAGGAGGCTTCAATGCAATCTGTCACAGAACTTTAAGTACAGCTTCACCTTGCTTCTGGGGTTGAAAAATTGAATGTCGAAAAATAATCTTCACTTGTTCCTTCGAATGAGTATTCTTTAACGATCACCGTTGCTCCTTGAAAAGTAATCATGACTAAAAAATCCATGTGAATCACAGAATCATAAAGACCCTTCTCACTACAGTTGTTCAAGGACCCAGCCTTGGCTCAGAAGGAGACTACTTGTAGTATCTGTGTGAACACCGAGGAACGCACTGCGATTTGTTGAGTATCGGAGAACTACTCATGGCTATTTTGATGTTAGCCCTTGAATATCCTAGATCATAGACCTCAATGCATTTTTTCAAGTTAAACAAGTTAACTTGGCCCTTGGCGAGACGTTCAACGATAATCGTGCCTTGCGAGGTGCATCGCCCTGGTGCCATGACATCTGTACAGTTTCAGACTTTTAACTCCTTAAATACGACAGTTCTTTGAAAGATACTGCCTAACTGAAAAATTGTACAGTTTCAATCCTTCAATTCCTTGTGAAAATAGAGTGAAGTATAATGACCATCAATTCCTTTTCAAGTTTCTTCTCCTTGCTCAGAAAATTCCGATACAATTTCCTTGAGTCTCTTCTTCTTTTTGAATTCGCTTTATAAGACAAACGAAACTTTGAGATAAAAAAATAAAAGTAAAAATAATTTTAGCACACAATAGAAATAACTAAGAAATAAAATTAAAATTAAGAATGCATTCAAAAGTAAAAATAAAATATTTTTGGATTTTTAATTTTCTGAAAAGGAAATTGAAACAGAAATAAACATATTTTTGGATTTTTTTAATTTTCTGATTTTTGTTGGGTTTTTTTTAATTCCCCCCCTAAATTTGTGCATAGAAGAAAAATATGAACAAATTTAACAAAAATAAAAATAATAACTAAATTTAAAACTTTTTGGGATCAAAGTTGTCAAACAATTCAATATCGTTTATCAGCACACACCTGCATGTTTAGCTCTGGTCAATCACCAATATTGTGGTCCAGTTAAACACAAAGGATATTGACAAATTGGACAGATAATAAATGACAAGACATTGTGATTATATTCCTAAATAATATTCCTAAATAGACCATTTTGCTGACGACGACCAAGGATATTGTTGTCCACTTAAATTCAGCAGCGAGATCTACAGACAACCTTTAATCATGAACCAATTCAATTTTAAGCTCACTAGAACGTGTTCCCCATTTCACGACATACCCTAGAAATCAAGGAATTCCAAAGAGCTCTTTACTTTAGGTGAGTGCTCAATTATTTGAGAGAGGATAGATATAGAGATGCATATGTTGTGCCACAGGTCGGATCTCTTCCAATCACGCAGAGGGGACAACATATGACTAATACAGATAGAGGGATAGAGAGATAGAAAGTTGCATATGTTGTGTCCCAGGTCGGATCTTCCGATCACGCAAATGGGACATCATATGACTGACATAGATAGATAGAAGCATAGATAGGGATGTACAGAAATAGAGTGCATATGTTGCGTCCCAGGTCGGATCCTCCGATCACGCAAAGGGGGTAACATATGACTGACATAGAGGATAAGAAAGAAAAACAATTTCACACCGACATACTTTATCAGAACCCCCCAGTCACCCTATCAGCACCAGAATTAAGGACATTTGTCCGTACGTCGAAGAAATGTTGAGCCACAGTTCTAGATGATAAGTAACTTTAGTGTATCTCGCAGGCTCCCATGTTTATCTCACTGTTCAATCTATCCAAGCGTTGTATAATCAGTCCAAATGTCACTATCTAAGTCCAGATGAGTTAACACTGTCAAGTCCTTTCATTGCCAGCTGTGTCTAGTCCTTTAATTTGGAATCCTTCGTGCCTATCAGCACATTAAACACAGAGTCTAAACAATTTAGCTTCAGTGCATTACACGCATCTCATATTGCCCTTTAGCACTAAACTTCATATCACTTCCCAACAGACTTAGTAGATTTCACAACCCTTGCCACTATGACTCCAAGAAAGTTTACGAGATCAGTGAGTAGTGTTAGGCTTGGGAATGAGGAGATCTGACGTCAAGTGTAGGAATTGATGTCGAAGGGCTGGGAAAGTCTTAGTCTGTGTTCAACACTTGCTTGACTAGTTCAAAAGGAGGCAGCTGGAGTGCATGTGGATGGGCTTTGAAGCAGGGCAAAACATGGAGCGGCTTGCCTAAATCTCGTATTTCCCAAGTAGTCTGTCGGTCAAACCAACGATTCTTCTCTCAAAGTAATAGAGAGATCCTTTTCTTTTTTCGGTATGTAGCTCAACGAGCAAGAAGCGCATCATCATAGCAGGGCGAAAACGATCACATGATAATAGCCCTTTTCTTCTTTCTTTTGCTGCTGATCTCACATCGAGAGCAGCTCCTTCGTGTTCAAAACTGCAATTTATTGACAATGTGCTTTTGTGTTTCCTAAAATACTTACAAGTGTATCATAAAAATTCCCAGCAATGGTAATTAAATGCATCATAAAATAGCTTATAAAGTTTTCCAAAAGATTCAAATATTTAACAAAATACAACATTATAATGGCATCTATATTAACAAAAGTTGTATTCATTTGTTAAAACGAACAAAATACAACATTTGACTATTCGAATACAACATATGTATTATTTTTAGACTAACAAATACTTATAAAACAATTTGAAAATTCACAAGGGTAGAAATCCATATAAGTATTTGTATATTCGTTTTGCATGTGGGATCCGATCTGTGTTTAACCAAAATTACTTGAAGCCTATGTCAAAGAAAATAAACAAGTGCTAGACAATGCAAAATGGTCAACGACAAATGGTACACAAAGCTGCAAAAAAGATAAAAGATGTCAAGGAGGATTCTATGTTAAAGAAGAGATCAAGTACACAATGCAGAAAAGAAAAGTATGTACGGTTGAAACAAAAAAAAAAAAAAAAAAAAAAAGACAAAACTGCATTTTTGGTCCTTGTGGTTATCCAAAAAGTGTGCATAAGGTCCAAAATGTTTTCAACTTGCACTATTAGTCCAAAAGCTGAAACTTTTTGTGGTTGTGGTCCCTGAAAATTCTAAAATTAGTTAGAAAGACTATTTTGCCCTTCCATTTTGTTTATTCCATTTTTTTATGTATTTAGTTATTCGGTAATTGAAAAAAAAGCAAAAAGAAAATATTATCATCACCCTCCCACCCCCACCTCTTACGCCGATAACCTTGTCCCTCTCTTACTGATTTAATTCACAATCATACACTGATACACATACATAAACTATGAACACAATGAAGTTCTGGGAAAATATTATGCATATTCAACACATATGAGCACACATAATGAAGTTTTGGAAAAACTGATGCAGATTAAACACACATATGTGCACACACACACACCTCTCTCTTGTGTCTCTCGTTCTCACTTCCTGATTCAACAAACATACACACACGCACACATACTGATAAACCAGATTGAGAACATTGATAAGCCAACACCTCCCTCTATTACTCTCTTTCTTGAGTCTCTCATTCCAGCAAAGCATTTTCACCGTCGGAGCTACGTTTTCATTCGGTGAACCTCCAAGACCGAAGCGACCATCAGTGTATGTGTGTAGTTGTTCAGATCCGAGATTTTAGGGTTTTTAGATGCTCATATGGTGTCAATTTCTGTGTTCATCGGTGTATCAATGTGGTGAAGGTATGATTTTCAAACACTTGTTCAACACCATTATTTCCATATCTCAATTTCTTGAAGGCCCAATCTTCAGATTCTGATTTAATTTCTTGAAGGTCCAACATGCAGATTTTGATTCTTTACAATGACTCAAGTTACCACCGAAAGGTGTTGTAGATATGGGTTTTAACTCGTGGTTGTTCTTGTGTGTGATGAACCCAATAGAGAAAGGGAGGGGTGGGGTTTACGAATTGGGAAGGTGGGTTAGGATGATTTAAAAGATTGACCCCATTTTTCATGAGAATCGCTTTTTAGGGGAATTCCATTTGAGATCAAAAACTGCTCCAGTTCTAGGGAATCATTTCAATGACGGTGGTGGCTTAAGGTTTTTTAAGGTGGCTCTAAAATTATAAATTATGTTACCTGGTGTTTTTGTCATTGAAGGGATGGAGAAGACGATGAGAGAAAGAGGGTTTTGCAAGTGAAGAGGGATGGATGGGGTATGATTTTATTATTTTATTATTTTTTTAAACAATTAAATACTAAAATTAATAAAGAAAATAGAAAAAACAAATCAAAAGGGTAAAAGAGTCATTTCAAATTGTTCAAGGACCAAATCCACGAAAAGTTTGTGATTTTGGACCAATGGTGCAAGTTGGAAACTTTTTGGACTCCATCAACAATTTTTTGCTAACCACGGGGTCCAAATTTACAGTTTAGTAAAAAAAATAATAATAATAAAGAAAATGCAGCCTTTAAAGAATAAGAAACATTTCGCATGGTTTCCCCACCTAGATGTTTATGTCATATGTATATACTAGGGGTGTGCATCAAACCGCACAAACCGCATAAACCGCCCGCACCGCACCACACCGCACCGCATAATGCGGTTTTGGACGCTCGTGGTGCGGTTTGTAGTTTTCATAAACCGCACTATGCGGTGCAGTTTGCGGTTTATAGTTACCAAACCGCGGTTCAAACCGCACTGCAACATACCATATATATATATATATATATATATATATATATATATATATATATATATATATATATATATATATATATATATATATATATATATATATATATATATATATATATATATATATAGAGGTGGGTTCAATTGAGAAAATAAAAAAGGTTGAGAATGGGGGAATCATTCTCAGCCACTCATTTAATCTAAGCATAAAAAGACACGTTGGCAAACTTGTAAATATGATAATAACCTTCAATCTCAAATACGTAACTGTATAGAAATAGATAACAGTTCAAACCCATTTCTAATCGATCGTTCATCATCCAAATTTCTCCTCCAACCTTCAACAATCATCCAGATTTCTTCAATTAAACCATCATCAACATCATCCAGTGTTAATCAATCATCGATCTTCATCAATAACATGTTTATCAACACGATTCAACAGTTAACAACAAAAATTCGTTTTTGGTTCTTTTAATCCAACCTTCAATTCTGCTTGAATACGATCAAATCTTCAACATCTACGATTAATTATACTCCCAACGTCATTAGATCAACATCATCGATAATCAACAAAAAATCCACTTCATATCATTCATTCAACATCGATTATCAAATAAAACTTCAAAATTGAGGTTAGAAAAAGATCAAATCGTTTTTTTTTTTGAAAAAATTCATATAATTCTCTATCAATCTACTATTTTGTCAGATTTAAATAGTCAAAGTATCATGTTTTTAACATTTTTAAAAAAGTTAAGTTGTATGCACTCCAACTGTTTGATGAAATGCATAAACTAAATTACCACTTTATATTCATATATGAATATGTTTTCTCACTTGAATCAGTATATGATTATTAAAACAAAAAAACAAATATGCAAGCCTGTATGTTATTCATATGTGAATAACATATAAAAATTATATATATTTGTGAAAATACCTTGTAATATTCATATGTGAATATATTGTGTAATATTCATAAGTGAATATATCATCTAATATTCACAAGTGAATATACTATGTAATATTCACATGTGATATACCATGTAATACTATGTAATATTCAGATATGAAAATATTATCTAATATTCATAAGTGAATATAGCATCTAATATTCACAAGTGAATATACTATGTAATATTCACAAGTGAATGCATCGTCTAATATTTAAATATGAATATATATACTATGTTTATTATATGCTATATTCATATATAAATGATACTTAAATTGTAAAAAAAATTAATCACAGTTTTTATTCATAAGTGAATAACGAATGTACTGTAGTAAAAACCTGATTCATTTTTATTCACTTATGAATAACGATAGCTGAAAATATAAAAAAAATAAATTTTTTATTTTATCTTAAAACTATATCAATATTGATGTCTATTTGTAGAGAATAAAAAATCATGAATTTTGGTATATTTAAAATCATTTTTCGATAAAAATAGCTTCTTAAAAATTAAAAAAAACGAAAAACTATGTTTTTGTATATATTAAGGTAATGCGTAGCATAGTTTAAGGAAACATGTTTTGTTGGAAAACACATGTCTATTCCTTTCCCATTTCCGCTGGTATGACGGAGGCTTTTGCGACAAAAATAAATGAATGGCTGAGAATGATTCCCCCATTCTCAACCTTTTTTTTTCTCAATTGAACTCTCATCTCTCTCTCTCTCTCTCTCTCTATATATATATATATATATATATACACACACACACACAACACGTTAGATGTTTACCACTTTTAATACCCTTAATAATGTTTATGAGATTTCCATTGATAAACATGAGTCAAAATGGGAAACCAACTATATCAAAAATATGTGTTTACAGTACCATAAGTTCATATTATAATTTTAAAATATTGTAAAATATTTTGATGTTATGCATAAAGAAGATGTTTATACAGGCAATTAATCTTTTCTTCATAGAATATGAAGCACCACACACTTATTATGTTTAAAACTAAATTTAATATTTATGTTTATGAAACCGCATAAACCGCACAAAAACCGCAAAACCGTCTGCATAAAACCGCACCACATAACGCGGTTTATTACCTTTGCGGTGCGGTCTGCGGTTCCTAAAAATAACAAACCGCATATGCGGTGCGGTTTGCGGTTTTGAGGATAAACTGCACCAAACCGCACCGCGAACACCCTAGTATATACATGTCTATATGATGGTAGCGACTGAGAGTGAAATTAAAAAATTAGTTTATAATAAAATTTACATAATTTAATAATAGGCAATTGGAAAGAAAAGGCTTATAGAAAGATAAGTAAATTAAAAAGGTGTCCAGAAGATTATATTATAAAATAATTAAATATTTGAATAAATAATTTTTAAATTAGTTAACGATAGTTACAAATAACATTAAAAGAATATTATATTTTACTAGAATTTATATAAGATAAAATATATTGACCTAGAAAGCGATTGGCATTTGAAAAGACGATTATAATAAAAACAGAGAAAAAAAAACTGTCTTTACATAAATTAATATAACAATAATTAAAATAATATTAAGTAAACTAATCATTCAAATTATATGCTTTGAAATAAATACTTATCTTAAAAATATTAATTATATGTTGTTTGTGAATTGTCAATTATTATAACTACTCAACTCTTAAGTTACAACATTCTTCTAAAAGACCTTGTAGTTCAACATAATGAAAATATTGGATATCAACTTTTAATTTGGTACAAAAATTGTTATTTCATACTTAATAACACCGACTTGGTTATATATATATATATATATATATATATATATATATATATATATATATATATATATATATATATATATATATAGGATCGATCATTTGAGAACTCAAAGTTTCCCGAGAACCCGAGAACTAAAGGTGGAACGTTGGATCAAAAAAAGGAAGGGTCAAGATGCAAGGTGACGTTTTTGTAAATAAATAGACAAAAAAAGAAGGAGGGGTATCTTAATTAATTCAGTCAGGGGTATTATAGGAATACAAGTATAATTAAATGATTTCTTAAATCTAATATCTGATAAAATAAATTTTCATCTCTCTCTCCTACCCGTTTTCCTCTCTCGCTCAAACCTACGATCCATCCTCCGACGACTCACCTCCGTCGAATAGCCTCCAACCTCCTCCACCATCCGCGTCAATCGCCTCCCTCCTCCCTTCACCGACCACCTCTACCTCTGTCAACCGCCACACTCCTTGCTCTCACGTTCTTCATAGAAAAAACTCCACTGAAGATGCTTTGATTTTGAATCGGTTTGTTCGTCATTATTGCACATCCGTTCTCCCTTGTTTCTCTATCATCACCGGGTTACTCCATTACGATCGAGATCTCTCTTCTTCCTTTGTCGTTGCGCCTTCATCACCAGATATGTTTCTCTTACATATCGATCTGATTTGGTAAACGCTTTCATATCTATATTGATTTTCTGATTTTTTGATTCAATCATGTTGGCTTCGATCTGACCTACTGCCTTTACTTTCTGCGTATTGGAAGTCTACTAGATGAAACCAACACCTTTGTAAAAGGAGAAATAGAAGAATTAGGGAATTTTTTGATGATCGATAGAATATCAGATTGTTCTTCCTCTTAAGAACTCTATTTTGTGCAACTACTGATTAGATAACAGAAGGAGAAAAGGATAAGTGTTCTTCATTTATTCTACCATTGCTTGTTTCCTATTTTCTTTCTCTAATCTTGAATATTGTATTAGTTTCCTTCACCTTGATGGATTTTCCACCGTTCAGAGTTGGAAAATATCTTTTGTTTGTTTTTAGCACACAACATGTTTGTTGAAATGCTTCAAAGAATGTTTTCACCCTTTACCTTTGTTAATTGTGCTTCTGTATTGGTAATTTCATCCCATTGACTATGGTTCTTGTGACCTGCCACCTGAGGATATTTCCAAATCAAATGATTGGCAAGATTTTGCTGACCAGCTAATCACTAAAGATGATGCTACAATGCCAAATTAGGGAAATATTTGTTAACTATTAGAAGTTAACTTGGAAATCCACATTTACTTTTTCTGTTAAGTCGTGCTTTATGTCATAAGTAAAGAAGAAGTGGTTTGTAAGATAATTTTGATCTGTTCTTATCTTAATTGTAGTTACATGCCTATTTTTGGATTTGGTGGGGCTTTTTTAGAGTTTTTCACATTGGTAGCAACACTCATCTTATATTGACAAAAACCAATAGATTTCTTACTTGTATTCATCTTGATTTCTAGGTGTGTATCAAAATGGAAACAGAACAGGAGTCTGAATGGAATGCAACACATAGTATCTTTATCAGTGAAGATCTTTTGACTGCTGATAAGCTTCAGCTACAATTTCTTGCAGTTGTAGGCAGAAACCGTTGGCTTTATCAAGGCCAGACATTGCAATGGGCAATCTATAGGTAACTCAACTGATTATTACTTTTTTAGTAACAAAAACTTATAATTTAATGAAAAAAAACTAATTTCAGGTACAATGCATGTTGGCTTCCATTGCTTGCTAAACATTCAGAGTCTAAAATCACTGAAGGGCCTTTAGTTGTTCCTCTTGATTGTGAATGGATTTGGCATTGTCATAGTCTTAATCGGGTATATGATTATGAAACAAATACTCATTTTTCCAATGATATTTTCTGTAAAAAACTTTACGTGCTTGATATATTTTTTTTACAGGTTAGATACAAATCAGATTGTGAAGAATGTATGTGTGATGTGTAACAAATATCATTCAAAATTTTCTATTCAGATTCCTATCAAGCTATAGTTGTGAGAGCTTTCTACAATTGCAGATTTCTTATATTTCAGGTAATTCTCACATAATATCAAAAAGTTTATATAGAAAAATGATGATGAATAAAGAGATTTACATGTGAATCACTTGTGACACATGTGAATCATTTGTGATTTACATGTGAATTACATGTAATTCACATGTAAATCATGTTAATTATTTATTTTTTGTAACCATATAGTTTATTTTTATTGCTTTTATATTAAGCTTCATAAATCACTTGTGATTTACATGATTCACATGGAATCACTTGTGATTTACATGTGAATCACTTGTGATTCACATGTGAATCACTTGTGATTCACATGGAATCACATGTAATTCACATGTAAATCATATTAATTATTTATTTTTTCTAACCATATAGTTTATTTTAATTTGTTTCATTTTAGCAATATATCACAAGTAAATCGCATATGAATTACATGTGATTGACATGTAAATCACAAGTGAATCATATGTCACAAGTGGTTCACATATGAATTACATGTGATTCACATGTAAATCACATGTAATTCACATATAAATCACAAGTGAATCACATATGAGTTACGTGTGATACATATGTAATTTACATATAAATCACATGTAAGTCACAAGTGATTCACATATGAATTACATGTGATTCACATGTAAATCACATGTAATTCATATGTAATTCACATATGAATCACATGTAAATCTTATATGATATATGCATGTGCATTTTTGTGAGTGTTCTTGCATTAATCAAATTTTTTTAATTTTCTTGTAGATTTTGAAGAATTTGTGGAAAATATTGAAGAGGTGAAAAGTGATAAATTGAAGAAAATATGAAAATCTTTATATGACGAGATGATAACATTGTGAATCTTCGTAGCATTTTTTTATTTTTTATTTTTTATTTTATATCGAATAAAATACTTGTACTATTATGTTTATAGATTGATTAATAAAAATGAGATTTTTTATGATTTACTTACGAATATTATAGTATCAGAAATATGCATATATTCATTTGAAAAAAAATATGAAATATATGCACCTAAAATGTTGATTTTTTTTGTTAAAAAAATTAGAGTTTTTTTTTTCTTTTTAAATATTCTAGTTTTTTTATATAAATTTACTGATTTTTAAAAATTTATATTTTTTATAAAAAAATGCAGTTTTATTAAAAAAATTGTAGTTTTATTTGAAAAAGTTGCACTTTTTTTGAAAAAAAATTGCAGTATTTTAGAAAAAAATGCAGTTTTTTTGAAAAAATTACAATTTTTTTTTTAAAATTACTGTTTTATTAAAAAATTTGCAGTTTTTTTAAATACAATTTTTTTTTTCAAAAAAAGTACAGTTTAAAAAAAAAATTCAAATTTTTTAAAAATTTATGCTTTCCAAAAAAGTTAAAAAAATCTGCAGTTAAAAAAAAACGAAAATTATTTTTTTTTTATAAAAAAATCTAAATTTTGTTTTAAAATGTTAATTTGAGAGCTTTTATTAATATTTTCAATAATACAAAAAATTAAGTGGGATTGGTATGATGACGATCATGCCCTTAATGATTTGATTTTGATCCAACGCTACACCTTTAGTTTTTAGGTTCTCGGGAAACTATGAGTTCTCAACCGATCTCAACCCTATATATATATATATATATATATATATATATATATATATATATATATATATATATTTATATTTCCGGCGAGGACTCATAATGACACCTTAAAAAAATTGAAAAAAAATTAAAAAAAAAAAATACAAATCATAAAATCGAGCATAGTTTTATATTTGAGAGAAAAAAAATTGGAAATTTTTTTTGGATCTATGCTTCAATTTTAATGATCCAAAAACAATTTTCCAATTTTTTTTTCTCTCTAATATAATATTATGCTCGATTTTATGATTTGTATTTTTTTTAAATTTTTTTAAGGTGTTCTCACCGAAACCGGACCCTATATATATATATATATATATATATATATATATATATATATATATATATATATATATATATATATATATATATATATATATATATATATATATATATATCTTAACTACATAATTTATGTGCCTCACAATTGTATTCGCCTAACTTTACATTAGGAAGGAGTATGCATTGTTTATTTGACCAACACGTACTTGTTTCCAAACAAAGTAGCATTTGCTAGACATTTATATTACACTTAAGAGTATGTATCCATGAACAAGTTTTACACCTAAACGAGACTTTCAAATATATAATGTTTCTATAGATGGTGCTTAGTGCATGGAGGAGATGACGTCAGAAAAAGGAAGTGGAAGCCTTTCCACTGTTTGTGCGTATTGTATAATTTTTACCATGTTTATACTTTTTTTTGGGAAAATACCGTAAATAGACAAAAAATGGGGATCAATTTCGAAATTTAGTCATAAAAATATGATTTTCCGGCTATAGACACACATGCCGCGGAGGACCCTCCGCGGAACCATGAAATCTCCGCGTAGAGGGGGTAATTTCGTAATTTCAAGCCATTTTTTTGAAAAAAACGAAGGGGTCCTCTTTTGGTCCCCACTGGTCCCCGTTTTTTTGTTCGTCACTCCGCACCGCGTTGCAGACGTTCATCGAAGACTTCAACTCCGGCGACGACTTCAACTTCGGCGGAATACGCCGTCAAACGACTTCAAATCCGGCGAAATCGAGTTGAAATCCGTCACCGATGGACCGCGAATTCCCCGATGTTATGGCCGATGGATACGGTTCCTGGGTAGTTCTCACATTCCCATCTAATTATTAAAGTCGAAAATGTCGAATATGATTCAAATTAGAGGAAAACTCATTTTATTACATTGAATATGTATAAAGTTTTAGAATTTTTAGGTTTACAAATCATAGGAACTATTTTGGGGATGATCCATTCCGCGGAGGGGGACGTCAGTCCGCAGAGGGTGCTCCGTGGAGTGATGTGTTACCTCCGCAGAATGTTACAATCGAAGAAATGGAGGTCTCCGCGGAGGCTAGGCGTCACTCCGCAGAGAGGCCTCTGCGGAATGACCTCTAGCCTCTGCGGAATGACATTAAAAATGGTTTTTATACAAAAAAATTTTTTCTGCTTTTGCTGCCCTTTTCTTTTGTGTATTTAGTTATATATAAAAAGTATGTTGCTATTTATTTCATAAACCGAATTAGAAAAGTAATTTTGGAACCTTGTTTTTTATTTTCAATTAGTAATTTTTAAATGAAATAAGAATTTTTTTTATTTTGTTGTGTAGCACGAAGATCTCAATCAAAAAGCGAATTTAACTTTGAAAGGCATGGTGGGGACTATCATTAAAGACTATTTTCCGCGCCTAACACAATCACAACGAGTATTATTCGAAGCTTCCCCCTTTGGAATATTCTTAGGAATGCATATTCTACATGGCGATCCCTTACTTGTGCATATGATGATGTTGCACGAAGTAAGGTGTCAACAAATATTTGAAATGGGTAAGTTTCTTTTTGATATAGAGGGGATCCAGTTGGATTTTGGTGAAACATAATATATTCTTATTTGTGGTTTAAAAGTTGGTTGTTATGTGGATTTACTCCATGACGAAAAGGGCCAGTCAAATTCAAATCTCCGTGCTCGGTTGTTCCCAGATATTACTGATGCACGTTTGCGGCTGAAAGATTTAGAAGACTTGACTATGTCCCCGAATTATTTGGCACTACAAGATGAAGATGTTGTGATGCTTATCCAGCTTGTTTTTATGTTGAAGGGTCTACACGGACGGGACGTTAAAACGGGCATTCCTGCAGCAGTATACAAGCTTGCTGATAATATAGATGATTGGAACAGGTATTACATTCAAAACAGGCATTCCTGCAGTAGTATGCAATGCACTAATTATAATAAATAAATTAAAAATTGCAGGTTTGCATGGGGTACGTATTTCTGGAAATATACTTCGCGTATGATGCGTGAAATTTTTAAGAAAATAGAAGACTTTAGAGTATTGAAGCAGGCCAATCCCGAATCGAAGAAAGTACACAAGTATATCGTTCCCGGTTTTATGCTTCCGTTTAAGGTTACTTTCTAATGCATTTAAATAGTTATCATTGTTTAGTTTTTTATACGATACTTACATTTTTTTTCATAGATATGGATTTTGAAGACGTTCCCAGAGGCAACCAAGTTTTATATACGCACGCCGACAGAATTGCCACGGATGAGGGCATGGAGAAGTAAAACACCGTTATCTTGGCTTCAATGTTGTCGAATAATGAACGTGTATGTGGTATGCTTTTTATATTAACAATCATCTATATTTACAAATTGCAATGTATTTTCATGTTAAACTAACAATTTGATTTTTGCAGCCTAACAACCAACCTATTAATGTCGTGGCAAACCCGGAGGAGCTGATGTTGCCCTTTTATGTTCGTTATGTCAATTGGACTCTTAACCCTGTAGAGTCTCCCCCACGGCAACATAGTCCTGTCTGAAATAGTCCACCTCATATTGCCTCGCCTGCTCGAAGAAGGATGTACAAGTCCGAAATAGAAACATCTTCGACTGAATCTGCCACAAATGCTTCTTCCTCGCAACATCTTGAAATAGAAACAAGTTATATGTCAAACGACACATCAAGATTGGTAAAGAAGAAAAAGACGAGCACAAAGGCATTAGTGAAGCGTCTACTAGGCGTTGTGGCTGACTTAAGTTCTAAAGTAGATCGTGTATTATAGAAAAAAGATGAACCAGACACAAATGTTGAACCAGACAGAGGGTTTCGAGAGGAGGAGGGTGTGGAGGAGGAGGAAGAGATGATAAATAAAGAGGAGGAAAAAAAATATTACCATGATACACATTTTGACTATGATGATATAGGTACTCATGGTTTGGAGGGGGAATTTGGGCCTACACCTACGCATGTTGACCCGTCATCGGACGTGGGTGAACATCACACAAAAGAAATGACTCCTATTGTTAGACCTCAACGAAAGAGGGGTGTTCCATGGTATCAGCGGACTCCGTTCACAGTGGTACAAAACTCATATTTTAAATTTGGTATATTTTTAAAATATTAACGTATTGATAATTATTTAACATGTTAATTTTTTAGTTGCAATCCACACCAAAATTGAAGAAAATCACCAAAGCAAAGAAAAAAAAAGTGGTGAAGAGTCCTGAAAAAGCAAATGAAGACATTGTGAATGAAGAGAGTAATGATGTTTCAAATCATCTCATGCTCGACAGTGTTGAAGCTGTTAGTACGTTGAGTTTTTGGAGAGAATGGAATACGATCTCTTCCAACCTAAACACTAAACATATGCTGCATATGCTCACACTGGATGTGGAGTTTTGGTCGAGGTTACTTGCAGTTACTGACGCTGGGTGGTTAATTTCTTCGGTAACATTCGTTAAATATAATTTTTAACTACATTTTTAGACGATAATTTATATAAAAAAACTGTAACATTTTTATCTTAAAATGTACAGCATATTGCGATATGGAGTGTCTTGCTCATGGAAAGACGGCCGGCGAACGCAAGGTGGACGATATTCCCTCAAGAACTTAATTTGAAAAACAAAAAACATTTTTTCTTAGGAATATAGCAAAAGGTGTCGGAGGCCATCCTAAATGGAAGGATGTAGATATGGTTAGTTAAGTTTATTAATTATTTATTTTTGATAGGAACTGAATTAATGACTATTAAATTTGTTTTTTTTTTTGCAGGTTTTATTCCCCATCAACGTGCCTCATGCCCATTGGTTTTTGGCAGTGCTACATTTAGATATTTGGAAAGTACACATTTATGATTCAACACGATGTATGAATTACTTCACAACATACTTGACTGGTGGAGAATTCAAAAGTTTTGGGGATAGTATAATCGAAGAGCTAGATGCCATTGACTACTGGAAGGATTTCCTCGATGGACACAAAGACAACGCAGTTGTGGAGTTTATTGATATTGTAGACGCGCCACAACAAGAATATATTACTAATAGAGGGGATTGTGGAGTATTCGTAAGCATGTATATGGAAATGATTGCTTCGGGGGTACCGGTGAAGAGTGATAAGTCATGTAGAGATGCGAGATTTCTCTACAGAAATACAATGACAAATATTATTTGGGATACTAAGTAACTTGATGTTTGGAAGTTTGTATACATTATTATGAAATACTTGTTTTTAGTAGTTTTGTTTAATATAAACAACTTTTGTATCATATATTTTTTGAAACATAATTCACCAACATATATTACGATACATTAAAAACAAAACAAACATTTGAAATAACATAATAACATTACAGAAAACATTACAAATAAAAGATGAACGACTAACAAACATTACATAGAACATTACGAATAAAAGAGTCGTCTACATGAAAAAGGGTTTATTTCTAACCAGATTCCAAACGTCCGTATACTCGAACTCAGTTTCATCAAACTGGCACAGGTAATATCCGTTCACGTATTCAAGAAGTTCTTCATCATCAGCATCAGAGCATCGCATTTTCTCATAATTGTAGCATCGATTGTACCATGTGACTTTAGTCTTTAAATCCATCCATTTACTAACAATATCGGGTTTTAGTCGTTCTTGACCTTTTCCCACCTTATAGTTGAACAAAGCTACTAAGCGGGACCATTCATCACCAAGAAGGCAATTAAGGGGAGCCATTACCGGCAGACCCTCATAAACGGTAATCCAGCATCGTGTTAGTACCAACACCTCTGTTGTCGTCCATGGAGATGTACCATTTGTTGGAGCAGACGCATTAGACAGATTAGTTGCATTTGAAGACGTTGGTACATTGGATGTCATTTTGTGAAATGATCCCTTACCTCTAATTCGGACGTATAGATATGTGCTTTACTATATATAAAAAGATAGGTAACGCGGACTGACAAGTCAGTAACGCAGACTGACGAATAGCTATGCAGATTGACAAGTCAGTAACGCGGACTGACGAATAGCTATTTGGACTGACAAGTCAGTAACGCGGACTGACGAATAGCTTTGCGGACTGTCATGTCTATATAAAACGACAAAAAATTATGTATCACTTCATGTAATCTATTTTAGTTCATGTACTTTGTATGTTTTACAATGGGTTCAAACCCATGGGCCGCTAACGAGTATTTGCTTCTAACTCGTGCATATATTAATGTTTACGAGAACACCAGTTTGGAGGATAGAATGTTTTGGGTCCTATTAACGAATACCTTCAACACTGACGCTGAAACCACCATAGAAAACCATCGCAACACGCTTGATATAGCTGCAAAATGGTATGAATTGAAAACAAAAGTTGTGTTATTCAACGATCTTTATAATAAGATTGAAGACGATCGTGTGAATGATACTGAGGAAGACATCTTGGAGGCGGCTAAAGAATAATACAAATCCATTAGCAACGGACAGAGTTTCGAGTATGAAGCCCCTTGGAATCTTTTGAAAAATGTCCCCTTTTTTTAACTAGTACTGCGTTTTGTATTGTTCTTGTATTGCTTTATTTATATGTAATATGGTATTTATCCTTTATGTTTTGAAACATAATTCACCAACAAATGTTAAGAAACCATACATTCAAATAACATAATCTGACAAACAGGTTACGTAGATCGACAAATAAGTTACGCGTACTGACAAGTCATTTACGCGGACTGACAAGTAAGTTCTGCGGAATAATGTATACTAATTCCTTTTAAATTGGACAAGCATTTTCATTTTTACAAGGTGTCTAAAATTGTGAAAATGAGTTCAGTCAATCAGGTATTAAGAAAAAGTTTCTCCAGCCTACCGACTTTTTTCCATAATCTACAAAGAACCAATCCTAACACCTTCACGTACATTACGAAAGATCAGTACAATCGTTTCCAAATTTGTTTCGTGGCATTGGGATGCGTGGTATGTAATCCCTTATAGTAAATAAATATTTAGTTATTTCAAGTTGTTATATGCCTAATATTCTTATCTTGACTTACAGATCCGTACGTTTCTCACGTCTATGATACCAATCATATTCGTTGGTCAAGTACCTCTAATTGGGGCGTATGTAAGATCCATGTATATTGCGGTTGCTTTAGATGGAAATCATGAACCTCTTCTCATAGCGTTTGCTTTGGGAACCCTAAACTGTGACAATTCATGATTATGGTTCATGAGGAGGCTTAAAGAATGTTTAGGTGACAATACGGAAGTTGGTTTCATAAGCTATATGTCTGATTCCATAGAATTTGCAGTTCAAAGAGTCTACCCTGATTCATATCATCGCTATTGTTTGTAAAAATATAGCCGATAAAATACGCGCTTCCACCGGAAGCAATACAGTCGTAGAGCAGTTGTTCTGGAAGACTTGTAAAGCGTATAATTTGTCTCATTTTTATGCATGTTTGAACAACTTAAAAAATGAGGTTAATGGGAATGATCTTCATTGGCTTGACAATATTCCGATTGCAAAATGGGTACGGACTTGTTTTCCAAGAGTACGTTTCAATGTTAAATTCATTGACATTCCCGTTGTTGTCAATTGGTTAAGAACAAACATGCATGAGTTTCCAATAACAACAATCATTGAAATGGTCCATGACTCGATGTAAGCAGTGTATCTTCAACGTGCTGCGTTTGGAGGTAATTATAAGTTATGACATCACTCAATTGGTCAATTGATATGTTATTATATGTTATGACATCATAATTTTTGTTTTTTGATTCAGTTCATTTCACAGGGGATTTTCATGGTCTTCTAACCCCTTATGCACTTAAGGTGATTCATAAAAGATTTATCCACTCGGATGGTTGTAGGATTACGCATATTGTTGGCGACAGATATGAAGTGAGTAAGTATTCAACAACCGAATCTGTCTAATTAGACCGTGGTATTTGTAGTTGCGGTAAATGGCAAAAATATGGTATACCTTGTGAGCATGCTATAGCTTCACTATAAAGACTTGAAATTGCAGAAATCCAGCAAATGGTAAATTTAAAGTTAAGTACCGCGGTGTATCGAAATGCTTATCAAACTGAGACGGTCAATCCTATTCCAACCCTTAGGCATTGGTAAGTACCAGTTGAAAGTGTTGTGGTCTTACCTCCACGACAATTCAATTGAACTGTATTGTATGGATCACAACGAATATTAGTTTGTATTCAGTTCTATGTTAACCATAGTTGTAATGGTCTGTTGGCGTTCTTTAGTTTTTTATAAAAAAAATGTTTACCTTTAAATAAATAATTGTATTCCCATAATTGTAATGTACGGATGACAACGACTAGACAAACAGCTCTGCGGACTGACAAACATTATTGCGGACTGACAAAAAGCTCTGCGGACTGACAACAGCTCTCTGCGGAGTGGAAGGGACTATATATAGTCATGGATGGTCGTTGGATTTTTGGTATAGAGTTATAATTTTTTTTAAATTTAAAATGAGTTCATCTTCAACTTTGTATATTTGCTCGTGCAACGAAGTTGATTGTTTCTATTGTGATCCGATCGACCCTTTTCTTTCCCCATCACTAAATTTAAGAGAGTCGTATATGTCTGAGGATACTTTGCAACAACTACAATGGGCTGAAGAACAAAAAAAAAAAGATAAAGACTCATCTCGAGCTCTCACTGAACGTCGTGACCTCATTGCGGCGGAGTGCAAAGAGGTTGAGGAAAGGATGACGATTACTAAAAAAAATCAAAGATCATGAGGAATGGATAAAAAAACTAAGAAGAATATCAAACTGTCTGAAAATGGCTTGCTGACAAGGATGCAGAAATGATAGAACTTGGGAGCCAAAAGGACTGTATGGAAGATAAAATAAGAATTAGGGACGACTACATAACAATGGAGAAAGAAAAGTATCCTTTGCAATTCCCTTAAGTTAATTACTGTTGTTGTACGTTTACTATATGTTTCTGGTTTGTTGAATGTATTATCTTCGAGTATTAGTTATTATTCTACTAGTAATGATGCACTAATATAATCATAATATTACCCATCATCTTTAAAATAAACACACCATTTCAAAGTACACAAATTAATGTCCTCTAAAACAAAACATAATTAATTATAAATACAACATCAATCATTCAAATCAAACGTTGAACAATAGTCTTCTCTCTGCGTCCCACTCGTCCAACGCGTATCTTGTGTCCCGTGCGTCTCTAACGTCTCCTGAGTCTCTTCTGTCCCTTTCCCTTTCCCTTTTGTGTTACTACCTGATGTCGCACTACTTTTTGTAGCCTTTTTTTTTTGTTTCTTTGGGACCAATGCCGGACAACTCGCTGCATTATGTGTTGTATTATCACATCTACTACACCTTCTTACTATAGGCTTCTCACCTTGTGACGGGATACGATTTCTGTTTCTCGGTCTACCAGCTTGACGTGTATCCATTATCGGGGGTTTAACAACCATCATCTCAGCAGGAATCTCCCAATCACACGGTTCTGGAAGGGGGTAAACCGGCTCCTCATACGTACTTCGGTACGTTTCCATTTTGTAAGCATCTATAGCCAGATGTCCGAAGTTAGCTTTTTTCAAGTGCTTCAAGACCATTATGACATGACCACAAGGCAACCCAATTCCTTCCCAATATTTGCATGTACAAGTCTCTTGCCTCAGATCAACTATGCCACCATGTTTGAAATCATGCACTTGATATATTGCATCTGAAACACCAGAAACGGACCATCCTGTTGTACGCTCTTCATTTTTACTAACTACTTTTTCAGCCCACTCGGTTAGCACTGTTGAACGTTTCCCTGTAAAGAAGATATATATAATTAACTTATTATTCGACCTAATTAAAGTCCAAATTAAATTCATACCTCCTTCGATGCGATGCTTGTTACACCATTCCTATGAAAGACGACGGAAGAACTCAAGAAGGGGTATTATAGGCATCTTCATTGCATCTACAGATAAAGCATTCATGGATTCTACACTGTTCGAGGTCATGTAATCGTACCGTTTCGACAACGAATATGCTCTAGTCCATTTAGCACGGGAAATTTCACTTAGATACGCTGCTACTTGCGGCCTAGTAGAACTAAATCTATACCACAATTCTTCAAAAAACATTTCTTTTGTAAGCTTTCTCAAGCCTCCAAAACAACACTTTTGTTTTATCATTTTTCCCAAACCTGTGTACTATGTTTCCTAGTAGATGAAAAGCACACAAGCCATGATGAGCATGTGGGAAAACATTTTCAATACTAACCCGAGTTGCATCGGCCCTATAAGTTACAAAAGTCAATTCTTGACAATCACCAACACATTCATACACCTTTTCAAGAAACCATGTCCAAGTAAGACCACTCTTTTTTTTGCATATTCCGTGCGCAAGGGGCAGTATCTGGTTGTTCTCATCCATAGCTACTGCATGCAATATGGTTCCCTTAAAATCACCCTTCAAATGGGCACCATCCATAATTATAACTTTACGACAAAAACGTTTGAACGCTCGTATCTGCAATATATTAAAATGGAACACATAAACACTCTATAATTTTTTTAAAAATTTTATATATTAAATAACAACAAGTTTTTTGTATTTACCGTGCTCCCAATGGCATAAAAACAACACTCGAAACAATCTTCAGAATCTGTTTGAATATAGGCCACTGTACCGGGATTATGCCTCTTCAAATTGTGAAAATAAATAGGAAGTTTGGAAAAACATTCTTCAGAGGATCCCAACAACAGTTCTATAGCATATTGTTTTGCACGCCAAGCTTGTTTGTAATCTACATTGATTTCCAGCAAAGCATTCAAATCCCTTGATATTTCATTAGGCCTCCAAACCTTGGAACGAGTTTTTCCCATAATCTCATGCAATATAATACCCATGACTTTTTTATTAGCATGCTTATGATTAGGGTGTATCTGTAATGACGAACATGTGTGCACGCTGTTGAAAGTCCTGATTTCAAATTCATCAATGGGATCAAGGCGTTTTGCATATAAACGCCAACTACAGTTCTCAATTTCACAATATACCTCATAACGATTTTTGTTAAAATGTTTGGTCTTAAACTGAAACTTTTCTCTGGTTGCTTTAAGACTCAAAGCAAATATTAGTTGTTGTTTGTTATCATATGTTTGACGAACAAACATATCATCATTTGGACCTAAACTGTGAAATGGTCCGGGTTCAACAATAGGATCAGGACAATAAGGTATGGGAGGCATACCATAAAATATGTTTGAAGTTTTTTTCCCGTGTGTGAACTCATCTTCTGACCATCCTTCATTTGACTCTTCACCGTCTGACAAAGTTTTGTCAGTCAGTCTTCCAAACTCATATAAATTTTTTTCTTCAACCGTATTCACTATCACAGTTTCTTCTTATGGACACTCTTCAACATTATCAGATACAACGTTTTCAACATTGTATGGTACAATCTTGTCAACCGCTTCTGTCTATTCGACCAATCCCTGAAACACCTCTAAATACAAATGCACAATCTCCTTCGTTTCAGAAATTACATTTATGTGTTGATGAACATCTGCTTCGTCTAAAATATTCATAACATACCCATGAAGCGGGTGTTGAAATGACAATGATATATTACTATTGAACACATTAGCCTTAATTTTGACCAAATCAAACAATATTCGACGAACAAAATTTGGCGGAAGCAGTAAACCTAAGTTGTTAAACTTTGGTCTAACGTAGGTGTTAATCTCATTACTTATCTGCCAAAAACCCCAGTACATAAAATAACAAAACTCATATTTTTTTTGAAGATGAAATGAAAAAGAACTGATCTATTGTATAGATAATCGACCAAATGGAGCTAAAAAATGAAAAAGAACACTTTGTATCAAAAAAACCCTCTAAAATGCGTTGCAACCACCCATTCCGCGGAGACATTAATCTCTCCGCGGAGCTCCTCGTTACCTTCTTCGCGGAGGAATTTATGAAGGCCAAACAACTCACTCCGCGAAGGTGTTAATGTATCCGCAGAGGGCCTACGCGGAACAATCTTTTAAACATTAAAAAATCAGACTTTTGGGTGGTCCGCGGAGATGACGTCATTCCGCAGAGGTCCACGGAGGGTACTCCGCGGAATGTATGTCTATAGCCGGAAAAACCTATTTTTATGACTAAATTTTGAAATTGACCCCCATTTTTTTTGTCTATTTGCGGTATTTTCCCTTTCTTGTTCCATTAGTAACTTTATTGTGTATCTTATCATTTTTTTTCAGTAGTTCTACACTGTCACATATTCTTCATGTGGTCTGACATGTCATTGCATGTATCTTATTTTCTTTTTTTTTCTCATTCATCCTACACTATCACATTTTCCTACACTATAACATTTACCATGTTTCCATCCTTTTTCCTGAATTCTATTAAAACCCAACTATCCCGCAACTATTTATGCACAATAATAGAACAAAATGGTCCAAAAGCAGCTATATGACCATTCGTCTTTAAAAAAAAATCACAAAATGACAAAAAAAAAAGGCTAGTAGAACATGCTTTTTTAACCTATCAAATTTAGTCATCGATTTAGATGAGGCCTTTATTAACCATCAATGGTATCAGTTTCATTTCAATGCATGTCAAACATAGTATAAACCTTCTGTTGAAGTGTAGAAAGTTCAATAGCATCCTATGAAGCTTTTATATTTTTCACACCTTCTATGGAGTAGAGTTCATATACATAAAGAAAAAAATCACATAAGTTGTCCCATGAATGTTTATAGCTTGTCTCAACGTTTACCTTTCTATTTGGGGGTGTAGTATAAGAGAATACAACACTATATCTATAACTCAGGGATGCCACTCATTCCCCAAGATTTCACTTTGGTTGCTTTTGCTTTTGCTTTTGCATTTAGCTAAAAATATGTATATAATATACACCATTGACAGTAAAAATTATATCGAGTCATGATCAGCCAAAAACTCGATTATGCTCGGAAATAACTGTTGTGGTGCCTACAAATTAACATTAGTAAAAATGTCACTAATCTGTACACAACAACTTTTTGTCACTTCCCATATGATATAGTAGAAATTAATGTTAATTTTTTCTTTCAATTTCTTAAAAAATGAGTGGTGAAAGAAACAAGAGAATAAAGAAGATAAATTACATACCAAACGGCCTCCAACAATATCATAGTGAGCATAGTGTGGTCCATCTGGCTCACCAAAAACTTTGTATGTGGCTAGATGTTTAGGAACTAGTTTGATTGTTTCTGCATTCATAAATTATAAATTTATAATAAACCAATCTCAATGAAAGTAAGTTGTTATTTCTTGCATTGAATACGAAACAGAAATGCAATGTTACCTACCATGTACAGCTTCGGGTGGACAAATGACATCAAGATCACCAGCAATTGCTAAAACAGGAACATCAATTTTATTAAGATGATCTTTGTAGAAGAAAGTTCCACTTCTGTCACGTAATCCACCTTCCTGAAAGGCTGTTGTTAGCTGCAATAGTAGCTTCGCAGGCACCGTGCCTAATAAAAAAAAATCAATTTACATATTCTTATTTTTGACAAAATTACATAAATGGTCCCTGTGGTTTTACCAAAGGTCACAAACTCAGTCCTTGCTAATTTTTTTTTGACGGACATGGTCCCTGTGGTTTCCAAAACTTGTGTGAATCGTCCTTTTTGCTAATACCGTTAGTATGAGGGTAATTTGGTCTTTTCAGGTAGCAGGGACTGAGAGTGAACCACAGGGACCATTTATGTAATTTTGTGTTTTGTCAAAAAATAATAATAGTGGAATGCTAAAAACTGAAAGTAAAATGGTGTAATAGGAAAGACATACAGAAATTGTTCATAACAAACTTCTCCATGAGGTCTGGATGCATCATGTCTTGTGCAGAAATGAGGCGACTTAACCATGACATGACATAAGGAGGACGAGAAGCAAGAGGATAAGCTGCTGCAAGCAATGCACCTAATGGAACAGCACGCACATTCAATACCTGAGCTGGATCTGCCTGCATTAACAAAAAATAACTAAATCATCAATTCACCAAAAAAATGTAGAGCTAAATATGTTTGTATGTTTAGTATTTACCAGAGGTGTGAGTAGTTTTAGTGATGAATTTGATGTGGTGTAATCAAGTGAAGCCCCCAAAGTAACAATGGCAGCCAATTTGGAGTCTTTTCCTTCGTAAACTTGTAAAAAACATGATATTTTTAGTACAACTTCAGATGCCCAAATGCGGAAAAAATGATTTTTTATTAAATTTTTTTGCATGATCCTCAAACTAAAACATTTCATATTATAATGGGCAACATACTTCCATTTAATTATGTAGTATAGCATCCTACTTTCATTTCTTTCTATTAGACCATTTCTTTTTTCTTATTAAAACATTGTACTTTAAAAAACCTACTTAGTTATAGCATTGTACTCTCAATTTATTATTAGAAATTATACTTTAAAAAATGGAATAATGACATAAAAACCATTAAGTGTGCAAGTTTTGGTCGGTTTTACCCTTTAGCGGATTTCAGGTTCATTAAAACCAGATGTTTGAACTTTTTTTTTTTTCAATTTTACCCTCTGATTTATTAAAGCTCTTACGTTTGGTAGAAATGTTCAGTTTTACCCTTTGTTCTGGTTCATTAAAGCCCTTAAGTTTGGCAGAAATTTTCAATTTTACCAGATAAATTTGCAAAAAGGGTAAAATTGAAAAAAAAAAAAATTGCAAATTTGAGGCATTAATACGACTTTGGATAAAACCGACAAAAACTTGCAAACTTAAGGGTTTTTATGGCATTTGCCCTAAAAAAATCTACATGATTATAGTAGTGAAAATTGGTTTGTATTTGGATGAAATTGCTATGAATGAATGGGTAAATTTTTTTCAAAGTACATTGCTGTAATAGGAAGAAACGAAAGTAGAATGCTATAGTAAACAAATCATGGAAGTACATTGCTATTTCATGAATTTAGCCTTTTTGGATACCATTTCTTGAGAGCATGGCATACAGCAAGATACCACCCATGGAATGGCCAATTGCAAGCAACTTGTCATCTTTCGGGTTGCATTGTCTTCGTATGTATTCCATCTGATTTAACAAATATAAATTATATTAGATGAGAAGATATAACTGTTTCATAACATAAAAAAAAATGATTTATGACATCACCGCAGCAGGCACGTCCTCTTCAAGGTAGTGGTCAAAGTCCCAGTTATACTTGCCAAGGATGTCAATTTGTGTTTGGAGGTTTTCAATTGTGGAAGAAAAGCGATCTAGTAAATCTGTAAATGGAGGAGACACTGAGCGTTGACCTTCTTCGATAATATCACCAAGCCTTTGACTTAAATCTCTTATTTGGGTTGCAAGAGTGGAATTTTGTAGAGCTTCTGGAGAACCTGAAATTTAAAAAAAAAAAAAAAAAAAATGGTGTAAGTTTAATGAAGATAGTAAGGGGGAGTTTGGTTTGCAGAATGTTTTTGGAATATGAGGGAATTGTAATCTTCCACACATTTGGTTGGCAGGAAATAGAATGGAATTCAATAAATAAACTAAATAATTTTTTTAACTTTTACCCATAATTAACTTGTTTAGTATTACTATTATTATTAGAGAATGTACATTTATTGGTCCCTGGGTATAGCTGATTTTTTGCAATTTGGTCCTTGTTTTTGTTTCTTGTAACGTTTTTGGTCCATGTTCCAAGTAAAATGACTATTTTTGGTCATGAGTACAGCGATTTTTGCAATTTTGGTCCTGGATATTGTCATTTTACCAAGAACAGGGACCAAAAACCTTAAATAATGACCAAAATTGCAAGAGAAAACGTTTTGAGACCAAAATTAAAAAATCAGCTATACTCGAGAACCAATTATGTAATTTACTCTTTTATTTATTTAAATATCAACATAAGAGTAAATTACAAAAAATGGTCCCTGTGCTTTCTGGTTTTTCCCCTGTGTATAGTCCAAAACTGAAACCTTTTTCAGTTTTGGTCCTTAAAATAAGTAGCAAAACTGAAAAATGATTCAACTTTGGACTAAACCCGGTAAAAATAAGAAAGCACAGGGACCATTTTTGCAATTAATCCAAATATAACGAGGGTAATTTGGTCTTTAATAAAAAAAAGGAAGCACGGAATTGAATTCCTTCCACCAAGTCCTAGGAATGTGTGAAATCCATGAAACATGGAATTTAAAGGAATTATAAGAAATTGAATTCCGTCCATTTGGCAACCAAACAGTAACAAGGTGTGATCGAATGGAATTACAAATTCCAATTCCATCAGAATCCGCGAACCAAACATGCCCTAAGAGATTCAGATTCACTGAAGAACCATAATAAAGAATCCTGATTGACCTTCCTTTATTAGTGTTGATAATCTCTCAGAAAACCGCTTAAAAGTTTCTGTGAATGTCATCAACAACTGTGACTGATCATCGGATTCAGCCATCTCTTTCTTTTCTACAGAGGAATCAGAATTGAGGTTTGGTTGATTTTGGGAAGAAACAGAAACCACACCGTTTTCTTGTGTTTTGGGAGTTGATTCCATTCGTTCAGAAGGAAGGCTGATTGGCTGTTTGACTTCTTTGGATGCCACCTCTGAACTCAATCCAGCTCCTCGGAATTCAAGAATCCAGGTGTCGTATCCTTGGCTTGACATGTGGCGTGCAAATGAAGACTGCAAAAGTTTGAAACTGTCAACAGAAATAGAAACTAAAGAATGATGGAATCAGAGAAGGAATGGAATTGTTCATTCCATTCCACTGAAGAAATTTTGTTAATGTTCATTCCTTAGCCAGATGGTGTTTTGTACATTCCATCATGGAATGAAAATTTGGGATATAACCCTTTTATTTATGTATGCTTTAATGACACAGATAATTTATAGGAATTATCATTATTTTATTTAAATTCAAAATTTTATTTTCTTCAAATAACTGAAGCTATTATTTTTATAAGGGTTAATTACATAAGACCCTATTTATTGGTTTTATCGGATTAATCCTCGACTTCATTTTTTATTTTTTCTAAAAAACTCCTTAGGTTTTTCACATTTTTCGATTTGCCCCTTACATTTTTCCATTTTTTCAGATTAAACCTCAACTTTATTTTTTTTTTCTAAGAAAACCCTTACATCTTTGTATATAACCAGAAGATTACCGGTAAACCTGCTAAAAGGGCCAAACCAAAAAAATGGAAAAATGTAAGGACTTTTTACAAAAATAAAAATAAATTCGAGGTTTAATCCGGAAAAATCCAATATATAGGTAGGGTCTTTTATGTAATTAACCCTTTTTATTATAGCTTATCCGGTTTTAATGAGCTTTTATGCATTTAATTTTTTATTTGGGCGTAATGACAGAAAAGTCCTTAAGTTTGGCAGAAATGTTCGGATTTACCCTTTTGCGTATTTCTCGTTCATTAAAGCCGTAAGTTTGCAACCTTTTTTTTTCTTTCCAATTTTACCCTTTTTGCAGGTTTACCCGGTAAAACCGAACATTTTTGCCAAACTTAAGGGCTTTAATGAACCAGAAATACACAAAAGGGTAAAACTGGAAGAAAAAAAAAGTTGCAAACTTCTGGCTTTAATGAACCAGAAATACGGAAAAGGTAAAAAGGAATATTTCTGCCAAACTTAAGGGATTTTATGGTATTAGGCCTTTTTTATTTTTGTATAAAAAAAGTATTAATCATAATTAAAATAGTATAGAATAGTGTTTAATTATACTTTGTACTTACATATAATACATAAATTCATTCCATTCATACAGGCCAACCAAACATAATCATGGAATGTAACAACTCATGCCATTCAATAACAAGCAAAAAGTGTGTCAAAGTTGAAATTGTATCCTTTCCTTCCCATAAACATCGGTATAAATAATTTACCATAATGACTAATCTACCCTTTATGTATTTGGTAGTCTTTTTAATGATATTCTGTTAAGAGAGACACGAGACCAAATTGGTAAGAGATTTTTGGATTGAAGGACAAAAACTACAAGGTTATGCAATTGTCGAGGGATCATTATGTAATTCACTTCTCTTTTTCTAATAATTCCAAACAGCCAATGCAAAACTATTAGTTCAGGGATGAAAAGTGAGTTGTAAGAATAGTCCAGGGACCATTTATGTAATTCACTACAAGTATAAATTTGGCAAACCAAATGCGATCGTTAAGAAGCATTACAAAGATGCACAAAACCTTTGGTGCCTTATTTATAATTTCAAATATAATTATAAAATAAGATATATTGATAACTGAATATAATAGTTTGGATACAAACTTTAAATTGAAACATTAGTGAATAACAAGTCTTTGTGTGTGTTCATTTAAAATAATATTCAGTCCCCAACAATGACACTTAAAACTTATTAAATAATTTAAGTGATGATTATGTAAAGAATGATGAAGCACAATCATAATTCATAAAATATAAATTTAAACTCACCCCAGGAGCAAGATCATATCCAATTGCATTTGTTCCAACACCACTCAAAAGCAGTAATGGATGATTTCTTGAAGGTGTCTACAAGCATGCATAATCAAAGTAAATACATAAACATCTACAACAACAATCCTTTACTCTCAAACAAATACAGGTAGATCAAAAAAATATCCATAAAAAGTTATAGTATCATATAAACCACAGAATTTGAACTTGATCAATGAATTAATTGTATCCACTTCTTTTAATTCACATCAATATCTGTTTTAAGATCTTTCTTTTGTAGAGGCGAAATCACCTAGTCTGAGAAATTCATGACATAAAAAGATCAATTTACACAACCAAAGATATTTGTTTCCATATTACAACTGATTTGATATAGAATCAGATTCAAAAGTACTTTGCATTTTGTGGACAGATTAAAGAATATGGTGGATCAATGATCATGTACTCATGTGTACCCACATATAATCACATGAAATAAACAAATGAATATGGTATCTGTGCATTTCAACAACTTGTCTTAATCCATGAAAGTTGTTAGGATCATATGATATTTCATAAATGCTAAAGTAGTGCATTAATTGAAGGAGCTCTTTCTTCAGAAGAAAGCCAAACATAAAGAAATAAAACATAAGACAGAGAAAATATTCTCCAACTGTTAACCCATAGTTGGTATTTGTATCGTGATGGGTCAATTAGGTCATGCTATGACGTATGCTGTGAGGTTTCTTCCTGAAGGTAAGCCGCAAGTGTCGTTAGAACTGAATCACCAACAAGTGTCATCAGAGTTGTTAGAACTAGAGGTATGTTTAATAGGCGATCTTTAATTTCAATCGAATCAGATCGTAGCTTTGAGTTTTGATTAAAAACTGATGCAGGCACGCTAGTTATATGGATTGATTGGACAACTGCTTTATTCTGAGGTTGGGCATGGCGTTTTACACTCAAGAATCCAATGACATACATTTGCTATAGAGGACATAGTGTCTGTACAGAATGACATATCAAAGTGACCTCCCTTCCGATTGATAGCGTGTTACATACATTAATTTGAGCAACGATTGATATAAGAATTTCGAAGAAGAAGATGAAAGGAGAACACACACCTTAGGAGGAGGCTTGTAACGCCAGAGAGCGAGTCGCCAGTCGGAGTTATGAATTGAAACGTAATGAAGTTCATCAGCAGTACAGATCGGAGGCTTGTCAGATATTCTCTCAACGGCCGCCGCATGGAGCGGTCTCAGCCGGGGGGGCGTACGGACGGAAACGGGTCTGGGGAAGGGCGATTCGTAGCGACTGGGGTTCAAATAGCAAAAGGTAGCAGCAATTTGAATTGCAGATCGAAGATCAGATTGGAGGAAAAACATTTTCGAAGTTGGTATGAATTTACTATATCAATTCGTTTCTATCGCATGTGATGTTGTCTCCTTTTTTTGGCACAAAATCCTTCGACGTTTTGAAAGCCAACCTTCCATGGCCATTGCAGCTTCATCTGTTGCCGGGATATATCAGGATAATACATATAAAATCAGGACCTGTAAAATGTTAAAAAATGGTAATAAGTTTGAAAAACAATTCGGCACAAAATCAAATTTATTAGGTGGTTGTGATGTGATGCTAAACTTCAATTGTTTTGTATAGAGAGCAGCAGGGTGCGATTTGGTGCGAGTTTTGGACAAAATCAAAAAGTATATATTGTTTTGGGTTATCGACATAGAAGCACAATGAATTTTCCGTTTGGTTTTAAAAGGTCCTTCAATTAATTTTCGTACCTCTGACCCACTAAAGTGACAAATTACCTGCCAAATTAAGGTTTTCTCCATTTTTTTCCCGGTTACCTGGTTGGTCAACGGAAGTCAAATGTGACGTGGTCTGTGATATCCAGCTGGTGTCCAGTCAGCCTACTATATTACCTTCGTAAGGAGTCAATAGAACAACATTCACTATTTCCTTACCCTCCGACGAACACCAACCCTTTCGACCATGTCTTCCTCCTACGAATCGTATAACACCCTCGCCATTTACCGGATTGAAGTGAATCCTTCGTGTTTGTGTCGTGATCAGCCTGCGTCAGAGAAGCTTGGAAACCTAACAACCCAGGTCGTCGCTTCTACAATTGCACAAAATCAATGGTAAGCCTTCGTTACAATCGATAAGTTTTAAACCTAAAGTTTTGATTTTTGTATTGCAAACCCCCTATTTTGATCGACAAAAAACCCCATTTACGATGAGAAAACCCTAAATTTTGAACAGTGAAACCCTTAATCTGTTGTGTGGCCTTTTTTTTGTAGATATCCAACGACAGTTGCAACTTCTTCCGGTGGCTTGACCCAGTATTACCAAAACACTACAAGGATACGTTATGGAACATGAAACTTAGGATCAATGACCTTTTGGTTAGGAATGGTCAAGTTGTTGAGCTGCAGAAGAAGGTGGAGAAGCACAAGCTGCTTAGGAAAGTTGAGAAGGAACTTGTTGAAGCTATGTGACATCCCCAATTTCACGGCTAGAAAAGACCGATTTGTTTATGCTTTGTTTTTAAAAATCAGACTAATCTTTTAAAGAAAACGGTTGCGGAATTTGTTCCCAAACAAGATATGATAAAACTTTATCAAAACATTTCTCAAAGAGAATGTACTTTTCATTAAATAATAAAATCTCGGGATGTCATATTCCGATACATACCAAAAGCATAAACAGTATAAAATAGACCTTACAACAGTTATTTATAACTACTGATCTATAATCCAAAATCTCTCGTCAAGTCCACCAACTTATACTCTTGTGCCATTACCTGTAATGCAAAGAAAACTGAGTGGGTCAGGCTTGGGAGCCTGGTGAGCATGTAGGGTTTTCAACCCACAGTAATATAATTATTATATTTAATCATCAAACAAACAATCCAATTACCCATCCCCATTATCTTCTTTGTTTCTTAAGGTCTTACCCTAAGAATCCACTATCCTTCATTCATTCGTTCCTAAGGATTGACCTAAGGAATTGACATAAAGTCCATTGCTGCCCGAGGTTCATCTACACAGTACTAAATCCATAGCTACCATGGTTCATCTACACAATACTAAATCCATAGCTACCAAGGTTCGTCTACACAGTACTAATTCCATAGCTACCATTGTTCATCTACACAGTACTAATTCCATAGCTACCATTGTATTTATATAAGGCACTAAATCCATAGCTGCCAGGGTTTTTAGAGTACACCGGTGAACATCAAGTCCACAACACCTACAAGTTGCGAGCTTGCTAGTGTTCCACTGGACTGTCTAGAATAGTCAGTGGTTGTCATCCCTACTCTGCTGAATGACGGGGGTCATCGTTTGGGTAAAGGTTTCACTCATTTTTCACCTGTCACCCTCATCTCACGACCTATATCATCTTTCGTCTCATCCTCAAACTCATCTTTCCTTACACACCAACTATTTCATCTACCCATGTTCTACCCAACATATTTGTAGATATAAATTACATATATAGTTTAAATCATTTAAAAACCTGTATAAAACATTCATTCAACAACCATCTCAAGTAAACAAACAACGTATAAACACATAGCACATATTTCATAGCAAATACTTCATATCTATGCGGTAGAAGAAAGTAACTACACACTCACTTGATTAGACGATGCTCAGACAGTACTACGGCTCTTTGAGTAGTAATTCTCCGGTGAAACCGGGATATCTTCACACACCGGGCTTCTCGCAAGCAGAGCTTCGGCTCGGAAACTCTTTTCTTCTCGAGACCTTCGGGCTTCGGGACTTGCTTCGGGTCTCGGGATGAAACTGGGGCTTCGGGGCGTTAAAATAGAGCTTAGAGAGAGTATCGAGAGTGGGAGAGATGAGAAGGAGCAACCAAAATCGGCTGACCCTCGATTTCTATTTATAGGGTGAATTTTCTGAGTTCACCTCGTGAGTTTTTAATATTCACCTCGTGAACTGGCTCACCTCGTGAGTTTCTAATATTCACCTCGTGAGCTCGATACGTCATTGCGTTCGTCATGGCCACTTGCCCTGGAAGACGTCCATCATCTGTTCACCTCGTGAGTCACTAATGCTCACCTCGTGAACTGACTCACCTCGTGAGCCACATATGCTCACCTCGTGAGCTCTGACACAGCCTTGGGGTTCACGCCCCGAACTTCAGAAATTCATAACTTTCGCATACGAGCTCCGTTTTCGACGTTCTTTATATCTACGCGTAGGTGAGATTATGCTCTACAACTCTCGTTTAGACTCCGTTGGATAATTTTGACTTTATTTTTATTATATTATTTTTAGTAGGCCGGGACAGGAAAACTCCGTTATAAATTCATAACTCCTTCGAAAAATCATAACTTCCTCATACGAAGTCAGATTTGGGTGTTCTTTTCACGCACGCTCTCGGTTTAACGTATTCTACGACTTTTGTTTAGATCGCTAAGGCCAAATATCGCTCTAACGTAAATTCACTATTTACGTCGCATTGTGTCGTGCCGGTTCTGTCGCGAAACTTCGACATGTCATAACTTCTTCGTTATAACTCGGATTTCGGCGTTCTTTATATTTTCGGAAACCTTGAGACATATACTACAGCTTGGTTAAGATTAATCCTTCTAAATAATCTTCCATCAAAAAGTCATTTTTGATGCTTATCGTCTCTAAATTGACTAGCCCTGATCTACGGGCGTTACAAGCTAGGATCCAAGAACTACTCATTGAGATTGAAAGGTTTAAGAAGATGTTAAAAAAGGTTGTTTTGATTGCTCTGGTCTGCTTGTTGTTTGTGGTCATGTACTTTAAGTTGTAGTTGTTGATGTAAGATGTTGAGTCATGGTGTATAGGTGATGGTCTTTTGGGTGATTAGATATGGGGATGTTCTTTTGGGATGGTCTTTTGGATGGTCTTTTGGGTGATTAGATAGCTGGAAATCAAGTTAAAGCTCTTGTAAGTGATGCATGGTGTATAGTGTTGTTTGATGGTGTAATGGTGGTATTCCTTTTGACAATTTAGTATAGGCAATGTACTTTAGCCCCATTACGAATGGTCATGTAACACCTTTTGTATGGACTAATTTTATAATAGAAAACATGGATTCTATTCTATTTTAACTGCTCTTTATGGTTTCCTTGATAGTATACTGCATGAATTGTTATAGTGCATGAATTTTTATATAATATCATGCATGAGTTGTTATATGGTCCACAAACAAATTCCAATAAATAGCATGGTCCACATAACAATTCCAGGAGGGACAAGAAACAAGGGACCACATCTTATGCATAAAAATGACACAAAGGACACTGGATCCCACAATATAATATATTAATAACCAAAGTGAGTGTCATACATTACATAACAATTCCGACATAGAAGCAAACATCCTAACATGTTTTTAATACATAATAAAAGAAACATCCCATGCAGTTCCCATGCAAAAACTACATTAAGTTGACAGGTTTTTCTGAAGTGCTACCCTCTCCATCCTTTCCTATAACTTGGGTTGCCAATTTTTTCTTGATGATCCTTTCACTTTTTTTCCTCCTCTTAAGCTGGGGAATTACAACATTACCCCTCTGCCTTGTCACTTGTGTAGTCCCACTTTCCCTAGTACCTTGTGTATCCCCACATTCCATTCTTGTCCTACTTCCACTTGCCTCTTCTGCAGTCCTTTTCTTCACATTTTCACCCTATTAAATGAAACATAATTAATAACAAATAAAAAAATTAATAAGTAAGAGTTTGTATATACCTTTGTTGTCTTAGTCTTCTTAACCCTACTTGCATGTGTATCCCCACCATCCATTCCTGTCCTACTACCACTTGCCACTTTTACAGTCATTTTCTTCACATTTTCACCCTTTTAAATGAAACATAGTTAATAACAAATAAAAAATTAATAAATAAGAATTTTTATTTACCTTTGGTGCCTTAGTCTTGTTAACCCTAGTTGGTAACTTGTTTGGTCTTGATCTATCAACATTTGGACATGTCTTCTTATTATGTCATTCCACTTTGCACAAACTACATGATATCTTCTTACCCTTCTTAGAAACTCTCTGCTTTCCACCCTTCTCACTGACATCTCTAACTCTTTTAGTTTTTGTCCTACCAGGCAACCTTCTATTCTTGGGGGGTAGAGGTGGAATGTAATTAGTTTCAGGCCACATCTTGCTTCCATTCATTGGACAAATTTTGTACTGGTAGGTCTTCATATACATTTCTCTACAAAAATAAGGATCCACATATTTCTCAACATCTTTATTGAGGTAGCTAATTGCAACCACATAATGAACACACCCATAACCATTAAGTTGCCACATCATGCATGAACATGTCCTCTTCTCTAAGTCAACATCATATGCCTCACTTCTTGACCTAGTCTCAAACTGGTTGAGTCCACTTGGAAATACCTCCCAAAACCTTTGATTAATATTTAACTCATTCAACCTCAGCCTTATTTCAGGTGAAACATCACTTGACCATCCATTAACTTTTGCAGTGAACAACTTGTTCATCGTATACATTCTCAATTCTTCAAGCATTATGATGATAGGTTTCTTCCTGGCTTCAACTATGAATGCATTGAAACTTTCACATCCTCCATTCTCAATACTAGAACAGCATCTACCTACTTGATAGTAAGCTCTTGACCATGTTCTAGGGTCCTTCTCTATCAAGTAGTTACCTGCCTCTGGACTCATAAGCTCGATATCCTTCATTATTTCCTTGAAAGATTGTCCTGTTGTTGCATTACATGCAGACCAAAACTTGTTAACAAAATGTGCCCCTGGAAACCTTTTACTGAAGTTGGCCACAATGTGCCTTGCACATTGCCTATGCTCAGCTTGTGGTAACAATTCCTTTCCATAAGACCCTATACCAACATACAAGTAGTTAGAAATGAATTGGGTAATATACTTTGTGAAAGAGAAATATAAAAATGTTTTGCTTACTTTATGTTGGTCTGACATAAGAGTTAAACCTTCTCCCATACCAATATTGAGATCATCACTTAACAATGACAGAAACCATTCCCAGTTTTCCTTGTTTTCAACACATACCACTGCCCAGGCAATTGGGTATATTTGGTCCCTAGCATCTCTCCCCACAACACAAAGCAACTCACCAGTAACATACCCTTTCAAGAAGCAACCATCAATTCCAATCACCTTCATGCACCCTTCTAACCACCCCTTCTTTACACCATCAAAACAAACATAAAACTTACTAAAGTGATTAGTTCCATCTGGCATTGTAAGAACATCCATGTTGACTGTTGAACCAGGGTTGGATCTTCTAATTTCCTCTCCATAAGACTAGAGCTTAGCATAATGCTCAATAAGGGTACCTTCTAGGGTTGTTCACTATTTGGATAAAACCGAACAGTCCAATTAGATAATTTTGATTGAACTATTTGGTTCGGATATTCGGATTTTTGGATTGGTTTTCAACAAAACCGGATTATTATTTTGGATTTCGGATTGGTTTTGGTTTATAAAATAAGAACCGAATAGTCCAAAAAAACCGAATAAACATTTATTATTTATTTATTTTTGATATATATATATATATATATATATATATATATATATAATTATTTATTAATTTGTAATTTATTCTTTAAAATAGGTTCAAAACGTTTCACCCGATAAAAAAATATTAATATGCATTTTCTCTCAAAAGTTTTCTATCTATAAAATATTTAACTATAACATACCTTCTTAGTAGTTGTTTATAAATTTCAAATCACAACTAAATAATTTGTTTTCACTTCTTATGTAAAATTGGGTAATATTATAATTATATTTCGTTTTAAAATGTTTCGGTTTTTGAAAACCGAATTATAAAAACCGATCCAACCGAATTGTAATTGGATCGGATTGGATTTAAATTTAGTTTGGATTATTCGGATCCATGTTTTGAAAACCGAAATCAATTTGGATTCACTTGATCGGATCGGTTCAAACCGATCCATCCAAACGAACACCCCTAGTACCTTCAATAATATTCATAGCATACTGTTTGGCCCTTCTGCATTGGCTAATACTGACTTCAATACCAAATTTCTTGATGACCTCCAATCGTAGTTGCCTAATTGTCAGTTTCTGTCTATGCAAAATCTCCTTGGTGTAGTGGCTACCAATCCATCTGTAATTGACAATTGAACCCAATTTGTAGTTCCTAGCACATTGATGCTCACTTTTTAAAGATTTGAATTGAAAACTGTGTTCTGTACTCATCCAACTTGCCTATAGCCTGAAAGTACAAGCACCTTTACAACACAATACTAGAAGCCTCTTACTGTCATTATTTTCGAACCATAGTTGATATCCATTTTTAACAGCATAATTACATAACATGCTCTTAAGTTGTTTTGGATCCTCAAATCTCATGCCTAAAATTGGTTCTTGCTTCTTCTAGTGTACATGAGGATTAAAAATAGGATGTTCCTCACGTACATCATTGTCCAATTCCTCACTGTTATCTATCTCTTCAATCTTTTTCTCTTCTCCACCTTCCAGGTATAACTTGTTAACAAAATCATCGTCCTTAGTCTTGTTTAGCAGGGTACAGTATTCCCCATTTATTTCATCTTCCAAACCAGCATCAAACATATAGGCTGGTTCAGGATCGGGGATTCCTTGTGCAGTTTCTTTGTCATCCCCCTTGATCACTGAACCACTTTCATCACTTTCTTCATCGAACCAGTCCTCAAATCCTTCCCCAATATGATCTAAATATAGGTCTATTGGCCTTTCAGGTGATTGACAAGCAACATCGATAAACACTTGATAATCCATTTCGTTAGTTATTACCCTAAGACCATTTGCCATAGTGAGATCACGTATTAAGTAATAAAGTTTCTCAAAAGGTTCTCGAACAAATCTTTCTAGAAATTCACAACACCCATTTAAATCCATTCCAGAGAAATCATGATCAGTAAACATAAACGTTATACCTCCAGTATATCTATGTGGGTGTCTTGTAAAAACACCGTTATAGTGTAAACGCACTTTCAAGAAAATAGGGTATGGGTTCGCCATGAACTTTAACTAGAAAAGAACCAGATGAACTTTAACTACAAAAGAACCCTAGATGAGAGAAAACTTACAGAAATGGGAGAGAAAAGCCCTAGAATCTTCAACACTTCAACACGATTTTCATAACCGACTGGAGTAAAGCCATTTTTTGAATAGTTATACGAAGGCGTTGACATGTCATTGATGAGATCTCACTTAATTGAAGAAATCTAAAATCTAAAGGCCACGTCACATTTAATTATCGGGTAACCGGCTTTAATGGTATAAACGACAAGTAATTTGTCACTTTAGTAAGGTAAGAAGTACGAAAATTAATTGAAGGACCTTTTAAAACCAAATTGAAAACATAATTGTGCTTCTATGTCAATAACCCTATTGTTTTTGTAGTTATAGAAATGGTTAGGTTTGGGTTTCTGGTTCGATGTGGTAGTTTCGGTTCGGTTTTTAAACTAAATGGATATGGGTTTTATGTGGTGCGGTTTTGAAAACCGCAAAACCATTGGTGGTCAATTGGTTATGAATGGATTGTTAGACTTGTTTTATTTGTAGCAAATTGTCACCGTGTCAGTTTTAGACTCATGGAACCTTAATAATCTTGTTGTCAATGACACTACGTACGCTGGAAAATTATAAGAGAGGTTAACAAGGCAACGCTTGCAAATTAGAAAATGTTGGGATACTCGTATTATTGATCATAAATTTGTCATACATATAAGATGGGGAAGAAGCCTTTATATAAAAGGCTTTCCTTGGAATACAAAAAAGACAAAGAAGACCAACAATCAAGAAAATGAAAAGACACAATCATAAAAATGAAGGGACACAATCTATAAGTTCTCCATCTTATGGGTTGGATTAGACTCAATAGACTAGCTTGACTTGGGTTTGGGCTGTAACACCCTCCCCCCACCCAATTTCACGACGTCCTAGTCGTGTCTTCATTGTAGTGTCATATCATGTCTTCAAACTTCCACAAGGCTTCTTCTTGTCCCCAGCTTGTTTCATCTTCTTCCTCGCCTATCTGCCGAAACAAGCATTCCTTGTATTTTGGTACCCCTTACTTTTGAATTACTCAATCGGCCAAGATACAATCAATATCTTTGTTAAACTGAGTTGTGATGGTGGTTGGTGCCCGCTTGGACCTGAATCTGTCAGGATCTTCTTCATCCCCATGATATCATTTCAGTAAACTAACACGCACCACCAGGTGAATCTTAAGTTGTGGAAGGAGATATAGTTGATAGGTAGTCAAGCCAATTCTTTTGATTATGGGAAATGGCCCCTCACACTTCCTGATCAGGCCCTTATGCAAGGATCTCAAAGCTTTGAATTGATTAGGTAGTCAAGCCAATTCTTCGTTTCATATTAACCCACTTCTTTATTTTTTTCCTAGCCTTTTTGATGTTTAATCGCGCTTCATCTACTTTTTTGTTCCATTCTTTTGCAAATTTGAAGGCTGACAGATTATTTCTCAAATAA
This sequence comes from Lactuca virosa, assembly GCF_052849685.1. NCBI lineage: Eukaryota > Viridiplantae > Streptophyta > Magnoliopsida > Asterales > Asteraceae > Lactuca > Lactuca virosa. The sequence goes on along the minus strand of NC_136433.1, from coordinate 299,904,050 downwards.
GGGGTTTTCAAGGCATCGAGAGTAAGGGGATGTTGTCATGTCATGATTTCAAATGGGCTCCTGCCGATGGACTTGTTTTTCTGGAGGTTGAAGGAGAATTGTGTCACAACCAGGAAATTCTATGCTTTTGTAATCATTTTCAAGGAAAAAATTGAAAACAAAATCTGGAAGCATGCATGATGTTTATTCAATGACAACAAAATTACATCAAAAACTCTATACAAACACTTCAAATGGTCAGCGAAAGATTGGAAACCCTAAAAATCCTGGTTTAACTCCGTTATGGACTAGGATTTCCTTATTGGGCCTAATAGGCCAATAAGCTTCCAATTTGACTATTTTGGACTTGGAACCCTTAAATGGGCTCTAATTCAACCCACCTTCATGAGATTTAACATTTTGGGCCATATTGAGCCTAAAATGGAATAAACTACTCCAATAAGCCTTATTGGGCCATAACTAACCTAATTAGCTTTAATGGGCCATAAAACCCATTCTCTCATGCTAATTGGGCCGTGAACCATCCAAAGAAGCCCAATAGGCCGAAAAGTAATTATGGGCCTAAGAAATTCGATCAAAGCTAAGAGGTTAAGCCCAACATCATTCTCTTCATATCTCTAGGCCCATTCTCGGCCCAATGAGTAAAAAAAAAGAGAAGAATAAAAGAAATAAAAGGAAATTTGGAGAATTAAGGAGGGTTAGCCACCTCCTTATTGCATGGTGGATTTCCATGCATGTCATTTCACTCCTTCTCTCCTCTCTTCTTCTTATCTTCGGCTGAGGCTACCCACACACACACCCCACCATTTCAGTTTACTTCAAACACTCTCCAAGAACTTCTACACTTCCTCAAATTTTCGAAGCTTTGTTTGGATCTTCCAGGAGTTTCTCATTTACATTATCATCTTGGTAAATTTTCATTTGGATTCATGGTTTAACTTCCTGATTTCCTCAAAGATCTCTCCTTAAACCATAACATTCCATGGATTATACCCCTTTGCTTCATAGATTTCGAAAACCACTCAAGGGAGGTGTTTAAGGCCAAAAACTTCTTCCTTTCTTCTTTAAAACCGAAACCACAAACCCAAGGTGAGTTCATACCCCCTTGTTTTCGGTTTTTACTTGTTTTGGGGGGATAATACAAGTGTTATGTGTTGATCTATGTGTGTTTGCATGTTATATGTGATTTCTTTGGTTTGTGTTGTGAAAATGTGATATTTGTTAAATCTCGAGATCTATGGCTAAAGTGTGAAGGATACATAAACAAATAACATAATAAACAACATACTTCAAAGATATAAGAGTCTTTAGGCTTAAGAAGTGAAAACAAAGCCAAAAATCTTTATAAGTGTCATTTTTGCAATAATAACAAAGATTTGGGTAAAATATGATACTTTCGGTTTTATAAGGATAAAATAGTATTATTTACATAAAAATATGACTTTTATGAAAATAACACTTTTCAAGGGGTCAAAAACATAAATTATAGCTTATTGGGCTTACATTAGGGCCTCACGGGTTTTGGGCCCAAAAATTACGAAAAATGAAGAGTTTTGGGGGCTGAAGTTGTAAATTTATCAAAATATGAGTCTAAAATGTAAATAAACTATTTTAGGGGCTGAAAATGACTTTGATGCAAAAATTTGACTAAAAATGCAAAGTTTTGGATTTTGGGGTCAAAATTGTAAAACTTACGGAATTTGAGCCAAAAGTGTAAACTTTTTACAAATAAGGGCTGGAAATGGCAAATACAATAGTTTTGGGCTGAAATTATTATTTAAATTAAGTTTGGGTCGAAAATGTCAAGAAAAATGGTTTAAGGACCAAAAATGTCAATTTTCATCAAAAGGGACTAAAAGTGTCATTTTTATAGATAAAGGGGCTGGAATGGTCAAAATAAATATTTTTGGGCCAAATCGGCTAATATTAAATTATTGGGTTAAAAATATTAAATTTATAACGCATGTTTGTTTTTAAAAATGTTTATATATATATATATATATATATATATAACCAAAGCTTCGTTATAAATCAGACGTCAAAGTATTTTTAACATTGCGAATAAACATTTAGCATACAACAAATACCTACACTACGAACTTAAAATCGATAAACAATAAGTGATTCAATGATTGGGCCCAAAAATCTTCTGTTCGTGCTATTGGGTCTTTGTGGCCCAATATCATGATTATTGGGCCCAATATATTCAAACATGTTTATTGGGTCTTGGTGATCCAATTACATGCCCAATGGGCCTTTATCAGCTTTAACATGCTATTGGGCCTTAGTGGCCCATTTGCATTGCTAATAAGACCCTAAACGTTCATCATATGCTTAATGGGCTATAACGTGTCCGTTGCATATTCGACAGTCTATAATAACATACATGATTAGTGGACCACCGTTGTCTTTTCGTGTCTGTTAGGCTTACTTCATATTAACGCAAAACATCAATCGGGTTGTAAAACAATGTCATTCAATTTCATTGGGATTTAGTGAGAAATAACGGGTGGCACCAATAAGTAGCCTGTAGTTATAATCAGAGACTCCTGGAGGGAGAGCGAGAGTTTGTGTATAGATCTATACGGGGGTGACTCCCCCACACCTGAGCTGTTCGCTACAGTTAGACTCGGCCAGTCTAGGGTGACAAAATCTTGATCAAAACCGGCGTTTGGAAAAATGCCAAGACAGGCGAATTAGTCATTATTATGCATGGTTATAACGACTCACATAGAGATCCATTACCATTTTAGTATTCATGGGAAATCATATTCATACACAGTGACGATGCAAAGTGATGCATACAATAATACAAAACTACCATACCATTTAAATTGGAAAACATCGGGTTTTCCGGAGAACGACATTATTCACCTCTACATACAATAACTACAATGCGAGGAACAATTATGAAAGGCATTCACTTTTACATGTTTTGGAATCACATACATATACACTTATGGGATCATCACATCTTTTTCATAAACAATTTTTGTTACAGAAAATATCGGATTTTCTGGGTTTTACAAACAATACAAACCATTTTTATATCAAACATGCTTATGAACTCACCAACATTATATATGTTGACCGTTTTCAAAATAACTTGTATTCTCAGGAAATCGTTAGACTGAAGAACCTCCAAGTGTGTTTCAGGAAATTTCTTTTGTGAAATGTTAATCATCAGACAATTTATGTTTTGAAATATGTCATGTAAACAATATACTTGATGTGAACAAGGTCAGTTGTAATGTATTAATGCATGGTGATGTTTATGTTATGTTTCATGTATATTCATTGTGATGATATTTCAATTTAAGTCACACGAACCCTCGGACGTTTCCGTCGTCTGGTTCGGGGGTGTGACAGGTTGGTATCAGAGCTTTGTTTATAGTGAACTAACATATCTAACCATACATGATATGCAACTATAAACATAATGGGAATAAATAACTCTGAACAAAAATAAAATTTCATACTTATGTGCTTATATTAAAAACAACAATATAACAACATTTAAAAGTCTTTGGAAGATTCGAACATTTTCGATTGTGCTCGGACAGTTATGAAGCCGTAATGGGGGTAAATGTAGCCTGATCAACTACATTCACCCAAAGTACGACTGTCGTGTGCCCGAGTGTGATTGTAATGATCGATAAAACAAAAACTTAATACCCATAAGAAGAAAACTTCATTTACCTTCTTTACGCGATCCTCATCACAAATTTCTCGCACAGTCACCATGGAGGAGGGGCATTAAGGCATTCAATTTCACCAGGCCCTGGTGGCCCACGGAATGATTGAAGACGACCCCGAGGAAGCACAAGGGGCAGTACCCGACATTGAGCCCGACGAGTACACTGATACGGACTACGAGTTTGATGGGACTGATGACGACATGGAGGAGGAAAGAGACACTAACAAAGCCCCCATCAAACCACTTACCGACGAGGCACAACATGACCACCCTGCCCCACCAGGAAATCCCGTTGGTGAGGATCGTTCTCTGGAGGCAGAGGCTGCCGCACTTCAGCAACAGTTATTTGCCATGGAGGCACGAGCCGTGCAGGCTGAACTGGAAAGGGATGAGGTCATCGGGGAGATGACCGAGATGGCTCAGATGTTGGCACAACATTTTGGGATATGATTTCGTTACCACCGTTGGGCGCCTCCTAGTGTATTTAGAATCAATAGACTTACCTGCTAGTGTTATGTTTCTTTTATGCGCACTATGTGTTGGGTATTTTGTGTTGCGTCATGGGCTTTGTTTTTGTATATCTGGATTGGGCCTGTCCATCCATGATTATTGATTAGGGTTAAGCTATTTATAGTGCATGCATGTATGCCTTATATACGATTGTCATTATTATTATTATTGCTTTGTAACCCTAAACACCTCTATAGTCGAAGTTCTTAATCGAGCTCTTCTGAGGTGTTAAAGCTTAATCATTCGACATCAGTTAAACCATTCCTGTGTTCTTTATTACGTTATTTATTGCTTTTCTGCTTAGAATCAATCGATCCTACTAGAACTTTGTTCTAACAATTGGTATCAGAGCAGGAGACTGTGTAATCAGTACACATTCCTTCTGTTTGAAGAATTCTTTAGGGTTTCCGCTTTTATCAAATATAAAGAAGCCGTCTTCTTCCTGTCGACGGTAACTCTTGTGTTTGATAAAACCCTAATCTCAAGTTTACAGGTCTGATTCTAGCAGTTCCAAGGAAATGCTCATCATGTCTCACGACGATTCTCAAACTAATCCCATCAACATCTCCAACAACATTGGATCCACTACAAGGGTTCCCATTCTTTACACTCAAGACTATGAAGTGTGGGCGCATCACTTTGAAGATTACGTAGTTGGATATGAAGATAATGGTTATCTCATCTGGGAAGCTATCACGATTGGGCCGTTTGTTCACTCTGGAACGAACAGGACAGTGAAGACTCAAAAAGAATATAATCAGCTTTTGGCGGACGTAGAGAAGATGCCACAGGATGAAAAGGACAAGCTGTTATGTAACGTGAAAGCCATGAGAATGATAAGATTCGCATTGCAATCTGACACTTTTCGTTTAGTCGGTTCATGCACGACGGCTAAAGAAATCTGGGATAGGTTAAAAGAACTGTACTCAACCGATGAGGATCTAGAACACTCGATCCAAACTTGTTGCTCTCAGAATTTGGAGCTTTCGAACAGAAACCTGAAGAGAAACTGATACAGACCTTCGATCGCTTCAATCGTCTCCTCAGCAAGATGATCAAGCATGGCATTGAAAGAAAATTGATTGAGCAAAAGGTGACCTTCATGAATGGTTTAAGACCAGAATGGATGGCAGTGGTTTCAACGGTGAAAGCTCATGAACAGTTTAAATCATACTCGCTAGAGAAACTGATGGGTATTCTTAAATCCCATGAAAGCGTGGTAACCAAGGAGGCAAAGGTAGTTTCGGGTGTGGGATCGCTGGCCCTTGTCTCAAAAGGCAAAAGTATGGCAGAAGAAGAGGAGGATTCAGATATGTCTGAGTGTGACCTTACTGGCGAAGAATATGCAATGATGGTCACCAACCCAAAGAAGTTTGCACGAAAGAAGTTCCCTGTCAATAAGAACCGAAACTGGCAAAGAATTTACAGCTCTGAGAAGGTGAAAGAAGAAACGAAGAACACCTCTCAAAAGGATGACGACAAGAAAGAAAGCAAGCTTGTAGGAGACTCTGGATTCGACTGCAATTATTGTCATGGCAAGAACCACTTTGCCAAAGATTGCATGTTGAGGAAGATGGCTGAGAAAAGGGACGGTAAAGATGATGAGGCTTATTACATGCGAAAGTTGGAAGAAATAAAGAAAAAGAAGGCAACTAATAGTTCAATGAATGCCTTGATTGTGCAGGAAAATGTGGATGAAGATGAGTTCGGTGGCGTTGAAGTCTGGTCAACCGATTCTGAGGATGAAGAAGTGAGAAAACCCACACATGGAAGAGCTTACGTGGTGAGAGAGGAAGCTACTAGTTCAGCTGGGAAATGTTTGATGGTTACTGCTGGAAGACTAACCGAAGGTGAGCATAAGGAGCCGAACCTGACTGAGGACAAGTGTTTTGCAGCCAAGCCCGTGAGTGAGAGGATCAACGACTGTGATCGGCTGATCAAAAAGGTACAATCCATCCTTGAATCACTTAAAGTTCCCGTAACAAATTATGAAGAAGAATTAAATGAACTAAAATTTAAATTTTCTAACTTAAGTGGTAGTCTCATGCAAACTCGCTTAGCGAACTCTAACCTAACTGACCAACTCAGCAGGGTGTCTTCGAAGAGTGAGGAGAGAAGGATGTGGATTGAGCTGAAGGAGACAGAGTTAACTAGGGCTAGGGATGAGATTATTTATTTACAACGAGACAATTTAAAGTTTTTGAAACAACGAAATGTTTTTTGCTTGATTGTTAAACGCTTATATACGAATATTACTCAGTTGCACTTAAATTGTGAAATAGGGAAAAAGATTCATAAGATGATCTTACCCTTCCTTGAATTTAAGGAGGATGAGGTCATCGCTGAGTGTGAATCCATAATGTCCTCAGAAGAGACTTCCATCACTTATAAAATTGGACTGGACAAGATAGAAACCTTTATTGACTCTAAGGAACATAAATGTATGCTCAAAAATCTTTTAGATGAAAATGATAGGTTGAAAATTAAGTCCGATACCATTCAAACATTTGACTCGTCTAACGCCAAATTAATTTCAGAACATAAAATGAATATAGAAAACACGTCTGAATTTGATGAGGAAAGTGAGATGAGAGAAATCTCGGTGGAAGATGTGGTTGATTGCTCTGAATTTTTGAAGAGCGAAACCGAGAATGAAAAACCACTCATATCTGAGAACTCGTTTGAATATGCTCGCCTGTCAAAGTACAAGTCGAAGAAACTCAAAGAGAAAGAAATGGTCTATCAGAAAGTTCAAATAGTGCCAAATCAAGTATATGCTGTTAAAGGGGTCACTGAAAAACAAACAACAGAATTGAAAATCTTGGTCGACACAGACAATGCTGAAGGGTGCGACGATTACTTTTGGTCCGCCCCTATCGATAATGCAGACGAAACCGTCGGCTTGTCGCAGCGAACCTCGTGGAGGGTAAGGGGTAGATACGTTGCTGAACCCATCAACAAACCCTCAAGTTTTGATAAACCAAGCTCGAGTGGAACAAAAGCGATACCAGAAGAACCAAAGAAGGCATCCAATGTATCTTCCAAGACAACCGAAGCTCAAAAGGAGAAGCCAAAATCAAGCTTCAATATTCCTAAATCTCAAAAGCAGCTGGCTGAACAGAAACGCCAAAGAAATCAGAGATACATGAAGAATCTGAATGAGCGAAAACGGTTTTGGCAGTCTCAAAACCCTAACCACGTTCCTTCTAAGAAAGAGTCAAATGTCAAAGAAAATGACAAGCCAAACCGAAAGGAAAGTTTCAGTCCAAGTTCCTATTATTCCAAAGCTCAGAACCGAACATCCAGTTTTGGTTCCAACACCAGAGCTCAGAACCGAACATCCAGTTTCAGTCACAATGTCAAGGCTAAAAACCGAAAGTCTAGCTTCGGTCCTTCTTACTACCAACGAAAGCCGAATTCAGTGAAGGCCATCAAAGGAAAGGGAAAGCTTAATTCGAATTCTGACATCAATAATAAGAAAAAGTCAGCTGACCCTAGGACTCAAAAGAATATTCCAAAACCATCTTACAACAAACCATCTGATACACGACAATTTAAACAAGATAAAAATAAAATCAAGGTGTATACCATCAAAAGAAAAGACGAAACCACTCTAATAAAAAGAACTTATTTGGTTGATCTTTCTGTTGCTATTCCTTTTTCTGTAAAAGACTCACCGGGGCCCAAGAGACTTTGGGTTCCTAAATCTGCTTGAATTTGCAGGTTATAAGTGACGAGCAGTTCGATGACGAATGGTACATAGACAGTGGCTGCTCACGTCACATGACAGGAAGGAGGGAAGAGCTGAGGGATTTTCGGTCCCTTAAGGATGGTGGATGTGTGAAGTATGGAAACAATTCTTATGACACAATCAAAGGATATGGAATGATAACCAATGGAGAATTCACAATTCGAAAAGTGGCTTACGTGGAAGGATTGCAGCACAACCTCATCAGTGTATCTCAATTGGTTGTAGGAACCGATTTGAAAGTTTCATTCGATGATGAGGGATCAGAAATTATTGAAAAGCAATCCAAAAGAGTTATGTTGAAGTCTGAACGCAAGGGAGAGGTGTATCCTTTAAATCTCAACCCAATTCGAGGAAAACCAGCAATATGCCTGCTGTCAAAGGCGAACTCTGATGAAAGCTGGTTATGGCATCGACGCCTATCCCACCTGAACTTCAAAGACATTAATTGTAACGCCCGTAGATCCGGGCTAGTCAATTTAGAGACGATAAGCATCAAAAATGACTTTTTGATGGAAGATTATTTAGAAGGATTAATCTTAACTAAGTTGTAGTATATGTTACAAGGATTTCGTACATATAAAGAACGCCGAAATCCGAGTTATAACGAAGAAGTTAGGACCTGTCGAAGTTTCGCGACAGAACCGGCACGACACAACGCGACGTAAATAGTGAATTTACGTTAGAGCGATGTTTGGCCTTAGCAATCTAAATGAAAGTCATAGAATACGTTAAACCGAGAGGGTGCATAAAAAGAACGCCCAAATCTGACTGCGTATGAGGAAGTTATGATTTTTCGAAGTTTCGGCTTAGCAGTGTACAACCCGAAGTTCGAATATGAGATCGAGCGATATTTAGCCGAAACAATCTAAATGAGAATGGAAGATCTCGTCGATAGTAGTCCAACGACGGAAAGACAGACGAAAACGGACGTCAGACGAAGGAGTTATGAGTTTATAACGGAGTTTTCCTGTCCCGGCCTACTAAAAATAATATAAAAAATATAATAAAAATAAAGTCAAAATTAGCCGACAAAGTCTAAATGAAAGTTGTAGATCTTGTTTTTACCTACGCGTCGATATAAAGAACGTTGAAAATGGAGTTCGTATGCGAAAGTTATGGATTTCTGAAGTTTGGGGCGCGAAACCCCAAAACTGTCAGAGACCACGACGTGAAATCAGTGGTCACGACGTGGCATGTCTTCTGACGCCTCCTGGAGTCTGCCAGACCCAACTTGCGATGACGCATGCAGTGACGATCAAGCCCACGACGTGAAAGTACTGTTCACGACGTGGAAAATGAGAAATTTGCCCTATAAATAGAAATCAAGGGCCAGCCGATTATGGTTGCTCCATCTCTTCTCTCCCACTCCCGATACACTCGCTAAGCCCTATTTTAACCCCCTGAAGCCCCGGTATCAACCCCGAGACCCAAAGCAAGTCCCCAAGCCCGAAGATCCCGAGAAGAAAAGAGTTTCCGAGCCGAAGCTCTGCCTGCGAGAAGCCCGGTGTGTGAGGATCTTCTAGTTTCACCGAAGAAATACTACTTCTACAGGCCGTAGTGCTGTCCGGTCATCTTCTGATCAAGTGAGTGTATAGTCACTTTCTTCTATCACATAATTATGAAGTATTTGATATGAAATACGTGTTATGTGTACATATTGTTGTTTATATGTGAGAATGCATATTCACTTTCTTCTAACTCATAGATATGATTTATTCTCTATGAGATACGTGCTAGGTGTTATATATTGTTTGTCTATTTGAGATGGGCATGGAAATTGATGTTTTATATAAGTGTTAAATGATTTAAACTGTGTAAGTATTTATATCTACGAAAATATTGGGTAGAACATGGGTAGATGGGATAGTTGGTGTGTGATGGAAGATGGTATGAGTAAACCTTGGTGACTATGGAGTTAGCGCCTATTATATAAACCTTGGTGACTATGGAATTAGCGCCTACTGTTAAGTAAACCTTGGTGACTATGAAGTTAGCGCCTACTGTTAAGTAAACCTTGGTGACTATGGAGTTAGCGCCTATTGTATAAACCTTGGTGACTATGGAGTTAGCGCCTACTGTTAAGTAAACCTTGGTGACTATGGAGCTAGCGCCTACTGTTAAGTAAACCTTGGTGACTATGGAGTTAGCGCCTACTGTTAAGTAAACCTTGGTGACTATGGAGTTAGCGCCTATTGTATAAACCTTGGTGACTATGGAGTTAGCGCCTACTGTTAAGTAAACCTTGGTGACTATGGAGTTAGCGCCTATTGTTAAGTAAACCTTGGTGACTATGGAGTTAGCTCCTATTGTATAAACCTTGGTGACTATGGAGTTAGCGCCTACTGTTAAGTGAACCTTGGTGACTATGGAGTTAGCGCCTGATAGCTATGGATTTAGTACCTGAGAGATAAATGTTGGTAACTATGGACTTAGTACCTGATAGATAAACTTTGGTAGCAATGGACTTCGTGCCAATTCCTTAGATAAATCCTTAGGAATGAATGGATGAAGGATAGTTGATTCTTAGGGTAAACCCTTAAGAAATAAAGGAGATATGGGGATGGGTGTTTGGGTTGATTGTTTGATGATTGAATATAATAAATGTATTATTGTGGGTTGAAAACCCTATATGCTCACCAGGCTCCCAAGCCTAACCCACTCAGTTTTCTTTGTATCACAGGTATCGATGCGAAGACCCATTTCACTGAGAGATTAAAAGAGATGTAAATCACTAGTGTAAATGAATGTATGATATGTTTATGCTTATGTGTCTGTATCGGAACATGACATCCCGAGGTTTTATTATTAAATAAAAATACATTCTCTTTGAGAAATGTTTTGATAAGTTATTATCATATCTTGTTTTGGGAACAAATTCCGCAACCGTTTTCTTTAACGATCACTCTGATTTATAAAACAAAGCATAAACAAATCGGTCTTTTTTGGCCGTGAAATTGGGGATGTCACATTAATAAGTTGGTGCTTGGTGATCATGTTCGAGGTCTTCCTCTTCTCTAGTTTGATAAGGAACACCTGTGTGCAGCGTGTGAGATGGGCAAACAAAGCAGAAAGAGCCATCCTACACGTATCTATACAAAGATTGTTGAAGCTCTTGAACTTCTGCATATTGAATTATGTGGACCTTCGGCTATCGAAAGCATCAGTGGTAGTAAGTTCATTCTTGTCATAGTAGATGATTTTTCACGCTTCACCTGGGTTTTCTTTCTTAAACAGAAATCTGACGCGACTCCCAAGTTGAAGGCGTTTATCAAGCAAGTGGAACTGCAGCTGCGAAAGATGGTGAGGAATATTAGAAGGGACAATGGGCTTGAATTCAAGAATAAAGATTTTGAAGATTTTCTGGCTGAAAAGGGGATATCTCACAACTTCTCGGCTCCCTATACACCACAACAGAATGTAATTGTTGAAAGACGAAACCGTTCCTTATGTGAGGCAGCCCGAACCATGCTGAGCTTCGCTTCTCTTCCGCTATACTTCTGGGATGATGCAGTTGCAACTGCATGCTACACTAAGAACCGATCCTTACTTAACAAACGATTCTCCATCACTCCGTATGAGATTCTGAACAATCGGAAGCCCAACATTAAGTTTTTCCATGTGTTCGGTTCAAGATGCTTCATTTTCAACTCCAAAGAGAACCGAAACAAGTTCGACGTCAAATCCGATGAGGGAATTTTTCTTTGTTATTCACTCACTTCAAAGGCATATAGGGCTTTGAATAAACACTCCAAGCGTACTGAAGAAACCTACTATGTAACCTTTGATGACAACTACATGAAGAAAGTTCAAACAAGCAAAAGTACCATGGGGGAAATATTTCCAGAATCAGGACAAGTCTCGGTTCCCATTTCCAACTTGTTTGAAGAGTACATAAGGCTATTTGATGAACCAGAAAAGGCTATACACTCAGAGGCGAAAGCAACAGATAACAAAATCGACAATCTGAAAAGATCATCGATGAAGCTGCAAAAGATATGGAAAATGAACCTCCTAAACCGACTGGTGGTCAACCCTCAACTGACCCTCCAAACAACAACTCAATGTTTAAGGGGGAGGGTTCATCTGCACCAAAAACAACCGATTTGTCTTTCGAGGGGGAGAATCCAACTCCAACCCCAACCCATGATTGTCCAATCGAGGGGGAGAATCCAACTCCAATCGAGGGGGAGAATCCAACTCCAACCGAGGGGGAGAATCCTGAACCTGACATGGGATACGCTTCGCCATTTGAGAGGGAGAATGAGAATACAAATGACGAAGGTGGTGATCAATCGGAATTTGAAGAAGAGGTAAATGTAGAGTTGGATCCTGTCTATGACCCTAATTACCCTCCTCTAACGAAATAGACTAAGGATCATCCCAAAACACAAATAATTGGTGAATCATCTGAGCGAGTTCTCACACGTTCTCAATTGAAAGCGAAACAAACTGCCTTATTCTCTCATGTTGAATTCTGCATGTTTAATTCGTTTATCTCGAAAATCGAACCGAAGACGGTTAATGCTGTACTTGATCACGCTGATTGGGTACAAGCAATGCAAGATGAACTCCATGAGTTTGAACGTAATCGAGTTTGGAGGCTGATTCCCACTCCAAAGGATGCTTCTGTGGTCGGCTTAAAATGGGTCTTCAGGAATAAGTTGGATAAAGAGGGCAACGTCATTCGCAATAAGGCTCGGCTGGTGGTGAAGGGATATTGCCAAGAATAAGGTATAGACTATGAGGAGACCTTCGCTCCTGTAGCAAGGTTGGAATCAGTTAGAATCTTTCTGGCATATGCTGCACATAAAAATTTCGAAGTTTTCCAGATGGATGTGAAATGTGCTTTCTTAAATGGAGAACTAGAAGAAACAGTGTATGTTGAGCAACCACCTGGGTTTGTGAACGAGAAATACCCTGATCACTGCTATGTGTTGGATAAAGCTGTATATGGTCTGAAGCAGGCACCGCGGGCCTAGTATGAAACATTAACTCGCTTTCTTAAAATGTCGAAATTCAAGCAAGGTTCGGTTGATCCAGCCTTCTTTCGAAAGAAAGAAGGTGAACATCTAATGATAGTTCAGATTTATGTCGATGACATCATCTTCGGCTCCATGAATCCTAGCTTAACGGATGAATTCAGGAAGTTGATGGAGACTAAATTTGAAATGAGCGTAATGGGTCCAATTAACTTTTTCCTTGGATTGAATATAAGACATGGACCAGAAGGCATTTTTATCAACCAGGAGGCCTACACGAAGAACTTGCTGGCGAAGTTCGGTATGACGGGAGATTCGAAGGTGAAGGTTCCCATGGCGTTTGGCACAAAGTTAACACCATCTCTGGAAAAACCTGCTGTTGACGTAACACTCTATCGTCAAATGATAGGGTCTCTTATGTATCTAACAACTAGTAGACCAGACATTATGTTCTCTGTTTGTTATTGTGCCAGGTTTCAAGCAAATCCAAGAGAACCTCACATGGTGGCAGTGAAAAATATTTTCCGTTATCTGAAGCGAACCTCTTCTCTCGGTCTTTGGTACCCTGCTAGATCCGGATTCTTTGTTCAAGCCTTTTCTGACGCCGATCTTGGAGGATGCGGTCTGGACCGAAAGAGCACAACTGGAGGATGCCAATTCCTTGATGGTAAACTTGTTAGCTGGCAGTCCAAGAAGCAAACTTGTGTGTCTCTTTCAACAGCCGAAGTTGAGTACATAGCTGCAACATCCTGTACCCCACAAGTGATCTGGATACAAAGCCAACTAAGAGACTACGGACTGAGTATGAAGAAAATATCTCTCTATTGTGACTCTGAAAGCGCGATAAGAATATGTCACAATCTAGTGCAACACTTAAAGACAAAGCATATTGCACTAAGATACCATTTCATCAAGGACCATGTTGAAGATGGAAACGTGGAAGTTCATTTCGTTCGGTCCTCTGATCAACTAGCTGACATCTTCACTAAAGCCTTACCAAAAGCAAGCTTCAATAAAATTTTACAAGGTTTGGGAATGATGGAATCAGAGTCAGTACCGAACCCTCAAACCTCTCTCTAAAAATTAGACAAGCGAAATAGAGCGAACGCTCGGTCTATTTTGGTTCCGGATTTTTCGGGAACCGAAATGAACCGAACGCTCGGTCTATTTCGGCTCCAGAATTTTAGGGAACCGAAATGAACCGATCGCTAGGCTTATTTCACTTCATTCCTTTAAGGTTTGATTTCGGCTGTATACTTTGTAAACTCTCTTTTAAATCTTTTTCTTGCTATGTTTTTTCTTTTAAATTTATTCCTAGAGTTTTTAACATTAATTTCATTTATTCTTGTTTCTTTTTCTGTTTTTATTATTTTTCAGAAAACTTCAAAATCCAAAAATATTTTGTTTTTATTATTTTTCAGAAAATTCAAAATTCCAAAAGGTTTTATCTTTTATTATCTTCTATTTTTTTGTTGTTTTGTTTGTGTGTGTGGTTTGTTTGTCTTTGTTTATTCTCTTTGCTAGGTACCAAGTACATCGTTGCTACATAAATTGGAGCTAGGGCAGGTACGACCATTTTAATACGAACTAGTTAAGTGTCCCTAGAAGCATGTTGCTGCATGTAGACCGAAGCCTCTAAGACTATGAGTAAGGCCTTAATGATTCAATCTATACCTATCGTTTCTTCCCAATCAGGCTGCTAAATTCACTCAAGTCATGAGCTACCTTACTCTTCTCAAATGAGTTAAGAGTTTTCTGCTTTGTCACTTTTATATAGCAGGGGTACTTTCAGTTCCTTAACCACCTCCTCTACATTCTCCATCAACTTTCGTTTCACCAAGGTAACCCTTGAGACTCTCAGATATTACCACTGAGGTTTATGGTTACACAAAATCTGTGTTTATGATCTTAGATGCGTACACCACGTGCTAAGTGAGACCCAAAATCCAACACCAATAATGAATTGAAGGTGAATATTTATATTCAAGATCTCACTTGTTACCTAACGAAATCTCATTTTATTTTTTGAGTGGTCTTTATGAAATTGTCTAACACCAAGGCATTTCTTCCCAAAAAGATCCAGTTTGGTTTTTGTTTTTGAGATTTTTATAACATCATTAGTCACAACAAATTCTATCCAACCTACTTGTTCAACAGACCACATCGGTCTCACAAGTACTTCATCCAACTTTCAGTCTTATGTTAAGTATCGATGTTCGGTTGAAGATAAGCCACCCTTTAGTCCCATTATTTGAAAAGAAGCCTTTCGGTGTTTCTTTACAAACACTCGATCGTATTTTCTCGGGGAACCACACAAGCACTTCGAGTCTCTCTTGACTTTGAAGGAAGAGATTCTTGCCCGGAATCATTTGCTTCATGTCTTATTAAAGACATCACTCACATCCTATACACATTTTGCTTTATTTCTTTATTTTTGGTACGTTTAAAGTTTTTTTTGGAGCGAAAGTGGTTATTTTGACATATGGAGCGAAAGTGAATTTGAAAAGACGATATATGGTTAAGATTTTTAATCGCGTCATCGGATAACCATTCATATTGGGCGCGTGAATTTGAAACGGTTCCTAAACCCACGCTTGATGACGTCTATCTGGGGAAACCAAGCTGTCACAACTAGCATTCTAGCTAGGAAATTCTGCACTCTTGTAAACATTATCTACTGTAACTCGTAAACCCTAATTCATGTTATGCTTGAAATTCAACCTATGGAAGCACATTCAAACCTAGATTCATCAAGTAAAGTTGAAAACCCTAGAAATCTCGGTTTAAGTCCATTATGGATTAGGATTTCCTTATTGGGCCTAATGGGCCAATAAACTTCCAATGTGACTATTTTGGGCTTAGAACTCATAATTGGGCTCTAATTCAACCCACTTTCATAAAATTAAACATTTTGGGCCATAATGGGCCTAAAATGAAATAAATTACCCTAATGGGCCTTAACTAAACTAATAAGCTTTATTGGCCCGTAAAACACACTCTTTTAAAAATTATTGGGCCTATGATTTCGAACTAGGGCAACTAATGGCCCGAAATACTCAACTCCTTTTCCCTAGCCCAATTCTCGGCCCACACCCATGAGATTAATAAATAAATAAATAAAGGGAGAGAAGTGAATTATTGAGGGTTAGACACCTAATCTTTACATTTTGGGTATCCATGCACCATCCACTCATCCCTATGCACCATCACTTCATCTATTTATCTCTCCCCTCTTCTCTCCTACTCTCGGCCGAAGGTAGACACACACACACATAATTCATTTCAAGCTCTTTCCAAATTCCCTCAAGAACACTTTCATTCCTCCATCAAAATTTCGAGATCTAGGGCATTTCAAGGAGGTTCTTCCATAAGAAATCATTATCCTTGGTAAGTTGTACTTAGATCCATGGTTTAGTTTCTTGATTCTTTCATAAATCTCCTTCTAACTCATGAAAGTTGATGATCATGCTTCTTAGAACCTATCTAAGCCAAAGTCCTCTCAAGAAGCTTTCTAGGGCCGAAGATAACATCAAACTCTTCCATTTCTTTCTTCAAATCGAAAACAACAAGCAAAGGTGAGTTCATACCCCTCTATTTTCGGTTTTCATATGATTTATGGGGGAGAATACAAGTAAAACGTGAAGATCTATGTGTATTTGTATGTTATGTGTGATTTCTTGTGTTTTTGTGGTAAATATGTGCTAAAAATGAAAGATATTTCGATATCTATAGTTCAAGAAGGAAACATATGTGATCTAGGTCATATTTCACTTAACATGTCAAGATAAACTACTATACAAGCTTTAAAATAACACACTACAACATAAAACTCATTATTGGACTATTTTTGTCAAATAAACAAAAGTTTGGGAAAAAGTTGTCATTTACAGTTTTTACAAGGCTCAAAATGTCAAAACAGTTAAAATGGAAGTTTCTATGAACATTATGTTTTTCAAAGGACTAAAAATGAAATTTGTAGCTTATTGGGCTAAAATTTTGGGCTTTTCGACCCATAGGCCCAAAGTTGCGAAAAACATGGTTTAAGGGGGGCTGAAATGGTAAATTTCTCAAAACAGTGGGTAGAAAAGTAAATAAATCTATTTCTGGGGTCAAAATGACCTTATTTGCTAAAAAGGATTGAAAATGCAAAGATTTTGGATTTTGGGTAAAAAGTGTAAAAATTGCGAAAAGTGTGGATTAAAATGCAAGTCTTTTAACGAAAGGGTTGAAACTTTCTAAAAATTTACTTTTGGACTTAAAACAATATTTAAATAAGTGTTTGGGTCAAAAATATCAAGAAAAATAGTTCAAGGACCTAATATGTCATTTTTTTATAAAAAGGACTAAAATTGCCAACTTTACCAAAATAAGGGGCTGAATAGGTCAAACTAATATTTTTGGTCAATTATGTTAATAATAAAATAATTGGGTCAAAATATACAAAACTTTATAACTTATGGGTTTTAAATAGAAAAATAACTATTTTTATAAATCTATGAATCATTATAAAACAAATTCGTGATTTTTATGACATATCGATTAAACAACTCGCAACATTAATACTATACAAAACAAGTAAACATTCTAATGGTTGGGCTTGAGAGATTCTAATCATGTTTATTGGGCCTTCGTGACTCATTAACATGACTTTTGGGCCCAACATAAATAATACATGTTATTGGGCCTCCTGTGACCCAATTACATGCTTAAGGGACCCTCAATGGTTTTTACATGCTATTGGGCCTCAGTGGCCCATTAGCGTTACTAGTAAGGTCCAAATAAATCATATGTGAAATGGGCCAACACGCTTTTCGTATACTCGACAGCCTCAAATAACATACGAAATTAGTAGGGCCTAGTAGTCCTCTTCTCCTTGTCTGTTAGGCTTACCTTCTCTTCAAGTAAACTAAAATCAGGTCATTAATCAAGGTTAATCAAATTCACGTGGATTAAGTGAGTAATAACGGGTGACACCAATAAGTGTCGGTCGTAGTCTGTAGTTGTAATCAAAGTCTCCTGGAGGGAGAGCGAGAGTTTGTGTATAGATCTATACGGGGGTGACTCCCCCACACCTAAGCTATTCGCTACAGTTAGACTCGGCCAGTCTAGAGTGACAAAATCTTAAGATCAATTTCGGTGTTCATTAGAATGCCAAGACAGACGAACTAGTCATTATCATGCATGGTTATAACGACTCACGTAGAAATCCGATATCATTTAAGTAATCAAGGGAAATCATATTCATTCGATGTGACGATACAATAATGTAAAACCATCATAACTTTTTATCGGAAAACATCGGGTTTTCCGGGGAAACCAATCTTGCTCATTTTTACTTTCAAAAACTATAATGCAAAATTTCTCATTTATTCATGTTTTGAAATCATTCACGCATATACTTACAGGGTCATCACAACATTTTCAAGAAAAGTCTTAATACAGAAAATATCGGATTTTCTGGGTTTTACGAACGACATAAACTATTTTACATCAAACACACTTATGAACTCACCAACGTTATATATGTTGACCGTTTTCAAAATAACTTGTATTCTCAGGTAATCGTTAGACAAGGAAGCATCATGTAATGTAAACCTTGTACTTGATGTAAACAATGCCAGTTGTACTATGTAATGTTTGGTGATGAATGTGTTATGTTTCATGTATATTCATTGTGATGATATTTCAATTTAAGTCACGCGAGCCCTTGGACGTTTCCGCCGTCTGGTTCGGGGGTGTGACAGGTTGGTATCAGAGCTCTGTTTATAGTGAACTGGCATATCTAACCACACATTGATATGCAACTATAAACCCAGCAAGGGACTAAATAACTATGAACAAAACAAATAAAATGTGCTAATAAACACTCTTATTTGTGCGACTTAGAAAAATGAACATAATAACAAATCGAATAAGACGATTGGGAGAACCTGACAACTCGGTTAAGCCAGGACTGTTCACAGTTGTATTAGGGATGAAAGTAGCCTGATCAACTACATTTCTTCGTAATACAACTATCACATGCCCTGGAACGATCGCGATGGTCAGTAAACCCAAGGCATACCCTATTGTTAAACAAGAAGAATGCATCAACCCAATTTTTATAATAACTAAAAATATTTTACGATTAATAATAGTTTATTGATATACCCCCCCCTTTACAGACAGTATGGACGGGTTCCATCTCCCTGGAGATCCGTATTTCCCCAATCAGGGGAATAACGGATGGCTAGAGGAATCCGACGAGGAGCCTGAAGAGGATCCCATGGAAGAAGAGGAACCGGAAGAGGAAATCGAAGAGGGACCTGCAGAACCTGTGGCAGACATTGAAGAGGAAGAGTCGGGTGGCGACAGCAGCGATGATTCGGACACTGAGTCTGTAGTCATCAACCCCCCATACCCAGTGAGGGTGCCAGCTCACCGGATGGGCCCTAACGGCCCTACCCCTCCCTGGGGTATCGACATTTGGAGATGGAGCAGACAACAGGGACAGCGACCCCCGTTTGGCATGGCTCGCCAGTTCTATAACTTGAGGGAGGGAGGACCGGCTGACCGAGCACTTCCTGTCATGGTGAGACGATTACGGAACACTGGCGACCTGGCCCAGGACACGGCCGCGCAACTGAATCAGATGCGAGCCGCAGTGGCCCGGGCGGAGCGAGAAACTCAAGAAGTAATCCATAACTTGCAGGTACGTGAAGCGATGTGGGAGGATCGACTACGAGCCACAAAACGTCAGGTGTCGCGTCTTCAGGGCGCATCCACATCATCAGCCCCACCACCCGACGCATCTCAGAACACTTCGAACCAGTAGACTTCCCTACTAGTGCTATGTTCTCTTATGTTCGCTATATTATGTACTACCGACTCCATGTTTAAGTGATTACACTACTCATAGAGTCGTTATGCTGTCGAACTTTGTACCTCTATGTATGCTCTTTCGAGCAAATTTTCATGTATCAAAGTACGGATATTATTAGTGAAAAATATTATGTGTTTTATGGTGATGTTGTGACCTGCTATGTGTTTTATACTATTATTGTTTAGTGTAAATATATGGGAACAATTAGATACAAAAAAAAATCGATTCAATAAATTCTCAACTTAAAAACAATACATACTCAACATCTTTCTGTTCCGTAACAGCAAGATGCCTCAGAGACCAAACCGCGGAAATAACCAACCACCGACACCACCGGAAGTCAACTCAGCTGCGTTTCAAGCCGCTGTATCTGCTGCAGTCACAGCAGCCATGGCGCAAATCCACCAAGGGAACAATGGCGGAGGAAACGGGCAGGGAGCTGGAAGTTCAAACAACGGAATAAATCAAGGACCTACCAAGACATGCTCTTACAAAGACTTTACCAACGCCAAGCCACGAACCTTTAATGGAACGGGAGGTATCATAGCCCTAAAGAGGTGGATTGAGAAAATTGAATCCGTCTTTGAAATTTGCGGGTGTCCAGATGGGTGCAAGGTCAAGTTCGCAGCATGTACCTTTGTTGATCAAGCTCTTTCATGGTGGAACGGTCACATCGAAGCCATGACCCTTCCAGTGGCAAACACAATGCCCTGGGAAGAACTGAAGGAAATGATGTTGGTAGAGTACTGCCCTAGAGGCGAAATACAAAAGATGGAGCAAGAATTGTGGAACTTGACAGTTCAGAACTCCAACGTCGAAGCATATATATCCAGGTTTAGCGAGCTATCCCTTCTGTGTCCGGGTATGATCACCTCAGAAGGGAAAAAGGTTGATAGGTTCATCTGGGGATTGACTGCACCTATCCAAGGGAATGTCATTGCGGCAAACCCTGAGACGTTTGATAGCGCCAAAAGATTGGCCAAGAAACAGTATGATCATGGCAGCAAAAAGAGTGTTAAGATTGTGGAAGCGGATGTTAAGAAGGAAGAAGAGAATAAGAAAGGGAAGAACAACAAGAGAAGAGGTAAACAGAACTCAGAATCATCTAAGAAGCAACAGACATTGATTGTCCATGCAGCAACCCAAGCTACCACAACACCACATGCTCCAGCCTATCCACGCCGAATACTCCGAAGCAGTACACAGGGAATCTTCCCAAGTGTAACAAATGTAACTACCATCACCTCGGGGAATGCAGAGAGATGATGTGCACAAGATGCAACCGGAAGGGCCATACAGCAAAATATTGTAGGACCCAGTTTCCACAAAACCAGATGCCCAACAACAACAACAACAACAACAACAACAACAACAACAACACAAAGGATGGAGCCAGTTATACCTATTATGGGTGCGGGAAGACCGGACATTTCAGATGGAATTGTCCCAATGCAAACACCCAGACGACATGAGCAGCAGGAAGAGTGCTGACTATGGGACAAGGAGAAGCGGTTCAGGATCCCGCTGTCGTCACCAGTACGTTTCTCCTTAACCACTCATATGCATGCATCCTGTTTGATACCGGGGCAGAGCGAAGCTTTGTGAGTAACAAATCCAAACACTTGCTAAAACAACAACCCCAAAAGCTTAATGAAACCTTTACGGTGGAAATGGCTAATGGGAAAACAGAATCAGTCGGGGAAATCTATGTAGGATGTACCCTAACTTTGAATCAGCATACCTTTCAAATAAACTTGATGCATGTAACTATTAGGAGTTTTGATGTGATTATCGGCATGGACTGGTTGAGCCCCCATCATGCCGAAATTATGTGTCGCGAGAAGGCCGTTCGCCTTCATCTCCCTAATCACGAAACCCTAATTATATACGGAGACAAATCTAGTACGAACCTTCGTCTTTCTCGTGCATTAAGGCACAAAAGTATCTACAAAAGAAGGACTTGGCGTTTCTGGCACACATAGTGGATAAGCCCAAGGAAGAGTTCAATATTCGAGACATCCCAGTGGCTTGCGACTTCCCGGACGTCTTTCCCGAAGATCTTCCGGGGATACCCCCAGAAAGACAAGTCGAGTTCCGAATTGACCTGGTACCGGGAGCTACGCCCATTGCCAAATCACCCTATAGGTTGGCTCTTGCGGAGATGCAAGAAATGTCAAGCCAACTCAGCGAGCTCTTGAGTAAAGGATTCATCCGACCTAGCTTCTCACCCTGAGGAGCTCCGGTCCTTTTTGTTAAGAAGAAGGACGGATCCTTTAGGATGTGTATCGATCATAGAGAGCTGAATAAGCTCACTATCAGAAATCGCTACCCACCTCCACGAATCGACGATCTGTTCGACCAGCTCCAGGGAGCAAATTACTTCTCTAAGATAGATCTACGGTCCGGCTACCACCAGCTCAAGGTCCGGGAAGAGGATATTCCCAAAACCGCTTTCCGAACCCGCTATGGACATTATGAATTCGTTGTAATGCCCTTCGGTCTAACGAATGCCCCTGCCGCATTCATGGACCTGATGAATCGAGTCTGACGACGCTTCCTCGACAAATTTGTCATCGTTTTCATCGACGATATCCTGGTCTATTCTCGAAGTGAAGAGGAGCATGGCCGACATCTCCGGCAAATCTTGGAAACCCTACGGACCGAAAAGTTATACGCAAAACTCTCTAAGTGTGAGTTCTGGCTCCGTAGCGTAAACTTTTTGGGTCATATTTCAGTCAAGAAGGGATACATGTGGACCCTTCTAAGATCAAAGTCATTGAAGGATGGGCAGTCCCAGCGACACCCACATAAATTCGTCAATTTTTAAGTCTCGCAGGCTATTACAGGAGATTCATTCAGAACTTCTCCAAAACAGCCAAGCCACTTACCATGCTTACACAAAAGGGGGTACCATTTGAATGGACAGAAAAGCAGGAGGTTGCCTTCCGAAATCTGAAGCGATCCCTCTGTAGTGCACCAGTACTATCACTACCCGAGGGAACAATAGGACTTTGTAGTTTACTGCGATGCTTCGAATCAGGGTTTAGGTTGTGTACTCATGCAGCGTGGTAAGGTGATAGCTTATGCATCCCGACAACTAAAGACACATGAGGTGAATTATACCACCCATGATCTCGAATTGGGAGCTGTGGTCTCCGCCTTGAAAATTCGGAGGCACTACCTTTATGGTACCAAGTGCACCATTTTCACCGACCACAAGAGTCTCCAGCACATTTTAAATCAAAAGGAGTTAAACATGAGGCAGCGAAGATGGGTTAAGCTACTAAACGATTATGAGTGCGAAATCAAGTACCACCCAGGCAAGGCTAACGTGGTAGCTGATGCTTTGAGTCGGAAAGAATACTCAGATCGTTGTGTGAAGATCTTTCAATAACCATCCAATCCCATCTGTCCTCACAAATCAAAGCAGCCCAGTTCGACGCCATGAAGACAGAAAACAGAACGAGCGAAGCGTTACGTGGAATGGAAAAGAACTTCGAAGTCAAGGAGGACGAAACATATTATTTCATGAACCGAATTTGGGTCCCTAAAATTGGGGGATTCAGAGAAGTAGTCATGAATGAAGCTCATAAGACACGATACTCCATCCATCCAGGGTCAGATAAAATATACATGGATGTCAAGCAATGCTATTGGTGTCCTAACATGAAGGCAGAGATTGCCACATACATTAGCAAGTGCCTCACTTGTGCTAAAGTGAAGGTAGAGTATCAAAAGCCCTAGGGACTATTACAACAGCCGGTAATACCCGAGTGGAAATGGGAAAGAATTACTATGGACTTTGTGACCAAATTACCCAAGACAACAGATGGATTGGATACCATATGGGTAATAGTCGACAGGTTGACAAAATCCGCCCATTTCCTGCCAATAAAGGAGACATACAAGATGGAGCGACTAACAAGAATCTACATCAAGGAAATTGTGAGACTCCATGGAGTACCAATATCTATCATCTCAGATCGAGATAGTAGGTTCATTTCACGCTTTTGGCAATCGCTACAGAAGGCTATGGGGACACAACTCGACATGAGCACTGCTTACCACCCACACACGGATGGTCAAAGTGAGCGAACCATTCAAACGCTTGAGGATATGCTTCGAGCGTGTGTGATAGACTTTGGAAGGTCGTGGGATACCCACTTACCTTTAATTGAGTTTTCGTACAACAACAGTTATCACACAAGCATCAAAGTTGCTCCTTTCGAAGCATTATATGGTCGTAAATGTAGATCACCGTTGTGCTGGACAGAGGTAGGCGACACTCAACTGACAAGAGGGCAGACACCAAACAATGCATTAACAGGACCAGAAATCATACGCGAAACGACAGAGAAAATAGTTCAAATCAAAGCTCGACTTCAAGCATCACGCGATCGACAAAAGAGCTACGCTGATAAACGGCGAAAGCCCTTGGAATTTCAAGTCGGGGATCGGGTGTTGTTAAACGTCTCTCCCCGGAAAGGGGTGATCCGTTTCGGGAAACGGGGAAAACTAAACCCACGGTATATTGGACCATTCGAGATTCTTGCCCGAATCGGTCCTGTGGCTTATAGACTGCAGCTACCTACCGAACTCAGCAGTGTACACCCCGTGTTCCATGTTTCCAATTTGAAGAAGTGCCTATCTGACGAAACTCTCATCATTCCTTTGGAAGAAATCGAAATCAACGAGAATCTCCTGTTCATCGAGGAACCAGTTGAAATCATGGACAGGGAGGTGAAGCGTACTAAGCAAAGTCGCATTCCAATAGTGAAGGTTCGGTAGAACGCGAAATGTGGACCGGAATTCACATGGGAACGCGAAGACCAGATGAAGCAAAAG
Organism: Lactuca virosa; assembly: GCF_052849685.1. NCBI lineage: Eukaryota > Viridiplantae > Streptophyta > Magnoliopsida > Asterales > Asteraceae > Lactuca > Lactuca virosa. The sequence continues at coordinate 299,879,406 of NC_136433.1, read as the reverse complement.
TACCCTCACCTATTCTCGCATTCTCAAATCTAGCTTCAAAAAGAATTTCGGGACGAAATTCCCTCTAACGGGGGGATGATGTCACAACTAGCATTCTAGCTAGGAAATTCTGCACTCTTGTAAACATTATCTACTGTAACTCGTAAACCCTAGTTCATGTTATGCTTGAAAATCAACCTATGGAAGCACATTCAAACCTAGATTCATCAAGTAAAGTTGAAAACCCTAGAAATCCCGGTTTAAGTCCATTATGGATTAGGATTTCCTTATTGGGCCTAATGGGCCAATAAACTTCCAATGTGACTATTTTGGGCTTAGAACTCATAATTGGGCTCTAATTCAACCCACTTTCATAAAATTTAACATTTTGGGCCATAATGGGCCTAAAATGAAATAAATTACCCTAATGGGCCTTAACTAAACTAATAAGCTTTATTGGGTCGTAAAACGCACTCTTTTAAAAATTATTGGGCCTATGATTTCGAACTAGGGCAACTAATGGCCCAAAATACTCAACTCCTTTTCCCTATCCTAATTCTCGGCCCACACCCATGAGATTAATAAAAAAAGGGAGAGAAGTGAATTATTGAGGGTTAGACACCTAATCTTTACATTTTGGGTATCCATGCACCATCCACTCCTCCCCATGCACCATCACTTCATCTATTTATCTCTCCCCTCTTCTCTCCTACTCTCGGCCGAAGGTAGACACACACACATAATTCATTTCAAACTCTTTCCAAATTCCCTCAAGAACACTTTCATTACTCCATCAAAATTTCGAGATCTAGGGCATTTCAAGGAGGTTCTTCCATAAGAAATCATTATCCTTGGTAAGTTGTACTTAGATCCATGGTTTAGTTTCTTGATTCTTTCATAAATCTCTTTCTAACTCATGAAAGTTCATGATCATGCTTCTTAGAACCTATCTAAGCCAAAGTCTTCTCAAGAAGCTTTCTAGGGCCGAAGATAACATCAAACTCTTCCATTTCTTTCTTCAAATCGAAAACAACAAGCAAAGGTGAGTTCATACCCCTCTATTTTAGGTTTTCATATGATTTATGGGGGAGAATACAAGTAAAATGTGAAGATCTATGTGTATTTGTATGTTATGTGTGATTTCTTGTGTTTTTGTGGTAAATATGTGCTAAAAATGAAAGATATTTCGAGATCTATAGTTCAAGAAGGAAACATATGTGATCTAGGTCATATTTCACTTAACATGTCAAGATACACTACTATACAAGCTTTAAAATAACACACTACAACATAAACCTCATTAGTGGACTATTTTTGTCAAATAAACAAAAGTTTGGGAAAAAGTTGTCATTTACGGTTTTTACAAGGCTCAAAATGTCAAAACAGTTAAAATGGAAGTTTCTATGAACATTATGTTTTTCAAAGGACTAAAAATGAAATTTGTAGCTTATTGGGCTAAAATTTTGGGCTTTTCGACCCATAGGCCCAAAGTTGTGAAAAATATGGTTTAAGGGGGGCTGAAATGGTAAATTTCTCAAAACAGTGGGTAGAAAAGTAAATAAATCTATTTTTGGGGTCAAAATGACCTTATTTGCTAAAAAGGATTGAAAATGCAAAGATTTTGGATTTTGGGTAAAAAGTGTAAAAATTGCGAAAAGTGTGGATTAAAATGCAAGTCTTTTAACTAAAGGGTTGAAACTTTCTAAAAATTTACTTTTGGACTTAAAACAATATTTAAATAAGTGTTTGGGTCAAAAATGTCAAGAAAAATAGTTCAAGGACCTAATATGTCATTTTTTTTATAAAAAGGACTAAAATTGCCAACTTTACCAAAATAAGGGGCTGAATAGGTCAAACTAATATTTTTGGTCAATTATGTTAATAATAAAATAATTGGGTCAAAATATACAAAACTTTATAACTTATGGGTTTTAAATAGAAAAATAACTATTTTTATAAATCTATGAATCATTATAAAACAAATTCGTGATTTTTACGACATATCGATTAAACAACTCGCAACATTAATACTATACAAAACAAGTAAACATTCTAATGGTTGGGCTTGAGAGATTCTAATCTTGCTTATTGGGCCTTCGTGACTCATTAACATGACTTTTGGGCCCAACATAAATAATACATGTTATTGGGCCTCCTGTGACCCAATTACATGCTTAAGGGACCCTCAATGGTTTTTACATGCTATTGGGCCTCAGTGGCCCATTAGCGTTACTAGTAAGGTCCAAATAAATCATATGCGAAATGGGCCAACACGCTTTTCGTATACTCGACAGCCTCAAATAACATACGAAATTAGTAGGGCCTAGTAGTCCTCTTCTCCTCGTCTGTTAGGCTTACCTTCTCTTCAAGTAAACTAAAATCAGGTCATTAATCAAGGTTAATCAAATTCACGTGGATTAAGTGAGTAATAACGGGTGACACCAATAAGTGTCGGTCGTAGTCTGTAGTTGTAATCAAAGTCTCCTGGAGGGAGAGCGAGAGTTTGTGTATAGATCTATACGGGGGTGACTCCCCCACACCTAAGCTATTCGCTACAGTTAGACTCGGCCAGTCTAGAGTGACAAAATCTTAAGATCAATTTCGGTGTTCATTAGAATGCCAAGACAGACGAACTAGTCATTATCATGCATGGTTATAACGACTCACGTAGAAATCCGATATCATTTAAGTAATCAAGGGAAATCATATTCATTCGATGTGACGATACAATAATGTAAAACCATCATAACTTTTTATCGGAAAACATCGGGTTTTCCGGGGAAACCAATCTTGCTCATTTTTACTTTCAAAAACTATAATGCAAAACTTCTCATTTATTCATGTTTTGAAATCATTCACGCATATACTTACAGGGGCATCACAACATTTTCAAGAAAAGTCTTAATACAGAAAATATCAGATTTTCTGGGTTTTACGAACGACATAAACTATTTTACATCAAACACACTTATGAACTCACCAACATTATATATGTTGACCGTTTTCAAAATAACTTGTATTCTCAGGTAATCGTTAGACAAGGAAGCATCCTGTGTGTTGAAAGTTTCTTTTGTAGTTGCTAATCACCAAACACTTTATATTTCGGAATCATGTAATGTAAACATTGTACTTGATGTAAACAATGCCAGTTGTACTATGTAATGTTTGGTGATGAATGTGTTATGTTTCATGTATATTCATTGTGATGATATTTCAATTTAAGTCACGCGAGCCCTCGGACGTTTCCGCCGTGTGGTTCGGGGGTGTGACACAAGCTGTCAAATCGTGCTTTTTCAGGCGACGTTTCAGTGATCGTATCATCATCACGGAGATTATTTCTCTCTCCTGGTAACGGTATATAAAGGGGTTCTCGCACCTATTGTACCTTCTTACTTTCTTCAAACTCTCTCAAATACAACAGGCGATCTTCAACTGTTCATCTTCTTCCTTACATCAACAATGGCGGAATCATCATCTCTTCAAGAACAAACTGCTTCATCGTCATTGCTTGTGATCAAACCTAATCAGAATCTGATCATTCAACTAAACCCCTTTCTGTATCATTCTTACATGCTCCACGTTGTCGAATATCTCAAGTACTCCCCACTGGTTATCGCTCTTACGCAGGTGGAATCTGTTCCCATGTCTCTGCTGTCACAAGTGTACTCTACTGCATCTTACGACAAGAACAAGGAGAGGATCTATTTTCAAATCTTCACTCACAAGGAATCTATTTCGAAAGCCCGGTTCTGCTCCCTTTTAGGGCTTGCTGTCGATGCTTCTGTCATCTCTCATGATTTCATCACCATAACCCAGCTGTTTATGATGTTTTATGAGATGGGGTATACTGATGTCCTTACAACCGTGACAAAGTTTAAGAAGTCCTGTTTGCCACCGCAATGGAATGGGTTACTTACTCTTATCAACAAGAGTTTGGCGGAACGGGTAGCTGGGTCAGATGGTACGAGTAAGGGTTTTTTGACCATTCTCTATGGTCTCTACAATGGTATTAACCTGGATTATGGTTCTATTATTTGGTCGCAACTGGTGCAAAGTCTCAACTCCTCAACGAGACATTCAGAGATTTCCTGTGGTCGTTTCTGGACTATCATCACCCGATGGGCCATTGAGAACTTATAGATTCCAATTATGAAAGATGCAATGCTCTCCTCTGTGGCTACTTTTCATACAAAGAAGATTATCTTCTCAGATGCCACCAAGTTTTCTCACAATGGTTCGATACCTGAAACAATGTACAGGTGTGTGTCGAGCGAAAGTCATGTGATGGCTGACTACCGGAAGCTTACTCCTAAGGGCCCAAGAGAACTGACTGCTGAACAACAGGCTGCCTTAGATGCTGTGGAAAAGCCAGCAAAGCGAGGGAAGAGGGCAGATACCAAGAAGGTGGAAACTGAAGGTCCTTCTTCTAAGCCTGTCAAGTCCAAAAAGCGAAAGGCTGATTCTTCGGCTCCAAAGAAAGTCAAGAAAATGGCAAGGAAAACAAAGGGTTCTACCCCTTCTAGCTCAGAACATGATGAGGAGCAATCGGCTGATGAGGAAGAAGAAGTTCAGCGTGGCGGTTCACCAAGAGGTAATACACCTCCTCGTTCTCCAACTCCTACTGAACAACTCAATGACAAAATTCCAACTCCTCCTCCATCTCCACCGAAGACTACTGTTCCAGTTTCGGTTGCTCCAATTCCACCAACTCCTATAACTCAACCTACCACTACTGTTCCACTACCACCACCAGTTAGTACAGTACCAATCTCTACAACTCCTTTACCACCTCCCATTTTTTCACAAGCAACCACCACAACTACCCCTATCTCCACCACTACAACCGAACCTCCAGTAAACGTCAACGTATCTGATACGGGGGCTAATACTAAAACCGAAACCCCTGTTACATCCAAACCTCTTTCACCCTCACCCTCAACTGATTCTGGTCCTACTCTCGGTGGTGACAACTTTGAGTTTGACTCAACCTATTACAGTCCTTATAGACTTCCCACTGATGAAGATGAAGAGGCTTCGGTAACCAAACAACAAGTGCAAAGTCTCGATGATAAGCTTGATCGATTGCTCGCCTCTTCTTCGAAGTACAATGATGTTGTGCTGAAGGATTTCCTGGACACTGCTTTTGAACAGTATACAGGAGCAATTGATAAATCAACGAAGGCGGTTGAAGCATCCACTTCTTCATGCCGGAAGGCTACAACCGATGTTGCGGAACTCATTCACAATTCCCAGATCTTTCTTGAATCCCTTAAGGGTCATGCTGATGCGAATGCAGCTAAGGTGAATGCATCGGTTGAATCTCTCTCAAAGTCACCTCAAGGGAGCAAGCCAAATTCGAGATTGTTTGTTCTGAGATTCAAGCTGAGAACACTTCTCTTCTTAGCTCAGTGAATTCTCGTTTTGAAAAGCTCCATGTTAATTTAGCAAAGGAGAGCAAATTGATGGATGATCTTGCTCGTCAAACCTCTACCGTTGAAGTCTAGAAGGTTCAACTAGCTCAAGCCGATCGGGAAATTTCTTTGTTGAAAACTGAGTGTGCAGTTTTTCGAAGTTGTGCTGGTGACGTTCTTAATATGCTGCACAATGTTCTTCATGCTCATGATCCAATTCTTACACTGACAATCCGGAATCACCTGACCTCCAAGCTTCTTCCTGCAATTGAACTTCTATGTGAAATGAAGGGTGTTACAGAGCGATTGGTTACTCCGCAACAAAGGGAAGAAGGTGCTCAGAAAACCACTCCTATTGAACCGAAGGTCATTGTCAAAACAGAACCGAAGGGTAATGTAGCTTCGGGTTTTGGTAATCAAGAGAAGAAGAAAGGTCTTGCTGATGATAGTGATGAAGATCAAGAAACTATTGCTGATGCCCTGAAACGGAAGAAAAGGGATCAGGAGTTAGATGAAAACCTTCGGGTTGCAAAGGAAGAAGAAGAGAGGGAGCGAAAGAAGAAGGAAGAGCATGATGCCCTAATTTGCAAAAAGGCTTTGTTTCCTCCTTGGACTAGGGAAACGCTGATCAAAGAAGTGATAGAGTTTCCAAGCACGTACTGGCTGGAACCTGTAGCTTTGTTTGATTGTGAGATTACGAGGGACTCACAGTTTGATATGCCTATAACACGAAAGGCATTTACTTTTCACTGTTTTGATTCAATAGTTCAAGTTCCCTCACCTCACCCTCAAGTTGATCGTGAACTTATTGATTATTATCTCAAGTTCGGTCAGCCGCAGTATCTGACTTGGAGTGCACAGAAAATTACAACAGTCAAGGTGCTGAAACCTTCGCCTGCAGGGAAATTTGTTAATGTTAATTTCAAGATAACCCGAGGTTCAGACAACTCGGTTTCTATGATTTCCCTGGCAGATCTTCCTAACTTAAATCCTCATGACTGGATCTTATTGTACAACATTTTGCTCACTAATGCGAAGGAGTATGAGCCGATCCTAGATCATCTGAAGAGGATGTTGGCTTCCTATGTCCATGAAGTTGCTACAATGGATCAGGAGATTGCTAGTGTTTTGAAGAAGAAACCAACTGTGAAGCCAACTGTAAAGCCTAGAGATGTGAACAAGATGCAGCTGGGTCAAATTGATTCTACACATCTCACAGTGATGTTCACATGAGGCAAAGCTAACAGATTTCTTTTCGCTCTTGTTGATAAACATATGTTCTCAACAGACTGCTTGGAGCACATAATCAATATTATCCATCGATGCAAGCACAACAATGAGTCAGACAAGCAGAACTTCACTGACATGCTTCGGTGGTATATTACTTTTCGTCATACTCTACTGGCCATTATACCGAAGGTGTTCAAGACCATCAAGAAGTCTTCTGTAGCTCAACCAAAATGAGCTCTCTGCTCCATTGAAGCAAAGGGGGAGATTGTTGGGTATTTTGTTTTGCGTCATGGGCTTTGTTTTTGTATATCCGGATTGGGCCTATCCATCCGTGATTATTGATTAGGGTTAAGCTATTTATAGTGCATGCATGTATGCCTTAGATACGATTGTCATTATTATTATTATTGCTTTGTAACCCTAAACACCTCTACAGTCGAAGTTCTTAATCGAGCTCTTCTGAGGTGTTAAAGCTTAATCATTCGACATCAGTTAAACCATTCATGTGTTCTTTATTACGTTATTTATTGCTTTTCTGCTTATAATCAATCGATCCTACTAGAACGTGTGAGAACACTATGTTATGTATTGCCGAATCTATGTTTAAGTGATCACACTACTCATAGAGTCGTTATGCTGTCAAACTTTGTACCCTTATGTATGCCCTTTTCGGGCAAATTTTCATGTATCAAAGGCGGATATTATTAGTGGAAAATATTATGTGTTTTATCGTGATGTTGTTATCTGCTATGTGTTTTATATTCTTATTATTTGGTGTAAATCTATAGAACCACTTAGATGCACAACCGATTCACGGAATTCCCAACTTAAAAACGATGCGTACTCAACATATTTCTGTTCCATGACAACAAGATGTCGTAGAGACCAAACCGTGGAAACAATCAACCACCGCCGCCACTGAAAATCAACTCAGTTGCATTTCAGGCGGCTGTATCGGCTGCAGTCACAGCAGCGCTGGCGCAGTTTCACAATGGAAACAATGGTGGAGGCAACGGATAGGGTGCCGGAAGTTCAAACAACGGAATGAACCAGGGGCCTACCAAGACATGCTCCTACAAAGATTTCACCAACGTCAAACCGCGAACCTTTAATGGCACAGGGGGAGTAATAACCCTGAAAAGATGGATGGAAAAGGTGGAATCGGTGTTCGAGATATGCGGATGCCCTGAAGAATTCAAAGTGAAGTTTGCAGCATGTACATTTGTTGATCAAGCTCTCACCTGGTGGAATGGACATGTGGAGGCTATGACTCTTCCGGTGGCTAATGCCATGCCATGGGCGAAATTGAAAGAAATGTTGATGGCTGAATACTGCCCGCGTGGTGAAATTCAGAAAATGGAGCAAGAGTTATGGAACCTCACAGTCCGAAACTCCGACATCGATGCCTACATATCAAGGTTTAGTGAACTGTCTCTGTTGTGCCCTGTTATGATTACCTCGGAAGGAAAGAAGATCGAACGATTCATCTGGGGATTAACCTCCCCAATTCAAGGAAACATGATAGCCGCAAATCATGAAACCTTTGACAGTGCCAAGAGGTTGGCCAAGAAGTTGTACGACCACAACAACAAGAAGGGCGAAAAATAAGGGGAAACTGAAAGCAAGAAGGAGAGAATAACAAGCGGAAGGGACGACAAGGCACAGAGTCGTCGAAGAAACAACAAACAGTGACAGTTCATGCTGCAACCACCCAAGTCCCCTCCACACCACATGCTCCAGCCTCATCCACCCCAAGTGCCCCTAAGTAGTATTCCGGAAATCTCCCAAAGTGCAACAAATGCAATCTCCATCACAATGGTGAATGCAGGGAGATGCATTGTACCAGTTGCAACCGAAAGGGTCATATGGCAAGATACTGAATGACCTATCCTTCCTAGAACCAGCAACAGGGAAACAACAACAACAACAACCGCAACAACAACAACAACAACAACACCAACAACAACAACGACAACAACGCTGGGGCTAGCCACACTTGTTATGGATGTGGACGGACTGGGCATTTCCGGCGAAACTGCCCCAATGTCAACAATCAAGGAAATGGAGGATCAGGAAGGGTTTTGACTCTGGGACAAGGCGAAGCAGTCCAAGACCCTACCGTTGTCACCGGTACGTTTCTACTTAGCAACACATATGCATGCATCTGATTCGATAGTGGAGCGGAGCGAAGCTTAGTTAGTAACAAGTTTAAACACTTACTAAATCAACAATCCCAGATGCTCAATGAAGCCTTCACGGTGGAAATGGCTAATGGGAAAACAGAGTCAACTAGGGATATCTATGTAGGGTGCACGTTAACATTTAACCACCACACTTTCCAAATAAACTTGATGCCTGTGAATATTAGGAGTTTCGATGTGATCATCGGCATGGATTGGTTGAGCCCCCATCATGCCGATATTATGTGCCGCGAAAAGGCCGTTCGCCTTCATCTCCCTAACCACGAAACCTTAATCATATACGAAGACAAACCCGGTACGAACCTTCGTCTTATCTCATGTATTAAGGCACAAAAGTGTCTACACAAGAAGGACTCTGCGTTTCTGGCTCACATTATGGATAAATCCAAGGAGGAGGTTAATATTCAAGATATCCCAGTGGCTTGCGATTTCCCTGACATCTTTCCTGAAGATCTTCCGGGGATACCCCCAGAAAGACAGGTCGAGTTTCGAATCGACCTTGTGCCAGGAGCTACGCCCATCGCCAAATCGGGTAGGTTGGCTCCTGCGGAAATGCAGGAATTGTCAAGCCAACTCAGCGAACTCTTGAACAAAGGATTCATCAGACCCAACTTCTCGCCCTGGGGAGCTCCGGTTCTTTTTGTTAAGAAGAAGGACAGATCCTTTAGGATGTGCATCGACTATAGAGAGCCGAATAAGCTCACTATCAAAAAACGCTACCCACTTCCACGAATCGACGATCTATTCGACCAACTTCAAGGAGCAAATTACTTCTCTAAGATAGATCTGTGATCCGGCTATCATCAACTCAAGGTCCGGGAGGAGGATATTTCCAAGACCGCTTTCCGAACTCGCTATGGACATTATGAATTTGTTGTAACGCCCTTCGGTCTAACGAATGCCCCTGCCACATTTATGGACATGATGAATCGAGTTTGCCGTCCATTCCTTGACAACTTTGTAATCGTTTTCATCGACGATATCCTGGTCTATTCTCGAAGTGAAGAAGAACATAGTCGGCATCTCCGACAAATCTTGGAAACCCTGCGACCCGAAAAGTTGTACGCGAAACTCTCTAAGTGTAAGTTCTGGCTCCGTAGCGTAAACTTTTTAGGTCATGTTGTCAGCCAAGAAGGGATACATGTGGACCCTTCCAAGCTTAAAGCCATTGAAGGATGGGCAGTCCCAACGACACCCACATAAATTCGTCAATTTCTGGGTCTCGCAGGCTATTACAGAAGATTCATCCAGAACTTCTCCAGAATAGCCAACCATCTTACCACCCTTACACAAAAAGGCGTACCATTCGAATGGATAGAGAAGCAGGAAGTTGCCTTCCAAACCTTGAAGAAAGCCCTCTGCAGTGCACCTGTACTATAATTACCGGAGGGAACTGAGGACTTTATAGTTCACTGCGATGCTTCGAATCAGGGTTTAGGCTGTGTACTCATGCAGCGAGGAAGGGTGATAGCCTATGCATCCCGACAACTAAAGACACATGAGGTGAATTATACCACCCATGATCTCGAATTGGGAGCTGTGGTCTTTGGTTTGAAGATTTGGAGGCACTACCTTTATGGTACAAAGTGCACCATTTTCACTGACCACAAAAGCCTCCAACACATTTTAAATCAAAAAGAGTTAAACATGAGGCAGCGAAGATGGGTTGAGCTGCTAAACGATTATGAGTGTGAAATCAAGTACCACCTAGCCAAGGCTAACGTGGTAGCTGATGCCTTGAGTCGAAAAGAATACTCGAATCATCGTGTGAAAACTCTTTCGATAACCATTCAATCCCATCTATTCTCACAAATCAAAGAAGCCCAGTTTGATGCCATGAAGACAGAAAACAAAACCATCGAAGCGTTATGTGGAATGGAAAAGAACTTCGAAGTCAAGGAGAATGGAACATATTATTTCATGAACCGAATTTGGGTCCCTAAACTTGGGGGATTCAGAGAGGTAGTCATGAGTGAGGCTTATAAGACACGATACTCCATCCACCCGGGTTTAGATAAAATGTACCTGGATATCAAACAACATTATTGGTGGCCTAACATGAAAGCAGAAATTGCCACTTATGTTAGCAAGTGCCTCACTTGCGCTAAAGTGAAGGTAGAATATCAAAAGCCCTCGGGACTGTTACAACAGCCGGTAATACCCGAGTGGAAATGGGAAAGGATTACCATGGACTTTGTGACCAAATTACCCAAGACAACTGATGGATTGGATGTCATATGGGTAATAGTCGATAGGTTGACAAAATCCGCCTATTTCCTGCCGATAAAGGAGTCATACAAGATGGAACGATTGACTAGAATCTACATCAAGGAAATTGTGAGACTCCATGGAGTGCCAATATCTATCATCTCAGATCGAGATAGTAGATTCACTTCACGCTTTTAGCAATCACTTCAGAAGGCTATGGGAACACAACTCGAGATGAGCACTGCTTACCACCCACAGACGGATGGTCAAAGTGAGCGAACCATTCAAACGCTTGAAGATATGCTTCGAGCATGTGTGATAGACTTTGGAAGGTCATGGGATACCCACTTACCTTTAATTGAATTTTCGTACAATAACAGTTATCACACAAGCATCAAATTTGCTCATTTTGAAGCATTATATGGTCGTAAATGTAGATCACCGTTGTGCTGGGCTGAGGTAGGTGACACTCAGCTAGCAAGAGGACAGACACCAAACAATGCTTTAACAGGGCCAGAAATCATACGTGAAACAACAGAAAAGATAGTTCAAATCAGAGCTCGAATTCAAGCATCATGAGACCGACAGAAGAGCTATGCTGATACACGGCGAAAGCCCCTAGAATTTCAAGTCGAGGATCGGGTGTTATTGAAGGTCTCTCCCGGGAAAGGGGTGATTCGTTTTGGGAAACGGGGGAAACTAAACCCACAATACACTGGACCATTCGAGATTCTAGCCCGAATCAGTCCAGTGGCCTATAGGCTGCAGCTACCTGCCGAGCTCAGCAGCGTACACCCCGTGTTCCATGTTTCCAATCTGAAAAAGTGCTTATCCGACGAAACTCTTGTCATCCCATTGGAACAAATCGAAATCAACGAGAATCTCCTGTTCATCGAGGAACCAGTTGAAATCATGGACAAGGAAGTGAAGCGTACTAAGCAAAGTCGCATTCCAATTGTGAAAGTTCGATGGAACGCAAAGCGTGGACCGGAATTCACATGGGAACGCGAAGACCAGATGAAGCAAAAGTACCCTCACTTATTCTCGCATTCTCAAATCTAGCTTCAAAGAGAATTTCGGGATGAAATTCCCTCTAACGGGGGGATGATGTCACAACCATGAAATTTTATGCTTCTGTAATAATTTTCAAGGACAAAATTGTAAACAAAATCTGGAAGCATGCATGATGTTTATTCAATGACAACAAAATTACATCAAAAACTCTATACAAACACTTCAAATGGTCAATGAAAGATTGGAAACCCTAAAAATCCTGGTTTAACTCCGTTATGGACTAGGATTTCCTTATTGGGCCTAATGGGCCAATAAGATTCCAATTTGACTATTTTGGACTTGGAACCCTTAAATGGGCTCTAATTCAACCCACCTTCATGAGATTTAACATTTTGGGCCATATTGGGCCTAAAATGGAATAAACTACTCCAATAAGCCTTATTGGGCCATAACTAACCTAATTAGCTTTAATGGGCCATAAAACCCATTCTCATGCTAAGTGGGCCGTGAACCATCCAAAGAAGCCCAATGGGCCGAAAAGTAATTATGGGCCTAAGAAATTCGATCAAAGCTAAGAGGTTAAGCCCAACATCATTCTCTTCATATCTCTAGGCCCATTCTCGGCCCAATGAGTAAAAAAAAGAGAAGAATAAAAGAAATAAAAGGAAATTTGGAGAATTAAGGAGGGTTAGCCACCTCCTTATTGCATGGTGGATTTCCATGTATGTCATTTCACTCCTTCTCTCCTCTCTTCTTCTTATCTTCGGCCGAGGCTACCCACACACACACCACCATTTCAATTTACTTCAAACACTCTCCAAGAACTTCTACACTTCCTCAAATTTTCGAAGCTTTGTTTGGATCTTCAAGGCGATTCTCATTTAGATTATCATCTTGGTAAGTTTTCATTTGGATTCATGGTTTAACTTCTTGATTTCCTCAAAGATCTCTCCTTAAACCATAACATTCCATGGATTATACTCCTTTGCTTCATAGATTTCGAAAACCACTCAAGGGAGGTGTTCAAGGCCGAAAACTTCTTCATTTCTTCTTCAAAACCGAAACCACAAACCCAAGGTGATTTCATACCCCCTTGTTTTTGGTTTTTACTTGTTTTGGGGGGAGAATACAAGTGTTATGTGTTGATCTATGTGTGTTTGCATGTTATATGTGATTTCTTTGGTTTGTGTTGTGAAAATGTGATATTTGTTAAATCTCGAGATCTATGGCTAAAGTGCGAAGGATACATAAACAAATAACATAATAAACAACATACTTCAAAGATCTAAGAGTCTTTAGGCTTAAGAAGTGAAAACAAAGCCAAAAATCTTTATAAGTGTCATTTTTGCAATAATAACAAATATTTGGGTAAAATATGATACTTTCGGTTTTATAAGGATAAAATAGTATTATTTACATAAAATAACTACAATGCAAGGAACAATTACGAAAGGCATTCACTTTTACATGTTTTGGAATCACATACATATACACTTATGGGATCATCACATCTTTTTCGTAAACAGTTTTTGTTACAGAAAATATCGGATTTTCTGGGTTTTACAAACAATACAAACCATTTTTATATCAAACATGCTTATGAACTCACCAACATTATATATGTTGACCGTTTTCAAAATAACTTGTATTCTCAGGAAATCGTTAGACTGAAGAACCTCCAAGTGTGTTTCAGGAAATTTCTTTTGTGAAATGTTAATCATCAGACAATTTATGTTTTGAAATATGTCATGTAAACAATGTACTTGATGTGAACAAGGTCAGTTGTAATGTATTAATGCATGGTGATGTTTATGTTATGTTTCATGTATATTCATTGTGATGATATTTCAATTTAAGTCACACAAACCCTCATATGTTTCCGCCTTCTTGTTCGGGGGTGTGACAAATTGGGCCATGTCTAACAACTTTGTCCAATCCTTCTAGTGAGGGCTCACATAGTATCGAAGGTAACTCCGGCAATGCATTGTCATGTTTCATTTGTCCATCACTTTGGGGTGAAAACTGGTGGAAAAATTCATATTTGTTCCCATTAACTTGAACAACTCCCTCCAAAATTTCCTTGTAATTCATGGGTCTCGATCGCTAATGATGCTAGCGAGGGATCCCATAAAGTTTCACCATGTTTTTAAAAAACATACGGGCTGGTTAATTTACTTTTCGATTAGCTATAACAAAGATAAATGTTGCATACTTGCTGAAACGGTCAACTATTATCATTATTACTCTGAACCTATAAGATTTTACAAGAGCGACTATGAAATCCATAAAGACGTTATCACAAGCTCTTTCAGCAATAAAGAGTGGTTCTAAGAGACATGTTGGACGTTTTTGCTCCCATTTTTCTTGTTAGCAGACAAGATACGTCTTCATATATGCCTCGATGTTGTCTTGCATGTATGGCCAATAGTGGCATTTTTGTACAAGTACAAGGCTCTGATGCATCCCTGGATGCCCAATCAATAAGGAGTCGTGACATTCTTTAAGTGCTTCCTGACGCAAGTTCTTCCATGCTGGAACATAAAAACTCGATTTCCCATAGTGTATAACATCTCATCCTCCACCCAAAATCGTTGGGTATTCCCATCTTCTACCAGCTTCATCAAATTACATGTTATGGGGTTATGACTCATTCTTTCTTCCAGCTATACATGGAGGTTTGTTGGGGTTGGGCAGACGAGAACCCAACCAATTCTTCTTTCCGACTATAATGCCATGATTTCCACTATAAAGTTTTTTCCTTATTTTAACATTCAATTAGCAGAAAACAACAATGGAAGTCTTTTAAACAATATTTCAAAAACAACCACCAATGTTACCTTTAATTCAAAAACAACCCAAAATAAAACTCTTTAAGTTTGATAAACCAAAATACTAATAGTGACCACCATCACAAGTCCAAGTGGTATTAACAAAGTAAAATAGCATACTACCCAATAAGATCCCAACATCACCAAGCCACACACTCAAGCAACCTATATCAATACAATGCAAACATGGCAAACAACAATAAGAAACAAATATTAACAACTGCTTAGTTAGCCAACCACTTGTAGAGTGTCAAAGTGAAAACATACAAATTCCCCTAACGAGTCCATCATTCAAATTATCATCACATAGCAAGTTTTCAAATTCACAAAGTACATAACACTGCATATAATCATTGTAGACTACTTTAATATTGCACTATATACTATTCCTTGTTTAATTCAATTTTGCAATTACTTGTTCTTGTTCCTCGTTGTCATTACTATTAATAACAGGTCGTCGCTATAATTACATGCCTTCACTCCTCGCTATAATTACTATTAATACTTTCACCGCATACGGGTACCTACATCGCTAATATGGGTCTCGACATCGCTAAACCCTAAAGGATAACCCGATTCACTACTAGCCTGACCGGCAAGAAGAATGCACCAGGTGAGGCATGACTCTCACCCATGACATAGCTACCCGACACACTGTGCTTGCTACCCCGATGTTGCAAAATACAAGTATTTTTTGTGTTGTTGAACCCAGAAGTGACCCTACATAGAATATCTTCATTGGCTGCTAACCGAAGGTAGGTTTAGATTGAAGGAAGGTGTCATCAGAGACAGTATCTTCAGAAGAAGTGTATAAGAGTTCAGGATAAGTTGACTTTTGGTCTGTCTTGTAGCGATAATAGTTATTACTTGTTAGTTTGTAATGATTGCTTAGTTCTTAACTGATTTATCTTTCGTCAAATTTTTATTACTAAAATAGCCTCATATCATGTCTATAAAATGGGGAACCGGGATGTGGTTCTCCTTATACATTTCAACAATCTTGCTAGACAATCTTCACTAAAAGATATATAAGATTCTTGCTTCTTTATTATCATGTTTATTTACTTATGCCTCTAGTCTTTCATTATTATTCCATATATCAGCTGTTAAGTTTATATATTTTCCGGACTTACTTAAGATTTATCATGATTCATCACTTTGTATCAGAGCCTAGATTGGTTGTCTACTGTCCACTCTCGCCAGATTATCATTGTAAGGAACCTTGGTAACTTATATTTATGGGAAGCCTGGAAGTATTCTTTATATACCATCATCGTTCAAAATCTTTTTCAAAATGGCTAACTTACAACTGATATATATGTTTTAAATGTCTCCAACAGTCTGTCATGTTCTACCAGAGCACCCATATTGATTGCTAATGAATATGAACAATGGAAAACTACAATGGGTAACTATTTGAAAAAAAAAGGAAAGGATGTATGGTGTTTTGTTTTTGAGGGTCCTTATGTGATTCCTATACTTCCTCTTGATGACCTTGTTGCTGCCCTCTTGGGTGGTGGTAATGTTGGTAAACCAAGAATAGAACCATGACCCCCAACTCTAGAAGATCTTACAAAATTGAAAATGATGAAATCGCTTATAATGAACTTGTCTATGGCGTTCCTCCAAATCTATTTGATCAAATTAAATTATGTCAATCTGTTCATGGAGTTTGTACAACACTCCAATCCTTATTTAAAGGAACAAAAAATGTCAAAGACAAGAAGCTCACATATGCTCTTAATGATTTCAACAACTTTCACATACTCCTTGATTAAAGTGTAAAATCAATAGCTACTCATTTCTATTAGATACTCAACCAACTCACCAGTGCTAACACCATCAAAACAGATCTTGAAATCAATGTAAAGTTTCTTGATGGACTTGGTGATGGTTGGGTAACTGTAAAAATGATCTTGCAAGGTAACAAGAATCTCATGAAAATGAATTTCATTGAACTTTGTGTAGAGCTTCAAGCTCAAGAATCAAGAATCATGCAACAACATTAGAAGCATGGAGGACCCCTTGCTCTTGTTGTTCATAAATCTCTTGGTTTTAATCAAAATGAAACATACCCTTCCAGGGAACCTATGAATGAAGAATTCCAGAATGAGTATGCACTTCTAGTCCACAAGTTCAACAAGAGGTTTCCTCATCAATACCCTCCTAAAACACCTTACTTCACCAGACCAAACATTCCAAGACCACCATATCAATAAACCAAAAACGACCATATCTTATTCTCAAACACTAATACCTCTGCCCAACCAAAAACTCCACAAGAAGAAACACCAGCTACTCAAAATGACCCAGTCAAAATAAGTCAGCGATCGTCAATCACAAATGTGACGAACGCCAATGCAATAGACCTAATGTATAGCGTTTGATTATTTTTGATGTAAATAGAATATTACACTTAAAATACATAGGAAACATCAATTAAGTCATCAAATTGTGAAATTTTGAATGAACGAACACTCGTCGTAATGCACAAAAAGTGAATTAATACACATATTTGAAATAGATATATCTATTAATTATTATTTTGTACAAATAATACCCTAAAAAGAAAATACGTGTTAGCATGATTCCGTTGATATAAATAATGTCGAAAACGGAGTTCGTGTGCAAAAGTCACGGGTTTTTAAAGAAAACATAAAATCAATAGGCTAAAAGTGTAAATATATGAAACTTTAAACGCAACGTTAGGTTCCTTAGAAGTTGAATTTTTAACTTATGATATTTTTCACACGATCATAAACGCGATCCCATGGTCCTTATGGGTCGGACAGAACGATAACCACTTTCTCGATAATAAATTTCCAAACGATTCGTTAGGTGGCTTACAAAACTCGTTATAAAAAGATAGCAATATTTTATGAATCAGGGAATGATCTAGTATTTGATTCAATTGTTAAATTTTCCGTTTCATTAAAGTCTGATGATTTCGCAAAAAACAGTCCAATCGCGACAACCGCGAAGCCACTTTATTCACACTTTAAAACGTTCCGTTCGCATATCCATGAGACTTGGTAGATGAATACTTTTATATTTTACAAATCAGGAGATCGTGTACTATAAAACTGTATACTCGAATTTTTTACGGAAGTCGGGTTTTGGGCTTGGAATCTACGCCCAAGATAGCGCCACACGGCACGATCTCGGCCATCTATGCAATTGGATCTTGGATATATAAATGGGCAAGGATCATCTAATTTCTACTCATATCACTCTAAAAAACACTCCCAAAACACCCCTCACTGCTCTTAAATTTCGGCCGACGCAACCACCACTTGCCGCCGGCCACCACCAGCCACCAACCTAACCCCCTCACCCCCAACAAGAGACATTTAACATCCCAAAATTCAAGACCATAAATTTCATTTTTAATATAAGAAAACACTTAATAACTTTGTTCCAAACATTGAAAACTTTTCATTTAAAATAAATATCAGAGTCTAATCCCAAGGATCACGTAATGCGGAATAATATAGGTGAATGCGATGCGATCGTCTCGAGCTCCTTATCTGAAAACTGAAGGTACCTGAAACCAAAACTATAAACCGTAAGCATGAAGCTTAGTGAGTTCCCCAAATATCACATACCATACATATCAACTGAGCCATACATAACTGTGAAACATACATATCAATCACATATCATAGATAAAATGTTATGTGTCACACATAGTCTTGTCGTTATGCCACGGGCCGCCACATGATCTTTCTTGCCAAGTTAGGGGCCACCCTCTGGGTCTTACAGACAAGTGCCCAGGAGCCACCTCCGGGTCTTCCATGCAAGGAATCACAAAGACAACTAGCATACATTCTGCTCTACTTAGTTATCTAGCATACTGTGTGCCAGGAGCCACCTCCTGGTCTTTCATACATGATGCATAGGGCTAACCCCCGGGTCTTCCTACCACACAAAATAGCATACTGTGTGCCAGGAGCCGCCTCCTGGTCTTTCATACATAATGCCTAGGGCTAACCCCTGGGTCTTCCTTCCATACATAAACTAAATGGGCCGGCATTGGTGCCTTAGACCCATACACAGTGAGGAGACTCACCTTGAATGCTGAAGCTCGCTGCCCGAACTCCCTAGCTACTGTGTCACACCCCCAAACCAAGGATGGCGGAAACGTCCGGGGGTGGAGGACTTCATGTATAGTATCATAACAACAATTGTAATAGTAATTGAAGCAAACACAACCAACATATATATAATTGAAAAAGTGACATCATTGTATGAATTACATGTTTACGAATCAATTACAATATGTTGACAAAATATGAAATAGTAGACGCCTTAGCGCCCCATCCTCAAAAGCACTTGGTTACCTGTTTAATGATTTCCTGAGAATACAAGTTGTTTGAAAAAGTGTCAACACAAAGGTTGGTGAGTTCATAAGCTTTTGTTTGGTATTATTAAAAGCCTTTCGTTTGTAAAAGTAGTATTTGTGTTAGAAAATCCAATATTTTCCTTAATGTGTAAATGTAGTCTTAAAACCCAAAGACCGAAATGTACAAGTAATTTGTCATATTTATAGTAAAACAATGCAAGTTTAAATCGACATAAACTCGTTAAATTTTAATGAAGTTCCCGTAAATTCCAATGTTTATTAATACTTTATGTGAGTTTATTATAACCATACTATGACCAAGGTTGCCTAAAACGACGTTCTTCAGGCGTCGGAAATGTTATGACATTTGTCACCCCAGACCTATCGGTCTAACTGTTGCATGCAGTTTAGGTGTGGGTTTGTCAAACCCAATATAGATCTATACACAACTATCACGCTCTCCCTCAAGGAGACTCTGGTTACAATACAGGACTTAATGGTAATTTGAAGTAAATGTCTCACAAAGTCATTAACGGAATTACGTGTTATGAAAACTTGGTACCGTATGGCCGTACCTTGCTTAATGAAAATATCATTTGTATAAATGTACCCTTTTTTAAATGTATGTGTTATGTAATGTATCATAAACTATACCTATTATAGTTTATCAACCAAGGGTAGTACGTAGTAATGTATGCAAACTATATTCAAAATAGTTTATTAAATGTTTGAATGTATCGGTTGTACTTTGATTATAATCACTTGTTATTCTTTATATTTTATATGTCCAAATCCATTTGTAAACTGATGTGTGTCTAAATATTAAGATAAAATGTCATATATTGCAATAACATATAATCACATAAAGATATACACCTTGCTCAACATGTTACAAGGTGAAATGAAATTGACAGCAACTTTTCGTTGAATACAGTTTCTGTTACTGTTCTTAGAAAATTTATAGAAAAATCATCAAAGCTCTAAATCCAAATCCGCAAATTCTGAGAGTTTGGAATATGAGTCTAGTTTGTTCGTAAATTTTATCATGATTTTTAGTGATCTCTAACAGAGGTGAAAATGTTCATAATCACAGACTGGTCCGGGTTTGCCTCTGAAATGATAGGCAGTTTTGTAAAAATCACCATAAATTGTAGAAAAATCATATGGAGATGTGCAAGTAGCCATTTTAAAGCTAAGAGTTTGAACTACTTGCACCTGGAACAGTTTTGAAAACTAAAATATTTAAGTTGATCAAAACAGTCCGTGATCGAAGTTCATTTTTTCTGATGTAATCTGATAGAAAAAGTTTAATTGTGTTCTTGATGATTTTACTTGTATTCCCCCCTTAAAACTTAAGAAAAACATGTAAATGTAGGGGTATGAACTCACCTTATGTGTTCTTAGAGGATGGATGTTGGAGAAGAGAAGTGTTCAACTCAAAAACACTTAGAAGATGCCTTGACGAATCGAGAACCAAGAGTGGAAGAAAGCTTGATGATTAACCTTGGAAGTCTTGAAATTGAGAGAGAATGGTGTAGAAAATGAGTGACTTAAGCCTTGTATTTATACTAGTAAGAATTACTATTCATATATAATTCTTTAATAATAAGTGTTAAATGTTGACATTCTCCATATAACTAGTTAGTGTATATGACATATTCATGATGTAATCATGACAAATGTTTCTAGAAGATGGTTAATACTAATTGGCTAATAATAGTAATTTTTAAAACGTAAATAGTAAATAGTAGGTAGTAAATAGTAAATAGTAAATAGTAAATAGTAAATATGATGAGATTTTTACAATTGTCATATTTGTAAACCCCGTTAAGCCATGTTTAAGAGTCTTACACAGCCCCCGATAATTGTGCAATAGTGTTTTATCGCTTTGGTTCGTTGTTTAGCACTGTTAAGGCTAAGGAAAATCAAACACATGAATTTTCCAAATGATGTTTTCTCATTAAAATAGCGAATTGTACAACGTAAACCTTAACATACAAGGGTTAATGGAGTTGACCGGTTTGACTTGTTGACTTTGTTTGACTTTGACTTGACCGAAATTTGACGGTTGTCACATCATCCCCCCGTTAGAAGAAATTTCGTCCCGAAATTTGCATTTTTGACTGGGACTTCAAGAGTTCGGGAAGA
This sequence comes from Lactuca virosa, assembly GCF_052849685.1. NCBI lineage: Eukaryota > Viridiplantae > Streptophyta > Magnoliopsida > Asterales > Asteraceae > Lactuca > Lactuca virosa. The sequence goes on along the minus strand of NC_136433.1, from coordinate 299,858,045 downwards.
GATGTGGATACTTTTGTTTCATCTGATCCTCGCGTTCCCAGGTGAATTCGGGTCCTCGTTTAGTGTTCCAACGGACCTTCACGATGGGAATACGACTTTGTTTCGTTCGTTTGATTTCCCGATCCATGATTTCGACTGGTTCCTCCACGAAGTGGAGATTTTCGTTAACTTCGATTTCGTCGAGTGGTATTACGAGTGTCTCATCAGACAAACACTTCTTTAGGTTCGACACGTGAAATGTGGGATGTACTTTGTCGAGTTCCTGAGGTAATCGAAGTTTGTATGCTACTGGCCCAATCCTAGCAAGGATTTCGAATGGCCCGATGTACCTTGGATTTAGTTTCCCGCGTTTGCCGAATCGTATCATTCCTTTCCAAGGGGAAACTTTTAGTAGTACACGATCACCCACCTGGAATTCCAAGGGTTTGCGTCGTTTGTCTGCGTAACTCTTTTGCCGATCGCGAGACGCTTTCAGTCTTTCTCGAATTTGAACGATCTTTTCTGTGGTTTCCCTTATGATTTCAGGGCCAGTGAGGGTGCTATTAGAGACTTGCCCTCTAGCTAGCTGTGTATCCCCCACCTCATCCCAACACAGGGGTGATCTGCATTTGCGACCGTAAAGAGCTTCGAATGGAGCCACTTTGATGTTAGTATGATAGCTGTTATTGTAGGAAAATTCGATAAGCGGTAGATGGGTATCCCATGCTTTACCGAAGTCTATCACGCAAGCTCTTAACATGTCTTCCAACGTTTGAATGGTTCGTTCGCTCTGTCCGTCGGTTTGTGGGTGGTAGGCCGTACTCATGTCAAGCCTAGTTCCCAATGATTTTTGTAGAGACTGCCAAAACCGTGAGGTAAATCTACTATCTCTATCGGAGATAATGGATATCGGCACACCATGGAGTCGTACAATCTCTTTGATGTACGTTCTAGTCAGCTTCTCCATCTTGTCGGTTTCTTTTATCGGTAGGAAGTGTGCTGATTTGGTCAATCTGTCTACGATTACCCATATGGTGTCAAGCCCGCCCGATGTCTTAGGCAGCTTGGTTATGAAGTCCATGGTTATTCGTTCCCACTTCCACTGAGGTATATCCGGCTGTTGTAATAGCCCGGATGGTTTCTGGTATTCGATTTTGACCTTGGCGCAAGTCAGACACTTGCTCACATAGGTAGCAATCTCAGCTTTCATGTTCGGCCACCAGTATAATTTCTTGAGGTCCAGATACATCTTATCCGACCCGGGATGGATGGAGTATCGAGTCTTGTGTGCTTCATTCATGACGACGTCTCGGAGTCCACCGAACTTCGGTGTCCAAATCCAGTTCATGATATAACGTGCTCCATCATCCTTGACTTCTAAGTTTTTATCCATTCCCCTTAATGTCTCTCCTGCCACCTTTTCTGGTTTCAAAGCTTCCAGTTGAGCTTCCTTGATTTGTATGGTCAGGTGGGAATGGATTGTCATTGTTAAGGATTTTACTCGGCGGCCCGAGTACTCCTTCCTGCTTAGAGCATCGGCCACTACATTGGCCTTGCCCGGATGATAACGAATTTCGCACTCGTAGTCATTCAGCAACTCTACCCATCTCCTCTGTCGCATGTTGAGCTCTTTCTGATTGAGGATATGCTGAAGACTTTGTGATCAGTGAAGATAGTGCATTTCGTGCCGTAGAGGTAGTGTCTCCAGATCTTCAAAGCGAATACTACTGCTCCTAATTCCAGGTTGTGGGTAGTATAATTAACCTCGTGCGTCTTAAGCTGTCTTGATGCATACGCGATAACCTTCCCTCTCTGCATGAGCACACATCCGAGACCTTGATTCGAAGCATCACAGTACACTACGAAGTCTTCGGTTTCCTCTGCGAGAGACAAGATCGGTACGCTGCATAGGGCTTGTTTTAACGTTTGGAAAGCAGTTTCTTGTTTATTTTCCCACTTGAATATCACACCTTTCTGCGTCAAGGTGGTGAGTGGTTTCGCAATCTTGGAGAAGTTTTGTATAAATCTTCGGTAGTAGCCAGCAAGCCCAAGGAATTGTCGAATTTCGGTTGGCGTCTTGGGTGCTGACCAATTCTCGATTGCCTTGATCTTGGAGGGATCCACATGTATGCCTTTCTCACTTACCACATGGCCAAGGAAATCCACTTCTCTAATCCAGAATTCACACTTAGAGAACTTAGCATAAAGCTTCTCCGCTCTTAGTGTCTCTAGCACTTGGCGTAGATGTAGGCGATGCTCTTCTTCGCTTCGCGAGTAGATCAAGATATCGTCGATGAATACGATTACAAACTTGTCTAGGTAGGGTCGACACACTCTATTCATTAGGTCCATGAATACCGCAGTGCGTTTGTTAAACCGAAGGACATCACCACAAACTCGTAGTGCCCATAGCGAGTTCTGAATGCAGTTTTGGGAATATCTTCTTCTTGAACTCGTAGCTGATGGTAACCTGACCTTAGGTCGATCTTTGAGAAGAAATTTGCTCCTTGGAGTTGGTCGAAAAGGTCGTCGATTCGGGGTAGAGGATATCGGTTCTTGATGGTGAGTTTGTTTAGTTCCCGATAGTCGATGCACATGCGAAAGGATCCGTCCTTCTTCTTTACAAAAAGGACTGGTGCTCCCCAAGGTGAGAAGCTTGGTCTGATGAACCCTTTGCTCAAAAGCTCGTTCAACTGACTGGACAACTCTTGCATTTCTGTTGGTGCGAGGCGGTATGGAGCTCTGGCTACTGGGGTAGCTCCGGGTATTAAGTCAATTCTGAAATCGACTTGTCGTGCGAGTGGTACACCAGGAAGATCTTCTGGGAACACATCCGGGAAGTTACACACTTCGGGGATGTCTTTGATGTCTTTCACGTCTTGTTTCTTGTCTACTACGTGGGCCAAGAAGGCGTGGTACTCCTTCCGGAGATACTTTTGGGCTTTGATGCATGAGATGATTTGTAAATTCGTACTAGGTTTGTCACCATAGATGAGAAGGGTTTCGTCATTTGGTAGATTGAGGCGAACGACCCTTTCGTAACATAGAATGTCGGCACGGTGAGGAACTAACCAATCTATCCCGATGATTACGTCGAAGCTTTTTATGGTGACCGGCATCAGGTCAATTTTAAAAGTATGGTTGTCTAGAGTGAGAGTACACTCTGAGTATATATCGCTAGTGCGTTCTACTTTCCCATTTGCCATTTCTACTACATAAGTATCCTTTAGTGATTGGGGATTTTGTTCAAGTAATTGTTTATATTGGTGGCTCACGAAACTCCTCTCCGCTCCACTATCGAATAGTACGCATGCATAAGAGTTATTGAGGAGAAACGTACCGGTAACCACCGTGGGATCCTCGACTGCTTCCCCATGTCCTATTGCCAGGACTCTTCCTACTCCACCAGCATTAGGGGCTTGTGCTTTGGGGCAGTTTCTTTTGAAGTGACCGGCGTCTCCACAGTTGTAGCAGGTTCGGGTTGCCCCCGTACTGGCGACTTGGTTGATTGGTCGAGCCGGCGCTTTACAGAAACGAGCAGTGTGCCCCTTCCTATCGCAGTTGTTACAGTGCATCTCCCTACAAGCACCATTGTGGTGAAAGTTGCACTTGTTGCACTTAGGTAGGGTTCCAGCATATGGCTTCGGTGGTGCTGGAGTGGTAGCAGTAGTGGCAGCATTAGTGGCAGCATGGACAGCAACAGTTTGTTGCTTCTTAGCGGGGTCCTGTGCTGGTTGGCTCTTCTTTTGGTTCCAGAACTTCCTTTTGTTGTTTCCCCCTTTTGATTGATCAGTGGTGGTGGTTGTAGTATTATGACCGGCTCGGTGGTCAACAAGTTGTTGTGCCAGCTCCCTGGCACTGTCAAAAGTAGTTGGCCTTGAAGCCAGGACACTACTTTGCACTTGGGGAGACAGTCCCCAAAGGTATCGCTCCACCTTTTTCTCCTCCGGAGTAACCATTGTTGGGCAGAGGAGAGCCAATTCATTGAATCGGGTGGTGTAGGTTTCAAGGTCGGAGCCCGTCATCCTGAGGTTCCAAAGTTCTTGTTCCAGCTTTTGAATTTCACCTCTTGGGCAGTACTCCTTCATCATCAAGGTTTTTAGTTCTGCCCAGGATATGGAGCTAGCTACTTCGAGAGTAAGTGAATTAATCCGACAGTTCCACCAAGTAAGGGCCCGGCCGGTGAAAGTGAAGGCTGCGAACTTAACTTTGCTCGCTTCAGGGCAAGAGCACACTTGAAAGACTACTTCAGTCTTTTCAAACCATTGCATTAAAGTGATGACTCCCCCGCTCCCATTGAAGTTGTCGGGTTTGCCATTGGTGAAGTCTTTGTAGGAACACTCTCTTGTACGCCACGTACTGTCTCCATGGTTAGAGTTTGTAGCACCCGATCCAGAACCACCAGCTTCGTTTGTCCCTATCTGCGATATTGCGGCCGCTACGGCTGCTGTTACTGCAGCCTGGAACATCGCAGGATCAAACTGTGGAGGCAGCGGCGGAGGAGGTGTTGCTATGTTGCCGGAAGGTCTTGGTCTTCTTCTTGGCGGCATGGTTCTGTCGTAAGTCGTAAACCAATGTACTTTTAGTAAAAGTATATTTATAGGAAGAGAAATCTTTTATACATAAAGTATATTATTACGTTGTTTTCCGGTATGTTTACGATACATACGATTTTATACTTTTAATTGACCCAATACATTGGGTTATGAGGTAAAATGAAAGTATAAAATATTTTATTTGAGTCTCCTTGTTTCCAAGTATATGACTGTTTGTAAAAGTTTTACATATACTAATTTAGTCGGGACATAATTAATATATTATATTTTAAAATGATCTTTATCGGTTACTAAATTAGTTGCAAAGTGCATACTAGTCATATGTGATTAAGATATAATAGTCCTTCGAATAGATGACCCTAACTCCAAGACCACAACCAAACAAGGACAGGAAGTGAAACAAAGATACATAAATTCTAAGTCTATAGCATCTTAGTTACATATGACCTTAGCGCATCCACTTAGCAGCTTTTGATCTATAAATAAAGACCTATTTAATTCTCAGATAATTTATTATAGTAACACAAAATACTCCTATAGTATTTGTAAATGTTTAGTTTTGAGTTCTTAAAGTATCCTTTTGTAGTGTGTTATTAGGTTTGTTAGATATAGTTGATCAGACTATATCCTTCCCAGATTTAATCCACATATACTAAGGCATACTCAAAATGTTCAACTCTTCTTCTTTTGCTTTATGTTTTCGCTAGTTATGATACCATGCGAGCATGTAATGTATGTATGTATACTTTAATCAAGAAAATCATTTATTTTCTAAGAGTATATTTATTTGAAAAATGCACAAATCAGAGACTATTAGTCCCAATTGTGTTTATAGTTTGTATATCTTATGTGGTTTGATATACTTAATTTACTATAAACTGTGCTCTGATACCAATCTGTCACACCCCCAAACCAAGGATGGCGGAAACGTCCGGGGGTGGAGGACTTCATGTATAGTATCATAACAACAATTGTAATAGTAATTGAAGCAAACACAACCAACATATATATAATTGAAAAAGTGACATCATTGTATGAATTACATGTTTACGAATCAATTACAATATGTTGACAAAATATGAAATAGTAGACGCCTTAGCGCCCCATCCTCAAAAGCACTTGGTTAATGATTTCCTGAGAATACAAGTTGTTTGAAAAAGTGTCAACACAAAGGTTGGTGAGTTCATAAGCTTTTGTTTGGTATTATTAAAATCCTTTCGTTTGTAAAAGTAGTATTTGTGTTAGAAAATTCAATATTTTCCTTAATGTGTAAATGTAGTCTTAAAACCCAAACACCGAAATGTACAAGTAATTTGTCATATTTATAGTAAAACAATGCAAGTTTAAATCGACATAAACTCGTTAAATTTTAATGAAGTTCCCGTAAATTCCAATGTTTATTAATACTTTATGTGAGTTTATTATAACCATACTATGACCAAGGTTGCCTAAAACGACGTTCTTCAGGCGTCGGAAATGTTATGACATTTGTCACCCCAGACCTATCGGTCTAACTGTTGCATGCAGTTTAGGTGTGGGTTTGTCAAACCCAATATAGATCTATACACAACTATCACGCTCTCCCTCAAGGAGACTCTGGTTACAATACAGGACTTAATGGTAATTTGAAGTAAATGTCTCACAAAGTCATTAACGGAATTACGTGTTATGAAAACTTGGTACCGTATGGCCGTACCTTGCTTAATGAAAATATCCTTTGTATAAATGTACCCTTTTTTAAATGTATGTGTTATGTAATGTATCATAAACTATACCTATTATAGTTTATCAACCAAGGGTAGTACGTAGTAATGTATGCAAACTATATTCAAAATAGTTTATTAAATGTTTGAATGTATCGGTTGTACTTTGATTATAATCACTTGTTATTCTTTATATTTTATAATCACATAAAGATATACACCTTGCAATAACATATAATCACATATTGCAATAACATATAATCACATATTGTAAACTGATGTGTGTCTAAATATTAAGATAAAATGTCATATATTGCAATAACATATAATCACATAAAGATATACACCTTGCTCAACATGTTACAAGGTGAAATGAAATTGACAGCAACTTTTCGTTGAATACAGTTTCTGTTACTGTTCTTAGAAAATTTATAGAAAAATCATCAAAGCTCTAAATCCAAATCCGCAAATTCTGAGAGTTTGGAATATGAGTCTAGTTTGTTCGTAAATTTTATCATGATTTTTAGTGATCTCTAACAGAGGTGAAAATGTTCATAATCACAGACTGGTCCGGGTTTGCCTCTGAAATGATAGGCAGTTTTGTAAAAATCACCATAAATTGTAGAAAAATCATATGGAGATGTGCAAGTAGCCATTTTAAAGCTAAGAGTTTGAACTACTTGCACCTGGAACAGTTTTGAAAACTAAAATATTTAAGTTGATCAAAACAGTCCGTGATCGAAGTTCATTTTTTCTGATGTAATCTGATAGAAAAAGTTTAATTGTGTTCTTGATGATTTTACTTGTATTCCCCCCTTAAAACTTAAGAAAAACATGTAAATGTAGGGGTATGAACTCACCTTATGTGTTCTTAGAGGATGGATGTTGGAGAAGAGAAGTGTTCAACTCAAAAACACTTAGAAGATGCCTTGACGAATCGAGAACCAAGAGTGGAAGAAAGCTTGATGATTAACCTTGGAAGTCTTGAAATTGAGAGAGAATGGTGTAGAAAATGAGTGACTTAAGCCTTGTATTTATACTAGTAAGAATTACTATTCATATATAATTCTTTAATAATAAGTGTTAAATGTTGACATTCTCCATATAACTAGTTAGTGTATATGACATATTCATGATGTAATCATGACAAATGTTTCTAGAAGATGGTTAATACTAATTGGCTAATAATAGTAATTTTTAAAACGTAAATAGTAAATAGTAGGTAGTAAATAGTAAATAGTAAATAGTAAATAGTAAATATGATGAGATTTTTACAATTGTCATATTTGTAAACCCCGTTAAGCCATGTTTAAGAGTCTTACACAGCCCCCGATAATTGTGCAATAGTGTTTTATCGCTTTGGTTCGTTGTTTAGCACTGTTAAGGCTAAGGAAAATCAAACACATGAATTTTCCAAATGATGTTTTCTCATTAAAATAGCGAGCAAGGAAAGGAAAGGCATGAGCTTGAGGACTTACAAAGGTCCAAAAGCTCCTCAACTATCTGATGAAGCAACCAAGATGTCAACAAATGCACCACCAATGATCTTCTTCTCATTAATTAGCTTCAAAGCCTCCAAATTCTCTTCAATAACACCAAAATGACCAGGAATTTCAATATGGGCTGAGATTAGGGTTTCTAGAGGTCTTGGGAGCGAAAGAGGCTGAGGAGGATCAACCCTAATCATCTCATACCTTTAAATACCCGAAAATTAGGGTTTTTGTGACATCCCCATTTTTCACGGCCAGAAAAGACCAATTTTGTTTATGCTTTATAAAAATCAGAGTACCTCTTTTAATAAAAATATTGCGGAATTTGTTCCCAGTAAAACATGATAAATACGTTATCAAAGCATTTCCGAAGAAACGTTTTTTTATTCATTTTAAACATTTGGGATGTCATCGTCAATACAGAAACATAAGCATAAACAGAACTTACATTCATTATCACTAGTGATTTATATCTCCTTAATCTCTCAGTGTAATGTGACTTCATATCAACACCTGTGATATAAATAAGCTGGAGTGGGTCAGGTTGGGAAACCTGGTGAGTACATAGGGTTTTCAACCCACAATAATATAATTATTATGTTTATTCATCAAAGAATTAACCCAATTACCCATCCCCACTATCGTATATACTCTTAAGGATTTACCCTAAGAATCAGCTATTCCTCGTTCATTCATTCCTAAGGATCATCCTAAGGAATTGGCACGAAGTCCATCGTCACTGGGTTTAGGCACTAAGTCTGCATAGTCGCCAGGGTTTATACAACAGGCACTAAGTCCGCATAGTCGCCAGGGTTTAGGTACTAAGTCTGCATAGTCACCAGGGTTTAGGCACTAAGTCTGCATAGTCACCAGGATTCGGGCACTAAGTCTGCATAGTCGCCCGGGTTTATCTCGTTTATTGAAAGTATCGTTTTCGAGAGTCCACTCGCAATACATGTCAATGGGTTTTTAGAGTACACCGTTCAACACATCGTTCACAACACCTACAGGTTGCGAGCCTGCTAGTGTTCCACTGGACTATCTAGAATAGTCTGTGGTTGTCATCCATACTCTGCTAGATGACGGGGCCAGCATTTGGGAACAAGGCTTCTCACATCGTCCACCTCTCACGCTTACCTCATGGTCTATATCACCTCTCAACTCATCATCCAACTCATATTTCATCTACCCATGTTTTACCCAACATATTACATAGATATAAATACATATACAGTTTAAATCATATAAAACTTGTATAAAATCGTTCATCCAGCATAGATAGCAAGTATACAGATAATATGTACACATAGCACGTAGTTTATATAAAATACTTCATATCTATGTGTAAGATGAAAGTAACTATGCACTCACCTGATAAGGTGGTCACTCGGTACTCGGATAGCGCTTCGTTAATCTTAAAACAATTTCCCTCGAACAAAACCTAGTATCAATACCACTAGAGTTTAGTCTAATGTTTGACGAGACTAATTAATAGTCTTGCTATTATTACTGTTATATAAGTGTTAAATAATACACTTCACCCACTATGTACAGACAAGGGCCAGACATGAAACACCGGAGGGGAGGATCATTTTGGCATATAACACTTCCGAATCCAGCAACCCAAGCGGCCCTCCAAACCAGATTCCCCGTACCGCGAGTGGTTAAAAAGATATTAGAACGACACTTATATAACTATAATAATAGCCTACATTCTCATTATAAGTTCCTAATAACATTATTATATTGAAACATAAGTTATACTAAAGATAGGTTAGGCGTAGCTCACTTACAGCGGGTTTTCTCGAAATCCGGGCTTCGCTGGAGCAGCGTTCCCGAGCCGAAAGGCTCTTTTCTTGGGGCTTCGAGAGCCTCGGGGCTTCCTTCGGGTGCTAGGGGGTTTACCTAGACTTTAGGGGGCTTAAGGGAGGCTAGAGAGAGAAAGTAGAGAGAGAAAGAGAAGTTGGAATGGTGTGGAGAATGAGGGAACCCGACACCTCTATTCATAGGCTGCCAGACTGATGGACTCGCCGAGTTGGGTCACTGACTCGCCGAGTCAGTGCCATGTGTCATCATCTGATGGCTTTCATTGGAGAGAAAGCAATGGCTATTATCGCGCCACGTCACCCAAACTCGTACAGCACCCTCCCGACTTAGAAAAATCATAATTCTCGCATACGAGCTCCATTATCGACGTTCTTTATATCCACACATAGGTAAAAACAATATCTACAACTTTCATTTAGACTCCGTCGGCTAATTCTCGACCGATATTAAATTTAACAGTAGGAGGAGATTATACTGTTAAATGTCCGCGTAAAATTCATAACTTCTACATACGGACTCCGTTTTCGTCTATCTTTTTATCGTTGAGTTCCTATTAATGAGATATTCAACTCTTATTTAGGTCGCGTAGGCCAAAAACCGCTCGAACTAAAATTCGAGTTTCAGGTCGTGCACTGCTATGCCAAATCTTAGAAAATTCATAACTTCCTCATACGAAGTCAGATTTGGGCGTTCTTTTTTGTATGTTCTCGGTTTAACGTATACTACAACTTTTGTTTAGATCACTAAGGCTAAAAAGTCCTCTATCGTAAATTCACTATTTACGTCTCCCGGTGTCGTGCCCGTTTTGCCGTAAAACTTCGACGGGCCATAACTTCTTCGTTATAACTCGGATTTCGGCATTCTTTATATGTACGGAACCCTTGTAAGATATAATACAACTTGATTAAGATTAATCCTTATAAATAATCTTCCATCAAAAACTCATTGTGACGCTCATTGTCTCTAATTTGATTAGCCCGGATCTGCGGGCGTTACAATTATCTTCCCCTTAGGATGATTACGTCCCGGAATCATCAACGAAACAGGGCTGTATAATGACTCCGTACGTTATCTCTTTATCCTAGGTAATAATCGTAACTTCTATGTTCCTTCGAATGAGTATCTAATTCTTGGACTTCTTGACTGCAGGCGGTGCTTGATCTTGCACCCGCTCTCTATCTCATGTTAGACTTTCGATCATGACCTTCATGTCACAATCCCGATCTTTATCAGAGACTCCTTCTTCTTTTTAACAAACATAAGATAATTTATTTTGATTTCCACAATAGACCGATGGGTCACGTTCTAATGACCTCTCATCGTATGTTGCAACGCTTAGACTCAGGTCTCTTAGAGTCAAATTCCAGAATAGACTATACCTTCCTTCATGTTCTAATGTGATATAATCACGTCTTAAAAGGTAGCATTTCTAGCTACAAGCAACTATCGCGATACCTCTACTGATCTCTTTGATTATCTTTTATTTCAATCTTTCAGCTTAAGTCAGATGCCACATCGAACTTGGTTCTCTGAACCACGTAACATACTCATCGTAGTCGGACTCAATTTGATATGACCACTAGGGTCGGAATAACAATCATCTTCTTAGTCATCACCGAAACGATGGTAACGACAGACATGAACAAAACAGAATCAGTTACTAGTGCCTTGGTAACCTTGTGACTTTCCCTGATCTAAGCGTGAGTCCTGTTCTTCCTGTAGTATAGGCCTCTACTACCATTCACACCTACTCATACTCGTCCCAAGTATTGTCTCGCAGTTTCCCAAGTCATCATACAAGAAAATCACATAACAGCTTAACACATCAGATAGCAAAACGAAGGTTTCATATTATTCCTTGAAACGATTATATAGGTGTTCAAGTTCACCCTAGACTATGCCTCTAATAGGCTACACCACACGATACTATCCACATGGCTACTGCCTAACTCGATCTTCAGATATGAAGTCCTCATCCTTGATTCCTTGTGTCGTTATCTACTTCGTATGGAATGCCTTCGGCTTTGGCGGCACATTTGCTGCTTCATTTTTCTTCTGGCAGTCCCTAGACAAATGCCCTTCTCCCCTACATCTGTAACATACCTTTTTGCTAAATGTACACTCATTGGCGTAATGCCCATTCCTTCCATATTTGTAGCAAGTCACATCCTTTCCAGGGTGTTTATTTTTGCACTTCTCACACCATTTTTCTTTACCTCCTCCTTTGCCAGGTTTTGAGAACATGTTGTTCTTGTTGGACCTTGAAGGTCCTTCAAATTTCCTCTTCTTGCCAACTTCAACGTTGTTGGCAGTCCTGTAGTTGATCATTTCTTCAACAGTCTTAGCAATCCAGATGGTGGCCTCAATAGTAGGTGTCTGGTATACTGGCACAGTAAGTTCGCCCTTACTTTGTTGAAGTAATCGCCTCGTCTCTTCCATCTGTTGCTCCAACATCATTCGTAGTATTTCCTGTACTCCTGCCATCGTGATTGGCTCAGGTGCAGCTATTACTTCTGGTGCATGCTCAATCACTTGTGGCTCGGGCTGCGGTTTTCTACTTCCAAATCCGCTTCGAGTGCTTACCATGTCGATCTATACATCGAATTTAGACGTTCGGTGTGGAGTGACGAGAATTTAGATAGAGAAGATTTTATTTACGATCGACGTATAAATCTCCCTATTACTCCGAAAAGTTACATGTCAGTTCTAATACCGTAACTAAACATTTAGAAACCTGAACACATAAAGTTTCTAGATCCGTTCGGCAACAGACCATAGATCCGATCATATAATGCATATCATAAATCATTTAGCACATAAAAGCATGTTAGGCATTCCCCCTAAATAAGCTAGTGCTCGTGTCTATTCAGGTGTATTACCTAAATTTATTAGACACACTCCTCACAAACATTGCTTAGCATTCAAAGTTTAAGTCTAGAAATAAATCCATATTCCTAGTTCGCTTAAACTAATGCTCTGATACCAACTGTGACATCCCCATTTTTCACGGCCAGAAAAGACCGATTTTGTTTATGCTTTATAAAAATCAGAGTACCTCTTTTAATAAAAATCTTGCGGAATTTGTTTCCAGTAAAACATGATAAATACGTTAGCAAAGCATTTCCGAAGAAAAGTATTTTTATTCATTTTAAAACATTTGGGATGTCATCGTCAATACAGAAACATAAGCATAAACAGAACTTACATTCATTATCACTAGTGATTTATATCTCCTTAATCTCTCAGTGTAATGTGACTTCATATCAACACCTGTGATATAAATAAGCTGGAGTGGGTCAGGTTGGGAAACCTGGTGAGTACATAGGGTTTTCAACCCACAATAATATAATTATTATGTTTATTCATCAAAGAATTAACCCAATTACCCATCCCCACTATCGTATATACTCTTAAGGATTTACCCTAAGAATCAGCTATTCCTCGTTCATTCATTCCTAAGGATCATCCTAAGGAATTGGCACGAAGTCCATCGTCACTGGGTTTAGGCACTAAGTCTGCATAGTCGCCAGGGTTTATACAACAGGCACTAAGTCCGCATAGTCGCCAGGGTTTAGGTACTAAGTCTGCATAGTCACCAGGGTTTAGGCACTAAGTCTGCATAGTCACCAGGATTCGGGCACTAAGTCTGCATAGTCGCCCGGGTTTATCTCGTTTATTGAAAGTATCGTTTTCGAGAGTCCACTTGCACTACATGTCAATGGGTTTTTAGAGTACACCGGTGAACACATCGTTCACAACACCTACAGGTTGCGAGCCTGCTAGTGTTCCACTGGACTGTCTAGAATAGTCTGTGGTTGTCATCCATACTCTGCTAGATGACGGGGCCAGCATTTGGGAACAAGGTTTCTCACATCGTCCACCTCTCACCCTTACCTCATGGTCTATATCACCTCTCAACTCATCATCCAACTCATATTTCATCTACCCATGTTTTACCCAACATATTACATAAATATAAATACATATACAGTTTAAATCATATAAAACTTGTATAAAATCGTTCATCCAGCATAGATAGCAAGTATACAGATAATATGTACACATAGCACGTAGTTTATATAAAATATTTCATATCTATGTGTAAGATGAAAGTAACTATGCACTCACCTGATAAGGTGGTCACTCGGTACTCGGACAGCGCTTCGTTAATCTTAAAACAATTTCCCTCGAACAAAACCTAGTATCATTACCACTAGAGTTTAGTCTAATGTTTGACGAGACTAATTAATAGTCTTGCTATTATTACTGTTATATAAGCGTTAAATAATACACTTCACCCACTATGTACAGACAAGGGCCAGACATGAAACACCGGAGGGAAGGATCATTTTGGCATATAACACTTCTGAATCTAGCAACCCAAACGACCCTCCAAACCAGATTCCCCGTACCGCGAGTGGTTAAAAAGATATTATAACGACACTTATATAACTTATAATAATAGCCCACATACTCATTATAAGTTCCTAATAACATTACTATATTGAAACATAAGCTATACTAAAGATAGGTTAGGCGTAACTCACTTACAGCGGGTTTTCTCGAAATCCGGGCTTTGCTAGAGCAGAGTTCCCGAGCCGAAAGGCTCTTTTCTTGGGGCTTCGGGAGCCTCGGGGCTTCCTTCGGGTGCTAGGGGGTTTACCTAGACTTTAGGGGGCTTAAGGGAGGCTAGAGAGAGAAAGTAGAGAGAGAAAGAGAAGTTGGAATGGTGTGGAGAATGAGGGAACCCGACACCTCTTTTCATAGGTTGCCAGACTGATGGACTCGCCGAGTTGGGTCACTGACTCACCGAGTCAGCGCCATGTGTCATCATCTGATGGCTTTCATTGGAGAGAAAGCAATGGCTATGATCGCGCCACGTCACCCAAACTCGTACAGCACCCTCCCGACTTAGAAAAATCATAACTCTCGTATACGAGCTCCGTTTTCGACGTTCTTTATATCCACGCGTAGGTAAAAACAAGATCTACAACTTTCATTTAGACTCCGTTGGCTAATTCTCGACCGATATTAAATTTAACAGTAGGAGGAGATTATACTATTAAATGTCCGCGTAAAATTCATAACTTCTACATACGGACTCCGTTTTCGTCAGTCTTTTTATCGTTGAGTTCCTATTAATGAGATCTTCAACTCTTATTTAGGTCGCGTAGGCCAAAAACCGCTCAAACTAAAATTCGAGTTTCGGGTCGTGCACTGCTATGCCAAATCTTAGAAAATTCATAACTTCCTCATACGTAGTCAGACTTGGGCGTTCTTTTTTTTGTATGTTCTCGGTTTAACGTATGCTACAACTTTTGTTTAGATCACTAAGGCTAAAAAGTCCTCTATCGTAAATTCACTATTTACGTCTCCCGGTGTCGTGCCAGTTTTGCCGTAAAACTTCGACGGGCCATAACTTCTTCGTTATAACTCGAATTTCGGCATTCTTTATATGTATGGAACCCTTGTAAGATATACTATAACTTGGTTAAGATTAATCCTTATAAATAATCTTCCATCAAAAACTCATTTTTGACGCTCATTGTCTCTAATTTGATTAGCCTGGATCTGCGGGCGTTACAGTTTTAGTGCATCATACGCTTCTCACGTCATGAGAGCTCCTTGTTCACGTTGTGAGCGTTAAATGAGCTCGGTCAACAAGTCAACGATCAACCACCCGAACCACTCCAACTTCAAATGGCCATAACTTCTTCGTTTCAACTCTGTTATATCCACGAAAAGGTGGAGAGAAGCTCTACACATCTATCAACTTATCCTCACCTCAAAACCTTCCGAACGAAAATCCAAAATTCATAAAGAGCTCGAACTGCCACTTTACCGATTGACCCCTTGGCTCTAAGGCACAATCCAAACTCCCAGATCACCTCAATTACATCGTCCGTACCTAAATGGGTCTAGATCTCTCTTCTCCAAAGGCCCTAAGCCTTATGATAACCCATCTTCAGGCCATAGTCCCTAATTAGGAAAGAGTTTCGGAACAGGGCGTTACAAGACACCACCAACATGAGTGTTTGGGCTATGTATAAATACTATTTCAATTCTATACGAGTGCTTTTAGAGTATACTCTGGGGCTATGATTAGCCTATAACCGATCTAAATGACGAATAAGCCTCTATATGGCACTACAAGTGGCGTGCCGAGAATATCACCAACGCTTCATCGACGTCATGAAAGAGATTTAAAGAATGAACATTTTTACCTGTTTTGACTCGCCAAACATAGGTTGTAGCTAGCAACCATAGACGGGGAGGTCACCACATATTATAGATCTATACAAAATGTTTCTCGCTCATTATGGATTAACGGTTATAGCACAAAGGGCTTTACTAAGTTTGTGTGTTCTTAATTGATGAATAGTAGAACTCATATAGAAATCCCGAGTTTAACAGATCTAAAAGTATGTGCATTTATGTCCTAAACCTTAGTTAAAAAGTTTACTAGACTATTATTCATTCTTTAAGTTCAAATCGTTCAAAAATGTAATTTTGTGTCTTAAACCTTAAGTTATAAAGTTTATGTTTATTTGTTTAGAAACTATATTAAAGTTTTCTAACAAAAATTGGGCTGTATAACGGCTGTATTTTGACAAACACCAGGTTTTACCTATTGTAAAACCAAACAAACAAAGTAATATACAAGTTCATAAAGCAGTAATTATATCATTTATATATAAAAATGACTTTAACTACTTTCCTGACAATTGTGCTTATAAACTATAGAATAATCATTAATGTTAAAAATATAACAAAAACTATACTTTTAGTTATTTAAAGACAAAACTGCACAAATGGTCCCTGTGGTTAGCTGAAAATTGTCACTTTGGTCCAAAAAGGTTTGGACTAGCACCAGTGGTCCAAACTTTTCATTTTGTTGCCAGTTTAGTCCAAATTTTTTGAAACATTTTATAATGACGGATTTGCCATTTATTATTTTAGTTTACATTTTTCTTTTATAATAGAAATTAATAATAAAACAAAAATAAAATCTCTCTCTCTCTCTCTCTCTCTCTCTCTCTCTCTCTCTCTCTCTCTCGAAACCAACATCAATAGATCTAGTCATCCAACTTTCTTTCATCTTTTTTATTCCTGTAAAAAACCATCGAAGCATAAATCCAATTACACAGAAGATGAGATGATTTAGTATGGCTAAAACCTAGACCAACATACACCCCTCCCCCTTGATGTCTTCTTGCATTCCACTGATCACCCACTTCTAGTACAACGACATGAGGCAACAAAAAAAAACCCTCGATTCACATAATCTATATTCATTCCAGTACTAGATAGATTTCTGTAATTCACTCTGTATGATGGAAAATGCTTTGAGGTTCGAAAAGGGTTATTCATAATAGGGGGAAATCGAAGATGGAGATGGGATTACGACATCAGAGAGTGGAGTAGGGGAGGAGAGGGCCATTTACCTCGATTTGGACCTGCAAGACGAGAGAGACACGAGAGGAATTGATAGATCACAATCTTCCTCCGTTGCTTCTTTGTCATGTTTAGAAGATTCAAGATGGTTAAATCTGATGGAGGTATCTATAAATTACCACCAAGCCACAATAGCACACACAAGTCCTGATACATATACAAAGATAAGGTTCATAAATCAAACAATGGTGCAAAGTTAGGGTTCAAATAAATTAAACAATAGTTCAATATATTCACGGTGAGGGCATAATGGTAACCTGATGAAGCTTCTTGAAGATTTGAGTATCGATATCTCTAATTTGAACTTCAAACTGATCTTCGTGACTCACTTCGAACAGAGAAAGAAGCTTTTTCCCCTGCAATCCAAGGTTTGTGGGTAGAGGTGGATGTCGATCTGAGTTGATATGCCGGTAAGAGGAAAAGAGGCGAAGCCGATCGGTGGGCAGATGGTAGATCGGACGAAGATACGACAACAAAATGTGAGTTCAGTTTGTGTTGGGCTGGAGAAGATGTAGCCCATAAATGATGTCTTCCAAAATAGAAAGATTTTTGGTGGGTTTGAGTTTCAGGGAGGAAGACCAAGGGAAAAGGGAATGTGTTTTTGATTGTATCTGTTGAGAGAGAGAGAGAGAGAGAGAGAGAGAGAGAGAGAGAGAGAGAGAGAGATTTGGCTTTTTTTAATTTCTAAAAATTTTCTTTTAATCAGAAAAATATTTAAATAAATAAAAAACAAAAAAAACGCAAAAAGCAATGGCAAAATCGTCTTTATAAAAATGTTCAAAGCAAATCGGACCAAACTCGCAACAAAATGAAAAGTTTTGACCTCTGGTGCTAGTCCAAACTTTTTTGGACCAAAGTGACAATTTTCAGCTAACCATTTGTGCAGTTTTGTCTTATTTAAAACATAACAAAGAATTAGGAGTTTTTGACCAAAATGGTGTTTTTGAAAAAAATATTTACCAAATAGGTGTAGTTTTAAAAATATTTACCAAATAGGTGTACTTTTAAATTTTTTTATTTTTTCTTAAAATTTCAGTTTTTTTAATCATTTTGCTGTTTTTTAGCATACTTTTTTTTTTATTTTCCTTTTTACTTTTTGCAATAAAAAATGTGTTTCTTTTGTTTATATACATCAAATAAGAGAAAAAAGAAAAAAAAATGGTTTGTACATTGCTCCAAGGATTAGAACACAAAAAAAAGTGAATGGTTTTTTTTTTCTTATTTTTTTGTTACGACATGTATATATTTAAAAATAATATATACCAAATCAATTGTTTAATTTTAGAATTGTTTTCCCATGTTCCAGTTTATTAGTATATTAATTATTCAGATGGTTTTTACTTAAAATGATATTTATCGGTTCATATTGAAAAAAAAAATTGTTTGTTAGTTTTTATAAAAAGTCTTTGTTGGTTTAGATTAAAAAAGTGTTGGTATAATGTTTACAAAACCAACAATTGCTTCTTACAAAATAAATAACTTCGAAATAGCTTATTTCGATAACCATTATCTGAAAAGAAAAAAAGGGTCGAATGAACCAAACAAAAAAATATTGAATATGTTTTCGTATATTTTGTTTGGTTTATTCGACTTTATGTCTTATTCTTTTAATTTTTTTTCAAATAATGGTTATCGAGCCAAGCTATTTTAGATATTTTTTTATTTTGTTTTGTATTTGTTAAAATTTTTGTTGGTTTGGTACTTAAAACATTGTACCAATAATTTTTTTAATTTAAACCAACAAGACCAGCAAACAATTTTTTTTTTCAATTGATTTGGTATATATTAGCAAAAAATACACAATTCTTTTCTTTTTGTATATCTAGAGTTTAGATGCAACATGAAAAAAAAACTCAACGAATAATACAAAACAATAAAAAAATGATTTTTATTTCTTATGTAGATACTATAATAATAATAAATTAGAAAAAAAAACATTCTCATTTTTTTGTTTTCTAAACCGTTGAGCAGTGTACAAACCATTTTTTTCTCTTGTTTGATGTATATAAACAAAAGAAACACCTTTTTTATAGCAAAAAGTAAAAAATAAAATAAAAAATATATGATAAAAAATCAGCAAAATGATTAAAAAAACTGAAATTTTAAGAAAAATAAAAAAATTTAAAAATACACCTATTTCGTAAATATTTTTAAAACCACATGATAAATATTTTTTTCAAAAACATCATCTTCGTCAAAAACTCAAAGAATTAGTACAGATCATATCTCGTGAGGCAGGCAATCTTTGGTTTGTCCCCCTCTGCAATGCAGACTTGGTACTATCCCGAATTTCGAGAACACCTTTGCAGTGCCCATTTAGTCAAAGAGGTCAGCTATCAAAAGGATCGGGAACCGATTTTTGACAGGGACTTTGTTGAGAGCTCAGTAGTCTATGCGTATTCATAGAGACCCAAATTTATCTGGGGCACCAAAGGGAGATTTTGAGGGACAGATATAAAACGTATCAAGGAGTTCCTTAAGTTGTTTTCGCAGTTCTGCCAATTCCTTAGGAGCCATCTATTACGGGCTCATTGTTGGGGGTTTCACTCTTGGTTTTAACTCGATTTGTTTGTCTACTTCTCTTCTTGGGGCTAATCATTTTAGAAGTTCTATTGGCATCACATCCTCATATTCTTTCAAAACATGTTGGATCAAAATTGGCAACTCGTTCACGAGGAAACTCTCATCCTCTGCACATACTTTCTTTCACCCCCTCTTATATTGTAATTCTGAGATCAAAGATGTGTATTCTCTTGCACCCCTTAAGTGGGTTACGTGGATATGATTATCATCAAGGAAAATTAGTGAGCTTACAAAAGAAATTGGAAAGACGTGAGCTTCTTGAAAGAAAGCCAAGCCCAATGCTATTCTAAAATCATCCATCGGCATGATAGTAAACGTTAAATAATCTGCCCAATCATCGATACAAAAACCGGACAATGGCTACCCCCAAGATCTTCTTTGAAATTTACCGCCTTGATTGTATCACAACTAGGTGAGTAACGAATGCCAAGCCTCTCTACCTCCTTCTTATCTAGAAAGCTGTAGGATGCCCTGGTGTCCACAAGCGCTACTGACTCCTTTTCCTTCATCACTACATCGACAAAGCGTAATCCCTTTTCCCCATTCTTGTCTTTTGAAAGAAGCTTCGTAACATCCCCAAGGTGTCAATTCCAATTTTTCTTGTGTTCCTGCCTCACCATTAGGTTTGCTTATCATGTCAGCCACTAATGTAATCATAGCTTTCCGGTTGGGGCTCTCACGAGTCTAATGAGGCCTGTCACAGATGAAACAAGGTTTGCTTCGAGCCTGTGGGGCATCACACCTGAACTGTTTTTCAAATCTCAGATTGTCCGTCCTCCGTCATCAAGTATTATTCCAACCCAGAGAAAAACTTTTCCACCATATCAGCATTGCAAGCACCATTGTATGCATCTGGTTGGGGAATCTTGATGTTCGAGTTGGTGGTACCATGACATCTAAAGAACGAGGGTCGCCTTTTGACTTTGCATTGTAGAAGTTCAATCCTTTCTTGGATCCCATGAATTTCATCCTTTACAGTCATCTTGTGTACGAGCAGCTACTCAAAAATGGTGTTGACTTCCCTTTTGAACTCGGTGGTCAAGTCCTCAATCATCATTTTTGTTGTCTGATGTATCTTCATTTTTCCCCAGTCAGCATTCCAACCATTTCAAACATCTCTCTCACCTGGTCTTGCATGTCTTCCATAAAAAACTCAAGGGTAGTAACATGTGAGTTGATATTTTCACCAGAACTATCACTACCAGGGAATATAAGGGAAAGTGGAAGGGGCCTTGACTTTCTTCGTGGTTTGGCTCTCTTGGACTTCATTTTCTTAGCTTCCCGACCATAACCATCATCAACGATCTTGGAAGTAACTACTTAATCATCTACCATCATGTTGCCATCTTTCGAGGAAGTAACTAGGATAATCCTTTGCTTTGATACCACCTGTCATGGGTCGATTTTAGACCCGTGCAACCTTAGTAATCTTGATGTCAAAGACACTAAGTAAACCAAAAATTATAATAGAGGTTTGAAGGATCGTAATAACATAATATCAAGCAATGAAGAATAATAAGTAATCAAAAACCAATTTTGATGTAGAACTCTGACAAAAGGAGAATGCACAAAGCGATATATTTTACATTCAACCCTAATGTAACTTATATAATAGGATGAGACTATTCTAGCAAATCCCTACATATCAGGGATTTATATAGAAAAGCTATATACTATACAAAAGAAGATCCTATCATTAAGATAACCAATTGAAATCTTGTTGTAGAAGTAATTATCATGCTGCAATGAAATACTTGGAAATCGGCTAATTACGCTGTCAATGTATATCAATGTGACACGGGTTTGACACATTAGATTATAAGATTTGACCTTCTAATCTCCCCCAATCTGATGATTTTAAAACCTACTCGAGTTGAAAGTCATGAAGACAAACGTTATCAGCTTCAACTATAATCTCTAGCTTGATGCATTTGAAATCATCACACAAAAGTTATTCTACTGTTTTATCCAACACAAAAGACACAAAAAAAATGATAATTTTCAACTTCTGGTTTGTCCTTACACTCAAACCTTAGATGAAATAGATGTTCAGTATGAACTTTGTAAAGATCAACAGATCCTTTAAAGCACATGTGGTCTTTATCATCAAAATAAAACATTCCATCTTGTGGTTATCTTATGAAGAGATGTTGAACAGGATCTACTCCCATTGGTAGAGAATTATTTATCTAAACTGTTCCAAAAGGCAAGAGGATCTTTGCATGTTTTGACTTTCTTCTAACACAATAAGCACCTGGTATTATTGATGTAGAAGTTGCATCTGTAAGAGGAACCAAATTGAGATTCCTAACTTTGTTGATCATCAGGATAGGAGCAAGCTTCAATTCTTGTGCATGAATTCCCTTATGGTTTTTGATAATGCCTTGAATTTCTAACCACTTATCTATTTTTAACAAGATCGGATACAAGAATTCTTTCAGGGTTTTGAACACCTCACTTTCACAATTTGATCAAGAGGAAATCTCCTTTTGAATGTCAACATACTTTGAGAGGTCAATTTTTGAAAGAATCTTTTGAACATTTTTCTTCTTTTCAACCTCAACATTGAACTGTTGAAGCATTGACCTATATTCATCCATACTACCTTCAACAGAAGTCATTTTTGGAGTAATTTTTCTTTTAACAATTTATCAAATCATTCATTAATTGTTCAAAATCAATGCCAAGTGATAATACTCAAAATATCATAGTACAAATATGTCAAATGCGGAAGTCATGAGGGGAGGATGTTGTGTCATCATGTCGAGCCCTTCCTTTTCAAATCGGAAGTACCTGAAACCATTAACATAAACTATAAGCATAAAGCTTAGTGAGTTCCCCAAAGTACCACATACCACACAAAAAAGAATAAATGTTATGGGTCAAATCATAGTATTTCCATACAGTGTCGGGGGCCACATCCCGGCCTTACATACAAGTGCCAGTGGCCAGATCCTGGTCTTTCATATAATTACCAGGGGCCAGATCCTGGTTTTTCATGCAAATCAGGGGCCATATCCTAGTCTTTCATACAAGTATCACAAAGCAACTAACATTCTACTCAACAAGTAATGGGCCGACATTGGTGCCTTCTACTCATGGATTTAGTGAGAAAACTCACCTCAACTGTTGAAAAACTAGATAACGTCGGGGCTACTAGACCGGAAAAATCCCCGCTTTGACTAAACAAATAAAGCCCCGATTAATAATTGGGACATAACCCATAACTGAAACTCTACCCTATTTGTCCGATATCTAAGGTAAAGGGGCCAATTTATCATTTTCATTTAAGCCTAAACAAAATCATAGGCCCATCTTCAAAGATCATCTAAGGTCCATCATGGGCCCAAATTTAGAAGTAACCCATTACCATGAAAGTCTATAGTTCAAGCCCAACAAGCAAAGCCTAAAGGTTCAAGGCTTAAAATGACCAAAAGTTGGACTGGGCCATACGCCCTGTGTACTCGACCAATATGGGGACAGATCATAGGTGAGGTGCAGTTCGCGCAGCGTACTGGGCATTACACCCAACGTACACGTCCTAAGGCCAAAACAAATAATAAGATCTTAATGCCTTAAGAACCTATGTCCAAATTTCAGATATAAGCTCAAAAAGACCCCTAAAGCCATAAAGTTGCAAACTTTATGCCTTTGCATGGCTACAAAAAACCCAACACTAAAAACCTAACTTGCTTAAACCTTTTCTACACCATAACTCTTGCATGGGTACAAATCAATATCCAAGCTTGCATTTTTATGACTTAAAGTACCCTGAAATGTCTAAAAGGACAGCTTAAAGGATTTGGAGTACCTCATAACCACAAAGATCTAGATTTTGGGTCAAAAGAGAAGAAAACCTAAGCTTAATCAAGATCTAGAACAATATGAACCAAGGTTGGAGCTTTATACATCCAAAAGGAGCACAATAAAGAGAAGATGTTGATTCCAAATTCTTGATAGAAAAGCCTACTCCTTGAAGATCCTTCTTCACAAACAAGAGACCCTACAACTCACTCCAAAAGCTCAAAATGCTCAAAATAGACTAGGGTTTGCAAGGAGGGTCGTTCTTGGGATGGAGGCTGATAAAGGGAAAGGTATTGGGGGCTATAATGGTGCTTAAATAGTGCACAAAACCTAAATATTAGGGTTTTGGTCTAAACCACGTACGCCCTGCATACTAGCATACACTCAGCGTACTGGCGCGGGACTAGGTATGCCCTGCGTACTAAAGTCTACACCCTGCATACCCAAGCTGCACCTAAAAATCACAAAATTGCCATAGGGGTCCTATCTTGCAAACAATTCATAACTCAATGGTCAAAAGTAAATACCTAGAAAATTAGATGTTACGGTCTAGAGACTAAATATGGACACAATGAATAGTTGGATGGCGAATTTCAAACGAAAATTGTCCATCTAAAAGAAATATATACATGTTGTAAAACAATAATTTGTAGATAAACATTGGTAGAAGTGTAATTATGAATGTTATAGTAATATAACAAAGTGAAAAAGTCTAAAAGTTAAATAGAACACCACAAAAAACCTTAAAACTGATATTTCATACCATTCTTTTAATCTATGTCGACGACATAATTATCACTAGATCCTCTCCTTTCGTTGTTTCATCTATCATTGATGTAATATGCGACACTTTTGACAGTCGTCATCTTAGTGACTTACATTATTTCCTTGTCATTGAGGCTACTTGAAATTCTCAAACCTTGCAGCTACGACAAACTAGATGTGCTTTGGATCTCTTGGAAAGATTCAACATGACTGGATGCAAGCCTGCCGCTATTCCTAGTGCTCCTAATTCTTGATCGTCGTTACATTAGGGTAAACTTCTTTCAGATGTTACTGAGTATCGCAACATGGTTGGTGGCCTACAATATCTCACACTTATTAGACCAGACATTGCTCTTTCAGTCAATCATGTATGTCAATTCATGCACCAACCTCGCACCTCTCATCTACATGCTGCTAAATGTATCCTAAGGTTCGTTAAAGGCACACTACAAGAGGGTTTGTCATTCTACTTGTCAACATATTTCAACATTCGAGCTTACTCTGACTCGGATTGGGCAGGAGACCCGAATGATCATCGATCTAAAACAGGTACTTGTATATATGTAGTAGGATTTTCTCTATTTTCGTCCATATATTTTGTAACACCCGGTTCCAGGTATGGTATTGTTTTAGAGTATGTATGGTAATCTTCTTTGGAAGCCACGACGTGGTGAAGCCTCACCACGATGTGGCGATGAGTTTGGGCCGCGGGGTTTAATAAACCACCACGACCTGGTGGTTGCGCCACGACATGGTGATGGCTATTTGGGAAAAAACTTAAAGTTTAAGGGTTGAGCCTTATTTAAAGATCCTTATCCCCCTTCTAGCCCCCTCCTATCAGCCTCCATCTCTCAAAATCGTCCCTTGCAACCCTAGAGCCATTTTGTGAGTATAAGCCTTAAAAGTGTGAGTTTTTTATGCTTGTGAAGGAAAAAGGTGGTGGGAGACCTCATTGGGAGTCCGAGGCAAAGAAGATCCAAGAGTTTACCTTTGTCACAACTAGCAAATTAGGGTTAAGATGTTGATCCTAGTACAAGACAATTTCCTCTATATAACCTTGCAACATTTCACTTAGTGAAATTTGAACTACAGTGCTATTTAAGTGCCTACGTTCATACATGGTGATTCAAGTCGAAACAACCTAATATAAGCCCAAAACTCGATCCAATAAGCCAAGACCAATCAATTTTGGGCCTTAGCCCAAGAATTCTCGGCCCAAAACCCTTAAGATTTCTTTATTGGGCCCTAATGGACCAAAAACTTCTATTAGACTTTATGATGGGCCAAAAACCTTCATTGGGCCAAGCCAAATCGAAGCCCACCATGTTGGGCCAACCTTGGGCCAAAAACCCCTATTGGGCCGGTTGGGTTATCCAAAAAAAAAGATAAAGATAAAGGAAATGAGGGTGGATAATGAGCTTGCCACCTCATTTATAACTACCATGTATCTAGGCATGGACCATCAAACAACCAAGCATATCCCATCACTTAATCAAAGAGGTCAACCCCTACTCCCCCCTCTCATTCTCCTCTCTCGACTTATAACCACACACACACACACACTTCACAAATCTCATTTTCCTCACTAAACTCTCAAGAAACATCCTCCTTATCCTCTCAAAATTTTCGAGCACCATCATCTTCAAAGATTGATCCTAGGCTTTCTTGGTAAGTTCTATGCTAAACTCAAGTGTTTTGCTTCATGTTTATGTTGAAAACATCCCATTTACACACTTTTGTTGTGTGTTAAACTCTTAGAACCACCACATTTCGAGAATCTCACCAAGAACACAAGCTAGGCTCGAAATTCCTTCTTCTTCTTCATCTACATCTCGAAAATTCCCAAGGTGAGCTTCATACCCCTATTTTTCAAGTTTTCTTTCTTTTGGGGGAGGATATAAGTCTAGTATTGTGAAAGATCTTTGTATATTTGTTTGCATGTGTATGTTTTACATGTTATGTGTGTTGAAACATTGTGAAATCATGCTAAAAGTCCATGAACTCGAGATTTTAGTTGAATCTCAAGTTGTTGGAACATAGTTAACCTGATATGTTGTTAAAAATGAAAACTACTTTCTAGATGAATAATGTTTTCACTTGATGCATGTTAAAAATCACAAGGATTAATCCAAGAATATGTTTAAACAAAGTTTGGTTATGAAAGCTTGGAAAATAATCAAATATGAATATTTTTGTAAAAATGGGCCGTTTATGGTAATTATGGTAAAAATGGGCCATTTGTAAACATTTTGGTAAAATGAGCTTTTATGACAATTTTGGTAAAAATGGGCCTTATATGACAATTTTAGCTAAAATGGGCCTTATATGACAATTTTAGTTAAAATGGGCCTTATATGACAATTTTAGTCAAATGGGCCTTATATGACAATTTTAGTTAAAATGGGCCTTATATGACAATTTTAGTTAAATGGGCCTTATATGATAATTTTAGTTAAAATGGGCCTTATATGACAATTTTAGTAAAAATGGGCCTTTTATGACAATTTTGGTAAATGGGCCTTACATGACAATTTTAGTAAAATTGGGCCTTTATTGACAATTTTAGTAAAATTGGGCCTTTATTGACAATTTTGATAAAATTGGGCTATTTTTGACAACAATGGTAAAAATGGGCTATTTTTGACACTTATGGTAAAAATGACTATTTTTGTCACTTATAATTTGTAGTCAGAAATATACACTAGTAACATTATTTACAACGTTAAATAATGGAATTCAATATTCGCGTAAATTCCGTTAAGGATCTTGTGAGACACTCCTTCACTCGTACCTACCTAGTGTACATCGTAAGTCCTGTAGTTATAATTAGAGTCTCCTGGAGGGAGAGCGGGATATTGTGTATAGATCTATACGGGGTTGACACCCCCACACCTGAGCTGTTCGCTACAGTTAGACGAGCCAGTATAGGGTGACAAATATCTTTAGAAACCGACGCCTGAAGAACGTCAAGACAGACGCGTTAGTCATATTAGCATGGTTGTAGCGACTCACATAGAGAATAACAATATTATTGGAATTTACGAAGAATATACACTCTCTTAGTTTTATAAAATACACAACTATGTTTCGTCTATTTTGTAAACTAAGTTCACCACTCTGGTCTTAGGGTTTTAAGACCACAACTCTTTTATATACAGAAAATACAGGATTTTATGGGAACACACCCTTTTCAAATACAAACAAAGGAAAATAAATAACAAGCATGCAATTATATGCGATTTTGGAACGAGACTCTCAAACTACTTTTTATAGAAAATATCGGATTTTTGGAGTTTTACAACTTATTATAAACAAAGATATTATATAGTTTTCCTGCAAACATGCTTATGAACTCACCAACATGCTATGTTGACGCTTTTCAAAACGACTTGTATTCTCAGGGACTCAGTGAACAGGTACTCGAGCCTTGGATCTGTATATTTTGCTATCTTTTTGAGACATCATATTTTATGTTATTTTTGTGTAATCGAAGAACAAGTACAATTTGTAAACAATAAATGTTGGTATATTGTGATGTATGATGTTTGGTTGCTATGTATCATTTATATTCAATTGCTATGATATTATACAATGACGTCAACCGCTGTAATACCCATAAAAATTGAGCCAAATTAAAACATTTTATTTCATTCAAAAACCATTAAGTTCATACATCTTATTTTCAAAATAGTTTAAACATCAGAGTATTCCCCAGAACCATATCACATAAATCATAAAACATGAGGAGCGGTACGATCACGCCTTCGCCTTGCCACGATCTCCTGAAGTACCTGAAACAATAAACTGCAACTGTAAGCCCGAAAGCTTAGTGAGTTCCCCCAAAGTACCCATACACCCATAAACATACGCATGCAACAAAGAACAACATACTATGGGTCCAATCAACCTTCCGGTTGGAATACCCCTGGCCCTCAACCATCGGGTTGGAATGCCTACATACTACGAGCCCAATCATCCTACCGGGATGGAATACTCTCGGCCCACAACCATCGGGTTGGAATGCCCATACACCTATACGTACTACAATAACTACTATGGGTCCAATCATCTCGCAAGATGGAATACCCCAGGCCCCTCAACCATCGGGTTGGAATGCCAACATACTATGAGTCCAATCATCTTACCGGGATGGAATACTCCTGGCCCACAACCATCGGGTTGGAATGCCCCACTTCCTATACATACAATAACTACTACTATGGGTCCAATCATCCCTCGGGATGGAATACCCCAGGCCCCTCAACCATTGGGTTGGAATGCCAACCTACTACGAGTCCAATCATCCCATCTGGATGGAATACTCTCGGCCCACAACCATCGGGTTGGAATGCCCCTACACTAGCAACATGCACACATAACAGGCAACCACATAACACTCTACAGAACCAACATACTAGGGCCCTATCATCCTACCGAGATGGAATACCCTCTGCTACTGCTCAACATACATAACCCGCAGGTAACCTCCTACCAGCGTACATAAGGCAAGACCAACTACAGGTCTATAAATAACCACTACCTAACTACCAGGGCGCTGATCCAACAGAACTAGCCATCACTTAACTATCCATTCCTCTAGGATACTAAGCTAGCATGGCATATCCTCATATCATTATCCTATTTACCAGGATACTAGCAAGCATATCATCACATAACATAACAAGCTCTAAACAATAATTCAAAGGGCCGGCCTTGGTGCCTTAGACCCTTGAGTACAGTGAGGATAACTCACCTGAAATGAAGAACCGAACCACGGAAGCATACACCCGAAGCACTGCTCCAAACTCCAATACCTATTGCCATCAATGGACCATTGACATAAATAACCAATTACCATAACACCCTTGAAGGTCAAGGTCAAAGTCAAAGTCCAGGCCAAAGTCAAACTCCCTGACTGACCCTACTCGCCGAGTCAACCCGTTGACTCGTCGAGTCCTTATACTCTGAAAACTCTTAAAACACGACTCAACTCGCCGAGTCACCCTAAGACTCGTCGAGTCCAACAATCTCCAAGTCCCAACCTGTCCAACTCACTGAGTCACCCCTCGACTCACTGATCTGCGTCTTAACCAGAAGAGGTTAGGGGTTCTGCGACCTGACTCGCCGAGTCCAAGAACAGACTCGCCGAGTCCAAGGCAATCTTCAACAGACTCGCCGAGTTGTTCTTCAACTCGCCGAGTCCATGCACATGTTCATACAACTCGTCGAGTACACCCATGTGACTCACCGAGTCTCTCCAGTTCTCAATCCATACAGAGGCTTTTCGAGCCATGCAGGGGCTCCAATCCATAGATCCACTCTTCTACATTCTAACCCTTACATAAAGTTGCAAACTTTACGTGAAACCAAGGAGATATAGGCCCAAAACACTCTAGGGCTAGGGTTCATGACAAAGGGGCTTTACCAACAACTCTTGGACATAAGCTTTATGACATTTTGGACCATCACAAGCCTAGATCTGAAGTAGCAACCTCAGATCTAAGCCTCTAACTCGAAATAGCTCTCAATCATACCAAAAATGCCCCAAATCTCAAATGATAATAGATCTAGATGCAAAAGAGCCCAAGCAACAGATTATTACCTCCAATATGAGCTCCAACTGAAGTAGATCCCGGATCTACACCACTCCTTAGCAGCAAACCTCTTGATCTTCAAGCCCCTTTCCAAGATATTTTCCTCCAAAGCTCTATTCTCTCTATTAATGGAAGCTCACTCGATTCTAGGGTTTCTGGATCTCAAAAAGGTAGCAAAAAGGCTGAGGGTGGGTTATAATGTGCTTTATATAGGGTACAACCCCCGGGATTAGGGTTTTCTCTCTTCAGCACGAACTCGTCGAGTCTAAGTCGCCGACTCGGCGAGTAAGCGGACCTACTCGTCGAGTCCCTTTCCTAAATTTACACTTTTGGCCCTTCATTGAACAATTGAAATTTGGGGTGTTACAACCGCCCTCGAACGTTTCCCCCGTCCTGGTTCGGGGTGTGACAACCTTCCTTTAGCATCTCAAGGAGGTATAAAGTCTTCATCTTTATGAATTTATGATTAAATCTATGGGTTTTCCCCTTTTTCTCTTTTTCTTGTTGCATTGGGTGGTTGGACTTCATAAAGCTTGCAACTTTATGAGTCTCCAGGCCATTTGGAGCATTTGGCTCTTTGGATCTAGTCTAGATTTGAGTTTTGAGGGTAATGCATGGAATCTTGGCCTTTTTGCCCTATTTTGACCTACTAAGAGTTAAGACATGCATTGGACATGCATGTCTGAAAAGCATCAACTTTTAAGGTGTGTTTGGTGTTAGAGACTCTCTTATAGCTTTTGGTCAAGTAACCCTAAGTATTGGACGAGCATTGGTGAAGCCATGAAGTGTTTTGGATCTTAAAAGTCGAGATCTATACATTTTGGAGGGTTCTATTGGATAAAGTTGGAAACTTTATCCATTTAGACCCTATTTTGGACTAAATCGGAGTTGGAGACCTTTTGGAATCAAATGAAGTGGTAGAATGCATTAAGCTGCTGAAAACCCTGTAACCACGACGTGGCAAGGCCACCACGACATAGTGGCGGGTTGGTTCGTGACTGCTTTGTCGTATCCGGCACCACGACGTGGTACAAGGGTACCACGACGTGGCGGCCAGGCTGAGTTGACTTTCTTGACTTTTTGACCGTTTGGCCAAGTTTGACTTATAATGGGTTTTGGGGCATTCTGAGTTATACTTAAGGAATTGTTTCTGTTTAGGGGTTGAGTAGAGCTGATATTGGGGCTGGGATCTAGTTAGCTATCGTTCAGTATTCGAGGTGAGTCTTCTTATAATATCCATGGGTCGAAGGCACCAATGCCGACCCATTATGTGTTATATGCTATGCTAGTTGTCTCTGTGATACTTGCATGGAAGACCACGGGGGGAGCCCGTGACATTTGGATATCAGACCATGGAGGGGGGGGAGCCTATGGCAACTATATGTGTATTGCATGATAATCTGTGGTTGTATGTTGTATGGTATTTTGGGGAACTCACTAAGCTTTGTGCTTATGGTTTTCAGTTTATGTTTCAGGTACTCTGGTTTTCAAACGGAAGGGATCAAGATGATTGCAGAGCACACACCACATGTTTTCGTGTTCGGTGAATTACTCTGATTTGTTAATGTTTCGTTAAAACTTAATTACTCTGGTTTTTGTGGGAAAGACATGTATTAACGATTTATTAATCTAAAAACAAAAATTTTTATATCATGATTTTTGGGTTGTTACATATTCTCTCCTTAAATATTGGTCTATCAACTCTCTTTTTCCTTGTTTAGATGATTGTTAGGCTTATTTATTTCCTTTGGTTGTAATCATTGTAAGAAGAAATCAATCAAAAGACAAAAGTCATTCTTGAGTTCAATTAGCCATCAATTTCTAGATGGTATCAGTGAGGTTTTAAAATCAATCGATTCCAGCATCATGATAAAAAACGAGGGTGACAAAGGTGGATCCAGCGCGATCAACTTTTCATTTCCATATTACCTACACCCTTCGGATTCCCTTAAGCAACCTTATGTCAATGAGGTTCTTACAGATGGAACCTACAACGATTGGGTGCGAGAGATGACCAATTTTCTCTTTGCCAAAAAACAAAACAAATTGTGTTGATGGAACCTTGAAGAAACCATATATTTCATCTTCTGAATACAAACCATGGATGAGGTGCGATGCGATGATAAAGAGGGGGATTACCACAACCATTGAGAAAGGGATATGTGACAGCATGAAATATGCTAAAACATCATCAGAGATTTGGTCAGATCTGAAGGCAATATTTGGGAAAGAAAGTGTACCAAGGGCTTATAAATTGAAGCAGAAGATCGCCGTTACACGTCAAGAGGGCAGTAGTGTTTCGGCTTACTACACCCGTCTCAGGTCATTATGGGATGAGTCCCATTCAACTTTTTCTTTTCCATTTTGTTCTGTAACAAATGTACATGTAAACTGGGCAAGAAAATTACCGCTCACCTTGAAAAACAACAACTCTATGAGTTTCTTATGGGTCTAGACAACGACTTCAATGTTATCAGGACCCAGATCTTAGCAACAAAACCTGTTCCTACCTTAGGGATGACCAACCACATGGTAGCATAAGACGAGAGGCAAAGGGCCATTTCGCTTGAGAACTGAGTTATACTAGAACCTGCTGCATTCAAGACATTTTAGAGACGTGATAACAATTTTAGATCCTCGAAAGAAAAATACATGGGCAAACAAGAAAAGGAAAACAAACATGACGACCAATGCACTTTTTGTGGAAGGAATGGTCACAAACGAGAAAGGTGTTTCAAACTAGTTGGTTATCCCGATTGGTGGCCTGAGAAGAAAGACGAGAAGACAAAGCCGAAGGCAGCATGTGTTGACACTCGAACAAGCTCTATACCTGGGCTAAATTAGGAACAATACCAAGAGTTTGTGAAGTTTTTTTTTGAGTTTGAGCAATAATGTTGAGCCAAAATCTGAGGCCAACATGACAGGTAATGGGGATGATGTGTGGGTTGTTGACACGGGTTGCAACAAATACATAATTTACAAACCCATCCTTCTTAAAAATAAGAAGGGAATCTCAAATGAGGCTCCTGTCGTTATACCAACTGGGGATGCAATCCCTGTTTAGGGAAAGGGAGATTTTTTGCTGCCAGGGGAAGCAAAATTAAAAAGGGTACTTTATATTCCTAATTTTAAGCATAAACTTCTTTCTGTTAGTAAAATATGCAAGGATTTCCAATGTGCTGTAACCTTTTCCCTACTTTTTTTTTGTCATGTAGGGGCTTCGAACGAGGAGCTTGATTGGATCGGATAAGTGCCAAGGGGGGTTGTATCTCATGGACATGTTCAAGAAGGGAAGACGAGTCATGATGACCACAACGAATACATGGCATAAAAGATTAGGACATGCTTCAAGGGATAAACTCTCCAATATCAATCTCTTTAAAAATAATTCTAGTAAACTTAGCAATGTCTTTTGTGATTCGTGCTAAGGCCAAACATGTTCGTAATCCTTTTCCAAACAGTTTTATTGAAAGCAATGGTTGTTTTGAACTCATTCATTGTGACATTTGGGAAGGTTATCGGGTTCCTTTATACACACGTGCAAATTTTTTTCTCACCATTGTTGATAATTATAGTAGATCGGTATGGGTCATCCTAATAAAACACAAATGCGATGCTAGTCAATGTTTAGTGAAATTTCATAAGCTTGTTGAGGTTCAATTTGGGAAACAAATCAAGAGGGTTAGATGTGACAAAGATGGGGAGTTTACATCCAACTCCATGATTGCTTTTTATGATAAAAATGGAATCTTGTTAGAGACTACCTGCCCTCACACCCCACAACAAAATACAGTAGTAGAAAGGAAACACAGACACTTGCTCGAGACAGCACGCGCCTTACACTTGAGGCAAATATTCCAAAAAGGTTTTGGGGAGAATTTATCTTAACCGCTGCATATATAATAAATCGTCTTCCATCAAAGGTGATTAAAAACAAGACTCCTTACGAACTAGTTTGGAAAGAAGAACCCAAATATGAGCATTTGAGAGTTTTTGGGTGCTTAGCTTATTTCAAAAATACCAACACTAAGGGGGATAAGTTTGAAGAAAAAGGGAAACCCAGGGTTTTTTTGGGTTACTCGCAAGGAACAAAGGGATACAAAATTTACGGCATTAAAAGTAAGAAAATCATTGTGAGTCGGGACGTGTTATCTCTTGAAGAAAATTTTCCTTTCAAGAACATCGCCGGAAGCCCTGATTGCAACAAAGATGAGCCAACCAAAGTTCATGATGATTTTGAGTTCACCAACTCCAATTTGGACAGCGGTGAACAAAAAAATTGTTTTGATGAACCGCCACAAGATTCTCCTAGCACCACATCAGAAGATATAAGGACTGAAAAAGAAAACATTGCTCAACATGAAAATAATTCTTTTGCAAATGACAGTCCTATTTTGGGTCAAGAAATCGAAGAGGACCATGACATTCCTCATGAAGAACCGGAACCAAGAAGCAAAAGGGTTAGAACACAACCGGTTCACCTTAATGAATACGTCGTGAATCTCCCCCTTCGGTCACAAATTCCCAACCCGGCTCCAGTCAAGCAAACTCGACGGTACACCCTATATCTCATTTTGTTTCCTATGATAAACTCTCATTCTCACAAAGCTTTTCTAACAACAATAAGTTCTAATCATGAACCAAGTTGTTTTGAACAAGCTACACAGGATGAGAAATGGCGGAATGCCATGCAGCGAGAAATAAAGGCTCTTGAAAAGAACAGAATGTGGACTTTGGAAGAATTGCCAAAGGAAAGTGAACTATAGAGTCAAAATGGGTTTATAAGATAAATTTCAAATCTAATGGAAAGCTTGAGAGATACAAATCCAGACTCGTCGCTAAAGGATTCACACAAATGGAAGGAGTGGACTATCATGAAACTTTTGCTCCAGTTGCCAAGCATGTCATTGTTCAAACTCTATTAGCTGTTGCAACCAAGAAAGATTGGATCATCCATCAACTAGACGTCAACAATGCATTCTTACATGGAGACCTAGATGAATATGTCTACATGAAGATTCCTAAAGGGTTTGCAAAAGAAGGAGAGACTAGGGTATGTTATCTTCGGAAATCTCTTTACGGGCTTAAGCAAGCATCAAGGGACTGGTACAGAAAGTTAACAAGTTTTCTTCTCTCCTTGAACTTTGAACAGTCAAAGGCCGATCATCCATTTTTCACATATCAAAAGGTAGGTGTCTATATTGCTATCCTCATTCATGTGGATGAGGTCATCATTATTGGGGATAATTCTGAAAAGATTCAACAAATAAAACAGCTTGACAATGAATTTAGTATAAAAAATCTTGCCCCCCTGAAATATTTTCTTGGCATTGAAGTAGCCAAAACAAGGAATGGTTTAGTTTTGAGTCAACGGAAATACATCTTGGATATCTTAAAGGATAGTGGGATGTTGGGTTGTCGGCCAAGTGCATTTCCCTTCGAGTAAGGAACCAAACTAGACAAAGGAGAAGAAGAAGCTCGAGTTGATGCTACCCAATACCGAAGACTTGTGGGAAGATTGTTGTATTTACAAGCTACCCGACCTGATGTCACATATGCAGTAAATGTCCTAAGTCAATTTGTATCGGACACTCGACAATACCATTTGGAAGCTGCAAATCGAGTCTTAAGATACTTAAAAGGAACACCCGACCAATGGATTCTTCTTCCCCACGAAGGACCTTCAACTTTGACTGCCTACTGTGACTCAAAATGGCTTAGATGCCCTTTCACAAGACGATCCGAGGCAGAATATAGAGCGATGGCTTCCACTGTTAGTGAAATTCTTTGGGTGAGATGGTTACTCAAAGATATGCAAGTTCAACTTACAACACCAACGTCTTTGTTTTGTGATAATCAAGCGGCTCGTCACATAGCCAACAATCCCGTTTACCATGAACAGACAAAACATGTCAAAATTGACTGTTTTTTGTTCGTGAACTTGTGGAGACCAAAGGCATAGAGCCTCAACCAATTGAAAGTAAACTCCAACTTGCAGACCTCCTGACCAAGGGTCTCGGCACGCAACAACTTCGTTCCTTACTAAACAAGATGGGCATTTGCGACCTTCATGTTCCATCTTGAGGGGGAGTATAGGATTTGCTCTATTTTCGTCCATATATTCTCTCCTTAATTCTTGGTCTATCAATTCTCTCTTTCCTTGTTTAGATGATTGTTAGGCTTATTTATTTCCTCTCAGGTTGTAATCGTTGTAAGAAGAAATCAATCAAAAGACCAAAGTCATTCTTGAGTTTTGTTAACCATCAATTTATAGAATGTTAGCCCAAATCTTGTATCTTGGACTGCCAAGAAAAAAACGACCGTCTCACGATCAAGCAGTGAAGCTAAATATCGTGCCCTTGCTAGTACTACTGTGGAACTTAGATGGTTCTCTTACTTGTTTCGTGAGTTGGATATCTTTCTTCATCCTCTCTAACTTTTGTGATAACTTATCGACTTTATATATGGCTTGCAATCCAGTATTTCATGCTCGTAATCGTCACCAGTGGCAGCCCTCGGGTTGTGTGATTGGTGTGGTCGCATGGGCCTGCGATTTGAAAGGGCCTCCGAAATTTAGGGACAATATATAGTAATGGTGTTGGTATTTTCATAAAATACATTTTTATGTGTTATTATTAAAGAAAATTAGCAGTTAGCTATATACCTAATGTAACATTTGGTTGCAATCTTGATGTAATTTAATTGTGAAAAAAATAACAAAAAATCAAAAAATCAAAAACTTATCATGAATTCTATAACTTATCAATAATTTAAGGAAAATATCTGTATATATAAAAACTACATATATGTTTCTAATATAAGTTCAAGCAAACGTTATAGTTTTTATAAAACTCACCAAAAGATCAAACCCTAACAAACCTAGTAATGATGATAGTAGATCTCGGTATTGTTCGTCTCTATCATCAAAATAAAACATTCCATCTTATGGTTATCTTATGAAGAGATGTTGAACAGGATCTACTCCCATTGGTAGAGAATTATTTATCTAAACTGTTCCAAAAGGCAAGAGGATCTTTGCATGTTTTGACTTTCTTCTAACACAATAAGCACCTGGTATTATTGATGTAGAAGTTGCATCTGTAAGAGGAACCAAATTGAGATTCCTAACTTTGTTGATCATCAGGATAGGAGCAAGCTTCAATTCTTGTGCATGAATTCCCTTATGGTTTTTGATAATGCCTTGAATTTCTAACCACTTATCTATTTTTAACAAGATCGGATACAAGAATTCTTTCAGGGTTTTGAACACCTCACTTTCACAATTTGATCAAGAGGAAATCTCCTTTTGAATGTCAACATACTTTGAGAGGTCAATTTTTGAAAGAATCTTTTGAACATTTTTCTTCTTTTCAACCTCAACATTGAACTGTTGAAGCATTGACCTATATTCATCCATACTACCTTCAACAGAAGTCATTTTTGGAGTAATTTTTCTTTTAACAATTTATCAAATCATTCATTAATTGTTCAAAATCAATGCCAAGTGATAATACTCAAAATATCATAGTACAAATATGTCAAATGCGGAAGTCATGAGGGGAGGATGTTGTGTCATCATGTCGAGCCCTTCCTTTTCAAATCGGAAGTACCTGAAACCATTAACATAAACTATAAGCATAAAGCTTAGTGAGTTCCCCAAAGTACCACATACCACACAAAAAAGAATAAATGTTATGGGTCAAATCATAGTATTTCCATACAGTGTCGGGGGCCACATCCCGGCCTTACATACAAGTGCCAGTGGCCAGATCCTGGTCTTTCATATAATTACCAGGGGCCAGATCCTGGTTTTTCATGCAAATCAGGGGCCATATCCTAGTCTTTCATACAAGTATCACAAAGCAACTAACATTCTACTCAACAAGTAATGGGCCGACATTGGTGCCTTCTACTCATGGATTTAGTGAGAAAACTCACCTCAACTGTTGAAAAACTAGATAACGTCGGGGCTACTAGACCGGAAAAATCCCCGCTTTGACTAAACAAATAAAGCCCCGATTAATAATTGGGACATAACCCATAACTGAAACTCTACCCTATTTGTCCGATATCTAAGGTAAAGGGGCCAATTTATCATTTTCATTTAAGCCTAAACAAAATCATAGGCCCATCTTCAAAGATCATCCAAGGTCCATCATGGGCCCAAATTTAGAAGTAACCCATTACCATGAAAGTCTATAGTTCAAGCCCAACAAGCAAAGCCTAAAGGTTCAAGGCTTAAAATGACCAAAAGTTGGACTGGGCCATACGCCCTGTGTACTCGACCAATATGGGGACAGATCATAGGTGAGGTGCAGTTCGCGCAGCGTACTGGGCATTACACCCAACGTACACGTCCTAAGGCCAAAACAAATAATAAGATCTTAATGCCTTAAGAACCTATGTCCAAATTTCAGATATAAGCTCAAAAAGACCCCTAAAGCCATAAAGTTGCAAACTTTATGCCTTTGCATGGCTACAAAAAACCCAACACTAAAAACCTAACTTGCTTAAACCTTTTCTACACCATAACTCTTGCATGGGTACAAATCAATATCCAAGCTTGCATTTTTATGACTTAAAGTACCCTGAAATGTCTAAAAGGACAGCTTAAAGGATTTGGAGTACCTCATAACCACAAACATCTAGATTTTGGGTCAAAAGAGAAGAAAACCTAAGCTTAATCAAGATCTAGAACAATATGAACCAAGGTTGGAGCTTTATACATCCAAAAGGAGCACAATAAAGAGAAGATGTTGATTCCAAATTCTTGATAGAAAAGCCTACTCCTTGAAGATCCTTCTTCACAAACAAGAGACCCTACAACTCACTCCAAAAGCTCAAAATGCTCAAAATAGACTAGGGTTTGCAAGGAGGGTCGTTCTTGGGATGGAGGCTGATAAAGGGAAAGGTATTGGGGGCTATAATGATGCTTAAATAGTGCACAAAACCTAAATATTAGGGTTTTGGTCTAAACCACGTACGCCCTGCATACTAGCATACACTCAGCGTACTGGCGCGGGACTAGGTACGCCCTGCGTACTAAAGTCTACACCCTGCATACCCAAGCTGCACCTAAAAATCACAAAATTGCCATAGGGGTCCTATCTTGCAAACAATTCATAACTCAATGGTCAAAAGTAAATACCTAGAAAATTAGATGTTACGGTCTAGAGACTAAATATGGACACAATGAATAGTTGGATGGCGAATTTCAAACGAAAATTGTCCATCTAAAAGAAATATATACATGTTGTAAAACAATAATTTGTAGATAAACATTGGTAGAAGTGTAATTATGAATGTTATAGTAATATAACAAAGTGAAAAAGTCTAAAAGTTAAATAGAACACCACAAAAAACCTTAAAACTGATATTTCATACCATTCTTTTAATCTATGTCGACGACATAATTATCACTAGATCCTCTCCTTTCGTTGTTTCATCTATCATTGATGTAATATGCGACACTTTTGACAGTCGTCATCTTAGTGACTTACATTATTTCCTTGTCATTGAGGCTACTTGAAATTCTCAAACCTTGCAGCTACGACAAACTAGATGTGCTTTGGATCTCTTGGAAAGATTCAACATGACTGGATGCAAGCCTGCCGCTATTCCTAGTGCTCCTAATTCTTGATCGTCGTTACATTAGGGTAAACTTCTTTCAGATGTTACTGAGTATCGCAACATGGTTGGTGGCCTACAATATCTCACACTTATTAGACCAGACATTGCTCTTTCAGTCAATCATGTATGTCAATTCATGCACCAACCTCGCACCTCTCATCTACATGCTGCTAAATGTATCCTAAGGTTCGTTAAAGGCACACTACAAGAGGGTTTGTCATTCTACTTGTCAACATATTTCAACATTCGAGCTTACTCTGACTCGGATTGGGCAGGAGACCCGAATGATCATCGATCTAAAACAGGTACTTGTATATATGTAGTAGGATTTTCTCTATTTTCGTCCATATATTTTGTAACACCCGGTTCCAGGTATGGTATTGTTTTAGAGTATGTATGGTAATCTTCTTTGGAAGCCACGACGTGGTGAAGCCTCACCACGATGTGGCGATGAGTTTGGGCCGCGGGGTTTAATAAACCACCACGACCTGGTGGTTGCGCCACGACATGGTGATGGCTATTTGGGAAAAAACTTAAAGTTTAAGGGTTGAGCCTTATTTAAAGATCCTTATCCCCCTTCTAGCCCCCTCCTATCAGCCTCCATCTCTCAAAATCGTCCCTTGCAACCCTAGAGCCATTTTGTGAGTATAAGCCTTAAAAGTGTGAGTTTTTTATGCTTGTGAAGGAAAAAGGTGGTGGGAGACCTCATTGGGAGTCCGAGGCAAAGAAGATCCAGGAGTTTACCTTTGTCACAACTAGCAAATTAGGGTTAAGATGTTGATCCTAGTACAAGACAATTTCCTCTATATAACCTTGCAACATTTCACTTAGTGAAATTTGAACTACAGTGCTATTTAAGTGCCTACGTTCATACATGGTGATTCAAGTCGAAACAACCTAATATAAGCCCAAAACTCGATCCAATAAGCCAAGACCAATCAATTTTGGGCCTTAGCCCAAGAATTCTCGGCCCAAAACCCTTAAGATTTCTTTATTGGGCCCTAATGGACCAAAAACTTCTATTAGACTTTATGATGGGCCAAAAACCTTCATTGGGCCAAGCCAAATCGAAGCCCACCATGTTGGGCCAACCTTGGGCCAAAAACCCCTATTGGGCCGGTTGGGTTATCCAAAAAAAAAGATAAAGATAAAGGAAATGAGGGTGGATAATGAGCTTGCCACCTCATTTATAACTACCATGTATCTAGGCATGGACCATCAAACAACCAAGCATATCCCATCACTTAATCAAAGAGGTCAACCCCTACTCCCCCCTCTCATTCTCCTCTCTCGACTTATAACCACACACACACACACACACTTCACAAATCTCATTTTCCTCACTAAACTCTCAAGAAACATCCTCCTTATCCTCTCAAAATTTTCGAGCACCATCATCTTCAAAGATTGATCCTAGGCTTTCTTGGTAAGTTCTATGCTAAACTCAAGTGTTTTGCTTCATGTTTATGTTGAAAACATCCCATTTACACACTTTTGTTGTGTGTTAAACTCTTAGAACCACCACATTTCGAGAATCTCACCAAGAACACAAGCTAGGCTCGAAATTCCTTCTTCTTCTTCATCTACATCTCGAAAATTCCCAAGGTGAGCTTCATACCCCTATTTTTCAAGTTTTCTTTCTTTTGGGGGAGGATATAAGTCTAGTATTGTGAAAGATCTTTGTATATTTGTTTGCATGTGTATGTTTTACATGTTATGTGTGTTGAAACATTGTGAAATCATGCTAAAAGTCCATGAACTCGAGATTTTGGTTGAATCTCAAGTTGTTGGAACATAGTTAACCTGATATGTTGTTAAAAATGAAAACTACTTTCTAGATGAATAATGTTTTCACTTGATGCATGTTAAAAATCACAAGGATTAATCCAAGAATATGTTTAAACAAAGTTTGGTTATGAAAGCTTGGAAAATAATCAAATATGAATATTTTTGTAAAAATGGGCCGTTTATGGTAATTATGGTAAAAATGGGCCATTTGTAAACATTTTGGTAAAATGAGCTTTTATGACAATTTTGGTAAAAATGGGCCTTATATGACAATTTTAGCTAAAATGGGCCTTATATGACAATTTTAGTTAAAATGGGCCTTATATGACAATTTTAGTCAAAT
Organism: Lactuca virosa; assembly: GCF_052849685.1. Taxonomy (NCBI): domain Eukaryota; kingdom Viridiplantae; phylum Streptophyta; class Magnoliopsida; order Asterales; family Asteraceae; genus Lactuca; species Lactuca virosa. Next base: position 299,816,528 of record NC_136433.1, on the reverse strand, counting down.
GGGCCTTATATGACAATTTTAGTTAAAATGGGCCTTATATGACAATTTTAGTTAAATGGGCCTTATATGATAATTTTAGTTAAAATGGGCCTTATATGACAATTTTAGTAAAAATGGGCCTTTTATGACAATTTTGGTAAATGGGCCTTACATGACAATTTTAGTAAAATTGGGCCTTTATTGACAATTTTAGTAAAATTGGGCCTTTATTGACAATTTTGATAAAATTGGGCTATTTTTGACAACAATGGTAAAAATGGGCTATTTTTGACACTTATGGTAAAAATGACTATTTTTGTCACTTATAATTTGTAGTCAGAAATATACACTAGTAACATTATTTACAACGTTAAATAATGGAATTCAATATTCGCGTAAATTCCGTTAAGGATCTTGTGAGACACTCCTTCACTCGTACCTACCTAGTGTACATCGTAAGTCCTGTAGTTATAATTAGAGTCTCCTGGAGGGAGAGCGGGATATTGTGTATAGATCTATACGGGGTTGACACCCCCACACCTGAGCTGTTCGCTACAGTTAGACGAGCCAGTATAGGGTGACAAATATCTTTAGAAACCGACGCCTGAAGAACGTCAAGACAGACGCGTTAGTCATATTAGCATGGTTGTAGCGACTCACATAGAGAATAACAATATTATTGGAATTTACGAAGAATATACACTCTCTTAGTTTTATAAAATACACAACTATGTTTCGTCTATTTTGTAAACTAAGTTCACCACTCTGGTCTTAGGGTTTTAAGACCACAACTCTTTTATATACAGAAAATACAGGATTTTATGGGAACACACCCTTTTCAAATACAAACAAAGGAAAATAAATAACAAGCATGCAATTATATGCGATTTTGGAACGAGACTCTCAAACTACTTTTTATAGAAAATATCGGATTTTTGGAGTTTTACAACTTATTATAAACAAAGATATTATATAGTTTTCCTGCAAACATGCTTATGAACTCACCAACATGCTATGTTGACGCTTTTCAAAACGACTTGTATTCTCAGGGACTCAGTGAACAGGTACTCGAGCCTTGGATCTGTATATTTTGCTATCTTTTTGAGACATCATATTTTATGTTATTTTTGTGTAATCGAAGAACAAGTACAATTTGTAAACAATAAATGTTGGTATATTGTGATGTATGATGTTTGGTTGCTATGTATCATTTATATTCAATTGCTATGATATTATACAATGACGTCAACCGCTGTAATACCCATAAAAATTGAGCCAAATTAAAACATTTTATTTCATTCAAAAACCATTAAGTTCATACATCTTATTTTCAAAATAGTTTAAACATCAGAGTATTCCCCAGAACCATATCACATAAATCATAAAACATGAGGAGCGGTACGATCACGCCTTCGCCTTGCCACGATCTCCTGAAGTACCTGAAACAATAAACTGCAACTGTAAGCCCGAAAGCTTAGTGAGTTCCCCCAAAGTACCCATACACCCATAAACATACGCATGCAACAAAGAACAACATACTATGGGTCCAATCAACCTTCCGGTTGGAATACCCCTGGCCCTCAACCATCGGGTTGGAATGCCTACATACTACGAGCCCAATCATCCTACCGGGATGGAATACTCTCGGCCCACAACCATCGGGTTGGAATGCCCATACACCTATACGTACTACAATAACTACTATGGGTCCAATCATCTCGCAAGATGGAATACCCCAGGCCCCTCAACCATCGGGTTGGAATGCCAACATACTATGAGTCCAATCATCTTACCGGGATGGAATACTCCTGGCCCACAACCATCGGGTTGGAATGCCCCACTTCCTATACATACAATAACTACTACTATGGGTCCAATCATCCCTCGGGATGGAATACCCCAGGCCCCTCAACCATTGGGTTGGAATGCCAACCTACTACGAGTCCAATCATCCCATCTGGATGGAATACTCTCGGCCCACAACCATCGGGTTGGAATGCCCCTACACTAGCAACATGCACACATAACAGGCAACCACATAACACTCTACAGAACCAACATACTAGGGCCCTATCATCCTACCGAGATGGAATACCCTCTGCTACTGCTCAACATACATAACCCGCAGGTAACCTCCTACCAGCGTACATAAGGCAAGACCAACTACAGGTCTATAAATAACCACTACCTAACTACCAGGGCGCTGATCCAACAGAACTAGCCATCACTTAACTATCCATTCCTCTAGGATACTAAGCTAGCATGGCATATCCTCATATCATTATCCTATTTACCAGGATACTAGCAAGCATATCATCACATAACATAACAAGCTCTAAACAATAATTCAAAGGGCCGGCCTTGGTGCCTTAGACCCTTGAGTACAGTGAGGATAACTCACCTGAAATGAAGAACCGAACCACGGAAGCATACACCCGAAGCACTGCTCCAAACTCCAATACCTATTGCCATCAATGGACCATTGACATAAATAACCAATTACCATAACACCCTTGAAGGTCAAGGTCAAAGTCAAAGTCCAGGCCAAAGTCAAACTCCCTGACTGACCCTACTCGCCGAGTCAACCCGTTGACTCGTCGAGTCCTTATACTCTGAAAACTCTTAAAACACGACTCAACTCGCCGAGTCACCCTAAGACTCGTCGAGTCCAACAATCTCCAAGTCCCAACCTGTCCAACTCACTGAGTCACCCCTCGACTCACTGATCTGCGTCTTAACCAGAAGAGGTTAGGGGTTCTGCGACCTGACTCGCCGAGTCCAAGAACAGACTCGCCGAGTCCAAGGCAATCTTCAACAGACTCGCCGAGTTGTTCTTCAACTCGCCGAGTCCATGCACATGTTCATACAACTCGTCGAGTACACCCATGTGACTCACCGAGTCTCTCCAGTTCTCAATCCATACAGAGGCTTTTCGAGCCATGCAGGGGCTCCAATCCATAGATCCACTCTTCTACATTCTAACCCTTACATAAAGTTGCAAACTTTACGTGAAACCAAGGAGATATAGGCCCAAAACACTCTAGGGCTAGGGTTCATGACAAAGGGGCTTTACCAACAACTCTTGGACATAAGCTTTATGACATTTTGGACCATCACAAGCCTAGATCTGAAGTAGCAACCTCAGATCTAAGCCTCTAACTCGAAATAGCTCTCAATCATACCAAAAATGCCCCAAATCTCAAATGATAATAGATCTAGATGCAAAAGAGCCCAAGCAACAGATTATTACCTCCAATATGAGCTCCAACTGAAGTAGATCCCGGATCTACACCACTCCTTAGCAGCAAACCTCTTGATCTTCAAGCCCCTTTCCAAGATATTTTCCTCCAAAGCTCTATTCTCTCTATTAATGGAAGCTCACTCGATTCTAGGGTTTCTGGATATCAAAAAGGTAGCAAAAAGGCTGAGGGTGGGTTATAATGTGCTTTATATAGGGTACAACCCCCGGGATTAGGGTTTTCTCTCTTCAGCACGAACTCGTCGAGTCTAAGTCGCCGACTCGGCGAGTAAGCGGACCTACTCGTCGAGTCCCTTTCCTAAATTTACACTTTTGGCCCTTCATTGAACAATTGAAATTTGGGGTGTTACAACCGCCCTCGAACGTTTCCCCCGTCCTGGTTCGGGGTGTGACAACCTTCCTTTAGCATCTCAAGGAGGTATAAAGTCTTCATCTTTATGAATTTATGATTAAATCTATGGGTTTTCCCCTTTTTCTCTTTTTCTTGTTGCATTGGGTGGTTGGACTTCATAAAGCTTGCAACTTTATGAGTCTCCAGGCCATTTGGAGCATTTGGCTCTTTGGATCTAGTCTAGATTTGAGTTTTGAGGGTAATGCATGGAATCTTGGCCTTTTTGCCCTATTTTGACCTACTAAGAGTTAAGACATGCATTGGACATGCATGTCTGAAAAGCATCAACTTTTAAGGTGTGTTTGGTGTTAGAGACTCTCTTATAGCTTTTGGTCAAGTAACCCTAAGTATTGGACGAGCATTGGTGAAGCCATGAAGTGTTTTGGATCTTAAAAGTCGAGATCTATACATTTTGGAGGGTTCTATTGGATAAAGTTGGAAACTTTATCCATTTAGACCCTATTTTGGACTAAATCGGAGTTGGAGACCTTTTGGAATCAAATGAAGTGGTAGAATGCATTAAGCTGCTGAAAACCCTGTAACCACGACGTGGCAAGGCCACCACGACATAGTGGCGGGTTGGTTCGTGACTGCTTTGTCGTATCCGGCACCACGACGTGGTACAAGGGTACCACGACGTGGCGGCCAGGCTGAGTTGACTTTCTTGACTTTTTGACCGTTTGGCCAAGTTTGACTTATAATGGGTTTTGGGGCATTCTGAGTTATACTTAAGGAATTGTTTCTGTTTAGGGGTTGAGTAGAGCTGATATTGGGGCTGGGATCTAGTTAGCTATCGTTCAGTATTCGAGGTGAGTCTTCTTATAATATCCATGGGTCGAAGGCACCAATGCCGACCCATTATGTGTTATATGCTATGCTAGTTGTCTCTGTGATACTTGCATGGAAGACCACGGGGGGAGCCCGTGACATTTGGATATCAGACCATGGAGGGGGGGGAGCCTATGGCAACTATATGTGTATTGCATGATAATCTGTGGTTGTATGTTGTATGGTATTTTGGGGAACTCACTAAGCTTTGTGCTTATGGTTTTCAGTTTATGTTTCAGGTACTCTGGTTTTCAAACGGAAGGGATCAAGATGATTGCAGAGCACACACCACATGTTTTCGTGTTCGGTGAATTACTCTGATTTGTTAATGTTTCGTTAAAACTTAATTACTCTGGTTTTTGTGGGAAAGACATGTATTAACGATTTATTAATCTAAAAACAAAAATTTTTATATCATGATTTTTGGGTTGTTACATATTCTCTCCTTAAATATTGGTCTATCAACTCTCTTTTTCCTTGTTTAGATGATTGTTAGGCTTATTTATTTCCTTTGGTTGTAATCATTGTAAGAAGAAATCAATCAAAAGACAAAAGTCATTCTTGAGTTCAATTAGCCATCAATTTCTAGATGGTATCAGTGAGGTTTTAAAATCAATCGATTCCAGCATCATGATAAAAAACGAGGGTGACAAAGGTGGATCCAGCGCGATCAACTTTTCATTTCCATATTACCTACACCCTTCGGATTCCCTTAAGCAACCTTATGTCAATGAGGTTCTTACAGATGGAACCTACAACGATTGGGTGCGAGAGATGACCAATTTTCTCTTTGCCAAAAAACAAAACAAATTGTGTTGATGGAACCTTGAAGAAACCATATATTTCATCTTCTGAATACAAACCATGGATGAGGTGCGATGCGATGATAAAGAGGGGGATTACCACAACCATTGAGAAAGGGATATGTGACAGCATGAAATATGCTAAAACATCATCAGAGATTTGGTCAGATCTGAAGGCAATATTTGGGAAAGAAAGTGTACCAAGGGCTTATAAATTGAAGCAGAAGATCGCCGTTACACGTCAAGAGGGCAGTAGTGTTTCGGCTTACTACACCCGTCTCAGGTCATTATGGGATGAGTCCCATTCAACTTTTTCTTTTCCATTTTGTTCTGTAACAAATGTACATGTAAACTGGGCAAGAAAATTACCGCTCACCTTGAAAAACAACAACTCTATGAGTTTCTTATGGGTCTAGACAACGACTTCAATGTTATCAGGACCCAGATCTTAGCAACAAAACCTGTTCCTACCTTAGGGATGACCAACCACATGGTAGCATAAGACGAGAGGCAAAGGGCCATTTCGCTTGAGAACTGAGTTATACTAGAACCTGCTGCATTCAAGACATTTTAGAGACGTGATAACAATTTTAGATCCTCGAAAGAAAAATACATGGGCAAACAAGAAAAGGAAAACAAACATGACGACCAATGCACTTTTTGTGGAAGGAATGGTCACAAACGAGAAAGGTGTTTCAAACTAGTTGGTTATCCCGATTGGTGGCCTGAGAAGAAAGACGAGAAGACAAAGCCGAAGGCAGCATGTGTTGACACTCGAACAAGCTCTATACCTGGGCTAAATTAGGAACAATACCAAGAGTTTGTGAAGTTTTTTTTTGAGTTTGAGCAATAATGTTGAGCCAAAATCTGAGGCCAACATGACAGGTAATGGGGATGATGTGTGGGTTGTTGACACGGGTTGCAACAAATACATAATTTACAAACCCATCCTTCTTAAAAATAAGAAGGGAATCTCAAATGAGGCTCCTGTCGTTATACCAACTGGGGATGCAATCCCTGTTTAGGGAAAGGGAGATTTTTTGCTGCCAGGGGAAGCAAAATTAAAAAGGGTACTTTATATTCCTAATTTTAAGCATAAACTTCTTTCTGTTAGTAAAATATGCAAGGATTTCCAATGTGCTGTAACCTTTTCCCTACTTTTTTTTTGTCATGTAGGGGCTTCGAACGAGGAGCTTGATTGGATCGGATAAGTGCCAAGGGGGGTTGTATCTCATGGACATGTTCAAGAAGGGAAGACGAGTCATGATGACCACAACGAATACATGGCATAAAAGATTAGGACATGCTTCAAGGGATAAACTCTCCAATATCAATCTCTTTAAAAATAATTCTAGTAAACTTAGCAATGTCTTTTGTGATTCGTGCTAAGGCCAAACATGTTCGTAATCCTTTTCCAAACAGTTTTATTGAAAGCAATGGTTGTTTTGAACTCATTCATTGTGACATTTGGGAAGGTTATCGGGTTCCTTTATACACATGTGCAAATTTTTTTCTCACCATTGTTGATAATTATAGTAGATCGGTATGGGTCATCCTAATAAAACACAAATGCGATGCTAGTCAATGTTTAGTGAAATTTCATAAGCTTGTTGAGGTTCAATTTGGGAAACAAATCAAGAGGGTTAGATGTGACAAAGATGGGGAGTTTACATCCAACTCCATGATTGCTTTTTATGATAAAAATGGAATCTTGTTAGAGACTACCTGCCCTCACACCCCACAACAAAATACAGTAGTAGAAAGGAAACACAGACACTTGCTCGAGACAGCACGCGCCTTACACTTGAGGCAAATATTCCAAAAAGGTTTTGGGGAGAATTTATCTTAACCGCTGCATATATAATAAATCGTCTTCCATCAAAGGTGATTAAAAACAAGACTCCTTACGAACTAGTTTGGAAAGAAGAACCCAAATATGAGCATTTGAGAGTTTTTGGGTGCTTAGCTTATTTCAAAAATACCAACACTAAGGGGGATAAGTTTGAAGAAAAAGGGAAACACAGGGTTTTTTTGGGTTACTCGCAAGGAACAAAGGGATACAAAATTTACGGCATTAAAAGTAAGAAAATCATTGTGAGTCGGGACGTGTTATCTCTTGAAGAAAATTTTCCTTTCAAGAACATCGCCGGAAGCCCTGATTGCAACAAAGATGAGCCAACCAAAGTTCATGATGATTTTGAGTTCACCAACTCCAATTTGGACAGCGGTGAACAAAAAAATTGTTTTGATGAACCGCCACAAGATTCTCCTAGCACCACATCAGAAGATATAAGGACTGAAAAAGAAAACATTGCTCAACATGAAAATAATTCTTTTGCAAATGACAGTCCTATTTTGGGTCAAGAAATCGAAGAGGACCATGACATTCCTCATGAAGAACCGGAACCAAGAAGCAAAAGGGTTAGAACACAACCGGTTCACCTTAATGAATACGTCGTGAATCTCCCCCTTCGGTCACAAATTCCCAACCCGGCTCCAGTCAAGCAAACTCGACGGTACACCCTATATCTCATTTTGTTTCCTATGATAAACTCTCATTCTCACAAAGCTTTTCTAACAACAATAAGTTCTAATCATGAACCAAGTTGTTTTGAACAAGCTACACAGGATGAGAAATGGCGGAATGCCATGCAGCGAGAAATAAAGGCTCTTGAAAAGAACAGAATGTGGACTTTGGAAGAATTGCCAAAGGAAAGTGAACTATAGAGTCAAAATGGGTTTATAAGACAAATTTCAAATCTAATGGAAAGCTTGAGAGATACAAATCCAGACTCGTCGCTAAAGGATTCACACAAATGGAAGGAGTGGACTATCATGAAACTTTTGCTCCAGTTGCCAAGCATGTCATTGTTCAAACTCTATTAGCTGTTGCAACCAAGAAAGATTGGATCATCCATCAACTAGACGTCAACAATGCATTCTTACATGGAGACCTAGATGAATATGTCTACATGAAGATTCCTAAAGGGTTTGCAAAAGAAGGAGAGACTAGGGTATGTTATCTTCGGAAATCTCTTTACGGGCTTAAGCAAGCATCAAGGGACTGGTACAGAAAGTTAACAAGTTTTCTTCTCTCCTTGAACTTTGAACAGTCAAAGGCCGATCATCCCTTTTTCACATATCAAAAGGTAGGTGTCTATATTGCTATCCTCATTCATGTGGATGAGGTCATCATTATTGGGGATAATTCTGAAAAGATTCAACAAATAAAACAGCTTGACAATGAATTTAGTATAAAAAATCTTGCCCACCTGAAATATTTTCTTGGCATTGAAGTAGCCAAAACAAGGAATGGTTTAGTTTTGAGTCAACGGAAATACATCTTGGATATCTTAAAGGATAGTGGGATGTTGGGTTGTCGGCCAAGTGCATTTCCCTTCGAGTAAGGAACCAAACTAGACAAAGGAGAAGAAGAAGCTCGAGTTGATGCTACCCAATACCGAAGACTTGTGGGAAGATTGTTGTATTTACAAGCTACCCGACCTGATGTCACATATGCAGTAAATGTCCTAAGTCAATTTGTATCGGACACTCGACAATACCATTTGGAAGCTGCAAATCGAGTCTTAAGATACTTAAAAGGAACACCCGACCAATGGATTCTTCTTCCCCACGAAGGACCTTCAACTTTGACTGCCTACTGTGACTCAAAATGGCTTAGGTGCCCTTTCACAAGACGATCCGAGGCAGAATATAGAGCGATGGCTTCCACTGTTAGTGAAATCCTTTGGGTGAGATGGTTACTCAAAGATATGCAAGTTCAACTTACAACACCAACGTCTTTGTTTTGTGATAATCAAGCGGCTCGTCACATAGCCAACAATCCCGTTTACCATGAACAGACAAAACATGTCAAAATTGACTGTTTTTTGTTCGTGAACTTGTGGAGACCAAAGGCATAGAGCCTCAACCAATTGAAAGTAAACTCCAACTTGCTGACCTCCTGACCAAGGGTCTCGGCACGCAACAACTTCGTTCCTTACTAAACAAGATGGGCATTTGCGACCTTCATGTTCCATCTTGAGGGGGAGTATAGGATTTGCTCTATTTTCGTCCATATATTCTCTCCTTAATTCTTGGTCTATCAATTCTCTCTTTCCTTGTTTAGATGATTGTTAGGCTTATTTATTTCCTCTCAGGTTGTAATCGTTGTAAGAAGAAATCAATCAAAAGACCAAAGTCATTCTTGAGTTTTGTTAACCATCAATTTATAGAATGTTAGCCCAAATCTTGTATCATGGACTGCCAAGAAAAAAACGACCGTCTCACGATCAAGCAGTGAAGCTGAATATCGTGCCCTTGCTAGTACTACTGTGGAACTTAGATGGTTCTCTTACTTGTTTCGTGAGTTGGATATCTTTCTTCATCCTCTCTAACTTTTGTGATAACTTATCGACTTTATATATGGCTTGCAATCCAGTATTTCATGCTCGTAATCGTCACCAGTGGCAGCCCTCGGGTTGTGTGATTGGTGTGGTCGCATGGGCCTGCGATTTGAAAGGGCCTCCGAAATTTAGGGACAATATATAGTAATGGTGTTGGTATTTTCATAAAATACATTTTTATGTGTTATTATTAAAGAAAATTAGCAGTTAGCTATATACCTAATGTAACATTTGGTTGCAATCTTGATGTAATTTAATTGTGAAAAAAATAACAAAAAATCAAAAAATCAAAAACTTATCATGAATTCTATAACTTATCAATAATTTAAGGAAAATATCTGTATATATAAAAACTACATATATGTTTCTAATATAAGTTCAAGCAAACGTTATAGTTTTTATAAAACTCACCAAAAGATCAAACCCTAACAAACCTAGTAATGATGACAGTAGATCTCGGTATTGTTCGTCTCTATCATCAAAATAAAACATTCCATCTTATGGTTATCTTATGAAGAGATGTTGAACAGGATCTACTCCCATTGGTAGAGAATTATTTATCTAAACTGTTCCAAAAGGCAAGAGGATCTTTGCATGTTTTGACTTTCTTCTAACACAATAAGCACCTGGTATTATTGATGTAGAAGTTGCATCTGTAAGAGGAACCAAATTGAGATTCCTAACTTTGTTGATCATCAGGATAGGAGCAAGCTTCAATTCTTGTGCATGAATTCCCTTATGGTTTTTGATAATGCCTTGAATTTCTAACCACTTATCTATTTTTAACAAGATCGGATACAAGAATTCTTTCAGGGTTTTGAACACCTCACTTTCACAATTTGATCAAGAGGAAATCTCCTTTTGAATGTCAACATACTTTGAGAGGTCAATTTTTGAAAGAATCTTTTGAACATTTTTCTTCTTTTCAACCTCAACATTGAACTGTTGAAGCATTGACCTATATTCATCCATACTACCTTCAACAGAAGTCATTTTTGGAGTAATTTTTCTTTTAACAATTTATCAAATCATTCATTAATTGTTCAAAATCAATGCCAAGTGATAATACTCAAAATATCATAGTACAAATATGTCAAATGCGGAAGTCATGAGGGGAGGATGTTGTGTCATCATGTCGAGCCCTTCCTTTTCAAATCGGAAGTACCTGAAACCATTAACATAAACTATAAGCATAAAGCTTAGTGAGTTCCCCAAAGTACCACATACCACACAAAAAAGAATAAATGTTATGGGTCAAATCATAGTATTTCCATACAGTGTCGGGGGCCACATCCCGGCCTTACATACAAGTGCCAGTGGCCAGATCCTGGTCTTTCATATAATTACCAGGGGCCAGATCCTGGTTTTTCATGCAAATCAGGGGCCATATCCTAGTCTTTCATACAAGTATCACAAAGCAACTAACATTCTACTCAACAAGTAATGGGCCGACATTGGTGCCTTCTACTCATGGATTTAGTGAGAAAACTCACCTCAACTGTTGAAAAACTAGATAACGTCGGGGCTACTAGACCGGAAAAATCCCCGCTTTGACTAAACAAATAAAGCCCCGATTAATAATTGGGACATAACCCATAACTGAAACTCTACCCTATTTGTCCGATATCTAAGGTAAAGGGGCCAATTTATCATTTTCATTTAAGCCTAAACAAAATCATAGGCCCATCTTCAAAGATCATCCAAGGTCCATCATGGGCCCAAATTTAGAAGTAACCCATTACCATGAAAGTCTATAGTTCAAGCCCAACAAGCAAAGCCTAAAGGTTCAAGGCTTAAAATGACCAAAAGTTGGACTGGGCCATACGCCCTGTGTACTCGACCAATATGGGGACAGATCATAGGTGAGGTGCAGTTCGCGCAGCGTACTGGGCATTACACCCAACGTACACGTCCTAAGGCCAAAACAAATAATAAGATCTACTTATCATCATGGAAAAGCCCTGATGATCCCTCTGACTTACAAGGTACAATTCGGGAAGGATTTGACAACAGGAAGAGAGAGCTACTTATCATCATGGAAAAGCCCTGATGATCCCTCTATTGGTCTGTATAAACTCTGGTTAGACCCGAATGGATATCCACAGTTAGTTATGGAAAAAGGTCTAGTTGAACACGCCAGGGTTGGACCATGGAATGGTCTTGGGTTTCGGGGGCGTCCTATTGAAAACACGGGTCCAATTTTCTTGTTAGAGTTTACTGTTAACGACAAGGAGATGTATTATAGATTTACACTCAAGACTTCTGTTGTTTTTAGAATGCTTATGATGCATGATGCCATTATAATGCAGTCAAATTGGATTGAGCGAACACAAGAATGGGCTGCGTATGGAAATATAGTTGTTGATACATGTAGTCTTTATGGACGTTGTGGTCCTTATGGAATATGCACAGTTGAGAATCCGAAATCCGATTTATAGTTGTATTGAAGGTTTTGAACCAAGAGTTCTACAAGGATGGAATCAAGGAGATATGTCTGATGGGTGTAAACGCAAAAAACCTTTGAATTGTGGGACCCAAGATGTCTTCCATAAAATTTCAGGAGTAAAATTTCCAGATACACGTCATTCATGGTACAATGTGAGCATGTCTCGTGAAAAATGTGAGAAGGCTTGCAGAAGGAATTGCTCTTGTACAGCTTATGCAGATTTAGATATGGTTTGATGACCTTATGGATATTCGAAAGTATGATGATCATCAGGAACTTTACATAAAAATGGCAACCTCTGACTTACAAGGTACAATCTTTATATAATAGTGAATCCTACTACATGCTAAAACATATTGATAATAGAAAGGATGTGGATTTAATTAAGTGAACCTTTCTGAGAATTGGTTTACACAATCGTTTATAAGGCATCTTGACAAATAAAATAAATAAACTATGTTGGTGTTCTACTCGTTTGCTTTGTAGTCTTACTAATTCTTGTATTTATTGAAAAAAGGCAAATCCGGTGTTAACAAGAATAAGGCACTTCTCATTATTGTGCTTTCCGTTTCTTCAGCAGCAATGCTTGTGTCTGCAGTAGCATATGCTTGTAGGAAGAAAATGAAAATGCCTCACAAGAAAGGACGAGGTAAACATAAACAAGTCATTTTTTATGCTTCAAGAAATGAAACATTAACAAACATTATGACTACGTACAAGTTTGTTTGAGTATGATTTTTGGCAGATTCATTTAATAATGAGAAGTGGAAAGTGAACTTGTGTAGGGAACAGGGGACACGCATTTGATAAGGATAAAGTTCAGACGGAAAACTTTGATGAATTACCTTTTTTCAGCCTGTATGGAATAGCAAAGGCTACTAATAACTTTAACATTGACAATAAGATTGGAGAAGGTGGTTTTGGTCCAGTTTACAAGGTAACATATTGACGTTTTCTAATACTTGAGGAATTTTTAAATCACAAGCTCCAATATATATATATATATATATATATATATATATATATATATATATATATATATATATATATATATATATATATATATATATATATATATATCCTTTAGGGTGTGTTGGAAGACGGAAAAGTAGTAGCTGTAAAGCGGCTCTCAGAAACATCCCAACAAGGACAAGAAGAGTTCCAAAATGAAGTCATTTGTATTGCCAAACTCCAACATCGGAATCTTGTGAAGCTCCTTGGATATTGCATTCATGGAAATGAAAAGATTCTAATTTATGAATACATGGATAACAAAAGCTTGGACTCGTTTCTATTTGGTTGGACTCTCTCTAATGCCTTACATTCACACTTGTTTTAGCGACTTGCATGTACTATAAGTAGTTCATATTGAGCAGATGAAACTAGAAGTTCAATGCTTGATTGGCCTCAATGCTTTAATATTATCCATGGTATGGCGCGGGGTATTCTTTATTTACATCAAGATTCCCACCTCCAAATCATCCATAGAGATCTCAAGGCAGGTAATATATTGTTGGACAGCCAAATGAATCCAAAAATATCTGATTTTGGCCTTGCAAGAAAGTTTGTAGGATAGGATGCCACAGCTAAGACAAAGAATGTGGTTGGAACACAGTAAGAATCTATAAAACATTTTAACAATTCCTTCCAATGAAAATGGGAAATTTTGAAATAAAACAGATATAATCCTAGCAATAATATGTGTTTATGAATTGAACTTGGGTGCAGTGGATACATTTCTCCAGAGTATGCAGTACACGGGCGTTTCTCAACAAAGTCGGATGTATTTAGCTTTGGTGTTCTTGTGCTAGAGATAGTAAGTGGGAAGAAAAACAGAGAATTCTCTCGCGAGGCTCATAGTGACAACCTTCTTGGACATGTAAGTTAATCGGGTAGACTAAAATCGATGTAAAACTACTATCATCTTAACATCACCCTTTGACATACTTATATGATCTATGTTGGGTTTCGATCAGGCATGGAGACTCTATAAGGAAGGCAAGTCCATTGAACTCATGAGTGTATCTTTATGTAACTCATGTGTCGTATCTGAAATACAACGATCAATACATGTTGGATTATTGTGTGTTCAACATCATCCAGAAGATAGGCCAACTATGTTATCAGTGGTTCTTATGCTGATTAGTGATGGTGTATTGCCTCCACCTAAACAACCAGCCTTTTTCACCGAAGAAAGTAACGGTTTACTTAACTCTGTTTCATTGTTGGATGATGAATACATGATAACACTATTGTATCCTAGATAGATCGCATGTTGGCATGTACATATGCTAGACGTACAAATACACGTTGTAGAAAACTATATTCATCTCCACATGTTGTTGGGTTCCATAACTTAAATTATATAAAAAGCTCACTTGTTAACTTTATAGATAGTTAGGGATTGTTTAGTAAAGTGTAAAAGACCTGTAGATGCTTATGTATGTGATGATATGTTATAGGTTGTTTCCAATAGACATGTGTTCCTTGCAGGTAATATATTAATGTATTCACATCATATTTTGTGGATAGCTACTATTAGGTGAGTTTCACGACTCTATGTATGTTGTAACGTCATGTTCTAAAACAATAGCATAAATAATATATGATCTTGTGAATAATCTAGTATGTAAAACTTATGAAGTGTATTAATGTTGTAAAATACGACGGATCCAAATTGACTTAAATAATATTAGCTCAATGCGGAATGGGATCAAAAATTAACAAAGCGTAATAATCACAACGTAATACGAATAAAATAAATAGAATAGAGACACAGGAATTTACGTGGAAACCCAAATCGGGAAAAAACCACGGGCGGAGGAAGCCGAGAAACAATTCACTATAATTTGCAGTGTTTACAGGGATTATGAAAGAGATTACAAATAGAGTGGGAGAGCTAAAATATACGGTGGTGTATCAATATATATATATATATATATATATATATATATATATATATATATATATATATATATATATATATATATATATATTTGATTTGGTTCGTGGGTTATTATTTCAAGCCTTCTGGCTTAGGCTATTTATAGCCAAAAGAGAACATATGAAAAGGAAAGAAAAAAAAAGCCGTCCATAATTGTAGGCGAAGAAGAAGTTAGGCGCCCCACATGTAACTCACCGTCCATTCTCATTTTCAATTTCACACTTATATTACTATTCATAGTCAAACTATGAATAGTAAATGATAAGTTACATAAATAACCCCTGAACTATTTGTCACTTGCTAATTTTGGAGGCAACTTTTCCACAATCTTCACCTTGACGTCAAAATTAAGCAAGTCATGCTTTACGATTAGTCAAAACATATAGCTCATCAAACTCTAAAACTTCCATAAGAACCTGCAAATTTTATATAGAGAATTTTTTTTTCCGAAAAATAAATAATACTTCCTCCACCTACGAGCCTTCAGGCTCAACTGCGATCAGAAACACCCACCATGTCCAAACATAATTTGAACTTGGCTATAGGAAGACTTTTAGTGAACATATCAGCGGGATTATAATCTGTATGAATCTTGTCCACAACACAATCACCTTTTTCAATGATATCCCGCACAAGATGATAACGAATATAAATATGCTTTGTTCGGTCATGAAACATTTGATCTTTACTCAAGAAGATAGCACTCTGGTTGTCTCAGAAAAATGTGGTCACCTTTATTCTATCATCGAGTTCTCCAAATAACCCCTTCAACCAGATATCTTCCTTAACTGCTTCTGTAATCGCCATGTACTCTGCCTCGGTAGAAGACAGGGCAACTGTAGACTGTAACTGGGCTTTCCAACTAACAGCACAACCATTTAGAGTAAACACATACCCTGTAATTGATCTTCGTTTATCCAAATCTTTGCCATAATCTGAATCAACATATTCGAACACCCCAGTGTTAGATTTACCAAAACGTAAACACATAGAAGACGTACCGCGTAAATAACGAAAAATCCACTGTACTACTTTCCAGTGTTCTTTCCCCGGGTTCTCCATGTATCTACTAACCATGCTAACAGCATAAGCAAAATCAGGGCGCGTGCAGATCATAGCATACATCAAAGATCCAACAGCACTAGAGTATGGAACACGTGCCATGTAAGCCATATCAGTCTCATTAGTAGGACTCAAAGCGGATGATAGCTTGAAATGAGCTGCAAAAGGTGTGTTGACAGACTTTGCTTCGTGCTACTGAAGCGTCTTAGGACTTTCTCAATATAACTTTTCTGAGAAAGATGCAAGATCCTAGACTTCCTGTCACGAATAATTTCCATACCTAAAATCTTTTTGGCAGCTCCTAAGTCCTTCATTTCAAATTCAGCTTTCAACTGGTCTTTTAACTTCTGAATCTCCTTCATATCTTTCGCTGCAATCAACATGTCATCTACGTACAAGAGTAAGTAGATCTTTGAACCATTGTCACCTTTCTTGAAATAAACGCAGCTATCATAGGTGCACCTGCTGAATTTGTGACTGGTCATGAAAGAATCGAACCTCTTGTACCATTGTCTAGGAGACTGCTTGAGGCCATAAAGAGATTTGTTCAATTTGCATACGTAGTTCTCCTTTCCAGGAACTGCAAAACCTTCAGGTTGTTGCATAAAAATCTCTTCCTCAAGCTCACCATTTAGGAAAGTTGTAGTGACATCAAGTTGTTCTAACTCAAAATCATTAGAAGCAACCAACCCCAACAATACACGAATGGAAGTATGTTTGACAACTGGGGAATAAATGTCAGTGTAATCAATACCAGGAATCTGACTGTAGCCTTTAGCTACTAACCGAGCTTTGTATCTTGGTTTATCATTTGGGTTGACAGGTTCCTTGAGCTTGTAGACCCACTTGCATTTAACTGGTCTCTTCCCTTTCGGAATAGGAACTAAATTCCAAGTACTGTTTCTTTGCAAGGATTCCATCTCATTTTGCATAGCGAGCATCCAATCATTTGAGTCTTCAGATTTGATAGCCTCGTCATAATTCGCAGGCTCCATTGCGGACTCAATATTATCAGCAACAATAAAAGCATAGGCAACCAAATCAGATTCAGCATACCTCTTCGGAGGAATAATCTGTCTTCTCGGTCTATCTCTTGCAATGCTTGGAGTAGTAGCTTGTGGTTGTGAAGGTGTTGAATCTTCACCAACAACATGCTCATCCGACGAAGAAGAATCTTGATGCTGATTTTTACTCTGATTAGTGGTAGGTGAAGTAGGAAGCTCCACCTCCATTTGAGCATTCTCTTTATTTGCTTCGGATGATACATCTGATGCATCTGTTCTTTTAGAAGAGTCAGCAACTGGTTGAAATATAGCAGACTCATCAAAAGTAACATCTCTTGAGATGATAATTTTCTTCAAATCAAAGCTCCATAACTTGTAACCCTTTACACCTTGATTGTACCCAAGAAAAACGCATTTGATTGCTCTTGGTTCTAGCTTCCCATTGTCAACCCGTGCATATGCTGGACATCCGAATGGTTTTAAATCTGAATAATTGGCAGGTTTACCGGACCATAACTCAAACGGAGTTTTCTTCTCGATTGCTCGTGATGGTGATCGGTTGATAACATAGCAAGCAGTCGAAGCAGCCTCCGCCCAAAAAGACTTTGGCAATTTGGAATTAGAAAGCATACACCGGACCTTCTCCATAATGGTGCGATTCATCCTTTCAGCTACACCATTTTGTTGAGGTGAATGGACTACTGTGCGATGTCGAGTAATGCCTTCCTTTTGACAATAGACATTAAACTCTTCTGAGCAAAACTCAAGTCCATTATCCGTACGAAGATACTTTAACACCAGACCTGATTGCTTTTCAACCTGAACTTTCCAATTTCTGAAGGTAGAGAAAACGTCTCCTTTATTTTTTAAGAAGAAAGACCACACCTTCCTGGAGAAATCATCAATAATAGTGAGCATATAAATAGCTCCACCTTTTGAAGCAACTCGAGCCGGTCCCCACAAATCCGAGTGAACATAATCAAGTGGTCCTTTCGTTGTATGGATACCACTTGCAAACCTTACTCGTTTTGCCTTGCCATATACACAGTCTTCACAGAAATCCAAATCAAGAATCTTTTGTTGACCAAGTAAACCTCTTCGACTCAATTCTGACATGCCTTGAAAACTCATATGGCCGAGTCGAAGGTGCCAAAGACGGGACTGATCTGGATCAGAAAAAAACTTTGACACAACAGCAGCATCACTCGAAATTGTTTGCCCGTCAAGAAAGTAAAGATCTGAGGTTTTTCGTTCGGCTCTCAGTTTGTCGGAACCGTCTTTGAATACCCTGAGAACTCCACCTTTACCAGCAAACTCGTATCCCTTTTTGTCAAAGGAACTGAGAGATAACAAGTTTCTTCTGAGGTCAGGAACATATCTAACATCCCCCATGGTTCGAATAACTCCGTCAAACATACGGATCCTGACTGAACCATGTCCAAGAACTGAACATGTAGTATTGTTACCCATCAACACATAGCCCTGGTTAACCTTTTCAAATGTGTAAAACCAACTTTTGTTGTGACACATATGAAAAGTACAACCAGAGTCGAGTATCCAATCACCAGTGGAATCCAGTTTATCTGAATAAACTGTCAAAAGTTCTCCAATACCTTCGACCTCAGCTAGATCGGCTTCACCCGAAGTGCTAGCTTGTTTACCATTTGCTGCCGTCTTCTCTTTTTCTTTGTTCTTCAACTTGAAGCATTCTTCAAGCACATGTCCCTTCTTGTGACAATAGTTGCAAAACTTTCGTTTGCCTTTTGACTTGGATCTGGTTCTGTTGGAAGATTGAGAAGTTCTACTTCTCTCTGTTGTTCTTCCTCTGGCATTCAAACCTTCGGCTTTAGCATCACTTGAACCACCACCAGTAATATGCTTCATCTTCTCTTTTGAATCCAAAGCTGTATAGACTTCATCTAAAACTAGAGTGTCACGGCTATAGATAATAGTATCACGAAAATGGCTATAGGATTCTGGCAACGACGATAGTAAGAATAGAGCCAAGTCTTCATCTTCATACTGAACATCCATATTCTCTAAGTTATTTACTAACTCTTTAAATGTGGATATATGTTCAGTTAAAGAGCCTCCTTCAATCATCTTGAGATTGAACAACCGTTGCTTCAAATGCAACTTGTTTGGTAAGCTCTTGGTCATCAACAGTTGTTCCAACTTTAGCCATAAAGAAGCCGCTGACGTTTCTTTTAGAACATCTTGCAAAACATCGTTTGACAAGTGCAAACGAATTTGGGATAAAGCCTTCAGATCTTTCATCTCCTTTTCTTCTTCGGTCCATGTATCGGGCATCTTATTGAAACCCAAGAGCGCCTTGTGTAAATCCATCTGAATGAGAATGTCTCTCATCTTTACTTGCCACAACGGAAATCGGGTGTTACGATCCAGTAGTGGAATATCGTATTTTACCGAAGACATGATTAATTACTTGATAAAATGATCCCAACGAGCTAATATCACAACCCGGATGCTCTGATACCAATTAAGAACTTAATGTGTTAAGGAGGGGTATTTTTGTACATTTTGCTTATAGATATTAAACCTTGTATAGTTAAAGGTGTGGAACATGAATGTCAATATTGATGTAGTTGTGAAATATAGAGAAATAATTGGATAATCTATAGGTATGGCTGGATGGATTAAGAAAGGTAAAGTAAGGAATAAGTAGTTAAGGTTTTACATGAAAAATGTGACACGTTTGGACATGGAATGTGATTTGTACTTGAAACGAGAATTTGTGTTACATAAAATGAATGACAACAACGTACTTTCGGTAAAATGCAATGCAAGTACAACTCGTTTCAAAGTAGATTTCTATCGACTACTAGTGACAAGTTTTCATTATAGGAAGCAAAGTATTGGAAAAAATGATGAACGCGACACGTCGATAGAGAAAGTGTGACGCGTTTGGGAACATGACGCATGCAAGTCAAGAACACGACGCGTTTGTGCCGACAGTGGGAAAAAAATATAACATCAATAACTCGCCATTTTACACTCAAAACACACATAAACCGTAGGGGAAACATAGGGGTGGTTCGTCATCAGTTCTGGTGCCAAGCCACCTCAAATCAAGGGGGAATTAAATGAAATTTGCACCAACATACAATCATTGCATCTAGATTAAGGTAATATCTCTTGTTTCTTGATAATCTTTGTATAAGTGCTGAAAATCTGAATTGAGGGATCAGAACCTTAGTTGGAATATGATGTTGTTTTTTAAGTATTTTAATGTATTAAGGTGATAGTAGTTGAGGACAATCTAATTACATTTGTTTGATACAAAATTCATGATTTAAGTCTTGGATTTGAGGACGGGTCACGACAAATTCTAATCATTTGAGTTTGTAAAATTATTGTATCAAAGTGTATGCCTTAATAAACTAATATATGAAAGACGATTATTTCATGGAATATAAATAATTTGGCATGAGAATGTAGTTATGAAATATATTTGTGAATAAGAAGCTTGTACCTTCGGTTAAGGTACTTAAATTTTGAAATTTATAAAACAATGTTGCTTAGTTTATGTCTTAATGGGTTAAGCCAAATATGTAGATATAATACATGGAATTAGGGCTGTAAACGAATTGAACGTTCGGCGAACCGTTCGTGAACTGTTCGGCGGGAAGTTCGTTTATGTTCGTTTATTTAATAAATGAACGAACATGAACACAAATTCTCGTTCGTTTACTTAAACGAACGAACACGAACAATGGTCGCATTCGTTCATTTACGTTCGTGAACGTTCGTTTATGTTGTCCGTTTATGTTCGTTTGTTTAAGTTTTTTTATGTTCATATATTTTCAATTGTTTTTTTTATTACATTTCTATATTATAGTTCGTTTATGTTCATATATGTTCATTTGTGTTTGTTTATCTTTGTTCGTTTATGTTCGTTCGTTTATGTTCGTTTAGCATGTTCATGAACATAAACGAACGAACATGAACAAGACAATTTGTTAAACGAACGAACATGAACAAGAAAACTCCGTTCGTTTATCCTATCGTGTTCGTTCGATTGTTCGGCTAACTTAAACGAACGAACATGAACAAGCCTTTGTTCGTGTTCGTTCGGTTCGTTTACAGCCCTACATGGAATATACTTGATTTTGGTGTGATGATACAATATGGCTTAATAAGTATTAAGTCATTTTTATGTTAGAAAATAGTTATATTGTGAGTTTTTTAAAACTCAAGAATGGTAGTGTTATTGTAATAGTTTCAGGAGATGAATCTAACGATAAAAAGATCAAGTGGTGTAACTTCAAATGCTCAACACGTAATAAAGTGAGTAAAGTACATTCTACGTTAAATATATACTACTAAGAGTATGTACATGTATATGTGTGTTGACTATATTATGAATTAAGTTTTAATAATACGTCATAATAAACCCTAGCAACCTTTATTGTTGTAATGATAAGGCTTGGATGAAAATTTATATCCTCAGAATCCTTGATGGCTGTAATATATTGGGTATGTGATATTGAAAGATAGTGGTGTTGGTTTTTATTAAAAAATTGTTTCAAAAACATAAATATAGCAACGAAAGACTTGAGATTTGAACAAAATAAAACTACATTTATTCCCACACAAAGATCATTTTGCAAGACCTAGAAAGATAAAAACAACCATAGAAAGAAAAGTGTTACAAACTTTGAAGACTTTGATTCTCATGAGAGATTAGAAGTTGATGAAGTGTGTCATGAAACTTCAAGGTAGAATCTCTCTAGAGGTATCCACCAGCAGTAAATCAACTTGATATGATGCTAGACTTCTTTTGGTAATAAAAGAATCTCTTAAGCTCTTAAGAAAAAAACTAGTTTGCCTTAAAAGAGAGTATTTAAGTATGATTTTCATCTATATGTTCTTAACCCTTTATGAGACAAAAACTAGAGAGAATGTAGAGATGGGAAGCCACAAATTTTGTGGTTTTTGGCTTGTGAAAGAAGGGAGAAAACTAGTTCTTTTAAGTCCTTACTTTAAGCCTTTATCCCATGGGTCTTAGCACTTTAATACCCATGCTTTATCAAATCAGCTAGCCATGCTTTCTAAAAGCATGGTGTGTTGAATAAATTAATCAAAAGCAAGTCTTATGTCTTCTTTATGATCTCCTTGAATATTTTATAAAAAAAAGAAGCTATTTTTATATAAAAACTCTTCTAATTTTTATAACTTATAAAACATATAAATCCATATAAGACAAAAAACCATTTTGGTCCAAAAAGATGTACATAACATAATAAATCATACATTATTATATATTTTGATACTTAACATTGAAAATTAATATTTCCATGAAATAAATAATTTATAATTAATTACTATATATATATATATATATATATATATATATATATATATATATATATATATATATATATATATATATATATATATATATGCATCAAGTTGTTGTTAGTGTGACCCTTTAGAATCATATATTATCTAGCAATATCATTCTATAATGACTCTTGGGCATATAAATCTTTCAATCTCTTACTAGCATAAGGCTCATTGTGTATTGATGTTAACAGTGGTGAACGTCT
This sequence comes from Lactuca virosa, assembly GCF_052849685.1. NCBI lineage: Eukaryota > Viridiplantae > Streptophyta > Magnoliopsida > Asterales > Asteraceae > Lactuca > Lactuca virosa. The sequence goes on along the minus strand of NC_136433.1, from coordinate 299,793,836 downwards.
AGCAACAGTTCACTTCCCTGAGTAATATATGACTTAGTGTCATTCTATCAACATCCAATTCCCAAAAATCAAAGCATCAATTGATCTATAAGGTAAGTTTATCAGTTATCCATTTGTCATTAACATCCTGTTGAACATGAGACTTGGATCAGAACAATCTCATTTGTAGTTCAACTTTTGGTAACGCGCGTTAGATGTCTAACTCTTAACACATAAGAGGAACAAATTCCATCTTGACTATATAAGCCTCTTGCATAGTTCACACCATATGTGAAAATGGCTTTTATAACTGCCTGGTTAAGGATTAGCATTTGACCATATCTAAGCACATCACTCCCTACACTTAAGTTCCACTATGTATCTCAGGTGTTAAGGATACAAATATAGTACCTTTAATCAGTTATCACTCATAACTACGACCTACGAGATGATATTGATGTGGGTTCGTTCAATATTAGTTCTCTGATATGTACCTATGAAACTTGGTTACAACTACTTGCCTATTTTCATCTAGTGAGAGTCAACCAATCCAATTCATATTAGTCTTAATTCATAATTGCTCCCAAAATTATAACCGACTATGAACTTTTAGAATAATAAGATTATTCATGGATTAAACATGTTAATATAGAACACAAGTGTGACAACCGTCAAATTCTAGTCAAAGTCAAACAAGTCAAACCGGTCGAATTTAATTAGTGCCTGTATGTTAGAAGTTATTCTATGAATAAAAATGTGCATTTGTATGTCAAAAATTCAAGTGTCTCGAAAAATCTATGTGTTAACAGTGTAAAAACCCTAAAAAGGGAGTTAAACGCATCAAAACACGACTAAGGACCCTTTCGGGGACATAAAACAATCATTAACGAAGCATAACGGGGTTCACGAACCTTGCATTACGAGATTATACGATAATAATGGCTAAGATTAAATCTCTCCAAGTATATGAAATCTCTCCCAAATCTCTCTAAGTATGTGAAATCTCTCCCAAATCTCTCTAAGTATGTGAAATCTCTCCAAGTATGTGAAATCTCTCCCAAATCTCTCTAAGTATGTGAAATCTCTCCCAATATCTCCAAGTATGCCAAATCTCTCCAAGAATGTAAAATCTCTCCCAAATCTCTCCAAGTATGCCAAATCTCTCCCAAATCTCTCTCAAAACCTCTTTTGATTTATTTTAATCATTTGGGACATCCCGACACTTGACTTGGTGAAAAACCATTCGAAACGGAAAGATACATTGGAAAATAGCCTTTTAGGGCCGAAGTCCATCTATAAGGACCAAACCCTACTTGAACCGGAGTCCCCTTGTGTAGCCGCAACCATCTAGCCGCAGCCAGCTAGCCGCAGCCAGTGAGCCGCAGCCAGCAAGCCGCAGCCAGCGAGCCGCAGCCTCCGAACCGCAGCCATCGGACCGCAATGACTAAGGACTGGAACTACTGAGGACCGAGGCTGCTGAAGACCGCAGTGCTGAACCGCATCCGAACTCGCCTCCGGTCCTTCCTAACGAACCCGCCTGCGGTACCTGCTCGGACCGCAGTCCGTTTCCCTTCGGATCCAATTCAGCGACCAAGCCACTCCGGTTCCAAGGCTTCCAAGACCCAAAACCAAGCCTTGACTTTGGATTTCCCATTTTCCACCCGGTTTTCGACCACGACTTCGTTTTAAACCCGTTTTTCATGATTTTAAAGTGGAATTTTCACCAAAATCCATATTTTATCATTTTTAACCCCCAGGACTCTTATTTTATTTATTTCTCAAGTATTTATTAATTAAAAATCATTAGTTTATATTAAGAAGATATTAACCCCACAAGTGGGTCAAGTGTGCCCACTTGCCTTCCATGTGTCATCCTTTCAATAGTCCAACCCTATTCACATCACACAAACCAAGGTAAACATCCCTTCAATCTTAATTGCTCCAGCAACATTTATATAAAGAAATCCCTTGAGGATTTCTTGGTTCACTTTGATAAATCCTTCACTTACACACTTCTCATATCACCTCAAGAAAGCTTCTTTCTCTCTACTTTCCACCACCTTGTGCAAGTGTTCTTGATTTGCTACAGCACTTTTTGGTAATTATTCCATCTAAACTCAAGTGTCATTCCATAATTTCATAACACTCTTGGATCATTAACTCATATCTTAACACCAAAAATCGTTCTTAGGACCATCCAAACTCTCACGTGTTCATCAAGTGCTCTTGACTTGATACTCCTCGTCTTCGACCTTCCACTCTTCCAAGAATCACTCAAGGTGAGTTCATACCCCTACATTTTCTAGTTTTCTTCAGTTTTCAGTGGGGGAATACAAGTTAAAACACCAAAACACATTCAAAACTCAACTTGACAGCTTACAACAGAAAAGTTGTGACCTGTTCACGAACTGTTTTACCCAACTTAAACTTAATATTTTTCAAAACTTTATAATATTCAAGTAGTTCAGGTTTATACCTTTAAAATGACTACTTGCACACCTCCATACGATTTTTCTACAATTTATGGTGATTTTTACAAAACTGCCTATCACTGCAGCAACAAAATCCGACCAGGTTGTGAAAATGAACATTTTCACACTAGTTTGAGACCACCAAAAATTATGGGAAAATTTATGAACATAGTAGACACGTTTTCCAAATACTCAGAGTTTGCGGATTCAGTTTTCGACTTACGATGATTTTTCTATAATTACTCAAAAACAGTGACAGTTAAGGGTAAAACTGTCAAATGCATATTTAAGAGTTATTCACACCATGTAACATGTTGAGCAAGGTGTGTAAGCTTTATACTTAGTATTTCCAATGTCCTTTATTTGAAATACATATACATGCGTAACAAGGTTTCATACCATCATACAACACTTTTGATAAACTATAATAGGTATAGTTTTGAACGCTTCATTTGTCAAAGAAAACAATAACATTATCGATTTACAAAACGAACTTTCACTACACACTACGTGAACTCGTTAATGAATATTTGTGAGACATTCTCCTTCGGGGTACTCCAAGTACCACAGAAAAGTCCTTTAGTTATAATCAGAATCTCTTGGAGTGAGAACGTAATAGTTGTGTATAGATCTATACTGAGTCCGACAAACCCGCACCTGAGCTGCTTGCAACAGCTAGACCGGCAGGTCTGTGGTGACAAGTTTCATAACTTCCCGACGCCTGAAGAACGTCGCATTCAAGGCCATCTAGTCTTTAGTATGATTATAACATCTCGCATGGGATATTAACACAACATACAATTCACGAAAATTCTAAGGCTTGTTACTGTTTTATTTAAATATAAAACACACACCTAAGTATGATGATTTACTTACACATACTAGGCCTTGTTTCAATTCAGTTTTACAACAAATCTTTTAGAAAATATTGGATTTTCTGGAAACAAACTTGTAACAAACGTTAAGGAAACAACATCCATTTTTATAAAATACTTATGAACTCACCAGCTTTATGCTGATACTCTCTTTTCAAAACAACTTGTATTCTCAGGTAATCAGTAATACAGGTAACCGCAATATTTCTGAAGTCAAGACGCTAAAGCGTAGATTATTTTGCTACATTTTATCATCATATGTAATTTAATTGGAAACATGTATTTTGGAACATGTATTTTGGCAACAATGTAATCTTTTAAATTATATCTATGATGGTTGTGTTTTACTTTCTTCACTATGGTTATGATACTGAGCATCGCGTCCTCCGCCCCCGAACGTTTCCGCCGTTCTGGTTTGGGGGTGTGACAGATTGGTATCAGAGCTTTGTTTATAGTGAACTAAGTATATCGAACCACGTAAGATATACAAACTATAAACACAATGGGACAAAAATTCTCTGACGTAACTTTTCAAAAAGTACTTTAAAAATAAAAGCTTGTATTTTTATAAAAAGTACACATACAACCGCACTCATCAATTCAGTATCATAAAAGTATCAAGACAGGTTGGACACCACGGTCCAGCTTCGGGGTATGTAGTCAGATCTTGGATGAATATAGCCTGATCAACTATATTCAGCCAAGGTAGGACCAATGTATGCCGAAGAAGGATCATGGTGAGCAACAAGTCTACAACTTACCAAAAATTTCAAGAATCAAACTTAAAAATACTATAGGAGTATTTTAACACAAAAAGCCGTAGTCACAACTTCGACAACTAACTTCTTGTTCCCAAAGTTTTTCTCGCGACATTCCTCCTTATCCCCATTCTCGTACAGGTACGATGGCAGGATTCCACTTACCAGGTGACCCCTACTTTCCCAACTAAGGGAATGCCGGTTGGATCGTGGAAGACCCAGAGGAAGATCCCGAAGAAGAACCCATGGAAGACGAGGAACCCATGGAAGAGGAAGAATCAGTAGACGGTGAAGAAGAAGAGGAAGGAGAAGAAGACTCAGATGGAACCGATTCGGAACCCGAAGTTTACAATCCACACCCTGCCCCTATTCCTCCGCGACACTACCAGGGCCCGACGCCCCAATGGGCCGAAACTATACATCGATGGAGCCGAGAGCAAGGTCAACGACCTCCCTATGGCATGCAACGAGGTTTCTACGATCTCAGCAGAGGAGGGTCAGCCGACCGAGCCCTCCCTGTCATTGTTCACCGTGTCACACGCCATGAAGAGCAAACAAGAGTTAACACCCGACATCTCATGGAGGTTGGTGCCACCAGCCAAGTCAATTCCATTCGCATCCGCCGGTTGGATGATGAACACGATCGGACTCGAGACCGCACCGAACTTCTTCGACAGGAAATGGCTACGACCCAAGCTGAAGTGCAAGAACTCTGAGAACACCGAGCCACTTTTGAAGGACGCCTGGCTGAAGCAGAGCGCCAAGCGGCGGAATCCCGAGCTGAAATGAGGAACTTCGTGTCTACACTTCGTGATCCTCAAAGCTTCAACCGCCGCAAGTAGTATTGCACTGCTTGCTCCAGTTTAATCTAGTTTGCGGATAAATATTACTATTATTTTCTAGTATTCTAGGTCCGATCTCGCGATTTAAGTGTTTACACTTCCGGGATCTGTTAGGCGGTCAAAATTTTCCGTACATTGATATAGCATAGACCCTTGGTAGGGTCAAATTTTCCCAAGTATTGTATACTAAGTTATATCAATGATATTGACACGCTAATTGTTTTATTGGAAATACTATATCAAATTCATAACATGAACTATTTTCAGATAAAAATTTATTGGTGACCAACCTATGATCGCCCGAAGTATAAATCAAAGTTATATGTAATTGAGACCATGTCGACCTAGAAATGGTGGTTCCGCCTTGGATCCTGTTCCTTGTTTGGTTGTGGGCCCAGGCCAGAACCATTAGATTCGAAAGTTTATTTAATCTTAATTACATGTAAATATTATACATCAAGTGATTGTTGGTTGGACCCGGTATAGATACTATCACAGACATTTCATGAGAATCAATACTATCGAAATTCATAAAGTCTATATTTCATTGCTTATAGACTTCTAGTATGAATGAATTCTTACAACATTCTTACAAGTCAGAATCATGATGCATATAAAGAACTAATAATGTTTAGTTTAACACTCGACTTATATCAAAGACTTATTGTCTTTTCATTCTTGATTATGGCAGAAAATGCCACTTCGTAGAAATCCTAGACGCGGCGACGCAGCTGAGACTGCACCACCCCCACCACCACCTCCTCAGTTCGACCCAACCATGTTCCAGGCTGCGGTGGCGGCCGCATTGGCAGTCGTGATAGCCCAAATCAACCCCAGTAATTCAGGAGGTGCAGGCAGTGGTGCCTCGAATTCTAATAACGGGGACGGCTAGGGACGCTCAAGAGAGTGTACCTACAAAGACTTTACTAACACCAAGCCCAAAACCTTCAACGGAAGCGGAGGTGTCATAACGTTGCTACAATGGTTCGGGAAAACCGAGACCATTTTCGAAATATGTGCATGCCCTGAAGCAAGCAAGGTCAAATTTGCTTCATGCACATTCTCCGAAAGAGCCTTCACCTGGTGGAAGGGTCACGTCAAGGCACTAACGCTCCCAGTGGCTAATGCGATAACATGGGAAGATCTGAAAACCATGTTAATGAAGGAGTACTGCCCCAGGGCTGAGATATAGAAGCTGGAAGAAGAATTTTGGGGTCTTAAAATGACAGGCTCTGACATCCTGTCGTACACCTCAAGGTTCAGCGATCTAGCCATGCTGTGTCCCGGGATGGTTCCTACTGAAAGCAAGAAGGTGGAAAGATACGTATGGGGATTATCTCAACAACTCCAAGGACACATATTGGCCTCAAAGCCAACTACCTTCGACAGTGCCAAGGAATTGGCACAGCAACTCATCGACCATAACGCCAGCCATGGCACTGTAACGACCACCTCCGAGCAAGCAAAAGGGGGAAACAACAAAAGAAAATTCTGGAATAAGAAGAAGGGCCAGCCTACTCAAGACCCTGCCAAGAAACAACAAGTGGTTGTTGTGCACGCTGCCACAACCACTGCCAACCCCACTCCGATAAGACAATACGCCGGGAACCTGCCCAAGTGCAACAAATGCAGCTACCACCACAACGGTGCATGCCGTGAACTGCATTGCACCAACTGTAACAAAAAGGGGCACACCGCCCGATTCTGTAGAACTCCAGCCCAACCGAACACACAAGCTGCCAACGCCGGAGCAAACCGAACCTGCTATGGATGTGGAGAAGCAGGACACCTCAAACGTAACTGCCCAAAGGCAAGAAACCCCAACCCCGACGAAGTGGGCAGAGTTCTAGCGATAGGTCATCAGGAAGCCGTCGCAGATCCAACTATGGTTACCGGTACGTTTCCCCTCAACAATACCTACGCATGCATTCTTTTCGATAGTGGCGCGGAGAAAAGCTTCGTGAGCCACCAATTTAAACGCTTGCTTAATCAAACACCACAAACACTAAAAGACACATTCACCGTAGTAATGGCTAACGAAAAAACAGAGAACACTAACGATATTTACACCGGGTGTACCCTCATCTTAAATAATAACTCTTTCCAAATCGACCTTATGTCGGTCACCATAAAAAGTTTTGACGTTATCATTGGCATGGATTGGTTATGCCCTCACCATGCGGAAATCCTATGTCACGAAAAGGCCGTTCGCCTTAATCTGCCAAGTGGCGAAGCTCTCGTCGTTTATGGCGACAAGCCTAGCTCAAACTTTCAGATCATCTCTTGTATCAATGCTCAAAAGTATATCCGCAAGGAGTACCACACCTTCCTAGCCCACGTCGTAGATAAGGGTCAAGGAATGAAAGAAATCAAGGACATTCCGGAGGTCTGAAATTTCCCCGATGTATTCCCAGAAGACCTTCCCGGAGTGCCCCCTCCTCGACAAGTCGAATTCCGAATCGACTTAATTCCCGGAGCTACCCCCATAGCCAAATCGCCATACCGTCTAGCTCCAGCCGAGACGCAGGAACTGTCCAGTCAACTGAACGAACTACTGAGCAAAGGCTTCATTAGACCAAGCTTCTCGCCTTGGGGAGCACCGGTTTTGTTCGTTAAGAAGAAGGACGGATCGTTCCGTATGTGCATTGACTACCGCGAATTAAACAAACTCACCATCAAAAACCGATACCCTTTGCCTCGAATCGATGACCTCTTAGACCAACTACAAGGAGCGAGTTTCTTCTCGAAGATTGACCTTAGATCTGGATACCATCAACTACGAGTTCAAGAGGAGGATATTCCCAAGACAGCGTTCAGAACGCGCTATGGTCACTACGAATTTGTAGTGATGCCTTTCGGCTTAACAAATGCACCCGCAACGTTTATGGACCTAATGAATCGGGTGTGTCGACCTTACTTAGACAAGTTCGTAATTGTCTTCATCGATGATATACTAGTCTACTCCCGAAGTAAGGAAGAACACAACCAGCATTTATGTCGAGTCCTGGAGACGCTGAGGGCAGAGAAATTGTACGCCAAGTTTTCAAAGTGTGAGTTCTGGATTCGAGAGGTGAATTTCCTCGGGCATGTAGTCAGCAAGGAAGGAATCCATGTGGACCCTTCAAAGATAAAGGCGATTGAAAGTTGGGCAGCACCAAGAACACCCACGGAGATCCGACAATTTTTAGGACTCGCCGGTTACTACCGGAGGTTCATCCAAAACTTCTCCAAAATCGCAAAACCACTCACCGCCCTGACTCAAAAAGGGGTGACATTCGTCTGGGGAGATAAGCAAGAGGCTACATTCCGAACACTAAAACGAACTCTATGCAGTGCTCCAATCTTGTCCCTACCAGATGGAACCGAAGACTTTGTGGTTTACTGCGATGCATCAAACCAAGGTCTAGGGTATGTGTTAATGCAACGAGGAAAAGTCATTGCCTACGCCTCAAGACAACTGAAGACGCACGAGGTAAACTACACGACACACGACCTTAAATTAGGAGTAGTGGTTTTCGCCCTAAAAATCTAGAGGCATTACCTTTACGGCACCAAGTGCACCATCTTCACCGATCACAAAAGCCTCCAGCATATCCTCAATCAGAAGGAACTCAACATGAGACAAAGGCGATGGGTGGAATTACTAAACGATTACGAATGCGAGATTCGTTATCACCCCGGAAAGACCAATGTGGTTGCAGACGCTTTAAGCAGAAAGGAGTACTCGGGCCGCCGAGTAAAGGCATTAACCATGACCATCCACTCACACCTGTCCGCAAAAATCAAGGAAGCTCAGGAGGAAGCCTTGAAGCCAGAGAACGTGACAGGTGAAGCATTGAGAGGAATGGACAAAAATCTTGAAGTTAGGGGTGACGGAGTTCGTTGTTTCACGAACCGGATCTGGACACCAAAATTTGGTGGATTCAGGGACATTGTCATGAACGAAGCTCATAAAACTCGCTACTCCGTGCATCCCGACTCAGACAAGATGTACTTAGACCTCAAGAAGATGTATTGGTGGCCGAACGTGAAAGCTGAAATAGCTACCTTTGTGGGCAAGTGCCTGACTTGCGCCAAAGTTAAGGTAGAATATCAAAAGCCCTCGGGACTACTTCAACAACCAGAGATACCCGAGTGGAAGTGGGAGCGGATTACGATGGATTTCATTACCAAGTTACCTAAGATCGCGGGTGGACTTGACACCATCTGGGTAATCGTCGACAGGTTAACCAAATCCGCACACTTCCTACCAATAAAAGAGACAGACAAAATGGAGAAGCTGACAAGGATTTACATTAGAGAAATAGTGCGTCTTCACGGAGTACCGATATCCATTATCTCCGACAGAGATAATAGGTTCATGTCACGATTCTGGCAGTCACTACAGAAAGCTATGGGAGCTAGGCTGGACATGAGTACATCCTACCACCCACAGACTAACGGTCAGAGTGAAAGAACCATTCAGACGTTAGAGGACATGCTAAGGGCTTGTGTGATAGACTTTGGTAAAGCTTGGGATACTCATTTACCTCTTATTGAGTTTTCGTACAATAATAGTTATCACACTAGCATCAAAGTTGCTCCGTTCGAAGCCCTCTACGGCCGTAAGTGCAGATCGCCCCTGTGCTGGGCCGAGGTGGGCGATACGCAACTAGCAAAAGGGAAAATCCCTAACAGCGCACTCACTGGCCCGGAGATCATAAGGGAAACGACCGAGAAGATCGTCCGAATTCGAGAACGAATGAAGGCTTCGCAAGACTGACAAAAGAGCTACGTAGATAAGAGACGAAAACCTTTGGAGTTCCAAGTTGGAGATCAGATACTTCTAAAAGTATCACCTTGGAAGGGTTTAATACGTTTCGGAAAACGGGGGAAATTAAATCCAAGGTATATCGGGCCATTCGAAATCCTCGCCAGGATTGGCCCGGTGGCATACAAGCTACGATTACCACAGGAACTCAAGCACGTTCATCCTACATTCCATGTGTTAAACCTGAAGAAATGTTTGTCGGATGAGACCTTCGTCATTCCGTTGGAAGAAATTGAGATCAACGAGAACCTCCACTTTGTAGAGGAACCTGTTGAAATCATGGATCAAGAGGTCAAATCGACGAAACAAAGCCGCATTCCCATTGTAAAGGTCCGGTGGAACGCCAAACGAGGACCCGAGTTTACTTGGGAACGTGAGGACCAAATGAAGCAAAAATACCCACATCTATTCCCCGACCCTTGAAGTCCCACTCAAAATGCAAAATTTCGGGATGAAATTCCTTCTAACGGGGGGATACTGTGACAACCGTCAAATTCTAGTCAAAGTCAAACAAGTCAAACCGGTCGAATTTAATTAGTGCCTGTATTTTAGAAGTTATTCTATGAATAAAAATGTGCATTTGTATGTCAAAAATTCAAGTGTCTCGAAAAATCTATGTGTTAACAGTGTAAAAACCCTAAAAAGGGAGTTAAACGCATCAAAACACGACTAAGGACCCTTTCGGGGACTTAAAACGATCATTAACGAAGCATAACGGGGTTCACGAACCTTGCATTACGAGATTATACGATAATAATGGCTAAGATTAAATCTCTCCAAGTATATGAAATCTCTCCCAAATCTCTCTAAGTATGTGAAATCTCTCCCAAATCTCTCTAAGTATGTGAAATCTCTCCAAGTATGTGAAATCTCTCCCAAATCTCTCTAAGTATGTGAAATCTCTCCCAATCTCTCCAAGTATGCCAAATCTCTCCAAGAATGTGAAATCTCTCCCAAATCTCTCCAAGTATGCCAAATCTCTCCCAAATCTCTCTCAAAACCTCTTTTGATTTATTTTAATCATTTGGGACATCCCGACACTTGACTTGGTGAAAAACCATTCGAAACGGAAAGATACATTGGAAAATACCCTTTTAGGGCCGAAGTCCCTCTATAGGGACCAAACCCTACTTGAACCGGAGTCCCCTTGTGTAGCCGCAGCCATCTAGCCGCAGCCAGCGAGCTGCAGCCTCCAAACCGCAGCCATCGGACCGCAATGACTAAGGACTGGAACTACTGAGGACCGAGGCTGCTGAAGACCGCAGCGTTGAACCGCATCCGAACTCACCTCCGGTCCTTCCTGACGAACCCGCCTGCGGTACCAGCTCGGACCGCAGTCCGTTTCCCTTCGGATCCAATTCAGCGACCAAGCCACTCCGGTTCCAAGGCTGCCAAGACCCGAAACCAAGCCTTGACTTCAGATTTCCCATTTTCCACCCGGTTTTCGACTACGACTTCGTTTTAAGCCCGTTTTTCATGATTTTAACGTGGGATTTTCACCAAAATCCATATTTTATCATTTTTAACCCCCAGGACTCTTATTTTATTTATTTATCAAGAATTTATTAATTAAAAATCATTAGTTTATATTAAGAAGATATTAACCCCACAAGTGGGTCAAGTGTGCCCACTTGCCTTCCATGTGTCATCCTCTCAATAGTCCAACCCTATCAACATCACACAAACCAAGGTAAACATCCCTTCAATCTTGCAAATTGCTCCAGCAACATTTATATAAAGAAATCCCTTGAGGATTTCTTGGTTCACTTTGATAAATCCTTCACTTACACACTTCTCATATCACCTCAAGAAAGCTTCTTTCTCTCTACTTTCCACCACCTTGTGCAAGTGTTCTTGAGTTGCTACAACACTTTTTGGTAAGTATTCCATCTAACCTCAAGTGTCATTCCATAATTTCATAACACTCTTGGATCATTAACTCATATCTTAACACCAAAAATCGTTCTTAGGACCATCCAAACTCTCACGTGTTCATCAAGTGCTCTTGACTTGATACTCCTCGTCTTCGACCTTCCACTCTTCCAAGAATCACTCAAGGTGAGTTCATACCCCTACATTTTCTAGTTTTCTTCAGTTTTCAGGGGGGAATACAAGTTAAAACACAAAAACACATTCAAAACTCAACTTGACAGCTTACAACAGAAAAGTTGTGACCTGTTCACGAACTGTTTTACCCAACTTAAACTTAATATTTTTCAAAACTTTATAATATTCAAGTAGTTCAGGTTTATACCTTTAAAATGACTACTTGCACACCTCCATACGATTTTTCTACAATTTATGGTGATTTTTACAAAACTGCCTATCACTGCAGCAACAAAATCCGACCAGGTTGTGAAAATGAACATTTTCACACTAGTTTGAGACCACCAAAAATTATGGGAAAATTTATGAACACAGTAGACACGTTTTCCAAATACTCAGAGTTTGTGGATTCAGTTTTCGACTTACGATGATTTTTCTATAATTACTCAAAAACAGTGACAGTTAAGGGTAAAACTGTCAAATGCATATTTAAGAGTTATTCACACCATGTAACATGTTGAGCAAGGTGTGTAAGCTTTATACTTAGTATTTCCAATGTCCTTTATTTGAAATACATATACATGCGTAACAAGGTTTCATACCATCATACAACACTTTTGATAAACTATAATAAGTATAGTTTTGAACGCTTCATTTGTCAAAGAAAACAATAACATTATCGATTTACAAAACGAACTTTCACTACACACTACGTGAACTCGTTAATGAATATTTGTGAGACATTCTCCTTCGGGGTACTCCAAGTACCACAGAAAAGTCCTTTAGTTATAATCAGAATCTCTTGGAGTGAGAACGTAATAGTTGTGTATAGATCTATACTGGGTCCGACAAACCCGCACCTGAGCTGCTTGCAACAGCTAGACCGGCAGGTCTGTGGTGACAAGTGTCATAACTTCCCGACGCCTGAAGAACGTCGCATTCAAGGCCATCTAGTCTTTAGTATGATTATAACATCTCGCATGGAATATTAACACAACATACAATTCACGGAAATTCTAAGGCTTGTTACAAAGGAGTTTTATTTAAATATAAAACACACACCTAAGTATGACGATTTACTTACACATCCTAGGCCTTGTTTCAATTCAGTTTACAACAAATCTTTTAGAAAATATTGGATTTTCTGGAAACAAACTTGTAACAAACGTTAAGGAAACAACATCCATTTTTATAAAATACTTATGAACTCACCAGCTTTATGCTGATACTCTCTTTTCAAAACAACTTGTATTCTCAGGTAATCAGTAATACAGGTAACCGCAATATTTCTGAAGTCAAGACGCTAAAGCGTAGATTATTTTGCTACATTTTATCATCATATGTAATTTAATTGGAAACATGTATTTTGGAACATGTATTTTGGCAACAATGTAATCTTTTAAATTATATCTATGATGGTTGTGTTTTACTTTCTTCACTATGGTTATGATACTGAGCATGACGTCCTCCGCCCCCGAACGTTTCCACCGTTCTGGTTTGGGGGTGTGACAACAAGTATTAATGTAATGATCATATCCCAATATATCAAAACATTATGTAATAGTTGTTGTTACAATGTTTAAATATCCAAATTCTAAATTCAAACCAAAATCCCATTTCTAGAATAATAAAGTCCTATAGTTGAAGTGTGACCAATCATACCCAACTTAAAAGAATGACTTTGTTAATATGTATGACCAAATTTAATTTCTGTGAATTCTACAAATACTATCATCTGCATATTTGACTTTAGTCTTAGTATAGTTAAAATATCTTGGGGAATATGATTGGTATTATTTCGTGAGATAGAGTCTCTTCGCTTGGTTAAGTATACTCTCAAAGTCACACAAATTTCTATGTGATCCTTGAATGGGAGAAATCAACATAGTTTTTCAATGTACCCATTCATCCAATCAAATTTGATTTTAACTTCAAAAGTAGTAGTGCATTCTTATTTAGTAGATTGTGCTAATACATTTTGCTTGGACCTCATTCCAACAAAACTTACTCTTCATTCCATAATGAAGTCATAATCCAATTATAATTCATACTTATACATATTAATTTTGAAGTCAACATTTTATGTAGTTCTTTACATAAAGATCTTCTTCTAAAATGATTATCTCATGTACATTCTTCTTAATTACTCCTAGAATGTTCTTATAGTCATCCAGTGACTTAACCATGTATTCAATTTGTAACACCCCGACTCCCAGGTATAAAATTTAAAAGCTTAAAGTCATATTCTTGGACCTACTCGACGAGTTGGTTGCCCCCAACTCGTCGTGTAGGAGCGGATCAGGCCGCGTGATTTATGAAGTCTACTCAACGAGTTGGAGGACCCCAACTCGACAAGTAGGAGCTGGAAAATAAAATCCTAATTTTTAGGGTTTGTACCCTATATAAAGGACTTAATCCGCCTCTTGTCGCCTCCCTTACCACTTCATTACCCAGAGAAGAAACCCTAGCCATTATTTGTTGTTCCCTTGTGCTTGTGAGACTAAAAGAGTGCTTTTGGTGCATTTTGTTGAAGAAGTTTGAAGGTTGAGAAGCTTGGAACGAGAAGGACCTTATAGATCCAGCATCTACAACGTTTGGGCATCCATTTGAAGGTAACAAGTTGTTACCTTGATCATTCTAGCATTAGATACCCTTTTTTTTGGTTTAAGGACATTTTTAGTATATTTGTGGAACATTTCGGGTGTTGGTGTCACAACTGGCATTTTTACTAAGAAATTCTACTCTAATGTAATCATTCACCTAGTATAATAACTTGTACTCTAAGCGAATATCCTACTCTATGCTCATTCAAATGCACCTCTCATGTTCAACAAGGAGTCTGAAAACCCTAAAAATCCCAGTTTGAGTCCATATTGGACTAGGATCTCCTTATTGGGCCTAATGGACCAATAAACTTTCAACTTGACTACTATGGGCTCTAAATGAACCCACATTCATAAAACTTAATATTTTGGGCCATAATGAGCCTAAAATGGATTAATTTACCCTAATGGGCCTTATTGGACCATAACAACTCCAATTAACCCTAATGGACCAATAAACCCATCCCTTTATCTTATGTTGGGCCGTAAGTACTTCCAAGGGCCCAATGGGCCGAAAATCTTCTCTATGGACTTCATAATTTCGAACCAAAGAAAGAATTGGGACAAACTAATTCATCCTCCTTCCTCCTAGCCCAAATCTCGGCCCATGTATAAAAAAAAGAGAGAGAAATGGCTAATTAATCCACACCATGACACCTCACTTTTGTTTAAAGGACAACCAAGCTTAATGCATCACATACATCTATACAAGTTCCATATATCCATGCACACTCTTCTCACCCTCTCTCTTCTTGATATCTCGGCCAAGACCAAAGACCACACACACACATACAACATCAAACTCTCTCAAACACTCTCAAGAATCATTCTCCTTCTTTCTTAAAAATCTCGAAATTTTGCTTGTGTTTCAAGAGAGTTTTCACAAGAAAATCATCATTCTTTGGTAAGTTTTACATATCCAAGTTATATAACTCCTTTCTCATGTTAGATAACTCCTGCTAAACAAGCTTATGGTGATCATACTCCTAGAAAACTTCATAAGCTCGAAATCTACATCAAGGTGTTGCTACGAGCAAAAATCTCTTCATTTCTTCTTCAAAACCGAGAACAATAAGCAAAGGTGAGTTCATACCCCATATTTTATATTTTGAATTTTTTTTGGGGGAGAATACAAGTTGTGTTGTGTAGATCTATGTGTGTATGCATGAATATATGTGTTTTTCATGATTTATTTGGTGATTATGTGTTATTTACTTCATAAATCTAAAAATATGTTAAGAATATGAAGTTTATCACTTGGATCTACATGAAAACCTTGAGAAAAGTATGTGTTATCACATATAATACATGTAAACTTGTAGATCTGGGATTTATACTCTTAAAATAGCAAAAACAAGTGTTGTGTACAAACAAGGATAACTTAAACTCAAAAATCAGCCCTTAATAGAAACGTTTTGGTCCAATCTCAAACTGTTTTGACCACCTTAATGGTAGTATTTTTCAAAACTGTTTTACATGAAAAAATTTCAGGTTTATACATTTAAAATGACTACTCTCACGTTTTCATACGATTTTTCTACAATTTTTGGCGAATTTTACAAAACTGTCTATCATATTTGAAATAATCTCAGACCAGCCTGTGAAGGTGGGCAATTTCACACTGGATATAGGCGATTAGAAATTATGAGAAAAATTGTGAACAAAGTAGACAAAATTTTCAAACTTCCAGAGTTTACAGATCCAAATTTCGACTTACGATGATTTTTCTACAAATTTTCCAACAACCGGATCAGAAAAGTCAAAAACCATAAAAATTTGTATTTTCACAAAAATCAAGCCAAAAATGATATTTTTGACAAAAATGGGTTAGAAATGTTATTTTTACCAAAAACTAGCTATAAATACAAAAATTGAGGCATATTGGACAAAAAAATGTAACTTTTATCAAAATTGGCCGAAGGTGTAAATTTTTACAAACAATGGGCTGAAAATGCACTTTTCTGCAAAACTGGACCTTAAATGTCAAAATATATATTTTTGGACTAAAACCATGAATTTCTAGACATTTGGGACAAAATTACAAATTTTTATAAATTATGGACTAAAGTGTCATTTTACAAAACTTTGGGCCTTAATTGAAAATTTTGAAACTTATCGATCAAGAACGTCGTTTTCTCAAAAGAGGAATTTTATATATTCAATTCAGTAAATCTTGAACTAAAACAAATAGCAAAATAATAACAAATGGACGTATTACAACGATAACAAATTTATTGGGCCTAACATTCACATTACGTGGCCGATGGGCCCTAAGGGCCCATTCAAGTGTATGTTGAGCCCAATAATTTCCATGACATGTTTATTGGGCCATGCGACCCATTTACATGTTAATTTGGGCCTGAACTATGTGTCACATGTTTGTTGGGCCTTTGTGGTCCATTTACATGCCTATTGGGCCCAAATTACCCACTTACATGTTATTGGGCATTTGTGATCCATTTACATGCTAATTGGGCTTGGACTGATATTTACATGATTAGTAGATCGTAACTATCCCTTCACATAATTATTGAACTTCGTATACTTATACATGTACCTTTGGATTTGATAACGTACAACATACACGTAAACATTAAACATGGTATGAAAGGTTGAGAATCTAGTGAGACTTGTCGGTTGGCACCTTTGAGTGTACAATCGTAGCCTGTAGTTATAACCAGAGTTTCCTGGAGGGAGAGCGGGAGTTTGTGTATAGATCTATATGGGGTGACCCCCCACGCCTTAGCTGTTCGCTACAGCTAGACTAGGCCAGTCTAGGGCGACAAACCTTACCTATATCAAAACCGACGCCTGAAAACGTCATGACGGGCGAATTAGTCATTATCAAGAATGGTTGTAACGGCTCACTTAGAGACTAACTTCATCAAGGATTTCGGTATATTTATACAAATCTAGACGATACTAAAAACATACATACATCGATACACGGTCTTGGAAATTTTATGATTACGATACTTTTATATTCAGAAAATATCGAATTTTCTGGGATAAATACATTTATACATCACCTTCCACTTACAACAGAAAAATACAGGGTTTCTATCCGGATTACATTTTTGTTTATTTATACATTTCAAAAGCAGTAAACACACGTGCATTAATACTTGATTTTGACACATCATTTTCAAACCACTTTACAGAAAATATCGGATTTTCTGGTGTTTTACGAACTATACAAAACCTTTCAATCAAACATGCTTATGAACTCACCAACATAATATATGTTGACGTTTCAAAATAACTTGTATTCTCAGGGACTCGTTAGGCAGAAGAATCATCAAGAATATGGGATTTTGTTTTGTGTACTGTTAAACATCATCCAGTGAATGTTTTGGTCATGTAACTTAAAGGATTATACTTGATGTAAACAATGGCAGTTGTATTAAATTATGTATGGTGATGATGATGTTATGTTTCATTTATATTCACTGTAATGATAATTCAATTGTTAGTCACACGAGCCCCCGGAGGTTTCCGCCGTCTGGTTCGGGGGTGTGACAGATTGGTATCAGAGCATTGTTTATAGTGAACTAGCATATCTAATCATACATGATATGCAACTATAAATACAATGGGAGTAAACTACTCTGAACATAATAATTAAAATACATACTTATGTGTGCATTTTAGAGTAATAACACAACAAGAACAGTAAAAGTCTTTGGAGGATTTGAACATCGCGATTAAACCCGACCAGTTATGTAGCCGTATTGGGGGTGAATGTAACCTGATCAACTACAGTCATTCAACATACGACCATCATGTGTTCGGGAGTAATCGTTATGGACAATGAATCAAAAACTTACCCTTTAATTATCCAAAGAGCTTATAGAACCAAACCTAAACAAAATTAAAATACAATAGGAGTATTTGGTGTGCTGTTTGTTTCTAGTATTTATACCCCTTCGTGCAATACACTATAGACGGGTATCATTAGCCAGGAAACCCCTATCTCCCTAGTCAGGGAAAAGCAGGGTGGCTCGACCCAGAGGAAGACCCAGAAGGAGAATCAGAGGAAGAACCAGAGGAGGAACATGAAGTGGAACTTGCAAATGGACCCGCCGAGTCAGTAGTGGACCTCGAAGAGGAAGAGCTCGAGGGCAATACCGATGATGCCTCAGATGCAGAATCCGATGACATCAATCCTCCATGCATGGCCAGAGTACCGACTTATCGTATGGGCCCCAGTGGCCCCACGCCTCTTAGGCAATCAATATTGGAGATAGATTCGCCAGCAGGGGATACGACCGCCTTACGGTATGACCCGACATCCTTTCGATCTTAGTCATGGAAGACCAGCTGATCGGGCCTTCCAGTTATGGTCCGGTGCACCCGATACGTTGGCAACCGAGCTCAGAACACCCCCAATAAAATGGACCAAATGCGGACTACTGCGGAAAGAGCTGAGAGACAAACACGAGGAGTGATCGGGGACTCCCAAGCAAGACAGTTAGTTGGGAGGTACGGCTACGAGATACCGAGCGAAAAGTAGCTCGTCTCCGAGGAACATCCACTTCATCAGTACCACCACCAGACACTTTCCGCCATGATTAGGATCAGTATTTCCCCCACTACTATCCGTTATGACTCTCTTTCGTGTACTAAGATGGTACTCACTAATGAAACAACTATTTGTTCTTCTTATTTCGTGTTATTTCATAAATTCACTGATATGCACAACCGAACACCCGAAACCGCTAGATACTCAAGGATCTCGAAACCAAAACAACCTATATACTCTAAGGATAGACGTAATATTCGTGCCAAATCTACGATTTCCTACTACCATCAATGCGTCACAGGGATGTAGATCGAAACATCGTGAATCATACGACAAAACGCAAAGCTATAGAGTACAACCCAAAATGACCATCGTTACTTACGATCTGGCTTATCATCATGCAGCAGGAAAATGACATCCCACAGAAATAACAAGCACACCCGCAAGACACCGTTCCTGCAGATGGACTCTGCTACATTCTAAGCTGCTGTAATAGCGGCAGTAACCGCTGCTATGGTACAAATCAACGCAAACAACACCAATAGGGGTGGGAATAGCATCGACAACTCCAACCGAAGGAACGAGCACGAAACCAACAAGTGACAGCTTATCAAAGCGCTCCAAACCTCAAGCTTAAGAGCAGGAAGCGAAAGTCAGGAAGTAAGAGAAAGGGACAGCCAACTAAAAGGTTCTCGAAGAAGCAACATGTTGTTGCTGTCCATGTGACCATGACCCCTACTAGATCAACACCAGCGAGACCATATGCTGGAAGCCTTCCAAAATGCAACCAGTGCAATTTCCATCACAAGGGAGCCTGCCGGGAGCCGTATTGTAAGAGATGAAAACGAAAGAGTCACACCACCAAATACTGTAGAACTTATCCACGATAGAAGCAACAGCCGAACAACAACAACAACAATCGCAACAACCGTAACAACAACACCAATGCTGGGACCAGTCACACCTGCTATGGGTGTGGAGGAACCGGTCATTTCAGACGCTACTGCCCCAAAGCCAACAACCAGGGGGCAGAAGGATCATGAAGAGTCCTGACTGTTGACTTTGACCGTTGACTTTGACTTTGACCAAGGGTTGACCAGTTTGACTTCTGGGGGTATTTTGGTAATTTGGGAATTTATGGTAGTGGATCATTGGTGGATGTAGGTGTTGGAGTTGGAGTTGTATTTGGAGGAGTTTGACATTATCATTCCGAGCTACTTATGAGGTGAGTTGTCCTCACTATACTAACAGGGTCGAAGGCATCAATGCCGACCCTTTTCGGATTTGTATCCGGGTTTATTGCATGATATGCTTATTGATTTACATCCTGGTAGTTAGGATGGTGATATGCTTAGTGACATGGTTGGGTCGGTATCCTGGTATATAGGATAATGCTATTTTAGTGACCGGTTAGGTCTGTATCCTGGTTATAGGATGTTGCTATGATTAGTGATCTGTTAGATCAGTTTGACTGTTATATATGCTAGCGTATGATATTTACGTGCACATGATGTTTTGATTTTGGGGTTGGGTTCAGGCGGACCTACTTTGTGCCGAAGGCCAACATACCCAAGGCGGACCAGAGAGACTACAAGCCCGGGAGGGTATACTAGTCAGGCCGAAGGCCCGACGAGCGTTCCGGATAGGATGAAGGCCCTGCAAGGCGATCCAGACGTTCCGAAGGCTCGGAGAGCGGTCCAGATATGCCAGTTAAGAACTTAATTAAGAACTTGTAGCCTGAGAATGTTTGGTTTGGCCTTATTTCTTGTTCTTGTCTGATTAAGGGCTTAAGGTAGGATCAGGTATTCGAAAGTATATAGGGTCCAGCGTTATGTATGGATAGCATACACAAGTGCTGTGGGGGTGGGTGGAAGTTTCATGGGTGGGTTGTGCGAGGTCAGTTGGCCATTTATGAGATATTTGGCATTCCTCTAGGAGTGAGGATTGAGCGCTCGCCATGTTTATGTATATTGTTAGGGCGTTGTGATGATACTTGAGACAAATATGGGTAGGTGTGGAAGGTAGTATGGGCTCGTACTATTGAAAGCACATGACTCATACGCGTAGCAAGGAAGTCACAACCCCTAGGGTTTAGTTGGGAGTTGATTCCCCATTGTTTATGCGGATTATCTGATATTTTACCGGTGTACTTTCAGTATGGTGGTTACGTGACGCTTTGTGACTGGATCCGGAGTAGGATCGGGAGATGGCGGTCAGGAGGGACCGGCAGTGCCTGAGGTTGTTGGTCAGATGAGGTCAGATGAGCTGGACGCCAAGATTCGAGAGATCCTGCATGATGAGGTTGCTACTCTGTTCTGGGCATAGCTGCCAGAGATGTTTGGGTCTATTAAGAGCGCCATGGTTGAGTATTTCGACGAGCGCTATGCAGCCCTTGCTGAGACGGCTTCCGCATCAGCTACAACAGCTGTAACAACGGTACGGGGAGGAGCTGGTCGGTCTTTTCACCACCGGGACTTTGATAACATGAAGCCCCCGATATTTGATGGGACTCAAGATCCGATCAGAGCCATGAGGTGGTTGTCTGACGTGGATGGGTGTTTCTTCACATGTTCATGTCCTACTGACCAGAAGGTCAGATGTGCCTTGAACCTGCTGAGGTCCGGGCAAAGGACTGGTGGAGGTTGATGGCTGGGTCTTACACTGATGATCAGAGAGCTACAGTTACTTGGGAGCAGTTCAGGGATATGTTCCGCGCTCGCTAAATTCCACGGGTCGAGTGGGAACGGTTAGCTCCGGAGTTCTTGGAATTGAGACAGGATGGTGAGACGGTGACGGAGATCATCCGTATGTTCACGGACAGGGCGATGTTTTGCCCAGAGTTTGCTTCTGAGCAGGCTCATATGACACGTTATCTGAGCATGCTCAAGACTAACATCCGTCAGTTTGTTGCTAGCCAGCGATGTGATACTTTGCTGGAGTTGCAGGAGGCCGTTAGGCGGCGGGAGCTTGAGATTGAGTTACAGCTGAGAGAGCAAAGGAAGGCCCCGACGTAGTCACAGCCGGCACCAAAGTGGTCTAAGACCGCTGATTTCAGGTCAGGAGGACAGTAGGGCTGCACTTATAGCAAGTACGGGAAGGGTCACTCGGGGGTTTGGAGATCAACCAGCGTATGCTGCAAATGCGGCAGGGAGGGGCATTTTGCGAAGTATTGTCTCTAGACAGCCCCAGTTCAGGATATGAGGATCTGCTACCACTGCCATCAGGTTGGTCACATGAAGACCAACTGTCCACAACTCGCTGCCAGGCCGGCGCAGGCTCCAGCGCCAGCTACACTGAGGATTACTGACGGGATTCAGGGTAGAGCAGCGCCCACGAGGGCTAAGAGACGTGCCTTCCATCTTACAACAGAGAAGGCCAGGGCATCACCAAACGTGGTTGTTGGTATGTTTCTATCCCTTATCTTACTACTTCTATATGTTTTATGCTTATATGTTTGTACCTGTGATTAGGTACGTTTTTAGTGAACTCCTTACGTGCTTTGGTATTATTCGACTCGGGTGCGAGTAGGTCGTTTATGTCTCACTCATTCAGTAGGGAGTTTGGTTTGTCCGTTGCGAGTCTTTATCGCCAAAGAACACGGGGTTTCCGCTTCTTTAGTTTATCGGGGTTGCGTGTTGGAGATCTTCGGGGTATCTTTCCCAATAGACTTGATTCCGATTCCCATGGGGGATGTATGTGTGATCGTGGGTATGGACTGGCTTAGTCGTTTCGGTGCCATGATCGAGTGCGAGTGTCACAACTAGCATTTTGGCTAGGAAATTCTAGTCTCATGTAAACCTTCTCTACTGTGATACTTGTAACCCTAATTTTATAGTGTAACCCATGCTCATTCAATGACAACAAACTTAATCAACATTCTTCAGTAAAGCTCAAAATCTTATACAATACATCTCTTATAGTCAATTATGTGTTGAAAACCCTAAAAATTCCGGTTCAAGTTTAATATGAACTAGGATTCTCTTATTGGGCCTAATGGACCAATAAACCTTCAACTTGACTATCTTGGGTATAGAAACCCTAATTGGGCTCTAATTAGACCCACACTTGTAAAACTTTAGCATTTTGGGCCATGTGGACCTAAAAGGGCTCTCCTATCCCTAATGGGCGTTGTTGGGCCATAAATGATTCCATTAGTCCTAATGGGCCGCAAAATTCCTATTGGACTTCTATTGGGCCGTAAACCCCCCCTAAGGGCCCAATGGGCCTAAAAATATTATTAGGCTTCCAAAAATTTAAACAAGGCCAATAATGGGCCCAAATCATTTCATCCTCATCTCTCTTTAGCCCAATTCTCGGCCCACTATGCGTAAACAAAAACAAAGAGAAAAAGGGAATTTATTTGCAAGTGACACATCATTGTTGCATGGTGGATTTCCATGCAACATCACCTCACATCTCTCTGTTTTCTTTATATTCGGCCGAGACCCCCCCCCCCCTCTCCACATCTCACTTCAAAATTATTCAAACTCCCTCTCAAATCCTCTCAAGCTCAAGGAGAAACCCTCTCATTTCCTTTGGCATTTTTCGTGATCTTGGGTGAGACTCAAAGAGTTTTTCATCAAGCATCATCTACTTGGTAAGTTGTCATCATACATATGTCATTGATTTCCATTTTAAGCCAAGAACACCCCCTTACATGGTTCATTTCGTGTTCTAGCTCCCTAGGACCATCTATGTTCGAAAATATTCTATAAAAGCTTCCTAGGGACGAGATCTTCCCACATCTTCATCAAAAATCAAATCCAAACCTCAAGGTGAGTTCATACCCCCTTGTTTTCGATTTTACTTTTTTTTTGGGGGGGGGGAATACAAGTACATATATGTAGATCTATGTATTAGTGCATGTTATGTGTGATTTTCTTGGTTTATGTTGTGATTACATGATGAAATATGATAGATCTCGAAATCCATAACAAAAGATTATGAAATTTACAAACTATAACACTTTACACACCATAACATGGGAGTAAAAGTGTACATATGTGATGATTGTTGGAAAAATGAAACAAAATCTTGAAATAGGGCCATTTTCGAGAAATAAACAAAAAGATGAGATTTTTATGACACTTTCGATTTTACAAGAACTAAAAGAGTCACTTTTATGCAAAAATGAGTTTCTATGATATTCTTGGGAGTAAAAGGGCCAAAAATGCAATTTTTTTGAATATTGGGCCATAAAAATGGGCTTTTCGGTTTTATTGGGCCTAAAATGTAAAAATCTCGAATTTTATGGAGTAAATCGTCATTTAACTCAAGTTTCATTCCAAAATGTAAACCTACGGTTT
Organism: Lactuca virosa; assembly: GCF_052849685.1. Classification (NCBI taxonomy): domain Eukaryota; kingdom Viridiplantae; phylum Streptophyta; class Magnoliopsida; order Asterales; family Asteraceae; genus Lactuca; species Lactuca virosa. The sequence goes on along the minus strand of NC_136433.1, from coordinate 299,769,624 downwards.
CATGGGTTAAAAATGAAAATTTTCCAAAACTTGGGCCAAAAACGTAATTTCTATGAAAAGTGAGATAAAAATGTAAATTTTTATATTCATGGGCCGAAAATGTCATTTTTATAAAACTTGAGTCGAAAAGTGTCATTTTATTTAAAAATGGGCTGAAAATGTAAATCCTTACAACAATGAGCCGAAAATAATATTTTATATATATTTTGGGCCAAAAATGTCAATTTCTATAAAAATGGGCCAAAAATAATATTTTTATATATTTGGGCCATAAATGTAAATTTCATGATATTGGACCTAATATATTCATTACATGTCTATTTGGGCCTTTGTGGCCCGTTTACATGTTTGGTGGGCAAATCATGTTTATTACATGTTAATTTGGGCCTTTGTGACCCATTAACATGCTTAATGGGCCCAGTCTATACATCACATGCTTAGTAGGCCATAGCTGCTCTCTTACATGTCTGTTGGGCCTTATACATTCATATACCTATTTTCTGGGCTTTGCAAATCTTAACTATATATACGAAAACATTATACATAGCGTAATTCAATACTCGCGTGAAAACAATTAATGATCTAGTGAGACATGTCGGTTGACACCTCTAGAGTGTATGATCGTAGCCTGTAGTTATAACCAGAATCTCCTGGAGAGAGAGCGAGAGTTTGTGTATAGATCTATACGGGGTGACATCCCACACCTGAGCTGTTCGCTATAGTTAGACTAGGCTAGTCTAGGGTGACAAACCATACCATAAATCAAATCGGCGCCTAAGAACGACACGACATGCGAACTCGTCAAAAATCAAGTATGGTTAAAACGGCTCACTTAGAAATCCTCTCCAACATAATTTTATAGAATACCTACAAAATCTTGTGGATACAAAAACATACATATACTGTTATTCGGTCTTAGGGTTGAGACCACAACACTTTTATAAACAGGAAATATCGGATTTTCTGGGGTAATACCCGTTAAACAATATCTTTTACGTACTATAGAAAATACATGGTTTTTATCTGGATTACATTTTTATACATTCCAAATACAGAAAACACACATGCATTAATACTTGATTTCGATACATCATGTTCAAACCATTTTCAGAAAATATCGGATTTTCTGGTGTTTACAAACGATTCAAAACTTTTCATTCAAATATGCTTATGAACTCACCAACATTATATATGTTGACGTTTTTCAAAATAACTTGTATTCTTAGGGAATCGTTAAGCAGAAAGGCCAGCAGGAAATGGTGGAATTTGTTATATTTTGTTATCATCATACATTAAATATTTTGAACATGTAATTTATGATATTGTACTTGATGTAAACAATGCTGGTTGTATCTTGATATGTATGATGATGGTGTTGTCTTGTTTCAATTATATACAATTGTGATGATATTACAAGATGAAGTCACGCGCAAGCCCCCGGACGTTTCCGCCGTCTGGTTCGGGGGTGTGACAGTTGGTATCAGAGCATTGTTTATAGTGAACTGGCATATCTAATCATACTTGATATGCAAATATAAATACAATGGGACTAAAACACTTTGAATAAAATGCATACCTAGGTATACATTAAAACAATAACACTAAAAGTCTCTGGAGGAAATGGAACACTGTGATTAAACCCGGGAAGTTATGTAGTCATATTGGGGATAAATATAGCCTGATCAACTATATTTATTCAAAATATGATCAACATGTATTTGGGGGTAATCATGGCGGGAAATTGACCTAGAAGCTTACCTTGTATCCAAAACTTCTTAGGAACTCAAACACAAATAATTAAAATACTATAGGAGTATTTTGGAAATACTATATGCATACATTTTTTTTTCTTACAACGTCTTACACCCCTCGTGCAGACTCTATGGCCGGATTTCATCATCTTGGAGATCCCTATTTCCCCAATCAGGTAAATGGTGGATGGTTAGAACATGAGGAAGAACCCGAGGAAGAACCAGAAGAAGAGCATGAAGAGGAGCCCGTGGAAGGACCGCCAGAACCGATAGCCGACTCGGACGAGGAGGAGGCAGAGGGCAACGACACATATGACTCAGACACGGGGTCCGAAGTCATCAATCCTCCGTACATGGCCAAGGTGCCCCCATACTAGATGGTCCCTAATGGACCTACGCCCCCATGGGCACACGACATCTGGAGATGGAGCCGCCAGCAAGGGGTGCGACCCCTATTTGGTATGAACCGGGACTACTACGACCTGAGTCACAGTGGAGCCGCCGACCGAGCCTTTCCTGTGATAGTGAGGATGACTCACAACATCGGTGAGCAGACGCAGGCTACCGCTGGCCAGATGGTGGCCATGAGAGCCGCAATGGAACGCACGGAGAGGATGACACACGAGGTAGTCAGGGACTACCAGGCGCGTCAGGCCATTTTGGAAGCCCGACTTCAGGATGCCGAGCGCCACCTGGCTAGACTTCAGGGCGCATCCACCTCATCGTCAGCACCACCAGACCCACCCCGTCGCGACTAGTACCTGTTCATGTACTATCGTTACGATGTTTTACTCTATGTACTATCGACCATATGTTTAAGTGATTACACTACTCATAGGGTCGTCATGCTGTCGGATCATATGTTTCCCCATGTACTGTATGCCTTTTGGAAAATTTTCATGTATTAAAAACGATTATTATTAATGGAAATACTCTATGTTTTATCGTGATGTTGTTATCTGCTATGTGTTTTATTTCCTTGTTTTATGTTAATACATGGAATCACTTAGATGCACAAATCGATTCGCCGAGTCTGTGCCATTCTAAACTGGGAATGTGATATGTACTCAACATCTTTCCGTTCTTTGACAGAAAGATGCCTTAAAGACCAAACCGTGGAAACAACGCAACAACGACCCCACCAGAAATAAACTCAGTTGCATTCCAAGACCAGTGTCCGCTGCGGTCACTGCAGCACTTGCGCATATTCGCAATGGAAACAACGGAGAAGGCAACAGACAGGGAACCAGAAGCACAAATCAAGGAATAAACCACAGAACCACAGGAACATGCACCTACAAGGACTTCACCAACGCCAAACCTTGAACCTTCAACGGGACGGGAGGCGTAATAAGCCTGAAACGATGGATAGAGAAGGTGGAATCAGTGTTTGAAATCTGTGGATGTCCGGATGGGTGCAAGGTCATGTTTGCGGCCTGCACATTCGTTGATCAAGCTCTCTCCTGGTGGAATGGTCACGTAGAGGCCATGACACTCTCGGTGGCAAACGCGATGCCATGGGAGGAGCTTAAGGAAATGTTGTTGGCTGAATACTGTCCAAGGGGAGAAATCTAGAAAATGGAACAAGAACTGTGGAACCTCACGGTTCAAAACTCCGACATCAATGTATACATATCAAGGTTTAGTGAGCTGTCTCTCTTGTGTCCCGGAATGATCACATCTGAAGGGAAGAAGATCGAGAGATTCATATGGGATTAGCCACACCAATCCAAGGGAATGTAATTGCAGTAAACCCTGAGACGTATGATAGTGCAAAGAGGCTGGCCAAGAAATTGTACGATCATAGCAACAAAAAGGGTACCAAGGAAGGAGAAGCGGAAGTTAAGTGTTAGGGTACAAAGTCACTCTTGGATGTAGTGTTTTAGGCTTACCCTCTTGTATGTGTAAATGGGTTGAGTCTTTCCTATAAATAGGAAGTGAGTGACTCCTATTATGTAAGGAACCATTTGGAGTGTTAGACTAGAGAGAGAAATTATGTACAAACCCATTTGTATATCCTTTCTAGATCTAATATGAGCTTACACAGATTTATTTACTCCTTGTGTTCTTGAGTTTACATGATGATTCACTAGATCTTTTCTAATTCCGCACATGCCATCATAATCAACATCACTACAATTGGTATCAGAGCGGGTGCTCTTGATTTGATCAAGAATTGATCCATGGTGGCAATCTTGATTTGGTGAATCTTTTTGATCTTTGATCTTTGTGATTTAGAGAGTTTTTGGATTCTAGAAATCGAATTCATCTTTGATTCTATTCATAATTCGATTTTCTTCACTAGAATTCAAGTGATTTTTACTTTCTCTCTCTAGAAAACCCATTCAAAATCACTTTCTCTCTCTAGAAATTTTCAAGTTCTTGTAATCATGGAGAAATGGATGATACATAGTAAAGATGTTCAATGTGAATGCACTTTTGAATATCTTCTTTATAGCTTGACTGTTGGATTGAAAAGTGAATGTGATATCGTTGTAAATGGAAAAAAGAATGAAGTTGGAGAATTAATTAGTTGTCCAATTTTTCAAACCAAATATTTGTTTGATCGTTTGGTTACAACATATCAAAAGAGACGGAGAAATAAGAAAGAAAGTGAAGTCATAAAAGGAATCGTGCTGAATGCAAATATGGAAGCAATAAACTTGAATATTATGCAAATTGTCGTGAAGCTCGGGAAGGTGTTCTTGATGATGATCATGATGTTCAAGAAAAAGGAGTTCAAGTTGATTCTTATGATGAAAAAGTTTTTTGCTCGATTGGAGTTCAAACCGATGATATTTTGTGTTCTTGTGATTCGTTTGAAGGAATGATTCCTTATCGGAAGTCGGTGATCCAAGAAATTCACAAGTATCAAACTCCAAAAGATTTGATTCAAACTAAAAAAGTTGAAGTTGTGGAAAGTGGTTTTGTTCATGAAATCAAATCTTCAAGATGCAAAAATTTGAGAAAGAAAAAGAAGAAGAGGATTAAACGTAATAACAAGCGGGTTTACTCACAAAAATCGTCAAATGTTGTAAAGTCGAAATCTGTTAAACAAATTTGGGTTCCAAAGCAACAATCTCCAAAGGTTGCATTGAATTTGAAGTCAAAACTCAAAAGTGTTGGTGGTTCTTTTGAAGATGTTCTTGGTTTGACGATGAACACGAAGAACGAGTTGTACATCACACATAATGGGTGGTACAATGTTCAAATTGGAGATTTTCTCGTTCCAACAAAAGAACCAAGATCTTCTAAATTCGATTCGTTCGTTGAAATGGAACTCGATTCGTCAAAAAGGTTCTCAAATTCCCAAATGGATTCCAAAACGTCCATGATTTCGATTCATATTTTTAGTTTTTCATTTTTGATCGATTTGCCTCATTGGATCAAATCCGTTTCAACCACTTTGATTGATCCAATTATTTTTGTTTAGATCAAAACCAAATTCAACTCATTTTGTTTAATCTTGAATTTTACTGTTCATCAAATTCGAGTATTGTTCAAAGCTCAATCCTAAACATTTGTTTAATTTCACTGTTCATAAATCCAAATTTTGAGCCCAAATGTTAAATCACTTACTGTTCATCGATCATTTCTAAAGCCCAAAAATTAGATGAAGTTGTTTATCAAACAATTGTCCACACCAATTCTACTATCGTCTTCACAGATCGTGTCGCTGGTCATACATCACTTTCATCATTTCTTTTTTCTTCAGTTATGTTCTAATAATCTGAAGTCTTGATCAATTTTTCCTTTGTTATTCATCTTTGAAATCGGTTAATCCTTTTACGATTTTCGAAATTCATGATCAACTTGATTAAATTGATCTTATTATTGTGTTAATTGTATTTGAGAATCTTATTCTGGGTGAAGAACAAATGATGAACAAAATGAAATCGATGATTTGATGATTAGATTTGTTGGCTGTGGAGAAAAGAAGTCAAAATAGAGTTCGACAGTTGAAGAATCGATTGAAATCAAAGCTTGATTCAACATGTCTGACACGACTTTCAATTGATTTTGGTTTTATTGTTCATCTGTTGGATTTTAGAATCGAATGACTTGGGGTTATCGATTGTCAATTGCTTTGAGTTGCGAATGTTGAATGTTCTTTGAATCGATGTTTGATTGAAGAAAGTCAAACTCAAAAGTCAAAATCGTTTTTGTGTGTTCGTTCAATGTGAGACTGATTTAGTTTGGAATCGAGAATCAAATGTCGACTGGTATTACTTGATGATGGTTCGACTTTGTGATTGAAATTGATTATGGAGTCGAATTTATAGTCAACTGATGTATCGATTTTGACTATTTTGGCATTTGACTGTGGATGGACAGAAAACGAAGGGGTATTTGAATGAAGAACGGGAATCGAATGGTGATTGAGAACTTGATAAAGAATCTATTTCGAATGGTTTGGAAATCAAATAGTTGATTTTGGATGTTGAGCAGTAGGAATAGAAAGAAAATAGTTGAGCAGTAGGAAGTTAAGAAAGAAGGTGAGAACAAGAAGGGGAAAAACAACAAGCGGAAGGGAAAACAAAATTCTGAATCATCAAAGAAACAACAAACTGTTACTGTCCATGCTGCTACTCAAGCTACCACAACACCACATGCTCCAGCCTCATCCACACCAAATAATCCCAAGCAATACTCAGGGACCCTACCTAAGTGCAACAAATGCAATTTTCACCATCAAGGAGAATGTAGAGAGATGCACTCCACAAGCTGCAACCGAAAGGGTCACACTGCAAGGTACTGCAGAACATATCCGCAACAAAACCAATAGTCAAACAACAACAACAACAACAACAACAACAACAACAATCCTGGGGCCAGTTACACCTGCTATGGTTGTGGAGAAACCGGCCATTTCCGGTGCAACTGCCCCAAAGAAAACAATCAGGGGGCAGGAGCAGCAGGAAGAGTGTTGACAATGGGTCAGGGCGAAGCAGTGAAGGACCCAACAGTTGTTACTGGTACGTTCCTACTTAACAACTCGTATGCATGCATCTTAGTTGATAGTGGGGCGGAGCGAAGTTTCGTTAGTAATAAATTCAAACACTTACTAAATCAACAACCCTAGAAGCTCAACGAAGCCTTCACGGTGGAAGTGGCTAATAGGAAAACTGAAACAACCAAAGATATCTATGTAGGGAGCACATTAACACTAAACAATCACTCCTTTCAAATAGACTTGATGCCAGTAAATATTAGGAGTTTTGATGTGATAATCGGCATGGATTGGTTAAGCCCCCACCATGCTGATATTATGTGTTGCGAGAAGGCCGTTCGCCTTCATCTCCCCAATCACGAAACCCTATTAATCTATGGCGCCAACCTTCGCCTTATCTCGTGCATCAAGGTACAAAAGTGCCTACACAAGAAGAACTACATATTCCTCGCTCATGTGGTGGATAAGACCAAAGAAGAAGTAAACATTCAAGACATTCCAGTGGCATGTGACTTCCCGGAAGTATTTTCAGAAGATATTCCGGGAATACCCCCAGAAAGACAGGTTGAAAATCCGAATCGACCTAGTACCAGGAGCCACACCAATTGCCAAATCACCCTACAGGTTGGCTCCCGCCGAAATGCAGGAGTTATCCAGCCAATTAAGCGATCTGCTGAGCAAAGGGTTCATCCGACCAAGCTTCTCACCCTGGGGAGCTCCGGTCTTGTTTGTCAAGAAAAAGGACGGATCCTTTAGAATGTGCATCGATTATAGGAACTAAATAAGCTTACCATAAAAAATGGGTACCCACTTCCTCGAATCGATGATCTATTTGACCAGCTTCAAGGAGCTAATTATTTCTCAAAAATAGATCTGAGATCCGGTTATCATCAACTCCGAGTTCGGGAAGAGGATATTCCCAAAACTGCTTTTTAAACACGATACGGTCATTACGAATTTGTCGTGATGCCCTTCGGTCTAACAAATGCCTCCGCTGCATTTATGGACCTCATGAATCGAGTATGCCGCCCATTTCTTGATAAGTTCGTGTTCGTCTTCATCGATGATATTCTCATTTATTCTCGAAGCAAAGAAGAGCATGGTCAACATATCCGCAAAATCTTGGAAACCCTAAGAGCTGAAAGACTTTATGCGAAGCTTTTCAAATGCGAATTCTGGATCCGCAGTGTAAACTTTTTGGTTCATGTAGTCAGTAAGGAAGGGATTCACATAGATCCTTCCATGATAAAGGCCATTGAAGGCTGGGCTATCCCGAAAACCCAACAGAAATCCGTCAATTCTTGGGTCTCGCAGGCTACTACCGGAGGTTTGTCAAGATTTTCTCTAAGATAGTCAAACCCTTTACCACGTTGACACAAAAGGGTGTGTCTTTCAACTGGACAGAAAAGCAAGAAACCGCCTTCCAAACCCTGAAGCGAGCCCTTTGTAGTGCACCAGTGCTATCCTTACCAGAGGGAACCGGAGATTTCGTGGTCTACTGCGATGCTTTGAATCAAGGGTTAGGCTGTTCCCTCATTCAACGCGGAAAGGTGATAGCGTATGCATCCAGGCAACTAAAGACACACAAAGTAGATTACACCACTCATGATCTCGAGCTGGGAGCGGTGGTCTTCGCCCTAAAGATTTGGAGGCACTACATATACGGTACTAAGTGCACCATTTTCACCGACCACAAAAGCCTCCAGCATATTCTGAATCAGAAGGAATTAAACATGAGGCAACGAAGATGGGTTGAGCTGCTAAATGATTACGAGTGCGAGATTAAGTACCACCCGGGTAAGGCTAATGTGGTAGCCGATGCCTTGAGCAGAAAAGAATATTCAGGTCGCCGAGTGAAAACCTTAACAATAACAATCCAATCCCACCTAACCTCGCAAATCAAGGAAGCCCAAACAGATGCATTGAAGCCGGAGAACGTCGCAAATGAAACGCTGCGTGGGATGGATAAGAACTTTAAAGTCAAGGAGCACGGAGCTTATTAATTCATGAACAAAATCTGGGTCCCTAAACATGGAAAATTCAGAGAAATGATAAGTAACGAAGCCCACAAGACGTGATATTCCATCCATCCGGGTTCGGATAAGATGTACCTGGACATAAAGCAGCATTATTGGTGGCCAAATATGAAGGCAGAAATCGCCACTTATGTGGTCAAGTGTCTCACTTGTGCCAAGGTGACAGTGGAATACCAAAAGCCCTCGGGACTATTGCAACAGCCATCGATACCCGAGTGGAAATGGGAAAGGATTACTATGGACTTTGTGACCAAATTACCAAAGACAGCAGACATATTGGATGCTCTCTGGGTAATCGTCGATAGGTTAACAAAATCCGCTCATTTTCGGCCAATAAAAGAAACTTACAAGATGGAAAGGGTGACGTGAATCTACATCAAGGAGATCGTAAGACTTCATGGAGTGCCAATGTCTATTATCTCGGATCGAGATAGTAGGTTTACCTCATGGTTTTGGCAGTCACTTCAGAAGGCAATGGGAACACAATTGGACATGAGCACTGCTTATCACCCTCAAACCAATGGCCAAAGTGAACGAACCATACAAACACTCGAGGACCTGCTACGAGCTTGTGTGATTGACTTCGGCAAGTCGTGGGATACCCACTTTCCCTTGGTTGAATTCTCATACAACAAGAGTTATCACACGAGCATCAAGGTTGCTCCTTTTGAGTCTCTTTATGGTCGTAAATGCAGACCGCCTCTATGCTGGGTTGAGGTGGGTGACACCCAACTAGCGAAAGGACAATCACCAGACAACACTCTCACAGGGCCAAAGATCATTCGGGAAACGACCGAAAAGATAATCCAAATTAAAGCCCGACTTGAAGCATCATGAGACCGACAGAAGAACTATGCTGACAAACGGCGAAAGCCTCTGGAATTCCAAGTTGGAGACCGGGTACTATTAAAAGTCTCTCCCTGGAAAGGAATGATTCGCTTTGGGAAACGGGTAAAACTGAACCCGCGGTACATCGGACCGTCGAGATTCTTGCCCGAATTGGTCCGGTAGCCTATAAGCTGTAACTACCTTCAGAGCTCGACAATGTACACCCCGTGTTCCACGTCTCGAATTTAAAAAAGTGCTTATCAGATGAAACTCTTGTCATTCCTTTGGAAGAGATCTAGATAAACGAGAATATCCTGTTCGTCGAAGAACCAGTCGAGATATTGGATAGGGAAGTGAAGCGTACGAAGCAGAGCCGCATTCCGATTGTGAAGGTTCGATGGAACGCTAAGCGTGGACCGGAATTCACATGGGAACGCGAAGACCAAATAAAGCAGAAGTAGCCTCATCTATTCTCTCGTTCTTGAGTCCATCTTTCAAAAGAATTTCAGGACGAAATTCTCTCTAACGGGGGGATGATGTCACAACTAGCATATTAGCTAGGAAATTCTAGTCTCATGTAAACATTCTCTGCTGTGATACTTGTAACCCTAATTTTATAGTGTAACCTATGCTCATTCAATGACAACAAATTTAATCAACCTTCTTCAGTAAAGCTCAAAATCTTATACAATACATCTCTTATAGTCAATTATGTGTTGAAAACCCTAAAAATTCCGGTTCAAGTTTATTATGAACTAGGATTCTCTTATTGGGCCTAATGGACCAAAAAAGCCTTCAACTTGACTATCTTGGCCATAGAAACCCTAATTGGGCTCTAATTAGACCCACACTTGTAAAACTTTAGCATTTTGGGCCATGTGGACCTAAAAGGGCTCTCTTATCCCTAATGGGCCTTGTTGGGCCATAAATGATTCCATTATTCCTAATGGGCCGCAAATTTCCTATTGGACTTCTATTGGGCCGTAAACCCCCCTAAGGGCCCAATGGGCCTAAAAATATTATTAGGCTTCTAAAAATTTAAACAAGGCCAATAATGGGCCCAAATCATTTCATCCTTATCTCTCTTTAGCCCAATTCTCGGCCCACTATGCATAAACAAAAACAAAGAGAAAAAGGGAATTTATTTGCAAGTGACACATCATTGTTGCATGGTGGATTTCCATGCAACATCACCTCACATCTCTGGGCTTTGCAAATCTTAACTATATATACGAAAACATTATACATAGCGTAATTCAATACTCGCGTGAAAACAATTAATGATCTAGTGAGACATGTCGGTTGACACCTCTAGAGTGTATGATCGTAGCCTGTAGTTATAACCAGAATCTCTTGGAGGGAGAGCGAGAGTTTGTGTATAGATCTATACGGGGTGACACCCCACACCTGAGCTGTTCGCTATAGTTAGACTAGGCTAGTCTAGGGTGACAAACCTTACCGTAAACCAAACCGGTGCCTAAGAACGCCACGACAGGCGAACTCGTCAAAAATCAAGTATGGTTAAAACGACTCACTTAGAAATCCTCTCCAACATAATTTTATAGAATACCTATAAAATCTTGTGGATACAAAAACATACATATACTATTATTCGGTCTTAGGGTTGAGACCACAACACTTTTATAAACAGAAAATATCAGATTTTCTTGGGTAATACCCGTTAAAAAAATATCTTTTACGTACTACAGAAAATACAGGGTTTTTATCTAGATTACGTTTTTATACATTTCAAATACAGAAAACACACATTCATTAATACTTGATTTCGATACATTACGTTCAAACCATTTTTAGAAAATATCGAATTTTCTGGTGTTTACAAAAAATTCAAAACTTTTCATTCAAATATGCTTATGAACTCACCAACATTATATATGTTGACGTGTTTCAAAATAACTTGTATTCTTAGGGAATCGTTAAGCAGAAAGGTCAGCAGGAAATGGTGGAATTTGTTATATTTTGTTATCATCATACATTAAATATTTTGAACATGTAATTTATGATATTGTACTTGATGTAAACAATGCTGGTTGTATCTTGATATGTATGATGATGGTGTTGTCTTGTTTCAATTATATACAATTGTGATGATATTACAAGATGAAGTCACGCGCAAGCCCCCGGACGTTTCCGCCGTCTGGTTCGGGGGTGTGACAGCGAGGCTCAATGAGTGGTAGTTCGAACCCCAAGTGGGGGAGAACTGATTGTCTACGGCGAGGGCACCAGATTGGGATCAAGATTTTGTTCAGCTGTCAGGGCTCGGCCGTACCTTCAACACGGGTGTGCGGGTTATCTAGTGTATGTGGTGAATACGCGGGCCAGGGATTAGGGCTCGGTTTTAGAGGTTCCAGTGGTAAGGGAGTTCGCTGACGTGTTTCCGGAGGAGTACCCGGAGTGCCTCCGAAGAGGCAGGTCGAGTTTAGGGTCAACCTAGTGCCAGGTGTGGCCCCTATCGCCAAGGCGTCGTACCGGTTGGCACCACCAGAGCTGCAAGAGCTGTCATCGCAGCTGCGGGAACTACTGGGAAAGCAGTTCATTCGTCCAAGCAGTTCTCCGTGGGCAGCGCCGATACTCTTCGTATGGAAGAAGGATGGTTCACACCGGATGTGCATTGACTACCGAGAGTTGAACAAGTTGACGGTGAAGAACTGTTATCCACTGCCGAGGAAAGATGATCTTTTCGATTAGTTGTAGGGAGCATCTTGGTTCTCCAAGATAGACCTGAGGTCCGGGTACCATCAGGTCAGGGTTTGGGAGGAGGACATGGAGAAGACCGCATTTCAGACTCGTTATGGACATTACGAGTTCGTGGTGATGCCGTTTGGGCTCACCAATGCACCGACAGTGTTTATGGACCTGATGAATCGGGTTTGCAGACCGATGCTCGATCGCTCGGTCATCGTGTTTATAGACGATATCTTGGTGTACTCCAAGAACCGAGAACAACATGAGGAGCATCTACGGGAGCTATTGGGAGTCTTGAGGTGAGAACGGTTGTATGCCTAGTTCTCGAAGTGCGACTTTTGGTTACGAGAGGTTCAGTTCCTTGGACATCTCGTTAACCAGGAGGGGATTTTCGTCGATCCGGCCAAAATCGAGGCGGTTATGCAGTTGGAGGTTCCGAAATCTCCCTCGGATATCAGGAGCTTCTTGGGATTGGCTGGGTAGTACCGGAGATTCATACATGATTTATCCAAGATTGCAGTATCCCTCACTCGTCTGACGAGGAAGGGGTGGATTTCCGGTGGGGCCCTGAGCAGCACAGGGCATTTATGACCCTCAGACAGCAACCTTGCGAGGTTCCAGTTTTGACTCTCCCGGAGGGAGTTGAGGATTTTGTAGTATTCTGTGATGCATCTATCACGGGACTGGGAGCGGTCCTCATGCAGAGAGGACGGGTGATAGCCTATGCGTCACGGTAGTTGAAGCCGCACGAGACGAGCTACCCTACTCATGATCTGGAGTTGGAAGCGGTGGTATTTGCTCTCAAGATTTGGAGGCATTACATCTATGGGGTCCGCTGTACCATATACATGGACCACAAGAGCCTGAGACACATCAAGGATCCGCCGAACCTGAACATGAGGCAGTGTAGGTGGCTTGACGTGGTCAAGGATTATGACTGCGAGATCCTTTACCATCCTAGTAAAGCGAACGTGTTTGCGGATGCTTTGAGCCACAATTAAGCTGGATCTTCTACTCTAGTGATGTGTATGAGGATATCAGTGGGTTCCCCACTGGTGAGTTTGATCAGGGAAGCTCAGGCTGAGGGTATGCGACAGGAGAATTGGAAGCTTGAGAGGATTAGGGGCGAGAACACCCGGTTTGTGCAGGATAGCCGGGGATTATTGACCTGTTGCGGTTGGGTATGGGTTCCGATGTTTGGTGGGGTCATACAGATTGTTCTAGAGGAGGCTCATAATTCTCGCTTCTCTATTCACCCGGGGTCCACCAACATGTATCGGGATTTGCGATTGAGTTATTGGTGGTCGTGCATGAAGCGAGAAATCGCTTGGTATGTGGAGAGGTGCCTGTCCTGCGGGATGGTCAAGGCCGAGCACCAGAGGCCACATGGCAAGCTGCAACCTCTAGAGGTACCCATGTGTAAATGGGAGTAGATCACGATGGATTTTATCACCAAGCTGCCGAGGACGGTGAAGGGCTTCGAGGCTATTTGAGTCATCGTGGATCGATTAACCAAGAGCGCCCACTTTCTAGCAATACATGAGAGTTCATCGGCCGGGAAGTTGGCAGACTTGTATATCCGCGAGATCGTTGCTCGCCAGGGGGTGCCGGTATCTATTGTCTCAGACCACGATGTTCGGTTCACCTCCCGTTTCTGGCATTAGTTCCACGAGGAACTGGGCACATGACTGCACTTCAGTACAACCTATCACCCGCAGACAAATGGCCAGAGTGAGCAGACCATACAGACTCTCGAGGATATGTTGAGAGTCTGTGTTATTGACTTTGGTGGGACCTGGAACTCCTACCTACCCCTTGCAGAGTTCTCTTACAACAACTTTCATTCCAGTATTGGTGCACCACCATATGAGCTGTTGCATGGACGAAGATGTCGCACACCAGTCTGTTGGGGTGAGATTGGACACAGGGTGATGGGACGGACAGAGGTAGTTCTACAGACTACCAAGAGGATTCAACAGATCAGACAGCGTCTGCATACCGCTAAGAGTCAGCAGAAGAGTTACACTGACAGACGCTGATATGAGCTGGAGTTTCAGGTGGTTGACATGGTACTCCTAAAGGTCTCCCCCCTGGAAGGGTGTGATTCTCTGCATAAAGAGGGGAGAATTGGGCCCCCATTACATAGGGCCATTCATGATCATTGCCAGGGTTAGCAAGGAGGCGTATAGAGTGGACCTCCCATAGGATCTCAGTCAGATTCACATCACTTTTCACGTTTCGCAGTTGCGAAAGTGTATATCGGATGAAGAGGTGGTAGTGTCATTAGACGATATTCAGGTCGATGAGTGCCTGAATTACGTGGAGAGGCTAGTGGTCATTCTTGAGAGGAAGGTAAAGGTTCTACAAAAAAAGGAAGTACCTTTAGTAAAGGTATAGTGGCAGCACAGAAGGGGATCCGAGTGGACGTGGGAGCCGGAGGCAGAGATACGGGAACATTACCCCGAGTTATTTACCGCAGCAGACTTCGAGGATGAAGTCTAGTTCAAGTGGGGGAGAATTGTAACACCCCGACTCCCAGGTATAAAATTTAAAAGCTTAAAGTCAAATTCTTGGACCTACTCGACGAGTTGGTTGCCCCCAACTCGTCGTGTAGAAGCGGATCAAGTCGCATGGTTTATGAAGTCTACTCGACGAGTTGGAGGACCACGAATCGAAGAGTAGGAGATGGAAAATGCAACCCTAATTTTTAGGTTTTTCACCTTATATAAAGGACTTAATCCGCCTCTTGTGGCATCCCTTACCACTTCATTACCCAGAGAAGAAACCCTAGCCGTTATTTGTTGTTCTCTTGTGCTTGTGAGACTAAAAGAGTGCTTTTGGTGCATTTTTTTTTGGAGAAGTTTGAAGGTTGAGAAGCTTGGAATGGGAAGGAGCTTATAGATCCAACATCTACAACGTTTGGGCATCCAATTAAAGGTAACAAGTTGTTACCCTAATGATTCTAGCATTAGATCCCCTTTTTGCTTGGGTTTAAGGCTATTTTTAGTATACCTGTGGAACATTTCGGGTGTTGGGTAAGATCTGGAGTTGTAACTTCGCATCTGGACTCCCCTAAGTCCCTATAGTCATAAAGTTATTAGATTTAGCAAGCCTTGGCCCTTCCCCTTAGCTTGGTTTTGGCATTTAGGACCATGCATGTACGTAAAGTTTGCAACTTTACGTGGAAACCATACCCTAGGAGGTTAGATCTGCAATATGGAGCTTTGGAGTAGCTTAAAACCGTCTGAATGAAAAATGGACTGAAGGGACTCGACAAGTTACATGGTCAACTCGACGAGTCGGATGAAGATTGGCCATGGTGGATTTCTGCATAGACTCGGCGAGTCAGTTAGGGTCTTCCCGAGATTTGGACACGCATGGACTCGACGATTTGTCTGGAAACTCGGCGAGTCAACTAGGGTTTTCACGATTTCTCGAGTTCTGGAAGGACTCGACGAGTTAGTGAGCTGCACTCGGCGAGTTGGGTTAACGTGGATTGTTGACATTGACCTTTGACTTTGACTTTGACCAAGGGTTGAGTAGTTTGACTTCTGGGGGTATTTGGTAATTTGGGAATTTAAGGAAGTGGATCATTGGTGGATGTAGGTGTTGGAGTTGGAGCTGTATTTGGAGGAGTTTGACATTATCGTTCCGAGCTACTTGTGAGGTGAGTTGTCCTCACTATACTAACAGGGTCGAAGGTACCAATGCCTGCCCTTTTCTGATCTGTATCCGGGTTTATTGCATGATATGCTTATTGATTTACATCCTGGTAGTTAGGATGGTGATATGCTTAGTGACATGGTTAGGTCGGTATCATGGTATATAAGATAACGCTATGTTAGTGACCGGTTAGGTCTGTATCCTGGTTATAGGATGTTGCTATGATTAGTGATATGTTAGATCGGTTTGACTCTTATATATTTATGTGCACATGATGATTTGATTTGGGGGTTGGGTTGAGGCGGTCCTGCTTTGTGCCGAAGGCCAACATACCCAGAGCGGACCGGATAGACTGCAAGCCCGGGAGGGTATACTAGTCAGGTCGAAGGCCTGACGATCGGTCCAGATAGGCTGAAGGCCCTGCGAGGCGGTCCAGACGTACCAAAGGCTCGGAGAGCAGACCAGATAGGCTGAAGGCCCTGCGAGGCGGTCCAGTCAGGATGAAGGCTCATTATGCATGCTGTTTGTTTATATGATATGATTATGATTGTATGGCGTTGGTATTTTGGGGGAACTCACTAAGCTTCGGGCTTATAGTTGTTGACTTTGTTTCAGGTACTTCTGATGATCGCGGGAAGGAGAAGGCGTGATTGTACACCTCCTTATGTTTTCATGATTTGATTCTCGGATACTCTGACACTAAACTATTTTCAAAACAAACTTTGTAATAATTATTGGTTTTGAATGTTTTAAAAGTTAAAATTTGGCATGATTTTCATGGGTGTTACACAATTTATATCACACGGTATATTCATACTGTAATCATATAACCACTCTTATGCATAATATAACATAAATGATGGATTCATTTGTCAAGAAAATAGAATATAAATAATTTCATCTAGCTCAAACCTATGTAACAAAGTCAAAAGTGGTGTCATGTGACAATCCCAAGAATCCTCCAAATGAATCTTGTATCTTGACCTCTTTCAATATATTGTTATTTCATGCAAAAGAGTTTAAAACTTTGATCATTTATATTTATCTATCTCTATAGATTTTACATTTCAAGAATATATCTTGTCATTCCCAAGTCTTCCATTTTAGGAATACTTTCTGAGTCTAGGTGAAACGACCTTGCATATTCAGAATGTTATTTCAAATGATTAGGTATATCTCATTCATACAAGATTATGAATATCACTATGCTGTCACTAGTTCTTAGTAAACACATTTGTTCTTTTCATTTTCATATAATATCATACCTTGTATATTCATATAAAAATGACTATTCCAACCTTGAGATATTTGATTCATATCCACAAGTGGATCTTAAGCATTACACATTTTGTTAGGATAACATAGATTAAGAAAACCTCCATGCTAAGCTATATAGATATCTTTTAGTAAATGTCTATTAAGAAAAGCGGTATTTCTTGAAATCTATTTGCTATATCTCTTATTAAGAATATGAAGTTATAGTAAACAATATCTTATTGACCTAATCATAGCTACTTGTAATATGGTTTGATCATAGTCAATGTCATGAGTATGATAAGGACTATAGTCAATGAAATGAGTATGATAAAATCCTTTTATGACAAGCCATGTTTAATGTGTGTGATATCCATTCATTTATTCTTTCTAAAAGAATCTCTTACTCCTTCTAGCCTTGCTATAGAGAGGAAGATTAATCTAGCCAATACTTAATTATTATACATGAATTACATCTCAATGTTCATGACTCTAAGTCATTTATCAAATTCAAGATTTGATATAACATCTTGATAGTTGATGGATTTGCTAGAAACTATAAAAAAGAGCACATCGATGAGATATTCTACATTTCTCGAGTCAAAGATGATTTCAACCATTAATGCGAACAGTTTGTGTTTGTAAATAGCTATTATTCAAGTTTACAATTCCTTTTTAAAACTAGTCCCAACAATTCCTACATCATGTTATGGTTCTTAATCCGCTTCAAATTCTGTGTGCATCTTACTTCCTTTGTCACTAGAAGCTTGCTTTCTGCTGACTCAGTATTCAAAAGAACAGGAGAACTCATTCTTTGTGCGTCTGTATAATCAAAATTCCCTTTTATAATATTCTACATATATGTAATTTGTTGGTGTTTATACTCAAGATACAATTAATAGTTATTAAGGTATAATCCCAAGACCATAAAGGGAAATAATTTTGTTGGGATTATAGTGTTGCGTCATTGGGCTTTTGTTAAAATCTTTTATGTTCACGGTTGGGCCTGTCCACCGTGTTTAATAGGGTTAGAGTATTTAAGATGATTGCATGCATCGTATTTTAGTTAACTATTATATTTTGCTTGGTAACCCTAATCACGCCTATACAGTAGTAATTCTTCATAAAGTTCTTCTGTGGCGTGACGCTTAATCATTCGACTTTCTTGAATCGTTATTGTGTTCATTGTTTATCTGTTCTTGAATCTAATCGATCATTAAGGATTTCAATCCTGAAAGTCCCAAAAATTAGCTTGATGTATCAATCAAATCTACTTGATGGTGCGGAATCCCAATCAAGTGGATGATGCAAGATAGAATGGAGAAGAAGAAGAAGAAGAACTTGATGAATCTATGGTGTATTCAATAATATGAATGATGTTCCATACACATAAGATCCACACACACACACACACTCTCTTCTTCTCTCTAGTTTCTCTCTCTAGAACGCCTTGATTTACACACATGTACACTTGACCGTAAACTCGTACTCCCATCTGACATCTACTAACACTATTTATAGGGAACAGAGACTGCAAACACGTTTACAACCGTAAACACATTTACAACCGTAAACATGTTTACAACCATAAACACGTTTACAACCGTTAACACGTTTACAACCGTAAACGCCACCTAACCGTAAACCCAAGGTTGTTTTCGGTCCTAGACCGAAAACTACAATTACCTAAAAAAGTAACGTATAAACCATATTTTGACCCAACAATCTTCCCCTTGGTTTATAGCTTTCTTTTCTTTGACCCAACAAACTCACCCTCAAAATGTAGCTGGATTTTCTTTTCAATCTTCATTTGGAGCTTGGATTCAGCTTTCTGTCTTCTATTTCTTCACAAATTCAAGATAAACAACTGAATCTTCTAGGTTAATGACTTCATTTTGAACAGTTGGGCTTTTCTTCAAAATTTGACTTTGAACGCACATTAGATGTGGAGGCTTCTTGAACATCAACACTTTCAGCTTGAGAATCTTCAGAGAGAATAGAGAATGAAACTTCTGGATCACTTTAGCAGGTATATAGATAGCAGCAAATTAATTGAGGAGGTTTCAATGCAACTTGTCACATAATCTTCAAGTCAGCTTCACCTTGCTTCTAGGGTTGAAAGATTGTATGTTGTAAAATGATCTTCACTTCTAGTTCCTTCGAATAAATGTTCTTGAATGATCACCGTTGCGCCTTGGAAGTAACCAAGGACTAAAAAGTCCATGTGGATCACATAAAGAATCATAAAGACCCTTCTCACCACAGTTGTTCAAGGATGAATCCTTGGCTCAGAAAGAGACTTCTCGCAGTATCTGTGTGAACTCGGAGGAACGCACTGCAATTTGTTGAGTATCGGAGAACTACTCGTGGCTAGTTTTGATGTTAGCCCCTGTATATCCTTGATCATAGATCTTAATACAATTATCAAGTTAACGAGTTAACTTGGCCCTTGGCGAGACGTTCAGCAATACCTGTTTCCCTGTTGGGTGAATCGCCCTGGTGCCGTGACAGTTCTTAGGTAAAGAAAGCTGACAAGACCAATCTGACAATTTGTACAGTTTCAGACTTTCAATTCCTTAGATACGACAGTTCTTAAAAAAGCTGCCTGACTGGCATTTTGTACAATGTCACACCAGGTATGAGCCATTATCCGTCAATTCATGGGTGAAATCTAGAACATTAAAAATGTTCACCGTCAATTCAGAATTAAATGGTTTTGAATTTTGGGTTTCACTTAGAGTCATGGTGACAACGACATCTAAGATCATAAACACAGTCTTTTTGGCAACTGTCAGCCGAGTTGTTTTATACTCGAACCTCAAGGGGTACCAGTACGTGGAAATGATTTGATGGAGACAATTTTAGATATAGGTGAAGAATGGTTGGGTGTTTCACATTGGTCATGGTGAAAATGACCTTTAATCATTAAAATTTGATGCGAAGACTCCTATTAAGACCGGTATATGTCTCAATATGAAAGAGTGTATCACTCACATTTGAATCATCCGTCTATTCCTTGTGAAAGTAGTGTGAAGTGTAATGACCGTCAATTCCTTTCCCATTTTCAGGTTTCTTCTCATTGCTCAAAGTATTTCGATACAGTCTCCTTGAGTCTCATATTCTCATGAATTCACTTTTCAAGACAAATGAAAACTGTGAGATAAACATAAAAAATAAAAGTAAACTTAGCACACTAAGAATTAAAAATAAAAGAAAAATACGCTAAAAAACAATATTTTTGGATTTTTGAATTTTCAGAAAAAGAAATAACACATATTTTTGTATTTTTGAAATTTTTAATTTTTGTTTTGTTTTTTAATTCTCCCCCTAAATTTGTGCATATAAGAAAATATGAACAAATTTAACAAAAATAAAAGTAAAAATACAAAATCTTTTGGGATCAAAGTTGTCAAACAATTTAACTTGCCATTTATCACTAAATCTCATATCATTTCCCAAATAATACGTACCAAAGAAAAATATATTTTTGTAATTTTTGTTTATATATATATATATACATATATATATATATATATATATATATATATATATATTTGATTTTTTTAATTTTTTTTTTGTATTTTGATTTCTCCCCCTTAATTTGAGCATAGGGAAGAAATAAAATAAATGCGCAAAATTAAAAGAAATTTGTCTTTGAAACGAATCATTTTAAGAAAAACTCAGGAGTATCGAAAGAATTCAAACCGAAAGTCAGCAATTGAAGACGCAAGCAACAACGAATTCAACCTTAGCTGTGTTTCAATCTCGGAACAGATCCAAACATTCTTCACATCATTAAGCACAAACCCCATGTGTGATCCTTTCCTTTCTTCCTTTCCCGCAAAGGACACATACTCTCAAACTAAATTCTGAGTTTTGTACAGTTGAGAGATGTCTCCTATCATGTGCTTGGAATAGCCACTACCAACAAACCGAAGTCTGATGATATGCCTCCATAGCTGCTCCAGCACAGAGTGCAAGATTAATTGGTCTTAGGAACCCAGTCCATTTTGAAACTGGGTTGACCTTTTTCATCTTTGCAAGGTACTCTCTCCCATGACATATCCTGCTTATCACAAACAGAAGATGAAGAAATTTTAGAATCATTTGAGGATTTGGGAGTTTGAACCTTCGGTACCCATCTGTAGTCGGGCTTAACCCATTTCTTGTTTGATCGGTTGGGTGCCTTATCGCTTGCTTTGGAACTCGAAGCCGATCGCCGAGATGACTTTGACCTAACCGGTCTTGGTTTCACTGGAGCATCTCTTGAATTGGACTTCTTGGCCGACATTCCCTTCTTAACCTTGGGAGTTGGATTCTTGGCCTTTTGCGCGTTCCAATCACCATTGCGCTATTGTGACCTTGAAGGGCTTGTTTTGGGGTATCTCCCTCTTGGCGCGTTCCGCCATCCTTGTGTGTAGTAGCGAACGTATGCGCGATTTGGACAATTTCTGGCAATGTGTCCAGGTGTTCCACAGTGAAAACATGTCTTTTTCTTCACGTAGGAATTGTTTCTTCCTGCCCTTGGTGGCGTGCCCTTGCCTCGTTTCTTATTGTTCCCACATGCACACATACATCAGGCACTCTGATTCGCTTGTTTTGGTGGCCTGTATTTACCAATAGTAGGTTGATTAAAAGCAACTAAGTTAGAAGCAATAGATTCAGAGTTCAAGGAGTCATTAGTTTGACAATCAGTAGAATTTGCAGAACTAGAATTAGTTCCGATCTCATTGTTCTCATCCTCTACGACTTTACCTGCACATGAAGTAGAACCATTAAAAACATTCACCTTAATATTCTCAGTTGGCCCAAATTGTTTAGTATTAACTGAAGCTTGTTCAGTGAGTGGGCCAAACCGAGCAGGAATTTCTTCCTCGTTGGTCTCAAGGGGTGGGTTATAGTTGTCATTAAAAGGAAGTGGGACACTATGATACCCTAGACCCTTATTTTGATTATCTTTAAATTTTAGTTGTTTTTCGATCATAGATGCAACTACCTCACTTGACACATCGAATTTCTTAAACGTGAATTAAACATCATTATATTTAGCTTTCAATGCATCAAGTTCGGCTGTTAAGCTAGCAAGCTGTCTCTTAACATCGTCAAAATTTTCACATTTATTGCTATATTCTTCTTGAAGTTTTCTAAAATCCTTCGTTTTGGCCTCTAGTCGTGCTTTTAAGGGTTTTTGACCTTTCCTAAGTGTATATCCTTCATATTTAAGGTCCTCATTTTCTCTTTTTAGCAAATCAATTTGTTCGCGAAAAAATTTAATCGTAGTTTCACAAGATTGAGAACATGAAACTTCATTGACCGGGATGTTTGCGGAACTCATTGTTTACCACAAATGCCCTTTGACTATAAACCTCAAAAGTCAACCTTAAAAGTCAAAATTAAAAAATCAAACTTAAAAGTCAAACTTAAAAGTCAAACCGAAAAGCTAAATGTGAAAACTTGAAAGTTAAACGAAAAAGTCAAAGTTTAAAGTCAAAGGTCAAACTTGAAAGTCAAAGTCAATTTTTAGGGTCAAAAGTCAATAATGATAGTCAAAAATTAAAAGTCAAAGGTTAGGGTTGAAAATGAAATTTTAAAATTTGAAAAATTGATTTTTGGGCTAAAATTGTCAAAAATTCGAAAATAGGATCGAAACAACGAGACTATTTGAACAAAATCGGGAAGGCATTATTAAACATCTGGCATGCTAGACGGATTGGCAAGGGCGTGGGTTGTGTAATCAAGTGACCCGGGTTCGAATCTGCTCCACCCCATATTTTTTGAATATTCGCTTCTGACCGCCTGCGAACCGAACACGTGCACAACACTCCTCGGACCATACACGTAAACGCTTCGGCTATACACGCGAGGCAGCGAACTACTGAACCACAAATCGTTTCCAGCTGCAAATTCTTCGGACCGCAAACTCGGACACACTCCTCCGGCTGTAAACGCGTCAGACTGCAAACTCGGACACGCTCCTCCGGCTGTAAACACTTCAGATCAGACCCTCGCCCTCGCAAAATCTCGAAGAAAAACATGATTTTTCACATTTTTTGCTCCAAACTCGATCAAAAAGTCGTTTTTATGAAAAACGCGAAGAACAAACCCCCAATATTTTTTCAAAAACTATCCAAAAACGTAAAATCCTTCAATAAAAAGTGCAAAACACTCCATATCTTGCCAATATGATTGATACAATCCAAGCTCTGATACCAATTGAAAGTCGCAAAAGTTAGCTAGATGTATCAATCAGATCCACTTGATGGTGCGGAATACCAATCAAGTGGATGATGAAAGATAGAATGGAGAAGAAGAAGAAGAAGAACTTGATGAATCTATGGTGTATTCAATAATATGAATGAAGTTCCATACACATAAGATCCACACACACACACACTCTTCTTCTCTCTAGTTTCTCTCTCTAGAACACCTTGATTTACATACACACTTGACCGTAAAGTCGTACTCCCATCTGACATCTACTGACACTATTTATAGGGAATAAAGACTGCAAACACGTTTACAACCATAAACGCGTTTACAACCGTAAACGCCACATGGACCGTAAACGCCACCCAACCGTAAACCCAAGGCTGCTTTCGGTCCTAGACTGAAATCTACAATTGCCTAGAAAAGTAAAGTATAAACCATATTTTTGACCCAACAAATCCTTACAATTGGTATCAGAGCAGGAGACTGTGTAATCTATACATATTTCTTCTGTTTACAGAGTTTTAGGGTTTCCGTTAATATAGGATCTAGTTCAAGTCATCTTCCTTGTCACATTGACGACTTAAATTGATCTTGATGTTACCCTACAAACCATCTCAGTTTACATGTTTGATTCTTTACAGATATCAAATAAAACATCATCATGCAGCACGGTGATTCCAACATCAACTCTATAAATATCTCAAGCAGTATTGGATCAACAACAAGGATCCCGATTCTCTTTCCTCTTGAATATGAAGTATGGACGCTTCATTTTGAAAATTATGTTCTCGGTTCAGAAGACAATGGTTATTTGATATGGGAAGCCATCACTCTAGGTCCATTTGTTCATACAGAGACCAAAAGAACCATCAAAACTCAGAAGGAATACAACCAGCTGCTCCTTGATATGAAGGATGTTCCTCAAGATGAAAAAGATAAAGTGATCAACAACGTCAAAGAAATGAGGATCATTAGATTCTCTTTGCAAGCCGATACTTTTCGTCTTGTTAGTTCGTGTGACACTGCGAAAGCCATCTGGGATAGGCTCAAAGAACTTTACTCCACTGACGCAGATCTTGAGCATTCAACTCAAACACTCCTACTTTCGGAGTTTGGTGCGTTCGTGCAGAAGTCAGAAGAAAATCTGAGCCAGACGTTCAATCGCTACAATCATCTTCTTAGCAAGTTGACGAAGCATGGTATTGGACGCGAGTTGATTGAGCAAAAGGTTACTTTCATGAATAGGCTTAGATCTGAATGGATGGTAGTGGTTTCTACCGTCAACGCGCACGAGCAATTCAAAAGTTATACTTTAGCTAAGCTTGTTGGGATTCTCAAGGCACATGAAAGTGAAGTGTCGAAAGAAGCGAAAGTTGTTTCTGGAATGGGGTCTCTAGCTCTTGTTGCGAAGGGAAAAACTGTTGCAGATGAAGATTCTGAGTCAGATCATTCTGAATGTGATCTTACGAACGAGGAGTTCGCTTTAATGGTCTCAAATCCCAAAAGGTTCGCAAGGAACAAATTCCCATTAAACAAGAACCGAAACTGGTAGGGTAGTTACAGCTCAGAAAGAGCGAAAGAGGAGAAAAAAAGCACTTCTCAGAAGGAGGAAGATAAGAAGGAGAAAAAGAGCATGGGAGACACTGGCTATGACTGCAACTAATGTCATGGAAAAAATCATCTAGCCAAGGATTGCATGATGAGAAGGCTTAATGAGAAGAGAGAAGTAGAAGATGATGAGTCCTACCACAAGCGAAAGCTGGATGAGATCAAAAAGGAAATGACTGTTGATAACTCTATGCATGCTTTGATTGTCCAGGAAAATGTGGCTGAGAATGAATTCGGAGGAGTTGAAGTATGGTCAACCGACTCGGAGGACGACGAGGTTCGCAAGCCCACACATGGCATGGCGTTCGTTGCGAAAGAGGAAAGGTCGCAGTGTGCAGGAAGGTGCTTGATGGTAAAGAGTGAAGGGTCACAGATGCAGGAGAATGCTACTGGGAGTGGAAGAAGGGATGATAGCCGTTTCACCGCAAGACCAGTTCCCGAACAAATCAATGAGTGCGAACAACTGATCAACAAGGTAAACCTAATTCTCGAATCACTCAACGTTCCTGTGTCTAGATACGAAACTGAATTAAACGACCTAAAATTCACCTTTTTAAATATTAGTGACAGTTTAAAAAGAACTCGGTTGACAAACTCTAACCTAACTGATCAAATCAGCAGGGTTTCGTCGAAAAGCGATGAGCAAAGAATGTGGATTGAGAAGATCAAGTCGGAGTTGTCTAAGTCTAGGGATCAATTAATTTATTTGTAACGAGATAATTTGATGCTTTTGAAAAAGCGTAACATTTTCTGTTTAATTGCTAAAAGGCTTTATTTTAACATTACTCAGTTGCATCTTGATTGTGGAATTGGTGAGAAAATTCACAAAATGATCTTACCATTTGTTGAATTAGAGGAAGATGAGATTGACGCCGACTGTTACAAATGCGAATCCATAGTTTCGTCAGACGAAACTTCTGATGCATACAGGGTTGGACTGGAACGAATTGAATCATACATTAAGTCCAAAGACCACAAAAACATGATAAAGCAACTTTTGGATGAAAATGATAAAAAGCAAATCAAATCTGATACAATACAAAAATTCGATTCATTGAGTACCAAATTGAGTTCAAAAAAACAATGTTGAAAGCACATCTGAATTCGATGAGGACAGTGATATGAGCGAAATTTCTGTAGAGGATGAGGTGGATTGCTCAGAATTTGTCAAAAACGAACCTGAATCTGCTAAAGATTAAACTTCTGAAAATTCGGTTGAGTTTGCTCGTATTTCCCAAAATAAACCAAAAACATTAAAAGCGAAAGCAACCGTTTTTCCCAAACTACAAACTACTCCTAATCAAGTGTTTGCTACTCAAGGACTGGACAAATCTCAAACTATTGAACTAACATCCATCGTCAACGAAGACAACAAAAAAGGTTGCGATGATCACTTTTGGTCTGCTCCTATAGATAATGTAGACGAAACGAAGGGTCTGTCTGAAAGAACCTCATGGAGAGTGAAAGGGAGATATGTGGCAGAACCACTGAACAATCGTTCCAACTATCAGAAAGGAAGTCCAAGTGGAACAAAGGACAATCCAAACGAACCTCAGTCAGTTAAGAAAGGATTTCATACAAGAAAACCGAAACCCAAGGTGAATGTTCACAAATCCACTGAGCAACTTGCAGAGCAAAAACGACAAAGAAATCGAAGATCTTAGAGAAATCTAAATGAAAGGAAGCAGTTTTGGCAATCCAAATATTGCAACTATGTTCATAGAGAAAGATCTTCCAATCAGAATGCGAAAGCTCGTTTGCATACAAATCCTGGTCAATGTTCGCACTGTCATTCTTGCAATCCACAAAAACCATCTAGGAACTTTGCTCCAAAACCCTCTTTTTCAAAGAAGCCTAATGAAAAACCAAAATTTCATCATTCTCAACCCATGAAGGCTTCGCTCAAACATGTCAAGGGAAAGGGAAAGTTAGTCTCGGATTCTGATGCTCAAACCAAGAAATCCACTGTTAACCTACGAAAAGTTGAGAAAGAATTCGTCAAGAATCAAATAAAAAATAAACGAAAGCAATCTGATTCAAAAGAAACGAAAATGAAAAGTGATAAAGTAAAATTTTTCACCATAACTAAGAAAGATAAAACCACCTTAGTTTAACGAACTTATATGGTTGATATTGCAATTACTTTTCCCCGTTCTGTTAAAGGCTCACAAGGACCCAAGCAACTTTGGGTTCCTAAATCTGCTTAATTTTTGCAGGTTATACGTGACGAGCAGTTTGACAACGAATGATAATGTCACAACTGGCAATTTAGCTAGGAAAATTCTATTCTCATGAAATCATTCAACTATTGTAAAGCAAGTACTCTAAGTAAATATCACTCAGTGTTCATTCAAATACACCTTTCATGTTCAACAAAGAGTTTGAGACTCTAAATATCTCGGACCAAGTCTAAAATGGTCTAGGATTCTCTTATTGGGCCTATTGGACCAATAAGTATCCAAGTTGACTATTTTGGGCCTAGGAACCCTAAATGGGCTCTAAAAGGTCCCACTTCCATGAAAATTAACATTTTGGGCCATAATGGACCTAAAAATGAAATGGTTTACCCTTAATGGGCCTTATTGGGCCATAGCTAATCTAATTAAACCTAGTAAGCCATAAATCCATTCTTTATGCCTTTTTGGACCATGAACTACCCTAAAGGCCCAATGGGCCGAAAATCTTCTTATGGGCTTTATGATTTCTAGATAAGGCCCAAGCTCCTTCATGCCTTCCCATACTCGGCCCATTACATAAAAAAAAGATTATGCATGGAGTAAATGGTGACACCTCAAGTTTACCATGTGGTTCTCCATGCTAATTACCCACTAAACAAAGAGTCAATTCTCATACTTCTAAGCACCCATCAACTTACACCTCTCTCCTCTTCCCCTCTTCTTACCTTCGGCCGAGAGGAACACACACACACACATACACACACACTTCACTTGCAATATTCTCTCAAATAAACTCTCAAACACCCTCAAGAACAACTCTTCCTTCCTCTCAAATTTTCGAAGATTTGAAGCATTTCAAGGAGGTTTCAACGAAAAACCACTTCAAGTTACATACTAGTGGTAAGTTCTTACAAACATATTTTCTTTCTACACTAATTCTCTCCTGTTACCACCTTGTCTTCATAAATCATACTCTTAAAACTTCCTAGAATTCGAAGATCCCATCAAAGAAGCAAGCTAGGCCAAAAACAACACCATCTTCTTCCATTCTTCCTCAAAACCGAGAACAACAAACAAAGGTGAGTTCATACCCCCTTGTTTTTTGTTTTTACTTGTTTTGGGGGGAGAATACAAGTGTTATGTGTTGATCTATGTGCATTTGCATGTTATATGTGATTTCCTTGGTTTGTTTTGTGAGAATTGTGTTAATATTTGTTATATCTCGAGATCTATAGCAAAAGTGTGAAAGATTCATAAACAAGAACATAATAAATGAGATAATACAAAGATCTAAGAGTATTTATGGTTAAGAAGTGAACAACAAAGTAAAAGGTTTTATAAGTGTCATTTTAAAAAAAATTACAAAGAAATGGTTAAAAGATGACAATTTCGGTTTAATAAGGGTTATATGGTATTTATTTATATAAAATCTGATTTCTATGAAAATAATGCTTTTCAAGGGGTCAAAAATATAAATTTTAGCTTATTGGGCTTACAATTGGGTCTCACGGGTTTTTGGGCCCAAAAATTGCGAAAATGAAGAGTTTTGGAGTTGAAATTGTCAATTCATTAAAGTATGAGTCTAAAAACGTAAATAAACCAATTCAGGGGCTGAAAATGTCTTTTATTCCTAAATTGGGTTAAAAATGTAAAGTTTTTGGAAATTGGGCCAAAAATGTAAAACTTACGGAATTTGGGTCAAAAGTGTAAACTTTTTAAAAATAAGTGCTGGAAATGGCAAATACAATAGTTTTGGGCTGAAATTATTATTTAAATTATGTTTGGGCCGAAAATGTCAAGAAAAATGGTTGAAGGACCAAAAATGTCAATTTTCATCAAAAGGGACTAAAAGTGTCATTTTTATTAATAAGGGGCTGAAATGGTCAAATCAATATTTTGGCTCAAATGGGCTAATATTTAAACCATTGGGTCAAGAATATTAAATTTATAACGCATGGTTTTTAAAATGTTTATAGATATATATACATATATATAACCAAAGCTTCGTTATAAATCAAACGTCAAAGTGTTTTTTTTAACATCGCGAATAAACATTTGGTATACAACAAAACCTACACTATGAACTTAAAATCGAGAAACAGATAAATGATACAATGATTTCGGCCCAAAATCTTCTATTCGTGCTATTGGGCCTTTGTGGCCCAATTTCATGAATATTGGGCCCAATATATTCAAACATGTTTATTGGGTCTTGGTGACCCAATTACATGCCCAATGGGCCTGTATCAGCTTTAACATGCTATTGGGCCTTATTGGCCCAATTGCATTGCTAATATGGCCCTAAATATTCATCATATGCTTAATGAGCTATAACGTGTCCGTAGCATTCTCGACAGCCTATAATAACACACACGATTAGTGGGCTACCGTTGTCCTCTTTCGTGTCTGTTAGGCTTACTTCATATTCACGTAAACATCAATCGGGTTGTAAAACAATGTTATTCACTTTCAATGGGATTTAGTGAGAAATATCGGGTGGCACCAATAAGTGTCGGCCATAGCCTGTGTTATAATCAGAGTCTCCTGGAGGGAGAGCGAGAGTTTGTGTATAGATCTATACGGGGGTGACTCCCCCACACCTGAGCTATTCGCTACAGTTGAATTAGTCATTATTATGCATGGTTATAACGACTCACATAGAGATCCATTACCATATAAGTATTCATGGGAAATCATATTCATACACTGTGGCCATACAAAGTTATTCACACAATAATACAAAACTATCATACTATCTAAATCGGAAAACATCGGGTTTTCTAGGAAACGACGTCATTCATTTCTACATACATCAACTTTAATACAAGGAACAATTATGAAAGTCATTCACTTCTATATGTTTTGAAATCACATACATATACACATATTGGATCACCACATCATGTTGTAAATAGTTTTATTACAGGAAATATCAGATTTTCTGGGTTTTACAAATAATACAAACCTTTTATATCAAACATGCTTATGAACTCACCAACATTATAAATGTTGACCGTTTTCAAAATAACTTGTATTCTCATGTAACCATTAGAATGAAGAATCATCAAGTTTGTGTTTTCGAAATTTCTTTTGTGTAATGTCAATCATCAAACAATTTAAGTTTTGGATTATGTAATGTAAACAATGTACTTGATGTGAACAATGTCAGTTGTAATGTATTAATGCATGGTGATGTTTATGTTATGTTTCATGTATATTCATTGTGATGATATTTCAATTTAAGTCACACGAGCCCTCGGACGTTTCCGCCGTCTGGTTTGGGGCTGTGACATAAAATATGGAAACAATTCGTTTGGAAAGATCAAAGGCTATGGGATGATAACGAACGAAGATTTTTCAATTCATAAAGTGGCGTATGTGGAAGGCTTACAACACAACCTAATTAGTGTTTCACAATTGGTTGTAGGGATGGGTTTGAAAGTATCCTTTGATGATGATGGATCTGAAATAATTGAAAAGAAAACGATAGCAGTTCTCTTAAAGTCGGAGCGAAAGGGAGAAATGTATCCTTTGAATCTGAACCCAATACGAGGGAAGCCTGCCATATGCTAGCTTACGAAAGCTCACTCTGATGATAGTTGGCTATGGCATAGAAGACTTTCACACCTCAACTTCAAAGACATCAACAAGCTTGTGCTTGGTGATCATGTGCGGGGCTTCCTCTCTTGAAGTATGGTAAGGATCATTTATGTGCAGCTTGTGAAATGGGGAACCAAAGCAGGAAAAGTAATCCTACGATAGTAAACACGAAAGTCATTACACCATTGGAACTTCTACATATCGACCTTTGTGGACCTTCTGCAATAAAAAGTGTGGGTGGTAGTAAGTACATTCTCGTAATAGTTGATGATTTTTCACGTTTCACTTGGGTGTTCTTTCTTAAACAGAAATCAAAAGCTACTCTCAAACTCAAGGACTTTATAAAGCAAAGTGAGCTTCAAGTGCGAAAGCTGGTTCGCAACGTTCGCAGCAATAATGGGCTAGAATTCAAAAACCAAGCATTTGAAGAATTTCTTGCTGAAAAGGGAGTCTCAAACAACTTCTCTGCTCCCTACACTCCACAACAGAATGGTGTAGCTGAAAGACGAAACCACTCTTTGTGCGAAGCTGCACGAACCATGCTCACATTCGCTTGTCTGCCTTTATACTTCTGGGCGGATGAAATTGCGACTGCTTGTTATACCTAAAATAGATCTATTCTGAATAAGCGATTCTCTATTACTCCCTATGAAATCTTAAACAATCGCAAACCTAATGTTAAGTTTTTCCATGTATTTAGTTCCAGGTGTTTCATCTTCAATTCCAAGGAATAGCGAAACAAATTTGATGTGAAAGCTGACGAGGGTATATTTCTGGGATATTCGCTGACCTCCAAGGCATATAGGGTTCTCAACAAACGTTCAAAGAAGATGGAAGAAACCTACTATGTCACGTTCGATGACAACTACTTAAAGAGGATTCAGTTGAAAGAGCATCAATCGTAGGAAATCTTTCCTAAGCCAAGTCCAGCCACTATTCCAATCTCCAATCTTTATGACGAATTCATGCTACTTTTTGATGAACCAGAAAAAGCTGTCACATCCGAAGCAAAAGCAGCTGAAAACAAAGTGGATGAATTAAAGAAGATAATTGATGAAGCCACGAAGACATGGACAATCAGCCATCAACTATGACAATACTTCAAGACACGAGCACTACATTCCAGGGGGAGAATTCTGACTCCAATGCATGTCCTCAGGGGGAGCAACCGACTCCACAAGAAACGAACATTCCGTTTTAGGGGAGGGTTACACTTCGTCTCTTTCGTCTAACCCACCTTTTGATACAAATGACTCACCTCCTAAAGTGTCTCTCGAACCTCCATTCACAGGAGATACGTCAATTCTTGATGAAGAGGACCACTCGTCATTCGAGGGGGAGAATACGGATGCGAATGACGATTCGGATGTTCAATCAGAATTCAAAGAAGTAATGCCGAATTGGATCCCTCTTATGATCCAAACTATCCTCCCCTAGCCAAATGGACCAGAGATCACCCGAAAACCCAAGTTATTGGTGAAACTTCTGCAGGCGTTCTTACGAGATCTCAGCAAAAAGTAAAACAAACTGCATTATTCTCTCAAGTAGAATATTGTATGTTTAACTCATTTGTTTCCAAGGTAGAACCCAAAACCGTCAACACTGCTCTTGATCATTCTGATTGGGTGCAAGCGATGCAAGACGAACTCAATGAGTTTGAACGAAACAAAGTTTGGAGGCTAATTCCAACTCCACCAGATGCATCGGTTGTAGGTTTAAAGCGGGTGTTTCGCAACAAAATGGATAAAGAAGCGAACGTCATAAGAAACAAGGCGACACTTGTGGTTAAGGGATATTGTAAGGAAGAAGGAATCGACTACGAAGAAACCTTCGCACCTGTTGCAAGGTTGGAATCTGTTTGCATCTTCCTGGCATATGCAACACACAAGAACTTTGAGGTGTTTCAGATGGATGTTAAATGTGCGTTCTTGAACGGAGAATTAGAAGAGACAATATATGTGGAACAACCTCCTGGGTTCGTAAACGAGAAGTATCTAAATCACTGCTACATCTTAGACAAGGCAGTCTATGGTCTCAAGCAAGCTCCAATATCCTGGTATGAAACTCTCACTCGCTTCCTTAAAATGTCTAAATTTAAACAAGGTTCGGTTGACCCAACCTTCTTTTGCAAGAAAGAGGGTGACCACTTGATGATCGTCCAAATCTATGTTGATGACATCATTTTCGGTTCTATGAATCCCAGCTTAACAGCTGAATTCCGAAAATTGACGGAAACAAAGTTTGAGATGAGCTCCATGGGTCCAATTAACTTTTTCCTATGATTGAATATAAGACAGGACCAGAAGGCATTTTCATAAATCATGAAGAATACACGAAGACCTTACTAGCAAAGTTTGGCATGGTGGAAGACTCTAAAGCGAAGGTTCCAATGACATTCAGAACGAAACTGACACCTTCTTTGGAAAAACCAGCTGCTGATATGACTCTTTATCGTCAAATGATAGGATCATTGATGTATCTAACAACTTGTAGACCATATATCATGTTTTCCTTTTCTTATTGTGCTAGGTTCCAAGAAAATCCATGCGAACCTCATATGGTGGCTGTCAAGAATATCTTCAGATACCTGAAACGAACTTTATCACTTGACATATGGTACCCTGCGAAATCAGGCTTCTTTGTACAAGCATTTTTGGATGCTGACCTTGGGGGATGTGGATTAGATAGAAAAAGCACAACTGGAGGATGCCAATTTCTAGATGGCAAACTTGTTAGTTGGCAATCCAAGAAGCAAACGTGTGTGTCCTTGTCAACAGCTGAAGCTGAATATATAGCTGCTACATCATGTACATCTCAAGTCATTTGGATTCAAAGTCAGCTTCGTGACTATAGATTAAGCATGAAACGAACCACACTATATTGTGACTCTGAAAGTGTTATTCGCATTTTTCACAACCCAGTGCAACACTCAAAGAAAAAACACATAGCACTGAGGTATCATTTCATCAAGGATCACGTAGAAGACGGCAACGTTGAAACTCACTTCGTGAGATCCGCTGATCTGTTGGCTCACATATTCACAAAAGCCTTGCCTGAAACAACCCTCAAAAGAATTCTTCAAGGCCTAGGAATGATGGAAGCTGAATCTGTACCGAAACCACCTTCGCTTTTGATAAAGTTGTTGACGCGAATCGATGCGAACGTTCGCAGAGACTCGCTGACCACTGTTCATTTGTGGTTCGGTCGAACTAATATCCTTTTTGTACTTTATGTATATTGTTTCAGATCTTCAAAAATTTTTTGTTTGAAAAAAACCAAAAATCCAAAAATATTTATTATCTTTTCGTTTTAATTCTTGTTACGCGAATTGGCATGAACGCTCGCTTTAATTCGTTTCCGATTTTTCCGGGACACGAGTTGGTACGAACGTTCGCCCTAATTCGCAGCATCCAATTTTTTTTTTTACTTTTTATTTTTATTTTTGTTTTGTTTGATATTAGTTTATTTTCTTTTGTACATTATTCTACTTTATTCAAAAATTCAAAAATATTTTTTTCTGTTTTTATTTCTTTTTCAGAAAATTTCAAAATCCAAAAATATTTTATTTATGTTTCTCTTTATTTCTTTTATTTTTACATATTTCAACACACAAGAAGATCATGGAGGCACAGATTCGTGTGATAGGGCAGATATAACATTCTTATATATGTATTAGCTAAGTGTCCCTAGAAGCATGCTGATGTATGTTGTCTAAAGCCTCTATTGACTCGATGTGAAGCCTTAATAAATCGATTCTACCAATCGTTTCTTCCCAATTAGGCTGTTAAATTCACATTAGTCATGACCTACCTTACTCTTCTCGCTTTGAGTTAAGAGTTATCTGCTTAGTCACTTTTGTTTAGCAGAGGTACATTCGCTTCTCTGGGACCATCTTCACGTTTCTCCATTACCTTCATATTCATCAATGTAACCCTTGAGACTCTCAGTTATACCACTGAGGTTTATGGTTGCACAACATCTGTATTAATGATCTTAGTTTCATTCACCACAAACTGAGTGAAAACCCAAATCCAACACACATACATGAATCGACGGTGAACAATTAACCGTTCTAGATTTTCACCATGGAATTAACGAAATCTACTTTCGTGGTATGTATCAAGGAATCTCTTTTTCTTTTGCGAGATCTTTATGAAGTGTTTTGGTTCCAAGATACTTCTTCCCATAAGATCCAATTTTTTTTTTGAGATTTCATAAGCTTAATCATGTTACTAAAATAATTCCTCATCTACTCGTTCAACTGACTACACTGGTCACATGAGTACTTCATCCAACATTCGTTCTTATGTCAAGTTCGTTGTTTGGTTGGAGAGTAAGCCACCCATTGAGCCTAATTAAAAGATGCCTTTCAATGTTTCTTGTCAAACATTTGATTGTATTTCAACGGGAAACCACACAGACACTTCTTAGTCTCTCTTGATTTTGAAGGAAGAGATCGTTGCCCGGGATCTATAGTTTCGTGTCTTTTAAGACATCACTAAAATTCCACAGATAAATCTTGCTTTATTTCTTTTACTTTGGTACACTCTCGCACGAAGATCTCTCTGATTTTCGTCAAGTATTGCTTGTGATACTTATGGCATTTTCAGTTTCGCAGATTCAATGATGCTCAATGTTATACACATAAGTTACCTTGTGTCTTAAATACGAACGAGAATATGGATATTTATTGCAACGAATGACGTTTAAAAGGATGAGAACAAAATAATGATGACGCGGCTGTTGGTTGATGAAAGTTCGAAATTTAGGCGCGTGGAATTTGAAACGCTTCCACTTATCACACCGCTTGACACCTTTATCGGGGTTACAATTGTTAAATCCCTCTTTTTCTGGCGTCGTTTTAAAGGAAATCACTCAATTGATGCTTCAAATTCTCCCTCCTACGTAATCGTATAAAAGGATTTTTGATTCACAGCCTTACCTTTTACCACTATCAAATTCTCTCAAGAACCCTAACGACGATTTCTCTCTATTGTTCTTCTTTTTCATCAATCTGCAACAATGACTGGTTCTTCATCAGTTCATGATCAAACCACACACTCCTCACTGCTTGCCATCAAACATCATCAAAACTTGATTCTTGATTTGTCTCCATTCAAGTATGATTCATACATGCTGCCCATCATCAAATGCCTGAAGTATTCCCCTCTGGTCGCTGCCTTAACTAAAGTTGAGTGTGTTCCAATGTCTCTACTCTTGAAAGCTTATTCCTATGCATCGTACGTCAACGAAGAAGAACACATCACCTTCGAAATCTATGACAAGAAAACCTCAATCACCAAGTCACGGTTCTGCTCTCTACTAGGGCTTGCTTGTGATGACTCCATGGTGAATCCAGACTCGCTCTCCACTGCAGCTATTTTCGAGATGTTCTATGAGATGGGGTATAAAGAACTCATTCCTTCAATCTCCAAGTTCAAGAAACCCAACTTGCCTCCTCAATGGAATGGTCTGTTCACTTTTCTCTTCAAAGCTTTTTCTGAAAGAGTCACAGGTTTAGACTGTGCTAGTAAGCTGTTCATGACTCTGATGTATGGTGTCTACTACGACATCAACCTTGATTATGGCACTGTTCTGTGGGCTCAACTGGTGCAAAGTAATCACTCCACGACTCGAGACAGTGAGATTTCCTATGCTCGTTTTTGGACTATTGTTGTTCAAAGGGCAATAGAAAAATACCAAATTCCGATGATGAAGGGTTCCCTGAAGTCTTCGATTGCTACTTTTCACACAACCAAAATCATTATTTCTGACAACTCGAAGTTTCCCTTTGCTGGTTCCATTCCGGAGACCATGTTTCGTTGTGTTCCAGCTGCAAGCAAAATTTTGGAGGAATACAAAAAGCTTCCATATTCAGGATCTTGCAACATTACTCCTGAGATGCGCCTGTCAATTGATGAAGCTGACAAAGTGAAAAAGGGGGGTAAGCAAAAGCAACTGAAAGAGGGTCCATCTGAGCTAGCTGTCACTCCATAGAAGCGAAAGGAGAAAACCGCTTCTTCTGCAGCCCATCCCAAAAGGAGAAAACAACCTTCTTGTAAGCGAAAGACCCTAACACCGAGTGCAAGCGAAGGTTCGGAGTCTGAAACTCAGTCTGAAATTCGAACTAAGGAGGACAATCCAGTTCATAATGAGGAGGTTCACAATGAAGATGTTCGCAACGACAATGATACTGTTCACAACGAAGGTTAGAAATCAACTCCTGAGGTAACTCCAATTCTCAATGATTTTGTTCCTTCTCCTCCTCCTTCGCCTTCCACCACTATTGTTCAAGTCACCATTGCACCATGCCCTCCACCTATCTCTACTCAACAACAAACTACCATTCCTTTGTCCGTTCCAATCTTCACTGAATCCACACCTCCACCAACCACATCTGCCACACCTGCTGTTTCTGTCAACGCATCTGATGTGGGGGCTGGATTATCAGGTTTCACCACCACTCATATTTCTCCACCAATTTCCCCTTTTCGCATTGATGATCCAGACATGATTTATGGGGATGGTGAAGATGATTTCCAAGGTTTTACTTTCAGTCCCTTCACCATCAGGACTGAAGTTGATGATGGTGCTCCAGTGACGAAGGGGCACGTCCAAGCCATTCATGACAAGCTTGATTCCTTGCTTCAAGCTTCTAAGCCTTCTGATGACTACTCTCAAGCCTCTGTCAAGTCCATCATTGAATCTCTCACAAAGGAACACTCATCCAATCTTGCAAAGATGACCACTGCTGTGGATGCATCTTCAAAAGTATGCACTCAAACGACCGAAAAAGTGGATAAACTAATCTCTAATGTTCAGGTGTTCACGGACAAATTTCAACAGTCGTTTGAGTCCAACACAGCTGCAGCAAACAAAGTAATTTCTAGCTTGAGCACTTCTCTCAAGTCTGAATGGGCAAAATTTCAAGACATTCATAACGGTCTTACAAGTGACCATGAGCAGTTCCAGTCTTCCATTTTGTCTCAACTCTCCAAGCTTCAAGACGATCTATCAATGGAAAGTAAAATAATGGATGTCCTTGCTGTGAAGACCGAGAAAGTGAAAACACTCTCTCTGCAGCTCGAACAGTCAGAAAAACAAGTCCAAGATCTGCTATCAGAGAAGGCAGTCGTGAAAAGTTGCAGCTCTGATGTCACTGCCTTGCTCTCAGATCTTATTGAAGCCAGGGACTTGATGATTTCCCTCAATGTGCAAAAACATCTGGGTGAAAAGCTCCGGCCTGCATTCGCTATTGTTCATCATTTGGAGGGTGTTTCGGAATCCTCCAGTATTCCAAAACAAGGGGGAGATCAGTCAAAGCCAACAAAGTCAACTGTTGTGAAACCAAAACCAGCTGTGATCAAGCCTTTGCCAGTGGTTAAAAGTGAAACGGAGCCAAAGGGTAAAGAGAAACTTTTCTCTGATGATCCCATCATTGACAACGAAGAAGAGCAAGAGCTTGATGAAGCCGAATTAAAGAAGCGAAAGGCTCGCGAAGCAGAGATGGACGCACATCAACGTATCTTTCGCAAAGCTGAAGCCAAGGAGAAGGCTGAAAAAGAAGCTCAGGTCACACTTGAGAGCAGAAAGCTTTTGTTTCCTGCGTAGACTCTAAAGCGTCTTCAATACGAAGTTGTTGACATGCCAAGCCAATATTGGTTAGAGCCTTTTGTTCCTTTGAACTTCAAAACAGTCAGGACTCACAACTTGATCTTCCAATGACTCCGAAAGCTTTCAAGTTTCGCTCCTTCATCAAAGTTGAAAATGTTTCTTTAACTGACAATGGAGCTAATCAACTTCTATCCGCATTATACCTCAAACACATGAAGCCCCAGTACGAGACCTGGAGTGCGAGTAAGATCACGACAGTAAAGGTTACTGGACCTATCGAGACTGACAGCTTCCCAAATGCCAAATTCAAAGTTGTCAGAGGTTCAGTTAGCCAAGTTCATGAATTTACTCTAACTGACCTGCCATGTATCAATCCGTATGACTGGATTATTCTCTACAATCTGCTTATTCGTGAAGAGCAGAAATACGAACCTGTTGTCAACCATCCTAAACTTATGATCATCTCGTACATTCAAGAAGTAGGTACAATGGATGTTGAGATAACTGCTGTTTTGCGAAAGAAGCCTTCAGTTGTTCCCAAACAAGCTCCTGAAGATCTTGAGAAGCTGAAACTGGGAAAGATCTACAAGGAAGGTTGGTATATGGTGTTCCAAGCACGTGAACGAAACGACTCTGAATATCACATGGCGTGCTTCTTCCTTGATGATAAACACTTGTACTCTACAACATGTCTCGAGCATGTTCTGAGTATGACCAACAAGTTTAGAGGCAACAGTGTTGGTGACAAGAAGTGCTTTTCTGATATGATCAGTTGGTATGTCCAGGTTCGCAGGGCACTGTTGAATGTAATTCCCAAGGTTTTGAAGTGCAAAAGAGAATTCAGAACTAAAGAACTCTCGCCTCAATTGACGCAAAGGGGGAGGTTGTTGGGATTATAGTGTTGCATCATTGGGCTTTTGTTAAAGTCTTTTATGTAAACGGTTGGGCCTGTCCATCGTGTTTAATAGGGTTAGAGTATTTTAAGATGATTACTTGCATCGTATTTTAGTTAACTCTTATCTTTTACTTTGTAACCCTAATCACGCCAATACAGTAACAATTCTTCATAGAGTTCTTCTGAGCCGTGACGCTTAATTATTCGACTTTCTTGAATCGTTATTGTATTCATTGTTTATCTGTTCTTGAATCTAATCGATCATTAAGGATTTTAATCCTAACAAATTTCTAATTATTAGAAAGTAAACTTTATACGGTAAGGTATAATTCATCCTTTGTTATAACTTAAAGCTTCAGATGTTGTTAGTGGATTGTATCTCAACTTTATATATAGAAGCATCAACCAAGAATTCACAATTATACTTTACCATGTAAAATATAATTATAACTATTATAGTTGTTAATGAAGTTGATTGGTATCTTGTATTAAATCTCGGACATTCATGAGAAATGAAGTCATACATCACAATGTATAGTTCCTTGATAAATATTTTCTCGACTGAGTAGTGAAAATACGATTAGGAATTTTTTATATATAAATAGGATTTTCTTAGATTGTGGTTACTTAGTATGACATGGTGGTGTAGTGATCTGTTATATAGAGTAAGGAATTTTTTGTATTGTGAAAGTATGAAGTTGATTAGGAACTTTTTATATATATGTATGATTAGTCATACATCACCTCTGGTTATATATACAGTAAGGCATTTCTTAGATTATGGTTACTTAATATGGGTGTTGTAGTGATCTGTTAGATCTGTATTATGGTATCGAGTATTCTGTTATGTTGTAGTGATCTGTTAGATTTGTATTCTAGTATCGAGTATTCTGTTATGCTGTAGTGATCTGTTAGAGTTGTATTCTGGTATCGAGTATTCTGTTATGTTGTAGTGATCTGTTAGATCTGTATTCTGGTGTTGAGTATGTTGTTATCCTGTAGTGATTTGTTAGATATGTATCTTGGT
The DNA here is from genome assembly GCF_052849685.1 of Lactuca virosa. Taxonomy (NCBI): domain Eukaryota; kingdom Viridiplantae; phylum Streptophyta; class Magnoliopsida; order Asterales; family Asteraceae; genus Lactuca; species Lactuca virosa. The sequence continues at coordinate 299,729,304 of NC_136433.1, read as the reverse complement.
AATGGGTAGGCGGTTATGCTGTAGTGATCTATTAGATCGGTATCCTGGTATGTAGGATGTTGCTATGCTATAGTGCACTGTTGGATCGGGATGTTATCTATACTTGCTGGTTATCATTTGGTGGAGTGCCCTAGGGACTGTTGGTGGTTATGTAGGATAACCTGAGAACTCTTGGTCTAGGCTCTCTTGCCTGTTACTTGTTTGGTTGTGGCTCTAGAGTAGGATCATATGTTCGGGTGGCTATCTCACCTCTGGCTATTTATGGTTACAAATTCATGGATGTTAGCTGGTAGTGGGACTCTATGCTGTGAGAGGACTAGTAGGTGGGAGTGATTTGTATGATTGTTGTTTTCCTGTTATATTGGCCTTCTTGACTCTTGTTTGTTTATATGTTGACATGTGGTGGTGGTGGTGGGTTGAGGCGGTCCTACTTTGTGTTGTAGGACATCATACCCTGTGAATTCCGGCTATAAGATGAAGGCACGGAGGCTCGGGAGGAGCAGTTGGATTGAGGTGTTAGGCTAACAAACCATATTAGGCTCGGGAGGAGCGGTTGGGTTGAGGCGGTAAGCCAACAAACCTTGGTATTCCGGTATGGTTAGACCGAAGGGCGAAGAGCGGCAATTCTACATGCTTGTGTATTTTTAGTATAGGGTATTTTGGGGGAAAATCACTAAGCTTCATGCTTACCCAGTTGTTTTTATGATTTCAGGTATCATCGGTGATTGGGGCAAGGCAAAGTCAGGACTGTACACACTCACCAGCAATGTCGAAGATTATGTGTTTTCTACAATACTTTGATTTTAATAAATGTAATTCGGAATAAATTGTTTTCTTAAATAATTGATTAATAAATTGGGAACTTTTTATCTTAATAAAAATGTACATTTTGGTTATAAAAACGGGACGTTACAAATTGGTATCAGAGCCCTGGTTTGAGTGAATTGGAGGGACACTCGTGTGAATCCATTCTCAAACTAGGATCGAAGAATTTTGAAAAATGTTTTAGAAATAAATAATTTGTAAAAAAAAGGGTTGAGCTAAGGACATGGGCTCGGTCTCTTGTCATGTTCTTGTTTGATTGTTGGCTTTGGATCGGGAACGTGGATATTCGCTTAACTTTGACTTTTTCAGGAGGATGCGGTGTATAGAGTCAGCCAGAGCTCGAACAGGAGAGTGGCTCCCAAAATACCCATATTGTTTATATTTGCTTAGTTTTGTTTTTTAATGATGTGTGAATTGTTAGAAAAGCATGCTAGTGGATAAGATTCTTTTAGGAACTTCTACATAGAAATGCCTGATTTCTATGATGCATTATGATATAGGTAATTTCTTGTTTGATGTATAGTAGTTAAATTGTGATTGTTGCGTGTATGTTGATTATTTATATATGGCGGGATTGGATAGCCTTAGAATGATCGATTTGGCCTTTCTTCTTGTTCCTTGTTTGGTTGTGGACTTAGGGTTGAGTCGATTATTCGACAGTCTATCTGATCTTCTGTTGTGTACAACAAGCATGCACAAAAGCAACCGGTGTTGCGACGGCGTGGGTGATCCTAGGAAGAGTACCTAGGAAGTCGGTTGTAGCTCGTAGCATAAGTGGTATTAGCATATCTAGGAGTGGTCTAGTGTAATGACTTAGGACCTTAGGAGGAATTATGAATCGACTACGGATAGGTGTGGAAGGCAGTATGGGACCGTACTACTGAAAGCACAAGATCTGTATGAGATTCTGGAGGAATTTCGAGGCTGCTAAGTGACTAATAGGAGTAGTGCCTAGCATGCGGAGCTCTGTATTGTGATGTCTAATCTTTTCTTGGTATATTTCAGTATGGTAGCTTTTGGAATTTCAGGATCAGGAGTCGGAGCAGATGGCCAGGGTGGGCCAGGATTGAATGAGGACCGGGTTACAAAGATCATTCGTGAGGAGGATGTTTCTTTTGTCCGGGGTCAAATACCGGAGCTGGTTGGGCCTGTCAAGGCCGCTATGATAGAGTACTTCGACGAACGTTATGCTATCCTTTGTGAGGTTGTTGCTGCTGCAGATATCGTGGTTGTTGTCGTCGTTAGGGCTCGAGGAGGATGAACTTTCCAGTATCGAGACTTCGACGATACAAAGCCCCTGGTGTTTGTCGGACTTCAGGACTTGATCAGTGTCGTGAGGTGGCTGTCAGATGTGGAGGGATGTTTCGTTACCTGCTCTTGCCCAGCTGACCAGAAGGTCAAGTGCGCCCTGGACCTTCTTCAGTTGGAAGTGAAGGATTGGTGGAGGTTGGTTACTAGTTCATGACACCTCGGAGCAACGTGCCGTAGTATCTTGGGAGCAGTTCTCTGGGATGTTTCGCTCAAAGTATGGTCCATTGGTGGAGCGGGAGCGTTTGGCTCAAGAATTTTAGGATCTGAGGCAGGGGTCTGAGTCGATGACGGACATCACCAAGATGTTCACAGAGAGAGCTATGTTTTGCCCTGAGTTTGCTGCTTCTGAGCAAACTCAGATGACCCGGTATTTAAGCATGCTCAAGTCGGATATTTGGCAGTTCGTGTCTACTCAACGCTATGGTTCACTGGTGGATTTGCAGGAGGCCGCTAGGCGGCGGGAGATTGAGATGGAGTTCCAAGCGAGGGAGCAGAGGTAGGTTCCGTTGCAGTCGCTGTCGGGGACAAAGCGGTTCAGGCCCACCGAACAGAGTTCGGGATCGTTTGGTAGGAGGCACAGATATCCTGTGTGTTGCAGGTGTAGTAAGAAGGGCCATTTAGGCAAAGATTACAGGCAGGGTGCACGTGTCTGTTTCCACTGCATCAAAGAGGGACATTTCAGAGCTAGTTGTCCTTTTCTTGCGTTCGGTAAGGAGATGAACCCTACACCCTTGGCTTGGCAGCTGCCTGACGGTCGTCATGGGATGACTGAATGAGTAGAGACCGAGAGTTGAGATCGGAAAATTTTCTTTTTAGCATGTGAGGTTATATTGGTATTCATTTGTTATTTCCTTTTATGTTTCAAAGTTCAGTTGTAATCTCGAATGATCAGTTTAATGGAAATATCTTATTTGGTCTTGGTTAATTAATTTCTTTTGTGAATGAGTTAATTGTCTTTGTGATTAGATTGTGTGTGTTTTGGGGTTTATTAATGTCATGAAGATTCAGATTCCCCGTGTATTTGGATATCAGTGGTTGGGATCAAGTGGTCAAGATCTAGCATATTTCAAATGGGTGAGAATGGGGCCTAGCGGTAGGCAGACCATGTGGAAAGGTTCGGTTCCCAGTCGGATTTCTCCAAGTGCAAGACTCCCATGCAGTTGCTGAAGTTTTATTTCGGTTTCACATCAGGGTTATTGTCAGTTGTAACCCCAAAAAATCTTTGATTTAAATCAACTACATGGTGGTTGATTGGCGGTGCAGGGATGACCAAGGTTGGTTATTTCATCGGTCGGGGGTTCAATCGAGGTTGGTGCATGGATGGAAGTCGGGGGACTCATGAACCAGCTCATGTAGATAAAGTGGACGGTTAAGGGTTGATGGAGGTATCAATCCTGTAAAATTGAATTATGAAGTTTAGATCTGATGGGTTTTCGGCCTCGGGAAACATACTTATGGAAATTGACTTGGTGTTTGTGGTTTCGAGAATTCCACGCTCTGCGGTTCTCACCAGAAGTTCGATTCATTAATTAGGAAGTTCTGGAGTATGTTGGCTTGATATGTAATTGTTTCAGTGATTTATTTTTGAGACTCATATTAGGGAGTTGCCTTGTTCTCGGATGGAGGGTTCACCAGCAATAATTAGTCAGGTTTCTTGGTCCTCAGTGGCTATTGGGGGTTGTGTTCGGGAAATGCACGAGTTGTCTCATTGCAGGAAGTAGATGGTCAGGCAACTCGTCGTAGCCAGCGATTCTTTCTGTCTGGGATGCCAATGGATAAGTGAGGGAGCTTTATCTAGAGTAGTCGCTATAGCAAACTTCAAGGACGAAGTTTAAGTCAAGTGGGGGAGAATTGTAATATCCCGATGATAAGATGCTCCTAATCTTAACCCTACAATTTTATTATATTGCATTTTATGTTGTATTTAGTGTCTATGCCCATAACTATATTTAGTATGTACTTGACCCGAGAGTATCATGGTCCATTTGGGTTGTATGGAAAAGGAACAATTTATAAGGATGGACTTTTGAGAAGAGGATATTTATGATTTATTAATATATTATAAGTTCTAATATATTAATATGAAGTCACATTATTTAATTAGTATTGATCAAGAATTAATTTGGAATTAATTTTGTGATCGAAGAGACTAATTAAATATATGGGGATTGATTATGTAAATCATTCATTCTTATAAAGTGGGCTTATGATCCATAGTTCTTTATTTTGGGCTAAACCCATGTGGTGACCCATGGATACTCCATGGAGGTTAAAACCCATGGAGCCTAAGGAATGTGGAAAGTCATGCACATTAGGGTTTACATGGTGTAACCCTAGTTGTGTCACACTATATAAGAAACCTCAATGCTACCAAAATCGGAACTTAAGTGAGATACAAGAGGGGTAGCCGATTTGGTGTGTGTAAGACAATCTCTTCTCAAGTCCTCCATTGTTGGTGGTGTTGTGTGAAACATTTGAGGCATCACACTTGGGGTGCTAGGCTCTTAAAGGCTTAAGGTTTCAAAGCTACAACAAAGGTAAGTTATCTAACTAGATTTTTGTAGTGTATATACTCCATAGTATGCTAGTTAGGATGACGCCTTGGAAAATTGAAATTTTGCATGTATAATAGAGAAAACATAGATCCAAGGCATCTAGGGTTGCATGTACACCATAGGAGTGTTAGAATGCTCTAAACCCTTCAGTGGTATCAGAGCCTAGGCTTGTTTTCCATTATACTTGATGCTACTTGTTTTCAAAGCTTGGAAAAATTGATTTTCTGCTTTTTGGACAGTGAACTCGCCAAGTCCACCCTAAAAACTGACCAACTCACCGAGTCAGTTCATGCACTCGACGAGTTGGTGCTCCAGAATGCAGAAATTCGAGTTTTAAAGCTAGAATTGGACTAGAATCATTACCCTAAAGTGTTTTTGAACAAATAAACCTATTTTTGATGTGGTAATGATTGTGCTTATCCAATTTCAAAGATAATTGTCAAAGTTTCATGTTTTGTATTAGTTTATATGATTAGGCTAATTTCATGAAATTTGTTTGATATGAATTATCTTGTCAATATGAGTTTAATTGAATCATGTATGCATTATTTGATTATTGTGTTAATTAAAATAATTGGTTAAATGCTTTTAATGGACTCCATAACTTGTCCTCAAGTTATGGAAAATGAAAGGTTTTTCTTTTAAGAGATCATTAAACTCATATGTTATGGAAATGAAAAGTTTTGACATGTTTCAAAACTTGCCCTCAAGTTTTGGAATTTGTAAAGTTACAATTTTGCATACTTTAATTCCAAACCTTAGAATTTTAAAAGTTTAAAATTCAACCCTTATACTTTATAGTATTATAAGTTTAATAATATATATATATATATATATATATATATATATATATATATATATATATATATATATATATATGTATGTATAAGATCAAGTCAGTCCTACCGTTAGTAGGCCTCATTCACGAAGCCAGTCTATAAGGGGGTATAAGGTTACTGCCTATAAAATGGCAGTTTAATGGGTGTCCACTCTCACCCACCGCTTCCTTGACTGGTGGAGAGTCGTTAGCCGATAGGGTAGGATAGGACTATAATTCTCATTAAGTATAATGATAGTAATAAAGTAACTAAACCTTTTATTAAATTCCCAATCTTAGTTACTTTAGGAAAATGTGAAATTGATGCTAATCCATGAAAATTGCACTTTGCACCTTGCCAAGTCGTTAATGGAGCGTGTGTAGTTAACCGACACATTAACTTGCACTAGTAAGGGTGGCAAAGGGTGGCTCGATGTTTATCATAAGATCAATGGAGCGTGTGTGGTTAACCGACACATTGATTGGGTGATAAAGTCGAGAGTACCAAGCACATTTTGCATGGTTATTCACACCTTGTTTGTGATCCTCGGTATCCCAGTCACAGGCCTGAAGGGCATAATCGAGATTTAAACATGCCATTCAATTGTTCAATGAATCTCAAAGGATCTAGGAATTTCAATCCAATTAAAACTTAATAAGAATTTCGTTTTTCATGGTGGAAATTGGTAAATCATCATTTAACTACCTTCAAATATTTTGCGAGTTGGATTACGACATCCCTCTTCCAATTTGTAAAATATTGTGTTGGGTCCTAGCCTTAATATTTCATTTGAGTGTTATATCAAGGACCCTTTATCTAATCTAAACGTTGTCTTTCTTTCTTTTTCAGATGTCTTCGAACACTGCTTTTGGCTCAAACCCTACTGGCTCCTTCTCTCTCATTAACTTATGTGGGAGAGTCATCTTTGATGGCTCCAACTTCAATGATTGGATTAGGAACACCAGGATGGTCACTTGCTATGAGGACAAGGAATATGTCCTCGACAAGGAGCTTAAGGAAATCGATAAGTCTTCTGCTACTCCTGAGGAGATCGCTGAGTTTAGGACTCATGAGAAGGATGCCACCAAGGTGTCTTGTATCATGTTGGCCACGATGACAGCTGAACTCCAAAAGTCTTGTGAGGACTTCTACCCTTTTGAGATGCACCAGGACCTGATGGAAAGATACCATCAGAGTGCTCGTCAAGAGAGGTATGAAATCATCTCTTCCATGATAACAACTAAGATGAAGGATGGTGAACCCATCACGAGCCACTTGCAGAAAATGCAAAGGTTTGTGGACCGATTGCTAAAGTTGAATGTGAACTTTCCTGAGGAGCTGGCTATAGATATCATTCTACACTCCTTACCTCCATGTTATGATCAATTCCGCATGACCTATCATATGAACAAGGAGGAGGTCACACTTAGCAAACTTCAAGGGCTTTTGAGGACTACTGAAAGTTGTCTCAAAGGTAAAAATGTTGTTGTTTCTACTCCTACCACAAATGCCCCTGTTCTGGCAATTGGAAAAGGGAAAGGGAAGAAGAGGAAGGCTCCCTCAAAGATACGCAAGGGAAAGTCTCTTGATGGATCCTCTTCTAGTGGGACCAAGGCTAGTTCTACTGCTCCCTCTTCCACTCCTAAGGAAGCAGAGTGTTTCTACTGTCACAAAAAAGGGCACTGGAAGCAAAGCTGCCCCAAATACTTGCAGGATGTCAAGGATGGGAAGGTTAAACCCACCCATGCAGGTATTTATACTATTCTATCTAAAAACTCATCACATTCTAACTCTTGGGTTCTTGACACAGGTTGTGGATTTCACATTTGTTCTGATGCGTAGGGCCTAAAAAGAAGTAAGGATGTGGAACACGGGAAGATAAACTTGATCATGGGGAATAGGAAGGTTTCACCTGTCACCAAGATTGGAGTTTACTCTTTATTGCTTAGTAGTGGGTTAGAAATAGATTTGAATAATTGTTGCTACTCGTCTGATATGGCGAGAAATATTATTTCCTTTCATGGTTTGTACAAACAAGGCTATAGTTTTTCATTTGATAATGAAATTGGTGCTATAAATGCTTATTATAATGGTGTTTTTTATTTTAAAGCATTACCTTTTAATGGTGTATATGAAACTGTGAATGTTGTAGACAACTTAGGAAATAATGTGTTGCACATTGATTCTTCCAATGAATTGGATAAGGCATGCTTGTGGCATTGTCATCTTGGACATGTCAGCAAGAAGCACATAGGCCAACTCCAAAAGGCTGGAGTTTTGGAGTCATTCGACTTAAGGTCGGATGACACTTGTGAATATTTCTTACTTGGAAAGATGACCAAGTCACCCTTCACTGGTACTTGTGAAAGGGGTGAAGGTTTGCTGGATCTCATACACACCGATGTGTGTGGGCTCTTCAGAACCGCCACAAGGGATGCTAACCGCTTCTATGTGACATTTATTGATGATTACAGTAGATATGACTATGTCTACTTAATCAAGCATAAGTCAGAAACCTTTGAGAAATTCAAAGAGTTTAAACAAGATGTGGAGAATCATCTGGGCAGGAATATAAAGATGCTCTGATCCGATCGGGGTGGTGAGTATCTTAGTATCGAGTTCCTAGACTGTCTTAAGGAATGTGGAATTGTTTCATAGTTGACGCCACTTAGGACACCACAGCTTAATGGTGTGGCTGAGAGGCGCAATCAAACCTTGTTGGACATGGTTCATTCCATGATGATTCGAGCTTCGTTACCTATCTCATTCTGGGGGTATGCCTTAGAGACTACCGCTCATATCCTTAATTTAGTCCTAACTAAGAAGGTTGCCAAAACACCTCATGAGATGTGGACTGGGAAGACTCCCACATTAGACCACATCAAGGTTTGGGGTTGCGAAGCTTTCGTGAGGCACGAGACTCACGAAAAGCTCGAACCTCAGAGTGAGCTGTGTATTTTCATCGGCTACCCATAGAAATCCTTTGGTTATCTCTTCTACAGACAAAGTGACAGTGTTGTCTTCGTTGCGAGGAGAGGAGTCTTTCACGAGAGAGAGCTCATAGGCCAAGGAGACAGTGGGACGCATATTGACCTTGAAGAACTTCAAGAGTCAAGCGGTGAAGGAACCTCAAACACTATCGATCAACCTGAGAAGGAAACTCCTGTTGAGCCGATTAACGAGTCCGTACCTCTGAGGCGTTCCAGTAGAGTTAATGTTCCACCTGTGTTATTTGGTTTTCATATAACATCTGAGGGTGATACATTTATCAATGATAGCACACTGATAAATTTGGATGAACCTAACAACTACAAGGAAGCCATAGCAAGCCCCGGGTATGCTAAATGGAAAGAGGCAATGGAAACCGAGATTCAGTCCATGTATGACAATCAAGTTTGGAACTTGGTTGACAATGTACCGGGTCGTAAGACAGTCGGGTGCAAATGGATTTTCAAGAAGAAGAACGACATGGATGGAAATGTACACACTTATAAGGCGCGACTGGTTGCTAAGGGATTTACTCAAACTCCGGGAGTTGACTATGATGAGACCTTCTCACCAGTAGCGAAAATTAAGTCTATTAGGGTAATGCTAGCCATTGCATTTCATGATTATGAAATATGGAAAATGGATGTCAAAACCGCTTTCCTTAATGGAAAGTTGGTTGAGGATGTTTACATGAGTCAGCCAGAGGGTTTTGTCGATGAAAAGTACCCTAATAGAGTGTGTAAGCTTGATAAATCCATTTATGGATTGAAACAAGCATCTCGCAGATGGAATCTTTGTTTCGATGAGAAAGTCAAAAAGTTTGGCTTTTCAAGAAGCGAGGATGATTCATGTGTATATGTCAAGGCTAGTACGAGCATAGTTAGCTTTTTGGTATTGTATATGGATAACATACTACTCATAGGAAATGACATCCCAACCTTGCAGGAGGTTAAGTCCTGGCTTGGGAAGTGTTTTTCTATGAAGGACCTCATACAATCTGCCTATATTCTTGGGATAAGGATATTGAGAGACAGGAGTAAAAGACTAATTGGACTTAGTCAGAGTACCTACTTGGATAAGGTGTTGAAAAGATTCAGCATGCATGATTCCAAGAAAGGTGACTTACCAATCTAGAGAAATGCCAAACTGAGTAAAACTCAGAGTCTGAGTACAGGTGAGATGAGTCGAATACCATATGCTTCCGCTTTTCGATCGATCATGTATGTAATAACTTGTACTTGCCCTGATGTGGCCTTTGCTTTGAGCATGGTCAACAGATATCAAGGGAATCCTGCCAAGGTTCAATGGACTGTGGTAAAGAACATTCTTAAGTACGTGTGGAGGACTAAGGATTCGGTCCTTACCCTCGGTGGGAGTGATGACTTGAGAGTGGTAGGGTATAGTGACGCCAGCTTTCAGACCGACATAGATAATTTCCGCTCTCAGTCAGGCTGGGTCTTTACCCTGAATGGAGGAGCAATAACTTGGAAAAGTTCCAAGCAAGAGACAATAGTTGATTCAACTTGCGAATCAGAGTACATAGCAGCAAGCGAGGCGGCGAAGGAGGCAATATGGATGAAGAACTTCATAGGAGACCTTGGAGTTGTACCAGCTATAAAGGAGCCAATGGAGATTTTTGTGACAGCGAGAGTGCAGTTGCCTCAGCCAAGGAACCAAGGGATCACGACAGATCCAGGCACATCGACAGAAAATACCACTTTATTAGACATCGAATAGAAGAAGGACTCCTTGTGGCCAAGAGGGTATCGTCTGATGAGAATCCAACAGATCCCCTCACGAAGGGACTGAGTAGGGTTAAACATCTACACCATGCGAGGCACATCAGGCTCAATGACGATATTAGTTTTAATGATTAGATAGCTTTCGAAACTTGTAATAGTTGAAATGCAATTGACATTTGATGCTTAAATAAAAGGTTCTTTTTATTTACTAGTATGGTACTGTCTTGTGTCAATCATTTACTATTGTTTCACTTTGCATGGTTTGACTTCCAGAATAATTATATTATTCAAACTATTCACAGTCGATCATACGTTGGAAGTAGGTATTGAATCAAGACTGTCATGAATTTGGCTTGTAGATTTGTCTGAATTGTGTTAGACATAGCAAAGTTTGCTGCAACATTCATGAGTGCTCATAAGGTCTGAGTATTGGATTAAACCCGCGCTCACTTGTATTACTTCATGGAATTTATCTCGAGTGATCGTGAGATGATAATATCATATAAGTGTTCAAACCAAGAGATATGAGTTGTTGACTATGAGTTGGTTGTGCATTGATAGTACAAAAACGCGTCAGTAACTTGATGCTATAAAACATGTTGTTGTGTACAATTTGATGAGTAGTTAGTACAAGCATATGATTCGAAGTTTATCTGTTCCTTTTAGTCCTTGGAGGATTAAAAGCGATATCTTGGGCCCCTCGATGATTTTGTTTTGACTTATGTGCCCGGCCCGGTCAGAACTAAATTGATGTGTTCGATTTAGTTCTATGTCAAACAAATCGGAAATCGGGAAATAGAATGCTGGACAATAAGTACGAAGTTGTTTCATGTATTTGTTCGACTGATATCTTGAGAATAGAGGATTATATGATAGCTTATCTAAAATGGAGCGTCTCAGTTCGACAGAGGCTTTTAAGAGCACGATTTCTAGTTGGTGTTTTAAGTCGTACTTGTAGTTATAGTTAATAGACTTATCCAAGTGGGAGACTGTTGGATTTAGTGTCTAAGCCCATAACTATAATTGGTATGTACTTGACCCGAGAGTAGCATGGTCCATTTGGGTTGCATGGCACCGGAACAATTTGTAAGTATGGACTTTTGAGAAGAGGATATTTATGATTTATTAATATATTATAAGTTCTAATATATTAATATGAAATCACATTATTTAATTAGTATTGATCAATAATTAATTTGGAATAAATTTTGTGATCAAAAGAGACTAATTAAATATATGGGGATTGATTGTGTAAATCATTCATTCTTATAAAGTGGGCTTATGATCGATAGTTCTTTATGTTGGGATAAACCCATGTGGTGACCCATGGATACTCCATGGAGGTCAAAACCCATAGAGCCTAGGGAATGTGGAAAGTCATGCACATTAGGGTTTACATGGTGTAACCCTAGTTGTGTCACACTATATAAGAAACCTCATGGCTACCAAAATATGCACTTAAGTGAGATACAAGAGGGCTAGCCGATTTTGTGTGTGCAAGACAATTTCTTCTCAAGTCCTCCATTGTTGGTTGTGTTGTGTGAAGCATTTGAGGCATCACACTTGGGGTGCTAGGCTCTTAAAGGCTTAAGGTTTCAAAGCTACAACAAAGGTAAGTCATCTAAGTAGATTTTTGTAGTGTATATACTCCATAGTATGCTAGTTAGGATGATGCCTTGGAAAATTGAAAATTTGCATGTATAATAGAGAAAACATAGATCCAAGGCATCTAGGGTTGCATGTACACTATAAGAGTGTTAGAATGCTCTAAACCCTTCATTTTAGTCCCTAAGTTCAAGAAGGAATGGGAGAGGGTTCCTAGTGGCATTTTCGTGAATTTGGCTTTGGGGGATTATGCCATGCGTACGCATGTACGCTCAACGTACCAGAGCGCACCCTAGTATGTCGAGCGTACTCGACAGTTATGGTAACCCTAATCTTTTGGGGTGTAGCTCCTATTTAAACCTCATTATAGCCTCCTTTTCCCTCACTTCATCAGCCCCCATCTTCGTAGAGTGTTTTGCAACCCTATTTAACCTTGTGAGGCCATTTTAACCTTAAGAGAGTGTGTGTTTTGTGCCTTGAAGAAGAGGGAAGGAAGTGGAGCTCATCTTGGAGGAGTAAAGCACTTTGGATATGGGATTTCTACCTCATTTGCAACCTTTTGAAGGTATAAAGCTTGCAACTTTACCCCTCCATCTTATAGATCTAAAAATGGATGTTTAATGATGCTTTTTGGTCCCCAAATTGCTAGATCTTGAGCATAGCATGGTCTTGATTCATTAAATTTTATTTCAGACCTTAGTTGATGTCTTAAGTCATAAAAATGGAGTCCCAATGATTGGTTTTGTCCCATGCATGCTATGGAGAATCTTAAGGCATTAAGATGTTGGGTTTTTATAGATTAAGCACTTATTGAGCATTCAAGGTCATAAAGTTGGAAACTTTATGACTCCTAATGACATTTTGACCTTGGATATGCATTTGGATGTATTCAATCGTTATATTAAGCACGTAATGAGAAGAAATGAAAGTTTGGAATTATGCCCCACATTCCTGGGAGTACACCCAGCGTACACAATCAACAACCCTATGTTAGTCTTCGGAGGAGTACGCCCAGCGTACCTCCAGGGTACGCCCCACGTACGCTCACTAGGTTGACCCGGTTTGGGTTGACTCGTTTGTGTTGGATTAGTGTATAAGTCCATAACTATATTTGATATGTACTTGACCCGACTCGGCATGGTCTATTTGGGTTGCATGGCATCATGCATTTGGATAGACTAAAATGAGAGAAATAACACTTAAGGTTTGATAATATATTATAAGTTCTAATATATTAATAAGATTATTTAATTAGTATTGATCAAGAATTAATTTGGAATTAATTCAGTGATCAAAAGGAGACTAATTAAATATATGGATTGATTGTGTAAATCATCCATACTTATAAAGTGGGCTAATGCTCCATGGATTATCAAGTTGGGCTAAAACCCATAGGATGCTCCATGGATGCTCCATGGTGTTTTTGTACCCATGGATCATGGAAATGAAAGGCCATGGCAATTAGGGTTTACATGGTGTAACCCTAATTGTGACACACTATATAGGCATCTTATTCTTCCCAAAATTGGCGACCATGTGAGACACTATGTGTGAACGGTGAGGGCTAGCCGATTTCATGAAGTGTATTATTTCTCTCAAGTTATTCCAAGTGCATTTGATGTTGTGTGAACCTAGTGCCCCAAGTGTGACACCTCAAATGGTTCACACAACATCAAATGCACTTGGAATAACTTGAGAAAAATAATACACTTCATGAAATCGGCTAGCCCTCACCGTTCACACATAGTGTCTCACATGGTTGCCAATTTTGGGAAGAATAAGATGCCTATATAGTGTGTCACAATTACGATTACACCATGTAAACCCTAATTGTCATGGCCTTTCATTTCTCTTAAGCATCAAGGAATCAAGGTACATAAAAAGGTATGTCTTCTAACTTGTTTTTATTAACCAAGTATCAAAGATTGTATGCTAGATACGGTAATACCTTGGAATATTCATATTTGCATGTATAATAGAGAAACCATTGATCCAAGGTATTTAGGGTTGCATGTACACTTAGGAGTGTTAGAATGCTCAAAACCCAACAGTGGTATCAGAGCCTAGACTTGTTTTCTTGTTATACTTCCTAAAATTGCTGGAAAAACGAAGTTTTTTGCTGTCTGAACAGCAGAATCGCCGAGTCCATAAAGGGACTCGACGAGTCCAAGACAAAACTCAACCAACTCGGCGACTTGGTTCATGCACTCGACGAGTTGGACCCCAGACAGCATATCTTCGACTGTTTTGGCTGGAATTGGACTAGGAACATTACCCTAAGCTGTTTTTCAACTTATAAACCTGTTTTTGATGTGGTAATGTTCATGCTAATCCAATTTCAAAGATAATTGTCAATAGATTCATGTTTTGTATTACTTTAAGGATTAGGCTAATTACATGAAAAAGTTTGATTTGTATTATCTTGTTCTTATGAGTTGCTTAGATTAATAGAAAAGTTATGTGAAAAATTTGTTTTCAATCCAAATTAATCTAAGAGTTGATTCTAAAATGTGTTTTTGTAACTTGTCCTTAAGTTATATGAAAAGTCACATTTAAGATTCATAAAGCTCATAAATATTTCCATAGGTTATGAATAAAGAAAAGTCACATTCTTTAATAGTTTAAAGTCTTCCATAACTTGTCCTCAAGTTATGGAACTTGAAGAGTTTTTGAATTAAAACTACTTTAAATACATAAGTTATGGAATTGAATAGTTTTGAATAGTTTCAAAACTTGCCCTCAAGTTTTGGAATTTGCAAAGTTTTCCCTTATGAATACTTTAATTCCAAATTAAGCCCTTAGAATTTTGAAAAGTTAAAATTCAACCCTTATACTTTATAGTATTATAAGTTAATAATATATATATATATATATATATATATATATATATATATATATATATATATATATGTATGTATAAGAGCAAGTCAGTCTTACCATTAGTAGGTCTCATTCAAGAAGCCGGTCTATAAGGGGGGTATAAGGTTACTGCCTATAAAATGGCAGTTTAATGGGTGTCCATTCTCACCCACCGCTTCCTTGACTGGTGGAGGGTCGTTAGCCGAACGGAGAGGACAAGGACTATAATTCTCCCTTCATTAAAAGTATTAATGATAAATACTAAGTAACTAAACACTTATAAATTCCCAATCTTAGTTACTTAGGAAAATGTGAATAAGGTGCTAACCCATGAAATTACACTTTGCACTTTGCTTAAGTCAGTTAGTGGAGCGCGTGTGGTTAACCGACACACTAGCTTGATTTAACAAGGTAGGCAAAGGGTTTCTTAAAGATTATAATAGGCCGGTGGAGCGTGTGTGGTTAACCGACACATCGGTTGGGTGATAAACATTTAAGAGTACCAAGTAATTTGCATGGTTACTTCACACCTTGTTTTGTGATCCTCGGCATCCCAGTCACACAATCTGAAGGGCACAATCGAGATTGAAACATGCTATTGAAAAATTCAATGAATCTCAAAAGAATCTAGGAGTTTCAAAACCAATTAAAACCTAATAAATTATTTCGTTTTTCATGGTGGAAAATGGTGAATCGTCATTCACCTACCTTCAAATATTCTATAGCTTGGATTACGACATCCCTCTTCCAAGTTATAAAATATTGTGTTGGGTCCTAGCCTTAATATTTCATATTGGGTGTTATATTAACGACTTTAAATCAACTATCTTGAATATCTCCCAAAACATGTCTAGCTCAGCCATCTATGATCTTCCCAAATCTCTTGGAACTTTACTTCCTCCACCTCCTCCAATTATTCTCCCTAACCCACAAGTTCAAGGTCACTCAAGCCCTATTGGCAAGCAAGGTATATGTGTGATCACATCTTGGAGATGAAGTCACATATTGACAAGCCGGGAGAGTTAGGTGTCAAAGTCTTAAGAAAGTTGGATGTTCAATCACTTTCTAAGTCACATAGCGAGTTCCTTTGGGACCACTATGAAACAGATTATGACATGACCCTTAATGATCTTATCTATTTGCTTGGTGCTGTTGAATCAGAAATGATTTGAGGACTAGTAAAGCAAGTTTGATTAGAAGATCAAATTCCCAAATCTTCAATGGACATTGACAATGGTAACATTGGATACCTAGTAAAATCTTTCTCTTCCCAATGGAAAGAGATTGGCCATAGTGAACTCGGTTGACCAAATGGTAAAGAGAAAGGCAAGTCTGTGATAGTCCAGTATACCATTCCCAAAGAGTCCATATGTTTCTCTTGCCAAAGGAAGCGGCATTGATTGCGAAGCTGCCTATTTACCTGAAAGATCATGAGGTTGATCAAGTCAAGAAGTTTGACTCTACTTCAGGTAAAGTCCACTATCTAACTCTGTTAAGTTTCTATTCTGAGATTCTTGTTACATGATGTGACTGGGTCACATGTTGATGTTTTAAGAATCAAAGAAAAGTGAAGAAACTTATAGGAAGTATATGCTGATTCTGATCACGAAGATGGATCTCGATTGCATGGTTCAATGATCAGAAATTTGAGCTGTTGCTTAGGAGTTATGATATATTGCTTAGGAATAGATAACAACAAGTTTTTCCATTTGCTTTTGCACTGTAAGGATAAGTTTTCCGCAAAGTTTTTAAAATAAAAGGAAATTTTTGATTTCATTTATTCTAACTATCCTTACAATGGCATTTGTGAAAAAACTGTTGCTTATATGATTCCATTGATAACAATATTGGATAATGGATTTGTTTCTTTCATTTGTGGTAATGTCTAATTTACCAAATAAGGAAAGATTCTCATCACCCAAGGTTTCAGTTGGATAGAAACTTGGAAATCATGCAAGTTGTATAGTATGATGAATGAGAATTGTCATCTTTGGAAAATTAAGATTAATTCCTTGTTCACATGTATATGTGAGTCAAGTGAAGGACTAAGGGATCGAGTACACATTCTGGTGCACCGGTCAAGTCCACCATAAAATATCGATAAGACTATTCATCATGATTTACTAAAGTTTAGTAAATATGGTTATACTTACAAGTTTAAGTATAATTCTAAAACATTGGAAAAGTTTCGATGTATAGCAAAACGAATGAGAAGGATCAAATTAGGCAGAAAGTTAAAAGTTTCACAAATCTGAAAAGATGGGAGAGTACTTTAGTATCAGGTTTTGTGATCATCTTAATAATTTAGAAATCATATCACAATTAGTCCTCTAAGGAAGTCTTAGTGCATTCTTATGACTAAGAAGATGAATCTTGAATTGTTGGAATGGTTAAATCAAGAAGATGAGTCATATTTCGTTTCAAAACAAGTCTTAGAGTCATACTCCAAGACTGTAAGTTGAGTGAAATATCTTAAAGAAAGGTTTGTAACACTTGTCAAATGTAAGAGTAAAGTGTCCTACTCTTGTACATTTGAAATTGGTAAGTTGTGTTAAGTGTTTGTCTTGATAAAGAATCCGCACTATCTCTTGAATATTTGGAAAGATAGTCTTATATGTCAAGAGGACAGTGGGAGTCTTAAAGATCTTGAAAAGGCTTCTAGATCTAATCAAGAAGAAAAACCTATAGTCTATCACTAGCACACGACTTGATGTTTATAACCTAACGTGTTGACATATTCCTATTTATGTGCCCATTCCAGTCAAAGTTAGCTTTGCATATGAGTTCTGAGAGTTCTCAATTGGTTACATAACAACTTGGAAGCAATGGCAGGCCCTTGTGCTGCCAGGTGGCAAGAAGTTAAGACTGCACAAGTTCAATCTATATGAGTTTGGATTTGTCACTAACCTTGTCTTTTGATTATGATTTTGACAAATTCACATGGCTAAGAACACATACACCATAAAATCTAAGGGTCATAAGGTTTCTCTCCGATTCATGAAAATGATGGTGAGGAAACACTTCCACCAAGTAGATTTTAAGTAAGATAGCAATTGTGATATTTGCATTCTCAAAGTCGTTAATGGAGCGTGCGTGGTTAATCGGCACACTAACATGGACTTGTGAGAAATGGCAAATGTCTAAACAATCGAGACTATGATTACCGCATACCTTTTCATAGTTCTAAAGTTGTTTAGACACACCTGTGAGCTATCTAAGATAAGGTGTATGATTTTGATAAAGTCTTATCAAAGCAATCTCGTATCAGAAATCTGAACTTTGGTATGAAAATCAATAAAGTATTGATTTCTAGAAGTCCAACTAATTTCCGGATACATGTTAAAGCTAGTGGGAGCATAAGTATTATGCTAATAATCATCATGTTAGTGGGAGCATGATAATTATGACAAGTATTGCAAGTGAGCAATGTTAATTATAGAAAACAAAAGTTTCAATTTATGAAGTTGCTGGGTTGAAAAAGTTGTTTTGCTATAATTAAGGGAGAGGAAATTATACTTCATTCCAATTCTAAAATCTTAGATTAAGGTTTTAATCATCTTTAGTCAAGGATATATATATATATATATATATATATATATATATATATATATATATATATATATATATGAATTTTATGTTCGAATGGCTCAACATAAGGAAATTCTATATATGGGTTCATTATTTGCGTTCTAAAATTCGATTATGATTATGGCATCCCTTTTCATAATCTGAATTATAAGAACATGGAAAATAGAAATAGAAATATCATAGCAAAAGACTGGTCTAGTCTTTATGTGAGACATCATGAATCGTGTCCCATATGCTCCGGATATAGGATCGATTGCATGTGCTATAATATTCATCTTTTCTAAATTTTCCAAATGCTCAGGGCATTAAGAAGGGAAAAATCTAGAATTGCATATGACTAAAATGATTAAGCAATTGTCGAGAACAATATAAGGTTTACCAAAGATTGGTTGCTCAGGGACAGTTGGAAGTATAGTGTTAAATTTTGGAAGGACCATATTGACATACTTTGAAAGGAGGCAACTCTTGTTCAGAAGTGACAGTCAAAATGGGAATATGGAAATGTTTCATAGTTGGAAGTTATTCAATCTGTGTAAGATTAGAAAAAACTTAATGCAAGAAGGGTGTTTCCATGGAGCTGATCTCCATTGGAATACTCTGTAATGTCTGTTGACAAGTCTTTGTGACTTTGTGCATAATCATTACAAGAGGATCAATGCATATAAGTTTAAAATCTAACAGATTTCGGTAATGATAGGAATTTGGAATTCTTACATTTTCGATAAGGATTTGGGAGTGTGAAAAGGGAATCATTGAAATTATGTTCAATTGATCTAGTTCACAAAGTAAAGATCATAGACAAACATAGAGTGCTTACTTGGTGTATGGCAAAGCTATTGTCTAGAAAAACATAGTGTACATGCTTGGAGCATGGGACAACTAGTGTTTTTAATTCAAGTATAAAGTTGATAAAACCGAAACAATGAATAATGAGTAATTAGTATGGTGATAAATAAAAAGTGTTCTATTTATATTCATAGGTTTTGATACCATATTGGATTCAATTATTCTTGTGTTTCATTTTGCATGTTTTGACTTCCAAAATAAACTAGGCCATTCTTCCCGAATGACTAAGTCATTCAAACCATCCACAGTCGGTCATATGTTGGAAGTAGATATGAATCAAGACTGTCATGGGTTGGCTTGTAGAGGTCTAAGATGTTGGACAAAGCGGTGCTACAACACCCATGAGTGCTTATAAGTTCTGAGTATTGGATTCAACCCACGCTCATTTGACTTACTTCATGGATTTTATCACGAGTGATCATGAGACGATAATATCTTATATTCTTCAAACCTAGAGATATGAGTTGTTACTATGAGTTGGTTATACATTGATTGCACGAAAACACATTGGTAACTCGATGTTATAAAACGTGCCTTTGTGTATGATTCAACAAGTAGTAGAACAAGCCATATGAGTCGAAGTTTATCCATTCCTTTTACCTTCGGGATAAAAGCGATATCTGTAGGCCCCTCGATGATTTAGTGATGACAAATGTAAGTGCTCGGCCGGGCCTGGACTGATTTGATTTGTTCAATTAGTCAGTCGCCATAAATTGGAAATCGGGAAACAACAAATGGACAGAGAGAATGATTTATAATACATGTCTCAGTCCATATGATATCTAGAATGGAGGAATATATGATCCCTTATCTAATGGACAAGTCATTGACGAGATCAGAGTTCAGTTACAACGTCAGAGTTCGACATCGGCTTAAAGAGCTACGATTGCCAGTCGGTTCTTGAAGTCATACTAAATAATAGTTTTAGACTTATCCAAGTGAGAGACTGTTGGATTAGTGTCTAAGTCCATAACTATATTTGGTATGTACTTGACACGACTCAGCATGGTCCATTTGGGTTGCATGGCATCATGCATTTGGATAGACTAAAATGAGATAAATAACACTTAAGGTTTGATAATATATTATAAGTTCTAATATATTAATAAGATTATTTAATTAGTATTGATCAAGAATTAATTTGGAATTAATTCAGTGATCAAAAGGAGACTAATTAAATATATGGGTTGATTGTGTAAATCATCCATACTTATATAGTGGGCTAATGCTCCATGGATTATGAAGTTGGGCTAAAACCCATAGGATGCTCCATGGATGCTCCATGGTGTTTTTGTACCCATGGATCATGGAAATGAAAGGCCATGACAATTAGGGTTTACATGGTGTAACCCTAATTGTGACACACTATATAAGTATCTTATTCTTCCCAAAATTGGCGACCATGTGAGACACTATGTGTGAACGGTGAGGGCTAGCCGATTTCATGAAGTGTATTATTTCTCTCAAGTTATTCCAAGTGCATTTGATGTTGTGTGAACCATTTGAGGTGTCACACTTGGGGCACTAGGCTCTTAAGCATCAAGGAATCAAGCTACATAAAAAGGTATGTCTTCTAACTTGTTTTTATTACCCAAGTATCAAAGATTGTATGCTAGATAGGGTAATACCTTGGAATATTCATATTTGCATGTATAATAGAGAAAACATAGATCCAAGGTATTTAGGGTTGCATGTACACTTAGGAGTGTTAGAATGCTCAAAACCCAACATTTTGACTTATGGATTTTTTGTTTAGTTTGACCATGGACCTTGATTCTTGTAGACACCCACTGACTTTTGACCAAGTTTGACTTAGGTCAATCTTGGGGGTTGGATTGGTGATTGAGATTTTATATGATTTTTATGTTAGTGGATCCGCGGGAGCAAGAAGTGTAGCAAGGATCGGATCGCAGTATTCTCGGGTTCTTCATTTCAGGTGAGTTTCACCCCATTGTACGGTGGGTTGAAGGCACCAATGTCGGCCCACTAGTATTCAGTTATGTGATTGGTAGAGGGGTCCCATAGGAATAATATATAGTCACATAGGATAGACTGAGGACCTTTGATCTAGTCTCTCTTACCTGTACCTCATTTAGTTTTTGTTCTAGGGTAGGATCTGTTGGATTAGGTGTTTAAGCCCATAACTATAATTGGTATGGACTTGATGTGATAGTAACATGGTCCTTTTGGGTTGCCTTCACTTTAGCAACTTAACAGGATGATATTGGACAAAAAGTTTAATAAATGATTTATTAATATATTATGAGAATAATATATCAATTAGAAATCATATTATTTAATTAGTATTGGATCAAAAATTAATCTGGAATTAATTTTGGGATTAAAGGAACTGATTAAAAGAACGGGGACTGTTTTGCAAATCATTAATAGTTGCAAAACTGGGCTGCTAGACTCTATTGGAATGGAGTAGACTAAATTCTATAGGGAGGCCCTATAGTATTAGTCCAAGGCTTCATAATGGGAGGTCCATGGGTTGCTTAAGCCCAAAGCAGGAAATTAGGATTTCCTCTAGAAAGCCTAGCAACCCACCGGCTATTTAAGGACCCCTTTACACAGGGTTTTCGGTGAATGCTTCCTTGAAGAACCCTAGCCGAAATTCTAAGAGTACCCTCCTCTCTCCTTCTCATCCTCTTGCTACAAGTGTTTGTGAGCCATTAGAGGTGCAACATTTGGGGCACTAAAACTTTCAAGAGTCAAGATCAATCAAGGAATTCTTGTTATTGCTATATAACAAGCAAGTTAATCATCTTAACCCTTTTATATATGAATTTCAAATTATATATGCTAGATCTAGGGTTATTGCTTTGGAATTTTATTTTGCATGTTCAATTAGTGAAAAACTTAGATCCAAAGCAATTAGGGTTGCATGAACACATAGGATGTTATTATGCTCAAAACCCATCAATAGTATCAGAGCCTAGGTTGTTTTTCAATTGTATTTGATGCTTTTGTGAATTGTCCAAAGTTGAAGCAAACATAATTCTCATTCTGTCTGCTGAACTCGACGAGTTCTATGAGGAACTCGACAAGTTCATGGCCTGACTCGACGAGTTAACTCGTCAGATGCCTGATTTTTCGATTTTAAGATCTTATTTGATTTAGGATAATTACCATAATTCGTTTTTAATGCCTTAAATTGAATTTTCTGAAT
This sequence comes from Lactuca virosa, assembly GCF_052849685.1. NCBI lineage: Eukaryota > Viridiplantae > Streptophyta > Magnoliopsida > Asterales > Asteraceae > Lactuca > Lactuca virosa. The sequence goes on along the minus strand of NC_136433.1, from coordinate 299,706,995 downwards.
GGTAATCTGATTTCCTTATCAAATAAGATTGATTTGATCAAATTTTATGATAATGACAAAATTATTTTATTAATTTAATTATTTAAAATTTGATCTAGTAATTTTGAAAAGTTTCAAATTCCACCCTTTATTTTTGGAATTTAAAATTTAATTAAAAGTTTAATTTTGAAATACTAAATTCTAAAACCCACGTATTTTAAAAGTTTAAAATACACACTTATACTATTATAATATTAAAAGTTTAATATATATATATATATATATATATATATATATATATATATATATATATATATATATATGTATGTATAAGAAAATGTCAGTATTACCGTTAGTAGGCCTCATTCACGAAGCCGATCTATAAGGGGGGTATAAGAAAACTGCATATAAAATGATGGTTGAGTGGGTGTCCACTCTCACCCACCGCTTCCTTGAGTGGTAGAGGGTCATTAGCCGAACGGGTAGGATAAGACATTAATCTTCATTAATAAGTATAATGATAAATATATAGTAACTAAATGTTTTTTATAAATTCCCGATCTTAGTTACTTTGGGAAAATGTAAATTTGATGCTAATCGATGAAATTGCACACTGCACTTTGTCAAGTCGTTAGTGGAGCGTGTGTGGTTAACTGGTACACTAACTTGGACTAACAAAGAGTGGCAATTGGTGGCTCGTAAATTACCATTGATCAATGGAACGTTTGTGGTTAAGCGACACATTGATTCGGTGGTAAATGACATCGAGAGTACGAAGCTAATTTTCATGGTTATTCACACCTTGTTTGTGATCCTCAGTATCACAGTCACAAACTTGAAGGGCATAATCGAGATTAAACATGTCATTGAATAGTTCAATGAATCTCAAAGAATCTAGGAATTTCATTTCATTTAAAACCTAATTCTTTCTAATTTCCTTTTTCGTGGTGGAATTGGTAAATCGTCATTTACCTACCTACAAATAATTTACAATTGGATTACGACATCCCTCTTCTGAATTGTGAATTATTGTGTTGGGTCCTAGAATTAATATTTCATTTTGGGTGTTATATTAAGGATTTCCTATCTAATCAAAACTTTTCTTTCTTCTTTTGTAGATGTCAATCTCAAACATTGCTTCTGGCTACTCCTCCAACAATAACAACTCTGCTAACTCTTTCTCGCTCTTAAACATTTACGAGAGGATCACATTCGATGGTTCCAATTTCAATGATTGGATCCGTAACATCCGAATGGCCTTGCGTTACCAAGACAAGGAATATGTCCTCGACAAGGAGTTGAATGAGATAGACGAAACCAAAGCTACTCCTGAATAAATAGCTGAGTATATGGCTTATTGCAAGGATGCTACTAAAGTGTCTTGTACTATGGTAGCCACTATGACTCCTGAGATACAACGTTTCTACGAGTTCTATTGGACTTACAAGTATGCAAGGACTTGATGGAGAAGTACCATCAAATAGCGCGTCAAGAGAGGTACGAAATAGTCTGGTCATTCATCACCACCAAGATGAAAGATGGAGAGTCCATCACGACCCACCTGCAAAGGATGCAGCGCTATGTGGATTGTATCTTGAAGTTGAATGTGAACTCTGATGAAGAGTTGGCTATTGACATAGTCCTACACTCTTTGCCTCCTAGCTATGATCAGTTCAAAATGACTTATCATATGAGAAATGAGGAAGTTACATTGAGTAAACTTCAAGGGCTTATAAGAACTGCTAAAAGTGGATTGAAAGGGAAAAGTATCGAATCTTGTTGTTGCTCCAATCCTGGCTATTGGACAAGGAAAGGGGAAAAAGAGGAAAGCTCCCTCTAAGCAAAGATGGAGGGAAAGTGTCATGATGGGTCTTCTTCTAGTGGAACCAAAGCAAAATCCGGTTCTGCTCCCCCTGCCTCCAATCCAAAGGATGCAATATGTTTCTACTGCCAAGACAAGGGGCATTGGAAGAGAAGCCTCCCTAAGTACCTGCAGGACATCAAGGATGGCAAGATCAAGCCTACCTCGACAGGTATTTACACTATTTTGTCTAAAAATTCATCGCATTCTAATTCTTGGGTCCTTGATATAGGATGTGGTTTTCACATTTGCTCTGACTTGCAAGGACTAAAAAGAAGTGAGGATGTGGATCTTGGGAAGATGAACTTGATAATGGGAAATAGGAGATCGTCACCTGTTACCAAGATCGGCGTTTATTCTTTGAAGCTTATTAGTGGATTATGTTAGACTTGAATAATTGTTGCTACTCGTTAGAAATGACAAGGAATATTATTTCTTTTCATGGTTTATACAGACAAGGCTTTAGATATTCAGTTAATAATGGGAAATAGGAGATGTGTGGGCCCTTCACATCCACCACAAGGGATGCAAGTCGATTTTATGTGACATTTTACCAATGATTATAGCAGATATGGATATATCTGCTTAATCAAGCATAAGTCAAAAACCTTTGAAAAGTTCAAAGAATTTAAACATGAAGTCGAGAATCAATTGGGCAGGAAGATCAAGATGCTCAGATCCGATAGGGGTGGTGAGTATCTTAGTATCGAGTTCCACAACTACCTCAAAATTATTTCACAGTTGACACCTCCTAGGACACCGCAACTTAATGGTGTGGCTGAGAGGCGTAATCGAACCTTGTTGGACATGGTTCGTTCCATGATGAGTCGAGCTTCGCTTCCGATATCGTTCTGGGGGTATGCTTTAGAGACTGTCACCCATATCCTTAGTATAGTCCTGACAAGAAGGTTGCCAAAACACCTCACAAGATGTGGACAGGGAAGGTTCCCTCGTTGGCACATAACAACGTTCGGGGTTGTGAAGCTTTCGTTAGAGAGACTCACTACAAGCTTGAACCTCGAAGTGAGCGGTGCATTTTCATCGGCTAGCCACAGAAGTGTTGGATAAGGCGTCTAAGTCCATAACTATTTCTGGTATGTACTTGACCCGACCCGGCATGGTCCATTCGGGTTGCATGGCATCATGCATTTGGATAGACTAAATGAGAGAAATAACACTTGTGGTTTATTAATATATTATAAGTTCTAATATATTAATAGTATTATTTAATTAGTATTGATCAAGAATTAATCTGGAATTAATTAAGTGATCAAAAGAAGACTAATTAAATATATAGGTTGATTGTGCAAATCATACATAACTTGTATAGTGGGCTAAAAGGCTCCATGGGTTATCAAGTTGGACTAAGGTCCATAGGATGCTCCATGGATGCTCCATGGAAGTTACAAACCCATGGGTCTTGGAAATGAAGAGCCATGTTACATTAGGGTTTACATGGTGTAACCCTAAATGTAACACACTATATAAAGAACATGTTGTTTACCAAAATCGGTTACACAAGTAGTTGCAAGAGGGCTAGGCCGATTTTCAAGTGTTCTACATTCTCTCAAAGTCATTCCAAAGCATTTGATGTTGTGTGAAACATTTGAGGCATCACACTTGGGGTGCTAGGCTCTCAAGGTTTTCAAGAAATCAAATCAACTACAAGGTATGTAATTCTAGCCATCTTTATGTTTAAAGTTCCCCATGTATGCTAGATAGGTTTGTGAACCTTGGAAAAAGTATTTTGCATGTATTTTAGACAAACATAGATCCAAGGTTTTCTAGGGTTGCATGTACAATTATGTGTGTTAGAATGCTCAAAACCCATCAGTGGTATCAGAGCCTAGGCTTGTTTGTTTGATACTTGATGCAAACTACTTGAAAAATCGGAAATTTGCTCACTGTTCTTCTGAACTCGCCGAGTCCATGGGGGGACTTGACGAGTCCATGTGAAAGTTCATCCTACTCGTCGAGTAGGATCATGCACTCGACGAGTAGAAGCTTCTGTGGGCATATTTTTGACTTTAGCTGCTGGAAATAGACTAGAAACATTACCCTAAACTGCTTTGGTGTTTTTAAAACTTGTTTTAGATGGTGTAATGGTTGTTCTAATCCATTTACAATGGCTAATATCAAAATTCCATGTTTATATGTGTTCATATGTTCTTGAAATTTTGATATGAATATTCATGTTCTTATGAGTTCTTGTTAGATCATAGGAATTATGTGATATTGATTGGTAGTTAATTCATGATCATGATGTCTTTTAATGGAGTCCATAACTTGTCCTCAAGTCATGATTCATGATCTTTGATGGATCCAACTTTACAGATTGGATCAGAAACATCAGGATGGTCACTCGGTATGAGAACAAAGAATATGTTCTCAAAAAGGAGCTTAAGGTACCCGAGCCAACTGCTACTCCTGAAGAGCTTGCTGAATATGAGGCACATGAAAGAGATGCTACCAAAGTGGCATGCATCATGATGGCCACTATGACAGCCGAGCTCCAAAAGTCTATGAGGACTACTATCCTTTTGAAATGCACCAGGATTTGATGGACCGCTACCATCAGAGTGCTCGTCAAGAGTGATATAAAATCATCTCCTCCATGATAACAACCCGTATGAAGGATAATGAACCCATCACGGGCCACATGCAGAAAATGTAAAGGTATGTGGACCGTCTGATGAAGCTGAATGTGGACTTCCCCGAGGAGTTGGCAATAGATATCATTTTGCACTCATTACCTTCGTGTTATGATCAATTCCACATGACATACCACATGAATAAGGAGGAAGTTACCCTTAGCAAACTTCAAGGACTCCTAAAGACCACTGAAAGTGGTCTTAAAGGTAAGTCGGTTGTTACCACTCCTACTCCTACTCCAAACTCCGCACCTGTCCTGGAAATCGGGAAAGGTTGAGGGAAAAAGAGGAAGAACCCTTCGAAGGGTACCAAGGGTAAGACCCTTGATGGATCCTCTTCGAGTGGAACCAAGAAAGGTTTCGTCACTCCTTCTTCTGACCCAAAAGAGGCTGAATGCTTCTATTGCCATGAAAAAGCACACTGGAAGCGGAATTGCCCAAAGTACCAGCAAGATTTGAAGGATGGGAAAGTAAAACCCAACCATGCAGGTATTTACACTATATTATATAATAACTCACCCTATTGTAACTATTGGGTCCTTGATACCGGCTGTGGTATTCATATTTGTTCTGATTTGCAGCGACTAAGAAGAAGTGAGAATGTAGAGCATGGAAAGATAAACTTGATCATGGGGAATAGGAAAGCTTCACCTGTCACCAAGATTAGAGTTTATACTTTGTTGCTAAGTAGTGGGTTTACTTTAGATTTGAATAAATGTTGTTACTCGCTTGAAATGGCAAGAAATATTATTTCCTTTCATGCTTTCTACAAACAAGGGTTTACCTTTTCTTTTGATAATGAAGTTTGTGGAATAAATGCTTTCGTTAATAATGTGTTTTATTTTAAAGCATTACCTTGTGATGGTGTGTATGAAGCTGTGTCTGTTGTAGATAACTTAGGAAATAATGTGTTGTGTATTGATTCTACTAATGATAATAACTTGGATAAAGCATCATTATGGCATTGTCGTCTTGGACATGTAAGCAAGAAACGCATAGGCCAACTCCAAAAGGATGGAATCTTGGAGTCATTTGACCTAAAGTAAGATGATAGTTGTGAATCACGCTTACTTGGAAAAATGACAAAGTCACCCTTCACAGGTTCTTGTGCTAGGGGTGAAGGTTTGTTGGATTTGGTACACACGGATGTGTGTAGACCCTTCAAAACTGCCACAAGGGATGCTAATCGTTATTATGTGACTTTTACAGATGATTATAGTAGATATGGATATGTCTACTTAATCAAGCATAAGTCAGAGACTTTCGAAAGGTTTAAAGAGTTTAAACAGGAAGTAGAGAATCAATTGGGCAAGAACATTAAGATGCTTCAATCTGATCATGGTGGTGAGTATCTTAGTACAGATTTCCTCGACTATCTTAGGGAATGTGGGGTTGTCTCACAATTGACACCTGCCAGGACACCACAGTTGAATGGTGTATCTGAGAGGCGTACTCGAACCATGTTGGACCTGGTTCATTCCATGATAAGTCGAGCTTCGCTACCACTCTCATTCTGGGGGAATTCCTTAGAGACTGCCGCCCACATCCTTAATATGTTCCCTACAAAGAAGGTTGCCAAAACAACTCACGAGACATGGACTGGAAAAATTCCTAATCTAGCCCACATCAAGATTTGGGGTTGCGAGGCTTTCGTAAGGCGCGAGAATCACGATAAGCTCGAACCTCGAAGTGAGAGGTGTATTTTCATCGGCTACCCACAGAGATCCTTTGGTTACCTCGTCTACAGACCTAGTGATAATGTGGTCTTTGTAGCAAGGAGGGTTGTCTTTCGAGAGAGAGAGAGAGAGTTCATAAGCCAAGGAAACAGTGGGAGGCAAATTGACCTTGAAGAAATTCAAGAGTCAAGTGGTGAAGGAACCTCAAATCCTAGCAACCAACTTGAGGAGGAAACTCCTGTTGATCCAATTGACGAGTCTGTACCTCTGAGGCGTTCCACGAAAGTTAGGAATGCACCTAAGCATTACTATGGTTTCCATATTACTGCGGAAGGTGAGACACTTATCAGTGATGGGACACTGGTAAGTCTAGATGAACCTAACAGCTATGCGGAAGCCATAGCAGGCCCCGAGTCTGCTAAATGGAAAGAGGCAATGGACAGCGAGATACAGTCTATGTATGACAATCAAGTTTGGAACTTGGTTGACAATGTACCAGGTCGCAATACAGTTGGGTGCAAATGGATCTTCAAGAAGAAGAACGACATGGATGGTAATGTACACACTTATAAGGCACGACTGGTGGCAAAGGGCTTTGCTCAAACTCCGGGATTTGATTATGATGAGACCTTTTCACCAGTAGCCAAGGTTTAGTCTATTAGGGTATTGTTAGCCATTGCTGCATTTCATGACTATGAAATATGGCAAATGGATGTCAAAACCGCTTTCCTTAATGGAAAGTTGGCTGAGGATGTTTACATGTGTCATCCAGAGGGTTTTGTCAGTACAGAATAACCTAATAGAGTGTGTAAGCTTGAGAAATCCATTTATGGATTAAAAGAAGCACCTCGCAGATGGAATCTTTGCTTCGATGAGAAAGTCAAAGAGTTTGGCTTTTCGAGGAGTGAAGATGAATCTTGTGTATATGTCAAGGCTAGTGGGAGTATAGTTAGCTTCTTGGTATTGTATGTGGATGACATACTACTCATAGGAAATGTCATCCCAACCTTGCAGGAAGTGAAGTCCTGGCTTGGGAAGTGTTTCACTATGAAGGACCTTGGAGAAGCTGCCTATATCCTAGGGATAAGGATTCTGAGAGACCGGAGTAAAAGACTAATTGGACTTAGTCAGAGTACATACTTGGATAAGGTGCTGAAGAGGTTCAGCATGCAAGATTCCAAGAAAGGAGAGTTACCCATCTAGAGTAACGCTAGATTGAGTAAGACTCAGAGCCCGAGTACCGAGGCTGAGATAGCAGAAATGAGTCGATTACCTTATGCTTCTTCTGTAGGCTCGATCATGTATGCTATGAATTGTACTCATCCTGATGTGGCCTTTGCCTTGAGCATGGTCAGCAGATATCAGGGGAACCCTGGTAAGGCTCACTAGACTGCGGTAAAGAACATCCTCAAGTACCTGCGGAGGACTAAGGACTGGGTCCTTACCCTTGGTGGGAGTGAGGACTTAAGAGTTGTAGGGTATAGTGATGTTAGCTTCCAGACTGATAGGGATATTTTCCGCTCTCAGTCGGGCTGGGTCTTTACCTTAAACGGAGGAGCAATTACTTGGAAAAGTTCCAAGCAGGAGACAGTGGCTGATTCAACTTGCGAATCAGAGTATATAGCGGCAAGCGAGGCAGCAAAGGAGGCAATATGGCTGAAGAACTTCATTGGAGATCTTGGAGTTGTACCAGCTATAAAGGAGCCTATGGAAATCTGTTGTGATAGTGAAAGTGCAGTTGACCTAGCGAACGAACCAAGGGATCATGGGAGATCCCGACACATTGACAGAAAATACGATTTCATCAGACATCGTATAGAAGAAGGACTCCTCGTGGCAAAGAGGGTATCATCGGATGAGAACCCGGCAGATCCCCTCAGGAAGGGACTGGGTAGTGTTAAGCATCTCCAGCATGCAAGGAACATAGGGCTGAAGGATGACATTAGTTTTAGTAGTTAGATAACTTTGAAATTTGTAAAGTGTAATTTACATTTGATGAAGAATAAAAGTTGTGTTTATTATGAGTAAAGTGTTGCTATCTTTTGTCAATCGTTTACTATTATTTCTTTTGCATGTTTTGACTTCCATAATATTTATGTTGTGTTTTACATATTATTCAATTTATCCACAGTCGGTCATATGTTGGAAGTAGATATGAATTAAGACTGTCATGAGTTGGTTGTAGTGGTCGAAGATGTTGGACATGGCCTCAACACTCATGAGTGCTCATAAGTTCTGAGTATTGGATTCAACCCACGCTCGCTGGTATCACTTCATGGAATCTATCTCGAGTGATCGCGAGACGGTAATATCATATAAGTCTTCAAACCTAGAGATATGACTTGTTGCCTATGAGTTGGTTATGCATTGATCGTACGAAAGCGCATTGGTAACTTGATGTTATAAAACGTACTGTTGTGTGTGATTCAACAAGTAGTAGAACAAGCATATGAGTCGAAGTTTATCTGTTCCTTCTCGGATTAGAAGCGATATCTTGGCCCCTCGATGATTTTGTTTTGACCTATGTACCGGGCTCGGTCAGAACTAAGTTGATGTGTTCAATTAAGTTCTATGTCAAACAAATCGGAAATCGGGAAACAAATTGCTGGCAAATAAGTAAGACATTATTCCATGTATTTGTCCGGCTGATATCTAGAACAGAGGATTATATGATCACTTATCTTAAATGGCCTATCATCATCTTCTTAGTTCCGAGAGACCTTGAAAAGAGCTACGATTGTTGATCGGTTCCCGAAGTCATACTTGTAGTTGTTGTTATTAGACTTATCCAAGTGGGAGACTGTTGGATAAGGTGTCTAAGTCCATAACTATTTCTGGTATGTACTTGACCCGACCCGGCATGGTCCATTTGGGTTGCATAGCATCATGCATTTGGATAGACTAAATGAGAGAAATAACACTTGTGGTTTATTAATATATTATGAGTTCTAATATATTAATAGTATTATTTAATTAGTATTGATCAAGAATTAATCTGGAATTAATTAAGTGATCAAAAGAAGACTAATTAAATATATGGGTTGATTATGTAAATCATCCATAACTTGTATAGTGGGCTAAAAGGCTCCATGGGTTATCAAGTTGGACTAAGGTCCATAGGATGCTCCATGGGAGTTACAAACCCATGGGTCATGGAAATGAAGAGCCATGTTACATTAGGGTTTACATGGTGTAACCCAAAATGTAACACACTATATAAAGAACATGTTGTCTACCAAAATCGGTTACACAAGTAGTTGCAAGAGGTCTAGGCCGATTTTCAAGTGTTCTACATTCTCTCAAAGTCATTCCAAAGCATTTGGTGTTGTGTGAAGCATTTGAGGCATCACACTTGGGGTGTTAGGCTCTCAAGGTTTTCAAGGAATCAAATCAACTACAAGGTATGTAATTCTAGCCATCTTTATGTTTAAAGTTCCCTATGTATGCCAGATAGGTTTGTGAACCTTCGAAAAAGTATTTTGCATGTATTTTAGACAAACATAGATCCAAGGTTTTCTAGGGTTGCATGTACACTTAGGAGTGTTAGAATGCTCAAAACCCATCAATAAGTCCTTTGGATAATTGTTATACACACCTAGTGAGAACGTGGTCTTCGTAACACGAAGGGGAGTTTTCCATGAGTGGGAACTCATATGCAAAGAGGATAATGTGATTATAATTGATGTTGAAGAAATTCAAGAGTCAAGCGATGAAGGAACCTCTAACACTGACACTCAACCCGAGGAAGAAATTCATGTTGAACCAATTGACGAATCATTACCTCTTAGGCATTCCAGTAAGGTTAGCGTTCCGCCTGTGTTGTATGGTTTCCATATAACTTCAGAAGGTGATACGTTTATCAGTGATAGTGCACTGATAAATTTGGATGAACCTGCTAACTACAAGGAAGCGATGGCGGGCCCCGAGTCTACTAAATGGAAAGAGGCAATGGACAGTGAGATCCAGTCCATGTATGACAATCAAGTTTGGAACTTGGTTGACAATGTACCAGGTCGCAAGACAGGTGGGTGCAAATGGATCTTTAAGAAGAAGACTGACATGGATGTAAAGGTGCACACGTTCAAGGCACGGCTGGTTGCGAAGGGCTTTACTCAAACCCTGGGGGTTGACTATGATGAGACCTTCTCACCAGTGGCCAAGATCAAGTCTATTAGAGTTATGTTAGCCATAGCTGCGTTTCGTGGTTATGAAATCTGGCAGATGGATGTCAAAACCACTTTCCTTAATGGGAAGCTGGCTGAAGATGTTTACATGTGTCATCCAGAAGGTTTTTTGGATGCTAAATATCCCAATAGAGTGTGTAAGCTTGAAAAGTCAATCTATGGATTGAAACAAGCTTCTCGCAGAGTGAATCTTTGCTTTGACGAGAAGTTCAAGAAGTTTGGCATCTTTAGGAGTGAGGATGAGTCCTGTGTATATGTCAAAGCTAGTGGGAGTATAGTTAGCTTTTTAGTACTGTATGTTGATGACATACTGGTCATAGGAAATGACTTTCCAACCTTGCAGGAAGTTAAGTCCTGTCTTGGAAAGTGTTTCACTATGAAGGATCTAAGAGAGGCTACCTATATTTTGGGAATAAGGATTTTGAGAAATAGGAGTAGAAGACTAACTGGACTTACTCAAAGTACTTACTTGGATAAAGTGTTAAAGCGTTTTAGCATGGAGAACTCCAAGAAGGGAGAGTTTCCTATCCAGAGCAATACCAAGCTAAGTAAGACTCAGAGCTCGAGTACCGATGCCGAGATAGCAGACATGAGTCAAGTTCCATATGCTTCCGTCGTTGGCTCGATCATCTATGCTATGACATGTACTCGCCCTGATGTGGCTTTTTCTTTGAGCATGGTCAACCGATATCAAGGGAACTCGGGTAAAGCTCACTAGATAGCGGTAAAGAACATTCCTAAGTATCTGCGAAGGAATAAGGACCGGGTCCTTGTTCTTGGTGGCAGTGATGACTTGAGAGTTACTGGTTATAGTGACGCCAGTTTTCAGAAAGACCAAGACAATTTCCGTTCTCATTCTTGTTGGGTGTTTACACTTAACGGAGGAGAAATAACTTGGAAAAGTTCCAAGCAGGAGACCGTGGCTGATCCAACGTATGAGTCAGAGTATATAGCCGCGAGAAACGTGTCAAAGGAGGCTATATGGTTGAAGAATTTCATTGGAGACCTTGGAGTTGTGCCAGGCATAAAGGAGCCCATGGAGATTTTCTATGATAATGAAGGAGCGGTTGCCTTAACCAAGGAACCGAGGGATCATGGCAGATCTAGACATATCGACAGAAAATACCATTTTATCAGTCATCGAGTAGAAGAAGGACTCGTCGTGGTCAAGAGGGTATCGTCAGAAGAGAATCATGCAAATCCCCTCACAAAGGGTCTGAGTAGGATTAAGCACATTAAGCATGCGAGGAGCATTGGTTTGAAGATGATATTAGTTTTAGTGGTTAGATAGATATTTTAGAAACTTGTAATAGATAAATGTAATCGATATTTGGCGATTATATAATGGAAATTTATAGATGAGTATTGTTTACTATCTTTTTTCAATTGTTTATTTTGTGTTTCAACTTTGCATGTTTTACTTCCAGAATAATTGGATTATTCAAATTATCCACAGTCGATCATACTTTGGAAGTAAGTAGTGAATCAAGACTGTCATGAATTGGCTTGTAGACTGTCTAAGTGGTTAGACATAGCAATAGTTTGCTGCAACGTTCATGAGTACCCCTGAAATGGGTATTTTGAGTATTGGATTAAACCCACGCTCATATGAATTACTTCGTGGAATTTATCACGAGTAATTGTGAAACGATAATATCGTATAGTCTTTAAACCGAGATATATGAGTTGTTTACGAGTTAGTTGTGCATTGATAATGCGTAAACAGATCAGTAACTTAATGTTATAAAACGCAGTGTTGTGTATGATTTGATGAGTAAATAGTACAAGCATATAAGTCAAAGTGTATCTGTTCCTTTTATTTCAAGGGGTAAAAGCGATATCTCGGGCCCCTCGATGATTTGGTGTTGATTTATGTGTTGGGCCCGGTCAGGATTGAATTGATGTGTTCAATTAAGTTCCTTGTCATACAAATCAGAAATCAGGAAAAAAAACTGTTGGACAATGAGAATGATTATGTTCTATGTCTTTGTCCACATGATATCGTCCAGAACGGAGGATTATATGATCCCTTATCTTAAGGACACGACTGACTAGGTCAAAGTTTGACAGCGGCTTTTGAGAGCTACGATTGCTAATCAGATTCTGAAGTTATACTCGTAATTATAGTTGTTAGACTTATCCAAGTGGGAGACTGTTGGATTAGGTGTCTAAGCCCATAACTATAATTGGTATGGACTTGATCTGATAGTAGCATGGTCCTTTTGGGTTGCCTTCACTTTAGCAACTTAACAGGATGATTTTGGAGAAAGAGGTTAATAAATGATTTATTAATATATTATGAGAATAATATATCAATTAGAAATCATATTATTTAACTAGTATTTGATCAGAAATTTATTTGGAATTAATTTTAGGATTAAAGGAACTGATTAAAAGAACGGGGTTTCCTCCAGAAACCCTAGAAACCCACCAGCTATTTAAGGACCCCTTTACACAGGGTTTTCGGTGAATGCTTCCTTGAAGAAACCCAAGCCGTAATTCGAACAATATCCTCCTCTGTCCTTCTCATCCTCTTGCTACAAGTGTCTGTGAGCCATTAGAGGTGCAACATTTGGGTCACTTAAACTTTCAAGAGTCAAGATCAGTCAAAGAATTCTTGTTATTGCTATATAACAAGCAAGGTAATCATCTTAACCCTTTTAAATATGAATTTCAAATTATATATGCTAGATCTAGGGTTATTGCTTTGGAATTTTCTTTTGCATGTTCAATAGTGAAAAAAACATAGATCCAAAGCAATTAGGGTTACATGAACACATAAGATGTTGTTATACTCAAAAGCCATCAGGATCATCTGTCCGAGTGGCTATCTCACCTCTGGTGTACTTAGTATGACACAGTGTTGTAGTTATCTGTTAGATATGTATTATGGTATCGGGTATTATGTTATGTTGTAGTGATATGTTAGATCTGTATTATGGTATCGAGTATTCTGTTATGCTATAGTGATCTGTTAGATCTGTATTTTGGTATCAAGTATTTTGTTATGATGTAGTGATCTGTTTGATCTGTACTCTGGTGTCGAGTATGTTGTTATGCATTAGTGATCTGTTAGATCTTTATCATGGTATCGGGTATGAGGTATGTTGTAGTGATCTGTTAGATCGGTATCCTGGTATGTAGGATGTTGCTATGCTACAATGCATTGTTGGATCGGGATGTAATCTATACTTGCTGTTTATCATCTGGTGGAGTGCCCTAGGGACTATCGATGGTTATGTAGGATAGCCTGAGAACTCGTGTGTCACGCCCCCAAACCGGAATGACGGAAACGTTCGGGGGTGGATGATGTCATATGTAGTATCACAACAATTGCATCATAGTAATCAAAGTAAACACAACCATTACATTGAATATATAAAAAAGTATTTACATCTGTTTGCTTCATATTTATATACATCAAAAGTAGCAAAATAAAGACGAGACTGTATACGCTCCGTCTTCTCAAAAGTCTGTCGAGGTACCTGTCTACTGATTTCTTGAGAATACAAGCGGTTTTGAAAAGAGAGTATCAGCAGAAAAGCTGTTGAGTTCATAAGCATGTTTTTGGTAATGAAAACCTATAATTAAATCTGTAAAATGTTTGTAGGCTTCCCAAGAAAATCCAATATTTTCTAACATATATGATTATTACTGTGTTCTGTAGTAGAGTATAATGTATTAGTTTGTATGTCTGGTTACCACCAGCTGTATTGTATCACGTTGTTTTGAATGAAAAATCCCTTTGTATGAAAACCCTGGCTATCACTAGTAATGTATAGAATGTTCTGGTTGAAAACCCTGGTTACCACCAGTATGTATAGTAGTTTCATTACTTAAAATAAAACTATGAGTTGAAATCCATGGAATCCTCCAGTTGTATTATGAACTAGTTTTATTAATGAAAATAAAACTAAAAAGGAATGAAATCCCGTAAACAATAAGGTTAGTTTATACTATTGTGAGTCGTATAACCATGTTTGATATGACCTAGTGACCTTTAAGACGTTCTTCAAGTGTCGGATATATGACATTTGTCACCCCATGCATGCCTGCCTAACTGTAGTTAGCAGTTAAGGTGTGGGAGTGTCAGTCTCGAATAGATCTATTCACAAATCTCACGCTCTCCCTCCAGGGGACTCTATTAAGTACATAATTGTATTTAACGGGACCCTAATCAATAATTAAATACATAATTGTATTTTATTAGCGAAACCATTATTTATAGTGTTAGAAAAACACTTGTTTTCGGTTTAGGAATGTTACCGGGACTCGATTGAATCGGGGAAAGTGGGTTTTCAGCCAAGATTCACGGTGTGAAGGAGTTTGCGGCCATGAAGGGTTTCCGGCCGTGACGTGTTTTCGGTCGTGAACAGCCCCTTGAAGGGTTTACGGCCGTGAACGGTGTTCTTGAAGGAACTTTGAAGATTTGAAGGGTGTACGGCCGTAAACGGTTTGCGGCCTTTGAAGATTTGAATATTTGAAGCGTGTACGACCTTAAACTCAAGAACAATGATGTTGGATTCGATGAAAACGCATTTTAGATGCTCCAAAACAACCTCCAAAGATGATTCTTGATGATTTTTGGAAGAAAAGAGGGTGTTTTGGTGTTTACGGTTGAGAGGTTAAAGAGAGAATGGGGGAGTTTTCGGCCAGAAAAGTGTAAATGAGGGGTAGATGCTTATATTTATAGGGGGTTCCGTGGTCGGTAGTGGGGGCCACTTGTCGCTGGCCGTAAACGGGTGTACGGCCGTAAACGGGTTTACGACCGTGAACATCACTTAGGCCGAAACCTATTGATTTTTCAAAGGAAACTCGGGTTTTTCGCGTGACTTTGGTTCCGACTCATATATATATAATTTGTCACACCCCAAAACCAAGAACGGCGGAAACGTTCAGGGGTGGAGGACGTCATGTAAAGTATCATAACAGTGCAAAGTAGTAAACAAGCAACAACATCATCCATTGCTTAAAAAGTAAAGTTTTAATACATGAGTGTTCTTTCGTTGTAATAAGACACCAAAATATGTAAACAAAATAAAGACGAGTCTTGTCTGTGCTCCGTCTTCTCAAAACCCTGGTCATCGTACCTGTCTACTGGTGACCTGAGAATACAAGTTATTTTGAAAGTGTAGATCAGCATAAAGCTGGTGAATTCATAAGTATTATGGTGTCATTGATTCGAAAAGCTGTTATGAAAGACTTGTAAATGTTTAATGAAACATTTAGTATAAGTGTGAAAACCCTAGAAAATCCCATATTTCCTACTAGTATACAAAGTAGTCTTATACCAAGACCCAAATGCTTTGAAGGTTTGTATTTCTGTATCAATGAAGATTTTTCCCCTGTACAACTATTAGTATAAAAATATAGTCTACCTCTTCATTTATGTGAATGTGTCACAAAATAAAAGTAATAGGGAAAATTATATAATCATTGAAATCGTATCCTTTTGCCTTAGGATAATCACGGCGTGGAAACTTGTAATGCCCGTGTTTTTAGGCTAGGCATTTATATTGACATTATAGTCTAGGTTAACCTTTGTGACTCATTTTGGAGAAATGAAAAGGAATTATGTGAAAATTATGTGTTTTATGCTTAATTATTAGGGTTTAATTAATTAAGAATAAAAATGAGCGTCAAAATTAAATTTTAGATAAAGCCGATGTCTATTAAGAAAGTTGTAGTGGTCGTGACATGGATTACGGATATATAAAGAATGCCGAAATCCGAGTTATAACGAAGAAGTTATGACCTGTCGGAGTTTCGCGACAAACCGGCACGGTGCCGAATGTCGTAAAAAGTGAGTTTTTGATAAACTACTTTTTAGCCTTAGTGATCTAAACGAAACTCGTAGTATTCGTTAAACCGAGAAGTCCGATAAAAAGAACGCCCAAATCTGACTTCGTATGAGGAAGTTATGATTTTTCGAAGTTTCAGCTTAACAGTAGACAGCTAAAAACTCGAATTTTAGATCGAGTGATTTTTAGCCGACACGACCTAAACGAGAATCGAAGGTCTCTTCATTAGTAGAACAATGATAAAAAGTCTGACGAAAACGGACGTCGGATGAAGAAGTTATGAATTTTTAACGGATTTCCTGTCCCGGTCTGTTAAAAATAATAATATAAAAATTAAAGTCAAAATTAGCCGACGAAGTCTAAATGGAAGTTGTAGAGCATAATTTTACCTACGCGTGCATATAAAGAACGTCAAAAACGGAGCTCGTATGCGAAAGTTATGGATTTTAGAAGCTTTGGCGCGAGAAACGAGAAAAATCCCCAAAACCGAGAAATTTCGCATGCCACGTCACCCTCGCACGTGGCAGCTGCTGAGTGGACCGAACCCATGCGTGGCACCTCCTGATTGGACCGCAGCCGAGGTCCACTTAGAAGCCAACAGCTTCGCATGAGATGCCCCGGAGACACCCCTCGGACACCCTCCTTCGCACGTGGCCCCTTCCCATTGGACCGAGGTTTGGTCCAATCCGAGCCTAGCACCTTGCGAGCCTTCGGTCCGAAGTAAGCCACCTGTCCGACGCGTGTCAGCTTGGCATAGCTCCGGGTCCGAACCTTCGGACTATATATATGCATGCGAGGGCTTCCGAATTTTTACACTTTTTCACCCCAATTTTCATCCTCTTTCACATTTTCCACTCCCATAAGCTCATATACAACCCCTAAAGCCCTGGTATCAAGTCTCGAACCCTAAGCAAGGCTCGAAGCCCCGATATTCCCGAGAAGTAACCTCTCTCCTATCGAAACTCTGCCCAATTTGAGCCGGTTTCTCGTTAAATAAACTCTTTACGGGAAACGAAACGCTGCCCAAATCACCGCTTATCAAAGTGAGTTCATACCCCTATAATTTATCTTTTCGGTTTCGAAGCCTGACCCTCGCAGAGCCCGGTTTCTCAATAAAACTCCCGGTTTTATAAGAAATGATCGTTTTAGGAATCGAATTGCTGCCCGATTTTCATTAAATCAGGTGAGTGTTTAGTCACTTTCATCTTACACATAGATATGAAGTATTTTATATAAAATACGTGCTATGTGTATATATGTTGTTTATTTATTCGAGATGGGTGTTGAATGAATGTTTTATACATGTTTAAAATGATTTAAAATGTATATATATTTTATCTTCAAATATGTTGGGTAAAACATGGGTAGATAAAGTATGAGGGATAGAAGTACAGTATAGATGTACGTTGGTAGCTATGAATTTAGTACAGTATAGATGTACGTTGGTAGCTACGGATTTAGTATGTTGGCAGTTATGGACTTAATGCCTGTTATGTAAACCTTGGTGACGATGTGACTTCGTGCCTATTTGACATAAATTGCTAAGGAAAGCAGTGTTGTCACCACGTTGGTTGTTTTATTTGACATAAATTGCTGAGAAAAGCAATGTTGTCACCATACTGATTGTTTTATGTCAGGTGGTTTTATTTGACATAAATTGCTGAAGAAAGCAATGTTGTCACCTATTATTGGTTGTTTTATTTGACATAAATTGCTAAGGGAAAAGCGATGTTGTCACCCCGGTGTTTACCTTATTTGACATAAATTGCTGAAGAAAGCAATGTTGTCACCTTATTGGTCGTTTTGTGTTAGGTTGTCTTGTTTGACATAAATTGCTGAGGAAAGTAGTGTTGTCACCATGTCGGTTGCCTTATTTGACATAATTGCTGAGGAAACCCCGAAGCAAAGTTGTCACCCCTAATGAAAATCTTTAGGCTAGGTCCCTTGTGATAGTTGTTTTAGGGACGTAAGGTGAGGATAACGGGAATATGTAATTAGGGTTGTTTTTGGTTGCTGAAATTAATAAAGTATTTGTTGATTGATAAACTTAAGGAGTTTATTATTTATTGTGGGTTGAAAACCCTATATGCTCACCAGGCTTCCAAGCCTGACCCACTCAGCTTTTTATATTACAGGTAGTGGACCCCCAGCATAGTCAGATGATGATGATGAGTGATTTTTGGATTATAGGCCAGTAGTTATAAATAACTGTTGTAAGGCTTATAATGTCTTGTTTATACTTTTGATCTGTATTGGAACATGACATCCCGAGGTTTTGATATAAAAGGAAATTATATATTTCTTAAAGAAAGGTTTTGATAAATTTTTTATCATGTTTTGTTTTTGGAACAAATTTCGCAACATCTTTTAAAAGGATTACTCTGATTTTATTTTAAAAAGCATAAACGAAATCGGTCTTTTCTGGCCGTGAAATTGGGGATGTCACAAAACTCGCCGAACAATACAACCGAGAACATCCGTTGATGAACAGGTCCCGCTGTAGCTAGCAGCCAGGTGTAGGATGGTCAGTCCCGTATAGTATATATGTAGTATTTCTCTCTGTATAGATATAGTATTTCTCTCTGGATAACATGTAATAGTATCTCTTCATATAGTAGTATAGACTCATGAATGAACTGACTCTTGTGTAATTCCTTCTAATAGGAATAATAATTTGTATCCCCTAAACTATACCTATAATAGTTTACTGGAATGTAAGTTGAATGTCCAAGTAGGTTTATACACCCTTGCTACTCAAGAGTATTGGAACTGAAGAAAGAATGAAAGCTCTCATATCAATACATATATACATGAAACATAAGTGTATAGATATGGTTTTTAACAGTAAATTGAAGGAGGTTTTGTAAAACATTTAAGAGTTTTGAACAATAAATAATAATGACTTGATGTCAGTTTATAAAATAATTCAAAAGTAATTTGTTGATAACAAAGTAAAAATAACTGAAAAGCATTGTATTTATCACATTTTGAAGTATGTGAAATCAGTTGTTTGAAAACACAGTTATAAATCGCATGTGATTAATTCTACAACTTCCTGTTCTCTACTTGTATTCCCCCCCCCCCCCCCCCATGAAAGCATTTAAAATCATTTAAAAGATTGATTAAGGGGGTATGAACTCACCTGTAGTGAGTGGTTTGGATGAACGGAATGGATAGGATGCTAGGTGTCAAGTGAAGACTTGTACACACACAAAGATCCTAGTTAACATATAATCACACATATATGTATCCAATTAGTCATAAAACAACTAATTAACCAAATTTAAGACATCCTAAGACATGTAAAACACTTGATTTAAGTGCTGTAAGTCCTAAGGATTGCATCTAAGGGTGGTAGGACCTTGTAATTGAGTTTAGGGTTCAAGGGTAAACTCCTTTGGAGTTTATGGTTTTGTGACCAACTCTTATTGAGTTTACGGTCGTAAACCCATGAGTTTACGGCCGTAAACTCATGGTACTTGACCACTTTGTGTTTTGAAGCCATTAAGATCATAAGAAGCATTCCTACTTCATGTTTAAGCCTTAGGAAGAGATTAGGGAACCATTTCACTCCTTTAGGGAGTTTACGGTCCTTGGACCACTTCTCCTTGGGTTTACGGCCGTAAACCCAAATGGTTTATGGTCTTTTGATGTTTTCAAGTACTAAGCACATCAAGGAAGGGGTCTAGGCTAGTTTCCAAGGCTTGGTAAGGGACTAGGGCCACTTTGGCCCCTTTGTTAGGGTTTACGGTCCAAGAACATCTTGGACCGTAAACACCTTTGATCTTGATTCCTGGGTGTTTTCTTGATGATTAGAAGTGTAACAAGTCTTATAATACACTAGGGTAAGAGTACTTACTAGGTAGAAGCTTGAAAAGGTGCTAAAAGTCCAAAAACACTAGTGTGTGTTCTTGGTGAAACTTGAAGATCTACACTTTTGGAATGATTTCACGGATGGAATCATGTAAGATCACTAGATTAAGTAAGATATCAACTTTTTAGGGATAGAAACACTTACAAAGTTGAAGATCTTGAAGAAAAGTCGGATGATATTTGAGAGAGAATTGGGTTTTGGATCTTGAAAATGTGAAAAGTGGTAAATAATGACTAAGTGTCATATTTATACCCCCTTTTAGGGTTTACGGCCGTAAACACCTTTGTTTAGGCCGTAAACTCCAAACTCTTGGAGTTTTGGGACATTATTGTTGCACAATAAACCCTAGTGCATCCTCTCTCCTGTTATCTCCTGAAGTACTAATCTTAAAACACTCAAACTTATTCCAAAAAGCTTGAAAGTTAGCAGAAACAGTTCTGACTTCTATTGAATTGAATGGTTGTACAGAATAGAAATTTCGGGTTGTCACATAATTCAATTATATAACTAAATAATTTTCCAAACCAAAGGAATTTGACGGAACTCAATAAAATTCAAATTTTATTAACAGAAATCGGCTAACTGTAATGGAAAAAGGTTCGGGTTGTCACATCATCCCCCCGTTACAGGGAATTTCATCCCGAAATTCAAACACATAATACAAATCATGGACTCGGCAAAAGATGAGGGTATTTATATTTCATGGAATCTTCTCTCTCCCAAGTGAATTCAGGTCCCCGCTTGGCATTCCAACGGACCTTCACTATCGATATGCGACTTTTTTTTGTTCGTTTGACTTCCCGATCCATGATTTCGACTGGTTCTTCTACGAAATTGAGGTTCTCGTTGATCTCGATCTCA
The DNA here is from genome assembly GCF_052849685.1 of Lactuca virosa. Taxonomy (NCBI): domain Eukaryota; kingdom Viridiplantae; phylum Streptophyta; class Magnoliopsida; order Asterales; family Asteraceae; genus Lactuca; species Lactuca virosa. Next base: position 299,686,108 of record NC_136433.1, on the reverse strand, counting down.
TCAAGAGGGCTCACAAGGTTTTCGTTGGATAGACACTTTTTAAGGTTCGAGACGTGGAAGACAGGATGAATGTTTCTAAGTTCTTGGGACAACTGAAGTTTGTATGCGATGGGTCAATCCTAGCGAGGATCTCGAATGGTCCTATGTATCTTGGATTCATCTTTCCATGCTTTCCAACGTGTATCATGCCTTTCCAGGGTGAGACCTTCAAAAGAACACGGTCACCAACCTGGAAATCCAAAGGTTTTCGTCTCTTATCGGCGTAGCTCTTTTGTCTATCTCTTGAAGCTTTTAGTCGTTCCCGGATTTGTACGATCTTTTCTGTGGTTTCACAGATGATTTCTGGGCCTGTGAGAGTGCTTTCGGGGACTTGACCTTTAGCTAGCTGTGTGTCACCCACCTCAGCCCAGCACAGAGGGGATCTGCACTTACGGCCATAGAGGGCTTCAAATGGCCCAGCCTTGATGCTGGTATGGTAGCTGTTGTTGTAGGAGAACTCGACCAAGGGAAAATGGGTGTCCCACGACTTACCAAAATCTATGACACATGCTATCAACATGTCTTCCAATGTCTGAATGGTCCTCTCACTCTACCTGTCTGTCTGTGGATGGTAAGTTGTGCTCATATCCAACTTAGTTCCAAGAGCCTTCTACAGTGACTTCCAAAATCTCGAGGTGAATCTGCTATCCCGATCGGAGATAATGGACACAGGTACATCATGCAGACGAACTATCTCTTGGATGTAGATTCGTGTAAGTCTCTCTATATTGAATGTCTCTTTGATTGGCAGGAAGTGGGCAGATTTAGTCAGTCGATCGACAATTACCCAGATGGCATCGTACCCACTCGAAGACTTGGGCAACTTAATGATGAAATCCATCGTAATCCTTTCCCACTTCCACTCAGGAATTTATGGCTGCTGAAGTAGACCTGAGGGATTTTGATATTCCACCTTCACCTTGGAGCAAGTCAGGCACTTGCCCACGAAGGTAGCGATCTCCGCTTTCATGTTCGGCCACCAGTAGAGCTTTTTGAGATCCAGGTACATCTTATCTGAACCTGGGTGAACGGAGTATCTAGTCTTGTGAGCTTCATTCATGACAACCTCCCTATAACCGCCGAACTTTGGGGTCCAGATCCGATCCATGAAATAGTAAACTCCGTCTCCTCCGATCTCCAAGTTCTTTTCCATCCCCCTCAAGGCTTCATCTGACATGTTCTCTGGTTTTAAGGCTTCCAGCTGAGCCTTTTTGATTTGACCGGACAAATGGGAATGGATGGTCATTTTCAGTGCCTTCACTCTACGACCTGAATACTCTTTCTGGCTGAGGTCATCCGCTACCACATTGGCCTTGTCGGGATGGTAACGTATTTCGCACTCGTAATCACTGAGTAGCTCCACCCATCGCCGTTGCCTCATGTTCAACTCTTTCTGATCGAAGATATGATGTAGGCTCTTATGGTCGGTGAAGACAGTACACTTGGTTCCATAGAGATAATGTCTCCAAATCTTTAATGCAAAGACCATTGCTCCCAACTCTAGATCGTGAGTTGTATAGTTGGCCTCGTCTGCTTTCAGCTGTCTCGAGGCATAGACAATAACCTTTCCTCGCTGCATGAGCACACAGCCTAGGCCCTGATTGGATGCATCACAGTAGACCACGAAGCTCTCGCTGCATAGGGCCTGCTTTAATGTTTGAAACACAGTGTCTTGATTTTCTCCCCAACAAAAGGGTACACCTTTCTGAGTCAAGGTGGTTAAAGGCTTAGCAATCCTTGAGAAATTTTGGATAAATCTGCAATAGTAGCCTGCAAGACCCAAGAATTGACAGATTTTTGTGGGCGTCTTCGGTACCGACCAATTCTCAATCGCTTTGATTTTGGAAGGGTCCACGTGTATGCCCTCCTCGCTATCCACGTGACCAAGGAAAGTTACTTTTCTGATCCAGAATTCGCACTTTGAAAACTTTGCATAAAGTTTCTCCGCCCTTAGTGTTTATAACACTAGCCTCAAGTGTTGTCTATGATCTTAGTCACTCCGAGAGTAGACAAGTATATCATCAATGAACACGATTACAAACGTTTCTAGGAAAAGGAGGCACACTCGATTCATCAGATCCATGAATATCGTCGGTGCATTGGTTAGACCAAAGGGCATTACTACAAACTCGTAGTGACCATACCGAGTCCGAAATGTTGTCTTAGGAACATCACTCTCATGGACTCGTAGTTGGTGGTACCCTCATCTTAGGTCTATCTTTGAGAAGTAACCAGCTCCTTGAAATTGATCGAAGAATTCGTCGATTCTGGGTAGGGGATAACGATTCTTAATGGTAAGCTTGTTCAGTTCACGATAATCTATGCATATCCGAAAGGATCCATCTTTCTTCTTCACAAACAAGTCCGGGGCTCCCCAGAGTGAGGAACTTGGTTTGATGAATCCCTTGCTGAGTAGTTCATTGAGCAGGCTGGATAACTATTGCATTTCTGCCGGTGCTAGACAGTATGGGGATTTAGCTACGGGGGTGGCTCTGGGAATTAAGTCGATATGGAACTTGACTTGGCGCTCGGGAGGGATTCTGGGAAGATCTTCGGGGAATACATCCAGAAAGTTGCAGACTTCGGGGATGCTCTCGAGGTCTTTAACGTTTTGCTTGTCATCAATGACATGGGCTAGGGATGCATGACACTCCTTTCGCAAATATTTTTGGGCTTGGATGCATGAAATGATACGAAGGTTTGAGCTGAGTTTATCATCGTAGACTATGAGGGCTTCGCCCAAGGGCAGATTGAGACGAATGGCTTTTTCGTATCAAAGGATATCAACATGATTGGGGCTCAACCAATCCATGCCGATGATGACGTCGAAGCTTTTTATGGAAACTGGAATAAGGTCGATTGGGAAGGAATGGTCGTTTAGGGTAAGGGTACAGCCTTTGAATATGTCGTTAGTGCTCTCTTTCTTTCCGTTAGCCATCTCAACGGTAAATGTTTCGGTTAAAGCTTGGGGTTTATGCTGGAGTAGATGCTTAAATGCATGACTAACAAAACTTCTCTCCGCACCAGAATCGAAAAGAATGCATGCATAAGAGTTGTCGAGGAGGAACGTACCCGTAACAATGGTGGGATCAGCAACTGCCTCCTCTTGGCCCATCGCTAGCACTCTCCCTGTGTTGCCAGCTGTTGTTGCCTTGGGGCAATTCCTCTTGAAGTGCCCGATCTCCGCACAGCCAAAACAGGCTTGACCAACGCCCGATCCAGGAGCCTGATTGGTTGGTTGGGCTGGTGTCTTGGAAAATCAAGCTGTGTGCCCCTTCTTGCCACAACTATTGCATAACATCTCGTGGCACTGCCCATGATGATGAAAGTTGCACTTGTCACACCTTGGAAGGGTACCAACATATCTATTGGCAGGTGCTTAATTTGCGGGAACAACAGCAGGAGTGGTAGCATCATGAACTACCACAACTTGTTGTTTCTTGGAGGGCTCCTGCGAAGACTGACCCTTTCTCTTGTTCCAAAACTTTTTCTTCCCACCACTCGCCTTTGGTGGTTCGGGAGCGGCTGCCATTTCATCGAGATCAACCTCGTGATCTACCAGGGTCTGCGCTAAACACTTGGCGTTGTCGAAAGTGGAGGGTTTAGCAGCCAAAACATTCCCCTGAGTTGGGGGTGTCAATACCCAAATGTATCTTTCTATTTTCTTGCTTTCCGGGGTAACCATCCCCGGACAGAGAAGAGCCAGATCGCATAATCTAGTTGTATTAGTGGCAATGTCGGAACCCTTCATCTTTAGATTCCAGAGCTCGTGCTCTAAGTTCTTCATCTCTCCCCTTGGGCAGTACTCAGCAAGCATAAGCTCTTTTAAGCTTTCCCAACCCATAGCATTTGCTACCGGCAGAGTTAGGGATTTGACCTGACCATTCCACCAAGTCAATGCTCTATCGGTAAAAGTACACGCTGCAAACATCACCTTGTTTGCCTTAGAACATGCCCAAATCTCGAAAATGGATTTGATCTTCTCGAACCATCGGGTTAGGGCAATGACTCCCCCATTACCATCGAAATATTTAGGCTTGGCATTCATGAAGTCTTTATAGGAACACTCCTTCGGGTGTCCCTGATTGCCGTCAAGATTCTGGGAACGGGTACCACTTTCTGATCCGCTAGCACCACCAGGGTTTATTTGTGCCATTGCGGCAGCCACATCGACTGTAACTGCTGCCTGGAACATGGCAGGATCGAACTAAGAAGGTGGTGGCGGCGGTGGGTCATTGTTCTTCCTGTTGGGTATCTTTATGGGAGGCATCTTTTTCTAAAAGATACAAGGGGAAAATGACGATAAGCCTCCTATATGATCATGAATTGAATACTTTCGAGCAAGATATACAATAATAAAGACTTATAATGACAGTTACTAACAATAACAAGGAATTTCAGGTCTTTCGTTTATATGAATTTGTACTACTAGTGATGACTCTGTGCAGTGTTATAGAACTATAAAATACTCCTATAGTATTTTAACTTTGCTTCATTTGTATATGATTTGGTGAGTTTTAGACTTATCACAACACCACAGTTACTCCCAAACACATGTTGGCCATATCTCGGACAATTATAGTTGATCAGGTTATATTGGCCCCACATATGACTACATAACTATTCAGGTTTAACCGTAGTGTCCAACTCGCCCTAAATACTTTTATGTAGTTCTTACTATGTTAGCTTCTTGTACGTATGTATACTTGTATACTTCTTGTAAAAATACTTGTATTTTTAAAGTATACTTTTAGTTTCCGAGCACTTCGGCCCCTTTACTGTTTATAGTTGTATACCCTGTAAGGTTCGGTATACTTAGTTCACTATAAGCAATAGCTCTGATACCAGTCTGTCACACCCCCAAACCGGAACGGCGGAAACGTTCGGGGGTGGATGATGTCCTATGTAGTATCACAACAATTGCATCATAGTAACCAAAGTAAACACAACCATTACATTAAATATATGAAAAGGTATTTACATCTGTTTGCTTCATATTTATATACATCAAAAGTAGCAAAATTAAGATGAGACTCTATACGCTCCGTCTTCTTAAAAGTCTGCCGAGGTACCTGTCTACTGATTTCCTGAGAATACAAGCGGTTTTGAAAAGAGAGTATCAGCATAAAAGCTGGTAAGTTCATAAGCATTTTTTTGGTAATGAAAACCTGTCATTGAATCTGTAAAATGTTTGTATGCTTCCCAAGAAAATCCAATATTTTCTAACATATATGATTATTACTGTGTTCTGTAGTAGAGTATAATGTATTAGTTTGTATGTCTGGTTACCACCAGCTGTATTGTATCACGTTGTTTTGAATGAAAAATCCCTTTGTATGAAAACCCTGGCTATCACCAGTAATGTATAGAATGTTCTGGTTGAAAACCCTGGTTACCACCAGTATGTATAGTAGTTTCATTACTTAAAATAAAACTATGAGTTGAAATCCATGGAATCCTCCAGTTGTATTATGAACTAGTTTTATTAATGAAAATAAAACTAAAAAGGAATGAAATCCCATAAACAATAAGGTTAGTTTATACTATTGTGAGTCGTATAACCATGCTTGATATGACCTAGTGACCTTTAAGACGTTCTTCAAGTGTCGGATATATGACATTTGTCACCCCAGGCATGCCTGCCTAACTGTAGTTAGCAGTTAAGGTGTGGGAGTGTCAGTCTCGAATAGATCTATTCACAAATCTCACGCTCTCCCTCCAGGAGACTCTGGTTATAGTATGATAGGATTTAACCTGTACCCCGAAAGGTACAATTGATGATTTGTCTCACAATCCTGTATTAACTAGTTTACGTGTGGTTCTGTATTGTTCTCTTGTATTTGAATCCGTTGTATACTTGTAGTGTAACAATAATTATACTTAAATAATTATTTAATGTTGTACTCTTGAAGTCCAAATGTAGTAATGTATATCATAAACTAAATCTGTCATAGTTTATATGTTTTGCAATGTATAACTCTGAATTCATAAAACTGTGTATTGAAAATCCCAAACTATACGTATTATAGTTTGCATGTATGTTGTGTACTTGGTTCGTGTATTGATCTGAAAACTATGCAATTATGGTTGTACGTTGAAAACATCCCTTATGCTCAGCATGTTTCAAAAGGGATAAAATATCTAAATATTTTATAAAACATGGAAATCTTTTGGTTGTATCAATTGCATAAGTTTTAAACCTGTTGAAATTCTTTTGTATAATTTCACAAAATTATTTGTATTTGGCTCGTATTCCCCCCTTAAAACCTTAAAAAAAATTAGTAAAAGCATACGGTTATGAACTCACTGTTAGTCTTGTGATTAGTCGGATAGCGAGACTGGGAGTGAAGACCCTTGGTTGGATGCACGTGGTACTTAACGGGACCCTAATCAACAATTAAATACATAATTGTATTTTATTAGCGAAACCATTATTTATAGTGTTAGAAAAACACTTGTTTTCGGTTTAGGAATGTTACCGGGACTCGATTGAATCGGGGAAAGTGGGTTTTCAGCCAAGATTCACGGTGTGAAGGAGTTTGCGGTCGTGAAGGGTTTCCGGCCGTGAACTGTTCTCGGTCGTGAACAGCCCCTTGAAGGGTTTACGGCCGTGAACGTTGTTCTTGAAGGAACTTTGAAGATTTGAAGGGTGTACGGCCATAAACGGTTTGCGGGCTTTGAAGATTTGAGGATTTGAAGCGTATACGGCCGTAAACTCAAGAATAATGATGTTGGATTCGATGAAAAACGCGTTTTAGATGCTCCAAAACAACCTCCAAAGATGATTCTTGATGATTTTCGGAAAAAAAGAGGGTGTTTTGGTGTTTACGGTTGAGAGGTTAGAGAGAGAATGGGGGAGTTTTCGGCCAGAAAAGTGTAGATGAGGGGTAGATGTTCATATTTATAGGAGGGGTTCTGTGGTCGGTGGTGGGGGCCACCTGTCGCTGGCCGTAAACGGGTATACGGCGGTGAACATCAGTGAGGCCGAAAACTATTAATTTTTCAAAGGAAACTCGGGTTTTTCGCGTGATTTTGGTTCCGAGTTATATATAAAATTCAATTATATAACTAAATGATTTTCCAAACCAAAGGAATTTGACGGAACTCAATAAAATTCAAATTTTATTAACGGAAATCGGCTAATTGTAACGGAAAAAGGTTCGGGTTGTCACATCGCGATCTAGGCTCTCTTGCCCGTTCTTTGTTTGGTTGTGGCTCTAGAGTAGGATCATCTATTCGGGTGGCTATCTCACCTCGATCTATTTATGGTTACGCATTTCATGGAGGTTAGCTGGTAGTGGGCCTCTATGTTGTGAGAGGACTAGTAAACGGGAGTGAGCTATATGATTGTTGTTTTCGTGTTTCATTTGCTTGCTTGATCCTTTTTTGTTTACATGTAAACATGTGGTGGTGGTGGTGGGTTGAGGTGATCCTGCTTTGTGCTATAGGACAACATACCCTGTGCGAGTCGGCTATAAGCCAAAGGCACAGAGGCTTAGGAGGAGTAGTTAGGTTGAGGCAGTAGGATAACAAACCATGTTAGGCTCGGGAGGAGCAGTTGGATTGAGGCGGTAGGCGACCAAACCCTAGTATTCCGGTCTGGTTAGACCGAAGGCTGACGAGTGGCAGTTCTGCATGCTTGTATATTTTTAGTATGAGGTATTTTGGGATAAACTCACTAAGCTTTATGCTTACCCATTTGTTTTTATGGTTTCAGGTATCATCGGTGATTGCGGGAAGACAAAGGCGAGACTGTACACACTCATCAAGAACATTCAAGATTCTATGTTTTCTACACTACCCGGATTTTAATAAATGTAATTCGGAATAAATGGCTTTCTTACATAATGGTTTAGTAAATTGGGAAGTTTTTATCTTTATAAAAATGTAAATTTAGGTAATAAGAATGGGACGTTACACTAGTATTCTTTTAGAAATAAAAGAATCTTTTAAGCTCTCAAGACAAAAAACTAGTTTGCCTTAAATGGGAGTATTTAAGTATGATCTTCATCTTTATTTTCTTAATACTTTAAGAGACAAAAACTAGAGAGAATATATATATATATATATATATATATATATATATATATATATATATATATATATATATATGGCAAGCCACAAATTTCGTGGTTGTTGGCTTGTGAAAGAAGGGAGAAAACTAGTTCTTTTAATTCCTTTGTCACACCCCTAATCCAGTAGCCCAAGAAAGGAAAGGAAAAACCCTAAGTCAAGGATTCAACTCGTCGAGTCCAAGGAAGAACTCGACGAGTCGGAGCGAGTTCCGTGTTGTTGATTAAGTGGCCGACTCGGCGAGTCGGCGGACTGACTCGGCGAGTCAGGTCTGGGTTGGGAAACCCTAATTTCGGGACTTGGTGCCCTATTTAAGCATCTTATTCTCTTCTTTAGGGTTTCATTTACATCCTCTCTTGTCACACCCCCAAACCAGACGACGGAAACGTCCGGGGGTGGAGGACTTGAATTGTAGTATCACAACACATGCATCATAGTAATCAAAGTAGAAACAACCATTGTATTTAAAAAGTATAAGTATTTACATGTGTTCAATAATTGTATATTGAACCAAAATATAGTTATACAAAAGAAGATATGACTCAAGTAGCTCCATCTTCTCAAAAAGCTCGGGGAGAACCTGTGTATTATTTCCGTGAGAATACAAGTAATTTGAAAAGAGAGTATCAACATAAAGTTGAGTGAGTGCATAAGTATTTATGTTTAAAAGAGTATCTCTGTATCTTGTATAAGTAAATTGTTCCAGAAAATCCTATATTTTCTGTTGTATATGAAAAGTACTTTTACTCCCATAAAACCGTTCTCTTTATATTAATGTTTTGTATTTGTATTCCTTTATGAAAACTTGTAACTGAGAGTGTGCCTGGCTCCATCAGCTTTTATTGACATTCTGTATTGAACCATTGTAGTTTGTATTCTGTAAACTGGTACTTTGAAGGTGTACTTTCGTTTAGTTGTTTATACATTAACGTATTGTTAATATCTGTTTAATGAGTTACTATAACCATACTATGACGGATGGCCTAAAACAAACGCTTTGTGGGCGTTTAAACTGTTGATAACAATTGCCATTCATCGGCGTGTATGCCTGACTGTAGCTAGCAGCCTGAGTGCAGGGTTGTCAATCCCGATATAGATCTACACACAACTTGTTTCGATCCCCGGGCTGGAGATTCTGGTTATAATGTCAGGACTTTACCTTGGTTGTCTAAAATGAATTAAACAACTTGAATCGAATGTCTCATAAAAAGCATATAAACGTTACATGTATATTAGTTATGAAAACCCAATCATTCTGAAATAAATTATTGACAGTATGTTCTTGAATTAGTATTCTGAACATGTATGTTCTTGAATCAAAACCCAATCATTCTGAAATAAATGATTGACAGTATGTTCTTGTAAAACAGTGTATTCTAGTATACTTGAATCATGAATTATTTTTCAATGTATAAATTATACCTATCATAATTTATATGTACTTTCTGAATCGGTATTTAACTATGTTTGCATGTAATCCCTTGCTCAACATGTTACAAAGGTATTTGAATTGATGAAATAACTTTTATATTTGTATACATATACAATTTAATATATAAGTAAAATTTAAACGACACTCGGACAAATAACCGGTACTATAAGCCCACATCCAAACAAGGAAAAGGACCCAGAATGAGTTATCAGTCCTAAGCCTCTTAAATCTTATTTAGATACATATATATATATATACAAATATGAATTTTGGGGAAAAATATAAGATTATAAAAGAGTTTAATGTTTTGAGTATTTTTGATGATTTAATGTCGTTTTATCATGATTTGAAATCATGATTTTATAACACAAAGTTCTTGTGTTATGCTTGTATTCCCCCCCCCCCCCCCCACCCCCTTAAAACAGTAGAAATTATGAAAATACGGGGGTATGAACTCACTTGTTAGATGGTGATTTGGGCAGCGTTTCGTTTCCCGGAAAGGAGTTTATTTGACGAGAACCGGCTCAAATTGGGCAGAGTTTTGACTGAAGAGAGGTTAACTTCTCAGGAATCTCGGGGCTTCGAGGCCTAATTAGGGTTTCAGACTTGATACTGAGGCTTTAGGGGTTGTATGTGAGCTTATGGAAGTGAAAAATATGAAAGAGGGTGAAATTTAGGGTGAAAAGTGAAAATAATTCGGAAGCCCTCGCATGCCTTATATAGGCCGAAGCCTCGGATCCGAGGCTATGCATGGCTGACGCGTGTCGGACAGGTGGTGAAGGAAGGGGCTCACTTCGGACAGCAGGCTCGCAGGTGGCAGGTTCGGACTGGACCGGAACTTCGGTCCAATAGGAGAAGGGCACGTGCGAAGGGGGTGTCCGAGGAGTGTCCGAGGGTGATGTTTGGGGTGTCTCATGCAAGGTTGTCCGAAGATGAGTGGACCGCGGAGTTGGTCGAATCAGAAGGTGCCACGCAAGGCTTCGGTCCAATCATCAGATGACACGTGGAGGCTCGCATGCGAGGGTGACGTGGCAGAGGATGACTATGCGATTTTTCTCGCTTTTTGAGCCAAAAACTTCTAAAATTCGTAACTTTTGCATACGAACTCCGTTTTTGACGTTCTTTATATGCACGCGTAGGTAAAATCATACTATACGACTTTCATTTAGACTTCGTCGGCTGATTTTGATTTATTTTTAATATTATTATTTTTATCAGACCGGGACAGGAAAATCCGTTAAAAATTCATAACTTCTTCATCCGACGTCCGTTTTTGTCTGTCTTTTTACCGTTGTACTACCAATGACGAGACCTTCAATTCTCGTTTAGGTTATGTCGGCTAAAAATCACCCGATCTTTATTTCGAGTTTTTAGTTGTACATTGCTATACTGAAACTTAGAAAAAGCATAACTTCCTCATACGAAGTCAGATTTTGGCGTTCTTTTTATGAAAGTTCTCGGTTTAACATAAACTACAAATTTCATTTAGATTGTTAAGGCTAAAAAACCTTTTATTGAAAATTCAGTTTTTACACTGAATAGTGCTTTGCCGGTTTTGTCGCGGATCTTCGATTGGTCATAACTTCTTCTTTATAACTCGGATTTTAGTGTTCTTTATGTTTTTGGAAACCTTGTTACAATCTCTATCACTTGGTTCATCCCAATCGAGATTGTTTAATAATTTATTTTTAAGGGTCAATTATGTAAATATACACAGTATGCTTAAATTTCTCTTTATTATATTAAAAAAAATTACAAATTGACCTACATTATTACATAGGTTTGAAATAACGTTTTGTTACATTATCCCCCCGTTAGAGAGAATTTCGTCCCGAAATTAGCATTTCAGATAGACTAGGGAAAAAGATGTGGATATTTCTGTTGCATTTGATCTTCCCATTCCGAAGTGAATTCAGGTCCCCGTTTTGCATTCCAGCGAACCTTCACTATCGGGATACGGCTTTGTTTAGTTTTCTTAACTTCCCTGTCTAGAATCTCTACGGGTTCTTCCACAAAGTTGAGGCTCTCGTTTAACCCGATTTCCTCGAGTGGGATCACAAGAGTCTCGTCGGATAGACACTTTTTCAAGTTCGAAACGTGGAAGGTAGGATGAATGTTATTTAGCTCTTGGGGTAGTCGAAGTTTGTAAGCAACAGGACCAATTCTAGCAAGAATTTCGAAGGGCCCTATGTACCTTGGATTGAATTTGTCACGCTTTCCAAAGCGTATCATGCCCTTCCAGGGTGAGACTTTTAACAAGACGCGGTCACCAACCTGGAATTCCAAGGGTTTTCTCCTTTTGTCAACGTAGCTTTTCTGTCTATCTCTGGACGCTTTAAGTCGCTCCCAAATTTGTACGATTTTCTCGGTGGTTTCTCGAATAATTTCCGGACCAGTGAGAGCACTGTCAGGAGTTTGACCTCTAGCTAGCTGCGTGTCACCCACTTCAGCCCAACACAGAGGGGATCTACACTTGCGGCCATAGAGGGCTTCAAATGGAGCAGCCTTTATGCTAGTGTGATAACTGTTGTTATAAGAGAATTCAACAAGGGGTAAATGAATATCCCATGCCTTCCCAAAGTCTATCACGTAAGCTCGCAACATGTCTTCTAGTGTTTGAATCGTCCTCTCACTTTGTCCGTCGGTTTGTGGATGGTAGGCTGTACTCATGTCTAGCCTAGTTCCCAAAGAGTTTGGTAAAGACTGCCAAAAACGAGAGGTGAATCTAATATCTCGGTCTGAAATAATAGATATTGGCACACCATGCAGATTAACAATATCCCTGAGGTAAGTTATGGTTAGTTTACCCAAATAGTATCATAACCACCCGAAGTCTTGGGTAATTTGGTTATGAAATCCTTTGTAATCCGCTCCCACTTCCATTCAGGGATTTCAGGTTGTTGTAATAAACCTGAAGGTTTCTGGTACTCTACCTTGACTTTGGCACAAGTAAGGCACTTGCCTACAAAGGTAGCGATTTCGGCCTTCATGTTAGGCCACCATGTAACAACGTAAATTTCCAAAACAATTTTTCATTTTAAAACATACTTTTATTCATAAGGTAATATCAAAACATAATGTATCCAATGTTATCATAACAAAACATATCCCAGAATCTCAAGACATAAACTCCATGAGTGTGTACGGATCATGCCGGCGCCTTCCCACGATCCTCGCTAATACCTGAAACACATAACACAACAACTGTAAGCATACATGCTTAGTGAGTTCCCCAAAATACCACATACGCACATACGCCACTCAAGGCTATAAGACCTTCCGGTCACTGTGTCTCAGAGGACTTCCGTCCCACAACCCTGGTAGACCTTCCGGTCCATATCATCTTGACCTTCCGGTCCATATCATAATGACCTTCCGGTCCTTAGCATTCATAACATACATAACACATCCATATCATATAACAGCATACAACACATACATCTCATAGCATATAAAACCTTCCGGTCACACATAGGTACCACTCTAGGTACAGTATAGTGAGAAGACTCACCTCGTACGAAGTCGGATAAACTCTCGTGGTTGACGTCCCGACCTAGCCACCTCCTATCATACGAATAACATTCCTGATCAATACCCGCTCATAGCCCCATATCTAAAGATTTGGTAGAAGGCCATCCTACCCCTCCCTGAACTCTCCTGAATCAGCTTGACCAAAACCCTAAGGTCAACTGAAGTCAACGGTCAAACTTTGACCCGACTCGTCGAGTGCACATGGGCGACTCGGCGAGTCCATGCGGGTCCTTAGAATCCTTCTAGCCTCACTTGGCACGTCGAGTCATCCCTTCACTCGACGGGTTACACCTGTCGCGAATCGAGGGGCAACCCCGACTCAACTCGTCGAGTCCACTTATGAACTCGGCGAGTAGCGTCCATGGCAACACTCAAATGACCTTCTCAGGTCAGATCCGCTTCTCTAACCTATAGATCTGCCCTCCCCATTCACAATAATCACGTAAAGGTCCAACCTTTACACTCATGCAACACACATAGGGCTCTCTTTGGTGAAATCATCTCTAAAAAGGCAACCTAAGATCATTTCTTCCATGTAACAACATGAAGCAGGTTGGATAAGGCTCTTTGGACCTCTAAAGGTCCAGATCCAGAGTCTAACACTCAAAGGGACAATATACTCATCATTTCAACCCAATAGAAGGGTATAGGAAACCCTAAATTCAAGGATCTCATACTAAACAGAAGAAGGGATCGATTTACTACCTCAACGTTGCAGATTCAAGCTGGAAATCCACAGAATAGCAATCCCCTTGACCTCCTCTTGCTGGAAACACCTTCTTCTTTGAAAGATCACACTAATAAGGATCAAAAAGGCTCTCTCTCTTATACCACTCGCTCAAGCTCTCTAGGGTTTCTCTCTCTGGACTGGTAGCCGCAATTGAGGGCTATAAGGACCCTTAATAACGGCACAGGCCCAAAGATTTAGGGTTTCTGCCCATAGAGCGGACTCGTCGAGTCTGCCCATCAACTCATCGAGTCCCTTCATTAATCCAGTCAGCAAATCGCGATCCTACTCGACGAGTCTAGGCGTCAACTCGTCGAGTCCCTCCTCATACCTCAAAATAAATGAATAACATATAATACCTGGGAATCCGGATGTTACAATTCTCCCCCACTAGAATCAGACTTCGCCCTCGAAGTCTCGCTCGGCAAAAAACTCTGGATACTGCTCCTGCATCTCTAACTCCGGCTCCCAAGTCAGCTCGGACCCTCTCCGATGTTGCCACTGGACCTGAACAAGGGGTACCTCCTTGTTCCTCAGAACCTTGATCTTCCGATCCAGGATCGCGATCGGTCTCTCAACATAATTTAGGCTCGCATCCACCTGAATATCCTCCAGCGGCACCACCGCCGACTCGTCGGCTATACACTTCCTCAACTGAGACACATGGAAGGTATCATGAATCTGGCTCAACTCCGCAGGTAGCTCCAAACGATATGCTACCCTGCCCACCCTCGCGGTCACCCTGAACGGACCAATGTACCGGGGCCCCAGCTTACCCCTCTTCCTGAATCGGATAACTCCTTTCCAAGGAGACACCTTCAGGAGTACGAAGTCTCCCACCTGAAACTCAAGTTCGGATCGTCGCCTATCTACATAACTCTTCTGGCAACTCTGAGCTGTCAACAACCTCTGCCTGACCTGCTGTATCTGCTCAGTCGTCTGAAGCACTATCTCGGTGCTACCCATCACGCGCTGCCCTACCTCTCCCCAGCAAATGGGAGTCCGACATCTCCTCCCATACAACAACTCGAAGGGAGGCATACCAATACTCGAATGGTGGTTATTGTTATAGGAAAACTCAACCAACGGAAAGTACGTGTCCCAACTTCCTCCGAAGTCTAACACACATGCTCGAAGCATATCCTCGAGCGTCTGAATCGTCCGCTCACTCTGTCCGTCCGTCTGTGGGTGGTAAGCGGTACTGAAATGCAATCTCGTACCCAACTCCTCATGGAACTTCTTCCAGAACCTGGAAGTGAAACGTACATCTCGATCTGACACAATCGAGATCGGTACTCCATGACGCGATACCACCTCTCTCACATACAACTCGGCCAGCCTCTCTGCGGAAGAGTACTCACTGATAGCAAGGAAGTGAGCGCTCTTCGTCAGCCGGTCAACAATCACCCAAATTGCATCGACACCCCTTGCGGTCCTTGGCAATTTGGTGATAAAATCCATGGAAATATGTTCCCACTTCCACTGGGGAACCTCAAGTGGCTGCAACTTGCCATGCGGACGCTAGTGCTCGGCCTTAACCAGGCGACAGGTCAAGCACCTCTCGATGAACCACGCAACATCCCTCTTTATACAGGGCCACCAATAGTCTCTCTTCAGATCCAAATACATCTTAGTGGCTCCGGGATGGATCGAGAACCTCGATCTATGCGCCTCCTCCATCAGAATGGTACGTGTCACGCCTGTATACGGCACCCAAATCCGACCTTGAAAGGTCATCAGCCCTCGGCTATCGGTAACGAACTCAGACACCTGCCCGATCACCCGCTCCCTCTTGCGGTTCTCTGGTACCACGACCTCTTCCTGGGCCTCCTGAATGGTGTCCAACACCGGAGTCATGACCGTCAATCGCATACAAGTGTCTCGAATCGGGGCACTCTCTGCCCTACGGCTCAAAGCATCAGCTACAACATTAGCTTTGCCCGGGTGGTACAGGATCTCACAATCGTAATCCTTTACCACATCCAACCATCTCCTCTGGCGCATATTCAGGTTAGGCTGATCCATCAGATACTTCAAACTCTTGTGGTCCGTGTATATGGTACACCGAACCCCATACAGATAGTGACGCCAGATCTTGAGGGCGAACACCACTGCCCCCAACTCCAGATCGTGGGTGGGATACCTCGTCTCATGAGGCTTCAGCTGCCTCGATGCATACGCTATCACATGCCCTCTCTGCATAAGCACCTAACCCGATATCGATGCGTCGCAGTACACCACAAAATCCTCCATTCCCTCTGGAAGGGATAACACCGGGGCTTCGCACAACCTCTATCGAAGAGTCTCAAACGAGGTCTGCTGCTCCGGACCCCACGAAAAAGCAACGCCCTTCCGGGTCAACTTGGTGAGAGGCACGACAATCTTGGAGAAATCCCTGATAAATCTCCAATAGTAGCCGGCCAACCCCAGAAAACTCCTGATCTCGGTGGGTGATCTCGGCACCTCCCAACTCATCACAGCCTCAATCTTGGCCGGATCGACCAATATCCCATTCTGGTTAACAAGATGCCCCAAGAACTGGACCTCCCGTAACCAGAACTCGCACTTGGAGAATTTGGCATAGAGCCTCTCCGATCTCAAAACTCCGAGAATCTCTCTCAGATGCTCCTCATGCTGCTCTCTAGATCTCGAATACACCAGAATATCGTCGATGAATACAATCACCGACCTGTCCAACATCGGTCTGCATACCCTGTTCATGAGATCCATGAACGCTGCTGGTGCATTGGTGAGCCCAAAAGGCATCACCACAAACTCGTAGTGCCCATAACGAGTCCTAAACACCGTCTTCTGGATATCCTTATCTCGCACCATCATCTGGTGATATCCAGACCTCAAATCTATCTTGGAGAACCAAGATGCTCCCTGCAACTGATCGAACAGATCATCAATCCTCGGCAGTGGATAACGGTTCTTGACCGTCAACTTGTTCAACTCCCGGTAATCAATGCACATCCGGTGTGAACCATCCTTTTTCTTGACAAAAAGGATCGGCGCTCCCCAAGGTGAGCTACTCGGTCTGATAAATCCTTTCCCCAACAGCTCCTGAAGCTGTGAGGATAACTCCTGCATCTCTGGTGGCGCAAGGCGATAGGGCGCCTTGGCGATAGGCGCCACTCCCGGAACCAAATCGATGCGAAACTCCACTTGCCTCTCGGGAGGCACACCCGGCAACTCCTCGGGGAAAACATCTGGGAACTCACTCATTATCGGCACATCACTAACCAAACCCGGTCCCTCAGCGGCCACCCGTGAATCCATCACATAAGCCACAAACCCGCTACAACCCTGTTGTAGGCTCCGCCTCGCTCTAGTAGCCGAACAAAATGCTGACCCAAAACGGGTACCCTCGCCGTACACCGTAAGTACTTCCCCACTAGGGTCTCGTAACCTCACCAACTGTCGCTCGCAGTCTATAACAGCCCCAAATCGGCTCAACCAATCCATGCCCACTATGACACACACGTCCCCCATCGCAATCGGGACTAGATCTATCGGGAACTTAACTCTGAAGATCTCGACTACACATCCTCGAATCACATCCGTAGCATACACCGCTCTCTCGTCAGCTATGGAAACCCGTAGAGGTAGACTCAACGCCTCCCGCTGGATACTGATGTGCTGCCTAAACGCTAACGACACAAAATACTGACTCGCACCCGAGTCAAATAACACCAAAGCAGGTACAGAACTCACAAGAAAAGTACCTACGCATACCATAATATAAGCACAATATCTCAAACTCAACATAAGTAATGAAAGAATACATACCAGCCACGACATTGGGCGATGCGCGGACCTCCTCCGCTGTCAACTGGAAGGCTCTCCCACAAGCCTTCGGTGCCTCGGTCTTCATCGGCCGAACCTCAGTAGCTCACACGGCAGCAGGGGCAGATCCCTGTGGTGCTCCCTGTGCTGTCCCCCGCAGCTGCGGACACTCGGCCTTCCGGTGTTCGGTTTGGTTGCAATGAAAGCAAACCATGAACCCCTTGGGATAATCCTTGGCTATGTGCCACTCCTTGCCACATTTGTAGCAAGCACTTGATCGACAAACCCCATCATGTCCCTTGCCGCACTTCCCACAAGTGCGGCCTGTCACACCCCACTAAAGCGGAAACGCAAGATATGACAGCTATAACGGTTTCATTGCAAAAGATAAAGATACATCACCATAGCAATATTCAAAAGTTTACAACCCATAGCTTAATAGAAACAAGTACAAGTTTTTCCAAAATAACATTGTTCAAAATATAACTTCATAAATAACTTCAACACGATGCAGCATGCTCTATGATGATGAATCTTTATATCCACTTACTAATTATTTCCTGAAAAAGCATGTAAAACGAGCGTCAACTATGAAAATAGTTGGTGAGTTCACAAGTTTATAAAATCAAGATTTGGAATAAGGCTTTTCATAAATACAAGTACATTGCTTTAATGAGAAACAAAGTTGATTGCTATGATTGATAACAAGTTTATTGCTATAACGAGAAACGAGTTTGTATGTGTATGAGCAAACAATGAGTCTCAACCAAACCTATGACTGAAGCCCTATCAAGATCTATGCTTATCGTTCCATAGATGAATATGGTATCATGCACTCCAGCAATAGGGCGAGTGAGGAGTTGTCAATTCCTAATAGCGCTATCCATAATGACCATTGGCTCAAAGAGTTAATGGTTAGAGATAAGGGAAGGGCCTTAGTACGATAAGTTCTCATGTTCCGTGTTGCATAGACATACATAGAGAGACATAACAATACAATAGCAATCAGGTTTGATACAAATCAATTTAAATACAACATGCAAATAATAGTTTTTTTTTTTTGGACATGCTTTTCCACCCCAAAACATAAAAACTGAAAATAGGGGAGTGCGTGAATACTCACAATGTTTCGAGTAGGTACAAGTGGTGCCTCGAAATACATCAAACACACACTAGTGAGTTTCCATGTCGAAATCTAATGCTAATATACTAAACTCTACATATAGAGAAATGCCAAATTTATGTTCTAATATTGGTTTTATATTAATTGGTTACAATTTTTCTGAAATGGTGAAATTCTATAACTCATGTGATTAAGACAATTTTGGATATTAATTTTCCAGATTTAGTAATATTAATTTAGGGTATTTCAACACATTTAAAGGTGTTTTAAACTCCTAAAAATGTAAAATATTATCAAACAGTTTCCAAAAATTGTCAAACCTTGTATTTTCATTCTAAATACAGTAGAGGTCTTCCAGAAAATTTCCCTTAAATTTTTTATATGATTAACTATTTTTCTAAATTTTTAAGCCTTCATAACAACATAAATTCATGAAAAATAGTATTAAAAGCATAAAAATTCCCAAACTTTTTATAATACTGCCATTAGACATACTTGAGCTGGGAAAAATATAAAAATGGATTTCTAAACTGTTTAACCCAATTTTATGATTTTTGTGCATTTATTCTAATAAAAATTGAAATAAATAGAAAACAGTTCCCAAAATTATCCAAAATTTGTTCATCACTGTTATCTTACATATAAAAGCTGTGAAAAATATAAAAGATATTTTTCAGTTGGTCTTTCTATTATTCTTTTTTTATCCTCTTAAATAATCATTAATTGGAGAATAAATAATAAACAGTTAAACTAAATTACCAAAAAACTTTGTAACATCATTTACAGTGTAAATAACCTGGGAAAAATACCAAAAGTGGTTTTCATATAGTGTAATCCGATTTTGTGTATTTAAGTGCATTTAATCTTAGAAAATAGGAGAAAAATAGTATACAGAAGAGAAAAATCATCAAAATTTGTATGTAGCCTCCTAATGTACTAAAAGGTGTTCTGGTAAATTTTCATGAATTGTGGATGAGCAGAACTATTTTTTCTATTTTTAGGCCATTATAAATACAAAAATCGGGGAAAAATAGAAATGCATTATGAAAAATTCTTAAATTATTTTTCTGAGTCTCCCACCTCTGGTAAGAGCTGCGAAAATTGTTAGATACAATTTTCACACTCTATAAAGTGGTTTTGCGATTTATTGGAACCAAACAAAAAGAAAATCAAAAGTCATACTAAACAGAAACATAAATCGATGAAACTTAGTGAGAGGTCATTATTCTCCATAGGGGTCATGCACGAATTTATTCAGGATTTATAGACCTCTGGAAGTATTTTATGTGATTTATGCCCTTGTTTTCTTGTAACAATTTTAATAAATCAAGGAAATGATAAAAACTCTTGGGATTTTCCAGATGTTCATATTACCTTAATGGGAATCTGGAAAAAAATTTATTTTGAACAGAAAAGAACTTTTAGATATTTTTATAGACAAAATCATTTACATGCACTATTAACAATGTACTTTGATCATCAAGATCTTAAGCTTGGTGTTCATCACATGCATCACGGTTTGAAGACCATGCATGGACATATGTTTGTCATAGTGATGTTTTTAAAGGAAATACTTGAATGCATAAGGTGTATGAGCCTTTAAAACTTGTAAAAATCCGAACTTTAGTGTTTGACATAGGTTTTGGTCCTTGGATTTCACCATTAAACAACATGCATGTTGTTCTTGGGTGAAACCCTACCACCATCATCATCAAACTCGACATTCATGAACATGTTCATGAATGTTCATAAAGAATGGTGTAGAAGGAAGAGAAGTACAAGAAAACTCTTTAAAACAAGAAAGAAAAGTAAGGGAAAATGAAGGATTTTCGTGAATACCTTGAAGAACAACCTTAGAAGATGAAGATTTGAGTGTGGAGAGGTGTTCTTGGCTGATGATTTTTGTGGGTTTGGAGAGAGGAAGAGAGAGTTTGAGTGTTGTAAAGAGTGGAGTGTGAGAGAGAGAGTGAAGGGGAAGTTGAAGTGTAAGAGAGGGATAAAATGATTAAGATTTTTGGGGAAAAGAGAGCATGGGAGAGAGTATGGACGAAATTTATGAGTATAAGAGAGGCCCTCTCTCTCTTAATTCACATTTATATAATTTCCCCTTAATTTTTATAAAACCCCAACTTTTATAAAAAGGCTTCTTTATTTAATTCTTGATTTATTAAAAATCTTTGTTTTTAACTAATAAATTATGATTAATGTTTGATAATTAAATTTTTATGTCTTTCGTTATATCCCATAATTTGATTATTAAAATTTGATATTAGGAAGTTTATAGCAAATTTTATAGAGTTTTTAAGTTTTAAAGTTTATAAATTTGGATTTTTGGGCTCTTTAGAGTTTTTGGAACATTGTTTGATATTCACCATCATATTGGGATGAAATTAGAATATTTTAATTTATTTTTAGGGTTTTATACCCTTTTTCAATTGTAACAAAGTTTGAAGTTTTATTCTAATTCGGGTATTGGCATTTCCTATTGTAGTTAAACAACTTACTAGAATCGTAAGAGTCAAGTATATTAGTCCTAGATTTTAGTTGGATCCTAGTTCATGCAAGATTTTGACCTAATTTATACTACTAGGCCATGGCATGTTGTGCATGTATGGTTTTTATAAAAAGATGCATGAGTCCGAGAATGACCTGAATTGACAGTTGTCACAGTATCCCCCACTCAAAAAGAATTTTGTCCCGAAATTCATTCTATGTCATCGTTTGATCGCATGGGAAAAGTTGTGGATACTTTTCCTTCATGAAGTCCTCACGCTCCCAGGTGTACTCCGGCCCGCGTTTTGAGTTCCATCGAACTTTCACAATCGGAATCTTACTCCGCTTAAGTTGTTTCACCTCTCTGTCAAGGATTTCTATCGGTTCCTCAACAAAGGTTAGCTTATCATTGATCTTAATTTCCTCCAGAGGTACTATCAATGCTTCGTCGGTTAAACATTTCTTAAGATTGGAGACGTGGAATGTGTCGTGAATGGCGCTTAACTCTTGGGGTAATCGGAGTTTATATGCCACCGGACCAATCCTTTCAATGATCTCGAAGGGTCCAACATATCTCGGGCTTAGTTTTCCTTTCTTACCAAAACGTACAAGCCCTTTCCAAGGCGACACCTTTAGAAGTACCTTGTCTCCAACTTGGAATTCTAATGGTTTTCGACGATTATCCGCATAACTTTTCTGACGATCTCTGGCGGCTTTAAGCCTATCTTTGATGATAGCAATCTTGTCAGTTGTTTCCTGGATAAGGTCGAGTCTAGTCCATTGTCTGTCTCCGATTTCTGTCCAACACAATGGAGAACGACACTTGCATCCATACAATGCTTCGTATGGGGCACATTGGATACTCGTGTGGTAATTGTTATTGTAGGAAAACTCAATTAGAGGCAAATGAGTATCCCAATTTCCTTTGAACTCAATGACACACGCCCGTAGCATGTCTTCCAATGTTTGTATTGTTCTCTCTGTTTGCCCATCTGTCTGAGGGTGGTAAGCTGTGCTCAAACTTATCTTGGTTCCTAGTGCCTTCTGTAACATCCACCAAAATCGTGATGTAAAACGACTATCTCTATCAGAAATGATGGATAGGGGTACACCATGCAGAGAAACAATTTTGTCGATGTAGATTTGGGCCAATTTTTCCATCTTGAAGTCTTCCCGAATGGGGAGAAAGTGAGCAGATTTCGTCAGTCGATCCACTATGACCCAAATTGAGTCATGACCTTTAGCAGTTCTAGGAAGTTTGGTAACGAAATCCATGGATATCTGCTCCCATTTCCATTGGGGAATTTCAGGTTGTTGCAATAAGCCGGATGGTTTTTGATGTTCAGCTTTGACTATTGAGCAAGTTAAACACTTCCCAACATATAAGGCAATATCCCTTTTCATTCCAGGCCACCAATAATACTCTTTAAGATCCTTGTACATTTTATCCGCTCCAGGGTGGATTGAGTATTTAGATCGATGAGACTCCTCTAGTACCATGTCTCTCAGATCGTTAACCCTTGGAATCCAGACCCTGTCCTTAAAATAACGAACTCCATCAGGTTTGGTTTCAAATCCCACTTCCAAACCATGTAAGGTTTCGCCTGGAAGATGTTCCTTGAATAACGCTTTCTCCTGGGCATCAATGATTTGAGATTTCAAGCTTGTCTGAATTACCATTCCCAAAGCTCTCACACGGGAAGGTTTCACTCTTTCTTTCCTACTTAGAGCGTCGGCTACTACGTTAGCCTTCCCTGGGTGATATCGTATCTCATAGTCATAATCACTAAACAACTCTACCCATCTCCTATGCCGCATGTTTAACATTTTCTGATCTAGGATATGCTGAAGGCTTTTGTGATCGGTATAAATGGTGCACTTGGTTTCGTACAAATAATGCCTCCATATCTTTAGAGCAAAAACTATTGCTCCTAGTTCTAGATCATGGGTTGTATAATTCTTCTCATGCGGTTTGAGTTGTCTGGAAGCATACGCAATGACCTTATCTTTTTGCATTAACACACATCCTAATCCTTGATGAGACGCATCACAATACACTACAAAGTTCTCTGATCCCTCTGGTAAGGCCAGAATTGGTGCATTGCACAGCTTGTTTTTCAGGATTCGAAACGCTTCTTCGTGTTTCTCTTCCCAGAGAAATTTTCTGTCCTTTTGGGTCAAAGACGTTAATGGTTGAGCAATCCTAGAGAAATTCTCAATGAAGCGTCTGTAGTACCCAGCTAATCCTAGGAACTGTCGTATTTCTGTCGGGGTTTTGGGGGCTTCCCATTTCTTGATTGCCTCGATCTTAGCTGGATCTACATGAATTCCTCTTTCGCCGATCACATGACCAAGGAAATGTACTTCCCGAATCCAAAATTCACACTTAGTGAACTTGGCATACAATTTCTGCTCCTTCAACAGCTCCAACACTAGCTTCAGATGTCTCTCATGATCTTCTTTGGTTTGTGAGTAAACAATTATGTCATCGATAAATACAATTACAAACTTGTCTAGGTATGGTCTACAGACCCTATTCATCAAATCCATGAAAACAGCGGTGCGTTCGTTAGTCCAAAAGGCATGACTAAGAACTCATAATGTCCATAACGGGTTCTAAATGCTGTTTTGTGAATGTCTCCTTCGTGAACTCTTAGTTGATGGTATCCTGATCGGAGGTCGATCTTTGAGAAGTATGAAGTGCCCTGCAACTAATCGAACAAGTCATCAATTCGAGGAAGAGGATATCGATTCTTGATTGTCAACTTGTTCAGTTCTCTGTAATCAATGCACATTCGGAACGACCCATCTTTCTTTTTGACGAATAACACGGGGGCTCCCCAAGGTGAAGAGCTTGGTCGAATAAACCCTTTGTCTAGAAGTTCTTGAAGTTGTCCGGACAGTTCTTGCATCTCGGATGGCGTGAGGCGATATGGTGCTTTTGCTACCGGTGCCGCTCCGGGAATTAAGTCTATCCGAAATTCGACCTGTCTGTGAGGGGGTAGACTGGGTAATTCCTTCGGAAACACTTCGGGATAGTATTGAACCACTAGAATCTCCTTGAGTTGCTTAGCTTCAGGTTCTCTTTCTAGCACGTGGGCCATGAATGCAATACAATTCTTCTTCAGATACTTGTGAATCTTCATGCTTGATACAATGTTTAAACTTGTTCCTGGCTTCTCACCATGTGTGATAAGGGTTTCTCCATTGGGGAGAGGTACCCTAATGACTTTCTCGTAACAAGCAATGTCCGCTCTATTTTTGGATAACCAATCTATTCCTACTATTACATCAAAACTACCTAGCTCTATAGGAATTAGGTCAATACTAAAGAGTTTATCAGCTAAATTCAGAGTACAGCCAGGAATTATTTCATTAGCCCTAATTTCATACCCATCAGCAAGTTCAATAGTATAAGTATTCCTCATCTTTCTTGATTTCAAGTCAATTAACGGTCTAAATGCTAAAGAAACGAAACTCCTTTCTGCTCCCGCATCGAATATTACTGATGCAAAATGGTTGTTCAGGAGAAACGTACCTGTTATCACCTCAGGGTTCTGACGAGCTTCTTCTGCACCAATCACAAAGGCTACACCTCTTGGCCGCCCACCTAGATTTCCTTGGAAATTTTGCCTAGCTTGGCCTTGTCCATTGTTACCAGGCCCCTTGTTCAGTTTGGGACATGCTCTACGGAGATGATCAGCACTCCCGCACTCGTAACATGCCCTTTTTCCATCCTTATTCAGCTTACAATACTTCGAGTAATGGCCTGTTTGTTTACAGTTTTGGCACACTGGGCAAGCTCCCTTGTGATGGAAGTTACACTTATTGCACTTCGGAAGCGGTCCTGAGTACTGCTTTCGCTCCTGCACTTCCATGACTTCCGGTTCCTGAGTTTTCACTGGTTCTTGCTCCTGGGCTCTTACCATAAAGTTTCTTGAGACTTTCTGCTTCCTCCCTGACTTGCCTCCATACTTCTTCTCTCCCTGATCTGTTGGCTTCCTCTTGCTACTAGAGTTTTCCTTTGTCGATGCTCCCATCCTTATCACATCATTGGTTAGTCGATTTGCTAGACTTACTGCACTCTGAATAGTAGTTGGATTTGCTGAAGTAACCATTCCCCGAATCTCTGGTGCCAGACCCCAGATGTAACGATCTATCCGTTTCTCCTCAGGAGTAACCATGTGAGGTACCAGTTTTGCTAGTTCATGAAATCGGACTGAGTACTTCTCTATTTGTGTTCCAACCATAGAATGGTTCCAGAACTCATATTCAAGCTTCTGAATTTCATCCTTGGGACAATACTCCTCTATCAGCAGCTTCTTTAGGTCTTCCCAAGTTAGCTGATATGTCGCTGCACGACCTCGGGTTTGCACTAGAGTATTCCACCAGGTCAATGCCCTATCCTGAAGTAGACAAGTTGCATACTCCACTTTGTTGCGTTCGAGACATTTGCTAATGTGAAGGACCGACTCCATACTGTCAATCCATTTCAGCAACCCGACCGCACCTTCCTTTCCATGGAATTCCTTAGGTTTACAGGCCATAAAGGACTTGTAGTTGCATTCTCTTTCATTGTTTCCCCGGTTTCCTCCACTACTTCCTTGGTTAGCATTAAGTCCCGCAGTTACTTGAGTAACAATGTTTGGGATTGCTTCCAAGAGCTGTTGTGCTACAATTTGAGCAACATCGGGTGTTTCGTTCTGTGGGCGCCCGCGATTAGGCCTTCCTGACATGGTTCTAAGACACAAGAGAAGAAATACGTATAAATACATAAATAATGTATAATATTTAGTTCACTACTATTTTAAAAACCGTAAGTGTTGTCAAATTAATGGTTTGCATTAATACTAGGCATATAGATTTTAGAAAGGAAAGAAAAGAAAAATCTTTTTATTCGACCATTGACTAAGAAAATTCTAGGGTTTGACCTCATAGTAAAAGTTTTCAAACATAAAATAAACTTCTCATCACCATTTGAAATAGTCTTAAAACCAAAGCAATACATCAATTCCCAAAATAAAGTTTTAAATGTTTTTCCCCAAAGACACCCAACATGGGTTTTCGTTTCATGACAAAATAAAATAAAATACTGAAATCAGAACCAAATACTAATCGCTATCCCAACAAGAAACATCAGCACCACAATCAGTAATAGCCCTCCAAGCACATAATATGCGGTCATCGCACGACCTGCCACTCGTCTAGCAGCACTAGCAGTGTCAGCAGCCTCCATCGAATGCTGAAACAGGATTTCCATCCTTGTCAACACTTCATCCAAAACTTCCCGATGCCTAGCTATCACAGCGAGACTGTGACGTAGGCCCGCTGCCATCGACTGCATTCTCCGGGACTCCTCCGGGGTCATACCTGGCTGCCTGACAGGTATCCCTATGACTCGCTGTGGTGGGGGTGCTCGCGGTCCTGTATTGTTGGGTCCTACCCTACTGGGTCCTGCCGTGCCAAGTCCTACTGTACTGGTTGCTATCCTTCCTGGAATAGGAACACTCTTCCTCGCCGTCCTCTGAATACGAAGCCCATAAAGTGGTGGCTGTGGCAACACCGATGTAGGCGATGCCTCGCGTTGCTGACTCGGGGCGTTGTCATTGCTGATCTCCACCGAGTTTCCTGTATCTTCTGTGTCTTCCGAGGGGTCTTCCTCCACCGAGGCGGGGGGATCACGTCGAGGGATAACAGTGACGTAGCCGGACTCATCAGCTAAGGCGGTAGCGTGAGAAGATGACGATGTCGACATAGTGGACTGAGACATAGATTCAATGAGATATGAAATAAATGACAATGCATGCCTATAATATGCAATGCTTACACACACCAAAATTAACCTTTTTGAATTTTTTGAAATAAAGTTTTCTCAAAAATTTTGTTGAACATATTCCCATTATAATTAGCTCAAGCTTTGTATAAATCTTTCCTTAATTAAACATAGGTGATCAGGCTATGTTTAATTGAGGTCCAACGATACAATTCCCGACCTAATTATATTAATAATATGTTTGATGTAAAAAGAATTTTTATAAGTTTTGGTTATAGGTTGTGTTTTCTTAAAGGAAAACTGATGTTCTCTATAACTTTAGCTCTGATACCACTTCTGTCACACCCCGCTAAAGCGGAAACGCAAGATATGACAGCGATAACGGTTTCATTGCAAAAGATAAAGATACATCACCATAGCAATATTCAAAAGTTTACAACCCATAGCTTAATAGAAACAAGTACAAGTTTTTCCAAAATAACATTGTTCAAAATATAACTTCATAAATAACTTCAACACGATGCAGCATGCTCTATGATGATGAATCTTTATATCCACTTACTAATTATTTCCTGAAAAAGCATGTAAAACGAGCGTCAACTATGAAAATAGTTGGTGAGTTCACAAGTTTATAAAATCAAGATTTGGAATAAGGCTTTTCATAAATACAAGTACATTGCTTTAATGAGAAACAAAGTTGATTGCTATGATTGATAACAAGTTTATTGTTATAACGAGAAACGAGTTTGTATGTGTATGAGCAAACAATGAGTCTCAACCAAACCTATGACTGAAGCCCTATCAAGATCTATGCTTATCGTTCCATAGATGAATATGGTATCATGCACTCCAGCAATAGGGCGAGTGAGGAGTTGTCAATTCCTAATAGCGTTATCCATAATGACCATTGGCTCAAAGAGTTAATGGTTAGAGATAAGGGAAGGGCCTTAGTACGATAAGTTCTCATGTTCCGTGTTGCATAGACATACATAGAGAGACATAACAATACAATAGCAATCAGGTTTGATACAAATCAATTTAAATACAACATGCAAATAATAGTTTTTTTTTTTGGACATGCTTTTCCACCCCAAAACATAAAAACTGAAAATAGGGGAGTGCGTGAATACTCACAATGTTTCGAGTAGGTACAAGTGGTGCCTCGAAATACATCAAACACACACTAGTGAGTTTCCATGTCGAAGTCTAATGCTAATATACTAAACTCTACATATAGAGAAATGCCAAATTTATGTTCTAATATTGGTTTTATATTAATTGGTTACAATTTTTCTGAAATGGTGAAATTCTATAACTCATGTGATTAAGACAATTTTGGATATTAATTTTCCAGATTTAGTAATATTAATTTAGGATATTTCAACACATTTAAAGGTGTTTTAAACTCCTAAAAATGTAAAATATTATCAAACAGTTTCCAAAAATTGTCAAACCTTGTATTTTCATTCTAAATACAGTAGAGGTCTTCCAGAAAATTTCCCTTGAATTTTTTATATGATTAACTATTTTTCTAAATTTTTAAGCCTTCATAACAACATAAATTCATGAAAAATAGTATTAAAAGCATAAAAATTCCCAAACTTTTTATAATACTGCCATTAGACATACTTGAGCTGGGAAAAATATAAAAATGGATTTCTAAACTGTTTAACCCAATTTTATGATTTTTGTGTATTTATTCTAATAAAAATTGAAATAAATAGAAAACAGTTCCCAAAATTACCCAAAATTTGTTCATCACTGTTATCTTACATATAAAAGCTGTGAAAAATATAAAAG
Organism: Lactuca virosa; assembly: GCF_052849685.1. Lineage (NCBI taxonomy): Eukaryota > Viridiplantae > Streptophyta > Magnoliopsida > Asterales > Asteraceae > Lactuca > Lactuca virosa. Next base: position 299,657,328 of record NC_136433.1, on the reverse strand, counting down.
ATATTTTTCAGTTGGTCTTTCTATTTTTCTTTTTTTTTTATCCTCTTAAATAATCATTAATTGGAGAATAAATAATAAACAGTTAAAGTAAATTACCAAAAATTTTTGTAACATCATTTACAGTGTAGATAACCTGGGAAAAATACCAAAAGTGGTTTTCATATAGTGTAATCCGATTTTGTGTATTTAAGTGCATTTAATCTTAGAAAATAGGAGAAAAATAGTATACAGAAGAGAAAAATCATCAAAATTTGTATGTAGCCTCCTAATGTACTAAAAGGTGTTCTGGTAAATTTTCATGAATTGTGGATGAGCAGAACTATTTTTTCTATTTTTAGACCATTATAAATACAAAAATCGGGGAAAAATAGAAATGCATTATGAAAAATTCTTAAATTATTTTTCTGAGTCTCCCACCTCTGGTAAGAGCTGCGAAAATTGTTAGATACAATTTTCACACTCTATAAAGTGGTTTTGCGATTTATTGGAACCAAACAAAAAAGAAAATCAAAAGTCATACTAAACAGATACATAAATCGATGAAACTTAATGAGAGGTCATTATTCACCATAGGGGTCATCCACGAATTTATTAAGAATTTATAGACCTTTGGAAGTATTTTATGTGATTTATGCCCTTGTTTTCTTGTAACAATTTTAATAAATCAAGGAAATGATAAAAACTCTTGGGATTTTCCAGATGTTCATATTACCTTAATGGGAATTTGGAAAAATTTTTATTTTGAACAGAAAAGAACTTTTAGATATTTTTATAGACAAAATCATTTACATGCACTATTAACAATGTACTTTGATCATCAAGCTCTTAAGCTTGGTGTTCATCACATGCATCACGGTTTGAAGACCATGCATGGACATATGTTTGTCATAGTGATGTTTTTAAAGGAAATACTTGAATGCATAAAGTGTATGAGCCTTTAAAAATTGTAAAAATTCGAACTTTAGTGTTTGACATAGGTTTTGGTCCTTGGATTTCACCATTAAACAACATGCATGTTGTTCTTGGGTGAAACCCTACCACCATCATCATCAAACTCGACATTCATGAACATGTTCATGAATGTTCATAAAGAATGGTGTAGAAGGAAGAGAAGTACAAGAAAACTCTTTAAAACAAGAAAGAAAAGTAAGGGAAAATGAAGGATTTTCGTGAATACCTTGAAGAACAACCTTAGAAGATGAAGATTTGAGTGTGGAGAGGTGTTCTTGGCTGATGATTTTTGTGGGTTTGGAGAGAGGAAGAGAGAGTTTGAGTGTTGTAACGAGTGGAGTGTGAGAGAGAGAGTGAAGGGGAAGTTGAAGTGTAAGAGAGGGATAAAATGATTAAGATTTTTGGGGAAAAGAGAGCATGGGAGAGAGTATGGACGAAATTTATGAGTATAAGAGAGGCCCTCTCTCTCCTAATTCACATTTATATAATTTCCCCTTAATTTTTATAAAACCCCAACTTTTATAAAAAGGCTTTTTTATTTAATTCTTGATTTATTAAAAATCTTTGTTTTTAACTAATAAATTATGATTAATGTTTGATAATTAAATTTTTATGTCTTTCATTATATCCCATAATTTGATTATTAAAATTTGATATTAGGAAGTTTATAGCAAATTTTATAGAGTTTTTAAGTTTTAAAGTTTATAAATTTGGATTTTTGGGCTCTTTAGAGTTTTTGGAACATTGTTTGATATTCACCATCATCTTGGGATGAAATTAGAATATTTTAATTTATTTTTAGGGTTTTATACCCTTTTTCAATTGTAACAAAGTTTGAAGTTTTATTCTAATTCGGGTATTGGCATTTCCTATTGTAGTTAAACAACTTACTAGAATCGTAAGAGTCAAGTATATTAGTCCTAGATTTTAGTTGGATCCTAGTTCATGCAAGATTTTGACCTAATTTATACTAATAGGCCATGGCATGTTGTGCATGTATGGTTTTTATAAAAAGATGCATGAGTCCGACAATGACCTGAATTGACAGTTGTCACATGGCCCTTCTGGCCTCCAGATCTCGAATCGGCGGGCTTTGCCCGCTTGGCTGCCGGCTGAGACTGTGCCGGCCGTCGGTCCCTCCCCTGAGACTCGGCCTCCTCCCGGGCCTGAGTCTCCAGCTCAATCTCCCTCTTCCGGCCATTTGCCTGGAGCTCAGCAAATGTCCCGTATGATGAGTTCACCACGAACTCCCTGATATCCCTCCTCAAAATGCTCAAATACCGACTCATGCATGTCTGCTCAGATGACACGTGCTCAGGGCAAAACAACGCCCTCTCATGGAACATCCGTGTGATCACGGTCACTGACTCCGTCCCCTGCTTGAGGGACAAAAACTCCTATGCCAACTGTTCCCTCTCCACCGGGGGAACGTACTCGTCTCTGAACATGATGGTGAACCTCTCCCAGGTCACCTCTGAAATCTCTACAAGAGTGAAGTTCGCCGTCACAAACTTCCACCAGTCCTTCGCTCCCAAGCGAAGCTGGTTCAGTGCAAACTGAACCCTCAAATGCTCCGGACACGAACAGGTGCAGAAGCATCCCTCGATATCAGAAATCCATCTCATCGCAGCAATCAGATCTTGCGTCCCATCAAACTTTGGTGGCTTTGTGTTGCTGAACTCCCATAACAACATCGAGTCACCCCCCTGAGGTCTAGCAACAGCAACAGCTGTAGTAGCTGCAGCAGCCGCAGCCTCAGTAACCGCTGCGTACCGCTCATCAAAGGTCTCAATCAATGTGGTCTTGATAGACCCAAACATCTCTGGAATCTCGGATCGGATCGCCACAGCCACCTCATCGTGGATCATCTGACGAAGCTCCTCGTCACTCACGCCGCTCGTCTCAGGTCTGTGGCGTGTCCCAACCATGATGTCTCTGAAATACAAACATAAAATATCAGAGAATCACTCGAGTATACTCCCACTCGATCACTCAACCCTACTTGTTCCCTAGTACCCTAAGGATTCTTACTTGGACTGCGCACTGATCCGGTGTCTTCAGTAGTACGGGCCCTATACTACCGTCCACACCACATCAGTATTCACCCCAAGTCCTCCTCCTATGATCCCAGATCACAAGTACTCTATATCTCGCTAGCATAGGCTACCCTTCGGTAGACCTCTCATAAGCTCCTCACTGCTACCTACTCACTCTCAAGCATCTCATAGCAGTAGAAATCTTCCTAGGCTAAGGCATCACAAATCAGGCCACTCTAGTCCTAATATGAATACCTAGCCTACTCTAGCATGCATAACATATCATATCATATCTCATAATACATAATGTAAGGGTATTTTGGGAAATCACCGTTCGGGCGCTGGCTGATCGTACACACTGCTCCTTTCTGCTTTTCTCAAAGTCTTTTACTCTTTTAGAAAAATTGTTTATTTTATGAAAAACTTTCTCAAATCCTCAGTTTGAGTTCAAATACACCCGAAGGTGCATCCGAATCCCTCAAACCAAGGCTCTGATACCAACTTGTAACAACGTAAATTTCCAAAACAATTTTTCATTTTAAAACATACTTTTATTCATAAGGTAATATCAAAACATAATGTATCCAATGTTATCATAACAAAACATATCCCAAAATCTCAAGACATAAACTCCATGAGTGTGTACGGATCATGCCGACGCCTTCCCGTGATCCTCGCTAGTACCTAAAACACATAACACAACAACTGTAAGCATAAATGCTTAGTGAGTTCCCCAAAATACCACATACGCACATACGCCACTCAAGGCTATAAGACCTTCCGGTCACTGTGTCTCAGAGGACTTCCGTCCCACAACCCTGGTAGACCTTCCGGTCCTACCCGTAATGACCTTCCGGTCCATATCATCTTGACCTTCCGGTCCATATCATAATGACCTTCCGGTCCTTAGCATTCATAACATACATAACACATCCATATCATATAACAACATACATCACATACATCTCATAGCATATAAGACCTTCCGGTCACACATAGGTACCACTCTAGGTACAGTATAGTGAGAAGACTCACCTCGTATGAAGTCGGATAAACTCTCGTGTTTGACGTCCCGACCTAGCCCCCTCCTATCATACGAATAACATTCCTGATCAATACCCACTCATAGCCCCATCTCTAAAGATTAGGTAGAAGGCCATCCTACCCCTCCCTGAACTCTCCTGAATCAGCTTGACCAAAACCCTAAGGTCAACTGAAGTCAACGGTCAAACTTTGACCCGACTCGTCGAGTGCACATGGGCGACTCGGCGAGTCCATGCGGGTCCTTAGAATCCTTCTAGCCTGACTTGGCACGTCGAGTCATCCCTTTACTCGACAGGTTACACCTGTTGCGAATCGCGGGGCAACCCCGACTCGACTCGTCGAGTCCACTTATGAACTCGGCGAGTAGCGTCCATGGCAACACTCAAATGACCTTCTGAGGTCAGATCCGCTTCTCTAACCTATAGATCTGCCCTCCCCATTCACAATAATCACGTAAAGGTCCGACCTTTACACTCATGCAACACACATAGGGCTCTCTTTGGTGAAATCATCTCTAAAAACGCAACCTAAGATCATTTCTTCCATGTAACAACATAAAGCAGGTTGGATAAGGCTCTTTGGACCTCTAAAGGTCCAGATCCAGAGTCTAACACTCAAAGGGACAATATACTCATCATTTCAAGCCAATAGAAGGGTATAGAAAACCCTAAATTAGAGGATCTCATACTAAACAGAAGAAGGGATTGATTTACTACCTCAAAGTTGCAGATCCAAGTTGGAAATCCACATAATAGCAATCCCATTGACCTCCTCTTGCTGGAAACACCTTCTTGTTTGGAAAATCACACTAATAAGGATCAAAAAGGCTCTCTCTCTTTTACCACTCGCTCAAGCTCTCTAGGGTTTCTCTCTCTGGACTGGTAGCCGCAATTGAGGGCTATAAGGACCCTTAAAAAGGGCACATGCCCAAAGATTTAGGGTTTCTGCCCACAGCGCGGACTCGTCGAGTCCGCCCATCGACTCGTCGAGTCCCTTCATTAATCCAGTCAGCAAATCGCGATCCTACTCGACGAGTCTAGGCGTCAACTCGTCGAGTCCCTCCTCATAACTCAAAATAAATGAATAACATAGAATACCTAGGAATCCGGATGTTACACACCAATACTGTTTCTTAAGGTCCAGATACATCTTGTCTGAACCTGGATGAATGGAGTATCGGGTTTTGTGTGCTTCATTCATAACCACGTCTATGTAGCCACCGAACTTTGGTGTCCAGATCCAGTTCATGAAATAATAGACTCCATCATCCCTGACTTCGAAGTTCTTATCATTCCTCTCAGAGTTTCACCTGCCATGTTTTCGGGTTTCAAGGCTTCAAGTTGAGCTTCTTTGATCTGTGTGGACAGATGTGAATGGATTGTCATGGTCAACGACTTTACTCGGCGTCCCAAGTGTTCTTTTCTCCTAAGGGCATCAGCTACTACGTTAGCTTTACCTGGGTGATAAAGGATCTCACAATCGTAGTCATTCAGTAGCTCCACCCACCATCATTGTTTCATGTTCAGCTCTTTCTGATCGAAGATATGCTGGAGACTTTTATGGTCCGTGAATACTGTGCATTTCGTGCCATATAGGTAATGTCTCCAGATCTTCAGAGAAAACACCACTGCTCCTAGCTCAAGGTCATGCGTTGTGTAGTTGACTTCATGTGTCTTTAGCTGTCTTGAGGCATAGGATATAACCTTTCCTCTTTGCATAAGAACACATCCAAGGCCTTGATTAGAAGCATCACAGTACACTACGAAATCCTCTGTCCCTTCAGGAAGAGATAGGATCGGTGCACTGCACAAAGCTTGTTTCAGCGTTTGGAACGCTGTTTCTTGCTTTTCTCCCCATCTAAAGGTTACACCCTTTTGCGTCAGGATGGTAAGAGGCTTAGCTATTCGAGAAAAATTCTGGATGAATCTGCGATAATAGCCAGCAAGACCTAAGAATTGATGGATTTCTGTAGGTGTTTTGGGTGCTGACCAGTTTTCAATTGCCTTTATTTTGGATGGGTCAACGTGTATTCCTTCTGAACTGACCACGTGACCTAGGAATTCAACCTTCCTAATCCAAAACTCGCACTTTGAAAACTTCGCATAGAGTTTTCTGTTCTAAGGGTTTGTAATATTTGACGAAGATGTTGGCCATGTTCCTCTTTGCTTTTTGAGTAGATAAGGATGTCGTCGATGAAGACTATGACGAATTTGTCCAGGAATGGACGACACACTCTGTTCATTAGGTCCATGAACACAGCAGGTGCATTCGTCAATCCGAATGGCATCACTATAAACTCGTAATGACCATAATGAGTTCTAAACGCGGTCTTGGGAATGTCTTCCTCCAAAATCCGTAACTGGTGATACCCGGATCTTAAGTCTATTTTCGAGAAGTAGTTCGCACCTTGAAGTTGGTCGAACAGATCGTCAATGCGAGGTAGAGGATATCGATTCTTAATGGTAAGTTTATTCAGCTCGCCGTAGTCTATGCACATGCGGAACGATCCATCCTTCTTCTTTACGAACAAAACCGGTGCTCCCCAAGGTGAGAAGCTTGGTCTTATGAAACCTTTGCTAAGGAGTTCGTTAAGCTGGCTGTATAACTCTTGCATTTCAGAAGGTGCAAGATGATAGGGGGATTTGGCTACAGGGGTAGCTCCAGGGATTAAGTCGATTCGGAATTCGACTTGTCGTTCGGGAGGTACTCCTGGAAGATCATCGGGAAAAATATCGGGAAAGTTGCAGACCTCTGGAATGCTCGCGATATCTTTCAATTCTTGCTTTTTGTCTACGACGTGAGCTAAGAAAGCACAGTACTCTTTGCGAAGGTACTTTTGTGCCTTGATGCAAGAAATGATCCGAAGGTTCGTTCCGGGTTTGTCGCCATAGATAATAAGAGTTTCATTAGTTGGCAAGTTCAAACGAATAGCTCTTTCATAACATAGGATGTCGGCATGGTTGGGGCACAACCAATCCATACCTATTATGATGTCAAAACTTTTGATAGAGACCGTTATAAGGTCTATTGGAAAAGTTAAGTCATTCAAGGTAAGGGTACATCCTATGTATATATGGTTGGTGGATTCAGATTTCCTGTTAGCCATTTCTACTGTGAATGTTTCATTTAGTGGTTGGGTTTTGTTTTAGTGGATGTTTAAAGTTATGGCTCACGAAGCTCCTCTCAGCACCACAATCAAATAGAATGCATGCATAAGTATTGTTGAGAAGGAACGTACCCGTGACCACTGTAGGGTCTGTCACCGCTTCTTCATGACCTAATACTAAAATCCTCCCAACTCCACCGGCATTTCCAGCTTTTGGACAATCTTTCTTGAAATGCCCCACATCACCGCATTGGTAGCATGCTCGGCCTACTCCAGCGGCAGGTACTTGGTTAAGTGGTTGGGGGTGGTATTCTACAGAATTGGGCAGTATGCCCTTTCCTGTTGCAGTTTCGGCACTGCAATTATCGGCAATTTCCGTTGTGGTGAAAATTGCACTTGTTGCATTTAGGGAGGGTACCAGCATAGGGCTTAGTTGGTGCAAGGTAATTAGGGACAACAGCAGGTACAGTAGCGGGTATGGTAACAGGTACAGTAGTGGCATGGACTGCCACTACTTGTTGCTTCTTTGAAGGTTCCAGAGGAGATTTGCCCTTCCTCTTGTTCCATCCCTTCTTGTTGTTGTTGTTGTTGTTGTTGTTGTTGTTCTCCTTAGGTTGTTCTGGAGCAGAAACCACAGAATTTTGACGATTTCCGTGGTCGATAAAAGATTGTGCCAGCTCTTTGGAACTGTCAAAAGTAATAGGCTTCGAAGCTAAAACACTTGACTGAATTTGGGGCGACATACCCCAAATATATCTCTCAATCTTTTTACTTTCCATAGGAACCATATCCGGACAAAGAATTGCCAGATCACAGAACCTACTGGTATAGGTTGATATGTCAGAACCAACCATTGTAAGACCCCATAGTTCTTGCTCCAGTTTCTGTATCTCTCCTCGCGGACAGTATTCCCGCATTAACATGGCTTTTAGGCTCTCCCAGTTGATCGAGTTAGCCACTACAAGAGTAAGTGACTTAATATGGCCATTCCACCACGTTAGAGCCCTATCTGAAAAAGTACAGGCAACAAATTTAACTTTGCAACCTTCTGGACTGGAGCAAATTTCAAAGATTGCTTATGTCTTCTCTATCCACTGTCTTAGTGCCATAACTCCCCCGGTTCCGTTAAAGGTCCTAGGTTTGGCATTAGAAAAATCCTTATAAGTGCATTCTCGCGAATGCCCATGACTTTCGCCATGGTTAGAAGGAGGTGCACCAACTCCCGACCCACTAGCACCAGGAGTATGGATATGAGACAGGGCAGCAGCTACAGCTGCCGTGACCACCGCTTGGAACATAGCGGGGTCGAATTGAGGAGGTGGTGGTGGGGGTGGCGTCGGTGCTTCATTGATATTGATATGTCTTGGATTTCTATGAGGAGGCATCTTTTTCTATAAAAGTCAATAGATAAAAAGATAGTGAGATATCAAGAATGAATATGAATTTGATATCTCTGAACTAAACACTTAATTCAACATGAATTTTGCAAAGAATTGGAAATAAAAATCCACTGCAAGTACAACTTGCAACAGGATAATATGAAATTGAATGGTTATTTTTCAAAGAGTATGAATGTACATGTCAACTGTATTGGTATATTAGGTGTATGTAATCTGGAACACTTGACCTTAAAGCAGGTCTATAATATACCATAATACTGAGGAAGTGTCGACATCAAACCGAGCTACAGAAAATAAAATTTCCGCGGTCGTATTGAAAGCATGAAAAATAACACTGAAACATTTATCTGCTCCAAAACTTTGGAATAGAATGTTTATGAGAATTGTACTAATTCTTGTTGAAATAAAGTGCTTATTGTTTTATTGATACTCGGTTTTGTACATATCGTGAAAAGTAGTATATACATTCGATATAGAAAGTAGAAAGTAGAAGTAGTGTGAACACTACTTGCGGCGACTTCTACGACGGTTGCTAGGTTCCGCTTCGTCTTGTGCTTTCCAACGCCTTTCTTGGGCAGCTTGATGCTCCCTCAGTTCTCTTATCTCTGATTCAGCAGCATTAAGTTGCCTTTGAAGGGCTTCAGTATGGTGCTGGGTGTCATCTTGCATCTCATCAAGACGAAGGATATCTGTAGTGTTCGTCTGTGCAACTGCATTCGTTTCTCTGATTCGATTGATCGACATCCTTGATTGATCGAATTGTCGGGCTATTCGGTTTACTATAACGGGAAGAGCTCTATCGGCTGCTCCTCTTCTAGAGACATTATAGAGACCTCGTGCCATTCCGTAAGGATGGCGTTGGCCGTCTTGTCGACTCCAACGGTTTATGTATTGGCCCCACTCAGGTATGGGTTCTGCTTCCTCTTGTCTCAGGGGACGCTCCCTAGGGTTCCAGACTTGTGGCTCTGTATTCGTACCACTTGATTCGCTATCCTCAAAGGGTTCTTCGTCTGAGTCTGAGATCCAGCCTGCATTTTATGGATTGTAGGGGTCCCCCGGTAAATTGTGATCAGCCATAGGTTCTGTATTAGAATTAAGGTTAGTAAAATACTCTCCGTAGTATTTTAATCTTTGTATTCTTTATGACTTGCTATAGGTATTACTATAACTATAAAGTGTATACTAATTATATATAACTTGGGTATAATCGACCTTCGATTAAATGACCCAGCTCTAAATCCACAACCAAACAAGGAACAGGAAATGAAGCTAGATCACATATTCTAAGTCTATATAACTTTAATTATATAAAACTATAATATACTCTTAATATTTATAGTTCTACCCTCAATCGTTCTATTGTTTTCACATGTTTGTCATTAGTATATAGTGCCTAAAATACCCCTATAGTATTTTAATCTTTATGTTCTGTTCTAGAGTTCTTCTGAATATGTATACTTGGTAAGTTTTAGACATGTCGCAACACTCCTATCACTCCCAAACACATGTTACTCATATCTCAAATCAATATAGTTCATCAGGCTATATTAATCCCAGATATGATTACATAACTGTCCAGGTTTGACTGTAATGTCCAACATCCAAATACTTTTAAGTTCTTATAACTGTGATATTGTACTTGTAGGTATGAGTGTTAGTATACTTCTTGTAAAAATACTTAAATTTTTAAAAAGTATACTTGTAGTCAGAGCTCCTAGCCCCGATGTATTTATAGTTTGTATATATCTTTTATGGATTGATATACTGAGTTCACTATAAACAATGATCTGATACCAATCTGTCACACCCCCAAACCAGACGGCGGAAACGTCCGGGGGTGGAGGACTTGAATTGTAGTATCACAACACATGCATCATAGTAATCAAAGTACAAACAACCATTGTATTTAAAAAGTATAAGTATTTACATGTGTTCAATCATTGTATATTGAACCAAAATATAGTTATACAAAAGAAGATATGACTCAAGTAGCTCCATCTTCTCAAAAAGCTCGGGGAGAACCTGTGTATTATTTCCCTGAGAATACAAGTAATTTGAAAAGAGAGTAGCAACATAAAGTTGAGTGAGTGCATAAGTGTTTATGTTTAAAAGAGTATCCCTGTATCTTGTATAAGTAAACTGTTCCAGAAAATCCTATATTTTCTGTTGTATATGAAAAGTAGTTTTATTCCCATAAAACCATTCTCTTTGTATTAATGTTTTGTATTTGTATTCCTTTATGAAAACTTGTAACTGAGAGTGTGCCTGGCTCCACCAGCTGTTATTGAAAACTGTATTGAACCATTGTAGTTTGTATTCTGTAAACTGGTACTTTGAAGGTGTACTTTCGTTTAGTTGTTTATACATTAACGTATTGTTAATATCTTTTTAATGAGTTATTATAACCATACTATGGCGGATGGCCTAAAACAAACGCTTTGTGGGCGTTTAAACTGTTGATAACAATTGCCACTCATCGGCGTGTATGCCTGACTATAGCTAGCAGCCTGAGTGCGGGGTTGTCAATCCCGATATAGATCTACACACAACTTGTTTCGGTCCCCGGGCTGGAGATTCTGGTTATAATGTCAGGACTTTACCTTGGTTGTCTAAAATGAATTAAACAACATGAATTGAATGTCTCATAAAAAGCATATAAACGTTACATGTATATTAGTTATGAAAACCCAATCATTCTGAAATAAATGTGTAACACCCATAAAATTTGAGCCAATTTAAAACATTTTAAATCATTCAAAAACCATTACATTCATACAATTCGTTTTCAAAATAGTTTAAACATCAGAGTATCCCCCAGAACCATATCACATAAATCATAAAACATGAGGAGCGGTACGATCACGCCTTCGCCTTGCCACGTTCTCCTGAAGTACCTGAAACAATACACTAAAACTGTAAGCCCGAAAGCTTAGTGAGTTACCCCCAAAATACCAACCACACATATCATACTCATAACATATCACAAATAGAACAGCCATGCACATCCGGTTTACTGTGTGACTGGTCCGCCCGCACCGGGCCTTCAGTCCACCTGGTCCACCCTCCGAGTCTAACCATATACATCGAGTCTACAGTGTGATTGGTCCGCCCGCACCGGGCCTTCAATCCACGTGGTCCACTCTCTAAGTCTACATTATGACTGGTCCGCCCGCACCGGGCCTTCAGTTGGCCTGGTCCACTCTCCGAGCCTCGGCACATCTGGTCTGCCCTCTTGGGGCCTTCAGCCTATCCGGACCGCTCGCTAGGCCTACGGAATATCCGGTCCGCCCTGGGTATGTTGGCCTACAGCACAAAGCAGGACCCGCCTCAACCCAACCCCCGTCAAACAACCATGTGCACATGACAATTAATCACATAACAATCCTCAACCAGACAAACAGTCTAACAGATCACATAGCATATCAACATCCTAACCAGGATTCCGACCTAACCGGTCACTAGCATAACATTACCCTATATACCGGTTACCGACCTTAACCAGGTCACTAACATAACACCATCCTAAATACCAGGATGCAGATCTAGCAAAGCAATAACATAACAAACAATACCCGGATTTCCATCCGATAAAGGGCCGGCCTTGGTGCCGTAGACCCTGTCGATATAGTGAGGATAACTCACCTGTAATTGCCGACTGAAGAGATAAGACCATGCTGCTCCGACCACCGACACGAACTTCACCACATCACACTACCAAAGGACCAAAACCAAAATTACCAAAATACCCTTGGAACTCAAACTGGTCAACTCTTGGTCAAAGTCAAAGTCCTCAGTCAAAGTCAACCCTCCTGGTTGACTCTACTCGCCGAGTCAACCCGTCGACTTGTCGAGTCCTCATACTCAGAAAACTCCCATAACACAACTCAACTCGCCGAGTCGCCCCAAGACTCGCCGAGTCCAACGATCTCCGAGTCCCATCCTGTCCAACTCACTGAGTCACCCCTCGACTCACTGATCTGCGTCTTAACCAGAAGAGGTTAGGGGTTCTGCGACCTGACTCGCCAAATCCAAGAACAGACTCGTCGAGTCCAAGGCAATCTTCAACAGACTCGCCGAGTCCAAGGCAATCTTCAACAGACTCGCCGAGTTGTTCTTCAACTCGCCGAGTCCGTGCCTATCTTCATGTGACTCGCCGAATCCACCCATGTGACTCGCCGATTCCCTTCATTATTTTATCCATACAGAGGCTTTTTGAGCCATGCAGGGGCCCCAAACTATAGATCCACTCTTCTAGGGCATAACTCCCTCGTAAAGTTGCAAACTTTACGTGAAACCAAGGGTTAAAGGTCCAAAATCACTCTAGGGCTAGGGTTTAAGACAAAGGGGCTTCACCAACAACTCATTGACTGATGCTTTATGACATTCCAGACCAACACAAGTCTAGATCTGGAGTAGCAACTTCAGATCTAAGCTCCAAACCCGAAATAGATCTTAAACACACCAAAATGGCCCCAAATCTCCTACATGAATAGATCTAGATGCAAAAGAGTGAAGGTAACAGCTTATTACCTCCAAGATGTGCTCAAACTTCAGTAGATTCTGGATCTACACCACTCTCTTGATGCAAGCCCTTTTGATCTTTAAGTTTCTTCCACTAGAAATTACTTCCAAGCTTCAATCTCCCTCCAAAGGCCTCACACACACGAGCTTAAGATTTTCTGGTTCTCAAGGGCAATAAGGAGGCTGAGAGAAGGACATAAAGTCCTTTAAATAGGGTGCAACCCCCGAGATTAGGGTTTTCTCATTCCAGCACTAACTCGTCGAGTACGAGCCCTTCTTTAAGATTAAGCGTACCTACTCGTCGAGTCCCTTCTTCAAGATTACACTTTGCACCCTTCAACTTCTTGCTTCTGAACTTGGGATGTTACAATTCTCCCCCACTTAAATTAGGCTTCGTCCTCGAAGCCTACTGTAGTATACGCTTCAGAACAAACCCCTTGCATTGCAGACTCCGATATCTCATTTAACTCAGGTTCTTGCCAACCCTACTACTGCATCTCTCTTAGCATAACCTCTTCTCGCCTGGCATCCCTGCCAATACTCCAAGCCGACAACCGGCCTTTTCTACTCAATGTCACCACATATCAATCACGTATCACTTGATAATACTAACCCTTCATATCAGGGACACGCTTCCGCGCCCTGCAACGCTAGATTTCACAAACACCCACTGCGCTCTGCCAAAACACTAATCCATCTTCCTTCGCCCAAAATTGGCGATAACCCTGATAACTTGCAACCTGGAACAAATCCTCATGATGGAATACCTCCACGTACATAACCCAAGCCTACAATCATACTCAGAACTAAGGACCTTGTCCTTGCGTCACCCTCGAACCCTTCTGTTCAACACCACGGAGTGCAACCCACTCACACCTCCCTATCACGATCTCTAGGTCCTCGACCTCCGACTGTAATATCCTTATACAGTCCTCAGCACCGGTCCAGACTACTCTCGAGTCTGTTATCCTGCTGACTCACCTTCCTCTGTCCCACTCTCCAATCTGGAACCACTATCCTCCTCCTCTTCCAAGGAGACTGAAAACATGCTTGTGCATCATCCAACATTACCACAACCTCAACGGGCATCCAACCCGTATGTGCTTACTACCAATAACCGAAGCACTTTCGATCATCCTTTTACTCTGCTGCCTTCCTCTCAGAGGACCCACACTCCTTCCGGAGCTACATACTTTTCCTTTCCAGGAAGTCTACTCAACAACCCTTACCGCACTTATAAGTGCCACTGAGCTAAACTCCACTCTACACTATCCATGTAGAGCAACTGCTATTCTCGAACTCCCATATACTCCGAATCTGATCACATAATAAACTAGGCCCACGCACGGCCTCCAGCCAACTTCATCATCATGATCAATACTTGGGGCCAGACCATATCGATTACTATTGCATGGCGACATATTCACTCATTCTCCGCATACAGATCTACTAACACATCCAGAGTCTTCAGCATGACTGGACCGCCTTACCAGGCCTTCAGCCTATCTGGACCACTCTCAGAACCTTCAGCATGTCTGGACCGCCCTCCTGGGCCTTCAGCCTGTCTGGACCGTTCCCCGAGCCTTCGGTTTGACTGGTACACCTTCCGGCCTTCAGTCTATCCGGACCGCTCAAAACTGTCATACGCTATTCTGACCCATTCTTCCTGGGAATCTCTCCCATGCATACTGTTCTAGCCCTCTTGGGGTTCCGAACTCCAGCTCCATTCCATATACTCCATTCCCGGCCTAACCCTAGGCCTTACAACAATCAGTCACCTTTTCCGAAACCCTTGGTCTATGCTCCGCCCCACTTGTCTACCACTTGCTCTCACCGATCCACACCCTCAGTAAGACACTGCTAAAATCCAAACAGCTAACCATTCTTGGATGCATGTTGTTTCACCGAAGAATTTTCCAATTCTCCCCCACTTAGTGTACCGAATACTAACCACCAATGCCCAAAACCGGCATCACTCGATCGCCCTTACTCCATATATTCCCTCTTATCCATGAACTGACTCCCTCGGGAGTGAGTAACCTTCACCGAATAACCCTTCCGCCATCGGACACCCGAACTCCAAGGAAGTTGAATCTCAGCCGAACACTTCTCACATTGCAGGTGCCATACCCAACAAGGATATCATATATCCTACCTTCCGATCATCTATCCTCTTGGATGCTAACCAACAACTCCTAACTACTAAGATCCTCAATCATACCGCAGCGGCATCCGGCTCTGCCCTGACCTCCTCTGTTGTAAGCTGGAAAGCGCGTCCCTGAGCCCTCGGAGGCTCCGCTCCACCCTGATGTCCTGGAGACCAAAAGATAAATGCTGCAAATAATGCCTCAGCAACGAACCACTTCCCTTGGCGCTTTCATTCATACATCACTAATGGTTGTTGAAACCACTGAATCCTGACGATGATGGATGACCCTTCTGTGGGACCCTATCTGCAGACTTCACACTTAATACCCCTTTTCCCTGAAGGTGCTCCAAACAAGTTTCCCGCTCTCGGGCTCTAGAATCATTCTATTCAGGGTTCGCACCCTAACTCGCTTACCCGCTCATATGTCCATAGTTGAACTGCAATAACTGAAGCAACCTCTGCCCTAACCTGGGCTTCGAACTACTTCCCAAGACCTAGTCTACAATTCCAAAAGTGCAATAGATCGCACAGTAAACCCTTACCGACCGATATAAGAGATCTAAGGCAACCCGGACATCACAAAATACTTATGCCACATCGACCCATCTGTGCTCAAAGACGCTGAAATATTATCGTCAATCCCTTCAACCAACTGACCCCGTGCAAGAATACAACATGATCCTGGGGTCACAAGCCTGCTCACTCCTTCGGGCTCGGAAAACTGAAAGGGCACAATCCTTGCCCTATAAAACGATAGTCCAATCCATCAATTAACCATTCCACTTACAACAGACTCGCCGAGTCCAAGGCAATCTTCAACAGACTCGCCGAGTTGTTCTTCAACTCGTCGAGTCCATGCCTATCTTCATGTGACTCGCCGAGTCCACCCATGTGACTCGCCGAGTCCCTTCAGTACTTTATCTATACAGAGGCTTTTTAAGCCATGCAGGGGCTCCAAGCTATAGATCCACTCTTCTAGGGCATAACTCCCTCGTAAAGTCGCAAACTTTACGTGAAACCAAGGGTTAAAGGTCCAAAATCACTCTAGGGCTAGGGTTTAAGACAAAGGGGCTTCACCCACAGCTCATTGACTGATGCTTTATGACATTCCAGACCAACACAAGTCTAGATCTGGAGTAGCAACTTCAGATCTAAGCTCCAAACCCGAAATAGATCTTAAACACACCAAAATGGCCCCAAATCTCCTACATGAATAGATCTAGATGCAAAAGAGTGAAGGTAACAGCTTATTACCTCCAAGATTTGCCCAAACTTCAGTAGATTCTAGATCTACACCACTCTCTTGATGCAAGCCCTTTTGATCTTCAAGTTTCTTCCACTAGAAACAACTTCCAAGCTTCAATCTCCCTCCAAAGGCCTCACACACAAGAGCTTAAGGTTTTCTGGTTCTCAAGGGCAATAAGGAGGCTGAGAGAAGGACATAAAGTCCTTTAAATAGGGTGCAACCCCCGAGATTAGGGTTTTCTCATTCCAGCACCAACTCGTCGAGTCCGAGCCGCCGACTCGGCGAGTTGGCCACCTAAACCGCGACCCAAACCCGCTCCGACTCGGCGAGTAAGCGTACCTACTCGTCGAGTCCCTTCTTCAAGATTACACTTTGCACCCTTCAACTTCTTGCTTCTGAACTTGGGATGTTACAAAATGATTGACAGTATGTTCTTGAATTAGTATTCCGAACATGTATGTTCTTGAATCAAAACCCAATCATTCTGAAGTAAATGATTGAGAGTATGTTCTTGTAAAACAGTGTATTCTAGTATACTTGAATCATGAATTATTGTTCTATGTATAAATTATACCTATTATAATTTATATGTACTTTCTGAATCGGTATTTAACTAGTAAATAACCCTATATATAGGGAACTGAAAGCGTACAAAAAATATACTAAGGCTTTTGACACTAACGCTTCGAACATAAGTGCCTTAGTAAAATACATTACAAAATATTCGAAGAGAAGAAAACATACTTCGAGTAATTACAACTATTCGACCCTTACAATCTCCTCCTTTGTAATAATAGTCGTAGACTTCAATTTGTAAGAAGTGTGATGGAATACAGCAACACCCTTCGAATCTCTGTATACCAAGAGATAATCTTTTTCAACTCTTTCTTATCTCCTTCATTATTCTTCTTGCAATGATTCATACGAACAATTAAGTTCGTATATTGAGAAGTTGAGTACCTTTCCACTTCGCACGCTTGGAACAAAAACCGCTTTGACTTACTAGCTTTGTCTTTCCCTGCGAAGACAATTCCAAAAGGTTTCAGACATATCTCACCATCAGCATATTTCTTTAATTCTGCCTGTGTCTTCGAAGGAGCCATTGGAGCTGTTATTTCCATTCCTTTAGCCGTAGCTAACTCCACATCAGTAAGTGCCAAACACTCATAGTAGTTTTCGATAAAAATTTTGATGTGAGCAACTCCAAGCTTGAATTCTTCTGGTTTTGTGTTTTGAAGGAATGAAAAGGATTTATCTTTCAAAAGTAATGCAACATGTATAAGATCATACAAGTTCATTAATGGAAAATCTGCAACAGTGAATTCGCAAATTTTTCCATCTGCCCTGACAACCACGTATTTAAAATTTTGGACTGTGTTTTCGAAAACCACATCCCTTTTCATACTTATCACCTTCTTGATTTTGATTAAGGACCACACTTCTTCAGGGGCTTTACCAAGAACAGCATGAAAACGAATTTTCATGTGTGTACCTTCATCTTTCTCTTTAAAATTCCCTTCGGCCTTGAACTGAGGCATGATAAACATCATTTCGTTTATTGGGAAATCCAACTGGCTTGCATCTGTATTTGTAACCAAATAGCTTTGTTTTGGTTTCTTTTCAAACGAATACATGTGATTGAATGCAACCTTGGCCTCGATTGTTTCGTAGTTATAGTGTTTCATTGGATCCCCTTTATTCATTCCCTTCGGATCATTAGCACGCTGAGCCATTATGCTTTGAACTATTCTGAGCTTTTCTATTTCGGCTTCAGCTTCAACCTTCTTTTCTTCTTTTGACTTTTCCACAAGAATTGATTTTCCTTTATCTTTCATTGCTGGATTATCAATTGTTTCTTTTGGAATTGACCCACTTCCACCAGTCTCCGAAGATTTACCAATTACAATCCCTTTCGAAAAAGCTTTTGTAATGGGTAATGTTGTTACAACTGTTGAAGTCACCATCTCAGCCGAAACTATTACTGGCTTTGTTGTTGGGATTTTTGAAGAAAAGACTTTTCCCACAACTTTCGCATCCTCACCACTAGCCTTCGACTCTGTAGTTTTTCTTTCTCCCCCTTGCACCCCTGTGAAAACAGGCGGGGCATTTGTTGTTGGAAGAAGGCTGGATATGCGAAAGAGAGGGGCAAGTTGCTTGTTGAGAATGGCTTCGAATTGTACAAACTTCTGAGATAAGAATTCAGGAGTAATCAATTGAGAAGAAACTGGCCTATCAGAAATCTCTTTCAATTCCTTGAGCAACTTAAGCACTTCTTCAAAGCTTGCATTTTCGGATGTTGAAAGTTGAGTAATTTGAGGACTCAAATGATATCAACCTTGTTATGCAATGACGCATAGTCATGTTGAACAGTTGTTATTTCTCTTTTCATATCTTCACGAAGTTCGTGAATTTGCAAGTTGACATCCTCTCTAACTTTCTTCACATCTTGAATAAACAGAACATGTCTTTCCTTTATCAAGACCAGCGGATCGCCCAGTCAGACATCTTAGAAAAATTCCAAATAAGAAATTCCATATTCTTGGAAGTCTAGATTTCTTAAAATCACTAATTTTGGACAATGGTGGCTGATATCCCATCTCATTGAACATGTGAACGATTTGTGGAAAAGTACATGAAACATATGGAGGCGAATTCGGAATATCAAGAATTTGACAGAATAGTTTCTTGGTTAGCCTGACCTTTTTATCGTTCACCAGATGAAACGTAATCGTATCAGATGCTTTGTTGTATGTTGCAGTCGATCCTGCTTGAGAAAGCCAGGACAATGGAACAGAGAAAGAGTTGAACATTGCTTTAGCCAAAACAGAGTTCTTCAAAGCAACTATGAGCATCTTTAATTCTTCCGGATACTGAGAAACTTCACCCTCCAAGTAGTAGTTTGTTGCTTGAATCTTCATTAATGGTAATGAAGAGGAATCTTCAGTTGTATGAGAATCAACATGAGCAGAAGTCACCATTGTTAGGGTTTGAAGAAGATGATGAATAGAAAATTTTGGGAAATTTGCTTTTTGATCGCGTAAACGGACAATGAACCCTTGAATCCCCTTTTATATGTAACCCTGAAATTTGAATTTGAAGCGGGATGTGTATTTAATGAAATCGGACGTGGCACCTTGAAAGTCGGACCATTACTGCTGAAAAGTAGCCATGCGTCAAAAAGTAGTTGTCACATCACCTTGAAAACCGGACAGAATACCATACGTCATTTAAAAACAGCCTGTCTTGTGATCACCAATAGTATTGTAATCGTCAGAACCCTTCGAATGGAAGCAAGGCTCTTTCACTTTTGGGATGAAAAGCGAAGTCATATGCCAGAAGTTCGAAATCATCAGCCTGAGTTGGTATTACTCAGAACCTCAAAGATTTCGTGAGTGCTGTGTTCCAAAGAATAGAGACGTGAAACAAATATAAGAAAAATATGGGATATTGTGATGTCAAATCATTGACACAAAAGCAGATTAAATCCAGGGCAAATATTACTTCATTAATCATTAAGAGAAATGATCAATAGCTTGTGTGGGTTCCCGTGAATTACAATCGAATACTTGTTGATAAGTATCGAAGGGCTTCTTTTATAATGTTTCGTAGGTAGTTTAAAAAATTTCGTTACATGTCATCCTAAACAAAAGGTGAGAAATTGTAACAGAAATTACTTGTTTGACCAGTGTAGTCAGTGACAAGTTTGCTTTGAAAATTTTTGATATGACTAGGATATTCGAATGAAACTCACACGGAAATCATATTCAAAAAAAATTTATATGCTGGATCTTGTTGGGTAACAAACATCGTGGGTTTCGAATGTTTGATCAAGACCACTCATTCGAAATGAATATGATTTGGAGTTTTGAATTTTGGTACAGAAACAAAAGTTTCGTGAAAATCTGGAACTAAGTTCCCCGTCAATTCCTTAAAAGTTAATGATAATTGGGTTTCACTTTCATCACTGTCTCATGATGTCAGATCATAAACACAGAGTTTTGATATATCTAAGTCTCGATGGGTTTGATCAGAGACCTCTCGGACATATGTCTTCGTGTGTGATCGTGAAAGAATTTTATGGATGAAAAAGATTGATGTAAGACACGAAAAGTACCTCTGTTATGTTTGGACCAAACAGTAAACTCTTAACTCATTTTGAGAAGAGTAAGGTAGCTCAGAGACTAATGTGAATATAAGCCTGATTGGGAAGAAATCTTCGTATGAATAATTTCATTAAGGCTTTCGTACACACACATTGAGTCATGGAGGCTTTGGTCAACATGCAGCAGCATGCTTCTAGGGACAACCTAACTAGTGCGAAAGATGAAAAATTTATCAATTCATACGAAAAATGTACCTTACCCTAGTACTGCAAAGATAATCCCTTTTTGTATCGTCATGATAATCTGCAACAAAATACTAAAAAGAAGTAAGAATTAAAATATTTTTGTTGTTTTGAATTTTTCGAAAATAAAGACAAAATATACGAAAATCTTTTTGTATTTTTGGAAATTTTCGAAAATTAAATGACAAAACAAAAGAAAATCTTTTTGGATTTTTGAATTTTCGAAAATGAAATGACAAAACTAAAGAAACTCTTTTTGGATTTTTGAATTTTTCGAAAATAAAAAAATATACTGTACTTGTTGCAAACACACGACATTTTGTCATTCCTTTATTATTGACAAATGTACGAATTCGAAGGGGTCGAAGCGTTGACTATGAACAGTAACCTCAGAATCAACCCTTAAAAGAAGTGATAAATGTGAGAATTCAAAGGGGTCGAAGCGTTGACTATGAACAATAACCGCTGAATGTTGAATGACTTTGCTTTATCTTTTATTCAGCGCCTCTGATTCATTCCTTGTCAACCATCATTCTCCTTTTACGCATGGAACAGAATTTCCATCGACCATTCCAAGCCCTTCTATAATTCTCACAAAGGATTTTTCATCTAAAGGTTTCGTGAATATATCAGCTAACTGATCAGTTGTTTTCACGAAATGTACTTCAATATTTCCATCCTCCACATGATCTTTAATGAAATGATAACGAAGAGCTATATGTTTAGTCTTCGAATGCTGCACAGGATTATGACAAATTCGTATTGCACTTTGAGAATCACAATATAATGGAATCTTTTTCATATTTATTGCATAATCACGCAATTGACTTTGGATCCATATTATTTGCGAAGTGCAAGCAGCAGCAGCCACATATTCTGCTTCAGCTGTTGAAATTGATACGCATGTTTGCTTTTTTGACTGCCAGCTCACCAATTTGCCATCAAGAAATTGACATCCACCACTTGTGCTTTTTCGATCAAGATTACAACCACCCAAGTCAGCATCCGAATATGCTTGTACAAAGAACCCAGTGTTCGAAGGATACCACAATCCTAACGAAATTGTTCCTTTAAGATAACGAAAGATATTCTTCATAGCAGTGAGATGTGGTTCTCGTGGATTAGACTGATACCTTGCACAATTACACACAGAAAACATGATATCAGGTCTACTAGCTGTGAGATAAAGTAATGAACCAATCATGCTTCTATATAAAGTTATGTCAACAACAGGTTTATCTAACGACGGTGTTAGCTTGATGCCCGTTGCCATTGGAACTCATAACTTCGTGCTATTCGTCAGTCCAAACTTTTCCAGCATATTCTTCGTATATTTTTCTTGATTGATAAAAATTCCTTCTCTGTTTTGACGAATATTCAAACCAAGAAAATTATTGATTTTTCCCATCATGCTCATTTCGAACTTACTCTTCATCAAATCTTCGAATTCTCTAGACAAAGCAGGGTCAGTTAAGCCAAAAATAATATCATCAACATAAATTTGAACAAGCATTAGATGATTCCCCACTTTCTTTCGAAATAATATGGGATCAACGGATCCTTGTTTAAATTTAGATTGTTTCAAAAATGAGGTTAGAGTTGCATACCATGCTCGTGGTGCTTGTTTCAAACCATAAACAGCCTTATCTAAAATATAAACATGATTTGGAAATTCTTCGTTAATGAAACCTGGGGGTTGTTCTACGTATACTGTTTCTTCAAGCTCTCCATTTAGAAATGCACACTTCACGTCCATTTGATAAACATCAAAGTCCTTGTGAGCTGCATAAGCCAGAAATATACAAACCGCCTCGAGTCTTGCGACAGGGGCAAAAGTTTCTTCATAGTCGATTCCTTCTTGTCGTGAATATCCTTTAACAACAAGTCTGGCTTTGTTTTGAACAATATTTCCATCTTTGTTGGTTTTATTTTTGTAAATCCATTTTAACCCGACAATCGAAACATTTTCAGGTTTAGGAATTAATCTCCAAACCTTGTTTCGTTCGAATTCAGACAATTCAGATTGCATTGCAACAACCCAATCTGAGTGTTCCATTGCAATCTTAACTGTTTTTGGTTCAATTTTAGAGATAAAAACATTGAACATGCAAAATTCTTGATGAGTATTCAATACCTCATTCTTTGCACGAATTTGAGCTCTTGTTAAAACTCCCTCTTGTAGATTCCCAATTACTTGATCCTTCGGATGATCTTTTATCCATTTTTCCATTGGAGGATATGCTGGATCAAATTCCAAAGGTGCATCTTCGTATATATCATCGTGTTCTGAGCCTACAATCGAACAAGCATCATCAAAATCATTATTATCTTCAATATTTTTTGAATGCTCCCCCTCAACATCATCATTCATCCTTTCTTTCTCCCCCTCGAAAGAATGTTGTTCGTCATCTAATGAATTCGAATCCAAGTGCTCCCCGTCCACTGGATGGTGTTGCATACTTTCGCCAATTTCTGGAGAATTTGATGTTGATAAATCATTATGATTTGTTAGTTTAGAGATATGATTATCACTTGCATTGATTTCAGCATCAACAGCATGATCTGAAATTCCAAAAATTAAATCATAATCAATATGTAA
The DNA here is from genome assembly GCF_052849685.1 of Lactuca virosa. NCBI lineage: Eukaryota > Viridiplantae > Streptophyta > Magnoliopsida > Asterales > Asteraceae > Lactuca > Lactuca virosa. The sequence goes on along the minus strand of NC_136433.1, from coordinate 299,633,931 downwards.
TAGCTGTGAGGATTCAGATTCATCTTGTATGTTTTTCAGAATTGGATGATTTTCAAACTGAGTTGTTGTTTGTTTAATGTAGTAATCATCAAATGTAAGATTAAAAGTTTCTTCAACTTTTCGTGTTCTTTTATTCAACACACGATATGCAACTGAATTATGCGAATATCCCAAGAAAATCCCTTCATCTGCTTTTGCTTGAAATTTCGTAAGATTATCCCTGAAATTCATAATGAAGCACCTGCATCCGAAAACATGGAAAAATTTGACGTTAGGTTTTCGATTGTTAAGAATTTCATATGGAGTAATATTAAATCGACGATGAATGAAGGATCTGTTTTGAGTAAAACATGCAGTTGAAACTGCTTCAGCCCAAAGGTATTGTGGAAGATTCGCATATGCCAACATAGTCCTTGCCGCTTCGCATAGAGACCTATTTCTTCGTTCAACAACACCATTTTGTTATGGTGTGTATGGAGATGAGAAGTTATGCGAAATCCCTTTGTCCACCAAAAATGAATCAAAAACATTTTTCTTAAATTCAGTTCCATGATCACTCTTAATTTTTCGAACAATCTTCTTCAATGTCGTTTCCATCTTTTTGATAAAATCAATCATGATTTGTGCAACTTCGGATTTAAGCCTGAGAAAATAAACCCACGTAAATCTGGAAAAGTCATCGACAATAACTAAAATATACCGTTTCTTGTTGAGAGTTGAAACAGTCGAAGGACCACACAAATCAATATGTAAAAGCTCCAGAGGTGCAACAATTTTCGAATCTATTGTTATTGGATGACCTTGTTTATGTTGCTTGCCAACTTCACAAGCTGCACATAAAGAATCATTGTCAAATTTAAGTACAGGTAAACCTCTTACAAAATCTTGTACCACAAGTTTATTGATATTTCGAAAATTGAGATGAGAAAGTCTTCGATGCCAGAGCCAACTTAAGTCTGCTGTTGCTTTCAAAAGAAGACATATAGCAGGTTTCCCTACTATCGGATTGATATCCAAAGTAAACATGTCACCCTTCCTTTTGGATTTCAGTAATACTTCTTTTGTGTTTACATTCGAAATTACACTCCCTTCTTCGTTAAAAAGAACTTGATTGCCAGTGCCCACAACAAGTTGAGAAACACTTATCAAGTTATGTTGAAGACCTTCAACATATGGAACACGATTCACTGTGAATTGTCCATTTGTGATCTTCCCATATCCTTTGACTTGGCATTTTTGATTGTTCCCAAACTTCACTACTCCAGCATTTTTGAGACTTCGAAAATCTCGTAAATTCTCCTTCTTCCCAGTCATGTGACGAGAGCAACCACTATCGATGTACCATTTGTTATCATATTCCTCGTCACATAGTACCTACAATCAATTGAAAAATTTAGGTACCCAAGGCTTTTTGGGTCCTTGCAAATTAGATTTCAATTTCGAATATAATGAAGAACTTTTAACCCAATCACAAACTTTGGTTTTGAGCCTATCAATTATGTTTACTTCTTCATTTAAAGGAACCGAAACATAAGTGTTTGATGGTTTCGAATGTTCACTGACATTACCCTTCGAATTCTGAGTTTGTGAATGAACATTATTTGCTTTTATTACTGGTTTCCAAGCTTTGACTGAAATGTTCAAATCCTTAGAAGATGAACTACCATTTGATGAAGTATTCACATATTTTTCATATGCATCGTGAATTTGCTCCTTTGAATATTTAGTTGACTGATACATCTTTCCTTTGCCTTCAAGCCAATGATCAATGTTCTTCCTTGAAGTCATTCCTTTTTCTCGTGAAGTTTTCATTGTTTCTTTCTTCGTATGATTAGGAAAATTGGGCTTTTGAGGAACAAAATCAACTTTTGGTTTTGTTATAAAAGATTGACTATAAGACGTATCAACTGTTGATTTAAAATTTTGACGTTGAAAGAATTTTTGATTTGAATTTGATGTTTTTGAAAAATTTGGTTTAGAAACATTCGAAAACTTTGTTTGATTATTCACTTCAGACCTTGAATGTGTTGTTTGAGTGAAAAGTTGTCTTTTGGTTGAAAAAGAGGGATTTTTAGCTTTGAAAACATTTTTGGGTGATTGTGATTCAGACATCTTTTGAGACTCAACATTCTGCCAAAATATTTTCTTTCTTGCTTGTCTTTTTGAAACGTTGTTTTCCTTCGAAAATTTGTCAATTTGGTCTTTAAATTCCTTAGAGTTTAGTTTGACAACCTTTTCATTTTTCTTTACAACTTGTTTTGAAAATTCTTTTTCAATTTTTGATTTTTCAACCCATTGTCTTTGTGGCTTTTGACGTTGAAACACATATGAATTCTTTGTTAAGTTGTTTTCAACTGTGCTTTGATTTGCGAAAAAACCTTCGTCAGTTGTTTTTGAATTATCCTCTTCAACCAACTTCTTTAATTCTGGTTTGATATTTTCAACATTACCAGTAGTTACGAAAACTTGATTTGGAAAAATGACATCATCTGTGCATTTGAAATTTGGATAAACTACTGTATTCGTTTCAAGATAATGTTCACCTTTTTCATTCATTACTTTTTCGAACTTTTGTGTATCACCGTACACTTGATCAACCACAATTCGAGGAGTTTCTTCTTCTTTTGTAAATTTATTTTCCTTCGAAATTTTCTCTTCATCTTCATCATCATTATCATCAGTTTGGCTGTCTTTGAGATCCACGAAGTTCATATCACTAACTTTCGAAGTTGAGGGTATATCAGTTTCATTTTCAACCATCAAATCCTTAACTTTTTCTTTCCCTTTAGATGTTAAAGCAACATTAACAACTGACAACTGAGAACAATCAACATCTTCTAGTTCACTAATTTCACTAATATTGTCAGAATTATCTTCAATATCAGCAAAATTAGATTGAGAATCAGATGTTGAATTCTCAGTCTTTCTCAAAATTTGAATTTGTTCAGATTTAGTCAAAGTATCATTCACAATGTTAACTAATTCTTTCGCATCAAGACATTCATCAATTTTGACAATTCCATATTTATATCTATCATCAGGAACTTTGTCAAAATAAGCTATTATCTGCTCACAATCATACAAAATATTATCTACCTTAGCTCTTTCAAATGCTAGAAAAGGTAGTAATTTTCTATGTTGCTCTTTACTTATGTCACTTGAATGATGTAAATTAGTTAATTTTCCATATAGTCTTTTCGCAGAATTACAGTAAATGTTTCTTTGTGCTAGTAAAAGTTTAACTTCACTCGTTAAAGAATCTCTATCACACATAATGTTTGTTATTTGTAATTCCATACATTCAATTTTGCTTATTTTCGAATCTAATCTCTTTTTGGTCTCTAACAACTCCATGGACAATTTGTAGGCCTCATTACTAGCAGACACAACAATTGAATCAAAATAAGTAACCGTCTCATCAAAAGATATTAGTTCAGAATCATAAGCATGAGTAGGAATATTAAAAGATTCGAGAATTTTACTTACCTTTGTAGTCATTGGAGATTTGTCAGCAGCTTTGGATACGAAGCATCGTCCCCTCACTTCGAATTCCTCATCCTCTGAGTGTTCCTCCATTTTCGCATACAATGCTCCATGTGTCGGATTCCTCATTTCCTCATCGTCTGATCCAGATGACCAGATTTGATACGTTCCATCTTCATCCTCATCCCCACCCTTTGCAACCAATGACAAATTCTTTGCTTTAGCACGAACCACCTCCAGCTTCTCTGCATAGTATGCCTCATCCTTGACTTTATTCTTCCTTTCATCCTTCTTTCGAAGCATACAGTCATTTGCAAGATGATTCGCACCGTTGCAATAATGACAATCTATTCCTACATCGCCTTTCAACTTCTTCTCACTCTTTCCTTCAACTATCTTCGAATCTTGCTTCTCCACTTTCTTTTTCTCCTCAACAACATTTTTACTCACAGAATTTCCCTTCACCTCAGTAAGCTTAGTCTTCGAATTGAACGGCTTTTTGAAAAATTTCTTGACACGATTATTCGAGTAAAATGTTATTGCTTCATCATCCGAATTCATGATGAATCCTTCTTCTTCCTCAGAATCACCATTCTCAGCTTCTTTTTCCGAACTTTTTGACACAAGAGCTAATGGACCTCCCAAATTCAACTTCGATTCCTCAGCAATTTCATTTACTTTAACTTCGTGTGTTTTCAACTGATTGTACAAATCATTGAGAGTTGATGTATCAAAACTTTGCTGATTCTTTACCATCATACTCACACTCCTCCACTCTTTTCGAAGCCCCATTACAAAGATGAGATTGAATTCCATTGAAGTCCTGGTAATTCCATAGCGATTGCATCGATAGATTAGCTCATTCAGACGATCATAGTAAACTTCAATTGTTTCTCCTTCTTTTTGTTTGAAGTCTTTCAGCTCAACCAACCATTGTTTAACTGAATTGATTTTTGTCTTCTCACTTCCTTGAAATTTATCTTTCAGATTGTTCCAGATTTCCTTTACAGTTGTACAACTCCTAATGTAATTGTACACAACTGGAGGTAAAGCACCTCGTAATTCCCTCATACACCTTTTCTCCAATTTCTTCAGACGATCACCTTGATTATCAACACCAAAACTTGTGGATGAAGATCCGATTGGTTGAACATTCACTGGAACATTGACATTTCCAGTGATACATGTCCATAATTCTTCATCAAGACCATTCAGATAATCTTGCATACGATCAGCCCACTGATCATAGTATTCAGGGATTAGCATTGGAATTTTGGTTGATGATCCTAACAGATGAGAAAACGACGTCATTGAATTGAGATTGAAACTCGCCATTGTTGTACGGAAGAAGATTTTGAGAAGTTTGAAAAGATTTGAGAATTTGAAAACAAACTAGATGAATCAAATTGAATTGATGAGAATAACACTCAATTCAACAATTCAAATGCAGTATCGAATCACAGACTAAGATCTAGACAAATTTTTCACTTTCAAAAAGTGCGAAAACTTTTGAATCAAAAATTGATTCAAAAACTTTTTGAACAGCGTGAAAATCAGATCAGAGATATGATTCCAGCTCTGATACCAATTGATGAACCAAAGAATTGAGTAATGAATTAATCAGAGTATGAATTCAAGTATGAATGTGAGATTTGAACACATAATGTAAATATGATCTGTTATGCTCTATTACGCTTTCGAATTCTTTACAGAGTAAAAGAGACAAGTCTGTAAAAGTTCTTATCTACCTCTAGTAAATAACCCTATATATAGGGAACTGAAAGCGTACAAAAAATATACTAAGGCTCTTGACACTAACGCTTCGAACATAAGTGCCTTAGTAAAATACATTACAAAATATTCGAAGAGAATTTTTGGATAAAATTACTTTTTAGCCTGAGGGATCTAAACGAAAGTCGTAGTATAAGTTAAACCGAGAACGTACATAAAAAGAACGTCCAAATCTAACTTCGTATGAGGAAGTTATGATTTTTCTAAGATATGGCATAACAGAATGCAGCCCGAAATTCGAATTTTAGATCGACCAATTTTTAACCGAAACAACCTAAATGAGAGTTGAAGATCTCACTAATAGGAGTTCAATGATAAAAAGACAGTCGAAAACGGAGTCCGTATGTAGAAGTTATGAATTTTACACGGTCGTTAGCAGTGTAATCTTCTCATACTATTAAATTTAAAATTGGTCAAGAATTAGCCAATGGAGTCAAAAGGAGAGTTGTAAATATTGTCAATACCTACGCGTGGATATAAAGAACGTCGAAAACGAAGCTCGTATGCGAAAGTTACGGAATTTAGAAGTCGGAAGGGTGCTGCTGCTCCGACGTGGGTGACGTGGCGCTACTGAGCCATTGCTTTCTCCCCACGCCTTGCTACCAGATGGTGACATGTGGCACCAACTCGACGATTTAGAGGCCAAAATGCGACGAGTTTGACCCAATTCCAACCTATAAATACCGTAACATCCGGATTCCCGGGTATCTTATTTTAAGTATTTACCTTGAGTTTTAGGGAGGGACTCGGCGAGTAGGTGCTCAGACTCACCGAGTAGGATCACGAATTCTTGTCTGGATTAATGAGGGACTCGACGAGTCGATGCGTGGACTCGGTGAGTCCGCGCTGTAAAGTGAAACCCTAAATCGCAGGGCCTGAGCCCTATTTAAAGGCCTTTATGGCCTCCATTTGCGGCCACTTCACCCCTAAGAAACCCTAGAGAGCAGAGAGATCGTTTGTGGTGCAAGAGGAAGGCTAACTCACCATTTCTTGTGTGTTTTAGCAAGAAGGAAGGATGTAGAACAAGTTAGACTGATTGTGGAGCTTGGATCTGTGTTGTTCATACTGAGATTCACGTTCTGAGGTACAAGTTCCTTCCCATTTCGTGTATTTGATAGATTCCTTGAATCTAGGGTTTCCTTTGCACAATTTTGAGTTAGATTGTGAAGCATATGAGGTCCCTTTGGGTATAGATGATAGATCTGGACCTTGAGAGGTCCAAAAGGTCCCAAGCTTCCAGCTTTATGAGCTTTCATGTGAGCCTTGAGAGTAAAACCCCATTTAAATGGTTATTTCTCCATTTTTGGTCTTATAAGCATTGCATGAATGTAAAGTTTGAACCTTTACGTGGCTTTCGAGTGTTAGGAGGTTGGATCTACTGGTTGGTGAAGCAGATCTGACCTCAAAAGATCGTTTGAGTGTTTTCATGGGAGGAACTCGCCGAGCCCATAAGGGACTCGACGAGTCGAGTCGGATTGCCCCGCGATTCGCGATCTGTAATAACCCGTTGAGTGTAGGGTTGACTCAGCGAGTCGAGTGAGGACCAGGGACGAAGAGGACATGCATGTACTCGCCGAGTCACACGAGTGCACTCAACGAGTCTAGGTCAAGTTTGACCATTGACTTTTGTTGACTTTTAGGGTTTGGTCACTGTTAGGGTCTTTGAGGCATGAGAGGGGTAAAATGGTCTTTTAACCTTCTGATAGTACTAAGAGAGGGATTAGTCTAGCCTTGAGGGTTGTATTGATTAGAGTGCTTATTCCATGTGATTAGGCGGGGGCTAGACCAGATTTTACCGAGTTCGAGATTTACCGAGTTACCCAAGGTGAGTCTTCTCACTATACTTTACCTTGAGTGGTAAGTAGAGTTATGTGACAGAGTATCTTGTATGCTATGTATGTGATGTGTTGCACTGCATTATTTCTATGTGATTTATGCTGTGTGTATTCCAGAGTTAGGACCGGAAGGTCCACAGAGTTAGGACCAGAGGGTCCACAGAGTTAGGGCCAGTGGGCCCACAGAGTTATAGCCTCGAGTGGCTAATATGTGTTATATGTGGTATTTTGGGGAACTCACTAAGCATTTATGCTTACAATGTTTTGTGTTATGTGTTTCAGGTACCAGTGAGGATCGCGGGAAGGCGCCGGCATGATCAGTACACACTATTGGAGTTTTATACATTTTGATCTTGGGATGTGTTTTTATGGATTTGAGATGTGATACATTGAGATTTGAGAATATTTGTGAATGAAATTATATTTTTAAAAGTGAAAAATTGTTTGAAAAATTACGGTGTTACAAGTTGGTATCAGAGCCTTGGTTTGAGGGATTCGGATGCACCTTCGAGCGCATTTGAACTCAAACTGAGGATTTGAGGAATTTTTCGAAATAAAACAAAATTTTTCTAAAAGAGTAAAAGGATTTTGAAAAGAGCAGAGCAGAGCAGTGTGTACGATCAACCAGCGTCCGAACGGTGATTTCCCAAAATACCCTTACATTAGGTGTTATGAGATATTATGTGGTATGTTATGCATGCTAGGATAGGCTAGGTATTCATGGTTAGGACTAGAGTGGGCCTGATTTGTGATGCCTTAGCCTAGAAGTTATTGCTACTATGAGATACTTCGAGAGTAAGTAGCTAGCAGCGAGGAGCTTATGAGTGGTCTACCGGAGAGTAGCCTGAGTTTAGTGAGATATAGAGTACTTGTGATCTGGGATCCTAGGAGGAGGACTTGGGGTGAATACCGATGCGCTGTGGAAGGTAGTATAAGGGCCCGTACTACTGGAAACACCAGATCGGTGAGCAGTCCAAGTAAGAATCCTTAGGGTACTAAAGAGCAAGTAGGATTGGGTATCGAGTGCGAGTATACTCGAGTGAGTCTCTGATTTCTTTTGTGTTGTATTTCAGAGACATCATGGTTGGGACGCGCCACCACCCAGGAGGCAGTGGTACCAGTGGTACCAGTGATGAGGAGATCCGTAAGTTGATTCATGAGGAGGTGGCTGCTGCCATCCGAGCCGAGATACCAGAGATGTTTGGGTCTATCAAGACCACCCTAATCGAGACTTTTGACGAGCGTTACGCTGCTCTTACTGATGTTGCTGTTGTTGCAGCCACCGCAGCCGTCGCTGCTGCGAGACCGCAAGGGGGTGACTCGTTGTTGTACCGAGAATTCAGCAACACGAAGCCACCAGAGTTTGATGGGACGCAGGATCCGATCGCTGCGATGAGATGGATTTCTGATATTGAGGGATGCTTCTATACGTGTTCTTGTCCGGAGCATCTGAGAGTTCGGTTAGCGCTGAACCAGCTTCGCTTGGGAGCGAAGGAGTGGTGGAAGTTTGTGACAGCGCACTACTCTTCTGCAGAGCTTGCCGCGGTGACCTGGGAGAGGTCCACCGCTATGTTTCGTGATGAGTACGTTCCCCCGGTGGAAAAGGGAACGTTTGGCCCAGGAGTTCTTGACCCTCAAGCAGGGTACCGAGTCTGTTACAGTGATCACCAGGATGTTCCATGAGAGGGCGATGTTCTGCCCTGAGCACGTGTCTTCCGAGCAGGCACGCATGAGTCGGTATTTGAGCATTTTGAGGAGAGACATCCGCGAGTTCGTGGCGAACTCGTCATACCGGACATTTGCCGAGCTTCAGGCAAATGCCCAGAAGAGGGAGATTGAGCTCAAGACTCAGGCCAGGGAGGAGGCGGAGTCTCAAGGGAGGGATCGGCGACCGGCACAGTCCCAGCCGGCAGCCAAGCGGGCCAAGCCCGCCGATTCGAGATCAGGGAACCAGAAGAGCCGCACTTGTGGCAAGTGCGGCAAGAGTCATGAGGGGGTTTGCAGAGCAGGGTCTTGCTACAAGTGTGGCAAGGAGGGGCACATGGCCAAGGATTGCCCCAAGGGGTTTGCAGTCTATTTTCACTGCAACCAGACCGGACACCAGAAGGCCGAGTGTCCACAGTTGCGGGGGTCAGCCCAGGGAGCATCACAGGGATCTGCCTCTGCTGTCGTTCGAGCTGCAGAGAGTCGGTCAGTGAAGGCCGAGGCGCCAAAGGCTCGCGAGAGAGCCTTCCAGTTGACAGCGGAGGAGGTCCGCGCAGCGCCAGATGTAGTGGCGGGTATGTGTTCTTTCATCTATTTATTTTGAGATTATGGTGTTATGCTTATATTATGATATGCGTAGGTACGTTTATTGTGAGTTTTGTACCTACTTTGGTGTTATTTGACTCGGGTGCGAGTCGGTCTTTTGTGTCGTTAGCCTTTAGTCAGCACATCAGTATCTGTCGAGAGGCGTTGAGTCGACCTTTGCGAGTCTCCATAGCTGACAATAGAGCGGTGTATGCCACTGATGTGATCCGAGGATGTGTACTCGAGATCTTCGGCGTTGAGTTTCCGATTGATTTGGTCCCGATTGCGATGGGAGATGTCTGTGTCATCGTGGGCATGGACTGGTTGAGCAGGTTTGGAGCGGTTATCGACTGCGAGCGACAGTTGGTGACCATACGAGACCCTAGTGGGGGAGTTCTTACGGTTTATGGCGAGGGTACCCGTTCTGGGTCAGTATTTTGTTCGGCCGCTAGAGCGAGGCAGAGCCTACAGCAGGGTTGTAGTGGGTTTGTGGCTTATGTGGTGGATACGAGAGTAGATGCAGAGAGACCGAGGTCGGTCGATGAGGCCCCGATAGTGCGTGAGTTCCCGGATGTTTTCCCCGAGGAGTTGCCAGGCGTGCCTCCCGAGAGGCAGGTAGAGTTCCGCATCGATTTGGTTCCGGGGGCAGGGCCTATCGCCAAGGCGCCTTATCGCCTTGCGCCGCCAGAGATGCAGGAGTTATCCTCACAGCTTCAGGAGCTGCTGGGGAAGGGGTTTATTCGACCGAGTAGCTCGACGTGGGGAGCGCCGATCCTTTTTGTCAAGAAAAAGGATGGTTCACACCGGATGTGCATTGATTACCGGGAGTTGAACAAGTTAACGGTCAAGAACCGTTACCCACTGCCGAGGATTGATGATCTGTTCGATCAGTTACAGGGAGCATCTTGGTTCTCCAAGATAGACTTGAGGTCTGGATATCACCAAATAAGGGTGCGAGATGAGGATATCCAGAAGACGGCGTTCAGGACTCGTTATGGGCATTACGAGTTCGTGGTGATGCCTTTTGGACTCACCAACATACTTGCAGCGTTCATGGATCTCATGAACAGGGTGTGCAGACCGATGTTGGATCGATCGGTGATTGTATTCATCGACGACATACTGGTGTATTCGAGATCCAGAGAGCAACATGAGGAGCATTTGAGGAAGATCCTCGGAGTTCTGAGATCGGAGAGGCTTTACGCCAAATTCTCCAAGTGCGATTTCTGGTTACGAGAGGTCCAGTTCTTAGGACACCTCGTCAACGAGAATGGGATATTGGTCGATCTGGCCAAGATTGAGGTGGTGATGAGTTGGGAGGTGCCGAGATCCCCCACCGAGATCAGGAGTTTTCTGGGGTTGGCTGGCTACTATCGGAGATTTATCAGGGATTTCTCCAAGATCGCCGTACCTCTCACCAGGTTGACCCGGAAGGGTGTGGCTTTTTCATGGGGACCGGAGCAGCAGACCTCGTTTGAGACACTTCGCCAGAGGTTATGCGAAGCCCCGGTGTTAGCCCTCCCGGAAGGGATGGAGGATTTTGTGGTGTATTGTGACGCATCGATATCAGGGTTGGGTGCAGTACTTATGCGGAGAGGGCATGTGATAGTTTATGCAACGAGGCAGCTGAAGCCTCATGAGACGAGATATCCCACCCACGATCTGGAGCTGGGGGCAGTGGTGTTCGCCCTCAAGATATGGCGTCACTATTTATATGGGGTTCGGTGTACCATATACACGGACCACAAGAGCTTGAAGTATTTGATGGATCAGCCCAATCTGAATATGAGCCAGAGGAGATGGTTGGACGTGGTAAAGGATTACGATTGTGAGATCCTGTACCACCCGGGCAAAGCTAATGTTGTAGCTGATGCCCTGAGTCGCAGGGCGGAGAGTGCCCCGATACGAGATGTTTGTTTGAGATTGACAGTGATGACTCCGGTGTTGGACACCATTCGGGAGGCCCAGGCAGAGGCCGTGAGACCAAAGAACCGCAAGAGAGAGCGGGTGATTGGACATGTACCTGAGTTCGTTACCGATAGCCGTGGGCTTATGACCTTTCAGGGTCGGATTTGGGTGTCGTATGCAGGCGGGACACGCACCACTTTGATGGAGGAGGCGCACCGATCGAGGTTCTCGATCCATCCCGGGGCCACTAAGATGTATTTGGATCTGAAGAAAGATTACTGGTGGCCCTGTATGAAGAGGGATGTAGCATGGTTTTTTGAGAGGTGCTTGACTTGTCGCAGGGTTAAGGCTGAGCACCAGCATCCGCACGGCAAATTGCAGCCGCTTGAGGTTCCCCAGTGGAAGTGGGAACATATTTCCATGGATTTTATCACCAATTTGCCAAGGACCGCGAGGGGTGTCGATGCGATTTGGGTGATTGTCGACCGGCTGACGAAGAGCGCTCACTTCCTTGCTATCAGTGAGAGCTCTTCTGCAGAGAGATTGGCAGAGTTGTATGTGAGGGAGGTGGTATCGCGACATGGAGTACCGATCTCGATTGTGTCAGACCGAGATGTACGTTTCACTTCCAGGTTCTGGAAGAAGTTCCATGAGGAGTTGGGTACGAGGCTGCATTTCAGTACCGCTTACCACCCACAGACGGACGGGCAGAGTGAGAGGACGATTCAGACGCTCGAGGACATGCTCCGAGCATGTGTGTTGGACTTCGGGGGAAGTTGGGACACGTATCTGCCGTTGGCTGAGTTTTCTTATAACAACAACCACCAATCGAGTATTGGTATGCCTCCCTTCGAGTTGTTATACGGGAAGAGATGTCGGACTCCCATTTGTTGGGGAGAGGTAGGGCAGCGCGTGATGGGCAGCATTGAGATAGTGCTTCAGACGACCGAGCAGATACAACAGGTTAGACAGAGGTTGTTGACGGCTCAGAGTCGCCAGAAGAGTTATGCGGATAGGCGACGATCCGAGCTTGAGTTCCAGGTGGGAGACTTCGTACTCCTGAAAGTGTCCCCTTGGAAAGGAGTGATTCGATTCAAGAAGAGGGCAAGCTGGGGCCCCGATATATTGGCCCGTTCAGGGTGACCGCGAGGGTGGGAAAGGTAGCGTATCGTCTAGAGCTACCCGAGGAGTTGAGCCAGATTCATGATACCTTCCACGTGTCTCAGCTGAGGAAGTGTATAGCCGACGAGTCGGCGGTGGTGCCGCTGGAGGATATTCAAGTGAATGCGAACCTGAATTATGCTGAAAGGCCAATCGCGATCCGGGATCGGAAGATCAAGGTTCTGAGAAACAAGGAGATGCCCCTGGTGCTGGTCCAGTGGCAACATCGGAGAGGGTCCGAGCTGACTTGGGAGCCGGAGTTGGAGATGCGGAAGCAGCATCCAGAGTTGTTTGTTGAGCAAGACTTCGAGGGCGAAGTCTAATTCTAGTGGGGGAGAATTGTAACATCCGGATTCCCAGGTATCTTATTTTAAGTATTTACCTTGAGTTTTAAGGAGGGACTCGGCGAGTAGGCGCTCAGACTCGCCGAGTAGGATCGCGAATTCTTGTCTGGATTAATGAGGGACTCGACGAGTCGATGTGTGGACTCGGTGAGTCCACGCTGTAAAGTGAAACCCTAAATCTCAGGGCCTAAGCCCTATTTAAAGGACTTTATGGCCTCCATTTGCGGCCACTTCACCCCTGAGAAACCCTAGAGAGCAGAGAGATCGTTTATGGTGCAAGAGGAAGGCTAACTCATCATTTCTTGTGTGTTTTAGCAAGAAGGAAGGAGGTAGAAGAAGTTAGACTGATTGTGGAGCTTGGATCTGTGTTGTTCACACTGAGATTCACGTTTTGAGGTACAAGTTCCTTCCCATTTCGTGTATTATATAGATTCCTTGAATCTAGGGTTTCCTTTGCACAATTTTGAGTTAGATTGTGAAGAATATGAGGTCCCTTTGGGTATAGATGATAGATCTGGACCTTGAGAGGTCCAAAAGGTCCCAAGCTTCCAGCTTTATGAGCTTTCATGTGAGCCTTGAGAGTAAAACCCCATTTAAATGGTTATTTCTCCATTTTTGGTCTTATAAGCATTGCATGAACGTAAAGTTTGAACCTTTACGTGGCTTTCGAGTGTTAGGAGGTTGGATCTACTGGTTGGTGAAGCAGATCTGACCTCAAAAGATCGTTTGAGTGTTTTCATGGGAGGAACTCGCCGAGCCCATAAGGGACTCGACGAGTCGAGTCGGATTGCCCCGCGATTCGCGATCTGTAATAACCCGTTGAGTGTAGGGTTGACTCAGCGAGTCGAGTGAGGACCAGGGACGAAGAGGACATGCATGTACTCGCCGAGTCACACGAGTGCACTCGATGAGTCGAGGTCAAGTTTGACCGTTGACTTTTGTTGACTTTTAGGGTTTGGTCAATGTTAGGGTCTTTGAGGCATGAGAGGGGTAAAATGGTCTTTTACCCTTCTGAGAGTACTAAGAGAGGGATTAGTCTAGCCTTGAGGGTTGTATTGATTAGAGTGCTTATTCCATGTGATTAGGCGGGGGCTAGACCAGATTTTACCGAGTTCGAGATTTACCGAGTTACCCGAGGTGAGTCTTCTCACTATACTTTACCTTGAGTGGTAAGTAGAGTTATGTGACAGAGTATCTTGTATGTTATGTATGTGATGTGTTGCACTGCATTATTTCTATGTGATTTATGATGTGTGTATTCCAGAGTTAGGACCGGAAGGTCCACAGAGTTAGGACCAGAGGGTCCACAGAGTTAGGGTCAGTGGGCCCACAGAGTTATAGCCTCGAGTGGCTAATATGTGTTATATGTGGTATTTTGGGGAACTCACTAAGCATTTATGCTTACAGTGTTTTGTGTTATGTGTTTCAGGTACCAGTGAGGATCGCGGGAAGGCGCCAGCATGATCAGTACACACTATTGGAGTTTTATACATTTTGATCTTGGGATGTGTTTTTATGGATTTGAGATGTGATACATTGAGATTTGAGAATATTTGTGAATGAAATTATATTTTTAAAAGTGAAAAATTGTTTGAAAAATTACGGTGTTACAAATACCATGCGAGAGTGCCTTTATTTTTCACACCAAAACCCTTTCACTTCTCTCTCTAACTTCTCTCTAAGCCTCCCAAAACCCTCCCAAAGCCCGAGTAACCTTAAGGTTCTTGAGGAAAAGCCCCGGAGCGCTAGAAAGATCCGAGAAGAATAGCTTTCAGCTCGGAAGTTCTGCCCGTGCAGAGCCCGGTTCCTAGCAAAACCTCCCGGTAAGTGAGTTATGCTTACCCTACTTCAAGTATAGCTTATGTTTAAGTTCAATATCATTATTATGAATTTATAAACAATAAATATATTATAAAATATAATATACAAAGTGTTATTATAATATCTTTTAACTACTCTCGGTATGGGGATTGAAGTGTAGATTGTCTAAAGAGTTTTAGATATATCAATAGTATTGCTAAAATGTTCATGAGTACTTAATGGAGATTTAAGTATTGGATTAACTCACGCTCAGAGAATTACTTCATGGAATTTATCACGAGTAATTCTAAGCCGATAATATCGTATAATCTTTAAATGGAGATATATGAGTTGTGATTTACAAGTTAGTTGTGCATTGATTATGCCTAATCCCATCAGTAACTTGATGTTATAAAACATATTGTTGTGCATGATTTGATGAGTAAATGGTGCAAGCATATAAGTCAAAGTTTATTCGTTCCTTTTGTCCTAACGGGAAAAACGATATCTTTGGGCCCCTCGGTGATTTGATGTTGACTTATAGTGTCGGGCACGACCATGACTAAATTGATATGTTCGATTAGGTGTTCTATGTCATTACAAATTAGAAATCCGGAAACAAACTATTGGACAATGAGATTGATTTTGTTCCATGTCTCATGTTCGACTGATATCTTGCAGAACGGAGGATTATATGTTCACTTATTATCTTAGGACACGTAACTGACCGGGTCAGAGTTCGACAACAGCTTTTGGAAGCTATAATTTGCTAAGTTTAGAAGTTATACTGGGAATTATAGTTACAAACTTATCCGAGTATGAGACTATTGGATTAGGTATCTAAGCCCATAACTATAATTTGTATAAAATTGAATTGATGGTAGCACAGTCCTTTGGGGTTGCCCTCAAACCTAGCAATTGGACATGATGATTTTTGGAGAGAGAGAGAGAGAGATGTTGATTTATTATTTGATTAATAAATTGAAATAAATAATTTACTAATATATTATGAGAATAATATATTAATTAGAAATAGTAATATTTAATCAGAAATTAATTGGAATTAATTTTGTGATTAAAAGAATTAATTAAAAGTGTAGAATCTAAAGTGCAATTCTTCAATAGTTGAACAAAAGGCTCCAGAACCTTCCACACAAGAGGGTGGACGGTTTTAGGAGGATAATCTAGGGTTTCTAGATTATCCCATATGGATAAATAGGAAGCCGACTAATTACCAATTTAAGATAATATTATTATATTGGTTTCAGGGTTATCATGGTTTCCTTGTTGCACTATATAAAGGACCCTAGGCCTTAGATTTTTGGCACTCATTATTTAGAAGAGCTAGGCCGGAAATTCCCTCCTCCTCCCTCCTCTCTGCATAATCTCCTTGTTGTTTGTGTTGGGTGTGAACCACTAGAGGCACGACGCTTGTGGTGCTTGCTTCCAAAGCTTCAAGAAATCGAGGATCATTGTTATTTGCTATAATAACAATAATGTATGTAATCCTAAACCCTTTTATGTGATTTTCGAAAATTCCTAGGGTTTCTAGGGTTCTTATTTTGATGTTCATGGTTATAGGTTCAATAGTAAAACATAGATCTTGTTTTAAGTTGCATGCACACTTAAGGGTTTTAAGTTTGTTTTGTAATGTGTAAAACCCATCAGAATATCGTTCCCTTGCTGCTACTACTACTACTATGGAACTTAGATGGTTCTCCTACTTGTTTCGTGAGTTGGATATCTTTCTTCACCCCCTCTCTCTTTTGTGACAATTTATCGCCTTTACATATGGCTCGCAATCCAATATTTCATGCTCGTACTAGTCACTGGTGGCGGGCCTGGGGTTGTGCGATTGGTGCGATTGCACGGGGCCTCCAATTTTAAGGAGCCTCCGAATTTAGGGACAATATATAGTAATGGTGTTGGTATTTTCATAAAATACATTTTTATGTGTTATTATTGAAGAAAATTAGCAGTTAGCTATATACCTGATGTAACATTTGGTTGCAAACTTGAAGTAATTTAATTGTGAAAAAAAAAATAAATCAAAATATCAAATACTTATCATATATTTTATAACTTATCAATAATTTAAGATATCTATATATAAAAACTACATATAGGTTTCTAATATAAGTTCAAGAAAACATTGTAGTTTTTATAAAACTGACCAAAAGATCAAACCCTAACAAACCTAATAACGATGTCAGTTGATCATCGGTGTTGTTAGTCTCTATCGTCGGAAACTACCATTTTTCTATCTAGAATCTTGATATTTCACTGAGTTGTTGGTAGTCGACTTGTCCTTCTTTAAGTCCTCTAACTGAGTCTTTAACTACCGGTAAGTATCTCTTTAAATTTCCCAAATCTCAACCGTGCTTAACTTCTTTCTCTCCCATGCTAAATGTTCCTTTTTATTTGAATGATTTATTTATGAACTCATAATGAAGTAGAGAAAGTAAAAAAAAAAAAGTTCTTTGTTTGTCTTTTTGTATACTATAAAAAAACAATGTTTTTGGTTTGTCTTTTTGTATACTATAATGTCTTGTGAATTGTGTTTATCAATTTATCACTATGTTTTATAATTTTAGCTTTTTAATGTTTTGGTATACAAGGGTCATATAGTATATTGTCCTATGAATTGTGTTTATCACTCTATAACTATGCTTTATAGTTTTAACTTTTCAATGTTTGGTATAGAGGGATAGCGCATTGGCATATTTTAGGGTGAGGGTGAGGTAGGGTGACAATGGGTTTTCCATTTTTTGGCTTCTAATATTAATATAATATAATCTAATACTTAGAAATATTAGAAAACAAGAATTTTGTTTATTGATCTAAATGTTTTAAACATTAACTTTTTGATAAATATTACACATATATATATTGTTAAGTTATTAACATTGATTTTTTTTGGTAAAAAAAATATGTATCTAACTAGAAATTTTGAACGAAGTTGTTCTAAACATAATAGAAAACAAAAAGAATAACAATTTATTCGTAGTAAAAAAGGATCTATCAATCATTCTATCGTCAAACAAGTGCTCATGTAATGAATAATCGGTTGTGGAAGAACATAGAGAAGAAGAAATTGAATTGCGTATGCCAAAAAACATGGATGAAATTCAAGAAGTTGTGGAGAAACCTAAAGAAGAAGTTCATGATGTTGTAGAAAAACCTAGACAAGAAGAAGTTGTACTGTAAGTGCCAGAAGATATGTATTGTGTAGATGAAGACATAGTCACCTTATATTCAATGAATATCTATGATCCTAGAAACAAGAACATCTAATGAGTGAAGACATGATGTTGTGGTAATGAATTTACGATATGTTTGTTAGCAACTTTGAGTTTTGAATTTAGTGGTAGCAAATTTCGTTAATAGTATTTTACAAGAAAAAATTTATGGGTCCTCACTTTGATTTTCGCACAAGGCCTCCGACATGTGAGGGTCGGGCCTGCTCGTCACATTGGGATAGACTATAATTTCATAAAAGAACGGTCACTCGTGGATTTTTAAAGCTACACTATATCTCCACCGATCAGTTAGTAGATTTGTTCACAAAGGGCCATTCTAAAGTCAGGTTTAACGCCTTATCTGTCAAGTTGCATCTTCCTTACGGACGTCTTACTTGAGGGGGGTGTAAGAGTAAATATAGTAACAAAATAACCAGTTTTATATATTTTAATCATGGTTGTTAGGCTTGGTAATCAAGCATTTATGTCCTGTAATGCATAATCTTTGCTTGTAATTAGTTTATTGATTAGTTGGGGGTTTTTTCTTGACCGTTATCTTTCTTCTTCTCTACACGCTTTCTATACTCTTTTTTTCTCCCCTGTATAGTCGTCTTTCACATTTCAGTCAATGTGGAAAAAGGAGCTTTCTTTACCTTAATTTGAATCGCTATAATCTCACACATAATAGGAATTGCATAAATCCAACAAAGCTTACCAAGATATATATATATATATATATATATATATATATATATATATATATATATATATATATATATATATATATATATATATATATATATCTAAGTCTCGCCATTTTCGAGAACATATGTCCATGGAGTATCAACCCATTCTTATGTTAGTATCTAGTACCATATTCTTCTTCTTCATGTCGGGTTCTGCTGCAGTAGATACAATATCTGCATATCAACCAATCAAAGATGGCAGCTCCATTGTTTCAGAGGGGGAGACGTTTGAACTGGGCTTTTTTAGCCCCGGCGAGTCCAAGAATCGGTACCTGGGAATATGGTACATGAAGATATCACCATTAACCGTTGTGTGGGTTGCTAACAGGGAGAGACCAGTTATCGACACATCAGGCATGTTTGAACTCACTACAGAAGGAACCCTTCAGATTCTTAGTGGTGGTAATCCTATAATCTGGTCATCAGATTTGATAGTATCTATGAATAATATAAATCCAGTGGCACAACTTCTCGACAATGGAAATCTTGTGGTGTGGGAAAATAGCAGAAAAGAAAATCTAATCTGGCAAAGTTTTGACTTTCCTGGTAACACGTTGCTACCAGGGATGAAAATTGGGAAGGATTTGACAACAGGAAGAGAGAGCTACTTATCATCATGGAAAAGCCCTGATGATCCCTCTATTGGTCTGTATAAACTCTGGTTAGACCCGAATGGATATCCACAGTTATTTATGGAAAAAGGTCTAGTGAAACACGCCAGGGTTGGACCATGGAATGGTCTTTGGTTTCGTGGGCGTCCTTTTGAAAACACGGGTCCAATTTTCTTTATAGAGTTTACTGTTAACGACAAGGAGATGTATTATAGATTTACACTCAAGACTTCTGTTCTTTTTAGAATGATTATTATGCATGATGGCATTATAATGCAGTCGAATTGGGTTGAGCGAACACAAGAATGGGCTGTGTATGGAAATATAGTTGTTGATACATGTAGTCTTTATGGACGTTGTGGTCCTTATGGAATATGCACACTTGAAAATCCGATTTGTAGTTGTATTGAAGGTTTTGAACCAAGAGTCCTAAAAGGATGGAATCAAGGAGATATGTCTGATGGGTGTAAACGTAAAAAACCTTTGAATTGTGGGACCAAAGATGTCTTCCATAAAATTTCAGGAGTGAAATTTCCAGATACACGTCATTCATTGTACAATGTGAGCATGTCTCGTGAAGAATGTGAGAAGGCTTGCAGAAGGAATTGCTCTTGTACAGCTTACGCAGATTTAGATATCAGAAATGGGGGAAGTGGATGTTTGTTATGGTTTGATGATCTTATGGACATTCGAAAGTATGATGATCATCAGGAACTTTACATAAAAATGGCAATCTCTGAGTTACCAGGTACAATCTTTACACAACAGTGGATCCTACTACATGCTAAACATATTACTAATACAAAGGATGAGGATTTAATTGAGCCACAGTTTTACACAATCATTTATAGGGCATCTTGACACAAAAAAATAAAAAACTATGTTGGTGTTCTACTGGTTTTAGTTTATTTGGTTTGAGTTGTAGTCATATACTAATTATTTGTATTTATTAGAAAAAGGTAAATCCAGTTTTAACAAGAAGAAGGCAGTTGTCATTATAGCGCTTTCCGTTTCTTCAGCAGCAATGCTTGTGTCTGCAGTAGCATATGCTTGTAGAAAGAAAATGAAAAGGCCTCACAAGAAAGGACGAGGTAAACATAAACAAGTCATTTTTTATGCTTCAAGAAATGAAACATTAACAAACATTATGACTAAGTACAAGTTTGTATGAGTATGATTTTTGGCAGATGCATGCAATAATGACAAGTTGAAAGTGAACTTGTGTAGGGAACAGGGGGCAGACATTTGATAAGGATAAAGTTCAGATGGAAAACTTTGATGAATTACCTTTTTTCAGCCTGTATAGAATAGCAAAGGCTACTAATAACTTTAGCATTGACAATCAGATTGGAGAAGGTGGTTTTGGTCCAGTTTACAAGGTAACATATTGATGTTTTCTATACTTGAGGAATTTTTTAATCACAAGCTCCAATATATATATATATATATATATATATATATATATATATATATATATATATATATATATATCTTTTAATTAGGGTGTGCTGGAAGATGGAAAAGTAGTAGCTATAAAGAGGCTCTCAGAAACATCCCAACAAGGACACGACGAGTTCCAGAATGAAGTCATTTGTATCGCCAAACTTCAGCATCGGAATCTTGTGAAGCTCCTTGGATATTGCATTCATGGAAATGAAAAGATTCTAATTTATGAGTACATGGATAACAAAAGCTTGGACTCATTTCTATTTGGTTTGATCCTCTCTAATTTCTTACATTTACACATTTGTAGTCAACTTGCATTGACTAAGTAGTTCATATTGAGCAGATGAAACTAGAAGTTCAATGCTTGATTGGCCTCAACGCTTTAACATTATCCATGGTATGGCACGAGGTATTCTTTATTTACATCAAGATTCCCGCCTCCAAATCATCCATAGAGATCTCAAGGCAGGTAATATATTGTTGGACAGCCAAATGAATCCAAAAATATCTGATTTTGGGCTTGCAAGAAAGTTTGTAGGAGAGGATGCCATGGCTAAGACAAAGAAGGTGGTTGGAACACAGTAAGAATCAATAAAATATTTTAACAATTCCTTCCAATGAAAATGGGAGATTTTCGAATAAAATAAACACAAAATCATAGCAAAGCCAATAATATGTGTTTAATTATGAATTGGACTTGGGTGCAGTGGATACATTTCTCCGGAGTATGCAGTACATGGGCGTTTCTCAATAAAATCGGATGTATTTAGCTTTGGTGTTCTTGTGTTAGAGATAGTAAGTGGGAAGAAAAACAGAGAATTCTCTCACGGGACTCATAGTGACAACCTTCTTGGACATGTAAGTTAATCAGGTAGAATAAAACCGATGTCATATTAACATCACCCTTTGGGCTTTGACATACTTATATGATTGATGATGGGTTTCGATCAGGCATGGAGACTCTATAAGGAAGGCAAGTCCATTGAACTCATGAGTGTGTCTTTACGTTACTCATGTGTCGCCTCTGAAATACAACGATCAATACATGTTGGATTATTGTGCGTGCAACATCATGCAGAAGATAGGCCGACTATGTTATCAGTGGTTCTTATGTTGATTAGTGACGGGGTATTGCCTCCACCTAAACAACCAGCCTTTTTCACTGAAGAAAGTAACGGTTTACTTAACTCTGTTTCATCGTTGGATGATGAATACATGATAACACTATTGTATCCTAGATAGATGGTTGGATGTACAAAAGGGAGGAGGGTTGTCTGTGTGTTAAGAGTATGTTATGGTAATTATGTATTATTTGGGGTTACTTTTGTACATACCCATAACTAATGGTGGTCTCCTTATTTTCCCCTGGTTACCTTTGTATCCATATATTATTTTGAAACATGTTATTGTACACTTCATTATTGTACACTTCATTATCATCATCTTTTTCCATCTCAACATACGTTCATGATAAATTTGTTTTCTCAAGTGATCCCAATAACACAAAAGACTTGGCAAATGACATTTTTCACATAAATGTCATAATTGTCTGAAGATAAGAATCCATAAGAGATGTGTCATCCTTGACATTACTTGAATTAGAATGGCAAGGTTAATTTTAAGGTAAGGATTTAAATGGCATTCACATCTTTTGCATAGAAGTGTGAGAGCGAGTCTTTGTGTATCTTTTGCCACCTTCTTAGATGAGACATAACATCGTAATTTTATCTTATCTCATCAACGCCACTCTCAATCTTAATCCAAATGCACAATATAACAAAAGTGTTATATTGCATGTATTGCATCTGTTACGCACAATAAATAAAACAAGACAACCCTTGAAAGCTTAAATCATATTGTACAAAATTAAACATTTTGTTTCATGTGGCATGATATCAAACCCTAGTTATATTTCGATGACAATCGTATATGAACATAGGAGCCTTAAGTCATTTTGATGACATGGTATGAAACACTTTAAAATGGAGTTGACTCTGGTTCGAATCTTGGGGTGACATGCTGATTAAAAAAATGTCATTTTGTTGATTAGGGATTATGTAATCCTGTATCGAGAGCATTATACATTGCCTCCAGTGATACACCTTCAACTATCAGAACCTTGTCCCTTGATTTCGACCTAGCACCCAATGAAACTTGCCTCTTTCTTACCCCTATAACCTATATATAATATATAAATGGGAACAAATATAACTTGATGTTAGAAATTTGGGATAATAATAGGCTTAGAAATTCTGAGAATTGTGTATACACTTTCAGATTAAAGTATTTGGGTGGTACTCCCAACCTTTAATCGGATAAGACTCAGAAATGAGAGCAAGAACAGAGAATCTGGGTGTTATGAATTTCGTGTGTACCATCAAATGAAGACCAAAAAATTAGTTAAGTAACCTTTCCATCAGAAAACTATCACCAGACAGTTGTATGTCTGAAAACTGTCACAAAAAACAGTTTGATGTCTGAAATCTGTCACTAATTCGGGTTATTTATATAAGGGTCAAACAAAGTCAAAAACTGGGTTTATTTCCAAAAAACAGATTCTCTGCCCCTTGGACCCCGCCAGGGGCTGCCGTCCCTTGGACCCCGCTCCCAGGGGCGCTGCCCCCGGACCCCCGTTTGTTTAGGGGCTTTGCCCCTAAATAACAGTCTACTTGAAATCTTGAATGAACTTAAACAAGTGTGCACTCCGCAACTTCCTTACTTTTTTAATATTCATCAAGATTGATTTTTGGTCAACAAGCCAATCCATTACACTTAAATACACATTGATGATACAAAATCACCAACAAACCTCCCCCATTTAAGTGTAATCTTGATTAACATAAAACAAAACATAACAACAACAAACTGATGCATAAATGAAATATCGTGACGATTGAATTTCACATTAGTGTAATCTTGATTAACTTAAAACAAAACATAACAAGAAGAAACTAACAAACTATAAAATATTTAATGTATCAACTCCATTCTTTACAATCATTTGGTGATTCTAGAGATAATATTGGTTAAGATGCAAGAGAACGATTTTGGCTTCATGCTGCAATATTCAAAATATGAAAAGAAATTCTATGGCTTCATGCACATACTTATGTATATTATATCAAATTATAATAGATATTAATTTATTACATTTACTGTTTTTAAAGTTTATACAACTTAGAGCATCTCCAATGGTTAAACTATCTATAGCTTAAAGTTATTGCCACATCACCATTCTAATAATTTTAACCTCTAAATAAATGGTCTCTCCAATGGTTAAACTTTTTAAATAGCTTTTTTCTTTAAATTTATTAATCTATCCTTATCTATTTAAAATTTTCTATATAACCCCCTCCATTTAGTTGGTCATTTTTAAACACACATCATACTTTAATATAAACTGTTCTAATTAATATTATCGTTATATTTATATTTCTTAAGTAAAATGTCACTAAATATTTGGTAGAATTAATTAACTAGTAAACAAATAAATAAATTGAAAGCTAAAATAAAAATAAGGGTTAAATTAAAATATGATTAGAAGATGAGGGGATAAAATGTACAAATGGTTAAAGTATATTGACCACTCAATATATATTGAGGGGCCAATAAAAATAAGCAAAAAAGTCATTTGCTCCAATGGGAATAAGTGCTCATTATTAATTAGTCAATAGTAATAACCTATAAAAAAAGCTCCCATTGGAGATGCTCTTATATAACATTATGACTATAAATAAAAATCTACAATATAAAAAACAAAAAGAAACTAGTGAAATTACAAGAAGACCTAGTGGGCTAGGGGCCATTTGGTCATAGCTAAAGGGAAAAAGGAAATACAAATAAATGGGTTCAAAAAACAACAAAAAATGAAAACTTATAAAAAAGGAAATTAGAAGAATTTAAAACATATACAATATTAAGTATTACAAATTTATAAGCAGAATGCCCCCAAAAACAAGCTGGTGTTTAGGATTAATTGGGGAATTATAATTAAAAAAATCACACAGAAACAAAACTCAAACCCTGAGGGATTTTGAAAGTGATATGCTATAAATATAATAAACATATATTTGAAAGTATGTTGCTATTTCTTAACTCAAAAGTTGTGGAAAAAGGATTACCGAGCTTATAAAATCAAGGAGTGCAGCATTGGCTTCACCATCCCTTGCAGGTGCATCAATTTGTACTCCTAAACCATCATCATCAAAATCTAAATTTGCAATACATTAGTAGCTTCAGATTTTTAATAATTGGGTTGGGGAAATTATACTTTGAAAAATCATTCAAAAGTAATGAAAGTTGTTTTGTATGTTTTCAGTTCTTGTCTTAAACCTGAAAAAAAAAAGCTATAATGGTAGAAACTTTTGAACCATGCTTGGCATGTATGGTGATAGCTACAGATGAAGGGGGGATAAATCGAATACATCTAGGGAATTTGGTTGTAGAAGGTGGTGGAGGCATTGACTCTGTTGACTTGGCTTTAACTTTACCTTTTTTTTGTTGGGGGCATTTTGTTGTTTCAAGAATCTGATAAATGAGCGCCAATCAATGTTAATCAAGTACAAAAACGAATGCCTTTTAGCTTATTTACACATCCCTTATTACCAATTTATGCAATTTATAGGATATGGTTAAATGTTGATTTTTTTGGTCCTAACGCGTGAAATGTTGCAGAAATGTCTTAACTATAGACAAATACCAAAAGAAAAAGAAGAAAAGCCAACTCTATCAATGTTTTTCTTCCGAAAAATATTTAATTCATAATTTTTATATTAGCACAAATGTTGTGGTCCTAAAATGCTCAGCTACTTTCAAAATATTTGATAAATAAGAAATAACAAAAATAAACAATTACCTACAAGATACTAAAATCAGAAGGGATTTGTCATTGACATTAACAATATCAATAGATCTCATCTATGACCAACGAAAATAAAAATAATAATAACATCAATGAGTGCCTTTGACTAGCAATAAGATACCTATAATGCCCCTTATAGGAGGGATTGTTGTATATTAAATGCAACTCCTTTTATCAAATAAAACCATTGAATTACTTGGTAACAACAATGAATGGAAATGTGCATGATTGAATTACTTGGTAACAACAATGAATGGAAATGTGCATGATGGAATTAAACGTCAGCCCTAATTTAATGCAGTTAACTTCTATTGGCAAACTGAAATAGACCAAGTCTTCAAGAACGTGACTAGACCAAGTAAGTCCTCTATGTTGATTCATGCATGTGTTAATCCAAGGACAAGATCGTATCAATACTCCGACCCTAAAAAATGGCCTTGTCCTCAAGCCGAGCTCGTGTTGTGTATTGACGGTCCATAGTGGGTCGGTTTCCGATTGAAAGATTAGAAATTTGGGTGGGTTGCATTGGTGACCCAGTTGGTATTTTGCGGAACAACTGTAGCAAACACATTCGGCCGTCACTTTTGCATTCCGATGGGGCTTAACCGCTTGATCGGAAGTGGTGAAGAAGATGGTGAAGGGGTGGGCAATAAGGGTGGTTTTATTGGCAACGGTACGTGAGAACCATCGAATGACGGGAGTTGAGCATGGAGCTTGTCTTCGATGAGCTTCGTAAGCCCGTAGGCTTGATGAAGTGTGGTGGGTTTGTGGAATGCGATTTCATTTTGAATGTTATCTCGAAGGCCGGATAAGAAATAATTGAGCAACGATTCTGGGTGAAGTTGACGACGCAATTGCTAGTCTTCTCAAAATCCGCTTGGCAGGCAGAAACGGTGGAAGTTTTTGTAAGCTTAAAGAGTGTGGCTTGATTATTTACATACGTGGATGGGCCGAAACGTAACTCCAGTGCTCGCAAAAAAATATGTCCAGTTTCTATGTAGTTGGTTGTTAGCCAAATATTTGTAACAACATAAAGCTTCGGAGTTTTTTTTGTAAGAATATTGCAAAAATAGGGCTGTTAGGATTCTTTTTGCAAAAAAAGGGTTGTGGCCCACCTTACCACCCTCCACTTCAAGTAATTTCATTTTTGGCCTTATCGTTTTTATCTTTTTCCCCCTCCATAATATGTTAATTGCCAATATAATTCTATAAACAATTCGTACTACTTATTTTTATTATATTTTATGTATATTTTCTTTTATCCAAAATATACATAGTTAAAATTTATATATATAATTTAAATGCCTTGTAATTATAAAGATATCATTAATATCATCGAATTGATACCAAAATCAAATATTATATTAAATACATAAATAACAAATACACAATTTATACATTCATCCAAAATAATTGTTTATTTATTTTTATTTATCTTAAAAAGACATAATTAAATATCATTGAAATGATGCTACGGTATATGTATATATGTGGGAGGAGAGTTCATTTAAAATTACTCTATTATTACCATCATGCTAAATATACATTTAAAACATCTCCCATAGAAACACATTTATATATATATATATATATATATATATATATATATATATATATATATATATATATATATATATATATATATATAAAGACTATGCTTAGGAACAGTGATCTTCATGATGTTTGGGCAGAACCGATCATTTCTT
Source organism: Lactuca virosa (assembly GCF_052849685.1). Lineage (NCBI taxonomy): Eukaryota > Viridiplantae > Streptophyta > Magnoliopsida > Asterales > Asteraceae > Lactuca > Lactuca virosa. Next base: position 299,606,711 of record NC_136433.1, on the reverse strand, counting down.
TATGGTGGTTTGTTATATTCTGGATTTTTTGTTGAGCATTTTTGTTTTGGGCAATTTATACCATTTTATCAATTCTTTATGGACACGTATTCCTCATTTATTTTCTTCATCGTTTTTCCGCCCAATCAGTGTTCGATTGCTATTATTGTTTTCCAATCTTTATTTCACCGAAATTCCTTTTGTATCTCTGTTTCTATCTATCTATCTTTATCTTCACTTTCTTCCTTTTCTGTTTCCTCATCTAATTACAGGTAAAATCCTTCGACTGTTCTCTGTTTTTTTTTACTTTTTTTTGTTTGGTTCTTCCGATTGTTTTTTAGTTTCTTTTCCTATGTCTGGCCATCGTAAGCGGGGGTATGTTGATGTTGGGTCCTCTTCTGTTGGGGCTGATGTTGGTTCCTCTTCGGATGTCGTTGTTGCACCTGTTGTTCGTCGTAGTCGACAATCTCAACGAATGCGGTCCGTTGGTGTTCTTCCCGATTATGTCGACTGTGGTTACTATGACTGCATTTGCGAATTTTCTGGCGCCTATTTCTGGTTTGTTGAAAGGTGCCTGAAGCTATCCACCGCTCATCACCCGAGATATAGTCATTGTTGTAAATCTGGTGCTGTTGTCCTTCCTTATCCTTCTAGATTACTAACTAAATTTGTTGCCCTTTTTGATAACGTTCGTTTCTTGAGGGATATTAGAGCTTATAATAGCATGTTCTCTATAACATCCTTTGGAGCGAATGTAGATGAGGATATAAATGATAATCATGGTGCCAATGTGTTTAAGGTTTCAGGTCAGATTAGTCATAAAATTGGGTCTTTGCCCTGATGTTATCAAGGGGCCTAGGTTTCTTCAGCTATATTTGTTTGACACCGAGAATGAGGTCAGCAACAGGTTTAGGGCCTTTGACAATCCCAGAAAAAGGGATTTGGATGAGGGTATAGTTACGTTTCAGGTTGCCTTTTTGAAGGACAACAACGAATATGTGCGCACATTCAAGACTGCAAAACAACTTGCTGATGAGATGAACGTGGCATCATATGTTTGCTCGTTTATTTAACAATGTTCCTGACCGTAGATATGACCTACCTTCTCCTGGATCCTTGGGTTGCATAGTCACTGGTGATGATACTAATTGTACAAATTATGATATTGTAGTCCACTCCAATTCGGGTCGTCCGCAACGTATCAGTAAGCTTCATCCTAGCTATATGCCCCTGCAATATCCTATTTTGTTTCCATATGGTGAAGAGGGCCGGTCTCCGTGTTTGAAGTTAGGTAATCGGATTGCTGCTGATGCAAGGAATCTTACTTTTAATATGTATTATGCATATCAGATTCATGTTCGTCGACACATATGGTCTACCATTTTGAATGCATCTCGACTCTTCCAGCAATATTTGATAGATGCATATACTTGTATTGAGGAGGGACGACTGGAATATATCGCCACGCATCAAGACAACCTTCCTTCCGAATACGTAGGCGGTCTATATGATGCACTTTTAAAGGGTGACAGGGAAGCTCAGTCTGTTGGAAAACGCATCTTCTTACCAACATCTTTTATGGGTGGTCCTCGCTACATGTATAGTCATTATCAGGATGCACTTGCCATATATAGAGTATATGGGAATCCACATTATTTCATAACATTCACGTGCAATGTGAAATGGCCAGAAATAACACGTTATATGGATGTGCATGGTCAGGGAGATCCTCACAGCAGGGCAGATATCATTGCTAGAGTTTTTAAGATAAAGGTTCAGGCGTTAATCAAATTTTTAAAGGAAGACATGACTTTTGGTGACATTGACGCATGTATGTTATTTTGTCACTGTCACTTTACTTCTTATTGTCATTGTTATAATTTTATTTATTCTATACATTACATGTTTCTACAACTCTGTTTGTGATAAATACTTTATGCAATTTGTTTTCACATTGAAATTGTTATGTATCAGCAGTATTGTTTATGTGTCCCTTGAATATGACCCTTTTGATCTTTTTAGAAAGGAAGGTGCCTCCATCATTGCAGGACATGCCAACATCATATATAATTAACTTATGGTCATACATATCAACAAAAAATAACCTATCTTTTGTCGTTTCCAAATATTATGTCGTTCAATTCTATTTTACTTCTTATTGTCATTGTTGTGATTTTACAATTTCTTAAATATTTTATGCAATTGTTTTCACATCATTTATTTTTTTCCTTTTTTTATTTTGTTTTTATTTTTTTTTCTTATCTGTTTTATTTATTATTATTTTTTTAGGTCACTATACATATATGAAACTGTTATGTATGAGCAGTATTGTTTATTTGACATTATATTCTGTTTCTTTTATTTGTTTTTTTGCAGAAAAGTAAAATTATGTGGTAATTTCTTATATAATATGTTCATTTCTTCATGCAGATTTGTATACCATAGAGTTCCAGAAAAGATGTCTCCCCCACTGTCACACGTTGATTTCGGTTAAGAGTGCATATAGGATCAAGAATCCAGACGATGTGGATACATATATTACTGTTGAGCTACCAGATCCAGTGATGGAACCTCGGTTGTATGAAACGATAACAACGTGTATGATTCACGGTCCGTGTGGTCCACTAAATGAAAAGGATCCGTGTATGAAAGACGGTAAATGTAACAAACATTTCCCAAAGCCGTTTTTTGATTCTACACTCTTCGATACTGAGGGTTACGTGCGCTACAAACATGGTCCGTCCGCCCGACACACAACACCACGTGGGGTCCTCATAGACAACATATATGTTGTCCCTTATAATTAAAGACTTTGTTCCCAATTTCAAGCTCACATTAATGTCGAATATTGTGGCTGGAACATGATGATTAAGTACCTATTCAAACCCCAACTGTTGGCTGACAGATCCCCGCACTGTCAATCATCAAAACAACACCCAATTAACAATTGGGTGCCAATGCATAACCATAAACCCATACTTGGGGTAAAAGACTATTTTACCCCAAACCTAGGTAGGTCCAAAACCAAGGCCCATACTCAAACTCTGGAGGCCAAAAGCCAAATAATCAACCAAGGCCCAAATATGGCCTAATTTTTCCAATTGGGCCCAAACCCCCTTACATGGGCCTTACCCTAAAGTCCATCCAAATATCCTAGTCCATAAACTTGTTCTCAGATGGCCTAACAAGAATCCAAACACCTAAGCCCAAAAGAAAGGCCCAACTCGAAGCCTAAATATGATTAGGGTTTTCACATAAAATGACGATTAGGGTTAAGTAAAAACACTTAACCCATGGATTAAATCCATCACTCTACTAGGTAAATCATACAATGTGGTTGGGCATAATTCATAATTCCAATCCAACGGTCCAAAACGCGGGTCCCAGCAAATGTCACAGGGTTCAAAGTTCAGTTTTTAGGTCAATTAGGGTTTCACTAGGCTGGGCACCACCCACTGCCACCTCGGGCAGTGGTGGTCGACGGCGGCAGCCACCATCTTGCGGCGGTGGTGGTGGTTTTCGAGTCAATATCCGACATCAAGCAACCAATAGATCAATCATTTAAAAAATATACACCCATACAATGATACACTCACACAGCCACCACCTCACGACAGCTAGTGGTGGCAGAAAATGGTATCAAGGCGGCACACATACGACATACACAACTAGCACAACAACACACACTCATAAACGCGATATGAATCCACAACCCTCGGCCCTAACTAAGCGGCTGACGACACCGGAGTCCACAGAAATGGCGACCAAGGCCGACAGCGGCAGCAACGCTATCCACGACACCACACCCACAGAGAAGAACAATGGAAAGGAGAGGTGGGGTTGCGGTTAGCTTATTGAGAGCTTCCAGTCGTTCACGACCCACACATCGACGTCCACGACGTAACCTTCGGTGGTTCTCCCCGTTGTTCACGATGTCACCGACAGCAGGGGCTGTTGTGGAGGCGTTCAACGGAAAGATAGCAGGAGGTAGGGCGGCGATCGAACTCAGCATTGCAGGCGGCGGCTGAGAAGGCTCCATGATGGTGGCGGCCGGAGAACAATATGTTAGGGTTAGGGTTTGCATCCTCCAAACGAGAGAGAATGAGCGTCGGTTTAATCATGTGCCTTCTTCCAAACTTAAGTCCCTTTTTCCAAGTTCGGTCCCTCCCCATAAGATATTTTTCAAATTAACTTCGAAACTTACTAAACACCCCATGTCTTCTGAATTTCTTTGCAAAACCACCCCGAAAATTATACTTTAACCCCAAATATCCAAAATTTATGACATTTAACTCCTCGAAGCCAACACCTTGCTAAATTATTATTGATTTTTGGCTACAATAGCATAAAATAAAATATAATTTACATCTCGGGGTTTAGGGTTTATTATTTAATTATTTAATTTCAAACGGAATGTTACATATCATGTCCGACAGCTATGGCCATCTTTGTTGATCTTTCCCTATACGTACTCCTGATGTCTCTGTATAGCTCCTCTTGAATGACAAACTTAAAGTTTGTCTTGATTTTCTCATCCTGTCTTTTATCCCAATCATAAAGTGTCTATAAAAATAAAAAAACCATAAGTTAAAAATGTAAATTTAAAATGAATGATGATAAGATATACAAATAATTAATCCATGATTAAATTGAAAATACTCAACTTAATATAATACCTTGAATTTCACCCAAATTTGTTCGATCACTTCTTTGGGGATTTCTTCGAAGCTTATCCAAGGACCACCTATATATTGATCTATCAGCCGCCTAATCTCCCACACCACATAAAATCTCCCAAACCTACAATATTGAAATAGTCCGGTAAGTATAAATATAACATAAAAACTCAACATAAATTTAATTGTAAACCTTAAAATATCTAAAACATACTTTTTCCCAATGCAAGTGATAAATGTCATCTGAGAGGTACCATAAGAAGGTACGTGTACGTCTGTTCTAATGGAACCGTGTGGCATAGCGTGACCATCCCCCTCATTGATATCCCCATCACTGTAAAGTCCGCCATCTTGGTTCATCTATTGTAATAACCGAAGATAACCACCCACTGGATCTACATGAACAGGATCAACGTGATCCCCAATGGCTAACATCCTAATATCAACATCAGTCGACGGTGTCACTATACTATGTCCGAGAATAGTAGGAATGAAGTCATGCGATATAGATATGCCAACTCCATTTAATATAGGTACTCTACCGCCTCCATGACAAGTAGCAGGAGAATCATGTAGTGCCAGTCTAGTGCCTCCACGACTAGTAGGAGGCGACTCATGTAATGTAGATCTGGAGCCTCCACGGCTAGTAGGAGTGGAATCATGTGATGGAGCTCCAGCGTCACCACGACTAGGAGCAGACTCATATGGTGCATGTATACGGTATGCATGATGAGAAGTGTAATCATGTGATGTCTGTTTGCCCCCAGAACGTTGTTTACTACCTCCTGCTGATGATGCATGATTGCCCTTAGAACCCTGACTGCTAGGTTTACGGACGACTCTACGGTTCGCCATCAGAATGTGCCCTGTGTTTCACAAAACAACAACGGTCAGATAAATCATATAAAATATTAAGATTAATAAAATAATAATGATCATATCATATGAACAATCACAAGAATTTCTTGACATAATATTGAAATTCTGGATTAATAATCTTATTTCAGACTCTCATCGTGTACATCCATTCTCTATTTGGCACCATTACCTATATACATAGTTCTAAGCTATTTCAAATATTAGAATTTAACAAATTAACAAATTGTGTTGAAATTTATGAGGTGGTTAACTTAATTTGTCCCATTTTTTTTGTTTTATTACCTATTTGTGTTGAAATTTACGCTAGAAATGGAATGTAGATGCCAAAAATTCAACAAAATAATCAACACATGATTCATACATGATTGTGAAAATGAACACGTACAATTTGATACATCAAATAGGTACATTCAGATAACATCCACGCATAGTGATACATTCAGATACATATACACATTCTGATACATAAATAGTTACTGATACATTTTGATAAATAATTACAAGTTGATACATATAGATGAAACAATTTGTATAAATAAGATGGTGAAGATAGTGATACATAGTAGATACAGGAAGAATTTCGATTCATATATACATACTCATTTATAAATTAGTTAGGTGAGCGGCGGAGGTGGTATCAAGAAACTGACCTGAAATCAACAGAGGTGGAAGCAAGTGGTGGTCTGGAAGTAACCGGCGACGGCAACCGAGACAGCGTCGATGTGTAGAGGCTCCAATGGTAGTGTGTCGCAGCAACAGTGGGGAGAAACACCAGCAACGGAGACAACGCCGACGTGAGGCGGCTGTGGTGGTGGTGTATTGCAGAAACGGTTGTGTGGTGGGGCAAATCACCGGTGGCTAGAGGTGGTATCAACAGACCTGAAATCAACGGAGGTGGAAGCAAGTGGTGGTGTGGAAGTAACCAGCGACGGCAACCGAGACAGCGTGGGCATGAAGAAGCTCTGATGGCTGTGTGTCACAGCAACAGTGCGGAGAAACTCCGGCAATGGAGACAACGCCGGCATGAAGTGGCTATGATGGTGGTGTATCGCAGCAACGGTTGTGTGGTGGGGCAAATCGCCGGTGGCTAGAGGTGGTTTTGGGAGACTTCGTTCCTTTTTTTAATCCAAATGTAAAACCTTCTATGTTAAAATGAGAAAGGGTAAGTATTTGGATTTTATAGGAATTGGATCCGAACTTTCCTATAAATATCCGACGGGAAGCCCACAGGCATTAAAACCCATTTCACATTTAATATATTTTGGGGGAAGGCACGGAAAAGCAAAAAAACAAAAGTTGTCAATTCTGAAAAGGTTTTCAATTCCCCCTATAATGTTTCCTACCAAATTGTAACGAAATTGTAATTTAAATATTAATTAAAATTTCGTCGGTATTTTGTAAGAAAATAAGGAAAATACTGACACTTTTCCGACAGAATGGACTTGAGGCCATTCTTATCGGCTGCCCTCACCTTGAATCTCTAGACGTTCGTATGTGTTCTAATCTTAATCTCGAGGACAATTTGGGAAAATTGTGTACGGAATGGATCAACGATTTTATGTGCCCGAATGACTCATCAGAAAACTGCAGATATCATCTCCTAAGTTATGAATTTTATCATGAATTACATGTGTTTTTACAGGAGTGGAAGTCTGGTGTTCGATCAACTTTTATATGGTGACGGAAGATGAAGATAATGATTAAAGATACATTTGTAATTATTTTGGTGTGTTTGGTTGTGGAAGTCTGTTCTAATTCTCTATCTTTAATTTTGTGTTCTTGAATTGTTTTAGCATGCAATGGGGACATTGCATCATTTATGTGTGGGGTAGGGGTCGAATATAGGAATACTAGCTTACTCATAAATTAAAATTTTGAAAAATGACTAGGATTTAAAAATTATTAGAAATATTTGAAACAATAATCTAAAATTGAATCTAGTGAAAAAAAATTGTTGTGTTGAGATCTAGGTTGCTAGCGTTGTGTGGGATGATCAGATGCGAGTTTTAATGTTTATTTGAGCCAATATATTTTATAGTGTATTTGTAGCTTCTCTATCCTAGTGAAACCATTGAACAAAAACACGACCCTGCTTAGTTAGAGGGACGCAATATGTTTAGCATCGTGTACCATAAATGTATCCAGGAGAGCTTATGTAGTCATTGCATATTAGACTAATATCTTTAACCGATAAGGGTTGAAGTTAAGTTCCTTTACTTAAGCATATGTTTTTTTTTTATGATTTTTAGTAGTTTGAGTGAAAAAAGTGAGAAAATAAAAAAAATGAAAAAAAGAAGAGAAAATAAAAGAAAAAAAAGTTGCAAAGTTTGAAAGAGTTTACAAAGATATGAAGACGAAGAAATGTCATCATCAAAAATTCAAAGGCAAAAGTTGTTAAGTTATTTATTGTATCTTTTTATTTTCTAGGTTATTTTCCATATGTATGCTTCGGGGTTTAACCAAAAATACATTGAAGTTAAGAAAGTTTTCTGGGGATGGATTCAGAGGGATGCTTAAAATGAGTGTTGCTCCAAAGAAGTGGGCAAGTGTCTATGAAGATTGTGAGTATTTAGGATTGGGGAGGTTCTTAGGAAAAATTAGACACAAATACATGCATTGTGGTCTTGGAGTAATGGAGAGGCTCAAAATGGATTGTCTTGCGCGATGTTGGTAGCTAAAGTCTTGATATGATAATAATAAAATCAGTTTTGCTTCGGGGAAAACAAAAGTCAAGTGTGTGGTATTTTGATGTGTGTTTATTTAGTTATATATTTCACACATTATATTTATATTTCATGCTAAATTTTGTGTTATTTAGAACTAAAATATGCTTAATACGCTTTGAAATGTCCAATTACAGGTAAAATGGGAGCTGGAATGCAAAAGGAGGAGAAAAGAACTAAAAAGACGCAAAAAGGATGTTGCTGACAGCTTCACCCCTCGTCAGTGTTTTAGCCATGTCTCATGACTCGAAACTCCGATTGACGAGATTCAAAATGTTTTGAAACCTAGACACAATTTCCAACGATTTTCGTGTTTTAAGAAAATGTTGATTCCCAACGAACACGCGGTGTTAATCACAAACACACCATGGTGAATGGAATCTTTGCGATTCTTGACGCTGACTTAGGGATTCAGAACTAACGGAAGTGCTCTTTAATCTTGAAGTAAAATTCGTTTTCTTTTCTTGTTTAATTGTTTGATTTATTGTTATTTTATTTAAGTTCTTCTAATCTTGCAAAATCAGTAAAAACCCCCCAATTTACTTGTTTTATTTAGTTTAGCTATTAGTAGTTATTTTATTAAATAGAATTCCGTTCTCTGTTATCGACCCAACTTACCAAGCTATTATATAATCCGACTAGGTACACTGCCTATATAGGTGCATAGTTAGTTTAATTAGTTAGGTTTATAAATTTAAAACTAATCGGTACATTTGTGCACATCATGGATCATGGTGGGTGTGGGGATGTGAGAGGCTGGGTGGGTGTATTTATATTTAAAAAAAATAGAAATGATAATGTTTCTAAAATTTTCATTTAACTTTCAATTTAAAAATCAGAAAAAAACTTTATGAAAATTTTTAGAGATAATTTTTTTATTAATGGCAATCTAATCTACACTTGAATCTACCTATCTCCCAACGGAAGTTGAACCCTCAACATCAAAGATGTAGAATAACACTTGATACCTCTAAGCTAAAGACCATTTGATTGATAATACCGAAAAAATTCTTTTAAAATTTTTATTTTAAAAAAATAAAGGATTTTTCCACAACCAAATACACCAAAATAATTACAAATGTATCTTCAATCGTTATATTCATCTTCCGTCACCATATAAAAGTTGATCGAACACCAGACTTCCACTCCTTTAAAAACACATGTAATTCATGATAAAATTCATAACTTAGGAGATGATATCTGCAGTTTTCCAATGAGTCATCCGCGCTCATAAAATCTTTGATCCGTTCCGTATACTATTTTCCCAAATTTCCCTCGAGATTAAGATTAGAACACATACGAACGTCTAGAGATACAAGGTGAGTGCAGCCGATAAGAATGACCTCGAGTCCACCATTTGTCATATTACTACCACAAAGATCCAAATGGCATAACCTGGGCATGTAATTTGCAACCGCAAGGGCATGCTTGTCATTGTGTGGCCATTGGAAAAATCTTACTAAATATTTAGCTACTAAATATTTCCTACAAACAAATTTTGTACGAAAAATCCTTCTAATATCCTACAAACCTGCAACAAAAATGCAATCCAAAAAAATTCCAACAAATTACACACGAGAGTAAATACCCTAAAGATTCTGTCGGAAAAGTATCGGTATTTTAGAAAATACCGACGGAACTTTAATTAATATTTAAAATTACAATTTCGTTGCAATTTGGTACGAAACATTATAGTGGGAATTAAAAACCTTTTGACAATTGACAACTTTTGTTTTTTTGCTTTTCCCTTCGCGCCTTCCCCCCAAAATATATAAAATGTGAAATGGGTTTTATTTCCTTTGGGCTTCCGTCGGATATTTGTAGGAAAGTTCCGACCCCATTCCTACAAAATCCAAATATTTACCCTTTCTCATTTTAACCTAGCAGGTTTTACATTTGGATGAAAAAAAAGGAACGACGATTCTCCCAATCCATGGTCGAAGTCTCCCAAAACCACCTCTAGCCAACGACGATTTGCCCTACCGCACAACTGTTGCTATAATACACCACCATCACAGCCGCTTCATGCCGGCGTTGTCTCCATTGTCGGCGTTTCTCCCCACTGTTGCTGCGACACACGGCCATTGGAGCTTCTTCACGCCGACGTTGTCTCGGTTGCCGTCACCGGTAGAGATGCACAAACCCAGGATCCGATCCGATCCGATCCAGTCAACAATCCGATCCGAATCCGGTCAAAATCTGATCCGAATCTGGTCAACAATCCGAATCCGATTTGAAACCGGTTTGATCCGGATTTTTTTAGGTTTTACTAGATATTTCGACGATTTAAGAACCGGTTTTTGTAGAATCCGGTTTGTGATCCGGGGGTAAATCCGATTTCGAGTCCGAAAAGTCAAACCCGTTTGAATCCGGTCACCGGTTTAATCCGATCCGGTTTGGTCAAAACCGGTTTTGACCGAAACCGTTTTTCGGATCGGATCGGTTTCATTTCGAGGACCGGTTTTTGTGTGCACCTCTAGTCACCGGTTACTTCCACACCACCACTTGATTTCACCTCTGTTGATTTCAGGTCAATTGATAACACCTCTAGCCACCGACGATTTGCTCCACCACACAACCATTGCTGCAGTACACCACCACAACAGCCGCCTCACGTCGGTGTTGTCTCCATTGCCGGCGTTTCCCCCACCTATTGCTACGACACACTGCTATCGGAGCCTCTTCATGTCGACACTGTCTCTATTGCCGTCTCCGTTTACTTCCAGACCACCACTTGCTTCCATCTCCGTTGATTTCAGGTCAATTGCTTGATACCACCTCCGCCCCTCACCCAACTAATTTATAAATGAGTATGTATATATTAATCAGAATTCTTATTGTATCTACTATGTATCCCTATCTTCACGATCTTATTCATACAAATTGTTTCATCTATATGTATCAATTTGTAACTATTTATCAGAATGCATCAGTAACTATTTATGTATCAGAATGTTTATATGTATCAATGTTTATATGTATCTGAATAAATCACTATGCGTGGATGTTATCTGAATGTAGCTATTTGATGTATCAATTTGTACGTGTTCATTTTCACAATCATGTATGAATCCAGTGTTGATTATTTTGTTGAATTTTTGGCATCTACATTCTATTTCTACATAAATTTCAACACAAATAGGTAATAAAACAAAAAAATGGGACAAATTAAGTTAACCACCTCATAATTTCAACACAAATTTGTTAATTTGTTAAATTCTAATGTTTGCAATAGCTTAGAACTATATATATCGGTAATGGTGCCAAATAGAGAATGGATGTACACAATGAGATTCTGAAATAAGATTTCGTTAATACTATGTCAAGAAATTCTTGTGATTGTTCATATGATATGATCATTATTATTCTATTAATCTTAATATTTTATATGATTTATCTGACCATTGTTGTTTTTATGAAACACATGGCACATTCTGATGGCGAACTGTGGAGTCATCCGTAAACCTAGTAGTCAGGGTTCTAAGGACAATTGTTGAGTGAAAAACTTTTGAGAAACACTTGAAAAAACGTTAGTACAAGATAAGGTTGCGGAATAAGTTAATCTCAAAGGATCATAAAAGCTCAATAATAATAAGAAGTTAGATTTGTTAGATAGTTAGTCGCGGAAATGTAAAGTGCGAAAAGTAAAGGAAATATAAATGACAACAAGTTATATATCAAGTAAACACTAAACTGATTCTTAACAAGGTTTGCATTCAAACACAAGTTAGTATATGAGATCAGTTAAAGTGAAGGGAGTCTCGAAGACTAGATGAGATAAGAACACGATCTTAATATTTGGAGTGAAAGTTCAGAAGGATCTTTTAGATAGATAATCGGAAGGTAAGAGATAGAAGATAAGAGATGTAGAGATATGTATTCAGAGGTGTTCAAAAGGTGTAAGTTACATGAAGATGAAGACTCTATTTATAGAGTCTCAAAAAGTTACATTGGAAATAAACAAGTATTAAACTTCTGACTTAACGTGACCATGCAAGGTTCACTGGATAAAGTAATGCATATAAGATAAGTCAGATGATGTAACTGAAATCTTCATTGCAGATAGGTAGTTGCGGATGACATCTTCAGACTGTGGTTGCGGTAGCAAAAGAGATTGCGGTAGAAAGAGCAGATTGCGGTAGGAAAAGTGGCTGCGGATCGTCGTGTTTAAGAGGGTGACTTTATGTTTCAACATTTTCCCCCAAAGTGACCTCTTCAACTTTTCTTCCTTACTTATCAAGTTTTAGAAATTTGATGAGAAGCCACCAAAACTTCCTAACTTCGCTAAGCCATTGAATTCTCCTTGTAATCTCAAACTTCACTTCTTCAGTTGTATGCTTAGATCTCTGAACCGAAGCCAGAGTCACTTCCAGTTGTTTGCGGGTCAACCGATACATTGCGGTGATGGGGATGAAGTAATTGATATCACTGTGAACTCTTTTATAAACAACTCCTAGTTGAGGGAAGTTGGTTGCACCTAGGGATCTTTCTCGATAACCTTCAGTGAAAACTGGTGTAGGTTCGAGAGCTGGGAGTTTGAATTTTTGAGCAAGCACAGTATGGATGTCCGCATCGATCTTAGTAAAGTCACACACCAATGACTTGAGAAATTCGCAAGCTTTCTCATACGCAATTATCATCTTCGGGTGCTTTTCGGCCTTGATTTGAAAGACTCTTGCAATCAGAAATACTTCTTCAGGATTCATGCAAGGAAAATCAGCTTGAGTCCTGATATAATCATCTCCTCTCCTTGTGAGTGTGTACTGAACAAAATCCGTCTTCATGAACTTCCTTACCTTATAATTTTTCACTGCTGATGGTCTGTCATTAGACCAGATGCTTTCAAAGGCAGATCCATGCTTGGCATGGAATTGGTTTAGACGTTCGAATTTGAGAGGTATCCTTTAATCATTAGGAAGGCTAAGGTCAAATGGTTAAAAAACAGGGAAGAATTTGGAGTTGGGCGAAAATGGAACATCCCAGTATCCATCGGATGGTGGTTCAACATATGTTAGGACTGGGCGATAGTCATCATCAAGTAGCCTTCAGGTGGGATTAACCCAAGAATTGATCAAGGTTTCATCAATGGTTGTATCGAAGCCGTGATCTCTCCAAATCTGTTCTGTAAATTTTGCGGCCTTCCAGTCCTTTTTCCGTTGACGAGTGGCAGGAGACTCATTGGAGTGCTCCGAATACATTGTTGGTGCCATGTTTTTGAGATGAGGAGGAGTTTCTTGGCGTGGAGGAGATTGATGTTGAAGTTCTTGTTGCGGGGGATCTTGTTGCGGTGGAGTTTGGTTTGAAGAGTAATCCGAACTTTGAAGTGGAGAGTGAACCGGAGTTGTCTGCGTGGGATACGGTTGCGGTGTTGGTTGCGGAGTCACAACCCTTGGATGGATTGGACCATAAGTTGGGATTCTTGGGAGAGATTGATGTTGTTCCCCCTTTTGAGGAAGAAACGATTTGTTGCTCCTCAAACCATTGTCTGAGGCCATCAATTTTTGAGAAGGTTTCGGTGAACTGAGATTTGATCAACTCAAAGATTTGGACATTGTTGGGAATTTCGGTGTTGAACAACAAGTTGTAAATTTCATTTGTGAATCATAGAATCTCATCAACACATGAATTTTCCGTAAGGGAATGCCTCAAGCCATTGATTGTCGACTAAAGAACCGCAATGGCAGATTCATACGAATTGTGGGTTTCATCAACAAGTTGTTTTGAATGGACTGATTGATTGGCAAGAGTAGTCTTGAGCTCATTTTTTATTGCGGTGACCTCTTGAATTAGGCGTTCAACAGTTGCCATGATTTTTTTCTGATCAACAGTGCGATTGTTGTCTAGGACTTGAATGCCCATTTCAACTTTCAAGGATATTCGTTCTGCGGCCAACCTTTCTCTGGTTTCCAACATTTCAACTCTTTCAGCCAGGGACTGCGGTCCAACCACATCAGGGTGTTACAGTTGGTTGATGGTGACTGCGGCCAGAATTTGGTCAACTTTAGAATGATGACTTAGAAATTCTTTCCTTGACACAACCAGTTTCTTCTTCTTGGCTTTAGGCTTTGAGGTGGAGTGTTGGAATCCACTGGATTCTTCTTCATCAAACACCATCATAAATTCATCTGAATTGGGGGTTGCTGAACATCTTCAAGATCAAGGACATCAACTGGAGGTGTGTCTCCATGTAGAGATGAAACATATACACTTACTGTATCTGAGTGGTGATATAGGGTTTGAGCAGTTGAGCCTGCGGTAGCTCGAACGACTACCGGAGTCTGTTGAGAGACTGCGGTATGAGTTGGGTCATGCATTTGGCTAGGAATTGGGTTAAGTTTGAGTTTTTTTCTTCTGAATAGTTGTCTAGAAGTTGAAGACTCTTGTTGAAGTTCATCAGCAACGTCCATGTGTGGTTCAATCACCACAGCAGAAGAGCCTGCGGTCTTGGATTTTCTTTTCTTGGAAGGGGTAGCACCCTTCTTCACAATGTTTACTGGATGCTTCATTGTTACCGCAATAGATTTCACTCTCTTGGTTTTGGGTTGTACTGACGTGTCTACGGTAGGAGGGACATGGGTTGCGGTAGGGGTTATGATAGAGTGACTAGGATGAGGCGAGGAAGAATGGTATGGGTCAATACGATACGTAGCCTCAATGTGGTTTGTGACTTCAAGAGTGTTGAGTCCAATAGACTCCAAAATGTGTAAAGGTAATCTCCTAAGGGGTCCACACATAGATTAATATTTAGAGGCAGTGTACCTTTTAAGATCGCGAGTGACAAAAAGACTTGAATCATCTCTCATGTCGAGCTTGGCTTGCTTGTGTAGATCAAGAATGCAGAGCGACCAGAAACGAGCAAATGTGAGCTCGGTTGCACCTTCTTTAGGAGACTCTTTGGGGATATATTGAAGAAAATCATCCCAAAGTTTTTGACCATAATTGACTGGATTCCCAGTGAATATGCTCCAAACCAATTCCAAAAGCTTGATACCCATGTTATTGGTACCGCCTGTTCTGTCGGAAAGGCTAAGTGGCACACAAACTGCCACATCGCCGAGAGCTGGTTCTTTTTGAATTCTTCGATTCCTCTTAACTTCTTCTGATAACCCATCTCTTGAAGGTTGTGAGATGTCCAGAAAGCAGTGAATGCACATTTGAATAGGGTTGGTAATGGAACAACTTCAGTGAAGGCGTTGAATGGTCCAAATAGTGGGTGTTTTGAGAGAAACTGGATCATTAGCATGATAGCATCATTGTAGGAGGGATGATCGGAATATATGGCTCTATAATTGCTCGAGGCAATGGAAGGGGATTGATCTTTGATTGTGGATTCAGAGCTGGTGGGTCGAGCAGACCCAGAGGCCTTCGACTGCTTCTTTGAGATGCTTGATTTCACCATTGTTGCATGAAAAGTTTTAAGAACTTGCAAGAAAACTGTTTGAGCAAGAGGGAAGAAGATGAAGAACGTCGTTTAGGGATTCAGAATGCGTAAAGCATTCTTGGGAAGAAAAGGGGGTTTTATACCTCCGGATTTCAAATTTTATTCGAATAAACTTATTTACAGCTGTTAATGGTAAAAACCCTTGGGTTTTAACCATTATCAGCCACAAGTAAAATCAAATCAAAAAGAAAAGTTTTACTAGAAAATCGTGGCATTTAATGACTGTCAGACCCATGATCACACGTTTGAGAAATTTGTGGTAAGTGGGGTTTATCCATTGTAAAAAGGTAGAAGTTGAAACGAATTAGACAGTTTGGAGGCTATGAGATGTGATAGACTAAGAAAAGAGATTTCTTAAAAGATTTCTTTTATGGAAAAAACAATTTATTTGTCATTTAACCTAAAATAGGTCTGACACAGAAAGGTGATTTTGAATAAAACTGAAACGTTGTATGCTACAAAATGAATGTTTTTATAAGAAATTTTTATTTAATGATGATAATTAAATAGCACACAAAGTCATCATGGAATTTATGTGTAACACCCAATTTTTCAAACAATTTTTCATTTCAAAACATACTTTCTACCACATAAAAATCACAAAATCATAATAAATCTCTGTATCATCACAAAACATGTCCCAAGATCTCATATAAATAAGTCCTCTCTCGTGTGTACGAATCATGCCGGCGCCTTCTCGCGATCCTCACTAGTACCTGAAACACATCACACAACAACTGTAAGCATAAAAGCTTAGTGAGTTCCCCAATATACCACATACAACACATACGCCACTCGAGGCTACAATACGAACCTCCGGTCCGATGTGTCTCAGCGGGACCCTCCAGTCCCGTAGCTCGTTGGACCCTCTGGTCCGGTCATAGCTCGTTGGACCCTTCGGTCCGGTCTGTATCGTTGGACCCTTCGGTCCGGTCTATATCGTTGGACCCTTCGATCCGGTCTATACAATGCACATAATCTCATACATACACATAGCATACAAGACCCTCTGGTCTACACATAAATACCACTCTAGGTAATGTATAGTGAGAAGACTCACCTCGGATGTCTCGGATAATATCCCGCCTGTGTATATACTGATTTAGCCTCTGCCTATACACATAACATAATCATCTCAATCAATCACGGCTCTCTAGGCTAGACTAGACTCTCACATGTCCTCTAAGAAGGCTAAAAGGCTATTTTACCCTTCACACAGTCCACAAGTTCCATTGTTGACCAAACCCTAAAAGTCAACAAAAGTCAACGGTCAACTCTTGACCAGACACGCCGAGTGCACAAATGTGACTCGGCGAGTTCAGTCGTGAACTCGAGTCCTCTATTCCCCCTCTGACTCACTGAGTCATTCCCCCAACTCGGCAAGTCACTCACTGAGTGATTCATGGGAAACCCTAACCCTACTCGCCGAGTCTTCCCTTGGACTCGGTGAGTTCATGTCATGCACAAACTCAGATGACCTCCTGAGGTCAGATCTGTTCCTTAGAACCATAGATCTGACCTTCCCAAGCCTGATAATCACGTAAAGCTTGGATCTTGACTCTCATGTGACGTCTAGGAGGCTTTACTTGGTGATTTAGCCCCAAACACAACAACCTAAGCTCATTGCCTCCATAGTTCAACATAAAGCAAGCTGGAATAAGCTCTTTAGACCACTATGGGTCCAGATCCGAAGTCTCAAAATGAATAGGGGCCATATTCTCACAACTCCTTCCAATAAAAGACATAAAAACTCTACATCTATGGGTTCCTTCAACAAAACAGATAAAGGGGCGACATAATACCTCAAAGATGAAGTCTTTTGCTCGAAATCCCCAGATGCACAACCTCCTTGGTCTCCTCCAAGCTGAATTCACCTCCTTCTTGCAAGAATCAATCACAAAGATCAAGAAATGGCTCCTTTCCTCTCACAAACGCTCTAGCTCTTTTAGGGTTTCTCTCTGGGGTTTGGTAGCCGCAAGTGACGGCCCTAAGGGCCTTTAAATAGGTCCCAAACCCAAGAAATTAGGGTTTCATTAAACAGCGTGGACTCGCCGAGTCCAGTCATTAATCCAGTCTAACAATGCGCGGCTCTACTCGGCGAGTCTAAGCGCCTACTCGCCGAGTCCCTCTCCAAAACTCAAAAATAATTAGATAAATACAGTACCTGGAAATCCGGATGTTACATTATGAAGTGATCGTGGGTTCATTTATTGTAATTGTTGATGGATTCTGATGAATGCGGTGGAGAGCAGTGTGACTACGGTAGTGGAAGTTGAAAGGAACACTTAATAAAAGGTTAGAAATAACAGAATTTAAAGACCCAAAGAATATAAATATTATATATGGTTGCGGCATACAAGGTATACTGAAAAGATATATGATAAGTATATTATTCTAGGACCACATCGGAGACCAGAAGTGGTCTGCGGTACCTATCAATTCAAAAAGAATTGCGGGTCTGGATTCATCATTCCTAGCATTTCCAGAAAATTATTCAACTTTGTAGCATCAAGTGCCTTGGTAAAAACATCAACAATATTTTCGTGAGTGGGAACAAAAATTAGTTCGATGTTACCTTTGAGAATGTGATCTTTGATGAAGTGGTACCGGAGTTCAATGTGTTTCGTCTTCGAGTGGTGAATAGGATTGTGAAAAATCGCTATAGCACTCTCTGAATCACAGTAAATTGGTATCCGCAGCATTCTGTATCCGCAGTCCATGAGCTGAGTTTTCATCCACAGGATTTGGGAACAGCAGCTGGCTGCGACCACATATTTTGCCTCTGCGGTAGATAATGAGACACAATTCTGCTTCCTTGAAGGCCAGCTGACTACATTTCCTCCTAGAAATTGACAACCACCGGAAGTACTCTTTCTGTTTAATCTGCATCCGGCATGATCCGCATCCGTGAAGGCTTGAAGGCTGAAGTCATTTCCTGCGGGGTACCAGAGACCTAACGCTTTACTTCCTTTTAAGTATCTGAGAATTTGCTTGACTGCGGTCACGTGAGATAGTTTAGGATCCGCTTGGTACCTAGCACATAAGCCTATTGCAAAGATAATATTCGGTCTGCTTGCGGTGAGGTACATTAATGACCTATTAATTCCATGATAAGTTTTATGGTCAACTGATTCTCCAGTAGGATCAGCTGAAATCTTGTATCCGAAAGCCATCGGGACCTTGGCTGAGGAACAATTGTCCATTGAGAATTTCTTCAGCAGCTCAGAGGTATATTTCTCTTGATGAATGAATATCCCTTGAGGGACTTGTTTGACTTGAAGTCCTAGAAAGAAATTAATCTCTCTATTCATGCTCATTTGGAAATTACTAGTCATGAGCTTTTTAATGCCATTTACCATACCCTGATTTGTGGATCCAAAGATGATATCATCCACATATATTTGGACGAGCATCAAGTGATTACCATTTGCTCTTCTAAATAATGTAGGATAAATCATACCTCTTTTGTATCCAGACGTGACAAGAAACTCAGAAAGAGTCTCATACCATGCCCTTGGAGCTTGCTTCAGATCGTAGACTGCTTTTTCAAGCTTGAAGCAGTGATTTGGAAATTCTTGACTCTCAAAGCCTGGAGGTTGTTGCAAGTAAACTTCTTCCTTTAGTTCACCATTTAGGAAGGCACTTTTTATATCCATTTGATGTACTTTTATGTTCTTGTGTGCCGCATACGCTAAGAAGATGCGTATTGCTTCCTGTCTGGCTTCAGGGGCATATGTTTCATCGTAGTCAACACCTTCCAGTTGACTGCAACCCTTAGCAACTAGCCTTGCTTTGTTTCTTACAACCGCACTGGATTCATCAAGCTTGTTTTTATATACACATCTTGTTCCAATAATTGTGTGGCTATTTGGTTTTGGTACAAGTTTCCAAACTTTATTCCTCTCAATTTCTGCTAACTCCTTTTACATTGCAGTGATCCAGTCGGGTTCCATGAGTGCTTCCTTTATGGTTTGAGGCTCGACTGAGGACATGAAGGTAGCATAGTGGCAGTGGTCCGTTAAATCACTACAGGATCGTGTTTGTATGCCTGCAGATGGGTTTCCAATGATTTGACTCGGTGGATGATCCTTCGTCCAGATGTGAAGACGAGTTTGTTGGTGATCAGCAGCTGCTGTGGAAGGAATATCTTCAACGTCAGAGGACTCTGCGGTTGGAGAAGTTAGTTCCCCCTCGACTTGTGAGCAACCCGCAGAAGTGTCTTGGACTGTAGGATTTTGATAAGCATTTGATTGAGGTTCTCTCTGAACTGCGGATGAGAGTTCCCCCAGAACCAAGGATGGTTCCCCCTAGATTGATGAGTGAGTGATAATCCTCGGATATGTTCTCGTGTCTATGTTCTCTATTTCTCCATCGTCAGAGTCTGAAGAGACATTTAATTGAGTTGTGACTTTGTGGGTAGATACTGGAGCTGCATCTTCAATCACTAGAACCTCGATGGTTATCACTTGAACTGGAATTGAACTTTCCCCCTCAACCGGCAAGGTGGAAGTATCGTGCAACAATTCTTCGGATAAGGTTGGACCAGATACTTCAACATGTTGTTGTTGAGCTACCGGAGGCACACGAATTTCAGAGAGATGAGTCGTCTCTGCGGGGTCAAAGAGATCATCATAGTTGATTTCAACTATGTTTAAGGGACCCGAAGAGGCTGGGATATCACTTTCCAGTATAGCTTTAATTTCATTTGATGGAGCAGTGTTGCGGACGTAATAGTCATCAAATTTGACATCGAAGCTTTCGACTATCAGTCTCGTATGTCTAATGAGAACCATGTAGGCTACCTTATTGGTTGATTAGCCAAGAAAAATGCCTTCATCTGATTTCGGTGCAAATTTGTTAAGATGATCATTGTTGTTGATCACAAAACATCTGCACCCAGATATATGGAAGAATCTGACATTCGGTTTGAGATTGTTGAGGCCCTCATATGGAGTTTTGTTGAGACGCTTGCAAATGATGCTTCGGTTTTGAACAAAGCACAAAGTTGCCACTGCTGCGGCCCAGAACTATAGAGGAAGATTTGCAAAGTTTAACACAGACTTGGATGCTTCGAACAGAGTACGATTTCTTCACTTTACTACTCCATTTTGTTGCGGTGTGTAGGGAGCTAAAAAGTTGTGACTGATGCCTTTGGAAACCAAAAAAATATTCAAGAGATAATTAGTGAATTTGGTTCCATTGTCACTTCTAATTCTTCGGACTGGTAACTTGAATTGGAGCTCAGTTTCTTTGATAAAGTTGATCAGAGTCTGCAGTTTTTCGAATTTGAGCCTTAAGAAGAAGACCCTTGTGAAAGGAGTGAAGTCATCAACTATAACCAATATATATTTTTTGTGATGGAGACTGGCTACGGTAGATGGACCACGGAGATCAATATGAAGTAACTCTAATGGTTCAGAAATTGAAGAATCAATAACCAGTGGATGGCTTCCCTTCGTTTGATTTCCACCTTTACAAGTTGGGCAAAGTGTATCATTGTTGTACTTTAGAATGGGGAGACCACGAATGAGTTCTTTAGTGACCATGTTGTTGATATACCGAAAGTTTAGATGAGCTAGCTTGCTGTGCCATAACCAACTAACTTTGGATACTGCTTTGGACAGAAAGCACAACTGCGGTTTGCCAATGATCATTGAAATATCCAAAGGACACATTGTCCCTTCGGACTTGGATTTGATCAAGCAGGCGATTCTATCACTTTTCATGATGTAGAAGTATTCATTATCAAATTCAACCCGATGACCAGCTTTGCATAGTTTTCCTACACTGATGAGATTATGCTTGAGGCCTTCCACGTAAGCAACCTTTTGAATTGAGAAATTTCCTGTTGTTGACACACCATAACCCCTGATGATTCCATTCGTATTGTTGCCGAATGTGACGTGTCCACCGTTACAGATAGGCCTGAAGTCCCGAAGGTATTCTAACCTTCCGGTCATGTGCAAGGAGCAGGCACTATCAATTAACCACCCCTATTCTTGCTCCTCCTTGCACATTACATGCATAATTAAACGGTTAGTTTGGGCACCCAAATAAGTTTGGATCCTGGGGTTACATGTGAAATTTTCTGTCTAGGTGAATGCACGTGAGTTGTAGTGACAGGTTTTGTGTCAACTTTTAGACCTAGTCCTGGGTGTTTTGAGACTTTGGGAGTGTTACGAGGTTGGACTAGACGTGAATCTTTCAGATGATAAAATCCAAAGGAAATATTTTTCTCATTCATCCAGACACCGTACTTGGTCAACGGTCCGGAGGGTGTAGTGAGAGTCTTGTGACCGGTCCGTGGGAGGGTTCTGACTGCGGTGCCTTTGGAATTTGAAAAAGTCTGGGCTCGTGTATTACTCCTAGGTTTAGTCCTTTTGACAGATTGATGTGACTTTAAAGAAGCAGGAGTTGGTAAAATCCCTTTCCATTTTGGATCGTCCAAGGAATATTTTTGAAAAGAATACCTTTGAAAAGTCTTGACTTTCTTTTGGGATTTTACAGGAGTGTTTGAAAGGGTTTTTGTTACTGAACAATCCCTTTTGTCTGATTCCTTGACTGCATTGTTTTTTGAAAGATTTTTTGTAGCAGTGGGTTTTTCAAAATTCTATTGATTTGAACTTTTGGCTTGTTTGAAAGTTTTGTTTTTGAAATAAGTATCCCGCTTTTTACCTCTTGAGTTCCTCTTTGAAAGCCAATTTTGCTTGAGTTTTTGGAGAACCGCTGTCAGAAATGTTCAACTGCGGTTTCCTGGAAACCTTTGATTGTTTTAGAAAACGAGGAGTTGAGTCATCTGAACTAGACGATTCAGGACTTTGTGAACATTGACCATATTCGAAATTTTCAATTGGTAATTCATGAAAAATGGGTTGGATCATCACTGTGCTTTTGACTGCGGTCT
Source organism: Lactuca virosa (assembly GCF_052849685.1). Classification (NCBI taxonomy): domain Eukaryota; kingdom Viridiplantae; phylum Streptophyta; class Magnoliopsida; order Asterales; family Asteraceae; genus Lactuca; species Lactuca virosa. Next base: position 299,584,109 of record NC_136433.1, on the reverse strand, counting down.
GCGGCAAGGATGACAGGACTACCGCAGCGTAAGTCAAGGGTGGTTTATTATTGGGACACTTTATGGAGGGCAAAGGTGAACAGTTGACTAATAAGTCTAGTCCTTCCATAACAATTTCTTCATCTACATCCGAAGATCACTGAGTATTGGGACAATCTGTGTTAACGACGGGTAATTGATTAGAGGTTTTAGGAAGAATTTCCTCAATAACACAATTGTTACTCAATTCATGACGTCTATCGAAAGTGACATCTAATGTCTTCGGGAAATTTCTTGTCATTGACAGGGTAATGAAATTCACAATCAGGAGGGACATATGGACGTTCAGCATTGAACCGAGGAGTGCTATATTCTTTTCAAGTCTAATGCTTTGTTGTAGTCTGAAAGGACGGCATCGCATGAGTCATTAAGTTTTTCTAAATATGGTTCACAATCATGCATGTTGAAATTATTAGAGTGGATCATGATTTTTACCTGTTCGATGATGGTGAGGCTGCCATCTTTGGCCATGTAGCAGTAGTTTCTTTCCAGCTTTATTGATCCGTCTTCATCCGCAGTTGCGACCATTCATATTTTTCCTTTCATCTTGTTGTCAGCTTCTTCATCTTCATCTCCGGATGACCATACTTGATGATCTCTCTTTACTTGGGCAACATACCCCCTTCCTTTTTATTTTTCCTCCATTTCATGGGACATTCTTAGGTAGAATGCCTTGTCATTGACTACGTTCGCCTTACAGTCTTTGGCAAAGTGATTCTCCTTGTTGCATATGTGACAAATGATGACTTCAGTCTTTTCTTCGGATAAGGTACCAGAGTCAGATGGTTTGTTGGACTACGGTACTTCTTTTGTGTGGTGTGCATTATATGGTTGCGGTGGATGGTGAGGATTTCAGGGATATCTTGTGTGGTTGTTTTGAGGATTGAAGTTCCGGTTGAAAGGTGGTTTAGTAAACTTTGATTCTTCGGAAATAAAGATGGTGGTAGCCTGTTGAATTGTTGGCTAACCAAGGCAATGGCATTTTGGAATTCCTCTTCATCATCATATTCCACATCTGCTTCATATGACTGCGGTAAGTTGTCATATGAAAGTGGGTAGGATGTTTCAGCAGGATATGAGTATTGTGGGGTTTTGGTTTGTGGGGCTTGAGCTATTAGGGCAAGTGGACCACCGAGATCAACACAGTCTTTTAGCACTGTTGATTCTTGTGCCTGGAGTTCTCCATACAGCTTGAACAATGACAAAGTATGAATCTTTCTATCACCTTGCACAATCATCTTTGCAGTAGACAAATGTCTTCCCAAACCCTTGAGAAATTGAAGGTTTGTTTCATGGTTACTTCGGACTGTACCAGCATTTGACAATTTAGTGATGATGAGATTGAAACATTTGAATGAATCATCAAGGCTTTCTCCGGGAAGAGCTTTGAAGTTGTTAAACTCATTTAGGGCAGTGGTGAGTTTCTTATCTTGTGCCTGTTCTGACCCTTGATAGAGATTCTTCAGCACATCCCAGATTTCTTTCGCCAATTTGCAGTTGATGATAATGTCGAAGTTGTTAGGAGCAACATCACAGGAAATTTCGTAGAAAGCGATGGCATCATTTTCCATTTTGTCTACATCGTCTTTGGTTGGTCGATTCATTTCTCCTTGACCACCACCTAGTTGAACTTGAGCACCGTCAGCTTGAACCGGAGTAAGAATAGGGACATAAGGTCCTTCTACCAAGGATCTCCATACATCTCTTCCAAGTCTTTTTAGATACCTCTCTATCCTTTGTGACCAGTGATGATATTCATTTGCCACAAGTATTAGAGCTCTGTTCGAACCTCCAACATTGTTGGAAACAATTAGTGATAAAGCTTGTGCCATATTTCCTTTCTTTTTTTTTTTTTTTTTTTTTGAGAAAGATGAGCTTCAGTGGTATAGAAGGCTTTTCAAAATCAAAGTTTTGTTTAAAAAGCAACCACTTTGGCTCTGATACCAATTGTTGAGAGAAAAACTTTTGAGAAACACTTGAACAAACGTTAGTACGAGATAAGGTTGCGGAATAAGTTAATCTCAAAGGATCATAAAATCTCAATAATAATAAGAAGTTAGATTTGTTAGATAGTTAGTCGCAGAAATGTAAAGTGCAAAAAGTAAAGGAAATATAAATTACAACAAGTTATATATCAAGTAAACACTAAACTGGTTCTTAACAAGGTTTGCATTCAAACACAAGTTAGTATATGAGATCAGTTCAAGTGAAAGGAGTATCGAAGACTAGATGAGATAAGAACACGATCTTAATATTTGGAGTGAAAGTTCAGAAAGATCTTTTAGATAGATAATCGGATGGTAAGAGATAGAAGATAAGAGATGTAGAGATATGTATTCAGAGGTGTTCAAAAGGTGTAAGTTACATGAAGATGAAGACTCTATTTATAGAGTCTCAAAAAGTTACATTGGAAATAAACAGGTATGAAACTTCTGACTTAACGTGACCATGCAAGGTTCACTGGATAAAGTAATGCATATAAGACAAGTCAGATGATGCAAATGAAATCTTCATTGCGGATAGGTAGTTGCGAATGACATCTTCAGACTGCGGTTGCGGTAGAAAAAAAGATTGCGGTAGAAAGAGCATATTGTGGTAGGAGAAGTGGCTACGAATTGTCATGTTTAATAGGGTCACTTTATGTTTCAACAACAATCATGCATCATCATCAGGAGATAGTCAACAGTGTTCTGGGGGCAAACAGACATCACATGATTACACTTCTCATCGTGCATACCGTAGACATGCACCATACGAGTCTGATCCTAGCTGTGGAGATGCCGGAGCTCCATCACATGAGTCCACTCCTATTAGTTGTGGAGGCTCAGGATCTACATTACATGAGTTGCCTCCTATTTGTCGTGGAGGCACTAGACTGGAGGTACATGATTCTCCTCCTACTAGTCATGGGGGCGGTAGAGCTATATTTAATGGAGGTGGCATACGTATATCGCATGACTTCATTCGTACTATTCCCAGACATAGTACAGTGACATCGTCGGCTGATGTTGATATTAGGAGGTTAGTCGTTGGGGATCACGTAGATCATGTTCATGTAGATCCAATGGGTGGTTATCGTGGGCTATTACAACATATGAACCAAGATGGGGGACTTTACAATGATGGGGATATCAATGAAGGGGATGGTCATGCTACGCCACACGGTTCGAATAACAGAGATGTAGACGTACCTGCTTATGGTACCTATCAGATGACATTTATCACTTGCATTGGGAAAAAGTATGTCTTAGTTTGTTTAAGGTTTAAAATTAAATTTATGCTGAATTTTTATGTTATATTTATACTTACCGGTCTATTTCAATATTGTAGGTTTGGGAGATCTTATGTGGTGCAGGAAATTAGGCGGCTGATAGATCAATATATAAATGGTCCTTGGATAAGTTTCGAAGAAATACCCAAAGAAGTGATCGAACAAATTAGGGTGAAATTCAAGGTATTATATTAAGTTGAGTATTTTCAATTTAAACATGGATTAATTATTTGTATATCTTATCATAATTCATCTTAAATTTACATTTTTAACTTATGGTTTTTTTATTTTTATAGACAAACTTTAAGTTTGTCATTCAGGAGCGACACAGAGACATCATGAATACGTATAGGGAAAGATCAACAAAGATGGCCATAGCTGCCAAAAATGATATCTCAATGGAAGGGATTGCCTTTGATATCATGCTGGATTTTGTACCTCGCGGGATGCAATCTCAGAGGTGGGAGGATTTGTGCACGGTAAGCGGGTTAATACATTTTTGTTATTGTTTATTTATTTTTATATTATTATACCTATAATACTCTTTAAAGGAATGGAACACGAATGCGTGGCTGAAAAGATCTGTAAGCGAGAAGAGTAACCGCAATACCACCAATAGTGGTGGGAACATATCGAGACATATTGTGGGCAATATTAGTTATGATGAGCACCGAATTAGACTAGTAAGTATTCATATTCATATAAATTTTTGTAATATCTTTTTAGTTTAACAGAAATTACATCATGTATACTTGTAGACAACAGATTTGGGACGGCCACCCACATTTTTGGAGTTGTTCTTGTTTACTCATCTAGATAAAGCTTCAAAGAAGAAGTATTTTGACGGAGATGTTGAGGGAAAGAAGTTATGTACCGAGAGAGCAAGGCAAGAATATGTAAGATATCTTTACCATTTTTAACTTTTTTTGTCCTAACTATTAGTCTAATAACAATTGTGTTTTATTTTCTTGTAGGAGGCGTACTCTCGAGCCTTTCTTGAGAAGTATGGGGATGATTTGCGTGATCACCCGATCGATGATGCTGAACTGTGTGCAAAAACCCAAAGGGAGATAAGTGGTGCATCGAGGAGCAGTTATATCTATGGGATTGGATCGTTGGATATAGACTTTTTGTTCAGTGGGAAATCATCTGGTGCTGCGGGTGTGTGTCATCCTCTTGCGATTCTCAACAAGAGATATATTTACTTAATAAATAGATTCTCTCTATTATAGATAAAGAAAGTACATAACTATAATGAAACACTTTGTGACCCATGAAAAGAGTCCCTAATATATTTACTTAAAAACAGCCATAAAACTTACATGAAGTGTGTCACGAAAACAGTCCCTAATAAGCCAATAAATTTACACAAAGTATTATGCTGCAATTATGAATGAAAAATGAAGTATGTTGCTATTATGAATGAAAAAAATTGTAACAACCCAATTTTCAGGAAAATTTTAAACTTTTAATTTCATAAACATCATCCATAAGAAGTACAAAAATCCCATTACATATCCATATTATTTTAGAATTCAGAGTACAAAAAGCTAAATGCGAAAACACTGGAGAATGCACGCAACGCCATCAAGCCGAGCCCTTGCCCTTATCAATGGAAGTACCTGAAACATTCAATAAAATTGTAAACACAAGCTTAGTGAGTTTCCTAAATACACAAATCATATAATCACATAATGCCATGCACACACATATACATACAAGTTTGCTGTGGACTCCCTCCATGGTCTTCATTGGAATGCCATGGGCTACCCCCATGGTCTTGTATCCCCGTGCCATGGTCTCCTCCCATGGTCTTACCAAGTGCCATGGGCTCCCCCATGGTCTGCACATAAGTCCACATATAATTGTACTAACAAACATTTACATATTCCCATGCAAAACATTTCATAATTAGTAATGGGCCGGCCTTGGTGCCTTCGACCCATGAGTGTGGTGAGAAGACTCCCCTCAATACTGAACGGTAGCTGACTAGGTCCCGGCTCCGAATATCAGCTCTACTCGACCCCTAAACAGAAGCAACTCCTTAAATACAACTCCAAATGCCCTATAACCCCTTAAAAGTCAAACTTGGTCAAGGACTAAAGTTAAAGGTCAAAGTCAACGGTCCGAGTTGACCCAACTCGCCGAGTTGTCCTTCAACTCGTCGAGTTTCTCAATGAATTGAACAGATCGGGAAAACTCACATCAACTCACCGGGTTCTCCTAATGAACTCGCCAAGTTGACCAGGAATCAAATAGTTTAATGCCTTTAAGCTGTTTCCATCGAATCTAGAAGCTTCAATTCTCAAATCTCCTCTAAAATGATGTCTAGAAGGGTAAAGTTTCCAACATTACCCTTAAGAACCTCCACAGTGAACCCAAACCCAAATCCTTGACTTAATAGAGTGAGTCTTAACCCATTAAGCCCTTAAATTCCCAAAACATAGTCCCTAAACACAGATCTGGAATCCCAAGGCTGGAGTATCACGTAAAGTTTCCAACTTTACGTCCATGCATGCAAGAAAGGAACCATAGGGCCCAAAATGGCTTAATATAGGACTTAATGCATGGATGGACTTAGGACCTAGCAAAGCTTGCAACTTTATGCCAAGAGATGACATGAAAGGGTTAGATCTAACATAATAATCCCTGGAACCCTTAGCCTTTTGGACAACCCAACCATACACCCAAAAATCAAGCTAAAACATCCAACGAAGAGATCTAGAAGATAACAACACAAGGTATCAACTTTATACCTCAAAAGAACTGCAACAAATGGAGAGTTTCTGGATCCACAACCTTCCTTCCAAACTAAGCTCCTTCAATCTTCAAAATCCTTCCAAAGAATACCAAAAACCAACTCTCCAAGCACACCACAAGCTCACACATTCAACCTTGGAGGATAATACACGAAATTAGGGTTTTCTGGACAAGGAGGCTGGTAAAGAGGCCAACAAAGAGATTTAAGGTCTTTAAATAGGGTGTAAAACCCTAAAATTAGGGTTTTCTTCATAGCCACCAACTCGCCGAGTTGGGACACCCCGACATGCCGAGTTGGACCAAAAATGTCCGCGGCTAACAACCCCCTCGACACGACGAGTTGGAGCTTCTAACTCGTCGAGTCCCCACAGAAAATACAATAAATTAGGGAATTTAGCTAATACCAGATCTAACCATTACAAATCTCCCCCACTTGAATCAGACTTCGTCCTCGAAGTTCGCTGCATCAAACAATCCTGGGCAATGCTCTCTCATCTCCTCCTCGGTCTCCCACATCCATTCTGAGCCCTTCCGATGCTGTCACTGCACCTTCACTAACTCCACTTCCTTGTTCTGCATGGGCTTTTGTTTTTCTGTCAAAAATCACAATGGGCTTCTCAACATAATTTAGGCTCCCATCCACCTGAATATCATCCAAAGAAATGATTGTGGCCTCCTCCGCAACACACTTCCTAAGCTGAGACACATGGAAGGTGTTGTGGATCTGACTGAGCTCATCCAGTAGATCCAACCAATAAGAAACCTTGCCAATACGGGCATAAATACTGAACGAACCAATGAATCGGGGCCCCAGCTTGCCCCTCTTCCGAAACCGACTAACACCCTTCCATGGAGACACCTTCAACAAAACAAAATCCCCCACTTAAAACTCGAGATCTGAACGACGCCGGTCAGCATAACTTTTATGACGGCTCTATGCAACTCGCAACCTATCACACACCTGCTATATCAACTCGGTGGTCTTAAGCACCACTTCGGTGCTTCTATAACCCGATGCCCTACCTCCCCCCAACAAACTAGAGTTCTACACCTCCGACCATACAACATCTCAAATGGGGGTCGGTCAATACTAGCATGATAACTATTGTTATATGAGAACTCTGCTAATGGAAGGTAAGTATCCCAAATCCCCCCCCCCCCCCCCCAAATCCAATACACATGCCCGAAGCATATCCTCGAGTGTCTGGATCGTCCGCTCGCTCTGACCATCGGTCTAGGGGTGGTAAACAGTGCTGAAATGCAATTGAGTACCCAACTCCTCATGAAACTTCCTGTGAGAACAAGATCTTTGCTCAGGGACAAGGTTTGAGAACTCAAACCTTGAGTGAATGCTTGAGATCAATGTCTGCTTAATAATGGATGTTCAAGTCGAGACTGGAAAGACCAGTCAAGTCTTAGATAATCGATTCAACAAATGATCAAGATATTAATTGAGAATAAGTAAATAGTAATCAAGGTAAAGTTAATAAATGAGGAACAAGAAGAATGTTTTTAATGTGATAAGAGTATATGCCAAAAGTGAGAGAAAGATCCGTTGTTGACTTGTATTGAATGCTCCTATACAAAGGAGAGAATGTTACATCGAATTAACCCAAGTGTTTACATAGGACCGGACAAAAGATACAAGTCTGACATTCTGATTGTCCTAAATCAACTTTAGACTAAGTCATATGAAACGTTACATCAAAATACAAGACAAAAGTAATAAATGCATAAGAGACAAAATAACTTCATTCCGGACAAGCAATGTTCCGGAGATGAAAGTCAGGTCCGGATCAACATGCATTCCAGAATCAAGGATCTACTCTGGAATGCATTCCTCTTCAAAATACTACACTCCTTATCTTCAGCTCCGGACAGGTTCCGGATCACATCTTCCTTCGGAACCAACAGCCTCCGGAATATGTACTTAGGATTGCTAGAGGTTCACTTTCAGGTTCCAACAATCTCCCCCTAAGTGAACTTAGCAATCCATCGAGCTTAGTTCATTTCTTCCTTGATGAAGGTGTATGCTCGGAACAACCATTCTCGCACTGCAATGTACCAAGTCAGTTGACTTACAAACTTTGCCTTAACCTGTTCCGGAGCATCAGACTTGGACGCCCGGGATATGAACTTCTGCAGAGCTTTGGTAGGAACCAGGTGTTTGTCAAGGACTCGGAAGAAGTCCTTCTTGTTTGTTCTTCTGGTGGTGTAGACAAACCCTAGAACCGGTTCTTCGATTGGACCATCTGCAAGAATTTCAGCTTCCGGAAGAACAAAGTCTATTTTGGCAACAAATTGTTCGGTTCCGTAGAGGTGAGCGAGTTCGTAATCACATCGGCAGAACTCAGCAACATAGTCTTTGAGAAAGCTGAGAGCTGCGTGATAGGCACCCATACTGATGTCATCCTTTTGATTTTCTCTGAAGTACGCAGCAAGAGTAAGGATGTCGTTCGGATTCATAGAAGGAAAATCCGCATCAGTAACAGTCTTTGGAGTTGGTTTGTTCCGGAGAAGATGGAAACGGAACAGAGGACAGTTCAGCTCAAATTTTACCAAGATTTTTCTTCCGAAGCCATGAACCTTAGTGATCCTCTTTCTTTTCCATACTTCCTTGAAAGGTTAAGCATTATTTTCGTAAAAGGTTTTGAGCCTTTCACGTTCGGTCCGGATGATCATTTCCGGATCATCGGTTGGGTGGAGCGGAGCAAACTTCGTGTAGAATTTGCTAAAAGGAGAGAGAGGAAGATCCAGTTGATCAGCATCATTTGAGGGAAGTTCATAGAAGAAAGCTGGGATGATTTCCTTTGCTTGAAGTATGCCTTAACGGCAAAGAGGAGAACTACCACGCATCAGATCAGGATGATCTTTTAAGGCTTGAATCCGGATGCTGTCCTCTAGTGCCTTTTGAATTTCTTCCTCAGACCATCCAAATTTTAGTTTGAGGGGAGGTCCGGAGTGAAAGGCTTGAGGTTCGGAAGTCATCGGTTTCTTCCCTTTGTCTCTCTGAAGAGCATCAATAACCATCTTCATGCTCTCGTCAATGACGAATTCCGGAGTAGGAGTTGGAAGTGGTTCTTCCGGAATTTCATCTGGAGTACGGAGAGGAGAGCCTTGATCAATTGTGGCTATTTTTGGTTCCGGAATGGGAGCAGGAGGTATCATGGAGGGAGTGGCTAGGAAGGCTTGAGCGGTAAGGAAGGATTTTGCCTTAGCCATTTTAACGGCCATTTCAAAAGCATCCGGAAGAGAGGATGACCATGAGATGGCGGACGAGATCCTCTTCTGTTCTTCTGATAATACTTTCGGAGCAGTCAGCTTTGGGGCTTGAAGGCCAAGAATCCCTTTGGGAGCTTCATCCGGAATGTAAATATCATAGTCTTCATCTCCTTCATTTCCTTCAGTAATACCCAGGACTCTGGAGACAAATTGGACATCTTCTTTGGAATCGAGGTCCTCATCCCGGAGTGAGAATCCCGAGGCTGGCTTCCATCTCCTGCTTGGGCCTTCTCCCCCTCTTGTATCGGTGACCCTGGAAACCGGTGCAAGCGATAAGTCCTCCTTGATATCATCAAGTTTGGAGAACACCTTCTGAAGACCGGTGGAGAGTTGAAAAGTCAGGGTGTCATAGGCTTCAGAAGTGGGAGCTTGGTCGGATAGAGGCTTGAAGGTGCTGCTAAGGATTTCAATCATCCCATCAAACTTCCTGTTCGGAACATCAACAATGTTCCAAGTTGAGCGCAGGAGTTTGATGAGGACTTGTTGGATGATCAGATTCATCTCATCCTTCTTCCGGATCTCCTTTTCCAATTGTTGAATTGGTTTCTCATGACGAACATGAGTCTGCTTGATTAGATCGTTGGTAGCAGACACGAGATCGTCATGAACCTTGAGCTTGGAACAGATGGTGTTGAGGTAGTTGTCGACAAGAGCATCGTATTTGGAATCAATCTGCTCAACAGTGTGTTTCAGCCGGATGGAAATCAGCTGGTCAAGTTGAGCTTCTCTCTCTGCTATGGTTGGTCCGGACTGGTGGGAGAGAGACTGAAGGATGGCATCAAGTTTTGAATCAAGTCTGGAGATTTTTTGATCCAGTTTTGAATTCAGCTCTGTTACATAAGTCTCTACAAATGACACTTTAGCCATAGTGTCAGAGACATTGGTGCGGATCTCCAGTAGGGCGAATGGGTCAACATGATCACCAGCGGAGGATTCGGAATCGGAATCTGAGTGTTGCGGAGGAGGCTCGTGAGCATCCGGATTGGAGGAGGGACCCGGTTTGGTAGCATCATCGTCTTCTTGAAGTTGTGAGTTGGAGCCGTCGTCCGAAGTAGAAGTGGAGGGGGTTCCGAAGTCAAAGGCAGACTTGGATACGGATGCTTTGGACTGATAATGAATGGATGTCATGAGATGAGCATCCGGAACTGTTGTTGCTTCTTCCTCCAACATAACCTCTTCGGAAATCTCTTCTTCCGGATCAGTATGGAAGATGCTTTGGTGAATGACTATTGGGGGCAGTTCCGAAGTGAGTTCCTTGATGACGTCATCATCTGAGGGAAGGACATAGGGCATGTTGCTTTGGATAGCCCGGTTCCTCATGGAGATGAGAGTGGATTCAACTTGAGCACGAGTCAGGTCCGGACACCTTGATGCAGCCCTGTTCACATAATCTTCCCACAAAGGATCATTAGAACCTGGTCGTCCTGTACGCCTTCCGGGTATCAGACCAGTTGTGGCATCGGAAGTTGGAGAGACTGCTCCTCCTTCCGGATGCTTGGGTTCCGGAACAACGGTTCCGGAGTGTGTGAGTGTGGAAGAAATAATGGGATTATCAAAGGTGACACGTGGGTGTGTTCCAGGGGGCAACAAAGAACTTTGTTCAACACCGACATCACCCTTTTGGGAGGGTGAGGGTGGAATATGTGTAGACTCCCCGTGAGTGTGTGCTTGTGATGATGAAACATTGAGGGGTACCTCAGATGAGTGGACAGGAGGGGTGTGCGGACGGCCAGAATCAGCCAGAATGTCAGTAGTGCCCTCCTGTTGAGAGGGGGCACTGACTTTGGTTTTCTTTTTGGCCTTGGGTTTGGTGGGTGAGGCCTTTCGTTTGGCCGGTTGCTTAACCTTGGGTCCGGACTTAGTGTGAGTGGCCTCTTCCTGAATAGGCTCAACTGAGACCGGGGCAGGTTGTGTTGGGTCGAACACAACCGAGGTCTCAAGATGGTGTTTCAAAAATGGGGATCCGGAAGGAATGAGGGCCAACATATTATCCGGAAGTCGTCTGACCGGACCAAAAGATGATTGGTCCGGAATTCTGTAAGTCTTAACCAGTTTGAAAGATACACATACCTCCAGAGGAATGGTGCTCACCGGAATGGGGATGTTGAGTTCCTTGAAGATCTGTTCAATCGTCAGGGCCCAAAATCTAGGGCTCGAAATCTCGTTCGGTTTCCTCTTGATGGCAAACTTGCAAAAGTCTTGCCATAACACTTCTGGAAGGTCGACAACATTGTTTCGTCCGGAATAGATGCTGAATACCACATTCAGCCAGTCCTTGCTTAGAGTATCAGTGTCGCCATGCTTGCCCGATAATCCACGGATGATGAAGTGCATAAGAACGGTCCAGAGCCCTGAAACTGCAGTCTTCTTAAAATCCTTTGCCCTATAGTCTTGATTGTATCCGATGAAGTTAAGAAACGTCTGGAACTCTTCAGCAGTTGGTTTCACCACTTTGAAACCAGCAGGGTTGGGTGAAATTCCAATGGCCTTGAGAAAGGTCGCTTTGTATACTGGAATGGTGCGATCATCGATGATGGAGGATAACAGAACATCATCTTCAAGTTTAATGCTTGTAAATGCACGATGAAGATGAGAAAGAGGGAATGGAGGATCTGGGATTTTGGTAAGTGGAATGGAAAGAGGATGATGAGCAAGGAACTCAATCATGATCCTGATTGATTCGTCGTAGTCAAGGGGGTTTAAGGAAAACAGTTGGGTAGTGTCCCTAAGAAAGGGTTCTTGATCTGCCGACGATGATGATCCCTTCGATCCTTTCGATGATTTCTTCCTGGCAATGGATTTCTTTGGAGTTTGAGCAGTAGAGGCCTGGTTCTTGGAGGACTCCATTGTTGAAGATGATGAAGGCTTGAAGAACACGAAGAACTGTGAGGGTTTTAGAGAGGTTTGTGAATTGAGAGATCGTAAGGAGGTAAAGGTAAATGTGAAAAGGTATTTATAGGTAGGAAAAGTTGGGTCGGGTCGAAAAAAGGTAATGATGAGGATCCGAGATCCATCGGGTCGCATTTAATGTTAGGAAATTGAGATTAGACACTTGAGGCAAAAGGGCAAGGTAATTGGTCTAAAAGAGGGGAATGTAACCGTCAATTCGTTTTCCATCATAGAGGGCGTGCAATCGTGTCACACAAATCGAGGAAGATTGGATAAGGATCTCCCTAAAAGGTAACCGTTGAGAAAAACCTTTTCACCTTATTATCTCATGGTATTCCGGATGAATTGTTCCAGACAGTGCATGATCCGGAGGATAAAAGGAATGTTCCGGAATAGATGATAAGAGGAGTTTCGAGAGCAATTTTGAAAAATTCCGGAGCATATTTGAAAATTCCGGAGCATTTTGAGAATTCCGGAGCACTTGAATTTTCCGGAGCAAGTTTGAAATTCCGGAGCAGATTTTTAAAAATTCCGGAGCACTTTGAAATTTCCGGAGCAAGTTTGAAATTCCGGAGCAGATTTTTAAAAATTCCGGAGCACTTTGAAATTTCCAGAGCAAGTTTGAAATTCCGGAGCAGATTTTTAAAAATTCCCGAGCACTTTGAAATTTCCGAAGCAAGTTTGAAATTCCGGAGCAGATTTTTAAAAACTTTCGGAGCACTTTGAAATTTCCAGAGCAAGTTTGAAATTCCGGAGCAGATTTTTTAAAAATTCCGGAGCACTTTGAAATTTGTTCTGAAATGGTGATCCGGATGATGGTTGATCTTGATAGTCGTGAAGAATAAAGTGTACAGCTTAAAAACTCAAGGGATAATTAGTAAAAAAGGCAGGTAAAAGGATCCTATGTATTTAGAGGAAAAATAGTTCCGAAGCAAAAATAAATGAGTTCGGAGCATATTTTTACTTCTGAATACTTCTATCAAAGAGAACATGTCTCCTGAAAGAATTGAGGATCAGGCATCATCATACCCATTTTGTTCAGAAAACCATTAAATTTGGTTTCGTCTAATGCCTTAGTAAGGACATCAGCAATTTCATCGTCAGATGGAACAAAAAGATGTTACCATTTAGAACATGATCTTTAATAAAATGGTACCGAATGTCAATGTGCTTCGTCATGGAGTGCTGAATTGGATTGTGAGAGATCGCAATGGCACTTTGAGAATCACAGTAGATAGGAATGCATTGAAATCGGTAACCATAATCCAATAGTTGAGATTTCATCCAGAGAACTTGAGAGGTACAGCTGGCAGCAGCAATGTATTCAGCTTCGGCGGTAGAGAGAGCAATGTAGTTCTGTTTCTTGGATGACCAGCTGACCAAACGACCACCTAGGAATTGACATCCTCCTGATGTACTTTTCCTATCGAGTTGAAGACCACCATAGTTTGAATCAGAGTAAGCTTGCAGAAGGAAACTTTCATTTGCTGGATACCAGATTCTGAGGTTCTTTGTACCTTTAAGATACCTGAATATTTGTTTCACAGCCAAAAGATGAGACATCTTCAGATTGACTTGAAATCTGGCACATAAGCATGTTGAGAACATTATGTCCGGACGACTTGCAGTGAGATAGAGTAAGGATCCAATCATTCCATGGTACTTCTTTTCATCTACTGAAACACCCGAAGGGTCGGCAAAGATTTTGTGACCGAAGCCCTTAGGTACCTTAGCTGAGGCATAGGTGTCCATAGAGTATTTCTTGAGAAGCTCAGAAATGTACTTCTCTTGGTGAATGAAAATACCTTTGTTAGTCTGTTTGACTTGAAGGCCAAGAAAGAAGCTTAATTCTCGATTCATGCTCATTTGAAAACGACTGACCATAAGTTTGGCAAAATCAGCAACCATAGATGAATCCGTAGATCCAAAAATGATGTCGTCCACATAAATTTGTACCAGTATGAGATGCTTTCCATTTGATCTTCGAAATAAAGTGGGATCAAGTATACCTCTTTGAAAACCTGAGTGCTTGATAAAATCGGTGAGTGTCTCGTACCAAGCCCGAGGAGCTTGCTTGAGTCCGTAGACAACCTTTTGGAGTTTATAACAGTAGTTCGGAAAGGAAAGATTAATAAATCCGGGGGGCTGTTGAAGGTATACTTCAGTGTCAAGTTCACCATTAAGAAAAGCACTCTTAACATCCATTTGATAAACTTTGAAACCTTTGTGGGCTGCATAAGCAAGAAAGATTCTGATAGCTTCAAGTCGTGCAACAGGAGCAAATGTCTCGCCGTAGTCAAGACCTTCAATTTGAGTGAAACCTTTAGCTACCAATCTTGCCTTATTTCGGATGATAACTCCTGCATCGTCTAGCTTGTTGTGAAATACCCATCTTGTACCAACAATAGGGTGATGTTGAGGAGGAGGTACGAGAGTCCAGACTTCATTTCGGTCAAATTCTGCCAGTTCGTCTTGCATGGCTGTAATCCAATCAGCATGCTCTAATGCTTCCTTGATGGATTTGGGTTCAACCATGGATATGAATGCTGAAAAATGGCATTCATTTTGGATGTTAGTAGCTGAGCGAGTTTGTACACCAACATTCGGATTGCCTATCACTTGGTTCGGAGGATGATCCTTCGTCCAAACATGCAGTCGAGGAAGTTCTTGTGCAGCCGAGGATCCTACATCAACAGTAGAATTGATTTGCTCCCCCTGAATGATTTGAATATTGGGATGATGCTCCCCCTGAACTTCTGAACCGGAGAGGTTTACATCATCATCAGAAGGAAACTGAAAGAAATTTTCGTTTTCATCAATGTTGAGAGGATTTGAGTCATCGAAATCAGCAGCTGCATCTTGGAAGCCATCCACATTTGATTCAAGAGAGGGATTTGCATTATTCTCCCCCTCAACCTGAGAAGGTTGAAACGGTTCGGAATCAAATGGAGGTAGGCTCTGAAGAGGACCGGAGAGGTTGTGAGAAACTGGGGCTTCTGAAGGATGAATTGGAATTAGAGATGGTCGTGATCGAGATTCGGAATCAAGAGCTGTTTCGGAAGGACCAAAGAGGGTTTCAAAGTCAACCTCGAGAATGGTTTGAGGGTTCGGACATCCTGGTGGAGGAGCATCAGACTCGATGATGTGAGTTGTGATGTGAGTGGGGCCAGAATTCCGAACAAAGTTGTCATCAAAGGTAATATCGAAGCTTTCTTCCAGAACACGAGTCTTTGGTTGAGAACTCTGTAAGCTTTGGATTTGGAGGAGTACCCTAGAAAGATCGCTTCATCAGCTTTAGGTTGGAACTTTGTAAGCTGATCACGGTTGTTTTTGATGAAGCATCTGCATCCGAAGACATGTAGAAATGAGATCGTTGGTTTTCGACCATTCATTGCTTCGTATGGAGTCATGTTGAGCCGTCGATTGATAATACTTCGGTTTTGAGTGAAGCAAGCGGTGGATACGGCTTCAGCCCAAAGATAGAGTGGAAGGTTTGCATAGTTCAGCATGGATCGAGCAGCTTCAACAAGTGTTCTATTATGTCTTTCAACTACACAATTTTGTTGTGGAGTGTAGGGATCTGAGAAGTTGTAATCGATTCCTTTTTCTGTGAGGAACTTCTCAATGGTGGAATTAACAAATTCCGAACCATTATCACTTCGGATTCTTCTGACCGGGAGTTTGATAAGAACTTCTATTCCTTTGATAAAATTGATGAGCTCAAAGGCTGTTTCGGATTTCAGCCTTAGGAAGAAGACCCAGGTGAACCTTGTAAAGTCGTCAACAATCACAAGAATGTATTTCTTATGATGAAGACTTTCTACAGTGGATGGTCCACAAAGATCAATGTGTAGAAGTTGTAAGGGATCCGAAATGGATTTCTCGATGATAACAGGATGATCCTTCTTCGATTGCTTACCACACTCGCATGCAGCACATAAATGATCATTTTCGAATTTGAGAAGAGGTAAACCTCTTACCATTTCACCTGATACAAGATCATTCATGTACCGAAAGTTCAGATGTGCGAGCCTTCGGTGCCATAACCAATTAACGTCAGGAATAGCTTTGGAGAGAAGGCAGAGTTGCGGTTTGCCAATGATCATATTGATGTCAAGTGGGTACATGTTTTTGTTGTGAAGAGACTTTATTAAACATTCATTTCGATCTTCAGTCATCACATAGCTATATTTTTTGCAAAATTCCACACGTCGGCTTGAGTCGGTGAGCTGAGCAACACTTATCAGATTATGTTTCAAGTCAGCTACATAAGCAACATGTGAAATAGAGAAGTTTCCATTGGTGAGAGTTCCATAACCACGAATTTGAGAAGTGGAGTTGTTGCCATACGTCACATAACCAGCATTTGGAGAAAGCTTTAAATCTCGCAGAAAATCCTTTTGCCCCGTCATGTGCATGGAGAAAGCACTATCAATATACCATATTGTTTCTTGCTCCGAAGCACAAAGTGCCTGCCAAATTAGTGAGCAATGGAGCTTTTAGGCTCCGAGTTAGACTTTGGGACGTAGGCATGGACTTTGGACTTTGTTCGTGACTTTGGGACAACTACGTGTTTCTTGGTGAGATTACTTGAGTTCTTTGGAAACAGACAGAATGCTAAAGTCTTTTCATCTATCCAGTAGTCATATTCAACTACTTGTGGGTTCGGAGCTAACTTCTTCGGAACCGTGGTATCCGAAGGATTGACACTTTTTGTTGTTTCCGAGACAGTTGTTTTGTTAACAGATGTTTTGATTTTCCACACAAGATTTTTGTTTGAATATTTTGAAACAGTGGTTTTTGAACTTGTGGATTTGTTTGATGACACATTGTTCTTAGAAATTTTTGGTTTAAAAATTGTGCCATCAGATTTTGCAATAAAGACAGATGAAACATTTCGAGACGCTGGTGAAGTGTTTCGGATTGTTTTGACATTAGCATGAGCTTGAGGTGATTTGGAGCTAAGGACTTCCTTTGGTTCCGAATGAACAGGAGGTTCGGAAGATCTTTTTAGGATTCTTGTGGGAAGAAACAAATTTTGACTATGGTTTTCACACAAGGACTTCCTTGTGTTGTTCCGAGATGAGTTAGCAAGGAACCTGGAATTTTGTCTTTCCTTAACTTCCTTTTTATAAGCATTCCTAGCTTCTACCTTGGGATCTATAACATCTTTTCTATTCAACATTGGTTTTTTCTTAGGATGAGAAGAGGATCCAGAGGATTGTCCTTTGGATGGATTTGAAAACTTAGGAGTAATGGGAACCAATTTGGTTTTTGAAAGAACTACGGAGTCCGATTCACATGACTTAGAGGACACATTGCTTGAGACTTCAACTTTATCATCTAGAGATGCCCATACAAATTCCGAGGCATTGACTTCAGTTGTTTCCGGAATAATTTCCTCAATCACACAACTGTTGACGTGATTGCTTATAGGAACATGGTCTACACAATTTGGAAGACTATAATGATATTCCGTGATCCGATTCAGCTCCAGGTTTATCTGAGGCGGAAGAGGCGTGGAATCAGGACATTTGACAACTATTGGTTGGAACTCAGGAATTAGGGACTCAAAAGATCTTTTAGCCTCCGGAAGGGGTGACAATGGAGAAACAGGAGTGTCCGAATGTTTAATGTTCGGAACCTCTCCCATGAATGTCAGATTTTGCAAATCCTTCAGGGGACTAACAATTGGTTTCGGAAACTCGCTTCCGAGACTAGGAGCTTTGGACCATGGATGACGAAAATTATGAGTCATCCGAATGTCAGCTTCAAGCATATAAACAGAGTTATGGAAAGCATCTATTTTGGCATTGAGACGTTTGTTATCAGAAATCAAAATATTTCGTTCGGAATAAGTGATTTTGCATTTATCTTTCAAAATGATACATTCATCTTTTGACATTACAAGTTCATGCTCTAAAGACTCGATTTTCAATTTCTTATCCTCAAAACGTAATCTAAGACGACTTAGTTCACAGTCTTTCTTCTTACTGGCTTCTATGGCGGACTCATAGGCTTTATAGATGGTGTTCATATCTGTTTGAATCTGGGTCATATAAGGTTCACATAAAGTCAAATCAAAATTATTATCAGAGATCATGGATTTTACCTGCTGAACAATGCTTCGACCTGGTGGATCGTTAGTGGGCATGTAGTAGTAGTGAGGTTCAGCAACATCATCTTCATCTTCAGATCCAGAAGACCAATAACCTTCATCACATACAACTGTTTGTCTTGCCATCAAACACATGTTTATTCCAGTCACTAAATCATCATCATCTCCAGGTGACCAATATCCTTCGACATCTCTTGAAACGGTGGTAACAAATGCTTTCTCACTTTCATCCATTTCTTGTGCTCTTCGGACATAATAAGCTGAGTCCTTCACTTTTGGTTTTTGTGGAGCATCAGCTAGATAATCTTTGGCAAAGTGATTTGCATGACCACATTTATGACACAAGATCTTGGGTTTGTCTGATTTGGAATTTTGAGAAGATTCCGGAGCTGAGTTTGGTTTAGTGAGGTTAGGCTTGTATGCATGATGATTTTCGGAAGTGTGTTTAGGTTCCGAAGGAGAATATGGTTGAGGATGGTTTTGGTGAGGGGCGTTGAATCTGTTTTGGTATGGTTTGTAAGAAGGATTGAAAGGTCGTTTGTATTTCATGGAGAGTAAGGCAAATTCTTGTTGGAAACGGAGTTCAGAATCCAATGTTTTGGAATCATCGTCAGGATAGATGTGTGTGGGTAAGGAAGTTAAGGATGACTGAGTTAATGGAACAGTAGGTTTGTAAGGTTCCAGAGCAGGTGGGTTCGAAATGGTTGATTCAAAAGAACTGACTAGAGCAAGTGGTCCTCCGGAAAGTTCTCTTATGGTTTGAGCAACGTTTGATTCATGTCCTTGAAGCTCATCAAAAAGTTGATAGAGTTTCAATTTTTTTAAGGAACCATTGCTTTGAAGACATGACTTTACATTTCCCCATCCCTTGCCGAGACTGTTAATAAACTTGAGATTGTACTCGAGAGGAGTTCGAACAATCCCATGAGCAGTCATGTTGTTGACAACGATTCGATATCGGTTTGAGGCTGAGGCTACAGATTCACCTGGAGTAGTAGTGAAGGTGTCAAAGTCATTGACAACGGAGGTGAGGCGTTTGTCCTTCATATTTTCGGAACCTTCAATCAGATCCTGAAGAGTGTCCCAAATTTCTTTGGCTGATTTGCATAGCTTGATGTGCTCAAAGAGTGATGGAGGAACACCAAACACCATTTCAGAGAAGGCGACTTGATCAGCATGCAGTTTCTCAATATCATCAGCAGTTAGAGGGGCTGGACGAACTTCATCTTCTCGCATGAGTTGAGCAGCTGCATCTCTTACAACTGTTCTTGCAGGAACATGAGGGCCTTCTTTGACGGATCTCCAGATTTTTTCACCTTTCTCTTTGGCTAGTAAAAACCTTTCCATTCTAACTTTACAATGATCATATTCTTCCACAACTAGCAATGGGGCACGTGTAGGGCCACCCACGCTATTTGCGATTTGCATTGAAATCATTTGTTGAGGATTTGAAGCAGCCATTGAAGTCAAGATATCTTCAAGCTTAAGTGGTATATAGAAGAACTTTTATCCTTAACACAGAAATGGTTGACATACCAAGGTAAATTCTAACCAACTATAATATGATCTTATGGATTCAAAGGACAACCACTCGAGCTCTGATACCAATTGTGGGTTCCCATTTTATCGATTGGATCGGTGCGGAAAATATTACCAAGAAGATAATCGTGTATGAACATGATGAACAAGATATGTGAGTAAAACTATAGTGAATAGATAGAGAGATACAAAATATTACAAGAACACTCATGGTTGGGAGAGATAACTCTCCCATGGTGGGAGAGATCCCACCACACTCTCTCTAATCTACAAAGTCTACATAGTGCACTCTTACAAATAAATGACCATCACCTCCACTTTATATACTAGTGGAGGGAATATGCTTTTCATACAAGGGAATATTCTAACCTAATAAACACTCAGACGAATTCCGGAGTAGGAGTTGGAAGTGGTTCTTCCGGAATTTCATCTGGAGTACGGAGAGGAGAGCCTTGATCAATTGGGGCTATTTTTGGTTCCGGAATGGGAGCAGGAGGTATCATGGAGGGAGTGGCTCGGAAGGCTTGAGCAGTAAGGAAGGATTTTGCCTTAGCCATTTTAACGACCATTTCAAAAGCATCCGGAAGAGAGGATGGCCATGAGACGGCGGACCATGAAAATGCTCTACAATGTTGAGTGTTTATTAGGTTAGAATATTCTCTTGTATGTAAAGAATATTCCCTCCACTAGTATATAAAGTGGAGGCGATGGTCATTTATTTGTAAGAGTGCACTATGTAGACTTTGTAGATTGGAGAGAGTGTGGTGGGATCTCTCCCACCATGGGAGAGTTATCTCTCCCAACCATGAGTGTTCTTGTAATATTTTGTATCTCTCTATCTATCTACTACAGTTTTACTCAAAAAAAAAAAAAAAATTCCGGACCTTTGCTTTTATAACCCATTTCGGACCTTTACCCTTTTTCACTCCTGACCTTTTTTTTTTCACTCCGGAATTTCCACTCCTAACCTTTTCCACTCCTTACCTTTTTCAGCCTAACCCATTTTCTTAAGTGAATCCATTTTCATTGTGGATCCACTTTACCCACTTCCTACCTATTAAAAAAAAACCTCCTAAAACTCATCCCTTTTCATTTTATTTTAAACCCACTTCTTCATTTATGAGCTCTAATTCGACCATTCTATTTTTTTATTTAAAACCCATTTCGAACTCAGTATCCGGATACATCATTTAGTGTCTATTCCCTCTTCCTTCTTTGGACTCATCCTATTTTGAATCCACATGATCAACGTAATTTTTATTTTAAACCAATTTTTTATTCTTTTCTTTCTTATATCCAATTATTTTCTTGACAAAATTACAAAAATGGTCCTTATGGTTTGCCAAAAGTCACAAAGTCAGTCCCTGCTAATTTTTTTTTGACGAACATGGTCCATGTGATTTCCAAAACTTGCATCAATGGCCCTTTTTGCTGACGTCGTTACTGTTCATCCGTTAGTGTAAGGGTAGTTTGGTCTTTTCAAGTAGCAGGGACTGGGTTTGTGACTATGGGTAAACCATAGGGACCATTTATGTATTTTTTTTTCTATATTTTATGTTTATGAGTTTGTGACTTTTCCACCCATTTACTTTTTAAAATATCACTTTGAAGCCTTCACTTTGAACTTTGAAAAATGTTACTTTCACCCCTCTATTTTCTAAATTTTCGTGTTTAACCCCGTATTATATATAATTTGTTTTTTATTAATAACTTTCGTTCGCTAACCTAAAAAAACTATTTTTACGTGTTTATTTTCATATATTTGTCGGTATAATTCAAGGTGATCAACGTTTCGACTATAATTTAGAACTTTCTTTTGTTATTTTTTTTAAAGTTACATGGTTTTTTTTATAAAATTGTCGGTTTAAATTCGAGCTTATTTTTCGACGAAGTTTTTTTTTAAACTTTATGTACGTTTCCTACGTATGAGACGGGTCATATATAATAACTTTCATTTGTTAATTTTAAAAAATATATAATATTCGAGATTGTCTATGTTTTGATGTATTTTTTATACATTTTGTGCTTAATTTTATATACATTCCTACGTATCATTCGGGTCAGCAAAAAGGGCCATTGATGCAAATTTTGGAAACCACAGAGACCATCTTGGTCAAAAAAAATTAGCAGGGACTGACTTTGTGACTTTTGGCAAACCATAGGGACCATTTTTGTAATTTTGTCTATTTTCTTTATAACAAATTTTTTTTATGCGCAATTAATTTTATTTAACACCCATTATTCTTTTTTAATACCAATTATTTTTTTTAAAACCAATTTTTACTAAAACAAATTATTTTTTTTAACACCAATTTTAGCCACATGGTTCATGGCTTCATTCTTCTTGCTGATTATGAGTGAAGACACAGTTGGTTCAGAAATTATTATTTTTGTGTCTCACTTCTACCGAGCTGCTCGCATTTTTACTCCCTTCGGATTATTTATATATGGTTTCGTACCATCATTTGGGAGTTCGGGTTTGCATTTCGGTTATCGACATTACTTCGGTTCAGCATTATGATTTTTCAGCAGCGGGTTTTATGATATATTCTATAGTGTTTGTTCAGTTCAGCGATACATCACCATGTCTACCCATCAAGGGGGAGCGTGCGATGCTCCATCATATCCGACATATTTTATTTTCTAGCTTCATGATTATTTTTGATCTTAATGCATGGTCGATTAAAAATAGGGGGAGAATCATGAGCATCCATTATGGTTTATTATTAGAGTTTTGATGTTAGAGACATTTGAAGACGAAGATTCATTTAGTAGTGTGATGTGGCACTGATTTTTGGTCTTCACAGATCGAATTTTTGGCATTACTTGATGTTCTTCGGACTACGATTATTTATCTTCAGACTCTACACTTTGGGATGTCTCATTTGTGTTTGCATCCGGTTCGGATATTATGATTGCTCGAGTTTGGATTTACGATATTTTGAAGACGATGATTATTTTAGCGATGCGGCGTGACACTTATTTTTGATCTTACGATCAAATTTTTGGCATTGCTAGACCATGTCTTCGGATTCACATTATTTATCATTCGGACTTTATTTTTGGATGCTTCACATTTTCAGCAGGTTATTCCTCAGAGATTATTTGGTGCATTATCATTCGATTTCGGAATATTGAAGACGTTGTGTGATTCGAGATTGTGCTCTTCTATTCTACAGTCGAGGGGGAGACTGTGAACATGATTGGTTTTTGGGGACTGATCACATTCGAAGATTGGGATTTCATACTTTATTTCAGAGATTGGGGTTTCTCTGTTTGTTCTTTGATGCTAGAGATTCCATTGCCAGATTTCAAGATCACGACAACTTCATCACTTCCGAGACGCTTCAGCACCAGACCCACCAGACCTGCCTGTCGGATGTTCTGCCTTTTATCACTGCTTTACCCTCACCGTTTCCGAGCATTTAGGGGGAGATTGTTGGAGCATGAAAATGCTCTACAATGTTGAGTGTTTATTAGGTTAGAATATTCCCTTGTATGAAAAGCATATTCCCTCCACTAGTATATAAAGTGGATGCGATGGTCATTTATTTGTAAGAGTGCACTAAGTAGACTTTGTAGATTAGAGAGAGTGTGGTGGGATCTCTCCCACCATGGGAGAGTTATCTCTCCCAACCATGAGTGTTCTTGTAATATTTTGTATCTCTCTATCTATTCATTATAGTTTTACTCACATATCTTGTTCATCATGTTCATACACGATTATCTTCGTGGTAATATTTTCCGCACCGATCCAATCGATAAAATGGGAACCTACACTTCCTCCAGAATCTGGAGGTGAAACGAACATAGAAGTCCGAGACCACAAATACCGGTACCCCGTGCCTGGCCATCACCTCCCGCACATAAATGTCTGCTAATTTCTCGACGGAGATACTCTCGGAAATCGGAATAAAATGCCTGGCCATCACCTCCCGCACATAAATGCCTGGCCATCACAC
The DNA here is from genome assembly GCF_052849685.1 of Lactuca virosa. Classification (NCBI taxonomy): domain Eukaryota; kingdom Viridiplantae; phylum Streptophyta; class Magnoliopsida; order Asterales; family Asteraceae; genus Lactuca; species Lactuca virosa. The sequence continues at coordinate 299,560,249 of NC_136433.1, read as the reverse complement.
ACCGCTCGACAAACCATGCAACCTCTCGCTTCATGCAGGGCCACCAATAACTCAATCTCAGGTCCCGATACATCTTTGTGGGCCCCGGATAGATAGAAAATTTGGACTTGTGGGCCTCCTCCAAGATTCTTTGTCTCAAACCCCCGGATGCCGGAACTCAAACTCTGACACACATAGTCAATAACCCTCGACCATCTCGTACAAACAATGGACTTTTCCCCCGAATCCAATCGATCTTCCAGTTCTCCTTTTTCAAACCCTCCACCTGTGCTTCCTTAATCATATCCAATAAAGGTGAATTCGCTATCATCCTCAAGCAAACATCTCGAATCGGGGCACTTTCCGTCTTACTGCTCAAAGCATCGGCTGCCACATTGGCTTTCTCGGGATGGTACAAGATCTCACAGTCATAATCTTTCACCACATCTAACCACCGGCTCTGACGCATATTAAAATTCTGTTGATCCATCAAATACTTCAAACTCTTGTAATCGGTGAAGATGGTACACCGTACCCCATAGAGATAATTCCTCCAAATCTTTAGGACAAAAACCACTGCCCCTAACTCCAAATCATGAGTAGGGTAATTCGCCTCGTGACGTTTCAAATAGCTCGAGGCATACGTGATCACATGCCCCCTCTGCATCAACACAGCTCGTAACCCAAAAATAGAAGCATCGCAATACACTACAAAATCATTCAATCCCTCGGGTAGAGCTAGAATCGAGGCCTCACATAATTTCTGCCTCAATGTCTCGAAAGCCGTCTGCTGAGCTGGACCCTACCGAAAGGTCATACTCTTCTTGGTCAAACGGGTCAAGGGTACAACGATTTTGGAGAAATCCTGTATGAATCTCTGATAATACCCCTTTAATCCTAAGAAACTCCTGATCTCGGATGCGTTTTTCGGAACCTCCCAACGCATTACCGCCTCAATCTTGGCGGGATCCACCAAAATACCCTCTTGGTTGATGATGTGCCCTAGAAACTGCACCTCACGTAACCAAAACTCGCACTTGGAGAATTTTGCAAAAAGCCTCTCCCTCCTCAAGGTCTCCAACACTTCTCTCAAATGCTGCTCGTGCTGCTCCTTGGTCTTAGAATAGACCAAAATATCATCAATGAAAACAATCACAGAATGATCCAACATCGGTCTGCAAACCTGGTTAATTAGATCCAAGAATGTTGCTGGAGCATTGGTGAGCCCGAATGGCATCACCACAAACTCGTAATAACCATAATGAGTTTTGAAAGCCGTCTTCGGTATGTCTTCATCACGGATCCTCATCTGATGATACCCAGACCGAAGGTAAATCTTGGAAAACCACGAAGCACCATGAAGCTGATCGAACAAATAATCAATCCTCGGAAGTGGATAACGGTTCTTCACTGTCAGCTTGTTCAGATCCCGATAACCAATACACATCTTGTGCGACCCATCCTTCTTTTTCACAAACAAAATCAATGCTCCCCAGGGGGAATTGCTCGGACGAATGAATCCTCGGTATAGCAGCTCCTGAAGATGCGTAGACAACTCCTGCATCTCAGGCGGAGCTTGATGGTACAACGCCTTCGCCGCACTAGATCAATACGGGACTCCAATTGCCTCTCGGGTGGCACCCCAGGTAACTCCTCTGGAAACACATCAGGAAAATCTCGTACAATCGGTAGTACCGCTTCAGTACCCTGCTCAAATTTGGCGTGGCTTCCACCCTTGTATCTGAAACATAAGCCAGAAACCCAGAACAACCCTGCCGAAGAAGTCTCCTAGCCCTCACAGCCGAACAGACAGTTGGCCCATGCGAGACTCTCTCTCCATGAATAACCAGTTCTCCCTTACGAGGGGTTCGAACCCTCACTAACTGACGCTCGTAATCTATCATGGCCCATTGGGCCCCAACCAATCCATCCCGCCGATCATCTTAAATCCTCGCAAAGGAATCAGAACATCATCGATAGAAAACCTCTCCCCGAACATATTCATAACACTCCTCCGAAATACCCTTGCAACACTCACGGTGCGGTCGTCCGCAATCTCCACCTCGAGTGGGGAATCTAAGGTCCCTGGAGCATCGTGAAACTTCTTGTTGAGCGCAAGAGATACAAAAGATCGGGTAGCCCCCAAATCAATAAGGATCTGAGCCGACATACCATTGACCAAAAAGGTCCCTATATAAAATCATAACAGCATAAGCATAATAATAAAATAAACGAAACAGAATTAGATCACATACCAGTCAGAACGTCAGACACTGCTCGGACCTCGTCGGTAGTCATCTGAAATGTGCGAATCTTCACCGCAGGAGCCTCCGCCTTGATCGGGTGGCCATCTGTAATCCTCATTGTGGCGGGCGCAGGCGCCACTACTGCTCCTTCTCCTCTAACCAACCTCGGACAATCGGCCTTTTATGGCCGGTCTGGTTGCAGTGGAAACAAATCAAGCCCTTCTTGGGGCAATCCCGACTAATGTGACCCGACTGGCCACACGCATAACATGCTGAGCCTGCTACTCGGCAGGCTCCACTGTGCGGCTTACCGCACTTAGCACAACGGCCACGGCCCTACTAGCCCCTGCTGAGAGGATCAGATGTCTTAGGCTTCTTGGCCTGACCCATTGCTGCCTGAACCTGCTCCGGCTTCCGCTTCGTGCGGAGCTTTAACTCAATCTCCCGTTCCCGGGCCTTCTCCATCATCTCATTCAGGGTCTTACACCCTGAAAAACTCATAAACGCCTGAATATCAACCCTCAGCATGGAATAATACCTACTCTTCTTCATCTCCTCATCTTCAGCGTACTGCGGAACCAAAAGTGCCCTCTCTCGGAACTTAGTGGTGATCTTCGTCGCAGTCTCAGTAGTCTGCTGTTAATCCTGGAACTCTCTCACCAAACTTTTCAACTCAATGGATGGTGCAAACTCCAGATCAAACCTCCTCACCAACTCCTCCCAATTCATCTCAGCCACCCCTTCTGATCCCACCTCACGGGTCACCTCCTGTCACAACTAGTATTTTAAGGCTAGGAAATTTTGTCCATGTGTAATTACTTTTGGTGAATTGTTGAAACCCTAAGTACTATGTTATACATGTTATTCATTCAACAACAACAATTTGAATCAAAACTCACACGTGAAGCCCTAAACCTAATTCAATGCACTACACTCACTCAACTTTGGGTTTGGAACCCTAACTTCCCGGTTCAAACTTTTATTGGACCAGGATCCTCTTATTGGGCCTAATGGACCAATAAACCCTCAACTTGATTCTTTTGGGCTAAGAAACCTCATTTGGGACCTAGTTGGACCCACATTCAATAAGCAATAGCATTTTGGGCCATAAGACTCATCATAGGCCTTATTGGGCCGAAAACCATCTTCTTCAATTATATGGGCCGAAAACCCATTCCTTTTATCATTTTGGGCCATAAACACATATGTGGGCCTAATGGGTCGAAAATTCTCTTATTAGGCCATACATTTTCGGGTGCTATCCAATGTAAGCCCAATGTTTATTTTTTTCTTTCCTTCCCTCACCCCTTATTCTCGGTTTAAAAAAAATAGATTAATGTAGGATTAATGAGTAAGTGACACATCATAATTATATGGAAGACATCCATGTAATGTCTTCCATGTATCTAGGGATACAAGATTATCCCCCATATATCAAGGCAAAGCCTTTCCCCCTCTTCTTCTTATTCTTGGACGAGAGCACCCACCACCCTCACTTCTTCAGGATTTCAACCTCCATTTCTCTCTAGAACACAAAGAACATCTTTCCTTTTTCCTTCAAGAAATCGTATGTGCTTGTGTGTGTGTTCAAGAATACTTCATCAAAGTTCATTCATTCTTGGTAAGTTACTTATATTCAAGAAGTTTAATCATTCTTATGATAAACTTATCACTCATAAACACTTCATTTCGTGATTCTTGCTTCTTAGAACTCTCTAAGTCCGAAAACCTCATCAAAGGAGCAAGCTAGACCGAAAACACCTTCATTCCCTCTCATTTCTTCATCAAAACCGAATCTATCACTCAAGGTGAGCTTCATACCCCCTTGTTTTCGGTTTTACTATGTTTTGGGGGAGAATAGAAGTTGGTTTTATGTTAGATCTAAGTATTTATGCATGCATGTGTGTATTTTCATATTATATGGTGTGAAATGTCATGAAAGCTTGTTAAACTTTCATCAAACTCGAAATACCTACTAAATCATGTTGATGTTAGTAAACTAAGATATTTGAAGTGACTCTACATAATGTTGAAAAGTCTTAACATGAAAAAGTTACTAGAAAAACAAAGAAATAATGCAAAAAGGGGCCATTTTTGACAAATAATCAAAAAGTGAGCCTTTTTGTGACAACTCCCGGTTTTGAGAAGACCAAAAGAGTCATTTTTGGATAAAAATGGGTTTTTAAGACATTCACGATTTTGTAAGGGTCAAAAGTGTTATTCTTGACAAAATGGGCTTATTTTGGGCCTTCACGGTTTTAATGGGCTAAAATGGTCATTTTTCATAAAAAGGGGCTTTATTTGGAAATTCACGGTTTCACGGGCTTGAAATGTCAATTTTCGGCCTTAATGGTCATAAAAATGTCATTTTTATCTAAATGGACCTTATTTACAAATTTTCGGTTTTTAATGGGCTTAAAATGTCATTTGAGATGAAAATGGGCCTTTGTTGTAAATTTTGGTTTTAGTGGGCCAACTAATTAAAATTTGACAAAAACGGGCTTTTATTGAAAAATCTTGATTACTTGGGCCAAAAAAGTCATTTCTACGAAAAGTGGGCCGTTTATGTCATTTTTAGCACAAATCGGACTAAAATGATCATTTTCATAATAAATGGGCTCTTTACGACATTTTTACTCAAATTGGGCTTGACACACCCATAACATGCTTATTGGGCTTGTTATACTCAATACAAGCTTGTTGGGCCTGTTATACTCTAATACATGTTTATTGGGCTTCGTACACTCATTTCATGTTTATAGGATTTTCTGGTGTTTACAAATGACACAAAACTTTTCATACAAACATGCTTATGAACTCACCAACATTATATATGTTGACCGTTTTCAAAATAACTTGTATTCTCAGGGAATCATTAAGCCACTTGGTAATCAAGAACACGTGGATTTTTGTTATTATCATACATTTGACATTTGGAATGTAATTTGTAAACCAACACACTAATGTAAATTATGATGGTTGTTATATTTCATGTGTGATGATGATGTTGTCTTTGATTCAATTATATATGTGACATCCCTATTTTCACGGCCAGAAAAGACCGATTTTGTTTATGCTTTATAAAAATCAGAGTACCTCTTTTAGTCAAATTTTTTCCGAAGAAATGTATTTTTTTATTCATTTTAAAACATTTGGGATGTCATCGTCAATACAGAAACATAAGCATAAACAGAACTTACATTCATATACACTAGTGATCTACATCTCTTTAATCTCTCAGTGTAATGTAACTTCGTATCGACACCTGTGATACAGATAAGCTTGAGTGGGTCAGGTTGCGAAACCTGGTGAGTACATAGGGATTTCAATCCCACAATGTTATATCATATATATAATTTAGAACTCACAAAATATACAATTTCACCATATATATATATATATATATATATATATATATATATATATATATATATATATATATATATATATATATATATATATATATATATATATATATATATATATATAAAAGCAACTTTTACCCTGCCCCGTTAATCCTTTCAACAAGACTATCCATACTCTCGGACCTTAATTTTTACCTCTTACTTAACCCATACTCTCGGATCTAATTTATGCTCTCGGATCAATAATTGTGCCCATTCCATACTCTCGGATTAGGGACAAGTGTCTATGTGTAAATCCATTCTCCCGGATTAACGACGAATAACTATGTCCTATCCATACTCCCGGACTGAGGACGACTGACTATGTCTTAATCCATACTCCCGGACTAAGGACAACTGACTATGTCTTAATCCATACTCCCAGATTAATGACAGTTGGCTATGTCCAATCCATACTCTCGGACTAGGGACACTGACTTTGTCTAATCCATGCTCACGGATCAATGGCATATACTAAAGTTCTATTCTCTGAGTATAACTCACTCGTACTTGTAAGAAAATACTACCCAATATTCCCCATAATTAGTTTAGGTTTACTCTTTTTCCTAAATCATCATATATAATCAGGTATGTTCTTTAACACGTATTTCAGGCAACATCAATTAACTCGCACATAAACATATAATTAATACTTTAATCAATACTTGTATTAAAATCATGTTCATGAAAGAGACTATGCACTCACTTGAAAGATGGTGACTCTGCACTCGAACATCGCTTCGTTATCTCAAAATAATTTTCCCTCGACAAAACCTAGTATCAATACCACTAGGGTTTAGTTTAACGTTAACCGCGACTAATTAATAGTCTAGCTATTATTATTATTATATAAGCGTTAAACAACACTCTATATAACTCATAATAATAGCCCAAATAATTATTTTAAGGTCCTAATAATGTTACTATAATTAATTAGAAGCTATATTAAAAATTGCGTAGGCGTAGCTCAATTACAGCGGGTTTTCTTAAAAACCGGGCTTTGCTCGGAGCCGCGTTTCCGAACCGAAAGACCCTTTTTCTCAGGACTTCGGGAGCCTCGGGGTTTCCTTCGGGTGCTAGGGGTTCACCTAGGCTTTAGGGGGGGTTAAAAACCCTAGAGAGAGAAGGTAGTGAGAGAAAGAATGAAGAAATGAGTGAGAAGAACATTTCGCGTGGTATTTATAGGGTCGGACTTCGGACCGTACGCTGGGCGTACAACTCAACTACGCTCGGCGTAGTTCGGATAAGGGTCCAGCTGGCATACAGCTGGCTCGCACCCGGACTCGGAAGGGATAAGGACTGAAGTACGCCAGGCGTACCCGGCCTCGGACGCGAGGCGCAGCGAAGGCGACGTGTCTTCATCCGAAGGCTATCTGCGATTAGCAATCGACGGCTGGAAATGCACCATGTCAGCACTTCTATCATCAGCTTCACAAATTCAAGTGCAATCTTTAAAAATTTGTAACTCTCGCGTACGATCTCCGTTTTTGACGTTCTTTATATCCACGCGTAGGCGGGAATGTACTCTACAACTTTCGTTTAGACTCCGTTGGCTAATTTTGATATTATTTTAAATTTATATTTTTAACAGGCCGGGACATAATTGGTCCGTTAAAATTTCATAACTTTTTCATCCGACGTCCGTTTTCGTCTGTCTTTTCATTGATGCGCTACTATTAATGAGATCTTCGATTCTCGTTTAGGTTTTGTCGGCTAAAAACCGCTCGATCTAATATTCGAACTTCAGGTTATACACTGTTAAGTCGAAACTTCGAAAAATCATAACTTCCTCATACGAATTTAGATTTGGGCGTTCTTTTCATGGACGCTCTCGGTTTAACGTATTCTACGACTTTCGTTTAGGTCGCTAAGGCTAAAATTTGCTCTATCGTAAAGTCACTATTTACGCTTCCCGGTGTCGTGCCGGTTCCGTCGCGAAACTTCGAATGGATCATAACTTCTTCGTTATAACTCGGATTTCGGCGTTCTTTATATGTACGGAACCCTTGAGACATATTCTACAACTTAGTTAAGATTATTTATTCTAAATAATCTTTTGTCGAAAAGTCGTTTTCGACCCCTATTATCTCTAAATTGACTAGCCCGGATCTACGGGAGTTACAATTATCTCCCCCTTACGATGATTACGTCCCGGAATCATCAACGAAACAGGGATGTATAATGACTCCATACGTTATCTCTTCATCCTAAATAATAATTGTATCTTCTATGTTGCTTCAAACGAGTATCTAACTCTTGGATTTCATAACTGCAGGCGGTGCTCGATCTTGCACCTACTCGTTGGACTCCAAATTACAACCTTCAAGTCACAATCTCGATCCTTACTGGAGACTGCTTCTTCTTCTTCTTAAAAATCTTAGGATTACTACCATGGACCGATGTGTCATATTGTAATGACCTATCATCGTATGTTGCAATGCTTAGAATCAGGTCTTTTAGAGTCAAATTTCCAGAACATACTATACCTTCCTTCATGTTCTAATGTGATATAATCACATTTTAAAAGGTAGCATTCCTAGCTACAAGCAACTATCACGACACCTCTACTGATCTCTTTGATTGTCTTTAACTTCAATCTTCTAGCTTAAGTCAGATGCTACGTCGGACTTGGTTCTCTGAACCATGTAACATACTCATCGTAGCCGCACTCAATTTGATATGGCCACTAGGGTCGAAATATCACTCATCTTCTAAGTCATTACCGAAGCGATGGTAACAACATACTCGAATAAAACGGAATCAATTACTAGCTCCTTGGTAACCTTGTGACTTTCCCTGATCCAAGTGTGAGTCATGTGCTTCTGGTAGTATAGGCCTCTACTACCATTCACACCTACTCATACTCGTCTCAAGTACTGTCTCGTAGTTTTTCCAAGTCACCATACAAGAAAATCACACAATAGCTTAACACATCAGATAGCAAAATGAAGGTTTTATATTATTCCTTGAAACGATTACATAGGTGTTCAAGTTCACCCTAGACTATGCCTCTAATAGGCTACACCTCCTGATACTAACCGCATGACCACTTTATAACTTGATCTTCGGATATCAGTTCTCATTCCTGATTCCTTGCATTGTCATCTGCTTCGTCAAGGATCATATGAAATGCTCTTGCCTTCGGCTTTGGCTGTACATTTGGCTTTGCGGCTTCTTCTTTCCTTGGGTAGTCTTGCTTGAAGTGTCCTTCCTCACCACACTTAAAGAAAACTTCTCTCTTGGTGGTGCATTCGCTGGCATAATGACCAGTCACAAAACCTGAAGGGCACACTCGAGATTGAAACATGCCATTGAAAAGTTCAATGAATCTCAAAAGAATCTAGGAGTTTCAAAACCAATTAAAACCTAATAATACATTTCGTTTATCTTGGTGGAAATTGGTGAATCGTCATTCACCTACCTTCAAATATTTTATAGCTTGGATTACGGCATCCCTCTTCCAAGTTATAAAATAGTTTGTTGGGTCCTAGCCTTAATATATCATATTGGGTGTTATATTAAGGACTTAAATCAACTTTACGTGAATTTCTCCCATTGTTGATGTCTGGTTTAGACAACAATGATCTTCCCAAACCAAGCTTTCCTAATGAATATGACTTCCCGAGTTTGGCTCATGGAAGTCATACTTCTCTTCCTCCACCTCCTCCAATTATTCTCCTTAACCCACAAGTTCAAGGTCACTCAAGCCCTAATGGCAAGCAAGGTCTATGTGTGATCACATCTTAGAGATGAAGTCACATATTGACAATCCGGGAGAGTTGGGTGTCAAAGTCTTGAGAAAGTTGGATGTTCAATCACTTTCTAAGTCACATAGTGAGTTCCTTTAGGACTACTATGAAACAGACTATGATATGAACCTTAATGATCATATCTATTTGCTTGGTGCTGCTAAATCAACAATGATTTGGAACGATAGTAAAGCAAATTTGATTAGAAGATCAACTTCCCAAAAACTTTATGGACAGTGACAATGGTGACACTGGAAATCCAGAACAACCATTTTCTTCCCAATGGAAAGGGATTGGCCATAGTCAACCCGGTTGACCAAATGGGAAAGAGAATGGCTAAGTCTGAGATAGTCCCATTACCAAAGGGTCCATATGTTTATTTTGCCAAAGGAAGGGGCGTTGATTGCAAAGCTGCCAAATTTACCTAAGGATGTTCAAGTCAATAAGTTTGACTCTACATCAGGTAGAGCCCATTATCTAACTCGGTTAAGTTCTATTCTGAGATCCTCATTACATGATGTGACTGGGTCACATGTTGATGTTTTAAGAATCAAAGAATAGAGAGAAATCTTAAAGGAAGTATATGCTGATTCTGATCGCGAAGGTGGATTTCGATCGCATCAGAATTTTGAGCAGTTGCTTAAGAAGTTATGATATATTACTAAGGAATAGATAACAACAATTTTCCATGTGGATTGTAAGGATAAGTTTTTCCGCAAAGTTTTAAAATAAAAGAAAATTGTTTAATTTTATTTATTTGAAGTATCCTTACAATGGCATTTGTGGAAAATTATTGCTTATATGATTCCACTGACAGCAATATTGGAAAATGGATTTGATTCTTTCATTTGTGGTAGTGTCTAAATTTACCAAATCAGGAAAGTTCCTCATCTCCCAAGTTTCAATTGGACCGAAACTTGGAATCATGCAAGTTGAATAGTATGATGAATGAGAACTTTCAAGCATTGGAAAATCAAGACTAATTACTTGTTCACATGGATGTGTGAGTCAAGTGAATGACTAAAGGGATCGAGTACACATTCTTGTGCACTGGTCATGTCCACCACAAAGCTCGTTAAGACTATTTGATTTACTAAAGTTTAGTAAATATGGTTATACTTACAAGTTTAAGTATAATCCTGAAACATTGGAAAAGTCTCAATGTATGGCAGAACGAATGAGAAGAATCAAATTAGGCAGAAAGATAAAAGTTTTCTCAAATCTGAAAAGATGGGAGAGTACTTTAGTATCATGTTTGTGATCATGTTAATGATTTAGAAATCATATCACAATTAGTCCTCTAAAGGTCTTCTTAGTGCATTCTTATGACTAAGAAGAGGAGTCATGAATTGTTGAAATGGTTAGATCAGAAAGATGAGTCATACTTCGTTCCAAAACAATTCTTAGAGTCATACTCCAAGATTGTAACTTGAGTGACATATCTTAAAGAAAGGTTTAAAACACTTGTCAAATGTAAGAGTAAAAGTGTCCTACTCTTTTACATTTGAAATTGGTAAGGTGTGATGTTTTGGATAAAACAAAGACCAACTAAGGCCAATTGTGTGAAGTGTTTGTCTTGATAAAGAATCCGCACTATCTCTTGAATATTTGGCAAGATAGTCTTATATGTCAAGAGGATAGTGGGAGTCTTAAAGACCCTAAAAAGAATTTCAAGAACTAATCAAGAATAAAACCTAACGTTCTTCACTAGCACACGACTTGAGGTTTATAACCTATCGTGTTGACATATTCTGTGCCCATTCCAGTTAAAGTTGGCTTTGCATAGGAGTTCTGAAAGTTCTCAATTGGTTGCATAACAACTTGGAAGCAATGGCAGGCCCTGTACTGCCAAGTGGCAAGAAGTTAAGATTGCATAAGTTCAGTCCATATGAGTTTGGATTTGTCATTATCCTTGTCTTGTGACTATGGTTTTGACGATTCACATGGATAAGAACACATACACCATAAAATCTAAGGGTCATATGGTTTCTCTCCGATTCATGAAAATGATGGTGAGGAAACACTTCCACCAAGTAGATTTGAAGCAGATGGCAAAAGGTCTAAATAATTGAGACTATGATTACGGCATCCTTTTTCATAGTTCTGAAATTGTTTAGACACACATGCATGCTATCTAAGGAAAGGTGTATGATTTTGATAAAGTTTTATCAAAGTATCTCGTATCAGAAATCTGAACTTTGGTAAGAAAGTCAATAAAGTATTGATTTCTAGAAGTCCAGCTGATTTGTGAGTACATGTCAAAGCTAGTGGGAGCATAAGTGTTATGCTAATAATCATCATGTAAGTGGGAGCATGATAATTATTGTTAGTGTTGCAAGTTAGCAATGTTAATATAGAAAACAAAAGTTTCAATTCGTGAGGCTGCAGGGATTGAAAAAGTTGTTTTGCTATAATTAAGGGAGAGGATATACTTCATTTCAGTTCTAAAGGCTTAGATTGAGACCTTAATCATCTTTAGTCAAGAATATATATATGAATTTCATGTTGGATTGGTTCAACTTAAGGAAATTATATATATTGCGTTCTCAAAATTCGATTATGATTACGACATCCCTCTTCATAGTCAAATTTTGAAAACATGGCAAATAAAAATATTGTAGCAAAAGACTGATCTAGAATCATGTCTTTATGTGAGACATCATGAATCGTGTACCATTTGCTTTCGGTACAGGATCGATTGCATGTGCTATAATATTTGTCATTTCTAAATTTTTCCAAATGCCCAGAGGCATTAAGAAGGGAAAAGGTCTAGAATTGGATATGACTAAAATGATTAAGCAATTGTCGAGGACAATCTGAGGTTTACCAAAGATTGGTTGCTCAGGGACAGTTGGAAGTATAGTGATAATTTTGGAAGGACCATATTGACATATTCTGAAAAGAGGCATCTCTTATTCAGAAGTGATAGTCAAAATGAGAATATGGAGTTGTCTCCATAGGTGGAAGTTATCTGTGTAAGATTAGAAAACTTAATGCAAGAAGCATGTCCAAAACAATGTACTTTGAATATGAGACTTAGTTTCCATGGAGTTGATCTCCATTGGAATACCTTATAATGACTGTTGACAAGTCTTGTGACTTTGTACATATTCATTACATGAGGGTCAGTGCATATAAGTTTAAAATCTAAACAGATTTCGATAAATGATAGGAATTTGAAATTCTCACATTTTTCGATAAGGATTTGGGAGTGTGAAATTAGAATCATTGAAATTATGTTCAATTGGTTTATTTCACAAAGTAAGGATCATAGACAAACATAGAGTGCATACTTGGTGTATGGCAAAGCTATTGTTTAAGAAAAACATAGTGTACATGCTTGGAGCATGGGACAACTAGTGTTTTTAATTCAAGTATAAAGTTGATAAAACCGAAACAATGAATAATGAGTAATCAGTATGGTGATAAATAAAAGTGTTTATTTTTATTCATAGGGTTTTATACCATATTTGATTCATTTATTCTTGTGTTTCACTTTGCATGTTTTGACTTCCAGAATAACAAAGTCGCTCTTCCTGAATGATTCAGTTATTAAAACCATCCACAGTCGGTCATATGTTGGAAGTAGATATGAATCAAGACTGTCATGGGTTGGTTTGTAGAGGTCCAAGTTGGTGGACAAAGTGGTGCTACAACACTCATGAGTGCTCATAAGTTCTGAGTATTGGATTCAACCCACACTCATTTGAATCACTTCATGGATTTTATGACGAGTGATCATGAGACGATAATATCTTATATTCTTAAAACCTAGAGATATGAGTTGTTACTATGAGTTGGTTATACATTGATTGCACGAAAACGCATTGGTAACTCGATGTTATAAAACGTGCCTTTGTGTATGATTCAACAAGTAGTAGAACAAGCCATATGAGTCGAAGTTTATCCATTCCTTTTACCTTCGGGATAAAAGCGATATCTGTGGGCCCCTCGATGATTTAGCGATGACACATGTGAGTGCTTGGCCAAGCCAGGACTGATTTGATTTGTTCAATTAGTCAGTTATCATAAATTGAAAATCGGGAAACAACAAATGGACAGAGAGAATGATTATAATCCATGTCTCAGTCCATATGATATCTAGAATGGAGGAATATATGATCCCTTATCTAATGGACAAGTCATTGACAAGGTCAGAGTTCGACAGCGGCTTTAAGAGCTACGATTGCCAGTTAGGTTTTGAAGTCATACTCAATAATAGTTTTAGACTTATCCAAGTGGGAGACTATTGGATTAATGTCTAAGTCCATAACTATATTTGGTATGTACTTGACCCGACCCGGCATGGTCCATTTGGGTTGCACTTCACCGGCACAATTTATATGGATAGTCTTTTGAGAATAGTATATTTATGATTTATATTAATTATAAGTTCTAATATATTAATATGGAATCATATTATTTAATTAGTATTGATCAAGAATTAATTTAGAATTAATTAAGTGATCAAAAAGAACTAATTAAATATGGACTCTTATATATATGGAATGGGCCAAGTTCATTTAGGTTGGGCTAAGCTTTCATGGATGGTCCATGGAGCTTTTAACCCATGGATCCTATGTAAATGAAAGGTCGTGGGTATTAGGGTTTACATGGATGTAACCCTAATCCTCCATAATATATAAAGGGGTCCTTGGCTCACAAAATTGACACAAGTGTGTGAAAATAAGAGTGAGCCGATTTTAGTGTGCATACATATTCTCTCAAGTTCTTCCAAGGTGTTTTGGTGATTTGTGATTCCATTTTAGGCTTCCACACTATTGGGGCTAAGCTCTTAAAGCTTGAAGACATCAAGCTACATCAAAAGGTATGTCATCTAACTAGAACTTTGTAGTATAGGTGCTTCATAATATGCTAGTTAGGATGAAACCTTGGAATAGTTAATATTTGCATGTATAATAGAGAAAACATAGATCCAAGGTTTATTGGGTTGCATGTACACCATAGGAGTGTTAGAATGCTCAAAACCCAACAGTACTTACGCTTGAATTGCACCAAAAACTCTGCCCACTTCAATTGCAGGGGCTCATTGGGGCTTAGAGTCTTCCCCAGGGTGTTCCACCAGCGAACAACGCCTCCTCTGAATTGACGTACTGCAAACGTGGTTTGTAGCTTACCTTTGCAACCACATGTCATAAAGGATAATTCCATCTCCGAGATCCAATCCATGACTCCGATCGGATCTTCCTTCCCAGTGAAAGCCGATGGCTTGCAAGTTAGAAAATCTTTATACTTGCATCCATTCCTCTCGACTCGGTCATCTTGATTGTTCCTCCTAATCACCGGTGGATCAGCTTGACCAATGGTCCTGCTGTCGTTCCCTTCCTCAGACTGCCCGTCATTCAGCTCGGGCTGTTCAATAGGCATCGTAAGTTCCTCTCGATTTTGTTGAAGAAAACGTCTGGTTTCCTCCATTTGACGATCCAACATCATTTGGATCATCTCTTGTACTCCGGCCACCGTGATGGGCTCAGGAGTGGCTACCACAACAGGTATTTTCTCAATCACTGGAGGTTGATTCCTTTTTCTGTTCGTGTTCCCGACTCCACTTCGGGTTCTTGCCATTTCGATCTATACACCAATTCAGAAGTTCGGTGTGTAATGACGAGAATTAAGATACGAAATATTTTATTTATGATCGACGTGTAAATCTCCGTATTACTCTGAAAAGTTATATGCCAGTTCTAATACCGTAATTAAACGTTTAGAAATCAGAACACATAAAGTTTCCAGGTCCGGTCGGCAACAGACCATAGATCCGATCAAATAATGCATATCATAAATCATTTAGCACATAAAAGCATGTTAGGTATTTTCCCTAAATAAGCTAGTGCTTGTGTCTATTCAGGTGTATTACCTAAATTTTATTAGACACACTCCTCACAATCATTGCTTAACATTCTAAGTTTAAGTGTAACATCCGGATTCCCGGGTATTCTATGTTATTCATTTATTTTGAGTTATGAGGAGGGACTCAACGAGTTGACGCCTAGAATCGTCGAGTAGGATCGCGATTTGCTGACTGGACTAATGAAGGGACTCGACGAGTCCGTGATGTGGACAAAAACCCTAAATCTTTGGGCCTGTGCCCTATTTAAGGGTCCTTATAGCCCTCAATTGCGGCTACCAGTCCAGAGAGAGATGATGGGTTTTGCGCATTCTAACACTCCTAAGTGTACATGCAACCCTAAATACCTTGGATCTATGTTTTCTCTATTATACATGCAATTATGAACTTTCCAAGGTATTACCCTATCTAGCATACAATACTTGATACTTGGGTAATCAAATGGATAGAATACATACCTTTGTTTGATGTAGCTTGTCTCCATGAAGCTTGAGTGCCTAGTGCCCCAAGTGTGACACCTCAAATGGTTCACACAACACCAAATGCACATGGAATGACTTGAGAGAAATGGAACACTCCTTGAAATCGTCTAGCCCTCATATTCACACATTAGTGCACGATTTCTTTAGCCATGGGATTCTTTTATATGGTGGCTATTAGGGTTACACCATGTAACTCATAACTTTACCCATTCCTTATGCTCCATGGAGTTTAACCTCCATGGAGTATCCATGGGTCACCCCATGGACTTAGTCCAACATAAGGAATCTTGGATCACAAGCCCACATATATAAGAATGAATGATTTACACAATCAACCCATATATTTAATTAGTCTCCTTTTGATCACTTAATTAGTTGCAAATTAATTCTTGATCAATACTAATTAAATAACCTTATTAATATATTAGAACTTATAATATATTAACCAACCTTAAGTGTTATTTCACTCATAATAGTATATCCAAATGCATGATGCCATGCAACCCAAATGGACCATGCCGGGTCGGGTCAAGTCTTACCAATTATAGTTATGGACTTAGACATTAATCTAACAGTCTCCCACTTGGATAAGTCTAAAACTATTATTGCGTATGACTTCAGGAACCGATCAGCAATCGTAGCTCTCAAAAGCTTTTGTCGAACTCTGACCTTGTCGATGAACTCTGACCTTTGTCAATGACTTGTCCATTAGATAAGGGATCATATATTCCTCCATTCTAGATATCATATGGACTGAGACATGGATTATCAATCATTCTCTCTGTCCATTTGTTGTTTCCCGATTTCCGATTCATCATGACTGACTGATTGAACAAATCAAATCAGTCCTGGCTTGGCCAAGCACTCACATGTGTCATCGCTAAATCATCGAGGGGCCCACAGATATCGCTTTTATCCCGAAAGTAAAAGGAATGGATAAACTTCGACTCATATGGCTTGTTCTACTACTTGTTGAATCATACACAAAGGCACGTTTTATAACATCGAGTTACCAAATGCGTTTTCGTGCAATCAATGTATAACCAACTCATAGTAACAACTCATATCTCTAGGTTTGAAGAATATAAGATATTATCGTCTCATGATCACTCGTGATAAAATCCATGAAGTGATTCAAATGAGCGCGGGTTGAATCCAATACTCAGAACATATGAGCACTCATGAGTGTTGTAGCACCACTTTGTCCACCAACTTGGACTTCTACAAACCAACCCATGACAGTCTTGATTCATATCTACTTCCAACATATGACCGACTGTGGATGGTTTGAATAACTTAATCATTCAGGAAGAGCGACTTAGTTATTCTGGAAGTCAAAACATGCAAAGTGAAACACAAGAATAAATGAATCAAATATGGTATCAAACCCTATGAATATAAATAAACACTTTTATTTATCACCATATTGATTACTCATTATTCATTGTTTCGATTTTATCAACTTTATACTTGAATTAAAAACACTAGTTGTCCCATGCTCCAAGCATGTACACTATGTTTTTCTTAAACAATAGCTTTACCATACACCAAGTATGCACTCTATGTTTGTCTATGATCCTTACTTTGTGAAATAAACCAATTGAACATAATTTCAATGATTCTAATTTCACACTCCCAAATCCTTATCGAAAAATGTGAGAATTTCAAATTCCTATCATTTATCGAAATCTGTTTAGATTTTAAACTTATATGCACTGACCCTCCTGTAATGAATATGTACAAAGTCACAAAGACTTGTCAACAGTCATTATAAGGTATTTCAATAGAGATCAACTCCATGGAAACTAAGTCTCATATTCAAAGTACATTGCTTTGGACATGCTTCTTGCATTAAGTTTTCTAATCTTACACAGATAACTTCCACCTATGGAGACAACTCCATATTCTCATTTTGACTATCACTTCTGAATAAGAGATGCCTCTTTTCAGAATATGTCAATTTGGTCCTTCCAAAATTAGCACTATACTTCCAACTGTCCCTGAGCAACCAATCTTTGGTAAACCTCAGATTGTCCTCGACAATTGCTTAATCATTTTAGTCATATCCAATTCTAGACCTTTTCCCTTCTTAATGCCTCTGGGCATTTGGAAAAATTTAGAAATGACAAATATTATAGCACATGGAATCGATCCTGTACCCAAAGCAAATGGTACACGATTCATGATGTCTCACATAAAGACATGATTCTAGACCAGTCTTTTGCTACAATATTTTTATTTGCCATGTTTTCAAAATTTGACAATGAAGAGGGATGCCGTAATCATAATCGAATTTTGAGAACGCAATATATAGAATTTCCTTAAGTTGAACCAATCCAACATGAAATTCATATATATATTCTTGACTAAGGATGATTAAGGTCTCAATCTAAGCCTTTAGAACTGAAATGAAGTATATCCTCTCCCTTAATTATAGCAAAACAACTTTTTCAATCCCTGCAGCCTCACGAATTGAAACTTTTGTTTTCTATAATTAACATTGCTAACTTGCAACACTAACAATAATTATCATGCTCCCACTAACATGATGATTATTAGCATAACACTTATGCTCCCACTAGCTTTGACATGTACTCAGAAATCAGCTGGACTTCTAGAAATTAATACTTTATTGACTTCCTTACCAAAGTTCAGACTTCTGATACGAGATACTTTGATAAAACTTTGTCAAAACCATACACCTTTCCTTAGATAGCATGCATGTGTGTCTAAACAATTTCAGAACTATGAAAAGGGATGCCGTAATCATAGTCTCAATTGTTTAGACCTTTTGCCATCTGCTTCAAATCTACTTGGTGGAAGTGTTTCCTCACCAACATTTTCATAAATCGGAGAGAAACCTTATGACCCTTAGATTTTATGGTGTATGTGTTCTTATCCATGTGAATCGTCAAAACCATAGTCACAAGACAAGGATAATGACAAATCCAAACTCATATGGACTGAACTTATGCAATCTTAACTTCTTGCCACCTGGCAGTACAGGGCCTGCCATTGCTTCCAAGTTGTTATGCAACCAATTGAGAACTTTCAGAACTCCTATGCAAAGCCAACTTTAACTGGAATGTGCATAGAATATGTCAACATGATAGGTTATAAACCTCAAGTCGTGTGCTAGTGAAGAACCTCAGGTTTTATTCTTGATTAGTTCTTGAAATTCTTTTTAGGATCTTTAAGACTCCCACTGTCCTCTTGACATATAAGACTATCTTGCCAAATATTCAAGAGATAGTGCGGATTCTTTATCAAGACAAACACTTCACACAATTGGCCTTAGTTGGTCTTTGTTTAATCCAAAACATCACAACTTACCAACTTCAAATGTACAAGAGTAGGACACTTTTACTCTTACATTTGACAAGTGTTATAAACCTTTCTTTAAGATATGCCACTCAACTTATAGTCTTGGAGTATGACTCTAAGTCTTGTTTTGAAACGAAGTATGACACATCTTCTTGATTTAACCATTTCAACAATTCATGACTCCTCTTCTTATTCATAAGAATGCACTAAGATGTCCTTAGAAGACCAATTGTGATGTGGTTCTTAAATCATTAATATGATCGTAAAACATGATACTAAAGTACTCTCCCATCTTTTCAGATTTGAGAAAACTTTTATCTTTCTGCGTAATTTGATTCTTCTCATTCCTTCTGCCATACATTGAGACTTTTCCAATGTTTCAAAATTATACTTAAACTTGTAAGTATAACCATATTTACTAAACTTTAGTAAATCAAATAGTCTTAACGAGCTTTGTGGTGGACATGACCAGTGCACAAGAATGTGTACTCGATCCCTTTAGTCCTTCACTTGACTCACACATCCATGTGAACAAGTAATTAGTCTTGATTTTCCAATGCTTGAAAGTTCTCATTCATCATACTATTCAACTTGCATGATTCCAAGTTTCGGTCCAATTGAAACTTGGGCGATGAGGAACTTTCCTGATTTGGTAAATTTAGACACTACCACAAATGAAAGAATCAAATCCATTTTCCAATATTGCTGTCAGTGGAATCATATAAGCAACAATTTTCCACAAATGTCATTGTAAGGATACTTCAAATAAATAAAATTAATCAATTTTCTTTTATTTTAAAACTTTGCGGAAAAACTTATCCTTACAATCCACATGGAAAATTGTTGTTATCTATTCCTTGCTCAAAATTCTGATGCGATCGAAATCCACCTTCGCGATCAGAATCAACATATACTTCCTTTAAGATTTCTCTCTATTCTTTGATTCTTAAAACATCAACATGTGACCCAGTCACATCATGTAATGAGGATCTCAGAATAGAACTTAACAGAGTTAGATAATGGGCTCTACCTGATGTAGAGTCAAACTTATTGACTTTAACATCCTTAGGTAAATTTGGCAGCTTTGCAATCAACGCCCCTTCCTTTGGCAAAATAAACATATGGACCCATTGGTAATGGGACTATCTCAGACTTAGTCTTTCTCTTTACCATTTGGTCAACCGAGTTGACTATGGCCAATCCCTTTCCATTGGGAAGAGAATGCTTTTTCTGGATTTCCAGTGTCACCATTGTCACTGTCCATAAAGTTTTTGGGAAGTTGATCTTCTAATCAAATTTGCTTTACTATCGTTCCAAATCATTGTTGATTCAGCAGCACCAAGCAAATAGATATGATCATTAAGGTTCATGTCATAGTCTGTTTCATAGTAGTCCCAAAGGAACTCACTATGTGACTTAGAAAGTGATTGAACATCCAACTTTCTCAAGACTTTGACACCCAACTCTCCCAGCTTGTCAATATGTGACTTCATCTCTAAGATGTGATCACACATAGACCTTGCTTGCCACTAGGGCTTAAGTGACCTTGAACTTGTGGGTTAGGGAGAATAATTGGAGGAGGTGGAGGAAGTAAAGTTCCAAGAGATTTGGGAAGATCATAGATGTCTGAACTAGACATCTTTTGGGAGATATTCAAGATAGTTGATCTAAAGTCCTTAATATAACACCCAATATGAAATATTAAGGCTAGGATCCAACAACCTATTTATAACTGGAAGAGGGATGCCATAATCCGAGTTATAAAATAGTTGAAGGTAGGTAAATGACGATTTACCAATTTCCACCATGAAAAACGAAATAATGTAATTAGGTTTTTAATTGGATTTGAAACTCCTAGATCTTTTGAAATTCATTGAACTTTTCAATGGCATGTTTCAATCTCGAGTGTGCCCTTCAGGTTTTGTGACTGGGATGCCGAGGATCACAAAACAAGGTGTGAAGTAACCATGCAAATATACTTGGTACCCTTAATATTTACCCCTCAATCGATGTGCCGGTTAACCACACGAGCTCCACCGATACTATGATAAATATTAAGTTACCCTTTGCCTACTTTGTTAAAACCAGGTTAGTGTGTCGGTTAACCACACACGCTCCACTAACGGTTTAAACAAAGTGCAAAGTGTAATTTCATGGATTAGCACCTTATTCACATTTTCCTAAGTAACTAAGATTGGGAATTTATAAGTGTTTAGTTACTTAGTATTTATCATTAATACTTTTAATGAAGGGAGAATTATAGTCCTTGTCCTACCCGTTCGGCTAACGACCCTCCACCAGTCAAGGAAGCGGTGGGTGAGAGTGGACACCCATTAAACTGCCATTTTATAGGCAGTAACCTTATACCCCCCTTATAGACCGGCTTCGTGAATGAGGCCTACTAACGGTAAGACTGACTTGCTCTTATACATATATTTATTATTAACTTATAATACTATAAAGTATAAGGGTTGGATTTTAACTTTTAAAATTCTAAGGGCTAACTTGGAATTAAAGTATTCATGGGGAAAACTTTACAAATTCCAAAAATTGAGGGCAAGTTTTGAAAATATTCAAAACTAATTAATTCCATAACTTATGTGTTTAAAGTAGTTTTAATTAAAAAAACTCTTCAAGTTCCATAACTTGAGGACAAGTTATGGAAGACTTTAAACTAATAAAAGAATGTAACTTTTCTTATTTTTGTAACTTATGGAACTAATTAAGGTTACACATTTTATCATTTAATGAAGTGACTCTTGAACCTCCATAACTTGAGGACAAGTTATGGAGTCATAAAACCATTTAATGAGGACAAGACTCTTCATTTTTGTAACCATTGCCAACTTTTTATGAGTTTTATGAAACTTAAATGTGACTTTTCATATAACTTGAGGACAAGTTACAAAAACACATTTTAGAATCAACTCTTAGATTAAAATAGATTGAAAACGCATAATCAATTAACTTTTCTATTAATCTAATAAACTCATATGAACAAAGATAATTCACATCAAATTTTATTTTCAAAGTAATTAGCATAACTTTTAAACTAATACAATTCGATTTTTCAGCTAATTTTGCAAGTATAACAAGAAAACAAGCCTTGGCTTTGATACCACTGATGGGTTTTACGCATTCTAACACTCCTAAGTGTACATGCAACCCTAAATACCTTGGATCTATGTTTTCTCTATTATACATGCAATTATGAACTTTCCAAGGTATTACCCTATCTAGCATACAATACTTGATACTTGGGTAATCAAATGGATAGAATACATACCTTTGTTTGATGTAGCTTGTCTCCATGAAGCTTGAGTGCCTAGTGCCCCAAGTGTGACACCTCAAATGGTTCACACAACACCAAATGCACATGGAATGACTTGAGAGAAATGGAACACTCCTTGAAATCGTCTAGCCCTCATATTCACACATTAGTGCACGATTTCTTTAGCCATGGGATTATTTTATATGGTGGCTATTAGGGTTACACCATGTAACTCATAACTTTACCCATTCCTTATGCTCCATGGATTTTAACCTCCATGGAGTATCCATGGGTCACCCCATGGACTTAGTCCAACATAAGGAATCTTGGATCACAAGCCCACATATATAAGAATGAATGATTTACACAATCAACCCATATATTTAATAAGTCTCCTTTTGATCACTTAATTAGTTACAAATTAATTCTTGATCAATACTAATTAAATAACCTTATTAATATATTAGAACTTATAATATATTAACCAACCTTAAGTGTTATTTCTCTCATTATAGTATATCCAAATGCATGATGCCATGCAACCCAAATGGACCATGCCGGGTCGGGTCAAGTCTTACCAATTATAGTTATGGACTTAGACATTAATCCAACAAGAGAAACCCTAGAGAGCTTGAACGAGTGGTATAAGAGAGAGAGCCTTTTTTATCCTTATTAGTGTGATTTTGCAAAGAAAAAGGTGTTTCCAGCAAGAGGAGGTCAAGGGGATTGCCATTCTGTGGGTTTCCAGCTTGGATCTGCAACTTTGAGGTAGTAAATCGATCCCTTATGCTGTTTAGTATGAGATCCTTGAATTTAGGGTTTTCTATACCCTTTTATTGGCTTGAAATGATGAGTATATTGTACCTTTGAGTGTTAGACTCTGGATCTGGTCCTTTAGAGGTTCAAAGAGCCTTATCCAACCTGCTTTTTGTTGTTCCATGGAAGAAATGATCTTAGGTTTCCTTTTTAGAGATGATTTCACCAAAGAGAGCCCTATGTGTGTTGCATGAGTGTAAAGGTCGGACCTTTACGTGATTATTGTAAATGGGGAGGGCAGATCTAGAGGTTAGAGAAGCGGATCTGACCTCAGAAGGTCATTTGAGTGTTGCCATGGACGCTACTCGCCGAGTTCATAAGTGGACTCGACGAGTCGAGTCGGGGTTGCCCCGCAATTCGTGATAGGTGTAACCCATCGAGTGAAGGGACGACTCGACGTGCCAAGTGAGGCTAGAAGGATTCAGAGGACCCGCGTGGACTTGCCGAGTCGCCCATGTGCACTCGACGAGTCGGGTCAAAGTTTGATCGTTGACTTCAGTTGACCTTAGGGTTTTGGTCAAGCTGATTCAGGAGAATTCAGGGAGGGGTAGAATGGCCTTCTACCCAATATTTAGGGATGAGGCTATGAGAAGGTATTGATCAGGAATGTTATTCATATGATAGAAGGAGGCTAGGTCGGGACGTCAAGCACGAGAGTTTATCCGACTTCGTTTGAGGTGAGTCTTCTCACTATACTGTACCTAGAGTGGTACCTATGTGTGACCGGAAGGTCTTATATGCTATGAGATGTATGTGCTGTATGCTGTTATATGATATGGATGTGTTACGTATGTTATGAATGCTAAGGACCAGAAGGTCATTATGATATGGACCGGATGGTCAAGATGATATGGGCCGGAAGGTCATTACGGGTAGGACCGGAAGGTCTACCAGCGTTGTGGGACGGAAGTCCTTTGAGACACAGTGACCGGAAGGTCTTATAGCCTTGAGTGGCATATATGCGTACGTGGTATTTTGGGGAACTCACTAAGCATTTATGCTTACAGTTGTTGTGTTATGAGTTTCAGGTACTAGCGAGGATCGTGGGTGTGACAACCATCAAATTTCGGTCAAGTCAAAGTCAAACAAAGTCAACAAGTTAAACCGGTCAACTCCATTAACCCTTGTATGTTAGGGTTTACGTTATGTAATCACTGTACAATTCGCTATTTTAATGAGAAAACATCATTTGGAAAGTTCATGTGTTTGATATTCCTTAGCCTTAACAGTGCTAAACAACGAACCAAAGCGATAAAACACTATTGCACAATCATCGGGATTGTGTAGGACACTAAATCATGGCTTAACGGGGTCTATGGACCTTGCGTTGCGAAGCCGGACACTCAAAAATATCTCAAACGAAACCTCTCTCAATCTCATTCAAACCCTACTCAAGATTACTTGACGCTAATAGGATCAAAACTCATACACTACGATATAAATTGACGTTAATAGCAACATAGTATAGTACAACGTTATAACTATAATCAAATTAAATTATGATACCATATTAAAACAAATCAAAGTATAATGCTCTAATTAAATTTAAAAGAATCAAACTTGAATGCTATAATTAAACTTCAAATCAAAGTAGATTGTTATAATCAAATAATAACTCATCTTTTATAAAACTCCATTTTTATAAACTTTACATTAAATTTTATAAAACTCTATTTTTATAAACTTTACATTAAATTTTATAAAACTCTTATATTAATTATGTAAAAGATGCTTGTGTTAGTGGGAAATTATGAAGACCACCAAAAGCAAAAAGATTATTCCCATGGTCTCCCACTCACACCTCCCATCCACTTTCCTTTCTTTTTTTCTCCCAACACATTATTCTCTTCACCACTTAAACCTTCTCTATTCTTTCTCTCACTCTCAATCTCGAAATTCATCCAAGAAATACTCATATTCCATCCAAGAACAATCTATTATACTCAAATCTTCATCCCTCTTGAAGCATTCATCAATGTATGTTGTTAAAAGTTTCATATTCATACAAGAAACAAATTAAATCCACCAAAATATCTAAAACTCATTTTATGCATAAACCTGATTTTTCTCAGAATCCCATCAATAAAATAAGAAATTCTGGAAATTTTCAGAAAATAATTTATTTTTATTGAATTACTATAATTATTGCAATAAAGTAGGGCAATAAGTCACATAAAATACTTTTTGCATTCAATAAATTCTGAGAAAATTCTGGGATGACCTATATACTGATTAAACATGATATATGAAGTTTCATGCATTTATATTACTTTTTACTATTATTTATGATTTTATTGATTAATTAATAATGAAATATATAAAAAATACTTCCCATAGTCACAAATATCTGAAACTTATACACTGATCTCTACATCATGTTATAAAACTATGGTTAATTTTACAGATTTTTTTGAAAATCATTTACTATTTTCCCGAATTTTGTGTTGTTTAATCATTAAAATATTAAATAAATACTAAAACAGTTCAGAAAAATATACAAATTTTACAGTAATTCATATTGTATGAAATAATGATTTTCTAATAATTTCATAATTTTTCAATACTGTTTACTATTTAAAACTATTTTCCTAAGTATTTAAGCATGTAAAAATGCATTTTAATGATTATTTCATATAAATAATTGTTAAAATCTGTAAATAATTATAATTGGGCAAGTTATTATTTTAATAAGAAATTATTAAAATCTGGCCTAAATTGAAAATATAAATTAATTATGCAAAGTAAGTAATTCAATTTAAAATTCATTTAACAAATAAATACTTTAATATTATAATCAAAATGAATTATTGTTAATTCATCTAATATAAGAATATGTGTCTAATTATTTGTATTAATACTCCATTCTCGTTTAGCAGTTCCTAAACCAAAACTATTAATTATATTAGGTTCTACGCGATTTTGACCCGAATCGTCTATCGTACAACACACGCATTTCGTTTTGGGACTAATGTGAGTAATCTACCCCATACTTTATAATTTTCAATACTTTTGGGGTGTATCATGTGGTTCTAATATATTCCAACTTCATTTTATTGTTTTATCACAATTGAGACATTGTTGGGACATTTATACATGAGTCATTAATTGTATAACTATTGTTTGTTTACGCTACATGTACTTGTAGTGCATTACCATTTTTAGTCTAATCTCCATGACTATGCTCGTATTCTTGAGGTATGTTATGGACAATAATAGCGCTATTGGGTTGACCACCCCGCCTTGGGACGCTAAGGTGATTGATCGCACGTGGTTGAGTGTGTATGATGATTAGATGCTCCATCCTATATATATTTATATATATATATATATATATATATATATATATATACATATGTATATATAGGGTGAGGACTTATTGTTGTTGTTATCATTTGTTAATCAATTTTTGATTTATAAACCGTTATCTCAAATACAATTTGTTTGCCGACTTCAAAAGAAAACAAATTTCCAATTATAAAGGTTTCAACTTCACAATTTTCTCTACTAAAATTAGATTACTCACCAACTCTCATAGTTGACCTGTTTTTACCCATGATGCAGATTTGAAGAATGAAGTTGATGAAAAATAGATTGTGCCTTAGAAATCCACAAGACTATTTAAATTTGATGTAATAAATGTTGTTCATATTTAGATTTGTATTTGTATGTTGTGGATCTTGTTTGCATACTTAGTACTTAATTGAATCTATTCATATTATAACATAGTTGTCATGAGACTTTGAACAATATATCACGCCTCGATCGATTCCGACAAGGATCGGGGTGTGACAGATTGGTATCAGATTCCTTGACTATAGGGAATTAGGTTAATTGCCTTGACCTAGTCTATAGCCTCTAGGGTCCTCTCGTATGCTAGTTTATAAAATGCACACACAACTGCATGCAATTCACACTTAGAAAATCCTAGGAATACCTTTGTGTGTTAATTGCTCCCTTAAGTGCATACGTATTACTCCTGACACTTATATGTGTGCATACACTGGTGAATATTCTCTTCTTTCTCTGAAAAATCACACACATATTCAAGTGGTAAAAAAAATGTATATACATATATATTCCTTAAAGCTCATAGGAAATTCAAAGTCATCCACTCTAGTTGGGTAGGATCATAGTAATGGACGTGTAGTAACTGGAAGGGGGAGGTGCCGGTAGCCCGAAAGTCCTGACTAGGTAAGCATTCGTATACATCCCAATAAACCGAGGGACCAGTTTGCTTATCTGGGGACCAAAGGCGAGAGTTCCCAAACCTATAGGCCAAAGCGCGTCATTCACATTACTTTTGAGCCATCAAAATACCCGACCTTATCAAACGTATCCGAAAGGATACACTCCAAAATGGCCAACTCATTGGACTATTAAGTTCCCTAATGGGCCTAGAAGTGGGAAAGAAATGTGAAAACTTAGTTTTGTGGGGGCCCACGCAAGTGCTACATGTTTCGGAAAGCCCAAAAGGTGCCCAACACTCCTAACCATGGCCCAACAAGTGTTTTACAATTATTTTACCCAACAATGTCTAAAAAAATTTATTTCCTTAATCAATTTACAAATAACTCACAAGTCCATATGCTTGTTTCTCGTAGTTGACTTGTTCCTTGTTTGGTTGTGGACTTAGGGTAGACTCATTAGGATCAACAGTCTAATAAAATTTTAATTACACGTAACTGGGGGCATGTCGAGTGAATCTTAGGAGTGGATCAGACATGGAACAAATCACAAGATTATAATCAAGTTATTCCTACTAAATTCATAAGTCTATTTATATAGACCTCTAGTATAGAGTCGTCGGCGTAGTCGTGTCGGCAATCTAGAATATGGCTAAATACATAATACAAACTATAATACCCAAATTATACAAAATTTTCTGCATAAAAAAATCAATAGACAAACAAACACAATGAAACTAAAAAGGGTATCAAACTATCAAGAGAAAAACACATACAATGTAGATTAAAATCCACTAATTATAACAAAATGGCTAAAAGAAAAGGTAAGGACTAAGGATTGTTAAGTCCTCTCTTCTTATAAATAGCTTTGAAGCAAGCTTGCCTAAGCTTCTTTGTTCTTTCTGTCAGTTCCATACCTGACAATTTCTCCATCATCTTCTTGTGCCCTTCTAACGTCTCTATCTCCTCCTTTAATCCCAACTCCTAGTTTTTTTTTAAAAAAAGGTAGATGCAATATATTTTTCGTGTGAGTTCACAAAATTTACAATGAGTTAAGTTTATATAAATATAAATCAGGAAATCGTAGTAAATCAATTGATTTGATGTGGAATATGCCTAGGGCCATTGTTTATGTTATAAAGAAACTAATAATTAAAATTTTAGAAAATACCCAAAACTACTTTGGTTACCAAGTGCAGGCATGCATGCATGAGTAATGTATAGAAGGTTATTATCGTAATTTACCTTGGCATTTTGAATGAGGGATTGTAGGCTCTTAAGTTTTCTATGAGGCCATCTGTTTATGTTTAGCTCTCTGCATCTTTTCTTCAACAATGTTAACCCTATCCCTAGTTCCTTTGCTGCCATGATTATCGGCATCTCAAAGTACTTCGCTATCTCTTCAAACTAAAATGGTCTCAATCTCTTTGCCACCTTCCGGCCACCGTGATCAGTGGTGGCAGCACTAGAACTACATGTAGCCTCACCACCGGATTTACAGTCTTCACTGAAACTAACCAATGGTAAATTACCATCCTCCCAACAATCCCATAAGCTTATATCTTCAAGGGGATCCAAATCGTGAAACTCATTTCTAGAAATGATGTTTTGATCTTTGTTAAGTACTGTGGAAACGTTCTGATCGAGCACTTCATGCAATTTTTCCGACAACTCGTAATCATGATTGTCGAGCCTGTCACCACTGCAAAAATCCAAAAACTCAAGATAATCAAATCCAACACGATGGAAGACTCTTTTTGATCACTACAAATCCAAACCATGTTTTGATCAATATAGACAAAATCACTTTTTTGTGCGAAAGATGGGGTAATGAGTGACGTTTATATATACCTGAAAAGATCTTGATGATCAAAGTACGGAAACCAATCGAGGTCATATATGGGGTTTTGATGATCTGCAGGTGGATCCATTTGTGAGGGAGAAGTTAAAAGTTGCGGTAAGAATGTGATGATTTATATAAGTGAAGTGGGAGAAGTAATTAATAACAAATAAAGAGGAAATGAATATATATGGTCTTTGAGCTGTAACCTTCTTCTTCAATTCACACACATATACGTATATGTTGCCGCAAATTATGACTTATGTGCCTCATGCATTTAATACATCACATGCCTACTGCATATTCTTGACTTTGAAGCTACGTACCAGTTTCAAATTTCCCCAGTAGCACACTTTTCATTAGAAAGTACTCCAAGTCTTCACACATGAACCAGTTAGAAAGTACTCCAAGTCTTCACACACGAACCAATTAGAAAGTACTCCAAGTCTTCACACATGCAAATTATGACTTGTGTGTCGCTATAGGTAACTAATAAAACTTTATTTTTTAACCCCTTAAATATCAGTACAAGCTTCTAACCTCGACGTTTAAATTCAAAATTTCTTTTTATTACTAAAACTAGCATCGATTCAAGTATATAAACCATGAATCTTGAGAACACGGCAAAACCCAAATAAGTCTTATCATCTATGTAAAAAAAAAACTCAGGGTTTTTACTAGTAAATCTATCAGTGGCAGAGCTTGAACAATTAATTTGGGGTGGGGGGGGCGAAAATATTATAAACTGAAATTAACATTAAAAAAAACAGATTGTTTTCTACAAATAAACACCAAAAACACCTAGAAAAAGAATTACAACTCAGCCCGACAGCCTTTAATGTCTTTAAAAACAGATTATGAATGATATATTAGTAAGCAGACAACAATTTCTCTTTCAATGTTTTCATCTTTCCCATGATTATATCTAGAAAAATCAAAATGAAGGAACAATTGATCCAATCAAAACAAAATCAAATTTAAAATTAGAACAATAACCAATAACTCATTTAACAATAACCAAATCAATCTTTGTTGTCACTTTTCGGTTTTGTTTGAAGCTGACAAGCTGTTAAGCATAACCAAATCAATAACCAAATCTATAAGTTCATAACTTATAAATCAAATTGGCAAATCGCCAAATCGCAAATGACAACCAAATTAAAAGGAAACTCAGTAAGACAGTAGTAACGCATAAATAGGCAACAAATTGACAGAAAACAGCAGCAGCAGTGCAATACGCCAACACCAACAATCAACAATCTTACAATCAGAAAAGAAAGAACATCTGAACATGATTTGGGTCTCGGGATTACATACCTGATTTCTGTGAAGTGTGAATGGGGACTTGGGCACTTGGCGATGGCGATTGGCGAGAGTGAGACCAGGCGACTGACTTGGCGAGACAGCGACAAACGAACAGCAGGCGAGATAGGCAGCGAATTGGGAAAATGGGGATGAATCGATTTTGATTTCTTGATACTGCTTGGTCGCTTGGTGAATTGGGAGTATTGGACCATTCTGATTAGGAATCGGGAGGGGCCAAAGCCCAAGTTTGAAGATAGCAGTCTTATAACTATTTTATTTTGAACTACAATTCCTACTTCTAGCCCAATAATACTACGCCCCTGGAATCTATGAGGGCTAGTGTAAACATTATGGTCATATATCATTAAGATTCTATGGACTTAGAATGTGTGATTCCGCCTCATTCCCTGTTCCTTGTTTGGTTGTGGGCTTAAGGCGGGGTCACCCATCCAAAATGCCCTTGCAATCTTAATGATATACGACTAGTTTACGTCAATCGACTATAGAAGAACTGGTAGGACGTATAATGCAAATTTCGTCAAAATTTGTTGAAACATAAGTAATGATGGAACTCGCTAACTACGTTATAAAATATTCATAGTGGTAATACCAAGGATAAAACACAGAGTATAAAAGCACACATAGAATACTCTATCATCCCAAAACAATAAACTCATTTTAAATCGACTCAGTTCAAGTTACAATAAGAAATTTCCAAGGTCGTTATGTGACATCAGGCGGGTTGTTCCTCACCAAAATTAATTTCTTGTACTACGAAACGTTTTCCACATCTTTTTCCAAACTCTTGAAGTCCCAGTCAAAATGCAAATTTCGGGACGAAATTCCCTCTAACGGGGGGATGATGTGACAACCATCAAATTTCGGTCAAGTCAAAGTCAAACAAAGTCAACAAGTTAAACCGGTCAACTCCATTAACCCTTGTATGTTAGGGTTTACGTTATGTAATCACTGTACAATTCGCTATTTTAATGAGAAAACATCATTTGGAAAGTTCATGTGTTTGATATTCCTTAGCCTTAACAGTGCTAAACAACGAACCAAAGCGATAAAACACTATTGCACAATCATCGGGATTGTGTAGGACACTAAATCATGGCTTAACGGGGTCTATGGACCTTGCGTTGCGAAGCCGGACACTCAAAAAGATCACAAACGAAACCTCTCTCAATCTCATTCAAACCCTACTCAAGATTACTTGACGCTAATAGGATCAAAACTCATACACTACGATATAAATTGACGTTAATAGCAACATAGTATAGTACAATGTTATAACTATAATCAAATTAAATTATGATACCATATTAAAACAAATCAAAGTATAATGCTCTAATTAAATTTAAAAGAATCAAACTTGAATGCTATAATTAAACTTCAAATCAAAGTAGATTGTTATAATCAAATAATAACTCATCTTTTATAAAACTCCATTTTTATAAACTTTACATTAAATTTTATAAAACTCTATTTTTATAAACTTTACATTAAATTTTATAAAACTCTTATATTAATTATGTAAAAGATGCTTGTGTTAGTGGGAAATTATGAAGACCACCAAAAGCAAAAAGATTATTCCCATGGTCTCCCACTCACACCTCCCATCCACTTTCCTTTCCTTTTTCTCCCAACACATTATTCTCTTCACCACTTAAACCTTCTCTGTTCTTTCTCTCACTCTCAATCTCGAAATTCATCCAAGAAATACTCATATTCCATCCAAGAACAATCTATTATACTCAAATCTTCATCCCTCTTGAAGCATTCATCAAGGTATGTTGTTAAAAGTTTCATATTCATACAAGAAACAAATTAAATCCACCAAAATATCTAAAACTCATTTTATGCATAAACCTGATTTTTCTCAGAATCCCATCAATAAAATAAGAAGTTCTGGAAATTTTCAGAAAATAATTTATTTTTATTGAATTACTATAATTATTGCAATAAAGTAGGGCAATAATTCACATAAAATACTTTTTGCATTCAATAAATTTTGAGAAAATTCTGGGATGACCTGTATACTGATTAAACGTGATATATGAAGTTTCATGCATTTATATTACTTTTTACTATTATTTATGATTTTATTGATTAATTAATTATGAAATATATAAAAAATACTTCCCATAGTCACAAATATCTGAAACTTATACACTGATCTCTACATCATGTTATAAAACTATGGTTAATTTTACAGATTTTTTGAGAATCATTTACTATTTTTCCCGAATTTTGTGTTGTTTAATCATTAAAATATTAAATAAATATTAAAACAGTTCAGAAAAATATACAAATTTTACAGTAATTCATATTGTATGAAATAATGATTTCCTAATAATTTCATAATTTTTCAATACTGTTTACTATTTAAAACTATTTTCCTAAGTATTTAAGCATGTAAAAATGCATTTTAATGATTATTTCATATAAATAATTGTTAAAATCTGTAAATAATTATAATTGGGCAAGTTATGATTTTAATAAGAAATTATTAAAATCTGGCCTAAATTGAAAATATAAATTAATTATGCAAAGTAAGTAATTCAATTTAAAAATCATTTAACAAATAAATACCTTAATATTATAATCAAAATGAATTATTGTTAATTCATCTAATATAAGAATATGTGTCTAATTATTTGTATTAATACTCCATTCTCGTTTAGCAGTTCCTAAACCAAAACTATTAATTATATTAGGTTCTACGCCATTTTGACCCGAATCGTCTATCGTACGACACACGCATTTCATTTTGGGACTAATGTGAGTAATCTACCCCATAGTTTATAATTTTCAATACTTTTGGGGTGTATCATGTGGTTCTAATATATTCCAACTTCATTTTATTGTTTTATCACAATTGAGACATTGTTGGGACATTTATACATGAGTCATTAATTGTATAACTATTGTTTGTTTACGCTACATGTACTTGTAGTGCATTACCATTTTTAGTCTAATCTCCATGACTATGCCCGTATTCTTGAGGTACGTTATGGACAATAATAGCGCTATTGGGTTGACCACCCCGCCTTGGGACGCTAAGGTGATTGATCGCACGTGGTTGAGTGTGTATGATGATTAGATGCTCCATCCTATATATATTTATATATATACATATGTATATATAGGGTGAGGACTTATTGTTGTTGTTATCATTTGTTAATCAATTTTTGATTTATAAACCGTTATCTCAAATACAATTGTTTGCCGACTTCAAAAGAAAACAAATTTCCAATTATAAAGGTTTCAACTTCACAATTTTCTCTACTAAAATTAGATTACTCGCCAACTCTCGTAGTTGACCTGTTTTTACCCATGATGCAGATTTGAAGAATGAAGTTGATGAAAAATAGGTTGTGCCTTAGAAATCCACAAGACTATTTAAATTTGATGTAATAAATGTTGTTCATATTTGGATTTGTATTTGTATGTTGTGGATCTTGTTTGCATACTTAGTACTTAATTGAATCTAATCATATTATAACATAGTTGTCATGAGACTTTGAACAATATATCACGCCTCGATCGATTCCGACAAGGATCGGGGTGTGACAGCGGGAAGGCGCCGACATGATCCGTACACACTCATGGAGTTTATGTCTTGAGATTCTAGGATATGTTTTGTGATGATAACATTGGATACATTATGTTTTGATATTACCTTATGAATAAAAGTGTGTTTTAAAAATGAAATTTTTTTTTGGAAATTTACGTTGTTAAAAGTTGGTATCAGAGCCTTGGTTTGAGGGATTCGGATGCACCTTAGGGCGTATCTGAACTCAAACTGAGGATTTCAGAAAGTTTTTCATAAAAAGGAACAATTTTTCTAAAAGAGTAAAAGACTTTGAGAAAAGCAGAATGGAGCAGTGTGTACGATCAGCCAGCGCCCGAACGGTGATTTCCCAAAATACCCTTACATTATGTATTATGAGATATGATATGATATGTTATGCATGCTAGAGTAGGCTAGGTATTCATATTAGGACTAGAGTGGCCTGATTTGTGATGCCTTAGCCTAGGAAGATTTCTACTGCTATGTGATGCTTGAGAGTGAGTAGGTAGCACTGAGGAGCTTATGAGAGGTCTACCGAAGGGTAGCCTATGCTAGCGAGATGTAGAGTACTTGTGATCTGGGATCCTATGAGGAGGACTTGGGGTGAATACTGATGCGGTGTGGACGGTAGTATAGGGACCGTACTGCTAAAGACACCGGATCAGTGCCCACCCCAAGTAAGAATCCTTAGGGTACTAGGGAACAAGTAGGGTTGAGTGATCGAGTGTGAGTATACTCGAGCGAGTCTCTGATATTTTATGTTGTATTTCAGAGACATCATGGTTGGGACACGCCACAGACCTGAGACGAGCGGCGTGAGTGACGAGGAGCTTCTTCAGATGATCCACGATGAGGTGGCTGCGGCGATCCGAGCTGAGATTCCAGAGATGTTTGGGTCTATCAAGACCACATTGATTGAGACCTTTGATGAGCGGTATGCAGCGGTTACTGAGACTGCGGCTGCTGCAGCTACTGCAACTGTTGCTGCTGCTAGACCTCAAGGGGTGACTCGATGTTGTTCCGGGAGTTCAGTAACACGAAGCCACCGGAGTTTGATGGGACGCATGATCCGATTGCTGCGATGAGATGGATTTCTGATATCGAGGGATTCTTCTACACCTGTTCGTTTCCGGAGCATTTGAGGGTTCGGTTTGCACTGAACCAGCTTCGCTTGGGAGCGCAGGACTGGTGGAAGTTTGTGACGGCGAACTTCACTCTTGCAGAGATTTCGGAGGTGACCTGGGAGAGGTTCACCATGATGTTCAGAGACGAGTACGTTCCCCCGGTGGAGAGGGAACAGTTGGCACAGGAGTTTTTGTACCTCAAGCAGGGAACGGTTGGCACAGGAGTTTTTGTACCTCCAAGATAGACTTGAGGTATGGATATCACCAGATGAGGGTGCGAGATGAGGATATCCAGAAGACGACGTTTAGGACTCGTTATGGGCACTACGAGTTTGTGGTGATGCCTTTTGGGCTCACCAATGCACCAGCAGCGTTCATGGATCTCATGAGTAGGGTATGCAGACAGATGTTGGACAGGCCGGTGATTGTATTCATTGACGATATTCTGGTGTATTCGAGATCTAGAGAGAAGCATGAGGAGCATCTGAGAGAGATTCTTGGAGTTTTGAGATCGAAGAGGCTCTATGCCAAATTCTCCAAGTGCGAGTTCTGGTTACGGGAGGTCCAGTTCTTGGGGCATCTCGTTAACCAGAATGGGATATTGGTCGATCCGGCCAAGATTGAGGCTGTGATGAGTTAGGAGGTGCCGAGATCACCCACCGAGATCAGGAGTTTTCTGGGGTTGGCCGGCTACTATCGGAGATTTATCAAGGATTTATTGTTGTGCCTCTCACCAAGTTGACCCGGAAGGGCGTTGCTTTTTCGTGGGGTCCGGAGCAGTAGACCTCGTTTGAGACTCTTCGCCAGAGGTTGTGCGAAGCTCCGGTGTTATCCCTTCCAGAGGGAATGGAGGGATTTGTGGTGTACTGAGACGCATCGATATCGGGGTTCGGTGCGGTGCTTATGCAGAGATGGTTGGATGTGGTAAAGGATTACGATTGCGAGATCTTGTACCACCCGGGTAAAGCTAATGTTGTAGCTGATGCTCTGAGCCGTAGGGCAGAGAGTGCCCCGATTCGAGACACTTGTATGCGATTGACGGTGATGACTCCGGTGTTGGACACCATTCGGGAGGCCCAGGCAGAGGCCGTGATACCAGAGAACCGCAAGAGGGAGCGGGTGATCGGGCAGGTGACTGAGTTCGTTACCGATAGCCGAGGGCTGATGACCTTTCAAGGTCGGATTTGGGTGCCGTATACAGGCGGGGCACGTACCATTCTGATGGAGGAGGCGCACAGATCGAGGTTCTCGATCCATCCCGGAGCCACTAAGATGTATTTGGATCTAAAGAGAGACTATTGGTGGCCCTGTATGAAGAGGGATGTCGCGTGGTTCGTTGAGAGGTGCTTGACCTGTCGCCGGGTTAAGGACGAGCACCAGCGTCCTCATGGCAAGTTGCAGCCACTTGAGGTTCCCCTGTGGAAGTGGGAACAGATTTCTATGGATTTTATCACCAAATTGTCGAGGACCGTGAGGGGCGTAGATGCAATTTGGGTGATCGTTGACCGGCTGACGAAGAGTGCTCACTTCTTTGCCATCAGTGAGAGCTCTTCCGCAGAGAGGCTGGCCGAGTTGTATGTGAGAGAGGTGGTATCGCGTCATGGAGTACCGATCTCGATTGTGTCAGATCGAGATGTACGTTTCACTTCCAGGTTCTGGAAGAAGTTCCATGAGGAGTTGGGTACGAGGTTGCATTTCAGTACCGCCTACCACCCACAGACGGACGGACAGAGTGAGCGGACGATTCAGACGCTCGAGGACATGCTTCGAGCATGTGTGTTAGACTTCGGAGGAAGTTGGGACACGTACTTGCCGTTGGATGAGTTTTCCTATAACAACAGCCACCATTCGAGTATTGGTATGCCTCCCTTCGAGTTGTTGTATGGGAGGAGATGTCGGACTCCCATTTGCTGGGGAGAGGTAGGGCAGCGCGTGATGGGTAGCACTGAGATAGTGCTCCAGACGACTGAGCAGATACAGCATGTCAGACAGAGGTTGTCGACAGCTCAGAGTCACCAGAAGAGTTATGCGGATAGGCGACGATCCGAACTTGAGTTTCAGGTGGGAGACTTCGTACTCCTGAAGGTGTCTCCTTGGAAAGGAGTGATCCGATTCAAGAAGAGGGGCAAGCTGGGGCCCCAGTACATTGGTCCGTTCAGGGTGACCGCGAGGGTGGGCAGGGTAGCGTATCGTTTGGAGCTACCTGCGAAGTTGAGCCAGATTCATGATACCTTCCATGTGTCTCAGTTGAGGAAGTGTATAGCCGACGAGTCGGCGGTGGTGCCACTGGAGGATATTCAGGTGGATGCGAGCCTGAATTATGTTCAAAGACCGATCACGATCCTGGATCGGAAGATCAAGGTTATGAGGAACAAGGAGGTGCCCCTGGTTTAGGTCCAGTGGCAACATCGGAGAGGGTCCGAGCTGACTTAGGAGCCGGAGTTAGAGATGCGGGAGCAGCATCCAGAGTTGTTTGTCGAGCGAGACTTCGAGGGCGAAGTCTGATTCTAGTGGGGGAGAATTGTAACATCTGGATTCCCAGGTATTCTATGTTTTTCATTTATTTTGAGTTATGAGGAGGGACTCGACGAGTTGACGCCTAGACTCGTCGAGTAGGATCGCGATTTGCTGACTGGATTAATGAAGGGACTCGACGAGTCGATGGGTGGACTCAACGAGTCCGCGCTGTGGATAAAAACCCTAAATCTTTGGGCCTGTGCCCTATTTAAGGGTCCTTATAGCCCTCAATTGCGGCTACCAGTCCAGAGAGAGAAACCCTAGAGAGCTTGAACGAGTGGTATAAGAGAGAGAGCCTTTTTTATCCTTATTAGTGTGATTTTGCAAAGTAGAAGCTGTTTCCAGCAAGAGGAGGTCAAGGGGATTGCTATTCTGTGGGTTCCCAGCTTGGATATGCAACTTTGAGGTAGTAAATCGATCCCTTCTTCTGTTTAGTATGAGATCCTTGAATTTAGGGTTTTCTATACCCTTTTATTGGCTTGAAATGATGAGTATATTGTCCCTTTGAGTGTTAGACTCTGGATCTGGACCTTTAGAGGTCCAAAGAGCCTTATCCAACCTGCTTTATGTTGTTCCATGGAAGAAATGATCTTAGGTTTCCTTTTTAGAGATGATTTCACTAAAGAGAGCCCTATGTGTGTTGCATGAGTGTAAAGGTCGGACCTTTACGTGATTATTGTAAATGGGGAGGGCAGATCTATAGGTAAGAGAAGCGGATCTGACCTCAGAAGGTCATTTGAGTGTTGCCATGGACGCTACTCGCCGAGTTCATAAGTGGACTCGACGAGTCGAGTCGGGGTTGCCCCGCGATTCGTGACAGGTGTAACCCGTCGAGTGAAGGGATGACTCGACGTGCCAAGTGAGGGTAGAAGGATTCAGAGGACCCATGTGGACTCGCCGAGTCGCCCATGTGCACTCGACGAGTCGGGTCAAAGTTTAACCGTTGACTTCAGTTGACCTTAGGGTTTTGGTCAAGCTGATTCAGGAGAATTCAGGGAGGGGTAGAATGGCCTTCTACCCAATATTTAGGGATGAGGCTATGAGAAGGTATTGATCAGGAATGTTATTCGTATGATAGGAGGAGGCTAGGTCGGGACGTCAAGCACGAGAGTTTATCCGACTTCGTTCGAGGTGAGTCTTCTCACTATACTGTACCTAGAGTGGTACCTATGTGTGACCGGAAGGTCTTATATGCTATGAGATGTATGTGTTGTATGTTGTTATATGATATGGATGTGTTACGTATGTTATGAATGCTAAGGACCGGAAGGTCATTATGATATGGACCGGAAGCTCAAGATGATATGGGCCGGAAGGTCATTACGGGTAGGACCGGAAGGTCTACCAGGGTTGTGGGACGGAAGTCCTCTGAGAAACAGTGACCAGAAGGTCTTATAGCCTTGAGTGGCATATGTGCGTACGTGGTATTTTGGGGAACTCACTAAGCATTTATGCTTACAGTTGTTATGTTATGTGTTTCAGGTACTAGCGAGGATCACGGGAAGGCGCCGGCATGATCCGTACACACTCATGGAGTTTATGTCTTGAGAATCTGGGATATGTTTTGTGATGATAACATTGGATACATTATGTTTTGATATTACCTTATTAATAAAAGTGTGTTTTAAAAATGAAAAATTGTTTTGGAAATTTACGTTGTTACATTAAGTCTCGAAATAAATCCATATTCCTAGTTCGCTTAGACTAATGCTCTGATACCAACTGTGACATCCCTATTTTCACGGCCAGAAAAGACCGATTTTGTTTATGCTTTATAAAAATCAGAGTACGTCTTTTAGTGAAAATGTTGCGGAATTTGTTCCCTATAAAACATGATAAATACGTTATCACATCTTTTCCGAAGAAATGTATTTTTTTTATTCATTTTAAAACATTTGGGATGTCATCGTCAATACAGAAACATAAGCATAAACAGAACTTACATTCATTTACACTAGTGATCTACATCTCTTTAATCTCTCAGTGTAATGTAACTTCGTATCGACACCTGTGATACAAATAAGCTTGAGTAGGTCAGGTTGGGAAACCTGGTGAGTACATAGGTTTAAATCCCACAATGTTATATCATATATATAATTTAGAACTCACAAAATATATAATTTCACCATATATATATATATAAGAAACTTTTACCCTACCCCGTTAATCCTTTCAACAAGACTATCCATACTCTCGGAC
This sequence comes from Lactuca virosa, assembly GCF_052849685.1. Lineage (NCBI taxonomy): Eukaryota > Viridiplantae > Streptophyta > Magnoliopsida > Asterales > Asteraceae > Lactuca > Lactuca virosa. The sequence goes on along the minus strand of NC_136433.1, from coordinate 299,520,363 downwards.
CTTAATTTTTACCTCTTACATAACCCATACTCTCGGATCTAATTTATGCTCTCGGATCAATAATTATGCCCATTCCATACTCTCGGATTACGGACAAGTTTCTATGTGTAAAGCCATTCTCCCAGATTAACAACGAATAACTATGTCCTATCCATACTCCCGGACTGAGGACGACTGACTATGTCTTAATCCATACTCCCGGACTAAGGACAACTGACTATGTCTTAATCCATACTCCCGGATTAATGACAGTTGGCTATGTCCAATCCATACTCTCGGACTAGGGACACTGACTATGTCTAATCAATGCTCCCGGATCAATGACATATACTAAAGTTCTATTCTCTGAGTATAACTCACTCGTACTTGTAAGAAAATACTACCCAATATTCCCCATAATTAGTTTAGGTTTACTCTTTTTCCTAAATCATCATATATAATCAGGTATGTTCTTTAACACGTATTTCAGGCAACATCAATTAACTCGCACATAAACATATAATTAATACTTTAATCATAACTTGTATTAAAATCATGTTCATGAAAGGGACTATGCACTCACTTGAAAGGTGGTGACTCTGCACTCGAACAGCGCTTCGTTATCTCAAAATAATTTTTCCTCGACAAAGCCTAGTATCAATACCACTAGGGTTTAGTCTAACGTTAACCGCGACTAATTAAGAGTCTAGCTATTATTATTATTATATAAGCGTTAAACAACACTCTATATAACTCATAATAATAGCCCAAATAATTATTTTAAGGTCCTAATAATGTTACTATAATTAATTAGAAGCTATATTAAAAATTGCGTAGGCGTAGCTCACTTACAGCGGGTTTTCTTAAAAACCGGGCTTTGCTCGGAGCCGCGTTTCCGAACCGAAAGACCCTTTTTCTCGGGACTCCGGGAGCCTCGGGGCTTCCTTCAGGTGCTAGGGGTTCACCTAAGCTTTAGGGGGGGGGGGGGTTAAAAACCCTAGAGAGAGAAAGTAGTGAGAGAAAGAATGAAGAAATGAGTGAGAAATCCGGAACATTTCGCATGGTATTTATAGGGCCGGACTTCGGACCGTATGCTGGGCGTACAACTCAACTACGCTGGGCGTAGTTCGGATAAGGGTCCAGCTCGCATACAGCTGGCTCGCACCCGGACTCGGAAGGGATAAGGACTGAAGTACGCCGGGAGTACCCGGCCTCGGATGCGGGGCGTAGCGAAGGCGACGTGTCTTCATCCGAAGGCTATCTGCGATCAGCAATCGACGGCTGGAAATGTGCCACGTCAGCACTTCTATCATCAGCTTCGCAAATTCAAGTGCAATTTTTAAAAATTTGTAACTCTCGCGTACGATCTCCGTTTTTGAAGTTCTTTATATCCACGCGTAGGCGGGAATGTACTCTACAACTTTCGTTTAGACTCCGTTGGCTAATTTTGATTTTATTTTAAATTTATATTTTTAACAGGCCGGGACAGAATTGGTCCGTTAAAATTTCATAACTTCTTCATCCGACGTCCGTTTTTGTCTGTCTTTTGATGCGCTACTATTAATGAGATCTTCGATTCTCGTTTAGGTTGTGTCGGCTAAAAACCGCTCGATCTAATATTCGAACTTCAGGTTGTACACTGCTAAGTCGAAACTTCAAAAAATCATAACTTCCTCATACGAAGTCAGATTTGGGCATTCTTTTCATGGACGCTCTCGGTTTAACGTATTCTACGACTTTCATTTAGGTCGCTAAGGCTAAAAGTCGCTCTATCGTAAATTCACTATTTACGCTTCCCGGTGTCATGACGGTTCCGTCGCGAAACTTCGAACGGATCATAACTTCTTCGTTATAACTCGGATTTCGGCGTTCTTTATATGTACGGAACCCTTGAGACATATTCTACAACTTGGTTAAGATTATTTATTCTAAATAATCTTTTGTCGAAAAGTCGTTTTCGACCCCTATTATCTCTAAATTGACTAGCCCGTATGTACGGGCGTTACAATATACACTGTGATGATATTACAATATGAAGTCACCCGCCCCCGGACGTTTCCGTCGTCTGGTCCGGGGGTGTGACAGATTGGTATCAGAGCAATGTTTATAGTGAACTGGCATATCTAATCATACAAGATATGTAACTATAAATACATTGGGGCTAAAATACTCTGAACAAAATAAAAATAAAATACATACCTATATGTGCACTACTACAATAAGAAGAAAAGGTCTTTGGAGAAATTGAACATTGCGGTTAAACTCGGGCCGTTATGTAATTGTATTTGGGGTAAATATAGCCTGATCAACTATATTTATTCAAAATACGACCAACATGTGTTTGGGAGTGATCATGGTGGGCAAGGAATCTAGAAACTTACCAACTCTAAACCCAAAAAGCTTTAAGGAACTCAAACATAAACAATTAAAAGACTATAGGAGTATTCTTACATTCTATCCATTTTCTTGCATTCATATAGTTCTGTGCAGACTCTATGGCCGAATTTCATCTACCCGAAGATCCTTACTTCCCCAACCAAGGGAACAGAGGATGGTTGGAGCCAGAACCAGAAGAGGAACCAGAAGAGAAACCAGAAGAGGAACCAGAGGAAGAACCCGAAGAGAGACCAACATAACCAGTGGTGGAATTAGAGGAGGAGTCTGGAGTCTGACGGGTATGATGCAGATGACTCGGACGCGGAGTCCGAAGTCATCAATCCGCCATAAGTAGCTAGAGTGCCCCCGCATAGGATGGGTCCCAACAGCCCTACGCACCCATGGGCACATGAGATCTAGAGATGGAGCAGACAATAAGGGGTGCGTCCCCCATTCGGCATGAAACGGGATTATTACGACCTTAGTCACGGCGGACCTGCAGATCGAGCCCTACCAGTGATGGTCAGGAGGACGCGAGATATAGGTGAGCAGGCACAGGCGACCGCCGGTCAGATGGTTGCAATGAGGGCTGCAGTAGAACGCGCAGAGAGACTGACTCAGGAGGTGGTTAGGGACTACCAAGCGAGACAGGCAACGTTGGAGGCCCGTCTACGTGCCACCGAGCGTCCTCTGGCCAGACTTCAGGGCGCATCCACGTCATCATCAGCACCACCAGATGACGTACGTCGCGACTAGGATTTTCTCTCTTCATCACCTCTATCGTTAGGACCCCCTCTCTTTTCATGTATTGTTGTATGTAGGACCGACTCTATGATTAAGTGACTACACTACTCATAGAGCCGTTATGCTGACAGATTTTATTTTCCCTATGTACTGTACGCCTTCAAAGGCGAATTTTCATGCATTGTACTATAAAGTTACCATTAATGAAATGGTTCTATGTTTTATTTGTGATGTTGTTATCTATTATGTGTTCTATTTTCATGATATTGGTATGAATTCACTCATATGCACAACCGCTCCACCGAAACCGCTATATGCCAAAGGAACTCGAAACCACGAACTACTATGTACTCACCATCTTTCTGTTCCATGACAGAAGATGCCTCGATGATACATTCGTAGAAACAACAACACGCAACCGCCACCGCTGCCCCGTCGGAGGTAAACTCTGCTACATTCCACGCAGCAGTATCGGTTGTGGTCACCGCAACATTGGCTCATATTCATAATGGAAACAATGGTGGAGGAAATGGTCAAGGAACTGGAAGCTCAAACCAAGGAATAAACCAAGGGCCTACAAAAGTCTGCACTCATATGCACAACCGCACCACCGAAACCGCTATATGCCAAAGGAACTCGAAACCACGAACTACTATGTACTCACCATATTTCTGTTACATGACAGAAGATGCCTCGATGATACATTCATAGAAACAACAACACGCAACCACCAACGCCGTCCCTTCCGGAGGTAAACTCTGCTGCATTCCACGCAGCAGTATCGGCTGCGGTCACCGCAGCATTGGCTCATATTCATAATGGAAACAATGGTGGCAGAAATGGTCAAGGAACTGGAAGCTCAAACCAAGGAATGAACCAAGGGCCTACAAAAGTCTGCACCTACAAAGATTTCTCAAATGCCAAACCTCGAACATTCAATGGAACTGGTGGCGTGATAGCCTTGAAGCGCTTAATTGAAAAGACCGAGTCCGTCTTTGAAATCTGCGAATGTCCGGAAGAAAGCAAGGTTAAGTTCGTAGCCTGCACATTTGTTGACCAAGCCGTATCCTGGTGGAATGGTCATGTGAAGGCCATGACTTTGCCGTTTGCAAACGCAATGCCTTGGGGAGAACTTAAGGAGATGTTAATGCCAGAATATTGTCCCCATGGGGAAGTGCAGAAAATAGAACAAGAGTTATGGAACCTCACCGTGCAAAACTCAGACATCGAGGCTTACATCTCAAGGTTCAGTGAATTAGCTCTTCTGTGCCCGGGTATGATCACTTTAGAGGGAAAGAAGATTGAGCGGTTCATTTGGGGATTAACTTCCCCAATTCAAGGAAACGTGATTGCAGCAAATCACGAGACTTTTGACAGTGCAAAGCGGCTAGCTCAGAAGCTTTATGATCATGGCAACAAGAAAGGTGCTAAGACTGCTGAGACTGAGGCCAAGAAGGAAGGGAATAACAAGAAAAATGGGGACAATAAACGAAAGGGGCAACAAAACCAGGGATCCTCTAAACAGTAGCAAACCGTAGCAGTCCATGCTGCTACCGCTCAAGTTGCACCAACCCCAACTGCCCCATCCACATCTTCGCAAACTACTACCAAGCCTTACGCAAGAACCTTACCAAAATGTAGCAAGTGCAACTACCACCACAATGGCGTGTGTAGAGAAATGCAATGTACCAACTGCAACCGCAAGGGGCACACCACCTGGTACTGCAGATCTAAACCCCAACAAAACCAACAACCCAACAACAACAACAACAATAACACCGGGGCCAGTCATACTTGTTATGGATGTGGGTGAACTGACCATTTTAGACGAAACTGCCCCGAAGCCAACAACCAAGGAGCAGGAGGATCAGGCAGGGTCCTGACATTGGTTCAAGGAGAGGCAGTTCAAAACCTTACGGTTGTTACTGGTACGTTTCTCCTCAACAACACTTACACATGCATTCTATTTGATAGTGGGGTTGAGCGGAGTTTCGTGAGTAATAAATTCAAACACTTACCAAACCAACAACCCCAAAAGCTAAGCGAAGCCTTCACGGTGGAGATGGCTAATGGGAAAAACGAAACAACCAAATGTGTCTACGTAGGATGAACGTTAACATTAAACAACCACTCATTTCAAATAGATTTGATGCCAGTTAATATTAGGAGTATTGATGTGATAATCGGCATGGATTGGTTATGCCCCCACCATGCTGATATTATGTGCCACGAGAAGGCCGTTCGCCTTCACTTCCCCAACCACGAAACCCTAATAATCTATGGTGATAAACCTGGAGCCAATCTCCGTCTTATCTCGTGCATCAAGGCACAAAAATGTCTGCACAAGAAAAATTATGCCTTCCTCCCCCACGTTGTGGATAAAACAAAAGAGGAAATAAACATCAAAAATATCCCAGTGGCATGTGAATTACCGGATGTATTTCCTTAAGACCTTCTAGGAATACCCCCAGAAAGACGGGTCGAATTTCGAATTGACCTAATATCGGGAGCCACATCAATTGCCAAATCACCCTACAGGTTAGCTCCCGCCGAAATGCAGGAGTTATCGAGTCAGTTAAGCGAACTTTTAGACAAAGGATTCATCAGGTCGAGCTTCTCACCATGAGGAGCTTTGGTCTTGTTTGTCAAGAAGAAGGACGGGTCCTTCAGAATGTGCATCGACTATCGGGAGTTGAACAAGCTCACCATCCAAAAATCGATATCCACTCCCTCAGATTGATGATCTATTCGACCAGCTTCAAGGAGCCAGTTATTTTTCTAAAATAGATCTAAGGTCTGGTTATCATCAGCTCCGAGTCCGGAAGAAGATATTCCTAAAACTGCTTTCCGAACTCGATATGGACATTTTGAATTTGTTGTTATGCCCTTCGGTCTGACGAATGCTCCCGCAGCATTTATGGACCTCATGAATCGAGTCTGCCGCCCATTCCTCGATAATTTTGTAATCGTTTTCATTGATGACATACTCATATACTCTCGAAGTAAGGAGGAGCACGGTCAACATCTACCTTAGATCTTGGAAACTCTTAGAGCTGAAAAGCTATATGCAAAACTCTCCAAATGCGAGTTCTGGATTCGCAGTGTGAATTTCTTGGGTCATGTAGTCCGTGAGAAAGGAATTCATGTGGATCCTTCCAAGATCAAAGCTACTGAAGGTTGGCGATTCCGAAAACGCCAACGAAGATCAGGCAATTCTTGGGCCTTGCTGGTTACTATAGAAGGTTCATTCAGAATTTCTCCAAGATTGCCAAGCCCCTCACCACTCTAACCCAAAAAGGTGTACCCTTCAACTGGACTGACAAACAAGAAATTGCTTTTCAATCCCTGAAGCGAGCCCTCTGTAGTGCTCCAGTGCTATCTTTACCAGGGGGAACTGAAGACTTCGTAGTATATTGCAACGCTTCGAATCAAGGGTTAGGCTGTGTTCTTATGCAGCGTGGAAAAGTGATAGCTTACGCGTCCAGACAAGTAAAGACCCACGAAGTAAATTACACCACCCATGATCTCGAGTTGGGAGCTATGGTCTTCGCCCTAAAAATTTGGAGGCACTACCTTTATGGTACAATGTGCACCATCTTCACGGACCACAAAAGCCTCCGGCACATTCTAAATCAAAAGGAGCTAAACATAAGGCAGGGAAGGTGGGTTGAGCTGCTAAATGACTATCAATGCGAGATCAAGTATCATCCAGGAAAGGCTAATGTGGTGGCCGATGCCCTGAGCTGGAAGGAATATACGAGTCGACGAACGAAAACCCTAACATTGACCATCCAATCCTACTTATCCACGCAAATCAGGGATGCTCAATTGGAGGCCCTGACGTCAGAAAACGTTGCGACCGAAGCGTTATGTGGGATGGACAAGAATCTCGAAATCAAAATGGATGGAGCTTATTACTTCATGAACCGAATCTGGATCCCAAAGTTTGGAGGGTTCAGAGACGTGGTCATGAACGAAGTGCACAAGACAAGATATTCAGTCCATCCCGGTGCTGATAAAATCTACTTGGATCTGAAGCAACAATATTGGTTTCCAAACATGAAAGAATAAATTGCCACTTACGTGAGCAAGTTCCTCCCTTGTGCCAAGGTTAAAGTGGAATATCAGAAGCCCTCGGGACTACTGCAACAACCCGTAATCCCGAAGTGGAAATGGGAAAGGATTACGATGTATTTTATAAACAAATTACCTAAGACAACAGACGGGTTGGATGCTATCTGGGTGATTGTCGACAGGTTAACCAAATCCGCCCATTTCTTGCCAATAAAGCAGACGTACTAAATGGAGAAGCTAACGCAAATCTATAAAAAGGACGTGGTGAGATTGCATGGGGTACCAATATTTATTATCTCCGATCGAGATAGTAGATTTACCTCTTGATTTTGGCAGTCGCTCAAGAAGGCATTAGGAACACAACTGGATATGAGCACTGCTTATCATCCCCAGACCAACGGCCAGAGGATCGAACCATTCAAACACTTGAAGACATGCTCTGAGCCTGTGTGATTGATTTTGGCAAGGCATGGGATACCCATTTGCCCTTAATCGAGTTCTCGTACAACAACAACTATCACACAAGCATTAAGGTTGCTCCTTTTGAAGCCTTCTATGGCCGGAAATGCAGATCACCTCTATGTTGGGCTGAGGTGGGAGACACTCAGCTAGCAAAAGGGCAAACACCTAAAATCACTATTACAAGCCCCGAGATCATTCGGGAAACGACGGAGAAAATAGTTCAAATCAAGGCACGACTCCAAGCATTGCGAGACCGACAAAAGAGCCATGTTGATAAACGGTGAAAGCCTCTGGAATTTCAAGTCGGAGATCGAGTGTTGTTGAAGGTCTCTCTCTGGAAAGGGATGATCCGATTTGGGAAGCAGGAAAAACTAAATCCACGATACATCGGACCGTTCGAGATCCTTTCCCGGATTGGTCCGGTAGCTTATAAGCTACAATTACCCTCATAACTTAGCAACGTACATCCCGTATTCCACGTGTCCTATTTGAAAAAGTGCCTATCAGATGAAACCCTCGTTGTTCCCCTAGATGAGATCGAGGTGAACGAGAATCTCCTGTTCGTCGAAGAGCCGGTTGAAATCATGGACAGGGAAGTGAAGCGTACAAAACAAAGTCGCATTCCGATTGTGAAGGTTCGATGGAATGCTAAATGCGGACCGGAATTCACATGGGAACGCGAAGATCAAATGATGCAAAAGTACCCTCACCTTTTCTCTAGCTCTTAGGATTGACTTTCAAAAGAATTTCGGGATGAAATTCCCTCTAACGGGGGGATGATGTCACAACTAGTATTTTAAGGCTAGGAAATTATGTCCATGTGTAATTACTTTTGGTGAATGCACTACACTCACTCAACTTTGGGTTTGAAACCCTAACTTCCCGGTTCAAACTTTTATTGGGCCAAGATCCTCTTATTGGGCCTAATGGACCAATAATCCCTCAACTTGATTCTTTTGGGATAAGAAACCTCATTTGGGCCCTAGTTGGACCCACATTCAATAAGCAATAGCATTTTGGGCCATAAGAGTCATCATGGGCCTTATTGGGCCGAAAACCATCTTCTTCAATTATATGGGCCGAAAACACATTCCTTTTATCATTTTGGGCCGTAAACACATATGTGGGCCTAATGGGCCGAAAATTCCCTTATTAGGCCATACATTTTCAGGTGCTATCCAATGTAAGCCCAATGTTTATTTTTTTTTCTTTCCTTCCCTCACCCCTTATTCTCGGTTTAAAAAAATAAGATTAATGTAGGATTAATGAGTAAGTGACACATTATAATTACATGGAAGACATCCATGCATTGTCTTCCATGTATCTAGGCATACAAGATTATCCCCCATATATCAAGGCAAAGCCTTTCCCTCTCTTCTTCTTATTCTTGGCCGAGAGCACCCACCACCCTCACTTCATCTAAATTTCAACCTCTATTTTGATGGGTCTGAGCATTCTAACACTCCTATGGTGTACATGCAACCCTATAAACCTTGGATCCATGTTTTCTCTATTATACATGCAAATATTTGATATTCCAAAGTTTCATCCTAAGTAGCATAATATGAAGCAACTATACTACAATAATCTAGTAGAATGACATACCTTTTGTTGTAGCTTGATTCCATGGAGCTTAAGAGCCTAGTGCCTCAAGTGTGACACCTCAAATGGTTCACACAACATCACCAACATCTTGGAATAACTTGGGAGAAAAAGGTTCTTATGCTCAAATCGGCTAGCCCTCGTGTGTACACACACTAGTCCAATTTCTTGAGCCATGGGGTCCTTATATATTGTGGCTATTAGGGTTACACCATGTAACTCATGTCTTTCCATATTCTTCATGCTCCATGGGTTAAAACCTCCATGGAGTATCCATGGGTTACTCCATGGGTTTAGCCCAACATGAAGAACTATGGATCATAAGCCCACATATATAAGAATGAATGATTTACACAATCAATCCCCATATATTTAATTAGTCTCCTTTTTTTATCATAAAATTAATTCCAAGTTAATTCTTGATCAATACTAATTAAATAATATGATTTCATATTAATATATTAGAACTTATAATATATGAACAAATCATAAATATCCTTTTCTCACAAAAGTCTATCCAAATTGTTCCGATGCCATGCAACCCAAATGGACCATGCCAAATCGGGTCAAGTACATACCAATTATAGTTATGGGCTTAGACACTAATCCAACAGTCTCCCAGTTGGATAAGTCTAAAAACTATTATTGCGTATGACTCCAAAACCCGACTAGCAATCGTAGCTCTTAAAAGTTGTTGTCGAACTCTGAACAAATCAATGACGCGTCCATTAGATAAGAGATCAATATTCCTCCATTCTAGATATCATATGGACTGAGACATGGATTATAATCATTCTCTCTGTCCATTTGTTGTTTCCCGATTTCCGATTTATGACGACTGACTAATTGAACAAATCAAATCAGTCCAGGCTTGGCCAAGCACTTTGGGGTGTCATCACTAAATCATTGAGGGGCCCACAGATATCGCTTTTATCCCTACAAGGGTAAAAGGAATGGATAAACTTCGACTCGTATGCTTGTTCTACTACTTGTTGAATCATACACAAAGGCACGTTTTATAACATCGAGTTACCAATGTGTTTTCGTACAATCAATGTATAACCAACTCATAGGCAACAACTCATATCTCTAGGTTTGAAGAATATAAAATATTGTCATCTCATGATCACTCATGATAAAATCCATGAAGCAAGTGAAATGAGCGTGGGTTTACTCCAATACTCAGAGCTTATGAGCACTCATGAATGTTGTAGCAACTCTTGCTATGTCCACTACCTTAGACATCTACAAACCAGCTTCATGACAGTCTTGCCTTAATACCTACTTCTAACGTATTATCGACTGTGGATGGTTTGAATAACTTAGTCATTCAGGAAGAACGACCTAGTTATTCTGGAATTCAAAACATGCAAAGTGAAACACAAGAATAATCGAATCCAATATGGTCTCAGAACTTATGAATATAAATATAACACCTTTTATTTATCACCATGCTGATTACACATTATTCCTTGCATACTGTTTCAAATTATCAACTTCATACTTGAATCAAAACAATAGTCATGCCATGCTCCAAGCATGCACACTATGTTTATCAAAACAATAGTCATGCCATACACTAAATATGCACACTATGTTTGTCCAAACATTAGCTATGCCATACACCAAGTATGCACACTAAGTTTGTCTATGATCTTTTACTTTGTGAAATAGATCGATTGAACATAATTCCAATGATTCTCATTTCACAATCCCAAATCCTTACCGCAAATGCAAGAATTCCAAATTCCCGCCATTTACCGAAATCTTGTTAGATTTTAAACTTATATGCACTGATCATGTTGTAATGATTATGCACAAAGTCACAAAGACTTGTCAATTGTCATTACAGAGTATTCCAATGGAAATCATTCCATGGAAACGAAGTCTCAAATTCAAAGTACAATGCTTTGAACATCCTTCTTGCATTAAGTTTCCTAATCTTACACAGATCTAATGAACAACTTCCACCTATGGGAACATTTCCACATTCCCATTTTGACTATCACTTCTGAACAAGAGTTGCCTCTTTTCATAATATGTCAATATGGACCTTTCCAAAAATTTACACCATACTTCCAACTGTCCCTGAGCAACCAATCTTTGGTAAACCTTAGATTTTCCTCGACAATTGCTTAATCACTTTAGTCATATCCAGTTCTAGACTTTTTCCCTCTTACTGCCATAGGCATTTGGAAAAATTTAGAACAGATGAATATTATAGCACATGCAATCGATCCTATATCCGAAGCATATGGGACACGATTCATGATGTATCACATAAATACATGATGCTAGACCAGTCTTTTGCTATAATATTTCTATTTCTATTTGCCAAGTTCTCATAATTCAGATTATGAAAAGGAATGTCGTAATCATAATCGAATTTTAGAATGCAAATAATGTTCCCATATATAGAATTTCCTTATGTTGAACCATTCCAACATAACATTCATATATATACTTGACTAAATTTGATTAAAATCTCACGATCTAAGCTTTTAGATTTGAAATGAAGTATATTTTCCTCTCCCTTAATTATAGCAAAACAACTTTTTCCCAATTGAAACTTTTGTTTTCTATAATTAACATTGCTAACTTGCAACACTTATCATAATTATCATGCTCCCACTAACATGATGTTTATTAGCATAACACTTATGCTCCCACTAGCTTTGACATGTACTCAAAAATCAGCTGGACTTCTAGAAATCAATACTTTATTGACTTTCTTACCAAAGTTCAGATTTCTGATACGAGATGCTTTGATACAACTTTATCAAAATCATACACCTTTCCTTAGATAGCTCATATGTGTATCTAAACAATTTTAGAACTATGAAAAGGGATGCCATAATCATAGTCTCAATTGTTTAGACCTTTGCCATTTCTCACAAGTCCATGTTAGTGTGTCGGTTAACCACACACGCTCCACTAACAGCTTTGAGACTGCAAATATCATACTTGCTATCTACTTAAAATCTACTTCGTGAAAGCGTTTCCTCACCATCATTTTCATGAGTCGAAGAGAAACCTTATAACACTTAGATTTTATGGTGTATGTGTTCCTATCCATGTGAATTTGTCAAAACCATAATCACAAGACAAGGTTAGTGACAAATCCAAACTCATATGGATTGAACTTGTGCAATCTTAAATTCTTGCCACCTGGCAGCACAAGAGCCTGCAATTGCTTCCAAGTTGTTATGCAATCAGTTGAGAACTCTCAGAACTCATATGCAAAGCCAACTTTAACTGGAATAGGCACAGAAATATGTCAACACGATAGGTTATAAACCTCAAGTCGTGTGCTAGTGATAAACTACAGATTTTATTCTTGATTAGATCTTGAAATTCTTTCAGGATCTTTAAGGCTTCCACTGTCCTCTTGACATATAAGGCTCTCTTGCCAAGACCAATTCCTTGACAAACAAATATTCAAGAGATAGTGAGGATTCTTATCAAGACAAACACTTCACACAATTGGCCTTAGTTGGTCTTTGTTTTATCCAAAACATCACAACTTACCAATTTCAAATGTACAAGAGTAGAAAACCTTTTACTCTACATTTGACAAGTGTTAATAAACCTTCTTTAAGATGTTTCAATCAAGTTACAATCTTGGAGTATGACTCTAAGACTTGTTTTGGAACGAAGTATGTATCACCTTCTTGATTTAACCATTTCAATAATTCATGACTCCTCTTCTTAGCCATAAGAATGCACTAAGATGTCCCTAGAGGATGAATTGTGATATGGTCTCACAATCATTAAGATGATCATAAAACATGATACTAAAGTACTCTCCCATCTTTTCAGATTTGAGAAACTTTTATCTTTCTACCAAATTTGAATCTTCTCATTCGTTCTGCCATACATCGAAACTTTTCCAATACTTCAGAATTATACTTAAACTTGTAAGTATAACCATATTTACTAAACTTTAGTAAATCATGACGAATAGTCTTGTCGATCTTTTATGGTGGACCTGATCAGCGCAGAACCAAGTGTACCCGATCCCCTAATCCTTCTCTTGACTCACATATACATGTGATCAAGGAATTAGTCATAATTTCTCAAAGATGAAAATTCTCATTCATCATACAATACAACTTGCATGCTTCCAAGTTTCTATCCAACTGAAACTTGGGTTATGAGAATCTTTCCTTATTTGGTAAATTTAGACACTACCACAAATGAAAGAATCAAATCCATTTTCCAATATTGCTATTAACGGAATCATATAAGAAACAATTTTTTCACAAATGTCATTGTAAGGATACTTAAAATAAATAAAACCGGAATTTTTTCTTTTATTTAAAACTTGCGGAAAAACTTATCCTTACAATGCAAATGCATATGAAAACAATGTTGTTATCTATTCCTAAGCAATCTATCACAACTCTTAAGCAACATCTCAAAATTCTGATCACCGACCCATGCGATCGAAATCCATCTTCGCGATCAGAATCAACTTACTCTTCTTTAAGCTTCCTCTCTTTGCTTAATCCTAGCATACATCAAAATGTATTAAGAATCTTCAAATAGGAACTTAAGAGAGTTAGATAGTGGACTTACCTGAAGCAGAGTCAAACTTTTTGACTTGACCTTCTCTCAGATCTTTCAGGTAGTTAGGGCAGCTTCGCAACCAATTCCCCTTCCTTTGGCAATAGAAACATATGGACCCTTTGGTAATGGTACATGGGACTATCTCAGACTTAGCCTTTATCTTTACCATTTGGTCAACCGAGTTGACTATGGCCGATCCCTTTCCATTGGGAAGAGAAAGCTTTTCTGGATTTTCAATGTTACCATTGTCAATGTCCATGGAAGTTTGAGAAGTTGATCTTCTAATCAAATTTGCTTTACCAGTGCTCCAAATCATTACTGATTCAGCAGCACCTAACAAATAGATAAGATCATTATGGGTCATGTCATAGTCTGTTACATAGTAGTCCCAAAGGAAACTCACTATGTGACTTAGAAAGTGATTGAACAACCAACTTTCTCAAGACTTTGACACCCAACTCTCCCGGCTTGTCAATATGTGACTTCATCTCCAATATCTGAGCACACATAGACCTTTCTTGCCACTAGTGCTTGAGTGACTTAGAACTATTCAAGAACTTGTGGGTTAGGGAGAATAATTGGAGGAGGTGAAGGAAGAGAAGTATGATTTCCATGAACCAACCATGGGACATCATCTTCATTAGGAAAGCTTGTTCCTAGGGATTTGGGAAGATTATAGTTGTGTGAACCAGACATCTACAATGGGAGATATTCAAGTTAGTTGGTTTAAGTCCTTAATATAACACCCAATATGAAATATTAAGGCTAGGACCCAACACAATATTTTATAACTTGGAAGAGGGATGTCGTAATCCAAGCTATAGAATATTTGAAGGTAGGCGAATGACGATTCACTAATTTCCACCATGAAAATGAAATAATTTATTAGGTTTTAATTGGATTTGAAACTCCTAGATCTTTTGAGATTCATTGAACTTTTCAATGGCATGTTTCAATCTCGATTGTGCCCTCTCAAGTTTTGTGACTGGGATGCCCAGGATCACAAAACAAGGTGTGAATAACCATGCAAATATACTTGGTACCCTTAATATTTATCACTTAATCGATGTTCCGGTTAACCATACGCGCTCCACCGATCCTATGATAAACAATAAGTTACCCTTTGCCTACCTTGTTAAATCCAAGTTAGCGTGCCGGTTAACCACACGCGCTCTACTAACGACTTAAGCAAAGTGCAAAGTTTAATTTCATGGGTTAGCACCAAATTCACATTTTCCAAAGTAACTAAGATTGGGAATTTATAAGACTTTAGTTACTTAGTATTTATCATTAATACTTTTAATGAAGGGAGAATTATAGTCCTTGTCCTACCCGTTCGGCTAACGACCCTCCACCATTCAAGGTAGCGGTGGGTGAGAGTGGACACCCATTAAGTTTCCATTTTATAGGCAACAACCTTATACCCCCCTTATAAACCGGCTTCGTGAATGAGGCCTACTAACGGTAAGACTGACTTTCTCTTATACATATATGTATTATTAACTTATAATACTATAAAGTATAAGGGTTGAATTTTAACTTTTAAAATTCTAAGGGCTTAACTTGGAATTAAAGTATTCATGAGGGGAAACTTTACAAATTCCAAAACATGAGGGCAAGTTTTGAACTATTCAAAAACTTTTGGATTTTCATAACTTATGAGTTTAATTAAGGTTTTAAAAACTTTAATGAAGAGACTCTTGAACATCCATAACTTGAAGACAAGTTATGGAGTTCATAAAACAAAAGACTCTTAACCTTTTGTAACCTATGCATTTTAATGGATCTTTAAAAAGAAATGTCTTTTGGTAATCCATAACTTGAGGAAAAATTATGGACTCCATTAAAACACATTTAGATCAAGAATTAACTAACAAACAATTTTGCAAATAATTCCTATGATCTACCAAAACTCATAAGTGTATGAACAATCATATCAACAATTTCAAGAATTACATAAACACACATAAGACTTGAAATTTTGATAACAACCTTGAAATTGGTTTACCATAATCATTACCACATCAAAAAACAGGTTTTAAAAGTCCAAAACAGTTTAAGGTAATGATTCTAGACCCAAAAAGGTGTACCCTTCAACTGGACTGACAAACAAGAAATTGCTTTTCAATCCCTGAAGCGATCCCTCTGTAGTGCTCCAGTGCTATCTTTACCAGGGGGAACTGAAGACTTCGTAGTATATTGCAACGCTTCGAATCAAGGGTTAGGCTGTGTTCTTATGCAGCGTGGAAAAGTGATAGCTTACGCGTCCAAACAATTAAAGACCCACGAAGTAAATTACACCACCCATGATCTCGAGTTGGGAGCTATGGTCTTCGCCCTAAAAATTTGGAGGCACTACCTTTATGGTACAATGTGCACCATCTTCACGGACCACAAAAGCCTCCGGCACATTCTAAATCAAAAGGAGCTAAACATGAGGCAGGGAAGGTGGGTTAAGCTGCTAAATGACTATCAATGCGAGATCAAGTATCATCCAGGCAAGGCTAATGTGGTGGCCGATGCCCTGAGCTGGAAGGAATATACGAGTCGACGAACGAAAATCCTAACATTGACCATCCAATCCCACTTGTCCATGCAAATCAGGGATGCTCAATTGGAGGCCCTGACGTCAGAAAACTTTACGACCGAAGCGTTATGTGGGATGGACAAGAATCTCGAAATCAAAGTGGATGGAGCTTATTACTTCATGAACCGAATCTGGATCCCAAAGTTTGGAGGGTTCAGAGACGTGGTCATGAACGAAGTGCACAAGACAAGATATTCAGTCCATCCCGGTGCTGATAAAATCTACTTGGATCTGAAGCAACAATATTGGTTGCCAAACATGAAAGAATAAATTGCCACTTACGTGAGCAAGTTCCTCCCTTGCGCCAAGGTTAAAGTGGAATATCAGAAGCCCTCGGGAATACTGCAACAACCCATAATCCCGAAGTGGAAATAGGAAAGGATTACGATGTATTTTATAACCAAATTACCTAAGACAACAGACGGGTTGGATGCTATCTGGGTGATTGTCGACAGGTTAACCAAATCCGCCCATTTCCTGCCAATAAAGCAGACGTACTAAATGGAGAAGCTAACGCGAATCTATAAAAAGGACGTGGTGAGATTGCATGGGGTACCAATATCTATTATCTCCGATCGAGATAGTAGATTTACCTCTCGATTTTGGCAGTCGCTCCAGAAGGCATTAGGAACACAACTGGATATGAGCACTGCTTATCATCCCCAGACCGACGGCCAGAGGATCGAACCATTCAAACACTTGAAGACATGCTATGAGCCTGTGTGATTGATTTTGGCAAGGCATGGGATACCCATTTGCCCTTAATCGAGTTCTCGTACAACAACAACTATCACACAAGCATTAAGGTTGCTCCTTTTGAAGCCTTGTATGGCCGGAAATGCAGATCACCTCTATGTTGGGCTGAGGTGGGAGACACTCAGCTAGCAAAAGGGCAAACACCTAACATCACTATTACAAGCCCCGAGATCATTCGGGAAACGACGGAGAAAATAGTTCAAATCAAGGCACGACTCCAAGCATTGCGAGACCGACAAAAGAGCCATGCTGATAAACGGTGAAAGCCTCTGGAATTTCAAGTCGGAGATCGAGTGTTGTTGAAGGTCTCTCTCTGGAAAGGGATGATCCGATTTGGGAAGCAGGAAAAACTAAATCCACGATACATCGGACCGTTCGAGATCCTTTCCCGGATTGGTCCGGTAGCTTATAAGCTACAATTACCCTCATAACTTAGCAACGTACATCCCGTATTCCACGTGTCCTATTTGAAAAAGTGCCTATCAGATGAAACCCTCGTTGTTCCCCTAGATGAGATCGAGGTGAACGAGAATCTCCTGTTCGTCGAAGAGCCGGTTGAAATCATGGACAGGGAAGTGAAGCGTACAAAACAAAGTCGCATTCCGATTGTGAAGGTTCGATGGAATGCTAAATGCGGACCGGAATTCACATGGGAACGCGAAGATCAAATGATGCAAAAGTACCCTCACCTTTTCTCTAGCTCTTAGGATTGACTTTCAAAAGAATTTCGGGATGAAATTCCCTCTAACAGGGGGATGATGTCACAACTAGTATTTTAAGGCTAGGAAATTATGTACATGTGTAATTACTTTTGGTGAATGCACTACACTCACTCAACTTTGGGTTTGAAACCCTAACTTCCCGGTTCAAACTTTTATTGGGCCAAGATCCTCTTATTAGGCCTAATGGACCAATAATCCCTCAACTTGATTCTTTTGGGATAAGAAACCTCATTTGGGCCCTAGTTGGACCCACATTCAATAAGCAATAGCATTTTGGGCCATAAGAGTCATCATGGGCCTTATTGGGCCGAAAACCATCTTCTTCAATTATATGGGCCGAAAACACATTCCTTTTATCATTTTGGGCCGTAAACACATATGTGGGCCTAATGGGCCGAAAATTCCCTTATTAGGCCATACATTTTCGGGTGCTATCCAATGTAAGCCCAATGTTTATTTTTTTTTCTTTCCTTCCCTCACCCCTTATTCTCGGTTTAAAAAAATAAGATTAATGTAGGATTAATGATTAAGTGACACATTATAATTACATGGAAGACATCCATGCATTGTCTTCCATGTATCTAGGCATACAAGATTATCCCCCATATATCAAGGCAAAGCCTTTCCCTCTCTTCTTCTTATTCTTGGCCGAGAGCACCCACCACCCTCACTTCATCTAAATTTCAACCTCTATTTTGATGGGTCTGAGCATTCTAACACTCATATGGTGTACATGCAACCCTATAAACCTTGGATCCATGTTTTCTCTATTATACATGCAAATATTTGATATTCCAAAGTTTCATCCTAAGTAGCATAATATGAAGCAACTATACTACAATAATCTAGTAGAATGACATACCTTTTGTTGTAGCTTGATTCCATGGAGCTTAAGAGCCTAGTGCCTCAAGTGTGACACCTCAAATGGTTCACACAACATCACCAACATCTTGGAATAACTTGGGAGAAAAAGGTTCTTATGCTCAAATCGGCTAGCCCTCGTGTGTACACACACTAGTCCAATTTCTTGAGCCATGGGGTCCTTATATATTGTGGCTATTAGGGTTACACCATGTAACTCATGTCTTTCCATATTCTTCATGCTCCATGGGTTAAAACCTCCACGGAGTATCCATGGGTTACTCCATGGGTTTAGCCCAACATGAAGAACTATGGATCATAAGCCCACATATATAAGAATGAATGATTTACACAATCAATCCCCATATATTTAATTAGTCTCCTTTTTTTATCATAAAATTAATTCCAAGTTAATTCTTGATCAATACTAATTAAATAATATGATTTCATATTAATATATTAGAACTTATAATATATTAACAAATCATAAATATCCTTTTCTCACAAAAGTCTATCCAAATTGTTCCGATGCCATGCAACCCAAATGGACCATGCCAAATCGGGTCAAGTACATACCAATTATAGTTATGGGCTTAGACACTAATCCAACAGTCTCCCAGTTGGATAAGTCTAAAAATTATTATTGCGTATGACTCCAAAACCCGACTAGCAATCGTAGCTCTTAAAAGTTGTTGTCGAACTCTGAACAAATCAATGAAGCGTCCATTAGATAAGGGATCATATATTCCTCCATTCTAGATATCATATGGACTGAGACATGGATTATAATCATTCTCTCTGTCCATTTGTTGTTTCCCGATTTCCGATTTATGACGACCGACTAATTGAACAAATCAAATCAGTCCAGGCTTGGCCAAGCACTTTGGGGTGTCATCACTAAATCATTGAGGGGCCCACAGATATCGCTTTTATCCCTACAAGGGTAAAAGGAATGGATAAACTTCGACTCATATGCTTGTTCTACTACTTGTTGAATCATACACAAAGGCACGTTTTATAACATCGAGTTACCAATGTGTTTTCGTACAATCAATGTATAACCAACTCATAGGCAACAACTCATATCTCTAGGTTTGAAGAATATAAAATATTGTCATCTCATGATCACTCATGATAAAATCCATGAAGCGAGTGAAATGAGCGTGGGTTTACTCCAATACTCAGAGCTTATGAGCACTCATGAATGTTGTAGCAACTCTTGCTATGTCCACTACCTTAGACATCTACAAACCAGCTTCATGACAGTCTTGCCTTAATACCTACTTCCAACGTATTATCGACTGTGGATGGTTTGAATAACTTAGTCATTCAGGAAGAACGACCTAGTTATTCTGGAATTCAAAACATGCAAAGTGAAACACAAGAATAATCGAATCCAATATGGTCTCAGAACTTATGAATATAAATATAACACCTTTTATTTATCACCATACTGATTACACATTATTCCTTGCATACTGTTTCAAATTATCAACTTCATACTTGAATCAAAACAATAGTCATGCCATGCTCCAAGCATGCACACTATGTTTATCAAAACAATAGTCATGCCATACACTAAATATGCACACTATGTTTGTCCAAACATTAGCTATGCCATACACCAAGTATGCACACTAAGTTTGTCTATGATCTTTTACTTTGTGAAATAGATCGATTGAACATAATTCCAATGATTCTCATTTCACAATCCCAAATCCTTACCGCAAATGCAAGAATTCCAAATTCCCGCCATTTACCGAAATCTTGTTAGATTTTAAACTTATATGCACTGATCATGTTGTAATGATTATGCACAAAGTCACAAAGACTTGTCAATTGTCATTACAGAGTATTCCAATGGAAATCATTCCATGGAAACGAAGTCTCAAATTCAAAGTACAATGCTTTGAACATCCTTCTTGCATTAAGTTTCCTCATCTTACACAGATCTAATGAACAACTTCCACCTATGGGAACATTTCCACATTCCCATTTTGACTATCACTTCTGAACAAGAGTTGCCTCTTTTCATAATATGTCAATATGGACCTTTCCAAAAATTTACACCATACTTCCAACTGTCCCTGAGCAACCAATCTTTGGTAAACCTTAGATTTTCCTCGACAATTGCTTAATCACTTTAGTCATATCCAGTTCTAGACTTTTTCCCTCTTACTGCCATAGGCATTTGGAAAAATTTAGAACAGATGAATATTATAGCACATGCAATCGATCCTATATCCGAAGCATATGGGACACGATTCATGATGTATCACATAAATACATGATGCTAGACCAGTCTTTTGCTATAATATTTCTATTTCTATTTGCCAAGTTCTCATAATTCAGATTATGAAAAGGAATGTCGTAATCATAATCGAATTTTAGAATGCAAATAATGTTCCCATATATAGAATTTCCTTATGTTGAACCATTCCAACATAACATTCATATATATACTTGACTAAATTTGATTAAAATCTCACGATCTAAGCTTTTAGATTTGAAATGAAGTATATTTTCCTCTCCCTTAATTATAGCAAAACAACTTTTTCCCAATTGAAACTTTTGTTTTCTATAATTAACATTGCTAACTTGCAACACTTATCATAATTATCATGCTCCCACTAACATGATGTTTATTAGCATAACACTTATGCTCCCACTAGCTTTGACATGTACTCAAAAATCAGCTGGACTTCTAGAAATCAATACTTTATTGACTTTCTTACCAAAGTTCAGATTTCTGATACGAGATGCTTTGATACAACTTTATCAAAATCATACACCTTTCCTTAGATAGCTCATATGTGTATCTAAACAATTTTAGAACTATGAAAAGGGATGCCATAATCATAGTCTCAATTGTTTAGACCTTTTCCATTTCTCACAAGTCCATGTTAGTGTGTCGGTTAACCACACACGCTCCACTAACGGCTTTGAGACTACAAATATCATACTTGCTATCTACTTCGTGAAAGCGTTTCCTCACCATCATTTTCATGAGTCGGAGAGAAACCTTATAACACTTAGATTTTATGGTGTATGTGTTCCTATCCATGTGAATTTGTCAAAACCATAATCACAAGACAAGGTTAGTGACAAATCCAAACTCATATGGATTGAACTTGTGCAATCTTAAATTCTTGCTACCTGGCAGCACAAGAGCCTGCAATTGCTTCCAAGTTGTTATGCAATCAGTTGAGAACTCTCAGAACTCATATGCAAAGCCAACTTTAACTGGAATAGGCACAGAAATATGTCAACACGATAGGTTATAAACCTCAAGTCGTGTGCTAGTGATAAACTACAGGTTTTATTCTTGATTAGATCTTGAAATTCTTTCAGGATCTTTAAGGCTTCCACTGTCCTCTTGACATATAAGGCTCTCTTGCCAAGACCAATTCCTTGACAAACAAATATTCAAGAGATAGTGAGGATTCTTATCAAGACAAACACTTCACACAATTGGCCTTAGTTGGTCTTTGTTTTATCCAAAACATCACAACTTACCAATTTCAAATGTACAAGAGTAGAAAACCTTTTACTCTACATTTGACAAGTGTTAATAAACCTTCTTTAAGATGTTTCAATCAAGTTACAATCTTGGAGTATGACTCTAAGACTTGTTTTGGAACGAAGTATGTATCACCTTCTTGATTTAACCATTTCAATAATTCATGACTCCTCTTCTTAGCCATAAGAATGCACTAAGATGTCCCTAGAGGATAAATTGTGATATGGTATCACAATAATTAAGATGATCATAAAACATGATACTAAAGTACTCTCCCATCTTTTCAGATTTGAGAAACTTTTATCTTTCTACCAAATTTGAATCTTCTCATTCGTTCTGCCATACATCGAAACTTTTCCAATACTTCAGAATTATACTTAAACTTGTAAGTATAACCATATTTACTAAACTTTAGTAAATCATGACGAATAGTCTTGTCGATCTTTTGTGGTGGACCTGATCAGCGCACAACCAAGTGTACCCGATCCCCTAATCCTTCTCTTGACTCACATATACATGTGATCAAGGAATTAGTCATAATTTCTCAAAGATGAAAATTCTCATTCATCATACAATACAACTTGCATGCTTCCAAGTTTCTATCCAACTGAAACTTGGGTTATGAGAATCTTTCCTTATTTGGTAAATTTAGACACTACCACAAATGAAAGAATCAAATCCATTTTCCAATATTGCTATTAACGGAATCATATAAGAAACAATTTTTTCACAAATGTCATTGTAAGGATACTTAAAATAAATAAAACCGGAATTTTTTCTTTTATTTAAAACTTGCGGAAAAACTTATCCTTACAATGCAAATGCATATGAAAACAATGTTGTTATCTATTCCTAAGCAATCTATCACAACTCTTAAGCAACATCTCAAAATTCTGATCACCGACCCATGCGATCGAAATCCATCTTCGCGATCAGAATCAACTTACTCTTCTTTAAGCTTCCTCTCTTTGCTTAATCCTAGCATACATCAAAATGTATTAAGAATCTTCAAATAGGAACTTAAGAGAGTTAGATAGTGGACTTACCTGAAGCAGAGTCAAACTTTTTGACTTGACCTTCTCTCAGATCTTTCAGGTAGTTAGGGCAGCTTCGCAACCAATTCCCCTTCCTTTGGCAATAGAAACATATGGACCCTTTGGTAATGGTACATGGGACTATCTCAGACTTAGCCTTTATCTTTACCATTTGGTCAACCGAGTTGACTATGGCCGATCCCTTTCCATTGGGAAGAGAAAGCTTTTCTGGATTTTCAATGTTACCATTGTCAATGTCCATGGAAGTTTGAGAAGTTGATCTTCTAATCAAATTTGCTTTACCAGTGCTCCAAATCATTACTGATTCAGCAGCACCTAACAAATAGATAAGATCATTATGGGTCATGTCATAGTCTGTTACATAGTAGTCCCAAAGGAAACTCACTATGTGACTTAGAAAGTGATTGAACAACCAACTTTCTCAAGACTTTGACACCCAACTCTCCCGGCTTGTCAATATGTGACTTCATCTCCAATATCTGAGCACACATAGACCTTTCTTGCCACTAGTACTTGAGTGACTTAGAACTATTCAAGAACTTGTGGGTTAGGGAGAATAATTGGAGGAGGTGAAGGAAGAGAAGTATGATTTCCATGAACCAACCATGGGACATCATCTTCATTAGGAAAGCTTGTTCCTAGGGATTTGGGAAGATTATAGTTGTGTGAACCAGACATCTACAATGGGAGATATTCAAGTTAGTTGGTTTAAGTCCTTAATATAACACCCAATATGAAATATTAAGGCTAGGACCCAACACAATATTTTATAACTTGGAAGAGGGATGTCGTAATCCAAGCTATAGAATATTTGAAGGTAGGCGAATGACGATTCACCAATTTCCACCATGAAAATGAAATAATTTATTAGGTTTTAATTGGATTTGAAACTCCTAGATCTTTTGAGATTCATTGAACTTTTCAATGGCATGTTTCAATCTCGATTGTGCCCTCTCAAGTTTTGTGACTGGGATGCCCAGGATCACAAAACAAGGTGTGAATAACCATGCAAATATACTTGGTACCCTTAATATTTATCACTTAATCGATGTTCCGGTTAACCATACGCGCTCCACCGATCCTATGATAAACAATAAGTTACCCTTTGCCTACCTTGTTAAATCCAAGTTAGCGTGCCGGTTAACCACACGCGCTCTACTAACGACTTAAGCAAAGTGCAAAGTTTAATTTCATGGGTTAGCACCAAATTCACATTTTCCAAAGTAACTAAGATTGGGAATTTATAAGACTTTAGTTACTTAGTATTTATCATTAATACTTTTAATGAAGGGAGAATTATAGTCCTTGTCCTACCCGTTCGGCTAACGACCCTCCACCATTCAAGGTAGCGGTGGGTGAGAGTGGACACCCATTAAGTTTCCATTTTATAGGCAACAACCTTATACCCCCCTTATAAACCGGCTTCGTGAATGAGGCCTACTAACGGTAAGACTGACTTTCTCTTATACATATATGTATTATTAACTTATAATACTATAAAGTATAAGGGTTGAATTTTAACTTTTAAAATTCTAAGGGCTTAACTTGGAATTAAAGTATTCATGAGGGGAAACTTTACAAATTCCAAAACATGAGGGCAAGTTTTGAACTATTCAAAAACTTTTGGATTTTCATAACTTATGAGTTTAATTAAGGTTTTAAAAACTTTAATGAAGAGACTCTTGAACATCCATAACTTGAAGACAAGTTATGGAGTTCATAAAACAAAAGACTCTTAACCTTTTGTAACCTATGCATTTTAATGGATCTTTAAAAAGAAATGTCTTTTGGTAATCCATAACTTGAGGAAAAATTATGGACTCCATTAAAACACATTTAGATCAAGAATTAACTAACAAACAATTTTGCAAATAATTCCTATGATCTACCAAAACTCATAAGTGTATGAACAACCATATCAACAATTTCAAGAATTACATAAACACACATAAGACTTGAAATTTTGATAACAACCTTGAAATTGGTTTACCATAATCATTACCACATCAAAAAACGGGTTTTAAAAGTCCAAAACAGTTTAAGGTAATGATTCTAGACCAATTCCAGCCTTAAAACTTGAAGATATGCTGTCAGGGGGTCCAACTCATCGATTACATGAACCAACTCGACGAGTTGGATGAATTTTGGCATGGACTCGTCGAGTCCCTTACTGGACTCGTCGAGTCAGCTGACCAGACAACATATAAACTTCGATTTTCAGCAGTTTGCATCAAGTATAAAAGAAAACAAGCCTAGGCTTTGATACCACTGATGGGTCTGAGCATTCTAACACTCCTATGGTGTACATGCAACCCTATAAACCTTGGATCTATGTTTTCTCTATTATACATGCAAATATTTGATATTCCAAGGTTTCATCCTAACTAGCATAATATGAAGCAACTATACTACAAGAATCTAGTAGAATGACATACCTTTGTTTGTAGCTTGATTCCGTGGAGCTTAAGAGCCTAGTGCCTCAAGTGTGACACCTCAAATGGTTCACACAACATCACCAACATCTTGGAATAACTTGGGAGAAAAAGGTTCTTATGCTCAAATCGGCTAGCCCTCATGTGTACACACACTAGTCCAATTTCTTGAGCCATGGGGTCCTTATATATTGTGGCTATTAGGGTTACACCATGTAACTCATGTATTTCCATATTCTTCATGCTCCATGGGTTAAAACCTCCATGGAGTATGCATGGGTTTAGCCCAACATGAAGAACTATGGATCATAAGCCCACATATATAAGAATGAATGATTTACACAATCAATCCCCAGATATTTAATTAGTCTCCTTTTTTATCATAAAATTAATTCCAAATTAATTCTTGATCAATACTAATTAAATAATATGATTTCATATTAATATATTAGAACTTATAATATATTAACAAATCATAAATATCCTTTTCTCACAAAAGTCTATCCAAATTGTTTCGATGTCATGCAACCCAAATGGACCATGCCAAATCAGGTCAAATACATACCAATTATAGTTATGGGCTTAGACACTAATCCAACACATTTCTCTATAGAACACAAACAACATCTTTCCTTTTTCCTTCAAGAAATCGTGTGTGCTTGTGTGTGTGTTCAAGAATACTTCATCAAAGTTCATTCATTCTTGGTAAGTTACTTCTATTCAAGAAGTTTAACTTCATTCTTATGATAAACTTATCACTCATAAACACTTCATTTCATGATTCTTGCTTCTTAGAACTCTCTAAGTCCGAAAACCTCATCAAAGGAGCAAGCTAGACCGAAAACACTTCATTCCCTCTCATTTCTTCATCAAAACCGAATCCATCACTCAAGGTGAGCTTTATACCCCATTGTTTTCGGTTTTACTATGTTTTGGGGGAGAATACAAGTTGGTTTTGTGTTAGATCTAAGTATTTATGCATGTATGTGTGTATTTTCATGTTATATGGTGTGAATATGTCATGAAAGCTTGTAAAACTCGAAATACCTACCAAATCATGTTAATATTAGTAAACTAAGATATTTGAAGTGACTCTAAATGTCACACCCCCAAACCAGAATGACGGAAACATTCGCGGGCGGATGACTTCACGTAGTATCATAACAGTTGAATATTCGTAAAGAAAGTAAACACAACCATCATAAATATAATAAAAAGTTACATTGTTACATATAATACATGTTTCAAAAGATTATTACAAATATGATGATTTAAATTGTTTTGATAACAGACGCCTTAGCGTCTCTTCTCCAAAAGCTGATGGTTACCTGTATTACTGATTCCCTGAGAAATACAAGTAGTTTTGAAAAAGTGTCAACAATTAAGTTGGTGAGTTCATAAGCGTTTTGGTTCTAAAAGTTGTAGGTCTTTCGGTAAAACTAACTGAACGTGTTTCCAGAAAATCCAATATTTTCCATGTATGTGTGGTAGTTTGAAAAAGTTCCAAAGACTGGAATGCAATAGTATATTTCATGCTAAAATGGTGAAAGTGGATGTTATGCATATATAATGAAATTCCTGAATCCATCTAAGGGTCTCGTAAGTACATTTTGATACACCATGTGAGTTTTATAACCATGCTATTGACCCAGACTGCCTGTAACAACGTTCTTCAGGCGTTGTAGTGTTATGACATTTGTCACCCCAGACCTGCCGGTCTAACTGTAGCTAACAGTTTAGGTGCGGGATTGTCAATCCCGTATAGATCTATACACAAGTATCATGCTCTCCCTACAAGAGATTATGGTTTACAATACATGACTTGAAATGCATAATCGAGAGTACGTTGAAAATGAGTGTCTCACAAAACATAGTATCAAAAGATTTACGGAACGAAAAGTTCGTGTGAAAGTATTTCCTTTTACAGTGTTTATGTAAAGATGAAATGAATAACTCGCAACTATACCCATTATAGTTTTTCGAAAGTGTGTTCCATTTGATGATAAAAACTTGGTGTAATATCAACTTTGCATGTGAAGTGTAACATTGGTATTAATGTTGTTTAACATCCATAAACAAAATCTAGATAAAGTATTTGAAACATTTCTAACAACGTGTATTTTAAGTGTGAGTTTATCTCGTTTTTCACTTGTATTTCCCCCCCCCCCCCCTAAAACATGAAAAAAGACGTGAAAATGTAGGGGTATGAACTCACCTGGAAAGTGTGATGATTTGAAGAAAACGAGTTTTTCTCGGGCAGCACTTCGACCGGGAAGTGGTAAGTTTCTCGGGATTTTCGGCGTTTCGGACCTTCGTCGGGGCTTGGATATGTAACTGGGGTGTCGGGGTCATCTCGGGGTGCTAAACGACGAGTAGAAGTGAGAGAGAAGTGAAATGAGCAAGGAAAGTCGGAAGTCTCGCATGCTATTTATAGGGTGAATTCTCGGGATTCACGTCGTGAACATGGGATAGTTCACGTCGTGAGTTTGGTCTGTAGATGTGATGCCTGGTGGTCTAGTTCTGGCACACATCAGTCATAGACTCACGTCGTGAGTCTCTTGCTCACGTCGTGAGTCTCGGATAAGGTTGGTGTGCGTGCCTCGAACTTCAGAAATTCATATCTCTCGCATACGAGCTCCGATTTCGACGTTCTTTATATCCACGCGTAGGTAAGAATATACTCTACAACTTTCATTTAGACTTCGTTGGCTAATTTTGATTTAATTTTTAATATTATATTTTAAGTAGGCCGGGACAGGATAATTCCGTTAAAAATCCATAACTTCTTCATCCGATGTCCGTTTTTGTCTGTCTTTTTACCATTGTACTACTATTATTGAGACCTTCAAGTATCATTTAGGTTGTGTCGGCTAAAAATCGCTCAATCTTTATTTTGAGTTTTTAGCTGTCTACTGCTGTTCTGAAACTTAAAAAAATCATAACTTCCTCATACGAAGTCAGATTTGGGCGTTGTTTTTATACATGTTCACGGTTTAACATAATCTATGACTTTCGTTTAGATACTTAAGGCTAAAAAGTATTTTATTGAAATTTCACTTTTACACTTGACAGTGTTTTACCGGTTTTGTCGTGAATCTTCGATTAGTCGTAACTTCTTCGTTATAACCCGGATTTGAGTGTTCCTTATATTTTTGAAAACCTTGACAATATATCTAATATTTTATGCAACCCAATTGAGACTTTAGAACACTACATTTTTGACGCTATTTTTATTGGTTCAGAAATAGTTTATAATGTTTGACTTTTTGAACATTACATTGACTCGAAATATCGGGTTGTCACATCATCCCCCCGTTAGAGGGAATTTCGTCCTGAAATTTAATCCAAGACAGAGTTTATGGACTAGGAAAAAGATGTGGGTACTTTTTTTTCATCTGATCCTCGCGCTCCCAGGTGTATTCAGGTCCTCGCTTGGCATTCCAACGGACCTTCACAATGGGTATGTGACTTTGTTTAGTTCTTTTAACTTCCCGATCCATGATTTCTACAGGCTCTTCCACGAAGTGGAGATTCTCCTTGATTTCAATTTCGTCCAGAGGGATGACGAGGGTCTCATCGGACAAGCACTTCTTTAGGTTCGACACGTGAAAGGTAGGGTGTACGTTATTGAGTTCCTGCGGTAATCGAAGTTTGTATGCCACCGGGCCGATCCTGGAAAGGACCTCGAATGGTCCGATATACCTAGGGTTGAGTTTCCCACGTTTTCCAAAACGTATTAATCCCCTCCTGGGTGAGACTTTCAATAATACTCGGTCCCCAACCTGGAATTCCAAGGGTTTCCGTCTTTTGTCCGCATAACTCTTTTGTCTGTCTCTGGAAGCTTTTAGTCGTTCTCGGATTTGGACAATCTTCTCTGTAGTTTCCCTTATGATTTCCAGGCCGGTGAGGGTGCTGTCTGGTACTTGACCTCTTGCTAGTTGCGTGTCGCCCACTTCAGCCCAGCACAGAGGTGATCTGCACTTATGGCCGTAGAGGGCTTCGAATGGAGCAACTTTGATGCTAGTGTGATAGCTATTGTTGTATGAGAACTCGATCAATGGTAAATGGGTATCCCAAGCCTTACCAAAGTCTATCACACAAGCTCTTAGCATGTCTTCTAACGTTTGAATGGTCCTTTCACTCTGCCCGTCTGTCTGTGGGTGGTAGGCTGTACTCATGTCCAACCTAGTTCCCATAGCTTTATGCAGTGACTGCCAGAATCATGATGTGTATCGGCTATCTCTATCGGAGATAATAGATATCGGTACTCCGTGAAGGCGCACTATCTCTTTAATGTAGATCCTTGTCAGCTTCTCTAGTTTGTCTGTCTCTTTTATTGGTAGGAAATGTGCGGATTTGGTTAATCTGTCAACGATTACCCAAATGGTGTCGAGTCCACCCGTATTCTTAGGCAACTTGGTTATGAAGTCCATGGTTATCCGCTCCTACTTCTACTCGGGTATCTCTGGCTGTTGAAGTAGTCCCGAGGGCTTTTGATATTCTACCTTAACTTTGGCGCAAGTCAGGCACTTGCCCACAAAGGTAGCTATTTCGGCTTTCATGTTCGGCCACCCATACAACCTCTTGAGGTCTAAGTACATCTTGTATGAGCCGGGATGTACGGAGTAGCGAGTTTTATGAGCTTCGTTCATGACAACGTCCCTGAATCCACCAAATTTTGGTGTCCAGATCCGGTTCATGAGACAACGAACTCCGTCATCCCTGACTTCAAGATTTTTGTCCATTCCTCTCAATGCTTCACCTGCCACATTTTCTGGCCTCAAGGCTTCTTCCTGTGCTTCTTTGATTTGTGCGGACAGGTGTGAGTGGATGGTCATGGTTAGTGCCTTTACTCGGCGGCCCGAGTACTCCTTTCTGTTCAAAGCGTCTGCAACCACATTGGCTTTTCCGGGGTGATAACGAATTTCACATTCGTAATCATTTAGTAATTCCACCCACCGTCTTTGTCTCATGTTGAGTTGTTTCTGATTGAGGATATGATGGAGGCTTTTGTGATCGGTGAAGATGGTGCACTTGGTACTGTAAAGGTAATGCCTCCAGATTTTTAGGGCGAACACTATTGCTCCCAATTCGAGGTCGTGCGTCGTGTATTTTACCTCGTGCGTCTTCAGTTGTCTTGAGGCGTAGGCAATGACCTTCCCTCACTGCATTAGGACACATCCAAGTCCCTGGCTTGACGCATCACAGTAGACCACAAAGTCTTATGTTCCTTCTGGCAAGGATAATATAGGTACGCTGCACAGAGCTCGCTTCAGTGTGTGGAACGCAGTGTCTTGTTTTTCTCCCCAATTGAAGGTTACACCCTTCTGAGTCAGGGTGGTAAGTGGTTTAGCAATCTTTGAAAAGTTTTGTATGAACCTTCGGTAATACCCAGCAAGGCCCAAGAATTGCCGAATTTCCATTGGAGTCCTTGGAGTTGTCCAGTTCTTGATTGCCTTGATTTTGGAAGGGTCCACGTGTATCCCCTCCTTGCTGACCACGTGACCTAGGAAATCTACTTTCCGAATCCAAAATTCGCACTTTGAGAATTTTGCGTATAGCTTCTCTGTCCTTAATGTTTCTAAGACTTGTCGGAGGTGTTGGCTATGTTCCTCCTTGCTCCTTGAATAGATAAGTATATCATCTATGAACACGATCACAAATTTGTCCAGGAAAGTACGACATACTCGGTTCATCAAGTCCATGAACACCGCCGGTGCATTTGTCAATCCAAAGGGCATCACCACAAACTCGTAGTGACCATAGCGAGTTCGGAATGCCGTCTTGGGAATGTCTCCTTCCAGGACTCGTAGTTGGTGATACCCAGATCTTAGATCAATCTTTGAGAAGTAGCTTGCTCCTTGTAGTTGGTCGAACAGATCGTCTATGCGCGGTAAGGGATATCGGTTCTTGATCGTGAGTTTGTTCAGTTCCCGGTAATCGATGCACATGCGAAAAGATCCGTCCTTCTTCTTTACAAACAGAACCGGTGCTCCCCAAGGTGAGAAGCTCGGCCTGATAAATCCTTTGCTGAGAAGTTCGTTCAGCTGGCTGGACAATTTTTGCATTTCTGCCGGTGCTAGACGGTACGGCGATTTTGCTACTGGGGTAGCTCCGGGAACCAAGTCGATCCTGAACTCGACTTGACGTTCTGATGGGAATCCTGGAAGATCCTCAGGGGAAATTGCAGACTTCTGGAATGTCTTTAATGTCTTTCGCTTCTCGTTTCTTATCTACCACGTGAGCTAGGAAGGCATGATATTCCTTGCGCATATATTTTTAGGCTTTGACGCAGGAGATGATTTGCAAATTGGTACCGGGTTTGTCACCATAGATGACAAGAGTTTCGCCACTTGGCAGATTAAGGCGAACGGCCCTTTCGTGACACAAAATATCGGCATGGTGAAGGCTTAGCCAATCCATACCGATGATGACATCAAAGCTTCTTATAGCGATCAGCATTAGATCGATTTGGAAAAAGTGTTCATTTAGAGCTGGAGTACAGCCTATACAAATCGTTTGTGCTTTCTGTTTTGCCGTTTTCCATTTCTACTGTAAACATCTTATTGAGTGATTGGGGTTTTTGATTAAGTAAGTGTTTGAATTTATGACTCACGAAACTTCTCTCCACACCACAGTCAAAGAGTATGCATGCATAAATGTCGTTGAGGAGAAACGTACCCGTAACCACTGTGGGATCGGCTATTGCCTCGTTCTGCCCTATTGCCATCACTCTTCCTACGCCGCCAGCATTCTTTGCCTTAGGGCAATCCCTCTTGTAGTGCCCAGTTTCCCCACACCCATAACACGCCTGGCTCACTCCGGCACCAGGAACTTGGGTGATTGGCCGCGCCGGTGCCTTACAGAAACGGGCAGTGTGCCCTTTCCTGTCGCAGTTTTTACAGTGCATCTCCCGGCAATTTCCGTGGTGATGGTAATTGCATTTGTTGCGCTTTGGTAGGTTCCCAACATATTGTTTTACCGGCATAGGGGTAACAGGGACAACAGTGGGGGCAGTAGCGGCATGGACCGCCACTATTTGTTTCTTTGAAGGTTCTTGCGAAGTTTGACCTTTCCTCTTGTTCCAAAAGTTCTTGTTGTTGTTGTTGGCATTGCTGTTATTGTTGTTGCTTCCTTGGGTTGGTTCTGGGACGACGGTCATGATATCTTGGCAGACTCCATGATCAACGAGGGATGGTGCCAGTTCTTTGGCACTGTCGAACGTCGTGGGTTTGGAAGCTAGCACACTTCCTCGAAGATGGGGAAACAGTCCCCAGATATACCTTTTCCACCTGCTTACTTTCAAGGTCCATCATTCCTGGGCAAAGTATCGTCAAGTCACTGAACCTATTCGTATATGTTGTGATGGCCGAGCCCACCATAGTAAGGCCCCAAAGCTCCTGTTCCAGCTTCTGCATCTCGCCCCTTGGGCAGTACTCTCGTAGTAGCATTTGCTTCAGGTTCTCCCAACCCATGGAGTTCGCCACCACTAGAGTTAGTGACTTGACGTGGCCATTCCACCACGTTAGGGCTCGTTCGGAGAAAGTACAGGCAGCAAATTTTACTTTGCTCTCTTCGGGGCAGTAGCAAATCTCGAATACGGCTTCTGTTTTCTCTATCCATTGGGATAGAGCCATTACTCCCCCGGTTCCATTAAAGGGGATGGGTTTGCTGTTGGTGAAGTCCTTGTAAGTACATTCCCCGGAACGTCCCTGGTTTTGGCCATTAGTAGAGCTATTTATCCCTCCTCCTGATTCGTTGTTACTCATTTGTGCCATTGCTGCGGTTACGGCAGCCGTTACAGCAGCCTGAAAAGTAGCAGCATCCATCGTTGGAGGTGGTGGTGGAGGTGGTGTTGGTGCTCCTATGGTATTGACGAGTCGAGGATTTCTTCTTGGTGGCATGATTCTGCCATAAGTTAAGATACGAATTCTTGATAAGTTTTCAGAAATGATTACGGAAGGTCTTAGTATTATATGTTTTGTGTTCTGAATATTACCGAATTTAGTAAGTTAATGGAAACTTTCAATAATAAGTGTATGATCTCCTTAGTATTCTAAGAATTTAATGGAATACTCAAAGAAATAATAAATGCGTGTCAATTTCATTGATATTAATATTTGATACAACGATCAGGAAAATTTGACCTTACATAGGTCTAGGGTACATCAATGATAAAGGGAAAATTTGACAGCATTCGGGTCCCCGAATTGTGCACTCACAATCCGTCGGGTTTTACATTTAAAAAGAAAGAGTAACACCAACACTTAGTCGATAAGTATATATACATAGCGTCAGAAGTATGCGCTCTACTCCGAGCGGGTAGCACGTTGCGGACCATGGTATGTGGTCGTGGAAGTCCGAGCTCGGGTTACTCGACGTTCAACCTCGATGATGCGCCTCTCCATTGAGGCTTGACTCTTACGGAACTCCATTACTTCGGCTCTAGCAGCAGTAATGTCCTTCTGAAGGGAAAAGGTGTGCTCGATTGTTCGTTCATGTTCTTCGTCCAGTAGACGAAGACGTACCGCAGTGACAGCAGGAAAAAGGGAGTGCCCTGTCAGCCGAACCCCTGTTGCTGAGGTTATAAAAGCCTCGTTCCATGCCGTAAGGTGGTCGTTGCCCTTGTTCCTTGCTCCATCGTTTCAGGTCCACGGCCCAGCGGGGCGCTGGGCCCTGAAAGTTTCGTCGGGGATTTGCTGCTCCTCGGGGAGGATTGTAGATCTCTGGTTCTGAGTCAGTGCTCCCACCATCTCCTTCCTCTTCTGAACCTTCGTCTGGGACTTCCTCATGATCCTCTTCGGAGTCCTCTTCTGGCTCTTCCTCGGGAATCTCTTCGGGATCTTCCTCTAGGTCCTCCTCAATCCAGCCTCCATTACCCTGGTTAGGGTAGTAGGGATCCCCGGGAATGTGAAATCCTGCCATTTCGTCTAGTCGAGAATAGGGGTAAGAGAATTACATATAAACTTGGGAGTAAGAAAGAAATTTTTGATAAAGATAATTTTGACGATTCCTACTAAATATCGAGGTTCGCAAAATTTTTACAGTTCTTATAGTTTTTCAAAATACTCCTATAGTATTTTTCAAGTTTGATTCTAGTATTTTATTTGGTAAGTTTTCGACTTGTCGTTTACTACGATCATTCCCCGACATACG
Source organism: Lactuca virosa (assembly GCF_052849685.1). Lineage (NCBI taxonomy): Eukaryota > Viridiplantae > Streptophyta > Magnoliopsida > Asterales > Asteraceae > Lactuca > Lactuca virosa. The sequence continues at coordinate 299,485,468 of NC_136433.1, read as the reverse complement.
TTGGTCATATCTCGGATAAATATAGTTGATCAGGCTATATTTATCCTTGATTTGATTACATATCTCAAGGCCTAATCGTAGCGTCACAACTTGTCTTAATACTTTTGTTAAATTTTAGCTTATGACACTAGACCGATGCATGCATGTATTTATACTTTTATAAAACTAGCATTTTATTTTCTTAAAAGTATATTTTGTGAAAACGTTTTATCAGAGGATTTTAGTCCCTTTTGCATTTATAGTTTGTATATCTTATGTGCTTCGATATACTTAGTTCACTATAAACAATGCTCTGATACCAATCTGTCACACCCCCAAACCAGAATGGCGGAAACATTCGGGGGCGGATGACTTCACGTAGTATCATAACAGTTGAATATTCGTAAAGAAAGTAAACACAACCATCATAAAATATAATAAAAAGTTACATTGTTGCATATAATACATGTTTCAAAAGATTATTACAAATATGATGATTTAAATTGTTTTGATAACAGACGCCTTAGCGTCTCTTCTCCAAAAGCTGATGGTTACCTGTATTACTGATTCCCTGAGAAATACAAGTAGTTTTGAAAAAGTATCAACAATTAAGTTGGTGAGTTCATAAGCGTTTTGGTTCTAAAAGTTGTAGGTCTTTCGGTAAAACTAACTGAACGTGTTTCCAGAAAATCCAATATTTTCCATGTATGTGTGGTAGTTTGAAAAAGTTCCAAAGACTGGAATGCAATAGTATATTTCATGCTAAAATGGTGAAAGTGGATGTTATGCATATATAATGAAATTCCTGAATCCATCTAAGGGTCTCGTAAGTACATTTTGATACACCATGTGAGTTTTATAACCATGCTATTGACCCAGACTACCTATAACAACGTTCTTCAGGCGTTGTAGTGTTATGACATTTGTCACCCCAGACCTGCCGGTCTAACTGTAGCTAACAGTTTAGGTGCGGGATTGTCAATCCCGTATAGATCTATACACAAGTATCACGCTCTCCCTACAAGAGATTATGGTTTACAATACAGGACTTGAAATGCATACTCGAGAGTACGTTGAAGATGAGTGTCTCACAAAACATAGTATCAAAAGATTTACGGAACGAAAAGTTCGTGTGAAAGTATTTCCTTTTACAGTGTTTATGTATAGATGCAATGAATGACTCGCAACTATACCCATTATAGTTTTTCGAAAGTGTGTTCCATTTGATGATAAAAACTTGGTGTAATATCAACTTTGCATGTGAAGTGTAACATTGGTATTAATGTTGTTTAACATCCATAAACAAAATCTAGATAAAGTATTTGAAACATATCTAACGACGTGTATTTTAAGTGTGAGTTTATTTCGTGTTTCACTTGTATTCCCCCCCCCCCCTAAAACATGAAAAAAGACGTGAAAATGTAGGGGTATGAACTCACCTGGAAAGTGTGGTGATTTGAAGAAAACGAGTTTTTCTCGGGCAGCACTTCGACCGGGAAGTGGTAAGTTTCTCGGGATTTTCGGCGTTTCGGACCTTCGTCGGGGCTTGGATATGTAACTGGGGTGTCGGGGTCATCTCGGGGTGCTAAACGACGAGTAGAAGTGAGAGAGAAGAGTGAAATGAGCAAGGAAAGTCGGAAGTCTCGCATGTTATTTATAGGGTGAATTCTCGGGATTCACGTCGTGAACATGGGATAGTTCACGTCGTGAGTTTGGTCTATAGATGTGATGCCTGGTGGTCTAGTTCTGGCACACATCAGTCATAGACTCACGTCGTGAGTCTCTTGCTCACGTCGTGAGTCTCGGATAAGGTTGGTGTGCGTGCCTCGAACTTCAGAAATTCATATCTCTCGCATACGAGCTCCGATTTCGACGTTCTTTATATCCACGCGTAGGTAAGAATATACTCTACAAATTTCATTTAGACTTCGTTGGCTAATTTTGATTTAATTTTTAATATTATATTTCAAGTAGGCCGGGACAGGATAATTCCGTTAAAAATCCATAACTTCTTCATCCGATGTCCGTTTTCGTCTGTCTTTTTACCGTTGTACTACTATTGTTGAGACCTTCAATTCTTGTTTAGTTTGCGTCGGCTAAAAATCGCTCGATCTTTATTTCGAGTTTTTAGCTGTCTACTGCTGTTCTGAAACTTAGAAAAATCATAACTTCCTCATACGAAGTCAGATTTGGGCGTTGTTTTTATACATGTTCACGGTTTAACATAATCTATGACTTTCGTTTAGATACTTAAGGCTAAAAAGTATTTTATTGAAATTTCACTTTTACACTTGACAGTGTTTTACCGGTTTTGTCGTGAATCTTCGATTAGTCGTAACTTCTTCGTTATAACCTGGATTTGAGTGTTCCTTATATTTTTGAAAACCTTGACAATATATCTAATATTTTATGCAACCCAATTGAGACTTTAGAACACTACATTTTTGACGCTATTTTTATTGGTTCAGAAATAGTTTATAATGTTTGACTTTTTGAACATTACATTGACTCGAAATATCGGGTTGTCACCCTAAATAATGTTGAAAAGTCTTAGCATGCAAAATTTACTAGAAAAACAAAGAAATAATGCAAAAAAGGGCCATTTTTGACATATAATCAAAAAGTTAGACTTTTTGTGACAACTCACGGTATTGAGAGGACCAAAAGAGTCATTTTTGGATAAAAATCGGTTTCTAAGACATTCACGGTTTAGTAAGGGTCAAAAGTGTTATTTTTGACAAAATGGGCTTATTTTGGGCCTTCACTGTTTTAATGGGCTAAAATGGTAATTTTTCATAAAAAGGGGCATTATTTGGAAATTCACGATTTCTTGGGCTTGAAATGTAAATTTTTGGCCTTAATGGACATAAAAATGTCATTTTTATCAAAATGGACCTTATTTACAAATTTTCGGTTTTTAATGGGCTTAAAATGTCATTTGAAATGAAAATGGGCATTTGTTGTAAATTTTGGTTTTAGTGGGCCAAATAATTAAAATTTGACAAAAGCGGGCTTTTATTGAAAAATCTTGATTACTTGGGCCAAAAAAGTCATTTCTACGAAAAGTGGGCCGTTTATGTCATTTTTAGCACAAATCGGACTAAAACGATCATTTTCATAATAAATGGGCTCTTTACGACATTTTTACTCAAATTGGGCTTGACACATCCATAACATGCTTGCTTGTTATACTCATTACAAGCTTGTTGGGCCTGTTATACTCAAATACATGTTTATTGGGCTTCGTATACTCATTTCATGTTTATTGGGCCTTATAGGCCCATTGATTTTCTTATTGGGCCTCACGACACATCTTATGCTAATCGGGCTAATAATAAACAATACTTGACTCTTTGATAAAAACAAATGGTATTTTCATCGCTAATGTTTTCTAATCAAATGCATACTCGAAACATCATTTAAAAGCGGTAAATAATGTGATGCACTGTTCGCGTAAATTTACTTAAGGCTCCTGTGAGACTCGTTTTCAACCGTACCTACCTAGTGTACAACCTTAAGTCCTGTAGTTATAACCAGAGTCTCCTGGAGGGAGAGCGAGAGTTTGTGTATAGATCTATACGGGGTTGACAGCCCCGCACCTGAGCTGTTCGCTACAGCTAGACTAGGCCAGTCTAGGGTGACAAATATCTTACCTTAAACAAGCAACGCCTGAAGAACGTCATGACATGCATATCAGTCTCATCAAGCATGGTTATAACAACTCACATAGAGTTAACAACACGATAAATTTACGGAATACATATACTATACTTTTGATACACGTACGAGCTATTCATTTCTATAACACTCGAGTGTTATGGTTTAAAGACTACAACTCTTTTACAAGCAGAAAATATCGGAATTTTTGGGAAAATACATTATACATTACATTTTACTTACAATAGAAAATATAGGATTTTATGGAACTCTCCCTTTATACATTTTCAAAAATATGAACACACATGCTATAATACAAGATTTGAAACAAAACTCCCAAACCATTTTTACGGAAAATATCGGATTTTCTGGTGTTTACAAATGATACAAAACTTTTCATACAAACATGCTTATGAACTCACCAACATTATATATGTTGACCGTTTTCAAAATAACTTGTATTATCAGGGAATCGTTAAGCAGATTGGTCATCAAGAACACATGGATTTTTGTGTATTTTTGTTATCATCATACATTTGACATTTGGAATGTAATTTGTAAACCAACACACTGATGTAAACTATGATGGTTGTTATATTTCATGTGTGATGATGATGTTGTCTTTGATTCAATTATATACACTGTGATGATATTACAAGATGAAGTCACCCGCCCCCGGACGTTTCCGCCGTCTGGTTCGGGGGTGTGACACCTCCTCCTACCAGTCTCGTGCTCGATCCCTCAACATACATGATGCGAAGTCCACCTTTTCTGCCTCGGGGAAAAAGCTCGTACGCTGGGCATTCTCCATGTCTGCCACCCAGCGTCGGCTAGTGATAGGATCCCTAACCCCGAAGAACTCAGGCGCTCTACACGCCTTGAACTCTCTGAATGAGGGAGCTCGGGCCCCAATCTGGCCTTCAACAATCTCGGCTCAGAAGGACCTGAGCCTCTCCTTCATGCTCTCCATGATGCCCTCCTTGACGGTACTGAAAATCACCGGGTTAGTGTCAAGAATGCCACGAGTAACCTTGGTTGCGATAAGATCGTGCAACCTCTCATCAATGGGCTCTACACCCAAGCCTGAACCTGATCCTGATCCTGAACCTAAATCTCGCGTGATCATCACCATCCTCAACTGAAAATATCACAAATAACCAAGATACAGAATTCGAAAGAGAATCCTCCTTACCAGACTTCTAATGACTATCAGGTCTGTCATTGCTTCGGGTACAGGTCATGTGCTTTCAGTAGTACGGGCCCAATACTACCTTCCACACCTATATGTAACTTCCCCCAGGCCATACCTGATATCCCTAAATCATCCAATCACAAATCATAACTCATAAACACAACACTAACTCAGATCCTAGACTGCCATAAGATTCTCAACCCTCACCAAACAAGAAACCCAGGTGAATCATAGCAGGTTGCCCTATACATGCAAGTTATACACAAAGAGAATCACATAGACTCTCAAATAAAGCTTCTACCCTAAACCACAACCAAACAAGGAACAAGAATAAGGAAGATTCCCTCATTCTAGGGTTATGCAATCTTAAACATGTACAACTTTGAAAGCATACACTTAGCAAATAATCCATACAACCATATTTCCATATATACTATAGCATGACTAAAACATTAGGAATACTTACTTGACTCGTCCGATTACGCGCATTGCATTCTCCCCTTTTTCTTACAAAATTGTTTTCAAGAAATTTAACTTTAGTTTCTTTTTGAAAAACAATTATTACCATTTCCTCAGTTTGAGTTCTGACACACCGAGAAGTGTTCCCGAATCCCTCAAACCAAGGCTCCAATACCAACTTGTAACAGACCAATTTTCAGGAAAGTTTTAAACTTTTAATTTCATAAACATCATCCATAAGAAGTACAAAAATCCCATTACATATCCATATTATTTCAGAATTCATAGTACAAAAAGCTAAATGCGAAAACACTGGAGAATGCACGCCACGCCATCAAACTGAGCCCTTGCCCTTATCAGTGGAAGTACGTGAAACATTCAACAAAGTTGTAGGCACAAGCTTAGTGAGTTTCCCAAATACACAAATCATATAATCACATAATTTCATGCACACACATATACATACAAGTTTGCCGTGGACTCCCTCCATGGTCTTCAATGAATGCCATGGGCTACCCCCACGGTCTTGTATCCCCGTGCTATGGGCTCCTCCCATGGTCTTACCAAGTGTCATGGGTTCCCCCATGGTTTGCACATAAGTCCACATATAATTCCACCAACAAACAATTACATATTCCCATACAAAACATTTTATAATTAGTAATTGGCCAGCCTTGGTGCCTTCGACCCATGAATGTGGTTAGAAGACTCACCTAAATACTGAACGATAGCTGACTGGGTCCCGACTCCGAATATCAGCTCTACTCGACCCCTAAATAGAAACAACTCCTTAAATACAACTCCAAATGCCCTAAAACCCCTTAAAAGTCAAACTTGGTCAAGGACTAAAGTCAAAGGTCAAAGTCAACCGTACGAGTTGACCCAACTCGCCGAGTTGTCCTTCAACTCGTCGAGTTTCTCCATGAATTGACAGATCGGGAAAACTTACATCAACTCGCCGAATTCTCCCAATGAACTCGCCGAGTTGGCCAGGAATCAAACAACTTAATACCTTAAGTTGTTTCCATCGAATCTAGAAGCCCTTAAATTCTCAAAACATAGTCCCAAAACATAGAAGGGTAAAGTTTCCAACTTTACCCTTAAAAACCTCCACAATGAACCCAAACCTGAATCCTTGACTTAATAGAGTGAGGCTTAACCCATTAAGCCCTTAAATTCTCAAAACATAGTCCTAAAACATAGATCTTGCATCCCAAGGTTGGCGTATCACATAAAGTTTCCAACTTTGCGTCCATGCATGCAAGAAAGGAACCCTAGGGCCCAAAATGGCTTAATAAAGGACTTAATGCATTGATGTGACTTAGGACCTAGCAAAGCTTGCAACTTTATGCCAAGAGAGGTCATGAAAGGGTCAGATCTAGCATAATAACCCCTTGAACCCTTGACCTTTTGGACAACCCAATCATACACCCAAAAATCAATCTAAAACATCCAACAAAGAGATCTAGAAGATAACAACAAAAGGTATTGACTTTATACCTCAAAATAACTGCAATAAATGGAGAGTTTATGGATCCAAAGCCTTCCTTCCAAACTAAGATCCTTCAATCTTCAAACTCCTTCCAAAGAATACCAAAAACCAACTCTCCAAGCACACCACAAGCTTACACACTCAACCTTGGAGGATAATACACGAAATTAGCGTTTTCTGGAAAAGGAGGCTGGTAAAGAGGCAAGCCAAGAGATTTAAGGTATTTAAATAGGGTGCAAAACCCTAAAATTAGGGTTTTCTTCACAGCCTCCAACTCGTCGAGTTGGGACACCCAGACTCCCCGAGTTGGACCAAAAATGTCTGCGACCAACAGCCCCCTCGACACGACGAGTTGGAGCTTCCAACTCGTCGAGTCCCCACATAAAATACAATAAATTAGGGAATTTAGCCAATACTAGATCCAACCGGTACAACAATCCCTAAATAAATACTACCTCCGTCCCAAATTAATTGTCCACGTTTCACTTTTAAAGTCTTTATTCTTCAACTTTGACCTTAAATATTTTTGTTTTCGATAGATAATATTTGATGCAAAATATATGATTGGATTGTATTTTAAATTTCTTTTCATTGTTATAAGTTTTATCAAGTAATATATAACACAAATAAAAATATTTAAGGTCAAAATTGAAGAAAAAAGACTTCAAAAGTCAAAAGTGGACAATTAATTTGGGACGGAGGGAGTAATTTGTTGCTATTACTCGGTTAAAAATAAAGTGTATTGCTATTATTGATAAAAAAATAAGTACATGAACTATACTGGTAGAAAAGTAAAGTATGTTGCTATTATGGAATATGTTTTTTTTTGTATGTTTCTATAATTGATAAAAAATGTTGATATATATTGTTTGTTTGCTAATTATATATGTTTGTTTTTAGGTTAAGGAGTTACGAAACCCAACTTGAAAATGCGGAGAGGGAAAGATTTTTGATGCAACACAAACATAAAGTAATGGAACAACAATTGGCTCAACTAATGAGACAATTTGCTTACCCTCACGAACATCGATGTTAGTTTTGTTTTTGGGAGCTTTTTTATTAAACATGTTGGAGAAGTACAAAAACCTAATTGTTTTGGTGAAATATTAGATAGTAACTATCATTTTTGTGAAGTATTGGTTATTTAAATAGTAGATTTTGTTGAAGTATTGGATATTTAGATAGTAACTATCATTTTGTTGAAGTATTGGATAGTGGTTAACATTTTGGATTTGTATTGAATTGTTTTTATACATGTTTATTATTATTGTGTTGAAAGTGCATATTTGAAGAATTTGTATTTGATTATTTCAACAAAAAATAAATAAATAAATAAATAAATAATTGAATATTCATATTTTGTAGATTTTTAAAAATAAAACTACATTATTACCAACAAAATACCTACAGAAAATTGCATCCAAATTTGCACAAACCTCTATTATCTATTCGTCAATTCTCTAAGGATAATAATTGTTTCTTTGAAGTTGACTGTTGTGGTTTTCGTGTTAAGGACATTCAAATACAAGAGATCCTTCATTTTGGTCATAGTTTCGGAGGTCTATATCAGCTATCATTCAATCCAAATACATCTCACAGTCCAGTTGCTCTCTTAGGCGAACGGTCAACTCCCAACACCTAGCATGATCGCTTAGGACATCCCTCTTCTAAAATTCTTAAAGTTATTTGTAGCAAGTTTAAATTACCAATAAATGGCAAACTTTCAGAAACACATTGTTATCATGTATGCCCCATGGGAAAATCAACTAAACTAGCTTTTGTTCCTAGGAATTGTAATGCTTCTCATCCTCTTGACTTGCTTCACCTTGATGTTTGGGGCCCTGCCTCGGTTCTTTCTATCAATGGTCATCGTTTTTACTTATCGATGATTTCTCTCGTTATGTATGGCTTTTTCCATTGTTTCATAAATCTAATGTTACTAATGTTATTGCCACCTTTAAAACACAAATTGAAAACCACATATCTAGAAAAATCGTAGCGGTTCATTTTGTTAAGACTATACAAATCGATGGTGGTGGTGAAGTCACTAGTAGGCAATTTAAAGCTTCTTTGTCAAAATGAGGAATTAAACATTAACTCACTTGTCCCTATAAACCTCAACAAAATGGTGTCGTAGAACGAAAACACAGACACATAGCTTAAATGGGTATGTGCCTTATGACAAAATCACACATTCATTTAATTTTTGGCTTGAAGCATTTAACACTGTTGTGTACCTCATCAATAGACTCCCAATGCGTCAATTAGATTATTTCTCTCCCTACCAAAAACTTCTCTTGAGTAACCCTGATTATCGCTTTCTTAAAGTCTTTGGATGTTCGTGTTTTCCTTACATTCAGCCGTATAATTCTCACAAGATTATGCCAAAATCAACTCACTTTATTTTTCTTGGCTAATGATAATACTCACAAAGGCTATAGATGTTTGGATTTAAAAAATGGTTGTGTTTATATTTCACGACATGTTGTTTTTGATGAGTTGGATTTTGCTTTGAGAAATAAAAGTGCAGGGTCTTTACCTGGTCCAACACAACAAAAAATGAGGACCAACCATATGGCTGAAAATATGCAACACCCGTTTTCAAACTCACCTACCAATTCACGGCCCAACATTGTAGTAGCCCAAAATTATGCAGAAACCCACAATCCAAATAGTGAGCAAACAGCTTCCACACTAAGCCTAATTACAACATCTGATCCTCTAACACCTACCACGCCTACAAAAATACCAGGTCACCATCATCATACATGTGTTGGGCAAACATCAAAATTCACTCCAAGTGCATTTTCTTCACCAGCCACCCTTGCACTATCTTCACTCAAATTTCAAAAATTCACTCCTGAGGTTTGTTCTCCCTCACCTGCCATACATGAATCTTCAGATATTACACATCCAGCCCCTGAAAGTCCAGATAGTTTAAATCCAACCCTCAAAATCAGGTCTCTTACTAATATCTACCAGAAAACATCACCCCATTCATTGCCACATGGTCTGATAGCCACCAAATCAAATGACGTGTTTTCTGAACCTCGAACCTTTAAACAAGCATCAAAATTTCCTCATTGGCAACATGCAATGCAAGAGAAAATTACTGCCCTACATAAAAACAAGACCTGTCACCTTGTTCCTTCTCAGCAAGGTATGAATGTTGTGGGATGCATATGAATTTTAAAAGTCAAAAGAAAAGTTGATGCTTCCCTTGAACGCCACAAGGCTCGATTGGTAGCACAAGGTTTCACCCAACAGGAAGGACTTGATTATGCATAAACAATCAGCCCGGTGGTTAAGCCATTAACACTTTGTACCGTTCTTTCCTTAACTCATGCTCAACGTTTGGATATCAAACAATTGGATGTCAAAAATACTTTTCTCAATGGCATTCATCATGAAGATGTTTATATGAAGCAACCCCTGGGTTTCATCTCCAAATCCTTCCCAGATCATGTGTGCAAACTAGACCTTGCCCTTTATGATCTCAAACAAAGTCCTCGAGCATGGTTTAACCGACTTCATGATTTTCTCTTATGCCAAGGGTTCTTTAACAGCCAATTTGATTCATCTTTAGGGTTAATGACCTAGGAGGGTAATAAGGTTTTAACTTTGTTCACATTTGGCCCTTAAGGTTTTTTTGTACATATTACATCAACATGGTTGTTATAACCGTTTAAAAAAGGTAATAAGGTTTTAATTTTGTCCACATTAGGTCCCTAAGGTATTTTTTTTGTACATATTACACTAACATGGTTGTTATAACCGTTTGAAGAGGGTTAATAAGGTTTAAATTGTGTCCACATTAGGTCCCTATTTTTAATATTTTTATTATTTCATCTAACTCTTTTACAATTTATATTAATATCTAGTTAGATGGCTTCATCATTTCATCTTTCATTTTAGTCGCCCATTCACCACAACCACGGTTTCAATTGAAACGTTACATAACAATTTTTTGTCATTTTTACAAAAAAAAAACTAATAATAATCAAAGTCTTAATGATTAAGGCTATGTTTGGCGTGTCACAACTAGTTGATAAGCTAGTTTATCAGGGATACCCCATTACTTTTCGGGAATACTCTTTCATTTTGACCCTGGCTCCGCTACTGACTTATAAGCTATCTGAAATTTATATAATGACATAAAATGGCATTTAAAAAATATATTTTCTTAATTAACGAAGGGGTATATTTGGAAATTAAAAAAAACTTGTAAAAAACTAGTCTAAGTAGCTTTTTAAAACGCTAGCTTATAAGCTATTTTTTGGCTTGCCAAACATGACAACTTAAAAAGATCAAAAAATAAACTAGCTTATAAGCTAGCTGTGGCGCGCCAAACATATCCTTAATCATTAAGACTTTGATTATTATTAGTTTTTTTTTTTTGTAAAATGACAAAAAATTCTTATGTAACCTTTCAGTTGAATTGAAACCGTGGTTGTGGTGAATGGGCGACTAAAATGAGAAGATGAAATGATGAAGCTATCTAACTACATACTAATATAAATTGTAAAAGAGTTAGATGAAATGATAAACTATTAAAAATAGGGACCTAATGTGGACAAAATTAAAACTTTATTACCCTCTTTAAACTGTAATAACAACCATGTTGGTGTAATATGTACAAAAAAAGACCTTAGGGACCTAATGTGGACAAAATTAAAACCTTATTACCTTTTTTAAACGGTTATAACAACCATATTGGTGTAATATATACAAAAAAAACTTAAGGACCTAATGTGGACAAACTTAAAACCTTATTGCCCTCCTAGGTTATTAACCCTCATCTTTATTCATCAAACACATGAATGAGGCTACTACCATTCTTCTAATCTATGTCGATGGCATAATTATCATTGGATCCTCTCCTTCCGCTCTTTCCTCTATCATTGATGTGATATGCGACACTTTTGACAGTCGTCGTCTTGGTGATTTACATTATTTCCTTGGCATTGAGGCTACTCGAAATTCTCAAACTTTGCAGCTAGGACAGACTAGATATGCTTTGGATCTCTTGGAAAGATTCAACATTACTGGATGTAAGCCCACCGCTACTCATAGTGCTCCCAATTCTCAATTGTCGTTACATGAGGGTGAACTTCTTTCAGATGTTACTGAGTATCGCAACATGGTTGGTGGCCTACAATATCTCACACTTACCAGACCGGACATTGCATTTTTAGTCAATCAAGTATGTCAATTCATGCACCAACCTCACACCACTCATCTATAGGTTGCTAAACGTATCCTAAGGTTCATTCACGACACACTAGAATAGGGTTTGTCATTCTACTTGTCAACATCTTTCAACATTCGAGCTTACTCTGACTCGGATTGGGTAGGAGACCCGAATGATCATCGATCTACAACAGGTACTTGTATCTATGTTGGCCCAAATCTTTTATCTTTGACTATCAAGAAAAAACCGTCTGTCTCACGATCAAGCAGTGAAGCTGAATATTGTGCCCTTGCTACTTCTACTGCGGAATTTAGATGGTTCTCCTACTTGTTTCATGAGTTGTATATCTTTCTTCATCCCACTCTCTCTTTTGTGACAATTTATCGACTTTACATATGGCTCGCAATCTAGTATTTCATACTCGTACTCATCACCAGTGGCGGCCCTAGGGGTGTGCGATTGGTGCGATCGCACGGGGCCTCCAACTTTAAGGGGCCTCTGAATTTAGGGACAATATATAGTAATGGAGTTGTTATTTCATAAAATACATTTTTATGTGTTATTATTAAAGAAAATTAGCAGTTAGGTATATAACTAATGTAACATTTGGTTGCGATCTTGAAGTAATTAAATTGTGAAAAAAATAACAAAAATCATAAAATCAAAAACTTATTATAAGTTCTATAACTTATCAATAATTTAAGGAAAATATCTATATATAAAAACTACATATATGTTTCTAATATAAGTTCAAGCAAACGTTATAGTTTTTATAAAACTCACCAAAAGATCAAACCCTAACAAACCTAATAACAATGTCAGTAGAGTTGTTGATAGTCGACTTGTCCTCCTTTAAGTCCTCTAACTGAGTCCCTAACTACACGTTAGTATCTCTTATATCTTTAAATTTCCCAAATCCCAACCGTGCTTAACTTCTTTCTCTCCTAGGCTAAATCCTCCTTTTTATTTGAATGATTTATTTATGAACTCAAAATGAAGTTGAGAAAGTAAAAAAAAAAAAACCAATGTTCTTGGTTTGTCTTTTTGTATATTGTGTTTATCACTTTATCACTATGTTTTATAATTTTAGATTTTTAATATTTTGGTATAGAGGGTCATATAATATATTGTCTTGTGCATTGTGTTTATCACTCTATCACTATGCTTTATAGCTTTAACTTTTCAATGTCTGGTATAGAACCGAGTTGTTCTAAACGTAATAGAAAACAAAAATAATAACAATTTATTCGTAGTAAAAGAGGATCTATCAATCATTCCATCGTCAAACAAGTGCCAAAATACCATCGTAATGAATAATCAGCTATGGAAGAACATAGAGAAGAAGAAGTTGAATTGTGTGTGCCAAAAAACGAGGATGAAATTCAAGAAGTGGAAAAACGTAAAGAAGAAGTTGTACTGTAAGTGTTGGAAGATATAGTAACAAAATAACCGGTTTTATATATTTTCATCATGGTTGTTAGGCATCGTAATCAAGCATGTATGTCCTGTAATGCATAATCTTTGCCTTATAACTGAGTGTATTTTCTATTTTACCCTTGTAATTAGTTTATTGATTAGTTGGGGGTTTTTTCTTGACCGTTATACACGCTTTCTATACTCTTTTTTACTCCCCTATATAGTCGTCTTTCACATTTCAGTCAATGTGGAAAAACGAGCTTTCATAACCTTAATTTGAATCGCTATAATCTCACACATAATAGGAATTGCATAAATCCTACAAAGCTTACCAAGATATATATATCTAAGTCTCACCATTTTCGAGAACATATGTCCATGGAGTATCAACCCATTCTTATGTTAGTGTCTAGTACCATATTCTTCTTCTTCATGTCGGGTTCTGCTGCAGTAGATACCATATCTGCATATCAACCAATCAAAGATGGCAACTCCATTGTTTCAGAGGGAGAGACGTTTGAACTGGGATTTTTTAGCCCCGGCGAGTCCAAGAATCGGTACCTGGGAATATGGTACATGAAGATATCACCATTAACCGTTGTGTGGGTTGCTAACAGGGAGAAACCAATTATGGACACATCAGGCATGTTTGAACTCACTACACAAGGAACCCTTCAGATTCTTAGTGGTGGTAATCCTATAATCTGGTCATCAGGTTTGATAGTATCTATGAATAATATAAATCCAGTGGCACAACTTCTCGACAATGGAAATCTTGTGGTGTGGGAAAATAGCAGAAAAGAAAATCTAATCTGGCAAAGTTTTGACTTTCCTGGTAACACGTTGCTACCAGGGATGAAAATTGGGAAGGATTTGACAACAGGAAGAGAGAGCTACTTATCATCATGGAAAAGCCCTGATGATCCCTCTATTGGTCTGTATAAACTCTGGTTAGACCCGAATGGATATCCACAGTTATTTATGGAAAAAGGTCTAGTGAAACACGCCAGGGTTGGACCATGGAATGGTCTTTGGTTTCGTGGGCGTCCTTTTGAAAACACGGGTCCAATTTTCTTTATAGAGTTTACTGTTAACGACAAGGAGATGTATTATAGATTTACACTCAAGACTTCTGTTCTTTTTAGAATGATTATTATGCATGATGGCATTATAATGCAGTCGAATTGGGTTGAGCGAACACAAGAATGGGCTGTGTATGGAAATATAGTTGTTGATACATGTAGTCTTTATGGACGTTGTGGTCCTTATGGAATATGCACACTTGAAAATCCGATTTGTAGTTGTATCGAAGGTTTTGAACCAAGAGTTCTACAAGGATGGAATCAAGGAGATATGTCTGATGGGTGTAAACGCAAAAAACCTTTGAATTGTGGGACCAAAGATGTCTTCCATAAAATTTCAGGAGTAAAATTTCCAGATACACGTCATTCATGGTACAATGTGAGCATGTCTCGTGAACAATGTGAGAAGGCTTGCAGAAGGAATTGCTCTTGTACAGCTTACGCGGATTTAGATATCAGAAACGGGGAAGTGGATGTTTGTTATGGTTTGTTGACCTTATGGACATTCGAAAGTATGATGATCATCAGGGACTTTACATAAAAATGGCAATCTCTGAATTACCAGGTACAGTCTTTACACAACAGTGGATCCTACTACATGCTAAACATATTACTAATACAAAGGATGTGGATTTAATTGAGCCACAGTTTTACACAATCGTTTATAGGGCATCTTGAAACAAATAAAAATAAAAAATAAAAATAAAAATTATGTTGGTGTTCTACTGGTTTTAGTTTATTTGGTTTGATTTGTAGTCTTACTAATTATTTGTATTTATTAGAAAAAGGTAGATCCGGTTTTAACAAGAAGAAGGCAGTTGTCATTATAGCGCTTTCCGTTTCTTCAGCAGCAATGCTTGTGTCTGCAGTAGCATATGCTTGTAGAAAGAAAATGAAAAGGCCTCACAAGAGAGGACGAGGTAAACATAAACAAGCCATTTTTTATGCTTCAAGAAATGAAACATTAACAAACGTTATGACTAAGTACAAGTTTGTATGAGTATGATTTTTGGCAGATGCATGCAATAATGAGATGTTGAAAGTGAACTTGTGTAGGGAACAGGGGGCAGACATTTGATAAGGATAAAGTTCAGATGGAAAACTTTGATGAATTACCTTTTTTCAGCCTGTATAGAATAGCAAAGGCTACTAATAACTTTAGCATTGACAATCAGATTGGAGAAGGTGGTTTTGGTCTAGTTTGTTGGGTTAATCGGTTATTTGAAAAGCAATAGGAAAGTTTCTTTTTTATTAGTTTTGTTTCCTAGTTTTAGAATAAGAGTCGAAGTCTTTTTTTTATGGTTTTAGAGGTTCATAAGGTATCTAATTAATTAGTATAAAAGTAGGCGTCATTTGTTTTAATGCAATTTACTAGTTCTTTCTTTGTTTTAACTTTAAGAGCAAGTTTTCTTCCACTACATTCTTCTTCTGTTTCCGTGTTCCTTGCACCACAAAAGAAAACTAGTTTATTTTCTTACACTTGGTATCAGAGCGCGGTTTCGTTGAAGGGGGTGTGATTCGAGGTTGATTAGAAACAACCCCGATTTCTTTTAATCGGACTTGTGAGAGACTAACCGGAGGCGCGGAGTAAACGAACGGAAAGACGTCAAAGCGGGTGGCTTTGATTCGGTTCGTTTTGCGGGTGACGGAAGACGGTAAAGGTGGTCATGACCTTGTCTTGTTGTCCGGTGGAAGAGTGCTCTCGGAACAAGCTTGATTAAAGAAGTCGGGGTTAAGGAGAAAAGGATGTCGTTGGTTAAAGAAGGAGGTTCATTGACATATCAAGTTCCGGTTTTGACTCCAACGAATTATCCGGTGTGGGCGGTTAAAGTCAAGTCGATTATGGATGCACATGGCATATGGGAGACGGTCGAACCGAAGACGTTAGATAAAGCACCAGATCAAAAGAAGTCAAAACAAGCTCTTGCTTTTTTGTTTCAAGCGATACCCGAAGACATGGTGTTGCAAATGGCGAGTTACACCGACCCAAAGCAAGTGTGGGATGGGCTAAAAACACGGTATTTGGGAGTGGATCGGGTGAGAACGGCTCGACTTGCAACCTTAAAAAGGGAGCTTGAAAGTTTACGCATGAAGGAGGATGAAACGGTTGATGATTTTGTGACGAAATTATCCGGTTTAGCGTTAAAAGCAAGGAGTCTTGGATATGAGCTTGAAGAAGGTGATTTGGTAAAAAGGTTACTAGATTCGATGCCTAAGTCGTTTCTTCAAATCGTGGCTTCAATAGAGCAATGTTTCGAGTTGGATTCAATGTTATTTGATGAAGCGGTTGGTAGATTGAAGGCATACGAGGAGCGTATAAGAGGAACCGAGAAAGTGGAGGACACTCAAGGTGGGTTGTTGTTGGCTAGTGAGGAAAAATCACATGTTTGTAAGCATTGTGGCAATGGACGTTCAAATCGGGATGACTTTGGACGTGGCCGGGGAAGAGGTCGGGGGTCTGGGAGAAGTCGAGATAGTAATGAACGTGTCCGGGATAAAAGTCACGTTAGATGTTACAAATGTGGTGAGCTTGGTCACTATAAAAACGAGTGTCCTAAATGGGAAAAGGAAGAAGCGGGTCTAATCGAAGAGGAACCGACATTGTTTTGAACGAGTGGTTCGTATGACCAAACCGATTAAGGGGATGATTGTTGGGTTAATCGGTTATTTGAAAAGCAATAGGAAAGTTTCTTTTTTATTAGTTTTGTTTCCTAGTTTTAGAATAAGAGTCGAAGTCTTTTTTTTATGGTTTTAGAGGTTCATAAGGTATCTAATTAATTAGTATAAAAGTAGGCGTCATTTGTTTTAATGCAATTTACTAGTTCTTTCTTTGTTTTAACTTTAAGAGCAAGTTTTCTTCCACTACATTCTTCTTTTGTTTCCGTGTTCCTTGCACCACAAAAGAAAACTAGTTTATTTTCTTACATAGTTTACAAGGTAACATATTGATGTTTTCTGAATAAAAGGCAATACTTGAGGAATTTTTTAATCACAATCTCCAATATATATATATATATATATATATATATATATATATATATATATATATATATCTTTTTATTAGGGTGTGCTGGAAGACGGAAAAGTAGTAGCTATAAAGCGACTCTCAGAAACATCCCAACAGGGACATGAAGAGTTCCAGAACGAAGTCAATTGTATCGCCAAACTTCAGCATCGGAATCTTGTGAAGCTCCTTGGATATTGCATTCATGGAAATGAAAAGATTCTAATTTATGAATACATGGATAACAAAAGCTTGGACTCATTTTTATTTGGTTTGATCCTCTCTAATTTCTTACATTTACACTTGTTGTAGTCGACTTGCATTGACTAAGTAGTTCATATTGAGCAGATGAAACTAGAAGTTCAATGCTTGATTGGCCTCAACGCTTTAACATTATCCATGGTATGGCACGAGGTATTCTTTATTTACATCAAGATTCCCGCCTCCAAGTCATCCATAGAGATCTCAAGGCAGGTAATATATTGTTGGACAGCCAAATGAATCCAAAAATATCTGATTTTGGGCTTGCAAGAAAGTTTGTAGGAGAGGATGCCACGGCTAAGACAAAGAAGGTGGTTGGAACACAGTAAGAATCTACAAAATATTTTAACAATTCCTTCGAATGAAAATGGGAGATTTTCGAATAAAACAAACACAAAATCATAGCAAAGCTAATAATATGTGTTTAATTATGAATTGGACTTGGGTGCAGTGGATATATTTCTCCGGAGTATGCAGTACATGGGCGTTTCTCAATAAAATCGGATGTATTTAGCTTTGGTGTTCTTGTGCTAGAGATAGTAAGTGGGAAGAAAAACAGAGAATTCTCTCACAAGGCTCATAGTGACAACCTTCTTGGACATGTAAGTTAATCAGCTAATATTAAACTGATAGATGTAAAACTAAATCACCCTTTGACATACTTATATGATCTATGATGGGTTTCGATCAGGCATGGAGACTCTATAAGGAAGGCAAGTCCATTGAACTCATGAGTGTGTCTTTACGTAACTCATGTGTGTCCTCTGAAATACAACGATCAATACATGTTGGATTATTGTGCGTGCAACATCATGCAGAAGATAGGCCAACTATGTTATCAGTGGTTCTTATGTTGATTAGTGATGGGGTATTGCCTCCACCTAAACAACCAGCCTTTTTCACTGAAGAAAGTAACGGATTACTTAACTCTGTTTCATCGTTGGATGATGAATACATGATAACACTATTGTATCCTAGATAGATGGCCGGATGTACAAAAGGGAGGAGGGTTGTATGTGTGTTAAGAATATGCTTTGGTAATTATGTATTATTTGGGGTTACTTTTGTACATACCCATAACTAATGGTGGTTTCCGTATTTTCCCCTGGTTACCTTTGTATCCATATTATTTTGAAACATGTTATTGTACACTTCATTATTATCTAATACAATTAATAGACTACTTCATCATCTTTTGCCATCTCAACATAGGTTCATGATAATTTTGTTTTCTCAAGTGATCCCACAACACAGAAGACTTGACAAATGGCATTTTTCACATAAATGTCATAATTGTATGAAGATAAGAATCCATAAGAGATGTGTCATCCTTGACATTACTTGAATTAGAATGGCAAGGTTAACTTTAAGGTAAGGATTTAAATGGCATTCACATCTTTTGCATAGAAGTGTGAGAGCCAGTCTTTGCCTATCTTTGGCCACCTTCTTAGATGAGACATAACATCGTAATTTTATCTTATCTCATCAACGCCACTCTCAATCTTAATCCAGATGCACAATATAACAAAAGTGTTATATTGCATGTATTGCATCTGTTATGCACAATAAATAAAACAAGACAACCCTAGAAAGCTTAAATCATATTGTACAAAATTAAACATTTTGTTTCATGTGGCATGATATCAAACCCTAGTTATATTTCGATGACAATCGTATATGAACATAGGAGCCTTAAGTCATTTTGATGACATGGTATGAAACACTTTAAAATGGAGTTGACTCTGGTTCGAATCTTGGGGTGACATGCTGATTAAAAAAAATGTCATTTTGTTGATTAGGGATTATGTAATCCTGTATCGAGGGCATTATACACTGCCTCTAGTGATACACCTTCAACTATCAGAACCTTGTCCCTTGATTTCGACCCGGCACCCAATGAAACTTGCCTCTTTTTTACCCCTATAACCTATATATAATATATAAATGGGAACAAATATAACTTGAGTATATACTAAATAGTGAGAAATAAATAACAAGAAGAAACTAAAAAACTATAAAATATTTAATGTCTCAACTTCATTCTTTACAATCATTTGGTGATTCTAGAGATAATATTGGTTGGAGAAATTAAATATCTTCCTACCTTTTCTTCCTACTTATCTTTTTACCTAATGAAATCATGACACGTGTCATATTTGGATAAAATTAATAATATTTTAATACACTTGTCATAATTTCAAATGGGTAGGAAGATATGTAGGAAGAAAAGTAGGAGGATATTTAATTTCTCGGTTGGTTAAGATGCAAGAGAACGATTTTGGCTTTGTGCTGCAGTATTCAAAATATGAAAAGAAATTCTATGGCTTCATGCGCATACTTATGTATATTTTATCAACTTATAATAGATATTAATTTATTACATTTACTGTTTTTAAAGTTTATACAACTTATATAACATTATCACTATAAATGAAAATCTACAATATAAAAAACAAAAAAAAAAAAAATTCCAAGAAGCACCTATTGGGCTAGGGGCCATTTGGTCATAACTGAAGGGAAAAAGGGAACAGAGAAAGGGGTTCAAAAAACAACAAAAAATGAAAACTTATGAAAAAGGAAATTAGAAGAATTTAAAACATATACAATATTAACTATTACAAATTTATAAGCATAAATGCATAATGCCCCAAAAACAAGCCAGTGTATAGGATTATTGGGGAATTATAATAAAAAAAATCACACAGAAAAAAAAACTCAAACCCTGAAGGATTTTAAAAGTGATATGCTATAAATATAATAAACATATATTTGAAAGTATGTTGCTATTTCTTAACTCAGGAGTTATGGAAAAAAGATTACTGAGCTTATAAAATCAAGGAGTGCAGCATTGGCTTCACCATCCTTTGCAGGTGCATCAATTTGTACTCCTAAACTATCATCATCAAAATCTAAATTTCCAATACATTAGTAGTTTCAGCTTTTTAATAATTGGGTTGGGGAAATTATACTTTGAAAAATCATTCAAACGTAATGAAAGTTCTTTTGTATGTTTTCAAATCTTGTATTAAACCTGAAAAAAAAAAAGCTGTAATGGTAGAAACTTTTGAACCATGCTTGGCATGTATGGTGATAGCTACAGATGAAGGGGGGATAAATCGCATACATCCAGAGAATTTGGTTGTAGAAGGTGGTGGAGGCATTGACTCTGTTGACTTGGCTTTAGCTTTACCTTTTTTTGTTGGGGGCATTTTGTTGTTTCAAGAATCTGATAAATGAGCGCCAATCAATGTTAATCAAGTACAAAAACGTACGAATGCCTTTTAGCTTATTTACACATCCCTTATTACCAATTTATGCAATTTATAGGATATGGTTAAATGTTGATTATTTTGGTCCTAACGCGTGAAATGTTGCAGAAATGTCTTCATTATAGATAAATACCAAAAGAAAAAGAAGAAAAGCCAACTCTATCAATGTTTTTCTTCCGAAAAATATTTAATTCATAATTTGATATTAGCACAAATGTTGTGGTCCTAAAATGCTCAGCTACTTTCAAAAAATTTGATAAATAAGAAATAACAAAAATAAACAATTACCTACAAGATACTAAAATCAGAAGGGATTTGTCATTGACATTAACAATATCAATAGATCTCATCTATGACAAACGAAAATAAAAATAATAATAACATCAATGAGTGCCTTTGACTAGCAATAAGATACCTATAATGCCCCTTATAGGAGGGATTGTTGTATATTAAATGCAACTCTTTTTATAAAATAAAACCATTGAATTACTTGGTAACTAAAATGAATGGAAATGTGCATGATGGAATTAAACGTGAGCCCTAATTTAATGCAGTTAACTTCTATTGGCAAACTGAAATAGACCAAGTCTTCAAGAACGTGACTAGACCAAGTCCTCTATGTTGATTCATGCATGTGTTAATCCAAGGACAAGATCGTATCAATACTTCGGCCCTAAAAAACGGCCTTGTCCTTAAGCCGAGCTCGTGTTGTGTATTGACGGTCCATAGTGGGTCGGTTTCCGATTGAAAGATTAGAAATTTGGGTGGGTTGCATTGGTGACCCAGTTGGTATTTTGTGGGACAACTGTAGCAAACACATTCGGCCGTCACTTTTTGCATTCCGATGGGGCTTAACCGCTTGATCGGAAGTTGTGAAGAAGATGGTGAAGGGGTGGGCAATAAGGGTGGTTTTATTGGCAACGGTACGTGAGAACCATCGAATGACAGGAGTTGAGCATGGAGCTTGTCTTCGATGACCTTCGTAAGGCCGTAGGCTTGATGAAGTATGGTGGGTTTGTGGAATGCGATTTCATTTTGAATGTTATCTCGAAGGCCGGAAAAGAAATAATTGAGCAACGATTCTGGGTGAAGTTGACGACGCAATTGCTAGTCTTCTCAAAATCCGCTTGGCAGGCAGAAATGGTGGAAGTTTTTGTAAGGTTATAGAGTGTGGCTTGATTATTTACATACGTGGATGGGCCGAAACGTAACTCCAATGCTCGCAAAAAAATTTGTCCAGTTTCTATGTAGTTGGTTGTTAGCCAAATATTTGTAGCCAAAACGCAGCAGAACATTTGAGTCCGACCACACTACATCAGATGCTCGTGTTCAATTTGATCTGAACGAAGATGAACCTGTTCCAGTTTCACCACCTTTCCGACCAATGGGAAGAGACAAAACAAAAAGCAAAGGCAAAGGCAAAGCGTCGGATTCAGATGATTTGAAAGAAATGGGAGCCGACATGAAGGGTATAAAAGACAGAATGGACAAGATTTTGCAAATTGCTTCTGAAAGAGAGCTTCGGAAACAAAGGGAGAGCGACATGCGAATACTAGCGACGGACACGTCGAATATGACCGAGGCCGAGCTTGAAGTGGTTTTGGTGATGAAGGAGGAAGTGAAAAATCGTTACATCAATCGTGGCTAATTTCTAGTTTTTTTTTCAAGTTTTTAATCGTTTGGTGTGTGTGTTTTTTTTAAGTTGTAGGTTTTATGTTTCTAATTTGTTTTTCTAAATTTTTAGGTTTTTTTTAAGTTAAGTAATGTATGGTATTGGTATTTTTAATTAATGAAATATTATCTTTTTAAAATTATGTTTTTTTATTAAAAAAATAAATTTTATTAAATTAAAATAGTTAACAAAAAAAACAAAAAAAAAATAAAATAAAAGTGTGGCACCACCCCCTTGGTGTGTCAAGAAACCATACTTGTGTGGTAAAAAATGACATGACGCTTATGTGGCGGGGGAGGGAGTGCGGTTTCGGTGGCACCACTCCCTCCAACCTTAGGATTTTTTTTGCAAAAAAAGGGTCGTGGCCCACCTTACCACCCTCCACTTCAAGTAATTTCATTTTTGGCCTTATCGTTTTTATCTTTTTTCCCCTCCATAATATGTTAATTGCCAATATAATTCTATAAACAATTCGTACTACTTATTTTTATTAATATTTTATGTATATTTTCTTTTATCCAAAATATACATAGTTAAAATTTATATATATAACTAGAAAGGTTACCCCCGCTACGCGGGGGCCAGAAGCTTTCAATGTTGTTTCCGAATTGATAAATATGACAGACATAGAAAGTGCAAGGATGAAAAGTTCGGGCTTTGCCCCGGACAAAAAATGTAAAAGTTTTGACTGCAAGGACCAGAAGTGTGAAAATGGCTAAAGAATTAAAGGGGTAGGAATTAGCAACTTTTTAAAAGTGATCAAAGTTGTCAAACCGTTAAAGTTTTGTGGCCAAACTTTAAATATTAAAAGGTTCCAAAAAAGTGTAAAAATATTGATTGCAAGGACCAAAAGTGTCAAAATGGGTAAAGAATAATGACCAAAGTTGCCAAAAAACATCCAAATTTAGTATTCCTAACTTCCAACAATAATACAGGGACCAATTCTGCCAAAAAAATGGGAAGTTGAATGGAACACAAACAAAAGGACATGAATAAATTAATTAAAGAAATACAGGGACCGGATATGTAAATCAAGGACCAAACTTGGACAAAGTATCTCAAGTTTACTATTTATTTCTTCCACAACTTTAATATATATATAATTTAAATGCCTTGTAATTATAAAGATATCATTAATATCATCGAATTGATACCAAAATCAAATATTATATTAAATACATAAATAGCAAATACACAATTTATACATTCATCCAAAATAATTGTTTATTTATTTTTATTTATCTTAAAAAGACAAAATTAAAGATAGAGAATTGGAACAGACTTCCACAACCAAACACACTAAAATAATTACAAATGTATCTTCAATCATTATCTTCATCTTCCGTCGCCATATAAAAGTTGCCACTCCTGTAAAAACACATGTAATTCATGATAAAATTCATAACTTAGGAGATGATATCTGCAGTTTTCCAATGAGTCATTCGGGCACATAAAATCTTTGATCCATTCCGTATACAATTTTCCCAAATTGCCCTCGAGATTAAGATTAGAACACATACGAACGTCTAGAGATTCAAGGTAAGGGCAGCCGATAAGAATGGCCTCGAGTCCATCATTTGTCATATTACTACCACAAAGATCCAAATGGCGTAACCTGGGCATGTAATTTGGAACCGCAAGGGCATGCTCGTCATTGTGTGGACATTGGAAAAATCTTAATAAATATTTAGCTACTAAATATTTCCTACAAACAAATTTTGTACGAAAAATCCTTCTAATATCCTACAAACTTGCAACAACAATGCAATCCAACAAAATTCCAACAAATTACGCACGAAAGTAAATACCCTAAAGATTTCATCGGAAAAGTATCGGTATTTTCCTACAAAATACCGACGGAACTTTAATTAATATTTAAAATTACAATTTCGTTGCAATTTGGTACGAAACATTATAGCGGGAATTAAAAACCTTTTGACAATTGACAACTTTTGGTTTTTTTGCTTTTCCCTCCGTGCCTTCCCCCCAAAATATATAAAATGTGAAATGGATTTTATTGCCTTTGGGCTTCCGTCGGATATTTGTAGGAAAGTTCCGACCCAATTCCTACAAAATCCAAATATTTACCCTTTCTCATTTTAATCTAGCAGGTTTTACATTTGGATGAAAAAAAAAAGGAACGCCGATTCTCCCAATCCATGGTCGAAGTCTCCCAAAACCACCTCTAGCCGACGACGATTTGCCCCACCACACAACTGCTGCTATAATACACCACCATCACAGCCGCTTCACACCGGCGCTGTCTCCATTGTCAGCATTTCTCCCCACTGTTGCTGCGACACACGGCCATTGGAGCGTCTTCACGTCGACGTTGTCTCGGTTGCCGTCACCGGTTACTTCCACACCACCACTTGCTTTCACCTCCGTTGATTTCAGGTCAATTGATACCACCTCTAGCCACCGACGATTTGCTCCACCACACAACCATTGCTGCAATACTCCATGACAACAGTCGCCTCACGTCGGCGTTGTCTCCATTGCCGGCGTTTCTCCCCACTATTGCCACGACACACTGCCATCGGATCCTCTTCACGTCAACACTGTCCTGGTTGTCGTCTCCGTTTACTTCCAGACCACCACTTGCTTCCATCTCCGTTGATTTCAGGTTAGTTGCTTGATACCACCTCCGCCCCTCACCCAACTCATTTATAAATGAGTATGTATATATTAATCAGAATTCTTATTGTATCTACTATGTATCCCTATCTTCACCATCTTATTCATACAAATTGTTTCATCTATATGTATCAATTTGTAACTATTTATTAGAATGCATCACTAACTATTTATGTATCAGAATGTGTATATGTATCTGAATAAATCACTATGCGTGGATGTTATCTAAATGTAGCTATTTGATGTATCAATTTGTACGTGTTCATTTTCACAATCATGTATGAATACCGTGTTGATTATTTTGTTGAATTTTTTGCATCTACATTCCATTTCTACATAAATTTCAACACAAATAGGTAATAAAACAAAAAAATGGGACAAATTAAGTTAACCACCTCATAATTTCAACACAAATTTGTTAAATTGTTAAATTCTAATGTTTGCAATAGCTTAGAACTATATATATCGGTAATGGTGCCAAATAGAGAATGGATGTACATAATGAGATTCTGAAATAAGATTTTCAATACTATGTCAAGAAATTCTTGTGATTGTTCATATGATATGATCATTATTATTTTATTAATCTTAATATTCTATATGATTTATCTGACCATTGTTGTTTTATGAAACACATGGCACATTCTAATGGCGAACTGTGGAGTCGTCCGTAGACCTAGTAGTCAGGGTCCTAAGGACAATTGTTGAGAGAAAAAATTTTGAGAAACACTTGAACAAACATTAGTACAAGATAAGGTTGCGGAATAAGTTAATCTCAAAGGATCATAAAATCTCAATAATAATAAGAAGTTAGATTTGTTAGATAGTTAGTTGCGGAAATGTAAAGTGCGAAAAGTAAAGGAAATATAAATGACAACAAGTTATATATCAAGTAAACACTAAACTGATTCTTAACAAGGTTTTCATTCAAACACAAGTTAGTATATGAGATCAGCTAAAGTGAAGGGAGTCTCGAAGACTAGATGAGATAAGAACACGATCTTAATATTTGGAGTGAAAGTTCAGAAAGATCTTTTAGATAGATAATCAGAAGGTAAGATATAGAAGAGAAGAGATGTAGAGATATGTATTCTGAGGTGTTCAAAAGGTGTAAGTTACATGAAGATGAAGACTCTATTTATGGAGTCTCAAAAAGTTACATTGGAAATAAACAAGTATTAAACTTCTGACTTAACGTGACCATGCAAGGTTCACTGGATAAAGTAATGCATATAAGACAAGTCAGATGATGTAACTGAAATCTTCATTGCGGATAGGTAGTTGTGGATGACATCTTCAGACTGTGGTTGCAGTAGCAAAAGAGATTGCGGTAGGAGAAGTGGCTGCGGATCGTCATGTTTAAGAGGGTCACTTTATGTTTCAACATTTTCCCCCAAAGTGACCTCTTCAACTTTTCTTCCTTACTTATCAAGTTTTAGAAATTTGATGAGAAGCCACCAAAACTTCCTAACTTCGCTAAGCCATTGAATTCTCCTTGTAATCTCAAACTTCACTTCTTCAGTTGTATGCTTAGATCTCTGAACCGAAGCCAGCGTCACTTCCATTTGTTTGCGGGTCAATCGATGCATTGCGGTGATGGGGATGAAGTATTTGAGATCACTGTTAACTCTTTTATAAACAACTCCTAGTTGAGGGAAGTTGGTTGCACCTAGGGATCTTTCTTGATAACCTTCAGTGAAAACTGGTACAGGTTCGAGAGCTGGGAGTTTGAATTTTTGAGGAAGCACAGTATGGATGTCTGCATCGATCTTAGCAAAGTCACACACTAATGACTTGAGAAATTCGCAAGCTTTCTCATACGCAATTATCATCTTCGGGTGCTTCTCGGCCTTGATTTGAAAGACTCATGCAATCAGAATTACTTCTTCAGGATTTATGCAAGGAAAATCATCTTGAGTCCTGATATAATCATCTCCTATCCTTGTGAGTGTGTACTAAAAAATCCGTCTTCATGAACTTCCTTACCTTATAATTTTTCACTGCTGATGGTCTGTCATTAAACTAGATGCTCTCAAAGGCAGATCCATGCTTGGCATGGAATTGGTTTAGATGTTCGAATTCGAGAGGTAGCCTTTGATCATCAGGAAGGCTATGGTCAAACGGTTAAAAAACAGGGAACAATTTGGAGTTGGGCGAAAATGGAACATCCCAGTATCCATCGGATGGTGGTTCAACATATGTTAGGATTGGGCGATAGTCATCATCAAGTAGCCTTCGGGTGGGATTAACCCAAGAATTGATCAAGGTTTCATCAATGGTTGTATCGAAGTCGTGATCTCTCCAAATCTGTTTTGCAAATTTTGCGGCCTTCCAGTCCTTTTTCCATTGACGAGTGGCAGGAGAGTCATTGGAATGCTCCGAAGACATTGTTGGTGCCAAGTTTTTGAGATGAGGATGAGTTTCTTGGCGTGGAGGAGATTGATGTTGAAGTTCTTGTTGTAGGGGATCTTGTTGCAGTGGAGTTTGGTTTGAAGAGTAATCTGAACTTTGAGGTGGAGAGTGAACCAGAGTTGTCTGCTTGGGATACGGTTGCGGTGTTGGTTGTAGAGTCACAACCCTTTGATGGATTGGACCATAAGCTTGGATTCTTGGGAGAGATTGATGTTGTTGAGAGTGTTCACTTCCCCCTTTTGAGGAAGAAACGATTTGTTGCTCCTCAAACCATTGTCTGAGGCCATCAATCTTTGAGAAGGTTTCGGTGAATTGAGATTTGATCAACTCATAGATTTGGACATTGTTGGGAATTTCGGTGTTAAACAGCAAGTTCTAAATTTCATTTGTCAATCGTAGAATCTCATCAACACTTGAATTTGCCATAAGGGAACGCCTCAGGCCATTGATTGTCAACTGAAGAACCGCAATGGCAGATTCATACGAATTGTGGGTTTCATCAACAAGTTGTTTCGAATGGACTGCTTGATTGGAAACAGTAGTCTTGAGCTCATTTTTTTATTGCGGTGACCTCTTAGATTAGGCGTTCAATAGTTTCCATGAATTCTTTATGATCAACAGTGCGATTGTTGTCTAGGACTCAAATACCCATTTCAACTTTCAAGGATATTCGTTCTGCAGCCAATCTTTCTCTGGTTTCCAACCTTTTAACTCTTTCAGCCAGGGACTGCGGTCCAGCCACATCAGGGTGTTGCGGTTGGTTGATGGTGACTGCGTCCAGGATTTGGTCGACTTTAGACTGAAGACTTAGAAATTCTTTCCTTGACACAACCAGTTTTTTCTTCTTCTTGGCTTTAGGCTTTGAGGTGGAGTGTTGGGAACCACTGGATTCTTCGTCATCAAACACCATCATAAATTCATTTGAATTGGGGGTTGCTGAACATCTTCAAGATCAAGAACATCAACTAGAGGTGTGTCTCCATGTAGAGATGATACAGATACACTTACTGTATCTGACTGGTGAGATGGGGTTTGAGTAGTTGAGCCTGCGGTAGCTCGAACGAATACCGGAGTCTGTTGAGAGACTGTGGTATAAGTCGGGTCACGCATTTAGCTAGGACTTGGGTTAAGTTTGAGTTTCGTTCTTCTGAATAGTTGTCCAGAAGTTGAAGACTCTTGTTGAAGTTCATCAGCAACATCCAGTTGTGGTTCAGTCACCGCAGTAGAAGAGCTTGTGGTCTTGGATTTTCTTTTCTTGGAAGGGGTAGCACCCTTCTTCACAATGTTTACTGGATGCTTCATTGTTACCGCAAGAGATTTCACTCTCTTGGTTTTGGGTTGTCCTGACGTGTCTGCGGTAGGAGGGACCTGGGTTGCGGTAGGGGCTATGATAGACTGACTAGGATGAGGTAGGGAAGAATGGTATGGGTCAATACCATACGTAGCCTCAATGTGGTTTATGACTTCAAGAGTGTTGAGTCCAATAGACTCCAAAATGTGTAGAGGTAATCTCCTAAGGGGTCCAAACATAGATTGATCTGTAGAGGCAGTGTACCTTTTAAGACCGCGAGTGAAAAAAAAGACTTGAATCATCTCCCATGTCGAGCTTTGCTTGCTTGTGTAGATCAAGAATGCAGAGCGACCAGAAATGAGCAAATGTGAGCTCCATTGCACCTTCTTTAGGAGACTCTTTGGGGATATACTGAAGAAAATCATCCCAAAGTTTTTGACCATAATTGACCGGATTCCCAGTGAATATGCTCCAAACCAATTCCAAAAGCTTGATATCCATGTTATCGGTACCGCCTGTTCTGCCGGAAAGGCTTCTAATGATGAAGTGGCACACAAACTGCCACACCGTCGGGAGCTGGTTCTTTTTGAATTCTCCGATTCCTCTTAACTTCTTCTGATAACCCATCTCTTGTAGGTTGTGAGATGGCCAGAAAGCAGTGAATGCACATTTGAACAGGGTTGGTAATGGAACAACTTCAATGAAGGCGTTGAATGGTCCAAATAGTGGGTGTTTTGAGAGAAACTGGATCATTAGCCTGATAGCATCATTGTAGGAGGGATGATCCGAAAATATGGCTCTGTAATTGCTCGAGGCAATGGAAGGGGATTGATCTTTGATTGTGGATTCAGAGCCGGTGGGTCGAGCAGACCTAGAGGCCTTCAACAGCTTCTTTGAGATGCTTGATTTCACCATTGTTGCAGGAAAAGTATTAAGAACTTGCAAGAAAACTGTTTGAGCAAAAGGGAAGAAGATGAAGATCGTCGTTTAGGGATTCAGAATGCGTAAAGCATTCTTGGGAAGAAAAGGGGGTTTTATACCTCCGGATTTCAAAATTTATTCGAATTAACTTATTTACAACTGTTAATGGTAAAAACCCTTGGGTTTTAACCATTATCAGCCACAAGTAAAATTAAATCAAAAAGAAAAGTTTTACTAGAAAATCGGGACATTTAATGACTGTCAGACCCATGATCATACATTTGAGAAATTTGTGGTGAGTAGGGTTTATCCGTTGTAAAAAGGTAGAAGTTGAAATGGATTAGACAGTTTGGAGGCTATGAGATGTGACAGACTAAGAAAAGAGATTTCTTAAGAGATTTCTTTTATGGAAAAAACAATTTATTTGTCATTTAACCTAAAATAGGTCTGACACAGAAATGTGATTTTGAAAGAAAGTGAAGCGTTGTATGCTACAAAATGAATGTTTTTATAAGAAATTTTTATTTAATAATGATCATTAAATAGCACACAAAGTTATCAGGAAATTTATGAAGTGATTGTGGGTTCATTTATTGTAATTGTGGATGGATTCTGATGAATGTGGTGGAGAGTAGTGTGACTACGGTAGTGGAAGCTGAAAGGAACACTTGATAAAAGGTTAGAAATAACATAAATTAAAGACCCAAAGAATATAAATATTATATATGGTTGCGGTATACAAGGTATACTGAAAAGATATATGATAACTATATTATTCTAGGACCACATCGGAGACCAGAAGTGGTCTGCGGTACCTATCAATTTAAAAAGAATTGCGGGTCTGGATTCATCATTCCTAGCATTTCCAGAAAATTATTCAACTTTGTAGCATCAAGTGCCTTGGTAAAAACATCAGCAATTTCTTCGTGAGTGGGAACAAAAATTAGTTCGATGTTACCTTTGAGAATGTGATCTTTGATGAAGTGGTGCTGGAGTTCAATGTGTTTCATCTTCGAGTGGTGAATAGGATTGTGAGAAATCGCTATAGCACTCTCTGAATCACAATTGGAATCTGCAGCATTCTGTATCTGTAGTCCATGAGCTGAGTTTTCATCCACAGGATTTGGGAACAATAGCTGGCTGCGGCCACAGATTCCGCATCTGCGGTAGACAATGAGACATAATTATGCTTCCTTGAAGACCAACTAACTAGTCTTCCTCCTAGAAATTAACAACCACCGGAAGTACTCTTTCTATTTAATATGCATTCGGCATGATCCGCATCCGTGAAGGCTTGAAGGCTGAAGTCATTTCCTGAGGGGTACCAGAGACCTAACGCTTTACTTCCTTTTAAGTATCTGAGAATTTGCTTGACTGCGGTCAAGTGAGATACTTTGGGATCCGCTTGGTACCTAGCACATAAGCCTATTGAAAAGACAATATCCGATCTGCTTGCGGTGAGGTACATCAATGACCTAATCATTCCACGATAAGTTTTATGGTCAACTGATTCTCCAGTAGAATCAGCTAAAATCTTGTATCCGAAGGCCATCGGGACCTTGGCTGAGGAACAATTGTCCATTGAGAATTTCTTCAGCAGCTCAGAGGTATATTTCTCTTGTTGAATGAATATCCCTTGAGGGACTTGTTTGACTTGAATTCCTAGAAAGAAATTAATCTCTCTATTCATGCTCATTTGGAATTTACTAGTCATGAGCTTTTCAAAGCCATTCACCATACCCTGATTTTTGGATCCAAAGATGATATCATCCACATATATTTGGACGAGCATCAAGTTATTACCATTTTCTCTTCTAAATAATGTAGGATAAATCACACCTCTTTTGTATCCAGACGTGTCAAGAAACTCAGAAAGAGTCTCATACCATGCCCTTGGAGCTTGCTTCAAACCGTAGATTGCTTTTTCAAGCTTGAGAAAGTGATTTTCAAATTCTTGACTCTCGAAGCCTGGAGGTTGTTGCAAGTAAACTTCTTCCTTTATTTCACCATTCAGGAAGGCACTTTTTACATCCATTTGATGTACTTCTATGTTCTTGTGTGTCGCATACGCTAAGAAGATGCGTATTGCTTCCATTCTGGCTTCAGGGGCATATGTTTCATCGTAGTCAACACCTTCCAGTTGACTGCACCCCTTAGCAACTAGCCTTGCTTTGTTTCTTATAACCGCACCGGATTCATCAAGCTTGTTTTTATATACCCATCTTGTTCCAAAAATTGTGTGGCCATTTGGTTTTGGTACAAGTTTCCACACTTTATTCCTCTCAAATTCTGCTAACTCCTCTTGCATTGCAGTGATCCAGTTGGGTTCCATGAGTGCTTCCTTTATGGTTCGAGGCTCGAGTGAGGACATAAAGGCATCATAGCAGCAGTGGTCCGTTAAATCACTAGAGGATCGAGTTTGTATACCTGTGGATGGGTTTCCAATGATTTGACCCGGTGGATGATCCTTCGTCCAGATATGAAGACGAGTTTGTTGGTGATCAGCAGTTGAGGTGGAAGGAATATCTTCAATGTCAGAGGACTCTACGGTTGGAGAAGATAGTTCCCCCTCGACTTGTGAGCAGCCCGCAGAAGTGTCTTGGACTGTAGGATTTTGATCAGCATTTGATTGAGGTTCTCTCTGAACTGCGGA
Source organism: Lactuca virosa (assembly GCF_052849685.1). Lineage (NCBI taxonomy): Eukaryota > Viridiplantae > Streptophyta > Magnoliopsida > Asterales > Asteraceae > Lactuca > Lactuca virosa. The sequence goes on along the minus strand of NC_136433.1, from coordinate 299,452,880 downwards.
TCGGAGTTCCCCCAGAACCAAGGATGGTTCCCCCTGGATTGATGAGTGAGTGATAATCCTCAGATCTGTTCTTGTGTCTATGTTCTCTATTTGTCCATCGTCAGAGTCTGAAGAGACATTTGATTGAGTTGTGACTTTACGGGTAGATACTGGAGCTATATCTTCAATCACTGGAACCTCGATGGTTGTCACTTGAACCGGAGTTGAACTTTCCCCCTCAACCGGTGAGGTGGAAGTATCGTGCGACAATTCTTCGGATAAGGTTGGACCAGATACTTCAGCTTGTTGTTGTTGAGCTACCAGAGACACAAGAATTTCAGAGAGATGATCCGTCTCTGCGGGGTCAAAGAGATCATCATAGTTGATTTCAACTATGTTTAAGGGACCCGAAGAGGCTGGGATATCACTTTCCAGTATAGCTTTAGTTTCATTTGATGGAGCAGTGTTGCGGACGTAATAGTCATCAAATTTGACATCGAAGCTTTCAAATATCAGTCTCGTATGTCTAATGAGAACCATGTAGGCTACCTTATTGGTTGATTAGCCAAGAAAAATGCCTTCATCTGATTTCGGTGCAAATTTGTTAAGATGATCATTGTTGTTGATCACAAAACATCTGCACCCAAATATGTGGAAGAATCTGACATTCAGTTTGCGATTTTTGAGGCCCTCATATGGAGTTTTGTTAAGACGCTTGTAAATGATGCTTCGGTTTTGAACAAAGCACGCAGTTGCCGCTGCTTCGGCCAAGAAGTATAGAGGAAGATTTGCAAAGTTTAACATGGACCTGGATGCTTCGACCAGAGTACGATTTCTTCTCTCTACTACTCCATTTTTTATGGTGTGTAGGGAGCTGAAAAGTTGTGACTGATGCCTTTGGAAACCAAAAAACTATTCAAGAGATGATTAGTGAATTCGGTTCCATTGTCACTTCTGATTCTTCGGACTGGTAACTTGAATTGGAGCTCAATTTCTTTGATAAAGTTAATCAGAGTCTGCAGTGTTTCAGATTTGAGCCTTAAGAAGAAGACCCATCTGAAATGAGTGAAGTCATCAACTATAACCAATATATATTTTTTGTGATAGAGACTGGCTATGGTAGATGGACCGCGAAGATCAATATGAAGTAGCTCTAATGGTTCAGAAATTGAAGAATCAATAACCAGTGGATGGCTTCCCTTCGTTTTCTTTCTACACTTACAAGCTGGGCAAAGTGTATCATTGTTGTACGAACGAGTTCTTCAGTGACCATGTTGTTGATATACCAGAAGTTTAGATGAGCTAGCTTGCGGTGCCATAACCAACTAACTTTGGATACTATTTTAGACAGAAAGAACAGTTGCGGTTTGCCAATGATCAATGAAATATCCAAAGGATACATTGTCCCTTTGGACTTGGATTTGATCAAGCAGGTGCTTCTATCACTTGTCATGATGTAGCAGTATTCATTATCAAATTTAACCAGATGACCAGCTTTGCATAGTTGTCCCACACTGATGAGATTATGCTTGAGGCCTTCCACGTAAGCAACCTTTTGAATTAAGAAATTTCCTGTTGTTAACACACTGTAACCTCTGATGATTCCATTTGCATTGTTGCCAAATGTGACGTGTCCACCGTTACAGTTAGGCCTGAAGTCTCGTAGGTATTCTAACCTTCCGGTCATGTGCAAGGAGCAGGCACTATCAATTAACCACCCCTCTTCTTGTTCCTCCTTGCACACTGCCTGCGGAATTAAATGATTAGTTTGGGCACCCAAATAAGTTTGGACCCCGGGGTTACATGTGAAATTTTCTGTCTAGGTGCATGCTCGTGAGTTGTAGTAACAGGTTTTGTGTCAATTTTTAGACCTGGTCCCAGTTTTGAGACTTTTGGAGTGTTACGAGGTTGGACTAAACGTGACTCTTTCAGATGATAAAATCCAAAGGAAATATTTTTCTCATTCATCCAGACACCGTACTTGGTCAACAGTCCGGAGGGTGTAGTGAGAGTCTTGTGACTGGTCCGTGGGAGGGTTTTGACTGTGGTGCCTTTGGAATTTGAAAATTTTTGGGCACGTGTATTACTCCTAGGTTTAGTCCTTTTGACAGACTGATGTGACTTAAAAGAAGAAGGAGTTGGTAAAATCCCTTTTCCATTTTGGATCGCCCAAGGAATATTTTTGAAAATAATACGTTTGAAAAGACTTGACTTTCTTTTGGGATTTTACAGGAGTGTTTGAAAGGATTTTTGTTACTAAACAATCCATTTTGTCTGATTCCTTGACTGTATTGTTTTTTGAAAGATTTTTTTGCAGTAGTGGGTTTTTCAAAATTCTATTGATTTGAACTTTTGGCTTGTTTGAAAGTTTTGTTTTTGAAATAAGTATCCCGCTTTTTACCTCGGGACTTGAGTTCCTCTTTGAAAGCCAATTTTTCTTGAGTTTTTGGAGAACCGCAGTCAGAAATGTTCAAATGCGGTTTCCTAGAAACCTTTGATTGTTTTAGAAAACGAGGACTTAAGTCATCTGAACTAGACAATTCTTGACTTTGTGAACATTGACCATATTCGAAATTTTCAATTGGTAATTCATGAAAAATGGGTTGGATCGTCACTGTGCTTTTGACTGTGGTCTGCGACAAGGATGACTGGACTACTGCAGAGTAAGTCAAGGGTGGTTTATTATTGGGACACTTTATGGAGGACAAAGGTGAATAGTTGACTAATAAGTCTGGTCCTTCCATAACAATTTCTTCATCTACATCTGAAGATGACTGAGTATTGGGACAATCTGTGTTAATGACGGGTAATTGATTAGAGGTTTTAGGAAGAATTTCCTCAATAACACAATTGTTACTCAATTCGTGAAGTCTACCGCAGTGACATCTAATGTCTTCGGGAAATGTCTTGTCATTGACAGGGTAATGAAATTCACGATCCAGAGGGACATATGGACGTTCAGCATTGAACCGGGGAGTGCAGTTCTCTGCGGTAGAGAACCCACTGGATCATCCCCAATTATAGGTGTTATCTACAAATTCATTATTGACTAAGTTTTCAATTACTTCAGTTTCATTAAAAAGCTTTTCTATTAATTGATTCAAACATACATTTTCTCTCTGGGCTAAGTCCCTTTGATTTAAAAAAATATCTAACTGAGTTTCAAAAAACAATTTAGCATCTTTTTCTAACAATAGATCCTTTTCTAGCATAGCAACCTTAAGTCTCGTATCCTCAAGTCTTCCTCTCAAGTGATACAGCTCTTGGGTTGCTATATTCTTTTCATCTAATGCTTTGTTGTAGTCTGAAAGGACGGTAGCGCATGTGTCATTAAGTTTTTCTAAATATGGTTCACAATCATGCATGTTGAAATTATTAGAGTGGATGATGATTTTTACCTGTTCGATGATGCTGAGGGTGCCATCTTTGGCCATGTAGAAGAAGTTTCTTTCCAGCTTTATTGATCCGTCTTCATCCGCAGTTGTGATCATTCATAATTTTCCTTTCATCTTGTTGTCAGCTTCTTCATCTTCATCTCTGGATGACCATACTTGATGATCTCGCTTTACTTGGGCAACATACGCCCTTCCCTTTTATTTTTCCACCATTTCATGGTCCATTCTTAGGTAGAATTCCTTGTCCTTGACTACGTTTGCCTTACAGTCTTTGGCAAAGTGATTCTCCTTGTTGCATATGTGACAAATGATGACTTCAGTCTTTTCTTCGGCTAAGGTACCAGAGTCTGATGGTTTGTTGGACTACGGTACTTCTTTTGTGTGGTGTGCATTTTGTGGTTGCGGTGGATGGTGAGGATTTCGGGGATATCTTGTGTGGTTGTTTTGAGGATTGAAGTTCTGATTGAGCGGTGGTTTAGTAAACTGCAGATTCTTCCGAAATGAAGATGGTGGTAGCCTGTTGAATTGTTGGCTAACCAAGGCAATGGCATTTTGGAATTCCTCTTCATCATCATATTCCACATCTGCCTCATATGATTGCGGTAAGTTGTCATATGAAAGTGGGTAGGATGATTCAGCAGGATAAGTATTGTGGGGTTTTGGTTTGTAGGGCTTGAGCTATTAGGGCAAGTGGACCACTGAGATCAACATAGTCTTTTAGCACTGTTGATTCTTGTGCCTGGAGTTCTCCATACAACTTGAACAATGACAAAGTATGAATCTTTCTATCACCTTGCACAATCATCTTTACAGTAGACCAATGTCTTTCCAAACCATTGTTAAATTGAAGGTTTGTTTCATGGTTACTTCGGACTGTACCAGCATTTGACAATTTAGTGATGATGGGATTGAAACGTTTGAATGAATCATCAAGGCTTTCTCCGGGAAGAGCTTTGAAGTTGTTAAACTCCTTTAGGGCAGTGGTGAGTTTCTTATCTTGTGCCTGTTCTGACCCTTGATAGAGATTCTTCAGCACATCCCAGATTTCTTTTGCCGATTTGCAGTTGATGATAATGTCGAAGTTGTTAGGAGCAACATCGCAGGAAATTTCGTAGAAAGCGATGGCATTATTTTCCATTTTGTCTAGATCATCTTTGGTTGGTCGATTCATTGCTCCTTGACCACCACCTAGTCGAACTTGAGCACAGTCAGCTTGAATCGGAGTAAGAATAGGGACATGAGGTCCTTCTTCCATGGATCTCCATACATCTCTTCCAAGTCTATTCAGATACCTCTCCATCCTTTGTGACCAGTGATAATATTCATTTGCCACAAGTATTAGAGCTCTATCCGAACCTCCAGCACTGTTGGAAACATTTAGTGATAAAGCTTGTTCCATATTTCCTATGTTTTTTGTCTGTTTTTTTTTTTTTTTGAGAAAGATGAGCTTCAGTGGTATAGAAGGATTTTCAAAGTCAGAGTTTTGTTTAAAAAGCAACAAGTTTGGCTCAGATACCAATTGTTGAGAGAAAAACTTTTGAGAAACACTCGAACAAACGTTAGTACAAGATAAGGTTGCGGAATAAGTTAATCTTAAAGGATCATAAAAGCTCAACAATAATAAGAAGTTAGATTTGTTAGATAGTTAGTTGCGGAAATGTAAAGTGCGAAAAGTAAAGGAAATATAAATTACAACAAGTTATATATCAATTAAACACTAAACTGATTCTTAACAAGGTTTGCATTCAAACACAAGTTAGTATATGAGATCAGTTAAAGTGAAAGGAGTCTCGAAGACTAGATTAGATAAGAACACGATCTTAATATTTGGAGTGAAAGTTCAAAAAGATCTTTTAGATAGATAATCGGAAGGTAAGAGATAGAAGATAATAGATGTAGATATATGTATTCAGAGGTGTTCAAAAGGTGTAAGTTACATGAATATGAAGACTCTATTTATAGAGTCTTAAAAAGTTACATTGGAAATAAACAAGTATTAAACTTCTGACTTAACGTGACCATGCAAGGTTCACTGGATAAAGTAATGCATATAAGACAAGTCAGATGATGTAACTGAAATCTTCATTGCGGATAGGTAGTTGCGGATGACATCTTCAGACTGCGGTTGCGGTAGCAAAAGCGATTGCGGTAGAAAGAGCAGATTGTGGTAGGAGAAGTGGCTACGAATCATCATGTTTAAGAGGGTCACTTTATGTTTCAACAACAATCATGCATCATCATCAGGAGATAGTCAACAGTGCTCTGGGGGCAAACAGACATTACATGATTACACTTCTCATCGTGCATACCGTAGACATGTACCAGACGAGTCTGCTCCTAGTCGTAGAGAAGCTGGAGCTCCATCACATGAGTCCACTCCTATTAGTTGAGGAGGCTCCGGATCTACAATACATGAGTCGCCTCCTATTTGTCATGGAGGCACTAGACTTGAGCTACATGATTCTCCTCCTACTAGTCATGGAGGTGGTAGACCTATATTTAATGGAGGTCGCGTACCTATATCACATGACTTCATTCGTACTATTCCCATACATAGTACAGTGGCATCGTCGGCTGATGTTGATATTAGGAGGTTAGTCGTTGGGGATCACGTAGATCCTATTCATGTAGATCCAGTGGGTGGTTATCTTGGGTTATTACAACAGATGAACCAAGATGGGGGACTTTACAATGATGGGGATATCAATGAGGGGGATGGTCACGCTACGCCACACGGTTCGAATAGCACAGACGTACACATACCTGCTTATGGTACCTCTCAGATGACATTTATCACTTGAATTGGGAAAAATTATGTCTTAGATAGTTTAAGGTTTACAATTAAATTTATGCTGAATTTTTATGTTATATTTATACTTACCGGACTATTCAATATTGTAGGTTTGGGAGATCTTATGTGGTGCAGGCAATTAGGAGGCTGATAGATCAATATATAGATGGTCCTTGGATAAGTTTCGAAGAAATACCCAAAGAAGTGATCGAACAAATTTGGGTGAAATTCAAGGTATTATATTAAGTTGAGTATTTTCAATTTAAACATGGATTAATTATTTGTATATCTTGTCATCATTCATTTTAAATTTACATTTTTAACTTATGGTCTTTTTATTTTTATAGACACTTTTTGATAGGATCAAAGACAGGATGAGAAAATCAAGACAAACTATAAGTTTGTCATTCAGGAGCGACACAGAGACATCATGAATACATATAGGGAAAGATCAACAAAGATGGCCATAACTACCAAACATGATATCTCAATGGAAGGGATTGACTTTGATATCATGCTGGATTTTATACCTCGCGGGATGCAATCTCAGAGGTGGGAGGATTTGTGCACGGTAAGTGGGTTAATACATTTTTGTTATTGTTTATTTCTTTTTATATTATTATACCTATACTACTCTTTAAAGGAATGGAACACGGATGTGTGGCTAAAAAGATCTATGAGCGGGAAGAGTAATCGCAATACCACCAATAGTGGTGGGAACATATCGAGACATACTATGGGCAGTATTAGTTATGATGAGCACCGAATTAGACTAGTAAGTATTCATATTCATATAAATTTTAGTAATATCTTTTTCCTTTAACAGAATTTACATCATGTATACTTGTAGACAACAAATTTGGAACGACCACCCACATTTTTGGAGTTGTTCTTGTTTACTCGTCTAGATAAAGCTTCAAAGAAGAAGTATTTTGCTGGAGATGTTGAGGGAAAGAAGTTTTGTACCGAGAGAGCAAGGGAACCATATGTATGATATCTTTACCACTTTTAACTTTTTTTGTCCTACATTTTAGTATAATAACAATTGTGTTTTATTTTCTTGTAGGAGGCATACTCTCGACCCTTTCTTGAGAAGTATGGGGATGATTTGCGTGATCACCCGATCGATGATGCTGAACTGTGGGCAAAAACCCAAAGGGAGATAAGTGGTGCATCGAGGAGCAGTTATATCTATGGGATTGGATCCTTGGGTATAGACTTTTTGTTCAATGGGAAATCATCTAGTGCTGCGGGTGTTTGTCATCCTCTTGTGATTCTCAACAAGAGGTATATTTACTTAATAAATAGATTCTCTTTATTATAGATAAACAAAGTACATTACTATAATGAAACACTTTGTGACCCATGAAAACAGTCACTAATATATTTATTTAAAAACAGCCATAAAACTTACATGAAGTGTGTCACGAAAACAGTCCCTAATAAGCCAATAAATTTACACAAAGTATTATGCTGTAATTATGAATTATAAATGAAGTATGTTGCTATTATGAATGAAAACAACTGTAACAGCCCAATTTTCAGAAAATTTTTAAACTTTTAATTTCATAAACATCATCCATAAGAAGTACAAAAATCCCATTACATATTCATATTATTTTAGAATTCAGAGTACAAAAAGCTAAATGTGAAAACACTGGAGAATGCACGCAACGCCATCAAGCCAGGACCTTGCTCTTATTAGTGGAAGTACCTGAAACATTCAATAAAACTATAAGCAAAAGCTTAGTGAGTTTCCCAAATACACAAATCATATAATCACATAATGCCATGCACACACATATACATATAAGTTTGTCGTGGACTCCCTCCATGGTCTTCAATGGAATGCCATGGGCTACCCCCATGGTCTTGTATCCCCGTGCCATGGTCTCCTCCCATGGTCTTACCAAGTGCCATGGGCTCCCCCATGGTCTGCACATAAGTCCACATATAATTGTACTAACAAACATTTACATATTCCCATGCAAAACATTTCATAATTAGTAATGGGCCGGCCTTGGTGCCTTCGACCCATGAGTGTGGTGAGAAGACTCCCCTCAATACTGAACGGTAGCTGACTAGGTCCCGGCTCCGAATATCAGCTCTACTCGACCCCTAAACAGAAACAACTCCTTAAATACAACTCCAAATGCCCTATAACCCCTTAAAAGTCAAACTTGGTCAAGGACTAAAGTTAAAGGTCAAAGTCAACGGTCCGAGTTGACCTAACTCGCCGAGCTGTCCTTCAACTCGTCGAGTTTCTTAATGAATTGCACAGATCGGGAAAACTCACATCAACTCACCGGGTTCTCCTAATGAACTCGCCGAGTTGACCAGGAATCAAATAGTTTAATGCCTTAAAGCTGTTTCCATCGAATCTAGAAGCTTCAATTCTCAAATCTCCTCCCAAATGATGTCTAGAAGGGTAAAGTTTCCAACATTACCCTTAAGAACCTCCACAGTGAACCCAAACCCAAATCCTTGACTTAATAGAGTGAGTCTTAACCCATTAAGCCCTTAAATTCCCAAAACATAGTCCCTAAACACAGATCTGGAATCCCAAGGCTGGAGTATCACGTAAAGTTTCCAACTTTACGTCCATGCATGCAAGAAAGGAACCATAGGGCCCAAAATGGCTTAATAAAGGACTTAATGCATGAATGGACTTAGGACCTAGCAAAGCTTGCAACTTTATGCCAAGAGATGACATGAAAGGGTCAGATCTAACATAATAACCCCTGGAACCCTTAGTCTTTTGGACAACCCAATCATACACCCAAAAATCAAGCTAAAACATCCAACGAAGAGATCTAGAAGATAACAACACAAGGTATCAACTTTATACCTCAAAAGAACTGCAACAAATGGAGAGTTTCTGGATCCTTAGCCTTCCTTCCAAACTAAGCTCCTTCAATCTTCAAACTCCTTCCAAAGAATACCAAAAACCAACTCTCTAAGCACACCACAAGCTCACACATTCAACCTTGGAGGATAATACACGAAATTAGGGTTTTCTGGACAAGGAGGCTGGTAAAGAGGCCAACAAAGAGATTTAAGGTCTTTAAATAGGGTGTAAAACCCTAAAATTAGGGTTTTCTTCATAGCCGCCAACTCGCCGAGTTGGGACACCCTGACATGCCGAGTTGGACCAAAAATGTCCGCGACTAACAACCCCTTCGACACGACGAGTTGGAGCTTCTAACTCGTCGAGTCCCCACAGAAAATATAATAAATTAGGGAATTTTGCTAATACTAGATCTAACCATTACAAATCTCCCCCACTTGAATCAGACTTCATCCTCGAAGTTCGCTGCATCAAACAATCCTGGGCAATGCTCTCTCATCTCCTCCTCGGTCTCCCACATCCATTCTAAGCCCTTCCGATGCTGTCACTGCACCTTCACTAACTCACCTCAATACTGAACGGTAGCTGACTAGGTCTCGGCTCCGAATATCAGCTCTACTCGACCCCTAAACAGAAACAACTCCTTAAATACAACTCCAAATTCCCTAAAACCCCTTAAAAGTCAAACTTGGTCAAGGACTAAAGTTAAAGGTCAAAGTCAACGGTCCGAGTTGACCCAACTTGCCAAGTTGTCCTTCAAATCGTCGAGTTTCTCCATGAATTGTACAAATCAGGAAAACTCGCATCAACTCGCCGAGTTCTCCTAATGAACTCGCCGAGTTAGCCAAGAATCAAACAGCTTAATGCCTTTAAGCAGTTTCCATCTGTTGAGACCCATTTTTATAACGAACGGTGAGTGCGGAAGAAGGATATCTCGAAATTAATCGTGTCTTTGGAAGTATGAACACGAAGAACATATTATGAGTTCATAAGAAAAGACTAAGAACAAGAGAGAATAATCATAATATTGCATGAAGAACATGGTGGGAGAGAAACTCTCCCTGGGTGGGAGAACCCACCACTTCTCTCTCTAGGATTACATTGTAAGAAAAGTAATCACTAACTTAGAAAAAGTGAGCTAGCTAAAGTAAGATATGACCAACTCTCCCTTTATATAGGAGGGAGAGTATTTACACCATAAATACATAAAGGGAAAATACAACCTAATAAACACTCATTATTTGTGGAGCATTTCCATGCACCAACATTCTCTACCTAAATGCTTACAAATGATGAGAGATCCAATAAGTGATACAAGGCTATAATACAGTAATCCGACTAGCAAGTGTGGTAATAAAATGAAATCAAGTGCTGAAATGTCTCTGAAAATCTAAAGTGTCTGTGAAGTCTGAAACTGGCCATGAATCTCTATCAATGAAGGTCTTCGGCTTCAAAGCACAACCAATGAAGCAGAAAAAATAAGATCTAAATCTTCAAACCAGTCATAATCACCCGAAGAAGGAGGTCACCATGAGAAAGTAGAAGATCCAATAAAAGAAACACTTTGGCTTCAAATGTCTGAAAAACATCTCGAGTTCTCGAATCATAATACACCGAAATTCTTCAAAGAATAACCTGCTAAAAACGTGAAGCATCCATAAAATGAAGTCCGGATAAAAATAATGTGAGTCCAAAACATGGTCCAGCAATGCCGAAAATTTGATCCAAGGACCAAAAATAAGTACCACGTCACATTGCCAAAATAATCTTCGTCTTCAACATATCACAAATCCAAACTCGTGAAACCATAAAATCTGAACCGGATGCGAACACAAAATCATCCTATGGTAGAGTCCGAATAATAAATAATCTGAATCGGAAAACGTCGAGTAATGCCAAAAATTTGATCCGTAAAGACCAAAAATAAGTGCCACATCGCATCACTAGATAAATAATCGTCTTCAGAAGTCTTCAAAAATCCAAACTCAAACAATCATAATAACCAAATCCGGATGATATTCTCTCCCTATTTTTGATAACCAATGACCGGATATCAAAAGTCAACAACTCATCGGATGGAGAATGTCGGATACCAAGAGCTAACAGAGAAGCTCTCCCTAGATGTATGAAGGGTCTCGATAAGAAACGAGACAGAGTAAAAGAGATACTCTTGCGGTCATGAGGAGGCGGGCGACATAGTTGCTGAAGTTGTGCTGAGAATAATCTGTTGTGCCAAAAATATATCCAAATATCCAAACTGCGGTGTCGGAACACTTGAAGTGGTCTTCAATAGAGAATAAAGTCCACATGCTCAAGATACATGATCCGTTAACCAAAAATCAAGAGCGACAAGTCATAAAATCCCATAATGTGAAGAATGCGAAACAACTTTGTTGATCAATCGCCGTTGCGGTGCAAGCATCACAAAAAATAATATGAAGTCCGACTGCGGTAGGAGTATTCTTCCAATAATAACCGGCATGAAATGAACCAATGTGACAATCCAAGGTTCGGTTGTGGCAAAAATTGGTGTTAAAAAAAATTGGTGTAATAAAAAAATTGGTTTTAGTAAAAAAATTGGCTAAATAAAAATAATTGGTGTAAAAAAAAATAATCGGCTGAATAAAAAACATAATTGTCGTTAAAAAAAATAATTTAAAAACTAATAATAATAAAATGGCTGAATAAAAAAAATAATGAAGTTTAAAAAAAAAGGGGTTTAAAAAAAAGAAAGGAAAAAGGAGGGGAGGGGAGGAAAAAAAGGTGGAAAGGAGGGGGGAGGAGGAGGGAAGGAAGGGCTGAAGAAGTGAAGGAGAAGGAGGGGAGGGGCCGAAGTCAGGAGGGTTGTGGGTGTATGGTGGTTGCGGTAGGAGGTGATTGCGGGTGGAGGTGATTGCGGATCAGAGGGGAAGGTGGGGATCTTGGGTGCGGATGGAAGGGCCTGGGTGCGGACGCAAAGGAAGGACTGGGTACCGAAGTCAGTGAAGTAGCTGCGGTTCAGAAGGAATGCGAGGCGGCTGCGGATGAGAGACTGCAGTAGGCGCGCCTGCGGTCCGACACTGCTGATCCGAGACTGCGGTAGGTCAGGCTTGCGGTAGGGAGTCCGGACTTCGGTCTGAAGGCAAGAGGGAGGCTGCGGTCCTTGGATTTAGACTAAGAGGACTGCGGTACTTGGGCCTGAGAGGTGATGCGGTACCAAGGCTAAGAAGGGTTGCGGGTAGGCTTCTAAGGGGACTCCGGTAGGCAGTTTTTGACTGCGGTCCGGGGGGCTGAGAGGGGCTGAACAGGTGACGAAAAATGCTATTTTTCATGAAAAATGGTACCACAAAGGCCATTTATTCATATTTTAATAAGATAATCTTTTTATAAAGCATTCTAAGTCAAATGTGGGTCTTGGGAAGGCAAAAAGTGGAGTGTGCAGGGGGGGTTTAGGGACAAAAGGTGATGGGATTGGACAATGTCACATGGTTTTTGTCTTTTTGAGGGAGCAAATAGTGGAATACTCTTTACCCAAAAGAGTAACAAGAACAATATGCTTTTTGCAAATAAATAATACATCCAAATTTCTTCAAATCAAAGATCCACAGCAACAATTTAAAATTGAGAGATATGAAGATAATACCTCTTATCATGAGAAAAAGTGCTGGGAAAAAGTCTTCAAAAGAAATTCTCCACTTTCTTCATTAATAATAAGCCCATTAATCTTTGTGTCTTCAGATCCAAGAAAAAGAACCTCCTGGAGAACATCTTCAACATTTTTAAGAGACCACAAAATTAATTTCTTCTCCCATTTTTTTTTCATTTCTTCAACAACAAAATAATAGTAACTTTTAAGAACATCTTCTTCCAGCAATAAATAGAACGAGCAGCAGCAGCAACAATTTATTTTACTAAGATAGAATCACCCATAAAATAGAACTAAGAACGAACTTCATAAAAAAAAATTCCGGTAAGAAACCCGAAAAATTTTTCTTGCAGAAACACGGAAAAATCACAAGATAATCACCGAACGGGAGTCGTTCCCTTGAAATAATCGTGAGATCTTCAAGGTACGGCTCTGATACCAATTGTTGAGACCCATTTTTATAACGAACGGTGAGTGCGGAAGAAGGATATCTCGAAATTAATCGTGTTTTTGGAAGTATGAACACGAAGAACATATTATGAGTTCATAAGAAAAGACTAAGAACAAGAGAGAATAATCATAATATTACATGAAGAACATGGTGGGAGAGAAACTCTCCCTGGGTGGGAGAACCCACCACTTCTCTCTCTAGGATTACATTGTAAGAAAAGTAAATACATAAAGGGAAAATACAACCTAATAAACACTCATTATTTGTGGAGCATTTCCATGCACCAACACCATCGAATCTAGAAGCTTCAATTCTCAAATCTCCTCCCAAATGATGTCTAGAAGGGTAAAGTTTCCAACTTTACCCTTAAAAACCTCCATAGTGAACCCAAACCCGAATCCTTGAGTTAATAGAGTGAGTCTTAACCCATTAACCCTTTAAATTCTCAAAACATAGTCCCTAAACATAGATCTGGAATCCGAAGCCTGGAATATCACGTAAAGTTTCCAACTTTACGTCCATGCATGCAAGAAAGGAACCCTAGGGCCCAAAATGGCTTAATAAAGGAGTTAATGCATGGATGAGACTTAGGACCTACAAAAGCTTGCAACTTTATGCCAAGAGAGATCATGAAAGGGTCAGATCTAACATAATAACCCCTGGAACCCTTAACCTTTTGGACAACCCAACCATACACCCAAAAATCAAGCTAAAACATCCAACGAAGAGATCTAGAAGATAACGACACAAGGTATCAACTTTATACCTCAAAAGAACTGCAACAAATGGAGAGTTTATGGATCCAAAGCCTTCCTTCCAAACTAAGCTCCTTCAATCTTCAAACTCCTTCCAAAGAATACCAAAAACCAACTCTCCAAGCACACCACAAGCTTACACATTCAAACTTGTAGGATAATACATGAAATTAGGGTTTTCTGGACAAGGAGGCTGGTAAAGAGGCCAGCCAAGAGATTTAAGGTCTTTTAATAGGGTGCAAAACCCTAAAATTAGGGTTTTCTTCACAGCCGCCAACTCACCGAGTTGGGACACCCCGAATCACCGAGTTGGACCAAAAATGTTCGCGGCCAACAACTCCCTCGACACGACAAGTTGGAGCTTCTAACTCGTCGAGTCCCCACAGAAAATACAATAAATTAGGGAATTTAGCTAATACAAATCTCACCCACTTGAATCAGACTTCGTCCTCGAAGTCCGTAGCATCAAACAATCATGGGCAATGCTCTCTCATATCCTCCTCGGTCTCCCACGTCTATTCTGAGCCCTTCCGATGCTGCCACTGCACCTTCACTAACCCCACTTCCTTGTTCTACATGGGCTTTTGTTTTTTTTATCCAAAATCGCAATGGGCTTCTCAACATAATTCAGGCTCCCATCCACCTGATATATCATCCAAAGAAATGATTGTGGCCTCCTTAGCAACACACTTCCTAAGCTGAGACACATGGAAGGTGTTGTGGATCTGACTGAGCTCATCCAGTAGATACAACCGATAAGCAACCCTTCTAATATGGGCAGAAATACTGAATGAACCAATGAATCGGGGCCCCAGATTGCCCCTCTTCCGAACCCGAATAACACCCTTCCATGGAGACACCTTCAACAAAACAAAATCCCCCACTTAAAACTCGAGATCTGAACGACGCCGGTCAGCATAAGTTTTCTGATGGCTCTGTACAACTCACAACCTGTCACACACCTGCTATATCAACTTGGTGGTCTTAAGCACCACTTCGGTGCTTCTATAACCTGATTCCCTACCTCCCCCCAACAAACTGGAGTTCTACACCTCCGACCATACAACATCTCAAACGGGGGTCAGTCAATACTAGCATGGTAACTATTGTTATATGAGAACTCTGCTAATGGAAGGTAAGTATCCCAAATCCCCCCAAAATCGAATACACATGCCCGAAGCATATCCTTGAGTGTTTGGATCGTCCGCTCGCTCTGACCATTGGTCTGGGGGTGGTAAGCAATGCTGAAATGCAATTGAGTACCCAACTCCTCATGAAACTGATGGGTTTTGCGCATTCTAACACTCCTAAGTGTACATGCAACCCTAAATACCTTGGATCTATGTTTTCTCTATTATACATGCAATTATGAACTTTCCAAGGTATTACCCTATCTAGCATACAATACTTGATACTTGGGTAATCAAATGGATAGAATACATACCTTTGTTTGATGTAGCTTGTCTCCATGAAGCTTGAGTGCCTAGTGCCCCAAGTTTGACACCTCAAATGGTTCACACAACACCAAATGCACATGGAATGACTTGAGAGAAATGGAACACTCCTTGAAATCGTCTAGCCCTCATATTCACACATTAGTGCACGATTTCTTGAGCCATGGGATTCTTTTATATGGTGGCTATTAGGGTTACACCATGTAACTCATAACTTTACCCATTCCTTATGCTCCATGGATTTTAACCTCCATGGAGTATCCATGGGTCACCCCATGGACTTAGTCCAAATAAGGAATCTTGGATCACAAGCCCACATATATAAGAATGAATGATTTACACAATCAACCCATATATTTAATTAGTCTCCTTTTGATCACTTAATTAATTCCAAATTAATTCTTGATCAATACTAATTAAATAACCTTATTAATATATTAGAACTTATAATATATTAACCAACCTTAAGTGTTATTTCTCTCATTATAGTCTATCCAAATGCATGATGCCATGCAACCCAAATGGACCATGCCGGGTCGGGTCAAGTCTTACCAATTATAGTTATGGACTTAGACATTAATCCAACAGTCTCCCACTTGGATAAGTCTAAAACTATTATTGCGTATGACTTCAGGAACCGATCAGCAATCGTAGCTCTCAAAAGCTTATGTCGAACTCTGACCTTGTCGATGAACTCTGACCTTTGTCAATGACTTGTCCATTAGATAAGGGATCATATATTCCTCCATTCTAGATATCATATGGACTGAGACATGGATTATCAATCATTCTCTCTGTCCTTTTGTTGTTTCCCGATTTCCGATTCATGATGACTGACTGATTGAACAAATCAAATCAGTCCTGGCTTGGCCAAGCACTCACATGTATCATCTTTAAATCATCGAGGGGCCCACAGATATCGCTTTTATCCCGAAGGTAAAAGGAATGGATAAACTTCGACTCATATGGCTTGTTCTACTACTTGTTGAATCATACAGAAAGGCAAGTTTTATAACATCGAGTTACCGAATGCGTTTTCGTGCAATCAATGTACAACCAACTCATAGTAACAACTCATATCTCTAGGTTTGAAGAATATAAGATACTATCGTCTCATGATCACTCGTGATAAAATCCATGAAGTGATTCAAATGAGCGCGGGTTGAATCCAATACTCAGAACTTATGAGCACTCATGAGTGTTGTAGCACCACTTTGTCCACCAACTTGGACCTCTACAAACCAACCCATGACAGTCTTGATTCATATCTACTTCCAACATATGACCGACTGTGGATGGTTTGAATAACTTAATCATTCAGGAAGAGCGACTTAGTTATTCTGAAAGTCAAAACATGTAAAGTGAAACACAAGAATAAATGAATCAAATATGGTATCAAACCCTATGAATATAAATAAACACTTTTATTTATCACCATACTGATTACTCATTATTCATTGTTTCGGTTTTATCAACTTTATACTTGAATTAAAAACACTAGTTGTCCCATGCTCCAAGCATGTACACTATGTTTTTCTTAAACAATAGCTTTACCATACACCAAGTATGCACTCTATGTTTGTCTATGATCCTTACTTTGTGAAATAAACCAATTGAACATAATTTCAATGATTCTAATTTCACACTCCCAAATCCTTATCGAAAAATGTGAGAATTTCAAATTCCTATCATTTATCGAAATCTGTTTAGATTTTAAACTTATATACACTGACCCTCCTGTAATGAATATGTACAAAGTCACAAAGACTTGTCAACAGTCATTATAAGGTATTCCAATGGAGATCAACTCCATGGAAACTAAGTCTCATATTCAAAGTACATTGCTTTGGACATGCTTCTTGCATTAAGTTTTCTAATCTTACACAGATAACTTCCACCTATGGAGACAACTCCATATTCTCATTTTGACTATCACTTCTGAATAAGAGATGCCTCTTTTCAGAATATATCAATATGGTCCTTCCAAAATTAGCACTATACTTCCAACTGTCCCTGAGCAACCAATCTTTGGTAAACCTCAAATTGTCCTCGACAATTGCTTAATCATTTTAGTCATATCCAATTCTAGACCTTTTCCCTTCTTAATGCCTCTGGGCATTTGGAAAAATTTAGAAATGACAAATATTATAGCACATGCAATCGATCCTGTACCCAAAGAAAATGGTACACGATTCATGATGTCTCACATAAAGACATGATTCTAGACCAGTCTTTTGCTACAATATTTTTATTTGCCATGTTTTCAAAATTTGACTATGAAGAGGGATGCCGTAATCATAATCGAATTTTGAGAACGCAATATATAGAATTTCCTTAAGTTGAACCAATCCAACATGAAATTCATATATATATTCTTGACTAAAGATGATTAAGGTCTCAATCTAAGCCTTTAGAACTGAAATGAAGTATATCCTCTCCCTTAATTATAGCAAAACAACTTTTTCAATCCCTGCAGCCTCACGAATTGAAACTTTTGTTTTCTATAATTAACATTGCTAACTTTCAACACTAACAATAATTATCATGTTCCCACTAACATGATGATTATTAGCATAACACGTATGCTCCCACTAGCTTTGACATGTACTCAGAAATCAGCTGGAATTCTAGAAATCAATACTTTATTGACTTCCTTACCAAAGTTCAGATTTCTGATACGAGATGCTTTGATAAAACTTTATCAAAATCATACACCTTTCCTTAGATAGCATGCATGTGTGTCTAAACAATTTCAGAACTATGAAAAGGGATGCCGTAATCATAGTCTCAATTGTTTAGACCTTTTGCCATCTGCTTCAAATCTACTTGGTGGAAGTGTTTCCTCACCATCATTTTCATGAATCGGAGAGAATCCTTATGACCCTTAGATTTTATGGTGTATGTGTTCTTATCCATGTGAATCGTCAAAACCATAGTCACAAGACAAGGATAATGACAAATCCAAACTCATATGGACTGAACTTATGCAATCTTAAGTTCTTGCCACCTGGCAGTACAGGGCCTACCATTGCTTCCAAGTTGTTATGCAACCAATTGAGAACTTTCAGAACTCCTATGCAAAGCCAACTTTAACTGGAATGGGCATAGAATATGTCAACATGATAGGTTATAAACCTCAAGTCGTGTGCTAGTGAAGAACCTCAGGTTTTATTCTTGATTAGTTCTTGAAATTATTTTTAGGATCTTTAAGACTCCCACTGTCCTCTTGACATATAAGACTATCTTGCCAAATATTCAAGAGATAGTGCGGATTCTTTATCAAGACAAACACTTCACACAATTGGCCTTAGTTGGTCTTTGTTTAATCCAAAACATCACAACTTACCAACTTCAAATGTACAAGAGTAGGACACTTTTACTCTTACATTTGACAAGTGTTATAAACCTTTCTTTAAGATATGTCACTCAACTTATAGTCTTGGAGTATGACTCTAAGACTTGTTTTGAAACGAAGTATGACTCATCTTCTTGATTTAACCATTTCAACAATTCATGACTCCTCTTCTTAGTCATAAGAATGCACTAAGATGTCCTTAGAAGACCAATTGTGATGTGGTTCTTTAATCATTAAGATGATCACAAAACATGATACTAAAGTACTCTCCCATCTTTTCAGATTTGAGAAACTTTTATCTGTCTGCCTAATTTGATTCTTCCCATTCGTTCTGCCATACATTGAGACTTTTCCAATGTTTCAGAATTATACTTAAACTTGTAAGTATAACCATATTTACTAAAATTTAGTAAATCATGACGAATAGTCTTAACGAGCTTTGTGGTGGACTTGACCAGTGAACAAGAATGTGTACTCGATCCCTTTAGTCCTTAACTTGACTCACACATCCAAGTGAACAAGTCTTAATTTTCCAATGCTTGAAAGTTCTCATTCATCATACTATTCAACTTGCATGATTCCAAGTTTCTATCCAACTGAAGCCTTGGGAATGAGAATCTTTCCTTATTTGGTAAATTATGACACTACCACAAACGAAAGAATCAAGTCCATTTTTTTTCAAATATTGCTATCAATGGAATCATGTAAACAACCATTTTTCACAAATGCCACTTGTAAGGATATTTAAAATAAATATAAAATTAAAAACTTTTATTTTATTTCAAAACTTTGCGGAAAAAACTTATCCTTATAGTGCAAATGCATACGGAAAAACTTGTTGTTATCTATTCCTAAGCAATATATCATAACTCCTAAGTAACAGCTTCAAAATTCTGATGCGATCGAAATCCACCTACGCGATCAGAATCAGCATATACTTCCTTTAAGCTTTCTCTCTATTCTTTGATTCTTAAAACATCAATATGTGACCCAGTCACATCATGTAATGAGGATCTTAGAATAGAAACTTAACAGAGTTAGATAATGGGCTCTACCTGAAGTAGAGTCAGACTTATTGACTTTAACATCCTTAGGTAAACTTGGCAGCTTTGCAATCAACGCCCCTTCCTTTGGCAAAATAAACATATGGACCCTTTGGTAATGGGACTATCTCAGACTTAGCCTTTCTCCTTACCATTTGGTCAACCGGGTTGACTATGGCCAATCCCTTTCCATTGGGAAGAGAATGCTTTTTCTGGATTTCCAGTGTCACCATTGTCACTGTCCATAAAGTTTTTGGGAAGTTGATCTTCTAATCAAATTTGCTTTACTATCGTTCCAAATCATTGCTGATTCAGCAGCACCAAGCAAATAGATATGATCATTAAGGTTCATGTCATAGTCTGTTTCATAGTAGTCCCAAAGGAACTCACTATGTGACTTAGAAAGTGATTGAACATCCAACTTTCTCAAGACTTTGACACCCAACTCTCCCAGCTTGTCAATATGTGACTTCATCTCTAAGATGTGATCACACATAGACCTTGCTTGCCATTAGGGCTTGAGTGACCTTGAACTTGTGGGTTAGGGAGAATAATTGGAGGAGGTGGAGGAAGTAAAGTTCCAAGAGATTTGGGAAGATCATAGATGTCTGAACTAGACATCTTTTGGGATATATTCAAGATAGTTGATCTAAAGTCCTTAATATAACACCCAATATGAAATATTAAGGCTAGGATCCAACAACCTATTTATAAATGGAAGAGGGATGCCGTAATCCGAGTTATAAAATAGTTGAAGGTAGGTAAATGACGATTTACCAATTTCCACCATGAAAAACGAAATAATGTAATTAGGTTTTTAATTGGATTTGAAACTCCTAGATCTTTTGAGATTCATTGAACTTTTCAATGGCATGTTTCAATCTCGAGTGTGCCCTTCAGGTTTTGTGACTGGGATGCCGAGGATCACAAAACAAGGTGTGAAGTAACCATGCAAATATACTTGGTACCCTTAATATTTACCCCTCAATCGATGTGCCGGTTAACCACACGAGCTCCACCGATACTATGATAAATATTAAGTTACCCTTTGCCTACTTTGTTAAATCCAGGTTAGTGTGCCGGTTAACCACACACGCTCCACTAACGGTTTAAACAAAGTGCAAAGTGTAATTTCATGGATTAGCACCTTATTCACATTTTCCTAAGTAACTAAGATTGGGAATTTATAAGTGTTCAGTTACTTAGTATTTATCATTAATACTTTTAATGAAGGGAGAATTATAGTCCTTTTCCTACCCGTTCGGCTAACGACCCTCCACCAGTCAAGGAAGCGGTGGGTGAGAGTGGACACCCATTAAACTGCCATTTTATAGGCAGTAACCTTATACCCCCCTTATAGACCGGCTTCGTGAATGAGGCCTACTAACGGTAAGACTGACTTGCTCTTATACATATATTTATTATTAACTTATAATACTATAAAGTATAAGGGTGAATTTTAACTTTTAAAATTCTAAGGGCTAACTTGGAATTAAAGTATTCATGGGGAAAACTTTACAAATTCCAAAACTTGAGGGCAAGTTTTGAAAATATTCAAAACTAATTAATTCCATAACTTATGTGTTTAAAGTAGTTTTAATTAAAAAAAAACTCTTCAAGTTCCATAACTTGAGGACAAGTTATGGAAGACTTTAAACTAATAAAAGAATGTAACTTTTCTTTATTTTTGTAACTTATGGACCTAATTAAGGTTACACATTTTATCATTTAATAAAGTGACTCTTGAACCTCCATAACTTGAGGACAAGTTATTGAGTCATAAAACCATTGACTCTTCATTTTTGTAACCATTGCCAACTTTTTATGAGTTTTATGAAACTTAAATGTGACTTTTCATATAACTTGAGGACAAGTTACAAAAACACATTTTAGAATCAACTCTTAGATTAAAATGGATTGAAAACACATAATCAATTAACTTTTCTATTAATCTAATAAACTCATATGAACAAAGATAATTCACATCAAATTTTTTTTTCAAGTAATTAGCATAACTTTTAAACTAATACAATTCGATTTTTCAGCTAATTTTGCAAGTATAACAAGAAAACAAGCCTTGGCTCTGATACCACTGATGGGTTTTGCGCATTCTAACACTCCCAAGTGTACATGCAACCCTAAATACCTTGGATCTATGTTTTCTCTATTATACATGCAATTATGAACTTTCCAAGGTATTACCCTATCTAGCATACAATACTTGATACTTGGGTAATCAAATGGATAGAATACATACATTTGTTTGATGTAGCTTGTCTCCATGAAGCTTGAGTGCCTAGTGCCCAAGTGTGACACCTCAAATGGTTCACACAACACCAAATGCACATGGAATGACTTGAGAGAAATGGAACACTCCTTGAAATCGTCTAGCCCTCATATTCACACATTAGTGCACGATTTCTTGAGCCATGGGATTCTTTTATATGGTGGCTATTAGGGTTACACCATGTAACTCATAACTTTACCCATTCCTTATGCTCCATGGATTTTAACCTCCATGGAGTATCCATGGGTCACCCCATGGATTCAGTCCAACATAAGGAATCTTGCATCACAAGCCCACATATATAAGAATGAATGATTTACACAATCAACCCATATATTTAATTAGTCTCCTTTTGATCACTTAATTAATTCCAAATTAATTCTTGATCAATACTAATTAAATAACCTTATTAATATATTAGAACTTATAATATATTAACCAACCTTAAGTGTTATTTCTCTCATTATAGTCTATCCAAATGCATGATGACATGCAACCCAAATGGACCATGCCGGGTCGGGTCAAGTCTTACCAATTATAGTTATGGACTTAGACATTAATCCAACAGAAACTTCCTCCAAAATCTGGAGGTGAAACGAACATAGCAGTCCGAGACCACAGATATCGGTACCCCGTGCCTAGCCATCACCTCCCACACATAAATGTCTGCTAATTTCTCGGCGGAGATACTCTCGGAAATCCGAATAAAATGCAAACTCTTGGTCAACCTGTCCACAATAACCCAAATAGAATCCACACCCCGCACCGTCTTAGGTAGCTTCATGATAAATTCCATGGTGATCTCTTCCTATTTCCACATGGGAATAGGTAGCGGCTGCATCTTTCCGTGAGGTCTCTAATGTTCAGCCTTGACCTTCCTACAGGTCAAACACCGCTCGACAAACCACGCAACCTCTCGCTTCATGCAGGGCCACCAATAACTCAATCTTAGGTCCCGATACATCTTTGTGGCCCCCAGATAGATAGAAAATTTGGACTTGTGGGCCTCCTCCAAGATTCTTTGTCTCACACCCCCGGATGTCGGAACCCAAACTCTGCCACACAAAGTCAATAACCCTCGACCATCTTGTACAAACAATGGAATTTTCCCCTGAATCCAATCGATCTTCCAGTTCTCCCTTTTCAAACCCTCCACCTGTGCCTCCTTAATCATATCCAATAAAGGTGAAATCGCTATCATACTCAAGCAAACATCTCGAATTGGGGTACTTTCCATCTTACGGGTCAAAGCATCGGTTGCCACATTGGCTTTCTCGGGATGGTACAAGATCTCATAGTCATAATCTTTCACCACATCTAACCACCGCCTCTGACGCATATTCAAATTTTGTTGATCCATCAAATACTTCAAACTCTTGTGATCGGTGAAGATGGTACATCGTACCCCATAGAGATAATGCCTCTAAATTTTTAGGACAAAAACCAGTGCCCCTAACTCCAAATCATGAGTGGGTTAATTCGCCTCGTGACGTTTCAGCTGCCTCGAGGCATACGCGATCACATGCCCCCTCTGCATCAACACAGCTCCTAACCTGTAAATAGAAGCGTCACAATACACTACAAAATCATTCAATCCCTCGGATAGAGCTAGAATCAGGGCCTCATATAATTTCTGCCTCAATGTCTCGAAATTCGTGTGCTGATTTGGACCCCACCAAAAGGTCACACTCTTCTTGGTCAAACGGGTCAAGGGTACAACGATTTTAGAGAAATCCTGGATGAATCTCCGCTAATACCCCTCTAATCCTAAGAAACTCCTGATCTCTGATGCGTTTTTCGGAACCTCCCAACGCATTACCGCCTCAATTTTGGAGGGATCCACCAAAATACCCTCTTGGTTGATGATGTGCCCTAGAAACTGCACCTAACGCAACCAAAAATTACACTTGGAGAATTTTGCAAAAAGCATCTCCCTCCTCAAGGTCTCCAACACTTCTCTCAAATGTTGCTTGTGCTCCTCCTTGGTCTTAGAATAGACCAAAATATCATCAATGAAAACAATCACTGACTGATCCAACATCGGTCTGCAAACCCGGTTCATTAGATCCAAGAATGTTGTTGGAGCATTGGTGAGCATGAATGACATCACCACAAACTCGTAATGACCATAATGAGTTCTGAAAGCCGTATTCGGTATGTCTTCATCGTGGATCCTCATCTGCTGATACTCTGACTGAAGGTCAATCTTGGAAAACCACGAAGCACCCTGAAACTGATCGAACAAATCATCAATCCTCGGAAGCGGATAACGGTTCTTCACCATTAGCTTGTTCAGATCCCAATAATCAATACACATCTTGTGCGACCTATCCTTCTTTTTCACGAACAAAATTAGTGCTCCCCAGAGGGAATTGCTCGGACGAATGAATCCTCGGTCTTGAAACTCCTGAAGATGCGTAGACAACTCCTGCATCTCAGGCGGAGCTTGATGGTACAACGCCTTCGCAATCGGAGCCGCACCATGCACTAGATCAATATGGAACTCCACTTGCCTCTCGGGTGGCAACCCAGGTAACTCCTCTGGAAACACATCAAGAAAATCTCGTATAATTGGTAGTACCGATTTGGTACCTTGCTCAAATCTAGCGTGGCTTCCACCCTTGTATCTGAAACATAAGCCAGAAACCCAGAACAACCCTGCTAGAGAAGTCTCTGTCACAACTGGAATTTTTGCCAGGAAATTCTGTGATCATGTAAACATTAACTATGATAATCCTTGTAACCCTAACTTGATGATATGCACTATGTTCATTCTATGACAACAAATTTAGTCAAGATCCACAATTGTAGTTCAAAACTCTATGCAAAGCATTTCGGAAAGTCAATTGGGAGTTGAAAACCCTAAAAATCCTGGTTCAAGTTCTTTATGGACTAGGATTTTCTTAAATGGGCTCTAAATGGACCCAATTCATGAATCTATAACATTTTGGACCATTTGGGTCTAAAATGATTCATTCTAACCCTAATAGGCCTTATTGGGCCATAAGTGAATTAGTTAGTCCTAATGGGCCATAAACCCATTCCCTTATACCATATTGGGGTCGTGAACCATCCTAAGGGCCCAACGGGCCGAAAAATATTATTAGGCCTATGAAATTCGAACTAAGCCTAGAATGGGCCCAAACTATCTCACTCTTATTTCCTTGGCCCAAATCTCGGCCCAATATATATATATATATATATATATATATATATGTATATATATATATATATATATATATATATATATATATATATATATATATATATATATATATATATGTGTGTGTGTGTGTGTGTGTTAAAAAAAAGAAGATTAAGGGAGGATTAAGGAGAAGATGACAACTTACAATTACACACCATATATCTATAAACTCACATACATCCATAAAACCTATTACCCTCCATGCAAAAATCATTCTTTTTTTCTCCTCTCTTATTCTTGGCCGAGAGCAAGTATACACACACACACACACACATCTTCAATGTTTTAAACACTCTTAAATCTCTCAAGAACACTTCCTTCTTCCATCAAAATTTCGAATTGTGAAGTGCTTCAAAAGGATCCTTCACCAATATCATCATATTTGGTAAGTTTTTGCTTAGATCCATGGTTTAGCTTCTTGATTCTTCAAAAATCTCCTCCTAACTCATACCATTTCGTGAATCATGCATCTTAGAGCCATCTAAGTTCTAAAGTTGTTCAAGAAGCTTGCTGGGACCAAAATCTCTTCACATCTTCACCAAAAACCGAGAACAACAAGCAAAGGTGAGTTGACACCCCCTTGTTTTCGGTTTTTACAAGTTTTTGGGGGAGAATACAAGTATTTATGTGTAGATCTATGTATTTATGCATGTTATGTGTGATTTTCTTGGTTATTCTTGTGAAAATGTGGAAAAACTTGACATATCTCGAAATCTCTAACAAAAATGGATGTGAATCATAAACTAAAACATACTAGTGAACATACTACAAAGATAAAGGTTTTATACATGCTTATGATGTGAAAAACAAAACAAAAATATTGTATAAGGATCATTTTTGACAAGTAAACAAAAGGTTGGGATAACGTTTACCACTTACGGTTTTTATAAGGGTCACAAGAGTCATTTTCTTTTTAAAAATGGGTCTTTATGATATTTATGACTTTAAAGGGGGATAAAAGTAAAATTTTCGCACAATGAGCCATAATATGGGCCATTACGGTTTCCTTGGGCCTAAAATGTAAAAATCTTGATTTTTATGGATAAAATTGTCATTTGATACAAATTTGAGCTAAAAATGTAAATATGTGGAATTAGGGGCTGAAGATGACACTCTAGTAGAAATTCGACCAAAAATATTATTTTTATAAAATTGGACCGAAATTGTCATTTTTATGAAAAATGGGCTGAAAATGTAATTTTTGTAGAAATGGGTCGAAAACAGCAAAATTTACATATTTGGGCCAAAAATATTCATTTAGATGTATTTGGGTGAAAAATGTTAAATTATATTTAGTTGGACCGAAATTGTAAATATTTATGAATTTTGGGCCGAAAGTAAAATTTAACTAAAATGGGCCACAAATGGTCAATATATTTGAATTAAGCCCGTAAATTGAAGACTTTTAGTCTTAAGGGATCTAAAGTGTCAAATTTTCAAAAAATGTGACTAAAATGTATATTTTCGTTCTAGTGAGCCAAAAGTGTCACTATTACAATAATTAGATATTTTTATTGTCTTGGTAAACCTCGAGCTAAAACAAACAACGAAATAATAATGAATGGACAAAATACGTCGATAACAATTTTTATTGGGCCTAATACTCTCGTTACATGGCCAATGGGCCTTAAGGGCCCATTTAAGTGTATATTGGGCCTAATATTTTCCATGACGTGTTTATTGGGCCTTACGGCCCATTTACATGTTAATTTGGTCCTGAACTATGGATCACTTGTTTATTGGGCCTTAGTGGCCCATTTACATGCCTATTGGGCCTAAATTACCCTTTTACATGTTAATTGGGCCTTAGTGGTCAATTTACATGCTAATTGGGCTTGGACTAAAAATCACATGCTTAGTGGATCTTAGCTATACCTCTACATATAAACATTAAACATGGTGAAAGACATAACAATCGTGAAAAGTTGAGGATCTAGTGAGACTTGTCGGTTGGCACCTTTGAGTTTACAATCGTAGCCTCTAGTTATAACTAGAGTTTCCTGGAGGGAGAGCGGGAGTTTATGTATAGATCTATACGAGGTGACCCCCCACACCTTAGCTGTTCGCTACAGCTAGACTAGGCCGGTCTAGGGCGACAAACCTTGCCTACATCAAAACCGGCGCCTGAAAACGCCAAGACAGGCGAATTAGTCATTATCAAGCATGGTTGTAACGGCTCACTTAGAGACTAACTTCATCAAAGATTTCAGTATATTTATACAAATCCAGACGATACTAAAAACATGCATACATCGATACTCGGTCTTGGAAATTTTAGGATTACGATACTTTTATAGGCAGAAAATATCGGATTTTCTGAGAGAAATACATTTATACATTACCTTCTACTTACATAAGAAAATATAGGGTTTTTATCTGGATTACATTGTTGTTATTTATACATTCCAAAAGCAGCAAACACACATGCATTAATACTTGATTTTGACACATTACCTTTAAACTACTTTACCGAAAATATCGGTTTTTCTGGTGTTTTACGAACCATACAAAACTTTTCAATCAAACATGCTTATGAACTCACCAACATTATATATGTTGATGTTTTCAAAATAACTTGTATTCTCAGGGACTCGTTAAGCGGAAGAATCAACAAGAATATGGGATTTTGTTTTGTGTACTGTTAAACATCATACACTGAATGTTTTGGTTATGTAATTTAAAAGATGGTACTTGATGTAAACAATGGTAGTTGTGTTATATTATCCATGGTGATGATGATGTTATGTTTCATTTATATTCACTGTAATGATATTTTTAGATAAAGTCACGCACAAGTCCCTGGACGTTTCCGCCGTCTGGTTCGGGGGTGTGACAGATTGGTATCAGAGCATTGTTTATAGTGAACTGGCATATCTAATCATACAGGATATGCAACTATAAATACAATGGGACTAAAACATTCTGAATAAAATGCATACCTAGATGTACACTAAAACTATAACACTAAAAGTCTCTGGAGGAAATTGAACACATTGGTTAAACCCGGACAGTTATGTAGTCATATTGGGGGTAAATATAGCCTGATCAACTATATTTATTCAAAATACGACCAACATGTGGCTGGGAGTGATCATGTAGGGAAATGAATCCAGAAACGTACCTCGTATCCAAAAAGCCCTAAGGAACTCAAACTTAAACAATTAAAAATATTATAGGAGTATTTGAAAATGCTATCTATATACACTCTTCACACACCCTTTACCCCTCCGTTTCTCGCGCAGTCAGCATGGAAGACTACCAACAAGGTGTTCTTTACTACCAAGCTGTAGTGGCCAATGGATTGCTTGAGGGAGACCCTGTCATGATTCCAGGAGAAGACCCAGGCCTAGGACCTGAGGAATATGTGGAGACCAATTATGATTTCGGGGAAACCAAGGAAGAAGTGGAGGAAGGGGAGAACATTATAGAAGTCCCCAACGAGCCTCCCACTTCGGAGAGGACACCGGACCACCCCGCAACACCGGAGGATTTAGCCGCTCGTGTGCGCTATTTGGAGGAGGAAGTTGCCGCCCTCAGGCAGCAACTCTGGGCAACAAAAGGCCGGGAAGAGCTAGCATAGTATGAGAGGGACACGGTCAATAGAGAGATGAACGAGTTCGCTGACCATATGGCACGACACTTCGGCATTGGATAGCCTATCAGACCCTTGATGTTTCGACCAAGATTAACTTCGTCTACTACCACTACTGCTAGGATGCCTTGTTATTTTCTACTATATGTACTATTGACGACATGATTAAGTGATTACACTACTCATGGAGTCGTTACTCTATCGTATTTTACATCATTTTATGTATTGTATGCCTTAGGTAGGCAAATTTTCATGTACTCGAAAGGTTTTCATTAATGAAAATGGCTATATATTTTTCGCATGATGTTGTATTCTGTTATGCATTCTCCTACTTTTATTACATATTGATTCTATGCACTCACATACTCACGCACAACCGAACCCTCGAAACTGCTAATTACTCAAGGATCTCGAAACCAAAAAATCTATAAACTCTATGGACAGACTTAAAATTTGTGCAAAAAATGCGATTACCTACTACCGTAAATACATCATAGGGATGTACATGGAAACAATGTGAATCATACGACAAAACGCGAAATTTATAGAGTACAACCAGGAATGACGATGGTTACTTACGATCTGGCTTATCATCATGCAGCAGGAAAAAGTCATCCCACAGAAATAACAAGCACACCTGTGAGACACCAATCCTGTAGATGGACTCTGCTATATCCCAAGCGGCTGTAACAACTGTTGTAACCGCTTCTATGGCACAACTCAACACAAACAACACCAACAGAGGTGGAAATAGCATCGACAACTCCATCCGAAGAAACGAGCACGAAAACCAACAAGTGACAGCTTATCAAGGCACTCCGAACCCCAAGCTTAAGAGTAGGAAGCAAAAGTCTGGGAGTAAGAGAAAGGGACAGCCAACTCAAGGGTCCTCGAAGAAACAACATGTTGTTGTTATCCATACGGCCATGACACCTACTACATCAACACCAGCGAGACCATACGTTGGAAGCCTTCCAAAATGCAACAAGTGCAATCTCCATCATAAGGGAGCCTGTCAAAAGTCGTATTGTAATAGATGCAACCGAAAGAGTCACACCGCCAAATACTGTAGAACTTATCCACAACAGAATCAACAGCCAAGCAACAACAATCGCAACAACAGTAACAACAACACCAATTCGGGGGCCAGTCACACCTGCTATGGGTGTGGAGGAACCGGTCACTTCAGGCGTAATTGCCCCAAGGCTAACAATCAAGGAGCAAGAGGACCAGGAAGAGTCCTGACCTTGGGTCAAGGTGAAGCAGTCCAAGACCCGACGATTGTCACTGGTACGTTCTCACCTAACAACTCTTTCGCTTACATCTTATTCAATAGTGGAGCTGAGCGAAGTTTCGTTAGTAGCAAATTCAAACACTTGCTAAAACAACAACCCCAGAAGCTAAACGAAGTCGTCATGGTGGAAATGGCTAATAGGAAAAACGAATTAACCAAAAATGTATATATATGTATATATATATATATATATATATATATATATATATATATATATATATATATATATATATATATATATATATATATATATATATATATATATAGGGTACACTCTCATGTTAAATAATCATTCATCCTCAATAAATTCGATGCCGAGTAGATATTAGGAGCTTTATTGTGATTATAGGCATGGATTGGTTAAGCCCCACCATGCCGACATTATATGCCATGAGAAGGTCGTTCGCCTTTACCTCCCTAACCAAGAAACCCTAATCATCTAACGGCGATAAGCCGGACGTCAATCTCCGTCACATCTCGCGCATCAAAGCACAGAAGTGCCTGCACAAGAAGAACTATGCGTTCCTCGCTCCTGTTGTAGACAAGGCCAAAGAAGAAATCAACATTTAAGACATCCCAGTGGCATGCGATTTTCCGGATGTATTTCCTGAAGACCTTCCGGGAATACCCCAGAAAGACAGGTTGGATTTCGAATCGACCTCATACCCGGAGCCACATCAATTGCCAATTCGCTCTATAGGTTAGCTTCCGCCAAAAAATGAGGAGTTATCCAGTCAATTAAGAAAATTGTTGAGCAAAGGATTCATCTGACCAAGTTTCTCACGCTAGGGAGCTCCGGTCTTGTTCGTCAAGAAGATGAATCCTTCAGAATGTGCATCGATTTTAGGGACTTGAATAAACTCACTATCAAAAACCGATACCCACTTCCTCGGATTGACGACCTATTTGATCAGCTTCAAGGACCTAGTTACTTCTCCAAAATAGATCTAAGATCTGGTTATCAACAGCTCCGAGTCCGAGGAGAGGACATTCCAAAAACTGCTTTCCGAACTCGATACGGCCATTTCGAATTCGTTGTGATACCCTTCGGTCTAACGAACGCCCCCACGGTATTCATGGACCCTACGAACCGAGTTCCCCCAACCATTCATAGTCAGCCTTTTTAATTATTTTCATAGATAGCATACTAGTCTGCTCACGAAGCAAGAACAAAACACTGTTAGCACCTACGGCCGACCTTGAAGGCATCAAAGCCGGAAAATATCGCGAAGGGAGCATTGTGTGGATGGGATAAAACTCTCGAAGTCAAAAGATGAAGCTTATTGTTATAAGAGTCGAATTGGGCGTTATCTGGGTGATCGTCGATAGGTTAACCAAATCTACCCATTTCCTGCCAATAAAGGAATCAAACAAGACGGAAAGATTAACATGGACCTATATCAAAGAGATCGTGAGACTCCATATAGTACCAGTATCTATTATCTCGGGTCGGGATAACGAATTTTCTTCAGAATTTTGACAGTCACTTTAGAAGGCTATGGGAACACAGCTACACATGAGCATTGCTTACCACCCTCAAACTGACGGTCAAAGTGAACGAACCATCCAAACACTTGAGGATATGCTTCGAGCACGTGGGATAGACTTCGGAAAGTCATGGGATACCCACTTACCACTAATCGAGTTCTCATATAACAATAGTTATCACACAAGCGTCAAGGTTGCTCCTTTCGAGGCTCTTTATAGTCGCAAATGCAGATCACCTCTATGCTGGGCTGAGGTAGGTGACTCTCAGCTAGCAAAAGGGCAAACACCGAACAGTACTTTAACAGGGTCCGAGATTATTAGTGAAACTACCGAAAAGATACTCCAAATCAAAGCCCAACTTCAAGCATCACGAGACCGACAGAAGAGTTATGCTGACAAACGGCGAAAGCCTCTGGAGTTTCAAGTCAGAGATCGGGTGCTGTTGAAGGTCTCTCCCTGGAAAGGGATGATCCGTTTTGGGAAACGAGGAAAACTGAACCCGCGATAAATTGGACCGTTCGAGATTCTTGCCCGGATTGGTCCAGTGGCTTATAAGTTGCAGCTACCTGCCAAGCTCAGCAACGTACACCCCGTGTTCCACGTCTCGAACCTGAAAAAGTGCCTATCAGATGAAACTCTTGTCATTCCTTTGGAAGAGATCGAGAAAAACGAGAATCTCCTGGTCGTCGAAGAACCAATCGAAATAATGGATAGGGAAGTGAAGCGTACGAAGCAGAGTCGTATTCCGGTTGTGAAGGTTCGATGGAACGCTAACCGCGGACCGGAATTCACATGGGAACGTGAAGACCGGATGAAGCAGAAGTACCCTCACTTATTCTCTCATTCATAATCCTATCTCTCGAAAGAATTTCAGGACGAAATTCCCTCTAATAGGGGGATGATGTCACAACTGGCATTTTTTCCAGGAAATTTTGTGATCATGTAAACATTAGCTATAATAATCCTTGTAACCCTAACTTGATGATATGAACTATGTTCATTCTATGACAACAAATTTAGTCAAGATCCACAATTGTAGTTCAAAACTCTATGCAAAACATTTCGGAAAGTCAATTGGGAGTTCAAAACCCTAAAAATCCCAGTTCAAGTTCTTTACGGACTAGGATTTTCTTAAATGGGCTCTAAATGGACCCAATTCATAAATCTATAACATTTTGGACCATTTGGGTCTAAAATGATTCATTCTAACCCTAATAGGCCTTATTGGGCCATAAATGAATTAGTTAGCCCTAATAGGTCATAAACCTATTCCCTTATACCATATTGAGTCGTAAACCATCCTAAGGGCCCAAGGGCCGAAAAATATTACTAGGCCTATGAAATTCGAACTAAGCCTAGAATGGGCCCAAACTATCTCACTCGTATTTCCTTGGCCCAAATCTCGTCACAAATAAATATATATATATATATATATATATATATATATATATATATATATATATATATATATATATATATATATATATATATATATATATGTGTGTGTGTGTGTGTGTGTGTGTGTGTGTGTTAAAAAAAAGAAGATTAAGGGAGGATCAAGGAGAAGATGACAACTCACAATTACACACCATATATCTATAAACTCACATACATCCATAAAACCTATTATCCTCCATATAAAAATCATTCTTTTTCTCTCCTCTCTTATTCTTGGCCGAGAGCAAGTATACACACACACACATCTTCAATTTTTCAAACACTCTTAAATCTCTCAAGGACACTTCCTTCTTCCATCAAAATTTCGAGAATTGTGAAGTGCTTCAAGAGGATCCTTCACCAATATCATCATCCTTGGTAAGTTTTTGCTTAGATCCATGGTTTAGCTTCTTGATTCTTCAAAAATATCCTCCTAACTCATACCATTTCGTGAATCATGCATCTTAGAGCCATCTAAGTTCTAAAGTTGTTCAAGAAGCTTGCTAGGACCAAAATCTCTTCACATCTTCACCAAAAACCGAGAACAACAAGCAAATGTGAGTTCATACCCCATTGTTTTTGGATTTTACATGTTTTTTGGGGAGAATACAAGTATTTATGTGTAGATCTATGTATTTATGCATGTTATGTGTGCTTTTCTTGGTTATTCTTGTGAAAATGTGGAAAAGCTTGACATATCTCGAAATCTCTAACAAAAATGGATGTGAATCATAAACTAAAACATACTAGTGAACATACTACAAAGATAAAGGTTTTATACATGCTTAAGATGTGAAAAACAAAACAAAAATATTGTATAAGGATCATTTTTGACAAGTAAACAAAAGGTTGGGATAACTTTTACCACTTACGGTTTTTATAAGGGTCACAAGCGTCATTTTCTTTTTAAAAATGGGTCTTTATGATATTTATTACTTTAAAGGGGGCTAAAAGTAAAATTTTTGCATAATGGGCCATAATATGGGCCATTACGGTTTCCTTGGGCCTAAAATGTAAAAATCTTGATTTTTATGGATAAAATTGTCATTTGATACAAATTTGAGCTAAAAATGTAAATATGTGGAATTAGGGGCTGAAGATGACACTCTAGTAGAAATTGGACCAAAAATATTATTTTTATAAAATTAGGCCGGAATTGTCATTTTTATGAAAAATGGGCTGAAAATGTAATTTTTGTAGAAATAGGTCGAAAACAGCAAAATTTACATATTTGGGCCAAAAATATGCATTTAGATGTATTTGGGTCAAAAATGTTTAATTATATTTAGTTGGGCCGAAATTGTAAATGTTTATGAATTTTGGGCCGAATGTAAAATTTTAACCAAAATGGGCCACAAATAGTCAATATGTTTGAATTAAGCCCATAAATTGAAGACTTTTAGTCTTAAGGGATCTAAAGTGTCAAATTTTCCAAAAATGTGACTAAAATGTATATTTTCGCTCAAGTGGGCCAAAAGTGTCCCTATTACAAAAATTAGATATTTTTCTTGTCTTGGTAAACCTCGAGCTAAAACAAACAACGAAATAATAACGAATGGACGAAATACATCGATAACAATTTTTATTGGGCCTAATTCTCTCGTTACATGGTCAATGGGCCTTAAGGGCCCATTTAAGTGTATATTGGGCCTAATATTTTCCATGACGTGTTTATTGGGCCTTGCGGCCCATTTACATGTTAATTTGGTCCTGAACTATGGATTACATGTTTATTGGGCCTTAGTGGCCCATTTACATGCCTATTGGGCCTAAATTACCCTTTTACATGTTTATTGGGCCTTAGTGGTCAATTTACATGCTAATTGGGTTTGGACTAAAAATCACATGCTTAGTGGATCTTAGCTATACATCTACATAATTATTGAACTTCATACATTCATATACATACCTTTGGATTTGAAAACTTACAACATACACGTAAACATTAAACATGGTGAAAGACATAACAATCGTGAAAAGTTGAGGATCTAGTGAGACTTGTCGGTTGGCACCTTTGAGTGTACAATCGTAGCCTGTAGTTATAACCAGAGTTTCCTGGAGGGAGAGCGGGAGTTTATGTATAGATCTATACGAGGTGACCCCCCACACCTTAGCTGTTCGCTACAGCTAGACTAGGCCGGTCTAGGGCGACAAACCTTGCCTACATCAAAACCGGCGCCTGAAAACGCCAAGACAGGCGAATTAGTCATTATCAAGCATGGTTGTAACGGCTCACTTAGAGACTAACTTCATCAAAGATTTCGGTATATTTATACAAATCTAGACGATACTAAAAACATGCATACATCGATACTCGGTCTTGGAAATTTTATGATTACGATACTTTTATAAGCAGAAAATATCGGATTTTCTGGGAGAAATACATTTATACATTACCTTCTACTTACATCAGAAAATACATGGTTTTTATCTGGATTACACTGTTGTTATTTATACCTTCCAAAAGCAGCAAACACACATGCATCGATACTTGATTTTGACACATTACCTTTAAACTACTTTACAAAAAATATCGGATTTTCTGGTGTTTTACGAACCATACAATATTTTTCAATCAAACATGGTTATGAACTCACCAACATTATATATGTTGATGTTTTCAAAATAACTTGTATTCTCAGGGACTCGTTAAGCGGAAGAATCAACAAGAATATGGGATTTTGTTTTGTGTACTGTTAAACATCATACATTGAATGTTTTGGTTATGTAATTTAAAAGATTTTACTTGATGTAAACAATGGCAGTTGTATTATATTATGCATGGTGATGATGATGTTATGTTTCATTTATATTCACTGTAATGATATTTCAAGATGAAGTCACGCACAAGCCCCCGGACGTTTCCGCCGTCTGGTTCGGGGGTGTGACAGTCTCCTAGCCCTCGCAGCCGAACAGACAGTTGGTCCATGCGAGACTCTCTCTCCATGAATAACCAGTTCTCCCCTACGAGGGGTTCGAACCCTCACTAACTGACGCTCGTAATCTATCATGGCCCCATTGGGCCCCAACCAATCCATCCGCCGATCACCTTCAATCCTCGCAAAGGAATCAGAACCAAATCGATAGAAAACCACTCCCTGAACATATTCAGAACACTCCTCCGAAGTACCCTTGCAGCACTCACGGTGCGGCCGTCCGCAATCTCCACCTCGAGTGGGGAATCTAAGGCCCCCAGAGCATCACGAAACTTCTTGTTGAGCGCAAGAATTACAAAAGATCGGGTAGCCCCAAATCAATAAGGATCTGAGCCGACATACCATTGACCAAAAAGGTCCCTATATAAAATCATAGCAGCATAAGCATAATAATAAAATAAACGAAACAGAATTAGATCACATACCAGTCACAACGTCAAGCACTGCTCGGGCCTCCTCAGTAGTGATCTGAAATGCGCGACTCTTCGCCGCAGGAGCCTCCGCCTTGATCGAGCGGCCATCTGTAATCCTCATTGTGGTGAGTGCAGGCGCCACTACTGCTCCTCCTCCTCTAACCAATCTCGGACAATCGGCCTTTTATGACCGGTCTGGTTGCAATGGAAACAAATCAAGCCCTTCTTGGGGCAATCCCGACTCATGTGACCCGACTAGCCACACGCATAACATGCTGATCCCGCTGCTCGGCAGGCTCCACTGTGTGGCTTACCGCACTTGGCACAACGGCCACGACCCTACTGGCCCCTCCTCAGAGAATCAGATGTCTTAGGCTTCTTGGCCTGACCCACTGCTGCCTGAACCTGCTCCAGCTTCCGCTTCGTGCGGAGCTTTAACTCAATCTCCCGTTCCCAGGCCTTCTCCACCATCTCATTCAGGGTCGTGCACCCTGAAAAACTCATAAACTCCTGAATATCATCCCTCAACATGGAATGATACCTAGTCTTCTTCATCTCCTCATCTGCAGCATACTGTGGAACAAAAAGTGCCCTCTCTCGGAACTTGGTGGTGATTTTCGCCACAGTCTCAGTAGTCTGCTGTAAATCCTGGAACTCTCTCACCAAACTTTGCAAGTCAATGGATGGTGCAAACTCCTGATCAAACCTCCTCACAAACTCCTCCCAAGTCATCTCAGCCACCCCTTCTGATCCCACCTCACGGGTCACCTCTAGTCACAACTAGTATTTTAAGGCTAGGAAATTTTGTCCATGTGTAATTACTTTTGGTGAATTCTTGAAACCCTAAGTACTATGTTATACATGTTATTCATTCAACAACAACAATTCGAATCAAAACTCACACGTGAAGCCCTAAACCTAATTCAATGCACTACACTCACTCAACTTTGGGTTTGAAACCCTAACTTCCCGGTTCAAACTTTTATTAGACCAAGATCCTCTTATTGGGCCTAATGGACCCATAAACCCTCAACTTGACTCTTTTGGGCTAAGAAACCTCATTTGGGCTCTAGTTGGACCCACATTCAATAAGCAATATCATTTTGGGCCATAAGACTCATTATGGGCCTTATTGGGCCGAAAACCATCTTCTTCAATTATATGGGCCGAAAACCCATTCCTTTTATCATTTTGGGCCGTAAACACATATGTGGGCCTAATGGGCCGAAAATTCCCTTATTAGGCCATACATTTTCGGGTGCTATCCAATGTAAGCCCAATGTTTTTTTTTTTTGAGTAAATTACTGAAATCGTCCCTATGGTTTGGTCAAAATTGCACGTTTGGTCCCTAACTTTTAATTTGCACTCGGATCATCCCTGTGGTTTGATTTTATTGCGTTTTTCGTCCCTTACATACATAAATTTAGGGACCAAACATGCAATTTTGACCAAACCATAGGGAAGAAAAACGCAACAAAATCAAACCACAAGGACGATCCGAGTGCAAATTAAAGTTAGGGACCAAACGTGCAATTTTGACCAAACCATAGGGACGATTTCAGTAATTTACTCTTTTTTTTCTTTCCTTCCCTCACCCCTTATTCTCGGTTTCAAAAAAAAATTAATGTAGGATTAATGAGTAAGTGATACATCATAATTACATGGAAGACATCCATGCATTGTCTTCCATGTATCTAGGCATACAAGATTATCCCCCACATATCAAGGCAAAGCCTTTCCCTCTCTTCTTCTTATTCTTGGCCAAGAGCACCCACCACCCTCACTTCATCAAAATTTCAACCTCCATTGGTCTCTAGAACACAAAGAAAATCTTTCCTTTTTCCTTCAAGAAATCATGTGTGCTTGTGTGTGTGTTCAAGAATACTTCATCAAAGTTCACTCATTCTTGGTAAGTTACTTCTATTCAAGAAGTTTAACTTCATTCTTATGATAAACCTATCACTCATAAACACTTCATTTCATGATTCTTGCTCTTCAAACTCTCGAAGTTCGAAAACCTCATCAAAGGAGCAAGCTAGACCGAAAACACCTTCATTCCCTCTCATTTCTTCATCAAAACTAAATCCATCACTCAAGGTGAGCTTCATACCCCCTTGTTTTCAGTTTTACTATGTTTTTGGGGGAGAATACAAGTTGGTTTTGTGTTAGATCTAAGTATGTATGCATGTATGTGTGTACTTTCATATTATATGGTGTGAATATGTCAAGAAAGCTTGTTAAACTTTCATAAAACTCGAAATACCTACCAAATCATGTTGATGTTAGTATACTAAGATATTTGAAGTGACTCTACATAATGTTGAAAAGTCTTAACATGCAAAAGTTACTAGAAAAACAAAGAAATAATGCAAAAAGGGGCCATTTTTGACAAATAATCAAAAAGTGAGCCTTTTTGTGACAACTCACGGTTTTGAGAGGACCAAAATCGTTATTTTTGGATAAAATGGGCTTGTAAGACATTCACGGTTTTATAAGGGTCAAAAGTGTTATTTTTGACAAAATGGGCTTATTTTGGGCCTTCACGGTTTTAATGGGCTAAAATGGTCATTTTTCATAAAAAGGGGCCTTAT
Organism: Lactuca virosa; assembly: GCF_052849685.1. Taxonomy (NCBI): domain Eukaryota; kingdom Viridiplantae; phylum Streptophyta; class Magnoliopsida; order Asterales; family Asteraceae; genus Lactuca; species Lactuca virosa. The sequence continues at coordinate 299,413,941 of NC_136433.1, read as the reverse complement.
TTGGAAATTCACGGTTTCATGGGCTTGAAATGTAAATTTTTGGCCTTAATGGACATAAAAATGTCATTTTTATCAAAATGGACCTTATTTACAAATTTTTAGTTTTTAATGGGCTTAAAATGTCATTTGAAATGAAAATGGGCCTTTGTTGTAAATGTTGGTTTTAGTGGGCCAAATAATTAAAATTTGACAAAAGCGGGCTTTTATTGAAAAACTTGATTACTTGGGCCAAAAAGGTCATTTCTAAGAAAAGTGGGCCATTTATGTCATTTTTAGCACAAATCGGACTAAAACGATCATTTTCATAATAAATTGGCTCTTTACGACATTTTTACTCAAATTGGGCTTGACACACCCATAACATGCTTATTGGGCTTGTTGTACTCATTACAAGCTTGTTGGTCCTGTCATACTCAAATACATGTTTATTGGGCTTTGTATACTCATTTCATGTTTATTGGGCCTTATAGGCCCATTGATTTTCTTATTGGGCCTCACGACACATTTTATGCTAATCAGGCTAATAATAAACAATACTTGACTCTTTGATAAAAACAAATGGTATTTTCATCGCTAATGTTTTCTAATCAAATGCATACTCGAAACATCATTTAAAAGCGGTAAATAATGTGATGCACTGTTCGCGTAAATTTACTTAAGGCTCCTGTGAGACTCGTTTTCAACCGTACCTACCTAGTGTACAACCTTAAGTCCTGTAGTTATAACCAGAGTCTCCTGGAGGGAGAGCGAGAGTTTGTGTATAGATCTATACGGGGTTGACAGCCCCGCACCTGAGCTATTCGCTACAGCTAGACTAGGCCAGTCTAGGGTGACAAATATCTTACCTTAAAGAAACGACATCTGAAGAACGTTATGACAGGCATATCAGTCTCATCAAGCATGGTTATAACGACACACATAGAGTTAAAAACACGATAAACTTATGGAATACATATATTATACTTTTGATACACGTACGAGCTATTCATTTCTATAACACTCGGGTCTTATGGTTTAAAGACTACAACTCTTTTACAAGCAGAAAATATCGGATTTTCTGGGAAAATACATTATACATTACATTTTACTTACAATAGAAAATATAGGATTTTCTGGAACTCTCCCTTTATACATTTTCAAAAATATGAACACACATGCTATAATACAAGATTTTAAACAAAACTCTCAAACCATTTTTACAGAAAATATCGGATTTTCTGGTGTTTACAAATGATACAAAACTTTTCATACAAACATGCTTATGAACTCACCAACATTATATATGTTGAACGCTTTCAAAATAACTTGTATTCTCAGGGAATCGTTAAGCAGGTTGGTCATCAAGAACATGTGGATTTTTGTGTATTTTTGTTATCATCATACATTTGACATTTGGAATGTAATTTGTAAACCAACACACTGATGTAAACTATGATGGTTGTTATATTTCATGTGTGATGATGATGTTGTCTTTGATTCAATTATATACACTGTGATGATATTACAAGATGAAGTCACCCGCCCCGGACGTTTCCGCCGTCTGGTTCGGGGGTGTGACACCTCCTCCTACCTGTCTCGTGCTCGATCCCTCAACATACAAGATGCGAACTCCACCTTTTCCGCCTAGGGGAAAAAGCTCGTACGCTGGGCATTCTCCATGTCTTCCACCCATCGTCGTCTAGTGATGGGATCCCTGACCTCGAAGAACTCAGGTGCTCCTCACGCCTTGAACTCCCTGAACAAGGGAGCTCGGTCCTTAATCTGGCCTGCAGCAATCTCGTCTCAGAAGGACCTGAGCCTCTCCTCCATTCTCTCCATGATGCCCTCCTTGACGGTACTGAAAATCACTGGGGTAGCGTCAAGGATGCCACGAGTAACCTTGGTTGTGATAAGATCGCGCAACCTCTCATCAATGGGCTCTGCACCCAAGCCTGAACTTGATCTTGATCCTGAACCTGAACCTCGCATGATCATCACCATCCTCAACTGAAAATATCACAATAACCAAGATAAGGAATTCGAAAGAGATTCCTCCTTACCGGATTTATAAGGAGTATCAGGTTTGTCATTGCTTCGGGTACATGTCATGTGCTTTCAGTAGTACGGGCCCAATACTACCTTCCACACCTACATGTACCTTCCCCCAGGCCATACCTGATATCCCTAAATCATCCAATCACAAATCATAACTCATAAACACAACACTAACTCAGATCCTAGACTGCCCTAGGATTCTCAACCCTCACCAAACCAGAAACCCATATTAATCATCTATGCATGCAAGTTATACACAAAGAGAATCACACAGACTGTCAAATAAAGCTTCTACCCTAAACCACAACCAAACAAGGAACAAGAATAAGGCAGATTCACTTATTCTAGGGGTATGCAATCCTAAACATGTACAACTTTGAAAGCATACACTTAGCAAATAATCCATACAACCATATTTCTATATATACTATAGCATGACTAAAACATTAGGAATACTTACTTGAGCTCGGCCGATTACGCGTATTGCATTCTCCCCTTTTTCATACAAAATTGTTTTCAAGAAATTTAACTTTAGTTTCTTTTTGAAAAACAATTGTTACCATTTCCTCAGTTTGAGTTCTGACACACCTAGAAGTGTGCCCGAATCCCTCAAACCAAGGCTCTGATACCAACTTGTAACAACCCGATTTTCAGGAAAATTTTATACTTTTAATTTCATAAACATCATCCATAAGAAGTACAAAAATCTCATTACATATCCATATTATTTTAGAATTCATAGTACAAAAGGCTAAATGCAAAAACACTGGAGAATGCACGCCACGCCATCAAACCGGGCCCTTGCCTTTATCAATGGAAGTACCTGAAACATTCAACAAAACTGTAGGCACAAGCTTAGTGAGTTTCCCAAATACACAAATCATATAATCACATAATGCCATGCACACACATATACATACAAGTTTGTCGTGGACTCCCTCCATGGTCTTCAATGGAATGTCATGGGCTACCCCCATGGTCTTGTATCCCCATGCTATGGGCTCCTCCCATGGTCTTACCAAGTTCCATTGGTTCCCCCATGGTTTGCACATAAGTCCACATATAATTCCATTAACAAACAATTACATATTCCCATACGAAACATTTCATAATTAGTAATTGGCAGCCTTGGCGCCTTCGACCCATGAATATGGTTAGAAGACTCACCTCAATACTGAACGATAGCTGACTAGGTCCCGACTCCGAATATCAGCTCTACTCGACCCCTAAACAGAAACAACTCCTTAAATACAACTCCAAATGCCCTAAAACCCCTTAAAAATTCAAACTTGGTCAAGGACTAAAGTCAACGGTCCGAGTTGACCCAACTCGCCGAGTTGTCCTTCAACTCGTCGAGTTTCTCCATGAATTGACAGATCGGGAAAACTTGCATCAACTCGCCGAGTTCTCCCAATGAACTCGTCGAGTTGGCCAGGAATCAAACAACTTAATGCCTTAAGTTGTTTCCATCGAATCTAGAAGCTTCAATTCTCAGATCTCCTCCCAAATGATATCTAGAAGGGTAAAGTTTCCAACTTTACCCTTAAAAACCTCCACAATGAACCCAAACCCGAATCCTTGACTTAATAGAGTGAGGCTTAACCCATTAAGCCCTTAAATTCTCAAAACATAGTCCCAAAACATAGATCTGGCATCCCAAGGTTGGAATATCACATAAAGTTTCCAACTTTGCGTCCATGCATACAAGAAAGGAACCCTAGGGCCCAAAATGGCTTAATAAAGTACTTAATGCATTGATGCGACTTAGGACCTAGCAAAGCTTGCAACTTTATGCCAAGAGAGGTCATGAAAGGGTCAGATCTAGCATAATAACCCCTGGAACCCTTGACCTTTTGGATAACCCACCCATACACCCAAAAATAAGCTAAAACATCCAACAAAGAGATCTAGAAGATAACAACAAAAGGTATTGACTTTATACCTCAAAAGAACTGCAATAATTGGAGTTTCTGGATCCAAAGCCTTCCTTCCAAACTAAGCTCCTTCAATCTTCAAACTCCTTCTAAAGAATACCAAAAACCAACTCTCCAAGCACACCACAAGCTCACACACTCAACCTTGGAGGATAATACACGAAATTAGGGGTTTCTGGACAAGGAGGATGGTAAAGAGGCAAGCCAGGAGATTTAAGGTCTTTAAATAGGGTGCAAACCCCTAAAATTAGGGTTTTCTTCACAGCCTCCAACTCGTCGAGTTAGGACACCCCGACTCGCCGAGTTGGACCAAAATTGTCCGCGGCCAACAACCCCCTCGACACGACGAGTTGGAGCTTCCAACTCGTCGAGTTCCCACATAAAATACAATAAATTAGGGAATTTATCTAATACCAGATCCAACTGGTACAACAATCCCTAAATAAATAATTTATTGCTATTACTCTGTTAAAAATAAAGTGTGTTGCTATTATGGATAAAAAATAAGTACATGAACTATACTGGTAGAAAAGTAAAGTATGTTGCTATTATGGAATATGTTTTTTTTGTATGTTTCTATAATGGATAAAAAAATGTTGATATATATTGTTTGTTTGCTAATTATATATGTTTGTTTTTAGGTTAAGGAGTTACGAACCCAACTTGAAAATGCAGAGAGGGAAAGAGTTTTGATGCAACAAAAACATAAAGTAATGGAACAACAATTGGCTCAACTAATGACACAATTTGCTTACACTCCTGAAGATCAATGTTAGTTTTGTTTTCGGAGGTCTATATCAGCTATCATTCAATCCAAATACATCTCACAGTCCAGTTGCTCTCTTAGGCGAACGGTCAACTCCCAACACCTGGCATGATCGCTTTGGACATCCCTCTTCTAATATTCTTAAAGTTATTTGTAGCAAGTTTAAATTACCAATAAATGGCAAACTTTCAGAAACACATTGTTGTCATGTATGCCCCATGGTAAAATCAACTAAACTAGCTTTGTTCCTAGGAATTTTAATGCTTCTCATCCTCTTGACTTGCTTCACCTTAATGTTTGGGGCCCTGCCCCGGTTCTTTCTATCAATGGTCATCATATTTACTTATCAATAATTGATGATTTCTCTCGTTATGTATGGATTTTTCCATTGTTTCATAAATCTAATGTTACTAATGTTATTGCCACCTTTAAAACACAAATTGAAAACCAGATATGTATAAAAATTTTAGTGGTTCATTTTGTTAAGACTATACAAACCGATGGTGGTGGTGAATTCACTAGTAGGCAATTTAAAGCTTCTTTTTCAAAATGGGGAATTAAACATCAACTCACTTGTCCCTATACACCTCAACAAAACGGTGTCGTAGAACGAAAACACAGACACATAGTTTAAATGGGTATGCGCCTTATGACAAAATCACACATTCCATTTAAGTTTTGGGTTGAAGCATTCAACACTGTTGTGTACCTCATCAATAGACTCCCAATGCGTCAATTAGATTATTTCTCTCCTACCAAAAACTTCTCTTGTGTGACCCTGATTATCGCTTTCTTAAAGTCTTTGGATGTTCGTGTTTTCCTTACATTCAGCCGTATAATTCTCACAACATTATGCCAAAATCAAGTCACTTTATTTTTCTTGGCTAATGATAATACTCGCAAAGGCTATAGATGTTTGGATTTAAAAAATGGTCATGTTTATATTTCACGACATGTTGTTTTTGATGAGTTGGATTTTGCTTTGAGAAATAAAAGTGCAGGGTCTTTAACTGGTCAAACACAACAACAAATGAGGACCAACCATATGGCTGAAAATATGCAACACCCGTTTTCAAACTCACCTACCAATTCACGGCCCAACATTGTAGTAGCCCAAAATTATGCAGAAACCCACAATCCAAATAGTGAGCAAACAGCTTCCACACCAAGCCTAATTCCAACATCTGATCCTCTAACACCTACCATGCCAAAAAAATACCAGGTCACCATCATCACCCCCATTCATTTCCGCATGGTCTGATAGCCACCAAATCAAATGACGTGTTTTCTGAACCTCGAACCTTTAAACAAGCATCAAAATTTCCTCATTGGCAACATGCAATGCACGAGAAAATTACTGCCCTGCATAAAAACAAGACCTGGCACATTGTTCCTTCTCAGCAAGGTATGAATGTTGTGGGATGCAGATGGATTTTTAAATTCAAAAGAAAAGTTGATGGTTCCCTTGAACGACACAAGGCTCGATTGGTAGCACAAGGTTTCACCCAACAGGAAGGACTTGATTATGCATAAACAATCAGCCCGGTGGTTAAGCCATCAACACTTCATACCGTTCTTTCCTTAGATCATGCTCAACGTTTGGATATCAAACAATTAGATGTCAAAAATACTTTTCTCAATTGGCATTCATCATGAAGATGTTTATATGAAGCAACCCCTGGGTTTCATCTCCAAATCCTTCCCAGATCATGTGTGCAAACTAGACCTTACCCTTTATGGTCTCAAACAAAGCCCCCGATCATGGTTTCAACGACAACGTGATTTTCTCTTATGCCAAGGGTTCTTTAACAGCCAATCTGATTCATCTTTAGGGTTAATGACCTAGAAGGGTAATAAGGTTTTAACTTTATTCACATTAGGCCCTTAAGGTTTTTTTTGTACATATTACACCAACATGGTTGTTATAACGGTTTAAAAAAGGTAATAAGATTTTAATTTTGTCCATATTAGGTCCCTAAGGTCTTTTTTTGTACATATTACACTAAAATGGTTGTTATAACCGTTTAAAGAGGGTTAATAAGGTTTTAATTTTGTCCACATTAGGTCCTTATTTTTAATTTTTTTATTATTTCATCTAACTCTTTTACAATTTATATTAGTATCTAGTTAGATGGCTTCATCATTTCATCTTTCATTTTAGTCGCCCATTCACCACAACCACGATTTCAATTGAAAGGTTACATAACAATTTTTTGTCATTTTTACAAAAAAAAAAAACTAATAATAATCAAAGTCTTAATGATTAAGGTTGTGTTTGTCGTGCCACAGCTAGTTGATAAGCTAGTTTATCGGGGATACCCCATTACTTTTCGGGAATACTCTTTTACTTTGACTATGGCTTCGCTACTGGCTTATAAGCTATCTGAAATTTATATAATGACTTAAAAGGGCATTTAAAAAATATATTTTCTTAATTAATTAAGGAGTATATTTGGAAATTAAAAAAAAACTTTTAAAAAACTAGTCTAAGTAGCTTTTTAAAACGTTAGCTTATAAGCTATTTTTTGGCTTGCCAAACATGACAACTTAAAAAAGATCAAAAAATAAACTAGCTTATAAGCTAGTTGTGGCGTGCCAAACATATCCTTAATCATTAAGACTTTGATTATTATTAGTTTTTTTTTTGTAAAATGACAAAAAAGTGTTATGTAACCTTTCAATTGAATTGAAACCGTGGTTGTGGTGAATGGACGACTAAAATGAGAAGATGAAATGATGAAGCTATCTAACTACATACTATTATAAAAGAGTTAGATGAAATGATAAAACTATTAAAAATAGGGACCTAATGTGGATAAAATTAAAACTTTATTGCCCTCTTTAAACTGTTATAACAACCATGTTGGTGTAATATGTACAAAAAAGACCTTAGGGACCTAATGTGGACAAAATTAAAACCTTATTACCTTTTTTAAACGGTTATAACAACCATATTGGTGTAATATGTACAAAAAAACTTCAGGACCTAATGTGGACAAACTTAAAACCTTATTACCCTCCTAGGTTATTAACCCTCATATTTATTCATCAAACACACGAATGAGGCTACTACCATTCTTCTAATCTATGTCAATGTCATAATTATCATTGGATCCTCTCCTTCCGCTCTTTCCTCTATCATTGATGTGATATGCGACACTTTTGACAGTCGTCGTCTTGGTGATTTACATTATTTCATTGGCATTGAGGCTACTCGAAATTCTCAAACTTTGCAGCTAGGACAGACTAGATATGCTTTGGATCTCTTGGAAAGATTCAACATTACTGGATGTAAGCCCACCGCTACTCATAGTGCTCCTAATTCTCGATTGTCGTTACATGAGGGTGAACTTCTTTCAGATGTTACTGAGTATTACAACATGGTTGGTGGCCTAAAATATCTCACACTTACCAGACCGGACATTACATTTTTAGTCAATCAAGTATGTCAATTCATGCACCAAACTCGCACCACTCATCTATAGGTTGCTCAACGTATCCTAAGGTTCATTCAAGACACACTAGAATAGGGTTTTTCATTATACTTGTCAACATCTTTCAACATTCGAGCTTACTCTGACTCGGATTGGGTAGGAGACCCGAATGATCATCGATCTACAACAGGTACTTGTATCTATGTTGGACCAAATCTTGTATCTTTGACTGTCAAGAAAAAAACGTATGTGTCACGATCAAGCAGTGAAGCTGAATATCGAGCCCTTGCTACTTCTACTGCGGAACTTAGATGGTTCTCCTACTTGTTTCGTGAGTTGTATATCTTTCTTCACCCCTTCTCTCTTTTGTGACAATTTATCGGCTTTACATATGGCTCGCAATCTAGTATTTCATGCTCGTACTCGTCACCAGTGGCGGCCCTAGGGGTGTGCGATTGGTGCGATCACACGGGGCCTCCAATTTTAAGGGGCCTCTGAATTTAGGGACAATATATAGTAATGGTGTTGGTATTTCATAAAATACATTTTTATGTGTTATTATTAAAGAAAATTAGCAGTTAGGTATATACCTAATGTGACATTTGATTGCAATCTTGAAGTAATTTAATTGTGAAAAAAATAACAAAAATCAAAAAATCAAAAACTTATTATAAATTCTATAACTTATCAATAATTTAAGGAAAATATCTATATATAAAAACTACATATATGTTTCTAATATAGGTTCAAGCAAACGTTATAGTTTTTATAAAACTCACCAAAAGATCAAACTCTAACAAACCTAATAACGATGTCAGTAGAGTTGTTGGTAGTCGACTTGTCCTCCTTTAAGTCCTCTAACTGAGTCCCTAACTACACGTTAGTATCTCTTATCTCTTTAAATTTCTCAAATCCCAACCGTGCTTAACTTTTTTCTCTCCCAGGCTGAATGCTCCTTTTTATTTGAATGATTTATTTATGAACTCAAAATGAAGTAGAGAAAGTAAAAAAAAAAAAAAACAATGTTCTTGGTTTGTCTTTTTGTATACTATAATGTCTTGTGAATTGTGTTTATCACTTTATCACTATGTTTTATAATTTTAGATTTTTAATATTTTGGTATACATGGTCATATAGTATATCGTCTTGTGCATTGTGTTTATCACTCTATCACTATGCTTTGTAGCTTTAACTTTTCAATGTTTGGTATAAAAGGGTAGTGCATTGACATATTTTAGGGTGGGGGTGAGGGAGGGTGACAATGGGCTTCCCATTTTTTGGCTTCTAATATTAATATAATATAATATAATACTTAGAAAGATTAGAAAACAAGAATTTTGTTTATTGATCTAACTGTTTTAAACATTAACTTTTTGATAAATATTACAAATATATATATTGTTAAGTTATTAACATTGATTTTTTTTGTTAAAAAAAAGATGTCTCTAATTAGAAATTTTGAACGGAGTTGTTCTAAACATAATAGAAAACAAAAAGAGTAATAAATTTATTCGTAGTAAAAAATGATCAATCAATCATTCTATCGTCAAACAAGTGTTGAAATACCATTGTAATGAATAATCGGTTGTGGAAGAACATAGAGAAAACGAAATTGCATTGCGTATGCCAAAAAACATGGATGAAATTCAAGAAGTTATGGAAAAACCTAAATAAGAAGTTCATGATGTTTTAGAAAAACCTAGAAAAGAAGAAGTTGTACAGTAAGTGCCAGAAGATGTGTAGATGACGACATAGTTACCTTGAATGGTAATGATGATAACAAAGAATATATTCAATGAATATATATGATCCTAGAAACAAGAACATTTAATGAGTGAATACATGATGCTCTGGTAATGAATTTACGATATGTTTGTTAGCAACTTTGAGTTTTGAATTTAGTGGTAGCAAATTTTCTTAATAGTATTTTACAACAAAAAATTTATGGGTCCTCATTTTGATTTTCGCACAAGGCCTCCGACATGTGAGGGTCGGGCCTGCTTGTCACATTAAGATAGACTATAATTTCATACAAGAATGGTCTCTCGTGATGTTTAAAGCTACACTATATCTCCACCGATGATCAGTTAGTAGATTTGTTCACAAAGGGCCTTTCTAAAGTCAGGTTTAACGCCTTATCTGTCAAGTTGCATCTTCCTTACGGACGTCTTACTTGAGGGGGTGTAAGCGTAAATATAGTAACAAAATAACCAGTTTTATATATTTTCGTCATGGTTGTTAGGCTTGGTAATCAAGCATTTATGTCCTGTAATTAGGGCCGTAAACAAACTGAACGGTTCGGCGAACCGTTCATTAACTATTCGGCGGGAAGTTCGTTTAGTTTCGTTTATTTAATAAATGAACGAACATGAACACAAATTCTCGTTCGTTTAGTTAAACGAACGAACATGAACAATGGTCTCGTTCGTTCATTTACATTCGTGAATGTACGTTTATGTTGTTCGTTTACGTTCGTTTATGTCCGTTCGTTTAAGTTTTTTATTACATTACTATATTATAGTTCGTTTATGTTCTTATATGTTCAATTGTGTTTGTTTATCTTTGTTCGTTTATATTCGTTCGCTTATGTTCGTTTAGCATGTTCATGAACATAAACGAACGAACATGAACAAATCAATTTGTTAAACGAACGAACATGAACAAGAAAACTACGTTCGTTTATCCGTTCGTATTCGTTCGATTGTTCGGCTAAATTAAACGAATGAACATGAACAAGCCTTTGTTCGTGTTCGTTCGGTTCGTTTACAGCCCAGCCTGTAATGCATAATCTTTGCTTGTAATTAGTTTATTGATTAGTTGGGGGTTTTTTCTTGACCGTTATCTTTCTTCTTCTCTACACGCTTTCTATACTCTTTTTTTTTCACCCCTGTATAGTCGTCTTTCACATTTCAGTCAATGTGGAAAAAGGAGCTTTCTTAACCTTAATTTGAATCGCTATAATCTCACACATAATAGGAATTGCATAAATCCAACAAAGCTTACCAAGATATATATATATATATATATATATATATATATATATATATATATATATATATATATATATATATATATATATATATATATATATATATAAGTCTCACCATTTTCGAGAGCATATGTCTATCAACCCATTCTTATGTTAGTGTCTAGTACCATATTCTTCTTCTTTATGTCGGGTTCTGCTGCAGTAGATACGATATCTGCATATCAACCAATCAAAGATGGCAACTCCATTGTTTGTTGACACGGGTTGCACCAAATACATAATTTACAAACCCATCCTTCTTAAAAATAAGAAGGGAATCTCAAATGAGGCTCCTATCGTTATACCAACTGGGGATGCAATCCCTGTTGAGGGAAAGGGAGATTTTTTGCTGCCAGGGGAAGCAAAATTAAAAAGGGTACTTTATATTCCTAATTTTAAGCATAAACTTCTTTCTGTTAGTAAAATATGCAAGGATTTCCAATGTGCTGTAACCTTTTCCCTACTTTTTTTTTGTCATGTAGGGGCTTCGAACGAGGAGCTTGATTGGATCGGATAAGTGCCAAGGGGGGTTGTATCTCATGGACATGTTCAAGAAGGGAAGACGAGCCATGATGACCACAACGAATACATGGCATAAAAGATTAGGACATGCTTCAAGGGATAAACTCTCCAATATCAATCTCTTTAAAAATAATTCTAGTAAACTTAGCAATGTCTTTTGTGATTCGTGCTAAGGCCAAACATGTTTGTAATCCTTTTCCAAACAATTTTATTGAAACCAATGGTTGTTTTGAACTCATTCATTGTGACATTTGGGAAGGTTATCGGGTTCCTTTATACACACGTGCAAATTTTTTTCTCACCATTGTTGATAATTATAGTAGATCGGTATGGGTCATCCTAATAAAACACAAATGCGATGCTAGTCAATGTTTAGTGAATTTTCATAAGCTTGTTGAGGTTCAATTTGGGAAACAAATCAAGAGGGTTAGATGTGACAAAGATGGGGAGTTTACATCCAACTCCATGATTGCTTTTTATGATAAAAATGGAATCTTGTTGGAGACTACCTGCCCTCACACCCCACAACAAAATACAGTAGTAGAAAGGAAACACATACACTTGCTCGAGACAGCACGCGCCTTACACTTGAGGCAAATATTCCAAAAAGGTTTTGGGGAGAATTTATCTTAACCGCTGCGTATATAATAAATCGTCTTCCATCAAAGGTGATTAAAAACAAGACTCCTTACGAACTTGTTTGGAATGAAGAACCCATATATGAGCATTTGAGAGTTTTTGGGTGCTTAGCTTATTTCAAAAATACCAACACTAAGGGGGATAAGTTTGAAGAAAAAGGGAAACCCAAGGTTTTTTTTGGGTTACTCGCAAGGAACAAAGGGATACAAAATTTACGGCATTAAAAGTAAGAAAATCATTGTGAGTCGGGACGTGTTATCTCTTGAAGAAAAATTTCCTTTCAAGAACATCGCCGGAAGCCCTGATTGCAACAAAGATGAGCCAACCAAAGTTCATGATGATTTTGAGTTCACCAACTCCAATTTGGACAGCGGTGAACAAAAAAATTGTTTTGATGAACCGCCACAAGATTCTCCTAGCACCACATCAGAAGATATAAGGACTGAAAAAGAAAACATTGCTCAACATGAAAATAATTCTTTTGCAAATGACAGTCCTATTTTGGGTCAAGAAATCGAAGAGGACCATGACATTCCTCATGAAGAACCGGAACCAAGAAGCAAAAGGGTTAGAACACAACCGGTTCACCTTAATGAATACGTCGTGAATCTCCCCCTTCGGTCACAAATTCCCAACCCGGATCCAGTCAAGCAAACTCGACGGTACACCCTATATCTCATTTTGTTTCCTATGATAAACTCTCATTCTCACAAAGCTTTTCTAACAACAATAAGTTCTAATCATGAACCAAGTTGTTTTGAACAAGCTACACAGGATGAGAAATGGCAGAATGCCATGCAGCGAGAAATAAAGGCTCTTGAAAAGAACAGAATGTGGACTTTGGAAGAATTGCCAAAGGAAAGTGAACTATAGAGTCAAAATGGGTTTATAAGACAAATTTCAAATCTAATGGAAAGCTTGAGAGATACAAATCCAGACTCGTCGCTAAAGGATTCACACAAATGGAAGGAGTGGACTATCATGAAACTTTTGCTCCAGTTGCCAAGCATGTCATTGTTCAAACTCTATTAGCTGTTGCAACCAAGAAAGATTGGATCATCCATCAACTAGACGTCAACAATGCATTCTTACATGGAGACCTAGATGAATATGTCTACATGAAGATTCCTAAAGGGTTTGCAAAAGAAGGAGAGACTAGGGTATGTTATCTTCGGAAATCTCTTTACGGGCTTAAGCAAGCATCAAGGAACTGGTACAGAAAGTTAACAAGTTTTCTTCTCTCCTTGAACTTTGAACAGTCAAAGGCCGATCATCCCTTTTTCACATATCAAAAGGTAGGTGTCTATATTGCTATCCTCATTCATGTGGATGAGGTCATCATTATTGGGGATAATTCTGAAAAGATTCAACAAATAAAACAACTTGACAATGAATTTAGTATAAAAAATCTTGCCCCCCTGAAATATTTTCTTGGCATTGAAGTAGCCAAAACAAGGAATGGTTTAGTTTTGAGTCAACGGAAATACATTTTGGATATCTTAAAGGATAGTGGGATGTTGGGTTGTCGGTCAAGTGCATTTCCCTTCGAGCAAGGAACCAAACTAGACAAAGGAGAAGAAGAAGCTCGAGTTGATGCTACCCAATACCGAAGACTTGTGGGAAGATTGTTGTATTTACAAGCTACCCGACCTGATGTCACATATGCAGTAAATGTCCTAAGTCAATTTGTATCGGACACTCAACAATACCATTTGGAAGCTGCAAATCGAGTCTTAAGATACTTAAAAGGAACACCCGACCAATGGATTCTTCTTCCCCACGAAGGACCTTCAACTTTGACTGCCTACTGTGACTCAGAATGGCTTAGGTGCCCTTTCACAAGACGATCTGAGGCAGAATATAAAGCGATGGCTTCCACTGTTAGTGAAATTCTTTGGGTGAGATGGTTACTCAAAGATATGCAAGTTCAACTTACAACACCAACGTCTTTGTTTTGTGATAATCAAGCGGCTCGTCACATAGCCAACAATCCCGTTTACCATGAACGGACAAAACATGTCAAAATTGACTGTTTTTTGTTCGTGAACTTGTGGAGACCAAAGGCATAGAGCCTCAACCAATTGAAAGTAAACTCCAACTTGCAGACCTCCTGACCAAGGGTCTCGGCACGCAACAACTTCGTTCCTTACTAAACAAGATGGGCATTTGCGACCTTCATGTTCCATCTTGAGGGGGAGTATAGGATTTGCTCTATTTTCGTCCATATATTCTCTCCTTACTTCTTGGTCTATCAATTCTCTCTTTCCTTGTTTAGATGATTGTTAGGCTTATTTATTTCCTCTCAGGTTGTAATCGTTGTAAGAAGAAATCAATCAAAAGACCAAAGTCATTCTTGAGTTTTGTTAACCATCAATTTATAGAATGTTAGCCCAAATCTTGTATCTTGGACTGCCAAGAAAAAAACGACTGTCTCACGATCAAGCAGTGAAGCTGAATATCGTGCCCTTGCTAGTACTACTGTGGAACTTAGATGGTTCTCTTACTTGTTTCGTAAGTTGGATATCTTTCTTCATCCTCTCTAACTTTTGTGATAACTTATCGACTTTATATATGGCTTGCAATCCAGTATTTCATGCTCGTACTCGTCACCAGTGGCAGCCCTCGGGTTGTGTGATTGGTGCGGTCGCATGGGGCCTCCGATTTTAAAGGGCCTCCGAAATTTAGGGACAATATATAGTAATGGTGTTGGTATTTTCATAAAATACATTTTTATGTGTTATTATTAAAGAAAACTAGCAGTTAGCTATATACCTAATGTAACATTTGGTTGCAATCTTGATGTAATTTAATTGTGAAAAAAATAACAAAAAATCAAAAAATCAAAAACTTATCATGAATTCTATAACTTATCAATAATTTAAGGAAAATATCTGTATATATAAAAACTACATATATGTTTCTAATATAAGTTCAAGCAAACGTTATAGTTTTTATAAAACTCACCAAAAGATCAAACCCTAACAAACCTAGTAATGATGACAGTAGATCTCGGTATTGTTCGTCTCTATCGTCGGAAAATCCCATTTTTCTGTCTTGAATCTTGATATTTTGCTGAGTTGTTGGTATTCGACTTGTCCTCCTTTAAGTCCTCTAACTGAGTCCCTAAGTATAGGTTAGTATCTCTTATCTCTTTAAATTTCCCAAAACCCAACTGTGCTTAACTTCCTTCTCTCCTAGGCTAAATGATCCTTTTTATTTGAATGATTTATTTATGAACTCATAATGAAGTAGAGAAAGTAAAAAAAAAAACAATGTTCTTGGTTTGTCTTTTTGTATACTATAATGTCTTGTGAATTGTGTTTATCGCTTTATCATTATGTTTTATAATTTTAGCTTTTTAATGTTTTGGTATACTGGGGTCATATAGTATATTGTCTTGTGAATTATGTTTATCACTCTATCACTATGCTTTATAGCTTTAACTGTTCAATGTTTGGTATAGGTAGCGCATTGACATATTTAGGGCGGGGGTGAGGGAGGGTGACAATGGGCTTCCTATTTTTAGGCTTGTAATATTAATATAATATAATCTAATACTTAGAAAGATTAGAAAACAAGAATTTTGTTTATTGATCTAACTGTTTTACATTAACTTTTTTATAAATATTACAAATATATATTGTTAAGTTATTAACATTGATTTTTTTTTTGTTAAAAAAAGATGTCTCTAACTAGAAAATCTGAACCCAGTTTTTCTAAACGTAATAGAAAACAAGAAGAATAACAATTTATTCGTAGTAAAAGAGGATCTATCAATCATTATATCGTCAAATAAGTGCTGAAATACCATCGTAATGAATAATCAGTTGTGGAAGAACATAAGAAGAAGAAATTGAATTGCGTGTGCCAAAAAACATGGATGAAATTCAAGAAGTTGTGGAAAAACCTAAAAAAGAAGTTCATGATGTTGTGGATGAACCTAGAAAAGAAGAAGTTGTACTTTAAGTGCCAGAAGATATGTATTGTGTAGATAAAGACATAGTCACCTTGAATGGTAATGATGATAACAAAGAATATATTCACTGAATATCTATGATCCCAGGAACATCTAATGAGTGAAGACTGTGAGGAGATGATGTTGTGGTAATGAATTTATGAGATTCTTGTTAGCAACTTGGAGTTTTGAATTTAGTGGTAACAAATTTCATTAATAATATTTTACAAGAAAATTTTTATGGGGCCTCACTTTGATTTTCGTACAAGGACTCCGACATGTCACGGCCGGGCCTGCTAGTCACGATGAGATAGACTATCATTTCATACGAGAACCGGTCACTCGTGGATTTTTAAAGCTACACCGATGATCGGTTAGCAGAGTTGTTCATAAATGGTCTTTTCTAAAGTCAGGTTTAATGCCTTATTTGTCAAATTGCGCCTTCCTTTAGGACGTCTTACTTGAGGGGGGTGTAAGCGTAAATATAATAACAAAATAACGTGTTTTATATATTTTCATCATGGTTGGCTTGGTAATAAACATTTATGTCCTGTAATGCATAATCTTTGCCTTATAATCCAGTGTATTTCCTATTTTACCCTTGTAATTATTCTGTATATATTCTACAGTTTATTGATTGAGACCACCCAAGTTGGGGGGTTTTTTCTTCGCTGTTACCTTCCTTCTTCTCCACACGCTTTCTATATTCTTTTTTTCTCCCCTGTATAGTCGTCTTCCAGTCAATGTGGAAAAAGGAACTTTCTTAACCGTAATTTGAATCGCTATAATCTCACACATAATAGGAATTGCATAAATCCAACAAAGCTTACCAACCATTTTCGAGAACATATGTCCATGGAGTATCGACCCATATTTATGTTAGTGTCTAGTACCATATTCTTCTTCTTTATGTCGGGTTCTGCTGCAGTAGATACAATATCTGCATATCAACCAATCAAAGATGGCAACTCCATTGTTTCAGAGGGAGAGACGTTTGAACTGGGATTTTTTAGCCCCGGCGAGTCCAAGAATCGGTACCTGGGAATATGGTACATGAAGATATCACCATTAACCGTTGTGTGGGTTGCTAACAGGGAGAGACCAGTTATCGACACATCAGGCATGTTTGAACTCACTACAGAAGGAACCCTTCAGATTCTTAGTGGTGGTAATCCTATAATCTGGTCATCAGATTTGATAGTATCTATGAATAATATAAATCCAGTGGCACAACTTCTCGACAATGGAAATCTTGTGGTGTGGGAAAATAGCAGAAAAGAAAATCTAATCTGGCAAAGTTTTGACTTTCCTGGTAACACGTTGCTACCAGGGATGAAAATTGGGAAGGATTTGACAACAGGAAGAGAGAGCTACTTATCATCATGGAAAAGCCCTGATGATCCCTCTATTGGTCTGTATAAACTCTGGTTAGACCCGAATGGATATCCACAGTTATTTATGGAAAAAGGTCTAGTGAAACACGCCAGGGTTGGACCATGAAATGGTCTTTGGTTTCGTGGGCGTCCTTTTGAAAACACGGGTCCAATTTTCTTTATAGAGTTTACTGTTAACGACAAGGAGATGTATTATAGATTTACACTCAAGACTTCTGTTCTTTTTAGAATGATTATTATGCATGATGGCATTATAATGCAGTCGAATTGGGTTGAGCGAACACAAGAATGGGCCGTGTATGGAAATATAGTTGTTGATACATGTAGTCTTTATGGACGTTGTGGTCTTTATGGACGTTGTCTTACTAATTATTGTATTTATTAGAAAAAGGTAAATCCGGTTTTAACAAGAAGGCAGTTGTCATTATAGCGCTTTCCGTTTCTTCAGCAGCAATGCTTGTGTCTGCAGTAGCATATGCTTGTAGAAAGAAAATGAAAAGGCCTCACAAGAAAGGACGAGGTAAACATAAACAAGTCATTTTTTATGCTTCAAGAAATGAAACATTAACAAACATTATGACTAAGTACAAGTTTGTATGAGTATGATTTTTGGCAGATGCATGCAATAATGACAAGTTGAAAGTGAACTTGTGTAGGGAACAGGGGGCAGACATTTGATAAGGATAAAGTTCAGATGGAAAACTTTGATGAATTACCTTTTTTCAGCCTGTATAGAATAGCAAAGGCTACTAATAACTTTAGCATTAACAATAAGATTGGAGAAGGTGGTTTTGGTCCAGTTTACAAGGTAACATATTGATGTTTTCTGAATAAAAGGTAATACTTGAGGAATTTTTTAATCACAAGCTCCAATATATAAATATAACTTTTAATTAGGGTGTGTTGGAAGACGGAAAAGTAGTAGCTGTAAAGCGGCTCTCAAAAACATCCCAACAAGGATACGAAGAGTTCCGGAATGAAGTCATTTGTATCGCCAAACTTCAGCATCGGAATCTTGTGAAGCTCCTTGGATATTGCATTCATGGTAATGAAAAGATTCTAATTTATGAATACATGCATAACAAAAGCTTGGACTCATTTCTATTTGGTTTGATCCTCTCTAATTTCTTACATTTACACATTTGTAGTCGACTTGCATTGACTAAGTAGTTCATATTGAGCAGATGAAACTAGAAGTTCAATGCTTGATTGGCCTCAACGCTTTAACATTATCCATGGTATGGCACGAGGTATTCTTTATTTACATCAAGATTCCCGCCTCCAAATCATCCATAGAGATCTCAAGGCAGGTAATATATTGTTGGACAACCAAATGAATCCAAAAATATCTGATTTTGGGCTTGCAAGAAAGTTTGTAGGAGAGGATGCCACAGCTAAGACAAAGAAGGTGGTTGGAACACAGTAAGAATCTATAAAACATTTTAGCATTTCCTTCCAATGAAAATGGGAAGTTTTCAAATAAAGTAGACACAAAATCCTAGCAATAATGTGTTTATGAACTGAACTTGGGTGCAGTGGATACATTTCTCCAGAGTATGCAATACACGGCCGTTTCTCAATAAAGTCAGATGTATTTAGTTTTGGTGTTCTTGTGCTAGAGATAGTAAGTGGGAAGAAAAACAGAGAATTCTCTCACGAGGCTCGTAGTGACAACCTTCTTGGACATGTAAGTTAATCAGGTAGAATAAAAACGATAGATGTAAAACTAAGATCACCCTTTGGGCTTTGACATACTTATATGATCTATGATGGGTTTGGATCAGGCATGGAGACTCTATAAGGAAGGCAAGTCCATTGAACTCATGAGTGTGTCTTTACGTAACTCATGTGTGAAATACAACGATCAATACATATTGGATTATTGTGTGTGCAACATCATGCAGAAGATAGGCCGACTATGTTATCAGTGGTTCTTATGTTGATTAGTGATGGTGTATTGTCTCCACCTAAACAACCAGCCTTTTTCACCGAAGAAAGTAACAGTTTACTTAACTCTGTTTCATCGTTGGATGATGAATACATGATAACACTATTGTTTCCTAGATAGATGGCCGGATGTACAAAAGAGGAGGGTCGTATGTGTGTTAAGAGTATGCTTTGGTAATTATGTATTATTTGGGGTTACTTTTGTACATACCCATAACTAATGGTGGTTTCCGTATTTTCCCCTGGTTATCTTTGTATCCATATATTATTTTGAAACATGTTATTGTGCACTTCATTATTATCTAATACAATTAATAGACTACTTCATCATCTTTTGCCATCTCAACATAGGTTCATCATAAATTTGTTTTCTCAAGTGATCCCAACAATACAAATAAAAGTCATTTTGATGACATGGTTCGAATCCCACATGCTTCAATCTTGGGGTGACATGCTGATTAAAAAAACAAATGTCATTTTGTTGATTAGGGATTATGTAATTCTGTATCGAGAGCATTATACACTGCCTCTAGTGATACACCTTCAACTATCAGAACCTTGTCCCTTGATTTCGACCCAGCACCCAATGAAACTTGCCTCTTTTTTACCCCTATAACCTATATCATATATAAATGGCAACAAATATAACTTGAGTCTATATATACTAAATAGTGAGAAATAAATAACCCTGAGGGATTTTGAAAGTGATATGCTATAAATATAATAAACATATATTTGAAAGTATGTTGCTATTTCTTAACTCAAAAGTTGTGGAAAAAGGATTACCGAGCTTATAAAATCAAGGAGTGCAGCATTGGCTTCACCATCCTTTGCAGGTGCATCAATTTGTACTCCTAAACCATCATCATCAAAATCTATATATATATATATATATATATTTCCAATACATGCAACAAAGATTAGTAGACTAAAGAGATAAAAAGAATTGTTTGCAAGAAATAGCAATGTACTTTCATTTATTTCTTTATTATAGCCTCCTAGTTTTATTTTACTTTTTTTTTCTATTACACGATTGTGATATCACTTTTTTCTTATCCTTTGAAAATCTACTCATTTATAGCATTGTAGTTTCAGCCTTTTGATAATTAGGACATTATAATTTAAACAAATCATTCCAATTATAGCAATGAAAGTTGTTTTGTAACTGAATGACATTGCTATAATTGAGTAGGTTTTGCAAAGTAGAATGTTGTAATAAGAAGAAATGGGAAGTAGGATGCTATGCTATTATTTCTTGTATTCAACCTTAAGTAGAAAAAGACCTGTAATGGTTGCAACTTTTGAACCAGGTTTGGCATGTATGGTGACAGCTACAGATGAAGGGGGGATAAATCGCATGCATCCAGGGAATTTGGTTGTAGAAGGTGATGGAGGTGTTGACTCTGTTGACTTGGCTTTAGCTTTACCTTTTTTTGTTGGGGGCATTTTGGTAAAAACGTTGCAGAAATGTCTTAACTACAGATAAATATCAAAAGAAAATGAAAAGAAGCCCACTCTATCAATGTTTTTCTCCTGAAAAATATTTAATTCAGAATTTGATATGAACACAAATGTTGTGGTCCTAAAATGGTCAACTACTTTCAAAAAATTAGAGAAATAACAAAAATAAACAATTACCTAAAAGATACTAAAATTGCAAAGGGATTTTCAATTTTGTCATTGACATGAATAACATCAAATCAATAGATATCATCTATGACACACAAAAATCAAACTAATAATAACATCAATGAATGCCTTTGACTAGCAATAAGATACCTATAATGCCCCTTATATGAGGGATTGTTGTATTTTAAATGCAACTACTTTTATCAAATAAAACCATTCAAAGAATACTAAACCCAATTGTTATTATAATGGATAAAGGGGGGCATGGAGATGGACAACTATCTTCCTTTCCTAAAATTTGAGGGTTGTATACAGCAATAAGCAATTCATACAAAGCAATTTCCTTGGCTAATATAATACCTGTAAGTTATGTCAAAATCTATACTTATTAACAACTTACTGATCTATACACACCATGGTATAATGCTAAATAGAACAGGAAGATCAAGCCAAGCTACTGTAATATCTAAAATTTCAAAATGACTGATCTTAAAGACTTCATGATTCGACTGAAAACCCTATGATGATGTTATTCACAGCTCCACGAAAATGCTAATTGACTAATTATGCGAATAAAAATAGATTGGAAGCAGAGTAAAACCTAAATTTTGTTCAACTTCACGAATCCCCTCTACAAACTGGTTCTACTAAACAGAAACCACAGCAGAGATATTCAACTATCAACTTTATCGGAATCAATGGAACATCGTAATTAAACATGCAACACTTACCAGTTCACAATACAGAAATTGAAACAGAGAGACGATCATGAAAATCCGTAAATCAGTGGATTCAAACACGAACAAACAAGTTGAGGAAGTTTCAACTGCTAATCTATAGTGAAAATCCGCAAAAAGGGAAATCAAATGCTCATGGTCACTATCGATCAGGGCTTGAAGGCTTCAACAGAATAAATTTTTTGACAACCTAATTTATCATAGAAATCATGATCGCCTGGAGACGAAGGAAACCAATATGCGAACGAATCTTGGTAGGGAATGGATTGGTTTATTTTCCCGACTATTCCTTTCATTTTGTTTAAGGAAAATCTACATATTTGGTCCTTTTTCCAAAACTAACTATTTTTTCACTCGATTGTTTCTATTTATTTCAAGGGAAATTACAAATCTAGCCATAATTGCTAACTACTTATTAAATAATAGCAAAAAAAAAAACTTATTAGCCAAAAATAGCTCACAAAAGAATAGTCAACCTATAGTTGACTACGGTCAACAGCAGTTGACTACTCTTTTGTGGTAATTCGTCTACTGTTTCGCCAATTCGTCTACTGTTTCGTGTTTTGTATAATTTTTTTTTCATTTCTAAGATACAAAATAATTGTTAAAATAATTATACATCTTATAAACACTCTTTTTAATACTCTATATCACAAAAAATAATAATAATAATAATAAAACCGTAGCTTTTTTGACAAAACAGTAGATTAAACCCCAAAACAGTAGACTTTAAAAATAAAAATAAAAATAAACGTATTTTTTCCCAAAACCGTAGCTAAAACGAGAGGAAACCGTAGGTTTTAAAAAACCTACGATTTTGTATCTTAGAAATGAAAAAAAAAAATTATACAAAACACGAAACAGTAAACGAATTGACGAAACAGTAGACGAATATATAAACCTACTGTTTCGTGGGCTATATTTGGACATTTACTAATTTTTGGCTAAAAATTGCTAATCACTTCCTTAATTTGGCTAGATTAGTAATTGCCCCTTTATTTTATTGGGATAATGACTTGAAAGGATAACGTATGTTAGTTTTTGTTCACATTTGATCATTAAATTATTTTTCCTCTATTAACCTTTCTATTTATGTTTTTTGTTCACATTTGGTCCTTAAATTATTTTTCATGTATTAACCCTTCTATTTATTGAAACGTGTACATGATACTAATATGATCGGTTATAGACGGTTTCACATGTTTGTATTTTAATACGTAGAAAAGAATCATTACGTGGAAATGACGTGGATTGCCCCTCATTAAAATAGACTTCAAAATCACATTTGGTCCGTAAACTCGATTAGGGTGTTTAAGTTTGGGTCAATAGTAACTTATAAATGGATAGGCAAACATTTTATGAGTGAAATATAGAGAAGCCAAAATGAGTTTAATGAAGATGAAAGCTAACGTGTCCACAAACTTCAACATAAATGTGAGTTTGGGACAATGTAGAAATGCAAAGAAATATGCATTACAAGAGATTGAAGGAAGTCTTATTGAGCATTATGGGAGACTGTGGCCTATGATCAGGAAATTTTGAGGACAAATCTTGGGTCTACTGTGAGGTTGGATGTGGACCTCATGCTAGAATCCACAACTTTGTTTTCCAAGTATTATGTGTGTTTTAAAGCTATAAGGAATGGTTAGATAGAAGGGTGCAGGCCTATAATTGGGCTTGATGGTTGCTTTTTAAAGGGTATAGTTAGAGGATAAGATCTATTAGCTATTAGGAGGGATGCAAATAGTGACATCCCCATTTTTACGGCCATTTTAAAATTGTTTATTTACGCTTATTTAAAACAACATTTATTTATAAATGCGGAATTTGGTCCTGTAAAAGTATTTCCGAAGAAATGTTTTTCATTGATTTATAAAAGCTTGGGATGTCATTGTTGGATTAGGTGTCTTGCCCATAACTATAATAGGTATGTACTTCACCCGATATAACATGGTCCTTTTGGGTTGCATTCACCAGAACAATTTGATAGGATAGATATTTGAGAAAGAGGTTATTCATGATTTATTAATATATTATAAGTATAATATATTAATTGAGAAATCATATTATTTAATTAGTATTGATCAAGAATTAATTTGAAATTAATTTAGTGATCAAAAGAGACTAATTAAATTAATGGGGACTGATTATGTAAATCAGTGATACATTAAGTTTGAGCTAATGATCCATGATTGATTTGTGATGGACTAAGATTATGTGAAAGTCCATGAAGTGTTAGTCCAAATGAGTTATTGGATCATAAGCCTAAGTGTATGGATTAGGGTTTACAAGTGACCCTTGAAATTCTACACTATAAATGTAGCCCCTAAGCCCTAAAATCGACACATGTGTATTCCAAGAAGAAGCCATAGCCGATTTGGTGCCTCCAAGCTTTCTCTCATTGTCCTTCAATTGTTGGTGGTGTTTGTAACTTATTAGATGCATCACATTTGAGGTGCTAAGCTCTTGAAAGGCCAAGTTCAACAAGCTACAACAAGAGGTATTACTCTAACTAGTTTTTATGGTTCAAATATTAAGTTGTATGCTAGATAGGCTTCATGCTTTGGAAAAATGAAAAAATTGCATGTACAACTAGAGAAAACTTAGATCCAAAGCATTAGGGTTGTATGTGCACCATAGGGATGTTATAGTGCTCAAAACTCATCAGTCATAACTGATACAAAACATAAGCATAAACAGACCTTACAATATCTTAGACTAACAGTCTACATCTCCTTGAATATCTCATCATGCATGTACCTTTGTACCACTACCTGTGATACAAAGAAACTGAGTGGGTCAGGTTGGGAAACCTGGTGAGTACATAGGGTTTTCAACCCACAATAATATAGTTAATATGTTTAATTATCAAACAATTAACCCGATTACGCATCCATGTTTTCTTCTTTATTCTTCCCTAAGGTTTTATCTTAAGGGTTATCTTAGTCATCATTGCTGACAGTATTGTTATATGGATTTCTCCGCAATACATGTCAGTAGGCTTCTTTCTATGGTCATTCCTAAGGATCTGTCCTAAGGATTATTTTAATCATCGTTGCAAACAGTACTGTTACAGGGATTTCTCTGCAATACATGGGGTAGAGTACATCAAATAGGCACGAAGTCCATCACTGCCTGTGTTCCACGTGGATTGTCATCAAATAGTCTGGTGGTTGTCATCTATGATAGGTTTTGAACATTCTAACACTCCTATGGTGTGCATGCAACCCTATGTGCATTGGATCTATGTTTTCACTATTATACATGCAAATATACAAAATTCCAAAGCATCATCCTAACTAGCATATTAAGGAGCAACTATACTACAAAAGTCTAGTTTGATGACATACCTTTTGATAGAGCTTGAAGTCTTGAACCTTTAAGAGCTTAGCCCCAATAGTGTGGAAGCCTCAAATGGAATCACAAATCACCAAAACAACTTGGAAAGCTTGAGAGAATAGTATACACTTGTCCAAATCGGCTATGCCCTCTTTGTTCATACTCTAGTGCAAATTTCAAGTGCCAAGGACCTCTTTATATAGTATGGTGGATTAGGGTTACCTCCATGTAAACCCTAATACCCATGACCTTTCATTACATAGGATTCATGGGTTAAAAGCTCCATGGACTATCCATGCAAGCTTAGCCCATCCTAAATAATTATTGGCCCATTCTCTCTCTCTCTCTCTATATATATATATATATATATATATATATATATATATATATATATATATATATATATATATATATAAGAGTCCATATTTAATTAGTCTCCTTTTGATCACAGAATTAATTCCAAATTAATTCTTGACCAATACTAATTAAATAATATGATTTCATATTAATATATTATAACTTATAATATATTAATAAACCATAGACATACTATTCTCAAAAGACTATCCATACAAATTGTTCCGGTGAAGTGCAACCTAAATGGACCATGCTACTCTCGGGTCGAGTACATACCAATAATAGTTATGGGCTTAGACATCTAATCCAACAGTCTCCCACTTGGATAAGTCTAAAACTATTGTTCAAGTATGACTCCAAGAT
This sequence comes from Lactuca virosa, assembly GCF_052849685.1. NCBI lineage: Eukaryota > Viridiplantae > Streptophyta > Magnoliopsida > Asterales > Asteraceae > Lactuca > Lactuca virosa. The sequence goes on along the minus strand of NC_136433.1, from coordinate 299,387,863 downwards.
CCCGACTAGCAATCGAAGCTCTTAAAGCCGCTGTCGAACTCTGACCTAGTCAAATGACGTGTCCATTAGATAAGGGATCATATATTCCTCCATTCTAGATATCATATGGACTGAGACATGGATTATAATCATTCTCTCTATCCATTTGTTGTTTCCCGATTTCCGATTTATGACTACTGACTAATTGAACAAATCAAATCAGTCCAGGATTGGCCAAGCACTTAGAGGTGTCATCACTAAATCATCGAGGGGCCCACAGATATCGCTTTTATCCCTCCAAGGGTAAAAGGAATGAATAAACTTCGACCCAAATGTTCGCTTGTACTTACTCATCAAATCACACACAACGATATGTTTTATAACGACCAAGTTATTGGTTGCGTTTACATATGTCAATGTGCAACCAACTCGCAACTACAACTCACACGCCTCCGTTTGAAGAATATAAGATATTATCGTCCCATGATTCACTCGTGATAAAATCCATGAAGTGATTCAAATGAGCGTGGGTTGAATCCAACACTCGAATCTCATTCCAGAAGCACTCATGAATGTTGCAGCAACTTTTGCTATGTCTAAACACTTTAGACATCTACAATCCCAATTAATGACAGTCTTGATTCATACCTACTTCCAAAGTATGATTGACTGTGGAGAGTTTGAATAATCTAGTTATTCGGGAAGTCAAAACATGCAAAGTGAAACACCTTTTATTTATCACCATATCGATTACACATTATTCATTGCATAATGTTTCGATTTATCAACTTAACACTTGAACTAAAAACAATAGTTGTCCCATGCTCCAAGCATGCACACTATGTTTTCTAAACAATAGCTATGCCATACTCCAAGTATGCACACTATGTTTGTCTATGATCCTTACTTTGTGAAATAGATCAATTGAACATGATTCCAATGATGCTCATTTCACAATCCCAAATCCTTACCGTAAATGTAAGAATATCAGATTCTTGTCATTTACTATAATCTGTTAGATTTTAAACTCATATGCATTGGTCCTCTTGTAATGACTATGCACAAAAGTCACAAAGACTTGGCAACAGACATTACAAAGTATTCCAATGGAGATCAATTCCATGGAAACGAAGTTTCACATTCAAAGTACATTGCTTTGAACATCCTTCTTACATTAAGTTTTTCCTAATCTTACACAGATTTGAATAATAACTTCCTCCTATGAAAACATTTTCATATTCCCATTTTGACTATCACTTCTGAACAAGAGTTGCCTCTTTTCAGAATATGTCAATATGGACCTTCCAAAAATTTATACCATATTTCCAATTGTCGATGAGAAACCAATCTTTGGTAATCCTCATATTGTCCTTGACAATTGCTTAATCATTTCAGTCATATCCGATTCTCTTCCTTTTTCCCTCTAAAGCCCTAGGCTTTTAGAAAATTTAGAACGGATAAGTATTATAGCACATGCAATCGATCCTATATCCGAAGCATACAAGACACGATTCATGATGTCTCACATAAAGACATGATACTTTACCAGTCTTTTGCTACAATATTTCTTATAATTTGCCATGTTCTCATAATTCGAATTATGAAAAGGGATGTCGTAATCATAATCGAATTATAGAACGCAAATAATGTAATCATGACTAAATTTGATTAAAATCTCACAATCTAAGATTTTGGATTTGAAATGAAGTATGAATTCCTCTCCCTTAATTATAGCAAAACAACTTTTTCAACCCCTGCAACTTCACGAATTGAAACTTTTGTTTTCTATAATTAACATTGCTAACTTGCAATATTTACCATAATTAATTATGCTCCCACTAGCATAATAATTATTATTTTACCTGCATAACACTTATGCTCCTACTAGCTTTGACATGTATTCAGAAATCAGCTGGACTTCTAGAAATCAATACTTTATTGACTTACCAAAGTTCAGATTTCTGATACGAGATGCTTTGATAAGACTTTATCTAAGCTTCTTAAACTCATACACCTTCCCTTAGGCAGCTCACATGTGTGTCTAAACAATTTAAGAACTATGAAGAGGTATGTCGTAATCATAGTCTCAATTGTTTAGACCTTTTCCATTTCTCACAAGTCCATGTTAGTGTGTCGGTTAACCACACACGTTCCACTAACGACTTTGAGAATGCAAATATCACAATTGCTATCTACTTAAAATCTTCTTAGTGAAAGCGTTTCCTCACCATCATTTTCATGAATTGAAGAGAAACCTTATGACACTTAGATTTTATGGTGTATGTGTTCCTATCCATATGAATTTTTCAAAACCATAATCACAAGACAAGGTTAGTGACAAATCTAAACTCATATGGACTGAACTTGCTCAATCTTAATTTCTTGCCACCTGGCAGCACAAGGGCCTACCATTGCTTCCAAGTTTTTATGCAATCAATTGAGAACTCTCAGAACTCATATGCAAAGTCAACTTTAACTGGAATGGGCACAAAAACAAGAATATGTCAACACGATAGGTTACAAACCTCAAGTCGTGTGCTAGTGTTCAACAATAGGTTTTATTCTTGATTAGTTCTTGAACCTCTTTCAGGATCTTTAAGACTCCCACTGTCCTCTTGACATATAAGACTCTCTTGCCAAGAACCATTCCTTGACAAACAAATATTCAAGAGATAGTGCGGATTCTTATCAAGACAAACACTTCACACAATTGGCCTTAGTTGGTCTTTGTTTTATCCAAAACATCACAACTTACCAATTTCAAATGTACAAGAGTAGAAAACATTTTACTCTACATTTGACAAGTGTTATAAACCTTCCTTAAGATATTTCACTCAAGTTACAATCTTGGAGTATGACTCTAAGAATTGTTTTGGAACGAAGTATGACTCATCTTCTTGATTTAACCACTTCAACAATACATGACTCCTCTTCTTAGCCATAAGAATGCACTAAGATGTCCTTAGAGAATCAATTGTGATATGGTGTCATAATCATTAAGATGATCATAAAACATGATACTAAAGTACTCTCCCATCTTTTCAGATTTGAGAAACTTTTATCTTTCTGCCTAATTTGATTCTTCTCATTCGTTCTGTCATACATTGACACTTTTCCAATGTTTCAGAATTATACTTAAACTTGTAAGTATAACCATATTTACTAAACTTTAGTAAATCATGACGAATAGTCTTATCGATCTTTGTGGTGGACTTGACTAGTGCACAAGAATGTATACTCGATCCCTTAGTCCTTCACTTGACTCACATATACATGTGAACAATGAATTAGTCTTAATTTTTCCAAAGATGAAAATTCTCATTCATCATACAATACAACTTGCATGATTCCAAGTTTCGGTCCAATTGAAACTTGGGTGATGAGAATCTTTCCTTATTTGGTAAATTTAGACACTACCACAAATGAAAGAATCAAATTCATATTTTCAATATTGCTAGAAACATACAAACATCAATTTTTCATAAATGTCATTGCAAGGAGATATAAAATAAAACAAAACAAAATTTTATTTATAAAATGCGGGAAAACTTTTCCTTACAATGCAAATATAAGTGAAAAACTATGCTATTACATATTTCCTAGCAATCTATCATAACTCTCAAGCAGTAGCTCAGAAATCCGATCTTCGAACCATGCGATTGAAATCCATCTTCGCGATCAGATTCAACATACTCTTCTTTTAAGCTTCCTTCCCTTTTCTTGATACTACCAAACATCAAAATGCAGCCTAGTCACATCATGTATTAAGAGCCAACAATTAGAAGCTTAACAGAGTTAGATAGTAGACTTACCTGAAGCAGAACTATACATTCTGATTAAACTTCTGAGGTAGTCTGGGCAGCTTCGATTCCAATGTCCCTGTCTTTGGAAATAGAAACACACAGGCTCACATGGAGCAGTCTCAGATTTGGACTTTCTCTTATGATCAAAACTTTTGACCATGCCCAATTCCTTTCTTTTAGGAGAAGGAATCTTTTCTGGGATGTCCATGTCAACTTGGGATGTAGACCTTCCAATAAGATTTTCTTGATCATTGCGCCAAATCATTGATGATTCGGCAGCAATTAGCAAACAGGTAAGATCAATTAGGGTCATATCGTGATCTGTCACATAGTAGTTTTTAACGAACTCACTATATGACTCGGGAAGTGCTTGAAGGAACCAGTCAATAGCCAACTTCCTTGGGAAGACGACACCCAACATCCTTAGCCTGTCAATATGCAGCTTCATGTCCAAGACATGAGCACATATAGGCTTTCCATCTTTGTGTTTACTATCCAATAGGGATTGAGTGATCCTAAACTTTTCAAGTCTTCGAGCTTGTGGGTCAGGGAGAATTATTGGAGGAGGTGGAGGAAGACAAGTATGATTTCCATGATCCAATCGCGGGACATCATCTTCATTAGGAAAGCTTGTTCCAAGGGATTTGGGAAGACCATAGTTGTCCGCACCAGACATCTATAATGGGAGAAATTCAAGTTAGTTGATTTAAGTCCTTAATATAACACCCAATCTGAAATATTAAGGCTAGGACCCAACACAATATTTTATAACTTGGAAGAGGGATGCCGTAATCCAAGCTATAAAATATTTGAAGGTCGGCGAATGACGATTCACCAATTTCCACCATGAAAAACGAAATAGGTATTTGTAACATCCCAAAATTTCAAGACCAAAAATTTCGTTTTGATTAGTTAAAACCACTTAATAAATTTTGCTCAATCATTTAATATCATTCTTAATAAAACAATTATCAGAGTTTTAAATCCCAAAGATCATCTAGTGCGGAAAACATGGTGTGATACGCTGCGATCGCCCCGAGCTCCTTCCTTGGAAAAACATTAGTACCTGAAACAAATAGATGAAAGCCGTAAGCACGAAGCTTAGTGAGTACCCCAGATACCACATACCATACATATCAACTGATCCATACATGCCATACGTAACCATGAGCCATACATATATCATACCAAATAAAATGCTATATTCCAAAACATAGTCTTGCCATTATGCCACGGGCCGCCACGTGGTCTTTCTTGCCAAGCCGGGGGCCACTCCCTGGGTCTTACAGACAAGTGCCAAGGGCCACCCCTGGTCTTCTATACAAGCATCACAACGACAAATAGCATACATACTACTCTACTTGGCTAATCATCATATATTGTGCCAGGAGCCATCCCATGGTCTTTCATACAAAATAGCATACAGTGTGCCAGGAGCCACTTCCTGGTCTTTCATACATATTGCCTAGGGCTAACCCCCGGGTCTTCCTACCACACATAATAACATACTGTGTGCCAGGAGCCTCCTCCTGGTCTTTCATGCATAATGCCTAGGGCTAACGCCCGGGTCTTCCTACCATACATAAACTAAATGGGCCGACATTGTGGCTGTAGACCCATACAAACAGTGATGAGACTCACCTCGCACTGCTTAAGACTAGCTGAAATACTTCTGACTACAACCGACAACTTCTGAACTGTTGATCCTTTGGCTCTCCGAACTATCAATACGCATAATACATTTAGACCAAAAAATTCCAAAAGTCAATCCAGGTCAAACTTGGTCAAAGTTAATGGTCAAAGTCAACCTCCAGTTGACTTGAATCGCCGAGTTGGTCTACCAACTCGTCGAGTCCATGCTCCTTCAACCCAATATAACCACTGATCCTACCCGTCGAGTCTAGCAAGAACTCGACGGGTTCTTCTTCAGTCATACAATCGGGACCATCTTCAACCGACTCGCCGAGTTCATCCTTGAACTCGTCGAGTTCATCTCCTTCTAATGAATGCATCCAGTCTGTGACTCGCCGAGTTGTATGAACAAATCGTCGAGTCCATCTTCATAAACTAAGGATATTTCCTTGCACTCGCCGAGTTCATCCTTGAACTCGTCGAGTACGATGAACTTCATGTCCACTATGCACCCAGACTGGGTGAGCCCTTACCAACTCAACTCATACCCTTAACAGAAGGGTTTTGGGGCAAGAAAATGGCCTGACTCGCCGAGTCCCTCTATCTCCAACTCTATTCAGACGATTTCAGTCAAGCACAAGGCATCCAAGACCCAGATCTAGCCTTCTAGGGTCGGAATAACACGTAAAGCTATTGCCTTTACATCCATGCATGGCCCTTTTAGCTCAAAAGGCCAAAACAACCTCTTAAACTTTGCATGGGGAGTTCTAATGGCATAAAGCTTCCACCTTTATGCCTTAACTACCCACAATACTCTCATATCTGAAAGGATCTTTCTTAGGGACGTCCAAATCCCACAAGCACCCATTCATGGACCAAAATCTTCATAAAAGGGATAATAAAGAGATCTATTAAATCAAAAGCCAAGATGAAGACTTGATTACCAAGAAATGCAGCCCCTGGAGTGTATCTTCTGGATCTACTTCCTCCTTCTTGAACCTCCAACTTCCTTCTTCTCCTTCTTCCTTTTCAAGAGTACACAATCCACACAAAAATGGCTCAAACACTCATAAGAAGCATTAGGGTTTCGTGGGTTAGGCTCTGGACAACGGAGGCTACAAATGAGGCTGATAGAATGAGAATGAAATGCTTAAATAGGGCACCAAGTCCCAAAATTAGGGTTTCCCAACCCAGACCAGACTCGTCGAGTCAGTCCCCGGACTCGCCGAGTCGGTCACTTAATCCGCGACACGGAACTCGCTCCGACTCGTCGAGTTCTTCCTTGGACTCGACCGGTTGATTCATTGACTTAGGGTTTTTCCTTCCTTTCCAGGTCTTCTGAATTCGGGGTGTTACAACTCTCCCCCACTTAGACTAGACTTCGTTCTCGAAGTCCACCACAGTCAACTACGTTAAAATCCCCTTACAGCTTTACCACTAATTACGCACTTCGCCCGTTCGGTTTAATCCTTGGAAATATCATCTTCAGAACAATCTGATTATTACTACCCTCGAGTACAACGCTCTGACCCAACCGGTAACCCTATCGTTACTTTCCAAGCACCCACACTTGACGTACAAGGGGTTCACCCTTTTACCCTGCGCTGGCAATGGCCTCCCCAAGGACACTCGCCCTAAGCACAAACCTCTCCTATCTTCATCAAGACCAACATTTTGCTGAAACAGCAATCCCGGCCACTCCCAGTGCCGGCCATCACGCCAATACTCGCTGAATAATTCCACTTACTATGCTCTAAAGCTGAAAACTCCCGCCCAGCGGGTGAATCAGATAATCCTTCGAGTAGCAGATCCTTCTCTGCTACGGTTGAGACTCAAACGAGGGCTACACAACAGATCCAAATCATTTACTCTGAGACCATTTGATCCCGCGATGAGCATCTTAGCATTTCCCGATCATCTTACTGCTCTATGCACAAAATCTCTTATCATCATTCCTGTCTGAAGTCCTGCTGACTCTCGTCCGAAAATCTTGCTGCCTATTGTCCTTTTTCCGGATGAACCGTGGCCACATTGGTCTCAACTGTTCTGCCATTACCTGGGTTACCGGACTCCCACCGATTACTTAACCCAAGCTCCAACCCCTAGTCGCTTCTAGCGACCTCCGAAAAATCTTCGAGTATCAAAGGTTTTTCTTTCCACACTACCACACATAGCTCCATTCTTCCTGATGGTTTTCACGATCATACTGTCTAACCCCTCCTGGCCAGCATAATCTACCACAAAGGGCGAATGCTAATCGAACCGTTGTAGTCTTATATCACACCTGGTCTCCAACGACCTATCACTTTCAGAATCCGATCATACTAGGGCCTTCTTACCTTCGCGCGGCTGCCCCGCTGTATCTTAGCCCTCTGAAGGAATCCATGAGCGAATCACGCAGCTGCCATATTCTTACTTCCGAACTGGGGTTGACAAATGCTATGAGCCACCTCGCAGTCTTACGCTCCCAAATAAACTGACCTCTAATGATTGCTATGGGCCACCTCGTAGTCTTAATATACCAATATACTAACGGCTAACTGACGAGTGCTATGGGCCACCCCGCAGTCTTACAATACCAATATACTACTGGCTAACTAATGAGTGCTACGGGCCACCCCACAGTCTTACAATACCAATGCTATGGGCCACGCCATAGTCTAACTATACTGATGTATGAATGCTACGGGCCACACTGTAGTCTTACAACGTCCTTACGCTATCTGCCAACTAATGAACGCTACGGGCCACCCCATAGTCTTACAACACTCCTACATTCTTTGCTAAACATTGCTACGGGCCACCCCGCAGTGTTGCCACATTTCTCCTGCTATCTAGCCTCTGGTGAATGCTACGGCTAACCCGCAGTCTTCAACACTTCCCACACCGACCGACTACTAGTGAATGTTACGGCTATCCCGCAGTCTTATATCACTTTCCTTACTACTCGACTGCTGACCATGGTCTTTCGATGCCTACTAATCCGAACTCACTCTAAGGTCGAGCATACATGTACTATCTATTATCCCAAGCTGAACTCATGTCCTGACTGAAATCCCCATCCTGATTTCTTAAGACCTACTATCAACCATTACGAGAGCGAGACCTCAATGTTGGCAAGTTTTCCGAACTTCCAACTCATACTACCCTCGCCCCATACAGCTGCTCGGGGCTGCCGTGCTACCTGGCATGAATGTGAAACTTATCCCAGTTTCACAACCGCTTCTGCTTCTGAATCCCTGGGCGATTCTCCCCCACTTAGATTCGACTAAATCCTTAAAATATGCGCGTCTTGCAGAATCCTCATTCCTTTCTTCCTTACACGATAGGCATGCTAACTACCAACGCCTCAACCTTGCTAGCGATCCGACACTAGCCCACTCCAAATACCGCACGATTACCGAATACTAGATGAACACTTTCTGCATCCCCAATACTAATAATCCCCTGAGCTCAAACTCACGTCCTTAAGGTCCGAATAACTAATGCTCAGAGCAACCTCTTCAGTGATAGACCACTTCCCCTGATGCTTCCAAAAGCCATCCCAAACACCAAGACTAAAACCACCGAATCCTGACGATGGTGGATGACCACTCCATGGACCCTGACCACGGACACCCACGTAATACCCCTGAACCAATCTCGGCCGTAACCGAGATAACACTGGACACTTCGAACCAGAAGTGAGAAATGACCCTACACCGGCTACTAATAATTCCCGGTATGCAATTGGCATATGACAATTCCGAAAATACAATCCGAATACAAGCGGAGAGATAACTCATACATACTATCACCTAAGACCGAGGTAAGAACAATCATAATGCATATAGAATCAAAAATAGCCATTGATACATACCTGCAACATTTCCTACTCTAATCCGAATCCCCCTCGTCTGTCACTGCAAGGCCCTACCCTCTCGCCCATCCGTAATCCTCAAGGTAGTCGGGACAGACGCACTCCCTGCTCCTCCCCTCATTGCCGGGCAGTCGGCCTTCTTGTGGCCCACCTGATTGCAGTGCAACATAATAGGTTTACCCCCTGAGGGAAGTCCCGGCTGACATGACCATCACTGCCACACTTGTAGCAGCCTGAACCCCTGGAAAGACAAACTCCCTCGTGCAGTTTCCCGCACGTGCTGCACTGACTTCGGCCCTGCCGACCTACGAATCGTTGATCTGAAGTCTTGGGTCTCTTCATGGGACCCTCCAAAGTATACATCTGATCTGACCTCCTCTTCGCAATGTGCTCCAAATCAATCTCCCTCTCCCGCGCCCTGACAATCATAGAGTCCAGGGTTGGGCATGTTGAGAAGTTGACATGCTCCCGAATATCAGCTCTCAACATATCTTGCTAGCAAGTCCTCTGCATCTCCTCATCCCCTGCATACTGAGGCACCAATAAGGCCCTCTCCCGAAACTTGGCGGTAATCTCCGCCACCGATTCTGTCGTCTGTCTCATGTCTAGGAACTCCCTGGCCAGCTGCTGAAGCTCCACAACCGGCGCAAACTCCGCCCTAAACCTGGTCACAAATTCGGACCAGGTCATAGCCTCAATGGCTGAGGCTCCCAAGGAATCGCCAACTGACTCCCACCAGTCTCTAGCTCTGTCCCTCAAGCATCCTGCAGCAAGTCGAACCTTCGAACCCTCAGGACAGAAGCTCGTCAACTGTGCGGACTCAATGTCTGCAATCCATCTCCTGGAAACAATGGGGTTCTTCACCCCGTGGAAGTCTGGCGCGCCACTCCCCCTGAAGTCCTTGAAGGACAGTGTGCGCGATCCTGACTGGCTGGATGCCATGTCACTCCGGAACGCTCTGAGGTGATCCTCTATCAGCTCAATAATCCCTTCCTTGATCGACCCAAAAGTCACGGGGGTTGACTCAAGGATACCTCTCGTGATCTCGGACGCGATGAACTCGCATAGTCCCTCATCCACTCGCTCGGAACCTGCACCCGAACCTGATCCTGATCCTCCTGCTCCGTGTCGCGTAATCATCACCATTCTAAAACGAAACACATAATTGCCAGGGTCATACGTAACCTCAGAAGGTCTCACATACTACAAGTTTCCTGGTTCTATCTCGGCCCTCCTTGACTCGAGTACGGATCCTCTGCTTTCAGTAGTACGAGCCCATACTACCTTCCACATCTATCCATACTTTCCTCAAGGATTGCTTCGACTTCACCAAGTCCCTTCTACTTCTGTTACACTCTGCCACTCTCCTCCTAGGCTTTCCTAGGTTCCCGAACCCACCCAGTCCTCAACTGCTGAGAGGCTCTTCATGATGCCAATTTACCACTACATGAATACCATCACATGTGGCGAGGCTCGGATAATCCTTCGAGTAAAAGACTCATCCCTACAACGGTTAGACTCAAATGAGAGCTGCGCAGTAGGGTCAAATCCAGCACTCTGAGATTATTCAACCCTGGTCACATGTGACTTAACGTATTCATCTAGTAGTTAACTCCCATCACTCGAAATCCCACAAAGCACAAAGCAAGCAGCATTCAGACAATGGAAAATCTAACCAACATATTACAATCAAGCTATCCTCTACTCAAGAGTCTATACATGCAATTCAAGGGATCATACAACCAGGCATAACCTAAACATGCCATCCTACTACTGGCTTATTAGTCCTAGCATGCAATTCTACAAGTTCACATAAGCATACAAAGGCATCTCTCCTAGATCCTTAGCCATAATCTACCATGCGAATCACATAATCATATCATATCACATATCAAACATGTATTGGTATTTTGGGAACCACTTACTTGAGCTCGGTCGATTGCACGCATCACACACCTTGTTCTTTTCAAAGTTCTTTTCTCTTTTCAAATACTTTTCAAGTTCCTTTTGGAAATTTTCATTTCAATTCCTCAGTTTGAGTCCAGTCACACCGGAGAGTGTGCCCGAATCCCTCAAACCAAGGCTCTGATACCAACTTGTAACATCCGCAAAATTTCAAGACCAAAAATTTCGTTTTGATTAGTTAAAACCACTTAATAAATTTTGCTCAATCATTTAATAGCATTCTTAATAAAACAATTATCAGAGTTTTAAATCCCAAAGATCATCTAGTGCGGAAAACATGGTGTGATACGCTACGATCGCCCCGAGCTCCTTCCTTGGAAAAACATTAGTACCTGAAACAAATAGCTGAAAGCCGTAAGCACGAAGCTTAGTGAGTTCCCCATATACCACATACCATACATATCAACTGATCCATACATGCCATACGTAACCATGAGCCATACATATATCATACCAAATAAAATGCTATGTGCCAAAACATAGTCTTTCCATTATGCCACGGGCCGCCACATGGTCTTTCTTGCCAAGCCGGGGGCCACTCCCTGGGTCTTATTGATACGTGCCAAGGGCCACCCCTGGTCTTCCATACAAGCATCACAAAGACAACTACCATACATACTAATCTACTTGGTTAATCAACATACAGTTTTTTTTATCTTCATACAAAATAGCATACTGTGTGCCAGGAGCCACCTCCTAGTCTTTCATACATATTGCCTAGGGCTAACCCCCGGGTCTTCCTACCATACATAATAACATATTGTGTGCTAGGATCCTCCTCCTGGTCTTTCATGCATAATGCCTAGGGCTAACGCCCGGGTCTTCCTACCATACATAAACTAAATGGGCCGGCATTGTGGCCGTAGACCCATACAAACAGTGAGGAGACTCACCTCGCACTGCTGAAGACTAGCTGAAACACTTTTGACTGCAACCGACAACTTCTGAACTGCTGATCCTTCGGCTCTCTAAACTATCAATAATCATAATACATTTAGACCACAAAATTCCAAAAGTCAATCCAGGTCAAACTTGGTCAAAGTCAATGGTCAAAGTCAACCTCCAGTTGACTTGACTCGCCGAGTTGGTCTACCAACTCGTCGAGTCCATGCTCTTTCAACCCAATATAACCACCGATCCTACCCGTCAAGTCTAGCAAGAACTCGACGGGTTCTTCTTCAGTCATACAATCGGGACCATCTTCAACCGACTCGCCGAGTTCATCCTTGAACTCGTCGAGTTCATCTCCTTCTAATGAATGCATCCAGTCTGTGACTCGCCGAGTTGTATGAACAACTTGTCGAGTCCATCTTCATAAACTAAGGATATTTCCTTGCACTCGCCGAGTTCATCCTTGAACTCGTCGAGTACGATGAACTTCATGTCCACTATGCACCCAGACTGGGTGAGCCCTTACCAACTCAACTCATACCCTTAACAGAAGAGTTTTGGGGCAAGAAAATGGCCTGACTCGCCGAGTCCCTCTATCTCCAACTCTATTCAGACGATTTCAGTCAAGCACAAGGCATCCAAGACCCAGATCTAGCCTTCTAGGGTCGGAATAACACGTAAAGCTACTGCCTTTACATCCATGCATGGCCCTTTTAGCTCAAAAGGCCAAAACAACCTCTTAAACTTTGCATGGGGAGTTCTAATGGCATAAAGCTTCCACCTTTATGCCTTAACTACCCACAATACTCTCAGATCTGAAAGGATCTTTCTTAGGGACGTCCAAATCCCACAAGCACCCATTCATGGACCAAAATCTTCATAAAAGGGACTATAAAGAGATCTATTAAATCAAAAGCCAAGATGAAGACTTGATTACCAAGAAATGCAGCCCCTGGAGTGTATCTTCTGGATCTACTTCCTCCTTCTTGAACCTCCAACTTCCTTCTTCTCCGTTTTCCTCTTTAAGAGTACACAATCCACACAAAAATGGCTCAAACACTCATAAGATGCATTAGGGTTTCGTGTGTTAGGCTCTGGACAATGGAGGCTACAAATGAGGCTGATAGAATGAGAATGAGATGCTTAAATATGGCACCAAGTCCCGAAATTAGGGTTTCCCAACCCAGACCAGACTCGTCGAGTCAGTCCCCGGACTCTTCGAGTCGGTCACTTAAGCCGCAACACGGAACTCGCTCCGACTCGTCGAGTTCTTCCTTGGACTCGACGAGTTGATTCATTGACTTAGGGTTTTTCCTTCCTTTCCAGGTCTTCTGAAGTCGGGGTGTTACAGTATTAGGTTTTAATTGGATTGAAACTCCTAGATCTTTTGAGATTATTGAACTTTTCAATGGCATATTTAAATATCGATTGTGCCCTCTCAAGTTTGTGACTGGGATGCCGAGGATCACAAACAAGGTGTGAATAACCATGCAAATTAACTTGGTACCCTTAATTTTATCACTTAATCAATGTGCCGGTTACCCACACGCTCCACCGATCTATGATAAACATTAAGTCACCCTTTGCCACTCTTACTACTCCATGTTAGTGTGCCGGTTACCCACACACGCTCCACCAACGACTTGGTAAGGTACAAAGTGTAATTTCATGGGTTAGCACCAATTTCACATTTTCCTAAGTAACTAAGATTGGGAATTTATAAGTGTTTAGTTACTTAGTATTTATCATTATACTTTTAATGAAAATTATAGTCCTTGTCCTACCCGTTCGGCTAACGACCCTCCATCAGTCAAGGAAGCGGTGAGTGAGAGTGGACACCCATTAAACTACCAATTTATAGGCAGTAACCTTATACCCCCCTTATAGACAGGCTTCGTGAATGAGGCCTACTAACAGTAAGATTGACTTTTACTCTATATATATATATATATATATATATATATATAAATATTAAACCTATAATATTATAATTGTTGGGTTTTGAGCACTACATCATTCCTATGGTGTACATGCAAACCCTAAAGCTTTGGATCTATTTTGTCTAATGAACATGCAATAATCATCCAAAGCCATAAACCCTAGATCTAGCATACAGTAATCGAATAACATATGAATTAGGGTTTAGATCTTACCCTAATTGTTATGTAGCAATAACAATCTCAATTCCTTCTTGTAATTGGCTTCTGAAAGCTTAGTGTCACAAATGTCACACCTCTAATGGCTCACAAACATCAAGAGCAAGAGGATGACTTAGAAGAAGAGAAGGAGGCACCAAAAAAACGTCCAAGAACCCTAAGGAATGCTTAGCCACGTTTTTCGTGCCCTAGGGGTCTTTAAATATGTGAGGTTATTAGAGTTTTGAACTAGGAAACCCTAATCTGATTGCTTAGGCCCTAAGCAGCCCATGGACTCCCTCCTTAGAGGTCGTGGACGAATTCTTATGGGTTTCCCATAGATTTCGTCCACTCCATCCTCTATGGAGTCCATTAGCCCTATATCCAACTATCACACAATTGACAGTTCTAGTCCCCTTTATTTAATTAATGTCTTTTAGTCACAAAATTAATTCTCATTAATTCTTGACTATTAAATAATATGATTTCTCTCTTAATATATTATTAATATAATATATTAATAAATCATAATTATTCTCTTTCTCCATAAATCATCCTATCAAGTTGCTTTGGTGAAGGCAACCCAAAAGGACCATGCTCACAATCGGGTCAAGTACATACTAAATAGTTATGGGCTTAGACACTAATCCAACAGTCTCCCACTTGGATAAGTGTAATAACTATTGTACGTATGACTTCAGATCCTGATCAGCAATCGTAGCTTTCAAAAGTCGCTGTCAACTCTGATCTTATCAGATACGCGTCCTTTAGATAAGGGATCATATATTCTTCCATTCTAGATATTGTATAGACGTGAGACATGGATTGAAATCATTCTCTCAGTCTATGTGTTGTTTCCCGATTTCTGATTTACGTCGACTGACTAATTAAACAAATCAAATTAGTCCTGGCCCGGCCGAGCAATTTCGTTTGTCATCACTAAATCATCGAGGGGCCCACATATATCGCTTTTATCCCACTTTGGGTAAAAGGAACGGATAAACTTCGACTCAGTGCTCGCTTGTACTTACTCACCGAATCACACACAACAATACGTTTTATAACACCAAGTTACTAGTGCGTTTACATATTATCAATGTGTAACCGAATCGCAAGATACAACTTACACATCTCGGTTTCAAGAATATAAGATATTATCGTCTCACCAATCACTCGTGATAAAATCCATGAAGCGATCCAAGTGAGCGTGGGTTTAGTCCAATGCTCAAATCATATTTATAAGCACTCATGAACGTTGCAGCAAACCTTTGCTATGTCTAATACACTTTAGACAATCTACAACCAATTCATGACAATCTTCTTTCATACCTACTCCCAAAGTATGAGCGACTGTGGAACGTTCGAATAATCTATTTATTCAGGAAGTCAAAACATGCAAAGTGAAACACAATAATAATCGAATCCAATATGGCCCCAAACTTTTGAGTATAAATAAAACTCATTTTATTTAGTCACCATATTGGTTACACATTATTCATTGTATAATGTTCCGAGTAATCAACTTATTACTTGAATTATAACAACAATTGTCTCATGCTCTTAGCATGCACATTATGTTTTCCTATGGTCCTTACTTTGTGAAATAGTATAATTGAATAACATTTTCAATCACACTCATTTCATAATTCCCAATCCTTACCACAAGTGTAAGAATACCAAATTCTTGCCACTTATAGAATATGTTAGATTCTAACATTTTATGAAATGATCCTTTCGTAATGTCGCAGCACCAAATTCAAAAAGACTATTGCCAATGAAATTACAAAGTCCTCTATTGGAGATTATTGCAAGACAATTCCATAGACACGAAGTCTCACATTCAAAGTACATTCCTTTGAACATCCTTCTTGCATAAAAGTTTCTAATCTAGACATATAGATTCTTAACGTCCAACTCCCAATATGGAAACACTTCTATATGTGCCATATGAAAACTCATTATTAATAGAATCATATCTAATAATAATAATGTCAGTATGGTCCATTTGTTACTATACTTCCAACTGCTCATAAGCGACCAATCCTTGGCGAACCTTAGATTGTCCTCTTGACAGTTGTTTAATTAATTTAGTCATGTCAGGTTCTAGTCCTTTTTCCCTCTTAATGCCCTAGGGATTTGGAAAATTTTGAACGGCCAAATAATATAGCATATGCGATCGATCTATACCCGAAGCGTATGGAACACGACGCATAATGTCTTACATAAAGACGTGATACTTTACCAGTCTTTTGCCATAATATTTCTATTTTCCATGTTCTCACAATTCGAACTATGAAAAGGGATGCCGTAATCATAATCGAATTTTGAGAACACAATTCATTTATTTGACTAGATTTTATTAAAATCTCTCGATATAAGCTCATAGATTTCGAAACGAAGTATAATATACTCTCCCTTAATTATAGTAAAACAACTTTTCAACTTTTTACAACTTTGCAAATTGAAACTTTTGTTTTCTATAATTAATATTGCTAACTTGCAACACTTAAAATAATAACCATGCTCCCACTAACATGATGATTATCTCCTTACTAGCATAACACTTATGCTCCCACTAGCTTTGACATGTATTCAGAAATCAGCTGAACTTCTAGAAAATAATGCTTATTGAATTTCTTAAGTTCATATTTCTAATACTAGATGCTTCGATAAGACTTTATCTAAGCTTCTCAAACTCATACACCTTTCCTTAGATAGCTTATATGTGTGTCTAAACAATTTCAGCACTTATAGCAATAAGTCTTAAATGTTTAAACTAATTGCCAAATCTCACAATTCGAACTATGAAGAGGGATGCCGTAGTCATAATCGAATTCGAGAAATGCAAATTCCACAATGCTATCTCCAAAATCTTTCTTATTGAAAGCGTTTCCTCACAATCATTTTCATGAAGGAGAGAAACCTTATGACACTTAGATTTTGTGGTGTATGTTTCCTATCCATGTGAATTTGTCATAACCACAATCACAAGATAATGTTTGTAACAAAACCAACTCATATGGACCGAAATTATCTAATCTTAATTTCTTGCCATCAAGGGTCCCACCATTGCTTCCAAGTTATTTAGCAGCTCACCCTTACCTTTCAATGTACTTTCCATTGATCAAGGTGCCTTGCCCCTATGCAACCCATTGAGAACTCATAGAACTCACATACATAGTTGACCAACCTGGAACGGCATAGAAATATGTCAACACGATAGGTTACAAACCTTAAGTCGTGTGCTAGTGTTTAACCATAGGTTTACTCTTGATTAGTTCTTGAACCTTTTCAAGATCATTTAGACTCCCACTGACCTCTTGACATATAAGATTCTCTTGTCAAGAAACATTTCTTGACAAGCAAATACTCAAGAGTTAGTGTGTGTCTTTATCAAGACAAACATACACACAATTTGGAACTAGCTGGTCTTTGTCTTATTCAAGACATCACAACTTACCAAAATGTGCAAATGTAAGAACATTCCTACTTAAGATTATGTCACTCAAGTTACAATCTTGGAGTTTGACTCTAAGACTTGATTTTGGAACGAAGTACGATTCATCTTATTGACTTAACCCATTTTGACAATTCCCGACTCCTCTTCTTAGCCATACTAGTGCACTAAGGTGTCCTTAGAGGATGAATTGTAATATGGTTCTTAAGACGATCATAAAACATGATACAAAAGTACTCTCCTTTCTTCTTAGATCGGAGAAACTTTTATCTTTGATTCTTCTTATTCGTTCTGCCATTCGTTGAAACTTTTCAATGATTCAGAATTACACTTAATCTTGTAAGCTAATCATATTTACTAGACTTTTAGTAAATCATGACGAATAATCTTATTTGTTATTTATTGTGGACTTAACCAGTGCACAACATTGTGAACTCGATCTCCTAGTCCTTCACTTGACTCTTTGTCAAGGAATTAGCCTTTAAAATTTCTAAGTACCAAGATTTCCATACATCACACGATTCAAATCATACGATTCCAAGCTTCTGTCCAATTGAAACTTGGGTGATGGGAATCTTTCCTTACTTAGAAAATTACGACACTACCATAAATAACATAACTAAGAATCACATCCACTTAATATTGCTTATAATAGAAACACACAAACATCAATTTTCACAATTGCCATTGCAAGGAAATATAAATATGACAAAATCAAAATTTATTTTATTGCGGAAAAATATATCCTTACAATGCAAATGAAAACTATGCTATTACATATTCCTGAGCAATTTATCATAATTCTAAGCAGCGGCTCAAAAATCTGATCATCGAATCCATGCGATCGTAATCCATTTCTTCGTGATCAGACTCAGCTCGCTCCTTCCTCTAAGCTTCCTTTCCTTTCTTCGATCCTTCAAAACATCGAAATGTAATCTTATCACATCATGTATTAAGAATCTCCAAATAGGAACTTAATAGAGTTATATAGTGGATATTTCCTAAAGCAGAGTCATACATCTTGACTCTCCCATCTCTTAGATTTCTTAGGTAGTGAGGGCAGCTTCGTAACCAATGCCCCTTCTTTTGGAAGTAGAAACACATGGATTCTTATGGAATGGTACACAGGACTATCTCAGACTCAGCCTTTCTCTTGCGTAGAGAAAACGTTTTTGGACTTCCAATGTTGCCATTGCCCATAGAAGGTTGGGACATTGATTTATCAGACAAGTTTGCTCGACCAGTGCGCCAAATCATTTCTGATTCAGCAGCAATAAGCAAATAAGTCAAATCAATGAGGTTCATGTCGTGGTCCATCATATAGTGCTCTATAACGAACTTACCATATGATTTGGGAAGTGACTGAAGAACCAAGTCAACAACCAATTTCCTTGAGACATCGACACCCAACATCCTTAATCTGTCAATGTGTGACTTCATCTTTAAGACGTGTGCACACACAGACTTTCCATCTTTGTGTCTTATTGCCAATAGGGCATGAGTGACCTTGAACTTTTCAAGTCTTCGAACACGTGGGTTGGGGAGAATTATTGGAGAAGGTGGAGGAAGTGAAGCATGATTTCCATTTCCACAATCCAATTGTGGAACATCATCTTCACGTGGAAAACTTTTTCCAACGGATTTAAGAAGACCATAGTTGTCAGACTTTGACATCTATGAAACGGGAGAAATTTCAAGTTTAGGAGATTGAGTCCTTAATAAAACACCCAAATGAGATAATAAGGCTAGGACCCAACACAATATTCTACAAATTGGAAGAGGGATGCCATAATCCAACTTGCAGAACATTTGAAGGTAGGTAAATGACAATTTACCAATTCCCACCATGAAAAACGAAAAAGAAGGTTAAGTTTTAAATGTATTGGAAACTCCTAGATCTTTTGAGATTCATTGAACTTTTCAATGGCATGTTTAAATCTCGATATGCCCCTCGATTTGTGACTGGGATGCCAAGGATCACAAAACAGGGTGTGAATAACCATGCAAATATACATGGTGCCCCCAATGTTACAGTCACCTATTCGATGTGCCGGTTAACCACACACGCTCCATCGAACTATGACAAACATCGAGTCACCCTTTGCCACCTTTGCTTAGAACCCAATTAGTGTGTCGGTTAACCACACACGCTCCACTAACGTCTTAGCAAGGGTACAAAGTGTAATTTCATGGAATTGCATCAATTCACTTTTGCCTAAAGTAACTAAGATTGGAAATTTTGTAAAAACATTTAGTTACTTTATTATTCATTATACTTTTTAATGAGGAGAGGGTTTGCCCTATCCTACCCGTTCGGCTAACGACCCTCCACCAATCAAGGAAGCGGTGGGTGAGAGTGGACACCCATTAAACGGACATTTTATAGGCCATAACCTTATACCCCCCCCCCCCTTATAGATTGACTTCGTGAATGAGGCCTACTAACGGTAAGACTACCAGTTTAAGTTATATATATATAATATTAGACTTTTAATGTTATATATATAGTATAAGTGTGTATTTTGAACTTTTAAAATACTAGGTGGTTTAATTTTATAAATTACACTTTTTAATTTAATTAAATATAAACCATATCATTATGGATTTATTAACTCTCTTTTAATTATACTTTTAATTAACTTAATAAAACCATAAGGGTGTGATTTGAACTTTTCAAAAACTAGGGTTTTAGAATTTAAAATTTCAAAAATTAAACTTTTAATTAAAAAATTTTAATTCCAAAACTTGAGGACAAATTTTGAAACCTTTCAAAATATTAGGGTTTAACTATTTAAATTTCAAAACTAAAACTTTTAAAGTTCAAATTTAAACTATAAAACCTAAGGGGTGTAAATTGAAACTTTTTCAAACTTACTAGGTCAAATATTTGACTAATAATAATCCTATATTATCCATATTTAACTAAATCCATCAATTTTGATGAGGATAATCATTCCAAACTTAAAAATTCGGATTTTGGCAAGAAAAACGAGTTTTGGAAATTATCCTCAACAAAATCTGGCAGAAAATTCGAAAATCCCGGCGCCAGAGCCCTGGACTCGTCGAGTCCACAATGGAACTCGTCGAGTCCATTCATGGACTCGGCGAGTCTGTCAGTCAGAAACCAAAAAATTTGATTTTCAAGCAAGCAATGAACAATTAAGCATCAAATACATCAAACAAACAGCCTAGGCTCTGATACCACTGTTGGGTTTTGAGCACTACATCATTCTTATGGTGTACATGCAAACCCTAAAGCTTTGGATCTATTTTGTCTAATGAACATGCAATAATCATCCAAAGCCATAAACCCTAGATCTAGCATACAATAATCGAATAACATATGAATTAGGGTTTAGATCTTACCTTGATTGTTATGTAGCAATAACAATCTCAATTCCTTCTTGTAATTGGCTTCTTAAAGCTTAGTGTCACAAATGTCACACCTCTAATGGCTCACAAACACCAAGAGCAAGAGGATGACTTAGAAGAAGATAAGGAGGCACCAAAAAACGTCTAAGAACCCTAAGGAATGCTTAGCTACGTTTTTCGTGCCCTAGGGGTCTTTAAATATGTGAGGCTGTTAGGGTTTTGAACTAGGAAACCCTAATCTGGCTGCTTAGGCCCTAAGCAGCCCCATGGACTCCCTCCTTAGAGGCCTTGGACCAATTCTTATGGGTTTCCCATAGATTTCATCTACTCCATCCTCTATGGAGTCCATTAGCCCTATATCCAATTATCACACAATTGACAGTTCTAGTCCCCTTTATTTAATTAATGTCTTTTAGTCACAAAATTAATTCTCATTAATTCTTGACTATTAAATAATATTATTTCTCTCTTAATATATTATTCATATAATATATTAATAAATCATAATTATTCTCTTTCTCCATAAATCATCCTATCAAGTTGCTTTGGTGAATGCAACCCAAAAGGACCATGCTCGCAATCGGGTCAAGTACATACCAAAATAGTTATGGGCTTAGACACTAATCCAACAATAATAGTATAAGGGTTGAAATTTAAACTATTTAAAATTCTAGGGTTTGGAACTAAAGTATTCAAAAGTGTAACTTTACAAATTCCAAAACTTGAGGGCAAGTTTTGAACAATTCAAAAAAACTTTTGGAATCCATAACATATGAGTTTAATATGACTTTTAATGACAAGACTCTTGAAAATCCATAACTTGAGGACAAGTTATGGATGTCATAAAACAATTTATGGAAAAAGACTCTTCAAGTTTCTATAACCTATGGCTTTAAAAACTCTTTTAAAGAAAAACTTTTGGTTTTCCATAACTTGAGGACAAGTTATGGAATCCATTAAATTCCATTTAGATCATCTAATAAACAAACAAACATGTCAAGAAAAACTATGATCTAGATTCAACTCATATGAACAAGACAATTCAAATCAAACAATTTTCATGTAATTAGCCTAACCATTAAACTAATACAAAACATGAATCTATTGACAATTATCTTTTGAATTGGATTAGAATGATCATTACCACATCAAAAACAAGTTTATAAGTTCAAAAACAGCTTAGGGTAATGATTCTAGTCCAATTCCAGCCTTAAAAGTCGAAAATCTGCACTCGGGGCCTTCTACTCGTCGAGTGTATGAACCTACTCGACGAGTAGGATGAATTTCCTCTTCGACTCGGTGAGTCCCCCAGTGGACTCGGCCAGTCCATTGTCCAGAAGGACATATTTTCTAACACTCCTATGGTGTGCATGCAACCATATGTGCCTTGGATCTATGTTTTCACTATTATACATGCAAATATATAAAATTCCAAAGCATCATTCTAACTAGCATATTAAGGAGCAACTATACTACAAAAGTCTAGTTTGACGACATACCTTTTGATAGAGCTTGAAGTCTTGATCGTTTAAGAGCTTAGCCCTAATAGTGTGGAAGCCTCAAATGGAATCACAAATCACCAAAACAACTTGGAAAACTTGAGAAAATAGTATACACTTGTCCAAATCGGCTATGCCCTCTTTGTTCATACTCTAGTGCAAATTTCAAGTTACAAGGACCTCTTTATATAGTATGGTGGATTAGGGTTACATCCATGTAAACCCTAATACCCATGACCTTTCATTTACATAGGATCCATGGGTTAAAAGCTCCATGGACTATCCATGCAAGCTTAGCCCATCCTAAATAATTATTATCTCATTCTATCTATATATATATATATATATATATATATATATATATATATATATATATATATATATATAAGAGTCCATATTTAATTAGTCTCCTTTTGATCACAGAATTAATTCCAAATTAATTCTTGACCAATACTAATTAAATAATATGATTTCATATTAATATATTATAACTTATAATATATTAATAAACCATAGACATACTATTCTCAGAAGACTATCCATACAAATTGTTCTGGTGAAGTGCAACTCAAATGGACCATGCTACTCTCGGGTCGAGTACATACCAATAATAGTTATGGGCTTAGACATCTAATCCAACAATCTATACTCTGTTATATGACTACATTGCTTACTACAGTAATACTAGTAAGTTAAGGCCTTTTATTATTATTTTCATCTCCCATCATCCATCTCCCTAATTATTCTATTCCTCCATCATTACCCATCACTACCCAATATATTATAGGTAAGAAAATACATATATAGTCAATCGTATAAAATCATCTTATATTATTTCATCTAACACAAAACATCTTTGTACATAAGCACATATAGCACTTAATTATCTAAATACTTCATATCTATGTGTAAGATGAAAGTAATTATGCACTCACTTGATAAGAGTGGATGCTCGAAATTTGGGCAGAACTTCGCCTTAGTACTTTAGTTTTTCCTCTAATGTGACCTAGGTTCAAATGTCATTAAGTCTTAGTCTTATAATCCCAATGTCTACATCAAGATATATCAAGTAAGGAACGACCAAGTAGGATTATATTGTAGGTAGGTTCTATTTGGTATACAGAGTATACTGTTTGGAAATCCCACTTTAAACACCTCAGTACATCCAGCCTAGACATCATCCCTGTAAGTAGATCAATCAGTACATAGCAAAGTAAGTTAAATTATATGAATATGTTTTGATAGCAAGCAAGTCTTTTATGTGAAAATGTGTTGTTGCATGAGTCTCTAAGTACTCATGTTTCTTGATTTGATAAAAGGGGAACATTGGAAACAATATGTTTTAAATGTTAGCATGCCCTATGTTTATTGATTTTTAAAAGAAGCATTGCTAGTTGTTGGATGTGTGAGTCTCACGGGTTGCATGATATTTGATTTGATTTGATTACTCATGACGAGTTTTCTTTGTTGTTGTGTTGTGATATGAGTGCATTCATAGTTTTTACATTGGAAGTCTAGACTGGTCCCTGTAATGGGACGAGGTGGAAATTCATGAGTCTTTTGACTTACATATATTTTTTAAATGTGTTATGTAATCAGGTATGGAGTTAAAGCTTAGATGTGCACTGCTATAGAATGCTTATAGAAGTATTAGCAAAGTGTTCGATTTGTATAATACTTTCTCTTTTACTATGGTTGTTGATATTATTTTTGTCACACCAAATAGTTGTAAACTCTGATAAATTTTTTTTTTGTAAAATTGTATTTATGTAAAAAAAAAACGCATGTTGTGTGTGTCTGCCGTAATTATAGGTCAATAATGTTTATCGTAAATTTTATGATAGACCAAATGCTCATAATATTCATTTATGAAATTGTTTCAAGGACATACATTTGTCTGTCATATATATGATAGGATTTAGGTAAAACAAATAAACTAAAAACCCTTAAGTTTGCATGCAACCTAAATAGGATCTATGTTTTCTCTATTCAACCTATAACTAAGAACATCAAATAAGAAACCCTAAGAACCCTAGGTAATTTTTGAAAAACATAACTTAGGGTTTAGGATTACATACCTTAATTGTTATTGTAGTAAATAACAATGATTCCTTCTTGTAGATCTCTTGGAAACAAGCACCACAAGTGTCGTGTCTCTAATGGTTTACACCCAAGCTATCAAGAAGATGACTTAAGAGAGAGGAAAGGGGAGAGAACAATTTTCTTCAAAGCCTTAGGGAAGAGAGGAGTAGACAAAATATGGGGCTAGGGATGGCCTTATATAGTTAAGGAATCTTAGAGTCAAAGCTAGGGTTTAAGGGATAAGCCCTAGATTGATTTACTTGGTGACCAAGCAGCCCAATCTCCTTATCCAAGGAGCCTTGGACGAAATCTTATAGACTTGCCCTAGATGATTTTCATCTACCTCATCCCATGAGGTTCTAGAGCCTTGCTTCTTCAACTTTCAATAAATAATCAAACAGTCCCTGTACTTTTAATTAATCGAATTAATCCCAAAATTAATTCCAATTATTTTCTGATCAATTATTAATTAAATAATACATTTTCTAATTAATATATTATTTTCATAATATATTAATAAACTTCTTATTTCAATTTATTAATCAAATAATAAATTAACCTCTTTCTCTCTAAAAGTTATCTTGTCCAATTGCTAGATTTGAGGGCAACCCAAAAGGACTATGCTACTATCAATTCAAATATATACCAATTATAGTTATGAGCTTAGACACCTAATCCAACAATATATGCATTTACGACAAACAATGTCTACCAAAATACGTTTCGGAAAGCTAACCCTAACATTTTTGAGACGACACAAGAAATATTTAAGATCGACTATAGGGGGAGGTCGTTCACATATATAAACATTTAGAAGTTCTTATCATTTTTCCAGAAATGGAAAGACTTATTTGAAAAAGAATAAGAAGTTGGTTCGAAAAGAACAAAAACTTACCACAAATTCATTTGATGTTCGTTTTCAGGTTTGCTTGAACCAAGATGAGGAGCTTAGACTCGAATACATATTCCACCTGATAGGTAGATATGGGGAAAAAAGTGTATTGTCTAGTGCACTGGGAGCCACCAAAGTTTATGACATACGAAAAATGACAAATAACTATGAATTATATAATTTAAATTTCGACATGCATTTGCAATTCAAGAAAGATAAATTTGCTAAGAAAGAAAAATCATGAGAACATAAGCAAAAATCACACGAGGAAAAACACAAATTTCACGACATAAAATTTCTATCGTAAAGCGTCGACCATCTTTAGAGAGACGAACTCATCATGGTTTTAAGGGAGAACGAAGAAGTTATGAAAAAAAAAATACAACTAAACTTCTTTTATATTGTCTTTTCTCATTGAGGTTGAGGGTTTAAGTCCTGTCGTGTCGTGGACATAGATGAAATTAAAGAGAAGATTAGATTTGTCATTTAAAAAAAAGCTAGACTTCTTTTATATTGTTTGTTTATTTAATTATCATTTTTATATAGGTAATGTTTTTTATTAACTAATTAATGAAATATTTCTCTTTTATCTTATTAAATATTTAAATAATTTTTAAATTATAACTTTATATATTTATTTAAAAAAGTGGCGACTAGTTTTTATGGGGGAGGGGGGATTGAAGAAAAATGACATGACGATAAAGTGATAAGAATATAAACAAGGGGAGGTGATAATCCACACCTATTGGCCTTATATCTCTTGTGATTGCTGAAAAAACAATGGCCCGTATTTTAAAAAACATCATTTTCAAAATCGGAAAACAATGATTAGTTTTTAAATATAATAACTATAACAATAGTTAACAACCTGTCGTTTGGTTTTTTAAGAAGGGAAAAAAAGGAAAGAGAAGGAAAATTGTTTTTTAATGGATATAATGAAATGAAAAAGAATGAAATGTATTTAAAGAGTAGAATAAAAAGAAATGAAAGGAAAGTTGCGTCTTTTTCCCATATCTCCTAAAAAATGAGATGATTGGGAAGGAAATCGAAAGAAAGCTCTATCCTTCCTTTTCCTACGGGGAGAGAGAGAGAGAATGATATGGCGTCCCCTGTCTCTAATCTCTAATCTCTAATAATTATTAAAAGAGAACCCTTAATTCCCAAATAAAGAAATCAGAGCCCTTGATTGCATTTCATTAATAGGTTTCCACCCTTGGATCATTTTGCTGACATCACCATTGTCATATGTCTCTTTTCCCACCTAAAGAAATTACTATCATATTATCTTGCATCCAGATTTCAAATAATTTTAAAAGAGTTACCATTAATCTTATACTCTATAATGGCATAAAATCAGGAAAATGATTTGAAGTTACGGATTTTCCTATTTTAAATGGCTACACAACCATTTAAGTTCCACATCTTTAATTTTCTCTCTAAAACCATAGCTTCGAGAAAGAACACAAAATGGCAAACCCTTCGATTTGTGCTTGGACTGCTGCTATTATGCTATTCCAGTGCTTGTTCCTTCTATTGTAAATCGATTTGAAGTTATAGCAAACAACCGACTCTTAGCACAGGTAACAAACTCAATTGGGTTTTCAGTTTTGGGGTTTTACATTTGTTTAATCGATTCAAATCACATACTCGATTACCTTCTTCCGTCTCTCATTTGGCCTCCGTCTGATTTCCTACAATTTGATAGTTGATGAAATGTATAAAATTTCGATTTAATTGATTTAATCACTTTTATGTTCTTCATTTTTCAGATGATGACGTTTGTAGGAACCAAGAATAAACATTTTGCTTTTTTTCAAAAAGGAAGAAGGAAGATTTGCGGGTGTGGTGCTCAGGAAGGAAGGAATGGAGTAAGGGGCTGTTTCTTTTTGATGTCATGCACTTGATTTATAAAATATATATTATGCTTTTCTTTAATTTGTTTAATGGTTGAGGTTTGAAATTTAATATATATGAGGTCCACAATTGGAATCCTTTTTTCACTGACCTCCCACATAGACTTTAAGACAAGTTTACATACAACCCTTAGACGATGTTGGATCAGCCCTTGAAAACACACACAATCACACACACGTAATGTAGATTTTGAGTTTTACTACCTGAACGTTTTTCATTGATCTCACAAGTTACATTAAATAAGAAAAAAAACTTAATCCTAAAGAAAAGGTATCTAACCTACTATTGCTACGTGAACTTCCTAAAAGCTAGGAAAAACAACCTCCACTTGTGACCAAGTAAACTCTAATAAAACTTGTGCATAAAGAAATATAGTACCGACATTATATGACCAATTCAAGGTCTGACCCATTGAACCGTATCCGCAACTTCGACCCATGACCCGGGAAACCGATTAACCCAACAATCACCCCCTTAATCGGTTGTTCACAGCAGCCTTTAATCACCCTCTTTTCATCTCGATTCAAGACCTTTACCGGACACCCGACCTCCACCTCGATCACGTCCAAAGTCTTCAACCGATCTTGACTTTTCTCGGACACCCGACCTCCACCTCGGTCACGTCCAAAGTCCTCCATACCCGACTGTTGTTTGTCACCACACATAATCCGTTTTCACCTAACACTTCTGTGAAACGAGGGCCTTCTTCCACCGATCAAGAAAACAAAGCAACCCGCTTTTCCCGTCTTCTTTCACCTACAAAACGAAACAAACCCAAAGCCACCTGCTTTGACCGATTTTCTGTTCGTTTTCTCATGCATCTCCGGTAACTCTCTCCATTTTCCAGTGACATACCCACAACCTACCGCCGGAAGAACTACCATTCTCGCCTTCACAGCCAAGAGCACAACCATTGGATTCTACACCAGTGAAAATCATGAGCAACAACACCTCGAAGCACCCTCACAATCGCCTTCATCTCTGTTAACACCCATTGTATGCTATACAGAGAAGCACAACGACCCTCTGCGACCTACTTCACCATCATCGCTTCTTGTTTCAACCGGCAAATCACCACAATAAACTGCAGCCACCTGCTGCACATAACAGTTTCTGCCATCTGTATCAACTAGAACCTCGAAGAAGCCATTGCCAAACACCAGCCATTGCCAAACACCCGACTTTCGCTGTGATGGCAGCCCCGCACCCGAAGGCTCCTTCCTTTCGAAAGTCGACTCTCAAACCGACCCTCTTCAACCTTCGCTCTGATACCAATTGTTGGATCAGACCCTTGAAAACACACACAATCACACACACGTAATGTAGATTTTGAGTTTTACTACCTGAACGTTTTTCATTGATCTCACAAGTTACATTAAATAAGAAAAAAAACTTAATCCTAAAGAAAAGGTATCTAACCTACTATTGCTACGTGAACTTCCTAAAAGCTAGGAAAAACAACCTCTACTTGTGACCAAGTAAACTCTAATAAAACTTGTGCATAAAGAAATATAGTACCGACATTATATGACCAATTCAAGGTCTGACCAATTGAACCGTATCCGCAACTTCGACCCATGACCCGGGAAACCGATTAACCCAACAGACGATATGATTTATCATTTTTCAAACCTATATTATTTGTAAAATTAAAATTTATTCTGTTTCATAATCTTATAAATACAACTACTATAGCAATCATCCCAAACCAATACTTTCAAATTATTAAACACATCACCTCATGAGCCCTAAGATAAGCCACACCTAAGCCTTGGCGTCCATCATATTCCACCGATCGAAGATGATATTAGTTTCTTCATTTCTATTCCCAAATCAATTCCATTTTAGAGATTCCCTCCGGCTCAATTCCGACTACTGTTTGGCACTTTCCGATGTCGGTTGCTGAGGCGGCGACACTTGCGTCAACAACATGGCTGATGCCGGAGACATGGTCTGATACTGTGAAGGCAACGGTGCAGCCACTGAGTGGTGGTTCGAGTAATAAACCTGGTCTTGGGTCGGGTGGGCGTATTCATATCCGTACTTTCCACCACTCGAATTCGGCAATGGTGTAGGAGGATGATGAGGGATTTGAGAGACATTCACATACTGCTGTTGGAATTGGTTGCTTGGGATTTGAATCATCCCTGGTGTTGTACTCATCTGGACAGCGGTTTTGGTTGGGTAAAGTGGGGGGACGGCGGCAGAAGATGGAATGGCGGTGGGGTTGGTGGCGGCATCCGGTGGGTTGGACTGCATTTGCATACCGTATTGGTGGTTTTGCGATACTGGGAGAAAGTAGAGCGGGTATTGTTGGTGGTCCATTTGTGGTGGTGGGGCGTAGACTGGATAGTAAGATGAACCGGGTGGCGGTGGCTGGTTGTGGATGTAATGTGGTCGAGTTTGATAGAATTGTTGTTGTTGATCTTGGTTAAGTTGTTGTTGTTGTGGTGGCGGTGGTTGTGTGTCAGCGTAATCAGGGATTTGTTGGATTGGGATTTGGTAGTTCATGGTGGACATGGTGGCGGCGGTGGTGGTGGAGTAGACTTGTTGGGTGGTTGCTGGTGGAGTTCCGGTGTCTCTGGTTAACGAGGGGTTTGGATCTTGAGTGAATGTGGACTTCGAGTGACAGTTTGCCGATGCAATGCTGCTATCACTGTAAAACATTTTGATCATAACATAAAATTAGGAATACGATTAGTATTCTATTGAATGCGTATGCATTGGAAAGTTGGCAAACATTATGTTATAAATAAGGGTCATTTAACTTATTTCTTTATTCTTTATTTGATGTGTATTTTTGTACTTATTATATCATATTCTTAAGGGTTATTGACTAAAATTACACGTGGGGTGGGGTCTCTCCTATCATCATATAACCCGAATTTTAAGGAAAAAAAAAACGTTATAAAATTACAACAATATAAAAAATTTGTTTTTTAAGGTTATTTGTATTATAATGTTATAAAATGACAATAATGTTAAACAGTTTGTTTTTAAGGTTATTTAATTTTATAAACCGACAACAATTTTAAAGAATCTGTTTTTAGGTTATTTGTCTTTTAATTGTATTTAACGTACTATTTAACCTTTTTAAAAAGTTGGATTCATCATCAGAACATATTTCAACCGGTAAAAAAGGTTATGGCCTATTAATATACTAAAAATATAAATGTCCTATAAAACAAATTTCGTATTATTGCTTGTCATGGCATTAACACAAAAAATATCATAAATAACCCTCTAAATAATGAAAAAGACGTGCTAATTCATGACTTTATTTCTCGAACAAAAGCTTGCTAATTTTAATTACGAATTTGTGAATAGATTAAATCTCGCAAATGTTCTCGAGGTACCTCTTTTTTGCAGAATTGTTTCCTACAACGTTTACATTGTTTCTAGTTGATCATCTTCTTAGTTTTAAAATCCAAGTTTTTGGACTCGATTTGGGGGTTAGAAGGTGAAAATAATTGGTTTTATTAAATAAAATCTTTCGATCTAATTTAAGAATGGTTTATGTAAATCTTTAGTGAATCAAGAAAAGAGATTTTTTGTAAATCTTTAGTGAATCAAGAAAAGAGATGTAAAATATTCAAGAAAAGAATGAGTTTTTGTTATGTTCTTTTTGCAACAAAGAATTATTATTACGATAATAGTAGTAGAATTCGGTTTGCAACAAAGAATTATTATTAGGTAATTTAAAATAACTTTTCAAACTTATCGAAGCTCTCAAAATATTAAATTTAAGATGAACGTGTAAAAAACCATCTTCATGGAACACATTAAATCTTACACTAAATTTAATGTAATGAATTAAAAAAAAATATTCTGGTTAATTGAGTTGACATCAACGGGTAACAAACAGGGACAGGGGGTTTACCTGGCTATGGAATCAGGCGAGTGTAATCCATACGCGCCACCGTGCTTCGAGTCTGGCGAAGGCAAGTTGTAAGCATCATGACCAAACTTCCTTTGCACAGGCTGAAGCGGCAACGGCGGCTTCCTCATCCCACCACTGAGTGCTCCGTGATCGGATCTCTCATCATCCGAAACAGTCGTGCCACCTCCGGCGGATGTCACTACAGCAGCCCAACCGCCGACGTTATTCACAGGAACAGGCGGCGGAAGAACATTCACATTCAACTGTGACAACTGCTCATCCAGTCCCGCCATCTGATTCATCTGATCCACCCTCACCTTGATTGGCGGCAAATTCGACATTGAAGGAGATGAAGAGCTAGATCCAAACGACGACGTTGTTTCCACCAACGGAGAATCCGGCAAATTTAGCTGCACATCTAAACGACGACGTTGCATCTCAGATTCCGTGTAGTTATCTCTATCCTCTTGAGTTGTCCCATCTTTATGTTCAAGTAAGTTATCAATGGTGGCAGAATCCGACAACCCTCTAGGGAGCAGTCCGGCGCCGTTTAATGCATCAACAAACCACGTTTCAGATTTTGCATCGTCAAGTAACGATCCCATGGAAGCTGCAGTTTCGGGTTTTGATAGGAACAAGAATAATCTCAATCTAGCGGGTTTTGCTGAGGGATTAGATGCATTCAACCGATCATATTCTTCCACCATGTTATCCAGATCTTCATCGGTGGAGACAGATACAAGTGAATCAAGATCTTCACTTGGGAGCTGGTATTTGAGGCTGAACTGGCGGCCATTGAGGAGGGTGGTGGAGAGGCGGCAGCAAAGGTCTGCAAGTGAAGTGTGGCGATCGGCGACAACAATCCGGGTTTCACCGCCCATGTAACAGAGGGATTTGTCGTGGGGACGAGGGATGATGTGTCCACCGAAGCTGCACATCATTCGGAGTTTTGGTGGTGGTAGAGTTTCGTCCCACTGGCGGCTGGTGGGGGAGGAGACGGAGGAGGATTCTAGTGAGTCTTGGTAATGGTGGTGGAGGGCGGTGGTGGGTGGTGGAGGATCCATTCTTGGGTTTGGTGGTGGCCTTGAAGTGAAGATTAAGATGGGGGTATGTGCATGTAAGTAGAGAAGTGGAGATTGTGAATAAGAATTAAAAATTGGACAAGTGGGATTTTCGAGTAAAGATTAAGGAAGGTTTGCTGGTTGATGGTGTGATTAACAAATTTTCACCTTTTACCACTTGAAGCATAATGGAGTCCCGTTGCTAATTCCTTTGCTACGTCTTTTATATAAGCATCTTTAGAAACAATATTATCCATTTTTTTAAAAGCTTTAGGTTCATTAAATGGTTTAAGTATGAAAGTCGTTTATTAAGTTGCGAGTATGTTTTATCACTAATTAATATAATATTATAGATTCGGTTATATATGTGGTGTTAAATTTTTTTACATTATTAATAAAACCTCAAATTACGACGTGGAATAAAGAAATCAATATGAGCAAGGAGGGTGTGTTTGAACGTGAGAGTTTGAAAGTTTTTAGCTTTTAGTTTAAAAAAAAAAGATTGATTTTAGCAAAAACTTTGTTTGGATGTATCAGTGTTTGTAAAAGTTTTAAGTCTAAAAACTATTTCATGCGGCTTTTAGAAAAACTATTGAGTTTTTTTTTTTTAAATTAGTTTCCAGAATTGCTCTTCAAAATATATTTATGTATTTATCTTTTTAAAATAATTGTATTTTTACGTAATTTTACACATTTCAAAATCTTTCAGATACATTTATCAAACACTCATATAACAAACAAAAACTACAATTTTCAACTTTCAACTACCAGGTACCAACTAGTTTTGTCAAACACGTCCATGACTAAGAAATATTTCATTATGCATATGGTTCTAGAGAGATAATTACAAAGTGAAAATCCGAAATTGTTGCTTACAAATGAACCTCATCCAACTATTTATAAGGAAAGAAATTTGTGGCATAAGGCTCAGAACTTCTAACAGAGTAATGACACATGTCCTTGACGTACTGTGTAGTGTGTAGTAGCATGTCATCTTCCGTCTGATACAAGTGACCAACAACATCAAGCTTACAGAAACAAGAGTAGACATTACATGGAAATATTCTAACAATATTTAGTTCATTGGGTATACATGGAATAACGGTCACGTAGTGATGAGCTGAAGGAGGACAACGACCGTGCATACCACTATGGAGGTCTTGTGGTGCTAACTTAAAACCATGATCGTTAACGTTTGTGGTTTATACCATGAAAGACCACATCCAATATATTCTCTTTTTCTCTCTACCTCTCTTTCATTATCTCTTTGTTGCAGATACACCAATAATGGTGTGGAATGAGATGGTAGTGATACAGAAGAAGATGTAGGTGAGATGGAGCTACTTGGTGTGTTCCCCCATAACCGATGGCCTTAAAAACAAATATAATAATAAGAAGTCACAACATGCCTATAACGTCCTCTGGTGCAATAGTCAATGTCTTACAATATATTCCAAGACGTGACGACATAAATAAATATAATGAATAACTTAACCAAAATTCCCTTAGATTAGTCTTCAAAAATCTTAACTAATACAGTTGTTAATTCGATGATTTAATAGCTACACGATTTGTTGGTGACTGTAATTTCTAATGTCCATTTAGTATATTTGGAAGTTATACATGTCAAAAAGGAATCAAATATACTATAATATATTACAAGTTAGGTGGTACAAAGTTTAAATTTGTATAAGATCTGTTTGATTCTAACAACAATGAAACAGGAAGCGCCCCTTGGATGAAGGAATAAGGAAAATATTAAATTTCTTAGGATCAATGTAACGTCCCGAAAATTACAAATAGAATTTTCATTTATAAAAAAATAACCAATTAAACCTTTGCTTCAAAAACCATTGATTAACATTTTTTTTTATTGAAACCATACATTATCAGAGTTAAATTTACAAAACCACAGAAACGAACATCTTCGATGTGTGTGTACAATCCTGCCGAGCTCTTCTCACGTACGACCTGTAAAATGTTTAATCCACAACTGTAAGCCTAAAGCTTAGCGAATTCTCCAGAGTACCACATATTCCATTATACATACAATGCATCCACACAAAGTGTTCATCTCTAGCGCCGATCAACCAAATCTCTTATCCACATAAACACACATAACAGTTATGCATGAAATAATGGGTATGCTCCAACCCCGAGTGAAAGCTATAGGCCAAATCGTAGTCTTACAATCACATTTTTCCATGGGCAAAATCCCGGTCTTACATACAACTGCCAGGGGCCAGATCCTGGTCTTCCATACAACTGCTAGGGGCAAGATCATGGCCTTTTATATAATTTCCAGGAGTCAGATCCTGGTCTTCCATGTAATTTTTAGGGGCCAGATCTTGGTCTTCCATACAATTGCTAGGAGCCAGATCCTGGTCTTTCATACAATACATAAAGTCGTATGTAGTCAAGGATCAGATAGACAGTCGAACTGATGACCCACCCTAGAGCGAAGAATCAGACAAGAACATCACAATCATCCATTAGACTAAGAGTTCTCAGGCTATCCAACTTAAACTACATAGAACCGAAGATATCATTAGCACCTGACCATGTAACATAAACACATAACATATACTAGCTTATCCATACCCTTAGCAGCTAGCCTTCCTTAGTTACCCTGTCATTGACCACTTCTCAATTATGTCCTTCACTGTTCAGTCATACATAATCCTGAAGACTGGCCTACCCCAACCAAACATAACTCCTAACAATATCATACGATTAACAAGCAAGACCCTACCAGTCTAGCATACCAAGACGCCAAGTGTCTTAAACTATACATGGGACCAAGATCTCTCAAGCTAAGACCGTATTATTACTCAACATAGGTCCAAGACCATAAAAATGACATACCAAGCTCTGGAGTTCCTCAAAATCCAAGAGCATCCAAGAATGGGACCAAAACCAACCAATGATGTCCATGAATATGAATATCAAAACAACAAGGTCAAGGTGCAATATTTATATCTTTAAGGACCCAGAAACATGAAGAAGATGATGGATCTAGTCTTGCTCTATGCTTCCTTGCACCAAGAAGCAGTTCCTTTCTTCACGAGCTTCACCAAATCAAGAAGAACAACCTCAAGATCAAGTCACCAAGCTTACAACCATGTTAGAGAGGCTAGGGTTTCGTAATGGGTAGATGGAGGCTGAAGGAGATGTTGTAATCCAAGATTTAAGGTGTTTAAATATGGGAGAAACCCTAAAAATCCATGGGCTTGGGCTATAGTACTCACCACGTCATGGAAATCATCTTGCCACGTCGTGGTGCTTTCCAAAAATGTGAGTTCCATTAACGCATTGCCACGTCGTGGTCATCCGTGCACCATGTCATCGCATAAGGTTTTTCCAAAAAAAAATCCCATCTTTGATCCCCTTAAGTCTTTAGCTGATCCATCCTGGAAAACGGGTGTTGCAACCAAAATGGATTAGCTCGTAAAGTCGGTCATCCTTCGTATTAGACAACAGGGTATAGCTCGCAACCCAAGTTGCCATGGAGTTAAAAACGTTTGATTAGGGTTTGTGGGCAACTCAATCTGCCAATCACTTTTCAAAATTTTTTGGTAATTATTTGAAGTCGTTATTTTCGTGATAATTGCCCTATTTGTAGATAGTATGTGTATATCTACTCATAACACTCCATTTTTGGAACTCCAAAGATATTAGAATAATCCTACATGATGCTTTTCCTTTCTGTGTCTAAAACCGAAAAGTACCTTTTATGGATTATCTTATATTGAAATATATATAACCCATGTATAAGGTTGAATTATCAATTAAGGATAATGAAACTTACATGATGCCTTAGAATTTCCATCAATTGTTTGATCGTCAAAACCGAGTGTATTTTCTAATATTAATTGATAAATTTATTTATAATCATGAGTAACTATGAATATATGAAAGAAATCACATTAAATTTTGTAAATATGAAATGAACAATTTTAGATGTTGGAAAAAGAAAATTCATTTTCTTCTAACAACCTTGAAAGTGAAAGTGGTGTATTTATTAAGTACCCTCTGCTAGAAGTTATGGAACATAATACTTTGGTATTCACTAAAAACCAAAGTAAATAATAGAATGATGATTACGTTTGCAAACAACATCTTAAATGGTATATCTAATTATTCATTTAATATCTACCAAAATGTTGAAAGTGCGAAGGAGTTACGGAAGTCACATGAAGATGCTTCTAGTTGAGGTTTTTGGTTATAGATGTTAAGAATTATAAAATGGTTGGTTCAAGGAATGCTATAGAAACAATAAAATTAACTTTTTAGCATTTTGAGTCAATTCACCCTACACATAACTTCTTAGCATTTCGAGTCAATTCACCAGCACAAAACTATGTTGGGATATTTTGTGTTGTGTCAATAATGTTTTGTACTATAATAGTCCATTTGTAATGGGTTAGGCCTGTCCACCCGATATTTAAAGTTTCTTGGGTTAGACTATATATAGTGCATGCATGCACCGTATTAGGGCACTGATTGATTTGATTGTAATTTTGCCCTACTTGCCTTTATAGTAGAAGTTCTTCATCGAGCTCTTCTAAGGCAATTATTATTAATCATTCGACACCAGTTTGATCATTGCATTCATTGTTTGATTTACTTTTATGTTAAGAATCTTTCGATCTACTATTATTTATTCTAACAATTGGTATCTGTAAGTCCTGAATTCTCCTACGTATCAATCAGATTCACTTTGATGGTGTGGAACCCCATCAAAGTGTATAATGCAAGATATAAGATGAATAAGAACAAGATAATTAATCTTCAATGCACGCGATATATTGATTAATCGTCCGGTACATAAGATTCCGATTACACACGGTTTTCTCTCTATTTCACTCTAGATCTCGTTCTTGGCTTATGGCAGCCCCCAAAACGTCCCCTCACATTACAAGGCCTAACTAACACTATTTATACCTAGACCTAATAACAAAGCCCAAGCCCAAAACCCAAACAAAACAACATTCACCCTAACTGAAATCACATGTGATTTCGGTCCAAACAACACCAAAACATGGTGTTTTCGGTCCTAGATCGAGAAATCTAATAGCTTAAGAAAAGCAAAGTATAAACCAGAATTTATTACCTAACAATCCCCCCTTGGTTTATAGGTTTCTTTTCACTTAGAATAAACCATAATGTAGTCCTAACAATCTCCCCTTGGTTTATAACTTTTTTTTTTCTTTTCAGTCTTCCTTGATCTTGGCTTTCAGCTCTAATCTTTGATTTCTTCACAACTTCAAGATGAACATATGAATTTTTTTCATGAATAACTTCATCTTTAGTAGTTGGACTTCCTTCTGAGAGTTTGACTTTGAACGCAAATTGGGTGTAGGGGCTTCTTGTAAAGATTCTTGAAAATCAGCACTTTCAGCTTTGAGAAACTTCAGAGAAAATAATTACAGAGAGACCAAATCTTCTGGATCACTTCAGCAGGTTCATAGATAGTAGCAAATTGATTGAGGAGGCTTCAATGCAATCTGTCACATAACTTCAAGTACAGCTTCACCATGCTTCCGGGGTTGAAAAATTTGAATGTTGAAAAATAATATTCACTTCTTGTTCCTTCGAATGAGTATTCTTTAACGATCACCGTTGCACCTTGAAAAGTAATCATGATTGAAAAGTCCATGTGGATCACAAAATCATAAAGACCCTTCTCACCATAATTGTTCAAGGACCCAGCCTTGGCTCAGATGGAGACTACTCGCAGTATCTGTGTGAACACGGAGGAACGCACTGCGATTTGTTGAGTATCGGAGAACTACTCATGGCCATTTTGATGTTAGCCCCTGCATATCCTAGATCATAGAACTCAATGCAGTTTTTCAAGTTAAACAAGTTAACTTGGCCCTTGGCGAGACGTTCAACGATAATCGTGCCTTGCGAGGTGCATCGCCTTTGTGCCATTACATCTGTACAGTTTCAGACTTTTAATTCCTTAAATACGACAGTTCTTAGAAAGATACTGCCTAACTGATAATTTCTACAGTTTGAATCCTTCAATACCTTGTGAAAATGGAGTGAAGTGTATAACCATCAACTCCTTTCCAAGTTTCTTCTTCTTGCTCAGAAAATTCCGATACAGTCTCCTTGAGTCTCTTCTTCCTTTTGAATTCGCTTTTTAAGACAAACGAAACTTTGAGATAAAAAATAAAAGTAAAAATAAACTTAGCACACAATATAAATAACTAAGAAATAAAAATAAAATTAAAAATACACTCAAAATAAAAATAAAATATGTTTGGATTTTTAATTTTTGGAAAAGGAAATAAAACAAAAATAAATATATTTTTTTGGATTTTTAAATTTTATGATTTTTTTGTTTGATTTTTTTAATTCTCCCCCTAAATTTGTGCATAGAGGAAAAATATGAACAAATTTAATAAAAACAAAAATAAGATACAAAATGTACAAAACAGAAACTTTTGGGATCAAAGTTGTCAAGCAATTCAATATCGTTTATCAGCACAAACCTGCATGTTTAGCTCGGGTCAATCACCAATATTGTGGTCCACTTAAACACAAAGGATATTGACAAGTTGGAGAGATTATAAGTAACAAGACATTGCATCTATATTCCTAAATAGACCATTTTGCTGACGACGACCAAGGATATTGTTGTCCACTTAAATTCAGCAGCAAGATCTACAGAAAACCTTTAGTTAATTCAATTTTTAAGTTCACTAGAACGTGTTCCCAACTTCACGGCATACCCTAGCGATCAAGGAATTCCAAAGAGCTCTTTACTTTAGGTGAGTGCTCATTTATTTGATAGAGGATAGATATAGAGATGCATATGTTGTGTCCCAGGTCGGATGTCTTCCAATCACGCAGAGGGAACAACATATGACTAACGTAGATAGAGGGATAGAGAGATAGAAAGATGCATATGCTGTGTCCCAGGTCGGATCTTCCGATCACGCAGAGGGGACAACATATGACTGACATAGATAGATAGAGAGAAGCATAGATAGAGATGTATAGAAATAGAGTGCATATGTTGCGTCCCAGGTCAGATCTTTCGATCACACAAAGGGGGCAACATATGACTGACAGAGAGGATAAGAAAGAAAAACAATTTCACACCGACATACTTTATCAGAACCCCCCAGTCACCCTATCAGCACCAGAATTAAGGACATAAGTCCTTACATCGAAGAAGTGTTGAGCCACAGTTCTAGATGATAAGTAACTTTAATGTATCTTGTAGGCTCCCATGTTTATCTCATTGCTCAATCTATCCAAGCATCGTATAGTCAGACCAAATGTAGCTATCTAAGTCCAGATGAGTTAACATTGTCAAGTCCTTTCATTTTCAGCTGTGTCTAGTCCTTTAATTTGAATCCTTCATGCCTACCAGCACATTGAACACAGAGTCTAAACAGTTCAGCTTCAGTGCATTACACGCCTCTCATATTGCCCTTTAGCACTGGACTTCATATCACTTCCCAAAAATACTTACGAAAGAAAACATATTTTTGTATTTTTGAAAAAAAAAATTTAATTTTTTTTGTATTTTGATTTCTCCCCCTTAATTTGTGCATGGGGAAGAAAGAAAACAAAATAAATGTGCAAATAAAAAAAAATTTGTCTTCAAAACGAATCATTTTATGAAAAACTTAGAAGTATCGAGAAGAAAACTCAAACCGTAATTCAACAATTGTAGTTGCATCCAGATGATCTGAGAACAGCATGCCTATGCAGCAACATGTTCAGCCTCAGCTGAGTTTCAATTCCGGAACAGATTTAAAAATTCTTCACATCATTATGTACAATCCCCATTTGTGATCCTTTTCTTTCTTCCTTTCCCGCAAAGGATACATGCTCTCAATTAAAGTTCTGAATGTAATGTAGTTGAGAGATGTCTCCTATCATGTGCCTGGAACAACCACTATCAACAAACCGAAGTCTAATGATATTCCTCCATAGCTGCTCCGACACAGAGTGCGAGATTAGTTGGTCTTTGGGACCCAGTCCATTTTGAAGCTGGGTTGAACTTTATCATCTACACAAGGTACTCTCTCCCATGACATATCCTGTTTATTAGACACATAAGATGAAGAAATGTTAGAATCATTAGATGATTTGGGAGTATGAACCTTCGGTACCCATCTGTAGTCGGGTTTAACCCATTTCTTGTTTGATCGGATGGATGCCTTATCACTTGCTTTAGAACTTGAAACCGATCGCCAAGATGACTTCGAACTAACCGATCTTCGTTTAACTGAACCATCTCTTGAATTTGGCTTCTTGTCCGACATTCCTTTCTTGTCCTTGGGAGTTTGATTCTTGGCCTTTTTCGCGTTCCAGTCTCCATTGCGTGAATGTGACCTCGAAGGATTTCTTTTGGAGAATCTCCCTCTTGGCACGTTCTGCCAACCATGTTGGTAGTAAGGAACATATACACGATATGGGAAATTTCTGGCAATGTGACCGGGAGTCCCACAGTTAAAGAATGTCTATCTTTTCATATAGATGAGATTGTGACTTGGTCCTTGTCCAAAAGAATTTTGTTTCAAGGGACTTCCACAAGCACAAGCACAAGAACATTTAACAGATTGTTTAACCGACTTTTGTGGCTTGGGTTTTTCCACAGTGGGAGTATCATCATCACAAGCTTTTGAAACACTTTCAGCAGACTTAGAATTGATTTTGATCTGCTCACTCCCATCTTGCACTGCTTCTTTATCTGCACATGAAGTAGAAGCATTAGAATTGTTCGCCTCATCCAGAGCTTTTGAATTATTATCAGCAGAGCAATAATTATTTGTGTTCTGCCTATGCCCATCATGCACTTTGACCTGCTCTGCACATGAGGTAGAAACATTAGTATCATTCACCTCAGTATTCTCAGTTAGGCCAGATTGTTCAGTCTTAATTGAAGCTGGTACAGGGGGCTGGCCATATTGTGCAGGTGTCTCTATCTTATTGGTTTCAAGGGGCGGGGTATATTTATCATTGAAGGGAGGTGGAACACTATGATACCCTAGACCCTTATTCTGATTATCTTTAAATTTGAACTGTTTTTCTATCATTGACACAACTACCTCACTTGACACGTCAAATTTCTTAAAGTTAAATTCAACATCTTTATATTTAGCTTTTAATGCATCAAGTTCGACAGTTAATTCGACAATTTTTAGTTGAGCATAATGATAATGTTCACATTTATCGCTATATTCTGCTTGAAGTTTTCTAAAGTCCTTGGTTTTGGCCTCTAATTGATTTTTAAGGGTTTTTGGTCCTTTCTAATAGTATATCGTTCATACTTAAGGTCCTCAATTTCCTTAATTAATAAATCATGTTGATCACGATAAAATTTGATTTTAGCTTCACAGGACTGAGAGCATAAAACTTCATTAACCGTAGTGATTGAAGAACTCATTATTCACCAAAAAGAATAACTTACCAAAAGTAGAACTTATTGTGAAACCAAGAAAAATGCCCTTTGACTTGAAACCTCGAAAGTCAAACTTAAAAACTTAAAGTCAAACTTGAAGGTCAAACTTGAAAGTCAAAGGTCAAATTTGAAAGTCAAAAGTCAAACTTGAAAGTCAAGGATGAAATTCAAAAATTTTGTTCAAAAAGAATAACCTTGACCGAAAACAAAAGTTTCTAAACCGAAAACAAAATTTCAAGACAAAAAACGAGAGTATTTGACAAAAAACGAGGGTATTTGACCGAATACATGCCCTTTTGACTAAAAACGAAGCATTATAACCGAAACGAAGTTATTGGATCGAAAATGTGGCTTTAGGACTGAAAATAAGTCAAAAACTGGAAAATCCGAAATTTCAGCCGAAGTTGCGAGGGCTGAAAATCCAAACCGAAAATAGGACCGAAATCTGGGAGCGAACCGAAATTGCATGGCCGAGAAGCTGCCAAGCCGAAATCAGGCGCATCGAGAATTCGAAGGCTTCGGACCGAGAACGCGCGTGTAGACCGACAACCCTCGCAGCTTATTCGAGAACGATGCTGGCCTCCGAGAATCTCTAGGGTTTGACCGCAAACCGAGGACTGTCGCCGAAGTCTCGCAGATTTCGACTAAAAACACCAAAGACTTGCCAAAAACATGGGATTTTGAAATCTTTAATGCCAAACTCGATCAAAACTCCAAAAATATGAAGAACACAAAGAACAATGGACAAAAATTCATAAAATATAAACCAAAAACACCAAGAAACTCCAAGAAAAACTGTTTGCAATGACCCGATTGATACAAATCCAAGCTCTAATACCACTTGTAAGTCCCGAATTCTCCTACGTATCAATCGGATTCACTTTGATGGTGCGGAATCCCAATCAAAGTGTATAATGCAAGATATAAGATGAATAAGAACAAGATAATTAATCTTCAATGCACACGATATATTGATTAATCGTCCGATACATAAGATTCCGATTACACACGGTTTTCTCTCTATACTCTATATCTCGTTCTTGGCTTATGGCAGCCCCGAAAACGTCCCCTCACATTACAAGGCCTAAATAACACTATTTATACCTAGACCTAATAACAAAGCCCAAGCCCAAAACCCAAACAAAACAACATTAAGCCTAACCGAAATCACATGTGATTTCGGTCCAAACAACACCAAAACATGGTGTTTTCGGTCCTAGACCGAGAACTCTAATAGCTTATGAAAAGCAAAGTATAAACCACAATTTATGACCTAATAATATCAGAGCAGGAGATTGTGTAAATCATATGCAACTCTTCTGTCGAGTGTTCTAGGGTTTTTCTGGTTTTATTGGATCTGTTCTAGCTGTCTTCATCGTTTTGATCGATTTTTGACGTTGGATCTTGATCCTTATTACGCCCTAAACTCGATTTCAAATTTACACATCTGATTCTTTATAGGTTTTAGTGAATCTAGAAAATGCAGCGGGAAGATCCACATACTCTATCATTCAATCTTTCTAGCAACATTGGATCGACCACCAGGATTCCTATTCTCTTTCGTCAAGACTATGAAGTCTGGGCACTACATTTTGAGGATTATGTTCTGGGTAT
The DNA here is from genome assembly GCF_052849685.1 of Lactuca virosa. Taxonomy (NCBI): domain Eukaryota; kingdom Viridiplantae; phylum Streptophyta; class Magnoliopsida; order Asterales; family Asteraceae; genus Lactuca; species Lactuca virosa. Next base: position 299,344,398 of record NC_136433.1, on the reverse strand, counting down.
CGAAGACCATGGAATGACGATCTGGAAAGCAATAATAGATGGAACATTAATACACGCGGGAACCAGAAGAGTCATCAAAACTCAAGCAGAGTACAATACTCTTCTTGTCGATGTTAAAGATATTCCTCAAGATGAGAAAGAGAAACTGATAAGCAACATTAAAGCCATGAGGATAATAAGATTTGCGTTACCTCCCTGACACCTTTCGCCTGGTGAGTTCCTGTGACACAACCAAAGAGATCTGGGATAGATTAAAAGAGCTCTATTCAAGTGACGCAAATCTGGAACACTCTGTTTAGACGCTGCTTCTTTTAGAGTTTGGTGCCTTTGTTTAGAAGCCAGAGGAAAAGCTTGATCAAACGTTCAACCGTTACAACCATCTTTTAAATAGTATGATGAAGCATAAAATAAAACATGAATTAATAGAATAAAATGTCACATTTATGAACGGGTTACGGTCGGAGTGGAAAGCAGTGGTTTCAACTGTTAAAGCTCATTAACAGTTTAAGAACTATTCATTGGCAAAGCTAGTGGTAATTCTCAGATCCCACGAAGATAAAGTAACAAAGGAGGGAAATGTTGTTTCTGGAATGGGTTCTTTGGCCCTGGTTGCGAAGGGCAATACTGTAGCTAAAGAAGATTTAGAGTCTGATCTTTCAGATTGCGAACTTACGAAAGAGGAATACGCTTTCATGATCTCTAACCCAAGAAAATTTGCAAAGAAGAATTTTGGGCATCCCAAAAATAGGATATGGCAAGGCAAGTATAGCTCCGAAAAGGTTAAAGACGAAGGCCCCATGGAATCATAAAAGGATGAGGCTAAGAAAGAGAAAAAGCTTATGGGAGACTCTAGATATGACTGTAACTATTATCATGGGAAGAATCATCTGTCCAAGGAGTGTATGTTGGCAGATTGAGTGAGAAGATAGATGTAGAAGATAAAGATGAAGCTTACTATCTGCAAAATATTGAGGAGATCAGAAAGAAGAAAAGCGTTGACAATGCTAAGCCTGCTTTGATTGTGCAGGAAGCTAATGACGAGTTCGGAAGAGTTGAAGTGTGGTCGACCGATTCATAGGATGAAGAGGTTCGCAAACCCACACATGGAGAGTGTTTTGTTACGAAGGCTGAGTTCCCTAAGTACGAGGGAAAGTGTATGATGGGTCGCAATGACGCTTCAGAGCAAAGAGGATACGCCACTGATGGCGGCAAGACTTCAGACAACTGCTTCACTGCTAAACCTGTCTTCGAACAGATCAGGGAATGTGAGAAAATGATCAGCAAGGTACATTCAATTATCGAATCTCTTAATATTCCTCTCTCTCTCTCTCTCTCTCTCTCGATATGAAACTAAAATAGATGATTTAAAATTTACAGTCTCTAGTTTAAGTGATAGTTTAAAAAGGACCCGTTTAAGTAATACTAACTTAACTGATCAAATCAGCAGGGTAAACATCAAAGAGTGAAGAGAGACAACTGTGGATTGAGAAGTTGGAGTCAAATTTGTCTAGGTCTAGGGATGATTTAATTTATTTGCAACGAGACAATTTAAGCCTTTTGAAACAGCGAAACATTTTCTGTTTGATTGCTAAACGTCTTTATTTTAATATCACTCAGTTGCATATTAACTGTGAAATAGGCAAGAATATCCATAAAATGATTTTTCCCTTTCTCGAATTGAAAGAGGACGAAATCGATGCAGACTGCTATAGGTGCGAATCCATTGTCTCTTCTGATTATGTCTCAGACTCTTACAGAGTTGGACTAGACAAAATTGAAGCTTACATACAGTCCAAAGAACATAAAGACATGCTGAAATTTTTTTTGAGCGAAAAATATAAAGAGCAAATTAAATGTGATACTGTACAAAAATTTGACTCATATGCACTAAGTTGAGTTCAGAAAATACTCTTAATGTTGAAAATGTATCTGAATTTGATGATGATAGTGACATGAGTGAGATTTTTGTGGAGGATGAGGTTGATTGCTCTGAATTTATAAAAAGCAAATTTGAACCTAAGAAAAATCTGATTTCTGAAAATTCAGTTGAATATTCTTGTGTTTCGCAAAACAAAGGTTCAAAGATTTTAAAAGAAAAGGCAACAGTTTTTCCAAAATTTCAAACTGTTCCAAATAAGGTTTTCGCGACCTCTGGACTGAACAAAAATCAGACTTTGGAATTATCGTCCCTATTAGAAGAAGATAATGTTGATGTATGCAACAAATTCTTTTGGTCTGTTCCCATTGATAATGCCGATGAAACCAAAGGTCTTTCGGAGATGACCTCTTGGAGAACCACTGCACAAGGTCAACTCAAGTTACGAGAAAGGAAGTTCGAGTGGACCAAAAATGTTCCAACAGATACGTCATCCGAACAGTCTGAAACGGCAATTAGAAAGGCGAGACCTAGGGCTAGTATGCATAAGTCTGCTAGGGAATTTTTTGATAAAAAACGTCAAAGAAATTCTAGATATCATAAAAATCCAACAGAAAGAAAGCATTTCTAGAGATCTAAAAATTCCAATTTTGTTAATCAAGAAAGATCGGTAAATCCAATGCAAAAGTCTCTTCTACGAATCCTAAAAAGTTCTCCAAACCTCAGTCTTCGTCTTCACAGGTTTCAAAACCAAAAGTTTTTCAAAACCAATCATTTTCAAAACCAACGAAACCTTTTGGAAAGGCAAAGCCTAACTTTTATCCAAATCCTAATGTTTCAAAATCTACCAACACATCGAAAGATGTTAAGGGAAAAGAAAAGGTTGTTTCGGAACTTAAAACTCCCATTAATATATCCAAAACACACTTAAAAGGGAAGGAAAAGAAGTTTGAGCAAAAGGTTGTTAAACAACAAATTGCATCTAAACAAAGAAATTCCTTTTTCCAAGAAAAGAATCCTAAAGATAATAGGATTTTCGTTTTCAAAATCACGAAAAGAGATAATACTACTTTGGAAAAACGATCTTACTTGGTTGATGAAGCGATAACTTTTCCTGTATCTACGAAAACCTCACGTGGACCCAAACAGCTTTGGGTTCCTAAATCTATTTGAATTTTGTAGGTGATTCATGACGAGCAGTTTGACTCCGAATGGTACATTGACAGTGGCTACTCACGTCACATGACAGGACGAAAAAAAGAGTTAAGAGAATTTAGATCGCTGAAGGATGGAGGACGAGTCAAATACGAAAATAACTCGCTCGGAGAAATCAAGAGATACGAAATGATTACAAATGGGGAATTCTCCATTCGGAAGGTAGCCTATGTGGAAGGCCTACAACACAACCTAATTAGTGTATCTCAATTGGTTGTATGTACCGGATTGAAGGTATCGTTTGATGATGAGGGATCAGAGATCATAGAAAAGAAGACCAAAATAGTGCTTCTAAAGTCCAAGAGAAAAGGCGAGATGTATCCACTGAATCTGAATCCTATCAAAGGAAAGACGGCCGTATGCCTTCCTACGAAAGCACCTACATATGAGTTGGATTTGGCACCGAAGGCTCTCGCGCCTAAACTTCAAGGATATCAACAAACTCGTGCTAGGTGATCATGTGCGAGGCTTGCCACTTCTAAAGTTTGAGAAAGAACATCTCTGTGCAGCCTGCGAACTTGGGAAGCAGAGCAGGAAGAGTCATTCAACGATCATAAACACCAAAGTGATTGAGCCACTTGAGCTTTTACATATAGATCTCTATGGTCCTTCAGCCATCGAGAGCATTAGTGGTAACAAGTTCATCTTAGTTAGTGTTGATTATTTTTCCAAATTTACATGGGTTTATTTTCTTAAACATAAATCTGAAGCTACTTCCAAGCTCAAAGACTTTATAAAGCGGATCGAGCTTCAACTGCGAAAGTCAGTTCGGAACGTTCGCAGAGATAATGGTTCGGAGTTCAAAAACACGTGTTTGAAGAATTCCTAACTGAAAAAGGAATTGCTCACAACTTCTCCGCTCCTTACACTGTCTAACAGAATGGAGTTGTTGAAAGACGAAACCGTTCTCTATGCAAAGCTGCGAGGACCATGCTATCGTTTGCGAACTTACCACTTTACTTCTGGGCAGAAGCTATTGGCACAACCTATTTTACTCAGAATCGATCTCTCCTTAATAAAAGATTCTCCATCACTCCTTATGAAGTTCTTAATAAAAGAAAACCTAACGTTAAGTTCTTTCATGTCTTCGGTTCTAGGTGTTTTATTTTCAATTCAAAGGAGCAAAGGAACAAGTTTGATGTGAAAGCTGATGAAAGAATCTTCTTAGGGTACTCTCTGACTTCGAAGGTATATAGGGTTCTTAATAAAAAGTACAAAAAGATAGAAGAAACCTACTATGTCACCTTTGATGACTCTTATCTAAAGAAGTATCAAAAAACTGATTCTCAATCAGAGGAAATTTTCCCATGAAAAATCCAATGACAATTCCTCTCTCCATCCTTTATGAGGAGTTTATGAACCTCTTTGACGAACTAGACTAGGCGATTTCGTCAGAATCCAAAGCAGCAGATAACAAGGAAGACGAGATCAAGAATATCTGAGATCATCAACGATGCTGCGAACGATCTTGAAAACGAGCCTCCAAGTCCGAAAGGCTCTGATATTCCATCTTAACCACGAGCTAAGAATGCTCCACTTCATGGGGAGGGTTTCGCTTCTACACCCACCTCAAGCACACCTGTTCAGGGGGAGCATTCAACTCCTCTAGTAAACCATGAAAGTCCAATCCAGGGGAAGAATCCAGTTCCAAACAAAGAGCCAAATCCATTATTCGAGGGGGAGAATGCGAATGAAAATGATGATTCGGATGCTCAGTCTGAATTTGAAGACGTGAATGTTGAACTGGATCCATCCTATGATGCAAACTACCCTCCACTGACCAAATGGACCAGAGATCATCCTAAAACACAAGTAATCGGAGAAGCATCTTCAGGAGTTCTTACGAGAGCACAACAAAAGGCAAATCAGACTGCATTATTCTCCAAAATGGAATTTTGCATGTTTAATTCGTTTATCTCCAAAATTGAGCCCAAAAATGTTAAGATTGCTCTTGATCATTCTAATTGGGTGCAAGCAATGTAGGAGGAGCTCAATGAGTTTGAATGTAACAAGGTTTGGAGACTAATTCCAACTCCGAAGGATGCATCTGTTGTTGGTCTCAAATGGGTGTTCTGTAATAAGCTTGACAAAGAGGGGAATGTGATACGAAACAAGGCTCGATTAGTCATAAAAGGGTATTGCCAAAAGGAAGGGATAGACTACGAGGAAACTTTCGCACTAAGCAACACTGGAGTCTGTTCGCATCTTTCTGGCATATGCAACTCATAATAACTTTGAAGTCTATCAAATGGATGTCAAGTGTGCCTTTCTGAACGGATAACTTGAAGAAACAGTCTACGTGGAACAACCACCTGGGTTCATAAACAAGAAATATACGAACCACTGTTATATTTTGGATAAAGCCATGTATGTTCTGAAGCAAGCTCCGCGAGCATGGCATGAAACTCTCACTAGATTCTTAAAACAATATAAACTTAAACAAGGCTCGGTCGACCCAACCTTCTTTCGCAAGAAAGATGGTGACCATCTGATGATCGTCCAGATTTATGTTGATGATATCATTTTTGGATCTACTAATCCTAGATTAACTGTTGAGTTCCGAAAGTTGATGGAAACTAAGTTTGAAGTCTATCAAATGGATGTCAAGTGTGCCTTTCTGAACGGATAACTTGAAGAAACAGTCTACGTGGAACAACCACCTGGGTTCATAAACAAGAAATATACGAACCACTGTTATATTTTGGATAAAGCCATGTATGTTCTGAAGCAAGCTCCGCGAGCATGGCATGAAACTCTCACTAGATTCTTAAAACAATATAAACTTAAACAAGGCTCGGTCGACCCAACCTTCTTTCGCAAGAAAGATGGTGACCATCTGATGATCGTCCAGATTTATGTTGATGATATCATTTTTGGATCTACTAATCCTAGATTAACTGTTGAGTTCCGAAAGTTGATGGAAACTAAGTTTGAGATGAGCTCAATGGGTCCAATTAACTTTTTCCTTGGTTTTAATATAAGACAGAGTCAGGAGGGAATATTTATCAACCAGGAGGCTTATACGAAGACCTTACTTGCAAAGTTCGGAATGGTGGGAGATTCGAAGGTGAAGGTTCCAATGGCATTCAGAACAAAGCTAACACCATCTTTGGACAAACCAGCTGCTGATATGACTCTCTATCGACAAATGATAGGTTCTTTGATGTATCTAACCACTAGTCGTCAGACATCATGTTTTTTGTTTGCTATTGTGCTAGGTTTCAAGCAAATCCTTGTGAACCCCATATGACTGCAGTGAAAAATATCTTAAGATATCTTAAACAGACCTCCTCGCTCGAAATCTGGTACCCTTCTAGATCAGGGTTCTTTGTGTAAGCATTCTCAGACGCTGATCTTGGCGGATGCGGACTGGATCGGAAAAGTACAACTGGTGGATGTCAATTTCTTGATGGCAAACTCGTAAGTTGGCAATCAAAAAAGAAAACATGCATCTCCCTATCTACCGCTGAAGCTGAGTATATTGCAACCGCCTCATGCACCTCACAAGTCATTTGGATCCCAAGTCAGCTAAGGGACTATGGGATAAATATGAAGCGAATCCCCTTATATTGCGATTATGAAAGTATAATTCGCATTTGCCACAACCCAGTGCAACACTCCAAGACTAAACATATTGCACTGAGGTATCACTTCATTAAGGATCATGTGGAAGATGGCAATGTTGAAATTCTCTTTGTGAGATCTACTGATCAACTGGCTGATATCTTTACAAAGGCCTTACCTGAACAAACCTTCAATGGAATACTTCAAGGCTTAGGGATGATGGAAGCTGAATCCATTCAGAAACTACCCTCATAGCTAGTACGAATTCTCTTCAAATTGCTCCGAACGCTCGTAGTAATTCAGAGTCTACTGTTAATACTGCGAATTGGTCCGAAAGCTCGCAGTGGTTCGTAGTCCATTGTTCATACTGCGAATGGGTCCGAACGCTCGGAGTGACTCGTAGTCCACTGTTCATTCGGAGGTTCGGAACTTCATGTATCCTTTGTATATTATGTTTTCTTAGGTCTTTGTACACTTGTATTTTTGTTTTTAATTATTTTTGTTTTTATTTCTTTTCAGAAAGTCAAAAACTCAAAAATTCTTTTCTTTGTTTTCTGTTTCTATTTATTTTCAGAAAATCTTAAAATTACAAAAATATTTTTCTTAAATTTCTGTTTTTAATTTTTTTTTTCAGAAACATCAAAAATACAAAAATATTTTCTATTTTAATTTCTTTTTCAGAAAAATATTAAAATTTCAAAAATAATAGATAATTGAGCATGATTGAAGGAACATATCATGATACTCTCAATTACGAATGATGGTACGTGTATTTAATTCCTAATCTTTGCACTAGTTAAGTGTCCCTAGAAGCATGCTGCTGCATGTTGTCTGAAGCCTCTGAGACTCTATGTTTGAAGCCTTAATGAATCGATAATACCAATCGTTTCTTCCCAATCAGGCTAAACATTCACATAAGTCATTGAGCTACCTTACTCTTCTCATATTTAGTTAAGAGTTAACTGCTTGGTCATTCTTTCGTAGCAGGGAAATTGCCACTGAGGTTTATAGTTACACAACTTTTGTGTTAATGATCTTCAATTCATTATCACCACGAATTGAGTGAAACCAAAATCCAAAACCATCTTTTGAATTGACGGTGAACAATTGACATGTTCTAGCTTTTCACCATGGAATTGGTGTGAATCCACCTTCGTGGTTCGTACCTTGAAATCTCATTTTATTTTATTGTTGCGAGATCTTAATGAAATGTTCTAGTCCTAAGGCATTTCTTCCAGTAAGATCCAGCTTTTATTTTTTTTGATATTTCTATATTATCCAGTCACTCAGGTATATCCAAAGCATACTTGTTCTTATGGCTACACTGGTCAGAATAGTACTTCTTCCGAACGTTTGTACTTATGTTGAGTTTCAGAGTTTGGTTGAAGATGAAGCCACCCTTGAGCCTAAATGAAAAGAAGCCTTTCATTGTTTCTCAACAAACAGATGATCGTAATTCAACGGGATACCACACAGACACTTCCAAGTCTCTCTTGACTTTGAAGGAATAAATTATTGCCCGGGATCCAACTGTTTCGTTTCTTTAATGGCATCACTAGAATCCTTTAGATAACTTTCTTTATTTCTTTATCTTTGGCACACTCTTGCACAAAGATCCATGTGATTTTCAAAAAGTCTGGTTCGTAGTTCTAATGATTACTTTCAAATTCAGAGAACAGGAAATGGCAATCTATTGCGAATGGGCATATCTGAATTGGCGAAACTTAAGGGATAAGATTACGATTTTGGTGCATGAATATTTCAATCTTAGCTGACATCACGCCGCCTGACACGCATTCTAACATACGGCAACCTGTCATGCTTTTTCAGGCGCTTTTTCAGGGATAATGAAGCGCCAACCACCAGTTTTCTTTCACCACTAATTATGTATATAAGGAAGATCAAAGCTTCATTCTAATTTACCGCTTTCAAAGAATTTCTCCTTCTGGCGCAAGAAAACCCCTTTCTCTCTCTACTGTTCATCGTCTTCTCTGTCGATTTCCATGGCTGGTTCTTCAGAAACTCCATCTACTGCTGATCAGACTGCTTTATCAGGGGTACTGGGCATCAAGGCTAATCAGAATCTCATCTGGGACCTTAATCCCTCCAAGTATGACGCCTATCTCCAACCGCTCATTGAATGCCTGAGACATTCTCTTTTGGCTAATGTTCTATCGAAGACAGAACATGTTCCTTTGTCTCTTCTATCCAAAGCTTACTCTACTGCTCGTTATGAAGAGAGTAGTGATACAATCACTTTCGAGCTTGGTAATCAGAAAACATGCATCACCAAGTCCAGATTTAGTAGGTTATTAGGGCTTTCATTAGCTAGGGATTTGATCGATCCAAAGTCCATCTCCTCTTCTGCCATTCTAGAGATGTTCTACCAAATGGGTTACAACAACTATCTTGCGGTTCTTTGCAAGTTCAAGAATCCTAACCTTCCTCCCATGTGGAATGGGTTGTTTACCCTAATTTTCAAAAGTTTTTCAGAGAGGGTAACAGGTTCCGATAGCGCAAGTAAGCTTTTTCTTACTATTCTCTATGGTGTTTACTCGGGGATCAATCTAAATTACGGTTCAGTCCTTTGGGCTCAACTAGTTCAGAGTAATTTATCTGTAACAAGGCACTTAGAGATATCTTGTGCTTGTTTTTGGTCTATCTGTCACACCCCGAAACTGGAACGGCGGAAACGTTCGGGGGCGGAGGACGTCATGTACAGTATCATAACAATTGCATAATAGTAAAACAAGCAAGAACATCCATTGCATTAAAAATAGTTAATACATATATGTTCTGTGTATTGTTTATAAGACACCAAAAATGTATAGGAAAATAAAAGACGAGTCTTGAATAAGCTCCGTCTTCTCAAAAACCTGGGTGCGTGTACCTGACTACTGGTTTCCTCAGAATACAAGTTATTTTGAAAAGAGAGTATCAACACTTAAGTTGGTGAGTTCATAAGATTTTAGTATTTGAAGATATACTTGTTCCCTAAAAATGTTAGTATGTTCTCCAGAAAATCCCATATTTTCTACAATAAATGAAAAGTAGTCTTAGGCCTTAAGACCAAAATGTTTGTATGTTTTTGTATTATGAAATAGTGTAAGTGTATGTTTTCCATAAATGTATGTTTTGTGTGATGGAAATTAGTGTACTGCACTTGTATGAAATCTATAATGTATTAGTGCTGGAAAATAATGATAGGTAGTCCTATTCCTTAGAATAAACTACTGAAGTAATGTTTGTTTTGTAAACCAATTGTTTAGTTAATGCTTAATGTGAATGAGATTATAACCATATTGAAATGACTAATGGCCTACACGACGTTCTTCAGGCGTCAGAATGTTATGACATTTGTCACCCGTAGACCTGCCGGTCCAACTGTAGCTAATAGTCGAGGTGCGGGATTGTCAGTCCCGTATAGATCTATATACAAATTCACGCTCTCCCTCTAGGAGACTCTGGTTATAAAATAGGACTTTAGCATGTACCTTGATAGGTACCATGAAGTGATGGCTCACATTCTAGTATTAACTCATTTACGTATAGTGTATATATGTTTTCTTATTCTTGTAACTGAATAGCATGTACCTTGATAGGTACCATGAAGTGATGGAAATTACTACTTTACCTGCACATGAAGTAGAATCATCAAAAATGTTCACCTTAATATTCTCAGTTGGCCCATATTGTTCAGTCTTAACTGAAGCTTGTTCAGGGAGTGGGCCAAACTGAGCAGGAATTTCTTCCTCGTTGGTCTCAAGGGGTGGGTTATAGTTGTCATTAAAGGGAGGTGGAACACTGTGATACCTTAGGCCCTTATTTTGATTATCTTTAAGCTTTAGTTGTTTTTCTATCATAGAAGCAACTACCTCACTTGATACATCGAAGTTCTTAAAGTTGAATTCAACATCATTATATTTAGCTTTCATTGCATCAAGTTCGACAGCCAAGGTAGCAAGTTTTTCCTTAATATAGTCATAGTTTTCACATTTGTTGCTATATTCCTCTTGAAGTTTTTGAAAATCCTTAGTTTTGGCCTCTAGTTTTGTTTTCAAAGGTTTTTGGGCCTTCCTAAGTGTATATCCTTCATATTTCAGGTCCTCATTTTCCCTTTTTAGCAAATCATTTTGTTCACGAAGAAATTTAATTGTAGCTTCACAAGATTTAGAACATGAAAGTTCATTGACCGAGATGTTTGAGGAACTCATTGTTTAACAAAAATGCCCTTTGACTTGAAACCTTGAAAGTCAACCTTAAAAGTCAAATTTAAAAAGTCAAACTTAAAAGTCAACTTGAAAATTCAAACTCAATTTTTAGGGTCAAAAGTCAAATTAGGAAGTCAAAAATCAAAAGTCAAAGCTTTATGTAGAAAATGAAACTTTAAAATTTGAAAAATTGATTTTTTGGGCTAAAATTGTCAAAATTGCGAAACTGGACCAAAAATACGATATTTGAATTAAATCGGGAAGAAATATAATATGAGGCTTGCTAGATGGATTGGTAAGGCGGCGGATTGATGATGTGAGAGGCGCGAGTTCGAATCCTTGCATGCCCCGGGTTTTTTAAATATTTGCTGCTGAACGAGAATGCAAGATGCTGAACCGAAAATGCAAGCTGCTGAATCGGAAATGCGAGATGCTGAACCGGACTGAGAACTCTCGTACGAATGCTTGGACCGAACACGTGCTAGAACTCGGACCGAACATGTGCGCAATGTCCGAAGCTGAAAATGTTGCTGGGCCGAAAACTTGCGAGACCTCGGACCGTAAACCCCCGAACCGAAAACGAATTTCGGCTGTAAACGTTGCTGACCGTAAATCATTTCCGGCTGTAAACGCTTCAGAAACCCTAGCTGCTGACCGCAAACCGCCGCCACCCCTCGCAGAAGCTTGCTGTTTGTGCGAAAATGGCCGCCGGAACTCGCATTTTTTCAACTTTTTAGCACCAAAACTCGAGAAAAAACTCATTTTTATGACAAACACGAAGAAAAAACCCCCAATATTTTGTCAAAAACTATCTAAAAACGCAAAATCCTTCAAGAAAAAGTGCAAAAACGCTGTAGATCTTGCGAAAAAGATTAATACAATCCAAGTTCTGATAGCAACTGTAAGTCCCAAAATTAGCTTGAGTATCAATCAGATCCACTTGATGGTGCGGAATCCCAATCAAGTGGATGATGCAAGATCAAATGGAGAAGAAGAAGAAGAAGAAGAAGAAGAATAAGATGAATCTATGATGTATTGATGATAAGATTGATGCTCCAACACAAGATTCACACACACACACATACACACTCTCTCTCTCTTCTTCTCTCTACTTTCTCTCTCTAGAACACCTTGATTTGCACATACTTGACCATAAACTCTCTCTATAATATGACACCTACTGACACTATATATAGGGAACAGTGGCTGCAAACACGTTTGCAGTCGTAAACGTGTTTACAGCCGTAAACACCACCCAACCGTAAACCCAAGGTTGTTTTCAGTCCTAGACTGAAACTATTAAAGCCTAGAAAAGTAAAGTATAAACCATATGTTAGACCCAACATGCATAAGAACACAACCAAGTCCTTGGTTGGATGCATCACAGTAAACTACGAAGTCTTCTATTCCTTCTGGAAGGGACAATATCGGTGCGCTGCATTGGGCTCACTTTAATGTTTGGAACGCATTTTCTTGTTTCTGTTCCCAGCTGTAAGTCACACCCTTTTGAGTCAGGGTGGTAAGTGGTTTGGCGATCCTTGAGAAGTTTTGAATGAATCTGCGGTAGTAGCCAGCAAGGCCTAGAAATTGATGAATTTTAGTAGGTGTTCTAGGTGCTGAACAATTCTCAATCGCCTTGATTTTGGAAGGGTCCACGTGAATTCCCTCTTCGTTGACCACGTGACCCAGGAATTCGACTCTCCAAATCCAAAATTCACACTTTGAGAACTTCGCATAGAGTTTTTCTGCTCGTAATGTTTCTAAGATATGTCGTAAGTGCTGACTATGTTCCTCCTTACTATGTGAGTAGTTAAGTATGTCATCAATGAATACTATCACGAACCTGTCTAAGTAAGGATAGCACTTCCTGTTCATTAAATCCATAAACACTGCGCGTGCGTTGGTTAATCCGAAAGGTATCACTACAAACTCGTAGTGACCATAACGAGTTCGGAAGGCTGTATTGGGAAGATCTTCCTCTAAAGCTCGTAATTGGTGATACCCGGATCTTAAGTCAATCTTTGAAAAGTAGCTTGCTCCTTGAAGTTGGTCGAACAGGTCGTCTATCCGCGGTAGAGGATATCGATTCTTAATGGTTAGTTTGTTTAGCTCGCGGTAGTCAATGAACATACGGAACGATCCATCCTTTTTCTTCACGAACAAAACTGGTGCTCCCTAGGGTGAGAGGCTCGATCTGATGAATCCTTTGCTGAGTAGTTCGTTTAGTTGACTGGATAGTTCCTGCATATCTGCTGGTGCTAGACGATAAGGCGATTTTGCTACAGGGTAGCTCCAGGGATTACATCGATTCTGAAATCGACTTGACGTTCTGGTGGTACTCCAGGGAGATCTTCAGTAAAGATGTCGGGAAAATCACGGACTTCAAGAATGCACTTTATGTCTTTCACTTCCTGAGTCCCGTCCAGCACGTGAGCTAAGAACACATGGTATTGTTTTCGTAAGTAATTCTGGGCTTGGATGCTCGAGATGATTCGAAGGTTCATGCCTGGTTTGTCGCCATAGACGACTAGGGTTTCGCTATTCGGTAAACTAAGACGAATGACTTTCTCATAACATAGGATGTCAGCACGATGGGGACTCAACCAATCCATGCCGATGATAATGTCGAAACTTTTTATTGAGACCGGCATAAGGACGATTTGGAAAGTATAGTTATTAAGAGTGAGGGTGCATCATATATATATATATATATATATATATATATATATATATGTATATATATCGTTAGTGCTCTTAGTCTTGCCGTTAGCCATTTGTACGATAAACATTTCCTTTAGTGTTTGTGGTTGTTGTTTGAGTAAGTGTTTAAATTGGCGGCTCACGAAACTCCTCTCCGCTCCACTATCAAAGAGTATGCATGCATAAGAGTTATCGAGGAGAAACGTACCCATGACCACCGTGGGATCTGCCACAACTTCTTCGTGACCTATTTCCAGAACTCTTCCCACTCCACCAGCATTTCCTTCCTTTGGACAGTTCCTCTTGAAGTGCCCAGCTTCACCGCACCCGTAGTAGGTCAGGTTCACTCCAACATTAGGGACCTGAGTGATTGGTTTTGCCGGTACCTTACAGAAACGGAAAATGTGTCCTTTCCTGTTGTAGTTAACACAGTGCATCTCCCGACAGGGTCCGTGATGATGGAAATTGCACTTGCTACACTTCTGCAGGTTTCCAGCATATTGCTTTGCTGGGGCAGGGGTAGCAGGGGTTGTTGCAGCATGAACAACCACTATCTGTTGTTTCTTGGCGGGGTTCTGTGCTTGTGGGTGCTTCTTTCTGTCCCAAAACTTTCTTTTGTTGTCGTTTGTCTTGGCTTTCTCGGGGACAGGGGTCGCTACGCGTTGGCGGACTCCATGGTCAATGAGCCCCTGAGCCAAGCGTTTGGCGCTATCGAATGTAGTAGGTTTGAAGACAATACTGAAGGGTTTTGAGCATTCTTACACTCCTATGGTGTACATGCAACCCTAGAAACCTTGGATGTATGTTTTATCTATGATACATGCAAAATTGATTTTCCAAGGTTCATAACCTATCTAGCATAGATGTGGAACTTTTAATCATAAAAGATAGTAAGAAATCATAAATTGTAGTAGTTTGGATTCCTTGAAAACCTTGTGAACCTAGCACCTCAAGTGTGATGCCTCAAATGTCTCACACAACACCAAATGCACTTGGAATGAATTAGAGAGAAATGATACACTTCTTGAAAATCGGCTTGTCCTCACAATTCTTACTAGGCGCCGATTTTGGTCTACAACATGTTGCTTATATAGTGTGTCATAATTAGGGTTACACCATGTAAACGCTAATTGACATGACTCTTCATTTCTTGGATCCATGGGTTCAAAAAACACCATGGAGCCTCCATGGAGCATCCTATGGGTTTTAGCCCAACTTGATAATCCATGAAGCATTAGCCCACTATACAAGTATGGGTGATTTACACAATCAACCCATATATTTAATTAGTCTTCTTTTGATCACTTAATTAATTCCAAATTAATTCTTGATCAATACTAATTAAATAATATTATTAATATATTAGAACTTATAATATATTAATAAACCTTAAGTGTTATTTCTCTCATTTTAGTCTATCCAAATGCATGATGCCATGCAACCCAAATGGACCATGCTAATCGGGTCAAGTACATTCCAGAAATAGTTATGAACTTAGACACCTAATCCAATAGTCTCCCACTTGGATAAGTCTAATAACTATAACCGGAAGAATGACTTCAGGAACCGATCAGCAATCGTAGCTCTTTCAAGGTGTCTCAGAACTGAGATGATGATGATACGCCATTTAAGATAAGTGATCATATAATCCTCTGTTCTAGATATCAGCCGGATAAATACATGGAACAATGTCTTACTTATTGTCCATTAGTTTATTTCCCGATTTCCGATTTGTTTGACATAGAACTTAATTGAACACATGAACTTAGTTATGACCGGGCCCGGTACATGGGTCAACACGAAATCATCGAGGGGCCCAAATATCGCTTCTAATCCAAGAAGGAACAGATAAACTTCGACTCATATGCTTGTTCTACTACTTGTTGAATTATACACAAATGCACGTTTTATAACATCGAGTTACCAATGCGTTTTCGTACAATCAATGCATAACCAACTCATAGGCAACAAGTCATATCTCTAGGTTTGAAGACTTATATGATATTATCATCTCGCGATCACTCAAGATAAATTCCATGAAGTGATACTAGCGAGCGTGGGTTGAATCCAATACTCAGAACTTATGAGCACTCATGAGTGTTGTAGCAACACTTTGCTATGTCCAGTGCCTTGGACATCTACAAGCCAACTCATGATAGTCTTGATTCATATCTAGTTCCTACATATGACCGACTGTGGAGAATTTGAATAATATGAGATACAGTAACATAATTATTCTGGAAGTCAAAACATACAAAATGAAACGATAGTAAACGATTGACAAAAGATAGCAACACTTTACTCATAAATAAATACAACTTTTATTCATCATCAAATGTCAATTATACTTTCCACATTTCAAAGCTATCTAACTACTAAAACTAATATCATCCTTCAGCCCTATGCGCCTCGCATGCTGGAGATGCTTAACCCTACCCAGTACCTTCGTGAGGGGATCTGCCGGGTTCTCATCCGATGATACCCTCTTTGCCACGAGGAGTCCTTCTTCTATTCGATGTCTGATGAAATGGTATTTCCTGTCAATGTGTCTGGATCTCCCATGATCCCTTGGTTCCTTGGCTAAGGCAACTGCACTTTCACTATCACAGAAAATCTCGATAGGCTCCTTTATAGCTGGTACAACTCCAAGGTCTCCAATGAAGTTCTTTAGCCATATAGCCTCCTTCGCTGCCTCGCTTTCCGCTATATACTCTGATTCGCAAGTTGAATCAGCCACTCTCTCCTGCTTGGAACTTTTCCAAGAAATTGCTCCTCCGTTTAAGGTAAAGACCCAGCCTGACTGAGAGCGGAAATTATCCCTATCAGTCTGGAAGCTAGCATCACTATACCCTAACACTCTCAAGTCATCACTCCCACCGAGGGTAAGGACCTAATCCTTAGTCATCCACAGGTACTTGAGAATGTTCATTACAGCAGTCCAGTGAGCCTTGCCAGGGTTCCCCTGATATCTGCTGACCACGCTCAATGCAAAGGCCACATTAGGACGAGTACAAGTCATAACATACATGATCAAGCCTACAGCGGAAGCATAAGGTACTCGAATCATCTCAGCTATCTCAGCCCCTGTACTCGGGATCTGAGTCTTACTCAATCTGGCGTTACTCTAGATCGGTAACTCTCCTTTCTTGGAATTCTGCATGCTGAACCTATTCAGCACCTTATCCAAGTAAGTACTCTGACTAAGTCCAATTAGTCTTTTACTCCTGTCTCTCAGAATCCTTATCCCTAGGATATATGCAGCTTCACCTAGGTCCTTCATAGCGAAACACTTCCCAAGCCAGGACTTAACTTCCTGCAGAGTTGGGATGTCATTTCCTATGAGTAGTATCTCATCCACATACAATACCAAAAAGCTAACTATACTCCCACTAGCCTTGACATATGCGCATGACTCATCTTCACTCCTTGAGAAGCCAAACTCTTTGACCTTCTCATCGAAGCAAAGATTCCATCTGCGAGGTGCTTGTTTTAATCCGTAGATGGATTTCTCAAGCTTACACACTCTATTAGGGTACTCTGCATTGACAAAACGCTCTGGCTGACTCATGTAAACATCCTCAGCCAACTTTCCATTAAGGAAAGCGGTTTTGACATCCATTTGCCATATTTCATAGTCATGAAATGCAGCAATGGCTAGCATAACCCTAATAGACTTAATCTTCGCTACTGGTGAAAAGGTCTCATCATAATCAACTCCCGGAGTTTGAGAAAAGCCTTTTGCAACCAGTCGTGCCTTATAAGTGTGTACATTACCATCCATGTCAGTCTTATTCTTGAAGATCCACTTGCACCCAACTGTCTTACGACCTGGTACATTGTCAACCAAGTTCCAAACTTGATTGTCATACATGGATTGTATCTCGCTGTCCATAGCCTCTTTCGATTTAGCAGCCTCAGGGCCTGCCATGGCTTTCGTGTAGCTGTTAGGTTCATCCAGACTCACCAGTGTGCCATCACTAATAAGTGTATCACCTTCCGTAGTAATATGGAAACCATAGTAATGCTCAGGTGCATTCCTAACTCTCGTGGAACGCCTCAGAGGTACAGACTCTTCTGTCGGATCGATAGGAGTTTCCTCCTCAAGTTGATTGCTATGGTTTGAGGTTCCTTCACCACTTGAGTCTTAAATTCAAGGTCAATTTGCCTCCCACTGTTTCCTTGGTTTATGAATTCTCTCTCTCAAAAGGCTCCTCTCCTTGCTACAAAAACCACATTATCACTAGGTCTGTAGAAGAGGTAACCAAAGGATCTCTGTGGGTAGCCGATGAAAATACACCTCTCACTTAGAGGTTCGAGCTTATCGTGAGACTCACGCCTCACAAAAACCTCGCAACCCAAAATCTTGATGTGGTCCAGATTTGGAACTTTTCCGGTCCACATCTCATGAGGTATTTTGGCAACCTTCTTTGTGGGGACTAGATTAAGGATATGGTCGGCAGTCTCTAAGTCATACCCCCAGAATGAGATTGGTAGCGAAGCTCGACTCATCATGGAACGAACCATGTCCAACAAGGTTCGATTATGCCTCTCAGCTACACCATTCAACCGTGGTGTCCTGGGAGGTGTCAATTGTGAGATAATACCACATTCCTTAAGATAGTCGAGGAACTCTGTACTAAGATACTCACCACCTCGATCGGATCGAAGCATCTTAATGTTCCTGCCCAACTGATTCTCCACTTCCTGTTTAAACTCTTTGAATCTTTCAAAGGTCTCTGACTTATGCTTGATTAAGTAGACATATCCATATCTACTAAAATCATCAGTAAAAGTCACATAGAAGCGGTTAGCATCTCTTGTGGCGGTTCTGAAGGGTCCACACACATCAGTGTGTATGAGGTCCAACAAACCCTCACCCCTAGCACAAGTACCAGTTAAGGGTGACTTTGTTATTTTCCCAAGCAAACAAGATTCACAACTATCATCTGACTTTAGGTCAAACGACTCCAAGACTCCATCCTTTTGGAGTTGGCCTATGCGTTTCTTGCTTACATGTCCAAGATGACAATGCCATAAAGATGCTTTATCCAAGCTAGTGGATAAATCGATACACAATACATTATTTCCTAGATTATCAACCACCGACACAGTTTCATATACACCATCACAAGGTAATGCTTTAAAATAAAAAACATTATTAAAGAAAGCATTAATACCACCACTATCATTATCAAATGAAAAGGTAAAACCTTGTCTGTACAAACCATGAAAGGAAATAATATTTGCCATTTCAGGCGAATAACAACATTTATTCAAATCTAATGTTAACCTACTACTTAGAAACAAAGAATAAACTCCAATCTTGGTGACAGGTGTAACTTTCCTATTTCCCATGATCAAGTTTATCTTCCCATGCTCCACATTCTCACTTCTTCTTAGTCCCTGCAAATCACAACATATGTGAATACCACAACCTGTATCAAGGACCCAAGAATTAGAATATGGTGAGTTATTAGACAATATAGTGTAAATACCTGTATGGTTGGGTTTAACTTTCCCATCCTTCATATCTTGCTGGTACTTTGGGCAGTTTCGCTTCCAGTGCGACTTTTCATGGAAATAGAAGCATTCCGCCTCTTTAGGGTTAGCAGAAGGAGTGAAGAAACCTTTCTTGGTTTCACTTGAAGAGGAGCCATCAAGGGTCTTCCCCTTGGTGCCCTTCGAAGGGCTCTTCCTCTTCTTTCCTTTGCCTTGCCCGATTCCCAAGACAGGGGCCGCAGTAGGAGTAGGAGTGGTAACAACCGACTTACCTTTAAGACCACTTTCCGCAGTCTTCAAAAGTCCTTGAAGTTTGCTGAGTGTAACTTCCTCCTTGTTCATGTGGTATGTCATGCGGAATTGATCATAACACGAAGGTAAGGAGTGAAAAATGATATCGATTGCCAACTCCTCTGGGAAGTTCACATTCAGTTTCAGCAAACGGTCCACATACCTTTGCATTTTCTGCATGTTGCCAGTGATGGGTTCACCATCCTTCATCCTAGTTGCTATCATGGAGGAGATGATTCATATCGCTCTTGACGAGCACTCTGATGGTAGCGGTCCATCAAATCCTGGTGCATCTCAAAAGGATAGTAGTCCTCATAGGACTTTTGTAGCTCGGCTGTCATAGTGGCCAACATGATGCATGCTACTTAGGTAGCATCTCTTTCATGGGCCTGATATTAAGCGATCTCCTCAGGAGTAGCAGACGGCTCGAGTTCTTTAAGCTCCTTGTCGAGGACATATTCTTTGTCCTCATACTGAGTGACCATCCTGATGTTCCTGATCCAATCCATAAAGTTGGATCCATCAAAGATGACTCTCCCACAAAGGTTCATGAGAGAGAAGGAGCCGGTAGGGTTTGAGCCAGAAGCAGCATTGTTGGAAGACATCTAAAAAAGAAGAAAGACAAGTTTAGATTAGATATAAAGATAGTCCTTATAAAAACACCCAAATGTAATATTAAGGCTAGGACCCAACACAATATTTTATAAATTAGAAGAGGGATGCCGTAATCCATGCTATAAAATCTTTGAAGGTAGGTGAATGACGATTCACCAATTTCCACCATGAAAAACGAAATAAATTATTAGGTTTTAATTGGTTTTGAAACTCCTAGATTCTTTGAGATTCATTCAACTTTTCAATGGCATGTTTCAATCTCGAGTGTGCCCTTCAGGTTTTGTGACTGGGATGCCGAGGATCATGAAACAAGGTGTGAAGTAACCATGCAAATTACTTGGTACCCTTAATATTTACCCCTCAATCGGTGTGCCGGTTAACCACACGCGCTCCACCGATACTATGCTAAATATTAAGTTACCCTTTGCCTACCTTGTTAAGTCCAGGTTAGTGTGCCGGTTAACCACACATGCTCCACTAACGACTTAATCAAAATGCAAAGTGTAATTCCTGGGTTAGCACCTTATTCACATTTTCCTAAAGTAACTAAGATTGGGAATTTATAAAACATTTAGTTACCTTATATTCATCATACTTTTAATGAAGATTTAGAAGTCCTTGTCCTACCCGTTCGACTAACGACCCTCCACCAGTCAAGGAAGCGGTGGGTGAGAGTGGACACCCATTAAGCTGCCATTTTATAGGCAACAACCAGTCAAGAAAGACTTTTGGTAATCCATAACTTGAGGACAAATTATGGATTCCATTAAAACACATAATGATCATGAATTAAACATTAAACAATTTTAACAAGTAATTCCTGTGATCTATCAAGAACTCATAAGAACATGAATATTCCTATCAAAATTTCAAGAACATATGAACACATATAAACATGAAATTTTGATGTTAGCCATTGTAAATGGATTAGAACAACCATTACACCAACTAAAAAAAGTTTTAAAACACCAAAACATTTTAGGGTAATGTTTCTAGTCCATTTCCAACAGCAAAACTCAAAAATCTGCATTCAGGGGCTCCTACTCGTCGAGTGCATGAACCTACTCGACGAGTAGGATGAATTTACTCATGGACTCGTCGAGTCCCCCATGGACTCGGCGAGTTCATGCTGCAGAGTGCAGAAAAACTGAGTTTTTTTTCACAATTTTGCATCAAGTATCAAACAAACAAGCCTAGGCTCTGATACCACTAAAGGGTTTTGAGCATTCTAACACTCCTATGGTGTACATGCAACCCTAGAAACATTGGATCTATGTTTTATCTATGATACATGAAAAAATGATTTTCCAAGGTTCATAACCTATCTAGCATACATGGGGAACTTTTAATCATAAAAGATAGTAAGAAATCATACCTTGTAGTAGTTTGGATTCCTTGAAAACCTTGTGAGCCTAACACCTCAAGTGTGATGCCTCAAATGTCTCACATAACACCAAATTCACTTGGAATGACTTAGAGAGAAATGATACACTTCTTGAAATCTGTGACAACCCGAAATTTCTATTATGTACAACCATTCACTTCAATAGAAGTTAGAACTGTTTCTGCTAACTTTTAAGCTTTTTGGAGTCAGTTTGAGTGTTCTAAAGCCTAGTACTGCAAGAGATAACTGGAGAGAGGATACTCTAGGGTTTATTGTGCATCAATAAAGTTCCAAAACTCCAAGAGTTTGGAGTTTACGGCCCAAACATGGTGTTTACGGCCGTAAACTCCAAGGAGTATAAATATGACACTTAGTCATTTTATACACTTTTTTTTACCATTTCAAGCCTAGAAACCCATTTCTCTCTCAAGTAGCATCCGATTTTCCATCTTGATCTTCAACTTTGTAAGTGTTTCTTACCTTGTTTAGTTGATCTCTTCCATTATCTAGTGATCTTACATGATTCCATCCATGAAATCATTCCATTCTCTTAGATCTTCAAGTGTTCTTCATTTCACCAAGAACACCAAGAACACACACTAGCGTTCTTGGGCCATGAACACCTTTTCAAGCTCCTTTATTGTAGTTATTCTTACCCTAGTGTGTTATAAGGCTTGTTTCACTTCTTATTCAACTAGAAAACACAAAGAAACACAAGATCAAAGGTGTTTACGGTCAACACATGTTCTTGAACCGTAAACCCTAAAAATGGGGCAAAGCGAGCCCTAGTCCCTTCCTTAGCCTTGGATACTAGTCTAGATCACTACCTTGGAGTGTTTAGGACCTTAAACATCAAAAAGACCAAGAACACATAGAGTTTACGGCCGTAAACTCATGGAGAAATGGTCCATGGGCCGTAAACTCTATAAAGTGGTGAAATTGTGCCACCATGACTTCCTAAGGCTTAGACTTGAAGTAAGGGTACTTCTTTATGACTTATAAGACCTCAAAATACAAAATGGTAGAAGTTACCATGGGTTTACGGCCGTAAACCCATTGGGACCGTAAACCCAAAACCGTAAACTCATGAAGAGTTTACCCTTGTACCATAAACTCAAAAGCAAAGCCCTATAACCCTTAGATGCAATCCTTGGTACTTATAGCACTTGAATCAAAGTGTTTTCCATGTTCTAGGATGTCTTAACTTGATTAATTAGTTGTTAAATGACTAATTGGATACATATATGTGTTATTATATGTTAATTAGGATCCCTGTGTGTGCTCAAGTCTTCACTTGACACTTAGCATCCTATACCATCCGTTCATCCAAACCACTCACTATAGGTGAGTTCATACCCCTTAATCAACATTTTAAATGATTTTAAATGCTTGTAACTGGGGGGAGGGGGGGAGACAAGTTGAACTATTATAGTTATTATATCAATCACATGTGATTAATAACTACCAAACAAGTGGATTTCTTACTTTTCAAACTGTGTTATCAAACAAACTACTTCAAACTGTTTTACAAACTCTGTTACATGTCAAATACTTTTATTAAACTCTTTTAAACTTATATTCTGTTCTATGTGTATCTATATAGATATAGTTATATAAGTAGGATTGAAAGGACTTAGGACTGATAGCTCAGCTTACCTCCTGTTCCTTGTTTGGTTGTGGACTTAGGGTATCAGTTGTTTGTCCGAAGGTCGTTTGAATCCTAGTTATATATTATGTATATGTATATAGATATAAAAGTTCCTTCTTTCTATTCAATACCTTTGGGTAGCAAAGGTATACAAACATGTTCATACATACAAACAATGTTACTAGTAAACTATAATAGGTGTAGTTTAGGAAGTTACTAATACTATTAATAGAACAATGAAACATACAATGAGTCAGTTCATACATGAGTCAATACATACAATACAGCTAGTACATACTATATATTATACAAGAGAACATACTATTATGAGAAACATAGAGAACATACATACATACTAGACAGAGAGAGATCATACAATACAGCTAGTACACACAATACATATACAAGAACACTACTACAGTTATGTGAGCCACGTAATGGGGCATGAAATCACCTGTCATGGCTCGTTTTGTATCCAGAATCTCCTTAAGTGGAGAGCGTTGATTTTGTGTATAGATCTATACTGGATTGACTATCCTACACCTTGCTGCAAGCTACAGTGGGACTTGCAAGTCTACAGGTGCCAAACGTCATTCCTTCCGACGTCTTACATCGTCGTGTTTCTAGTAGGTAGTATGGTACAGGCCGATCACATGGTACTTTAAATAACAACTGGTTTAAGGTAGTTAGTACAACAGTAGTTACTTAATACAACACTACAATACTATTTTATTTCCCATTGCATTCACTTTGTGATCTTCACACAATGAACAGTAATGTAAAAACTATATTTTTGGTTAATGATAGTCAGATTTGGGAAAATACATACTCTTACAAGAGACATACATACAAACACTTGATGCCTTGGTAGAAGGCTACTTTTAGTAGAAAAACATAGGGTTTTCTAGGAGATTCAAACATTTTACAAACATTCACAAACTTACACATCGCATACTCACAAACACTTTCTTACAAACAATGACACTAAAATACTTATGATCTCACCAGCTTTAAAGCTGATCAACTCTTTCAAAATAACTTGTATTCTCAAGTCGCCAGTAGACAGGTACCGGTGCCAGGTTTTGAGAAGATGGAGCTCGTTTAAGACTCATCTTTTATTTTGTTTCATATTTTTGGTGTCTATTAAACTAAACAGAACACACTTGTATTAAATTATATTATTAATGCAATGGATGATGTTGTTGGTTGTTTACTACTATTCATTGTTGTGATACTGTATATGACGTCCTCCACCCCCGAACGATTCCGCCGTTCCGGTTTTGGGGTGTGACAGATTGGTATCAGAGCATTGTTTATAGTAAATCGAGTATATCAACCCATAAAAAATATACGAACTATAAACACAGCGGGATTTAAAAATACTCTGATAAAGAGTTTATACTTTTAAATAATAAAATATTTAACCAAGTATACATACATGTATTCATACTAAAATCAGTGTCACTAGGACATAACAAAAGTATTACGATTGTTGGGAATCACAAGTAGACTTAGAGACATATAGTCAAATCTGGGAAGATATAGCCTGATCAACTATATTATCCGAGGATTGACTAGCATGTGCCTAAGTGTCGTTGTGAGGTTGCAACAAGTCTAAAAACTTATCAACAATACCATAACGAAAACCTTAGAAAAAAACATAAACCTAAAATACTATAGGAGTATTTTGTGTTACTATAAATTACTTATGTGCTTATTTCTTATACCCCTTTTCTCGCGTTGATATCATGGCTGGATTCCATATCCCCGGAGACCCGTACTATCCCAACAACGACAATGCAGGATGGTTGGGAGAAGAGCTAGAAGATGATCATCCAATCCCTTTGGATGATCACCAAGCTGAAGGATTTTCTGATAGTTCTGACTCAGAGCCAGAAGTCAACAACCTACCATCAGTAGCTCCAAACCCAAACCCTCGTCCAACATTTCAAGGACTCACACCTCTGTGGGCCACAAACTTGAACAGATGGAGTCAGGAACAGGGTCAACCCATTCCCTACAATGGGGACAAAAGCTTTTACAACCTCACCGAAGGAGGTTCAGCTGACCAAGTCCTACCCATCATGGTCCGTAGGATTTCTCCGAACACCGAGCAAGGTCGAGCAACTATCGACCGAGTCCTGGAGATTGACGCCAACTCTGGCGTTAACACGGTCTGCATTCGCCAACTCGAGGTAGCTATGGAAAGGGCTAGGATAACCAATGGGACTCTGCAGCAACAACTAACTGCATCCCAAGCTGAAGTTAGGGAACTTCGGGCTAGGCAGTCTATGTATGAAAGGCGCATGCGAGACATAGAGCGCCGTCTGCCTGAATCAAGGACTCACTCTAGTAGTTCTCGTCGCAGATAGAGTCTCCTCGCCTTCTCTTTTGGATATAACTTAGTTATGTAA
This sequence comes from Lactuca virosa, assembly GCF_052849685.1. Classification (NCBI taxonomy): domain Eukaryota; kingdom Viridiplantae; phylum Streptophyta; class Magnoliopsida; order Asterales; family Asteraceae; genus Lactuca; species Lactuca virosa. Next base: position 299,318,981 of record NC_136433.1, on the reverse strand, counting down.
AACTCTAGTCTAATTTCCTATCTTTGTTAAAACTTGGACCTGTTAGGTCTTGATTAGGTCGTAGTTCTGTCAAAATTTTCCCATCTTGGTTGATGTAAGGCCTACTTCTAGGTTATTATTCCCGAACTTGTTACATCTGTAATTCCAGTATTATTGACAGATATCCAATCTCATGGAAATTATTATCCAAATGCTATCATCTTTTTAGTACTAAATCTACATTCAGTCGTGCTATTCAATTGTGTTGTTAGGCTATGGAGAGTTACTCCATGAGTCATTCTCATCAAATTCTCCCTATTAAATTCTTATCAATATCTTCATCGTTGTAAACTTATAGTTAAAAGATGCCTCCACACGGATCAACGAGGCGCGATCCTCCGATAACTGCAACACCACCTGCTCCCCAAATCGATACGGCAGCTCTGAATGCTGCTGTAGCTGCGGCTGTGGCTACAACCATGGCTCAATATCATTCCACCAACGCCAGTGGTGCGGAAAAGCCTGTTCATTCGACCCATGGTGAAGCTCCTGTGCGCTTGAGAGAGTGCTCCTATAAGGACTTCACCAACTGCAAGCCATTATCCTTTAAAGGGACTGGTGGAGTCATTGCCCTCTCGCAATGGTTCGAAAAGACAGAGTCGATCTTCGAGATCTGCTCATGCCCGGAAGGAAGCAAAGTCAAATTTGCTGCGTGCACCTTCGAGGCAAAAGCGCTGACATGGTGGAATAGCCATGTCAAGTCACTATCTCTCATAGTGGCTAATGCTATGGGCTGGGAAGCTCTGAAAGAGCTGATGATCGAAGAATACTGCCCGAGGGGCGAAATCCAAAAGCTAGAGCAGGAACTGTGGAGCCTAACCATGAAAGGCTCCGACATAGTATCCTATACCGCCAGATTCTGCGAGCTGGTGGCCCTCTGTCCCAACATGGTTCATACAGAGGGAAAGAAGATAGATAGATTCATATGGGGGCTGGTGCCTCCATTCCAGGGGAATGTTTTGGCTTCAAACCCCACCACATTCGATAGTGCCAAGCGGTTGGTACAGCGACTTATTGACCATGGGGTTCGTACCCTGGCCGCAACAACAACCCTGGCCATCTCAGAACCCGCCAAAACCGCTGATTCCAAGCAGAAGTTCTGGGATGACAAAAAGAAGAAGAAGGCTGCCAAAAAGCAGCAGGTCGTGGCAGTTCATGCTGCGATAGCACCTGCCGCTGCTGCTCCGGTAAGGCAGTATGCTGGAAGTTTGCCTAAGTGCAACCATTGCAACTTCCACCACATCGGAGCCTGCCGAGAAATGCAGTGCTCTAACTGCAGCAGGAAGGGGCACACTACAAAAGGAACTGGTGTGGGCCAAGCTTGCTACGGTTGTGGCGAGGTGGGCCACTACAAAAGGAACTGCCCGAAGGCAGGGAACGCCGGTGGAGTGGGAAGAGTTCTGGCCATAGGCCACGAGGAGGCGGTTGCCGACCCCACCATGGTCACTGGTACGTTTCTCCTCGATAACTCTTATGCATGCATACTGTTTGATAGTGGAGCGGAGAGGAGTTTCGTGAACCAAAAATTTGCTCATTTACTTAAGCAAAAATCACGAGAGCTTAAAGAACCGTTCACTGTAGAAATGGCTAATGGAAAGACGGAGAGCACTAACAGTATATACATAGGGTGTACCCTAACTCTAGATAGCCATTCATCTTCGATCGACCTCATGCCGGTCTCAATTAAAAGTTTCGACGTCATTATCAGCATGGATTGGTTGAGTCTACATCGTGCCGACATCATGTGTTATGAAAAGGCTGTTCGCCTTAATCTGCCGTCGTGCGAAACTCTAGTAGTTTATGGCGACAAACCCGGCACGAACCTTCGTATCATCTCGAGCATTCAAGCCCAGAAATTAATGCGAAAGGAATGTCGCGCATTCCTTGCTCATGTTGTCGATGTGAGCCAAGGAACGAAATCTATTAAGAATATTCCAGTAGTACGTGATTTTCCCGACATCTTTCCAGAAGAACTCCCAGGACTACCTCCGCAACGTCAAGTCGAGTTTAGAATCGACTTAGTTCCAGGGACTACCCCAGTAGCCAAATCGCCCTATCGTCTCGCACCTGCAGAGATGCAAGAACTGTCCGGTCAACTTAACGAACTGCTCAGCAAGGGCTTTATAAGACCAAGCTTCTCACCCTGGGGAGCTCCAGTCTTATTCGTCAAGAAGAAATACGGATCGTTTCATATGTGCATCGACTACAGGGAGTTCAACAAACTGACCGTCAAAAATCGTTATCCTCTACCTCGCATAGATGATTTATTTGACCAACTTCAAGGGGCGAACTTCTTTTCAAAAATCGATCTAAGATTCAGATATCACCAACTACGAGTGCTAGGGGAGGATGTTCCGAAGATAGCCTTCCGAACTCGTTATGGACACTACGAATTCGTAGTGATGCCGTTCGGATTAACCAACGCGCCCGCAGTATTCATGGATTTAATGAATAGGGTGTGTCGTCCTTACTTGGATCAGTTCGTCATCGTCTTCATCGATGACATACTTATCTATTCTCATAGTAAGGAGGAGCATAGTCGACATCTGCGACTGGTCTTAGAAACACTGCGTTCGGAGAAGCTCTATGCGAAGTTCTCGAAATGCGAATTTTGGATCCAAAGAGTCGAATTCTTAGGGAACGTGGTTAGCGAAGAGGGAATACACGTGGACCCTTCCAAAATCAAAGCCATTGAGAGCTTGTTAGCACCGAAGACACCTACGGAAATTCGTCAATTTCTAGGCCTCGCTGGCTACTATCGTAGGTTCATTCAGAACTTCTCACGAATTGCAAAACCTCTCACGACTTTGACCTAGAAGGGCGTGGCCTTTGACTGGGAGCAGAAGTAGGAGAGAGCGTTCCAAACGCTCAAACAAGCCTTGTGCACCGCACCAATACTATCCCTCCCCGAAGGGATAGAAGACTTCGTTGTCTATTGCGATGCGTCAAATCAAGGGCTCGGCTGTGTTCTGATGCAACGAGGTAAGGTCATCGCCTATGCCTCGAGACAGCTAAAGACACACGAGGTCAACTACACCACTCACGATCTTGAGTTAGGAGCAGTTGTGTTTGCTTTGAAGATCTGGAGACACTACCTGTATGGTACAAAAAGCACTATCTTTACAGACCACAAAATCCTACAACATATATTCGACCAGAAGGAGCTCAACATGAGACAACGACGGTGGGTCGAGCTACTCAGTGACTACGAATGCGAAATTCGTTATCATCCGGGTAAAGCCAACGTAGTAGCTGACGTCCTAAGTCGGAAAGAATACTCTGGTCGTAGAGTCAAATCATTGACTATGACTATCCATTCACATTTGTCCACGAAAATTAAGGAGGCTCAGCTCGACGCTTTGAAACCTGAAAATGTGGCGAGTGAATCCCTGAGAGGGATGGATAAGAACTTGGAAGTCAAAGGTGGTGGAGACTTATATTTCATGGATCGGATCTGGACACCGAAACACGGTGGTTTCAGAGACTTGGTCATGACCGAGGCGCACAACACTCGTTATTCCGTCCACCCAGGTTCAGATAAGATGTATCTGGATCTTAAAAAGCTATACTACTGGCCTAACATGAAAGCAGAGATTGCTACCTTCGTGAGTAAATGCCTTACTTGCGCCAAGGTCAAGGTCGAATACCAGAAACCCTCAGGTCTACTACAACAACCGGAGATACCGGAATGGAAGTGGGAGCGGATCACTATGGACTTCATAACCAAGTTTCCCAAGACAACGGGTGGACTTGATACCATATGGGTCATCGTCGACAGATTGACCAAGTCCGCACATTTCCTGCCTATCAAAGAAACAGACAAGATGGAGAAGCTTACAAGAACCTACATTCGGGAGATTGTACGACTGCACGGTGTTCCCATATCCATTATCTCAGACAGAGATAGTAGATTCACTTCGAGGTTCTGGCAGTCGCTACAAAGTTCCCTAGGAACTAGGCTGGACATGAGTACAGCCTACCATCCACAGACCGACGGACAAAGTGATCGACTTTGGGAAGATATGTTGCGAGCCTGTGTGATCGACTTTGGGAAAGCAAGGGATACTCATTTACCCCTTGTCGAATTTTCCTACAACAACAGTTATCACATAAGCATAAAGGCTGCTCCATTCGAGGCCCTCTATGGCCGAAAGTGCAGATCCCCTCTGTGTTGGGCTGAGGTGGGTGATACCCAGTTAGCTAAAGGACGAGTTCCTGAAAGCACTCTCACGGGTCCGGAGATCATTCGGGAAACGACAGAGAAGATCGTTCAGATTCGTGAACGATTGAAAGCCTCTAGAGACCAACAGAAAAGCTACGCAAATAAACGAAGGAAACCGTTGGAATTCCAGGTGGGAGACCGTGTTCTATTGAAGGTCTCACCCTGGAAGGGCTTAATACGCTTTGGAAAGCATGGAAAGCTAAATCCAAGATATATAGGGCCTTTCGAGATTCTCGCTAGAATCGGTCATGTAGCTTACAAACTTAACTTACCTCGTGAACTCAGTAACGTACATTCTACTTTCCACGTATCGAACTTGAAAAAGTGTCTGTCCGATGAGACTCTTGTAATCCCACTCGACGAGATCGAGATCAACGAGAGCCTCAACGTCGTGGAAGAACCTGTAGAGATCATGGACCGAGAGGTCAAGCAAACAAAGCAAAGCCGTATCCCGATAGTGAAGGTTCGCTGGAACGCCAAGCGAGGACCTGAATTCACTTGGGAGCGAGAGGATCAGATGAAACTGAAATACCCTCATCTTCTTACTTAGTTATTTGTAACTACTTATTTGCTTAAACTCTAATTTCGGGACGAAATTCCTTCTAATTGGGGGATGATGTGACAACCCGAAATTTCTATTCTGTACAACGATTCACTTCAATAGAAGTCAGAACTGTTTCTGCTAACTTTTAAGCTTTTTGGAGTCAGTTTGAGTGTTCTAAAGCCTAGTACTGCAAGAGATAACTGGAGAGAGGATACTCTAGGGTTTATTGTGCATCAATAAAGTTCCAAAACTCCAAGAGTTTGGAGTTTACGGCCCAAACATGGTGTTTACGGGCGTAAACTCTAAGGAGTATAAATATGACACTTAGTCATTTTATACACTTTTTTTACCATTTCAAGCCTAGAAACTCATTTCTCTCTCAAGTAACATCCGATTTTCCTTCTTGATCTTCAACTTTGTAAGTGTTTCTTGCCTTTTTTAGTTGATCTCTTCCATTACCTAGTGATCTTACATGATTCCATCCATGAAATCATTCCATTCTCTTAGATATTCAAGTGTTCTTTATTTCACCAAGAACACCAAGAACACATACTAGTGTTCTTGGGCCGTGAACACCCTTTCAAGCTCCTTTATTGTAAGTATTCTTACCCTAGTGTGTTATAAGGCTTGTTTCACTTCTTATTCAACTAGAAAACACAAAGAAACACAAGATCAAAGGTGTTTACGGTCAAGACATGTTCTTGAACCGTAAACCCTAATAAATGGGGCAAAGCGAGCCCTAGTCCCTTCCTTAGCCTTGGATACTAGTCTAGATCACTACCTTGGAGTGTTTAGGACCTTAAACATCAAAAAGACCAAGAACACATAGAGTTTACGGCCGTAAACTCATGGAGAAATGGTCCATGGGCCGTAAACTCTATAAAGTGGTGAAATTGTGCCACCATGACTTCCTAAGGCTTAGACTTGAAGTAAGGGTACTTCTTTATGACTTATAAGACCTCAAAATACAAAATGGTAGACGTTACCATGGGTTTACGACCTTAAACCCATTGGGACCGTAAACCCAAAACCGTAAACTCATGAAGAGTTTACCCTTGGACCATAAACTCAAAAGCAAAGCCCTACAACCCTTAGATGCAATCCTTGGTACTTATAGCACTTGAATCAAAGTGTTTTCCATGTTCTAGGATGTCTTAACTTGATTAATTAGTTGTTAAATGACTAATTGGATACATATATGTGTTATTATATGTTAATTAGGATCCTTGTGTGTGCTCAAGTCTTCACTTGACACTTAGCATCCTATACCATCCGTTCATCCAAACCACTCACTACAGGTGAGTTCATACCCCTTAATCAACCTTTTAAATGATTTTAAATGCTTTTAATGGGGGGGGGGATACAAGTTGAACTATTATAGTTATTATATCAATCACATGTGATTAATAACTACCAAACAAGTGGATTTCTTACTTTTCAAACTGTGTTATCAAACAAACTACTTCAAACTGTTTTACAAACTCTGTTACATGTCGAATACTTTTATTAAACTCTTTTAAACTTATATTCTGTTATATGTGTATCTATATTGATATAGTTATATAAGTAGGAATGAAAGGACTTAGGACTGATAGCTCACCTTACCTCCTGTTCCTTGTTTGGTTGTGGACTTAGGGTATCGGTTGTTTGTCCGAAGGTCGTTTGAATCCTAGTTATATATTATGTATATGTATATAGATATAAAAGTTCCTTCTTTCTATTCAATACCTTTGGGTAGCAAAGGTATACAAACATGTTCATACATACAAACAATGTTACTAGTAAACTATAATAGGTGTAGTTTAGGAAGTTACTAATACTATTACTAGAACAATGAAACATACAATGAGTCAATTCATACATGAGTCAATACATACTAGACAGAGAGAGAACATACAATACAGCTAGTACATACTATACATTATACAAGAGAACATACTATTATGAGAAACAGAGAGAACATACATACATACTAGACAGAGAGAGATCATACAATATAGCTAGTACACACAATACATATACAAGAACACTACTACAGTTATGTGAGCCACGTAACGGGGCATGACATCACCTGTCATGGCTCGTTTTGTATCCAGAAACTCCTTAAGTGGAGAGCGTTGAGTTTGTGTATAGATCTATACTGGATTGACTATCCTACACCTTGCTGCAAGCTACAGTGGGACTTGCAAGTCTACGGGTGCCAAACGTCATTTCTTCCGACGTCTTACATCGTCGTGTTTCTAGTCGGTAGTATGGTACAGGCCGATCACATGGTACTTTAAATAACAATTGGTTTAAGGTAGTTAGTACAACAGTAGTTACTTAATACAACACTACAATACTATTTTATTTCCCATTGCATTCACTTTGTGATCTTCACACAATGAACGGTAATGTAAAAACTATATTTTTGGTTAATGATAGTCAGATTTGGGAAAATACATACTCTTACAAGAGACACACATACAAACACTTGATGCCTTGGTTGAAGGCTACTTTTAGTAGAAAAACATAGGGTTTTCTAGGAGATTCAAACATTTTACAAACATTCACAAACATTTACAAACTTACACATCGCATACTCACAAACACTTTCTTACAAACAATGACACTAAAATACTTATGATCTCACCAGCTTTAAAGCTGATCAACTCTTTCAAAATAACTTGTATTCTCAGGTCGCCAGTAGACAGGTACCGGTGCTAGGTTTTGAGAAGATGAAGCTCGTTCAAGACTCATCTTTTATTTTGTTTCATATTTTTGGTGTCTATTAAACTAAACAGAACACACTTGTATTAAATTATATTATTAATGCAATGGATGATGTTGTTGCTTGTTTACTACTATTCATTATTGTGATACTGTACATGACATCCTCCACCCCCGAGCGATTCCGCCGTTCCGGTTTTGCGGTGTGACAAAATCGGCTTGCCCTCACAATTCTTACTAGGTGCCGATTTTGGTCTACAACATGTTGCTTATATAGTGTGTCATAATTAGGGTTACACCATGTAAACCCTAATTGACATGACTCTTTATTCATTGGATCCATGGGTTCAAAAAACACCATGGAGCCTCCATGGAGCATCCTATGGGTTTTAGCCCAACTTGATAATCCATGAAGCATTAGCCCACTATACAAGTATGGGTGATTTACACAATCAACCCATATATTTAATTAGTCTTCTTTTGATCACTTAATTAATTCCAAATTAATTCTTGATCAATACTAATTAAATAATATTATTAATATATTATAACTTATAATATATTAATAAACCTTAAGTGTTATTTCTCTCATTTTAGTCTATCCAAATGCATGATGCCATGCAACCCAAACGGACCATGCTAATCGGGTCAAGTACATTCCAGAAATAGTTATGAACTTAGACACCTAATCCAACAAATACATTCCCCTGAAATGGAGGTAACAATCCCCAGATATACCTCTCAATCTTCTTACTTTCAGTGGGAACCATTCCAGGACATAGAGCTACTAGATCACTAAACCTAGTAGTGTAGGCTACTACGTCGGAGCCTGTCATGATAAGGCTCCAAAGTTCCTCCTCCAGTTTCTGTACCTCGCCCCTCGGGCAGTACTCCCATGTCATCAGTGTTTTTAAATTCTCCCAGCCCAATGAGTTAGCCACTGTGAGTGTAAGTGACTTGACATGGCCATTCCACCATGTGAGGGCCCTATCAGAGAAAGTATAGGCGTCAAATTTTACCTTGCTCCCTTCAGGGCAGGAGCAGATCTCGAAGATCGACTCCGTTTTCTCGAACCGTTGCGATAGAGCAATGATTCCTCCACTACCATTGAAGTTCATGGGTTTACAGTTGGTGAAATCCTTGTAGGAACACTCCCTAGGGTGTCCATGGCTATCTTCATGATGCGAGTTGGTACCCGTTCCACCTCCACTGGTGCCACTATTATTGATTTGGGTCAGGGCTACTGTCACAGCCGCGCTCACTGTAGCTTAGAAAACTACAGGATCAAATTACGGTGGAGGCGGCGGTGGATTTGAAGTTATTGGAGGATTGTTGTTGATACGTCTATTCGATCTACGTGGTGGCATCTTTCAGCTATTAAGTTTAAAAAGATAAAAATGGTGGTAAGACTTCTTTAGCGATTATAAGTTAGTTGCCTTTGAACTAATTTATACCAGTTCAACATGTTTTCTTTAAGGAGTTTATAATAGAAGTCTACCACAAGTAATAACTTGTAACGTAATGATATGAAATTGGATAGTAATTTTTCAACGACAATAAGATGCATGTCGATTTATTGGTATATTAGATGCATAATGTTTGAAAATTTTGACCTTGAAGTACGTCTACAACATACGAAATTAACTAGAAAACTTCGACAGCATACCTACCTATCAAAAATTAAATCTCGAGGTCGAACCATAAACATGAAAAATAACACTAGTGTAAATATGTAGACTTAACCTATATCTAAAAGAGTGAGTAGAGTAAGCCCTACTCGCAAAGAGTGCGGTTCTGCTTCGAACTAGATTCAGCCCTGGATTCAGCCAACTGGCGTTCTATTTCAAACACACGCCTTTCTAATGTTATTTGATGTTCTCGAAGTTTCCTAACCTCGACTCTGTTTACTGTTAGTTCCCTCTATAGGATGTCGGTGTGATTTCGGGTTATCTCCTGGTCTTCGTTCAGGTGGCGGAGGCGAGCTGTGTTGACTACAGTGGTAACACCAACCTCCACGATTTGGTGGATGGCTGCTCCTGCTTGCTCATTGTTATGAGTAACTCGACGTACTAATGCAGGGAGGGCTTTGTCTGCTGAGCCTCCCTCATCTAGGTTGTAGAAGCTTCGGTCCCCATTATAGGGAAGGTGTTGACCTTTTTCATGACTCCACCTCTCTAAGTTTACTGCCCATTGAGGTGTCGGACCTTGGAAATTCTGTCGGGGATTGGGAATTTGGGCCACTTGAGGTGGGTCATAGACTTCCGGTTCCGAGTCAGATTCTTCTTGAATTTCCTCTTCTTCCTCTTCCTCGAAGTCTTCGTCTATTGGAGCCACAGGGTCGTCTTCCAGTTCTTCTTCGAGCCATCCTCCGTTCCCCTGATTGGGAAAGTACGGGTCTCCCGACAGATAAAATCCAACCATGTTATCTAAGCGAGAATAGGGGTGTAAGAGATATTAATAAATCTATGAAATTTGTAACACAATCCTACTAACATAAATTTTTATGGGGGTGATCCTTACCGGGTCCTTCTATAATTACATAGTGCATACCAGTTATATATAACTAAGATCGAATAGACCTTCAAATAAGTGATCCTACTCTAAGACCGCAACCAAACAAGGAACAAGAAGTAGAGAAAAAACCACAAATTCTAAGTCTATAACATCTCAATTATATATAACCATAACGTATACACTTAGTAATTATGGACCTACCAGTAAGGGTCTTTTAGTTTTCACATAAGTTATTTATAGTGCCTAAAATACTCCTATAGTATTTTAATTGCATGTTTGATTCTAGAGCTCCTTGGTATATAGAGTTGGTAAGTTTTAGACTTGTTGCAACACCACAGCCATTCCTAGGCATATGCTAATCACCTCTCGAATAGATATAGTTGATCAGACTATATTCATCCCAGATCTGATTATCTAGGCCTACTCGTATTGTTCAATAATCATAATACTTTTGTTTTGTTCCAGTTATAATATTGATCTTGTATATATGCATGTATACTTTTATAAAAATATTAATATATTCTAAAAGTATAACTCTTGTTCAGAGTATTTTTATCCCATTGTGTTTATAGTTGTACATCTTTTATGGGTTGATATACTTAGTTCACTATAAACAATGCTCTGATACCAATCTGTCACACCCCCAAACCGGAACGACGGAAACTTTCGGGGGCGGAGGACGTCATGTACAATATCATAACAACTGCATGATAGTAAAACAAGCAACACCATCCATTGCATTTAAAATAGTTAATACATATGTGTTATGTTTATTGTTTATAAGACACCAAAAATGTATAGCAAAATAAAAGCAAAGTCTTGAATAAGCTCCGTCTTCTCAAAAACCTGGGTGTGTGTACTGGACTACTGGTTTCCTGAGAATACAAGTTATTTTGAAAAGAGAGTATCAACATTTACTTTGGTGAGTTCATAAGATTTTAGTGTTTGAAGATATACTTGTTCCCTAAAAATGTTAGTATATTCTCCAGAAAATCCCATATTTTCTACAATAAATGAAAAGTAGTCTTAGGCCTTAAGACCAAAATGTTTGTATGTTTTTGTACTATGAAATAGTGTAAGTGTATGTTTTCCATAAATGTATGTTTTCTGTGATGGAAATTAGTGTACTGCACTTGTATGAAATCTATAATGTATTAGTGCTGGAAAATAATGATAGGTAGTCGAATAAATTACTGAAGTAATGTTTTTTTTGTAAACCCAATTGTTTAGTTAATGCTTAATGTGAATAAGATTATAACCATACTGAACTGACTAGTGGCCTACATGACGTTCTTCAGGCGTCGGAATGTTATGACATTTTTCACCCGTAGACCTGCCGGTCCAACTGTAGCTAACAGTCGAGGTGCAGGATTGTCAGTCCCGTATAGATCTATACACAACTTCACGCTCTCCCTCTAGGAGACTCTGGTTATAAAAAAGGACTTTAGCATGTACCTTGATAGGTACCATGAAGTGATGGCTCACATTCTAGTATTAGCTCGTTTACATATAGTGTATACATGTGTTCTTGTTCTTGTAACTGAATAGTATATTTGTAAAGTAAAGTAATTGTACTTATGTGTTTGTTCATGTAATGTATCCTTGAACTAGTAATTAGTGTGAATTGATACTTAAACTATACCTATTATAGTTTACAAGTTGTTATGGTTGTAATGAAAACGATTGACAAAGTTATTGAAATAAGTTTAATATTCATATATATATTTGGCGTGTATAATTAAGGTTTAACCGACAGTCGGACAGGTGATCCTACCCTAAGCCCACAACCAAACAAGGAACAAGAGTTAAGGCATTAGCAATAGTCCTAAGTCCGTTAAAGCCTAACTATACATAAATATACGCATGAATATGATTTTGATAAAAGAACAATCTAAATAGTTGAAAATAGTTTAAAAAAGGGGTTTTGACAAGTTTCATAAAAGTAATTGTTTTCTTTTGATTGTTTTCATTTGTACTTATGTCCTAACACAATTTCATTGTGTTTTACTTGTATTCTCCCCCTAAAAGCATTGTAAAACGGTAAAATATAGGGGTATGAATTCACCTTATGTGAGTATTCTAGTGAAGATTCGAAATGGTAGAGTTAATTCCATAGTTAGATCCCGTAACAAAACCGAGCCCTAATAGCATTTTCATGAAATATATATGTATATAATTAGCGAATATAATGGCAATTATGTTAAGGAAATAGTCTAAGATGTAAGGTTTACTTACAATAAGGAGTTTTAGAAGTAAATTGTGAGGCTGTTGGGAGTTTTTGGTCAGCCTTTACGTTTTCGGTCAGATGATGATTCAAGTGTGTTCTTGGTGAAACCAAGAGAATCAAGGTGTTTTCGGTTGGGGTTTAAGGAGATGGAATGATGATTGCTTGATGGCATGAAGAACAATTGAAGAAGTCGGTATGATCCTATGAAGATACAAGTGTTTTTCACATGATACTTGAGAGAGAAATAAGGCTTTCGGTTTGTGTTCTTGAGAGAAAAAGGTGAGTTTTCGGCTGGAAAGTGTAAGAATGATGGATTGTTTTCGGTCTCATATATAAATAGGATAGAAAAGTCGATGGGACATGTTGGTTGGGATACACAAAAGACCTCAAAACCCGTGACAATTGGATATAATTTGGCATGTTTTCGGCCAAGAATTTTTTATTGCCTTCGGACGTTTGCGGTCAGAGGAGGGTTCACGGTTCGAGGGGTTTACGGTCGAAAAGAGTTTGCGGTCCGAAGGAGTAGTCTTGCAGGTTTTCGGTTGGAAAGGATTTTCTGTACGAGGGTTTAGACTTATGCGAGGGTTTTCGGTCCTCGCACTTGGATCTTTATAATACAACACTAATAACTTTATAAGGTTTAGTTATATAAAAACATTAGATAAGCTTCTATTAAATAAATAACTTCACAAGTTAGACTTTTATTTAACAAGTTTTGACTTTTATGACTTTGGTTGACTTTCACAGACTCGAAAAATAACGGGTTGTCACACTATCATTGTTCAGAGGGCTATTGATCGTCACAACATTCCAGTGATCGAGGGTTCGACGATTGCAACGGTTCCTATTTTTCACACTTCAAATGTTATTGTGTCTGACAGTTCAATGTTCCAGCAGACAGCGAAGTTATCACCGAGTATCGCAGACAACCAGCATCTGGTCCTCGTCGACTAACCTTTGAGATGCGAAAGGTCTTAGAAGAGGCTGACAAGTGAAAGAAAGGGGGAAACAAAAAGCCAAGGTTGGACCTTCCGAGCATGATCACACTCCAACGAAGATAATCAAGCGAATCGCTCGCAAGCCTAAGTCTCCTACACCAGACATTGAGGAGGGTTCGGAGTCACACACCATCTCCGAAGTTCGTATACCAGAGCAAGTCCAGCATGCGACTGAAGACACATCTGCGCCTTCGCAACCATTGGTTTCAGAGCCAATATAAACTAATCCTGAGGTAACCTTTTCTATGCCAACTTCTTTCCCAAAACATATGACTTTTTCCATGATTTTACTCCACCTTCTCCAACTGCCACATCTACACCTATCATGATCGGCCCCTGTCCGACTGTCTGTCACACCCCCAAACCAAGGATGGCGGAAACGTCCGGGGGTGGCGGACTTCATGTATAGTATCCTAACAACGAGTATAATAGTGATCAAAGCAATACAACCAATCATAAATATAATCGGAAAAGAATTACATCGTTTCAAGTGTTCATATTTTAATGATTGATTACATCATGATATAAAAAATAGTTGTTCAACGCCGTAGCGTTCCATCCTCAAAAGCTTGTGGTTACCTGGTTTCGTTGATTTCCTGAGAATACAAGTAGTTTTGAAAAAGTGTCAACAATTAAGTTGGTGAGTTCATAAGCTTTTTATATGAAGAGTTTGGAAACCGATATTTGTAATGAATTGTGTGATACCAAGAAAAATCCAATATTTTCCTTACAAAAGTGATGTGTAGTCTTTAATTCCAAGACCATAAGTGTACAATAATATCCATACTTATTGATATAAAAAGTGATTTTAAATCGACATAAAACCCTTTTTGATTTGAGAAAATCCCCGTAAACTTTATGTGTTGTTAACTCCCTATGTGAGTCGCTATCACCACACAATGACTAATGAACCTGCCACGACGTTTCTCAGGCGTCGAATAAGATAATGACACTTGTCACCCCAGACCTACCGGTCTAGCTGTTGCATGCAGCTCAGGTGTGGTTTGTCAAACCCAATATAGATCTATACACAACTATCACGTTCTCCCTACAAGAGACTCTGGTTATAACTACCAGGAATTTTAACCCGTACTAAGAAGAATGTCTCACAATTTACGTTAACAAGTTTACGTGTAGTGTGCGTGAGTGTAAAACCTTTTTCCGTGGGAATAAAACCTTCCGAAATGTGTTTGTTGTGTTAATGGAAACATAAACTATACCTATTATAGCTTATCAAAAACATTTTGTAATGGTAGAAATCCTCTTTGTATATGATGTAAACCTTTATAATGAGGTAAAAGACATGTAATATAACCAACATGTATTTATATATGATAATACACACCTTGCTCAGCAAGTTACAAGGTGTAAATGAGTTACTGACAATTTGCTAGTTTTATCTTTTGTGTTCCTGTTCTTGGAATAATTATAGAAAAATCATACGGAGTCGAAAACTGATTCCGTAAATTCTGAGGGTTTTGAAAATGTGTCTAGTTTGTTCATAATTGTTATTATGATTTTTAGAAGTCTCTAACTTGTGTGATAATGTTCATTTTCACAGACTGGTCCGAATTCGTAGCTACACTCATAGACAGTTTTGTAAAAATCACCATCAATTGTAGAAAAATCGTATGGGAATGTGAAAGTAGTCATTTTAAAGGTATGAACCTGAAATATTTGTACCCAAAACAGTTTTGAAAACTAAAAAGTTTACGACGTTCAAAACAGTCCGTAAATGGAGTTAAACTTTTCTGATGAAAGCTGATGGATGAGTTTAGTTGTGTTCTTGGTGTTTTAACTTGTATTCTCCCCCTTAAAACCTAATGAAAACATGAAAAGATAGGGGTATGAACTCACCTTGAGTGATTTCAGTAGATGGATGATGAAGAAAAGAAGTGTTCAACTCAAGAACACTTAGGAGATGCTTGAAGATTCGAAGATCTAACAACAAATATGCTGATATTTGTGTAAGGAATCCATGATTTAAGTAGAAAGAAAGAGAAATAATCATGTGAGGAGTGATATTACTTACTAGGAGTAGATGAAGAACTTGTGATCAGCCTTGAATTTTCGAGATTAGAGGGGGATAGTGAGAGAGAATGAGTTCTTGCTTCTTGGTGGAGTGTGAGTGAAATGGGAGGAGAGATAAGGGTTTTTCTATCCTTGGATCAAGGTGCTTGGCTGGAAAGAATGGGAAAAGGACGATGGAATGACCAGGTATGATGGAATAGTGACTGGGGATGGTCATGGAGTGGGTATGGGAGGTTGCTTGTGTCATAGATTTATGAAAAAGTCAACACTCCTCTTAAAAATCTTATCCAATAGATTGTATTCATAGACTAAGATTTTCCCTCAAAATTGATTAATTTATGAATATTTAGGGTCTTATATGCCAAAATATGAGTTTGGGTGAAAATCCCGCGTTAAAATCACGAAAAACGGGTTTAAAACGTAGTTGGTGTCAAAAACCGGGAAGAAGTTACGAACAACCGAAGTCAGGAGGCGAGGTTCGGTCTTAGGAGCTTAGAACCGAAGGGAGGGCTCGGCTGATGGATTAGAACCGAGAGGAGGGCTCGGTCCGAGCAGTCTCACAGGAGAACACATCAGAAGAGAGACCGAAGGTGTACTGAATCGAAATGCTTGTTTTGGACCGAGAGGACTTAATCCGAACCGAAGGGTGAGTTCGGTCCCATATGTAGTTTTGGTCTTATGCAGGTTCGGTCCTCATGGTTTGGTTCTTAAGGCTATGTTCGACTCCTAAGAGGTTTCGGCTCCTTATGAGGGTTCGGCTCCTTAAGAGGTTTCGGCTCCTTAAGAGGGTTCGGCTCCTTAAGAGGGTTTTTCGCATAAACTTCCGTTTTCGAGTTGTTTTTGACTAAATCAAGGGTCGGGATGCCCCGGGTGATTATAAAAAGTTGAGAGAGATTTGGGAGATATTTCACTTACTTGGAGAGATTTCTCATACTTAGGGAGATTTGGGAGAGATTTCACATACTTAGAGAGATTTGGGAGAGATTTCATATACTTGGAGAGATTTCGGAGGGATTTCACATACTTGGAGAGATCTCTCATACTTAGAGAGATTTGGGAGAGATTTCACATACTTAGAGAGATTTGGGAGAGATTTCACATACTTAGAGAGATTTGGGACGTATTTCACATACTTGGAGAGATTTCTCATACTTAGAGAGATTTGGGAGAGATTTCACATACTTGGAGAGATATGGGAGAGATTTGAGGTAGAGAGAGATAGAGCAAGAGTTATTGAGAGAGACTTTGTTCGCGACCTTTGCGAGTGTTCTAACTTCGAAAAGCAAGGTTTGTAAACCCCGTTTTGCCTTGTTATGAGCGTTATAACTCTAAGTTACACTGATTAGGGTTTAGAATTTTCGAACACGTGAAAACTCTAAGTGATACTTTGTATTAAGATTGCGAGTTGTACAATAAGAAACATAATGAAAACCCTAATATACAAGGGTTAGATGAGTTGACCGGTTTGACTTGTTGACTTTAGTTGACTTTGACTTGACCAAAAATTGACGGTTGTCACATCATCCCCCCGTTAGAAGGAATTTTGTCCCGAAATTAGCACTTTGACCGGGACTTCGAGAGTTGTGGAAAGATGCGGGTATTTTTGTTTCATCTGTTCTTCGCGTTCCCAGGTGAACTTGGGTCCTCGTTTTACGATCCAACGGACCTTCACAACAGGGATGCGACTTTGATTTTCGTTCTTTTGATCTTTCGATCCATGGTTTCTATCGGTTTTTCCACGAAGTGGAGACTCTCGTTGGTTTTGATTTTGTCAGGAGGTATCTCCAGAGTCTCGTCAGACATACATTTCTTTAAATTTGACGGGTGGATGGTTGGATGTACATTATTAGGTTCTTGTGGGAGTCGGAGTTTGTACGCAACTGGGCCAACCCTGGCAAG
Source organism: Lactuca virosa (assembly GCF_052849685.1). Lineage (NCBI taxonomy): Eukaryota > Viridiplantae > Streptophyta > Magnoliopsida > Asterales > Asteraceae > Lactuca > Lactuca virosa. The sequence continues at coordinate 299,301,798 of NC_136433.1, read as the reverse complement.
GATTTCGAATGGCCCGCTGTACTTTGGATTTAGTTTCCCACGTTTACCAAAACGTATCGTTCTTTTCCACGGTGAGACCTTTAGTAGTACATGGTCACCAACCTGGAATTCCAAGGGTTTGAGTCGCTTATCTGCATAGCTCTTTTGTCGATCTCGAGACGCTTTCAGTCTTTCTCGTTTGCACGATTTTTTCCGTTGTTTCTCTTATGATTTCAGGGCCATTGAGGGTGCTGTTAGGGACTTGCCCCTTCGCTAGCTATGTATCTCCCACTTCAGCCCAACGCAGTGGTGATCTGCACTTGCGACTCTAGAGAGCTTCGAATGGAGCGACATTGTTGTTAGGGTGGTAGTTGTTGTTGTGTGAAAATTCAATGAGTGGTAAGTGGGAATTCCCACGCTTTACCAAAGTCAATCACCCAAGCTATTAGCATGTCTTCCAAGGTTTGAATAGTTTCTTTTGCTCTGTCCGTCGGATTATAAGTGGTAGACTGTACTCAAGTCTAACCTAGTCCATGCAAGGGTTGCCAGCATCGCGAAATGAATCTCCTATCTCTGACAGAGATAATGGATATTGACACACCATGCAGTCGCATAGTCTATTTGATGTACGTCCTAGTCAATTTCTCCATCATGTCGATTTCTTTGATTGGTAGGAAGTGCGCGAATTCAGTCAGTCTGTCGACGATTACCCAAATGGTATCGAGACCACCCATTGTCTTGGGTAACTTGGTTATGAAGTCGATCGTTAGCCGCTCTCACTTCCTTTCGGGTATCACTGGTTGTTGTAGGAAACGCGAAGGCTTCTGTTATTCTACCTTGACCTTGGCACAAGTCAGATACTTGTCCACATATGTAGCGATGTCGGTTTTTCATGTTCGGCAACCAATAATGTTTCTTAAGGTCCATATACATCTGGTCTGGACCTGGATGAACTGAGTGGCGAGTTTTTGTGTGCTTTGATCATGACGTCATTTCTGATTCCATCAACTTCGGTGTCCAGATCCGGTTCATGGGATAACATGCCCTGTCGCTCTTGCCTTCTAGGTTCTTACAATCGGTGAAGATTGTACACCTCGTGTCGTGGAGATAGTGCCTCTAGATCTCTAGGGTGAATACTACCGCTCCTAGTTCGAGATCATGCGTGACCTAACTGATCCCATACGTCTTTAGCTGTCTTAAGTCATAAGTAATAACTTCTCCTCGGAGCGCTGCATAGGGTCTTCTGTAGAGCTTCTCGATTGATTAGTTCGGTAGGGAGCTTATGGGTTTAGTTTACGCGACTAGACTTATTCGGATGGTATGACGTTCACTCGCACTCCTGGGTACCCTTGTCCCAAAGTTCCTGGTAGGACTCGTACCTAGTCCATCTATCTTTAACTTGCGCATAAAGGTCGTATGTAATTAGGGTTGGTAAGACAGTTGGATGGGTGACTCTGCCCCAAGTCCACAACCAGACAAGGAACAGGAAATAGGGCGGAAGCACACATCTAATGTCCGTAGAATCTTAATTATATATTATCCTCGCATATACACTTAGTAGTGATAGACTAACCGTATTCGTCCCAAGCTTCCGTGCTTGATTTGGACCTGCTATACGAGTGATATTCTCAAAGGGTTTACTAGGAATAATTTGAAAGGGTTACAGAAGGTATAATCACACCTCCAGAGAGTGCTTTGGGATTTCGCAATGAAGGATGACCAGAGAGTCAGAGTCAGATTTAGGGTTATGAGAGACGAGGGTTTCGATATTCAGCTGGTTAGGTGGAGGGTCTTCTCGTAACAAATGTAATTGATAAGGTGATGATCCAAACCAATCCATATCGAATGACGACACCGGATTTTCTCGACGACACATGTATTAAGTCATATTCGTAAGAGGTATTCGTTAGAGTGATAGTGCGTCCTGTGTTTCTTTTTAGTGTTTTCCGTTTTGATAGATGTTATTGTTACTGCAAATGATTTATACCACAGTAGCTAGTGCTGGTAGTAAATGTGTTCTGATAGCTAGTAATGATACTTTATATCGCGATCCCCGACCGATCATTCTATGATCGATCGGTATATGCAAGTCATATGTCATTTGATATTGATGAAACCGACGAGTAAATGGCTCTACCCTAATCCCACCACTAGACATGGAACAGGAATTAGGATGGAATTTTTCGCTTTAAGTCTGTAGTATTTTGATTATAATTAATCCTGATGTATACATCAATTCATCACAGCTCACCGGCAATGATCCTAAGGTCATATAGGAGTGTCTTTGATTTGATTTAACGAGGGAGTATTTTAACTACTTTTTGAAAGACGGAAATTTTCAGTGGATACACCGAATTCATTACAAACATATGGTGCTTAAACGTTTTCGTTTTTGGAAACATTACAAAAGTCCTAATAAGTTTCCTTGTTGCTTCCGTTGGTTCAGTTGTCACACTCCTCCTTCTCCGCCGTCATTCTTCTCGGTTGGACAGTCTCCCTTGAAGTGTCCCGTTTCACCACATAGGAAGCATACTAGGCTTACACCAGTATTGGTGGTTGAAGCGATGCGCTGGGTCGGGGTCCTGCAAAAGCGGACGGTATGTCCTTTCCTGTTGCAGTTGATACAACGTGGAATCCGACAAGCTCCTGTGTGATGGTAGTTACACTTGTTACACTTTGGAAGTGTTCCCATATATTGTTGTCTGGTGCTTGAGTGATAGATGTTGTGGCTGATGTCGAGGCATGTGTTGTGACCACTGTCGTAATTGTAGGGGCAGCCACGGATTGCGGTCTCTTAGCGAATTTTTGAGATGGGTTGCACTTCTTTCTGTTCCAAAACTTCCGTTTCTTGCTCTTAGGTTTGTGGTCTGAGGTATTTTCGTTGGTAGACGCCCGCTGGTGTTCTTGATTGTTATTGCGGTTAGTATTTCTGACACCATCTCCGCGCCCGCTGGCGTGGTTAGCATTGAGTTGCGCCATGACGGCTGCCACGGCTGCCGTGACTGCAGCTTGAAAAGTAGCAGAGTCTATTTGCAGGGTTGGCACCTTGCTAGTTGGTTGGTTACCTCTTGGTGAAGACATAATTTTGTTTCATGATGAAGAACGATTTCGTGAGTGGGGATGATTACCTCAAGTGCATTCTTACAATTTATATTCACATATATAAATTCCGCACATTGCTGCACTATTCTTAGTGTTTCTGCTAAACACTCCCGAGATGGAGTTACGGAAATGGGTAGAAGTAGGTTTTGTACGAATGTTAAATTTACCCATCCTAGTTACTATCTTTGCCCAAACACTCTTAGCTGAGGAGTTCTGATGGGATCCGGTGTATTAGTGCTGGTATGATCGCACCCTATAGGTCTACGAAGAAGGCACCTTTCAACCAAAATGTTTTAAAGGTGAGACGATAATGAGTCGTTAGAAAGGGCTATGCGTCGAGGGTTATCTAACTAAGTTTATCTTAGTTCTAAGTGTATTGTATTTCGATTTTTACGGTGTTCTGAAAGCAATTCCTAATGAAAGTCTATAATAAACCCATGTATTTTAGTAGTTCTGTATTCAAGTGAAACCTTGTAATTTGATCCAAGCTAGGTCCTTCTTACGACCACTTGATGTATGCTTAGTTGCATGAGTAAGACTTAATAGACCTTCGGGTCTAATGGGCCTGCCGTAAGCCCATTTTGTTAATATGATTCTAGAAATTTTTGGTTTCAGAGAAAATTTTGACCTTGCTGCAGGTCTACACCAGATGATTGTAAGGAAAAGTTTTGACAGCAAATAAATCCCCCGATTAGAATAACCACTTAAATCGCAGGGTTGAGCTTACACATAGAATAGAGTAGCACTAACGCATACTCATGAACCTAATCTGCAAGGTCTTGTGAGCAGTATGAACTCTACTCACGACGATCCGTCCCTTGCGATGCCTGAGACAAAGTCGATGCACCTTGCAGCTCTGCCAATCGACGCTTGGCTACAACCATTCTCTCTTCGAGTGTCGTGCGTCTACCCTGTTTCTCTTTTGCCTCCGCCCGAGCGGCGATAAGGTTCTTAAGAAGTTGGTCTCTGGGATAGCAGTCTCTTTCCAAGTCTCGGGTACGTGAGATGGTAGTGTCTGTAGTAGCGCGCAGTTTCCAAACTCGATTTGCAATCTCCCTGTTTTAATCCCCAACGTTCGCGATCTGTCGGGTCTTCGCCGGGAGGGCTCTGTCAGTCGGTCCCCCATGGTTGAGGTCATAGCAACCTCGTTGGTCTCCAAATGGTGATCACTGTCGTTGCTATCGACTCCAACCCTCGATCACGGTTGTCCAACGGGGCACAGGTCCGATGTGGTCGAAATGGTTCGCGGGAACCCTGGCTATGTATGGAGGTTTGATCACCTCCGGTTCCTCTTCTGAATTTTCCTCGTCTTCAGATTCTTCTTCCTCGTCTTCCTCGGGTTCTTCATTGGGGTCTTCTTCTATCCATCCACCATTTCCCTGGTTCGGAAAGTAGGGGTCGCCTGGTAAGTAGAATCTTGCCATGATATCCGTGCGAGAATAGGAGGGGTAGGAAGCATATATTAGTCGTATTCCTAGAAATACTTATAGGGGTTTGATCCTTATTAGTTACTTCTATAATGACATAGTGCATACTAATTACATATAACAGAGATATGATGGACCTTCGAAAAAGTGATCCTACCCTAGGTCCACATCCAAACAAGGAAAAGGAAGTAAGGCAATGACCACAGATTCTAAGTTTATGATCTCTAAGTTATATATAACTTTAGAGTATCCACTTAGTGACTATAGACCTATTAATAAGGATCTGTTTAGTTTTCACATAAATTACAGTACCACAAAATACTCCTATAGTATTTTAAATGTTATGTTTGGTTCTTAACGATTTTCATGTTTGGGAAGTTTTTAGGCTTGTTGCTCACTACGACCATACCCCTGCATACATTAGTCACACCTCGGATAAATATAGTTGATCAGGCTATATTCATCCCAAGTCTGATTACATATCCCAAGTTCTACTCGTAGTGTCCAACTCCTCATTTTACTTTTGTATTGTCCTAGATATGATATTATACTAGTATGCATGTATGTACTTATACTTTTAACAAGAAATTATTTATTTCAAAAAAAAGTATAGTTATTTGAAACCGTTTAAATCAGAGACTTTAGTCCCAATGCATTTATAGTTTGCATATCTTATGTGGTTCGATATACTTAGTTCACTATAAACAATGCTCTGATACCAATCTGTCACACCCCCAAACCAAGGATGGCGGAAACGTCCGGGGGTGGCGGACTTCATGTATAGTATCATAACAACGAGTATAATAGTGATCAAAGCAATACAACCAATCATAAATATAATCGGAAAAGTATTACATGGTTTCAAGTGTTACATATTTCAATGATTGATTACATCATGATATAAAAACTATTTGTTCAACGCCGTAGCGTTCCATCCTCAAAAGCTTGTGGTTACCTGGTTTCGTTGATTTCCTGAGAATACAAGTAGTTTTGAAAAAGTGTCAACAATTAAGTTGGTGAGTTCATAAGCTTTTTAGATGAAGAGTTTGGAAACCGATCTTTGTAATGAATTGTGTGATACCAAGAAAAATCCAATATTTTCCTTACAAAAGTGATGTGTAGTCTTTAATTCCAAGACCATAAGTGTACAGTAATATCCATACTTATTGATATAAAAAGTGATTTTAAATCGACATAAAACCCTTTTTGATTTGAGAAAATCCCCGTAAACTTCATGTGTTGTTAACTCTCTATGTGAGTCGCTATAACCATACTATGACTAATGAACCTGCCACGACATTTCTCAGGCATCGAAAATGATAATGACACTTGTCACCCCAGACCTGCCGGTCTAGCTGTTGCATGCAGCTCAGGTGTGGTTTGTCAAACCTAATATAGATCTATACACAACTATCACATTCTCCCTACAAGAGACTCTGGTTATAACTACCAGGAATTTTAACCCGTACTCTAGGAGTACTAAGAAGAATGTCTCACAATTTACGTTAACAAGTTTACGTGTAGTGTGCGTGAGTGTAAAACCTTTTTCCGTGGGAATAAAACCTTCCGAAATGTGTTTGTTGTGTTAATGGAAACATAAACTATACCTATTATAGCTTATCAAAAACGTTTTGTAATGGTAGAAATCCTCTTTGTATATGATGTAAACCTTTATAATGAGGTAAAAGACATGTAATATAACCAACATGTATTTATATATGATAATACACACCTTGCTCAGCAAGTTACAAGGTGTAAATGAGTTACTGACAAATTGCTAGTTTTATCTTTTGTGTTTCTGTTCTTGGAATAATTATAGAAAAATCATACGGAGTCGAAAACTGATTCTGTAAATTCTGAGGGTTTAGAAAATGTGTCTAGTTTGTTCATAATTTTTATTATGATTTTTAGAAGTCTCTAACTTGTGTGATAATGTTCATTTTCACAGACTTGTCTGAATTCATAGCTACAGTGATATGCAGGTTTGTAAAAATCACCATAAATTGTAGAAATATCATATGGAAATGTGCAAGTAGTCATTTTAAAGATATTAACCTGAACTATTTGAACCTAAAACAGTTTTGAAAACTAAAAATCTTACGACGTTCAAAACAGTCCATGAATGGAGTTAAATGTTTCTGATGAAAGCTGATGGATGAGTTTAGTTGTGTTCTTGGTGTTTTAACTTGTATCCCCCCCCTTAAAACTTAATGAAAACATGAAAAGTTAGGGGTATGAACTCACCTTGAGTGATTTTAGTAGATGGATGATGAAGAAAATAAGTGTTCAACTCAAGAACACTTGGGAGATGCTTGAAGATTCGAAGATCTAACAACAAATATGATGATATTTGTGTAAGGAATCCATGATTTAAGTAGAAAGAAAGAGAAATAATCATGTGAGGAGTGATATTACTTACTAGGAGTAGATGAAGAACTTGTGATCAGCCTTGAATTTTCGAGATTAGAGGGGGATAGTGAGAGAGAATGAGTTCTTGCTTCTTGGTGGAGTGTGAGTGAAATGGGAGGAGAGAAAAGGGTTTTTCTATCCTTGGATCAAGGTGCTTGGCTGGAAAGAGTGGGAAAATGACGATGGAATGACCAGGTATGGTGGTATGGTGGAATAGTGACTGGGGATGGTCATGGAGTGGATATGGGAGGTTGCTTGTGTCATAGATTTACGGAAAAGTCAACACTCCTCTTAAAAATTTTATCCAATAGATTTTATTCTTAGACTAAGATTTTCCCTCAAAACTGATTAATTTATGAATATTTAGGGTCTTATATGCCAAAATATGAGTTTGGGTGAAAATCCCGCGTTAAAATCACGAAAAACGGGTTTAAAATGGAGTTAGGGTCAAAAACCGGGAAGAAGTTGCGAACAGCCGAAGTCAGGAGGCGAGGTTCGGTCTTAGGAGCTTAGAACCAAAAGGAGGGCTCGACTGATGGACTAGAACCGAGAGGAGGGCTCGGTCCGAGCAGTCTTGCAGGCGAACACATCAGAAGAGAGACCGAAGGTGTACTGAACCGAAATGCTTGTTTCGGACCGAGAGGACTTAATCCGAACCGAAGGGTGAGTTCGGTCCCATATGTAGTTTCGGTCTTATGCAGGTTCGGTCCTCATGGTTCAGTTCTTAAGGCTATGTTCGGCTCCTAAGAGGTTTCGGCTCCTTAAGAGGGTCCGGCTCCTTAAGAGGTTTCGGCTCCTTAAGAGGGTTCGGCTCCTTAAGAGGGTTTTTTTGCATAAACTTCCGTTTTCGAGTTGTTTTTGACTAAATCAAGAGTCGGGATGCCCCGGGTGATTATAAAAAGTTGAGAGAGATTTTGAGAGAGATTTGGGAGATATTTCACATACTTCGAGAGATTTCTCATACTTAGGGAGATTTGGGAGAGATTTCACATACTTAGAGAGATTTGGGAGAGATTTTACATACTTGGAGAGATTTGGGAGGGATTTCACATACTTGGAGAGATTTCTCATACTTAGAGAGATTTGGGAGAGATTTCACATACTTAGAGAGATTTGGCAGAGATTTCATATACTTGGAGAGATTTGGGAGGGATTTCACATACTTGGAGAGATTTCTCATACTCAGAGAGATTTGGGAGAGATTTCACATACTTGGAGAGATTTGTGAGAGATTTGAGGTAGAGAGAGATAAAGCGAGAGTTATTGAGAGAGACTTTGTTCGCGACCTTTGCGAGTGTTTTAACTTCGAAAAGCAAGGTTTGTAAACCCCGTTTTGCCTTGTTATGAGCGTTATACGCCCCCGAAGGGTATGTATTAATGTTTTATTGAGTTGATCCATCAGTTACACTGATTAGGATTTAGAATTTCCGAACACGTGTAAACTCTAAGTGATACTTTGTATTAAGATTGCGAGTTGTACAATAAGAAACATAATGGAAACCCTAATATACAAGGGTTAGATGAGTTGACCGGTTTGACTCGTTGACTTTAGTTTACTTTGACTTGACCAAAAATTGACGGTTGTCACACTGTCACACCCCCAAACCAGACGGCGGAAACGTCTGGGGGTGGAGGACTTCATTTGTAGTATCACAACACATGCATTATAGTAATCAGAGTACAAACAACCACTGTATTTAAAAAGTATAAGTATTTACATGTGTTTCATCATAGTATACTGAAACCAAATAGTTATACAAAAGAAGAAGACAATACATAAATAGCTCCATCTTCTCAAAAGCTCGGGGTGTACCTGTCTACTGGTTCCCTGAGAATACAAGTAATTTGAAAAGAGAGTATCAACATAAAGTTGAGTGAGTGCATAAGTATTTATGTTTGAAAGAATGTTTTCTGTTTCTTGAATATGTAAACTGTTCTAGAGAATCCTATATTTTCTGCTGTATATGAAATGTAGTTTTAGTTACATGAAACTGTTCTATTTGTAAACTGGTGTTCTGTATCTGTAATCCTTTTGTAAACTTGTATCCGAGAATGTGCTTGATTTCATCAAGTGTTACTGTAAAACTGTAGTATAATAATGTAAAGTGTATCTTGTAAACTAGTACTTTTGAAAGTGTACAAAAGTTTAGTTAATTATACATTAACGTATTGTTAATATCTTCTATATGAGTTATTATAACCATACTGACTAGATTGCCTGACCCAACGCTATGAATGCGTTGAAAGCTGTTGATAACAACTGTCACTCGTAGGCGTGTATGCCTAACTGTAGCTAGCAGTCCGAGTGCGGGGTTGTCAATCCCAATATAGATCTATACACACACTGTTTCGATCTCCCGCTATAGATTCTGGTTATAATGTCAGGACTTTACTATATTGTTTAAATAAATTAAACAACCTGTATCAATTGACTCATAAAAAGGATATAAACGTTACATGTATAATAGTTATGAAAACCCAATCATTCTGAAATAAATGATTGGTAGTATGTTCTTGAATTGATATTCTTAACATGTATCTGAAAGATGTATATCCTTGAATAGTTTTGAATCAAACCTTTGTTCTTGTAAAACAATGTACTTTAGTATACTTGAATCGTGAATTAGTGTTTTGTGAATCATAAATTATAACTATTATAATTTATATGTACTTCCTGAATTGATAACGAGTATTCATGAATGCAACCCCTTGCTCAACATGTTACAAAGGGTTATTGAAACTTATTGAACTAACTTTTATTTATATATATACAAATATATATATATATATATATATATATATATATATATATATATATATATATATATATATATATATATATATATATATATATATATATATATATATATATATATATATATATATATAAGTAAAATTTAAATGACACTCGGACAGATAACTGATGCTTATAATCCACCATACAAAACAAGCAAAAGGAACCAAAGAGGATTATCAGTCCTAAGCCTTTTAAATCTTATTTATATATATATATATATATATATATATATATATATATATATATATATATATATATATATATATATATATATATATATACAAATATGATTATTGGAGGAAAATATAAGTTTATAAAACATTTAAAAGAAGTTTAATATTTTGAAATTCATTTTGGTGACTTGATGTCATTTTGATATAATCATTGAAAACCATTTGATTTGATAATAACTGAAATCCCTTTTATAAAGATATTTGAAACCATTTGTTTATAACACAAGATCTTTGTGTTAGACTTGTATTCCCCCCCCCCCCCCCTTAAAACAGTAAAAGCTATGGAAATATGGGGGTATGAACTCACCTGTAGTAAGTTATTCAAATGTAAAATCGGTGTAGTATGCTAAGTGTCAAGTGAAGTCTTGAACACAGTGGATCCTATTAAGCATATAATGATGCATATATGAATATAATTAGTGGTTATACAACTAATTATGCTAAGAACCCATCTTAGGGACTAGGAATCACTTAGATTGAAATGTTACAATCACATGGAGTTTACGGCCACTCCTTGGAGTTTACGGCCACACTTTTGGTGTTTACGGCCAAGGGGAGTTTACGGCCCTAGAGAATGACTTTAAGTGGTGTTTAGGGCCCTAACTATCATTCACTAAGTGTTCACGGTCCTAGGCTTGGACTTAAAATGAGTTTGTGGCCAAGACATGCACCAACACAAGAGTTTACGACCATGCAAGGGTTTATGGCCGTAAACTCTTGATGATCAAGTATTTTGTGATGATTCAAGACTAGCAATCAAGATTTTAACAAGCCTAAATAGGAGATAGAAGAGATACGCACGTTTTTGAAGCTCGGGAGGGGGTTCACGGTCTAAAGAAATAGTGTGTGTTCTTGGTGTTCTTGAAGATCTAACCAAAAGAGATGATTTCATGGATGAAATCATAGGGTTTAACTAGATTAAGCAAGGTATCGACTAATAAATGGAAGAAACACTTACTTATTTGAAGATCAAGGTGTAAATCTAGATGATAGTTGAGAGAGAATTGGATTTCTTGAAGTGAAAGTGTGAGAAATGGTGAAAAATGAAGAAAATCTATATATATGTGCGAGGGTTCACGGTCTGAGGGTTTACGGCTGTGAACCTCGTTTACGGCCCAAAATTGGTTAGAGTCTATGGCCGAAGTAGTTTACGGCTCCGAGGAGTGTACGGTCTGAGGAGTGTACGGTCTGAGGAGTGTACAACCGTAAACTCTTTGCGGTCCGAAGCGAAGGAATAATTGCAAAGTTTCTTGGTTTTCAAGCCGTTTCCTTCCAAATTCAATTGTAGATATTTTAAGGATTTTAACAAATAAAGGTTATTATTATAACCTAAATAAAACCCAAACAATAAAAAGGACTTTAGTTGACCTTTGTTTGACTTTGATTGACTGGAGTTGACTTTACAATCAGAAAATAACGGGGTGTTACATTATCCCCCCATTAGAGAGAATTTCGTCCTGAAATTAGAGTTTTAAGCAATTAAGCAATTACAAATAACTAAGCGAAAAGATGAGGATATTTCAGTTTCATTTGATCCTTGCGCTCCCAAGTGAATTTAGGTCCCCGCTTGGCATTCCAGCGAACCTTCACTATAGGAATACGTCTTTGCTTTGTTTCCTTGACCTCTCGGTCCATGATCTCTACTGGTTCTTCCACGAAGTTGAGGCTCTCATCGATCTCGATTTCGTCGAGTGGAATAACAAGAGTCTCGTCGGACAGACACTTTTTCAAGTTCGAGACGTAGAAAACAGGATGTATGTTACTTAGTTCTTGAGGTAGTCAGAGTTTGTAAGCTACTGTACCGATTCTAGGAAGAATCTCGAATGGTACTATGTACCTTGGATTCAGCTTGTTACGCTTTCCAAAGCGTATCATGCCTTTCCAGGGTGAGACCTTCTTCATGACGCGGTCACCAACCTGGAATTCCAAAGGTTTTCTTCTTTTGTCAGCGTAGCTTTTCTGTCTATCTTTGGAAGCTTTAGGTCACTCTCGGATTTGTACGATTTTCTCCGTGGTTTCAAGAATGATTTCCGGACCGGTGAGAGCACAGTCAGGAACTTGACTTCTAGCTAGCTGCGTGTCACCCACTTCAGCCCATCACATAGGTGATCTGCACTTGCGGCCATAGAGAGCTTCGAAAGGAGCAGCCTTTATGCTAGTGTGATAACTATTATTGTAAGAGAATTCGACAAGCGGTAAATGAGTATCCCATGCCTTTCCAAAGTCCATCACGCAAGCTCGCAACATATCTTCTGGAGTTTGAATCGTCCTCTCACTTTGTCCGTCAGTTTGTGGATGGTAGGCGGTAGTCATGTCCAACCTAGTTCCCAAAGATTTTTGTAAAGACTTCCAGAAACGAGAAGTGAATCTACTATCTCGGTCAGAAATAATAGATATTGGCACACCATGCAGTCTAACGATTTCTTTGAGGTAAGTTTTTGTTAGTTTCTCCATCTTGTCGGTCTCTTTGATTGGTAATAAGTGTGCGGATTTGGTTAATCTATCGACAATTACCCAAATGGTATCATAACCACTCGATGTCTTGGGCAACTTGGTTATGAAATCCATTGTGATCCGCTCCCACTTCCATTCAGGGATTTCAGGTTTTTTGTATTAAACCTGAAGGTTTCTGGTATTCTACCTTGACTTTGGCACAAGTAAGGCACTTGCCCACAAAGGTAGCGATTTCGGCCTTCATGTTAGGCCACCAGTATAGTTTCTTGAGGCCCAGGTACATCTTATCTGAACCCGGATGAATGGAGTATCGGGTTTTGTGTGCTTCATTCATAACCACTTCTCTGTAACCACCAAACTTTGGTGTCCAGGTCCGGTTCATGAAACAATAGACTCCATCATCCCTGAATTTAAAGTTTTTATCCATTCCTCTCAAGGTTTCACCTGCCATGTTTTTAGGTTTTAAGGCCTCGAGTTGAGCCTCTCTGATCTGTGTGGACAGATGTGAATGGATTTTCATGGTCAACGACTTTACTCGGCGTCCCGAGTATGCTTTTCTACTAAGGGCATCAGCTACTACATTAGCTTTACTAGGGTGATAAAGAATCTCACAATCATATTCGTTCAGTAGCTCCACCCACCGTCGTTGTCTCATGTTCAGCTCTTTCTGATCGAAGATGTACTGGAGACTTTTATGGTCCGTGAATACTGTGCATTTCGCTCCTTATAAGTAATGTCTCCAGATCTTCAGAGAAAATATCACTGCTCCTAGTTCAAGGTCATGTGTTGGATAGTTGACTTCATGTGTCTTTAGCTGTCTTGAGGCATAGGATATAACATTTCCTCTTTGCATAAGAACACATCCAAGCCCTTGATTAGAAGCATCACAGTACACTACGAAATCATCTGTCCCTTCAGGAAGAGACATGATCGGTGCACTACACAAGGCTCATTTCAGCGTTTGGAACGTTGTTGCTTGCTTTTCTACCCAGCTAAAAGTTACACCCTTTTGCGTAAGGGTGGTAAGAGGCTTAGCTATTCGAGAGAAATTCTGAATGAATCTGCGATAATAGCCAGCAAGACCTAAGAATTGACAGATTTCTGTAGGTGTTTTGGGTGCTGACCAGTTTTCAATTGCCTTTATTTTGGAAGGGTCGACGTGTATTCCTTCTGAACTGACCACGTGACCTAGGAATTCAACCTTCCTGATCCAAAATTCACACTTTGAAAACTTCGCATAGAGTTTCTTGTTGCGTTTTGAGCATTCTAACACTCCTATGGTGTACATGCAACCCTATAAACCTTGGATCTATGTTTTCTCTATTATACATGCAAATATTAACTATTCCAAGGTTTCATCCTAACTAGCATATTATGAAGCACCTATACTACAAAGTTCTAGTTATATGACATACCTTTTGATGTAGCTTGATGTCTTCAAGCTTTAAGAGCTTAGCCCCAATAGTGTGGAAGCCTCAAATGGAATCACCAAATCACCAAAACACCTTGGAAGAACTTGAGAGAATATGTATGCACACTAAAATCGGCCCACACTTTTTTCCACACACTTGTGCCAATTTTGTGAGCCAAGGACCCCTTTATATATTATGGAGGATTAGGGTTACATCCATGTAAACCCTAATACCCATGACCTTTCATTTACATAGGATCCATGGGTTAAAAGCTCCATGGACCATCCATGAAAGCTTAGCCCAACCTAAATGAACTTGGCCCATTCCATATATATAAGAGTCCATATTTAATTAGTTCTTTTTGATCACTTAATTAATTCTAAATTAATTCTTGACCAATACTAATTAAATAATATGATTCCATATTAATATATTAGACCTTATAATATATTAATATAAATCATAAATATACTATTCTCAAAAGACTATCCATATAAATTGTGCCGGTGAAGTGCAACCCAAATGGACCATGTCGGGTCGGGTCAAGTACATACCAAATATAGTTATGGACTTAGACATTAATCCAACAGTCTCCCACTTGGATAAGTCTAAAACTATTATTGAGTATGACTTCATAACCTAACTGGCAATCGTAGCTCTTAAAGCCGCTGTCGAACTCTGACCTTGTCAATGACTTGTCCATTAGATAAGGGATCATATATTCCTCCATTCTAGATATCATATGGACTGAGACATGGATTATAATCATTCTCTCTGTCCATTTGTTGTTTCCTGATTTTCGATTTATGATGACTGACTGATTGAACAAATCAAATCAGTCCTGGCTTGGCCAAGCACTCACATGTGTCATCGCTAAATCATCGAGGGGCCCACAGATATCACTTTTATCCCGAAGGTAAAAGGAATGGATAAACTTCGACTCATATGGCTTGTTCTACTACTTGTTGAATCATACACAAAGGCACCTTTTATAACATCGAGTTACCAAATGCGTTTTCGTGCAATCAATGTATAACCAACTCATAGTAACAACTCATATCTCTAGGTTTGAAGAATATAAGATATTATCGTCTCATGATCACTCGTGATAAAATCCATGAAGTGATTCAAATGAGCACGGGTTGAATCCAATACTCAGAACTTATGAGCACTCATGAGTGTTGTAGCACCACTTTGTCCACGAACTTGGACCTCTACAAACCAACCCATGACAGTCTTGATTTATATCTACTTCCAACATATGACCGACTGTGGATGGTTTGAATAACTTAATCATTCAGGAAGAGCGACTTAGTTATTCTGGAAGTCAAAACATGTAAAGTGAAACACAAGAATAAATGAATCAAATATGGTATCAAACCCTATGAATATAAATAAACACTTGTATTTATCACCATACTGATTACTCATTATTCATTGTTTCGGTTTTATCAACTTTATACTCGAATTAAAAACACTAGTTGTCCCATGCTCCAAGCATGTACACTATGTTTTTTTAAACAATAGCTTTGCCATACACCAAGTATGCACTCTATGTTTGTCTATGATCCTTACTTTGTGAAATAAACCAATTGAACATAATTTCAATGATTCTAATTTCACACTCCCAAATCCTTATCGAAAAATGTGAGAATTTCAAATTCCTATCATTTATCGAAATATGTTTAGATTTTAAACTTATATGCACTGACCCTCCTATAATGAATATGTACAAAGTCACAAAGACTTGTCAACAGTCATTATAAGGTATTCCAATAGAGATCAACTCCATGGAAACTAAGTCTCATATTCAAAGTACATTGCTTTGAACATGCTTCTTGCATTAAGTTTTCTAATCTTACACAGATAACTTCCACCTATGAAGACAACTCCATATTCTCATTTTGACTATCACTTCTGAATAAGAGATGCCTCTTTTCAGAATATGTCAATATGGTCCTTCCAAAATTAGCACTATACTTCCAACTGTCCCTGAGTAACCAATCTTTGGTAAACCCCAGATTGTTCTCGACAATTGCTTAATCATTTTAGTCATATCCAATTCTAGACCTTTTCCCTTCTTAATGCCTCTGGGCATTTGGAAAAATTTAGAAATGACAAATATTATAGCACATGCAATCGATCCTGTACCCAGAGCAAATGGTACACGATTCATGATGTCTCACATAAAGACATGATTCTAGACCAGTCTTTTGCTACAATATTTTTATTTGCCATGTTTTCAAAATTTGACTATGAAGAGGGATGCCGTACTCATAATCGAATTTTGAGAACGCAATATATAGAATTTCCTTAAGTTGAACCAATCCAACATGAAATTCATATATATATTCTTGACTAAAGATGATTAAGGTCTCAATCTAATCCTTTAGAACTGAAATGAAGTATATCCTCTCCCTTAATTATAGCAAAACAACTTTTTCAATCCCTGCAGCCTCACGAATTGAAACTTTTGTTTTCTATAATTAACATTGCTAACTTGCAACACTAACAATAATTATCATGCTCCCACTAACATGATGATTATTAACATAACACTTATGCTCCCACTAGCTTTGACATGTACTCAGAAATCAGCTGGACTTCTAGAAATCAATACTTTATTGACTTTCTTACCAAAGTTCAGATTTCTGATACGAGATGCTTTGATAAAACTTTATGAAAATCATACACCTTTCCTTAGATAGCATGCATGTGTGTCTAAACAATTTCAGAACTATGAAAAGGGATGTCGTAATCATAGTCTCAATTGTTTAGACCTTTTGCCATCTGCTTCAAATCTACTTGGTGGAAGTGTTTCCTCACCATCATTTTCATGAATCGGGGAGAAACCTTATGACCCTTAGATTTTATGGTGTATGTGTTCTTATCCATGTGAATCGTCAAAACCATAGTCACAAGACAAGGATAATGACAAATCCAAACTCATATGGACTGAACTTATGCAATCTTAACTTCTTGCCACCTGGCAGTACAGGGCCTGCCATTGCTTCCAAGTTGTTATGCAACCAATTGAGAACTTTCAGAACTCC
This sequence comes from Lactuca virosa, assembly GCF_052849685.1. Classification (NCBI taxonomy): domain Eukaryota; kingdom Viridiplantae; phylum Streptophyta; class Magnoliopsida; order Asterales; family Asteraceae; genus Lactuca; species Lactuca virosa. The sequence goes on along the minus strand of NC_136433.1, from coordinate 299,284,932 downwards.
TATGCAAAGCCAACTTTAACTAGAATGGGCACAGAATATGTCAACATGATAGGTTATAAACCTCAAGTCGTGTGCTAGTGAAGAACCTCAGGTTTTATTCTTGATTAGTTCTTGAAATTCTTTTTAGGATCTTTAAGACTCCCACTATCCTCTTGACATATAAGACTGTCTTGCCAAATATTCAAGAGATAGTGCGGATTCTTTATCAAGACAAACACTTCACACAATTGGCGTTAGTTGGTCTTTGTTTTATCCAAAACAACACAACTTACCAATTTCAAATGTACAAGAGTAGGACACTTTTACTCTTACATTTGACAAGTGTTTTAAACCTTTCTTTAAGATATGTCACTCAAGTTACAATCTTGGAGTATGACTCTAAGAATTGTTTTGGAACGAAGTATGACTCATCTTCCTGATCTAACCATTTCAACAATTCATGACTCCTCTTCTTAGTCATAAGAATGCACTAAGATGACCTTTAGAGGACTAATTGCGATATGATTTCTAAATCATTAAGATGATCACAAACATGATACTAAAGTACTCTCCCATCTTTTCAGATTTGAGAAACTTTTATCTTTCTGCCTAATTTGATTCTTCCCATTCGTTCTGCCATACATTGAGACTTTTCCAATGTTTCTGAATTATACTTAAACTTGTAAGTATAACCATATTTACTAAACTTTAGTAAATCAAATAGTCTTAACGAGCTTTGTGGTGGACATGACCAGTGCACAAGAATGTGTACTCGATCCCTTTAGTCCTTCACTTGACTCACACATCCATGTGAACAAGTAATTAGTCTTGATTTTCCAATGCTTGAAAGTTCTCATTCATCATACTATTCAAGTTGCATGATTCCAAGTTTCGGTCCAATTGAAACTTGAGTGATGAGGAACTTTCCTGATTTGGTAAATTTAGACACTACCACAAATGAAAGAATCAAATCCATTTTCCAATATTGCTGTCAGTGGAATCATATAAGCAACAATTTTCCACAAATGCCATTGTAAGGATACTTCAAATAAATAAAATTAAACAATTTTCTTTTATTTTAAAACTATGAGGAAAAACTAATCCTTACAATCCACATGGAAAATTGTTGTTATCTATTCCTTAGCAATATATCATAACTTCTTAAGCAACTGCTCAAAATTCTGATGCGATCGAAATCCACCTTCGCGATCAGAATCAACATATACTTCCTTTAAGATGTCTCTATATTCTTTGATTATTAAAACATCAACATGTGACCCAGTCACATCATGTAATGAGGATCTCAGAATAGAACTTAACAGAGTTAGATAATGGGCTCTACCTGATGTAGAGTCAAACTTATTGACTTTAACATCCTTAGGTAAATTTGGCAGCTTTGCAATCAACGCCCCTTCCTTTGGCAAAATAAACATTTGGACCCTTTGGTAATGGGACTATCTCAGACTTAGCCTTTCTCTTTACCATTCGGTCAACCGAGTTGACTATGGCCAATCCCTTTCCATTGGGAAGAGAATGCTTTTTCTGGATTTCCAGTGTCACCATTGTCACTGTCCATAAAGTTTTTGGGAAGTTGATCTTCTAATCAAATTTGCTTTACTATCGTTCCAAATCATTGCTGATTCAGCAGCACCAAACAAATAGATATGATCATTAAGGTTCATGTCATAGTCTGTTTCATAGTAGTCCCAAAGGAACTCACTATGTGACTTAGAAAGTGATTGAACATCCAACTTTCTCAAGACTTTGTCAATATGTGACTTCATCTCTAAGATGTGATCACACATAGACCTTGCTTGCCATTAGGGCTTGAGTGACCTTGAACTTGTGGGTTAGGGAGAAATAAACCAAGTATGCACTCTATGTTTGTCTATGATCCTTACTTTGTGAAATAAATCAATTGAACATAATTTCAATGATTCTAATTTCACACTCCCAAATCCTTATCGGAAAATGTGAGAATTTCCAATTCCTATCATTTATCGAAATCTGTTTAGATTTTAAACTTATATGCACTAACCCTCCTGTAATGAATATGTACAAAGTCACAAAGACTTGTCAACAGTCATTATAAGGTATTCCAATGGAGATCAACTCCATGGAAACTAAGTCTCATATTCAAAGTACATTGCTTTGGACATGCTTCTTGCATTAAGTTTTCTAATCTTACACAGATAACTTCCACCTATGGAGACAACTCCATATTCTCATTTTGACTATCACTTCTGAATAAGAGATGCATCTTTTCAGAATATATCAATATGGTCCTTCCAAAATTAGCACTATACTTCCAACTGTCCCTGAGCAACCAATCTTTGGTAAACCTCAGATTGTCCTCGACAATTGCTTAATCATTTTAGTCATATCCAATTCTAGACCTTTTCCCCTTCTTAATGCCCCAAGACATTTGGAAAATTTATAAAGGATAAATATTATAGCACATGTAATCGATATTGTACCCAAAGCAAATGGGACACGATTCATGATGTCTCGCAAAAAGACATTATTCTAGACCAGTCTTTTGCTACAATATTTTTTGTTTGCCATGTTCTCAAAATTGACTATGAAGAGGGATGCCGTACTCATAATCGAATTTTGAGAACGCAATATATAGAATTTCCTTAAGTTGAACCAATCCAACATGAAATTCATATATATATTCTTGACTAAAGATGATTAAAATATCTATCTAAGCCTTTTAGAATTGAAATGAAGTATAATATCCTCTCCCTTAATTATAGAAAAACAACTTTTTCAACCCCTGCAACCTCATGAATTGAAACTTTTGTTTTCTATAATTAACATTGCCAACATGCAACACTAACAATAGTTATCATGCTCCCGCTAACATGATGATTATTAGCATAACACTTATGCTCCCACTAGCTTTGACATGTACTCAGAAATCAGCTCGACTTCTAGAAATCAATACTTTATTGACTTTCTTACCAAAGTTCAGATTTCTGATACGAGATGCTTTGATAAAACTTTATCAAAATCATACACCTTTCCTTAGATAGCATGCATGTGTGTCTAAACAATTTCAGAACTATGAAAAGGGATGACGTAATCATAGTCTCAATTGTTTAGACCTTTTGCCATCTGCTTCAAATCTACTTGGTGGAAGTGTTTCCTCACCATCATTTTCATGAATCAGAGAGAAACCTTATGACCCTTAGATTTTATGGTGTATGTGTTCTTATCCATGTGAATCGTCAAAACCATAGTCACAAGACAAGGATAATGACAAATCCAAACTCATATGGACTGAACTTATGCAATCTTAACTTCTTGCCACCTGACAGTACAGGGCCTGCCATTGCTTCCAAGTTGTTATGCAACCAATTGTGAACTTTCAGAACTCCTATGCAAAGCCAACTTTAACTAGAATGGGCACAGAATATGTCAACACGATATGTTATAAACCTCAAGTCGTGTGCTAGTGAAGAACCTCAGGTTTTATTCTTGATTAGTTCTTGAAATTATTTTTAGGATCTTTAAGACTCCCACTATCCTCTTGACATATAAGACTATCTTGCCAAATATTCAAGAGATAGTGCAGATTCTTTATCAAGACAAACACTTCACACAATTGGCCTTAGTTGGTCTTTGTTTTATCCAAAACATCACAACTTACCAATTTCAAATGTACAAGAGTAGGTCACTTTTACTCTTACATTTGACAAGTGTTTTAAACCTTTCTTTAAGATATGTCACTCAAGTTACAATCTTGGAGTATGACTCTAAGAATTGTTTTGGAACGAAGTATGACTCATCTTCCTGATCTAACCATTTCAACAATTCATGACTCCTCTTCTTAGTCATAAGAATGCACTAAGATGACCTTTAGAGGACTAATTGCGATATGATTTCTAAATCATTAAGATGATCACAAACATGATACTAAAGTACTCTCCCATCTTTTCAGATTTGAGAAACTTTTATCTTTCTGCCTAATTTGATTCTTCCCATTCGTTCTGCCATACATTGAGACTTTTCCAATGTTTCTGAATTATACTTAAACTTGTAAGTATAACCATATTTACTAAACTTTAGTAAATCAAATAGTCTTAACGAGCTTTGTGGTGGACATGACCAGTGCAAAAGAATGTGTACTCGATCCCTTTAGTCCTTCACTTGACTCACACATCCATGTGAACAAGTAATTAGTCTTGATTTTCCAATGCTTGAAAGTTCTCATTCATCATACTATTCAAGTTGCATGATTCCAAGTTTCGGTCCAATTAAAACTTGAGTGATGAGGAACTTTCCTGATTTGGTAAATTTAGACACTACCACAAATGAAAGAATCAAATCCATTTTCCAATATTGCTGTCAGTGGAATCATATAAGCAACAATTTTCCACAAATGCCATTGTAAGGATACTTCAAATAAATAAAATTAAACAATTTTCTTTTATTTTAAAACTATGAGGAAAAACTAATCCTTACAATCCACATGGAAAATTGTTGTTATCTATTCCTTAGCAATATATCATAACTTCTTAAGGAACTGCTCAAAATTCTGATGCGATCGAAATCCACCTTCGCGATCAGAATCAGCATATACTTCCTTTAAGATTTCTCTCTATTCTTTGATTCTTAAAACATCAACATGTGACCCAGTCACATCATGTAATGAGGATCTCAGAATAGAACTTAACAGAGTTAGATAATGGGCTCTACCTGATGTAGAGTCGAACTTATTGACTTTAACATCCATAGGTAAATTTGGCAGCTTTGCAATCAACGCCCCTTGCTTTGGCAAAAATAAACATATGGACCCTTTGGTAATGGGACTATCTCAGACTTAGCCTTTCTCTTTACCATTTGGTCAACCGAGTTGACTATGGCCAATCCCTTTCCATTGGGAAGAAAATGCTTTTTCTGGATTTCCAGTGTCACCATTGTCACTGTCCATAAAGTTTTTGGGAAGTTGATCTTCTAATCAAATTTGCTTTACTATGGTTCCAAATCATTGTTGATTCAGCAGCACCAAGCAAATAGATATGATCATTAAGGTTCATGTCATAGTCTGTTTCATAGTAGTCCCAAAGGAACTCACTATGTGACTTAGAAAGTGATTGAACATCCAACTTTCTCAAGACTTTGACACCCAACTCTCCCGGCTTGTCAATATGTGACTTCATCTCTAAGATGTGATCACACATAGACCTTGCTTGCCATTAGGGCTTGAGTGACCTTGAACTTGTGGGTTAGGGAGAATAATTGGTGGAGGTGGAGGAAGAGAAGTATGACTTCCATGAGCCAAACTCGGGAAGTCATATTCATTAGGAAAGCTTGGTTTGGGAAGATCATTGTTGTCTAAACCAGACATCAACAATGGGAGAAATTCACGTAAAGTTGATTTAAGTCCTTAATATAACACCCAATATGATATATTAAGACTAAGACCCAACAAACTTTTTTATAACTTGGAAGAGGGATGCCGTAATCCAAGTTATAAAATATTTGAAGGTAGGTGAATGACGATTCACCAATTTCCACCAAGATAAACGAAATATATTATTAGGTTTTAATTGGTTTTGAAACTCCTAGATTCTTTTGAGATTCATTGAACTTTTCAATGGCATGTTTCAATCTCAAGTGTGCCCTTCAGGTTTTGTGACTGGGATGCCGAGGATCACAAAACAAGGTGTGAAGTAACCATGCAAATATACTTGGTACCCTTAATATTTACCCCTCAATCGATGTGCCGGTTAACCACACACGCTCCAACGATACTATGATAAACATTAAGTTACCCTTTGCCTACCTTGTTAAGTCCAGGTTAGTGTGCCGGTTAACCACACACGCTCCACTAACAGCTTAAACAAAGTGCAAAGTGTAATTTCATGGATTAGCACCTTATTCACATTTTCCTAAGTAACTAAGATTGGGAATTTATAAGTGTTTAGTTACTTAGTATTTATCATTATACTTATAATGAAGGGAGAATTATAGTCCTTGTCCTACCTGTTCGGCTAACGACCCTCCACCGCTCAAGGAAGCGGTGAGTGAGAGTGGACACCCATTAAACTGTCATTTTATAGGCAGTAACCTTATACCCCCCTTATAGACCGGCTTCATGAATAAGCCCTACTAATGGTAAGACGACTTGCTCTTATACATATAATATATTAAACTTTTAATATTATAATAGTATAAGGGTGTATTTTAGACATTTAAAATACTTGGTGGTTTAATGTATTAATTAAACTAGACTTTTAATTTAATTAAACTCAAACCATATATTTATGGATTAATAATACTCTTTTAATTAAACGCTTTAATTAACTATTAATAAAGTCCATAAGAGTTAATTTGAACTATTCAACAAAACATCATAATTCCAATTATTGAACTCAAAATTAAAACCATTTAATTAATTGTTTAAGTTATGAACCCAAGAGTTTTAGAATTCAATTCTTTTTTTCATAAAAAACTTTTCTCAAATTCCAAAACTTGAGGGCAAGTTTTGTAATTCTTGAAAACCTTTGGATTCCATAACTTATGGAATTAATGGTGTTTTATGATGAAACTTTCCATGTTCCATAACTTAAGAACAAGTTATGGAATTCTTTAAAACATTAACACCAAATTTCGTAACTCCATAAAAACTTTGAATCAAAAATTTTTTTTTTTAAAAAAAAAACTTTCATATCCATAACTTATGGAAGTTTCAAAAACCCTTAAGATCACAACTTTAAAAAAAACTTTTGAGCTCCAAAATTTTATGACAAAATATGTAACTCCTTAAAACATTTAGATCAAACTTTTAAAACTAATAAAATAATCATATCATTTTATCTTTAACTAAATTTGACCTAATTCAACTCATATAACAAATGATTCAAATTTTACAAATAATTCGTCTTTCACAAAATCAAGTAATTATCTTAAAATTTGACAAACGTCATGTTTTTTTTCCTGTTTTTTTCAACTTGAAAATAAAACATTTGCATCAATATAACAGAAAACAACCCATGGTTCTGATACCACTGTTGGGTTTTGAGCATTCTAACACTCCTATGGTGTACATGCAACCCTATAAACCTTGGATCTATGTTTTCTCTATTATACATGCAAATATTAACTCTTCCAAGGTTTCATCCTAACTAGCATATTATGAAGCACCTATACTACAAAGTTCTAGTTAGATGGCATACATTTTGATGTAGCTTGATGTCTTCAAGCTTTAAGAGCTTAGCCCCAATAGTGTGGAAGCCTGAAATGGAATCACAAATCACCAAAACACCTTGGAAGAACTTGAGAAAATATGTATGCACACTAAAATCGGCCCACACTTTTTTCCACACACTTGTGCCAATTTTGTGAGCCAAGGACCCCTTTATATATTATGGAGGATTAGGGTTACATCCATGTAAACCCTAATACCCATGACCTTTCATTTAAATAGGATCCATGGGTTAAAAGCTCCATAGACCATCCATGAAAGCTTAGCCCAACCTAAATGAACTTGGCCCATTCCATATATATATAAGAGTCCATATTTAATTAGTTCTTTTTGATCACTTAATTAATTCTAAATTAATTCTTGATCAATACTAATTAAATAATATGATTCCATATTAATATATTAGAACTTATAATATATTAATATAAATCATAAATATACTATTCTCAAAAGACTATCCATATAAATTGTGCCGGTGAAGTGCAACCCAAATGGACCATGCCGGGTCGGGTCAAGTACATACCAAATATAGTTATGGACTTAGACATTAATCCAACATTTCTCTGATCTAAGATTTTGCAATACTTGACGAAGATGTTGGCCATGTTCCTCTTCACTTCTTGAGTAGATAAGGATGTCGTCGATGAAGACTATGACGAATTTGTCCAAAAATGGACGACACACTCTGTTCATTAGATCCATGAACACAGCAGGTGCATTCTTCAATCTGAATGGCATCACTACGAACTCATAATGACCATAACGAGTTCTGAACGCGGTTTTGGGAATGTCATCCTCCAAAATTCGTAATTGGTGATATCCGGATCTTAAGTCTATCTTTGAGAAGTACTTCGCACCTTGAAGTTGGTCGAACAGATCATCAATGCGAGGCAGAGGGTATTGATTCTTAATGGTAAGTTTATTCAGCTCGCGGTAGTCTATGCACATACAGAATGATCCATCCTTCTTCTTCACGAACAAGACCGGTGCTCCCTAGGGTGAGAAGCTCGGTCTTATGAAACGTTTGCTAAGGAGTTCATTAAGCTGGCTAGATAATTTCTGCATTTCAAAAGGTGCAAGACGATATGGGGATTTGGCTACAGGGGTAGCCCCTGGGATTAAGTCAATTCTGAATTCGACTTGTCGTTCAGGAGGCACTCCTGGCAGATCATCGGGAAAAATGTCGGGAAAGTTGCAGACCTCAGGAATGCTCGCAATATCTTTCACTTCCTGCTTTTTTTCTACCACGTGAGCTAAGAAAGCATAGTACTTTTTGCGAAGGTACTTTTGTGCCTTGATGCAAGAAATGATTTGGAGATTCGTTCCGGGTTTGTCACCGTAAATGACAAGAGTTTCGTTAGTTGGCAAGTTCAGACGAATGGCTCTTTCATAGCATAGGATATCAGCATGGTTAGGGCATAACCAATCCATACCTATTATGACATCGAAACTTTTGATAGAGACCGGCATAAGGTCTATTGGGAACGAAAAGTTATTCAAGTTAAGAATGCATCCTATGTATATATCGTTGGTGGATTCGGACTTCCCGTTAGCCATTTCGACTGTGAATGTTTCTTTTAATGGTTGGGAGTTTTGATTTAGCAAGTGTTTGAAATTATGGCTCATAAAACTCTTCTCAGCACCACAATCAAATAGAATGCATGCATAAGTGTTGTTGAGAAGGAACGTACCCGTGACCACTGCGGGATTCGCCACTGCTTCTTCGTGACCCAAGGTTAAAATTCTCCTAACTCCACCGACATTTCCAACTTTAGGACAATCCTTCTTAAAATGCCCCACTTCACCACATTGGTAGCACGCTTGACCTATTCCAGCAGCAGGTACTTGGTTAAGTGGTTGGGGTGGTGATCTAGAGAATCGGGCAGTATGCCCTTTTCTGTTGCAGTTACGACACTGCATTTCCCGACAATTTCCATTATGGTGAAAATTGCACTAGTTGCACTTGGGGAGGTTACCAGTATAAGGCTTAGCTGGTGCAGGGTTAGCAGGAACAACAGCAGGTACAATAGCAGCATTGACTGCAACCAGCTGTTGCTTCTTTGAGGATTCCTGAGAGGATTTGCCCTTCCTCTTGTTCCAGCCTTTCTTCTTGATGTTGTTGTTGTTTCCCTTTGGTTGTTCTGATGTAGCAACCACTGAGTTTTGACGGGCTCCATGGTCGATAAGAGATTGTGACAACTCTTTGGCACTGTCAAAAGTAACAGGCCTCGAAGCTAAAACACTTGACTGAATTTGGGGCGACAGTCCCCAAATATATCTCTCAATCTTCTTGCTCTCCAGAGCAACCATATCCGGGCAAAGAATTTCCAGATCACAGAATCTACTGGTATAGGTTGATATGTCAGAACCAACCATTGTAAGACCCCAGAGCTCCTGCTCGAGTTTCTAAACTTCCCCTCGCGGACAGTATTCCCGCATTAGCATGGCTTTGAAGTTCTCCCAGCTTATCGAGTTAGCCACTACCAGAGTAAGTGACTTAACATGGCCATTCCACCACGTTAAAGCTCTATCCAAAAAAGTACAAGCAACGAATTTGACTTTGCTGCTCTCTGGATAGGAGCAGATTTCAAAAATTGCTTCTGTCTTCTATATCAATTGTCTTAATGCCATAACTCCTCCAGTCCCATTAAAGGTCCTGGGTTTGGCATTGAAAAAATCTTTATAAGTGCACTATCGTGAGTTCCCATGACTTTCGCCATGGTTAAAAAGATGTGCACCAACTCCCGACCCACTAGCACCAAGAGTATTGATAGGAGGCATGGCATCAGCTACAGTCGTCGTGACCGCCGCTTGGAACATAGCGGGCTCAAACTGAGGAGGTGGTGGCGGTGGTGGCGGTGGTGGCGCCGGTGCTTCATTAACATTGTTACGTCTTGGATTTCTACGAGGAGGCATCTTTTTCTATAAAAGTCAAAAGATACAAATATGGTAAGATATCAAGAGTGAATATGAATTTTGATATCTATGAACTAAAACATATAGTTCAATATGAATCTTGTAATGAATTGGAGATAGAAGTCTACGACAAGTACAACTTGTAATAGAATGATATGAAACTGAATGGTTATTTTTCAGAGACTATGAAAATGCATGTTGATTAAATTGGCATATTGAATACAATAAGTATGGAAAACTTGACGCTAAACAAGTCTACAATATACCAAATTCTGGGAAAAACATCGGCATCATATAGATCCACCGAAAGTAAAATTTTCGTGGTCTTACTGAAAAACATGAAAAATAACGCTAGAATCTATCCGTAGACTTAAACTATAACCAAAAGAGTGAATAGGAAACGAGTAGAGCATCTCCTACTGACGACGGTTATCACTTGGATGAAACCTCAACTCAGCCAGTTGACGCTCCACAGTAAGCAAATGTCTTTCACATATTGTCAGACATTCTCAAAGCGCTATGACTTCAGCTCGAGTTATAGCTAACTCTTGCAGTAAGGCTTCATTGTCTCTCACTGCTTTGTCACGAGCATCTTCAAGACGACGAATGCGTACTGTATTAACTCCTGCATTGGCATCAACTTCCATGATTCGGTTGATGGCAGTCCTACCCTGTATTTGATTTCGAGCAACCCTGCAGACCAGAATTGGCAGGACTCTATCTGCAGAGCCTCCTTCACTCAGGTTGTAGAAGCTTCTGTCTCCGTTGTATGGCATAGGTTGACCCTGCTGTTGACTCCATGTCACCAAGCTTTCCACCCACAGAGGTGTTGGGCCTTGGAATGCCGGACGAGGGTTAGGATTTTGGGCAACTGGTGGTGGATTATAGGCTTCAGATTCGTAATCATTGTCTTCCAGAAAATTTTCTGCAAAATCATCATCTAAGAAAATTTTGTGATTATCTTCTGGCTCTGCATCTTGTCCTTGACCGGGGAAGTACGGGTCTCTGGGTAAGTGAAATCCAGCCATTATTATCTAAGCGAGAATAGGGATAAAAGATATATAATATATTTAGTAACGATAGATTAAGGACACAATTTTCTACGAGAGAGAGTTACAGTTAACAAGTAATGTATTATGTATGACTTGTTCTAGGTAGTACTATAACTATAAAGTGTATACTAATTATATATAACTTGGGTATATTCGACCTTTGATTAAATGACCCGACTCTAAATCCACAACCAAACAAGGAACAAGAAATGAAGGTAGATCACTTATTCTAAGTCTATATAACTTTAATTATATATAACTGTGATATACCCTTAATATTTATAGTTCTACCCTCAATTGTTCTATTGTCTTCACGTGTTTCTTATTAGTATATAGTGCCTTTAATACCCCTATAGTATTTTAATCTTTATGTTCTGTTCTAGAGTTCTTCTGAATATGTAGAGTTGGTAAGTTTTAGACATGTCGCAACACCACTATCACTCCCAAACACATGTTGGCCATATCTCAAATCAATATAGTTGATCAGGCTATATTAATCCCAGATATGATTACATAACTGCCCAGGTTTGACTGTAATGTTCAACCTCCAAATACTTTTAAGTTCTTATGACTGTGATACTGTACTTGTAGGTATGAGTGGTAGTATACTTATAGTAAAAATTCTTAAATTTTTAAAATTATACTTGTGGTCAGAGTTCTTATCCCCAAATGTATTTATAGTTTCTATATATTTTATGGATTGATATACTGAGTTCACTATAAACAAAGCTCTGATACCAATCTGTCACACCCCCAAACCAGACGGCGAAAACGTCCGAGGGTGGAGGACTTCATTTGTAGTATCACAACACATGCATTATAGTAATCAGAGTACAAACAACCACTGTATTTAAAAAGTATAAGTATTTACATGTGTTTCATCATAGTATACTGAAACCAAATAGTTATACAAAAGAAGAAGACAATACATAAATAGCTCCATCTTCTCAAAAGCTCGGGGTGTACCTGTCTACTGGTTCCCTGAGAATACAAGTAATTTGAAAAGAGAGTATCAACATAAAGTTGAGTAAGTGCATAAATATTTATGTTTGAAAGAATGTTTTATGATTCTTTAATATGTAAACTGTTCCAGAAAATCCTATATTTTCTGCTGTATATGAAATGTAGTTTTAGTTACATGAAACTGTTCTATTTGTAAACTAGTGTTCTGTATTTGTAATCCTTTTGTAAACTTGTATCCGAGAATGTGCTTGATTTCATCAAGTGTTACTGTAAACTGTAGTGTAATAATGTAAACTGTATCTTGTAAACTAGTACTTTTGAAAGTGTACAAAAGTTTAGTTAATTATACATTAACGTATTGTTAATATATTTTATATGAGTTATTATAACCATACTGACTAAATGGCCTGACCCAACTCTATGAATGCGTTGAAAGTTGTTGATAACAACTGTCACTCGTAGGCGTGTATGCCTGACTGTAGCTAGTAGTCCAAGTGCGGGGTTGTAAATCCCAATATAGATCTATACACACATTGTTTCGATCCCCCGCTGGAGATTCTAGTTATAATGTCAGGACTTTACTATATTGTTTAAATGAATTAAACAACCTGTATCAATTGATAGTATGTTCTTGAATTAGTATTCTTAACATGTATCTGAAAGATGTATATCCTTGAATAGTTTTGAATCAAACCTTTGTTCTTGTAAAACAATGTACTTTAGTACACTTGAATCGTGAATTAGTGTTTTGTGAATCATAAATTATACCTATTATAATTTATATGTACTTCCTGAATTGATAACGAGTATTCATGAATGCAACCACTTGCTCAACATGTTACAAAGGGTTATTGAAACTTATTGAACTAACTTTTATTTATATATATACAAATATATATAAGTAAAATTTAAATGACACTCGGACAGATAACTGATTCTTATAATCCCACATCCAAAGAAGGAAAAGGAACCAAAGTGGGTTATCAGTCCTAAGCCTTTTAAATCTTATTTATATAAATATATATACAAATATGATTTTTGGAGGAAAATATAAGCTTATAAAACATTGAAAAGAAGTTTAATATTTTGAAATTCATTTTGGTGACTTGATGTCATTTTAATATAATCATTGAAAACCATTTGATTTGATAATAACTGAAATCCCTTTTATAAAGATATTTGAAACCATTTGTTTATAACACAAAATCTTTTTGTTAGACTTGTATCCCCCCCCCCCCTAAAACAGTAAAAATATGAAAATACGGGGGTATGAACTCACCTGTAGTAAGTTATTCAAATGTAAAATCGGTGTAGGATGCTAAGTGTCAAGTGAAGTCTTGAACACAACGGATCCTATTAAGCATATAATCATGCATATATGAATAGAATTAGTGGTTATACAACTAATTATGCTAAGAAACCATCTTAGGGACTAGGAATCACTTAGATTGAAATGTTACAATCACATGGAGTTTACGACCACTCCTTGGAGTTTCCGGCCACACCTTTGGTGTTTACGGCCAATGGGAGTTTACGGCCCTAGAGAATGACTTTAAGTGGTGTTTATGGCCCTAACTATCATTCACTAAGTGTTCACGGTCCTAGGCTTGGACTTAAAATGAGTTTGTGGCCAAGACATGCACCAACACAAGAGTTTACGGCCATAAACTGTTGATGATCATGTATTTTGTGATGATTCAAGACTAGAAATAAAGAGTTTAACAAGCCTAACTAGGAGATAGAAGAGATACTCACGTTTTTGAAGCTCGGGAGGGGGTTCACGGTCTAAAGAAATACTGTGTGTTCTTGGTGTTCTTGAAGATCTAACCAAAAGAGATGATTTCATGGATGAAATCATAGGGTTTAACTAGATTAAGCAAGGTATCAACCAATAAATGGAAGAAACACTTACTTATTTGAAGATCAAGGTGTAAATCTAGATGATAGTTGAGAGAGAATTGGATTTCTTGAAGTGAAAGTGTGAGAAATGGTGAAAAATGAAGAAAATCTATATATATGTGCGAGGGTTCACGGTCCGAGGGTTTACGGTCGTGAACTTCGTTTACGGACCAAACTCAGTTAGAGTCTACGGCCGAAGTAGTTTACGGCTCCGAGGAGTGTACGGTCCGAGGAGTGTATGGCCGTAAACTCTTTGCGGTCCGAAGTGTTTGCGGTCCGAAGCGAAGGAATAATTGCGAAGCTTCTCGGTTTTCAAGCCTTTTCCTTCCAAATTCAATTGTAGATATTTTAAGGATTTTAACAAATAAAGGTTATTATTATAACCTAAATAAAAACCCAAACAATAAAAAGGACTTTAGTTGACCTTTGTTTGACTTTGATTGACTAGAGTTGACTTTACAATAAGAAAATAACGGGATGTTACACCGACTGTCTCTGTGGGGGTTTCGCAACCACTGGTGTCTATTCACACAGTCCACTTCAACAACAACCACAACCACTAGTTCACCGCCAGTAACTGTCAACGTATCTGATACGGGGGCAGGTGCTTCTGGTGTCTCTTTTGGTACTCAATCCACTCCCATCTCACCTCTTCGCCATGATGATCCGGATACTATGTTCGGTGACGATCGGGATGTTTTTGAAGACTTTCACTATAGTCCATTCAATGTGCACCAATCCAGTGGGGGTGATGATGATGCCCCCATCACCAAAAGTCAGTTCAAGGTTCTCCAAGACAAGCTGGATTCCTTGCTTGAATCTTGCAAGTCTTCCTCCAGCTCAGAATACTCTATTGAGTCTTACAAAGATTTTCTTGAGACCATGACGAAAGAGCATGCTGCGAACCTTACAAAAATAAATAAAGCTGTCGAAGATTCACAGAAAACTTGCAATGACACGACCAAAAAAGTCGAAAAACTACTCTCTGATGTTCAAACCTTTATGGGTGAGTTCAAAACTTCTTTTGAATCTAACACCGCTGCAGAAAATAAGGTTATCACCAACCTTGGTTCTTCACTCCAATCTGGGAAAGATGCTCTTAAGAAGGTTCATACGGAGATCCAGGCTGATAACTCGGAGTTTCAAACATCGATCTCCTCCAAAATTGAAAAGCTTCGGGATGATCTGGCCATCGAGAACAAGCTCATGGATGTACTTGCGATCAAAACAGAAAAGATGAAGGTTCTGACTGTCAAGCTATCTTATGCGAATAAGCAAATTGATGAGCTTAAATCCGAAAAAGCTGTAATCAAGAGCTGTGTTGCTGATGTCAATGCTGACTTACATAATCTCATAGAGACTCGTGATTCTCTTCTCATAGTTTCTGTTCGTCAGCATCTTGCAGAGAAATTAAAGCCTATCTTTTCCATGCTTGACAGAATTCAGGGTGTTTCGGAATCTTCTATTCCAAAACAAGGGGAGAACCGGGGAGAACTTTTGTTGGAGGCAAAGCAACTGATGGTGGTGATGATCACGAACAAAACCAAAGTCTAATGATCCGAAGGGTAACGTAGCTTCAAGATCTAAAGGAAAAGGGAAGCTTGGTGATGATGATGAGGAAGAAGAGGATGAAAATGAGAAGTTAAAGCGTAAAGCTCATGATGCTGGAATTGATGAAAATCTGCGAGTTGCTAGGGAGGCTGAAGAGCAAGAGAAGGCAATTCGTGAAGCTGAGGAAACTTTGTAGTCTCAGAAAACTCTTTTCCCTTTATCGTCATTGGATTGCATTCTGAATGAAGCCATCGATAACCCAAACGTTTATTGGCTAGAACCTGTTGGATCGTTTAATTTGGAGAACTCTCCTAATTCGCAACTTGATCTGCCAATTACTCCAAAGGTCTTTCTGTTTCGTTGTTTTGAAAAGATCATGAATGTTCCTCTCTCTGATAATGGTGCTGATCAAATGATATTCTCGTTCTATCTAAATCATGTGAAGATACAATACAAAACCTCAAGCTCAAAGAAGATTACTGCTGTCAAGGTTATTGGAGCAATTGAAGCCGAGAGCTTCATCAATGCTCATTTCAAGGTTGCTCGTGGGGCTGCGAGTTCTGTCTTCGAATTTACTCTTGCTAATTTGCCCTACCTTAATACTTTTTAGTGGATTTCTCTATTGCTTCTTTTGCTGAAGGATAAACATAAATTTGAACCAATTATGGCACACATCAAAAGGATGTTAGTCTCGTACATCCAATAAAATGGCAAGATGGATATAGAGACAACAACTGTCCTTCGCAAGAAACCTTCAGTACTTCCCAAGGATCCTCCAAAAGATCTTGATAAGATGAAACTGGGAAGGATAAGAAAGGATGATTGGAGCGACGCATTTCAAATCCTAGAAAGGGCTAATGCTAGTTTTCGCAGAGTTTGCTTCTTTCTGTCTGACAAGCATCTATTCTCCACCCCATGCCTGGAATATATTTTGGAGTTTATAAGTCAGTGCAAAGTGAACAGTGTTGGGGACAAGAAATGGTTCTCCTACATGATCAACTGGTACATCATGGTTCGCAAGACTCTGCTGGGTATTATGCCGAAGCTTTTCGTTGTTCAAAAACGCCAATAGAACTGAAGAATCTGCCTTCCTTACTGACACAAAGGGGGAGATTGTTGGGATATTTTGTGTTGTGTCAATAATGTTTTGTACTGTAATAGTCCATTTATAATGGGTTGGACCTATCCACCCGGTATTTAAAGTTTCTTGAGTTAGACTATATATAGTGCATGCATGCACCGTATTAGGGCATTGATTGATTTGATTGTAATTTTTCCCTACTTGCCTTTATAGTAGAAGTTCTTCATCGAGCTCTTCTAAGGCAATTATTATTACTCATTCGACAGCAGTTTGATCATTGCATTCATTGTTTGATTTACTTTTCTGTTTAGAATCTTTCGATCTACTATTATTTATTCTGACAAACTGCCACCATCTTAGAAAGATCTTAAACATTCTTTGAGGCATCAAAATAAATAGATGTCTTCTGTTAAACTTGGAAGCCATTTCTAAATAAAGTAAGTAAAAACTACAAAATTAAAGGAAAAAAAGGAAATGACAAAAAGTGTGAGTTCGGTAGTCATAACAAATCCAACGAAAAGGATTTGCTTCGTTGCATAAGTCATGAAGTGGTGCATGTCTGGTGAAGTTAAACAATATAGGTTCATGGACTAGTTGGGTGGATAAGGGTTTAAGGAGCAACCTCCATAACATGGTTTCATTTTAATTAATTGAAACATTTTTATCTATAAAAATGTTTCGCATTCTCTAGAGTATTTTTATTGACAATATGGTGATGATTCCTAGTAAATCAACTCCGTGGATATGAGCCATGTTTGTAAAAATAAAGGGTTTGAGGGATTAGGATCAGTTGACTACATATCTTTATCTTAAGACACAGAATGAGTCCAATGCACCATTTCATGGGATATGAATTATTTGTTTAGAGTTTACTTTTGGAAAGGAAATTAAATTATGTGATATATGTTTTATTCTGAGGATGTAAAAGAACCTTATCTTTGGTAGTATGTCATAAACCAATTAGTGTAATTGGAAATAATAGGAGTGCTAGTATGGAATAAAACTATGATCTAATACAAGTTAGGAGGTGTGGAGCAGATACTTATATATATAAGACGAGGTTGAGCCTAAAAAACAAAGATGGGGGTCAAGGGGAAGTTTCTGTTAGCATAAGGATCTGCCCTCAGTGTGATTGTCATAAAGTCCTTCATGTATGTCCTTCAAGACTTCTACAACTTTAGGATCTTCCAAGCATATGAGATATGGACCTGCCATAGAATTTTTATAGAGTTTACCTTGAATTATTACGAATCTTGAGACTCTTGTTCTCAATGCTCTTTAGCTTTTTTCTTCTGTTGATTTAATATTTAAATGAAAAGAGTCAATTTAGACTAAAAAGGGAAAATGAATAATGAATGACTAAATTTGACAAATTGGTCAAACTTGTGGGCAGAAAGTGAAACTATTAGGGACTTGTGAGGATTTTAGGTGATAGGGGAAAAAGTATAAATCTTAGAAGTTCCATTTGAAACTAGTGTATTTAGTGGCCAAAGTAAGAGAATAATAAGTAAAAGGGTTTAAGATATCATAAGATCAAAGATATATAAGCTAGTCTCTTCACTTCTCCCCGTTATTTACAAAAAAAGAATGATATATGAGAGATTGAGAGGGAAGCATGACAATTTTAATGGTGTAAAAGAGATGAGATATGTAATTTGATGATGGAGTAGAGACTTAAATATAATATTGTTTTAGAGCTTAAGAAAGGTAATGTCTCATCCCTAACCTTCTAAAACTCGAGCTAGGGTTCGGTGTAATCACCAAATCTTAAATTTTAAGCTATTCTCATGATTTTATGTGTTTTAGCACTAGTATATTGTTATAGAACATTAAATCATCACTACTTCAACATTAAAATAGTTAATTTCACCTTCTATGGAGAATTTGGAGATTGGAATCCTAATTGATGTGAAGTTATACATTTTGCAATAAGATTTTTACACAATTTTATGTGACTCCATATAAGATGCAACATCAGAGCATTAGTTTAAGTGAGCTAAGTGCTTAAAGTAGTACTTGGACTTAAACTATAGTGCTCATTAAGAGTAATAATATATTAATTATGTTTCAATAATTCTATATTTTTATTCATTATAATAGGACTAGCCTATGAATTTTTTAGAATGGTAAATACAAAAAGTAACTTTGTACCCATCATTGATGAGAATATAGTTAGTGACACTATAGTAGTAAAATATGCACCATGTTTATTGACTAGTTTCCAAGAAATGGTGATACAAATTATTGCAAAACAATAAGAGAAAACAGTTTAACAAATTCAATTGATGTTTAAGAATCACTAGAAATAAATCGAGGATGATGCTAATAGAAATTATTAGAATAGTCCATGCTAAGGTAGTGAAAGAAAAAAGTAAGGATAATTTTAGCTTTTCCTACAACAACATGGAAAATGATCTAACTTTAAAGGCTTCCCTATAGAGGAAGAAATGATTAAGAAAGGGTGTAGTTTTAGAGAATTTAATAGGTGTGACATGCTACGTTGTTATGGGAAACAAGATCATATTGCTCTGCACACATGGATATTGGGGATGGAGATGGACTTTGTGACATGTCAATGCAAATACGGTCAATGGACCATTTTTGAAGCAAATAAGTTTACACAATATGCAACAAGGTGGTGGAATAATTTAAAGGAGAGTCTCCAAGCGTTTAAATTGGGATGAATTACTAGAGAAAATGAAAGAACATTTCTACACACCTATACATATAAGATAATTGGAAATAGACTTTCTAGATTCAAAGAAATGAAAATGGTGATAACCGATTACAATGTTATGTTTTTATATTGTTGGATCTATACGCTCAAAAATCATTTTAGAATGATTTTTCCAATAACATATGATCCTATAGGGTCACAACTTAAGCAAATTGTCACTTATTGATTATTTATTAAGAATTCGATTATTAATAAATATTACCCACTCTTGTATTTAATATTGGAGATATAATTATTTTGTGAAAATAATATACAATTGGAAAATTGCTATTTTATAAAACAATATTTTCTAAGAGTATGACTAGTTATTTAATCATAGGGTATGATTTAATATGTTGTATATAAGTTTTTGGACACATTAAAGCTCACTAGATTAAACTTGTGCACTTAAGACATAATACATGACGTATTGAACACTCCAATCTCATTCTCTTTCTTTCTTAGCCCAAGAGCAAGAATACGAGGCTTGTGGTTGCATGTCAAACTTCATCTTACATACACCTTACCTCTAAAGTGGCCTTACCTTTGTATTAAATGAAATAATGGCCTTTAGATCTCATGTATGTGTATATAAGATCATGTAAGGCTTCACTTTTGAAGCTAGTCTTTCATCTTATTCTCTTTTTTTGCTAGCCAAATTCGAAAGTATCTCCTCTCTCCATCTCTTTCTTTCTTTGGAAGAAAAGTGAAAGTATTGGATCCTTATGAAGTGCTTCTCTTTTAAGAATTATTTTTGATAAGTTCTTAAAGGCTTATAAGTATTTTTACAAGAGAGAAAAAACATTTAGTGACTTAATCTTGTTGGTGGGTACATTACAGAGAAGCTCTATCTTGGGATTTTTCCATCTTCATCAACTCCCCAATTGTCAAGTGGAATCAAATTCTTCAAAGGCTGTCATCTAAACATCTGATGCGTTGTTTATAATCTTTCTAGTTCATGTAATTGGATCATTGGTGGTTTTGTTTTAAAATGGTCTTAAGATAATAGTTATTTTAAAATCGCTTATGTGTCACACCCCAAAACCGGAAGGGCGGAAACGTTCTGGGGTGGAGGACGTCATGTACAGTATCACAACAAAGCATAATAGTAAACAAGCAACAACATCCATTGCATTAATAGAATAATTTTTAGTACAAGCGTGTTCTGTATATTATGTAAGACACAAAAATGAATAATCAAAATAAAAGATGAGTCTTGTATGTGCTCCATCTTCTCAAAAGATTCATCGGTACCTATCTACTGATGACCTGAGAATACAAGTTATTTTGAAAGAGTTTATCAGCATAATGCTGGTGAGTTCATAAGTATTTAGTGTCATTGCTTGTATGAAGATGTTTGTAACAACGTAGTATATATGTTCATAGCTGTTTGTAAATGTGTTGTAAATGTTTGTAAATAGTTGAACTCTCTAGAAAATCCTATATTTTCTACTAAAATGTAGCCTTCTACCAAGACCCGACTGTTTGTATGTTTGTTCTTTTATAGAGTAAGGGTTTTCCCCAGTGAACTATCATTATGAAAATATAGTTTACTTAAATGTGTATGTGACAAGGTCACAGGGTAAATATCATAGGAAAATAATGTTTTACCTCAACAGCGACACTACTGGTCATAAAGTGATGAAGCATAGACTCCAGGTAGTACTAAATGTACATCATACCTCGGGGAGTCTAAAGAAAGTGAAAATGCAGACTCCAGGTGGTATTAAATGAACAATACGCCTCGAAAAGTTTGTTTTGCCTTTAATTCTTAATTAGTTAATTAAAGGTTTGAATGTGAATTCGTATGTAACCATACTGATCGACGGCTGAATAACTGATGACCCTCCGGTGTCATATGTAGTGAGGTAACATTCTGTCACCCCTTGGCCTTATCGGCTGGGACTGTAGCTAGCAGTCAGGGTGTGGGAGTGTCTGTCCCGTATAGATCTATACACACAATGCCCGCTCTCCATCCAGGAGACTCTGGTTACAAGGTGATACCACAATTAAGTGTCGTATCGAGAAGTAGTATGTCACATTCTGTTTATAGTATTCAAAAGTTTTGTATAGTAGGTCATAGTATAGTAATGTTTTCTCTGTACTAGTGTATAGTATATCTTCTTGTGTAGTGTATAGTATGTTCTCTTGTATAGTGTATAGTATGTTCTCTCGTATAGTGTATAGTATGTTCTCTCGTATAGTGTATAGTATGTATTGTTTCTTAATGTAGTACTTATGTAGTAACTCGTAAATGTACTGACTCTTGTATGTATCGTTGTAGTAGTAATAGTGAGTAGTAATCCCTTAACTATACCTATTATAGTTAAATAGTAATGTTATTTGTATGCCTTCGTTACACAAAGGTACTGAACTGAGGTGAAAGCTTTTATATCTGACACATATATATATATATATATATATATATATATATATATATATATATATATATATATATATATATATATATATATATATATATATATATATATATATATATATGATATATAACTAAGAGTTCAACGACATTCGGATAAATAACAGGATACCCTAAGTCCACAACCAAGCTAGGAACAAGAAATAAGGTGAGCTATCAGTCCTAAGTCCTTCAAGTCTTACTTATATAAATATATTAGTGTAGATATGAGTTTGAAAATAATGTAAGTTTAAGAAGGTTTGAAAAAAGTTTTAGCATCTAAAATAGTTTGATAAAGGGTTTTGAAGTGCTTGAAATCCATAAGTTTGATAGTAATTTGAAAGTAATAGAAAATCTTTCTGTTTGTTCTAGACATTAATCAATGTGATTAAAACAATATCTAGAATGTTTCAACTTGTATTCCCCCCCATAAAAGCATTTAAAATCATTTCAAAGGTTGATTAAGAGGGTATGAACTCACCAGCTATATGCTGATAAACTCTTTCAAAATAACTTGTATTCTCAGGTCATCAGTAGACAAGTACCGATGCAGCTTTTGAGAAGATGGAGCACATACAAGACACATCTTTTATTTTGATTATTCATTTTGGTGTCTTACATACTATACAGAACACGCTTGTACTAAAAATTATTCTATTAATGCAATGGATGTTGTTGCTTGTTTACTATTATGCTTTGTTGTGATACTGTACATGACGTCTTCCACCCCAGAACGTTTCCGCCGTTCCGGTTTTGGGGTGTGACAGATTGGTATAAGAGCACTGTTTATAGTGAATCAAGTATATCAACCCATAAAAGAAAACTACAAACGCAACGGGATTAAAACACTCTGACCAAGAATATATACTTTTAAATAATAAAATATTTAACTAAGTATATATACATCTATTCATACCAGTGTCAGTATCATACTAGAACAGAACAAAAGTATTACGATAGTTGAACAACACAATTAGGCTTAGAGACATATAGTCAAATCTAGGGGGATATAGCCTGATCAACTATATTTTCCGCGGAGTGACTAGCATGTGCCTAAGAATGATTGTGGTGTTGCAACAAGTCTAAAACTTACCAACACTACTACAACGGGAATATTAGAACATAATACTATAGGAGTATTTTGTGTTACTATAATTACTTATGTGCAAACTAAAAGGATCCTCATTAGTACGTCTATTAACTATTCTTTTCCCCTATTCTCGCGTAGATAACATGGCTGGCTTCCATCTTCCCGGCGATCCGTACTATCCCAACCAAGGAAATGGTGGGTGGCTCGATGGTGAGCCAGAAGACGATCACCCAATCCCTTTGAATGATCACCTCGCAGAAGGCTTTTCAGATGGCTCCGACTCCGAACCAGAGGTCAACAACCTACCCCAAGAAGATCAAGTCCCAAACCTCAACCCCCGTCCGACATTTCAAGGTCCCACTCCCTTGTGGGCAACAACCTTAAATCGTTGGAGTGATAAGCAGGGTCAACCCTTACCTTACAATGAGGATCGAAGTTTTTACAATCTAAGTGAGGGAGGCTCAGCTGACCGTGTCCTACCCATCATGGTCGGTAGGATTGCTCGGAACGTCGAGCAAGGTCATGCAGCCATCGACCGAGTAATGGAAGTTGACGCCAACTCTGGCCTTAACACAGTCCGCATTCGCCAACTCGAAGAGGCTATGGAAAGGACCAGAAGAACCAATGAGGCTCTACAGCAACAGTTAGCTGCATCCCGAGCCAAAGTCATGGAACTCCGAGTACGTCAGAGGGCACATGAGCGACATCTTCAAGAAGTTGTACGTCAACTGGCAGACCTGAGGGTTCACCCAAGGGATTCCCATCGCCGATAGAAGATATCGACTCATCTTTTCTTTTGGGACAAGGAATAACCTTCTTTTCCGTGCCCTATGGAGCACTTGTCCGTAAAACTTTCTTAGCTTTTAAAGTACTCTAACTAGACTTCTAATGCTGCCAATATTTTCCCTTATGGTTTGATGTAAGACATATTGTTAGGTCATTGTTCCCGAACTCATTTTACATCATTAATACCAGTAATATTGGCAGTTATCTAATCTATGGGAAGTCTTCACCTTTGTGTTTCCCTACTCTATTGTTATACCTGTTGGATTAATGTCTAAGTCCATAACTATAATTGGTAAGACTTGACCCGACCCGTCATGGTCCATTTGGGTTGCATGGCATCATGCATTTGGATAGACTATAATGAGAGAAATAACACTTAAGGTTGGTTAATATATTATAAGTTCTAATATATTAATAAGGTTATGTAATTAGTATTGATCAAGAATTAATTTGGAATTAATTAAGTGATCAAAATGAGACTAATTAAATATATGGGTTGATTGTGTAAATCATTCATTCTTATATATGTGGGCTTGTGATCCAAGATTCCTTATGTTGGACTAAGTCCATGGGGTGACCCATGGATACTCCATGGAGGTTAAAATCCATGGAGCATAAGGAATGGGTAAAGTTATGAGTTACATGGTGTAACCCTAATAGCCACCATATAAAAGAATCCCATGGCTCAAGAAATCGTGCACTAATGTGTGAGTGTGAGGGCTAGACGATTTCAAGGAGTGTTCAAGTTTCTCTCAAGTTATTCCAAGTGTATTTGGTATTGTGTGAAGCATTTGAGGTGTCACACTTGGGGCACTAGGCACTCAAGCTTCATGAAGACATTCTACATCAAAGAGGTATGTATTCTATCTTGTTATATTTATTATTTTGTATGCTAGATTAGGATAATACCTTGGATGTTCATAATTGTATGTATAATAGAGAAAACATAGATCCAAGGTATTTAGGGTTGCATGTACACTTAGGAGTGTTAGAATGCTCATAACCCAACAGTGATATCAGAGCATAGGCTTGTTTTCTTGTTATACTTGCAAAAGTAGCTGAAAAATCGAGTTGGATGCATATATTCGATTGTTTTGGCTGGAATTGGACTAGGAACATTACCCTAAGATGTTTCTGGACATAACAAGGTAGGCAAAGGGTAACTTAATATATATCATAGTATCGGTGGAGCGTGTGTGGTTAACCGGCACACTGATTAAGGGGTAAATATTAAGGGTACCAAGTATATTTGCATGGTTATTCACACCTTGTTTTGTGATCCTCGGCATCCCAGTCACAAAACCTGAAGGGCACACTCGAGATTGAAACATGCCTTTGAACAGTTCAATGAATCTCAAAGATCTAGGACTTTCAAATCCAATTAAAACCTAATAAATTATTTCGTTTTTCATGGTGGAAATTGGTGAATCGTCATTCACCTACCTTCAAATATTTTATAGCTTGGATTACGGCATCCCTCTTCTAAGTTATAAAATAGTTTTTTGGGTCCTAGCCTGAATATTTCATATTGGGTGTCATATTAAGGACTTTAAATCAACTATCTTGAATATCTCCCAAAAAGATGTCTGGTCTAGACATTTATGATCTTCCCAAATCTCTTGAAACAAGCTTTCCTAAATGAAGATGATGTCCCATGGATATCATACTTCTTTCACCTCCTCCAATTATTCTCCCTAACCCACAAGTTCCTAAAAAGTTTAAGGTCACTCAAGCCCTATTGGCAAGGCAAGGTCTAGGTGTGATCACATCTTGGAGATGTAGTCACATATTGACAAGCCGGGAGAGTTGGGTGTCAAAGTCTTGAGAAAGTTGGTGGCTCAACTACTTTCTAAGTCACATAGTGAGTTCCTTTGGGACTACTATGAAACAGACTATGACATGAACCTTAATGATCATATCTATTTGCTTGGTGCTGCTGAATCAGCAATGATTTGGAACGATAGTAAAGCAAATTTGATTAGAAGATCAACTTCCCAAAAACTTTATGGACAGTGACAATGGTGACACTGGAAATCCAGAAAAAACATTCTCTTCCCAATGGAAAGGGATTGGCCATAGTCAACCCGGTTGACCAAATGGTAAGGAGAAAGGCTAAGTCTGAGATAGTCCCATTACCAAAGGGTCCATATGTTTATTTTGCCAAAGGAAGGGGCGTTGATTGCAAAGCTGCCAAGTTTACCTAAGGATGTTAAAGTCAATAAGTCTGACTCTACTTCAGGTAGAGCCCATTATCTAACTCTGTTAAGTTTCTATTCTAAGATCCTCATTACATGATGTGACTGGGTCACATGTTGATGTTTTAAGAATCAAAGAATAGAGAGAAAGCTTAAAGGAAGTATATGCTGATTCTGATCGCGTAGGTGGATTTCGATCGCATCAGAATTTTGAAGCTGTTACTTAGGAGTTATGATATATTGCTTAGGAATAGATAACAACAAGTTTTTCCGTATGCATTTGCACTATAAGGATAAGTTTTTTCCGCAAAGTTTTGAAATAAAATAAAAGTTTTTAATTTTATATTTATTTTAAATATCCTTACAAGTGTCATTTGTGAAAAATGGTTGTTTATATGATTCCATTGATAGCAATATTTGAAAAAAAAATGGACTTGATTCTTTCGTTTGTGGTAGTGTCATAATTTACCAAATAAGGAAAGATTCTCATTCCCAAGGCTTCAGTTGGATAGAAACTTGGAATCATGCAAGTTGAATAGTATGATGAATGAGAACTTTCAAGCATTGGAAAAATTAAGACTTGTTCACATGGATGTGTGAGTCAAGTTAAGGACTAAAGGGACCGAGTACACATTCTTGTGCACTGGTCAAGTCCACCACAAAGCTCGTTAAGACTATTCGTCATGATTTACTAAATTTTAGTAAATATGGTTATACTTACAAGTTTAAGTATAATTCTGAAACATTGGAAAGTCTCAATGTATGGCAGAACGAATGGGAAGAATCAAATTAGGCAGACAGACAAAAGTTTCTCAAATCTGAAAAGATGGGAGAGTACTTTAGTATCATGTTTTGTGATCATCTTAATGATTAAAGAACCACATCACAATT
The DNA here is from genome assembly GCF_052849685.1 of Lactuca virosa. Classification (NCBI taxonomy): domain Eukaryota; kingdom Viridiplantae; phylum Streptophyta; class Magnoliopsida; order Asterales; family Asteraceae; genus Lactuca; species Lactuca virosa. The sequence goes on along the minus strand of NC_136433.1, from coordinate 299,258,181 downwards.
GGTCTTCTAAGGACATCTTAGTGCATTCTTATGACTAAGAAGAGGAGTCATGAATTGTTGAAATGGTTAAATCAAGAAGATGAGTCATACTTCGTTTCAAAACAAGTCTTAGAGTCATACTCCAAGACTATAAGTTGAGTGACATATCTTAAATAAAGGTTTATAACACTTGTCAAATGTAAGAGTAAAAGTGTCCTACTCTTGTAGATTTGAAGTTGGTAAGTTGTGATGTTTTGGATTAAACAAAGACCAACTAAGGCCAATTGTGTGAAGTGTTTGTCTTGATAAAGAATCTGCACTATCTCTTGAATATTTGGCAAGATAGTCTTATATGTCAAGAGGAAAGTGGGAGTCTTAAAGATCCTAAAAAGAATTTCAAGAACTAATCAAGAATAAAACCTGAGGTTCTTCACTAGCACACGACTTGAGGTTTATAACCTATCATATTGACATATTCTGTGCCCATTCCAGTTAAAGTTGGCTTTGCATAGGAGTTCTGAAAGTTCTCAATTGGTTGCATAACAACTTGGAAGCAATGGCAGGCCCTGTACTCCCAGGTGGCAAGAAGTTAAGATTGCATAAGTTCAGTCCATATGAGTTTGGATTTGTCATTATCCTTGTCTTGTGACTATGGTTTTGACGATTCACATGGATAAGAACACATACACCATAAAATCTAAGGGTCATAAGGTTTCTCTCCGATTCATGAAAATGATGGTGAGGAAACACTTCCACCAAGTAGATTTGAAGCAGATGGCAAAAGGTCTAAACAATTGAGACTATGATTACGACACCCTTTTTCATAGTTCTGAAATTGTTTAGACACACATGCATGCTATCTAAGGAAAGGTGTATGATTTTGATAAAGTTTTATCAAAGCATCTCGTATCAGAAATCTGAAGTTAGGTAAGGAAGTCAATAAAGTATTGATTTCTAGAAGTCCAACTGATTTCTGAGTACATGTCAAAGCTAGTGGGAGCATAAGTGTTATGCTAATAATCATCATGTTAGTGGGAGCATGATAATTATTGTTAGTGTTGCAAGTTAGCAATGTTAATTATAGAAAACAAAAGTTTCAATTCGTGAGGCTGCAGGGATTGAAAAAGTTGTTTTGCTATAATTAATGGAGAGGATATACTTCATTTCAGTTCTAAAGGCTTAGATTGCGACCTTAATCATCTTTAGTCAAGAATATATATATGAATTTCATGTTGGATTGGTTCAACTTAAGGAAATTCTATATATTGCGTTCTCAAAATTCGATTATGATTACGGCATCCCTCTTCATAGTCAAATTTTGAAAACATGGCAAATAAAAATATTGTAGCAAAAGACTGGTCTAGAATCATGTCTTTATGTGAGACATCATGAATCGTGTACCATTTGCTTTGGGTACAGGATCGATTGCATGTGCTATAATATTTGTCATTTCTAATTTTTTCCAAATGCCCAGAGGCATTAAGAAGGGAAAAGGTCTAGAATTGGATATGACTAAAATGATTAAGCAATTGTCGAGGACAATCTGAGGTTTACCAAAGATTGGTTGCTCAAGGACAGTTAGAAGTATAATGTTAATTCTGGAAGGACCATATTGACATAATCTGTAAGGAGGCAACTCTTGTTCAGAAGTGATAGTCAAAATGGAATATGGAAATGTTTCAAAGTTAGAAATTATTCAATCTGTGTAAGATTAGGAAACTTAATGAAAGAAGGATGTGAATGCTCTGTAATGATTGTTGTCAAGTCTTTCTGACTTCGTGCATAATCATTAAGAGGATCAATGCATATAAGTTTAGAATCTAACAGATTTCAGTAAATGGCATGAATTTGGAATTCTTGCATTTGTAGTAAGGATTTGAGACTGTGAAAAGAGGATCATTGGAGTGATGTTCAATTGATCTATTTTACAAAGTAAAGATCATATACAAACATAGTATGCATACTTGGTGTATGGCATGACTAGTGTTTAGAAAACATAGTGTACATGCTTGGAGCATGGGACAACTATTGTTTTAAATTCAAGTATAAAGTTGATAAAACCGAAACAATGAATAATGAGTAATCAGTATGGTGATAAATAAAAGTGTTTAATTATATTCGTAGGGTTTGATACCATATTTGATTCATTTATTCTTGTGTTTCACTTTGCATGTTTTGACTTCCAAAATAACTAAGTCGCTCTTCCTGAATGATTAAGTTATTCAAACCATCCACAGTCGGTCATATGTTGGAGGTAGATATGAATCAAGACTGTCATGGGTTGGTTTGTAGAGGTCCAAGTTGGTGGACAAAGTGGTGCTACAACACTCATGAGTGCTCACAAGTTCTGAGCATTGGATTCAACCCGCACTCATTTGAATCACTTCATGGATTTTATCACGAGTGATCATGAGACGATAATATCTTATATTCTTCAAACCTAGAGATATGAGTTGTTACTATGAGTTGGTTATACATTGATTGCACGAAAACGCATTGGTAACTCGATGTTATAAAACGTGCCTTTGTGTATGATTCAACAAGTAGTAGAACAAGCCATATGAGTCGAAGTTTATCCGTTCCTTTTACCTTCGGGATAAAAGCGATATCTGTGGGCCCCTCGATGATTTAAAGATGATACATGTGAGTGCTTGGCCAAGCCAGGACTGATTTGATTTGTTCAATCAGTCAGTCATCATGAATCGGAAATCGGGAAACAACAAATGGACAGAGAGAATGATTGATAATCCATGTCTCAGTCCATATGATATCTAGAATGGAGGAATATATGATCCCTTATCTAATGGACAAGTCATTGACAAAGGTCAGAGTTCATCGACAAAGTCAGAGTTCGACAGAAGCTTTTGAGAGCTACGATTGCTGATCGGTTCCTGAAGTCATACGCAATAATAGTTTTAGACTTATACAAGTGGGAGACTGTTGGATTAATGTCTAAGTCCATAACTATAATTGGTAAGACTTGACCCGAACTGGCATGGTCCATTTGGGTTGCATGGCATCATGCATTTGGATAGACTATAATAAGAGAAATAACACTTAAGGTTGGTTAATATATTATAAGTTCTAATATATTAATAAGGTTATTTAATTAGTATTGATCAAGAATTAATTTGGAATTAATTAAGTGATCAAAAGGAGACTAATTAAATATATGAGTTGATTATGTAAATCATTCATTCTTATATATGTGGGCTTGTGATCCAAGATTCCTTATGTTGGACTAAGTCCATGGGGTGACCCATGGATACTCCATGGAGGTTAAAATCCATGGAGCATAAGGAATGGGTAAAGTTATGAGTTACATGGTGTAACCCTAATAGCCACCATATAAAAGAATCCCATGGCTCAAGAAATCGTGCACTAATGTGTGAGTGTGAGGGCTAGACGATTTCAAGGAGTGTTCAAGTTTCTCTCAAGTTATTCCAAGTGTATTTGGTGTTGTGTGAACCATTTGAGGTGTCACACTTGGGGCACTAGGCACTCAAGCTTCATGAAGACATTCTACATCAAAGAGGTATGTATTCTATCTTGTTATATTTATTATTTTGTATGCTAGATTAGGATAATACCTTGGATGTTCATAATTGTATGTATAATAGAGAAAACATAGATCCAAGGTATTTAGGGTTGCATGTACACTTAGGAGTGTTAGAATGCTCATAACCCAACAATACCTCTATCTGATAGTTGGACTATGGCAATTTAGTCCATGAAACACTCTCATCATACTTACAATTGATTCTTACTATTATCATCATCTCTATCAACTTTCAGTAAAAGATGTCGCCTCGTCCGCGTCCGATCAGGGGCAGAACTACAAATCAAACTCCACCACCACCCCCTCCGCAGTTCAATGCGGTGATGTTTCAAGCAGCAGTGACTGCAGCGGTGACCACAGCCATGGCCCAAGTAAACTCTAGGGGTGCAAGTGGAGCTGGAACTGGCACAAACTCCAGCCATGGTGAAATCCAACCTCGTACACGGGAGTGTACCTATAAATATTTCATCAGCTGCAAACCAACGTACTTCAACGGGACCGGAGGGATTATTGCGCTGTCCCAATGGATCGAAAGAAGAGAAGCAATCTTCGAGATGTGCTCATGCCCTGAAGGAAGCAAGATAAAGTTCGCTGCTTGCACCTTCACCGAAAGGGCCCTGATATGGTGGAATGGCCATGTCAAATCACTCTCACTGGTAGCAGCTAACGTCATGGGCTGGGATACACTGAAGGACCTTATGACAAGGGAGTACTGCCCGAGGGGCGAAATTCAGAAGCTCGAGGAGAAACTGTGGAACCTCAAAATGAAGAGTTCCGACATAGTGGCTTATACAACCAGGTTCTGCGACCTGGTGACCCTATGTCCCAACATGGTCCCCACCGAAAGCAAGAAAGTCGAAAGATACATCTGGGGTCTAGTACCCCCATATCGAGGGAACGTTCTAGCATCACACCCTGCGACCTTTGATAGTGCCAAGGAATTGCCCCAAAGGCTCATCGATTACGAGGTTCCTTCTACTCAAACAACAACTAAAATGACTGCCCCCGCACCAACCAAATCAGCTGACAACAAGAGGAAGCGTTGGGACCGAAAGAAGGGCAAATCAGCTCAACCCTCTTCCAAGAACCAACAGACTATGGCTGTCCATGCTGCCACCACTCCTGCTGCCCCTGCACCAGCCAAACCATATGCAGGGACCCTACCCAAGTGCACCAAGTGCTCCTTCCATCATAACGGCCCCTGCCGGGAAATGCACTGCACTAATTGCGACCGGAAGGGCCATACCGCCCGGTTTTGCAGAACACCACCCAAACCCATCACCCAGGTTCCCGGTGCAGGAGTGAGCCAGGCCTGCTACGGGTGCGGCGAGACAGGGCACTTCAAAAGAAACTTTCCGAAAGCTGGGAATGCGGGAGGAGCAGGAAGACTACTTGCTATTGGCCACAATAAAGCCGTGGCAGACCCCACAGTAGTGACGGGTACGTTCCTTCTCGATAACTCTTATGCTTGTATCCTATTTGATAGTGGGGCAGAGAGGAGCTTTGTAAACCAAAATTTTAAAGACTTACTTAATCAAGCACCGCAAGCACTAAAAGAAACCTTCGTCGTAGAAATGGCTAACGGAAAGACAGAGAGTTCTAACGAGATTTACATAGGTTGTACCCTCACGCTAGATAATCATTCATTTCCAATCGACCTCATACCTGTATCAATCAAAAGTTTCGATGTCATTGTGGGCATGGACTGGTTGAGTCTCCATCGTACTGATATTCTGTGCTTCGAGAAGGTAGTCCACCTAAATCTACCAAATAACGAAACCTTGTTGATCTACGGAGACAAATCCAGTATGAGCCTTCGTATCATCTCGAGTATTCAAGCCCAGAAGTACTTGCGCAAGGAATATCGTACATTCTTGGCGCACGTTGTCGATACGAGCCAGAAAACAAAAGACCTGAAAGACCTCCCCGTGGTACGCGACTTCCCCGACGTCTTTCCGGAAGAGCTACCGGGTTTACCTCCCCAACGTCAAGTCGAATTCAGGATCGACTTAGTTCCAGGGGCTACCCTCGTAGCCAAATCACCCTATCGTCTAGCACCCGCTGAGATGCAAGAACTGTCCGGTCAACTTAACAAACTGCTCAGTAAGGGCTTTATAAGACCAAGCTTCTCACCCTAGGGAGCACCAGTCTTGTTCGTGAAGAAGAAAGACGGATCGTTCCGTATGTGCATCGATTACAGGGAACTCAACAAACTTACGATCAAAAATCGTTACCCTCTTCCTCGCATAGACGATTTATTCGACCAACTGCAAGGGGCGAGTTACTTTTCCAAGATTGATCTGAGGTCCGGGTATCACCAGTTACGGGTGCTGGAGGAGGATGTTCCGAAGACAACCTTCCGAACTCGTTACGGACACTACGAGTTCGTGGTGATGCCATTCGGATTGACCAATGCCCCCGAAGTATTCATGGACTTGATGAATAGGGTATGTCGTCCTTACTTGGATCAATTCGTCATCGTTTTCATCGATAACATACTTATCTACTCTCGAAGTAAGGAGGAACATAACAATCATCTTCGACAAGTCCTAGGAACCTTATGATCAGAGAAGCTCTATGCGAAGTTCTCTAAATGCGAATTTTGGATCCGAATAGTCGAATTCTTAGGACACGTGGTTAGCGAAGAAGGAATCCACGTGCACCCTTCCAAAATTAAAGCCATCAAGAACTGGTCAGCACCGAAGATGCCTACAGAAATTCATCAATTTCTAGGCCTCGCTGGCTACTACCGCAGATTCATACAGAACTTCTCTCGAATTGCGAAACCCCTTACGACATTGATCCAGAAAGGCGTGACCTTTGACTGGGAAGTGAAACAAGAGAAGGCGTTCCAAACGCTGAAGCGAGCCTTATGCACCGCACCGATACTATCCTTCCCCGAAGGGATAGAAGACTTCGTGGTATACTGGGATGCATCTAACCAGGGGCTCGGCTGTGTTCTGATGCAACGAGGTAAGGTCATCGCCTACGCCTCAAGACAGCTGAAGACATGCGAGGTCAACTATACCACACACGATCTCGAATTAGGAGCGGTTGTGTTTGCCCTGAATATCTGGAGACACTAACTGTATGGTACAAAGAGCACTATCTTCACAGACCATAAAAGCCTACAACACATATTCAACCAGAAGGAGCTCAATATGAGACAACGACGGTGGGTCGAGCTACTCAATGACTACGAGTGCGAAATTCGTTATCATCCGGGTAAAGCCAACGTGGTAGCAGATGCCCTAAGTCGAAAAGAATATTATGGACGAAGAGTCAAGTCATTAACTATGACTATCCATTCGCATTTATCCGCACAAATTAAGGAGGCTCAATTTGAAGCCTTAAAACCTGAAAATGTGGCAGGAGAATCCCTGCGAGGAATGGATAAGAACTTGGAAGTCAAGGGTGACGGAGCCTTATATCTCATGGACCGGATCTGGACACCGAGACATGGTGGCTTCAGAAACTTGGTCATGAAGGAAGCGGACAACACTCGATATTCCGTCCATCCGGGTTCAGATAAGATGTATCTGGATCTTAAAAAGTCATACCGGTGGCCTAACATGAAAGCAGAGATTGCTACCTTCATGAGTAAATGCCTTACTTGCGCAAAGGTTAAGGTCGAATACCAGAAACCATCAGGTTTACTTCAGCAACCAGAGATACTTGAATGGAAGTAGGAGCGGATCACTATGGACTTCATAACCAAGCTACCCAAGACAACGGGTGAGCTTGATACCATTTGGGTCATCGTCGACAGATTGACCAAGTCCACGCACTTCCTACCCATCAAAGAGACCGACAAAATGGAGAAGCTCACAAGAACATACATTAGGGAGATCGTACGACTGCATGGTGTTCCTATATCTATTATCTCCGATAGAGATAGTAGATTCACTTCGAGGTTCTGGCAGTCATTACAAAGCTCCCTAGGAACGAGGCTGGACATGAGTACGACCTACCATCCACAGACCGACGGAAAGAGTGAGAGGACTATCCAAACCTTGGAAGATATTTTGCGAGCCTGTGTGATCAACTTTGGGAAGGCATGGGATACTCATTTACCCCTTGTCGAATTTTCCTACAACAACAGTTATCACATGAGCATAAAGGCTGCTCCATTTGAAGCCCTCTATGGCAGAAAGTGCAGATCCCCTCTGTGTTGGGCTGAGGTGGGTGACACACAGTTAGCTAAAGGACGAGTTCCTGACAGCACTCTCACAGGTCCGGAGATCATTCGGGAAACGACAGAGAAGATTGTTCAGATTCGTGAACGATTGAAAGCCTCTAGAGACCGGCAGAAAAGCTACGTAGACAAACGGAGGAAACCTTTGGAATTCCAGGTGGGAGACCGAGTCCTTTTGAAAGTCTCACCCTGGAAGGGCTTGATACACTTCAGAAAGCGTGGAAAGCTAAATCCAAGATACATAGGGCCTTTTGAGATTCTCGCTAGAATCGGCCCAGTAGCTTCCAAACTCAACCTTCACCACGAGCTAAGTAACGTACATCCTACCTTCCACGTCTCTAACTTGAAAAAGTGCCTATCCGACGAGACTGCTGTAATCCCACTCGACGAGATCGAGATCAATGAGAGCCTCAACTTCGTGGAAGAACCTGTAGAGATCATGGACCGAGAGGTCAAGCGAACGAAACAAAGCCGCATACCAATTGTGAAGGTTCGTTGGAACGCCAAGCGAGGACCGGAGTTCACTTGGGAGCGCGAGGATCAAATGAAACTTAAATATCCTCATCTTTTTACCTAGTTATTTGTAATAACTTAGTTGCTTGAGCTCTAATTTCGGGACGAAATTCCCTCTAACGGGGGGGATGATGACACAACCCGAAATTTCCATTTGATCGAACTCTATAGTCAATCACTTCAATTTAAAAGTCAAATTCATTTATGCTAATTTTTAGCTCGGTTTAAAGTCCGGTTGGGTATTTTTTATATTTATTTTGTCGAGAAAACAAATGAAAGGAAGTATTTTCTAAGATTATTGGGGAACAAATAAAACAATTAACACCTTAATCAGATGTTCACGACCAAACATGAGGGGTTTGGGCCGAGAAACCCCCTTTGACCGAGAACTCATGCTTAAGGCATGAGTTTACTCCTTCCTTCCTCATTTCTTACTTCCAAACTCAAGAACACCTACATTCTCTCTCAAGTATCATAAGAGCTTCTTCGAAAAATGTAAGTGTTTCTTCTCTTGATTTGTTGATACAACACTTCATCTAGTAGTTATACATGATTTCATCCATGAAATCTCCTTTTTTTCTTAGATCTTCAAGTGTTCTTCAAGAACACCAAGAACACACACTAGTGTTTTAGGCCGAAAACACCCTTCTTTGCTTCCATATTGTAAGTATCTATCTCCTATACTTGTTATCTAGTAAGGATACTTGATTTAGGGCCTTGAAATCGTCATTTTCCAAGAACAAAAGGAGTTTTCGGTTTAGTGCATCTCCTTAGACCGAAAACCCTTATGAAGGGTACAAAATGACTTTAAGCCTTTCCTAATACTTAGTATTGAGTCTAGAACACTTCATTTGATTGTTGAAAGCCCTTGGAAATCACCTTATGCACCAAATATCATGAGTTTTCGGTCTTAACCTCATGGACCGAAAACCCTAAAAACCGAGAACCATTTGGACCGAAAATACCATTAGGACCGAAAGCTCCTAGGAACATACGACTTAGACCAAAAGCCCCATTTGGTAACCATACTCTCATTTTATGTAATCATATATGATAGTAACACTTCTATAAGAGTGTTTTTCTAGTCTATGAGAGTGTTACCCTTCTTAATTAGTTGTATAAACACTAATTGCATACCTATATGTGTCTTTATATGCTAAATAGGATCCGTGTGTGCTCAAGTCTTCACTTGACACTTAGCATCCTTTTGCCGATCTTACATTCGCATCACTCGTTTCAGGTGAGTTCATTCCCCCTTAATCAACCTTTGAAATGATTTTAAATGCTTTTATGGGGGGGAATACAAGTTGAAACATTCTAGATATTGTTTTAATCACATTGATTAATGTCTAGAACAAACAAAAGGATTTTCTATTACTTTCAAATTACTATTAAACTTATGGATTTCAAGCACTTCAAAACCCTTTATCAAACTATTTTAGATGCTAAAACTGTTTTCAAACCTTCTTAAACTTACATTATTTTCAAACTCATATCTACACTAATATATTTATATAAGTAAGACTTGAAGGACTTAGGACTGATAGCTCACCTTATTTCCTGTTCCTTGTTTGGTTGTGGACTTAGGGTATCCTGTTATTTGTCCGAATGTCGTTGAACTCTTAGTTATATAGCATATATATATATATATATATATATATATATATATATATATATATATATATATATATATATATATATATATGTGTGTGTGTGTGTGTGTGTGTATGTGTGTGTGTGTGTTAGATATAAAAGCTTTCACCTCAGTTCAGTACCTTTGTGTAACGAAGGCATACAAACAACATTACTATTTAACTATAATAGGTATAGTTAAGGGATTACTACTCACTATTACTACTACAACGATACATACAAGAGTCAGTACATTTACGAGTTACTACATAAGTACTACATTGAGAAACAATACATACTATACACTATACGAGAGAACATACTATACATTATACGAGAGAACATACTATACACTATATAAGAGAACATACTATACACTACACAAGAAGATATACTATACACTAGTACAGAGAAAACATTACTATACTATGACCTACTATACAAAACTTTTGAATACTATAAACAGAATGTGACATACTACTTCTCGATACGACACTTCATTGTGGTATCACCTTGTAACCAGAGTCTCCTAGAGGGAGAGTGGGCATTGTGTGTATAGATCTATATGGGACAGACACTCCCACACCCTGACTGCTAGCTACAGTCCCAACCGATAAGGCCAAGGGGTGACAGAATGTTACCTCACTACATATGACACCGGAGGGTCATCAGTTATTCAGCCGTCGATCAGTATGGTTACATACGAGTTCACATTCAAACCTTTAATTAACTAATTAAGAATTAAAGGCAAAACAGACTTTTCGAGGCGTATTGTTCATTTAATATCACCTGGAGTCTGTATTTTCACTTTCTTTAGACTCCCTGAGGTGTGTTGTACATTTAGTACTACCTGGAGTCTATGCTTCATCACTTTATGACCAGCAGTGTCACTGCTGAGGTAAAACATTATTTTCCTATGATATTTACCCTGTGGCCTTGTCACATACACATTTAAGTAAACTATATTTTCATAATGATAGTTTACTGGGGAAAACCCTTACTCTATAAAAGAACAAACATACAAACAGTCGGGTCTTGGTAGAAGGCTACATTTTAGTAGAAAATATAGGATTTTCTAGAGAGTTCAACTATTTACAAACATTTACAACACATTTACAAACAGCTATGAACATATATACTACGTTGTTACAAACATCTTCATACAAGCAATGACACTAAATACTTATGAACTCACCAACGTTATGCTGACAAACACTTTCAAAATAACTTGTATTCTCAGGTCATCAGTAGACAGGTACCGATGAAGCTTTTGAGAAGATGGAGCACATACAAGTCTCATCTTTTATTTTGATTATTCATTTTGGTGTCTTACATACTATACAGAACACGCTTGTACTAAAAATTATTCTATTAATGCAATGGATGTTGTTGCTTGTTTACTATTATGCTTTGTTGTGATACTGTACATGACGTCCTCCACCCCAGAACGTTTCCGCCGTTCTGGTTTTGGGGTGTGACATTATGATTTTCGCTTATAATTGTTTTTATAAAAAGATTGTTTTTAGCCTCCTCAAAACCCATCAGTGGTATCAGAGCCTCTTTCACATGTTAGACAGATTTACTTTCATGTTTGATAACCTTTGATTTTGGAAAATATTATTGGTATTTCTTCTGGAAAAGGAATGACAAAATATATTTTCTTTGACAACTCGTAATTCTATAATTGTTATTTTTTATGCAACCAACTTTTTCATGCATTTGGTTGTATAAAGTTCACTTAGAAAAATAAAGTGTTTGTTTGTTTATTTGTTATGATGTTGATGTGTATAAACAAGTCATTAGGACCATTTTTTTATTGTTTGTTGTTATTTATTTATTCATAAGATGTAACAGATAAATATGTACTTTTTTTTCATTTGTTTATTTTGTATGTAATAAATTAGTGTAGAGTATTTTTATTCATTTTCAAATATAACAATTTGAAGAAATTACAATCTTTGGAAGATTATTCTATGTTTTTAATAATCCCAACCATGAGTTTTAACTCTTACTTTTGGGTTTAATTGTAGTCTTAATGGTTTAAGTATCATGCCATCACAACACATGGAGTCTTGAAGTCCTTTTACAAGAAAGAGTTATTTTGGCAAGTAGGAGCTCGAAGACCTTTTGAAGTGTCCATTAAGTCATTTACGAAAGAGTTCGTAATTCTTGTGTTGGCTCACAAAAATAATTAGTTTATGGCTTTGGTTTATACACTTTTTATGCATTCTTGTGATTGTTATTTTATGTTGTTATATGTTATGTTATGTATATGAAAATGGTTTTTATATGCTAAATAACATTTTATCATAAATTAACATCACTTGGAGTTTGAGAATTGAACTTTGGATTACAACTTAAGACGATTGTAAATAGTTTCTATTAAAAGTGTTTTAAAACGATTAAAAATGAGTTTTTGTTAAAATAGTTTTTATTATAAAACTCTTTATAGTCAACTCTGAAATATTTAAAATGGTTTAAAATATTTTTTAAACTAGCTCTACACTCCATGTCTTTTGTAACAAATAAAAGTTTTATTAAAAAGATTAAAATTCAACTTATAGCGTTATAACGTCAAACTATAATGTTAGATATTATTTTTTTGTCAAAATTATATATGATATTAGTTTTTTTAAATTTAACACGTTATGTTGATATTATGTCTTATGCATGCTAAATATGATTTAGAACATTATTATCATCATTTGGTTTAGGTTTATCACAATATGAATTTTAAACATAAGATGTATAAAATGAGTTTATAAAGAAAATGAGTTTTATTCTTCAAATTCGTAAGGTCAAAAGATTTTGATTGTTAAAAAGATATTTAAAATAATGATTTTGAAATTCATCCAAAAATCCAAGTTTTAACTATAAAATGAAGTTTTATTAAAAGACTATAACCAACTTTTACAGTGTTAAACGACTAAAATTTAAATATAAGACATTAGTTTATAATTGGTTGCGGCTAAAGGTCAATATGTATCACCCGTTTTCTAGATTGGATCAGTGTAAGGTATAAAGGAGTCAAATGCATGGTTTTTGGGAAAAATTATGTGTCACGACATGACCATGGGGAGGTCACCACGTGACCAACCAAATGAAAAATGCGTATCTGGAGGTTAGTCAAGACGTGACATGTATGTGTTCATGACGTGATAAAGGTTGCAGCCCAAGCCCATGATCGTGTAGGGGTTCCTTCGCATTTAAACCCCTAAATTCGGATTTAGGATTCATTTTTTAGCCTCCATCACTCTCAAATCTCAGAAACCCTAACCATGATCCCTCTTGGTGGTTTTGGCTGATTTTGGTGGTTTTAGTGCTCTTTGAAGGAAGTATAAGGAGAATTGGTGCAAGAGTCAAGCAGAAAACACTTTCTTATCTTTGATATCACCTTCTGGACCATTTGTAAGAATTCAAGCTTCTACCTTTATGGTTTATTCTCTTAGATCTAAGTTTTTTTAGTCCTTTTTGGTTCATGGTTTTTATTTGAGTGAGTGTATTGAATAAAGTTGGCAACTTTATGGTCCTCCAGAGTCCTTAGAGCGTCATTTTCTTGCCATTTGACCTAGGTTGAGTAGAGGACATGCATGGAGCATGCATGTCCATAAATTTGACATTTTTATAAACCCCTAGATTCCCTTAAAGCTTTCTAAAAGTTGGAGTTGAATACTTAATGGATTAAGGACTGAAAACATTAACATGTTGCCTCAGACGGTGGTCAAGACATGGCATGGAGAGTTCCACGACGTGACGATGGAGGATTTCTCGATTATCTTGCCCTGATGAGCTCAAGAAGTGACCAAGGAGAGTTCATGACGTGATGTTTACTAATTGAATTGTCCATGACCGAGTTGGCTGAGTTAGTGTGTGATCGAGTTGGGAATCAGGTTGAGTACGTTCTCACAATGTAACCAAGGTTGGTCACGATGTGAGGGTCAACTGTTGGTATTGTTGACTGCTGACTTTCATTTTGACCATTGACTTTTTGGCATGGTTGACTTTTGGTCAATTTGTTGGATTCAAGGTATAGGATAAGGTTGGACCTTGTATGATTTGATAGGTGTGTTGTAGCATCGGTTGTGTGGGAATTGAGTTGTGGTTTAGCTGACTTCATGAGTTAGGTGAGTCCTCTCACTATACTGTGTAAGATGCTTGTCACACCCCCGGTCGGTGGCGGAAATGTCGAGATGTGGAATGTTTAGGGATGTTGGATTTGAACACAATTATATTAAACAGTACACAAAAATATAACACAACTGCTTCTTTTATTCATTATTGATAAAGGTTTACATTGTTCGATCTCCAAACACACATACTCCTTAAATATAGACTACACGATAAAAAGCAAAACAAAACTTCCATCAACCAAGTGACGACTTAATTCGACACTCTACATCCACTACTACTCTTTTCCTGAGAATACATGCGTTTTGAAAACGTCAACCTAATGTTGGTGAGTTCACATATTTTTATGGTTTTATACTTTTTAGAATAGTTTTATAACTCTTTAAAAGGTTTCTATTCTTTGTATTTTGTTTTCCTAGGATAAACTACTCCTTTAGCATTTATCCTATAACTTTCCCTTTTATAGATTTATATTCATTTTCCTTATATTGTCATACTTTAATTACTTCCTAGTCCTTTACTTCTAGGTAGTTTAATTTCTTAAGGTTGGTGAGAAATGTTACAATGAGTCCCTATAACCGACCTATATGACTCGAAATTTCCCCGCCATGACGCTTCATCAGACATCACAAGACTATAAAGTTATGCTTGTCGGGGTTGTAGGTGGGAGTGTCAATCATGTATAGATCTATACATAACTTTAATGCTCACTTAATATTAACGATTATAGGTCCGGGGTAGCCGAATATCAATCAGCTATCGAAGAATAATGTCTCATTTAACAAGTTGCTTTGATAAACCTTTTTAGTATGATTATATATCTGTGTTATTCTTTCCTTTAGTTTTTCCTTTGATATAATTTCCTTACATAATTTTATATATATATATATATATATATATATATATATATATATATATATATATATATATATATATATATATATATGTATATATATATATATATATATATATATATATATATATATATATATATATACTTAACCCTATATATATAATAATTACCTTTGTATGGAAATTCTTTCATAGGATATTAAGGCATTGAGCAGTTAAGTACATTATCTATCCTTAAGTTTTCCTTTAATATAGTTTTGTTTCATAGTTATTGTGATACGTATATAAATTATACCATATCTATAAAATAATTATTAGGTTCTTCATATTTATAGGATATTAGGGAAGAGTAACAACTAAGTAGAATGCTTATCCTATAATTTGGACAACATAAAGACTAGAAACTAGGTTATTCTAGGGAATAGGCCAACATAACAACTAGATATAATCCTCTATTATAATCTTAGGCATTATAACGATTAGGCATAACAACATTATTAAAGCTTGGGCCTGGTAACAACTAAGTAGAATGCTTATCCTATAATTTGGCCAACATAAAGACTGGAAACTAGGTTATTCTAGGGAATAGGCCAACATAAAAACTAGATATAATCCTCTATTATAATCTTAGGCATTATAACGATTAGACATAATACCATTATTAAAGCTTGGGCACGGTAACTACCGGGCATAATATTATCCAAACGTTGCCTGAAGTTTCAAAACTATTGATATATTACAAATAATAATCTCTTTGTAAAATCATTGAAATAGTTTTTTATCATGTATTCCATCCCCCCCCCCCTCCTAAAACATTTGAAAATAGTAAAAGTAGGACCATGAACTCACCCTAGTAGCGTGATCCTTTTATGTAGGGTAGATTCGGGCTCGGGACTTTGAAGATCGCCTCAGGATGGGATGGCTTCGATCAGAGAGAGAGAACTCGTTGTAGATGAGTGTGTAGATGGGGTCTGTGGACACCTCTATTTATAGCAGATTTTTTGAGTGTGTGATTCAAATATTTGTGTGTGTAGCTCTTGAGCTTCATGGCTCCATCCACGAGCCGCCACATGTCACTCTCTCGTTGGACCATGTCACTCGTATTCTTCGCGAGTTTGGAGTCATAATGCACGTCGGGCATAGCATGCACCTCGTGTCTGCATAAATGATTTTATAAAAATCATATGTCATACGTACGAGCTCCAATCTTTATCCTCTTTATATATATATATATATATATATATATATATATATATATATATATATATATATATATATATATATATATATATATATATATATATATATATATGTTTGTGTGTGTGTGTGTGTATGTATGTGTGTGTGTGTGTGATGGTCTTAACGAGTACTAAAACTTTCCTTTAGATTGTTTTGGCTAGTTTTGACTTTCACCTTTTGGCCTAACCGGGGTATAATTAAATGATTTTATAAAAATCATATCTTCTTTATATGGACTCCATTTTCAACGTTCTTTGTCTTATCGTTCTCACCTCGAGAACTACTTCGACTTTCCTTTTGGTGACACTAGCCAAAACTCGACCGATTTCTTAATCATATTTTGACGTTAATAACTTTAATTACACGATTGATTTTACCTTTTACAAAAATCATAAATCCTCCAATCGAAGTTAGATTTTTACAGAAAGTTATATCTCTGGAATCACATTGTCGTGTACTTTCCGAATATATTAACCAGCTTAGAAAACGACACGATTTTGGACACTCATTTTTGAGCCTACGAGTCGATTTATCCTTATATATAAGAGTATAATCAATCATATTTATTTATAAAAATGAAATATTACATTGATACTCTATTAAATTTATTTATCTATGCTAATTTATAACAGTGGCCAATGACGAAGTTTTCCCAGTTGTCACATTCTCCCCTCGTTTAAGGAATTTCGTCCCAAAATTCAGCTTGTAGTTGGGATTCCTTCGAACAAACGATGGTACTTTATCTTCATTTGATCTTACGTTCCTACCTGTACTGTAGGCCTCGCTAAGAGTTTCATCGTACCTTTACTATGGGGATGCAACTTTGCTTTAGTCTTTTCACTTCTCGATCCATAATCTATATTAGTTCGTCGATGAATTTAGCTTAGTATTGACTTGAATCTCCTCAAGAGGAATGATAAGTGCTTCATCAGAGAGACACTTCTTGAGATTTGACACATAGAAGACGTCGTGCACGCCGCTGAGTTCTTGGGGAAACTTAAGCCGGTAAGCTACTAGACGAGTCCTTTCGAGGATCTTGAATGGTCCTATGTATCCTAGATTTATATTTTCCTGCTTTCTGAATCATATGACTCCTTTCCAAGGAGAGACCTTTAGCATAACCCTGTTTCCAACTTGGAATTTGAGGGGTTTGCGTCTAATATCAAAGTAGCTCTTTTGAAGACTACGAGTGGTCTTCAAACGCTCTCGTATTTTCACGTTCTTCTCAGTGGTCTCATGGATGATTTCTAGGTCTGTTAGCTAGGTATCTCTTGTGATTTCTTTTGCTACTTGCGTATCTCCTACTTCTGCCCAACATATTGGTAATCGACACTTACGACTATATAGAGCTTCAAACGGTGCAACCTTGATACTGGTTTGATAGATATTATTGTATGAGAAATTGATCAAGAGTAGTTGAGTGTCCAATTCATTTACCAAATCTATCACACATGCCCTGAGAATATCCTACAATGTATGGACCGTCCTTTCACTTGGACCGTCGGTCTGAGGATGATAAGCTGTGCTCATATCTAGACGTGTACCAAGAGATTTTTGTAGACTTCGCCAACATCATGAGGTGAATTTTACGATATCTAACTAAGATAATGGATAACGAAATCCTATGTAATGTTGGGTTATGTGCATTACATCAATCCTATGGTGTACATGCAACCCTAATTTCTTTGATCTAAGTTTTCTACTATGAACACAACAACATTGAATATCAAAAGCAATGATCCTAAGAACTAGCATACAACAATCAAACTGACATATAAACTAGGGTTTAGATCTTACCTTTCTTGGTATGTAGTAATAACAAGTTCTCCTTGAATATCCTTGACTTCTGAAAGCTTAGTGCCTCAAATGTTGCACCTCTAATGGAGTCACAAACACCACTAGCAACAAGGATGAACAAGAGAGAGAGAGAGAGAGAGAGAGAGAGAGAGGAGAGGCTTCAAAATCATCCAAGGCACTCTTGAAAGGCATAGGGGCCGATTTTGGGAAGCCTAGGGTTCCTTTTATAGGTGAGGAATTAGGGTTTCACTTAAAGGCCTTATCTGGTTGCTTAGGCTCTAAGCAGCCCACAAGATCCTTCCAGAATACTCCATATGGACGAAATCTTATGGGCTATCCATAAGGATTTCGTCCAACCCCTTTCCAAGGGTTCCTCAGCCCACAATGCAATTATCTTATAATTACAATATTAGTCCCCCAAGTTTAATTAATCTCTTTTGACCACAAAATTAATTCTTAAATTAATTCTTGATAAATATTAAATTAACAATATGATTTCTCTTTTAATATAATATTCACATAATATATTAATAAATCATAATTAATCCTCTTTCTCCATAATTCATCCTATCAGTTGCTATGGTGAAGGCAACCCAAAAGGACCATGCTCATAATCGGGTCAAGTGCATACCAAAATAGTTATGGTCTTAGACACCTAATCCAACAGTCTCCCACTTGGATAAGTCTAATAACTATTTTTTACAGATACGACTTCAGAACTTGATCAACAATCGTAGCTTTCAAAAGCTGCTGTCAAACTCTGATCTTATAAGTAACGCGTCCTTTAGATAAGGGATCATATATTCGTCCATTCTAGATATCGTATGAACTCAGACATGGATTTTAATAATAATCTTTGTTCATGTGTTGTTTCCCGATTTCCGATTTATGACGACTGACAACAGACTACAATTGAACACATCAACTTAGTCCAGGCTTGGCCAAGCGCTTTAGGGTGTCATCACTAAATCATCGAGGGGCCCACATATATCGCTTTTATCCCTCTTAGGGTAAAAGGAACGGATAAACTTCGACTCAAATGCTCGCTTGTACCTACTCATCAAATCACACAAAACAATATGTTTTATAACACCGAGTTACTGGTGCGTTTACATATTATCAATGTGCAACCGACTTGTAAATTACAACTCACATGTCTTGGTTTCAAGAATATAAGATATTATCGTCTCACTAATCACCCGTGATAAAATCCATGAAGTGATCCAAGTGAGCGTGGGTTTAATCCAATACTCAAATCTTATTTCAGGAGCACTCATGAACACTGCAACAGACTTTTGCTATGTCTAAACGTTTTAGACAATTTACAGTCAGATTCATGACAGTCTAGCTTCAATCCCTACTTCCAAAGTATTTATTGACTGTGGATGGTTTGAATAATCTTATTATTCGGGAAGTCAAAACATGCAAAATGAAACACAAGAATAATACTAATCTTATATGGCCCCAAACTTTTGAGTATAAATAAAACACCGTTATTTAATCACCATATTGATTACTCATTATTCATTGTATAATGTTTCGGATAATCAACTTATTACTTGAATTATAACAACAGTTGTCCCATGCTCCAAGCATGCACACGATGTTTACCTATGGTCCTTACTTTGTGAAATAGACCTATTGAACACATTTCCAACGACACTCATTTCACAATTCCTAGATCCTTATCGTTAGTGTAAGAATACAAAATTCTTGCCACTATTAGAATATGTTGGAGACTAATACTTTATGAAAATATCCTTTTGTAATGTCATAGCTTTAAAGTCACCAAGACTTTGCCAATGAAATCACAAAATGCTCTATCGGAGATTGTTACAAGGCAATTCCATAGATATGAAGTCTCACATTCAAAGTACATTCCTTTGAACATCCTTATTGCATAAAAGTTTCTAAGCTAGACATAAATTCTTAACGTCCAACTCCCAATATGGAAACATTTCCATATTCCCCATACGACAACACAAAATAGAATCATATTTACTTATAATAATGTCGATATTTTCCATCCAATACTATACTTCCAACTGCCCACAAGTGACCAACCCTTGGCGAACCTTAGATTTTCCTTGACAGTTGTTTAATTATTTTAGTCATATCCGGTTCTGGTCCTTTTCCCTCTTAATGCCCTAGGCATTTGGAAAATTTAGAACGGTCGAATATTACAGCACATGCAATCGATCCTATACCAGAAGAGTATAGGACATGATTCATGAAAAACGTGATACTTTACCAGTTTCTTGCTATAATATTGCCATATATAGAATTCTTTTAAGTTGAACCTTTTCAACATAACATCTATATATGTCCTTTGACTAAATTTGATTAAAATTTATCGATCCAAGCTTTTAGATTTTGAAATGAAGTATAATATTCTCTCCCTTAATTATAGCAAAACAACTTTTCAACCCCTGCAACTTTGCAAAATGAAACTTTTGTTTTCTATAATTAATATTTCTAACTTGCAATAGTTAAAATAATAATCATGCTCCCACTAACATGATAAATATATCCATACCAGCATAACATTTATGTTCCCACTAGCTTTGACATGTATTCATAAATTAGCTAAACTTCTAAAAAACAATACTCCTTGACTTTCTTAACCAAAGTTCATGTTTCTGATATGAGATGCTTTGACAAGCCTTTATCTAAGCTTCTCAAACTCATACACATTTCCTTAGATAGCTCACATGTGTGTCTAAACAATTCTAAAACTTATAGCAGTAAGTCTCGAATGTTCAAACTAATTGCCAAATCTCACAATTCGAATTATGAAGAGGGATGTCGTAATCATAATCGAATTTGAGAATGCAATTTACACAATTGATATCCCCTTAAAATATTCCTAGTGAAAGCGTTTCCTCACAATCATTTTCATGAAACGGAGAGAAACCTTATAACACTTAGATTTTATGGTGTAAGTGTTCCTATCCATGTGAATTTGCCATAACCATAATTATAAGACAAGGTTTGTGACTAATCCAAACTCATATGGACTGAACTTGGTCAATCTTAATTTCTTGCCTCACGGTAGCACGAGCGCCCACCATTGCTTCCAAGTTGTTAAGCAACTCACCTATATAGATCAATGAACTTTCATTAATCAAGGTGCTTTGCATGTATGCATTAAAATGAGAACTCATATAACTCACAAGCATAGTTAACTCAACTGGAATGGAACAAAAAACAAGAATATGTCAACTAGTGATTGATCAATTCTTGAAGCTTTTCAAGATCATTAAGACTCCCACTGACCTCTTGACATATAAGATTCCCTTGTCAAGAAACATTTCTTGACAAACAAATACTCAAGAGTTAGTGCGGATTCTTATCAAGACTAGACTTCAAACAATTGGTCTTAGTCGGTCTTTGTCTTATCCAAGACATCACAACTTACCAATTTCAAATGTGCAGGAATAAGAAAACCTTTCCTACTCCACACTTGATGAGTGTTTTAAACTTACTGAAGACGTGTCACTCAATATCACAATCTTGGAGTACGATTCTAAGACTTGATCTTAGAATGAAGTACGATCCACCTTTTGATTTAACCATTTCAACAATTGACGATTCCTCTTCTTAGCCATACTAGTGTAATAAGGTGTCCTTAGAGGATCAATTGTGACACGGTTTAAAAATCACTAAGTTAACCATAAAAACACGATACTTGAGTACTCTCCCATATTTTCAGATTGGAGAAACTTTTATCTTTCTGCCCAATTGATTCTTCTTATTCATTCTGCCATTCATTGAAACTTTTCAATGATTCAGAATCACACTTAATCTTGTAAGCACAACCACATTTACTAGACTTTTAGTAAATCAAGACGAATAATCTAATTGTTATTTGTGGTGGACTTCACAAGTGCACAACATTGCGTACCAGATCTCCTAGTCTTTCACTTGACTCACATACTTATGTGAACAAGGAATTAGTCTTAATTTCCTAAGTACCAAGATTTCCATACATCACATGACTCAAATCATATGATTCCAAGATTCTGTCCAATTGAAACTTGGGCGATGGAAATCTTTCCTTACTTAGAAAATTATCACACTACCACAAATAACATAACTAAGAATCACATCCACTTAATATTGCTTATAATAGAAACACACAAGCATCAATTTTCACAAATGACATTGCAAGGAGATATAAATAAAACAAAAGCAAAATTTATTTTATTTATAAAAGGTGCGAAAAAACTTGTCCTTACAATGCAAATTCAAAGGAAAACTATGCTATTATATATTCCTAAGCAATCTATTCTAACTCTAAAGTAGTAGCTCAAAAATCCGATCTTTGAACCATGCGATCGAAATCCATTTCTTCGCGATCAGACTCAGCTCACTTCTTCCTTTAAGCTTCCTTTCTTTTCTTCGATCCTACAAAACATCAAAATGCAATTTTATCACATCATCTATTACGAATCTAAAATAGAAAGCTTAATAGAGTTAGATAGTGGATTTTACCTGAAGCAGAGTCATACATCTTGACTCTCCCATCTTCGCGATCTCTCAGGTAAATCTGGCAGCTTCGCATCCAATGCCCTTCTCTTGGAAATAAAAACAAATGGACTCTTTTGGAATGGTACACGGGACAATCTCAGACTTAGCCTTTCTCTTGCCTATAGAAAATCTTTCTGGACTTCAAAATTTTCCATTTTCAATGTCCATAGAAGTTTGGGACATTGATTTACCAGACAGATTTGCTTGACCAGTGCGCCAAATCATCGCTGATTCAGCATCAATAAGCAAATAAGTCAAATCAATGAGGGTCATGTCGTGGTCCATCATATAGTACTCTCTAATGAACTCACTACATGAGTCAGGAAATGACTGAAGAACCCAATCAACAGCCAACTTCCTTGAGACTTCGACACCCAACTTTCCCAATTTGTCAAAATGCAACTTCATGTCCAAGACGTGAGCACATACATACTTTCCATTTTCATGTCTTTTTGCCAATATGGCTTGAGTGATCTTGAACTTTTCAAGTCTTCGAACTTGTGGGTCAGGGAGAAAAATTGGAGGAGGTGGAGGAAGTGAAGTTCCACTTAACCATAAACAAGGGATTGATCTTTCACATTGATCCTTACGTGGACTTCCACTTTTATGAGGATAACTTTTTTCTAAAGGATTTGGGAAGACCATAGTTGTCATAACTAGACATCTACAAGGTGAGAAAATTCAAGTTAGTTGATTGAGTCCTTAATAAAACACCCAAATGAGATATTAAGGCTAGGACCCAACACAATATTCTATAACTTGGAAGAGGGATGCCGTAATCCAGTTGCATAATATTTAAAGGTAGGTAAATGACGATTTACCAATTTCCACAATGAAAAACGAAAAAGAATTTAGGTTTTAGATGAATTAAAACTCCTAGATCTTTTGAGATTCATTGAACTTTTCAATGGCATGTTTAATCTCGATTATGCCCTTCAAGTTTGTGACTGGGATGCCGAGGATCACAAAGAAGGTGTGAATAACCATGAAAATATACTTGGTACCCTCAATGTTACTATCACCTAATCAATGTACCGGTTAACCACACCCGCTCCATTGATCTATAAAAAACATCGAGTCACCCTCTGCCATCTATGCCAATCCCAAATTAGTGTGTCGGTTAACCACACATGCTCCACTAACGTCTCGGCAAGGTGAAAAGTGTAATTTCATGGGTTAGCATCAAATTCACATTTTTCTTAAGTAACTAAGATTTGGGAATTTATAAAAGGTTTAGTTACTTGTATTACATTATACTTATAATGGAAGGTTGTGTCCTATCCTACCCGTTCGGCTAACGACCCTCCAATTGTCAAGAGTGCGGTGGGTAAGAGAGGATACCCATTCAATCGCCATTTTATAGGCAATTTCCTTGAACACACCTTATAGACCAACTTCGTGAATGAGGCCTACTAACGGTAAGACTGACCTTTTACTCATACATATATAATCAGTTAAACCTTTAAATGTTATATAGTATAAGGTGTATTTTATACTTTTAAAATACTAAGTGGTTTAAACTATTAATAAATTAGACCTTTAATTTGATTAATCTTAAACCATATAATTATGATTTATTAATTATCTCTTTTAATTAAACTCTTAATTAAATTAATAAACCATAAAGGTGTAAATTGAATTTTTCAAAACTCTAGGGTTTTAGAATTTAATATTTCAAAATTAAATCTTTTTAATTAAATTTTAAATTCCAAAACTTGAGGAAAAATTTTGAAACTTTTCAAAACATTAGGGTTTAATTATTTAAATTTCAAAAACTAAAACTTTTAAGTTCAAATTTAAACTATAAAACCTAAAGGGTGTAAATTGAAACTTTTCAAACTTACTAGGTCAAATATTTGAATCATAATAATCCTATATTATCCAAATTTAACCAAATCCATTGATTTTGATAAGGATAATCATTCCAAACATAAAAAATCGATTTTAAGCAATAAAAACTAGTTTTGGTAATTATCCTCAACAAAATGTGATAAGAAAATCGAAATTCCCGGCTCCATACCCTTGGACTCGTCGAGTCCACTATGGAACTCGTCGAGTAGGACCTACTCGTCGAGTCCATACATGGCCTCGGCGAGTCAGCCATCCAGAAGGCAAAAAATTTGATTTTCTTGAACTTTGGCAATTTACTTTTGCATCTATTCACTAGAAAAACGACCTAGGCTCTGATACTACTGTTGGGTTATGTGTATTACATCAATCCTATGGTGTACATGCAACCTTAATTGCTTTGATCTAGGTTTTCTACTATGAACACAACAACATTGAATACCAAAGCAAAGATCCTAAAAAGTAGCATACAACAATCAAATTGACATATAAACTAGGGTTTACATCTTACATTTCTTGTTATGTAGTAATAATAAGTTCTCCTTGAATATCCTTGACTTCTGAAAGCTTAGTGCCTCAAATGTTGCAACTCTAATGGAGTCACAAACACCACTAGCAACAAGGATGAACAAGAGAGAGAGAGAGAGAGAGAGATAGAGGAGAGGCTTCAAAATCGTCCAAGGCACTCTTGGAAGGTATAGGGGCCAATTTTGGGAAGCCTAGGGTTCCTTTTATAGGTGAGGAATTAGGGTTTCACTTAAAGGCCTTATCTGGTTGCTTAGGCTCTAAGCAGCGCACAAGATCCTTCCAGAATACTCCCTATGGACAAAATCCTATGGGCTATCCATAAGGATTTCGTCCAACCCCTTTCCAGGGGTTCCTCAGCCCACAATGCAATTATCTTATATTTACAATATTAGTCCCCCAAGTTTAATTAATCTCTTTTGACGACAAAATTAATTCTTAAATTAATTCTTGATCAATATTAATTAAACAATATGATATCTCTTTTAATATATTATTCACATAATATATTAATAAATCATAATTAATCCTCTTTCTCCATAATTCATCATATCAGTTGCTATGGTGAAGGCAACCCAAAAGGACCATGCTCATAATCGGTTCAAGTGCATACCAAAATAGATATGGGCTTAGACACCTAATCCAACATGTAATCTGACTATCTCTCAGAGATATGTCATGGTCAGCTTCTCCATTTATCCTTCTCTTTGATTGGTAAGAAGTGGGCGGACTTGGTCGGTCTATCGACCACTACCAATATAGTGTTGTAACCACTAGATGTTCTTGGTATTTTCGTTACGAAGTCCATCAAAATCTATTCCCACTTCGATTATGGGATTTCTGGTTGTTGTAATAACCTTGATGGCTTTTGGTGCTCCGCCTTGACTTTCGAACAAGTCAGGCACTTGCCTACAAATGTAGCAATCTCTGTCTTCATATTTGGCCACCAATAACGCTTCTTCAAGTCTAAGTACATCTTGTCTGCTCCTGGGTGAATGGAATATCTTGTCTTGTGAGCTTCATTCATGACCATCTTCTTAGTATCACCAAATATTGGAACCCAAATCCGGTTCATGAAATATCTCACTCCATTTTCCTTAACTTCGAGTTGCTTTTCCATTCCTCGCAGATCTTCCGTACTTATGTTTCTCCCGTGAGAGCATTCATTTGAGCATCCAGAATCTGTGTGGTCTGATTAGACTGGATAGTCATGGTGAGTGCTCCAACTCTTCGGGGTTTTACTCGCTCCTTTCAGCTTAAAGCATCAGCCATTACATTGGCTTTGCCTTAGTGATAACGGATCTCACATTCATAATCGTTCAGCAACTCTATCCATCTTCGTTGTCTCATGTTGAGCTCCTTTTGATCGAAGATGTACTGAAGACTCTTGTGATCCATGTAGATTATGCATTTTGTTCCATAAAGGTAATGACGCCATATTTTCAGGGCAAACACTATGGGTCCCAACTCCAAATCGTGGGTGGTGTAGTTGTTCTCATGCACCTTGAGTTGTCGTGAGGCGTAAGCTATGGATTTTTCTCTCTGCATCAATACACATCCTAATACCTGATGTGAAGCATCGCAATACACGACAAAATCTACGGTGCCTTCTGGAAGGGATAGTATTGGTTCACTTCACAACATTTCCTTCAGGTTTTGGAAGGCAGCTTCTATATTGTCTCCCCAAACAAATTTTATCTACTTCCGCGTTAATGTTGTGAGAGGCTTGACTATTGTGGATAAGTTTTCTATGAATCTCCGATAATATCCTACGAGATCTAGAATTTAACACCTTATGGTTAGTGTCTTGGGTGCTTCCCAGTTCTTCACAGCTTCAATCTTGGAAGGATTAACATGAATTCCTTATTTACTAACTACGTGCCCTAAAAAGTGTACTTCTCTAATCCAAAATTCACACTTGGAGGTATTTGCGTACAAATTTTCTCTCCTTAATAGTTCCAGGATCATGCGTAGATGCTGCCCATGCTCTTCCTCAGATCGTGAGTATATTAGAATATCGTCGATAAATACGATCATGAATATGTCCAAGTAGGGCTTGTATACTGGGTTCATAAGATCCATTAAAACAGTTGGGGCATTAGTCAGCCCAAATGGCATGACAAAGAATTCATAATGACCGCAACATGTCCTAAATGCAGTCTTTAGAATGTCCTCTTCCATGACTCGGAGTTGATGGTATCTCGATCTTAGGTCGATCTCAGAGAAATAGATCGGTCCTTGAAACTGATGGAAAAGATCATCAATTCGGGGAAGTGGATACTAATTATTGATGGTCAATTTATTCGACTCGTGGTAGTCGATGCACATCCGGAAATATCCATCCTTCTAATTGACAAATAGTATTGGTGTTCCCGAAGGAGAAAAGCATGGTCTAATGAAGCATTTATCAAGAAGTTCCTATAGCTGACTAGAGAGCTCTTGCATCTTTGACAGTGACAATCTATAAGGAGACTTTGCTAAAGGGGCTGCTCATGGAAATAGATCAATCCTAAACTTGACTTGACGTGCAGGTGGTAATCTTGGTAGATCCTCAGGGAATACGTCAGGGTAGTCGCACACCTGAGGTACTTCCTTTATCTCTTTCTTGTTGTCTCTCATATTGACAACATGGGCTAGAAAGCGTAAAACTTTATCTGTAGGTATTTTTTGGCCTTCATACAGGAAATGATCCTAAGGTTCTTACTAGAGTTGTCTTCGTTTATGGTTAAAAATTCTACATTGGGTAAGGAAAGACGCACTGATTTATTAAAGCATAAGATTTCAACATGATGAAGGGACAACCAATCTGTTGGGGCCAAGATCCTCAACCCTATTCAGGATCCTGGATCTTCAAGAACTTTCAAGATCCCAAACATATCTCAGGATCCTGGCCATTATTATTACTATTATTTCCAAACATTTCCAATGGATATTGTTTTGGTCAAAAATTACACAAGTGTAAATCAACCACATTGAATGAGAGGCTGTAATTTTCGAATTGTGCAATATAGAAACGTAAAGAGAATGAAACGATTGTTTACAAGCAAAGCCCTTGATCCTTGCTAGGATCTTCGGCAATAAACCTTGGGAGGTGATAATGATCACCTGTCTTGATTTTATTAATATAAAATGATACAACAGAGAGTATTTCAATAAGAACATGTGAAAAAGTTTGTAGAATAAGCTAAAAGTAAGTAGAGTGTGTCGTGTGCGATATACATGTGTCAATTTATAGTCTAAACTAGCTAAAAAGATGTCCGATATTTCCGGGATCCTCTATGACCAGCTTTGCGAATGTTGTTGGACATGGTATTCCGGGTCTTTAGAATAGTTGAGACGGCTCTTTGTTGAGAATAAGTATTCTCTTGACTATTTCTGCACATGTGTTAAATAAGAACGAAATA
The DNA here is from genome assembly GCF_052849685.1 of Lactuca virosa. NCBI lineage: Eukaryota > Viridiplantae > Streptophyta > Magnoliopsida > Asterales > Asteraceae > Lactuca > Lactuca virosa. The sequence goes on along the minus strand of NC_136433.1, from coordinate 299,229,980 downwards.
TAACCGTTATAAATTTTAGTAAATAATAATAATGGTAATAGTAGGGATCCTGAGATAGTTGAGGATCCTGAATATCTGATGAGGTTTGAGGATCCTGAATGCTTTGAGGATCCTGGCCCTAACAATTGCCCCCAAGTTATACCTGAGAATATAGAATTTAATTTCTAGAATATTGAAGGGATAACTTAAAAATAAATTAAAAAGAGGAGATAAAGAAGAGTTTAAAAATTGTCCCTTAATGGATAAGTTTTATCTGTCTTGAGGTAACCAAGAAGCAGTCAAATCATCTTTCTTATCTCTTCTTTGCTATAAATGTGGGCTTCCGGTAATTTCTTCTTTTCTCTCTTTAGTCGTCATCGTCTTATTGCGAAGATAAATTTTCCTCTTGTTTTCTTCTGTTCTTCCGATTTTCCTCGTCATGGTTAAGAAAACTAGTCGTTCTCGAGCTAGCGTTCTTAGTTATTCCAAGAATGACTTCATCGATTAGGCAATCTTATCTTATGATGAGGTTTGCTCCTTCAACGATGAGGATATGGAATCGTTGAAAGCCATTGGGGCTTTTCCTTCCAATGTAGTTTTTCAACCTTTTGAGGCCACCGTTCAACCGGATTTTGTTTCTCTGGCGTGGGTTTGTTTTCCCGAATACCCATTTATTCTAGGTTTAACTTATCCTTTTACTGGTATCGTTCATGATTTCTTTTCGACTACCCAAATTTATTATATCCAAGCTATGCATGTGGTTTGGAGGATCCTATTTTGCTTGAATCAGTCCAAGAATATGGACACTAGGTTACCTGAGTTGGATCTCGTTTATGATATCTCTACTTTTGGTTCTTCCCATTTCTTGTTAAGAGTTAAGACAAAAAAACCCCACCTCATTCTGAAATCTAAACAAAATGATGGTGCTTGGAAGGAAAAATACTTCTTCTTGAGACGTGATTTGATTCCCGATGGGGATTTCCTGCCAAAAACATGGATTAAAAAGGGTAGGATTTGAATTTAGATTTTAAGGATCTTGAAATTTACTTCCCTTATTTTGTTTGTTTTGATGCATCAGTCAAATTTGAGGAGCTTGTTCCTGCTACTGGTGATTCTGAGGACAAGATTTCCAAATTTGTCGCACTTCCTGCACATGAAAGGTCGTTCAGGCTCGAACATTCCAGTCTCCATGAGGGTTCTTCTAGTACCGCTTCTATGACTACTGGTAACATTATTTTTCTTGGATACTTCTTTTCGATTGATAAAGATCCTGAGTTGATAGGGATCTTTGGCAGGTTCCAATACTACTCGGTCCAAGGCTCGTTTTGGTTTGGCAGATCTTGAAGATGATATGACCATCAGTTTGATCAAGGTTAAGCAAGAAAAAGGTGTCACTTTTCTTCCTCCCAAGAAATCTTACGTAGACCTTACACTCAAGACTTCAGGATCCCGTAAGCGGAAGCCTTATGAAGTTGTGGATTTTGGTTTTGAGAATTTTTGATTCAGGATGCTCTCAGGAAGTTGAGCACTTTTACTAAAGCCGTAAGTTTTTATTTCATTCTTTGCTTTTTTCTATTTCTTATTGTCATTTGATCTTTTTCAGGTTTCCGACCATATCTCTGCCGATTTGAGGCTCCAAATTAAGAGAGCTGAACTGACTCTTCGGGAACAGTAAAAGATGTGGAAGGCGACCAATGAGGATCTTCTGAATCAAGTGGAACTTTTGAGTAATGAGAAGGATGAGAAAGAGGTTCAGCATGCTGCGGAGATCAAGGAGGTGATTGCTGAGCTGAAGAGTAGCGCTGCGATAGCTATTTGGAAAGCTAAGATCAAGCTTGCTGAAGATCTTAAAAAATCGGGATCCTTGAGTGTGGTTGTTTGGCGTGAGGCATTAGCCCATCTGACTGGAAAGCCTGCTCCTATCACTAAGGATCCTGCATTGCAGCCATTGGAGGGAGGAGAGAAAGACGAGGCCAATGATGATCAGACTAAGGTCTAGGCCTGCAACAAGATAAATCAAGTAGTTTTTGCTTTATGTAAGATATTTTTGCCTTAGCAGGTTGGTGTGCAACTTTTTGAATGACATGGTAGTATTTCCCTTTTATCTGTCTTTATTTCCATGTCCTGTTTAATCTGCATGTCAAGTATAGTACTAGGGTTTTTGAGTAGTTAGGATCCTAAAAATAGTGAATAACTTTCAAGATAGAGTTCTTTTGGTAAATAATAGATAAAATGATTTGATAAGGATTAAATTAGTTAAACAACTAAAAGTAATAACTTAAAATAATAAGAACTGACTTTGTTATGAAATTAATATGTTAAAAGTTTCTTTAAATGTTTGATGTATGACTTGTAATCCTTAAGAGTTTCAAACAAGTATAAAAGAATTTGTTAAGAACTAATTTTGGTAAATCTAAGTCCTTTAAAACTTCTTTAAAGATATCAATTTAAAATAGTAAATGACTCTGAAGTGATGAAAGTTTAAAAATCAGCAATTGGTTTTGGATCCTGAAAAGTTTAAGACCCTTAATTTTACTTAAAAATTTCAAAGTTAAGAACAAGGAAAGATGAACCTGATTGTCTTCGAGTTTTTCCTTTGGCTTCATAAGTTTTTCAATCTTATAATTTTCTGAGGATAAATCTCAACTTAGGAAAGAACTTAGTATCGCTGTTGACTTCTGATGACAAAATCCTTAAGGATGAGGATCCTTAATGATGAGGATCCTTAACCATAAGATCATATGGGGGAATTCCCTTCTTAGGATAACCCGTTTAGGTTATAGACTTTGACTAAATTCTTGGGTATAACCATAAGTTCAATTGATAACATGTTAATGTTATATACTAGGGAGGATCCCAACTTGTGACATATTTCATGAGAAAGATCCTTACTTATGATAACATGAAAATGTTATGATTCGTGTGTATTTTCTGGGGAAAGATCCGAATGTGTGATTACATGAAGATGTTATAACCCTTATGTAATTTGTGGGGTAAGATCCCAATTTTAGATAACATGAAAATGTTATAAACCTTAAGGATCTTGAATTATGTTCAAAGATAAGAGGGTTTCCAAGCCACTGCATCGTGAAATGATCCCCTTATTCGTATCCCATAGTTAGATATGCCGCGTTCAAGCGAGGTGTATAAACCTTAGTTCGTGTGAAAGAGGTAACTAGCTCTTTAAACCTTAGAGGGGATTAAGTACCCTTAAGCGTAGGAGAGATGATTAGTCTATAGCTTGTGTATATGATAGTTTAAAGATCTTAATGTTGATATAATGGAATTATCTAAGTGTTAAGATGCTGAGATCTTTGTGTGTCAAGATCCTTATGTTTCAAGATCTTCAACCTTGAGGATCCTCATGTTTTAGGATCATTGCTTCTGGACATCCTTAGTTGTACGTTATTCTGCATAGCAAGCGTTAGCTAGGGGTGGGCGTTAGTCTAGCTAACACCCCTCCGATGCTTAAGTTAGTGATGTATTCGAGGAGAAAATAAGTAATGATGAAAAGTTTAAGGTAACGAACATGTGCACCTTGGTTTTGTTGAAGATCAATCGATCTTGTTTACATATAGTATGCTTAGCGACGTATAACATTTCAGGATCTTGGCAAAATGTCTCCTTTGAGTGTTGCTAGCTAATATGCTAATTTTTCTGCTTCAGCATCTATGAGATATGGTCCTTCCCATTTAGGAGCTAATTTACCTGCACTAGGATCCTTGGTGTTTTGGAATGTTTTCCTTAATACCAAGTCTCCTATTTGGAATCTTCTGACTTTTATGTTCTTGTTTTAAGCCTTGGTGATCCTTTATTGATGACCAGCAATGCGTATTTTGGCAAGATCTCTAAGTTCGTCAACAGTGTCAAGATCTTAGGCTAGGATCTTGTCATTGTTTTCATGATTTTGGAGCAAGTATCTTGTTGTTGGGATCACTACTTTGGTAGGGATCATTGCTTCTGTCCCAAACACCAAGGAATAGGGGGTCTGAGCTGTGGCTACTTTGGAAGTAGTCCTATCTGCCCATAGGACGAAAGAAAGCTCTTCTGCCCATCTTCCTTTCTTTTCATCTAGCCTTTTCTTCAAGTTGTTTACTATGATCTTGTTACTAGATTCTGCTTAACCATTAGCTTGGGGATGAACAGGGGTGGACATTATCATTTTCATTCCCCAACTCGTGCAAAAGTCTCTTGTCATATTGCTTATGAATTGGGATCCATTGTCGCATATGATTTCAGGAGGGATATCGAACCTTGTCAAGATATTACGTTTAATAAATGAGACCACCTATTTGTCTCTAACCTGAACGAAGGCTTCTGCTTCGATCCACTTCGAGAAGTAATCAGTCATCACCAACATGAAGACTTGTCCTCCTGAAGCTATTGGTAATTTTCGTACTATATCCATTCCCCATTTCATGAATGGCCATGGAGAGAGAATAGGATGTAGAGGTTCTGCCGGTTGATGTAGGATGTTGCTATGTCTTTCGAAAGCATCACACTTTTGAGCATGTAGAAAAGAATCTCTCTTCATGGTTGGCAAGTAGTATCCTGTTCTCAATACCTTGGAGCATAAGGATATGCCCCCAGTGTGAATGCCACAATCTCCTTAATGCATGTCCTTCAAGACTTCTGCAGCTTCAGGATCTTCCAAGCATCTGAGCTATAGACCTGCCATAGACTTTTTATAGAGTTTACCTTGGATTATTACGAATCTTGAGACTCTTGTTCTGAATACTCTTTCGCTTTTTTCTTTTGTTGATTTAATATTTAAATGAAAAGAGTTAATTTAGACTAAAAAGGGAAAAAGAATAATGAATGACTAAATTTGACAAATTGGTCAAACTTGTGGGCAGAAAGTGAAACTATTAGGGACTTGTGAGGATTTTAGGTGATGGGGAAAAAGTATAAACCTTAGAAGTTTCATTTGAAACTAGTTTATTTAGTGGCCAAAGTAAGAGAATAATAACTAAAAGGGTTTAAGTTATCATAAGATCAAAGATATATAAGCTAGTCTCTTCACTTCTCCCCCTTATTACAAAAACGATATATGAGAGATGGAGCGGGAAGCATGACAATTTTAATGGTGTAAAAGAGATGAGATATGTAATTTGATGGTGGAGTAGAGACTTAAATATAATTGATTGTTTTAGAGCTTAAGAATGTTAATGTCTCATCCCCAATCTTCTAAAACTCGAGCTAGGGTTCAGTGTAATCACCAAATCTTAAATTTTAAGCTATTCTCATGATTTTATGTGTTTTAGCACTAGTATATTGTTATAGAACATCAACTCATCACTACTTCACCATTAAAATATTTGATTTCACCTCATATGGAGAATTTGGAGATTGGAATCCAAATTGATGTGAAGTTATACATTTTCCAATAAGATTTGTACACAATTTTATGTGAGTCCATATAAGATGCAACATCAGAGCATTAGTTTAAGTGAGCTAAGTGCTTAAAGTAGTACTTGGACTTAAACTATAGTGCTCATTAAGAGTAATAATATATTAATTATGTTTCAATAATTCTAGATTTTTATTCATTATAATAGGACTAGCCTATGAATTTTTCAGAATGGTAAATACAAAAAGTAACTTTGTACCCACCATTGATGAGAATATAGTTAGTGACACTATAGTAGTAAAATATGCACCATGTTTATTGACTAGTTTCCAAGCAATGGTGATACAAATTATTGCAAAACAATTTGAGAAAACAGTTTAACAATTTCAATGGATGTTTAAGAATCACCAGAAATAAATCGAGGATGACGCTAATAAAAATTATTATAAGAGTCCATACTAAGGTAGTGAAAGAAAAAAAGTAAGGATAATTTTAGCTTTTCCTACAACATGGAAAATAAGCTGACTTTAAAGGCTTCCCTCTAGAGGAAGAAATGATTAAGAAATGGTGTAGTTTTAGAGACTTTAATAGGTGTGACATGCTACGTTGTTATGGGAAAAAAGATCATATTGCTCTCCACATATGGATATTTGGGATGGATATGGACTTTGTGACATGTCAATGCAAAGACGATCAATGGACCATTTTTGAAGCAAATAACTTTACAGAATATGTGACAAGGTGGTGGAATAATTTAAAAATATTTATTTAAAGGAGAGTCTCCAAGCGTTTAAATTGGGATGAATTACTAGAGAAAACGAAAGAACATTTCTACACACCTATACATATAAGATAATTGGAAATATACATTCTAGATTTAAAGAAATGAAAATGGTGATAACCGAGTACAATGTTATGTTTTTATATTTTTGGATCTATAGGCTCAAAAATCATTTTAGAAAGATGTTTTCCAATAACATATGATCCTATAGGGTCACAACTTAAGCAAATTGTCACTTATTGATTCTTTATTAAGAATTCGATTATTAATAAATATTATTCACTCTTGTATTTAATATTGGAGATATTCTTATTATTCACTAGATTAAACTTGTTCATTTAAGAGATAATACATGACGTATTGAACACTCCAATCTCATTTTCTTTCTTTCTTAGTCCAAGAGCAAGAATAGGAGGCTTGTGGTTGCATGTCAAACTTCATCTTCCATACACCTTACCTCTAAAGTGGCCTTACCTTTGTATTAAATGAAAGCATGGCCTTTAGATCTCACGTATGTTTATATATGATCATGTAAGGCTTCACTTTTGAAGCTAGTCTTTCATCTTATTCTCTTTTGCTAGCCAAATCCAAGAGTATCTCCTCTCTCCATCTCTTTCTTTCTTTGGAAGAAAAGGGAAAGTAGTGCATCCTTTTGAAGTGCTTCTCCTTTAAGAATTATTTTTTGATAAGTTCTTAAAGGCTTATAAGTATTTTTACAAGAGAGAACTAACATTTAGTGACTTAATTTTGTTGGTGGGTACATTATAGAGAAGCTCTATCTTGGGATTTTTCCATCTTCATCAACCCCCCAATTGTCAAGTGGAATTAAATTCTTCAAAGGTTGTCATATAAACATCCTACGCGTTGTTTATAATCTTTCTAGTTCATGTAATTGGATCATTGGTGGTTTTGTTTTAAAATGGTCTTAAGATAATAGTTATTTTAAAATCGCTTATGCCTTCCGTTTATAATGTTTTTATGAAAAAAATTATTTTTAGCCTCCTCAAAACCTATCGGTGATATCAGAGCCTCTTTCACATGTTAGAAAGATTTACTATCATGTCTGATAACCTTTGGTTTTGGAAAATATGTTTGGTATTTCTTCTGGAAAAGGAATGACAAAATATATTTTCTTTGGCAACTCGTAGTTCTATAATTGTTATTTTTTATGCAACTAACTTTTTCATGCATTTGGTTTTATAAAGTTGCCTTAGAAAAATAAAGTGTTTGTTTGTTTATTTGTTATGATGTTGATGTGTATAAACAAGTCCTTAGGACCATTTTGTTGTGGTTTGTTGTTATTTATTTATTCATAAGATGTAACAGATAAATATGTACTTTTTTTTCATTTGTTTATTTTTTATGTAATAAATTAGTGTAGAGTATTTTTATTCATTTTCAAATATAACAATTTGAAGAAATTACAATCTTTGGAAGATTATTCTATGTTTTTAATAATCCATACCATGAGTTTCAACTCTAGATTTTGGGTTTAACTATAGTCTTAATGGTTTAAGTATCATGCCATCACAACACATGGAGTCTTGAAGTCCTTTTACAAGAAATATTTATTTTGGCAAGTGGGAGCTAGAAGACCTTTTTAAGTGTCCATTAAGTCATTTACGAAAGAGTTAGTAATTCTTGTGTTGGCTCACAAAAATTATTACTGGTTTATGGCTTTGGTTTATACACTTTTTATGCATTCTTCTTATTAGCAATAAATAAGCATTTGCAATATTTGAGTGTGTATTATGTAATTACCCTTTTCTCTTGTACCCAATGTGTAAATTATTGTTTTATAAATATATTCTGTCTCCACCTATTTTGGTGTCGAGATTTTCCAAGGTTACATGGTATCAGCCTAAAAATTTTATTCCTCTCCCAAATTTCTTTTCTTCAACACTAATCGGTCTTCTAACCTTCAGGTCTTCATGTCTCCTTCATCTGCCCCTCTCGATGGAACCCTTCCCATGGCTACTATTCTTCACATGATCACTTTAAAACTTTCTTCCACTAATTACTTACTGTGGAAGAATCAAATGGTGCCGCTTCTTTAATATCAGAATTTATTGTCTCATGTTGATGGATTGTCTCTTCCTCCATCTAAAACCATTGAATCTGATGGAAAATCTGCACCAAATCCCTTATTTTCTGAATGGTCTTCTACAGATCAACGTGTTGTTCTGGTTCTTTATGCCTCGCTATCTGAAGAAGCAGTTGCTGAAATCATTGGTCTTCCCACTGCTCGTTCTATTTGGCTTGCTCTTGAGTTTGCCTATAGCAACTCTTCTGTTGAAAGGATTCAAATCCTTCGTGATCAACTTCGCCAGGCCTCCAAAGGCTCCTCTTCTGTGGCTGAGTATGGTCGAAAATTTAAAGGATTGTGCGATCAACTTGCAACAATTGGTCAAATTATGGATGATACGGACAAAATACACTAGTTTTTATGTGGTCTCGGGCCTTCCTTCGAGACTTTTTCCACCGTTGTTCGTGCCTCAAAATCAGTAACAGCCTTCCGTGATCTTTTGGCACAAGCCGAAGGTCATGAACTTTTTTTACTTCTATTCATGGAGCTACAACCCCACCTGTTGCCTTTTCAGCTGATCACAAACAGAATCAGTATCATACTCGAGGTCGTGTGGGTCGTTCCTCGAGTTATTCTCACGGAGGCAGTTCTGGCGGTAGGGGTCGTGGGTGCCGCCCATCCCATTGCCTACTTTGCCGACATAATGGACATTATGCCAATTCTTGCCCTAGCCTTTCGAAATATGCCACTCAGGTCTCTTCCACAGATGCTAATCTTGCAACCGCTTTTCATGCTCAATGCCATGTTAATATATCTACTCCTGACTGGTACGTCAATTCCGGGGCCACTGCCCATATGACACCATCTCAAGAACATGTTACTCATCCGGCTCCATACTTGGGTAATACCAAGGTGACTATTGCTAATGCTAATGTTCTACCTATATCTCATATGGGTTCGTCTATGATAGCTAATGTTCATTTGAAAGATATTTTGGTTGTCCCTAATATTGCCAAGAATCTTTTATCTATTAGTAAATTGACAACCGATAATCATGTGGACGTTGTGTTTTCTCAACCGTTTTTTTATATTTAGGATCGAATAGCCAAACAGTTTCTAGCTCGGGGCATATGTGAAAATGGGTTATATGTTCTTCAGGATGGACACAAAGCTTTGATGGTGGTTTCAAAATCAAGTTCAAAGGCTTTTTATGAACTTTGGCATAGTCGGTTAGGGCATGTCGCTTTTGACACAATTTTTCTTTTAAATAAGTTGGGACATTTATCTGTTACATCTTTGTTACCAAAACCAATTTTATGTTCTTCTTGTCAACTTTCAAAAGGATATCGTTTGCAATTTGATTTAAATGATAAACGTTCGTCATATCCATTGGATTTAGTGCATTGTGGCTATAGGTATTATGTGATTTTTGTTGATGATTATTCAAGATTTTCTTGGTTTTATCCCTTAAAAATCAAACGCGGATTTTTTTTCTGTTTTAACAATCTTTATGACGTTTGTCTTGACTCGGTTCTCTAGAAAAATTAAAACCTTCCAAAGTGATGGCGGAACAGAATTTATGAACCACAACGTACGCTCTTTATTTGAAGCTAATGGTACGTTTCAACGTCTTTCTTGTCCTTACACTCCGCAACAAAATGGTAGGGCGGAAAGAAAGCATCGTCATATTGTAGAAACTGGACTGGAAATGATTTTTAATAGTCATATTCCCAACGCTTATTGGGTTGACGCCTTTAGCTCGGCCGTCTACATTATAAATCGGCTACCTACTAAAGTTTTGGATGGAAAATCACCATTTGAGTTATTATTTTCTCAAGTACCACACTACTCTAATTTTTGTGCTTATGGTTGCCTTGTTTTTCCTTATTTGCGTGACTATTCGGAAAACAAACTTGCTCCGAGAAGCCTACCGTGTGTTTTCATTGGCTACAGCTCGCAATGCAAAGGCTATCGATGTCTTGACCCCATCAGCAAAAGAATTTATGTCACAAGGCATGACCGATTTGATGAGTCCTCATTTCCATTCTCGGGAAATAAATCCACCTCCGACTTGTCAAATATTCAAATAACAAGTTTTTTTGGATGATTCTTCTTCCCCATCAGTTTCACCTGCAACCCGAATTGCGAAAAATACTTTATCAGATACTTCCGTTCCACTCGGATGCTCAAGTTGTTTGGATCCTCTAACTTCTCTTCAAATTGGGTCTGCTTCAGTTACCTCCATTGGGCCTGTTCCAATTGAAGAACCTGTCTCATCGGTTCTACTCGTCAACCAAGACCTACCGGCCTCTGATCCATCAATTGAGCCCACTATTGTTGATCCAACACCCACTCCTACTACTACTGTTGACAACACTCCACCGGTTCACCCGATGATCACCCGTGCTCGAGCTGGGATTTTTAAACCGCGTCATCAGGTTGATTTAGCCCATCTTGACGCTCACTGCCTTTATTCGGCTCTTTTTGCATCTCATTATCCCAAAGGATTCAAGTCGGCATCCAAAAATCCAAAATGGATGTTAGCAATGCACGAAGAAATGGATGCTCTTCGATAAAATGAAACATGGTCTCTTGTTCCTAAACCTCAATCGAGAAATGTGGTTGGATCAAAATGGGTGTTTCACACTAAGTATAATTCCGATGGCAGAATTGAGTGGTATAAAGTTCGCCTTGTGGCTCAAGGCTTTACATAGATTCCAGGCCTTGATTACTCTCATACTTTTAGCCCGGTCGTCAAAGCATCAACCGTTCAAATTGTTCTTTCATTAGCGGTAATTCATCATTGGAAACTACATCAACTTGATGTAAAAAATGCCTTCTTGCACGACGATTTAAGTGAGACTGGTTTTATGGAGCAACCACCCGGATTTGTTGACACTCGGTTTCCCGATCATGTTTGTCGCCTACATAAGGCCTTATATGGGCTTAAACAAGCTCGTCGAGCTTGGTTTCAATGACTAAGTACCTTTTTACTACAAAATGGCTTCTCATGTAGTCGTTCTGACACTTCTTTATTCATATTTAAGCGCGAATCTTGTATCATGCACCTTCTAGTTTATGTTGATGATTTCATTTTAACAGGTAATGAAGAATCGGTGATTACTTCCTTTATAGATCGATTTCATAATGAGTTCGCCATAAAGGATCTTGGTGACTGGAATTATTTTCTGGGACTAGAGGTGGCCTACACCGATGATGGCCTATTTTTAAGTCAGTCTAAATATGCTCGTGATATCCTTGACTGTGCTGATCTTCTAGATGCCAAACTGATTCACATACCCTTGGCTCCTCACGATTTATTCACAACGCATGGTGTTCCTTTCAAAGATCCTACACTTTACTAGTCTCTTGTTGGGGCCCTTCAATATTTAACGATCACTAGACCAGACATCTCCTATGCCGTGAATCAGTTTAGTCAATTTTTACAAGCTCCAACGGTCTCTCACTTTCAAGGGGTCAAACGTATTCTCCGATATGTGAAGGGCTCACTTTCATTTGGTCTTCACTTCACTAAACCAAAGACCTCCTCCATCGTTGGCTATCCGGATGCCGATTGGGCTCGATGTGTTGAGACTAGACGCTCTACGTATGGCTACTCAATCTTTCTAGGTGGAAATCTTTTCTCATGGAGTGCAAAGAAACAACCTACCATTTCTCGTTCAAGTTGTGAATCAGAATATAGAGCTATTGCAAACACGACGGCCAAGATCGTTTGGATAACTCATCTACTTCACGAGCTCCATGCATTACCTCCAGATCGTCCAACTTTATTATGTGACAACAAAAGCGCTCTCTTTCTTAGCCAAACTCCGGTCTCACATAAACGGGCTAAGCATATTGATTTAGATTATCACTTTATTCGTGAGTTGGTTTCCTCGGGCAAACTCTATACAAAATTTGTTCCAACCAAGCTTCATGTGGCTGATATTTTTACCAAGAGTCTTCCTCGACCTCAATTTGAGTTCTTTCGTTCCAATCTTCGTCTCGGTCCACCACCTTTTTGCTTGAGGGGGGGGGGGGGTATTAGCAATAAATAATCATTTGCAATATTTGAGTGTGTATTATGTAATTACCCTTTCTCTTGTACCCAATGTGTAAATTATTGTTTTATAAATATATTCTGTCTCCACCTATTTTGGTGTCGAGATTTTCCAAGGTTACACTTGTGATTGTTATTTTATGTTGTTATATGTTATGTTATGTATATGAAAATGGTTTTTATGTGTTAAATAACATTTTATCATAAATTAACATCACTTGGAGTTTGAGAATTAAACTTTGGGGTACAACGCTAGACGTTTGTAAATGATTTTTTATTAAAATTGTTTTAAAACGGTTAAAAATGAGTTTTTATTAAAAATGGTTTTTATTATAAAACTCTTAATAGTCAACTTTGAAATATTTAAAATGGTTTAAAATATTTTTTAAACTAAATCTACACTCCATGTCTTTTGTAACAAATAAAAGTTTTATAAAAAACATTAAAATTTGATTTATAGCGTTATAACGTCAAAATGTTAGATATTATTTTTTCAACAAAATCATCATAACCGGTCTAATCGTTCTTTCTCTTTCTTCTTCCATCAGCATAAATAGAGGCAATCGATTAGGGCTATTCCTCCGCACGTCTTTTAGCTTTCATCTACGAGTTCACCAGTTGTCTTTTGAGGGTATGCCTCTTTTTCCTTCCCCTTAATTTTCGTTTCACTTAACAGTGGGCAAGAAAATGACTGTATCTCGTAAGAACATCCTCGCTCCTTCTGAGGATGATATCATCAACCAAAGGATCTTATCATACGAGGAGATCTGTTCTTTCGATGAATATGATATCGAATCATTGAAAACAATCGGCGTTTTTTCCAATGAAGCTGTCTTCAAACCCTTTGATCCAAAACACCAACCTGATTTTGATTCCTCCTCTTCGGTCTTCATTCCAGGATACCCATTTGGTTTGGGTCTGAAATATCCCTTTTGCAGGATCATTTCCCAGTTCTTCGAAGTTACCCAAATCTCTTATATCCAACCCATGCCTATTGTATGGAGAATCTTGTTTTGGATTGAGAAGCTGAACCTGTCCAAAGATCTAGATATAGGTTTATCTGAGTTGGCTCATGTGTATGATCTTATTACCTTTGGGAACTCCCGTTTCCTTCTTAGGCTTAAACCCCACAAATCCCTTCTAGTTCTGAAAACGAAACATAATGACGGTGCTTGGAAGGAGAAGTACTTCTTTGTGAGACGTGATTCGATCCCTAGTGGGGATTCCCTACCAAAGACCTGGATTAAAAAGGGTAGGAATACCTTTCCCTTGTACTGAGGATCTCGGGATTCACCTTGTTGGATTAGGTGTCTAAGCCCATAACTATAATTGGTATATACTTCACCCGATAGTAGCATGGTCCTTTTGGGTTGCCTTCACCGGAGCAATTTGATAGGATGCATATTTGAGAAAGAGGTTATTTGTGATTTATTAATATATTATAAGAATAATATATTAATTGAGAAATCATATTATTTAACTGGTATTGATCAAGAATTAATTTGGAATTAATTTAGTGATCAAAAGAGGCTGATTAAATTAACGGGGACTGATTAGGTAAATCAGTAATACATATAGTTTGGATTAATGATCCATTTTCATTAGGTATGGACTAAATCTATGTGAGAGTCCATGTAGATTTAGTCCAAAGGGCCCATCAAATGATTATTGGATTAAAGACCTAAGTGGATGAATTAGGGTTTACAAGTTGAAACCCTAGAAATTCCACACTGTAAATGTAACCCCTAGCACTCCAAAAGTTGGCCAAGACTTCCATGATGAAACCCTAGCCGTTTTTGGGTGCCTCCTAGCCTTTCTCTCATATTCCTCCATTTTCTTTTGGTGTTTGTGACTTATTAGAGGTATCACATTTGAGGTACTAAGCTCTTGAAAGGCAAAAATTCTACAAGCTACAACCAAGAGGTATTCATCTAACTTTTTTTATGTTGTAAATCTCAAAATTGTATGCTAGTTAGGCTTCATGCTTTGGATAAAATTAAATTGCATGCATAACTTGAGAAAACTTAGATCCAACACTCCGTGATTATAGAAAGAACCGGTAAGGATCACCCCCATAAAAATTAATATTAATTCGAAACGTTTTATTAATCTTATAGATTCTTTAGACACTTCCATTCTCGCACAAACAGCCAACAGAAGAGTCAAGGCAGAACCATAAGAGGGTTCACAAGGAGGATTCCGAGAAAGGATCGGACAAAGAAAAAGGCACTAGAGAGATCGTTAACAAACCTTATCCTATCAGAAACAAACTAGAGAGCACCTTATACGTCATACTAATAACTAAGAAACTAATATAACCTAGTGAGTCAGTGATTACACTACTCACATTATGTGTTAGGATTATCACGTCTTTCATTACAACTAGTAACAGCAAATCAAGTCACGAAATTTCAGTGAGGGTAGTCACTATTGAAAATTCATAACTTTATTTTTCACATAGACTTTTATTATGAGTTGATTACAAAACACTTTCGGAGCATCATACACTCAAACTACAATAACCTAGTTCTTATGACATTCGATTTATAACTACTACCGATATCTTACCAACTTTAATGTTGACACTTTTTTTTCAAACCACTTGTATTCTCAGAAACGTTAGTAGACAGGTACCCTCTCAGGTGTTGCGAAGACGGAGCATTACGTCTTATCTTTTGTTATAATGTAAATCATGAAATGCTTTGAACACAATGTAAATTTATATTATTAATACGATGGTTGTTGTTGCTTTGATTACTATTTTACAACTGTTGTGATACTATACATGACGTCCTCCGCCCCCGAACGTTTCTGCCGTTCTGGTTTGGGGGTGTGACAGATTGTATGTACACCATAGGATTGTTATAGTGCTCAAAACCCATCAAATCTTTCATTATTTTGTTTGTTGTTTTGCAGCTTTCAAATTTGAAGAATTTATTCCTGTTGCCAAGGATACTGAAGAGAATATAGAAAAGCTCTTTGCTGTTTCTGCAGCCGATATGTCTTTCAGGTTCGATTATTCTAGTATCCAAGAAGGCTCATCCACCATTGCGTCAATGGCAACTGGTAAGATCCCTTATATTTTCTGCGGTAGTTTAGAATCGATGAGGATCCTAAACTAATGAGAATCTTGTATTGATGAGGATCTTATGTGGCGTGTAGGATCCAAGGCTAGTCGTTCCAATGCTCGATTCGCTTTATCTGGTCTTCAAGATGATGTGTCTAGCGGCCTGATCATAGTCAAGAGGGAGAAAGATGCCTTTCCTCTTCCTATTAAGAGATCTCACATTGATCTTACCATGAAGACCCCAAGTTCTCGTAAGAGGAAGACCTCAGAAGCCACATATCTAAAATTGGAGAGTCTCGGAGCCGAAGAGGCGCTTCAAAATTTGCTTTGCTTTTTTCAAGCCGTATGTGTTCATGTGACATTGATTTCTAGTTGTTTTTATTAATGACATGCTTATTTCAGGTTTCCGCTCACGTTCCCCAATCAGTAGTTTATCTAACGATCCGGGCTGAGGAGGCTGAGCGAGTTCTGCATGAGCGAGAGAAGGAGTGGAAGGTGACCAACGAAGATCTCTTCAAGAGGACCTAGCCATTGATCAAAGAGAAGGCTGCGAAAGAGGATGAACACACCCTGGAGATCGAAGAGGTTATTGCCGATGCAAAGGCAAGTGATGCGGTGGCTATTTGGGAGGCAAATATCAAGTTGGAGGAGGATCTTGAGAACTCAGATCTTGGAATGTAGCTGGATGGTGCGAGGTACTAGCTAAAATAATTGGCAAGCCTGTCACTGCTACTGAGGATCCTGGGTTGAAGCCTGTAGAGGAGGAAAAGGAAAAAGATGCGGTCGATGATGACCATGCTAAGGTCTAGGCCTATTGGAAATTAGTTTAAGTTTTTTATTTCTTCAGTAATGTAAGACAACTAACTTTTTTGCTGGGTTGGTGTGAAACCCTTTTTGAATGCAATGGTTGTGCTTCCTTTTCATATTTTTCTTTTGATCATCCAGCATCACTGTTATGGTACTAGGATCCTTAAATAACTAGGATCCTGAAAAACTTGGTTCCTACAAATAACTCTAAGGTAAAACTATTTTAGTAAATCATATTTAATAAGTAACCCTTTTAAACTCAAAGACTGGAGGTCTGATAACCAAATAATCTTTGTTTGGGATCCTAAAAAGTTTGGGATCCTCAGACTTTACTTCAATTTTTTCAAAAATAAGGATAGATGAAACCTGGTGATCTTAGGAAAAATATGAAGTCATGACTTCCCTGTCTTCGTGTGATCCCGATGCTATCATGCGAAAGGATCTTTGCTTTAGAAGTTTGTTGGGATAAATCCTCATTTGACTTTAGGAAGGATCCCCTATTGAAACTATCTTCATCTCGACGAAAGTCTTTGTATAAGGATGTTATAAATCCTGTTTACTTTCTGGGGAGTATCCCGTCTTCAGATAACATGCGAATGTTATGACTTAATAGCAAGTATTTGGAGAAAAATCCCAATTCAAGGTAGCATGTTAATGTTACAAACCTTAGTAAATCACCGGGGAAAATCATATGATCATAAAAAAGTTATAAACCTTATGTATTTTCTTAAGATAAAATGTAAAGGTTATAAACCTTAGGAATTTTCTAGGGAAGATCCCAACTTAAGATAACATGTGAATGTCATAAACCTTCGGAATTTTTTGGGGAAGATCCCGACTTAAGATAACATGTAAATGTTATAAACCTTCAGAATTTTCTCGGGAAGATCCCAACTAAAGATAACATGTAAATGTTATAAACCTTCGGAATTTTCTGGGGAAGATCCGACTTAAAATAACATGTAAATGGTATAAACCTTCGGAATTTTATGGGGAAGATCCCAACTTAAGATAACATGTAAATGTTATAAAACTTAGATTCAAACTTTAGGATCTCAACTTATGTTCAGAAACGAGAGGGTTGCCAAGTCACTAAAGCATGAAATGATCCCCTCATTCACATCCCATAGTTGGATATCGTGCACCCAAGCGAGGTGCATAAACCTTAACTCGTGTAAAAGAGGTAATTAACTCTTTAAACCTTAGAGGGGATTGAGTACCCTTATTCATGGCAGAGATGATCAGTCTCTATTCTTGGGAAATTAACATTGTGAATTGTCGGATGTTTGTAGTTATGGAATTCTTTTATACCAATGGTCTTCTGATCGTTAATATCCTAGAATATTAATCCATCGATACCTTTAGAGATTAGGATCCTTAAGTGTCAGGATCTTTAAGCGTCGGGATCCTTAGAAGTCAGGATCCTTAAGTCCCTGTATGCAACAAACATTAGCTAGGGGTGGACGTTAGCCTGGCTAACGCCCCTCCGATGCTTAAGTTAGTAATGGTGTTTGAAGGGAATAAATAGTAACAAAGGATAAAAAGGTAAATTGTGTGCATACCTTAAGTGTATCGGGAAATAACTGACCTCACCTACATAAAATAGGCTTCCCATTTAGGTGCTAGTTTACCTGCACTAGGATCCTTGATATTTTCGAATGTTTTTCTTAGTACCAAGTCTCCTACTTGGAATCTTCTGACTCTTATGTTTTTATTGTATGCCTTGGTGATCTTCTGTTGATGAGCAGAAATACGGATCTTAGCAAGATCCCTAAGTTCATCTATAGTGTCAAGATCCTAGGCTAGCATCCCGTTGTTGTCCTCTTGATTTTGAAATAGGTATCTTGTTGTTGAGTTCACCACTTCAGTAGGAATCATTGTTTCCATTCCAAACACTAATGAGTATGGGGTTTGGCTCGTAGCTACCTTGGCAGTGGTCCTACCTGACCATAATACGAAAGGAAGTTCTTCTGCCCATCTTCCTTTCTTCTCATCTAGCCTTTTCTTCAAGTTGTTGACTATAATTTTGTTGCTAGATTCTGCTTGGCTGTTGGCTTGAGGGTGTACAGGAGTAGACATCACTATCTTGATTCCTTAACTTGTGCTAAAGTACATTGTCTTTTTGCTTATGAATTGGGATCCATTGTCGCATATGATTTCGACAGGGATCCCGAACCTGGTAAATATGTTACGTTTGATGAAGGAGACTACCTCTTTGTCTCTTACTTGGACGTAGGCTTCAGCTTTTATCCACTTTGAGAAATAGTCAGTCATCACTAGCATGAAGACGCAGTTTACCCACTATATACATTCCCTATTTCATAAATGTCCAAGGGGAGATGATGGGATGTAGAGGTTCTAGTGGTTGATGCAGGAAGTTACTATGTATTTGACAAGAATCACACTTCTGAGCATCAAGGAATGAATCTTTCTTCATCGTTGGTCAGTAGTATCCCATCCTCAACACTTTGGAGCATAAGGATTTTCCCCCAGTGTGGTTGCCGCAGTCTCCTTCGTGTATGTGCTTTAGGACCTTTCCAGCTTCATGATCCTCTAGGCACCTAAGGTATGGACCTGCTACAGATTTTTTGTATAACTTACCTTGTATTATAATAAACCTTGAGATCCTTGTTCTGAATGCCCTTTCACTTTTCTCTTCCTTAGGGATCATGTCATTCTGGAGGTATTCCATAATGGTTTGGAACCAGGATCCTGAAGTTGGAGAGGAATCCTTGATGTTGGGATCCTGATGCTGAGTCATCAAATCAGGATCTTCAAATATGGCGACGTTAGTAGTTTCTGCGTGATAGTCGGGATCCTTCAGTGTCTTGGCAGGATCCTCAATCGCCAGGATAAGCACGTCGGTGATAGGGATCCTGGTTTCTGGCGGGATCCTTAAAGAGGATCCTAGATTGGCTAAAGCATCTGCTTCAACGTTGTCTTCTATAGGAACCTGGTTTAAGATAAATATTTCTAATTCCGCAGCTAGTTTTTTTGAGGATATGGAGGTATAGTGCTAGTTGCTCTCCTTTTACTACATAGGATCCGTTAAAGTGGTTAGTTAATAATAAAGAATCGTTGAATACCTAAAGATCCTTGACTTAATGATCTTTGGCTAGCTGTAATTCCATGATTAGCGCCTCATATTCTGCTTCGTTGTTGGTCACATTGAACTCACAACTGATTGCTTGGGGTAGGATGTCCCCCTGTGGTGATTTTAGTATGATCCCCAATCCAGATCCTCTTTGGTTTGATGCCCCATCTGTGAATAACGTCCATTTTCCGATGATCTCCTCTTCCAGAAGTTTATTTGGCTTCTATTTTGACTTCAGCTCTTAGATCATCACTAAAATCAGCCACAAAATCTGCCAATGCTTGGGACTTTATCGCGGATCTTGGCTCATACTTTATCTTGTATGTGCTTAGCTTCTTAGACCACTTTTCCATTCTTCCTGACATTTATGGTTTTCACATAACATTCTTAATTGGATAATTAGTTCTTACAGTTACAGGGTGTGTTTCGAAACAATATCTTAATTTAGTAGAAGTTGTTACTATTGCAAGTATAAGTTTTTCAAGGTGGGAATACTTGGTCTCAGGGTCAAGAATACTTTTTATTACATAGTAGATGGGATATTGGGCCCCATTGAGATCCTTAGCTAATATTGCACTCACCGCGTTTGAGGATACCGAGAGGTAAAGAAGGAGTGGTTCCCCGTTTAATGGGTTTACCAATAGGGATGGTGAACTTAGATATCTTTTAAGTTTTAAGAAAGAATCTTCATGTTCCTGGGTCCACTCGAAATTTTTTTTCTTCTTCAAGATGTCATAGAAAGGTTTGCATCTTTCTAAGGATCTTGAGATGATCATGTTTAGGGCTTCCACTCTTCCTGTTAGTATCTGAATATCTTTTGTCGAGGATGGTGATCTTAGATCAAGGATGGCCTTGATTTGCTCCGGGCTAGCTTCAATTCCTCTTTTGGTTACCATGTATCCCAGGAACTTCCCCAATTTCATACCACATGGGCACTTGGAGGGATTCAGCTTCATGTTATATTGGTCCAGAATGTCAAAGGCTTCTTCGAGATCCTTGAGGTGATCCTCAGTTTTTTTGGATTTGACCACCATGTCATCGATGTAGACTTCCATCGTGTCCCCCAGTTTCTCTTTGAACATCTTGTTGACCAGTCTTTGGAATGTTGCACCTGCATTTTTAAGACCAAATTGTTAGATTAGGTGTCTAAGCCCATAACTATAATTGGTATGTACTTGACCCGAGATTAGCATGGTCCATTGGGGTTGCCTTCACCAGAACAATTTGATAGGAACAATATTTGAGAAAGAGGTTATTGGTGATTTATTAATATATTACAAGTATAATATATTAATTGTGAAATCATATTATTTAATTAGTATTGATCAAGAATTAATTTGGAATTAATTTAGTGATAAAAAAAAGACTAATTAAATAGTGTTTGGGCTATTAATCCATAATGGGCTAAGTTTATGTAAGTATCCATAAAGAGTTAGCCCACATGAGATATGGATCATAACCTAAGTGTATGGATTAGGGTTTACCCATGACTCTTGGAATCCTACACTATATATGTGTTATCCCTTAGCCAAAATCGGTTGCCCTAAGTCTTCTAGTAAGAGCTATAACCAATTTTAGTGTGCTCCATACTCTCTCTCAACTTCCTCCTTTCTTCATGGTGTTTGTGAACCATTTGATGCATCACACTTGAGGTGCTAAGCTCTTGAAAGGCCAAAACTACAAGCTACAATAAAGAGGTATTATTCTAACTTGGTTTTATGATTCATGTACCATAATTGTATTCTAGTTGTAGGCTTCATGATTTGGAATTTTATTGCATGTATAACTAGAGAAAACTTAGATCCAAAGCTATTAGGGTTGTATGTGCACCATAGGAGTGTTATAGTACACAAAACCCAACAGTGGTATCAGAGCCATGGGTAGTTTTCTGTTAAATAGTTGCATTGTTCATTGTTCAAAGTTAAAGCAAACTGAAAATGGCCTTTTGCCAGGCTGAACTCACCGAGTCCATAGATGAACTCGACGAGGTCATGATGAACTCGACGAGTCCAAAGCCTGGCTCGACGAGTTGCTTGTAAATTGTTGGTTATATGATAAACAAAGTTACTTGTAAATTGTTGATTTGATATTATCTTGCTTTATGAGTTTAGTTAGATCAATCATGAGTTATATGATAATTTTATTTGTTGAAATTGATCTAAATGTTTTTAATGAGTTCCATAACTTGTCCTCAAGTTATGGAACATGAAAAGTCTCATCCATTAAAATAACATTAAACTCATAAGTTATGGAAATGAAGAGTTTTGAAGTGTTTCAAAACATGCCCTTAAGTTTTGGAATTTGAAAAGTTTAATTAAAAAGTTTTAATTTGAACATTGAATTCTAAAACATCTAGTAATTGAAAGGTTTCAAAAGATGCAACTCTTTGGTTCATAACTTAAAAATTAATTAAATAGTTTTAATTTTAAATTTTTAATAACCTACATGCTTTGAATAGTTCAATTACACCTTATGGACTTTATTAAATTGATTAAAGTGTTTAATTAAAAGAGTATTAATAAATCCACAATTATACGGTTTAAATTTAATTAAATTAAAAGTCTAGTTTAATTAAAATATTATACCACGTAGTATTTTAAATGTTTAAAATACACCATTATACTATATAAAATTAAAACTATAATATATTATATATGTATAAGTAAAAAGTCAGTCTTACCGTTAGCAGGCCTCATTCACGAAGTCGGTCTATAAGGGGGGTATAAGGTTACTGCCTATAAAATGGTGGTTTAATGGGTGTCCACTCTCACCCACCGCTTCCTTGAGTGGTGGAGGGTCGTTATCCGAACGGGTAGGATAGGGCATTAATTATCATTAAAAGTATAATGAAATACCAAGTAACTAAATACTTTTATAAATTCCCAATCTTAGTTACTTAGGAAAAATGTGAATTTGATGCTAACCCATGAAATTGCACATTGCACCTTATTAGTCGTTAGTGGAGCGTGTGTGGTTAACCGGCACACTAATATGGGACTAATGAAGGATGACAATGGATATCTCGATGTTAATCATGGATCAATGGAGCGTGTGTGGTTAACCGGCACATTGATTAGGTGATTTGTAACATTAAGTGTACCAAGCTAATTTGCATGGTTATTCACACCTTGTTTGTGATCCTTGGCATCCCAGTCACAAACTTGAAGGGCATAATCGAGATTTAAACATGCCATTGAAAAGTTCAATGAATCTCAAAAGATCTAGGAATTTCAATTCATTTAAAACCTAGGTATTCATTTTCGTTTTTCATGGTGGAAATTGGTAAATCGCCATTTACCTACCTTCAAATATTTTACAATTGGATTACGACATCCGTCTTCCGAATTGTAGAATATTGTGTTGGGTCCTAGCCTTAATATTTCATTTGGGTGTCATATTAAGGACTTAAATCAACTAAACTTGAATTTCTCCCTTATAGATATCTAGTGTTGACAACTATGGTCCTCCCGAACCATTTGGAAAAAGTTTTCCTCATGAAGATGATGTTCCTACAAATCATACTTCACTTCCTCCGCCTCCTCCAATTATTCTTCCTAACCCACAAATTCAAAGACTTGAAAAGTTCAAGGTCACTCAAGCCCTATTGTCTAGCAAACACCAAGATGGAAAGTATGTGTGTACACATGTCTTGGAGATAAAGTCACACATTGACAGACTGAGAATGTTAGGAGTCATTGTGTGGAGGAAGTTGGCTGTTGGCTGGGTTCTTCAATCACTTCCTAAGTCATATGGTGAGTTCATTAAAGATTACTATATGACAAACCACAACACGTCCCTTATCGATCTTACATATTTGCTAATTGCTGCTGAATCAACAATGATTTGGCGCACTGGTAATGCAAATTTGATTGGAATATCTACTTCCCAAACTTCCATGAACATTGACAATGGAAACATTTGAAGTCCAGAAAATATTTATCTTTCCAAGGGAAAGGGAAAGACTAAGTCTGAGATTGTCCCATGTACCATTCCAAAGGATTCTATTTGTTTCTATTTCCAAGAGAAGGGGCATTGGTTGCGAAGCTGCCCTGACTACCTGAGAGATCTAAGAGATGGTAAAGTCAAAATGTATGACTCCGCTTCAGGTAAGTTCACTATCTAACTCTATTAAGTTCCTACTTATAGATTCTTAATACATGATGTGAGAAGATTGCATTTTGATGTTTTGTAGGATCAAAGAAAAGAAAGGCAGATTGAAAGAAGAGTAAGCTGATTCTGATCGTGAAGAGATGGATTTCGATCGCGTAGTTCGATGTTCAGAATTTTGAGCTGCTGCTTAGGAGTTATGATAGATTGCTTAGAAATATATAGCGACATAGTTTTCATATGTACTTGCATTGTAAGGACAATATTTTCCGCGTTTTATAAATAAAGGAATAATTTTGATTTTATCTTATTCATATTTCCTTGCAATGACATTTGTGAAAATTGATGTTTATATGTTTCTATTTTTAGCGATATGGATTTGATTCTTTCGTTTGTGGTAGTGTCTAAATTTACCAAATAAGGAAAGATTCTCATCACCAAGTCTCAATTGGATAGAAACTTGGAATCATGCAACTTGTATTGTGTGATGAATGAGAACCTTCGTCTTTGGGAAATTAACATTAATTACTTGTTCACATGTATATGTGAGTCAAGTGAAGGACTAGGGGATCCGGTACACTTGGTTGTGCACTGGTTAGGTCCACCACAAAGAACGATAAGACTATTCGTCATGATTTACTAAAAGCTTAGTAAATATGGTTATGCTTAAAAGTTTAAGTGTAATTCTGAGTCATTGAAAAGGTTTCAATGTATTGCAGAACGAATAAGAAGAATCAAATTAGGCATAAATATAAAATTTTCTCCAATCTAAAAGGAAGGGAGAGTACTTTAGTATCGTGTTTTATGATCATCCTTATGATTATGGAACCATGTCACAATTGATCCTCTAAGGATACCTTAGTGCATTTGTATGGCTAAGAAGAGGAATCGTGAAATGTTGAAATGGTTAAATCAGAAGGTGAATCATATTGCGTTCCAAAATCAAGTCTTAGAGTCATACTCCAAGATTGTGCCTTGAGTGACATAATCTTAAGAAAGGTTTATAACACTTATCAAATGTAGAGTAAAATGTTTTCTACTCTTGTACATTTGAAATTGGTAAGTTCTGATGTTTTGGATAAAACAAAGATCAACTAAGACCGATTGTCAGAAGTGTTTGTCTTGATAAGAAACCGCACTAACTCTTGAATATTTGTTTTTCAAGGAATGTTCTTGACAAGAGAATATTATATGTCAAGAAGTCAGTGGGAGTCTTAAAGAACTTGAAAAGTTTCAAGAACTAATCAAGATTAAACCTATTGTTTAACACTAGCACGCGGCTTGAGGTTTGTAACCTATCGTGTTGACATATTATTGTTTCTATGCCATTCCAATTAAAGTTGACTATGCATGTGAGTCTATGAGTTCTCAATTGTTTTCATAACAACTTGGAAGCTATGGTAGGCCCCGTGTTACCAAGTGGCAAGAAATTAAGATTGAACAAGTTCAGTCCATATGCGTTTGGATTTGTCACTAATCTTGTCTTGTGATTATGGTTATGACAAATTCACATGGATAGGAACACATACATCATAAAATCAAAGTGTCATAAGGTTTCTCTCCAATTCATGAAAATGATTGTGAGGAAACACATTCACTAAGTAGATTTTAAAGAGTTAGCAATTGTGATATTTGCATTCTCAAATTCGATTATGATTACAGCATCCCTCTTCATAGTTCGAATTGTGAGAAATGGCAAAAAGTCTAAACATTTGGGACTTATCATTATAAGTTCTAAAATTGTTTAGACACACATGTAAGCTATCTAAGGAAAGGTGTATGACTTTGAGAAGCCTAGATAAAGTCTTATCGAAGCGTCTTGTATCAGAAATCTGAACTTTGGTAAGAAAGTCAACAAGTATTGATTTCTAGAAGTCCAGCTTATTTCTAGGTACATGTCAAAGCTAGTGGGAGCATAAGTGTTATACTAGTAAGATAGTAATTATCATGCTAGTGGGAGCATAATTATTATGGTAAGTTTTGAGAGTTAGGAATGTTAATTATAGAAAACAAAGGTTTCAATTCGCAAAGTTGTAGGGTTTGAAAAATTGTTTTTGCTATAATTAAGGGAGAGGAACTGATACTTCATTTCAATTCTAAAAGTTTAGATTGAGATTTTAATCAAATTTAGTCAAGGATATATATGAATGTTATGTTGAAAATATTCGACATAATGAAATT
Source organism: Lactuca virosa (assembly GCF_052849685.1). Lineage (NCBI taxonomy): Eukaryota > Viridiplantae > Streptophyta > Magnoliopsida > Asterales > Asteraceae > Lactuca > Lactuca virosa. Next base: position 299,204,528 of record NC_136433.1, on the reverse strand, counting down.
CTATATATGGAAATGTTATAGCAAGAGACTGGTAAAGTATCAGGTCTCTATGTAAGACATTATCAATCGTGTCCCATATGCTTCGGATATAGGATCGATTACATGTGCTATAATATTCTCTTGTTCTAATTTTCCAAATGCCTAGGGCATTAAGAGGGAAAAAGGACTAGAACCGGATATGACAAAAGTTATTAAACAACTGTCAAGGACGATCTGAGGTTCGCTAAGGATTGGTTCCTTATGGACGGTTAGAAGTATAGTAATGAATGGACCATATTTATATGATTTTGAAATAGATAGGATTCTATTAAGAATGGATAGTGATATGGCAATTATGGAAAAGTGTCCATAATGGGAGTTGGATATCAAGAATCTATGAGTAAGTTAGAAACTTTTATGCAAGAAGGATGTTCAAAGGAATGTGCTTTGAATATGAGACTTCGTATCTGTGGAATTGTCATGTAACAATCTCCAATGGAAAGTTTTGTAATTGGCAAAGTCTATGTGACTTGTGTACATAGTCATTACAAAAGGATCACTGCATATAAGCATAGAATCTAACAGATTAAAGTAAGTGGCAAGGACTTGGTATTCTCACACTTACGATAAGTATTTGGAATTGTGAAATGAGTGTCATTGGAAATGTTTACAATTGATCTATTTCACAAAGTAAGGACTATAGGTAAACATAGTGTGCATGCTTGGAGCATGGGATGACTATTATTTTAATTCAAGTACTAAGTTGATCACTCGAAACATTATACAATGAATAATGCGTAATCGATATGGTGATTAAATAAAAGGTGTTTTATGTATATTCAAAAGTTTTGAGACCATATTGGATTTGATTATTCTTGTGTTTCACTTCGCATGTTTTGACTTCCCAAATAATAAGATTATTGAAACCATCCACAGTCGATCATACTTTGGAAGTCGGTATTGAGGCAAGACTGTCATGAGTACTCTTGTAATAAGATTTGAGTATTGGATTAAACCCGCGCTCATGTGAATCAGTTCATGGATTTTATCACGAGTGATTGTGAGATGAGAATATCTTAATATTCTTGACACGGAGAGATATGAGTTGCAGTTTACAAGTCGGTTGAACATTGATAATATGAAAACGCACCGGTAACTTGGTGTTATCAACGTATTGTTGTGTGTGATTTGATGAGTAAATAGAGCAAGCATATGAGTCAAAGTTTATCCGTTCCTTTTAACCTAAGAGGGATAAAAGCGATATATGTGGGTCCCTCGATGATTTAGTGATGACAACCCTAAGTGCTTGGCCAAGCCTGGACTTATTTGATTTGTTCAATTAGTCGGTCGTCATAAATCAGAAATCGGGAAACAACACATGAACAGAGAGAATGATTATAATCCATGTCTCAGTTCATACGATATCTAGAATGGAGGAAAATATGATTCCTTATCTAATGGACGCGTCATTGACTAGATCATAGTTCGACAACGACTTTTAAGAGCTACGATTGCTAGTCGGGATTTTGGAGTCGTAATTGCAATAATAGTTATTAGACTTATCCAAGTGGGAGACGGTTGGATTAGGTGTCTAAGCCCATAACTATAATTGGTATGTACTTGAACCGAGAGTAGCATGGTCCATTTGTGTAACGCCCGTGTTTCGGGGCTAAGCATTAGTAGATGATGTAATAGTCTAGGTCAACTATTGTAACTCTTTTTGAAGTAATAAATATGAATTATTTGAGTATTATGTGAATTTATGTGCTTTATACTTAATTATAAAGATATAATTAATAAAGAATAAAAATAAGCAACAAAATTAAAGTGTGATATGAACCCGATATCTTTACATAAAGTTTTAGTGGTCGAAACAAAGATTCCGGAGATATAAAGAACGCCGAAATCCGAGTTATAACGAAGAAGTTATGACCCGTTGAAGTTTCGCGACGGAACCGGCACGACATCGGGAGACGTAAATAGTGAATTTATGATAGAGCGACTTTTATCCTTAGCAATCTAAACGAAAGTCGTAGAATACATTAAACCAAGAGCGTCCATAAAAAGAACGCCCAAATCTGACTTCGTATGAGGAAATTATGATTTTTCGAAGTTTCGGCTTAGCAGTGTACATCCCGAAGTTCGAATATTAGATCGAGCGATTTTTAGCCGACACAACCTAAACGAGAATCGAAGATCTCGTTAATAGTAGTGTAACGATAAAAAGACAGACGAAAATGGACGTCGGATGAAGAAGTTTTGGATTTTTAATGGACCAACCCTGTCCCGGCCTATTAAGAATATAACTTTTAAAATAAAGTCAAAATTAGCCGACAAAGTCTAAACAAAAGTTGTAGATTACGTTCCCGCCTACGCGTGGATATAAAGAACGTCAAAAACGGAGCTCATATATGAAAGTTACGAATTTTAGAAGTCGGGTATGCAAATTGCGAAACTTATGCGAGATTGATGACATGGCATGATCTAGGCCGTCGCTTGCTGATCACGGTGCTCGCTTCAGATGATGACACGTCGCACTTCGGACGCCCAGGGTAAGCTTCGGACGCCCCGCGTACCGTGTACGCCTCGCGGACGAGCCTCACACGCCCAACATTCTACCCTTCCTCGGTCTAGCATCGTCCACGTCGCCCCACCGAGGTCTCGCCACCTGTCGTCCCCATCCCAACTACGCCCCGTGTAGTGCTGCTGTACGCCTAGCGTACAACCGAATGCTCGCGCCTATAAATAGGCTGCGAGGGTTGTCGAAGAAATCACACATTTTCCACTTCTCTCTCTAACTTCTTTCTATCTCTAAGGTCCCTAAACCCCCCCCCCTAAGCCTGGGTAAACCCCCTAGCACCCGAAGGAAGCCTCGAGTCTCCCGAAGTCTCGACAAAAAGGGTCTTTCGGTTCAAAAACGCTGCTCCAAGCGAAGCCCGGTTTTTAAGAAAACCCGTTGTAAGTAAGCTACGCCTACGCTATTTTTAATATAGATTTTATTTAATTATAGTAACGTTATTAGAACTTTATAATAATTATTTAGGCTATTATTATGGCTTATATAAGTGTCTTTATAATATCTTTTTAACCACTCGCAGTACGGGGAATCTGGTTTAAAGGGCCGCATAGGGTTGTTGGATTTCAGAAGTGCTATATGCCAAAATGGTCCTGCCCTCCGGTGTTTTATGTCTGACCCCTGTCTGTACATAGTGGGTGAAGAGTATTGTTTAACGCTTATATAATAGTAATAATGGCTAGACTATTAATTAGTCTCGGTAAATATTAGACTAAACCCTAGTGGTAATGATACTAGGTGTTGTCGAAGAAAATTGTTTTAAAAGTAACGAAGTGCTGTCCAAGTGCAGAGTCACCACCTAATCAAGTGAGTGCATAGTTACTTTCATCTTACACATAGATATGAAGTATTTTATATAAATTACGTGCTACGTGTGCATATTATCTGTATACTTGCTATCTATGCTGGATGAACGATTTTATACATGTTTTAAATGATTTAAACTGTATATGTATTTTATATCTACAAAATGTGTTGGGTAAAACATGGGTAGATGTAATAGTTGCTGTGTGACAAAATAAAATAATGAGAGGCCTCGTTATAGATGTTATTGATGATCCAATCATCTAGCGGAATATAGATGACGACCACAGACTATTCTAGACAGTCCAGTGGAACGCTAGCAGGCTCGCAACCTGTAGGTGTTTATTTGAACTGTGTGCTCACCAGCAGTACTCCATCCCTCACATGGTTGCCTTATTTGACATGAATTGTTGAGGAACCCCCAAAGCATGTGTTGTCACCCCGATGAAAGTCCTTAGACTAGGTCCCTTGTGTTAGATGTTTTTGGGACGTAAAGTGAGGATAACAGGAAGGGGGAATCGGGTTTGATTGGTTTGATAAAGTTAATAAACTTATTTATTGTGGGTTGAAAACCCTATGTGCTCACCAGGCTCCCAAGCCTGGCCCACTCAGTTTCTTGAATTACAGGTAGTGGCGCATGAGCATAGATGTTTGGATGAGAGATAAGGGATTTTAGGCATGTAAATACAAAATAATGTATTAAGGCTTATGTTGTACTATTTATGCTTTTGATCTGTATCGAACATGACATCCCGAGTATTTTAATGAAATACATTTCTATGGAAATGATTTGATAAATCTTTATCAAATTTTGTTTTGGGAACAAATTCTGCAACTCTTTTATTTAAATTATTACTCTGATTTTTAAACAAAGCATAAACAAATCGGTCTTTTCTGGCCGTGAAAATGGGGATGTCACAATTTGGGTTGTCTTCACCAGAACAATTTTATAGGAAGAATATTTGAGAAAGAGGTTATTGGTGATTTATTAATATATTACAAGTATAATATATTAATTGTGAAATCATATTATTTAATTAGTATTGATCAAGAATTAATTTGGAATTAATTTAGTGATCAAAAAGAGACTAATTAAATTAACGGGGACTGATTATGTAAATCAGTGATATATATATATATATATATATATATATATATATATATATATATATATATATATATATATATATATATATATATATAGTGTTTTGGTTATTGATCCATGATGAGCTAAGTTTATGTAAGTATCCATGAAGAGTTAGCCCACATGAGATATAGATCATAACCTAAGTGTATGGATTAGGGTTTACCCATGACTCTTGGAATCCTACACTATATATGTGTTATCCCTTAGCCAAAATCGGTTTCCCTAAGTCTTCTAGGAAGAGCTATAACCGATTTTAGTGTGCTCCATACTCTCTCTTTCAAAGTCCTCCTTTGTTCATGGTGTTTGTGAACCATTTGAGGCATCACACTTGAGGTGCTAAGCTCTTGAAAGGCCAAAACTACAAGCTACAATAAAGAGGTATTATTCTAACTTGATTTTATGATTCATGTACCAAAATTGTATGCTAGTTGTAGGCTTCATGCTTTGGAATTTTATTGCATGTATAACTAGAGAAAACTTAGATCCAAAGCTATTAGGGTTGTATGTGCACCATAGGAGTGTTATAGTACACAAAACCCAACAAAGATGGCATGGCAGTGTAACAATAGATACCTGTTGGAGTTATAAACGTTGTGTCTTCTTGGTCAGAGGGTTCCATCTGGATCTTTTGGAATCCTGCTGATGCATCCATGAATGTTAGCAATTCATGACCCGTCGTTGCGTCTATCATTGAGTCGATGTGTGGTAGAGGGAAAGGATCATTGGGAAAAGCCTTGTTAAGATCAGTGTAATCTACACACACTCTCCATTTACCGTTCTTATTTTGTACCACCACCACATTAGCTAACCATGTTGGGAATTTCACCTCCTTGATCATGCCAATTTTGAGAAGTTTCTCTACTTCTTCTTGTATAACATGGTTTCTTTTTTTTGGAAAGGGAACTTCCCTAACGAGGGTTTCCGGACCAGCTTTCGCACATCCCGCTGCAAACATGAGGCCTTATCTCATGCCCTGGAGTCACTGCAGGAGAACCTCCATGGCCACAAAGGCTGAGTGGTGCCAGGATTTGAACACGGGTCAATAGGTTATCCACCATATCTTCCCTTTTGATGTATCAGCCTAAAAATGGATCGATGTTAATTTTATGGGTTATTATGATTTTATCGATACCTGTCATGTCCTTATGCTACCATGCAAACATCTTGTTTCTATCCTTGAGGATCTTTATGAGATCATGTTCGACTTTTCAGGCATTGAGGATCCTATGAGAACTTTGAATTCAGGATCCTCAAGGTTTAGGGACACTTCTTTTATATCATGTTCTCTTTCTTCTAGCACGTCACGTACCCCTGCCTTAACTGGTATGGTTGTCGCGATATCGTTGAGTATTTCATCGAAGTCTTGTAGCATTCCTTGGATTCTTGTTGATCTCCTATGATCTTCACTGTCCCCTATGGGTGGGCATCTTTACGCATTGATGATATGTTGATGGAACGGCCTTCATTTCGTGGATCCATGGTCTACCTAGTATGACATTGTAAGAGGATAATGTATCAATGACACAAAAACATTGTACATAATTTACCCCTTCTATGTATATTGGTATCTTTATTTCGCCGATGGTGTACTTGGTTTCACCGCTGAATCCGATTAGCACGAAGGATCTTGTAACTATCTTAGATTCTGGGATGTTCATTCTTTTCAATGCGTCCAGGAGTATGATGTTAACCGAGGATCCTCCATCGACGAGGATCCTTCTGACGAAGTGGTTGGCGATGTAGAGAGTACTCACTAGTCCGTCACGGGGAGGATCCTGGATGTCTTGTCTATCCACTTCGTAGAAGGTGATCTCCTTTTCGTCTGTGATCATTGTGTTCTTTCATGGTCCTTTTTCCTTCTCCATTTTGGATACCTTGGAGTGCCTTTTTACTGTAGATTAAGAGGTACCACAAATGTCAAATCCTCTATAGATCACATTGATTACCTTGCCATCAGAAGGAAGGGATCATGGTCTTTCGAGGATCTTCTGAGGATCCTGGTCTTTTTCTTTGGATCTTTCCTTTTTTCTTCCTAGGAATTCTTTGAGGTATCCTTTTTCTAGGAGATATCCGATCTCCTTCCTTAGACCTATGCAATCCTTTGTGACGTGACAAAAGTCTTCATGGTATGCACACCATTTGGACTTGTCTTTCCGGGCCGTGGGTTTTTCTCCTTTTCTTGGCCATTTCGCTTTGTCTCCAAGATCCTGCATAGCAAGTATTACACCTGAAACATCCACAGAAAAACAATAGTCAATAATCTTAGGGAAATCTTCTTCCTCTCCCTCATCTTCAAGGGCATTGACCCTGTGATGATCAGGTTTGGAATACGGTTTCGAATTATAGGATCTTTGGGCTGAGGAATTGGCCTTCATATTGGGGTGATCATAAGAGTTTATTGGGTTGCTCCTCTATTAGATCTCCTTGTCTTCTTTGAGCCTGATGAACCTCAATGCTATGCTCCTTACTTCGTCCATCCTCTTGCATGGAGTCATCATGATATCTTCATAGAAGGGAGAATCCTTCTTTAAGCCCATTTTAAAGGCTTTAACTGCAGTTGCCATGTCGATGTTTGGGATACTTAAAGCTTCCCTGCCAAACCTGTTCACAAAAGTCCTAAGGGATTCCTTAGGATCCTGAACCACCCGACAGAGGTCACTAGTGATCTTTTCGAACGTACTGCTACAAGAAAATTGATTGTTAAATAAATTAATAAAATGAGCAAATGATGTAACTGAATAAGGAGGAACGTTAAGGAGCCATTTTAGAGTTGATCCTGTGAGGGTGGAACCAAAACCCTTGCACAAGAAGGCTTCTTTCAAGTGAGTGGGGATGGGAATAATCTACATCCTCTCCCTATATTGTGTCACGTGCTCCTCAGGATTCGTAGTTCCGCCATAAGGTTTCATGTTGGGGGTCTGGAAGCGCTATGGAACTTCGGTATCAGCTATCGCTGGGATGAATCTAGAGATCCTGTGGCTCGTGGGGGATACTTCTGGCACAGGTTGAACTACTCTGGGTACGCTTGAGATCATTTGTCTTAGTTGTTGTAGCACTTTAGCCATGATCAGGCTTAAACATGTATCAAGATCCATAGAGTTAGTGGGAAGGATATTGTTATTGACAAGGTTACCAGGATTCTTTTTATTCGGAGTAACAAAGGTTTCGTTGGGATCCTGGGTTGTATGAGTTTGTTCTCTTGGAGTCGTGCCCCAAGTGGGAACAAAGGTCAGTATCGAGGATCCTATCACATGGCGAATCGCTGAGGATCCAGTGTTATCAAAGTTCAGGATCTTAGGCTGCAAGATTGAGGGTGCTGCTTCTTGAGGCTTGTAGATTTCTATCCTCATTCTTTTCACTTCCTTGAGAATCATCCTATTGTCCTCCTATTTCTGGGCGACTTGTCGTTCCATTTTTTCATCATGGCGAAGATCTCGTTGTTGGAAATCAGCACAGGAGGATCCTGGAGTCATGAGGTAACGACCGGAGATGTATTCTTCTTCGCTGCTTTTGAGGCTTTCTTGGGAGCTCCAGCTGGAAGAGGTGGAAGGTTTTTGAAGGAAATGGGAGGAGTGGAAGAAGAGGAGAGGGTCGAATGTGTAGACATGATTTTCTGAAGGATTTTGAACACCGCGACCCCATGGTGGGCGCCAAATTGTTTTGGTTAAAAAATGAACAAATTAAGATCAACCAAAGTGTATGAGAGTCTGTGATGTTCAGAATAAAGCAAGTATGTAATGTAAATCAAAGCAACACAAGTTGTTTACAAGGAAATCCCTTGATCCTTGCTAGGATCTCCTGCATAAAACCTTGGGAGATGATAATGATCACCTGCCTTGATGATTTTATTGATTGAATTGATTGATTACAGAGAAAAATATACAAAATACGAGTACAAGTGTTATTATTCTGCTAAGTAGCGTGTGTATTGTGATTAATACAAGTGATTTATATAGTCAAAAGCTAATAACATGAACTCAAAAAATTTAGGGATCCTCCGAGATCAACTTATAGACGTTGCATGACTTGGTCCTCTGGGTCTTTTGCATGGTTGTAACTATTTGTTGAGACTTTGACTAGTTATTACTGCACATGTGAGAAAGATAACAGAATATATAACCATTATAAATATTAGAATAATAGTGATCAGGATCTTGAAGTATATTTGGGATCCTGAGGTTCGAGGATCCTTAGGCTTGAGGATCTTATTGTAGTTCTGAGATCCTATCCCTAACACCAACCTGTCACACCCCCGGCCGACGGCGAAAACGCCGAGCTGTGCGACGTTTAGGAATGTTGGATCTGAAGACAAGTATATTAAAAAGTACGAAAAATTATAACACAACAACTTCTTTTATTCAATATTGATAAAGGCTTACACAGTTGAATCTCCAAACGCATACTCCCTAAACATAGACTAAACGATAAGAAACCAAAATAAAACTTCCATCAGCCAGATGATGACTTCCATTAACACTCTACATCCACTTCTACTCCTTTCGTGAAAATACATGGGTTTTGAAAACGTCAACGTGATATTGGTGAGTTCACACGTTTTTATGGTTTTATACTTTTTAGAATAGTTTTATAACTCTTTAAAAGGTTTCTATTCTTTGTATTTTGTTTTCCTAAGATAAGATATACCTTTAGCATTTATCCTATAACTTTTCCTTTTATAGATTTATATTCAATTTCCTTATCTTTTCATACTTTAATTACTTCCTACGCATTCTCCTTTACGTAGTTAAATTTATTAAGGTTGGCGAGAAATGTTACAGTGAGTCCCTATAATCATGCTATATGACTTGAAATTTCCCCGCCACGACTCTTCATGAGACGTTGAAAGACTATAAAGTTATGCATGTTGGGGTTGTAGCTAGACACCGCACGTGGGAGTGTCAATCCTGTATAAATCTATACATAACTTTAACGCTCACTTAAGATTAATGGTTATAGGTCTGTGGTAGTCGAATATCAATCAAGTATGGATGAATAATATGTCTCATTTACCAACTTGCTTTGATAAACCTTTTTAGTATGATTATATATCCGTGTTATTCTTTCCTTTAGTTTTTCCTTTAAAATAATTTCCTTACATAATTATTCATATATATACTTAACCCTATATATATATATATATATATATATATATATATATATATATATATATATATATATATATATATATATATCTAATAAATGAATAGTTTTAATCTACTTTTGCCAAGTGTCACTCTAATACAACTCCTCATTAATATTATGTTATGTGTCATGTAGATATATTAGGCAACTTATTTCAAAATTCAAATTTACATTTTCTAATTATACGTTACATTTGAAGTTATAATAACTTTAAATTTTTGATATATCTCTTAATTAATAATTTATTTAAAATGATTTATTTAAAATAATTGATTAATAATTATAAATTTTTATTATAAAAGTTCAATTAATTTTATAACCGTGGTTCCCACGGGTTATAAACTAGTATATATATATATATATATATATATATATATATATATATATATATATATATATATATATATATACATATATATATATATATATATATATATATATATATATATATATATATATATAAATATCTTTGTTTAGATATTCTTTGAAAGGATATTAGGGCATTGTAGAGTTAAGTACATTGTCTATCCTTAAGTTTTCTTTTAATATAGTTTTATTCCATAATTATCTGATACGTATATATTATACCATATCCATAATTATTAGGTTCTTAATATTTATAGGATATTAGGGAAAAGTAAAAACTAAGCTTATCCTAGAATTTGACAAAAATAACGACTAGAAACTAGGTTATTCTAGGGAATAGGCCAACATAAAACCTGGGTATAATTCTCTAGTATAATCTTAGGCATTATAACGACTAGGCATAATATTATTCTTAAAAATTAGCCAGGGTAACTATCGGGCATAATATTATCCTAACGTTGCATCTAGTTTCAAAAATATTGATATATTACAAATAATAATTTTTTTTAAATCATTGAAATAGTTTTATAACATGTATTCCCCTCATAAAACATTTGAAAATAGTAAAAATGGGGCTATGAACTCACCCTAGTAGCGTGCTCCTTTGATGTAGGGTAGATTCGGGCTCGGGACCTCGAATATCACCTCGGGATGGGATGGCTTCGATTAAAGAGAGAACTCATTGTAGATGGGTGTGCAGATGGGGTCCGCGAACACCTCTATTTATAGCATAGCTTTTTAGTGCGCGTGGTGAAAATATTTGTGTGCATCGTACTTGAGCTTCATGGCTCCATCTGGGAGTCTCCACTTGTCAGTCTCTCGCTGAGCCACGTCACCCGCAGTCTTCGCGAATCTAGGGTCAGAATGCATGTCAGGCATGGCGCGCACCTCGAGTGCGCAGTAATGATTTTGTAAAAACCATTTCTCCTGTAAACGAGCTCCAGTCTTTAGCCTCTTTATATCTACATGATGGTCTCAACGAGTACTACAATAATCCTTTAGATTGTTTTGGCTAGTTTTGACTTTCCCCTATTGGCCTAACGGGGGTATAATTAAACTACTGTATAAAAATCATATCTTCTTCATATGGACTCCGTTTTCGGCGTTTTGTGTCTTATCGTTCTCATCGAGAAGTACTTCGACTTTCCTTTTGGTGACACTAATCAAAACTCGACCGATTTCTTAATCTTATTTTGACGTTAATAACTTTAATTACACGGTTGATTTTACTTTTTACAAAAATCATAACTCCTCCAATAAAAGTTATCTTTTTATAAAAAAGATATCTTTGGAATCACATCGTCCTGTACTTTCCAAATATATTAACTAATTTAGAAAACAACACAGCTTTTTCGACACTCATTTTTGAGCCCGGATCGATTTATCCTTATATGTAAGAATATACTCAATCATATTTATTTATAAAAATGAAATATTACATTGATACTCTATTACATTTATTTATCTATGCTAATTTCTAACGGTAGTCAGTGACAAAGTTTTCCTACTTGTCAGAATGCTAGTTGTCTTTGTAATACTTGCATGAACACCCTCGGGGTAGCACATGACATTTATATTAGAGACCATGAGGGTTGCCCATGGCACTTGTATATAAGACCATGGGGTAGCCATGGAAATAGGTGGGAAGACCATGGGGTAGCCCATGGCACTTGTACATGAGACCATGGGTGTAGGCCATGGTACTTGTTTGCATGATCATGGGGTAGCCCATGACGATGTATGTGTGGTGTATGGTATTTCGGGTAACTCACTAAGCTTTGTGCTTACGGTTTGTTGTTTAAACATTTTTAGGTACTTCCAATTCCAAAGGAAAGGGCCCGACTTGACTGCACAACATCCCCTGATGGCTTTTCCGCATCGATTATTATTGTTTTCTTCCGATGATGAAAAGATACATTTTACTCTGATTGGTTTTGGAACAAATGTTTGTATGGATTTAGTGGTTTAAAAATGAAAATTTTATTGATATTTTTGGGACGTTACAAGCTGGTATCCAAGCCTTGGTTTGATGGATTCGGGCACACTCTCGGGCGTGTCTGAACTCAAACTAAGGAATTGGTATTTTTTTAAAGGAAAATGACTTTTATAAAGAAAGGGGTATGATGCGTACAATTAACCAAGCTCAAGTTAGTGATTCCCAGAATACCTATACATGTGGATATGTTATATGTGGTATAGAATGTTTTGCATGCTAGAAGTTAGCATATTAATTTGTTCTGGGTTGCATGCTAGAATACCTATTAGGAGATATGCCTATTAGGAAGGATGTTTGATGATTCTTTGTGGCCTATAGAGTTTTACTACTTGAATACTGCTTGCTTTGTGTTTTGTAGGGGTCGTATCGATGTCGGTTAACTATTAAGTGAATGCGTTAAATTACATGCTACAAAGGTTAAATAATTTTAGAATGATTGATTTGGCTATATTGCGTAGTGCTTGTCTGAATCCAACCGTTGTAGGGCTGGTTCTTTTAGTCGAAAGATCATTTAAGTTTTATTGCATGTAATTTTGTTCATGAAGTAGTTAACCAACATTGGTAGGTGTCTTTCAACAGTTGATGGCAGGGTGAGGTGGGAATCCTAGGTGATTTGGGGAAGTATCATTATGAGGAGGTGACATAGAGGATCCGGGATGATTCTGAAGGAAAGTATGGGTAGGTTTGGAAGGTAATATTGGGACGGTACTACTGATAGCACATGATCCGTAATCGAATCAAGGAAAGTCACGATGGTTTTGAAAAGCTTGTAGGATGAGGAATTCTTTGGGTATCTTTTTATCATTTGTATGGTTGCTTTTCAGTATGGTGATGAGCACTCATGGAGGAAGTTCTAGTTTAGTTTCTGTCTTTAGTGATGATCCGATTGATAAGAGGATATGCGAGTTCGTTTTGTCTGAGATTCGTCGTGGTATTTTGGAAGGTAATATTGGGACGGTACTACTGATAGCACATGATCCGTAATCGAATCAAGGAAAGTCACGATGGTTTTGAAAATCTTGTAGGATGAGGAATTCTTTGGGTATCTTTTTATCATTTGTATGGTTGCTTTTCAGTATGGTGATGAGCACTCATGGAGGAAGTTCTGGTTTAGTTTCTGTCTCTAGTGATGATCCGATTGATAAGAGGATATGCGAGTTCATTTCGTCTGAGATTCGTCGTGGTACTTTGGATGCGACTCCTATGATGTTCGGTACCTTCAAGGAGGGGATCATGGAGCTGATGGATGAGCGGCATGGCACTTTCGTGCAAAGATTGTGGTTGGTCAGATCGGGGTCCAGACTCTCTCTTTTCGGGAGTTTAAGACTTGCGAAGCTCCAGAGTTCTTCAGGAAGAAGAACTCTATTGCTAGTTGGCGATGCATTGATGACATGGAGAATGCTTAGTGGGCAATTTTATGCCTTAACGGATAGAAGGTGGGATTTGCATCTTGCCTTCTAAGGGATGGAGCCCGCAATTGGTGGGAGGAGGTTCGCCACTCTTTGGGAGCTAAGGTCGTGGCAGCCATGTCTTGGGCAGAATTTTTGTCGAGGTTTCAACTGGAGTTTGCACCTATCATTGAGGTGTGACTGTTGGCGAGGAATTTCAGTACCTTCGCCAGACGACAGAGACTGTGGCAGAGATCACCGTCATGTTCAGGGAGAGGGCTTTGTTGGTTCTGGCATATGTTGTGGATGAGGATATGAAGAAGACGAGGTACCATGATATGATGCGACATGATATTCAGGAGTTTGTGAGCCTGTCGATCTGCAAGACCTTGGATGACATGATTCCTAGAACCCGGGAGCAGGAGATTGAGCTGCATCTTCTTATGAAGCGCGGAATGGAGCAGGTTCAAGCCTTAGTGGGCCAGGCGAAGAACCATTAGGTCCAGGGCTGTTGTTCCAAGTGTGGGAGGACTCACGAGGGGATTTGTCGTGAAAAAGGAAGGGGTTACTTCAGTTGCGGACAAGATGGTCATTTTATCAGGGATTGTCCTTGGGGTTCGTGTCTGATTTGTTTTCACTGCAACCAGGTGGACCGCAAGAAGGCTGACTTTCCAAGGTTGACGAGTGTAGCGGCAAGGGCACCTGTTCTAGCTACTTTAAGGATTACTGATGGCCACGAGGGTAGGGTGGAGGCTCCAGTAGTGAGGAGCCAAGTGTTTCAGTTTCAAACCAAGGAGACCCGAGTTCCATCAGATGTTATCGCAAGTATGTATCGTACTCACTTCCCTCATGCTTTTATTATTTATGCTTATGATCATGTGATTGTGTGTGAGAGATGTTATGTTCAGATTATTTAAGTCTCCACCTAAGGATCGAAGTTTCTTTTCGATTGTCTGGATATTATTATTGAGGGATTATAATATGTAATTTTTCATACTAATAATCATGTTTGAAGGGTGTCTGTTTGAACCGGTTGTAGGCGTCGACATGGGAGGAGATAGCCAATGATAACGTGAACCCTAGGTGGGAGTGAACTGAGTGTTCTACTTGGAGGATTAGCAGTCAGATTGATTTTGATGGTTTTAGTGCAATGGGTCTGAGGAAGTTACAATGTAATTTTACTGAATTTTTGGTATTCAAGATTGTTGAGATCTTTCATGGTTGTGAGGTATAGGGATTGGTCAGAACGAGAGTACGGGATGAGTTGTTTCCTGATTCATGCTTTCATGGATTTGCATGTGGTCTTCGCATCGGAAGCTTCTAGGCAAATATCTTGTTGTAGCCAATTGTCCCATTTGGAAAAATGAAGATAGAGTTCAGAGGTGCTTGTGCCGCTCAGTTTGGTTAGCTCGTTGAACCAATTAATATCATTAGTAAGTTAAGAGTTGTTGTTGATATATCAACTTTAGGGTGTGGTTCATGCATGTCCGCATGGGATTTGCTCAGTAGTAAGTTGGTTGTTGGATTGGTTATCTGTTCATTTTCGACAGCTGGTTTATTTGTTCTTTGTCATCGGTTGAGTTTGTTCAAGGATTTAGAATTGTATCAGGGGAAGGTTCTTTGGATACGACAATTTTTTGGCAAGAGTAGCGAAGTGTTTAATCTAGTTTTGTAGTATGATTACCCTATATTTTTGGTCATGGAATCTTAGTTCTTGTGAGCTCAGGATGATGGTGGTGGAGTAGTAAAGTTGTGGGATGGCTCAGAAATCCAATGGTCATGAGGTTGGCAGAGTGTAGCTGAATCCAAGTGGGAGAGAATCGATGAGATTAATTGGAATATTTCTAAGTTTGAATCAATGTGGAATTTCATATCCTAGGAAAAGTGGATAGCCATTTCTGGTTGTTGTATAAGTCGAGGTTTATGCAAGGAATAATGTTCATTGGTCAGTTATATTCTGGGAGGTAATTGCTGAGGATTTAGGTTATCTCGTCTGAGGGCGTGAAGCATCGGTAGTGATGAATTATGGGTTCTTGACTAGGTTCAAGTTGAGGGTTTTGTTAGAACCTCTATGCATGTTCTTGTCTGATGAAGGCTTTGGGTTTCGAAGCACGACCTGAACGCCTGTTTGGGGTTAGAATGTTAGGTTTTTGGCTCATGTTGATTTTGGCTCGGTATAGTGAATAGTTGGCAAGACCATGGGTTGGGCCTATTGCTATAGTGGAAGTATTGCAAGACTACGGGTTGGCACGTAGTATCTGCTAGGGTGAGTTTGTCCATTGCGGTAATGGTTATTAGACTGTGGGGGGATCACAGCCTTCGTTTGGGTTGAGTCGGACTCGATATTGTTATTTAGCCGCTTAGTGTTAAGGCAAGAAGGCTGTTAGAGCTGTAGCGGTGATTATACTAGTATAGCTCCCGATAGAGGGCGAGACCCGTATGGTTATGCTAGCTTGGGTGAGACCTGTGGGATAGGCCCATTTGGTTATGTTAGCTTGGGTGATACCCATGGGCGAGGCCCATTTGGTTATGTTATCTTGGGTCAGCAGACCATTCACTCGTATGAGGTTATGCTTAGGGCATGTGGTGTTGGTCGTGAGTCTCTAGGCCAGTGATGGAATGATGGAAAGATCAGTGTGTTATGTGATCTTATCGTTCAAGTGGATTAAATGGTGTCACGGTGCATCATGAATCAGTAAGTGTATGAATCATGTGGGTGGGACCCCGTAGTGTCTGGCATGGTTGGGGGTGTTGGAACAGTTTGGAGTCAAGAAGCTTAGCGATTAGCTGGTTGGATCTATATGGCGGAAAGGATAGGTTAGCCTTTATCAATTAAACTCTTGATCGGATTCTTGTTGTGCGACCATGCATGAGGTTGTCAGTCTCAGCAAACAGTCAAGGATTCTGCATCCTAGTTTATTTGAAGACCAACGTCGAATCAGGAGATCTTGTATAGATCAAATATATGAATTTTTGGTTAGCAAGATGTGAGGTATGTGTTGGTTTGGCACCAATGGTTGAGACTCGTGTTGGGAGTCGCCTTTTTTTTCGAGTGCAAGGTTATTGACATCGGTGAATGGTTAGGGATTTTGCTTTCCCAGCTAACAGTAAGATTATTCAGGGTTGGAGGGGTTTGTTCGGTTCGGGTTTCAGAGTGAAGTCATTATGGATGTAGTTTGGAATGGTTATGTCTGTCTGGAAATCATACATGGTATAGCGTTTTTAGTTTTCGGGCAAAGGAGTTGGAATTTTTCTTTGTTGGTTAAGGGTGGCGTGTTAAGGTTTGTATCCTCACCAGGGTATGTGATTTCTGCTAAGATTGGACTTCAGTAGCAGTGTTGGAAGGCGTTCGTCTGTGTGAGATGATTTTTCAGATCTATTTGGAATTTAGGAAGTTAAGACGATGTCTGGTTGCATGGTAGAGTAAGTTGTAAGGAATGATTTCGAGGACGAAAACTAATTTATGTGGGGGAGAGTTGTAACACCAGTTTTCTAGATTGGATCATTGTAGGGCATAACGAAGTTAAAGGCATGATTTTTGGGAAATTTTATATGTCACGTCGTGACGATGGGTAGGTCACGATGTAACCAGCCAAATGAAGAACGTGTATCTATAGGTTAGTCACGACGTGAAAAGGGTTGCAACCCAAGCCCATGATCTTTTAGGGGTTCCTTTGTACTTAAACCCCTAAACTCGGATTTTGGTTTCATTTTCAGCCTCCATCACACTCAAACCTTAGAAACTCTAACTGTAATACCTCTAGGTGGTTTTGGGTCATTTTGGTGGTTTTGGTGCTCTTCGAAGGAAGTAGAGTGGGAATTGATGCAAGGATCAAGCAAGCAACACCTTGTCATCTTTGATATCACCTTCCGAACCATGGGTAAGGATTCGAGATTCTACTTTTATGGTTTATTCTCTTAGATCTAAGTTGGTTTAGTCCTTTTTGGTTCATGGTCTTGATTTGAGTGACTGGATGGAAAGTGCCACAACGTGACGATGGATGATTTCTCGATTATCTTGTCCTGATGAGTTCACGACATGACCAATGAGGGTTCACGTTGTGGTGTTTTCTAATTGAGTTGTCTGTAACAGAGTTAGTTGAGTTGGTATGTGACCGAGTTTGGAATCGAGCTGATTATTTTCTCACGATGTGACCAAGGGTTGGTCACGATGTGAGGGTCAATTGTTGGTATTGTTGGATGTTGACTTTGACTTTGACTGTTTTCTTTTTTGCATGGTTGATTTTTGGTTAATTTGCTAGATTCAGGGTATAGGCTAATTTTGGACCTTGTATGATTTGATAGTTGTGTCGTAGCACCGGTTGCATGGCATTGAGTTGTGGTTTAGCTGACTTTGTGAGTCAGGTGAGTCTTCTCACTATACTGTATAGGATGTTAGTGTCTTTGTGATACTTGCATGAAGACCCCGAGGGTAACCCATGACATTTATATATAAGAACATGGGGGTAGCCCATGGAATTTGTATATAAGACCATGGGGTAGCCATGGCAATGCGAGGGAAAACCATAGGGGTAGCCCATGATACTTGTTTGCAAGACCGTGGGGGTATCCCATGGAATCATATGTGTGGTATGTGGTATTTTGGGGAACTCACTGAGCTTTGTGCTTGCGGTTTGTGGTTTAAACATTTTTAAGTACTTCTAGTTCCAAAAGGAAGGGCCCGACTTGACTACACAACATCCCCTTATGGATTTTCCGTAATGATTATTATTCTTTTACTCTGATGATGAAAATATACATTTTACTATGATTGGTTATGGAACAAATGTTTGTATGGATTTAATGGTTTAAAAATGAAAATTTTATTGATATTTTATGGATGTTACATAATAACATGAAGTTTTATGAGGAACCAAATTAACCTTATATAAGAATTATGTTTTTATAAAAAGTAACATAAATTATCGGATGCATGCAATATTCATCAGACCATGTTTTTATAACTATATTTGTAAAACATAAATAAAACATTTTCTTAAAAATTCAAGTCTATCTCGTCCCTTCTGAAGAATACTCATTTGTCAGTTGTACGGTACTTGTGGGTGATTGTACCACCCCATTTTCACATTCCAATAGAATTCAATATACACTGTTTTTTATAAATTTGAAGTAGAGATATATTAATTTTTAACCAAGTTAATTGTCATAAACATGTAGGAAACATCAATACGATTTCCATAGATATATAGAACGCCTAAATCCGACTTCGTATGAAGAAGTTATGCTTCTTCGGTGTTTCGCGACTAAACCGACACGACTTTGTGTGTCATAAAATACTAATCATAGATAGATTGCGTATTAGCCTTAGTGATCTAAATGAAAGTCGTAGTAGTCGTAAAACTGAGAGCGTACATATAAAGAACGTCCAAATCTGACTTCATATGAGGAAAATATGATTTCTAGAAGTTTCACTGTAGTAGTGTGCGACACAAAAATCGAAATAGAAATTGGTCGATTGTTAGTCGAAACAACTTAAACAAGAGTTGAAGATCTCGCAGATACAATTTCGTCGATATAAAGACAGTCGAGAACGGATTTCGTAACAAGAAATATGAATTTTAAACGGAGTTTCGTAGTCTAAGCCTTCTAAAATAATAAATTAAACATAAAGTGAGAATTAGCCGACGGAGTCTAAATGAAAGCTGTATTAATCGTCGATAGCTACTCGTAGTTACAAAGAACGTCAAAAACGGCGCTCGTATGAAGAATTTATGGAATTTACGAAATCTGCATTTTACGCGGCGCACGCTTCTAAAAGCTGGCGATGTGGACCACCCATCAGGAGACACGTGGAAGCAAGTGGCACAAATCACGCCACCAGACTAGATTGCCTATGGAATCTCCTAGATTGGATCGCCAGTAGAATCGCCTAGATTGCTGTCATTCATTTGAATAACTGTCCAGGTGAGTTTTCTGACTATATTATGTGCTTCAGTATATATCCTAGTATGCAATTAGGCCATTAGACTAGCTTAGTTAGTTGTCTATCGTGTTGAACTGTTTGTCTGTTATATAAGTGATAATATATATATATATATATATATATATATATATATATATATATATATATATATATATATATATATATATATATATATATATATATATATATATGCGTGTGAGTATGTAGGGGAAGGGGGTTGAGGGCGAACCAGTCTCGTGCTGAAGGCCAATAAACTCGGTTGGACCAACATTATGTTGAAGGCCAAGTAGCGGACCAGCTTTGTGCTAAAGGCAAAAAGGGTGGACCAACTTCGTGCTGAAGGCCAAGGGCTGGCCATCATTATGTTAAAGGCTATTAAGTGTATGCATTGCATATGTATTGTGGTATATGATATTTTCGGGAACTCACTAAGCGGTGTGCTTACTCAGTTGAATATAAATTTTTTTCAGGTAATTCGTTGATTCGTGAGAAGGGCAAGGTCCGATTATACACACACATTCACAACATGTTTCAGCATAATGTAATTATACTCTGATATTCTGATTAAATTAAAATGAAAAAATTGGGTTGAAAATTGGGACGATACAAGTTGGTATTATAGCCTTGGTTTGAAATAATTGGATAAACATTCGTGTGATTCCAAACTTAAACCGAGGATCTGAATATCTTAAAAAATCTTTTTAAGAAAAAGAAATTATTTAAAAGAAAAGAATGTGATACGTATAATCAGCCAAAGGTCAGAAAGGAAAGTGATTCCCAAAATATCCATATTTGTTATGATTGCTGATATGTGAAATGTTAGAAATGCATGCTAGTATATAGGCTAGGAAATCTTTCAGAAATTGTTAGTTAAAATTTCCTGATACTTAAAATGCCTTATATCCTAGGAATTTTCTTATTATTGGCTGCTTAGAACCTGTATTAATATTAATTAGTTATGTGAAAAATACGTTAGGTTGCATTCCCCCAGAATTAAATAGTTTTAGATTGCTTGATTTGGCGTTATTGCGCAGCTCTCGTCTGAGTCTAACGATCATAGTATCAAGTCTTTCAGTCGATAGACTTTTTGATTTTAGCATCATGAAATTGTATTCATCCAATAGTTAGTTAATTTTGGTATAATTTCTTCCTCATCTAATAGTAGGGTAAAGTGGAAAGGAATCTTAAAAAGGGAGTCTAGGAAGTTTAATATATGCTTGATAGGGCATATATTCGTAGATAGAGCATCGGTAAAGATGAAAATTCCTAGTAGAGTTTAGGAAAACCTGTTGTATGTGCTCATGGGACACATACATATCTATGTTTAGCGGTCGTCGTGTGTAGTATTGGAAGTGGCTTGGAAACTGTGAGACAATTTTTGGGACAAGTATGAGTAGGTGTGAAAGGTAGTATAGGCCTATAGTACTCGAAGATCATGACTCGCACTTGGATTAGGATGTGTTACAAAGTTTCTAAGGAACTAGTAGTTAGGTAGACAGTGTGGCTAACACTATAAAATTGTTTTGCATTACATCCGTCATACCTATTATCCGGTGATGTCTAGGAGAGTGACTCTAACTTCGAGACCAAGTGGCCATAAATGATCAAGTTCGAATAAAGTAAAATTATGTAAGTGAGTTGAGAACCTTGTCCGACATAGTACAGACTTTAGCCATTTAAGAGGAAGATGATCAAGTCAATCTACAGACGGATTACAAGCCTTATTGGGGCAAAGCAACTAGCAGCTAGAGTTGCCACCTACCATGATCTGCTTGTACCACATTAGAACATAAAGGAAGGTACCTCCTATGTTAAGTTTTTGAATCGTAAGGACAAGATTCTAGTTCTTTATACATCCTTGCGTCATATAGTAGAAGGTCATTAGAATATGACCTTTACAATGATTATATGTCAACCTCCCACAAACATAGGAGAAAGAATTGGGTTATTAGTACGAGAAGGATAAGATAGATGAGATATGTCTTAGACGTTAGATTCGGGGAAATAAAGGTTTATTACTCTAGGACCTTTTTGCAGTAAAAGGTTATCAGAATAATTGGTAACGGGTCCTGTTTACAGAATGTCGACTACACGTCATGAAGCAAAAAGTGTTGGGATTTGCATTAACAGCGCATCCCTACAAGATTGGATTTCCGTTGATATCTCGCACACCTTACTAGAAGAATTACTTGGTATCATTAAATGGGTCATATATAGGTTGATTCTCAGGGTTAAAGAGCAGATTTCTGCCATTCGAACTATTGATGAAATTGTAAGGACCGCTCAAGAAGGAGAGCTCGGACAAAGAAGCAAGTGCAAGACCCAACTCTGCCAGCAGTAGCCAAAATATTTATGCATGCCAACTCAAGGCCTGGAGGACATAGGGGACCTCAGTGTAGAAAGTGTAGGAAATCTCACGAGGGAGAATGTCGCGTTTTGGTATGCTTCAGGTGCGGCGAGGAAGGACATTACAACCGAGACTGTAAGCAAGAAACACATGGGTTGCGAATTTGTTTCCAGTGCAACCAGAAGGGCCACATCAAGACCAAATGTCATCTTCTAAAACCAACAGGTGTAATGCAGGGTCCAACCCCTGCAACATTTAGGATAATCAATGGATGCCTAGGGGAAAGAGACCCCACAACCACTAAAGGAGTTGTGTTGTTTCTTATCAAGGAAGAATGAGTAACACTGGTGGGAAGTATTTGATAGTATGCTACTATGTCTGTTTCCAGGTGGGGATTAGATAGCCTAGAGAACAATCCAGGTTCGTACCTTCACGGATGAGGGATGTATCCTTGCAGAAAGGGATCGGGAGTTCAACAGGTAGCATATTTTTCCATAGAGAGCGTCGAGTACTCAAGGGATACATCAAACTTAAAAAGCTTAGCTAGACTCGTAGTAAGGACCTAGTTGCCCTATGCCAAAATACGGAAACCATATCATCGATGTCAAGGAGAAAACATTTTCTTAGTATGAACTTTTAAAGACCATCATCTTAAATGCGTATAGAGACACCTAGAAGAGGATCATTCGGGATGGACCATGTCGATTAAGAGAGGCGATAGTGCTTTCCAAGGGTTGCAGATGTATCAACAATATACATAATAGGATTGATAGATCAAGTTGTTGATCCCGTTCAACCACATGGTCTTGATGTTATCTATAGCAGTTAAGATTAACTAAGAGTCCCTAGCATAAATTTGGCAAGAGTTTAATTTTAGGAGTGAATCAGTGTTAAAACTACATAATCAGTAGTTGTTGGAGATTCCGTTTTAAAGACGCCTCGTCAGATGTCAATAAAAGATAGACCTGCAAGGAAAAGATTTAAGGATTTCCTATGGGGTTTAGAACTGCAATAAGACGACAATATATTTTCGAGGAACTATTCAAGCTTTCAGGATGTAAGGTTTTGGTCGGCGATAAAGAACACAAAAGGATCATAAGTGATTAGTATAATTACTAGACACATTAATTTTGTTAAGGATCACGTTAGATAGATAACCGAGTGCAACTGCATATACGTCATTAGTTATTCCTTTAGTCGATAAGTGTAAGAATTAATAGAAAATAAGGATCAACTTTTAACATTCATAGGTTGACATAGGACGACAGTTAGACTTTAGCATCTGTACAGTTTAGATTAGGACCTCAAATCAGTTGTAGCCGTAAAGTTTAGAAAACAAAGAACGGTGATGACAAGTACATATCAAGGAATAAATCAACATTTCACGCCTGAAGGTGGTCTTTCATCGTAGAGTGTAGATTCGGAAAGTCCAGACCAAAAAGTTCCTGGTTTTGGAAGACTTCGCGAGGAGTTCGGGAGTACGTCAAAGGTAGAAAACGCATTTCTACAAGAAAATTCGATGTAGCAACATCGGCTAGATCATAAGTTCATCTCAATAACTCAGATAAGATGACATCTAGGTGCGCTGGGAGTAGGATTTTAGGGACGAAATCTCTATTAGTGTGGGAGAGTTGTAACACCCCATTTTCACACTCCAATAAAATTCAATATAAAACATTCTTTATAAAACTCTAAGTAGAGATATATTACTTTTTATCCAAAATAATCATCATAAACATGCAGGAAACGTCAATACGATTTTCGTAGATATATAGAGCGCCCAAATTCAACTCCGAATGAAGAAGTTATGGTTCTTCGAAGTTTCACGATTAAACCGCCACGATTATGCACGTCGTAAAATACAAATCATAGATAGATAGCTTATTAGCCATAGTGTTCTAAATGAAATTCATATTAGTTGTAAAACCGAGAGTGTACACATAGAGAACGTCCAAATCTAACTTCGTGTGTGGAAGTTATGATTTTTAGAAGTTTCGACACAGTGTGTGCGACATAGAAATCAAAATAGAAATCGGTCGATTGTTAGCCGACACAATCTAAACGAGAATTGAAGATCTCGTAGATACAATTTTTTTCGATATATAGATAGTCGAGAACGGGTGTCGTATAAAATAAATATGAATTATAAATGGAGTTTACCACTCTAAGCCTTCTAAAATAATAAATTAAAAATAAAGTGAGTATTAGCCAATGGATTCTAAATGAAAGTTGTAGTAATCGTCGATAGCTACACGTGGATATAAAGAATGTCGAAAACGGAGCTTGTATGAAAAAGTTACGGAATTTACAAAATATGTGTTTTGTGGGACGCAGACCACCCATCAGGCGACACATGGCAGCAGGCGGCACCACCCACCCCACCTACCCTAATATTGCATTATCATTTGTTCCTCAACCCTTGTTCACTCCAAAAACTCTCTGGAGGCCCCTCCCACCTCAAGTCTGATATTTCTGAGTTTTAGAATAAATAATCAAGGCTCTAGAGTATCTAAGAGCCCGACAAAAAGAAGATTTTGGTTTCAGAGTTATGCCAGCGCAAATCCTGGTTTTTGCTAAAAACTCTCTGTTAATACTTGTTAGGCGTGTTAACATCAAGACTGAATCGCCAGTAGAATCGCCTAGATTGATGTCAGTCATTTGAATAACTGTCTAGGTGAGTTTTTTAGCTATATTATGTTCTTCAGTATATATCCTATGTATGTTAGGATATAGTTGGCATGTATTATGCAATTAGGCCACTAGACTAGCTTAGTTAGTTGCCTATCGTGTTGAACTGTTTTTCTGCTATAAAAGTGATTATATATATATATATATATATATATATATATATATATATATATATATATATATATATATATATATATATATATATATATATATATATATATATATATATATATATATATATATATATATATATATATGGGAGTTAAGGGCGGACTATCTTCGTGTTAAGGCCAAGGGAAGACCAGCTTTATGTTGAAGACCATTATGTGTATGCACTATATATGTATTGTGGTATATGGTATTTTGGGGAACTTACTAAGTTTCATGCTTACCCAGTTGAATATAAATGTTTTTCAAGTACTTCGTTGATCCGTGAGAAGGGAAAGGTTCGACTGTACACATGTTCATTCACAACATGTTTCCACAAAATGTCATTATACTCTGATATGTTGAATAAATAAAAATGAAAATTTTGGGTTGAAAATGGGGACGTTACAGTGATGGGTCACCTAACCACTTGGCTTTTATCTTATAATGGTGAGGTGGCATTCAGATTTGCTAGTGGGATAAAGGTCACCTAACCGCTTGTAATATGTTGATGCTAGAAGTTTTACAAGAAGGATGACTTGATTGGGAATCTTGTATGATAAAGGTTGACTAATCATGAGAGGCTCGATGCATTGATAGGATCAAACATACCACGTTAAACAATAGTTGTTTAGCATCCCATTTTTATAGGAATTACATTTGATGAAATCTGAAATCGATGCCTACCTCGCTAGATCAAGTGGATGGGAAAAAGGTCACCAAACCATTCACTTCTTTCATAACTTGGATCCTAGACTTTAGCAGATTGATGTTTTTGAAACAATAAAATGTATTAATCTTTAAAGATTTAAGATTGAAAATACTAAATTAAATTTAGTTAAATTATGTAGATGACTGTTAATACTCTTCCGCCCTTGTACAACCTCTCCCTTGAATAATTTCAAGAGATAGTAACATTTGATGGTTATAATTTCCGCAAATGGTATGATTCATTGAGAATTGTCCTTAAGAATCAACAAAATATATACATACTGAAAGGTACTATTCCTGAACAACCTCTACCAACTAGTCAGTCTGATCATGATGCTAGGTGGAAGCAATATTGTGATGTTATCGATGTATCTCAGATCATACTGGAGACAATGAACCCTGACCTCCAGAAGGTCTGGTAAATTTACAAAGCATATAAGATGTTTCGGCAAGTAGAGTATTTTGACAGAATAGTAGAACCTTGTTCAAGCATGTTCTGTCATTGGAATTTGTCAAGGTCAAACAGAGTCACAGTATGTTCTCTAAGAGACCTATAGTTCAGACAAGGGAAATACATCATTGTTATTGGTAGAGTTTTCATGGTACCCTTTTTATATATCTTAAACTTATATTAATATCTCAGGAAAGCCCAAGATCTTATATTTAGTCATATCTTGGACTTCTATCATGTTTCTTCTAATATCTTTTGCAGAACTATGAATTTGACTAGAAAGGAACAGACCAGTTCAATAGCACGTGGTTGAATCCTTGTGAACGTAGAATACCATCAAGAAAATTGGGTCAAGCATGCATGAAGGAAGATCCATAGAATTTTGGAATATTTGTTATTATCACTAAGTATAAAAGCCTAGCTGATCATCGTTTACACACATACTCTGACCTCCACTCTTTCTTTCTTTCTTTCTTTCTCTCTCTCTCTCTCTCTCACATTCTCTGGACACTTGAGCACTTTTACATTTAAATCAAGATCAGCTAGCACTTGTAACTTTATTTTGATTAATATAAGTTCTAAGGCAGGTGATTTCATCACCTCCTCAGGTTTTATACTGGAGATCCAAAAGGATTAAGGGCTTTCCTTGTATATCATTATGTTCTTGCATTTACTTTTACTAATTTACTGTTGATTGATCGATTACAGCATTTTCTCTTATTTACTAGGTTGTTACTAATTTCATTGTCAAAACTACTAAGATATTTTGTGGTATCTTGGTATCTTTTTTAATATCTTGAGATTCATTAGATGTATTCACTTGTTAAACAACTTTAACACTATTTTTGTCCTAAAGAATCTAGATACACGATTTACACAAAATATATAACTCTTTCGATAAATAGTTTCCTGCATATCACTATTTTCTTCCGAGGATCTCGGGCACGACCAAGATGTTCAACATATTTGAATATCTTCAACACTTTGATTTTATATATTTTATTTTAAACATCACACCACACTTACTAATTTGGTTACGAAATTAGTTTATTAATTTTTTACCAAAACAATTTGGCGCCATCCGTTGGAAAAGTGGTGTTATTACATTTTTCTCTTTAAAGTTATTCGAAAAGCTTTTTTCAGATGTTTAGTCACTTACAAATTTTTCAATAAAAATATATTCTTTACCAAAATCAACTTCTAGCACTATCCCATCAATCTCTGTTGGTCAAAGCCTACCCCCACCTCCTACTATCAACCCGCGAAGAAGGACGGCCCTAACATATTCACCAGTCCAATATTTAGGAGGTGCAGTCCAAGATCCAGGGATAAGTACAGTCATGATGAAGGAACTTAGACAGTTGAGAGATATAATCTCAAGTATACTAGTCATCATTCAACCTATACCAGAGGTGTCACCTATCAGCCAAACAGTCTCAAGTTTTGGACCTCCTATCTGTGACATGGAAGTTCCAAAGAGGTTTCAGATGCCCAAACAAGAAGATGTTGAAAGAACTTTATGCCCAAGAGTCATTATAGAATGATATTGGTAATGACATATGATTCTATAGGGGCACACCATATAGCAAGTTACTACCAATTGATTATTTATTAGTATAATTTGATTATTAATAAATATAATAAACACTTGTATTTCATTGGAAACACATTATTTTATGAAAATAATATTTTACCAACAATTTGGTAATTATTGTTTCTAGGAAATATAATAAAAGAGAAAAAAACTAGTAATATATCATATGGTATGAATATATATGTTGTGTACAAGTTATTAGACACTTAAGTAACCAACTTATTTCATATTTAACTACTAGTTACATGGTTGAGTGAAGAACAATTTTTGGTTCCTTTTTCTTCATCAAAACTGTAGGCATGTATGTGTGTAAGAGATTTAACTTGTTTGACGTTCTTGCCATACCATCCCTTCTTACATGATGTTGCTTGCACTTTTTATTAAAGCATGGTGCATCTTATATGTGTAAGTATATAATAAAGAGTTAGAAGCAAAAATGAGTTTAGTTTTTCACTCTTTTCTTTCTTCCTTTTTCTCCCAAAACCTAGAGCACCTTGGTGCTCTCATTTCTTCTCATTTTCCTTGTGTAGTATGGAGTTTAAGCTCTTAGCTGATTCTCCTTTGAAAGTATATTTGGTAAGGCTTAATAACAACTAATCTAAAAATGAAGACTAACATGTTTTAGTGGTTTACTCTTGCTTGGTGGATATCTTTAGAGAACTTCTACTTCGGAGTTTCTGGCCACACTTCATCAACTTCCAATCTCCCATGACAATCAAAGTCTTCAAAGGTTGTAAAATTTTCCCTTTTATGATTTTATTTTAATCTTTCTAAACTTTGTAAAATGATCATTGATGGGTAAAATGGTTTTAGTTTATTTAAACATAAAATTGCTTATGTTGCTAAACTCATAGTTTTGACTATTTATTTTAGACTATTTTTGAGAAAAATACCAACAGATGTACGACGGAACCACGAATCCTAAATAACACATCGCCCAGTATAAGGAACGCATGGAGATAGTTCTTATTCATCCAGATATTAAGGAGGCTTGTCTATTCAAGGATTTTGTTTCAACCCTTAAAGGATATGCACTAAAGTGGCTCCTAAATGTCCCTCCTTACGCTATTACTTATTTCGCACATTTGGTTAACTTGTTTAATAATCAACTTTCTTGTAGTGGAACTTTTGAAAAACTAACAAGTGACCTTTACAGAGTAACTCAAGGTAATGATGAATCCTTGAGAGATTATGCTAGTAGGTTTGGGAAAGAATACCTATATATTCCACACTTAGATGTTGCAACACCCGTAGAAGCTTTCAAGATGGTACTAAAGAAAGTTTCCCATTCTACAAGGATCTTGTCATGACCCCATGCAAGAAATTGGATGAAGTCAGGAATAGAGTACTAAGATTTATTAGGATTGAAGAAGACAAGAAGATCCATAAGAGGACAAACACGTCCTATAACCATCGTAACATGAAGGATGAGTCTTCGTACCAAAACTCCTATAGATCCAAACCTTACTTAGGACCTGAGAATCATATGGTTAATGCTCTGGAAAATGAAGATTATCCTAAGATATCTAACTATTAGTTTTATGTTAACATTTTAGGACTGCTCTATGTAATACATGTTCTTGGGGACAAAGCAAGATGGCCTAAGAAATCTGATAAAACGCCAGGATGGAAAGATAAATCCAAGTGGTGTGCTTACGGCAAATATTTTTGACATCTTACCAAAGATTTCTTCGCTCTTAGAAGAGAGATTAGTTACTTGCTGAGTAAAGGACATATGAAGGAACTCTCATGAAGAAGGAAATACAAAATTAGTTAGAAAGCACAAGATCCTAACATCCCCCTCCCCTCCCCCCAATGAATAACATTTCCACCCTTGTATGCCAAAGTAATTAATTTTATCTCTGGTCGATCTGACATCTATGGAACCTCTTGTGAGGAAACATGCTTGTGTTTCAGCTCTTCATAGTAGGCGAGTTTTCTTACTATATTTCATATGACGTAGTAGATATCCTTATATGATAGGATATAGGTATTGTCAGTATATCATTATACAAGTAGACTAGAGTAGTCTTTTGTATGTATGTTGGTTGGTTGATTATATGGTGCTCTTATGTATCATGTTTTAGGGGTTGACGATGGATGACACTTGGATGTGAGTCTAGATACCCAGAGTCGTTGACGGAACGACGCAATTCTGTGAGTCAACTTTTGATTATGTTTGAGGGGTTGATAATAGAATGAGGCTAGACTATGAGGTTAGATACCCATGGTCATTGACGGAACATCGCTAGGTTGCTAGTCAATTGTTTGTATGCCTTGTATTTTTATTGTGGCATGTGGTATTTTGGGGAAATCACCAAGATTTATGCTTACATTTGTTTATTAAATGTTTTTCATGTAGTTTTGTTGATCATGGGAAGGGCATGGTGTGACAGTACTGCATTCGCATCACCAAGATTTAAGCTTTATGATTGAGACTTTTCTTGTTTTGGCATGATTGTGATACATTTATTTAAGCTTTATAGTTTGGTACTTATGTTTTTAATATATTTTTTTAAAACAATTTGGGACGTTACAAGAATAAATTGAATCATTAGATGTGATTTTGTTTAGGAGTTAGATTACATGATTGAATCATGTTGGAAATCATCATTGTTGATCATTAAGTCATGAGAATATAACCTAAAACTTCACATGAAGTCATTGGTGACTTAAGGCTTAAGGTGAAGTATTTTTGTCTTCATGTTTAACTCCTTGGAATTCATGAGACATTAACACTATTGAGAAATAATACATTAATTAATTTAGAACCATTTGAATATGAACTAAAGTGGATAGGACTTATTATAATCATTAGTTTCTTTTGGTAGATTTTCGGAACTATAGGAAGACAAGAAAGAAAAGTTTATTGAAAATAAATAAAAAAGTACATGTTTTGGTGTGTGTAGAGGGCCCACGGGCTCTGTGAAACCCAAGGGTAAAAGCACCAAGAGTCATGTGTTCTCCTGGGTATCCATATTAAAATCCAACCTTTTGTCTGATTTTCATTGTGTTTGACCTCCGATTTCCCTCTAAACTTCCATGAAGACTTACAAAAATGGAATAAACGTAAAAAAAAGGTCAAGGGATTAGGAACCCTCACATGGTTATTTTTTTCATTTTGTATCCATTTTATTATAATCAGTAGGTATTGGTTAAGAAACTTAATATGCTACAAAATAATAGGATATCAAGCTATGAAGGTGAATTTCTACCAGGATACACATTCCTACATGGTTTTTTCTTATTTTGAGCATTTTTTTTTGTTTTATAAAACTTTGCATGTTGTGTGTTATACTCTGTGTACTTCTTTGTGCATTCGTGAAAAGCAATTTCCAATAATTTTGAGTTATACGAACAATAACTTTTTTGACAAATAGTTTTGTAGAATGATATGTGCATTCATACTATGTGGGATTGGTATTGAGAGTTCACTCAAATTGAGATCCAAAATTTTAACTAAGGGTTTATGATGGCATTCCATTAATATCTCACTTATGTGGGTAGTCAATCAAACTCTCTATAACACCTTATTCTAGAATGTTGACTATATTTAATCTTCTTTAATTTGATAAAATTAAGTTTAAGCTTTAGGGTTTTCTAGCTAGCGTGGCGTGACTTCAAGATGCCACGATGCGACCATATCATTAAAAAATGTGATGCGGTCAGGTGGTTGGTCGCGACGCGATGGCGATTAGGCACAAAACCCTTTGAGCCCTATTCAAGGAATGAGGTGTTTAGAGTTTTCTCCATTCTCAGCCTCCATCTCCAAAGAATGTTCTTATTAAACCATACCCCCTCTCTCTTGAGATCTTAAGCCACGTGTCCTTATTTTTGTGCATCTTGAAGGCTAGGAGTGAGCTTTGTTGTGAAAGAAGGTGTGTTTCAAGTTAGATCCAACATTATGAGCATGTTTTGGACCTCTATAATTCTTCAAGATTGGAACTTCTGTTTTCAAATGCTTAGATTTTGGATTTAATGATTATTTTGGACCCTTTTATGAGATCCTTGTGGAGTTTGGAAAACTCTAGTGATAAAGTTTGAGTCTTGGGATCTTCTGGACCCTTGGGAGTACAAGACTTAGGTTATTGGCTTCTAATTGTGCCATGCAAAGCCTTGGAGGCATTAAGAGCTTGATATAGATCTAGGGTTGGAGTTAGGTTTCTTTGATGTGTTTGATGGGATAAAGTAGAGAACTTTATCCCTTGAGTCCTTATTTTGATGTGTTTTGGAACTTTAAAGCCTTGGTCTTAATGGATTAAGACCATTAGAAAAGTTGGTTGATTTACTGATGTTCGCGGCGTGGTGGGTAGGGAACCGTAGCGCGAGCTGCGATGAGTAATTACGACTGTTTTGTCTTATAGTGACCGCAACACGTACCGTTGATCGTTGACTTTTGTCTAGTTTGACTTTTGGTCTAATTGTAAGTTGTGAGCTGTAGACCGAGGATTTGCCTCTGAGTGGTTTAGGCAGTTCATATAACTGATTCTTTAGGACTTCGAGTAGTAGGGATTCAGCTCTTTGATTCGGGTGAGTCCTCTCACTATACTGTGTAGGATGCTAGGTGCCATTGTATGTTACATTGTCTCAATGACTTTTACATGAAAGACTATGGTGGTACTATAGCACCTGTATTGTGACATCCCCTGTTTTCCAGAACCAAAAAAACTTTTTCTTTACGCTTGAAAAAACATAACATCTTTGTTTGCGGAAATCCCAGTATATTAAAACATTTTTTAGTACATATGTTTGTTTCAAAATAATAAAACTCTAAAGATGTCATAATCGATGCACAACATAAGTACAGCGTAAAGACCTAACGGTCTTGAACTCTGTTTCAGGTCTTCTCTTTAATCACTTAACATAATATTCAAGTCTCAAGCAGTCTTAATACCGCTACATGTGATGTATATAAATTAAGTGGTCCGAGTAGGGAAACCTGGTGAGATACATAGGGTTTTCAATCCCACAATGTTATTATGATATTAATCTATAATCTATATACCTGCAAAACCAATTGTTACCAAACATTATAGATATATAATCCAACGAGGACATCTATAAACCAAGGTACCCATACATACCTCGCCTAGTCGATTCTCACAAATTCTAATCAACGATCATATGGAAGAATAACCTTACTTGACGAATCGTTTAAAGCAACTGTTTCACTACACAGCTAGGGGATTCCTTGGCTAGTGTAAGTCATAAAAGGCAACCTTGAGAAGGATAGAGTACATGGCTGAAAACACAAACCATACTCTCATAGGGAATGTTTCATTAACACCTACATGTAATGAGCATACTAGTGTTCCACGGGACTGTCAAGAATGGGGTTGGTGGCCATCGTCACCTTACATCGGTAGATGACTTATACGGAACCCGCACCCAGGCCCCTGATAGTGACACGGAAATATAACTCTCCTCTCCGTTTCAATCTCACTCATACCCCGAAACATGACTACCTAATATCAAATTTATTAGGTAAACCCTAGTACGTAACCCGTACCCTAGCACATGACAGTGTCATAGAACAGAGCTCTACTCTCCATTCCAATCTCATACACACCCTTAATATGATGCTACCCAATATCCAAAATTAATTGAACTAAGCATATCCTTTTAGGTCTTTATGTATAACTAGACTAGACTACAATCCTTGTAATCAACATCCGTTACCAACTTTGTTTAGACAACACTATCCTAACTTAGTGTATATATTTAAAATAGAGTATTAGGTATTTAATATAAGCATTTAATTCACATATAAACTTTCAACAAATATTTAATACTTTTAATAAATATTTGTATTAAAATCATGTTCATAAAAGTAACTATGTACTCACTTGATTGAGGTGGAAGACTAGCGGAAGAGCTAGCTCCTTGGCTAAAAGTTCAACTATCCCTTTCAAACAACCTAAATATGAATATTACTGCGTCTCAACATTCGTTCGTGTTTATGAGGTTATATTAACTTTTTCCAGATTCCTCAACAATCTCAATGAATACTTCAAGTTCTAGCTAATAAGGAATAACCATGTAAGATCATATCGGAGCTAGGATCCGTTTGGTATATAGAGTATACTGTTTGGAAAATCCACTTTAAACACCTCACTAGATCTAGCCTAGACATCACTCCCGTAAGTAGATCAGTCGATATTATGACTTGGAATCACTGATAAATCTTATTTATAGGTTCATAATAACGACTATGAATATAAATATAAGTTACACTTAAAGCATAGTAAGTACAGCTTAACTTACAAAGTTTCTTGCGAAGAGTCAAAAAGTCACAAGCAGAATCTTGACTCCGAAAACTTTTTTCGTTGGGCTCGTATATACCTCAGAGCCTCACTAAAGTAGCAGAAATCCTTGGAAGATTCGGGCTAGAAGAAGGGGAGTTCTCCAAAGGAGTTGGACTGAAAGATGTGAGGAATGAAGCAAGTCTCAGAACTATTTATAGGTTGTCCAGGAGGCCACCATGTCGTGGTACATGGTTTGACATGTTGTTGTCAAGCGTAGGCAGCAAGCAACAATTTTGGTACTAAGATGTCGCATCGGACGCAGCTAAAACCTCAAATCTTCAAAAATTCATATCTCTCGCATACAAGTTCTGTTTTCATTGTTCTTTATATCCTCGTGTTTGTCTCGACGAGTGCTACAACTTTCCATTAGGTGTTAACAGCAAATTCTCATTTTACTTTTACTTTATATTTTCTAAAGGTTTATACTGTTAAAACTTTTGAGAAAATCATAACTTCTTCATATGAAATCTGTTCTCGACGTTCTATATATCGACAGATTCATGTTTACAAGTACTTTAACTCTTCTTTACATTTATTTGGCTAAAAAGAAACCAATCTCCATTTCACTTTTTATGAAACACGTTATTGTGTAAGGTTGAACGCGAAACTTCGAAAAATCATAACTTTTTCATACGAAGTCAGATTTGAGTGTTCTTTATATCTACGAGATCGTTATCACAACTAATACAACTTTTGTTAAGATTATTCATCATAAATAATCTTTTAGTTTTACACTTTATTTTATCACTTCAATGATCAATTTTATAGTAAGACTTTCTACAAATATTATATATTTATAATATTTGTTCACATAATGTGCATATATTAAATAGATATCTATATGGACCGTATAACAAATAATTATCTTATTCGAGGATTTTAATTATTCGATAAAATGAATAATTATAAGTAAAATCTCTTAAGAGTTTCTCCCTAACTTACGGGCGTTACATGTATGAAAGACTATGGTGGTACCATAACAGGAAAGACTACATTGGTACTACAACAACGGAAGTGAGTGTAAGACTATGATGGTATCATAGTATTTACATGAGTATGTGGTGTTTTGGGGAACTCACTAAACTTTGTGCTTACAGTTTAATTTTAAATGTTTTTAGGAGGTAGTAAGGGAAATAGAGTGACTTGATTGCATTACATCCATTAGAGACTTCCGCACCTTATGATTTTACTATCGTTAATACTCTGATATTTGGTTTTTGGTTTGTCAAACTTATACCATCATTATTGGTTTGTTTTGAGAATGAAATTTGGATGTCTATTCTTAAATTAAAAATGAAAATTTTGGGTTGCAAATTTAGGCCGTTGTACTCTCATATTTGGGTAAACTACTAGGGCCTAGTATCTAATAAGAAAGGTGATATGTATATGTATCGGAAAGTAATACGATGAGCCCATTGGGATCTGATGAGCAAGAGGATGTGTATGTGTTTCGTAAAATATTACAATGAGCTTATTGGGTTTGGACATAACAATGTGTATTACCATACAATGAGCCTTTTTAGGCAAGAGGATGCTGGTACATCATACATTGAGTTCAGGGTCGTTAACATGGTGAGTTTGACTTGAGATTGACTCATGTTGGAATAATTGCATACATGAATTGCATTCCCTATTTATGAAATTTTGTGTTAGAATTTTAAATGATTGAAAATTGATATATAACATCCTAATGTGGGAACTTATTTCATTATTGTGACAACCGTCAAATTTCGGTCAAGTCAAAGTCAAACAAAGTCAACAAGTCAAACCGGTCAACTCCAATAACCCTTGTATGTTAGGGTTTACGTTATGTAATCACTGTACAATTCGCTATTTTAATGAGAAAACATCATTTCGAAAATTCATGTGTTTGATTTTCCTTAGCCTTAACAGTGCTAAACAACGAACCAAAGCGATAAAACACTATTGCACAATCATCGGGATTGTGTAGGACACTAAATCATGGCTTAACGGGGTTTACGGACCTTGCGTTTCAAAGCCAAACACTCAAAAAGGTCTCAAAAGAACTCTCTCTAAATCTCTTTCACTCAATCTCTCTCTATTAGAAATCTCTCCCAAATCTCTCTCAAAAGTTCCTTTAACTTTTTGTAATCATTCGGGTCATCACGACCCTTAACCGGGTCAAAAACCACTTGAAACGGGGGTAAAAACGGGTAAAATAGCCTTAAGGACCCAAAACCGAAGCTTCAGGACCGAAGCCTCGCATCCGAAGTGCTCAGGACCGAAGCCTCAGACTGAAATGCTCAGGACCGAAGCCTCGGACCAAAGCCTCAGGACCGAAGCCTCAGGTCCGAAGCCTCAGGTCCGAACCTCGGCCCAGGACCGAGCAACTTCGCAGATTCAGCTTTTTTTCCCGGTTTTCGACTACGACTTCGTTTTAACTCCGTTTTTCATTATTTTAACGTGGGATTTTCACCCAAAACTTTATTTTATAAACTAAGGCCCCAAAATATATAAATATCCAGGGTTTTTATAAAATATATTAAAAGAATTAGTGGTTGAACTAATTATTGAGGGAATATTTGCTTTTCCTTAATTTATGGCAAAAGCAAACCACCACCACCTCACTCTATGATTAGCCACTCTTTCCCACTACCCCTTGTCTCCTTAGTGGACCTTTACACCCAATCTCCAGCTCTTCCCACGTTCTAAGAGCTGGAGGATTGATCATCTCTCCTCATTCTCCATAAAGTTCTTTCATTCTACACTTAGCAACCAAGAACACTCTCCAAAATTCTCTCATCTTTTCTCTCAACTTCAAGAACTTCAAGACTTTCTCCAGGGATTTCTTTCTTCAATTAGTAAGTATCTTCATCATTCACATAATTATTAAACTCCATTCTACTCAAATCATTGATATCTTACACAAGTTCCATCTTATTCGGTGTTAGATTCTCGAATCATCAAGACATCTTCTTAGTGTTCTTGGGTTGAACACTTCCTCTCTCTCACTTTCATCTACTGAAACCACATAAGGTGAGTTCATACCCCTACATTTACATGTTTTTCTTAAGTTTTAAGGGGGGAATACAAGTAAAATCATCAAGAACACAATTAAACTTTTTCTAACAGATTACATCAGAAAAGATGGACTTTAATCACGGACTGTTTTGGTCAACTTAAATATTTTAGTTTTCAAAACTGTTCCAGGTGCAAGTAGTTCAAACTCTTAGCTTTAAAATGGCTACTTGCACATCTCCGTATGATTTTTCTACAATTTATGGTGATTTTTACAAAACTGCCTGTCATTTCAGAGGCAAACCCGGACCAGTCTGTGATTATGAACATTTTCACCTCTGTTAGAGATCACTAAAAATCATGATAAAATTTACGAACAAACTACACTCATATTACAAACTCTCAAAATTTGCGGATTTGGATTTAGAGCTTTGATGATTTTTCTATAAATTTTCTAAGAACAGTAACAGAAACTGTATTCAACGAAAAGTTGCTGTCAATTTCATTTCACCTTGTAACATGTTGAGCAAGGTGTATATCTTTATGTGATTATATGTTATTGCAATATATGACATTTTATCTTAATATTTAGACACACATCAGTTTACAAATGGATTTGGACATATAAAATATAAAGAATAACAAGTGATTATAATCAAAGTACAACCGATACATTCAAACATTTAATAAACTATTTTGAATATAGTTTGCATACATTACTACGTACTACCCTTGGTTGATAAACTATAATAGGTATAGTTTATGATACATTACATAACACATACATTTAAAAAGGGTACATTTATACAAAGGATATTTTCATTAAGCAAGGTACGGTCATACGGTACCAAGTTTTCATAACACGTAATTCCGTTAATGACTTTGTGAGACATTTACTTCAAATTACCATTAAGTCCTGTATTGTAACCAGAGTCTCCTTGAGGGAGAGCGTGATACTTGTGTATAGATCTATATTGGGTTTGACAAACCCACACCTAAACTGCATGCAACAGTTAGACCGATAGGTCTGGGGTGACAAATGTCATAACATTTCCGACGCCTGAAGAACGTCGTTTAGGCAACCTTGGTCATAGTATGGTTATAATAAACTCACATAAAGTATTAATAAACATTGGAATTTACGGGAACTTCATTAAAATTTAACGAGTTTATGTCGATTTAAACTTGCATTGTTTTACTATAAATATGACAAATTACTTGTACATTTCGGTCTTTGGGTTTTAAGACTACATTTACACATTAAGGAAAATATTGGATTTTCTAACACAAATACTACTTTTACAAACGAAAGGCTTTTAATAATACCAAACCAAAGCTTATGAACTCACCAACCTTTGTGTTGACACTTTTTCAAACAACTTGTATTCTCAGGAAATCATTAAACAGGTAATCAAGTGCTTTTGAGGATGGGACGCTAAGGCGTCTACTATTTCATATTTTGTCAACATATTGTAATTGATTCGTAAACATGTAATTCATACAATGATGTAAATTTTTCAATTATATATATATATGTTGGTTGTGTTTGCTTGAATTACTATTATAATTGTTGTTATGATACTATACATGAAGTCCTCCACCCCCGGACATCCCGATGCTAAGGTACTTCAAATTTCAACCCTTTAATTTATTTATATTGCAATTGGTCCCAAAGTTCAAGAATTATATGCAAAGGACCCTTAATGGCATTTTCGTAAATATGGCTTCGAAGTACGCCATGGTTATGTGGTGTACGCTAAGCGTACTAAGGCGCGCCCTAGTACGCTGGGGGTACATCCTTGTACGATGGACGTACTTCCTAAATGGGGAAACCTTGTTTTTTAGGGTTTGGCATGTATTTAAGCATCCTTATGGCCTCATTTCCCTTCACCTTCTAAGCCTCGACCCTCTCATTTTTGTTGTAACCCTAGAACCACCTTGTGAAGCCATTTCAAGCCTTAAAGTGTGTGTTTGTGTGCTTTGAAGAAGAAGGAAGGAAGCCAAGATCATTTTTGGAGAGTGAGGCACTTTGGATCTGGGATTTACTCTTTATTTGCTACCCTTCAAAGGTATAAAGTTTGCATCTTGATCTTTTAATCTTGAAGATCTAGAAATGGGTGTTTTAGTGATACTTTTTGGGTCCCAAATGTCTTATCTTGAGCGTGGCATTTCCTTGATGATTTGAGTTGTCTTTTCAGACCCTAGAAGGGGTCCTAAGCGATAAAAATGAAGTCATGTTGGTTAGTTTTGCTCCATGCATCTTGTAGCAGGTCTTAATAGATTAAGACCTTGAGTTAAGCTCTTATTAGGCATGTAAAGTCATAAAGTTGGAAACTTTATGACTCTGGAGTATATTTTGGCCATGGATCTAAAGTTAGGACATAAGTGCTTAAGCCATTAAGCTCTTAACAAGATTTTTGGGCTTGCGAGGGGACGCCCCAAGTACTCTGAGTACGCCCTGCCATGAAGGTCAACCACCTCGATGGTGGTCAACTACGAGGGTTGGAGTACGCCCCGCGTACTCGCACTGGGTCAGCCCAGATGAGTTGACTCGGTTGGGTTGACTCAGTTGAGTTAGTGGGTTTAACCAGTTGACTTTGACCAAGTTTTGCCATTGAGGGTATTTTGGGTATTTTGGGATTTTCATGGAATTGGTCTTTGGTGCGATTAGGTGCCGGTTAGAGAGCTGAGTTGCGGAGTCAGGGACCTTATCAGCTTCTGTCAGTTTGTGAAGTGAGTCTTCCTTACTGTACGTTCGGGTCGAAGGCACCAATGCCGGCCCATTGGATTGTTATCCTGGTTTATTGTATGTTGGTATGTTGTAGTGACCTGTTAGACCGATATCCTAGTATATAGGATGATGCCATGCTTAGGGATCTGTAAGATCTGTTCGATTGTCACTTGACTGGTTATATTTTTATATATTTATCTGTTATGTATATGTCGACATGTTATGTGTGGCTGGGTTGAGGCGGACCAATGGAAACTGAAGGCCAAGAGACCCATGGCGGCCCGGATAGACTGAAGGCCCGTGAGGCGGACCAGTCAGGCCGAAGGCCCGGAGAATGGTCCAAATAGGCTTATGGCCCGGTGAGGCGGTCCGGTCATGCTGAAGGTTATGTGAGCGGTCCAGATAGACTGTAGGCTTGCGAAACGGTCCAGTCATGTTGAAGACTTTGTATGCGTGTTGTTTGTTATTGTTGTTATGTGTATTGTGTGTTGGTACTTTGGGGTATCTCAATAAGCGTTGGATTACAGTTTTGGGTTATGTTTCAGATACTTCGGATGATCGCGGGAAGGCGAAGGCGTGACCGTACACATCCTCATGTTTTGACTTATGATTTTGGGAGACTCTGATGTTGAACATGTTTTGAAAACTATGTTTGTAAACAATTTGTGAAATTGGTTGGTTATGAAAATTTTAAATTTATCATGATTTTTATCAATGTTATAGTAATAGTTATTTTTACTTCTGATATGTATGAAGTGGCTACTACAACAAAAATTTAATCCTTTTGGGTAATCATTTTGTAATGGTTGGTACCTTATATTCAGTAAATAATTAAACTACTCTGATTTATGAAAACTTCGAATTGAATTGTTAACCACTTTTCAAATAACCGTGGAAAGGGTGTTTCACAAGTTGCTTGAGCACCCAAAATGTTTAGGCAACCACACTACCGAACAACTTCTATGAGTTCTGCCAAATAGCTTGCGGTGCCTCACCGTTTTTTTAACAACCGTTTTTTCAAGTATTAAAACCAAAATTTGTGTTATTCTTGTCCAAAATTTGGATGGATGAATACATATACTCATATTTGCCACTTTTGAGATGCTCTAAAGAACAATACTATTTCATATACTCTCCAGTGTTGTTTTCTTTTTATGATTGAATTGAAAGCTCATGTTTTCATTTTTGTGAGTGTAAACCAGACTTGGTGTGAACCTGACATCAGTAGCTGCGCCTCTATCTATGTTGACAATAAGAACTCAAATGGCAACTTCGTATGTTCACATAATGAACACAATAAATGGTAGCAGTAGTAATTGTAGGCTTGTTTAATTATAAATAGAGGCTCTAACCTCAGTTGTAAGACACCACAAAACAGAGAGTGTACTGTGTAAAACTTAGAGTGAGTATTAGAGGGTTGTTTCTTTTTCTTGTAATATTGAGCGTGTAAGCTCTTCTCTTTTGTTCTAGTTCTGAATAAAAGTGTGTTTCAACCCCAACAAGTGGTATCAGAGCTTGGTTAAGCTCCGGGGGAAGCATTCTCTGTTTTTTGGTCGAAATTTTTTTGTCTCAAAAACAATTTCGGAGTACACCGTTGGAAAGGTCTCGTTCTGAGGATTCCGAAAATATATTTTTTTTTTGAATTTTTTGACCACCGGAAGGCCTCCAAATCACCGGTCAAAGTTGGTCAAATCTACCGGAAAAGTCGCCGGAAAAACCAGGGTTCGCCGGAGAAGACGGTACTGTAGCAGCACTGTAGCAGTGACATCAGCAGTGACGTCAGCAGCTGACCAAAGTTCTGGAAATTGCAGTTTAGCCCCTGTTCTTCCGGAAAGTGCAATTTAGCCCCTGTTTTTCAGAAAAATTGCAATTTTGGTCCCGTTTTTCAGAAAAATTTCAATTTAGCCTCTGTTTTACTTCTGTAAAAGTTCTGTTTGCCCCCTGAACTTCTGAAAAGTTCATATTGGTCCCCGTACTTCAAAATATATATATATATATATATATATATATATATATATATATATATATATATATATATATATATATATATATATATATATTCTTACTCGTGTATGCCCAAGTATATGCCAAGAATGACTACACCAACCTCGTCATCTTCTCAAGCCGGAGTTGAAAGTTTTCAAAGGACCGGGAAAGACGGTAGCGTTATGTTACACTATCCAATGCTCACGAAGATGAACTACGCGGTGTGGGCCATAAAAATGCGAGTGAATTTACAAGCACAAGGAGTATGGGATGTAATTAAAAATGCAGAAACGGACGAACGTAAAGATCGGATGGCTCTTGCGGCTATTTATCAAGCAATTCCAGAGGACGTACTTCTGATGTTAGCTGAGAAGGACACAGCTAAAGAAGCATGGGAAACGCTCAAGATGATGCACATGGGAGCCGATCGGGTCAAGGAGGCTAAAGCTCAAACCTTGAGAAGTGACTTCGAGGTGATCCGGATGAAAGACAGTGAATCGGTAGATGATTTTTCCATGAGATTGAATACTATCGTAACCGGTATTCGATCTCTTGGTGAAAAGATTGAAGAAATTACGGTTGTGAAGAAGTTTTTGCGAGCCGTACCGATACGATTTATACAAATCGTAACATCGATCGAGCAATTCGGAGATTTGAAGAATATGACGGTGGAAGAAGTTGTGGGTCGTCTTAAGACCCATGAAGAGAGACTTCGAAGCTATGGAGAAAAAGAAGAAGGACCTTCTCTATTGCTTACACATGCCGAGTGGGCATCTCGTTCGAAGCAAACTGGCGAGAGAAACTCGTCAAACACTTCAAGAGGACGAGGAGGACATGGTAACCGAGGCCGGGGACGAGGCCGAGGTCGTGGACGTGGCCAAGGAGGTGGTCGCGAGTACAATACAAATCGGAATGACCATAATCCTTCACGAAAGGATAAAAGTAAAATCAAATGCTTTACTTGTGAACAATTTGGTCATTATGCTTCGGAGTGTCCAAACAAGAATCAAGGTGAGGAGGCAAACCTCACTCAAGCCAACGAAGAAGAGCCTATTTTAATGATGGCAACCTCACAAGAATATGCACACAAAAAAATGTCTCTAAGAGAGAAGATTTGTGTTAATCTTCTTGCATCGGGAGAAAGTCGAGTCGAGTCTGAGGTATGGTATCTCGACAACGGTGCTAGCAATCACATGACTGGAGACCGCTCAAAGTTTCGCGAACTAGATGAGCACGTTACGGGCCATGTGAAATTTGGGGATGGTTCGACCGTCGCTATTTTGGGAAAAGGGTCGATTTTATTCGATAGCAAAAATGGCGACCAAAGACTCCTTAATGAGGTATATTTCATTCCAAGTCTAAAAAACAATATTATTAGTCTTGGACAAATGACGGAGGAAGGGAGTCGGGTCATAATGGATGGGTCGGATCTGACATTGTTTGACAGAAACAAAACTCTACCTTTGAGAGTTAAACGATCCCCAAACCGGTTATATAAAACTCCTTTAAGGACCGGTAGACCGACTTGTCTTTTAGCAACAAAAGATGAACCAGCTTGGATATGGCATTCTAGACTCGGTCATGTTAACTTTCTCGCCTTAAAGAAGTTGTCCGAAAAGAATATGGCAATCGGAGTCCCAAAGATTGAGCACCCAAACCAAGTATGTGAAGGGTGCGTTCTTTCCAAACAAACCCGAATTCCTTTCCCGGATCATGCAGTTTTTCGAGCTCAAAAACCTCTACAACTTGTTCATGCGGACTTATGTGGTCTGATCACACCTACGTCTGTTGGAGGGAGTAAATATTTTCACCTTTTACTAGACGATTTTAGCCGATGGATGTGGGTTTACATGCTATCGGAGAAGTCTCAAGCCTTGAGCGCTTTCAAACGGTTCAAGTTGATGGTTGAAAAGAATTCGGGTTATCAAATAAAGACACTTCGAACAGACCGAGGGGGAGAGTTCACTTCAAAAGAATTCTCATTATTTTGTGAAGAAAATGGTATTCAAAGGCATCTTACGACACCATATTCGCCTCAACAGAACGGAGTTGTAGAAAGGCGAAATCGGACCGTTATGGACATGGCAAGAAGTCTGCTCAAAGGTAGAAATGTTCCGGGAGAGTTTTGGGGAGAAGCGGTTAGACATGCAGTTTATCTTCTCAACCGCCTGCCAACAAAAGTACTTCCCGACAAGACGCCTTATGAAACGTGGTTTGGCAAAAAGCCCAACCTTGAACATCTAAAAGTTTTTGGTTGTGTTGCTTTTGCTAAACTTGTAGGTGGTCACTTGAAGAAGCTTGATGATCGAAGTAAGAAGATGGTGTATTTAGGTGTGGAAGATGGAACTAAAGGCAACCGTTTGTTTGATCCGCAAGACCGAAAGTTGCGAGTTAGTCGCGATGTTGTTTTTAACGAAAAAGAAGAATGGAATTGGTACAAAAACAAAGAAGAAGAGATGGCGACTCCTAAGACCTTTACCATAATTGAACCA
The DNA here is from genome assembly GCF_052849685.1 of Lactuca virosa. Classification (NCBI taxonomy): domain Eukaryota; kingdom Viridiplantae; phylum Streptophyta; class Magnoliopsida; order Asterales; family Asteraceae; genus Lactuca; species Lactuca virosa. The sequence goes on along the minus strand of NC_136433.1, from coordinate 299,160,756 downwards.
CAACCCCAAATACACCTCGAAACACCTCAAAATGACCCCGAAATCAATCCGGAACAACCAAACAGCCCAGGAATCGATGTTATCCAAGTTGGACAACCATATGCTGAATTTGACGAGCCTGAACCAGCTCCACATACTACTGTCTCAGCCCCGTTTTCTTCAACCTCGCCCCATATGGAAAGCCCTTCTAGTGAGATTGGGCCAAGGGGATTGCGTCCGTTAACCGATATTTATTCTGAGACCGAAAATGTGTTCCTTGAACCCGGAGAATTGTTGATGATTGCAGCGGATCAACCCTTGAATTTTAAAGAGGCGGTAACCTCTAAGGCATGGAAGGAGGCTATGCAAACAGAGTTGGATGCAATCGAGAAGAACAAGACATGGCAACTTACCGATTTGCCATCCGGACACAAAGCAATCGGTTTGAAATGGGTGTTTAAAGTGAAGAAAGACAACTTGGGAAAAGTGGTGAAGCATAAAGCTCGACTTGTAGCAAAAGGATTTGTACAAAAGGAAGGAGTCGACTTTGATGAAGTTTTTGCACCGGTAGAACGACTTGACACCGTAAGGCTCATTCTTGCCTTAGCAGCTCAACATGGGTGGGTTGTCCACCATCTCGATGTCAAATCGGCTTTTCTCAATGGAGATCTCAAAGAGGAGGTTTATGTCACCCAACCAGAAGGATATGTTGATAAAGCAAACAATCACAAGGTGTTCAAGCTTTATAAAGCTCTTTATGGTCTACGACAAGCTCCTCGAGCTTGGAACATTCGTTTGGATAAAAGCTTAAAAAGGCTTGGTTTTACAAAAAGTTCACAAGACCCAGCTGTTTACAAAAGGAACTCAAAAGACAAAATTCTTATTGTTGGTGTCTATGTTGATGACTTGATCATTACCGGGTCGAACACTAATGATGTTGTCGAATTCAAAGAACAAATGAAGAAAGAATTCGAAATGAGTGACTTGGGATTACTTTCTTACTACCTTGGAATCGAAGTTTCGCAAAAGAAGTGGGGAATATCTTTGCGACAAACGGCTTATGCAAAGAAGATTTTAGAGCAATTTGGGTTGCTGGATTGCAATCCGACAACGTCACCAATGGAACCTAAGTTGAAGGTTAAGAAGGATGAAGATGGTGAAAAAGTTGATCCAACTGAATATAGGCGAGTGGTAGGTTGTTTGAGGTACTTGACTCACACTAGACCAGACCTGTCATTTTCGGTTGGAATTGCAAGTCGTTTCATGGAGGAACCAACCACTTTGCATTTCCAAGTTGTGAAACACATCTTGCGATACGTAAAAGGAACCATTGATTATGGAATCAACTATGGAAGAGGTCGTGAAATTGAAGATTTGGTTGGTTTTACCGATAGTGATCTTGGAGGTGACCCTGTTGATAGCAAGAGCACAAGTGGAATGATTTTCTATCTGGGAAGGAATGCGATAACTTGGCAATCCCAAAAGCAAAAGACTGTTGCTTTGTCCACGTGTGAAGCCGAGTTCATGGCAGCTACAACAGCAGCATGTCAAGCCATTTGGCTTGCTAATCTCGTGAAGGAGCTCACGGGACATCATATTATGCCTATCACCTTATATGTCGATAACAAGTCAGCAATCGCATTGATGAAAAATCCTGTGTTTCATGGTCGAAGCAAACACATTGACATTCGTTATCACTTCATACGAGAATGTGTTGAACGTGGGCAAATTATAGTGGAATATGTCAACTCGAAGGATCAACGGGCGGACATCTTTACAAAGGCTTTAGCATACGTGAAACATAGTGAAATGCGAAACATGATCGGCGTGACGAATCTCTAGCCAAGTTCGGTTTAAGGGGGAGAATGTGAGTGTAAACCAGACTTGGTGTGAACCTGACATCAGTAGCTGCGCATCTATCTATGTTGATAATAAGAACTCAAATGGCAACTTCGTATGTTCACATAATGAACACAATAAATGGTAGCAGTAGTAATTGTAGGCTTGTTTAAGTATAAATAGAGGCTCTAACCTCAGTTGTAAGACACCACAAAACAGAGAGTGTACTGTGTAATACTTAGAGTGGGTATTAGAGGATTGTTTCTTTTTCTTGTAATATTGAGCGTGTAAGCTCTTCTCTTTTGTTCTAGTTCTGAATAAAAGTGTGTTTCAACCCGAACAATTTTATGATTGAATTCAAAATAACTTTGGTGGATTAAACCAACATTAAATATCGTATAACACATACATATACATATATATATATATATATATATATATATATATATATATATATATATATATATATATATATATATATATATATATATATATATATATATATATATATATATATGATCGAAATATTAAATACTGAAAGTTAGTTCAAACAATCCATCAAATATCCAGATTACCAACTTCAACCTGTTTTTACACTCACTTTCGTAATGATTTGGGTCAAGCGGGTCTGATTCAGGGCAATCTGCCACACCAAATATGACTTGGAATTTCATACGGACCGCTTTATCACCTTTCCTTTTAATTAATTCAAGTTGAAATTGGGCGGTGTCAGAAATTAAAGCGTTTAACTGGTATCTTAACCTACTTTCTAGCTTATGAAAACCACTGTCACTTATCATATTTATATTTTAGCACAATTTCAAATAATAATAAAAAAAAACATCTGTTTATTCTCTCAACGTAGGACGAAATGAAAAAGCATAAAGTTTAGTGAAAAAGGCAAGCTGTTATCAAATACGCACATCACATGCAAAAATAATAATTAAAAAAAAAAGAACATGACAACCCAACATGCACGTGACCTATTTATGAATTATGAGCGTTCATTTTAATTAATTAATTCATGTTAAATTTGGGCAGTGTCAGAAATCTAGCCTCACCTGAATCTCTCTACTTTCATTTATATTTTTAAACTGTCAACTAAATAATATTGTATATAGAAATCGATATTTCCTTCAAAAAAAATTCAAAATTATGTTAAACCATGTATCTGAATGATCATTTGTATAAGTTATCGAATGATATACCTTAGGTCTAATACCTATGGTTGAATGCTCAACTGCCAAAATACCAGAGTAAAAGCTAGCATTAAAGGATTGGATGAGCAGCGGATGAAGGAGGGATGGTGAAGCACTGAAGGATAAGACTAAGGACAAACAACAACTTAAGATAATTTTGAAACACCATATATGGCTCGATATGGAAAGTATAATTATATATGTTAAAGGATCATCACTTATTATATATATATTGGAAGTTATCAAACACACATGCATGTATGCTCTCATTTCTACATTGTTACATATAAAATCTTCCACCATCACTTACTAACTTCATAACTTGATTGTGAGAAACTACTAACACACTAATAAATAAAGGCACCTTTTCCGAGGTAAAGTTTCCTTGGAAATTCCTATGAAACCGATGTTTCCGATGAAATACCAAGGAAAATTTGTGTGTAGGAAAAACCTTCCTAGTAAACTTTTTGTGAGGGATTTTCGAGGAAACTTCTGAGGCATTTTCGAGGAGATATAGACTTTTCTCACAAATCATTTTTTTTTGGATTTCCAAGGAATTTGCAAGGAAATGTTTTTCCGAAAAATTTCCTACGAAGTATATTTCCGATGAATTTCTTAGAAAAAAAATTTCGAGGAATTTCGAAGGACCATAATTTTTTGACATTTTTCGTGACACTTTTGGTGACAGAAGGTTCCTAGGAATTTCCTAGGAAATGTGCACTTTAAAAAAAAATCAAATTTTTATTGCTCAAAATGCAGAATTTTTTTCAATACAAATGACTAAATTTTATTTGAAATTCATACACAAAAACAGTAAACATAAATCTAAGAATTATATATTACAACACAAATTTTAACAATCCTCTAAACTACAAAACATAATAAAAATGTATAAAAAACATACAAATATTTACTAAAATAACTTATGGTGGATTGTCACGAGGTAATTACGGTAGCTCTCATGATTTTGATCATTTGTTTTTCCATTTGTGCTTGTCTTTGGGTCATTTCTTAATGACTATGTTCAAACTTCCAAACCTAAAAACATGTTAAAACAAACATACATACATTAGTAAACACAAAAATAGTGAAACAAAGTATTTATTAACATTTTTATCTATTATTATACAGCATATATTTTACCAAATATAGGGAATATACATATATATTTATATTTTCTTATTCACAATATCTACAAATTATCATTTTTAATATAAAATAGCAACACGCATGCATGTAAGGAGACAATTATTAGAAACATCAAATGCAAAATATAAAAAAATAATTGATATTCTTAGATATACACGTATTTATCAAGTTGAAAGGAGATGATATAGTAAATTATGCTAATCAAATTTATGAAGAAAGAAGGTATCAAAATTTAACCATGTCTCAAAGTTAGTTAAAAAGAAACCTTATTATCAATGAGAATTTCCAACATATAATTGTTCCAAAGAAAACGAGGCTCTGCATATGTCATGAAAATTACAAGGATATATATATATATATATATATATATATATATATATATATATATATATATATATATATATATATATATATATATATATATATATATATATATATATATATATATTCTGGATGAATCGAATTAAGGTTTCAAGGATTCAAAAGGTTGGATTTTGGAAGAAAATGAGTCTCACGACGTGAGACATAGAGGCTCACGACGTGAGATGGGTTTATATGGAACTTCTGTTCGGGACTGGTCTCATGACGTGAGACATAGAAGCTCACGACGTGAGAACTGATGCAGCCCAAGCCCATGATCTTTTAGGGTTTCCTTCGTATTTAAGCACCTCTAAACCCATTTTAGGGTTCATTATCAGCCTCCAAACCCACTTTCACCTCATAAAACCCTAGCCTTCATCCCTTGCTTATTTCTTGGCCATTTTGGAGTATTCCTTGGCTTGGAGAAGAAGAGAGGAAGAAGAAGAATGTGATCTTTGGAAGAGGCTTGCAAATAATCATCATCACCATCACCTCACATTGCCTCTGGACCCTTTTAAGTGTCAAAGCTTCCACCTTTTTTGTTGTTTGTAGCTAGATCTAAGTTTTGTCCCACTTTTCTCCTTGGTTGAGCAAGTTTGAATGAATGGAAACCATAAAGTTGGCAACTTTGTGGGTTATAAAGGTCCTTAGAGTGTCATGAAGTTCAGATCTAGTGAATGGTTGGGTTTTGTAACCTTACATGAAAATTAGATGATCTTTTCTTCAATATTGGTCCCAAATGAGATCTTGACATGTATTGGACATACATGCCCATAAAGCGTCGACTTGTAAGTGTATCATGGAGTTATAAGGCCTTTTGGAAAGTTAGGGTAAAAGGCTTAATGGATTAAGGACTTGAATTGTTGGAGTTTTGGCATTAGATTGTACTCACGACGTGAGACATACGGTCTCACGACGTGAGGGTTGAATGATCCCGTCTTTGTCGAGCTTTTGAGGCTCACGACGTGAGAGAAGTATGATCACGTCTTGAGGTCAGATCAGGTGACTTTCGTTGACTGAGTTGGCTAGGTTGAGTCGAGATGAGTTGGAATCGGACTGAGTGAGCTCTCACGCAATGACCAATGGTTGGTCACGACATGAGGCTGAATAGTTCACATTTTGGGTTGTTACCTTGACGTTGACCGTTGACTTTTGGTTTGGGTTGACTTTTGGTCAATCTCCACTTTAGAAAGTAGACTTAGGGTATGACTTATTTGGATTGTTAGGAAGTGTTTACCACTCATCATTTGGCTAGAGAGCAGTTAGATGTGGTCGGCGCGGTTTTGAGCTGAGTGTTAGTCGACTTCATGATTCAGGTGAGTCTCCTCACTATACTCGGGGGTCGAAAGCACCAATGCTGGTCCACTGGTTTATGCTATATAGGAAGGCCAGGGGGTGGCCCCTAGCATTTGTATGAAAGACTTGGACATGGCTCCCGACAAATTATATGTAAGACCAGGGTATAGACCTTGGCAGTTATATGTAGAATGCTAGTTGTCTCTGTGATACTTACATGGAAGAGCAGGAGGTGGCTCTTGGCACTTGTCTGTAAGACCCAGGGTTTTGGTCCCCGGCCTAGCAAAGAAAGACCATGAGACGGCTTATGGCATAATGGCAAGACTATGGTTGGTGCATAGCTATCTCTATTGGTTGTATGATATGTGGTATTTTGGGGAACTCTCTAAGCTTTGTGCTTAGGGTTTTGTGTTTATGGTTTTTGGTACTTCAGATACGAAAGAGAAGGGCCCGACGTGACTGCACTGCATTCACTAGAGTTTTCCGCATTGGCAATTTTGGATATTTACCCTGATGTTTAAATAATATATTCACTTTGATCGGTTTTGGAATAAATCATTTGTATGGTTTAATGTTTTAAAAATGAAAATTTTACTGTGAATTTTTGAGACGTTACAAGTTGGTATCAGAGCCTTGGTTTGAGGGATTCGGGCACACTCTCGGGTGTGACTGGACTCAAACCGAGAAATTTGTAATCTTTTGAAAGAAAATAAGTTTCTAAAAAGATTTTTGTAAAGAAAAAGGGGGTGTGATGCATGCAATCAGCCGAGCTCAAGTAAGTGATTCCTATAATACCCATACATGTTAATATGTTATATGAAATGAATTCGTGCACGCTAGGATGAGGCCATGGATACTTTCAGGAATTGCATTAAAGATTGGTCTGATATGTGATGCCTTGTAGCCTAGGAGAATTGGATTATATGCTAGATTGGAATTTGTATTAATAAAAGTTATTGTTAAGTGTATGCTTTAAAATTGTATATGGTTAGGATCATATAGCCCTAGAATGTCTGATTTAGCCTTATTTCCTATTCCTTGTCTGGTTGTGGTCCTAGGGTAGAGTCTTTCATTCAATAGTCTATTTGATCCTGTATTGTGAATAATTTGCATGCATAAGGCAACCGCGGTAAGGGTAGAAGGTCCTAGCATGGTAGTAGAAATTGAGCTTGGGATGTCCTTTGTTGATTTGTGGCTTGGAGTGTTACTACATGAATGTTTCTTGCTTTATGTTTTGTGGGACCCTTATTGAATAGAATTAACCATTAAGTGAATACGTTAAGTCACATGCTGCAGAGGTTAAACAATCTTATGATGGGTATTATGTAAAAAATATAAATCCTATGTGTGCATGCACCCCTAATAATTGATCTATGTTTTCTCTAATTGAACATACAACTTGAATAACAAAATAGAAACCCTAGCAGACTAGCATATTTTCGAAATAATACAAATACGGTTAGAAGAATCATACCTTGATTGCTATTTAGTAATAACAATGCAAAATCCTTGTGTTGTTGAAGCCTTGAGAGCAATAGTCACAAATATCACGCCTCTAGTGGTTTACACCCAACACTAGCAAAGGAAGATGATTGAGAAGGAGGAGAGAGGCTAGAAAATTCATCTAGGTCTTCCAAGAAGCAAGGTGGTCGGAAATTATAGGGTTGAGACTGTATATATAGCGCAGTCATGAAACCCTAGATAAGCCCCTAATCCAAGATTATCTTAAACCGGGTAATTATCCACTTTCCTGTTTATCCACCAGGGATTATTCTAGAAACCCTAAGGCATGAAGAAACCGTCTAAGCCAAATGGAGGGTTCTAGATTGCCTCTTTCTCATCTATTGAACAATTTCACTTTAGTCAATGTACTTTTAATTAATTCATTTAATCCCAAAATTAATTCTAATTAATTTATGATTAAATATTAATTAAATACTAGTATTTCTAATTAATATATTATTCTCATAATATATTAACAAATTATTTATTTCAATTTATTAATTAAATAATAAATCAGCCTCTTTCTCCAAAATCATCCTGTCTAGTTGCTAGTTTTGAGGGCAACCGAAAAGGAATGTGCTACTATCAATTTAAGTATATACCAATTATAGTTATGGGCTTAGGCACCTAATCCAACAGTCTCCCACTTGGATAAGTCTAATAACTATAGTTGCCAGTATAACTTCTAAAACTGATTAGCAAATTGTAGCTCCCAAAAGCCGATGTCGAATAGTCAGAGACGTGTCCTAAGATAAGTGATCATATAATCCTTTGTTCTGCAAGATATCATGTGGACATGAGACATGGAAAAGAATCAATCTCATTGTCCAATACTTTGTTTCCCGATTTCTGATTTGTAATGACAGAGAACTGCTGATCGAACGCATCAATTTAGTACTGGCTGGGCCCGGCACTATAAGTCAACACCAAATCATCGAGGGGCCCAAAGATATCGCTTTTTCCCATTAAGAATAAAAAGGAACAGATAAACTTTGACTTATATGCTTGTGCTATTTACTCACCAAATCATGCACAACAATACGTTTTATAACATCAAGTTACTGATGCGTTTACATATTATCAATGCACAATTGATTTGTAAACCACAACTCATATATCTCCGTTTAAAGATTATAAGATATTATCGTCTCATAATTACTCATGATAAATTCTATGAAGTAATTCACTGAGTGTGGGTTAATCCAATACTTAAAATCACTATTTTCAAGTACTCATGAATGTTGCAGCAAACTATTGCTATGTCTAATCCCTTAGACAATCTACAACCTAATTCATGACAGCCTTAATTAACTACTTACTTCCAAAACTACGAACTCCTGTGGAGTTTGAATAATTCAATTATTCTGGAAGTAAAACATACAAAATGAAACACAAAATAAACAATAGACAAAAGATAGTAATCCAACTCATAAATAAATCTCCATTACTTAATCACCAAAGTCAATTACATTTATTTGTTACAAGTTTCTAAATAACTATCTAACTGCTAAAACTAATATCATCCTTCAGACCAATGCTCCTAGCTTGTTGAATGTGCTTGACGTTACTCAGACCCTTTGTAAGGGGATCTGCTAGATTCTCTTCTGATGACACCCTCTTCATGATGATGTAACCTTCTTCAACTCTAAGTCTAATGAAATGATATTTTCTGTTAATATTTCTCGATCTGCCATGACCTCTTCGCTCATTTGTCAAGGCAACCGCTCTTTCATTATCACAGAAAATTTCCGTTGGCTCATTGATGGCTGGAACAACTCCAAGGTCTCCGATGAAGTTTTTCAACCAAATAGCCTCCTTTGATGCTTCGCTTGCTGCTATGTACTCTGATTCACAAGTAGAATCAGCCACTGACTCCTATTTGGAACTTTTCTAGGTTACCGCTCCTCCATTAAGGGTAAACACCCAGCCAGATTGAGAAAGGAAGTTGTCTCTGTCTGGCTGAAAGCTGGTGTCACTATACCCAGTTACTCTTAAGTTATCACTGCTACCAAGCACAAGGACTTAGTCCTTAGTTCTTCGTAGATACTTAAGAATATTCTTAACTGCTATCCAGTGAGCTCTACCTAGATTTCCCTGATAACGACTGACCATGCTCAAAGCAAAAGCTAGATCAGGGCGAGTACATGTCATAACATACATGATAGATCCAACGGCGGAAGCATATGGAACTCTATTCATTTCTAGTATTTCCGCATCAGTACTCGAACTCTGAGTCTTACTCAGTTTGGCATTACTCAGGATAGGAATTTCTCCCTTCTCGGAATTCTCCATACTAAAACGCTTTAGTACCTTTTCCAAATACGTATTTTGACTAAGTCCAATTAGTCTTTTACTCATATCTCTTAAAATCCTTATCCCCAGAATATAAGTAGTCTCTCCCAGATCCTTCATAGAAAAACACTTTCCATGTCAAGACTTAACCTCTTGCATAGTCGAAATGTCATTTCCTATGAGAATTATGTCATCGACATAAAAAACCAGGAAGGTTACTATACTTCCACTAGCTTTGACATATACACAAGATTCATCTTTACTTCTGTAGAAACCAAACTCTTTGACCTTCTCATCAAAGAAAAGATTTCATCTGTGAGAAGCTTGTTTCAATCCATAGATTGATTTTTCAAGCTTACACACTCTATTTGGATACTTTGCATCTACAAAACCTTCTAGTTGACTCATGTAAACATCCTCAGCCAACTTCCCATTAAGGAAAGCGGTTTTGACATCCATCTACCAAATTTCATAGTCATGAAATGCAGCTATGGCTAGCATTACCCTAATAGATTTTATCTTGGGCACTGGTGAGAAAGTCTCGTCATAGTCAACCCTTGGGGTTTGAGTAAAGCCTTTCGTAACCAGTCGAGCCTTGAACGTGTGTACCTTTCCATCCATGTCAGTCTTCTTCTTGAAGATCCATTTTCACCCAACTGTCTTACGACCTGTTATATTATCAAGCAAATTCCAAACTTGGTTGTCATACATGGACTTGATCTCGCTGTCCATTGTCTCTTTCCACTTGGCTGACTCAGGGCATGCCATGGCTTCTTTGTAGTTAGTTGGCTCATCTAAATTTACCAGTGTATTATCACTGATAAACGCATCACCTTCTGCAGTAATATGGAAACCATACAACTCTGGTTGTATTCTAAATCTAGTGGAACGCCTAAGAGGTAATGACTCGTCAATTGGTTTAACTGGAATTTCTTCCTCAGGTTAAGCCATAGTATTTTCAGAGGTTCCTTCATTGTTTAATTCTTGAATCTCTTCAAGATCAATAGTACTCCTACTGTCCTCTTTGCATATGAGCTCTCTCTCACGAAAGACTCACCTTCGTGCTACGAAGACCACGTTCTCACTAGGTCTGTAGAACAAGTATCCAAAGGACTTTTGTGGGTAGCAAATGAAAATACATCTCACTTCGAGGTTCAAGCTTGTCGTGAGTCTCCTGTCTAACGAAAGCTTCAAAACCCCAAACCTTGATATATGTTAACGAGGGAACCTTCCCTGTCCACATCTCGTGAGGTGTTTTGGCAACCTTCTTACCTTCCATGTCCACATCTCGTGAGGTGTTTTGGAAACCTTCTTAGTTGGGATGAGATTAACAATATGGGCGGCAGGCTCTAAGGCATACCCGTAGAAGGATATTGGAAGTGAAGCTCGACTCATCATGGAACAGACCATATTAACAAGGTTCGATTATGCCTCTCAGTCACACCATTAAGTTGTGGTGTCCTAGGAGGTGTCAGTTGTGAAACTACTCCACATTCCTTGAGGTAGTCGTGGAACTCGATACTAAGATACTCACCGCCTCTATTGGAAGCATCTTTATCTTTCTACCTAATTGATTCTCGACTTATTGTTTAAACTCTTTGAACTTTTTCAAAAGTTTCTGACTTATGCTTGATTAATTAGATATAGCCATATCTGCTATAATAATCAGTAAAAGTCACATAGAATCGATTTGCATCCCTTGTGGTGGATCTGAAAGGCCCACACACATCTGTGTGTATGAGATCCAATAATCCCTCACCTCTTTCACAAGAACCAGTGAAATTTGATTTTGTCATCTTTCCTAGTAAACAAGACTCGCATGTATCATCCGACCTTAAGTCAAATAATTCCAACATTCCATCCTTTTGGAGTTGCGCTATGTGTTTCTTGTTAATGTGTCCAAGACGACAATGCCACAAGCACGCTTTATCTATACCATTAGACGAATCAATTTGAAAAACACTATTACCTAAATTGACTACAAACATCACAGTTTCATACACACCATCACAAGGTAAAGCTTCAAAATAAAAAAACACCATTTTTATAAGCAGGAATAGAAACATTCTCATCATTAAAAGAATATCTAAAACCTTGTTTAAATAAAGCATGAAATGAAATGATTTTTCATGTCATCTCTGACGAGTAGCAAAAATTTACTAAATCCAAACCTAACCCACTACTAAGCACTAAGCTATAAACTCCAATCTTAGTAACAGGTGAAGATCACCTATTGCCCATGATCAAGTTCATCCTTCCATGCTCCACATCCTCACTTCTTCTTAGCCCCTACAAATCAGAACAAATGTGAAAACCACATCATCTATCAAGGACCCAACAACGAGAATATGATGAGTTATTAGATAAGATAGTGTAAATACATGTCGAGGTTGGCTTCACTTTGCCATCCTTGATATCTTGCAAGTATTTCGGACAGCTTCGTTTCCAATGCCCTTTGTTGTGACAGCAGAAGCAAGTGGCCTATTTGGGATCAGAGGTAGGGGAGCTTGGGGAGCTTCAGAACTGGCCTTTCCTTTGGGTCCATTGCTTGACGACCCAGCTTGGGACTTTCCCTTCCAATTCTGCTTTGGAGGACCTTTCCTCTTTTTTCCCTTTCCTTGCCCAATGGCCAAGACTGGAGTAGCAACAGGAGTAGAAGCAATACTTTTTTCCCTTCATTCCTGCTTCAGCAGGAGGTTCTGGAGTTGAGCCAATGTGGTCTCTTGGTTGTTCAAATGATAAGTTAAGATAAACTGATTATAACAACTGGGCAATGATTGCAAGACTATATTAATAGCCAATTCCTCATCAAAGTTCACATTTAACTTCAACAAAAGATCCACATATCGTTGCATCCTCTGCACGTTACTACTAACAGACTCCCCATCTTTCATCTTGCTGGTGATAAGGGACTTTACTACCTCGTACTTTTCTTGACGAGCTTGCTTATGGTATTTCTCCATAAGGTCCTTGTTCATCTCGTACGACCAGTAATCCTCATAGTGCCTTTGCAACTCTGGAGTCATTGTGGCCACCATGATGCACACAACTTTTGTGGCATCATTATAGTGTTTCTTGTAGGCGACCATTTCTTTAAGAGTGGCCTTCTCTTTGTCAATTTCATCCAATGGTTTCTCGAGTACATATTCCTTGTCCTTAAAATAAATTGCCATTATGATGTTGCGCATCTAATCGTTATAGTTGGTGCCATCCAATTGCACCTTCGAACATATGTTCAACAAAGAGAAGTTGTTGTTGTTGTTGGAGGAGGAGGAACCATAAGCATCAGTTGGAGTAGACATCTATAGAAGAAAATAGTTTTAATTAGACAAGAACAATCCTCAATATAACACCCAAAATGAAATATCAAGGCTAGGATCCAACTAGATAATTCACAACTTAGAAAAAGGATGACGTAATCTAATTGTAAATTATATAAAGGTAGGTAAATGACGATTTACCAATTTCACCACAAGAAAATGAAATTTGAACGAATTAAGTTTTTAATGAAATTCCTAGATCATTAGAGATCCATTGAACTTTTCATTGACATGTTTAATCTTGATTACACTCTTCCATTTGTGACTGGGATACCGAGGATCACAAACAAGATGTGAATAACCATGCAAATTAGCTTGGTACTCTCGATGTCATTTATCATCTCATTTTAATGTGTCGATTAGCCATACACACTCCATTAATCAATGATACTTTATGAGACACTCATTTCCACTCTTTATTTGTCCCTATTAGTGTGCCGGTTAACCACACGCACTCCACTAACGACTCATAAAGTTCAATGTGCAATTTCATGGGTTAGCATACAAATTCACATTTTTTCTTAAAGTAACTAAGATTGGGAATTTTATAAAAAAAACTATGTTTAGTTACTTTATGATTCATTATACTTATTAATTAGGATTAAGTTGTCCTATCAAACTCGTTCGGCTAACGACCGTCCACCAATCAAGAAATCGGTGGGTGAGAGTGGACACCCATTCAATCGCCATTTTATAGGTAATTTCCTTGTACCCCCCTTATGGATCGGCTTCGTGAATGAGGTGTACTAGCGGTTCTAATGATTAAGTCTTATACATATAGTAATACTAGCCTTTTAGTGTTACATATAGTATAAGGGTGTACTTTTTAATACCTTTTCAAAAATACTAGGTTATAATTTAAATTTCGAAAAATTAAGAAATTAATTTTTTTAAATTTAAAAATAAACCAATCATGATCTCAAGATAAGGATATCAAATTACTTGGAAAAATATTCAATTTTATACAATTAAACATTATTAAAGGTAATTATCCTAATCAATTCATAAGATAACATTAAAATCGAATTTTATGGATTTGACAGCCCACCACGTCGTGGCAAACAATTACCACGTCATGGTGAGAGCCACCACGTTGTGGTGGCAGAACAGAATAACGATTATGTTTTGCTTCTCCTTGGTCAAATTAAACGAGTGTATCAATTCAATAGAAAACTAAACCTACGCTCTGATACCACTAATGGGTATTATGCAAAACATATAAATTCTAGGTGTGCATGGAACCCTAATAATTGATCTATGCTTTCTCTAAATGAACATAAAACTTGAACAAAAAAATAGAAACCCTAAAAGACTAGCATATTTTCAAAATAATACATATAGGGTTAGAAGAATCATACCTTGATTGCTATTTAGTAATAACAATGTAAAATCCTTATGTTGTTGAAGCCTTGAGAACAAGTGTCACAAATGTCATGCCTCTAGTGGTTTACACCCAACACTAGCAAAGGAAGATGATTGAGAAGGATGATATAGGCTAGAAAATTCGGCTAGGTCTTCCAAGAAGCAAGGTAGCTGAAAATTCTAGGGTTGAGGCTGTATATATAGTGCAGTCAGGAAACCCTAGATAAGCCCAAATCCAAGATTATCTTAAACCGAGTAATTATCAATTTTCATGTTTTTCGACAAGGGATTATTCTAGAATCCCTTAGGCATGAAGAAACCTTCCATGCATAATGGAGGGTTCTAGATTGCCTCTTGCTCAACTATTGAACAATTGCACTTTAGTCCCTGCACTTTTAATTAATTCCTTTAATCCCAAAATTAATTCCAATTAATTTCTGATTAAATATTAATTAAATATTATTATTTCTAATTAATATATTATTCTTATAATATATTAACAAATTATTTATTTCAATTTTTTAATCAAATAATAAATTAACCTATTTCTCCAAAATCATCCTGTCTAGTTGCTAGTTTTGAGGGCAACCGAAAAGGACTGTGCTACTATCAATTTAAGTCTATACTAGTTGTAGTTATGGGCTTAGACACCTAATCCAACATCTTAGAGTGATGGATTTGGCCCTATTGCGTAGCTCTTGTTTGCGTCTAACCGTTGTGGGGTTAAGTCTTTTACTCGAAAGATTATGTAAGCTTTGTTTCATGTGATTGTATTCATAAAGTAGTTAGGTGAGATTAATGGGTATTCTTTAGCAGCTGATGACAGGTGAGGTCAGGAGCCTAGGAAAGCATGGGAAGTGTTTTAGTAGGTTTGGATGCGTTGTTTAGCGAGTGTTTGGAGTATTTGTTTGAGATAGTGACTTAGAGGATTCGTGGTAATTCTTGATAAAGTATGGATAGGTGTGGAAAGTAGTATTGGTCCTGCATTACTGAAAACACAGAGTCCATACTCGAATTGAGGAGAGTCACAGAAAATCTAGGAAGCATGTAGGATGAGGGTTATTTGGGTATGTTTTGATCATTTGTATGTTTGATTTTCAGAATAGTGATGATCACGCGTGGAGGAGGTTCAGGTTATGGTACAGGCTCAGGTGCAGGTGTTGAGCCGGTGGATGTGTGGATGCAGGAGTTCATTTCATCAGAGATCACCCGCTGTATTTCCGAGCAGACTCCTATGATCTTCGGTTCGATAAAGGAGGGGATCATGGAGATTTTGGATGAGCGTCTGGGCATGTTCCGCATTGAGATTATGGCTATTATGGGAGCTCTCACTCTTTCCTTCCACAAGTTTCGTGCTTGTGGAGCTCATGCGTTCTTTGGGAAGAAGGACCCCATTACTAGTAGGAGGTGGTTAGCAGATATGGTGAATTCTTTCCGGACGAGCTTCTGCCCCGAGGGATCGAAGTTCAGATCCGCTTCTTGTCTTCTGAAAGACAGAGTGGGAGATTAGTGGGAGGAGGTAGACTTTGCTTTGGGAGGCGAGGCCATTGAGATGATGACGTGGGATGAGTTTGTGACCCCGTTTAGGGCGGAGTTTGTAACAGCTATCGAGGTGTTGCAGTTGGCGAGGGAGTTTCAGGACCTTCGCCAGATGGCTGAGACTGTGGCGGAGATCACCGCTAAATTTAGGGAGAGGGATCTTTTGGTTCCATAGTATGCCGCAAACGAGGAGATGAAGAAGACTCGGTACCATAATATACTGCGAGACGACATCATGAAGTTTGTTAGCTTTTCAGCTTGTCGATCTTTGGTGGACATGATAGCTAGAGCCCGAGAGCGGGAGATTGAGTTGGAGCACCTTGGGAAGAGGAAGCCAGATCAGGTGCAGACAGTTGGGGATCCTGCAAAGAGACCTAAGACTTCTAATCAATGAGTAAGAAGCCATCAGGGCCGAGGCCAGTGCAACACTTGCGGGAAGCAGCACGTTGGAGTTTGTCGATCTAGGGATTCGGGTTGCTACAAGTGTGGCAGGCTTGGTCATGTTAATAGAGATTGTCCCCAGAAGGCGAGTCTGCTATGTTTCCACTGCAATCAAGTAGGCCACAAGAAGGTCGACTTTCCGTAGTTGATGATGGGAGCAATGAGGGCACCTGCTCCAGCCACTCTGAGGATTACTGATGGTCATGAGGGTATAGTGGATGTTCCCATGGTGAGGAGTCGAGCATTGCAGTCACATGCCGAGGAGATCCGAGTTCCACCAGTTGACGTCCCAGGTATGTGTTGTTTTCTTTCCTCCATGTACGTTTGTGATGGTATGTTGTGTGTGAAACACTATGTGTGGTTTATCTAAGTCTCCATCTAAAAATTAGAATTTTCCTCATGATGGTCTAGACATTTTATTTTGAGAATATTCGGGTGATATGGTTTTGGATTTCGATGTGGGAGGCATCGAACACCGTCATAGCAAGCTTTAAATGAGAGAGGACCAGCAGCCGGTTCGATCTTTAGTGGTATCAGCAAGGAACTCAAGGAATATGTAAGGTTGGCATGTTGGGTTTGAATTCAGGATTTGTAGGGGTCTTTCGGGGATACGAGGCAATGACGAATTGGTTTGATTGTGGGTGTAAGATTAGTAACTTTCAAGTTCATACCTTTAAAGTGTCGTTAGTTGCAGGTTCACATGGGAATTACTCTAGTGCAAGTAGGTCGTTGAATTGGTTGGGTACCCATTTCGGTAGTTGAGATTTTGTTCTTCTACATCCGATAAAGACACCGAGGACTTAAAGTGGATTAAGTGGAAAGTGCTCGGGGATACTAATCTTGTTGAGATTTCGGAGAGTATTATATCGATTTTGATAGGTGTGTGCTTCCTAGGATTAGCTAGTAATGGAATGCTAGTACTTGTGAGCTCAGGTTGTCGACAGCTCCAAGTAGTAAGGTTGCGAGATAGATTGGAAATCTATCAATTTTAAGGTTGGAAGAGCGCAGTTGAATCCAAGTAGGGGAGAACCGTTTGGACTTAGGGATTGCACAAGGAATGAGATTTCATGTCACCTTATGCATCAGTGGTGGCGCATCACAGGTATGTGATTAGGTTCACGTTGAGGGTTGTATTAGAGCCTACATGCCTGTTCTTGTCTGATAAAGGCTTTGGGACTCAAAGTATGACCCGAACACCTGATTAGGGTATATTTGAATGAGGCTTTGACCCATGATTTATTGGATATGGTGGGTAGATGGTTGTTATAGAAGTGTTGTAAGACTGTAGGGTGGTCATAGCATTCACTAGGTTGGCAGGTAGTGGTAGAAGTGTTGTAAGACTTTGGGGTGGTCGTAGCATTCACGAGGTTGGCAGGTAGTGTAGTAATTTTGTAAGACTGCGGAGTAGCCTGTAGCGTTCACCTGGTCCATGAGCAGCTGCAAGGATGTTAAGGAGCTATGATTAGGCTCGTAGTTTCCTTTATATGGGATTAGACCATGGCAGGTCCGGTTGTGAGACTGTGGGAAGGCCACATAATTTGTGGGATTGAGGAAGGTTGTAGGCCATTTAGGGTCAGTTGTGATGTAAGACTACAACTGAGCGTGTAGCATTGATTTAGAGAAAAGTAATGTTATGTTGTATCGGTGTAATGGTTGGTTATATTATCCATGGTTGGAACAGGAGGGCTTTTGAAGCCTTATATACAACAAGGTTAGAGCAAGTTTGCCAAACAGATCAACTCGGAGCTCAAAAGATTTTGGTGATGGAAAATGTAGATTACAAAATAATGCTCTAAGCGGAAAAATATTTAACAATTAAATGATTAGGGCACTTGCAACCTAAGAAGCATCTATGTCTTTCACATAAAGGCAACATACTATGAACTATCAAATTACAAAAACTAAATCCATAAGGAAGAATACATACATTGTTGATTGTTGTAGTAAACAATCAAGAATCCTTTCTTCAAAGCTTTTGGAAGCAAGCACCACAAGTGTCGTGTCTATGATGGTTCACACCCAACCCTAACAACTAGGAGAATTAAAGATAGAGAAGAGAGGATGGAGAATTTTGACTATGCCTTGTGAATAAAGAGATGGCCGAAATTTAGATCCCAAGGGGTCTTTATATATAGTACAACTTGGAAACCCTGGATAACCCTAAAATAATATTTATTCAAATTGGTAATTATCCACCTTCTTATTTATCTCCAAGGAATATTCTTGATGCCCTGGAATAACCTAGAATTCGTCCACCTTCTTCCAAGGAAGGTTTTGGACTCTCTTTTGTTCAACTATTGAACAACTACACTTTAACCCTTGCATTTTTAATTAATCCAATTAATCCCAAAATTAATTCTAATTAATTTCTTGCTTAATTCTTAATTAAATATTACTATTTCTAATTAATATATTATCTTCATAATACATTAACAAATTCATTTATTGCTATTTATTAATCTTATAATAAATCAATAAATCAGTCTCTCTCTCTAAAATGCATCCTATTCAATTACTAGGTTTGAGGGCAACCCAATAGGAATTTGCTAATAATTCAAGATTATACTAATTTAGTTATTGGCTTAGACACCTAATCCAACAGTCTTCCACTTGGATAAGTCTAAACTAAATTACTGGTATAAATTCTAGATTAAACAACAAATAGTGCTTCCATAGCAACTGTTGAACTCTGAACTTAACAGATAATGGTCCGAAGATAAGTGATCAAATATTCCTCCGTTCTTCTAGATATCGTACAGACATAAGACATGGATTATAATCAATCTCATTGTCCAAGTTTTTTTCCCGATTTCTTGATTTGTGATGACAACATAAGACATCAAATTGAACACATCAATTGAGTCCTGGTTGAGCCCAGCACTATAAGTCAAAACCAAATCACTGAGGGGCCCCACAGAGATCTCTTTTCCTATTAAGGTAAAAGGAGCGAATAAACTTTAACTCATATGATTGTATCCTTTACTCATCAAATCGTACATGACACTACGTTTTATCACATCTTGTTACTGATATATTTTCGCAATACCAATGTACAACCGACTTGTAAATCACAACTTATATATCTCAGTTTTTAGAATATAAGATTTTATCGTCTCAGAATTACGCGTGATATAATTGATGAAGTAGTTCTCTGAGCGTGGGTTTATCCAATACTCAAAATTCCCATTTTCTATGTACGCATGAACGTTGTAGCAATACAACTATTATGTCTAACCTCCTTAGACAATCTACAATTCAATTCATGACAGTCTTAATTTACAACTTACTTCCCAAAGTATGAGCGACTATGGAGTTTGAATAATTAAATTATTCGGGAAGTGAAACATGCAAAGTGAAACACAATAATAAACTAATTAATTATGGTCTCAAATCTATTGAATATAAATAATCTCTAGGATTTAATCACCGTAATAATTAAGACTTTATTCATTGTATAATGTTTCGAGAAATCAACTAATCACTTTAATTAATTAACATCAGTTATGTCATGTTATGAACATGCATACTATGTTTCTCTAAGGTCCTTCCTTTGTGAACAGATCAACTGGACATTATTCCAACGATGCTCATTTCACAATTTCAAATTCTTGTCACTATCTAAAATGTATTGAAATTCCAACTTTACATGCATTGACCTTTTGTGACGTCGAGGCTTCAAATTCACAGAGAGCGAGCCAATGATATTATTGAATTTTGCATTGCAACTTTATTATTAGAAACGATTCCATGGTATTAAAGTTTTAAATTCAAGGTACACTCCTTGAATACTTCTCTTGCATTAAATTTTCCAATTCACATGTGGACTTAATAATAATCAATCTCCCATTATGGAAACTTTTCCATATTCCCATACGACCATCAATTTTGACCAGAAATCATCTAAAATATGTTACTATGGTCCTCCTAAACAATACCATACTTCCAACTATCCACTAGCAACCAATCTTCAGTAAACCTCAGAATGCTCTTGTCAATTGTTTAATAACTTTATGCACAAAATTCTAGTCCTTTTTCTCACAATGCTCTGAGCATATGAAAAAATTAGGATAAGTGAATATTATAGCATATGTAATCGATCCTATATCAAAAGCATATGGGACTCAATTCATTATGTCTCACATAAGGATTTCATATCTGTTCAATCTCTTGCTATAATATTCCATTTATTAAATCTCCTATGTTGAACCATTTCAACATGATATTCGCATACGTCTATGACTAAGTTCTATTAAACTATACGATCTAATCTTTTAAATTCGAAACGAAGTATGAGTACCCTCTCCCTTAAGTCTATCATAACGAAACAATTCCTAAACTTTGCAATTTTGCAAATTGACAACTTTGTTCCCTACAAATAGTCTTGTCAACATGCAATACTTAGCATAACAATTATGCTCCCACTAGCTTTGGCATGTACCCAAAAATCAACTGAACTTCTAGAATTCAACACACTTGATTGAAATATGGATTTATGTTACGTGATGCTTTGATAAGTCTCCAAATAGAGTTCTTAAGCTTATACACCTTGATTTGATAGCCTATGTGTGTGTTTAAATCCTTTCAGAACTTGTAGATATATATCATGAAAGTTCAAACAATGTCTTGCCATTCCTCACAATTCAAAATATGAAAAGGGATCTTGTGATCATATTGTGAATTTAAGAATGCAATTAACACAACCAACATCCATAATGGTCTTTATCAGATCTTTAAAATCAACTAGCAAAAGTGTTTCCTCATAATCATTCTCATGAATTAGAGCGAAACCTTTGCCCTCTAGATTTTATGGTGAATACGTTCCCATCCATGTGAATCTATCATTTCCAACCTACAATCATAAGACAAGATTTAGGACAAAACCAAATTCAAATTTACCTTTCCTTCATGGACTGAACTTTTCTATTCTAAATTTCTTGCCCTCTAGTAGCACAAGGGCCCACCAGTGCTTACGTGTTGTTAGAAGGTCACCCATATTTGCTCAATGTACTTTCACTGACCAACATGATTTTTTTTCTTGTGGAGTTAAATGAAAAACATAGAACTCATAAGCATTACCAACTCAACTGGAAGGTGCACAAAAATAAGAATGTCTCAATCAAACACAACTGGTTATCAACCTCAGGTCATGTGCTAGTGATAAATAAAAGGTTATTGTTGATTGACTCCTGAAACTTTCAAGATCAATAAGACTCCCATTGACATCTTGAAATATTAGTTTTTCTTCTCAAGGAACATTTCTTGACAAGCTAAAGCAAATATTCAAAAAAATTTGTGGATCCGCGACAAGAAAAACACTTCATAAATTTGGTCTCAATTTATCTTTTGTTTTATCGAAAAACATCACAATTGCAATTCTAAATGTGCTAGAGTAAGAAAACATTTTACTCCACATATTTTGAGGTGTTTTCAATGTTCTTAGTTTGAAATGAGTTTTTAGATACAATTTGTAGTAACTTGAGCATGGCTCTAAAATTTGATTGGAAACGAAGTATGACTCATCTCTTGATTTAACAAAATCCAATTCCTCTTGTTAGTCATACAATTGTACCAAGATGTTCTTCAAGGATCAATTATGATATAGTTCCACAATCATTAATATGATCACAAAATATGATCCTAAGGCATTCTCCTTTCTTACCAGATTCATGATGTCCAGTTCCACCATTTCCCAAAGAAGAGAAAACACTGTCACCTTGATTAGAATGTGGAAGATCATCTTCGGAAGGAAGAGGAAAATCCTTTCCAACAGAACGAGGAAGACCATTTCTATATTCATAATACATCTAAAATTTAGGAGAAAAGAGAATTCAAGTTAATCGATTTTAATCCTTAATTATTAACCCAAATATTAAATTAAAGCTTATAGGATCCATATTTTCGATTCGAACTTCGAAGAGGGATGTCATAATCAAATTCGAATCTATTTTAGGTAGATAAGGCTTTTACCAATTCTAATCTTACGATACTCCTAGATCTTTTGAGATTCATTGATTCTTATCAATGGTATGTTTAATCTCAGATTATGCTCTCACTTTTGTGACTGGGATGCCGAGGATCACAAACGAGACGTGAATAACCGTGCAAACCTGCTTGACAACCTTGATGTTATTTACCATCTCACATTGATGTGTCAGTTAACCACACACGCTCCACCAACAATGATAATTTTCAAGATTTCCATCATATCTCTTTATAGTCCCTATTAGTGTGTCGGTTAACCACACACGTTCTACTAACGACATATAAAGCATGATGTACGTTTTTCATGGATTAGCATACCTTTCACATTTTTCCTAAAGTACCTAAGAGTGGGATTTTAAAATTGGTTTAGTTACTTTATATCATTATACTTATTAATGAGATTATGTCCTATCAAATCCGTTCGGCTAATGACCCTCCACCATACAAGAGAGCGGTGGGTAAGAATGGATACCCAATGGTGGTCATTTTATAGACCGCTTCCTTAAACTCCCCTTATGGTATGGCTTCGTGAATGAGGCGCACTAGCAATTTGACTCACTTGTATTATACATATAATATATTAAACTTTTAATCATATATAGTATAAGGTGTAGTTTAAAACATTTAAAATACATGGTTTAATCTTTTAATTATACATTTAATTAAATCAATAATGAGATCCATAAGGATAATATTAATTAATCCAATAATTAGTTAATATCAAGTCTAAGGATATCTCCTAACATTTAGGGTTTTAATTAATTATCTAATATAGGAAAAAATCGGATTATGGCAAATATTGAAATAGGTAATTACCAATTAACGACCACATAAATCATATTAGGCTATAAAATCTGAAAACCCGGATCCGGCAGATCTCATGTCGTGAGAAACAGTTTTCTAAATCCAACGGCTGGATTATACTACGGAATTGACATTAATTATTAAAATCAATTAATATCTAAATTAATCATTTACACATTTAAAAATTAATTATATTAATCAATTAAACAATTAATCAAGTCAAAGATTTATCTCCTAATTTATAGGGTTTTATTTAATTATCAAATATGCAGCAAATTCGGATTTCGCAGATATTTAAGGCAGATAATTACCAAATAAAGGGCATGCAAATCAGACTAGGCAGATAAATTCGAAATTTTTGAATTCGACTGATCTTACGTCGTGAGCATAAACTCTCACGTCGTGAGATCCAGAAAATAAAAAAAAACTTGTTTGATCGATTCACCAATGTCCAATTAGATGAAAGACCACCATAGGCTCTGATACCACTTATGGAAAACGTAGATTACAAAACAATTCTCTAAACAAAAAACATTTAACAGTTATATAATTAGGGCACTTGCAAACTAAGAAGGATCTATGTCTTTCACATAAAGGCAATATACTATGAAATATCAAACTACAAAATTTTCATAATGAAATATGAATTCATAAGGAAGAATACACACCTTGTTGATTGTTGTCGTAAATAATCAAGAATCCTTTCTCCAAAGCTTTTGGAAGCGAGCACCACAAGTGTCGTGCCTCTAATGGTTCACATCTAACCCTATAAACTAGGAGACTTGAAGAGAGAGGAGAGAGGATGGAGAATTTCATATATGCCTTGTGAATAAAGAGATGGTTGAAATTTAGATCGCAAGGGGTCTTTATATATAGTGCAACTTGGAAACCCTAGATAACCCTAAAATAATATTTATTCAAATTGGTAATTATACAGCTTCCTATTTATCTGCAAGGAATATTTCAGATGCCCTGGAATAACCTAGAATTCATCCACCTCCTCCAAGGAAGGTTCTGGACTCTCTCTTGTTCAACTATTGAACAATTGCAGTGTAACCCTTACATTTTTAATTAATACAGTTAATCCTAAAATTAATTCTAATTAATTTCTGATTAATTTTTAATAAAATATTACTATAAATAATTAATATATTATCATCAAAATATATTAAAAAATTCATTAATTGTTATTAATTAATCATATAATAAATCAATAAATCGGTCTCTCTCTCTCTAAAAGTCATCCAATTCAATTACTAGGTTTAGGGGCAACCCAAAAGGACTTTGCTAATAATTAAAGATTATACTAATTTAGTTATTGGCTTAGACACCTAATCCAACACTTGGCTAGATCGAAAATGAAAATGTTTGGTCAGCAGGATAATTTAGGGTCGTAAGGATTTCATTCGGATTAGATTGCAAAGTGGATCCATATTGGTTCTGTTTAAGAATGGTTTGTCTGTCGGGGAGTCAGACAAGGTTTTGGGTTTTCAGATTTTGGGCAGAGTAGTGATGGTTATTCTTCAGTGGTTAAAGCTAGTGTAGCAAGGATCTATTCGTCTTTAGGGTATGATAGCCTTGCTAAGGCTGGGTTCAATTATAGTTTTGGAATGTCATTGTATGTATGAGTCGACTTCCCAGTCCGTATCAGGGTTATGGGAAAATCGTCCAGGTTGTATGGCGTATCTGGAAGGTAGTAAGGAGTGATTTCGAGGATGGAATCTAATTTAAGTGGAGGAGAGTTGTAACACCATTTTTCCTAGATGAATCGAATCAGGGTTTCAAGGAGTCAAAATGTTGGATTTTGGAAGAAAACAAGCCTCACGACGTGAGACATAGAGGCTCATGACATGAGATGGGTTTATATGGAACTTTTGTTCGGTAGTGGTCTCACGACGTGATACATAGAGGCTCACGACGTGAGAACTGATGTAGTGCAAGCCCATGATATTTTAGGGTTTCCTTCGTATTTAAGCACCTCTAAACATACTTTAGGGTTCGTTATCAGCCTCCAAACCCACTTTCACCTCATAAAACCCTAACCTTCATCCCTTGCTTGGTTCTTGGCCATTTTGGAGTATTCCTTGGTTTGGAGAAGAAGAAAGGAAGAAGAAGAAGAAGGTGATATCTAGAAGAGGCTTGCAAGGAATCATTATCATCATCACCTCATATTGCTTCTGGATCCTTATAAGTGTCAAAGCTTCCACCTTTATTGTTGTTTGTGGCTAGATCTACGTTTGGTACCACTTTTCGCCTTGGTTGAGCAAGTTTGAATGAATGGAAACCATAAAGTTGGCAACTTTATGGGTTGTAAAGGTCCTTAGAGTGCCATAAAGTTCAGATCTAGTGAATGGTTGGGTTTTGGAACCTTGCATGAAAATTGGATGATCTTTTCTTCAATATTGGTCCTAAATGAGATCTAGACATGTATTGGACATATACGCCCGTAATATATTAAGGACTTAAATTGTCGGATTTTTGGCTTCAGACTATGCTTATGACGTGAGACATAGGCTCTCACGATGTGAGGGTTGAATGATCTCGTCTCTGTGGAGCTTTTGAGGCTAATAACGTGAGAGAAGGCTGCTCACGTAGTGAGGTTATCTCAAGTGACTTTCCTTGACTGAATCGGCTAGGTTGAGTCGAGATGAGTTGGAATCAGACAGAGTGAGCTCTCACGAGATGACCAAGGGCTGGTCACGATGTGAGGCTGAATATTTGACATTTTGGGTTGTTGACCTTGACTTTGACCATTAACTTCTGGCTTGGGTTGACTTTTGGTCAATCTCTATTTTAGAAAGTAGACTTAGGGTTTGCCTTTTCTGGATTGTTAGGAAGTTTTTAGCACTCATCATTTGGCTACAGAGTAGTTAGATGTGGCCGGCATGGTTTTGAGCTGAGTGTTAGTCGACTTTGTGATTCAGGTGAGTCTCCTCACCATACTCGAGGGTCGAAGGCACCAATGTCGGCCCACTGGTTTATACTATAGAGGAAGACCAGGGGGTGGCCCCTGGGATTTGTATGAAAGACCTGGCCATGGCTCCCGACAAATTGTATGTAATACAAGGGTATGGACCTTGGCAGATATATGTATAATCCTAGTTGTCTCTGTGATACTTACATGGAAGACCAGAAGTTGGCTTTTGGCACTTATCTGTAAGACCTAGGGTTTTGGCCCCAGACCTGGCAAGGAAAGACCATGATACGGCTCATGGCATAATGGCAAAACTATGGCTCACACATAGCAATCTCAATTGTATGTATGGTATGTGATATTTTGGGGAACTCGCTAAGCTTTGTGCTTATGGTTTTATGTTTATGGTTTCAGGTACTTCCGGTACGAAAGGGAAGAGCCCGACATGACTGCACCGTATCCACTAGAGTTTTCTGCATTGGCAATTTTCGATATTTACTTTGATGTTTAAATAATATATTCACTTTGGTCGGTTTTGGAATAACTCGTTTGTATGGTTTAATGTTTTAAAAATGAAAATTTTACTATGATTGTAACATCCATAAAACTCATATAATTTTTAAACTTTTCAAACATTCCAAAACCATCCATTGCTTAGAAATTGCTTTTAAAATAGTTTAACATTAGAGAAAATCCCAGAAATCATAACATAAAATATGAGGAGGTGCACGATCAAGCCTTCGCCTTCCCGCGATCATCCGGTGTACCTGAAACAAAATCCACAACTGTAAGCCCAAAGCTTAGTGAGTCTTCCCCAAAATACCACCACATAAACATAACCAATAACAACATGCATAATGAGCCTTCAGCCCAACTAGACCGCCTCGCAGGGCCTTCAGTCTATCTGGACCGCTCTTAAGCCTTCGGCATGACTGGACCGCCTCGCAGGTCCTACAGCCTATCCGGACCGCTCGTCGGGCCTTCGTCCTGACTGGACCGCCTCACAGGGCCTACAGTCTACTCGTATCGCCTCACATGGCCTATAGTCTATCCGGACTGACGACAATCCCTCGCATAATGCCCCTCCTTGCCATAATTGTGGCACCCGGTACCAAATCGATATGCTCCAGAATGAGCCTTCCCGCACTTCCCACAAGTGTGGCCGCGCTGACCTCCAGACCTGTAATCAGCGGTCTTGGACCGCATCGACGCCGGCTGCGACTGCGTCACGCCTGCCTCTGCTCTCTCAACTGCAACTCAATCTCAAGCTCACGCCGCCTAGCAGCTTCTTGTAACTCCAGTAAAGTATCACAATGTTGGGTAGCAACGAACTGTCTGATGTTAGTCTTGAGCATGCTCAGATAACGAGTCATCTGAGCCTGCTCGGAAGCAAACTGCAGGCAAAACATCGCCCTCTCGGTAAACATCTGGGTGATCTCTGTCACCGTCTCCGATCCCTGTCTTAAATCCAGAAACTCTCGAGCCAACCTCTCCCGCTCCACCCGAGGAATGTAGCGAGAGTGAAAAATATCCCTGAACTAATCCCAAGATACTGTAGCCCTCTGCTCATCGGAGTATGATCCTGTAACAAGTCTCCGCCAGTCCTTCGCTCCGGACCTCAAGAGGTTCAAAGCGCATCTGACCTTCTGGTTAGCAGGGCATGAACATGTGAAAAATCATCCCTCCACGTCAGATAGCCACCTCATGGCTATGATCGGGTCCTGAACTCCATCATAGATCGGAGGCTTCATATTATCGAAGTCCCGATACTAAAAACCCCGACCTGTCCCCGTACATGCAGCCGCCATGACTGCGGAGGCTGCAGCAACAGCCGTCTCAGCAATGGTTGCGTAGAGATCATCAAATAACTCCATCATCGCGGTCTTGATAGACCCGAACATCTCCGGAATCTGACCCCGGACGATAGCAACCACCTCCTCACGGATGATCTCCCTGACACGGTCCTCTGACAAGGCTAGCCCACCCTGACTGCTGGCTCCCGATCCCGACCCGGATCCGGTCTCAAATCGCCTCGTAGTCACCATACTGAAAATATACCAAGAAGATATCAGATGTTCCTTATAATAACGGGGAACCAACTCCCAACAAAGCCCTAGAGGTTGTGACTTCCTTGCTACGCGTATGGGTCGTGTGCTTTCAGTAGTACAGGCCCATACTACCTTCCACACCTACCCATATTTGTCTCAAGGATCATCACAACGCCCTAAAAATATACATAAGCATAGACGAATGCTCAATCCTCACTCCTAGAGGAAGGCTAAACATCTCACAACTGGCCGACTGACCCCACACAACTCGCCCATGAAACTTCCACCAACCTTGTAGCACTCGTGTATGCTATCCATACATAACACTGGAACCTATAGACATTTGAATATCCGATCCTGCCCTAAGCCCTTCATCAAACAAGAATAGGAAATAAGGCCAAACCAAAGATTCTCAGGCTATAAGATCTTAGTTATATACAACCGTGATGCATACACTAAGCAACTACAATAATGATGTCAATTTCATATAAGGAAAACCCTAGGCTATCATGCATCATATAATCAGGCAATTCTATCATGCAATTCCTGAAGATCCCTAGCCTATCACTAGCATGTTGTTCTAACATATCACAATATCAAATAACAGTATGGTATTTTGGGGTCTAATTATTGGGTCCGTCTGATCGCACACATCGCATCCTCCTTTAGTATTTTGAAAACCATTTGAAAATCATTTTGAAAATCTTTTCCTTAGTTTGAGACTAGATTCACACTAGTGTTCCTCCAATTCACTCAAACCAAGGCTCTGATACCAACTTGTAACATCCATAAAATACATAAAAAATTTAAACTTTTCAAACATTCCAAAACCATCCATTGCTTACAAATTGTTTTCAAAATCATAACTTAAAATATGAGGAGGTGCACGATCAAGCCTTCGCCTTCCCGTGATCATCCGATGTACCTGAAACAAAATCCACAACTATAAGCCTAAAGCTTAGTGAGTCTTCCCCAAAATACTACCACATAAACATAACCAATAACAGCATGCATAATGAGCCTTCATCCTGACTGGACCGCCTCGCAGGGCCTTTAGTCTATCTGGACCGCTCCCGAGCCTTCGGCATGACTCGACCGCCTCGCAAGGCCTACAGCCTATCCCGACCACTTGTCGGGCCTTCGGCCTGACTGGACCGCCTCACAGGGCCTACAGTCTATCCAGACCACCCAGGGTATCTTGGCCTTCAGCACAAAGCAAGACCGCCTCAACCCCACCGCACACAAACCATGTCGACATATACATAACAATTAAACATATAAACAGCCAACAGACAACCAAGAAGATCGTACAGATCACTAAGCATAGCATCATCCTATCTACCACGATACAGATCTAATAGATCACTGCATCATACAAGCATACGATACACCAGGATTGTTGGGTTTTGAGCACTATAACACTCCTATGATGCTCATGCAACCCTACATGCTTTGGATCTAAGTTTTCTCTAATTATACATGCAATTTCAATTTTCCAAAGCATACATCCTAACTAGCATACAATAGAGGATATGCAACATAAAAACCAAGTTAGATGAATACCTATTGATGTAGTTTGTAGTTCTTGGCCTTAGAATGGTTTAGCACCTCAAGTCTGATGCCTCTAATGTGTCACAAACAGCCAATTCAAAAGGAGGCTTGAGAGAGTAGGCTACTTAGCTCAAAATCGGTTATCACTCTCTTAGAATGAATGGGCAACCAATTTTAGGGCTAGGGGTTTGATTTTATAGTGGGGTTTGCTTTTATAGTGTGACAAAGGCTAGGGTTTCATCCATGCAAACCCTAATGCACCATGACCCTTCATATTTCTTAGGCTCCATGGGTTAAACCTCCATGGACTATCATATTGGTTTTGCCCATCCTAATCAACCTTGGATCATTGGCCCACACTATAAGAATCGTTGATTTACTTAATCAGTCCCCGTATATTTAATCAGTCTCTTTTGATCACTAAATTAATTCCAAATTAATTCTTGATCAATACTAATTAGATAATATGATTTCTCAATTACTATATTATACTTATAATATATTAATAAATCACAAATAACCTTTTTCTCAAAAGTCCATCCTATCAAATTGCTCTGGTGAAGGCAACCCAAAAGGACCATGCTACTATCGGGTCAAGTACATACTAGTTATAGTTATGGGCTTAGACACCTAATCCAACAGTCTCCAACTTGTAGAAGTCTAATAACTATAACTACCAATGTAACTTAAAAATCCGATTAGCAATCATAGCTCTCAAAAGCCACTGTTGAACTCTGACCTAGTCAGTGACGCGTCCTTTAGATAGGGATCATATTTTCCTCTGTTCTTCAAGATATCATGCGGACAAATACATGGAACATAGTCATACTTATTGTCCTGCAGTTTGTTTCCCGATTTCCGATTTGTCTGACATAGAAGATAATTGAACACATCAATTTAGTTCTGATCGTGCCCGACACATAAGTCAAAACAAAATCATCGAGGGGCCCAAGATATCGCTTTTCATCCTCTTAGGATAAAAGGAACAGATAAACTTCGACTTATATGCTTGTACTAACTACTCGTTAAATCATACACAATGATAGTTACTGATGCGTTTTCATATCATCAATGCACAACCAACTCGTAGTCAACAACTCATATATCTTGGTTTGAAGACTATATGATATTATCGTCTCACAATCACTTGTGATAAATTCCATGAAGTGATTCATGTGAGCGTGGGTTTAATCCAATACTCAAATCTTATTTCAGGAGCACTCATGAACACTGTAGCATACTTTTGCTATGTCTAACACCTTAGACAGTCTACAAGCCAATTCATGACAGTCTAGCCTCATAACCTACTTCCAAAGTATGATCGATTGTGGATAGTTTGAATAATCATATTATTCTGGAAGTCAAAACATGCAAAAGTGAAACAATAGTAAATAATTGACACAAGACAGTAACTTTACTTATAAATAAAACTCCTTTTATTCAATCATCAAATGTCAATTACAGTTTAGCTATTACAAGTTTCTAAATATTTATCTAATCACTAAAACTAATATCGTCTGTTAGCCCAACGCCCCTTGCATGCTGCAAGTGCCTGACCCTACTCAGTCCCTTTGTGAGGGGATCTGTTGGATTGTCCTCTAAAGATATCCTCTTCACAACGAGGTGTCCTTCTTCTACTTGATGTCTTATGAAGTGGGACTTTCAGTCCATATGCCTGGATCTACCATGATCTCTCAGTTCCTTGGTTAAGGCAACCGTGCCTTCATTATCGCAGAAAATCTCCATAGGCTCCTTTATGGATGGTACAACTACAAGGTCTCCTATGAAGTTTTTCAACCATATCACCTCTTTCGATGCCTCGCTCGTTGCAATGTACTCTGATTCACACGTTGAATCAGCTACAGTCTCCTGCTTGGAACTCTTCCATGTTACTGCTCCTCCATTTAGGGTAAACAACCAGCCCGACTGAGAGCGCAAATTATCTATGTCGGTCTGAAAACCGGCATCACAATACCCTGTCACTCTCAAGTCATCACTCCCACCGAGGGTAAGGACCCAGTCCTTAGTCCTCCGCATGTACTTAAGAATGTTCTTTACTACAGTCCAGTGAGCTCTACCAGGATTCCTTTGATATCTGCTGACCATGCTCAAAGCAAAGGCCACATCAGGGCGAGTACAAGTCATAGCATACATGATCGAGCCAACTGCAGAAGCATATGGTATTCGACTCATCTCTGCTATCTCAGCCTCTGTACTCGGACTTTGAGTCTTACTCAGTTGGGTATTAATTTGGATAGGTAAGTCACCTTTCTTGGAGTTCTTCATGCTAAAACGCTTCAACACCTTGTCCAAGTAGGTACTTTGACTAAGTCATATTAGTCTTTTACTCCTGTTTCTCAATATACTTATCCTTAGAATATAGGCAGCTTCTCCAAGGTCCTTCATAGCGAAACACTTCCCAAGCCAGGACTTCACTTCCTGCAAGGTTGGAATGTCGTTTCCTATGAGTAGTATGCCATCCACATACAACACCAGAAAACTTACTATACTCCCGCTAGCTTTGACATATATGCAGGACTCATCTTCGCTTCTCGAAAAACCAAACTCTTTGACTTTCTCATCAAAACAAAGATTCCATCTGCGAGATGCTTGTTTCAATCCATAAATAGATTTCTCAAGCTTACACACTCTATTAGGGTACATTGCATTGACAAAACCCTCTGGATGACACATGTAAACATCTTCAGCCAACTTTCCATTAAGGAAAGCGGTTTTGACATCCATTTGCCATATTTCATAATCATGAAATGCAGCTATGGCTAACATAACCCTTATAGATTTAATCTTCGCTACTGGTGAAAAGGTGTCATCATAGTCAACTCCCTGAGTTTGAGTAAAGCCCTTCGCAATCATTCGCGCCTTATATGTGTGTACTTTCCCATCCATGTCGGTCTTCTTCTTAAAGTTCCATTTGCACCCGACTGTCTTGCAACCTGGTACATTGTCAACCAAGTTCGAAACTTGATTGTCATATATGTACTGAATCTCGCTGTCCATAGCCTCTTTCCATTTAGCAGTCTCAGGGCCTGCCATGGCTTCCTTGTAGTTGTTAGGTTCATCCAGATTTATCAATGTACTATCACTGATAAATGTATCACCTTCAACTATTATATGAAAACCATATAACACAGTTGGAACACTAACTCTACTAGAACGTCTCAGAGGTACGGACTCATCAATCGGTTCAACAGGAGTTTCCTCCTCGGGTTGAGCGCTAGTGTTTGAGGTTCCTTCATCACTTAACTCTTGAAGCTCTTCAAGGTCAATTTGCCTCCCACTGTCCTCTTGGCATATGATTTCTCTCTCTCTCAAAAGACTCCTCTCCTCGCAACTAAGACAACATTGTCACTCGATCTATAGAAGAGATATCCAAAGGATTTTTGTGGGTAGCCGATGAAAATACATCACTCACTACGAGGTTTGAGCTTGTCGTGAGTCTCTCGTCTTATGAAAGCCTCGCAACCCCAAACTTTGATGTGATCCAATGAGGTAACCTTCCCTGTCCACATATCGTGAGGTGTTTTAGCAACCTTCTTAGTAGGGACTAGATTAAGGATATGAGCGGCAGTCTCTAAGGCATACCCCCAGAGTGAAATAGGTAACGAAGCTCGACTCATCATGGAATGAACCATGTCCAATAGGGTTCGATTGCGCCTCTCAGCCACACCATTCAACTGCGGTGTCCTTGGTGGCGTCAACTATGAAACAATTCCACATTCCTTAAGATATTCGTGAAACTCGATACTAAGATACTCACCACCTCGATCAGATCGGAGCATCTTTATCTTCCTGCCCAATTGATTCTCCACTTCCTGCTTAAACTCTTTGGACTTTTCAAAGGTTTCTGACTTATGCTTGATTAACTAGATATAGGCATATTTGTTGTAATCATCAGTAAAAGTCACATAGAAGCGGTTAGCATCCCTTATAGCAGATCTAAAGGGTCCACACACATCGGTGTGTATGAGATCCAACATACCTTCACCCCTTTCACAAGTACCAGTGAAGGGTGACTTGGTCATCTTTCCAAGCAAACAAGACTCGCAAGTGTCATCCGATTTTAAGTCGAATGACTCCAAGACTCCATCCTTTTGGAGTTGGGCTATGCGCTTCTTGTTGACATGTCCAAGATGACAATGCCATAAGCATGCCTTGTCCAAACCATTGGACAAATCAATATTCAACACAATATTTCCTAAGTTATCTACAACCGTCACTGTTTCATATATACCATTACAAGGCAATGCTTTAAAATAAAATAGACCATTATAGAAAGCATTTATAGAACCAATTTCATTATCAAATGAAAATCTAAAACCTTGTTTATACAAACCATGAAAAGAAATAATGTTTCTCACCATATCCGACGAGTAACAACAATTATTCAAATCTAAATTTAACCCAATACTAAGCAATAAAGAATAAACTCCAATCTTGGTGACAGGTGACACTTTCCTATTTCCCATGATTAAGTTTATCTTCCCGTGCTCCACATCCCTACTTCTTTTTAGTCCCTGCAAATCAGAACAGATGTGAAATCCACAACCTGTATCAAGGACCCAAGAATTAGCATGTGATGATTTATTAGAAAGAATAGTGTAAATACCTGTGAAGGTGGGCTTTATCTTCCCATCCTTAATGTCCTGCAAGTATTTGGGGCAGCTTCGTTTCCAGTGCCCTTTTTCATGACAATGGAAGCACTCTGCTTCTTTTGGATTGGCAGAGGGATTAGCAGAACCAACTTTGGTCCCACTGGAACAGGATCTATCAAGAGACTTTCCCTTGCGGCTCTTAGAAGGAGCCTTGATATTCTTCCCTTTCCCATGTCCAATTGCCAGAACAGGGGCAGCAGTAGTAGGAGTAGGTACAACCGACTTGCCTTTCAAGTTGCATTCTGCACTTCTTAGAAGGCCTTGAAGCTTGCTAAGAGTGACCTCCGCCTTGTTCATATGATAGGTCATACGAAACTGATAATAACAAGAAGGCAACGAATGTAGGATGATGTCAATAGCCAACTCTTCATCGAAGTTCACATTCAACTTCAGCATGCGGTCCATAAATCTCTGCATCTTTTGCAAGTGGGCCGTGATGGACTCTCAATCCTTCATTTTGGTTGTGATCATGGAGGCAATGATCTCATACCTTTCCTGCCGAGCACTTTGAAGGTACCTTTCCATCAAATTTTGGTGCATTTCGTTGGGCCAGAAGTCATCATAGCGCTTTTCAAGCTCAGTAGTCATGGTAGCAATCATAATGCACAACACCCTTGTCGCGTCCCTCTCATGAACCCTGTATTCCTCGATTTGCTCGGGAGTAGCAGTTTGTTCATCAATCTCCTTCAGCTCTTTATTGAGAACATATTCTTTGTCCTCGTAGTGAAGGGCCATACGAATGTTTCTAATCCAATCTTTAAAGCTTTACCCATCGAAGATAGTTCTCCCCACCAAGTTCATGAGGGAGAATAAGCTAGAAGGGTTGGAGCCTGAAGCATTGTTTGGGATAGACATCTGAAAAGAAAAAGAACAAAGTTTATATTATATGAGAATCCTTAATATAACACCCAAATGAAATATTAAGGCTAGGACCCAACACAATATTTAACAATTCGGAAGAGGGATGTCGTAATCCAATTACAAAATATTTGAAGGTAGGTAAATAATGATTTACCAATTTCCACCATGAAAAATGAAATTGATTATTAAGTTTTAAATTGGATTGAAATTCCTAGATTCTTTTGAGATTTGTTGAACTTTTCAATGGCATGTTTAAATCTCGATTATGCCCTTCAATTTTATGTCTGGGATGCCGAGGATCACAAATAAAGTGTGAATAACCATGCAAATGTGCTTGGTACTCGTAATGTTACAAATCACCTAATCAATGTGTCGGTTAACCACACACGCTCCATTGATCTACGATTAACATAAAGCTACCCTTTTCCACCTTTGCCAGTCCCAAATTAGTGTGTCGGTTAACCACACACGCTCCACTAACGACTTAGCAAGGTGCAAAGTGCAATTTCATGGAATAGCACCATTTTCACATTTTTCCTAAAGTAACTAAGATTGGGAATCTAATAAAACATTTAGTTACTTATATAATTATCATTATACTTATAACGAGAATTAATGTCCTATCCAACCCATTCGGCTAACGACCCTCCACCAGTCAAGGATTGAGAGTGGACACCCATAAAACCACCATTTTATAGGCAGTAACCTTATACCCCCCTTATAGGCCGACTTTGTGAATGAGGTCTACTAACGGTAAGACTGATTTCTCTTATATATATATATATATATATATATATATATATATATATATATATATATATATATATATATATATATATATATACATATATTCAACATATAATATTATAATAGTATAAGGGTTGAATTTTAAACTTTTAAAATTCTAAGGTTTGGAATTAAATGTTTTATATGTGAGACTTTACAAATTCCAAAACTTGAGGGCAAGTTTTGTAACTCTTCAAAACTTTTGGTTTCCATAACTTATGAAAACTTATGAGTTTTAATGTTCATGAATGACACTTTTCATATAACTTGAGGACAAGTTACAAACTCACTTCAAGAACAACTTAGATCAATTTTAACTAGCAACATTATCATATAATTTACCATTGATCTAATCTAACTCATATAGCAAGGCAATTCATATCAAATAATACAAATAATTATCTTATTATCTTAAAATTTGACAATTGTCCTTTAATTGGATGAGGATCATCATTACCAAATCAGAAAATACAATTTTTATAATACAAAACAGTTTATGGTAATGACCGTAGTCCAATTCTGGCCAAAAACTCAAAATTCTGCAAACAAAAGCCTCTACTCGACGAGTACATGAATTGGACTCGTCGACTTGCCATTTTAGTGAGTGAACTTGTCGATTCAGATCATTGGATTCGGCGAGTTCATCAGTCAGATGCCAGAAAATCGATTTTTTCAGCTTTGAAAAATAACCAAGCATCAAATATAATAGAAAACAATCATAGGCTCTGATACCACTGTTGGGTTTTGAGCACTATAACACTCCTATGGTGCATATGCAACCCTAGATGCTTTGGATCTAAGTTTTCTCTAATTATACATGCAATTTCAATTTTCCAAAGCATACATCCTAACTAGCATACAATAGAGGATATACAACATAAAAACCAAGTTAGATGAATACCTCTTGATGTAGTTTGTAGTTCTTGGCCTTAGAAAGCTTTAGCACCTCAAGTGTGATGCCTCTAATGTGTAACAAACACCAAATGCAAGAGGATGCTTGAGAGAGTAGGCTAGTTAGCTCAAAATCGGTTATCACTCTCTTATAATGAATGGGCAACCGATTTTAGGGCTAGGGGTTTTCTTTTATAGTGTGACAAAGGCTAGGGTTTCATCCATGCAAACCCTAATGCACCATGACCCTTCATATTTCTTAGGCTCCATGGGTTAAACCTCCATGGACTATCATATTGGTTTATCCCATCCTAATCAACCTTGGATCATTGGCCCACACTATAAGAATCATTGATTTACTTAATCAGTCCCCGTATATTTAATCAGTCTCTTTTGATCACTAAATTAATTCCAAATTACTTCTTGATCAATACTAATTAAATAATATACTTTCTCAATTAGTATATTATACTTATAATATATTAATAAATCACAAATAACCTTTTTCTCAAAAGTACATCCTATCAAATTGCTCTGGTGAAGGAAACCCAAAAGGACCATGCTACTATCGGGTCAAGTACATACCAGTTATAGTTATGGGCTTAGACACCTAATCCAATAAGGATAACAATCCAAAAGGGTCGGCTTTGGTGCCTTCGACCCTGTTAGTATAGTGAGGAGAACTTACCTCACAAGTAGTGATGAACTGATAATATCAATCCCAACTCACAGCTCCAACTCAATTGCCTACAATCACCAAGTGACTAACCTCATCAAAATCCTGAAATACCCTCAAGGTCAACCATGGTCTGATTCAAAGTCAACAGTCAAGGTCAATAGTCAAGGTCAACAGTCCATGTTGACCTAACTCGTCGAGTGCAACTACTGACTCATCGAGTTCCTTCACATCTCAGAAAATCGTGAAAAGCTCGAGACAACACGCCGAGTTACCAGAGCAACTCGCCGAATTCTTCAGTATCCAGAAAGAGGGAAAACATGACTCAACTCGTCGAGTTGGCTAAGCAACTCGTCGAGTTGTCCTAGTCTTAATACATTCAGTCGCTTTCCAAATGAGTCTAATGCCTCCAAACTATATATCTGGTCCCTTAGGATTGAGATACCACGTAAAGATTGTCACAACTAGCATTTTTAGCTAGGAAATTCTGTTTTCATGTAAACATCAACTATTGTAAGACTTGTAGTCTAAGTGGATATCATACTCTATGCTCAATCAAAATCATCCATTTGAATCAAAACTCCTGAGTGAAGTTCAAAACCTAATACAATACATCTCATATACTTAACTATGGGTCTGAAACCATAAATATCCCAGTTCAAATTCAGTATGGACTATGATCCTCTTATTGAGCCTAATGGACCAGTAAACCTTCTGTTTGATGATTTTAGGCCAATGAAACCCATTTGGGCTCTAGTTGGGCCCACATTCGTCAATACATAGCAATTGGGCCATGTTCGGCCGAAAATAACTCACTTATTTATCATGGGCCATATTGGGCCGTGAACCAATCCTTTCCCCATTCACGGCCCACCTTAAACAAAAAAAATGTTGAATAAATTCTAAGCATGACACATAATATTTGCATGGAGGATATCCATTCAAATTATCCCCTAAATATCTATGCAATCACAAATATCCATACAACCATCACATCTCACTACTCTCTCCTCCCCTCTCTTCTTCATATTCTCGGCTAAAGGCAAGAACCACCACCACTTCCATTTTTACTTCAAACTCATCTTCAAATCCTCTCATTTCCATCTAAGTCTTCAAAGAGAAAATCCTCCAAAACATTCCTAAAATCGTGTGGGTGTAAGGTGTATTCAAGAGATCTTTTCATCCAAGATTACTTCCAACTTCACTCTTGTGGTAAGATTATGTAAACTCAAAGTGATTTATTTCATTTTATGGTAGATCCATCCTCATGAACTCATGTTTTCATGACCATACTCTTAAAACTCCTTAGAATTCGAAGATCTCCTCTCAAGAACACTTCTAAGGCCGAGAACCTCCTCAACCTCCATCAAAGACCAAAAAAAACAATCCAAAGTGATTTCATACTCCCTATTTTCGAGTTTTACTTTGTTTTGGGGGAGAATACAAGTTGTTTTGTGTAGATCTATGTGTGTATGCATGATTTTGTTTGTTTTTCTAGTTATATATGTGTTTATGTGTTAAAAACTTCATGAACTTAAAGATCTACTAAAAGATGATGATATTGGTATGACATAACACTTACTTCAACACATTTTACAAGAAAAAGGTTTTAAATACATCTAGATTACTTGAAGCTAATAAAAACTTTATGAAAGGGGCTAAAATCGACAAAATGACAAAAGTATGAGTTATTTATGTAACTCTCGGCTAGTAAGGGGTTCAAAAGGAAATTTTGCTAAACAAAGGCTAATCTCGACATTTGAGACCTTACAAGGACTAAAAATGTAAACATTTTCATAAATGGGCCTTATTTGGGCTTCTCACGGGTTTGGGCCCAAAGATTGTAATTTTTGATCCTTTGTGGGCTTAAATGTCACTTTCAAGAAAATTGTGCCAAAAATGTAATTTTTTCATAAGAAGGGTTAAAGTTATGAAAATATACAAATTTGGGCCAAAATAATTAAATTTTCTATAATGGGCCGAATATGTATAATTTTATAAAAATCAAGCCAAAAATGATATTTTTGACAAAAGTGAGTTAAAAATGTTATTTTTACAAAAACTAGCCTTAAATATAAGTTGTGTCCAAAAAGGGGCCTAAAA
The DNA here is from genome assembly GCF_052849685.1 of Lactuca virosa. Taxonomy (NCBI): domain Eukaryota; kingdom Viridiplantae; phylum Streptophyta; class Magnoliopsida; order Asterales; family Asteraceae; genus Lactuca; species Lactuca virosa. The sequence continues at coordinate 299,121,188 of NC_136433.1, read as the reverse complement.
TGTAATTTTTACTAAAATTGGGCCTTAATTGTAAACTTTTGGTTTAATGGGCCAAGAATGTCATTTTACAATAAGTAGGCTTTTATGCCATTTTAGTGAATAATTGAACTAATACTAGCAATAAAATAACAAACGGACTAATTTTTTCATTCTCATATTATTGGGCCTTAGTGGCCCGTTTATATACTTGATGGGTCATGAGTGCTATTTACATGTTTATTGGGCCTCATTGACCCATTAACATGCTCGACGGACCTTGGATACCTTTTACGTGCTATTTGGGCCTGTAAATACCTTACATATGAAATGGGCCTTAGTTGTCCTTTTACATATATTTTGGGCCCATGTTATATAATCTCATTCCTATCGGGCCTGGAAATGACTTACATGTTTAGTGTTGGGCCTGGAATGTGGTTATATGTTTCTCTTCGCGCAAATTCGATTAAGGATCTAGTGAGACGTGTCGATTGACACTTATTGAGTGTATGATCGTAGCCTGTAGTTATAACCAGAGTCTCTTGGAGAGAGAGTGGGGATTTGTGTATAAATCTATACGTGGATGACACCCCACACCTGAGCTATTCGCTACAGTTAGACTAAAACAGTCTAGGGTGACGAAAACCTTATTCTATTTTTCGTCGGCGTTCACAAACACCAAGACAGGCGAAATTGTCATTATTTAGTATGGTTATGAGAGCTCACTTAGAGGAATTAACATTATGTAATTTACGGGAGACTATTTTTTTTTCTTCTTTTACAGGCAACATAGGGTTGTCTGGGGGCATTCTATTTACATTCTCTTCATTCACTTTTGGCATTCTATTAAACAACAACACACATGCATTAATACAAGATCGGACATAAACATATCAAGCTATTTTAAGAAAATATAGGATTTTCTTGTGATTGCAAAGTTATACAAATCATTTTCTCAAACATGCTTATGAACTCACCAACATTTTTATGTTGACCTTTTTAAATTAACTTGTATTCTCAGGAAAACGTTGAAGCAGGTTGTGATGAACAAACTAATGGATGTTTTGTTATATTTCTATTTCATCAGACTTTAATTATTTTGGCATGTAATATTCAAACACAATACTCGATGTAAACAATGTACGTTGTAATATTACATGTGTGGTGATGATGATGTTATGTTTCAATTATATACTTTGTGATGATACTACAAGGATGAAGTCACGCGCAAGCCCCCGGACGTTTCCGCCGTCTGGTTCGGGAGTGTGACAGATTGGTATCAGGGCATTGTTTATTGTGCACTGGCATATCTAATCATACAGGATATGCAACTATAAATACAATGGGACTAAAACACTCTGAATAAAATGCATACCTAGGGGTACATTAAAACTATAACACTAAAATTCTCTGGGAGAAATTGAACACCGTGGTTAAACCCAGACAGTTATGTAGTCATATTGGGGATAAATATAGCATGATCAACTATATTTGTTCAAAATACGACCAACATGTGTTCGGGAGTGACCATGATGGGAAATGAACCTAGAAACTTACCTCGTATCCAAAGGCTTTAGGGAACTCAAACATAAATAATTAAAAAACTATAGGAGTATTTTGAAATGTTGTCTACATACTCTCTTTACACGTCTCTCACCCCCTCATGCAGACACTATGGCTGGATTACATCATCCAGGAGATCCCTATTTCCCCAATTAGGGGAGTGGTGGATGGTTGGAGCTAGAGGAAGAACCGGAGGAAGAGCCTATGGAAGAGCCAGAGGAAGAGCCATAGGAAGAGTCTATAGGAGGACCGGCAGAACCGGTAGCTAACTTGGATGAGGAGGAGGATGATGGCAGCGACACGGATGACTCGGACGCTGAGTCTGAAGTCATCAATCCGCCCTACATGGCCAGGGTGCCCCCATACAGGATGGGCCCCAATGGTCATACGCCCCCATGGGCACACGAGATCTGGAGGTGGAGCCGCCAGCAAGGGGTACGACCTCCATTTGGTATGAACTGGGACTACTACGACTTGAGTCACGGTGGACCCGCAGACCGAGACTTGCCTGTGATGGTAAGGAGGACACGCGACATCGGCGAGCAAACATAGGCAACCGCCGGCCAAATGGTTGCCATGAGAGCTGCGGTTGAGCGCACGGAGAGGATGACACATGAGGTAGTCAGAGACTACCAGGCGCGTCAGACAGCATTGGAAGCCCGGCTTTGGGCCGCCGAACACCACCTGGCTAGACTTCAGTGCGCATCCACCTCGTCGTCAGCACCACCAGACCCTTCTTGTCGCAACAAGTATCTGTTTATCTACTACCTACTACCGTTATGATTTTCCTTTATGTACTACTCTATGTACTATCGACTACATGATTAAGTGATTACACTACTCATGGAGTCGTTACTCTGTCGGATTTTATTTCACTTTATGTATTATATGCCTTTTGAAGGGAAATTTTTCATGTACTCAAAAAGTTATCATTAATGAAAACGGCTATATATTTTCTCATGATGTTGTTATCTATTATGTGTTCTATTACTATTATTACACGTTGATTGTATGCACTCACTTGCTTATACATAACCAAATCACCGACACTATTCTATAATCAAGAAATTGTGAAACTAAGATACACTGGGTACTCAACATCTTTCCGTTCCATGACAGGAAGATGCCTCAGAGACCGAATCGCGAAAACAACATGGCACCAACACCACCGGAGATAAACTCAGCCGCGTTCCAAGCGGCAGTGTTAGGTGCGGTCACCGCAGCACTAGCACAGATCCACAACGGACACAACGGTGGAGGTAACGGGCAAGGAGCCGGAAGTTCAAATCAGGGGATGAACCAAGGACCCACAAAGACCTGTACCTACAAGGATTTCACGAACGCCAAGCCTCGAACCTTCAACGGGACAGGAGGCATGATAACTCTGAAAAGGAGGTTAGAAAAAGTGGAATCGGTGTTCGAGATCTACGGGTGTCCCGGGGAGTGCAAGGTGAAGTTTGCGGCTTGCACATTCATTGATCAAGCGCTCTCTTGGTGGAATGGTCACGTGGAGGCCATGACACTCCCTGTGACGAACGCTATGCCATAGGAGGAGCTCAAGGAAATGCTGATGGCTGAGTACTGTCCAAGGGGAGAAATCCAGAAGTTGGAGCAAGAACTATGGAATCTCACAGTCCAAAACTCTGACATTGATGCATACATCTCAAGGTTCGGTGAGTTGTCACTCTTATGTCCAGGGATGAACACGTCTGAAGGGAAAAAGATTGAAAGATTCATTTGGGTACTGACCTCCCCGATTCAAGGGAATGTCATCACAGCAAACCCTGGAACGTATGACAGTGCTAAAGGGCTAGCCAAGAAGTTATACGACCATGGAAACAAGAAGGGAGCCAAAGCAGGAGAAGCTGAAGTTAAGAAGGAAAGTGATAACAAGAAAGGCAAGAACAACAACCGGAAAGGACGACAAACCCAAGAGTCATCCAAGAAGCAACAAACAGTAGCAGTCCATGCTGCTACTGCTCCAGTCACCTCAACACCACATGCTCCAGCCTCATCTACACCAAATGCTCCCAAACCATACTCAGGGACCCTACCCAAGTGTAGCAAATGCAATTTTTCACCATCATGGAGAATGCAGGGAGATGTATTGCACGAGTTGCAATTGAAAGGGTCATACCGCAAGATACTGTAAAACTCAGCCTCAACAGAACCAACCGTCAAACAACAACAACAACAACAGCAATCGCAACAACAATAACAACAACAACAATGTTGGGGCCAGTTACACTTGTTATGGGTGTGGAGGAACTGGTCATTTCAGACGCGATTGCCCCAAAGCCAACAACCAGGGGGCAGGAGTGTCAGGAAGGGTATTGACAATGGGTCAAGGTGAAGCAGTTCAGGACCCAACGGTTGTTACTAGTACGTTTCTACTTAACAACATTTACGCATTCATTTTATTCGATAGTGGAGCCGAGCGAAGCTTCGTTAGTAACAAATTCAAACACTTACTAAATCAACGACCCCAGAAGCTCAACGAAGCCTTCACGGTGGAAATGGCCAATGGGAAAACCGAAACAACCAAAGATGTTTACATAGGGTGCAAATTAACACTAAACAATCACTCTTTTCAAATAGATTTGATGCCAGTAAATATTAGGAGCTTTGATGTGATAATCGGCATGGATTGGTTAAGCCCCCATCATGCTGATATTATGTGTCGCGAGAAGGTCGTTCGCCTTCATCTCCCCAATCACGAAACGCTAATAATCTATGGTGATAAACCTGGCGCCAATCTTCATCTTATCTCGTGCATCAAGGCACAAAAGTGCGTGCACAAGAAAAACTATGCTTTCCTCGCTCATATTGTGGATAAAACCAAAGAAGAAGTAAACATTAAAGACATTCCTGTGGCATGCGACTTCCCGGATGTATTTCCAGAAGACGTTCCGGGAATACCCCCAGAAAGACAGGTCGAATTTCGAATCGACCTAATACTAGGAGCCACATCAATTACCAAATCACCCTACAGGTTAGCTCCCGCCGAAATACAGGAGTTATCCAGCCAACTAATCGAGTTGTTGAGCAAAGGATTTATCCGACCAAGCTTCTCACCCTGTGGAGCTCCGGTCTTGTTTGTCAAGAAAAAGGACGGATCCTTCAAAATGTGCATCGATTATAGGGAATTAAACAAGCTCACTGCCAAAAACCGATACCCACTCCCTCGGATTGACGATCTATTTGACCAGCTTCAAGGAGCTAGTTACTTCTCCAAAATAGACCTAAAATCCGGTTATCATCAACTTCGAGTCCGAGAAGAGGACATTCCAAAAACTGCCTTTCGAACTCGATACGGTCATTACGAATTCGTCGTGATGCCCTTCGGTCTAACAAATGCCCCCGCTGCATTTATGGACCTCATGAATCGAGTCTGCCGCCCATTCCTTGATAACTTTGTGATTGTCTTCATCGACGATATTCTTATATACTCTCGAAGCAAAGAAGAGCATGGTCAACATCTCCGCCAAATCTTGGAAACTCTAAGAGCTGAAAGGCTATATGTAAAGCTCTCCAAATGCAAGTTCTGGATCCGCAGCGTAAACTTTTTGGTTCATGTAGTCAGCAAGGAAGGGATTCATGTAGATCCTTCCAAGATCAAGGCCATTGAAGGCTGGGCGATCCCGAAAACCCCAACAGAAATCCGACAATTTTTGGGTCTCGCAGGCTACTACCGAAGGTTTATCCAGAATTTTTCCAAGATAGCCAAACCCCTCACAACCTTGACACAAAAAGGTATGTCTTTCAACTGGACGGAAAAGCAAGAAGCCGCCTTCCAAACCTTGAAAAGAGCCCTCTGTAGTGCACCAGTGCTATCCTTACCGGAGGGAACCGAAGATTTCGTAGTTTACTGCGATGCTTCGAATCAAGGGTTAGGTTGTATCCTCATGCAGCGTGGAAAGGTGATAGATGACGCGTCCAGGCAATTAAAGACACATGAAGTAACACCACTCACGATCTCGAGCTAGGAGTTGTGGTCTTTGCCCTAAAAATATGGAGGCACTACCTCTACGGTACAAAGTGCACCATCTTCACCGATCACAAAAGCCTCCAGCACATCCTAAATTAAAAGGAGCTAAACATGAGGCAGCGAAGGTGGGTTGAGCTGCTAAATAGTTATGAATGCGAGATCAAGTATCACCCAGGCAAGGCTAACGTGGTAGCCGATGCCCTGAGCAGAAAAGAATACTCAGGTTGCCGAGTGAAAACCCTATCAATAACCATCCAATCCCACCTAACCTCGCAGATCAAGGAAGTCGAATCGAATGCATTGAAGCCAGAGAACGTCACGAATGAAACACTGCGTGGGATGGATAAGAACTTTGAAGCCAAGGAGGACGGAACTTACTACTTCATGAGTAGAATCTGGGTCCTTAAACTTGGGGGATTCAGAGAGATAATTATGAACGAAGCCCACAAGACGCGATATTCCATCCATCCAGGTTCGGATAAGATGTATCTGGACATTAAGCAACAATATTGGTGGCCAAATATGAAAGCAGAGATCGCCACTTGCGTGGGCAAGTGTCTCACTCGCGCCAAGGTGAAAGTGGAATACCAAAAGCCCTCGGGACTATTACAACAACCAGTAATACCCGAGTGGAAATGGGAAATGATTACTATGGACTTCGTAACCAAATTACCTAAAACGACAGACAGATTGGATGCTATTTGGGTGATTGTCGATAGGTTAACTAAATCCGCTCATTTCCTGCCAATAAAAGGATCTTACAAAATGGAAAGGTTAACACAAATCTTTGTCAAAGAGATCGTGAGACTCCACGGAGTGCCAGTATCTATAATCTCGGATCGGGATAGTAGGTTTACCTCACAGTTTTAGCAATCACTCCAGAAAGCTATGGGAACACAGCTAGACATGAGCACTGCTTACCACCCTCAAACCGATGGTCAAAGCGAACGAACCATCCAAACACTCGAAGACATGCTCCGAGCCTGTGTGATTGATTTCGGCAAGTCATAGGATACCCACTTGCCCTTGATTGAATTCTCATACAACAACAGCGATCATACAAGTATAAGGGTTGCTCGTTTTGAGGCCTTATATGGTCGCAAATGCAGATCGCCTCTCTGCTGGGCTGAGGTGGGTGACACCCAGCTAGAAAAAGGGAAATCACCGGACAGCACCCTTACAGGACTAGAAATCATTTAAGAGACTATAGAGAAGATAATCCAAATCAAAGCCCGACTCCAAGCGTCACGTGACCGACAAAAGAGTTACACTGACAAACGACAAAAACCTCTGGAATTTCAAATCGGAGATCGAGTGCTATTAAATGTCTCTCCCTGGAAATGGATGATTCGTTTTGGAAAACAAGGAAAACTAAACCCACGATACATCGGACCGTTCGAGATCCTTGCCCGAATTGGTCCGGTAGCTTATAAGCTGCATCTACCTACGAAGCTCAGCAACTGTTAGATGTATTTTATATGCATCTTCTAGCACAATTTCCTACGTATTTCATTATAAAAAGCTAACTAATTCCCGATTATTCTTATGTATTTCGTGTTTCATGATTATTTTGAAGAATGCCCATACTGCTCACGTTTGTTATGATTTTTCAGGGCCATTTGGAGCACATGGATGATTGTGCAAGTTCGGGATGCATTCGTGGATGCTTAGGAGCTTAATTGGAGTCTAGACCAAGGAAGGATACCGGGAAATGATCAAGAACTGCTTGGAAGGAGGAACGACAATCAAAAGAGCCAAAAGAAGTAACTTGCGATCGTATCTTCTATCCCTGCGATCGCAGGTATGTCCTTGCGATCGCAGGTTTGATCGCAGGTTGCCTTAGAGGTTTTGTCGAGCCAAAAAAATTCATCAGTTGAGAAAAAGAGAAACTTGCGATCGCAGGTTGTGCCCTTGCGATCGCAGGTTGTGCCCTTGCGATCGCAGGTTGGTCAATTTTCGTCGAAATAGCAACGTACTTCATTAAACAATCCCGTGACGCGTTTTTGGGTGATACATGCGAAAGCAGGTATGCCCCTTGCGATCGCAGGTACGGTGTTTTGACAGCTAGACGTATAAATACAGCCTGATACTCTTCCAGCAACCCTAATTTGGCGATTCCTGGCGATTCAGAGGCGATTTTCAGAGGTTTTCAAGTGAAGAACGCAGATCTAAAGGAGACGATTCGATTTTTATTCGTAGTTTAGTAAGATTTATCATTTAGATTCTATTTCCACTGTTTGTAATCCGTTTTTAGCCATGTCCTGCTAAAAACTCAGATTTCAGTTTCGCAAGACGTAACCTTTTTGTATGATTAATCATTAGGCACTATGTTTGACTATGATTACTGTTTAGTTTGATCAGTTCTGTGTTAAATTGAATGTCTGATTTTGATTTCAGTTTCTGTTGGCCACTTAAATTGTTTGTGAATCATTCTAGTCATCTAATTGTTTAGATCCGTAATTGTCTAGATTAATTAGTAAAAAGTGACAAGTATTAGATTAATTCTGAGTTTAGGGTTAACTCTAATATGAAATGATCAAACAAGTTTTAACGCCTCTGAGCTTATGAGAGGTATTGAACTTTACTGGGAATTACACTGTGTCTAATGCAACTTTTCTTTATTAGTCATGAGCTTGTTTGGTTAATTTAGTAAAAAGTTAGATTTAATTCAGAGAACTTATTTTGATTAAATGAATTTTTGTAATAAAGGTCATTAGAGCTTGTTAATGAACCTTAGTACCAGTTTAAACAAGTGCATAGTCAAATATTGTGTTGAAGGTTAATCATATGATTAGGGGAGTCACCGCGAAACTGGAATTGCTTTCTCTTATTTAAATTTTCATCACTTTAAATTTAGTCATTCTCTTGTCATTTTCAATCTCTGTTAGTTTAATTTTCAAAAACAAAACCCCCCTTTTTTTATGTTTATTGCATTCATCAAGAATCAGTTCACACCTTACGCAAAGAGGTGTAAACATTAGGACGTGTCCCTGAGGATTCGACCCTGCTTACCTGTACTACCTGTTAGTGCAATAAAGCAGTTTATCTTATACTTTTATTTGTTTAAATCGTGTACGACAGCGGTCTTAACAAATTGGCGCCGTTGCCGGGGACACGGTAAAACACTAATAGTTTTATGCCAAGATCTTCACGTACAGGTAATCTGATTTTTGATCCAGAGATTGAGAAGACTGTTAGGAAGCTAAAGAAGGAAGCAAAACTTCGGAAGCAACAAACAGGAACCTCAACCTCACCCATACCACAAGGCACTCCCTTGTGGAACGAACCTGAACACTCATTTCAACCTTTTCCGAAAGCACCACTTACGTCACCCGTTAACAGCCCATTCAAAACATACTCCTCATCATCTTCAGACAAACCCGAACTCACAGATTCTTCTGAAACCGAATCAGAATTCATCATGAGCGAGAACGGAGATGAAGCTGAAAAAACTCTCCGTGAGTGGGCAACACAAGAGGTTACCCAGCAGCCCTTGTGTATCACCTTTCCAGAAGCTCGAAATTTTGAGCTCAAATCCGGTTTAATCCACCTGCTACCCCCATTTCGAGGCCTTGAGATCCTCATAAATTTCTCAAGGAATTCCATGTTGTCTGCTCTGGAATGAAACCCCATGGAGTTACTGAAGACCAGATCAAACTCAGGGCGTTTCCCTTCTCAGTTCAAGATGCAGCAAAGGAGTGGTTATATGACCTTCCATCTGGCTCAATACCAAGCTGGAATGAACTCGCCAATCTCTTCCTAGAAAAATATTTTCCCGAGGCGAAAGTGTCGAATCTACGCAGAGATTTTTTGGGTATAAAGCAAGGCAAAAGAGAAGCTCTCCATACTTATTGGGAGCGATTCAAGAAGCTGTTAGTCCGATGCCCACAACATGGCATTAGTGATTATCAGTTGTATCAGTGTTTCTGTGAAGGATTGATACCTATGGAGAGGCGACTAATAAATGGATCTAGTGGAGGGTCACTTTCAGACATGACACCAACAGAGATCAGGGCATTAATAGAGAAGCTGGCCAATGAATCAAAACATTCAGCAACTGAGGAAGAGTGGTACCCAGACCATCCAAGAGGAGTCAAGGAGATGAGCAACGCCCACCTGGAATCCCAGATTTCAGAATTGACTAAAGTAGTCCTTTTGTTGACAAAAGAAAAAGGTATTGAACCAAAGGTCAAACCTTGTGGGATTTGCTGCAAAACCGGGCACCCAACTGATATGTGCCCATTACTTCAAGAAGATACGGAAGCTGTGCAGGCTATGGGAGGATTTCAGCAAAGGCCATTTGATCAACATCGCAACAACCAAGCTTGGGGAGGGCCTCAAAATAACAATTTCCAGCCAAGACCTCAACAGAACTTTCAGCAAAGAAACCAATACCAAGCTCCACCTGGGTTCCAGCAATCTTTTCAGCAGAATCAGCACCAAAGCAATTTTCAGCAACCACCTGTTCAGTCACAAGCTAGCAGTTCCAGCATGTCTTTGGAAGACATAGTTAAAAGTCTTGCTACCAGTACCCAAGCTTTCCAGAATGAAACAAAGTCCAGCATCAAAAATCTGGAGCAGCAGGTATCACAACTCGCGAACTCCATGAGCAAACTAGAAGCACAAGCCCAAGGAAAATTCTCGTCTCATACTGAGAAGAACCCGAAGCACAATGCTTGTGTTGTCACCCTTAGAAGTGGTAAAAACTACAAAGGACCAGATCAGAAAGAAGATGATGAAGAAGAGATCGTGGTTGAGCAAGAATCTGAGGCAACTGAGGAGGTGCAGAAAAAGGATAGACCTGCTGAAGCTGAAGTGAAAATCACCCCTCCTCCTTTTCCCTCAAGACTGAAAAACACGAAAAAAGAAAAGGAAGATAAAGAGATTATGGATTTCTTCAGAAAGGTTGAGGTAAATATTCCCCTCCTAGATGCAATTAAACAACTACCCCGATATGCTAAATTTTTAAAAGAGTTGTGTACTTCAAAAAGAAAATTAAAAGGCAACGAAACAGTCAAAGTAAGCGAGAACGTTTCAGTTGTTTTACAAAAAAGGCTACCCCCAAAGTGTAAGGATCCAGGAGTATTTACTGTTCCTTGCAAGTTGGGGAACCTTTCAGTTCCGCGAGCTATGTTAGACTTAGGAGCGTCAATAAATGTTTTTCCATACTCACTTTTTAAAACTATCGGGGTAGGGCCTTTAAAAAGAACATGAGTTATCATTCAGTTAGCTGATCGTTCTCTGGTGCACCCAAAAGGTGTGCTGGAAGACATTTTGGTTCAAGTGAATGAACTCATATTCCCAGCTGATTTCTATGTTTTGGATATGGGAGATGACGACTCACCAAACTCAGGTTCCATTCTTCTGGGGAGACCATTTTTAAAAACTGCCAGAACCAAAATAGATGTTTATGATGGTACCCTTTCAATGGAATTTGATGGTGAAGTTATCAACTTCAATATCTATGATGCCATGCGTTACCCTGATGATGTTTCAACCCTTAATTTCATTGATGTAATTGAACCACTAACTGCATAATATTTTGAGATTGCTAACCGTGAGTCACTAGCATTAGTGCTCTACGGAAATTTGTCTATTAATGCAGCTCAGGTTATATCAGAAAATTATGTGGTTGATAGAGAAGTTCAAGAAATGGCAGCTCATATGGACCAGCAGAGAAAGTTGACGTATGGTACCCAAACTCTTAAATTACCAATTTCTAACTCCAAGCTTTTCCCTTTTGTAGTGCAAGCCTCCATCTTGGAGCTGAAGACACTTCCAGAACATCTAAAATATGCATACCTTGGAGAAAAAGAAACATTACCAGTTATCATATCCAACAAGCTGTCAGAAAAAGAAGAGTTAGAGATGATCAGAATTCTAAAGGAGTATAAAAGCGCAATTGGGTGGACTATTGCAGACATCAAAGACTCAGCCCATCTCTATGCATGCACAAAATTTTGATGGAAGAAGATTATAAGCCATCGCGAGAAGCCCAACGTAGATTAAACCCACCAATGATGGAGGTGGTTAAAAAAGAAGTTATGAAGTTACTGGATGCTGGGATGATATACCCAATTTCTGACAGCAAGTGGGTTAGCCCAGTTCAAGTTGTTCCTAAGAAGGCTGGAGTGACAGTGGTAGAGAACAAAGAAGGAGAGCTGGTTCCAACTCGGGTTCAGAACGGATGGCGCGTTTGTATCGACTACAGAAAATTAAACGCAGCCACCCCATTAAGATCATTTTCCTCTCCCATTCATAGATCAGATGCTAGAGAGGCTTGCTGGAAAATCCCACTACTGCTGCTTGGATGGATTTTCAGGTTTCCATCAGATTCCAGTTGCTCCAAAAGACCAGGAGAAAACGACTTTCACCTGCCCTTTCGGGACATTCGCGTATAGGCGTATGTCATTCGGACTCTGCAATGCACCTGCTACCTTTCAAAGGTTTATGGTTAGTATATTTTCTGTGTATGTCGAAAATATCATAGAAGTCTTCATGGATGATTTTACCGTCTATGGAGACTCCTTTGATATTTGTTTAAAAAACCTCACAAAAATTTTAAAAAGATGTATAGAAACAGACCTGGTCTTAAATTTTGAAAAATGTCACTTTATGGTTGACCAAGGTCTGATTCTTGGACATATTGTTTCAAAAAGAGGTTTGGAAGTCGATTAAGCAAAAATAGATGTTATAAAGAGCTTACCCTACCCGAAGAATGTTCGGGAAGTGCGTTCCTTTCTTGGTCATGCAGGGTTTTACAGGAGGTTTATAAAAGATTTTTCAAAAATATTAGTTCCCATGTGCCAGTTATTGCAGAAAGACGCTGAATTTGACTTCAATGAAGATTGCAAGAAGGCTTTTGATGTGCTGAAAAATCTTCTTAATTCTGCCCCCATCATTTAGCCCCCAGATTGGAGTTTACCATTCGAGATAATGTGTGACACCAGTAACACTGCTGTTGGAGCTGTTCTAGGACAGAGAAAAGACCGGGTCCCCCATGTTATATATTATGCATCAAAGACTTTGGACAGCGCCCAAGCAAACTACTCCACCACTGAAAAAGAGTTGCTGTCAATTGTTTTTGCATTGGAAAAATTCAGACAGTATTTGTTGGGCACAAAAGTCATAATCTTTTCAGATCACGCAGCCATTCGTTACCTTCTTGCCAAAAAAAAACTCAAAGCCAAGGCCGATTAGATGGATTTTGCTGCTACAGGAGTTTGATATAGAGATCAGGGATAAAAGTGGTAGAGAAAATTTGGTAGCTGATCATTTGAGCCGGCTCACCCCCACCTGAAGACCCGACACCGATCCGCGAGACATTTCCTGACAAGCATCTATTCGCTGTTCAGAACCCTCCTTGGTTTGCTGATATTGTGAACTACTTGGTCTCCAGAGAACTTCCTTCAGATCTCACCCGAGCCCAGAAAGACAAAATAAAGAAGGAGGCGAAAAGATATATTTGGGACGAGCCGTATCTATGGAAACACTGTGATGATCAGGTGATTAGAAGATGTGTACCTTAAGATGAAGTCAAGTCAATCCTGATTTTCTGCCATTCAGAAGCTTGTGGAGGGCATTATGGCCCGCAACGAACCGCACGCAAAGTCTTGGACAGCAGCCTTTATTGGCCTCATATTTTTCGTGACTCTTTTCTATTTTGCAAAACCTGTGAAAGATGTCAAATGACTGGGTCTTTGACATCTCGTAATCAGATGTCACTTACTCCAATCTTAATATGTGAAATCTTTGACGTTTGGGGTGTAGATTTCATGGGTCCGTTTTCGCCTTCTTTCGGGTCTGTGTACATCTTACTTGTTGTGGATTACATGTCCAAATGGGTCGAGGCAAAAGCTACACGAACCGACGATGCCAAGGTTGTGGTTGATTTTGTCAAGACAAATATATTTGCTAGGTTTGGGACACCAAAAGCCATTATTAGTGATTGGGGTACGCATTTCTGCAACCGCACCCTCGAAGCTGTCCTCAAGAAATATGGTGTCACACATCGGGAATCCACAGCATATCACCCGCAAACCAATGGACAGGCTGAAGCTTCAAACAGACAGATCAAGGGCATTATAGAGAAAACCATCAATCCGGTCAAGAAAGATTGGAGTATTCGATTGGATGATGCGTTATGGGCTCACCGGACAGCACACAAGACTTCTATAGGTATGTCACCATATAGAATCGTTTTTGGCAAACCTTGTCGATTACCGGTTGAGTTAGAGCATCGAGCATATTGGGCTGTCAAGAATCCGAATATGAGCATGGATGAGGCTGGTAAGAAAAGAAGATTGGATATTCAAGAGTTAGAAGAAATCACGAATGATGCTTACGAGAACGAGGCAATCTATAAGGAGAAGACGAAAGCGTTTCACGATAAGATGATCTCGCGAAAGGTATTTACTACCGGTCAAAAGGTACTCTTATACCATTCTCGTTTCAAACTTATTTCTGGTAAATTGAGGTCTCGTTGGGTGGGGCCTTTTGTTGTTACTAACGTGTTTGATCATGGCGCTATAGAAATTAAGAGTGAACAAACAGGAAAAATCTTTAAAGTGAATGGTCATCGTCTCAAACCATTTTACGAAGGGTTCCAAGTCACAAATGAAGAAGTGGAGGTAGTCAAGGTCCCGACTTACCGCAACTAAGGGAACCAAGTAACAATGTCGAGTCAACGACAGTAAAAAACTGGCAGCTTACCGGGAGGCAACCCGAGCATTTGTTTTGATTTTAATTCTGCAACTTATTTTTAATTTTTGTGTGTTTTTAGCTTCTTAGGATGTTTCTTTTTAATTGAATCGTGTTTTTAAAATAAAAAGGAACAGAGAGATTTTATAAAAAGTTGAAAAATAAGGTTTTGGTGGAACCTGCGACCGCAAGTCCAGTCTTTGCGATCGCATGTATCAGTTTTAGAGGCTGGAACACTTTTGCACATTTTTTAAATCGATTCGAACATTATTTAGCAAACCTGCGATCGCAGGTACTGTCCTTGCGATCGCAGGTATCAATTTTTTTCACTGGTTTTTTTTTAAAAAAAAAACGGTAAAACAAGATTATCGAAGCAATTTCCCAAAAACCTGCGATCGTAGGTATGCCCCTTGCGATCGCAGGTATCAATTTTCCTTCATTTTTGACCGTTATGAACATCGAGAAATGTGCCAACGGCTATATTTGAAGAACCTGCGATCGAAGGTCCTCCGCTTGCGGTCGCAGGTTTGTATTTTGCTATAAATAATGATCGCAGGCCTCATTTGTTACCACCACATTTCAAAAACACTCTCTGAAATCCTCTAATTTTCGAGTTCTTTCACCAAAAACACCCAAATCGCTCGTTTTTCGTCCAAATCAAGAAAAACAAGTATCAATCTCTTCTATTTTACTCCTACAACATCTTTACGGTAACGAAATCATGTTTTCACGGTTGAAATTCTCCAAAAATCTCATTTTGTTCATTTTGAAATTTGAATTTTTGCGAGTTTCTTTTTCAGATCTACGTTCTGTTAGCCATCCGCAGGCCACGAAAAGTAGAAACGTTTGCTCACGACGCAATTCAGAAGAGATTCATCCGAACGGAATTTCAAAAATCAAAAAAAAAATTCGGCACGAAAAATATACTGCTGCTCAGCGCACAGTCAGGTATTTTCGTTCTGAAACTGAATTTATGTTTTTGTTATATATTTGTGCGGTCGTTTGGGAGTAGTTAGAAATACTTATTTTCATATTATTTTTACCTGGAAATTGTGTCAACCTTGTCCCAATTCACCTTGAAAAATGCCCCCTCGACCATCTCGTTCACGCAGACAGGTTGACACTCCAAAGTCGTCATACACAGTCCAGGTGGATAATGTCACTATAGATTTAGGTTCACAGGCCGCACTTGACTGTTACCAGCGGCTTCTTGACCGCGAGATTATGCCACAGGCCTGGGCCCCTAGCCGCACACTCATGCGGGAACTCCATATTTATGATGGTGTTCACGCTCTTTTTGCCAATATTGGCTGGGAGCGCCTATTATCTGCAGACTTTGCCACTTGTCCCCTATTGACTCGAGAGTTTTTAGCTACGCTTAGTGAGGTAAATCATGAGGGAAACATAGTTTTTCGTATTTTTAGCACCCCTCACACTATTCACGACGACCAGTTATGTACTTTCTTCCATACCCCTATCACCAGTTTATCCCAGCCCACCCCCGCTTTTGACGTACGTAAGTTTTGGTACTCCATTACCGGTTTGGAGTCTTATGACTCAACCTCATCCGTACAGACCAGTATTGTGCACCCTGTTCTCAAAATTGCATTGAAAATTATATGCTATATCATTTATGCACAGATTGAGACTACGAAAGTCGGCAAAGCCGAGCTTTTTCTTTTGTGGTGCATGATCACCGGGTCGCACCGCCCGCATTTTGGTGATATTATCATCAAACGGTTCCATAGAGTTATAGCCCTTCGCACCCGCGGTGCAATTCGTTGTGGTGGTTTGATTTCTGTCATTGCCCGCGCCCTCGCGGTGCCATCTCATCCAGGGTACACCTTTTTCGCAGGTGATTCTTTCCGTTTGACCCTGCAGACCCTACGGGCTATGCACATACTATGTAATGCCCCAGGTGGGTATGTTTGGATGCAGGGTCGCTCCCTTTATTTCAAGGTCACTGGACCTGATGTCATAGCTCTCGTTGACCCCATTAGCGACACTGTGTGGGTGCTCCCTTCGAACATCCAATCACCCCCTCGCCCACGTAGGGCACAGCATCCACATTCTGATCGACCATCTTCATCCACTCAGCACCTAGACTACGCAGACGCCACACCTATATCCTTTACCCAGCCTGATCCTATGCAGACTGACTTTCAGGATCAGCCCTCACCCACTCAGCCATCTCACCCTCACCCCAACTCTCCCTTCACTTACCAGCATTACCTTGACCTCTGTGGGGATATTGCTTCCCTTCAGCAGACGATGATTGGTCTTCGCCTTGACTATCAGCAGTATAGCACTCAGGTTACCGACTATCATGACGAGCTCTTAGGTCTGCGCGCCGATTTCGACGATATCCGTGACCAGTTCTTCCGTCGCTATGCTCCCCCGTCCGAGTAGTCGTTTTCCACTCATCCCTAAGCATTGCGGACAATGCTTAATTTTAAGCTTCGAGAGGGGATTTCCTATCTTTTTGTAAAAAGTTTTTATTTTGTTATTTAAAAAAAAATCCAAAAAAATTAGAAAACTTTAAAAAATCCAAAAAGATTTTTCATTTATGTTTCTTTTAATTGTCATTTTATTTCTTCCTAGTTTTTTCTAAAAACAATTTTCATTTTGTTGCATTCTGCATTGACTAAAAAAAAAAAAAAAAAAAAAAAACATTTTACCAGATGATGACACTCTTTACATACGATAGCTCCATGAAGTGGGATATTGAGAATTGAAAATGAAAAAAATCCGAAGCGACTTGATTGTTATTGGAAGTGTAGAATCAGCTGTCATAACCATGGGACCCAAGACACCGTGATTCGAGACCCCGGCCTTAGATAATAATAAAAAATAGCATACTGAAACGTTTTCTGGGCGGTAATAACAGCTCTAGGATGATTTGATTATTAATGTTTAAAAAGAATCTTTATCGGCAACTCTGAACCCACAGAACATGGCCCTATTTTTTGACACGTGTTACCCTCGCGGTAACAGAGAGCTTAAGTATCAGATCCACACAGTCAAAATGAAGAAAGGGTACAACGTTATATCTAGTACCCAAATCAAAGAATTTCAAGCGCTCAATTGAAGAAACTTCAAGAAATTCCAAAAAAAAAAGATTGAAGAAATCAAGTTCAAAACGAAGTGTAAATCAAAGTTCAATCAAGTTAGAAGCTGCTCCAAAGTTGCATCTGGCAAATAAAGAACTGTGTGATATGATACTTGTGGCTCTCGAAAAAGTGAAAGCATAGAGCTCGGGCTCCTACGGGGGTTGGCCCTTGCTGCTTCGGCGAAAGCTGATTTGGTCGTGCGGGTTCTTAAGGATGCGTCCTATCTTTTTGTAAAAAGTTTTTATTTTGTTATTTAAAAAAAATCCAAAAAAAATTAGAAAAGTTTAAAAAATCCAAAAATATTTTTCATTTATGTTTCTTTTGATTGTCATTTTATTTCTTCCTAGTTTTTTCTATAAAAAATTTCATTTTGTTGCATTCTGCATTGACTAAAAAAAAAAAAAGAAGCATGTTTCATTTTAGTTGTTCGTTTTTCATTTGCATACCATTTTAGTTCATTGTTCATTTTCGTTATCTTTGCATGCATGTTTTATGTTTAGCTTTGGTAGTTCTTGTTATTTAAGTTTTTGTTTTAGTTAACGTGTGTCTAGGTTGTCCCGCTATTGCCTTTAGCCCCAATTCTGTTTCCAAAGTTATCGTTTCCTTACTCGATGGCAAGTAAGGTGTAAGCTTGGGGAGGTTTGTTAGATGCATTTTATATGCATCTTCTAGTACAATTTCCTAAGTATTTCATTATAAAAAGCTAACTAATTCCCGATTATTCTTATGTATTTCGTGTTTCATGATTATTTTGAAGAATGCCCATACTGCTCACGTTTGTTATGATTTTTCAAGGCCATTTGGAGCACATGGATGATTGCGCAAGTTCGGGATGCATTCGTCGATGCTTAGGAGCTTAATTGGAGTCTAGACCAAGGAAGGATACCGGGAAATGATCAAGAACTGCTTGGAAGGAGGAACGACGATCAAAAGAGCCAAAAGAAGTAACTTGCGATCGTATCTTCTATCCTTGCGATCGCAGGTATGTCCTGGCGATCGCAGGTTTGATCGCAGGTTGCCTTCGAGGTTTTGTCGAGCCAAAAAAATTCATCAGTTGAGAAAAAGAGAAACTTGCGATCGCAGGTTGTGCCCTTGCAATCGCAGGTTGGTCAATTTGCGTCCAAATAGCAACGTACTTCATTAAAAAATCTCGTGACGGGTTTTTGGGTGATACATGCGATCGCAGGTATGCCCCTTGCGATCGCAGGTACGGTGTTTTGACAGCTAGACGTATAAATACAGCCTGATACTCTTCCAGCAACCCTAATTTGGCGATTCCTGGCGATTCAGAGGCGATTTTCAGAGGTTTTCAAGTGAAGAACGCAGATCTAAAGGAGACGATTCGATTTTTATTCGTAGTTTAGTAAGATTTATCGTTTAGATTCTATTTCCACTGTTTGACAGCGGTCTTAACAGCAACGTACACCCCGTGTTCCACGTCTCGAATCTGAAGAAGTGCTTATCAGTGAAACCCTTGTCATTCCTTTAGAAGAGATTGAAATAAACGAGAATCTCCTGTTCGTCGAAGAACCAGTCGAGATAATGGATAGAGAAGTTAAGTGTACGAAATAGAGCCGCATTCTGATTGTGAAGGTTCGATGGAACGCCAAGTGAGGACCGGAATTCACATGGGAACGCGAAGACCAGATGAAGCAGAAGTACCCTCCTTATTCTCTCGTTCATGATCCTACCTTTCAAAAGAATTTCAGGACGAAATTCCCTCTAACGGGGGGATGATCTCACAACTAGCATTTTTAGCTAGGAAATTTTGTTTTCATGTAAACATCAACTATTGTAAGACTTGTACTCTAAGTGGATATCATACTCATTGCTCAATCAAAATCATCCATTTGAATCAAAACTCCTGAGTGAAGTTCAAAACCTAATACAATACATCTAATATACTTAACTATGGGTCTGAAACCCTAAATATCCCACTTCAAATTCAGTATGGACTAGGATCCTCTTATTGGGCCTAATGGACCAGTAAACCTTCTGTTTGATGATTTTGGGCCAATGAAACCCATTTGGGCTCTAGTTGGGCCCACATTCGTCAAGCCATAGCAATTGGGCCATGTTGGGCCTAAAATAACTCACTTATTTATCATGGGCCATATTGGGCCGTGAACCCATCCTTTCCCCATTCACGGCCCACCTTAAACAAAAAAAATGTTGAATAAATTCTAAGCATGACACATAATATTTGCATGGAGGATCTCCATGCAAATTATCCCACAAATATCTATGCAATCACAAATATCCATACAACCATCACATCTCACTACTCTCTCCTCCCCTCTCTTCTTCATATTCTCGGCTAAGGGCAAGAACCACCACCACTTCCATTTTTACTTCAAACTCATCTTCAAATCCTCTCATTTCCATCTAAGTCTTCAAAGAGAAAATTCTCCAAAACATTCCTAAAATCGTGTGGGTGTAAGGTGTGTTAAAGAGATCTTTTCATCCAATATTAATTCGAACTTCACTCTTGTGGTAAGATCATGTAAACTCAAAGTGCTTTATTTCATTTTATGGTAGATCCATCCTCATGAACTCATGTTTTCATCACCATACTCTTAAAACTCCTTAGAATTCGAAGATCTCCTCTCAAGAACACTTCTAGGGCCGAGAACCTCCTCAACCTACATCAAAGACCAAAAACAACAACCCAAAGTGAGTTCATACCCCCTATTTTCGATTTTTACTTTGTTTTGGGGTAGAATACAAATTGTTTTGTGTAGATCTATGTGTGTATGCATGATTTTGTGTGTTTTTCTAGTTATATATGTGTTTATGTGTTAAAAACTTCATGAACTTAAAGATCTACTAAAAGATGATGATATTCGTATGACATAACACTTATTTCAACACATCTTACAAGAAAAAGGTTTTAAATACATCTAGATTACTTGAAGCTAATAAAAACTTTATGAAAGGGGTTAAAATCGACAAAATGACAAAAGTATGAGTTATTTATGTAACTCTCGGCTATTAAGGGGTTCAAAAGGAAATTTTTGCTAAACAAAGGCTAATCTCGACATTTGAGACCTTACAAGGACTAAAAATGTAAACATTTTCATAAATGGGCCTTATTTGGGCTTCTCACGGTTTTGGGCCCAAAGATTGTAATTTTTGATCCTTTGTGGGCTTAAATGTCACTTTCAAGAAAATTGTGCCAAAAATGTAAATTTTTCATAAGAAGGGTTAAAGTTATGAAAATATACAAATTTGGGCCAAAATGATTAAATTTTCTATAATGGGCCGAATATGTATAATTTTATAAAAATCAAGCCAAAAATGATATTTTTGACAAAAGTGAGTTAAAAATGTTATTTTTACAAAAACTAGCCTTGAATATAAGTTTTGTCCAAAACGGGGCCTAAAATGTAATTTTTACTAAAATTGGGCCTTAATTGTAAATTTTTGGTTTAATGGGCCAAGAATGTCATTTTTACAATGAGTAGGTTCTTATGCCATTTTGGTGAATAATTGAATTAATACTAGCAACAAAATAACAAACGGACTAATTTTGTCATTCTCATATTATTGGGCCTTAGTGGCCCGATTATATGTTTGATGGGTCCTGAATACTATTTACATGTTTATTGGGCCTTATTGACCCATTAACATGCTCGACGGACCTTGGATACCTTTTACGTGCTATTTGGGCCTGTAAATACCTTACATGTGAAATGGGCCTTAGTTGTCCTTTTACATATATTTTGGGCCCATGTTATATAATCTCATTCCTATCGGGCCTGGAAATGACTTACATGTTTAGTGTTGGGCCTGGAATGTGGTTATATGATTCTCTTCGCGTAAATTCGATTAAGGATCTAGTGAGACGTGTCGGTTAACACCTACTGAGTGTACGATTGTAGCCTGTAGTTATAACTAGAGTCTCTTGGAGGGAGAGCGGGGATTTGTGTATAAATCTATACGGGGATGACACCCCACACCTGAGCTATTCGCTACAGTTATACTAAAACAGTCTAGGGTGACAAAAACCTTATTCTATTTTTCGTCGGCGTTCACAAACGCCAAGACAGGCGAAATTGTCATTATTTAGTATGGTTATGACGGCTCACTTAGAGGAATTAACATTATGAAATTTACGGGAGACTATTCTTTTTCTTCTTTTACAGGCAACATAGGGTTGTCTGGGGGCATTCTATTTACATTCTCTCCATTCACTTTTGACATTCTATTAAACAACAACACATATGCATTGATACAAGATCGGACATAAACATACCAAACTATTTTAAGAAAATATAAGATTTTCTTGTGATTTCAAAGTTATACAAATCATTTTCTCAAACATGCTTATGAACTCACCAACATTTTTATGTTGACCTTTTTAAATTAACTTGTATTCTCAGGAAACCGTTGAAGCGGGTTGGGATGAACAAACTAATGGATGTTTTGTTATATTTCTATTTCATCATACTTTAATTATTTTGGCATGTAATATTCAAACACAATACTCGATGTAAACAATGTACGTTGTAA
Source organism: Lactuca virosa (assembly GCF_052849685.1). NCBI lineage: Eukaryota > Viridiplantae > Streptophyta > Magnoliopsida > Asterales > Asteraceae > Lactuca > Lactuca virosa. The sequence goes on along the minus strand of NC_136433.1, from coordinate 299,099,339 downwards.
TATTACATGTGTGGTGATGATGATGTTATGTTTCAATTATATACTTTCTGAAGATACTACAAGGATGAAGTCACGCGCAAGCCCCCAGACGTTTCCGTCGTCTGGTTCGGTGGTGTGACAAAGCTGCAAGCTTTACGTCCATGCATGGCGTCAAGGGGCTAAAACACTAAAATCAAGCTTATTAAGGGACTTAGAGCATGAAGGAGGGTCAAGACTTGATAAAGTTGGCGACTTTAAGTCCATGGAGGCCATGGGGTGTCCAGATCTGAAACCATTACTTCATAACATGCTCAAATCTAAGATTGGTCCCAAAATAAGCTAATAATGGCCATAAACTTTCAAAGGAAAAAATCTAGCAAAGGGATGATCAAGATAACGACTTTATACCTCCAAATAGTTGCAACAACACTGAAAATCCCGGATCTAAAGCTTCTGCCTTCAACTTTGCACCACCAACTTCATACTCCTTCAAGAAAAGCACCAAAGAACACTCTTTAAGCTTACACACACTCAAAATGGGGAAAGAGGCATGATTAGGGTTTTCTCTGGACTAAGGGGACGATGAGGGAGGCTAACAATGGTTCATAAGGTATTTAAATAGGGTACAAAACCCTGAAAATTAGGGTTTCATGTTCAGCCCTCAACTTGGCGAGTTGGGGCCTTCCAACTCGTCGAGTAGGCCTTAAAGATAGGCGACATTTAAAACTGTACACGACGAGTTGGAGCCTCCCAACTCGTCGAGTTTCCCTAAAAAATGAATATATATTAAGCTTTAAATTCATACCTGGGAATCAGGGTGTTACAACTCTCGCCTACTTGAAATAGGCTTCGTCCTCGAAGCCTGGTGCAGTAAACAATTCCGGATAATGCTCCCGCATTTTAGCCTCCGGCTCCCAGGTCCACTTAGATCCTCTATGATGCTGCTACTGTACCTTTACCAAAGGTATCTCCTTGTTTCTTAAAACCTTAACCTTTCTCTCCAAAATAGCTACGGGCCTCTCAACATAGTTCAGGCGCTCATCCACCTGAATGTAATCTAGTGACACAACCGCATCCTAATCCAATACGCACTTTCGCAACTGCGAAACGTGAAATATGTTATGGATCTGACTGAGCTCCTCCGAGAGATCTAGTCTATACGCCACCTGGCCAACCCTGGCAATAATCCAAAATGGCCCAATGTATCGGGGACCCAACTTTCCCTTCTTCCTGAAGCAGATCACACCCTTCCAGGGTGAGACCTTCAGCAACACCATGTCACCGACCTGGAACTCCAACTTAGATCGGTGCCAGTCGGTGTAACTCTTCTGCCGAATCTGAGCAGTCTGCAACTGCTGCCTGATCTGCTGAATCATCTCGGTAGTCTGCAGAACCACCTCCGTCCGACCCATCACCCTATGACCAACTTCGCCCCAACAGACTGGGGTACGACATCTCCGCCCATACAGCAGCTCAAAAGGTGGAGCACCAATGTTGGAGTGAAAATTGTTGTTGTAGGAGAACTCTACAAGGGGTAGGTAGGAGTCCAAGCTCCCACCAAAATCAATGACGCAGGCCCTCAACATATCCTCGAGGGTCTGAATGGTCCGCTCTCTCTGGCCGTCAGTTTGCGGATGATAAGTTGTGCTGAAATGCAGCCTCGTGCCCAGTACCTTATGGAACTTCTGCCAAAAACGGGAGGTGAACCGAACATCACGATCTGAGACAATAGAGACCGGCACCCCGTGGCGAGCAACGATCTCGCGGATATACACATCAGCCAACTTCTCGGCTGACGAACTCTCCCGAATCGCCAGAAAATGGACGCTCTTGGTCAATCAATCCACGATGACCCATATAGCATCATATCCCTTCGCCATCCTCGGCAACTTGGTGATAATGTCCATCGTGATCTGCTCCCACTTCCACATGGGAACCTCCAGAGGCTGCAGCTTGCCATGCGGCCTCTGATGCTCGGCCTTGACCACCCTGCAGGTCAAGCACCTCTCGACGTACCAAGCGATCTCTCTCTTCATGCACGACCACCAGTAACTTAACATCAGATCCCGGTACATCTTGGTGGCCCCTAGGTGAATAGAGACACAAGACTTATGAGCCTCCTCCAGTATGATCTGTTTAACCCCGCCAGACACCGGAACCCACACCTGACCGCAGCGGGTCAACAAACCACGACTGTCCTGAATAAATCAGGTGATCTCCCCCCTGATCCTCTTAATCTTCAAATTTTCCACTTGTACTCCCTCGGCCTGAGCCTCTCTAATCAATCCCACGAGTGGAGAGCCCACAGAAATCCTCATACATGATGTCGAAACAGAAGGTCCAGCTAACATGCAGCTGAGGGAGTCCGCCACAACATTCGCTTTACCAGGATAGTAAAGGATCTCGCAGTCATAATCCTTTACTACGTCCAGCCACCTGCGCTGCCTCATGTTCAGTTTCGGCTGATCCATGATATGTCTCAAGCTCTTGTGGTCTGTGTATATGGTACAGCGGACCCCGTAGAGGTAATGTCTCCAGATCTTGAGGGCGAACACTATCACTCCCAACTCAAGATCATGCGTGCGATATCTCGTCTCATGCGGCTTCAACTGCAGCGACGCATAGGCTATCACTCGTCCTCTCTACATGAGAACCGCTCCCAGTCTGGTGATGGATGCATCACAGAAAACCACAAAATCCTCAACTCCTTCAGGGAATGTCAAAACTGGAGCCTCGCAAAGTCACTGTCGGAGGGTCTCAAATGTTGTCTGCTGCTCAGGGCCCCACCGGAAATCCACCCCCTTCCCCGTCAGACGAGTGAGGGGTACTGTAATCATGGAGATATCCTGTATAAATCTCCGGTAGTACCCTGCCAATCCCAGAAAACTCTTGATATCCGAGGGAGATTTCGGGACCTCCCACTGCATCACCGCTTCTATCTTGGCCGGATCGACCAAAATCCCCTCCTGGTTTACGAGATGTCCAAGGAACTGAACCTCTCGCAACCAAAACTCACATTTCGAGAACTTGGCATAAACTTGTTCTCGCCTCAAAACTCCCAATAACTCATGGAGATGCTCCTCATGCTGCTATCTGGTCTTGGAATACACCAAGATGTCATCGACGAATACAATAACCGAACGATCGAGCATCGGCCTGCACACCCGGTTCATTAGGTCCATGAATGTTTACGGCGCGTTGGTGAGCCCAAACAGCATCACCACGAACTTGTAATGTCCGTAACGAGTCCGGACAGCGGTCTTCTCCACGTCCTCCTCCCTCACCCTGACCTGATGGTACTCGGACCTCAGATCTATCTTGGAGAACCAAGATGCTCCCTGCAACTGATCGAAAAGATCATCTATCCGTGGAAGTGGATAACGGTTCTTCACCGTCAACTTGTTCAATTCCCGGTAATCAATGCACATCCGGTGTGAACCATCCTTCTTCTTGATGAAGAGAATCGGTGCTCCCCAAGGAGAACTGCTCAGACGGATGAACTATGTGCCTAGCAGCTCCTGCAACTGCGATGACAGCTCCTACATCTCATGCGGTGTCAATCGGTACGGTGCCTTGGCAATAGGGGTCGCACCTGGCGCAAGGTCGATCCTGAACTCGACCTGACTCTCAGGAGGTACTCCAGGTAACTCTTCCGGAAACACATCAGCGAAATCTCTAACAACTGGAACATCAGAAACCGAGGCCTGATCCCCGACCCGTGTATCCACCACATATGCCAAATAACCCGCACACCCGTGCTGAATATACTGTCGAGCCCTGGCGGCTGAGTAAAACCCTGAACCCAACCCGGTTCCCTCAGCATAGATAACCAGTTCTCCCCCACTTGGGATTCGAACTACTACACGCTGACCCTCGCAATCGATCACGGCACCGAAACGACTCAGCCAGTCCATAACACTATAACACAAACATCCCCCATGGGAATCAAAATCAATTCAATCGGAAAAGACATCCTGAATATCTCTAGAACGCAACCCCGATAAACTGATGAGGCAGAAACCCCGTGCTCGTTGGCGATGGAAAATCGCAACGGACACTATAGCTCTCCTAAGGGCAAACCAAACTCCCTACTAAACGACCGAGAGACAAAAGACTGACTCGCTCCCGAGTCAAACAGTACCAGAGCAGGCAAAGAGTTCATTAAGAACGTACCTAACATAGGTACAAACACATGAGCATACAAAAAAACATAATCAATGAGATAAGGGATAGAAAACATACCAGCTACCACATTTGGCGCTATCATGGCCTCCTCGACAGTAGCTGGAACGCACGACCTCAAGCCCTCGGGGGCTCTGCTCTGCCCTGACTCCCGTCAGTGATCCTCAATGTAGCTGGCGTGGGAGCTTGGCGGCGAGCAACGGACAGTTGACCTTCCCGTGGCCAACCTGATCACAGTGGTAATAGATCCTCATACTCGGAACTGGGGCGGACTGACGGCAATCCCTTGCATAATGCCCCTCCTTGCCACATGTGTGCCACCCGCTACCAAATCAACATGCTCCAGAATGATCTTTCCCGCATTTCCCACAAGTGCGGCCGCGCTGACCTTCAGACCTGCAATCGGCGGTTTTGGACCACTTCGGCGCCGGCTGCGACTGCATCGGGGCCTGCCTCTGCTCTCTTAACTGCAACTCAATCTCGCTCACGCCGCCTAGCGTCCTCCTGTAACTCTATTGAAGTATCACAACACTGGGTAGCAACAAACTGTCTAATGTCAGTCTTGAGCATGCTCAGATAACGAGTCATATGAGCCAGCTCGAAAGCAAACTCCGCGCAAAACATCGCCCTCTCGGTAAACATCAAGGTGATCTTCGTCACCGTCTCCGATCCCTGTCTCAAATCCAGAAACTCCTAAGCCAACCTCTCCCGCTCGACCCGAGGAATGTAGCGAGCGCGAAACATATCCCTGAACTGATCCCAAGATAATGTAGCCCTCTGCTCATCGGAGTATGATCTTGTAACAAGTCTCCACCAGTCCTTCGCTCCGGACCTCAAGAGGTTCAGAGCGCATCTGACCTTCTGGTCAGTAGGGCATGAACATGTAAAAAAGCATCCCTCCATGTCAGATAGCCACCTCATGGCTATGATCGGGTCCTGAACTTAATCATAGGTCAGAGGCTTCATATTATCGAAGTCCCGATACTGAAAAGCCCGACCTGTCCCCGTACCTGCATCCGTCACGGTTGCGGAGGCTGCAGCAGCAGCCGCCTCAGTAATGGCTGCGTAGCGATCATCAAAGAACTTCATCACCGCGGTCTTGATAGACTAGAATATCTTCGGAATCTGACCCCGGACGATAGCAACCAACTCCTCACGGATGATCTCCCTGACACGGTCCTCTGACAAGGCTGGCCCACCCTGACTGCCAACTCCCGATCCCGACCCGGATCCGGTCTCAAATCGCCTCGTAGTCACCATACTGAAAATATACAAGGAAGATATCACACATTCCATATAATAACGGGGAACCAACTCCCAACAAATCCCTAGGGGTTGTGACTTCCCTGCTACGCGTATGGGTCCTGTGCTTTCAGTAGTACGGGCCCATACTACCTTCCACACTTACCCATATTTGTCTCAAGGATCATCACAACGCCCTAAAAATATACATAAGCATAGGCGAACGCTCAATCCTCACTCCTAGAGGAAGGCTAAACATCTCACAACTGGCCGACTGACCCCGCACAACTCTTCCATGAAACTTCCACCAACCCTGTAGCACTCGTGTATGCTAGCCATACATAACATTGGACCCTATAGACATTCGAATATCCGATCCTACCCTAAGCCCTTCATTAAACAAGAATAGGAAATAAGGCTAAACCAAACATTCTCAGGCTATAAGATCTTAGTTATATACAACCGTGATGCATACACTAAGCAACTACAGTGATGATGTCAATTTCATATAAGGAAAACCCTAGGCTATCAGACATCATATAATCAGGCAATAATATCATGCAATTTCTGAAGATCCCTAGCCTATCACTAGCATGTTGTTCTAACATATCACAATATCAAATAACAGTATGGTATTTTGGGGTCTATGTTGTTGGCTCTGGCTGATCGCACACATCGCATCCTCCTTTAGTACTTTGAAAACCATTTGAAAACCATTTGAAAATCATTTGAAAATCATTTTGAAAATCGTTTCCTTAGTTTGAGACTGGATTCATACTAGTGTTCCTCCAATTCACTCAAACCAAGGCTCTGATACCAACTTGTAACATCCATAAAATTCATAAAAAATTTAAACTTTTAAAACATTCCAAAACCATCAATTGCTTACAAATTGTTTTCAAAATAGTTTAACATCAGAGAAAATCCTAGAAATCATAACATAAAATATGAGGAGGTGCACGATCAAGCCTTCGCCTTCCTGCGATCATCCGATGTGCCTGAAACAAAATCCACAACTATAAGACCAAAGCTTAGTGATTCTTCTCTAAAATACCACCACATAAACATAACCAATAACAGCATGCATAATGAGCCTTCAGCCTGACTGGACCGCCTCACAGGGCCTTTAGTCCATCTGGACCGCTTCCGAGCCTTCGGCATGACTGGACCGCCTCGCAGGGCCTACAGCCTATCTGGACCGCTCGTCGGGCCTTCGGCCTGACTGGACCGCCTCACAGGGCCTACAGTCTATCCGGACCGCCTAGGGTATCTTGGCCTTCAGCACAAAGCAGGACCACCTCAACCCCACCACACACAAACCATGTCGACATATATATAACAATTAAACATATAACCAGCCAACATACAACAGGCAGATCTTACAGATCACTAAGCATAGCATCATCCTATCTACCAGGATATAGATCTAACAGATCACTACATCATACAAGCATACGATACACCAGGATAACAATCCAAAAGGGTCGGCTTTGGTGCCTTCGGCCCTGTTAGTATAGTGAGGAGAACTCACCTCATAAGTAGTGTTGAACCGGTAATATCAATCCCAACTCACAACTCCAATTCAACTGCCTACAATCACCAAGTGACTAACCTCATCAAAATCCTGAAATGCCCGAAATACCCGCAAGGTCAAACTTGGTCAACCATGGTCCGAGTCAAAGTCAACAGTCAAGGTCAATAGTCAAGGTCAATAGTCCATGTTGACCTAAATCGTCGAGTGCATCTACTGACTCGTCGAGTTCCTTCATATCTCAGAAAATCGTGAAAAGCTCGAGACAACTCGCCGAGTTACCAGTGTAACTCTTCGAGTTCTTTAGTATCTAGAAAGCGGGAAAACTCAACTCAACTCGTCGAGTTGGCTAAGCAACTCGTCGAATGGTCCCAAAATAATCTAATAATGGCCATAAACTTTCAAAGGAAAAGATCTAGCAAAGGGATGATCAAGATAACGACTTTATACCTCCAAATGGTTGCAAGAACACTGAAAATCTCGGATCTATAGCTTCTCCCTTAAACTTTGCACCACCAACTTCACACTCCTTCAAGAAAAGCACCAAAGAACACTCTTTAAGCTTACACACACTCAAAATGGGGAAAGAGGCACGATTAGGGTTTTCTCTGGACTGAGGGGACGATGAGGGAGGCTAACAATGAGTCATAAGGTCTTTAAATAGGGTGCAAAACCCTGAAAATTAGGGTTTCATGTTCAGCCTTCAACTCATCGAGTTGGGGCCTTCCAACTCGTCGAGTAGGCCTTTAAAGATACGTGGTTATTTAAAACTCATCTAGTTGCCCTAAAAAATGAATATATATTAAACTTTAAATTCATAACTGGGAATCGGGGTGTTACAATGATGGGTCGTTACAATATGTAAAACATTTTTAAAATTGTCACCAAGTTTTGCAAACAATTATTTCCTAAGTCTTTGTACCTGTAAATGTAAAGCCTCTAATGAAAAAAACAAAAAATACCCTTGACTGATTGGTTGAAAAGCTTTAAATGTTACCAATATTCCCTTTCTTTTCTGATTTCACGCCTTCAGAAGCATCAGGTGAAAGAGAAAGATCTCGGACATCATCGAAAAGCAAGTGGCGTGCTTGTTCTCTCTGTTTAAGGTTAACTCGTTCTATCTCTACCTACTCATCTACTTCTTCCTCAAATTCTTCATCATCTTTTGCAGATTTAGGAAGGCTACCATGTTCACCGGAACATCATCACACATTAAGGTGGTTGATGTTACACATTTCCAACATGTTAAAAACTTATACATCTCCAAAGTTGAGACTATATTACATAGGCTATGCCAAAGTTAATAACAAAAACTAATATAATTTAAAATATATTCCAAAGGCTATGAACTTTTATCCATAATTTCCAAAAAAAAATAGTTGGTTAGTTCACAATCATTCACTTGGGCTTTTTACTTAGCATTTGATCAAACTATCAAGAAAGATTACAAAGTCACCCAACAAGCATGTTATCATATTAGTTCATATTCAGTCACTTGAGCATTTTATCAAACACATGGTGATATTTGTTAAATGTAATAACATGATAGTTAATTGTAGAATTCACAAACACATAACCATGGATATATACACATGCCAAGGGTTATATGAATTTTGGATGAAGAATTGAAGATAGTTGTATGTGCTTACAAACATTCTTGAAATCATTCAATACATTGTAATACCATTTTCATGCAATGAACAAATAGATGCACACATAATGAAACATATATAAAATAATGATAAAACTGCAAAAATGATCCTGTGGTATGCATTTTTACCGGGTTTTGGTCCAAACTCCAACTTTTTTTGGATTGGTGGTCCTTTTGAGCTAGTTTCGTTGTATATTTGGTCCTTCCAAAAATTGAAATGACTAAAATGCCCTCCTGTTACATTTTTATGTTTTTTCTATTTAATTTAATGTTTTATTAGTAATAAATATGGGCCTCTCTCTCACTATCTCTCAAAACCATTCACGTCCAACCAAAGTTTAGTGAAGATCAAAAAAAATTCAGATCGAAAGTCATGGGCTCATGACCAGATCTAAGATTTTTATTGCAATGGTTGGGTAGTTGACAAGGTAACTCTGGCTTGAAACAATTTTATTCTTTATCTTTCTTCACCTCTTTTTTTTATCAGCTTCTATTGCCATTGATTAAAATCAAAACCGGATGTGAAAGTTTAAATCCCAAAATCAAAACCTACAACTAATTAATACCACAACCAGAAAGTGAATATGGCCAAAATCGAAAGGAAAAGAAATCACCATCGTCGACCCTAAATGGAAACTTGGATGAATGTGGGTTATGTTGAAGTAATCCCTAAACGTCACCGTCATCGGCCATAAATTGCAACTTAGATGAATGTGTGTGCAAAATCAAAAAGAAAATAAATTAAATTACATGTGCCTTGGTTGCAGTCACCTACAAATCAAAGATGAATTGACTATGTCTCCGGTTCTCTTGCTAATTTTAGGAAAACCTTAGAGGTTAAATCCTTTGGAACCCAATCATCTTCTGTCCGAGTACCGGTTATTGTCATCGTCTTCTTCAATCAAGAGTGGAGGCACACATCGGAGCATCTGGTGAAGGGATTTAGCAAATAGGTTTGCTCATCTGTTTCCAGCTCTTTTTCATGGAAAACAAAGCTATGGGCGGTAAGCTAGCCAACGACGGAGATGAAGAAGCAAACCCAAACGAAGACATTTTCTCTAAATCAGGTACCGAATGAACATATTGTGCAGAAGTATTACCTTTGGGATTTTTTCTTATTATACCCTTCTGATCAGCATCTTTTTTCTCTGAAACAGGAGCATCGTCTTCCAGAGAGAGGTGTGGTGTATTTATCCTTGTAATCCATTTGTGTGTATGTTTGTTCATCCCTGTAAAAAGAAACATACGGTGGGATTTAATTAAAGAAACATAAACAAAATTATGTTTTTAGTTTCTATAATGAACTTCATCGAATACAAAAGTTTTCAATTCCTCTGATAGGTTTTTAAACCTGCAAAAAAACCCAAATGAATCGGGTGTATTTGATGGAAGAAGTGAAGGTGGGTTGGGGAACAGGGGGAGAAGAAAATAGGATAGTTTTTTTTTTCTTTTTTCTTTACTGGAGAGAGAAAGAGAGAGGGTGGGCCCTCTTTTTAATTTTCAATTATTAAAATAAATATTAAATTTAACAAAATGAAAGAAAAATAAAAAATAAATACATCAAGGGTATTATAGTCGGTTCAGTTTACCGAGAAACCAAATTCGCAACGAAACTAGCTCAAAAGGACCACCAATCCAAAAAAGTTAGGGTTTGGACCAAAACCTAGAAAAATGCATACCATAGGGGCCATTTTTGCAGTTTTGTCGAAAATAACTCATAAAAGGTTTTGAATACTTCATAATTTGGAAACACCATACATCATTTTACGAGACATGTATTCGGTAGTACTCACCTTAATAGAACTTAAGTTATTATTCCTTCCTTTAAGCTTATGAACCTCTTAAGCACCACCTGTTGACATTAACAACTATTTATAATGAAATGACTAAAATATCCCTAGGATGTGATTGATACTTTTGACATCATTCCTAAGCTTATTTCCCTCATATAAGCTTACACTTCAAAATTTGGAAGCAATCGAATGTCAAATGCTACGTTTTACAAAAAGTTAAGTTTGCCAAGCAGATGTTTTCACATGGGGCATGTAAAATGGCATTGGGACACCACACAGGGCGTGTGAAATGTGCATGTACCCAAAACATGACGTTTTTCTCATTTAGGCCACGTATAATGAACTCATGACCTCCAATCACCACCAAACTTCACTAATTGACTCATATGGACTAATTAAATGTTTTTACACTTAGATATACTTAATTAAGTCCTTTATGCATTATGCATTAATCATTAATACCTTTAGAGGTCTCATAAGCTTTTTGGGAAGCTTATATGAACATCACAAGATCAATAAATGTATTATTAGCTCTTAATGTCTAATCCATCTACACTGACTCACTAAGATATTATTCTACCAGTTTTTATTTCACTATCATCTTAATAGTTGTAGAGCTTCGTTCATTTGAATTCATGGAATGGAATTGGTGATTCCATTTATGAAATTCCTCCAAAGCATAATCTACTAGGAATTTGCTTCAAATTTTTCATCTAATGATTACTCTATTGTTTCAAACAAGAATCCAAATCACATGAGATGTTATTTGAATCGTTTAAATCATTACTTCAATCATCGAAACACTTACTAAACCTATATTTGACTCCAAATACACGAATAGAGGCTAGAGTGAAACTCATCATAGATAAAGTACAACTCATACATGAACCTATACTTTAAATCACCCATTCTCACAATTAATTGATGGATTCAAATCATTCAAGGATGATTAAACAATATCATGGTGTTATAGAGGGTAATCCAACACTAAATAATTCATTTGAACTAATATATAGAGAATTCCAACATTAATGGTGTTTGAAGCTCAACATCTCAACCAAACCTCCATCAAAATTAAATTGGATTTGATTCAATGGATATTGGGAGTTATAACATCAAAATTGTAAGAACCCAAAATTTAGAGAGATTTGACTTTGAGTCAAATATTGACCAAAAGGGAAATTTGGTCATTTAAGGGAAATTTCATGAATTAAGAGGATATGACTTCATGAAATTAATCAAGATATGTCTAAGTCACAATTATAAGATGAACTAAGTAAGTTGAAGAGAAGAAATACATGAGAATACGTATTTTAGGCCAAAAGGGTAAAATGGGAATTTTATGCTTTTGGGGCCAAGTTTGTGACTTAATAGATTAAGACTTGTATTAATTCCGTAAGAAGTGACTTAACTGAATTATAGAACATATCCCCACCTTCGTGTGGACATAAAGATCATAGAAAACGGGTTTAAGATGAAGAAGTTATGTGCGTTAGAAGTTGGAAGAAAAATTATCTCAAGCTGCAATGGAATCAGCCATAAAGGTTGATGTGAAGCAGTCACCACGGTGTGGTGAAGGCTTCACCACAGCATGGTGAGTCTAAGTACTAATTCAAATTAAATCCTCGTGGTATGTTGAGAGCAACGTACTTTCCCACGGCATGGTAGTATGGGATATCGCGGTGTGGTGGTGAAAGTAAGTTGCTATGTGGGAAAGGATCGCGGCTGGGTTAGAGGCTGACCGCGTCCAACTTACGCGCACCACATCGGTGTAAGGACCTCACCGTGGCATGGTTTCGAGATAGATTAAACACTTGATCAATAATCATTCTCTCCAAAAACACTCCCTATTTCTTAGAGAAGGGAACTCCGGTGATTTTGATCAAGTGACGATCAAGGGTGTTAGAGGCAAGGTTGTATTACCAAGAGCTCCTAGAGGTATCATCTTCTTCATCTTTAAGATTTTTAGGGCTTCAATGGTGATTTATGATTTTTTGTTAGATATGAGAGATTGTTTTCAGGAAGCTTGTTATTGATGTTTAATCAAGTGTTTAAAAACTTTGAACAAGCTCTATAGGTAGGGTTGTAAACGAACTGAATGTTCAGCGAACTGTTCGTGAACCGTTCGGCGGGAAGTTTGTTTATTTATTAAATGAACGAACATGAACACAAATTCTTGTTCATTTAGTTAAATGAACTAACATGAACAATGGTCATGTTCGTTCAAATATGTTCGTGAACGTTCATTTATGTTGTTCGTGTATGTTCGTTTATGCTCGTTCATATAAGTTCCTTTTATGTTTATATATATTTAATTGTGTTTGATTACATTACTATATTAGATGTTCATTTATGTTGATATATGTTCAATTAAGTTCGTTCGTTTATGTTTTTTTTAGCATGTTCACGAACATAAACGATGCAATTTGTTAAACGAACGAACATGAACAAGAAAATTCATTCTTTTATGTTTTTTTAGCATGTTCGTTTATTTGTTCGCCTAACTTAAACGAACGAACATGAACAAACATTTGTTTATGTTCGTTCGGTTCGTTTACAGTCATATCTATAGGTGATTTCCATGGTGAAATCCATCAGTGTAAAGTTAGGGTTTCAAACCCTAGCTAAAGAAAGTGATGAATTGATGCAATAGATTAGAGTGTGATGAAATAGGTAGTATGAGATACTTAATTCATTGATTGGGTTGTATATAGAAATAGAAAATGAGAAGATAGAATATTGATACTTTTAATGATCATTTTGACAATGAAAGTCATTAAGCTCTTAATAGGCTAAGACATGTTCTAAGGGACTTGACATGTTGTATGAATAGGCCTTGAGCAAAAAAGATAGGTCAAGATGCATCAATTGAAGAATAGAACCAATGACAGATAGTCTTCACTAACTAACAAAGTGAGTTATAGCTCTCACTCTCTCCCTCCCTCTAGAAAATGTTATATATATATATATATATATATATATATATATATCTATATATATATATATATATATATATATAGAGAGAGAGAGAGAGAGAGATAGAGAGAGAGGTAAGTTCAATTGATAAAATAAAAAAGGTTGAGAATGAGGGAATCATTCTGAGTCACTCATTTATTTTTGCCGCAAAAGTCTCTGTTGTACCAGCGGAAATGGATAAGCAATACACATGTGTTTCCAACAAAAATGTTTCATTAAACTATGCTAATCATTACCTTAATATATACAAAACATAGTTTTTTTCGTTTTTTTAATTTTTAAGAAGCTATTTTTATCGAAAAATGATTTTAAATATACCAAAATTCATGATTTTTTATACTCTACAAATAGACATCCATATTGATATACTTTTAAGATAAAATAAAAAAAAATTATATTTTCAGCTATCGTTATTCATAAGTGAAACAAAATGCATCAGATTTTTGCTCAGTACATTCATTATTCACTTATGAATAAAATATATTTTTTTGAGTTTAAGTATCATTTATACTACTTATTCATATATGAATAACAAATTAACTGTAACAAAAATCTGATAAATGTTTTATTCATATATGAATATAAAATATGACGACAACTAATACACGTATTATTCATATATAAATATAATATATGACGAAAAATGATGTAAAAAATATATTTTAAGTAAGAAAACTTTATTACGTGTCATATTCATATATGAACGATACTTAAACTATAAAAAAAAAAGGTTAAGCATACGTTTTATTCATAAGTGAATAACGAATGTACTGTAATAAATATCTGATAGATTTTTATTCACTTATGAATAACGAGAGCTGAAACTTTAAAAAAAATAAATTTTTTATTTTATCTTAAAACTATATCAATATGGATGTCTATTTATAGAGAATAAAAAATTATGAATTTTGATATATTTAAAATAATTTTTCGATAAAAATGGCGCTCTCAAAATAAAAAAAAACAAAAAAAATATGTTTTTGTGTATATTAAGGTAATGATTAGCATAGTTTAAGGAAACATGTTTGGTTGGAAAACACATGTTTATCCGTTATCCATTTCCGACGGTATGCCTAAGTGTTTTGCGGCAAAATAAATGTGTGGCTGAAAACGGTTCCCCCATTCTCAACATTTTTTTTTCTCAATTAAACTCTCCTTTATATATATATATATATATATATATATATATATATATATATATATATATATATATATATATATATATATATATATATATATATATATATATATATATATACACACGCGCTTAGTGTCATGTATCTAAGCATGATATAAAAGAACACTGAGCATTATTATATGCACTATAATCATGTATGTTTAATTATACGTTTAAAATCAAGTATCTGGGTATGTATGTATAATTATAGTAGGTATGGTTAGATAAGAAAGGTATTTAAATTTTGAAAGAGAATGATTATATATAATCATATGAATGTGTATGTAAATTCACTATTAGGCAAGGACCAATACTAAAATTGTGTACGCACATTAACTATTTCTATAAATTTGCTATATGTAGGGACCATATTTGCATGTTTATGAGACATAATGTTTTTCTAAATCTGCCTATAATTAGTTATACTATAATATTATAATATAAATTGTAATTAAAAAAAGATAAAAATTAATATAAAATGTATAAAAAATTTTACATAGAACATTGAAGCCTATTCTCATAAAAGAGTTTGGGACTAAACTTGTGATTTTTTATAAAACAAAAAGAACCATTTAAGTAATTGTCTTTACAATGCGTGTAAACCATTCTATTATGATTAAAAGATTCAATTCAAGTCAACACTTCATCTTCATTTATAATTTAACTCTATTTATTCAACCATTTAACATAATACATAACTCAAACCATGCTTGTTCCTACAAAATTACTCCTTGTTACCCTCATTAACATCATTCTCTTTTCTTTCTTCTTATATACAATCAACAACCTCAAAACAACATAACTTCTCAACAAATCTAATCCATTTCAAACCCATCAATTAATTTAAAAAATAAATATATATTAATAAACAATTTCTACAAACAATCTATCCACAATCCACTACAAACTAGAAATTTGATCCGAACCCACATCCGCCTGAACCGAGCCCTCAACACTAAACCCAAACGACTGAGCCAACCGAGACGCATCCTGAACCCTGAGCCGTGTGCCCTGCTGCCCGACCACCACGGCTGCAACCCGGGCAGCTAACGTCCCCATTCCCTTCAAACCCGATGCACCCCTTAATAACCCGTACAATATGCCCGAGGCATACGCATCCCCGGCCCCACATGTGTCCACTGGGACACATGGTGAAGGAGGGACGTATAAAGCTTCACCTTTTATGCCAATGTATGACCCACGGGCCCCATCAGTAACCGAAACTAATGGGACAAAATGACTTAAATATTGTGTGGAAGATATCGGGCTTTCTTCTGAAGAAAAATGACAAAATGCTCGGGCTTCATCGCTATTTGCAAACACGATGTCCGCATAGTTTTCCATGATTTCCCTAGAAAAAGAAAATATTATAATACTAATTAATTAAATCCCATTTGTATTTTCACCGTTTTATTGATTTATCCAATGAAAAAAATATTATTTTATGATTATTGTGATAATAGTTCGGCGGCTAAATTGATAAAAATAGCAAAACTATGCTATTCGAATGTATTTTTCCCTTTTTCTAAACATGGTAACCCAGAAAAATGTAAGGGAAACATACATTATTTTGGGAAATTTTTGATAAAGTCTAAAAAAAATTGAACAGAAAAGTCAAGATTATTTAATATTTTGTCCAAATTAACAAAAAAGTTTTTATTTTTGTTTCAACCGAAAATGACAGATTATCGTGTAAAATTAAAGAATCGGAACTATTCTGTTAAAAAAAATTAGGACTTTATCAAAAAAATTCCCAAAATAATGGGACTTTTCTGCATATTTCCCAAAAAAGTTAAATGGTATAATAAAAAAAAAAAAAAAAAAAAAGTAAGTGGCTAAATAGATAAAATGGTGAAAGTAGAGTCACCCATTATAGTAAGATATTTAATATGGCAAACTTTTACAAGACTGATTATTACGATTTCAATTCTCAATAATTAATTTTACAGCATATCCAAACACCCTTTAACTTCATAACATCAATTTCTCAAGAAAGTCGGAAAATTTTCATTTTTTTCTATAGTGATTAAACCATTATACTTAACCTAATTTAAACTTGCACATAAAATGTAAGCATCATAGAGTAAAAGTAACTAAAGGTAAACAAAACGTACCAAAAATCATCATAATGTCTCTCTATGCAAGTCACATCTGAGGCAGTAACAGCAACCAAAGCACCACTATCACGAGCAAATTGACAAATTTTCTTAATTGTTTTAATTGTGTCTGGAAATTCAAATAAATACCCTTCAACAACAAGAATATTTGTTTTGGAAATTATGCTCTCCATACTTGAATCATAGTTAATGTAAGATGATGTTCCCTGTCTCATAGAAATATGTAGAATGTATTAGACTTCCATATATTTTTTTCACTATAGCATTATACTTTAATTTTTTTTCCTATTAAAGCATTATTTTTTAGAAAGCTACCCAATTATAGCAATGTCATCCAAATACAAAGCAATTTTCAATTTCATTGCTATAATTGGATAGATTTTTCAAAGTAATTGGATATTTACATACCTGATATGCAAGCATTGTACGTTGTGCATCTGAGGTTGTCAGAACTATAACTGTCCCTGTGGTCCCATCTTTCACAGGTGCAGAAAGAAAGTTCACATTTGCACGCCTTAGTTTAGTTCTATAAAAACACACCATAATATTAAATAAAAATCAAAAAATAAAATTATATTTCTTGTTATTTTTTCCTTCCAATTCCTCAAGCATGATTCAGTTTCTCAAAGACTTTATCAACATGGTTTAGTTTATCCATACAACACCTAATGACTAATGTTAAAGGCAAGGGTATACCTGTAAAATCCACCCAATGGATCACCACCAATGCTACCAGCCATAGCTACATTCAAGGGAGGTCCAGCAATGGAGTGACCACCAAGTCTAGCCAATGCCACTAGGGTATTAGAAAGAGAGCCGCCAGCAGCCGCCTTGTAACTGCAGCCATCCATTGCTTGAAGAACCCTACCCCTCTCCTCATGATTCACGACCTTTCTTGTACCTTTGTCTAAACCCAATCTCATCAGAAACTCATCATCCACCATGCCCGAAAAATCTACCTATCAGAGAAAGAAGACCATATCATTTACCAGTTTTAGAATAAATACAAGCTCAGGCCCAAAAAAAGTTAAGAGACTATAGATTAAACCGAACTTGATAACAAGTATGATGGCATGACTGATGAAATTTGATGATAAACAAATAGGAAAGATTTTGAATTTCAAGATAGAATCTTTTTGACATTCTGGTAAAGAAAGAAGAACAGAGTTAGGGAAATGATTTGTAAACTCGAACACCTCCTAATTCCTACATGCTCTTTCTACGATTCAATTAGCACTGAATCTTTTGTAACCTGCAAATTGGGATATGTATAGTTTATGTAGTGTAATGCATTAAAAAGGGAATTGAATAAACGGCGAATCTATGGACATCTGGTAAGAGATAACATAGAAGGCAAACATATACTATTTCAGATAAAGATACAAAAGCAAAGTTAGAAGAAAATTAAATGTACCATGGCTTGGCCAAGACCCAATACATCCCATCGGTCAGGCAAAGGAGGAGGAGAAGAGTCGTAATCATCCTTATCCAAAACAGCACCAACTACGTCATCGTCGTCGTCGTCGTCTTCAATTGTGGAACTATGGTTGTCATCGCTGCTGCTGCTGGAAGAAGAAGAAGATGAGTACCTAGCAAAGGAATCCTCGTTGGACATAAGGAATGTTGATGTTGAATGAAAAGGGTATGTGAAGGAGGAATTGACATGGCATGGATTGCTGAAAGTGTTGTTAGAAAGAATAAGAAGACGACGGAAGGAGGAGGAGGAGGAGGATGAGGTGGAGGGACGAAGCGAGAAAAGGGGTGAAGATGCCCTAAAATTGGAGAGGTGAAGGGTGGAGAGTGGAGATGCGAGAGAGAAAGCCGCCATCACCGTTGTGTCCACCATCATCAATCACAAATTCTATAGGAATGGATTTACTTACAGCCACGTCTACATCCAATGCTTCCTTTCCCTTCTCTTCTCTCTTCTGCATACCACCAGAGAGCATGGTCTCGATAAATGTCATATTTGTATTTATCTTTGTAATAACAAGACTACAAGAGGGTAATATATAATATTAATACAAAAAAAATCAAGAGTAATTAAGTAATCTAATCAATTTTTTTGGTGGTTTTTTTTTTTAAATAATCAGTTATATATATATATATATATATATATATATATATATATATATATAGAGAGAGAGAGAGAGAGAGAGGGGGGGGGGGGGGGGAGGGAAGGATTATTTGAGAACATATAATTTCCCGATAACCAAAATGATTAGGATGTTTTGTGTCATTTTTGTAAATACCTGAAAATAAAAAGGGACGGGGGCATCCTATTGAAATTAATCAGGGACATTTTAGGGATTATGTAATTGATACACTCTTATCAGATTTAATCACGTCAAGTCCCTATCCCCATCTCTCTATCTTCATCCCATCTCTCTCTCTCTCTACCTTTCATCACACCTCCTACCATCCAGATCGTCGACGACGAATTGAAGAAACAACAGACCGACTGTGTGATAAGGATCGACAAATCGATGATATTTGGTACCAATGGCCTTCTCAATCGTCGGAGTGTGATATGATGTGGAGAAGAACCGCATCGTCTAGTTCATCGGAACCTACGCGGATCATCTACAAAGAAACGTTAGGCCTTCACTGGTTGGAGGCCCTGAACTACCTCCCTGAGACAGTCCTGGATTTGGAGGTTTATTCACATATTTGATGACTTTTGCTCCGAAAACAGGTTGGTGCCTGGTGTGAAGAGCTATATTGATGTCGAGAAACAGAAGGTGCAATGTATATTATGTCATATATTTAGTAAATGTCACACCGCCAAACCAAAACGGCGGAAACGTTCGGGGGCGGAGGACGTCATGTACAGTATCATAACAATGCATAATAGTAAAACAAGCAACAACATCATCCATTGCATTAATAATATACTTCAGTACAAGTGTGTTCTGTATAGTTTAAAAGACACCAAAATAAGAATCAAAATAAAAGACGAGTCTTGAACGTGCTCCGTCTTCTCAAAACCTGGTCATCGGTACCTGTCTACTGGTGACCTGAGAATACAAGTTATTTTGAAAGCGTAGATCAGCATTAAAACTGATGAGTTCATAAGTATTTTAGTGTCATTGGTTGTATAAGTTTGATGAAAGTGTTTGTAAATGTTTGATGTAAAAGTTTGTAAGTATTTGTTGTAAATGTTTGTATACTTCCTAGAAAATCCTATATTTTCTACTAAAGTAGTCTTCTACCAAGACCCGATTGTTTTGTATGTTTGTTCTTTTGTAAAAGTGAGTGTTTTTCCCAAGTATGACTATCATTACCAAAATATAGTTTACATTACTGTTTATGTGAGAAGATCACAAAATGAATGTAATTGAAAAATAAGGATGTATTGTAGTATTGTATATAGGTAACTACCGATGTACTAACTACCTTAAACCAGTTTGTTTAATTAAGGTAAAATGTGATTAGATTATAACCATACTTGATTGACTAGTAAAAACACGACGATCAAAGACGTCGAAATGGTATGACATTCGTCACCCGTAGACCTGCAGGTCCCACTGTAGCTAGAAGCAAGGTGTAGGATGGTCAATCCCATATAGATATATACACAAATTCACGCTCTCCCTCCAGGAGACTCTGGTTATAAAATGTGACACAGCAGTATATTGTCATGCCATGAAGTAGTGGCTCACATTAATGTTATCTTTGTTATTGTATTTGTATAGTATGTTCTCTCTGTTCTAGTATCTAGTATGTTCTCTTTGTATAGTATGTTCTCTCTGTTTCTCATTATAGTATGTTTGAACTGACTTATGTATGAACTGACTCTTGTATGTTTCATTGTTCTAGAAATAGTAAGTAGTAACTTCCTAAACTATACATATTATAGTTTACTAGTACTGTTGTCTGAATGACCGAACATGTATGTATGCCTTTGCTACCCAAAGGTATTGAACTAAAAGGAAGAACTTTTATATCTATATACATATACATAATATATAACTAAGATTCAAACGATAGTCGGACAAACAACCGATACCCTAAGTCCACAACCAAACAAGGAACAGGAAATAAGGCGAGTTATCAGTCCTAAGCCCTTTCAACCTTATTTATATAAGTATATCTATATAGGCATGATTTGGACAATATATAAGTTTAAAAAGAGTTTTGTAAAGTGATAAAGAGTTTAACATATAAAAGAGTTTATTAAAAACGATTTGAAGCAGTTTGTTTGATAACACAGTTTTGAAGAATAAGAAATCTACTTGATTGATATTAATCACATGTGATTGATATAATAACTATAATGTTTTCTACTTGTATTCTCCCCCACAAAAGCATTTAAAATAATTTAAAAGATAAGTTAGGGGTATGAACTCACCTGATTGTGGTTAATCTGGAAGATAAGATAGATATAGGATGCTTGAATTCACAAATGAAGTTCCGAAGCACAGTTGGATCCTATAAGGCATATATTCACATATATGTGTATTCAATTAGTGGTTATAACTACTAACAAGTATAGGAAACCACCTAAGATTGTAGGAAACACCCTAAATGAAGTGTTAGGCTCACAAATGGAAGCTTGAAAGGGGTTCACGGCCACCCATGGATAGGTTTGCGACCCTAATGCGTGCACGACCTCATGAGGTTCACGGCCTCATGAGGTGTCCACGGCCCTATGAACTTATGAAGGGTTGACGGCCCTTATGAAGGGTTCACGGCCGTGATCCATTCAAGTTCATGAAGGTGGTGATGAAACTTGACAATTCGCGGATAGGATCTAGTAGCTCTTCAAGTATGACAAGTTTAAGGTTGAAACACTTACGTTTTTTGAGCTTTGGAGGGTTCACGGTCGAAGATAGTTGAGAGAGAAAGGATGTTCACGATTGAGAGGAGGAAAAGTGAGAAGAAATGAAGTCACTCCATTATATATAGGAGGTGGTTCATGGCCGTGAATCTAGTTTGCGGCCGTGAACACCTAGTGAGTGATTTTCCATATCGAATTTATCCTCCCGATCTCAAGCTAACACATCCTAGCATCCATTCATACATTACACTAGGCTTAGAAACTCTCAAACAGACCCTTAACATTGCTAAAAGACAACAGAAACTAGTCTGACTTTGATTGAATTGAATGGATGTACAAGATAGAAATTTCGGGTTGTCACAGTAAAGTCATTCATTTACTACAGGGTGGGTAACATATGACATCGATTTAAAGCTTGCAGTTTTTGAGTGATTTCTTAAAGTTTCATGTAGCTTGTATTATAAAAAGCTTTAGAATCGATACTAATTTTTCATTTGGCTAGAAGTACTAGGTTTGACATACAAATTATACAATATTGTGTTAAATGTGTTATATTAGAATTAGAAAATGAAACTATTGTTCTCGACTGTTCAGGTTGTTGATAAATTACAATCTTCTGGAAAATCTTCAAGGGATGGTTGGAGAACAGAGCTTCCAAGTTCAGGATTAGGAAATATGGTTTTAGAGCAAATGAAAAATGAGAAAGAAAAGGATGCAGCTTGGCAAGGAAAATGTTCTGGTACAATGTATGTTCTACAAATTCGTATCATCATTTATTTATTTTTATTTTTTGTGATTTATAAAGTCTGAGTACAATTAATTGATTACTTTTGTTGCAGGTATATTGGAGGAAATGAATCTGAAGGTCACTTTTCGTTGATAAATGAGGCATGTTCAATGTTAGTAAGACGCGTGATGCTTCTCTGTTACTGTTGTCCATAAAATAAATAAATAGCAAGAATGCAGCCGATAAAGTATTGTATTTTTTATTTATGAGCTTCACATCTTCTCTTATATTTACTTTGGTTTAGTCTTGTTTTCATTACGAATTTAATCTTGCTGACTGGCTAGGCTATATGATTCCTAATGTAATTTGTGCTCTTTTAGGAGATGAATCCAACATCACATAACATGTATGGACAAGCACAAGCTATGGGTGGTCCACCTTATATGAATAATCCTATGATGAGGCCAACCTCATCAGTTATGGCCTCTCCAGATGCTATGAATTTGTCATCGGTTGATGTTTACCGACAGAAACATGATGTTACAGCAACGGTTTGTTTCCTAACTTGATACTTATATGGAAATGGTAATGTTTCATGTAATTTTTACCTAAAATGGATCCACTGTCATTAGTGATTGTTGATTAATTTGTCATTGGGACTCGGTTTATGTATAACACAGTGGTATACAAGCTCTGCAAGAGCTTCAACTGTAACACCCGGTTCCTCGTATGTATTTTAATAAATAATTATTCATTTTTGCAAAGGGACTCGATGAGTTGGAGGCCCCAAACTCGTCGAGTAGGAATGGGATTTTTGGACACGGGACTTGAAGTCTACTCGACGAGTCGATGAGCCTCGACTCGACGAGTAGGGCTGCCAGAGTGAAACCCTAATTTTCAGGGTTTACACCCTATTTAAAGACCTTAACACCCCCATTGTGGCCTCCCTCATCGCTTCCCATAGTCCAGCAAACCCTAATCCGTGATTGTGAGCTTTGTGAGTATGTGTGAGTGAAAAAGGAGTGATTCTTTGGCATTTTCTTGAAGGAGTGGAATAGGGATGTCAACGGGGGCAGACGGGAGCGGAAATAGCTGCCCCCGAAATCAGTTGCTGCCCCCGCCCCCGGCTACCTCCATCACCCCCGGTCCTGCCCCCGGCTACCTCCATCACCCCCTGTCCCGCCCCCGTTCCCCCGGTTTATAGGCTTAAAATTGGATTTTTTTTGCTGAAAAACTGCTTTGTTTTAGGCAAAAAATACTAAAGCTGAAGGGCGAAGGCTGAAGCGGTCAAGACTCAAGCGGTGTGAACTGTGAACCCTAAAATTAAAATTAGATTCCCATTTGTATTTTACATTAAATATATATATTTTTTATATAAATATAAACGGGGCCCCCGCGGGAGTACGGGACGGAAATACTCGCTCCCGACCCCGGTCCCGAAAATAAACGGGGGTTAATCTCACCCCCGCTCCTGAATTTTTTTAAAAATTAGTCCCGTACGGTATCGGGGTCCCGCGGGGGTTTTTGATATCCCTAGAGTGGAAGCTAGAGGTGTTTGGATGAAGGAAGGAGCTTTGGATCCAAAAGGAGAACTTCATTTCCAGATCATTTTAGGTATAAAGTCTATACCTTGTCCATTCATTTACTAGATCTCTTCATGGGGGTAGTTTAGGGCCATAAGGAGCATATTATGGAACCATTCATGGATGCAAGCATGTTTAGGGTCATGGCTTCAGATCCAGAGTTTTTGAGGGACTCCATGGCATAAAGGTGCCAAATTTATGGCCATGGGAGTCCCATGCATCATATGAACCACTTTTTAGGGCTTTTTGAGCTAAATTACCCATGCATGAACGTAAAGTTTGCAACTTTACGTGTTATATCGACCCTAGGAGGCCAGATCTATGTTTTGGATGCATTAAGCCCGACTAGAAACGACTAGATAAATTTGGACTTTGGGGACTCGACGAGTCATTCATACGACTCGGCGATTTGGGTCGTGGTTTCCCCAACCTATTCAGTTACATAGCAAACTCGTTGAGTCTAGAAGATGACTCAGCGAGTTGGACGTGTTTATGGATTTGAAGATCAAAGAACTCGGCGATTCCAAGGATGAACTCGGCGAGTTGAGAGCAAAATGCCTCAACTGATATGAAGAGGAACTCAATGAGTTCAAGGATGAACTCGGCGAGTTGCGAGTGAAATGCCCTGACTTACATGAAGGGGAACTCGACGAGTTCATGGAAGAACTCGACGAGTAGGATCGAGACTCCCGAGTTTTATGGACCCGGGAACTCGACGAGTTGAGAGTCAACCAGAATGTTGACTTGGACCAGAAGGTTGACTTTGACCAGAGTGTTGACCTTTGACTTGACCATTGACCAGAGTTGACCCTTAAAGGGGTTATAAGTATGAAAGAGTAATTGAAAGAGATATTATGTGTAGGAGTTTGAGGATAGTTGATCCAAGAGCCGAGGACAGTTCAGCTACTTCACGATATTGAGGTGAGTTACCTTCCAGTAGAAGTGGGTATAAGGCACCAATGCCGGCCCACTAGTAGATTGATTATAGTAGAGATGATTGTCTTTGTGATAATTGTCTGGTATGCCACTATCTGTGATGCTATTTTAGTTAGTATGCTATGATGTTATGTGATAGTGGTAGGAGGGGACTAGTCCCCGGACCCAGTTGAGATATACCGGCAGGGTAGGTCGGGCACCCAGATATGTCTGAGAGTATGATATGCTATGTTATTATGTGGTAGTGGTAGGGGTGAAATAGTCCCCGTAACCGGTTGAAATAAACCGGAGGGTAGGTTGGGCACCCAGATATGCTTGGCAGGGTAGGTTTTTGAGACATATGATCTATGGTTTTTATGAAATGAAATAACTTGTTGATGTTTTCTATAAATTGTTTTATGAATCGTTATGTCAAAAATGAAATTTTTGGTTTAGAATTTTGGGATGTTACATCAACTGCCATGTTTTGTATTACTTCCTCCTATGAAATGAAACAATGGATCAATTAAAAGTATTATAGGACCTAATGGGTAAAAAGATACAATCCCTAGATAAATCTTTAAAAAGATAGCTGCTCTCTCTTGATGTCAGACCCATAGCCAAGTTTCAAGAGGTCACACACACACACACACTTACTTTATATTTCTATTTTGATTAGATGTAAATGTTATTGTAGGTTGAATTGAATTACTCAAGTTTGGAATTGTAAATTGATGGATGTGTTGGGAATAAATCCGAGATGACGAATGCGGAATATCAAGAACAATCAAGAATCAATCACCAACATATGCAAGTAATCTGATAAAGGTTTTTCTTGTATTGATTATGAGATGAACGTACAGAGAAAACCCTAATTTGGTCAAAAGCTTACACCAAAAGTAAACCTAATGATTATTTATAGGGAACAATAAATATCTGCCATAAATATAAAATCTATGCCTAATATAAAACCAATGCCTTCGAAGAGCTTGATTAAGAACTTCTACTGTAAAGGCATCGTAGGGAATCATAAAATGATTAACCCTAAAAAGGCTTCCCTAAATAACCAAATATGCCATATCAGTTTCAATATCTCAAATACTCAACAATCTCCCCCTAGATGTTGAAACTGAGGAAGATCACGATTTCCGATCTTCTTGGCATTTCTCCCCCTAAATTGTGAGAATCATCAGTACATGGAGTCTTCAAAGCGAGAGAAATAAGAATAATCTTCCAAAAACGAACTCCCCTTTGAATAATCATCACTCCCCCTTGAATCTTCAACAAATACCATGGAGAGAATCCGGAAAGTTAAGAAGAATCACCAACAATCTTCAAAACCCGTCAGATTTGATGAAATTAATCCCTTTAGAATAAACCTAATCTTCAAAAATTAAAACCGGAAAAATAACAAAAAATAATTTTGTATTTTTCGATTTTTAAATTTAGACAAAAGAATAGAATAAGAAGCAATTATTTTAGAAGGGTTTAAAAAGAATAAGACCAAAGAAAAAGGATAAGAAGTGAAAATCTTTTGGAAAGAAGGGATAAAAGTGGTAAAATCCCAAAAATATTGTGAAAAAATGGGATATGGGGATAAATCAGTCAAGCGATGCAAACTTTGGGGACATGAAATGTAAATTTACCCATCATCTTCATTGAATCAGATTAACGCGCGTTTAACTTGTGAAAGTAAATGGAAGCTGCCAATTTGTTCAAACACAGGGGACCGAAACTGTAAAATAGCTGAAGTTTAAGGGACCGATAGTGTAACATGAGTCATCTTCTCCAAATTAAATTGTAGAGAAACGCGTTGGTTGACTCTTGAAAGTCAAAGGCATATTACGATTCCACAAATGTCGATTCCCAACAAAATTAATCTCCTAATGCTGTGAAATTCCAATTACCACGTCAAGTTCCGAACACATGTAATTCCAATTTTGAATGCGATGTTCCGATTTCCTTTTCAGAGTATGAGGCTGAAATAAAATGTCGATCGTAACATTTCGATTTCTGAATACAACGTTTAAAGGTAATATCGATTCCAACTTCGAGACCAAGGATTGTGAAGGTCCGATTTTGGTTAGTAAAAACGATTCTGATTGAACCTCCGATTCCAGTTTCGTTTTGCTTTCAATCTCCACATTTGAAATCGAACTCTTTGGATTTGAGCGAGAGTAACCTACTGAGTTTCGTTCCGATTCAGTTGACCATGGAGCAAAAGTGAGTCTTAGGTTCGCTTCAAGGCCAATTACAGATTCATTCCATCAATTACACAACCAGTTACACTTTCGTTCCAAGCACAAGATGCGAATCTTGTCAATTGATCAGGAACCGAAAGCTAATCAAGGACCGAAAGCGAATCACAGGTTCGCTTCAATTTCATACCCAAAGCGAAATCAACCGAATGTTCGGTTATGAACAGTAGATTCGGGTTTGGCTCTTGGGAGTTTGGTTCTTATTCATGAGGCTCGCTTCAATTTCATACCCAAAGCGAAATAGACCGCTTATTGACCTGAGTTTCGCTTCTGGTTGTGAAGTTCGCGTCTTGGTTGTCTTCGCTTCATAGGGACGAGCAAAAGAAACTAACTTTCGTTTCTTGATCTTTCGTCTCTTGACTTTCGCTTCAAAGAACGAACACAGGAATGAGAGGCAACCAGATGGCTAAAATCCCGAAAACATCCCTTGTATTTTAGTAAATGACAGAAGCCTCTTTTTTTTTCTCTCGGTCGTTACAGTGAATGCAAAGTAAGTATTTCACATTTCATCATAGTTACGGA
Organism: Lactuca virosa; assembly: GCF_052849685.1. NCBI lineage: Eukaryota > Viridiplantae > Streptophyta > Magnoliopsida > Asterales > Asteraceae > Lactuca > Lactuca virosa. The sequence continues at coordinate 299,071,906 of NC_136433.1, read as the reverse complement.
ATTGGCCCCTAGAGAATCAGTGAAGAATCAAATGCAGCCCAATGTACGGATCAAACTTCATCTTTAATTGTAATTCCGAATTTAACCTTTTATTTATCCAAAGTTCCGAAAGTAGCCCCTGTCAAAAGTACATATGACAGCTTGCACCCACTGTTCACTGCAATATGTCAGAATATTACCCATTTTTCAGAAAAAGTCCATTTTCACCCCATCTTTTCAACTTTTTCAACTTTTTGTCAATTCCAACACAAAAAAAATCAATAAATTTGATTTTTTCAACACAATATAATATCTTTGACCAAATCCACCAGATTTCACCAAGATTTTGTCCCGTTTTTTTTTTTTTTGATAAAGGACAAAACTTTTATGGGACTTTTGGTACCCATTTAAGGTTCAACTTTGAAGTTGGTTTCTTGCATACCCACTTATTTGAAGAAAATCTATCATCCTCTGAAAATAATACCCGCTTCTTAGTTGGAAAACAAAAATTTCCAAAAAATTCATTAAACCAACCGAACACTATTTTCTCTTTTCTCCAACTCTTAACATATTCACCTGAATGAAATTTTCTTTGAACATTATTGACTTCAGCTTTTTCAAATTTTTCACAAGCATTGGCCACTTGTACCTTGGGCATCCAAACCTTCTTCATTTTACTCTTGTTCTTTCTCTTTTTCCTCATTTTCTTATTTCTAGGCTTCAGAAACAAATTTCGGATCTGAACATCTTTTTCTTCTTTCTGAATCTGAACATTTGAAGACTTTAACACACAAACTTTTGGAGTTTGGTAAATCTGAATTTCTTGAAGAATTGGCTTTCTGTAAGGAATCATTCCTTCAAAGATATCATCAGAACATATAGAATCATCTGTTTGAGTTCCAATAGAACAGAATGTCTTCACTTTCACGATTTCAGATGAATTTCTTTGAGATTCATCTTCTGAAGTACCTGATTCAGAATGTAACTCTTCTGAAAAACATGAACCACTTGACTCCCCCTCAACAAGAACATCTGGAGTCACTTTTTCTTCAGAAACTTGAAGAACAACATGAACTTCTTCTTTTTCTTTTTCAGCCCTTTTTATCATCAACATCTGTTTATGTTCCCGATTTAAATGTTCATATATAATATGAAATTGTTCTACTATTCTCTCATCCTCTCTTAACTCATGGTGATTAACATATGAGTATCTAGATATTTTCTTATCAACAAGAAGATTATACAACTCAGGAACATCATTCAACATAGATCGACCACTGATTTGAAACAGGGTCACTTTGTTAACACCATAGATTGGTTTAGTAACCTCTAATCCAAGTTCTAAAATGGAGTCAAACAATAAATTCGTTTTATCCATTAGATCTTCAACAAATGATAGAACTTGAAGAGAGAGAAAGTAGATCTGATAAGATTCTAGAGAGAGAAAAATGGATCTGAAAGGGTTTTTAGTGAGAGAAAACAGATCTGAGATGGATTTTAGAAAGAAAAAGTGGATCTGAACACGAAAATTCAAGTAAACACAAAAATTTTCTTCTAAATTTCTTCCAGAACTCGATTCAAGAACAAATCAGATGAAATATTGAGTAGAAGATAACAGATCTGAACAAGAATTTTCAATAAAAATGAGATATTAGACTTTTTCTTTTCAGAAAACTTACAAAACTTGAAGAACAAGGTGAGATTCATGATAAAATATCGCCATAAACATGATCGATTCTTGCAAAAATCATTGAGATCTACATGAACCCGCTCTGATAACACTTGTTGGGAATAAATCCGAGATGACGAATGCGGAATATCAAGAACAATCGAGAATCAATCACCAACATATGCAAGTAATCTGATAAAGGTTTTTCTTGTATTGATTATGAGATGAACGTACAGAGAAAACCCTAATTTGGTCAAAAGCTTACACCAAAAGTAAACCTAATGATTATTTATAGGGAACAATAAATATTTGCCATAAATATAAAATCTATGCCTAATATAAAACCAATGCCTTAGAAGAGCTCGATTAAGAGCTTCTACTGTAAAGGCATCGTAGGGAATCATAAAATGATTAACCCTAAAAAGGCTTCCCTAAATAACCAAATATGCCATATCGGTTTCAATATCTCAAATACTCAACAGGATACAAGGTCATCCACCAAGTGCTATCAATGTGTAAATATATAGGCTTATAAAGGAGTGGACAGCATGGGACATTGCAAGACGAGCGGCATTTGCATTTTTTGGTATCTTTGCTGGAACTGAAGAAAATCCTGAATTTTTTCAAGGTATGTCATTTCAGTTTTCAGCCCCATTCAATCTTGTATTAAGTACTTAATCAGACATAATGTTTGTCTGGAACAGATGTTGCATCCAAATTAGATAAAAAAAACTCAAAGATTATAGTAGCTTGCTCTTCTGGAGGTATAATGAAATCTAGCAGCGGATATTATCCAATGTTATGGTTTTATTCAAGTAATGCAGTCGACTGGATCCTCCTTACGATCTACACTATCAAGAGTGAGTTTTATATATTTTAATACTTATTCATTTGAAGTTTATAAAAGTGAATGATGTTGTAAATAAATTGCTTTTCTACAGTTGGAGGGGACAAATTGGGTGGTTTCTGAACTTGCGACTGCAGTAGCACAAGAAATAGCTCTTCTTGATCAATGTGAAGCTTTATTCACTTCTCTATAGGTAAATATTTAAATTTTAAATTATCAAAAAAGTTTAATAAAATTACAAAGGAACAACATTTACATATTAATATTAGCCCCGTCACTTTTTAGTAAAGCATAATAGTAACATTTACATATTAATATTACCTATAAAATGTTGATCAACTTATACAGGAATATGATAAAAATTGCAGCTCATTTATTAATGACATTATATTTTATCTGTTAGCTAATTAACCATATCTGATTTTTGGTAATTTATTCTATATTGAGCTTCATGAATCACTTGTGATTTACATGTGAATCATTTGTGACACATGTGAATCATTTGTGACACATGTGAATCATTTTGTGATTTACATGTGAATCACATATAATTCACATGTAAATCATGTTAACTATTTGATTTTTCTAACCATATAGTTTATTTTAATTTGTTTCATTTTAGCAATAAATCACAAGTGAATCACATATGAATGACATGTGATTCACATGTAAATCACAAGTGAATCACAAGTAAATCACAAGTGATTCACATATGAATTACATATGATTCACATGTAAATCACATGTAAATCACATGTAATTCACATGTAAATCACAAGTTGTGACAACCGTTAATTTTTGGCCAAGTCAAAGTCAACTAAAGTCAACGAGTCAAACCGGTCAACTTATCTAACCCTTGTACATTAGGGTTTCCATTATGTTTCTTATTGAACAACTCGCAATCTTAATACAAAGTATCACTTAGAGTTTTCACGTGTTCGAAAATTCTAAACCCTAATCAGGGTAAGTGATGAATCTACTCGATAAAACATTATTCCATACCCCTCGAGAGCGTATAACATTCATAACAAGGCTTAACAGAGTGTAAGAACCTTGCGTTGCGAAGCCAAACACTCAAAAAGGTCACAAAAAAAGTCTCTCCCAATCTCTTTCACTCTAACTCTCCCAAAACTCTCTAAGTAGGAGAAATCGCTCCAAGAATGTGAAATCTCTCCCAAAATCTCTCTCTGTATGAGAAATCTCTCCAAGTGTGTGAAATCTCTCCCAAATCTCTCCAAGTATGTGAAATCTCTCCTAAATCTCTCTCTGTATGAGAAATCTCTCCAAGAACGTGAAATCTCTCCCAAAACTCTCTCTGTATGAGAAATCTCTCCAAGAATGTGAAATTTCTCCCAAAATCTCTCTCGGTATGAGAAATCTCTCCAAGAATGTGAAATCTCTCCCAAATCTCTCTCTGTATGAGAAATCTCTCCAAGAATGTGAAATCTCTCCCAAATCTCTCTCTGTATGAGAAATCTCTCCAAGTATGTCAAATCTCTCCCAAATCTCTCTCAAAACCTCTTTTGAGTTTTGTAATCATTTGGGGCATCCCGACACTTGACTTGGTGAAAAACCACTCGAAACGGGATGATACCTTGGAAAATAGCCTTTTAGGGCCGAAGCCCCTCTATAGGAACCAAACCCTCCTTGAGCCGAAGCCCCAAGAACCAAGACCGAAGTCCCTTTGAGTAGCCGCAGCCATCGAACCGCAACCATCGGACCTGACCGGATCTGCTGAGGACCGAGGCTGATGAAGACCCGCAGCGCCGAACCGAACCCGGAACTGGAGCACCGCATCCGACCTTCGCCTGCGGTCCCTCCTGACGAATCCGCCTGCGGTACCTGCTCGGACCGTAGTCCCTCCCACTTCGGATCCAATTCACCAGCCAAACCTTCCCTGCGGACCTAAGGCTGCTAAGACCGGAACCACACCCTGACTTCAGATTTTCCGTTTTTCACCCGGTTTTCGACCACTACTCCGTTTTAAGCCCGTTTTTCACTATTTTTGCGTGGGATTTTCACCCAAAACCATGTTTTAACATATAAAACCTCATACTTCATGAATAATCACGTTTTTGAGTGTAAATCTTATCCAAGAAGAGTGGGTGAAGTAATTGAGATGGAGTGTTGACTTTACTTTAGTTTATGACACAAGCAACCACCCACATCCACTCCATGACCAGCCCACACCCCCCCCACCATACCTGGTCATTCATCGTCCTTTTCCCATCATTTCCCAACCCCATTCCTTGTCTAAGGCTGAAATCTATCCTTTCTCCTAACACTCTCTCTCATTTTCTCATTCTTCCACCAAAGATTAAACACATTTTCTCTCTCAATTCTCTCACTAAAATTCGAGATTCAAGGGCCTTCTTCCAAGCTTTTCTTCCACTTTTGGTAAGTATAGTCATCCTCCATATAATTATTTCACTTCCTTCTACTCAAATCATAGATATTTTACACAAACATCATCACATTCATGTTAGATCTTCGAACCTTCAAGGCATCTTCTTAGTGTTCTTGAGTTGAACACTACCTTTCTCCATCATCCATCTACTGAAATCACTCAAGGTGAGTTCATACCCCTATCTTTTCATGTTTTTCTTAAGTTTTAATGGGGGGAATACAAGTTAAACACCAAGAACACAACTAAACTCAATCAACAGCTTTCATCATAAACGTTTAACTCCATTCACAGACTGTTTTGGTCAACTTAAACATTTTATTTTTCAAAACTGTATTAGGTGCAAATAGTTCAGATTCATACCTTTAAAATGACTACTTGCACATCACCATACGATTTTTCTACGATTTATGGTGATTGTTACAAAACTGCCTATCATTTCAAAAACGAATTCGGACCGGTCTGTGAATATGAACATTTTAACACAAGTTAAAGACCTCCAAAAATCATAATAAAAATTATGAACAGACTAGACACATTTTATGAACTCTCAAAATTTACGGATTCAGTTTTCGAATTCGTATGATTTTTCTAAAACAGTCCAGAACGGTTAAAAACTAGTTAACAGCTTATAACTTTCATAACACTTTGTAATATGTTGAGCAAAGTGTATAACCATAAGTTCTAAATATTGAATGTATTATCTTGTTAGTTTATCATCTTAAACTGAAATTAGTCATTCATGATAAGTTTTACTCATTCATTTCAAACACATATATTAAACTTCAATAAGCATAGTTTATGGATTTTACTACATGAAAAAGGTTTTACTCTCAAAACAAATGGGTTTTTCATATCCCACATGATAAACTATAATAGTATTAGTTTAAGGATTTCATATCACTAATTTATCCAGAAAAGGTGATTTTACTTCCTCCACGGAAGAGGTTTTAATATCAAACTATGTGTAAACTAGTTAACTTAGGTTGTGAGGCAATTCTCTCCCCGTACGTTCGAGTACGGGATCCCAATTCCTGTAAGTTATAACCAGAGTCTCTTGTAGGGAGAGCGTGATAATTGTGTATAGATCTATATTGGGTTTGACACCCCACACCTTGCTGCTAGCTACAGCGGGACTTGCAGGTCTACGGGTGACAAGAATCATAGTATCTTAACGTCTGAAAAACGTTGTGCAGGTTATTTCTCGTCATAGTATGGTTATAGCGACTCACATAGGTAGTTAACTATCTTTCAAGTTTACATGGAAAATTCTACTTTGAAAAGGGGTTTTACTTCCAAACTAAACGAGTTTATGTCGATTTAAACTTGCATGAATTACTTTAAGTATGGAAAAATACTTGTTTACTTTCGGTCCTGGGATTTAGGACTACATAACTTTTATAAGGAAAATATTGGATTTTCTTTGGAAACATATTTCTGTTAAAATTACATTTCATCTAGAATTGTTAGATTTCAGCTATAATTGCTAAGTGTATATGCTAGAGTTATATAAGAATCTAGTCACAATCGACTTAGAATTGGTGGGCCCGCCTTATCTCTTGTTCCTTGTTTGGTTGTGGACCTCGGGCAGACCCATTACATTCAACGGTTTATTTAACTTGAATTTTATATAACTTATATACGTTGGGCGATTATAGGAGGAATCTACGGGTCGTTCTAGGGTTCAGTATCGCATAACATAGGAGCATTCATTTCACACTTAACTAAGAAAATATTGGATTTTCTGGAAATCATACTCTATCGCTTTTACAAGGAAAACGGTTTCTTCCTCAAACAAAACTCTTATGAACTCACCAACTTAAATGTTGACACTTTTCAAAACTACTTGTATTCTCAGGAAATCAGTGAAACAGGAAAACATCAGCACTTTGAGGATGGGACGTTAAATCGTCAAACAATTCATTTTGTCATCATAATGTAATTGATTTTGAAACATGTAAACATATACTATGGTGTAACCTTTTCAATTATATTTATGATGGTTGTATTTACTTTGAGCACTATTATACTCGTTGTTGTGATACTATACATGAAGTCCTCCACCCCCGGACGTTTCCGCCATCCTTGGTTTGGGGGTGTGACACAAGTGAATCACATATGAGTTACATGTGATTCATATGTAATTTACATATAAATCACATGTAATTCACAAGTAAATCACAAGTGATTCACGTATGAATTACATGTGATTCACATGTAAATCACATGTAATTCACATGTAAATCACAAGTGAATCACATATGAGTTACATGTGATTCATATGTAATTTACATATAAATCACATGTAATTCACAAGTAAATCACAAGTGATTCACATATGAATTAGATGTGATTCACATGCAAATCACATGTAAATCACAAGTGAATCACATATGAGTTACATGTGATTCATATGTAATTTACATATAAATCACATGTAATTCACAATTGATTCACATATGAATTACATGTAAATCACATGTAAATCACAAGTGAATCACATATGAATTACATGTGATTCACATGCAATTCGCATGTAAACCACAAGTGAATCACATATGAATTACATGTGATTCACATTAATACACATCCAGATAACGAACTTTTTGAAAATGTTCGCATATGACAATTATGATCGACTGTAGCATGTTACATCCCGTCATAATTGTCATATATGAACACTTTAATCAAGTTCATTACTTATATGTATAAAAAAAACGAAGTTACCCAAATATGAACAAAATGAAAAGATAATTATTCTGATAAGTCAATTTTTTTTCTTTTTTCTTTTATCTTCTAATTTGTATTTGATATAAAATTTAACCTGAATAGTAAATATTTTTAAAACCACACCATTTTGGTAAATATCTTTTTAAAATACACTACTTTGGATTTTTAAAAAAAAGTTTAGATTTGACATGGAAAAAAAACATCGTCGTTTTATTAAATTTTATTTATTAAGATATTAAATATAAAAATTTAAATTTACTAAAGACTAAAAGTACTAGAGATACTGACCAATAACATAAAGAAGAACATCATCTTCAATGAAGTTTGTTTTTATTTACATCGATAACATTGCTCTTGTCTCATATATATATATATATATATATATATATATATATATATATATATATATATATATATATATATATATATATATATATATAGGATGAGGTTCAATAAAGAACCATAATTAACTAGGAACCAAAGAACCAATCGTAAGCGTCGGAAATCATAATATCAACGGCCAACGAAATAGATGTACACTTGTATATTGGACGCACACACACCAGATTATACCAAAAAATTCATCTCCTTACCAAAAAACTCACATCTTTTTTTCGTTTAAATTTTTTTAGGCCACATTTTTTATCGAAAAAAAACCGAATATACTCTTGTTATCGATTTTTCGTCATCTTTCCATAAAGACCCATGTTGATGTATAAAAAAATTCGAAAAAAACCCACTTCATTTTGTTAGTTTTTTCAATATTTAAGTTTATTTTTATCAAAAAAAAATAATAATAAAACTAATTATACCAAAAAAATTATTTTTTTGTACTCTATTAATAAACATCAACTCCGACTAAAAAACACCTCGATCGGTGTAGATTCACACTGTGAATCTAAACTGTAAATATTTCAATTTTTAACATTCACAATGTGAAAAAGCTCGATCAGTTCAGATTCACATTGTGAATCTGACTTACTATTATGCACACTGTGAATCTGAGAAGGTTCACAAGGTGAATCTGAACAGGTTCACAATATGAATCTGAACAGGTTCACAATGTGAATATGAACTGAAATATCGTTTTTTTAACATGAATTTGAATCTATGTTTAAAAAGTACCAAAAAGTATGAATTTTGATATATTTTTTTAATTTTTTTTTCTATAAAAAAATAGACCTTAACTTTTCAACAAAGAAAATAAAGTGAGTTTTTTTAGAAAAAAAAAGTTCGTTTTTTATATATCATCTTGGATCTCTATGGAAAGATGACGAAAAATCGTGAACAACGTTATATTCAGTTTTTTTTTCGATAAAAACCATGGTCTAAAAAAATTTTAAATGAAAAAAAAGAAGTGAGTTTTGTTATAATCTGGTGCATGTGCGTCCATTGTAAAAATCTACAACCCTTCCTTTTGCCATTGATCGTTTTAAATTTTGACGTTTTGGATTGGTTCATTGGTTCCTTGATTAATAATGGTTCTCTATTGAACTTTTCCCTATATATATATATATATATATATATATATATATATATATATATATATATATATATATATATATATATATATATTATAAAGCATATTAGTCATATCTTGATTTTTATGAGGTATAAGTTACAAAGCTTTTCGTTTTGTTCATATTTGGGTAACTTCTTTTTCTGTACACATCTAGGTAACGAACTTATTGAAAGTGTTCACATAAGACCATTATGACCCATTCCAGAACTTGTTAAAAGTGTTTACATATGACCTTAATAAGTTAATTTCCCTTTTCGGAATGGGTCATTTTGAAGTTTACATTCATACTATATGGATCAGGTACGGCCCAATCAACACGTTCTGGAATGCCCATTCTAGCATGTTTCGAAGGAAATAATACATTACCTTTATTCTGGATTTTATTCCGAAATATCTATACATTTCAGAGTAAACAAGCAAAGAATATATGACCCACAATTTCGATGATTTGGTAGTTTTACGGGTAAGTTTTTCATTCTTACATTTTTCGTTGTTTAATGATAACAATAGTTATGTAAAATAATTACTCTGGAACACGAAACACCTCCGGATACGAAGAACATGTTCCGGACAGTGTTGTATATGTTCAATTTTTAGTAAATTAAGTGTTAGGAGCAACTGAAAACTAGTTTAGTTATTGTTTTAAGCTATCATATATCGAAATTTGTTATTCCTAAACACACAAACGACATTTCTAACATGTCTGGAATGTCCAGAATACGAAAAAATGATCCAGAACGCGAAGAACATGTCTGAAATGTGCTAAACAGTTTTGGAATGTTCACCACATTTGGTTCTGAATCACCGTTTAAACTTCTTAATTACCTTTAAATTGGTTATTATTAGTTTCATTTGCAACATAACAAGATTTTTTATGCATCAATTACACTATCTTGCAACCCCCGCAATTGGTGCGGTTATTCTTGTGAGACTTAGGGAGATACTGTCATATGCGAGACTATGTTCTGAAACACTTGTTTTGGTAGGTGGTTAGATATTCCTATGAGGGTAGACTATAAAGGGGGATCCTTTACTTATACATTATGTATTTTGCACAGAAGTTGCGACGAACCCTTGAAACGAAGTAGAGGAAATGGTTTTTTAGATAGAGGGGTACTGTAACGCCCGCAGATTCGGGCTAGTCACATTAGAGACAGTGAGCGTCAACAATGACTTTTTGATAGAATATTATTTATAATAAATAATCTTAACTACATTATAGTATAGGTCACAAGGGTTCCGTACATATAAAGAACGCTGAAATCCGAGTTATAACGAAGAAGTTATGACCCGTCGAAGTTTTACGACAAAACCGGCACGACGTTGTGTGTCGTAAAAAGTGAATTTTTGATAAACTAATTTTTAGCCTTAGTAACTTAAACAAAATTCGTAGTATACGTTAAACCGAGAACGTACATAAAAAGAACGTCCAAATCTGACTTTGTATGAAGAAGTTATGATTTTTTTTAAGATTTAGCATAGCAATGCACAACCCGAAATTCGAATTTTAGATCGATCAATTTTTAGCTGACACAATCTAAACGAGAATTAAGATCTCATTAATAGGAGCTCAACGATATAAAGACAGACGAAAACGGACGTCGAATGACAAAGTTATGAATTTTTAACGGAATTTACCTGTCTAGGCCTGTTAAAATATAACATTAAAAATAATAGCAAAATCAGCCGACGAAGTCTAAACGAAAGTTGTAGAGTACGTCGCCACCTACGCGTGGATATCAAGAACGTCAAAAACGGAGCTCGTATGCGAAACTTATGGATTTTAGAAAATAATTAGTTTTTGGAGTAATTTGCAAGTGACATGTGGCACAATCCTGACCATTGCTTCCTCCCCACGCCTTGCCTCCAGATGGTGACACTTGGCACTCAACTTGATGAGTTGGCCAATTTCACAGCCTATAAATAGAGGCGCAAATCACTTCATTTCTCACACCATTCTAACCCATTCTCTCCCAACACCCCAAACCCTCAAGGCTTTTCCCTAGCACTTCCTAAGTGTTAGAGGCAAGTCCCGGAGCGCCAGAAGGCTCCGAGAAAAAGAACTTTCGGCTCGAAAGTTCTTCCCCCGCAGAGCCCGGTTCCTAGCCAAACCCTCTTATAAGTAAGTTATGCTTACCCTACTTCAAGTATAACTTATGTTTAAGTTCAATATTATTATTATGAACTTATAAACAACATATATATATATATATATATATATATATATATATATATATATATATATATATATTATAAAATATAATATACAAAGTGTTATTATAATATCTTTTAACTACTCGCGGTACGGGGAATCTGGTTTGAAGGGCCGCATAGGGTTGTTGGATTTCAGAAGTGTTATAATGCCAAAATGGTCCTGCCGTCAAGTGTTTCATGTCTGGCCCCTGTCTGTACATAGTGGTTGAAAAGTATTGTTTAACACTTATAAAACAAGATCGCTCATAAATAGTCGCTATAAAGATTAGACTAAAATCTAGTGGTAATGATACTATGTTTCGTCGAAGGAAAATAGAATTGTTAGAAGCGAAGCGCTGCCCGAGTTTGGAATCATCACTTTAACAAGTGAGTGCATTGTTACTTTCATCTTACACATAGATATAAAGTATTTAATATAAATTACATGCTATGTGTGTATATTATCTGTGTTCTTGCTATCTATGTTGGATGAACGATACATACATGTTTTATTCGATTTAAACTGTATACGTATTTTATACCTATAATTATGATGGGTAAATATGGGTAGATGAAAGATGAGATGAGAGATGAAAGATGAGATAAGATGATAGATGAAAGATGAGATAAATGATAAGAGATGAAAGATGATATAGATGAACATTGGCAACTATGGACTTAGTGTCTAATAGATAAACTCAGGCAACTATGGACTTAGTTCCAAATAGATAAACCCCGACAACTATGGACTTAGTGCCTTACAAATGAACATTGGCAGCTATGGACTTAGTGCCTTACAAATGAACGTTGGCAGTTATGGATTTAGTGCCCTATAAATGGATAATGGCAGCTTTGGACTTAGTGCCTAACAAATAACATCGACATGTATGGACTTAGTGCTTGTTAGATAAACCCTGGAAGCGATGGACTTCGTGCCTATTCCTTAGGACAATCCTTAGGAACGAATGAATGAAGAATAGGTGATTCTTAGGGTAAATCCTTAAGAATAAAGAAGATACTGGGGATTGGGAAGTTGGGTTAATTGTTTGATGATTAAACATAATAACTATATTATTGTGGGTTGAAAACCATATGTACTCACCAGGTTTTCCAACCTGACCCACTCAGTTTATTTGTATCACAGGTGTCGATACGAAGCTACATTACAATGAGAGATTAAAGGAGATGTAAATCACTAGTGTAAATGAATGCAAGGTCCGTTTATGCTTATGTTTATGTATTAACGATGACATCCTAAAGTTTTAATATAAACAAAATACATTTCTTCGAAAATGCTTTGATAATATATTTATCATATTTTTTGGGAACAAATTTTGCAATATTATCTTTTAAAATGAATACTCTGATTTTCAAATAAGCATAAATAAAATTTTTAAAAGGACTGTGAATTTGGGGATGTCACAGTTGGTATCAGACCATTAGTTTAAGCGAACTAGGAATTTGTAGGAAATTTCTAGACTTAAACTTAGAATGCTAAGCGATTATTGTGAGATGAGTGTCTGCTATATTTAGGATGTATGCTTAAATAAACACAAGCACTAGCTTATTTTAGCAAAGATAACTAAATTGATTTTATGTGCTAAATGATTTATGATACTTTATGATGTCATTATTTGATCGGATATACGGTCTGTTGCCGACCGGATCTGGAAATTTTATGTGTTCAGATTTCTAAACGTTTAATTACGGTATTAGAACTGACATGTAACTTTTCGGAGTAATAAGGAAGATTACACGTCTAAACCTTCTCTATATATATTCTCGTCCCGATACACTGAACGCATGTTTCCGTGAACATAATGTCATGGTGAAGACTCATAGTGAATTGAGTAAATGGAGGAAATGAGAAGGCTTACGATAATGAATGACACCTATCGGAAGATATCGTAAGATATCGTAAGAGCGGTATCTTGCCTTTAGAATGCATTTGATGAAATAACAGTACATCTATAGGAGTACGGTACATCCAAATGTACACATTTGATTGGCGGGGTGATAAAACGATTGGTGTAATTTCTGAATTTGTCCTATTGTCTAGCATTTCCACCACCAACCGAGTTGAAGTAGAATTGATGATTAAATATACGCTTAGAAGAAGTCCTGGTAGAGTCTAGGGAAATTTTTATGATTATTTGGACACATTCGTATGTGTTGAATGACTATGTGAAATTCTTGTATGGTGACTTGGAGAACCGTGATACAATACTTGGGACGAGTATGAGTAGGTGTGAATGGTAGTAGAGGCCTATACTACCGGAAGCACAAGACTCGCACTTGGATCAGTGAAAGTCACAAGGTTACTAAGAAGCTAGTAATTGATTCTGTTTTGTTCATGTATGTCGTTACAATCGTTTTGATAATGACTAAGAAGATAATGATTGTTGTTCCAACACTAGTGGTCGTATCAAATCGAGTCCGACTAAGATGAGTATGTTACGTGGTTCAGAGAACCAAGTTCGATGTAGCATCTGACTTAAGCCAGGAGATTGAAGTGAAAGATAATCGAAGCATCACAATCACTGTGAAAGTAAGAAACTTGGAGCTAGAAATGCTACATGCTAGAATGTGATTATATCACATTATAACATGAAGGAAGGTATATTCCGTTCTGGAATTTGACTCTAAAAGACCTGAGTCTAAGCATTGCATCATACGATGAGAGGTCATTAGAACATGACCCATTGGTCTGTTACGATAATCCAAGCAAATTCTATTTAAGAAGGGGCAAGAGTCTCCAATAAGGATCGAGATTGTAACTCGAAGGTTACAATTGAAAGTCTAACATAGGATAAAGAACGTGTGCAAGATTGAGCACCGCCTGCAGTCAAGAAGTCCAAGATTTAGATGCTCATTCGAAGGAACATAGGTGTGACAACCTAGAATTTTTTGCCTGGCAAGTCCAGTCAATCAATCCAATCAAATGTCAGGCTTGTTTCTGCTATCTTTTAGCTTTGTTAAGGGTCTGTTTGAGTGTTCTAAGCCTAGTACATCCAAGGAATGTGTGTTAGGAAGTATCTGCTTGAGTTCATTGTTCATCATTCAATCCATAAACTCCATCACATGGAGTTTACGGCCGCAAACAAGGAGTTTACGACCGTAAACTCTTGCCATCCGTGAACTCATGCCCTTAAGTATCATATTCCTTCACTTTTCTTCATTCTTACACTTTCACCTCAAGAACACCTGATCTTCAAAAATTGTAAGTGATTCATCCATCCTTCTTGTTATTCCTTTTTGGCCTTGTAAGCATCTCTTGATTCATCCATGAAATCACCTCTTTTGGTTAGATCTTAAAGATCATCCATTTTCACCAAGAACACCAAGAACACACACTTGTTCTTGGTGGCCGAAAACACCCTTTTAGAGCTTCTAAATCGTGAGTATACCTTCCTTACACTTGCTACCTAGTAGAATCATTAGCCTAAATACCTGGAACAAACGATTTGAGGGTGATCTCCAGGAGTTTACGACCGTAAACTCCCTTGGCCGTAAACACCCTAGGCCGTAATCATCATGGCCGTAAACACGTAGGTGTGGGCATAAACCCCCTTAATACAATCACATGTGATTGTAGCACTTAGTTTCTAGTGTTTCCTAGTCCCTAAGGGTGTTTCCTTGCATGTTAGTTGCTTTAAACACTAAATTCATGCCAATATATGCCATTATATGTCATTAGGACTCGTTTGTGTCTCGAGAATTCATTCGTGGAACTTCTCATCCTTACGCGCATATTCGATTGAATCACCCACATAAGGTGAGTTCATACCCCTATAATCAATCTTTTAAATGTTTTAAATGCTTTTAAGGGGGGGGGGGGGGAATACAAGTTGAACACAAAGATAATTGTGTGAATGTTTTGTGATAAACATCATTTTAAGGATTTCTTATGTGTTATTAAGTGATCAAATCATTGCAAAAACTCGTTTAAAAGTTATGTTACTTTATGGTTTATAAAACTCCATTTTTAATGTGAAATCATAACTTAGTAGATAAATAAGTCTTTATTTCAAGGTAGTAACAATTCAAACAAACATACTAGTAAACTATAATAGGTATAGTTTAGGGGTTCAGTTCATACTATAGCTAGTACAGGGAGGAGTATACTATAACTAGTACAGAGAGTTCATGCTATAGCTAGTACAGAGAGGAACATACTATAACTAGTACAGAGAGTTCATACTATAGCTAGTACAGAGAGGAACATACTATAACTAGTACAGAGAGTTCATACTATAGCTAGTACACGGAGGAACATACTATAACTAGTGCAGAGAGGAACATACTATAACTAGTATAAGGAGGAACATACTATAACTATAACAGAAGAACAAATCATGAATTACACACTTATACTACATATTCCTAGTATCCTAGGAAGAGATTGTATCTTTAACTCATTACTTTTAACAAATTAAAGTAATACATCACACCGGGTTTGTATTAACAATGGTACGAATACCACATACATGGATTAGCAAACACGATGCCGAGTTTGTATTAACAATGGTACGAATACCACGTACATGGGTTAGCAAACACGAGGTAATACAGCATACCGAGTTTACACTAACAAAGGTACAAATACAACGTACCATGTTTAGTAAACACGAGTATGATACAGGAATTATTTATAAAGGGTACATCTACAAAGTACCGGACAATAATAAATAAAACACATAAATATATACAAAATACAGCATACCGGGTTGTTACTAATAAGGGTACAAATACAACGTACATGGGTTAGCAAACACGAGGTAATAACACATCATTCCGGGTTTGTACTAACAACGGTACGAATACCATGTACCAAAGTTAGCAAACACGAGGTAAAACGTCATACCGGGTTTACACTAACCAAGGTACAAATACAACGTACTGGGGTTAGCAAACACGAAGTATGATACAGGGAAACACATAAAAATATGTAAAACTCACAACAGTATCGACTGAGGCGTTAAGAGTACAAGATTTCATTACTTCTAATAGTTGTCCAAACATTAGAATAACGCCACATAACTTACTTGTAACATGAACATTCAGTTAGAAGGTGACCTATAATGCTAACTTTATGATTCCTCGGTAGATACATCAGGGATATATATTAATTAAGTCCAGTAGATAGTAGGATGTGTGCTTTCCACTTCATTTCCCGTTCCTTGTTTGGTTGTGGGCTTAGAGCAGATGCACCCAGTCTACTATCTATTCGATCTTAACTATATACTTATTCCGTATACACCAAGTAATCATAAGGAGTACCAAGTATAGGTCAGGTCATAGTATACAAATTCAATACATCGTTTTCTAGTACAAAAACATATTTTCAGATAGAACATTGAGTAAACTAAACTAGAAACTTAACAGTGAAAGGTTTAATCCATTTTATTAAACCAGTACAACTTAAAGGACCTTAAGTGGTTAATTTTATAATACCTTAGTTTACACATCAGGGTTATATATATGTAATATCCGACAGATAGTTAGATGTGTGCTTTCCGCCTTACTTCCTGTTCCTTGTTTGGTTGTGGGCGTAGGGTAGATTCACACACTTAACTATATGTTCGATATTAGATTATATATAGCTAGTATAAACTAAGTGATTGTAGAAGGAACTATTATGGTTACCATTTTTACTAAAAGAAATAAGGGTTTTCTTAAAGAATATTTTCATCAATATAAAGGAACTATTACAAGTAACTCCGTGAGTACCAAATGAATGCACCAGAGTTTTATACAGTAAAGATCTAACAAACTGTGGGATGTGTGACTTCCGCCTCATTCCTTGTTCCTTGTTTGGTTGTGGGTTTAGGGCAGATTCACACAATTGATTGTTTGTTTGATCTGTATTCTATATAACTTATATTCATTTAGTACTCATAGAAAGGATTGTAGAATCATTTTTACTTATTTTCATCATATCAGAAGATATATGATCTTCTAGAGGAACAGGCGAACTTTTCTAAAAGAGCTTTCAACTTACTAATACATCACTTAAATACTTATGAACTCACCAGCTTAAATGTTGATCTACTCTTTCAAAATAACTTGTATTCTCAGGTAACTAGTAGACAGGTACGCACACTGGGATTCAGAAGATGGAGCATAATAACTTCATGACTTGTTTTGTTATTTACATATGTAGTCTATGTTTTGTGAACCACAAACTTTGTAAACACTTTCTTTCTAAATGAAATGGTTGTTTATTACTTTGATTACTATGATGCATGTCTTGTGATACTAAACATCACATCCTCCACCCCCGAACGTTTCCGCCGTTCCGGTTTGGGGGTGTGACAATAGGACGTTACATTTATTACCTAAGATGAAGAGATAATGTATGGAGCCATTATACGACCCCAGTTTTGTTGATGATTTCGGGACGTAATCATCCTTAGGAGGAGATAATTGTAACGCCCGCATATTCGGGCTAGTCAATTTAGAGACAATGAGCATCAAAAATGACTTTTTGAAAGAATATTATTTAGAATAAATAATCTTAACTACATTATAGTATATATCACAAGGGTTCCGTACATATAAAGAACGCTGAAATCCGAGTTATAACGAAGAAGTTATGACCCGTCGAAGTTTTACGACAAAACCGACACGACGCTGTGTGTCGAAAAAAGTGAATTTTTGATAAACTACTTTTTATCCTTTGTAACCTAAACAAAATTCGTAGTATACATTAAACCGAGAATGTACATAAAAGAACATCCAAATCTGACTTCGTATGAGGAAGTTATGATTTTTCTATGATTTAGCATAGCAGTGCACAACTCAAAATTCGAATTTTAGACCGATCAATTTTTAGCCGACACAATCTAAACGAGAATTGAAGATCTTGTTAATAGGAGCTCAGCGATATAAAGACTGACAAAAACGGGCGTCGGATGACAAAGTTATGAATTTTTAACGAACTTTACTTGTTCAGGATTGTTAAAATATAACTTTAAAAATAAATTCAAAATTAGCTGACGGAGTCTAAACGAAAGATGTAGAGTACGTCGCCACCTACGTATGGATATAAAGAACATCAAAAACGGAGCTCGTATGCGAAAGTGCAATTTGGGTTATAAATAAGTCGAGCCCCAGTTCAACAAAGCTTGAGCTCAATCGACTCATTTGTCAAATGACTATCTTATTCATGTTTTGTTTCTTTTTATTTGGTTTTTCACACGTCATGTGACGGTTAGCCTGTAGGGAATCAATTTTGAAAATTAGAATGACAGTTTGAAAAGAAGATAACTCTTGGATATTACTCAAAGTTATAGTCTAAGCAACATGGTTACATATCTGAAACCAAAGTACGTATCTATTGTATCCATCCTATCTTTTGAGTTAGGCCAACTTTTATTGTTAGTGTATAGGCATGTGTGTACCATTTCATTCATTGATCACTCATATCGCAACTCTCTTTCTGTTGTTTTTTATTGTGGCTGTGAAGATATGTACAATTATTTTTTCTTTTTTTATCCTTTTTTAAAATATAGAAAATATGCTTGATTCTAGCCTTACTCTTTGATAAAGACAATAGCATCTGTAACTTGTGTTGGTAATTTTAATGTTATCAACATATGTTGGTGTAATTATCATTAATAATGAGATAGGCCGAGTTTCATTTACTAACAGAGCTTGGAGGTGCGGGGGTGCATACTTGGTGTGATAATTATGAACTCGGGAATACGGGGGTTCGGGGGCAGCGCCCCTGGGTGCAGGGTTCCAAGGGGTTGCAGCCCCTTGGCAGGGTCTAGGGGCAGCACCCCTGGCGGTGGTTGCGCTGACCGATCAGCGGACGAGGTTCCAAGGGGCAGATCCCCAAAACCTAAACGGATTTTACATCGGCTCCATGCAATTTCCCGCTAAAATTTTCCTGATGACATCTTGATGATGTAAGCATTAGTTATGTCTAATAAGTATCGATTTTGGTGCCAAATCTGGAGGCAACCGCCGTAACCTCTTTTCCCTCTAGTATAAGAACCTTTCTTTGGTTCCAGAAAAAGGGTTGGAACTCATATACACGAAAAGTATATTTTGTTCTCTCTATCCCTATAGAACATAAAACAGCAAGGTATATTTCTATGTTTTGATTTTGGAAGTGGCCTGCTTTTCAAAATTGCATTTCTTGGATTATCCCAAATCGGATTTTGTGATATCCCAGACATAAGGGTCGAAATCACAGATTTTGGAAAGTGATTGCTATCACGATCCTAGAAATTATCCAAGTTAATCGATATTCTAAGACCCAAAATCTTACAACTTGGTTTCTATAAGTAGAGTTTGGCTTAACTCAATAAGGTTCTCCCTCCCCCTCTCTATTTTTTATTTATTTTTTTTACTTTTAATAGTAAATATATAAAGGATGAGTGTATGTATGAATGCTTTTCGACAACTCTTTAGAACTTATGAAATTGCGGCAATTTGCCAAATTAGTCCACCAATTTTTGTATCTGTTTAAATTTTTAATCAACATTGAGTTTGACCACTTAACCTTTTCTCCAGTCTTTTTGTATATGGTTTAATCGGTAATACATGTTTTATTTGGTAGACATGTGAGTTGAAGCATGCACAACACCATGTCCTTTTTTTGTCTAAAAGTGACTAGGGATGAGCATCGGAAGCGGGTACCTGCTACCGGAACCGGAACCGCCGGTTCCGAAACTGGAACCGCTTTAAGCGGTTTCGGTTTCGGTTCCTAAAATCTTGGAACCGCCTTAAGTGGTTCCGGTTCTGGTTTTTATTTTTTTGGAATCGCTAACCACGGGATACCCGTTGAAACCGGTATGTATATATATATATATATATATATATATATATATATATATATATATATATATAGCAAATAGAAAATAAAAAGATAACAGTTATAAATATAAATAGGCGAAGAACAAATAGCAAGTTTGTGCACTGTGCAAAAGAAAAAGAGTTATGGACTTATGGGTGTTTAAATTGTGTGCATTTTAGTTACTGAAATATTTCGTGTATAAATTCATGAATATGCATTTTAACCTCCTTGGTTTGAAGATGTTATCCCACATTGTTGATGTAGTGAAATGTATATTTATGCTAGCCTTATATATATAGGAAACCAAGGACGTTGTAGGAGGTAAAGGGGCTCGTCTTATTTTGTTGTTAGAGCTTTTGGCTCCCCATAAAAAGATATCCTAAGCATCTTAAAATTTTAAGTAATCCTTTTTCATAAATTATAGACAAAATTGCAAAAAAGTCCTTGTGGTATGTATTTTTTTGGGTTTTAGTCCAAACCTTGATTTTTTTGGATTAGTAGTTCTTTTGGACTAGTTTGTATGTGAAAATGGTCCCTGTAAAAATTGAAATGACTAAATTTCCCTCTTGATATATTTTTTTATATTTTTTCTATTTAATTTAATATTTTATTAATAATAAAATGGGGCCCAACACACACACACTCTCTCTCTCTCTCTCTCTCTCTCTCTCTCTCTCTCTCTCTCTCTCTCTCTCTCTCTTGGACCTTGTGAAAGTCAACTTTCCCCATTGAAGTGGTGCAGAAAATCCTTTCCCTCTGAACCGAATTGGTAGTATATTGGAAGAGTGAAAGAGACCGAGATGGTTTTTTGTTCTTGGACTAAGACCGCTGCCGCCATAAAGCATCGTTCCCTCACCATTGTAGGACAAAAACCTCACCACCTCACCTCCTTTTCCCTCCCTCTCACTGAATTAATGTCAAGGATCAAAGAGGGAATCAAGAGCAGTCAAGGACTGCCACCCTCGACCACCCACTGCCACCGTGAGCCACCATAACTCCATCATCCAATAACCCCTGTTTTGGACAAGAGAACCCACTCAAACACCTCCTCCGATCTGCCTTGCTCTTCCATCTCCCTTCCCCATCTGGTGCTCGTCGGCACAGGAAGGAAAAGAGGCAGAAGAGCAGCCATCGTCGCCCATTGTCACCACCTTCACCTAGCTGTCGTCGCTGCTACTGTGTGACGTCCGACCCACCACCACCGATACCCACCTTATACCTCTCTCTCTCTCTCTCTCTCTCTCTATTAATCACCACCGAACATAGCCCTCATTCCTCCCTACCCTCTCTCTCGTCGAGCTCACCGGAAAAGGGAGAAAATATAGCAGCAGAAGCCGCCGGAGCATCCCCTGCCACCATCGTCGTCGCTGCTGTGAACCACCACTGCCGTCGTCAGCTTCGAATTAGTGGTAGTGTTATGATTTCAGTGGTGGCGGTGGTGCTCGAGATTCACATCAGTTTTTCATGGATGTGGCGGTGGTTCTGTGTTTGGTGTTGTGTTCATGAGGACGAAGAAGAACATGTGAAGAGAGAGAGAAAGGGAGAGAGAGAGAGAGAGAGAGAGAGAGTGAAACATCCCAAAAATAAGATCCAAAAATTTCTTTTTCAAATCATTATTAAAATTATAAACCATCCAAAGTCATAAATAAAATCATAAATCATGTAGCATAAAACATCATAGTATCTGTCTCAAATCAAAATCTCATAACAAAACATCAGAGTAAACTCTCAGGCTGTGACTGTGGTGTGTGCCATGCGATCATCCCGAGCCCTTCCCTTTGCTAGTGGAAGTAACTGAAACCCCAAACTACCACATACCATATACATAACATATAACAAATAGCATAACTCTGGGACTACTCCCAACTGCATCGGGACGAACCCGACATTAGCTTACCCGACATCGGACTCCTGCCCGGCATCGAGCTCACCCCGGCATCAGACTACGTCTGGCATCGGGCTCACCCCGGCATCGGGCTTTCCCCGGCATCATGCACAGCATAACACACATCATAACATTTAACGTATCATATAAACTGCATCGGGCTTACCCCGGCATCGGGCCGAAACCTGGAACACATAACATAACAGATAAACTAACATACATCGGGCTGCCCCGGAACACATAACACATAACATGCATGAATCAAAAAGACATCAAGCATACATATACTCTTCTCGGGACCGCCCCAGCATCAGACCAAAGTCCGGAACTACTAACATCTAAACGGGCCGACATTGTGGCCTTAGGCCCGTTCCTACTGGAGAGAAACTCACCTCTCAATCTGGTTGCTGAAAACTCGTGCAAGGTAACTCTGTCTGCTGCTCCAACTACTCTCCAGCTATTATGACCAAATAAACACTTAGTCAAAAATTGAGAATCCCACTAAGGGTAAAATGACCATTTTACCCCTGCTCTAACTTTGGGCCATATCCAAGACCCAATTCCAACTAGTCCTTATAAATCCACTCATGGCCCACTAAGACCCACTAATGGCCTAATTTTCTAAATTGGGCCCAACTTCTCAAATGGGCTTTTCCTCATAAGCCCAACAAGTCCTTGGTCCCTTGACTGACTACTGAAAGCCAATCTTGGCCCAATTACTGCTATATCCAAGGCCTGGCCCAAACCGAGGCCCAATTACATAAAGCCCACGGTCTGAGTGTACACTGAGCGTACCCTTCTGTATGTTGCGCGTACTGTTTGAATGGCTTGTACGCTGCGCGTACTGGAGTGTACGCCCAACGTACTCTCCTGTTAAGCCATCTTTTCCAAAACTGCTTAATCCCTTAAGACACTACGTCTAAACTACATATCTGATTCCAATACCTCATCCTAACCCATAAAGTCGATCACTTGATGGCTTGCAACCCACCAAATGAACCCAACTCTAAAAATAGCAATAAGCTTCCATGGAAATGGCTAGATCTCATACATGGATACATAAAAGCTCCAAAGCTTGCAACTTTACTGCTTAAGGGACACTTTGAGCTTCAAGGGTGGCAACCTTAAGCTCAAAAACGAAGTTGCATGAACAAGATCCATTCTTTGGACCTAAAAAGGTCCAAAGCTTCAAAACCCTAGATCTATACTTCTAAGAGGAAAGATAGGAGCTTTATACCTCCTCTTGGTGCCAAATGGTGAGCTTGTTCCAGATCCTTGAGCTCATGGTCCTCAAGGGATTCTTCTCCAACCTTTCATTTCTTCTTCCAAGCCTTTCTTTGCTAAAATAAGCTCAAAATGCCAAACACACACACAAGGAAGAGTATGAACGAGTTGGGATTTCTTTGAGGGTGATGGACAGGCGAGGAGGCCAAAAGGGGAGGCTATAATGATGTATTTATAGGTCCTAAACCCTAAAAATTAGGGTTTGTCATTTGCCCGTGTACGCTGGGCGTACCTCTTGGTACGCTGCGCGTATGCACCCGCGTCCCTCGAATCCAATGGCCACTACGCCCCGCGTACGCCAGGTTACGCCCGGCGTACGGCTTATGGGCAGCCCATCAACTTGGCCCATTTTCTAAATTCACTCAAATAGGTCCAATAGCCAAGTACTAGTCCAAAACAATTATTAACTTATATAATTTAAATAATACCTCGAGGAACCGGTGTTACAATTCACCCTCACTTGAATCAGACTTCGTCCTCGAAGTCTGTTGCTGCTGAATTCGGAAACAACTCCGGGTAGTGATCCCTCATCTCCTCCTCAGACTCCCATGTCCACTCAAAAACCCTTCCTGTGCTGCCACTGTACCTTCACTCGCTCGACCCTTTTGTTCCTCAGCTCCTTAGTCTTTCGATCCAGAATCGCCACCGGTCTCTCTATGTAATTCAGGCTGTCATCAACCTGAATATCCTCTATAGGTACCACTGCTGAATCATCCACCAAGCACTTCCGCAACTGGGATACGTGGAAAGTGCTGTGGATTTGGCTGAGCTCTGCTGGAAGATCTAACCGGTAAGCAACCCGACCCACCCGGGCCAAAACCCTAAACGGACCAATGAACTTGGGGCCCAGCTTGCCCCGCTTCCGAAACCTAATAACACCCTTCCAGGGTGATACTTTCAGGAGGACCATATCGCCCACCTGAAACTCCAAGTCCGAACGCCGCTTGTCGGCGTAACTCTTCTGCCGACTCTGAGCAGTCTGGAGCCTGCTCCGGACCTGCTGAATCCGCTATGTGGTCTTGAGTACTACCTCCGTACTCCCCCATGACCCTCTGACCGACCTCACCCCAACAAATTGGGGTCCTACACTTCCTCCCATAGAGCATCTCAAAGGGAGGTCGGTCTATACTGGCATGGTAACTGTTGTTATACGAAAATTCCGCTAACGGAAGATACGTATCCCAACTGCCACCGAAATCTAACACGCATGCGCGAAGCATGTCCTCGAGAGTCTGAATCGTCCTTTCGCTCTAACCGTCCGTCTGAGGGTGGAAAGCGATGTTGAAATGGAGACGAGTACCCATCTCGTCGTGAAACCGCTTCCAAAACCTGGAAGTAAAACGGACATCTCGGCCTGACACCACCGAGACAGGCACTCCATGACGTGCCACTATCTCTCGCACATAAATCTCGTCCAGCTTCTCGACCGAGATGCTCTCCTGGATCGGTATGAAATGAGCACTCTTGGTCAACCGATCCACGATGACCCATATCGAATCGACCCCACGTGCGGTCCTGGGAAGCTTAGTAATGAAATCCATAGTGATATCCTCCCATTTCCACACGGGAATGTCTAACGGCTGCATCTTGCCGTGAGGCCTCAGGTGTTCCACCTTGACTTTCCTTCAGGTCATACATCTCTCCACGTACCAAGCTATGTCCCGCTTCATGCAGGGCCACCAGTAATTGGGTCGAAGATCTCTATACATCTTTGTTGCCCTTGGATGGATGGAGAATCGGAACTTGTGGACCTCATCCATCAATCCCTGCCGTACTCCGCGCCAGTACGGTACCCATACCCTCCCATGCAGGGTCAACAATCCTCGGCTATCATAATCAAACGAAACTACTCGGCCCACAATCCTCTCGCACTTCTGGCGCTCCTCCTTCATGCCCTCAACCTGTACCTCCCTAATCTGCTCCAACAGTGGAGTAATCACTATCATTCTCAGACAGATGTCTCGAATCGGGGCCGCTACCGCTTTGTGGCTCAGGGCATTGGACACCACGTTGGCCTTGCCCGGGTGGTAAAGGATCTCACAATCGTAGTCCTTCACCACATCTAACCAACCGACGCTGCCTCATGTTCAGATTCAGCTGATCCATGAGGTACCTCAAACTCTTGTGGTCTGTGTAAATGGTACATCGGACCCCATAGAGGTAATGTCGCCAAATCTTGAGGGCGAATGTCACAACTAGGAATCTTGAGGGCCAAATCATTAGGGAGATAGAGTTGGAGACTCAGGCTAGAGAGGAGGCGGAGTCTCGGGGGAGAGATCGGCGACCAGCACAGTCCCTGCCGGCAGCCAAGCGGGCCAAGCCCGCCGATTCGATATCAGGGAACCAGAAGGGCCGCACTTGTGGCAAGTGCGGCAAGGGTCACGAGGGAGTTTGTAGAGCAGGGTCTTGCTACAAGTGTGGTAAGAGGGGCACATGGCCAAGGATTTCCCCAAGGGGTTTGCAGTTTGTTTTCACTGCAACCAGACCGGACACCGGAAGGCAGAGTGTCCGCAGTTGCGAGGGTCAGCTCAGGGAGCTTCTCAGGGATCTGTCCCTGCTGCCGTACGAGTTACGGAGAGTCAGCCAGTGAAGGCCGAGGCGCCAAAGGCTCGCGGGAGAGCCTTCCAGTTCACAACGGAGGAGGTCCGCGCAACGCCTGATGTCGTGGTTGGTATGTATTCTTTCATCTGCTTATTTTGGATTGTGGTGTTATGCTTATATTGTGTTATGCGTAGGTACATTTCTTGTGTGTTCTGTACCTGCTTTGGTGTTATTTGACTCGGGTGCGAGTCGGTCTTTTGTGTCGTTAGCCTTTAGTCAGCACATCAGTACTCGTCGAGAGGCGTTGGGTCGACCTTTGCGAGTTTCCATAGCTGACGAGAGAGCAGTGTATGCCACTGATGTGATTCGAGGATGTGTACTCGAGATCTTCGGCGTTGAGTTTCCGATTGATTTGGTCCCGATTGCTATGGGAGATGTCTGTGTCATCGTGGGCATGGATTGGTTGAGCAGATTTGGAGCGGTTATCGACTGCGAGCGACAGCTGGTGACCATACGAGACCCTAGTGGGGGAGTTCTTACAGTTTATGGCGAGGGTACCCGTTTTGGGTCGGCATTTTGTTCAGCCGCAAGAGCGAGGCAGAGTCTACAGCAGGACTGTAGTGGGTTTGTGGCTTATGTGGTGGATACGAGAGTAGGTGCAGAGAGACCGAGGTCGGTCGATGAGGTCCCGATAGTGCGTGAGTTCCCGAATGTTTTCCCCGAGGAGTTGCCGGGTGTGCCTCCCGAGAGGCACGTATCGATTTGGTTCCGGGGGCAGCGCCTATCGCCAAGGCGCCCTATCGCCTTGCACCTCCAGAGATGCATGAGTTATCCTTGCAGCTTCAGGAGCTGCTGGGAAAGGGGTTTATACGGGCGAGTAGCTCGCGTTGGGACCGCCGATCCTTTTTGTCAAGAAAAAGGATGGTTCACACCGGATGTGCATTGACTACCGGGAGTTGAACAAGTTAACGGTCAAGAACCGTTACCCATTGCCGAGGATCGATGATCTGTTCGATCAGTTGCAGGGAGCGTCTTGGTTCTCCAAGATTGATCTGAGGTCTGGATATCATCAGATGAGAGTGCGAGATGAGGATATCCAGAAGACGGCGTTCAGGACTCGTTATGGGCATTACGAGTTCGTGGTGATGCCATTTGGGCTCACCAATGCACCAGCAGCATTCATGGATCTCATGAACAGGGTGTGTAGACCGATGTTGGATCGATCGGTGATCATGTTCATCGATGACATATTGGTGTATTCGAGATCCAGAGAGCAGCATGAGGAGCATTTGAGGGAGATCCTCGGAGTTCTGAGATCGGAGAGGCTTTACGCCAAATTCTCCAAGTGTGATTTCTGGTTGCGAGAGGTCCAGTTCCTGAGACATCTCGTTAATCAGAATGGGATATTGGTCGATCCGGCCAAGATTGAGGCGGTAATGAGCTGGGAGGTGCCGAGGACCCCCACCGAGATCAAGAGTTTTCTGGGGTTGGCCGGCTATTATAAGAGGTTTATTAAAGATTTCTCCAAGATCGCCGTACCTCTCACCAGGTTGACCCGGAAGGGCGTTACTTTTTCGTGGGGTCCTGAGCAGCAGGCCTCGTTTGAGACTCTTCGCCAGAGGTTGTGCGAAGCCCCGGTGTTATCCCTTCCAGAGGGAATGGAGGATTTTGTGGTGTATTGTGACGCATCGATATCAGGGTTGGGTGCAGTGCTTATGCAGAGGGGGCATGTGATAGCATACGCATCGAGGCAGCTGAAGCCTCATGAGACGAGTTATCCCACTCATGACCTGGAGTTGGGGGCTGTGGTGTTCGCTCTCAAGATCTGGCGTCACTATATGTATGGGGTTCGGTGTACCATATACACGGACCACAAGAGCTTGAAGTATTTGATGGATCAGCCCAACCTGAATATGCGCCAGAGGAGATGGTTGGACGTGGTAAAGGATTACAATTGTGAGATCCTGTATCACCCGGGCAAAGCTAACGTGGTAGCTGATGCCCTGAGCCGTAGGGCGGAGAGTGCCCCGATACGAGATGTTTGCTTGAGATTGACTGTGATGACTCCGGTGTTGGACACCATTCGGGAGGCCCAGGCAGAGGCCGTGAGACCGGAGAACCGCAAGAGGGAGCAGGTGATTGGGCAGGCACCTGAGTTCGTTACCGATAGCCGTGGGCTTATGACCTTTCAGGGTCGGGTTTGGGTGTCGTATACGGGCGGGACGCGCATCACTTTAATGGAGGAGGCGCACGGATCGAGGTTCTCGATCCATCCCGGGGCCACTAAGATGTATTTGGACCTGAAGAAAGATTATCGGTGGCCCTGTATGAAGAGGGATGTCGCGTGGTTTGTTGAGAGGTGCTTGACCTGTCGCAAGGTTAAGGCCGAGTACCAGCGTCCGCATGGCAAGTTGCAGCCGCTTGAGGTTCCCCAGTGGAATTGGGAACAGATTTCCATGGACTTCATCACCAAATTGCCGAGGACCGCGAGTGGTGTCGATGCAATTTGGGTGATCGTCGACCGGCTGACGAAGATCGCGCATTTTCTTGCGATCAGTGAGAGCTCTTCTGCGGAGAGACTGGCAGAGTTGTATGTGAGGGAGGTGGTATCGCGTCATGGAGTACCGATCTCGATTGTGTCCGACCGAGATGTACGTTTTACTTCCAGGTTCTGGAAGAAGTTCCACGAGGAGTTAGGCACGAGGCTGCATTTCAGTACCGCCTACCACCCCCAGACGGACGGACAGAATGAGCGGACGATTCAAATGCTCGAGGACATGCTCCGAGCATGTGTGTTAGACTTCGGAGGAAGTTGGGACACGTATCTACCATTGGCTGAGTTTTCCTACAACAACAGCCACCATTCGAGTATTGGTATGCCTCCCTTCGAGTTGTTGTATGGGAGGAGGTGTCGGACTCCCATTTGCTGGGGAGAGGTAGGGCAGCGTGTGATGGGTAGCACTGAGATACTGCTTCGGACGACAGAGCAGATACAGCAGGTTAGACAGAGGTTAATGACGGCCTAGAGTCGTCAGAAGAGTTACGCGGATAGGCGACGATCCGATCTTGAGTTCTAGGTGGGGGACTTCGTACTCCTGAAGGTATCTCCTTGGAAAGGAGTGATCCGATTCAGGAAGAGGGGCAAGCTGGGGCCCCGGTACATCGGTCCGTTCAGGGTGACCGCTAGGGTGGGCAAGGTAGCATATCGGATGGAGCTACCTGGGGAGTTGAGCCAGATTCACAATACCTTCCACGTGTCCCAGTTGAGGAAGTGTATAGCCGACGAGTCGGCGGTGGTGTCATTGGAGGATATTCAGGTGGATGCGGGCCTGAATTATGCTGAGAGGCCGATTGCGATCCGGGATCATAAGATCAAGGTTCTGAGGAACAAGGAAGTGCCCCTGGTGCAGGTCCAGTGGCAACATCGGAAAGGGTCCGAGCTGACCTGGGAGCCGGAGTTGGAGATGCGGGAGCAGCATCCAGAGTTGTTCGATGAGCAGGACTTCGAGGGCGAAGTCTGATTTTAGTGGGGGAGAATTGTAACATTCGGATTCCCAGGTATCTTATTTTATGTATTTTTATTGAATATTAGAGAGGGACTCGGCGAGTAGACGCTTAAACTCGCCGAGTAGGAACGACGTTTGTTGACTGTATTAAATGAATGGACTCGGCGATTCCATGCGTGGAATCGACGATTCCGCGCTGTTAAGTGAAACCCTAATCCTCGGGGCCTGAGCCCTATTTAAAGGCCTTTATGGCCTCCATTTGCGGCCAATGCACCCCAGAGGAACCCTAGAGAGAGCAGTAAGAGAGTTGAGAGCAAAAGGAGGCTATTTCTTCATCTTTTTGTGTGGTTTGGCTTGAAGGAAGATAGGAGCACACATCTAGAACGTGAAGGGGACTGGATCTGAGCTAATTATCTTGTGATATCATCTTTGGAGGTATAAACCTTTCCCATTTCGTGTTATATTGATGGATTTCTTGCTTTTAGGGTTTTTACCCTCATTTTATGGAAGATCTAGAGAGTATGAGGTCCACTTTGGGATTATGACATCAGATCTGGACCCATAGAGGTCCAGAGAACCTTTCCCACTCTGCTTTATGCTGATTCATGGAGGATTGGAGACTAGGTTGCCATTTCTAGTGTTATTTCTCCATTTGAGGCTTGATATGGGTTGCATGCTCGTAAAGGTTGCACCTTTACGTGACTTTTGAGTGTTAAAAGGATGGATCTACTGTTTGGTGAAGCAGATCTGACCTCAAGAGATCTTTTGAAGGTTTTCATGGGAGGAACTCGCCGAGTCCATAAGGGACTCGACGAGTCGAGTGGGGTTGCCCTGCGACTCGCGACCTGTGACGACCCATGGAGCACCGGGTTGACCAGCGAGTCCAGAGAGGACCAGGGACGAAGAGTGCAGGCATGTACTCGCCGAGTCACTCTAGTGCACTCGGCGAGTCTGGTCAATGTTGACTGTTGACTTCTGTTGACTTTTAGGGATTAGTCAGTGTTTGGACTTATGAGCCATGAGAGGGGCATAATGGTCTTTTACCCTTCTTAGAGAACTTATAGAGAAGAGTTGGCCTAGCCTTTAGAAGTTGTATTAATTAGAGAATTTATTTATGTGATTAGGTGAAGGCTAGTGCAGTATTTCAGAGTTCGAGGTGTACCGAGTTACTCGAGGTGAGTCTTCTCACTATACTTTACCTAGAGTGGTAATTAGAGTTATGTGACAGAGTATTTTGTATGCTTTTGCATGATGTGATTCCTATGTGATTTATGCTATGTATGTTACAGAGTTACAGAGTTGGGACCGGAAGTGTTGGATTAGGTGTCTAAGCCCATAACTATAATTGGTATGTACTTGAATTGATAGCAGCACAGTCCTTTTGGGTTGCCCTCAACCTAGCAACTGGACAAGGAAATTATGAAAGGAGAGATATTAATTTATAAGATTAATAAATTAATATATATAAATGATTTATTAATATGTTAATGGATTAATATATTAATTAGAAATCATCATGTTTAATTAATTGTTAGCCAGAAATTAATCAGAATTGATTTTGGGGTTAAAAGAATTAATTATAAGGTGCAGGGACTAGTTTGCAATTATCTAATAGTTGAGTGGAAGGCTCTAGAAACCCCTTGGAAGAGGGTGGACGAAATCTTTAGGGGAAACCCTAATAATTTCGTCCATAGGGGCTTGGATAAGGCCCTTGGGTTTGCTTAGGCCCTAAGCAAAGGATAACTAGGGTTTCCCTTAAACCCTAAATCCCTCAGCTATATAAGGAGCCTCCTGGTCATGTTTTTGGTCACTCTTTCTTTTGAAGAAACCCTAAGGCCGAGATTTTGCATACTCCCTCTCCTCTCTCTCTCTTCTACTTTCCTTCTTGCTAGTTTGGGTGTGACTCCATTAGAGGCATTACACTTGTGGTGCTAAAGCTTCCAAGAAGATCAAGATCAAGATCAAGGGAATATCAATTGTTTGCTATAACAATTGAAAGGTATGTAAACCCTAAACCCTAGTTTACTATTTTCGATAATAGCCTCTCTCCTCTAGGGTTCTTGTTTTGCAATTCAAAGTTGTATGTTCAATAGTTAAAACATAGATCCAAAGTAGGTTGCATGTGAACTTAGGAATTGTTTTCTAGTTTATTTGTTGTACCTAAAACCCATCAGTGGTATCAGAGCCATTGTTGTTTTAAATTGAATTGCTACAATTGTTGAATTGCAAATTAGGGTTTATAGCTATTAAACCCTAAAGGCCAAAATTTTCGATTTCTAGGGTTTTGGATCAAAGGGTTTTTTCGAAAACCCTAGCCTCCAAAGAACCCTAATCGAAATTAGGGTTAGGGTTTTGAAAACCCTAGCCTCCTCCCTTGTAAATTTCGAAATTTGCTTAGAAGTTTTAGGGTTTCTTGTTTTGGATAATTGTTGCTTAATTAGATTAATTGGATAATTATCCTTACCCTAATTTTCGAAATTTAGAGGGATAAGGATTAGGATTAAATTAATTGATTAATTTAATTAGATAATCCTTACAAGATTTAATAATTTGATTAATAGTTAATTAAAAGATAAATATTAAATCTAGTTAATTGGTTTATTTAAATTTAAATTTAATAGCTTAAATTTCGAAATTTATAAACCCTTGAAGTTTTAAAATGTTTTAAAACACACCTTATATATATTATAATTAAAAGTTTAATATTATATATGTATAAGAACATGGTCAGTCAAATCGCTAGTATGCCTCATTCACGAAGATAATCTATAAGGGGGGTATAAGGAAACTGCCTATAAAATGGTAGTTGAATGGGTGTCCACTCTCACCCACCGCTTCCTTGATTAGTGGAGGGTCGTTAGCAGAACGGATTTGATAGGACAACTACTTCTCATTAAAAGTATAATGATATTAAAGAAAGTACTAGAACATTATTTTCAAAATCCCAACTCTAGTTACTTTAGGAAAAATGTGAAAAGTATGCTAATCCATGAAATTGCACATTATGCTTTATTGGTCGTTAGTGGAGCGTGTGTGGTTAACCAGCACACTAAAAGGCACTAATAAAGAGTAGTAATGGGTATCTCATAATTGTCATTTTGATGGAGCGTGTGTGGTTTACCAGCACATCAATAGTTAATGATAAAGACAATGAGGTTACCAAGCACATTTGCATGGTTATTCACATCTTGTTTGTGATCCTCGGCATCCCAGTCACAAATAGAAGAGCATAATCTGAGATTAAAACATGCCATTGAATAGTTTCAATGTATCTCAAAAGAATTAGGAATTTCACTTCGTTTGTTTCGTCTAATGGTGGAATTGGTGAATCGTCATTCACCTACCTTTATGAAATTTGCACTTGGATCTCGGCATCCCATTTCTAAGTTGTGAATCTTCATAGTTGGATCCTAACCTTGATATTATATCTTTGGGTTATTCTATTAAGGTATCTTGAAATCTAACTAAAACTTTCTTTCTTTTCAGATGTCTACTCCTGGAAACACTTCTGCTTCGTCCTCCTCCAACCAAAACTTCTCTTTGCTCAATATTTGCTCCAAAGTCGTTATGGATGGCTCAAACTATAACGATTGGATGCGCAACATCAAGATGGCTCTTCGTTTCGAGAACAAAGAATATGTTCTTGAAAAGGAGCTCAAAGAGCTTGATGAGAATGAAGCTACTCCTGAAGATCTTGCTGCCTACAAGAAACATTACGATGATGCTACCAAAGTGGCATGCATCATGGTGGCAACTATGTCCCCAGAACTGCAGAGGTACTATGAGGACTACTGGCCTTTCGAGATGAACAAGGACCTTATGGAAAAGTACCATAAGCGAGCTCGTCAAGAAAAGTTCGAAGTAGTCAAGTCACTCATGGCTTGCAAAATGAAAGATGGGGAGTCAGTTGTGTCACATGTGCAAAGAATGCAACGCTACATAGAGCGTTTGGTCAAGCTCAATATTCACTTTGATGAGGAATTGGCCATTGACATGGTCTTGAACTCACTTCCTGAATGTTATGGTCAGTTTATTCTAACTTACCATTTGAACAATACTGAGCAGACCTTGGCCCAATTGCACAACTTGTTGCAGACAGCTGAGGCAGGGATGAAGGGTAAAAGTATACCCTCCACACCTACGAGTGCCCCTGTTTTGGCTATTGGACAGGGAAAGGGGAAAAAGAGGAAAGGTCCTCCCAAGCAAAACTGGAAGAGCAAGGCTCAAGCTGGGTCATCTAGTAATGGCCCAAAGGCTAAGCCCAATGGTTCCACTCCCCATGTTTCTGATCCAAAAGAGCCAGTTTGCTTTTACTGCAACCAAAAGGGGCATTGGAAGAGATCTTGCCCACAATATCTGCAAGATATCAAGGATGGCAAAGTGAAGCCATCTTCGGCAGGTATTTACACTATTTCTGCTAATAACTCATTATCTTCTCGTTCATGGGTCCTTGATACAGGATGTGGTTTTCATATCTGTTCTGATTTGCAGGGTCTAAAGGAAAGTGAGGAGATAGAGCGAGGAAGGATAAACCTGATCATGGGAAACAGAAAGTCCTCACCAGTAACCAAGATCGGAGTTTATCAGCTTCTGCTTAGTAATGATGTTAGATTAGATTTAATAAATTGTTGCTATTCGTCTGAGATGACGAGAAACATTATTTCATTTCATGCATTGTTCAGACAAGGTTTTACATATTCTTTTAATGATTTGAATGGTTCAATTTCTGTTTATAAGAATGGTGTTTTTATGTTTGAAGCTTTGCCTTGTAATGGTGTGTATGAAACAGTGACTTGTGTTGATAGCCTAGGAAATAGTGTACTTAATATTGACTTGTCTAATAGTGTAGACAAGGCATGCTTGTGGCATTGTCGTCTTGGACACATTAACAAGAAACGCATAGCCCAACTCCAAAAGGATGGAGTGTTGGAATCATTTGACCTAAAATCAAATGATATGTGTGAATCTTGTCTTTTGGGAAAGATGACAAAAATCACCATTCACAGGGTCTTGTGAAAGAGGTGAAGGTCTGTTGGATCTCATACACACGGATGTGTGTGGGCCCTTCAGATCAACTACAAGAGATGCTAATCGATTCTATGTGACTTTCACTGACGATTATAGCAGATATGGATATATCTACTTGATCAAGCATAAGTCAGAAACTTTTGAAAAGTTCAAAGAGTTTAAGCATGAAGTCGAAAATCAATTGGGCAGAAAGATAAAGATACTTAGATCCGATAGAGGCGGGGAGTATCTTAGTATCGAGTTTAACGACTATCTGAAAGAATGTGGGATAGTCTCACAATTGACTCCTCCTAGGACACCACAGTTAAATGGTGTAGCTGAGAGGCGCAATCGAACCTTGTTAGACATGGTTCGTTCTATGATGAGTCGGGCTTCGCTTCCTATTCACTTCTGGGGGTATGCCTTAGAGACAGCCGCCCACATCCTAAATCTTGTCCCTACAAAGAAGGTTGCCAAAACACCTCACGAAATGTGGACAGGGAAAGTTCCCTCGTTAGCGCATATTAAAGTCTGGGGTTGTGAAGCTTTCGTAAGACGAGAGACTCACGACAAGCTAGCAGCTAGAAGTGAGAAATGTGTTTTCATTGGTTACCCAAAGCAGTCTTTTGGATATTTGTTCTACAGGCCTAGTGAGAACGTGGTCTTTGTAGCACGAAGAGGAGTCTTTCTTGAAAGAGAGCTCATATTCAAAGAGGACAGTGGGAGCACTATTGACCTTGAAGAAATTCAAGAGTCAGCCAATGAGGGAACCTTAGATGACACTAGCACTCAACCAGAGGAAACAGTTCCTGTTGAACCAATTGATAACTCATTACCTCTTAGAAGATCCACTAGGGTGAGTGTGCCACCTGAGTTGTATGGTTTTCATATTACTTCAGATGGTGACACATTCATAAGTGACAGAACACTGGTAAACTTAGATGAACCAGTCACTTATAAGGAAGCAATGGCAGGCCCAGAGGCTTCCAAGTGGAAAGAGGCAATGGACAGCGAGATTAAGTCCATGTATGACAACCAAGTTTGGAATTTGGTTGATAGTGCACCAGGTCGCAAGACAGTTGGGTGCAAATGGATCTTCAAGAAGAAGACAGACATGGATGGAAATGTGCACACATTCAAGGCTCGACTGGTTGCAAAAGGTTTCACTCAAACCCCAGGGGTTGACTATGATGAGACCTTCTCGCCAGTGGCTAAGATTAAATCTATTAGGATATTGCTCGCCATAGCTGCCTTTCATGATTATGAAATCTGGCAAATGGATGTCAAAACTGCTTTCCTTAATGGGAAGTTGGCTGAAGATGTTTACATGAGTCAGCCAGAGGGTTTTGTTGATGCAAAGTTCCCCAATAGAGTGTGCAAGCTTGAGAAATCCATTTATGGATTGAAACAAGCATCTCGCAGTTGGAATCTTTGCTTCCATGAGAAAGTCAAAGAGTTTGGTTTCTCTAGAAGTGAAGATGAGTTTTGTGTGTATATCAAGGCTAGTGGGAGTATAGTAACTTTTCTGGTGTTATATGTCGATGACATATTACTCATTGGTAACGATGTTCCAACCTTGAAAGAAGTTAAGTCTTGGCTTGGAAAGTGTTTTGCCATGAAAGACCTTGGAGAAGCTGCCTATATTCTTGGGATTAGAATATTGAGAGATAGAAAGAAGAGACTAATTGGA
This sequence comes from Lactuca virosa, assembly GCF_052849685.1. Taxonomy (NCBI): domain Eukaryota; kingdom Viridiplantae; phylum Streptophyta; class Magnoliopsida; order Asterales; family Asteraceae; genus Lactuca; species Lactuca virosa. Next base: position 299,035,843 of record NC_136433.1, on the reverse strand, counting down.
CTTAGTCAGAGCACATACTTGGATAAGGTACTAAAGAGGTTTAGTATGGAAAACTCCAAGAAGGGAGAGCTACCTATCCAGAGCAATACCAAATTGAGTAAGACTCAATGCCCGAGTACAGATGTTGAAATAGATGACATGAGTCGTGTACCTTATGCTTCCGCTGTCGGATCGATCATGTACGCTATGACATGTACTCGCCCTGATGTGGCATTTGCTTTGAGCATGGTCAGTCGCTATCAGGGAAACCCAGGTAGAGCTCATTGGATAGCAGTTAAGAATATACTCAAGTATTTGCGAAAGACAAAGGACTGGGTTCTTGTGCTTGGTGGCAGTGATACTTTGAGAGTAGATGGTTACAGTGATGCCAGCTTTCAGACGGATAGAGATAACTTCCGTTCTCAGTCGGGCTGGGTATTTTTACTGAATGGAGGAGCAGTTACTTGGAAGAGTTCCAAGCAAAATACGGTGGCTGATTCTACTTGTGAATCAGAGTACATTGCAGCAAGTGAAGCGTCGAAAGAAGCAGCTTGGTTGAGGAACTTCATCGGGGATCTCGGAGTTGTTCCAACCATCCAGGAGCCTATGGAACTGTTCTGCGATAATGAAGGAGCGGTTGCCTTGACAAAGGAACCGAGAGCTCATGGTAAGACCAGACATATCGACAGAAAGTACCATTTCATTAGACATAGAGTTGAAGAAGGCCATCTTATAGTAAAGAGGGTGTCATCTGAAGATAACCCAGCAGATCCCCTCACAAAGGGTCTGAGTAGGGCTAAGCATATTCAGCATGCTCGGAGCATAGGACTGAAAGATGATATTAGTTTTAGTAGTTAGATTAGTTATTGAAACTTGTAACAAAGTAAATGTAATTGACTTTTGGTGATTAAATAATAAAGTATTATTTATAAGTTTGGCTACTACCTTTTGTCAATTGTTTATTATTGTGTTTCATTTTTGCATGTTTTACTTCCTGAATAATGAGATTATTCAAACTCCACAGTCGCTCGTACTCTTGGAAGTAAGTAGTGAATTAAGACTGTCATGAATTGGATTGCAGATTGTCTAAGGATGGACATGGCAATAGAATTGCTGCAATGTTCATGAGTACTCAGAAATTGAGATTTGAGTATTGGATAAACCCTCGCTCAGAGTATTACTTCATGGAATTCATCACGAGTAATACTGAGACGATAATATCTTATAATCTTGAAACGAAGATATATGAGTTGCAATTTACAAGTCGGTTGTGCATTGATGATACGAAAACGCATCAGTAACTTGGTGTTATAAAACGTATTGTCATGCATAATTTGATGAGTAAAAGATACAAGCATATGAGTCAACGTTTATTCGTTCCTTTTGCCCTAACAGGAAAAGCGATATATGTGGGCCCCTCGATGATTTGGTGTTGACTTATGTGCTGGGCCCAGCCAGGACTAAATTGATGTGTTCGATTAGAAGTCCTACATCATCACAAATCAGGAATCGGGAAACATAGATTCTGGACAAACAGATTGATTACATTCCATGTCTTTTGTCTGGGGATATCAAGCAGAACGAAGGGTTATATGATCACTTATCTTAGGACACGTAACTGACTGGGTCAGAGTTCGGCAGCAGCTTTTTGGAAGCTACAATTTGCTGGTCAAATTTAGAAGGCATACTAGCAATTATAGTTACAGACTTATTCAAGTGGGAGACTGTTGGATTAGGTGTCTAAGCCCATAACTATAATTGGTATGTACTTGAATTGATAGCAGCACAGTCCTTTTGGGTTGCCCTCAACCTAGCAACTGGACAAGGAAATTATGAAAGGAGAGATATTAATTTATAAGATTAATAAATTAATATATATAAATGATTTATTAATATGTTAATGGATTAATATATTAATTAGAAATCATCATGTTTAATTAATTGTTAGCCAGAAATTAATCAGAATTGATTTTGGGGTTAAAAGAATTAATTATAAGGTGCAGGGACTAGTTTGCAATTATCTAATAGTTGAGTGGAAGGCTCTAGAAACCCCTTGGAAGAGGGTGGACGAAATCTTTAGGGGAAACCCTAATAATTTCGTCCATAGGGGCTTGGATAAGGCCCTTGGGTTTGCTTAGGCCCTAAGCAAAGGATAACTAGGGTTTCCCTTAAACCCTAAATCCCTCAGCTATATAAGGAGCCTCCTGGTTCATGTTTTTGGTCACTCTTTCTTTTGAAGAAACCCTAAGGCCGAGATTTTGCATACTCCCTCTCCTCTCTCTCTCTTCTACTTTCCTTCTTGCTAGTTTGGGTGTGACTCCATTAGAGGCATTACACTTGTGGTGCTAAAGCTTCCAAGAAGATCAAGATCAAGATCAAGGGAATATCAATTGTTTGCTATAACAATTGAAAGGTATGTAAACCCTAAACCCTAGTTTACTATTTTCGATAATAGCCTCTCTCCTCTAGGGTTCTTGTTTTGCAATTCAAAGTTGTATGTTCAATAGTTAAAACATAGATCCAAAGTAGGTTGCATGTGAACTTAGGAATTGTTTTCTAGTTTATTTGTTGTACCTAAAACCCATCAGAAGGTCCACAGAGTTAGGGCCAGAGGGCCCACAGAGTTATGGGACTGGAGGGTCCCAGTGAGACACATTGACCAGAGGGTCAAACAGAGTTATAGCCTCGAGTGGCTAATATGTGTTGTGTGTGGTATTTTGGGGAACTCACTAAGCATTTATGCTTACAGTGTTTTGTGTTATGTGTTTCAGGTACCAGTGAGGATCGCGGGAAGGCGCCGGCATGATCAGTACACACATGAGAAGCTTTTTATACTAGTGATCTTGGGATATGTTTTCTTGAGTGTTATGTGATACAATGAGATTTTTATAATATTGTGAATGAAATTATGTTTTTTAAATGTGAAAAATTGTTTGAAAAATTTGGGTGTTACAAGTTGGTATCAGAGCCTTGGTTTGAGGGATTCGGATGCACCGTCGAGCGCATTTGAACTCAAACTGAGGATTTGAGGAAAATTTTTCAAAATAGAACAAATTTTTCTAAAAAGAGTAAAAAGATTTGAAACGAGCAGAGCAGAGCAGTGTGTACGATCAGCCAGCGCCCGAACGGTGATTTCCCAAAATACCCTTACATTATGCGTTATGAGATATTAGGTGATATGATATGCATGCTAGAGTAGGCTAGGTATTACTATTAGGACTAGAGTGGCCTGATCTGTGATGCCTTAGCCTAGGAGTTGCTGCTACTATGAGATGCTTCGAGAGTAAGTAGGTAGCAGCGGGAAACTTATGAGTGGTTTACTAGAGAGTAGCCTGAGTTTAGTGAGATATGGAGTACTGGTGACCTGGGATCCAAGGAGGAGGACTTAGGGTGAATACTGATGCGGTGTGGACGGTAGTATAGGGCCCGTACTACTGAAGACACCGGAGCAGTGCGCACTCTAAGTAAGAATCCTTTGGGTACTAAGAGAGCAAGTAGGGTTGGGTGTCGAGTGCGAATATACTCGAGCGAGTCTCTGGTTCCTTTTGTGTTGTATTTTAGAGACATCATGGTTGGGACGCGCCATCACCCAGGGGGCAGTGGTACCAGTGGTACCAGTGATGAGGAGATCCGTAGGCTGATTCACGAGGAGGTGGCCGCGGCCATCCGAGCTGAGATACCAGAGATGTTCGGGTCTATCAAGACCACGTTGATCGAGACTTTTGATGAGCGGTACGCTGCTCTCACTGAGGCTGCTGTTGCTGCGGCCACCGCAACCGTCGCTGCTTCCAGGCCGCAGGGGGGTGACTCGTTGCTGTACCGAGAGTTCAGCAACACGAAGCCACCAGAGTTTGATGGGACGCAGGATCCGATTGCTGCGATGAGATGGGTTTCTGATGTTGAGGGATGCTTTTATACGTGTTCTTGTCCGGAGCATCTGAGAGTTCGGTTCACGCTGAACCAGCTTCGCTTGGGAGCGAAGGACTGGTGGAAGTTTGTGACAGCGCACTACACACCTGCAGAGTCTGCCGCAGTGACTTGGGAGAGGTTCATCGCTATGTTTCGTGATGAGTACGTTCCCCCGGTGGAGAGGAACATTTGGACCAGGAGTTTCTGACCCTCAAGCAGGGTACTGAGTCTGTTACTGTGATCACCAGGATGTTCCATGAGAGGGCGATGTTTTGCCCTGAGCACGTGTCTACCGAGCAGGCACGTATGAGTCGGTATTTGAGTATTCTGAGGAGGGACATACGAGAGTTCGTGGCGAACTCGTCATACCAGACATTTGCTGAGCTTCATGCAAATGCCCGGAAGAGGGAGATAGAGCTGGAGACTCAGGCTAGAGAGGAGGCGGAGTCTCAGGGGAGAGATCGGCGACCGGCACAGTCCCAGCCGGCAGCCAAGTGGGCCAAGCCCGCTGATTCGAGATTAGGGAACCAGAAGGGCCGCACTTGTGGCAAGTGCGGCAAGGGTCACGAACGAGGGAGTTTGTAGAGCAGGGTCTTGCTACAAGTGTGGCAAGGAGGGGCACATGGCCAAGGATTGCCCCAAGGGGTTTGCAGTTTGTTTTCACTGCAACCAGACCGGACACCGGAAGGCAGAGTGTCCGCAGTTGCGAGGGTCAGCTCAGGGAGCTTCTCAGGGATCTGTCCCTGCTGCCGTGCGAGTTACGGAGAGTCGGCCAGTGAAGGCTGAGGCGCCAAAGGCTCGCGGGAGAGCCTTCCAGTTCACAGCGGAGGAGGTCCGCGCAGCGCCTGATGTCGTGGTTGATATGTATTCTTTCATCTGCTTATTTTGGATTGTGGTGTTATGCTTATATTGTGTTATGCATAGGTACATTTCTTGTGTGTTCTGTACCTGCTTTGGTGTTATTTGACTCGGGTGCGAGTCGGTCTTTTGTGTCGTTAGCCTTTAGTCAGCACATCAGTACTCGTCGAGAGGCGTTGGGTCGACCTTTGCGAGTTTCCATAGCTGATGAGAGAGCAGTGTATGCCACTGATGTGATTCGAGGATGTGTACTCGAGATCTTCGGCGTTGAGTTTCCGATTGATTTGGTCCCGATTGCTATGGGAGATGTCTGTGTCATCGTGGACATGGATTGGTTGAGCATATTTGGAGCGGTTATCGACTGCGAGCGACAGCTGGTGACCATACGAGACCCTAGTGGGGGAGTTCTTACAGTTTATGGCGAGGGTACCCGTTTTGGGTCGGCATTTTGTTCAGCCGCAAGAGCGAGGCAGAGTCTACAGCAGGGCTGTAGTGGGTTTGTGGCTTATGTGGTGGATACGAGAGTAGGTGCAGAGAGACCGAGGTCGGTCGATGAGGTCCCGATAGTGCGTGAGTTCCCGAATGTTTTCCCCGAGGAGTTGCCGGGTGTGCCTCCCGAGAGGCAGGTGGAGTTCCGTATCGATTTGGTTCCGGGGGCAGCGCCTATCGCCAAGGCGCCCTATCGCCTTGCACCTCCAGAGATGCAGGAGTTATCCTTGCAGCTTCAGGAGCTGCTGGGAAAGGGGTTTATACGGCCGAGTAGCTCGCCGTGGGGAGCGCCGATCCTTTTTGTCAAGAAAAAGGATGGTTCACACCGGATGTGCATTGACTACTGGGAGTTGAACAAGTTAACGGTCAAGAACCGTTACCCATTGCCGAGGATCGATGATCTGTTCGATCAGTTGCAGGGAGCGTCTTGGTTCTCCAAGATTGATCTGAGGTCTGGATATCATCAGATGAGAGTGCGAGATGAGGATATCCAGAAGACGGCGTTCAAGACTCGTTATGGGCATTACGAGTTCGTGGTGATGCCATTCGGGCTCACCAATGCACCAGCAGCATTCATGGATCTCATGAACAGGGTGTGTAGATCGATGTTGGATCGATCGGTGATCGTGTTCATCGATGACATATTGGTGTATTCGAGATCCAGAGAGCAGCATGAGGAGCATTTGAGGGAGATCCTCGGAGTTCTGAGATCGGAGAGGCTTTACGCCAAATTCTCCAAGTGTGATTTCTGGTTGCGAGAGGTCCAGTTCCTGGGACATCTCGTTAATCAGAATGGGATATTGGTCGATCCGGCCAAGATTGAGGCGGTAATGAGCTGGGAGGTGCCGAGGACCCCCACCGAGATCAGGAGTTTTCTGGGGTTGGCCGGCTATTATAAGAGGTTTATTAAAGATTTCTCCAAGATCGCCGTACCTCTCACCAGGTTGACCCGGAAGGGCGTTACTTTTTCGTGGGGTCCTGAGCAGCAGGCCTCGTTTGAGACTCTTCGCCAGAGGTTGTGCGAAGCCCCGGTGTTATCCCTTCCAGAGGGAATGGAGGATTTTGTGGTGTATTGTGACGCATCGATATCAGGGTTGGGTGCAGTGCTTATGCAGAGGGGGCATGTGATAGCATACGCATCGAGGCAGCTGAAGCCTCATGAGACGAGTTATCCCACTCATGACCTGGAGTTGGGGGCTGTGGTGTTCGCTCTCAAGATCTGGCGTCACTATATGTATGGGGTTCGGTGTACCATATACACGGACCACAAGAGCTTGAAGTATTTGATGGATCAGCCCAACCTGAATATGCGCCAGAGGAGATGGTTGGACGTGGTAAAGGATTACGATTGTGAGATCCTGTATCACCCGGGCAAAGCTAACGTGGTAGCTGATGCCCTGAGCCGTAGGGCGGAGAGTGCCCCGATACGAGATGTTTGCTTGAGATTGACTGTGATGACTCCGGTGTTGGACACCATTCGGGAGGCCCAGGCAGAGGCCGTGAGACCGGAGAACCGCAAGAGGGAGCAGGTGATTGGGCAGGCACCTGAGTTCGTTACCGATAGCCGTGGGCTTATGACCTTTCAGGGTCGGGTTTGGGTGTCGTATACGGGCGGGACGCGCATCACTTTAATGGAGGAGGCGCACGGATCGAGGTTCTCGATCCATCCCGGGGACACTAAGATGTATTTGGACCTGAAGAAAGATTATCGGTGGCCCTGTATGAAGAGGGATGTCGCGTGGTTTGTTGAGAGGTGCTTGACCTGTCGCAAGGTTAAGGCCGAGTACCAGCGTCCGCATGGCAAGTTGCAGCCGCTTGAGGTTCCCCAGTGGAATTGGGAACAGATTTCCATGGACTTCATCACCAAATTGCCGAGGACCGCGAGTGGTGTCGATGCAATTTGGGTGATCGTCGACCGGCTGACGAAGATCGCGCATTTTCTTGCGATCAGTGAGAGCTCTTCTGCGGAGAGACTGGCAGAGTTGTATGTGAGGGAGGTGGTATCGCGTCATGGAGTACCGATCTCGATTGTGTCCGACCGAGATGTACGTTTTACTTCCAGGTTCTGGAAGAAGTTCCACGAGGAGTTAGGCACGAGGCTGCATTTCAGTACCGCCTACCACCCCCAGACGGACGGACAGAGTGAGCGGACGATTCAAACGCTCGAGGACATGCTCCGAGCATGTGTGTTAGACTTCGGAGGAAGTTGGGACACGTATCTACCATTGGCTGAGTTTTCCTACAACAACAGCCACCATTCGAGTATTGGTATGCCTCCCTTCGAGTTGTTGTATGGGAGGAGGTGTCGGACTCCCATTTGCTGGGGAGAGGTAGGGCAGCGTGTGATGGGTAGCACTGAGATAGTGCTTCGGACGACAGAGCAGATACAGCAGGTTAGACAGAGGTTAATGACGGCCTAGAGTCGTCAGAAGAGTTACGCGGATAGGCGACGATCCGATCTTGAGTTCTAGGTGGGGGACTTCGTACTCCTGAAGGTATCTCCTTGGAAAGGAGTGATCCGATTCAGGAAGAGGGGCAAGCTGGGGCCCCGGTACATCGGTCCGTTCAGGGTGACCGCTAGGGTGGGCAAGGTAGCATATCGGATGGAGCTACCTGGGGAGTTGAGCCAGATTCACAATACCTTCCACGTGTCCCAGTTGAGGAAGTGTATAGCCGACGAGTCGGCGGTGGTGTCATTGGAGGATATTCAGGTGGATGCGGGCCTGAATTATGCTGAGAGGCCGATTGCGATCCGGGATCAGAAGATCAAGGTTCTGAGGAACAAGGAAGTGCCCCTGGTGCAGGTCCAGTGGCAACATCGGAAAGGGTCCGAGCTGACCTGGGAGCCGGAGTTGGAGATGCGGGAGCAGCATCCAGAGTTGTTCGATGAGTAGTACTTCGAGGGCGAAGGCTGATTCTAGTGGGGGAGAATTGTAACATCCAGATTCCCAGGTATCTTATTTTATGTATTTTTATTGAGTATTAGAGAGGGACTCGGCGAGTAGACGCTTAAACTCGCCGAGTAGGAACGACGTTTGTTGACTGTATTAAATGAATGGACTCGGCGAGTCCATGCGTGGAATCGGCAAGTCCGCGCTGTTAAGTGAAACCCTAATCCTCGGGGCTTGAGCCCTATTTAAAGGCCTTTATGGCCTCCATTTGCGGCCAATGCACCCCAGAGGAACCCTAGAGAGAGCAGTAAGAGAGTTGAGAGCAAAAGGAGGCTATTTCTTCATCTTTTTGTGTGGTTTGGCTTGAAGGAAGATAGGAGCACACATCTAGAACGTGAAGGGGACTAGATCTGAGCTAATTATCTTGTGGTATCATCTTTGGAGGTATAAACCTTTCCCATTTCGTGTTATATTGATGGATTTCTTGCTTTTAGGGTTTTTACCCTCATTTTATGGAAGATCTAGAGAGTATGAGGTCCACTTTGGGATTATGACATCAGATCTGGACCCATAGAGGTCCAGAGAACCTTTCCCACTCTGCTTTATGCTGATTCATGGAGGATTGGAGACTAGGTTGCCATTTCTAGTGTTATTTCTCCATTTGAGGCTTGATATGGGTTGCATGCACGTAAAGGTTGCACCTTTACGTGACTTTTGAGTGTTAAAAGGATGGATCTACTGTTTGGTGAAGCAGATCTGACCTCAAGAGATCTTTTGAAGGTTTTCATGGGAGGAACTCGCCGAGTCCATAAGGGACTCGACGAGTCGAGTCGGGTTGCCCTGCGACTCGCGACCTGTGACGACCCATGGAGCACCGGGTTGACCAGCGAGTCCAGAGAGGACCAGGGACGAAGAGTGCAGGCATGTACTCGCCGAGTCACTCTAGTGCACTCGGCGAGTCTGGTCAATGTTGACTGTTGACTTCTGTTGACTTTTAGGGATTAGTCAGTGTTTGGACTTATGAGCCATGAGAGGGGCAGAATGGTCTTTTACCCTTCTTAGAGAACTTATAGAGAAGAGTTAGCCTAGCCTTTAGAAGTTGTATTAATTAGAGAATTTATTTATGTGATTAGGTGAAGGCTAGTGCAGTATTTCAGAGTTCGAGGTTTACCGAGTTACTCGAGGTGAGTCTTCTCACTATACTTTACCTAGAGTGGTAATTAGAGTTATGTGACAGAGTATTTTGTATGCTTTTGCATGATGTGATTCCTATGTGATTTATGCTATGTATGTTACAGAGTTATAGAGTTGGGACCGGAAGGTCCACAGAGTTAGGGCCAGAGGGCCCACAGAGTTATGGGACTGGAGGGTCCCACTGAGACACATTGACCAGAGGGTCAAACAGAGTTATAGCCTCGAGTGGCTAATATGTGTTGTGTGTGGTATTTTGGGGAACTCACTAAGCATTTATGCTTACAGTGTTTTGTGTTATGTGTTTCAGGTACCAGTGAGGATCGCGGGAAGGCGCCGGCATGATCAGTACACACATGAGGAGCTTTTTATACTAGTGATCTTGGGATATTTTTTCTTGAGTGTTATGTGATACAATGAGATTTTTATAATATTGTGAATGAAATTATGTTTTTTAAATGTGAAAAATTGTTTGAAAAATTTGGGTGTTACAGTTAGGTTGCCAAGACAGACGAAATAGTCATTATTGTGCATGGTTATAACGACTCACATAATTAATTAATCCAATACCATCCGAGAAATCAAGGAAGAGTAATCAAAATCAGTCGTTGTGACGGTATAGCAATTTGAAAAACAATTATATTTTATGTTATCGGAAAACATCGGGTTTTTCGAGGAAATCAATACCACTCGCTTGTATTTTTCTATAACTATAATACCAAACTCCCTTTTATACACGTTTTGAAATCATTCATGCATCAACTTATGGATCTTCACACTTTGGTAAACAATTGTCTTTTCAGAAAATATCAGATTTTCTGGGTTTTATAAACTACACAAATCATTTTTATCACAACCCTGCTTATGAACTCACCAACATGTCATATGTTGATGTTTTTCAAAATAACTTGTATTCTCAGGTAACAGGTAAGCTGCAGGGTAATATCAAGTATGTTAGGAAGCTATGTTTTGAAAACTCTTAAACAACTTATGTTATGGATGTGTAATATTTAAAACAATGTACTGGATGTGAACAATATCAGTTGTAATGTATTGATGCATGGTGATGTTTATGTTATGATTCATTTATATCCATTGTGATGATATTCAATTTAAGTCACGCGAGCCCTCGGACGTTTGCGCCGTCTGGTTCGGGGGTGTGACAGGTTGGTATCAGAGCTCTGTTTATAGTGAACTGGCATATCTAACCACACATTGATATGCAACTATAAACTAAAGAGGGACTAAAACAACTCTGAACAAAACAAATAAAACACAACGACAAAACATCTTTACTTGTACGATATAGGAAAAAGAACATAATACCAAGTCAAATAAGATAATACTGACATCTTGGTTAAGTCGGGACTGTTCTTAGTTGTATTAAGGGGTGGATGTAGCCTGATCAACTACAATTTCTCCGAAGTACAACTATTACATACCCCGGTAAAAACCTCAATGGACGGTAAATCTAAAAACATACCCCTTGTTACGAAGAAAAGAACATCAACTCAATCTATATAATAATTAAAACATCTTAGGAGTAATAATAGTTTATTCATATACCTCCTCTCAGTCACCATGGAAGGAGAACACCAGGGCATTCAGTTTCATCAGGCCTTAGTGGCCCACGGAATGATCGAGGACGAACCCGAGGGAGACCAAGGGGGAGCACACGGCATTGGGCCCGACGAGTACACGGACACAGACTACGAGTTTGATGGGACCGGCGACGACATGGATGAAAAACAAGACTCAGGCAAGGATTCTGCCACATCACCTACCAGTGAGATGCAGCAGGACCACCCCGCCCCGCCAAGAAACCCCTCGAGGGAGAATCGCTCTCCGGAAGCTGAGATTGCTGCTCTACAGCAACAGCTATTCGCCATGGAAGCACAAGCGGTGCAAGCGGGACAGGAGAGAGATGAAGTCATTGGAAAAATGACTGAGATGGCCCAGTTGTTGGCACAACACTTCGGTATATGACCTCACTACCGTTGTCGAGCGCTCCTTAGAGTGTTAGGACTAGTCATATCTATCGTTAGTATTATGCTTATATGATCTATGCTATGTACCATCGACTCTATGTTTAAGTAAGTGATTACACTACTCATAGAGTCGTTACGTTGCCGAACCTGCACCACTTATGTATGCTCCTTCGAGAAAATTTTCATGTAACAAAAATGTGGATAATATTAATGGAAAATTTTATGTGTTCTATTGTGATGTTGTTATCTGTTATGTGTTATGTATCCATGATTGTATGTTAACATGCGGAACCACTTAAGTATACACCATACACCTAGTTTATAGGACCACAATCTCACAAAAAAATAATAGGCGCTCAACATCTTTCCGTTCAATGACAGAAAGATGCCCCAACGACCAACCCGTGGAAACCCTGGACCAATCACACCCGAAGTCAACTCAACTGCATTCCAAGCAGCTGTATCTGCTGCGGTTACTGCGGCCATGGCGCAAATCCACCAAGGGAACAATGGTGGAGTCAATGGACAAGGAGCTGGAAGTTCGAACAACGGAATAAATCAAGGACCTACCAAGACATGCTCCTACAAGGATTTCACCAACGCCAAGACACGAACCTTTAATGGTACAGGTGGAATGATAACCCTAAAGAGATGGATGGAAAAGGTGGAATCAGTATTTGAGATATGTGAATGCCCCGAGGAGGTGAAAGTGAAGTTCGCCGCATGCACATTTGTTGACCAGGCTCTCACCTGGTGGAATGGACATGTAGAGGCCATGACTCTCCCCGTAGCCAACGCTATGCCGTGGGCGGAGTTGAAAGAAATGCTGATGGCCGAGTACTGCCCACGAGGCGAAATCCAGAAAATGGAGCAAGAGTTATGGAATCTCACCGTCCGAAACTCCGATATAGATGCATACATATCAAGGTTTAGTGAGCTGTCACTGTTGTGCCCTGGCATGATCACTTCAGAGGGAAAGAAAATCGAACTGTACGACCACAACAACAAGAAGGGCAAGAAGCCAGTGGAAACTGAAGGCAAGAAGGAGAGTGACAACAAGAACGGAAAGAACAACAAGAGAAAAGGGCGACAAGGCTCGGAGTCGTCAAAGAAACAATAAACAGTGACAGTCAATGCTGCAACCACCCAAGTACCCTCCACATCACATGCTCCAGCCTCAGCTAATCCAAGTGCCCCTAGGCAGTATTTTGGGAATCTCCCAAAGTGCAACAAGTGCAGTCTTCATCATAATGACGAATGCAGAGAGATGCATTGTACCAGTTGCAATCGGAAGGGTCACACGGCAAAGTATTGCAGGACCTATCCTCCCCAAAATCAGCAACAAGGAAAAAACAACAACCGCAACAACAACAACAACAACACCACCAACAATAGCAGCAATAATGCATGATCAAGCCCCACCTGCTATGGATGTGGAAAGACTGGGCATATCCGTCGAAACTGCCCCAACATCAACAACCCTGGGAATGGAGGAGCAGGAAGAGTGCTGACCATGGGACAAGGAGAAGCGGTTCAAGATCCCGTTGTTGTCACCGGTACGTTTCTCCTAAACCACACTTATGCATGCATCCTATTTGATACCGGGGCAGAACGAAGTTTTGTGAGTAATAAGTTCAAACACTTGTTAAAACAACAACCCCAGAAGCTTAATGAAACCTTTACGGTGGAAATGGCTAATGGGAAAACAGAATCCACTGGGGAAATCTACATCGGATGTACCCTGACCTTGAACCATCACGTCTTTCAAATAAACTTAATGCCTGTTTCCATTAGGAGTTTTGATGTGATTATCGGCATGGACTGGTTAAGCCCCCAGCATGCTGAAATTATGTGTCACGAGAAGGCCGTTCGCCTTCACCTCCCAAATCACGAAACCCTAATTATATACGGAGACAAACCCAACACGAACCTTCGTCTTATCTCGTGCATTAAGGCACAGAAGTATCTACAAAAGAAGGACTTGACGTTTCTACCTCATATAATGGATAAGTCCAAAGAAGAGATCAATATTCGAAACATCCCTGTGGCTTGCGATTTCCCGGATGTATTTCCTGAAGACCTTCGGGGATACCCCCAGAAAGACAAGTCGAATTCCGAATTGATCGAGTGCCAGGAGCTACTCCCATCGCCAAATCACCCTACAGATTGGCTCCTGCGGAAATACAAGAGTTGTCCAGTCAACTCAGCGAGCTTTTGGACAAAGGATTCATCCGACCCAGTTTCTCACCTTGGGGAGCTCCGGTCCTCTTTGTTAAGAAGAAAGACGGTACATTTAGGATGTGTATTGACTATAGGGAACTTAATAAGCTCACTATCAAAAACCGCTATCCACTTCCGAGAATCGACGATCTATTTGACCAACTCCAAGGAGCAAGTTACTTCTCTAAGATAGACCTGCGATCCGGATACCACCAGCTCAAAGTCCGGGAGGAGGATATCCCCAAAACCGCCTTCCGAACTCGTTATGGACATTATGAATTTGTCGTAATGCCCTTCGGTCTAACGAATCCCCCTGCCGCATTCATGGACCTAATGAATCGAATCTGCCGACCATTCCTTGACAACTTTGTCATCGTTTTCATCGACGATATCCTCATCTATTCTCGAAGCGAAGAAGAACACAGCCGACATCTCCGACAAATCCTGGAAACCCTGCGAACCGAAAAGTTATACGCAAAACTCTCTAAGTGTGAGTTTTGGCTTCGTAGTGTGAACTTTTTAGGTCATGTTGTTAATCAAGAAGGGATACATGTGGATCCTTCTAAGGTCAAAGCCATTGAAGGATGGGAGATCCCAACAACACCCACCAAAATTCGTCAATTCTTAGGTCTCGCAGGCTACTACAGGAGGTTCATTCATAACTTCTCCAAAACAGCCAAGCCACTTACCTTGCTTACGCAAAAGGGCGTGCCCTTTGAATGGGCGGATAAGCAAGAAGCTGCATTCCGGACTCTGAAGCAAGCACTCTGCAGTGCACCGGTACTATCACTACCGGAAGGAACAGAAGACTTTGTAGTTTACTGTGATGCGTCGAATCAAGGTTTAGGCTGTGTACTCATGCAGCGTGGAAAGGTGATAGCTTATGCGTCCCGGCAACTAAAGACACATGAGGTGAATTATACCACCCATGATCTTGAATTAGGAGCTGTGGTCTTCGCCCTGAAAATTTGGAGGCACTACCTTTATGGTACCAAGTGCACCATTTTCATCGACCACAAGAGTCTCCAGCACATTGTAAATCAAAAGGAGTTAAACATGAGACAACGAAGATGGGTTGAATTGCTGAACGATTACGAGTGCGAAATCAAGTACCACCCAGGTAAAGCTAACGTGGTAGTTGATGCCTTGAGTCGAAAGGATTACTCGAATCGTCGTTTGAAAACTCTCTCGATAACCATCCAATCCCACCTGACCTCGCAAATCAGAGCAGCCCAGTCGGATGCCATGAAGGCAGAAAACAGAACGAGCGAAGCGTTACGTGGAATGGAAAAGAATTTCGAAGTGAAGGAGGACGGAGCATATTACTTCATGAACCGCATTTGGGTCCCTAAACTTGGGGGATTCAGAGAAGTAGTCATGAATGAAGCCCACAAGACACGATACTCCATCCATCCGGGTTCAGATAAAATGTACTTGGATATCAAGCAACATTATTGGTGGCCTAACATGAAGGCAGAGATTGCCACTTACATTAGCAAATGCCTTACATGTGCTAAAGTAAAGGTGGAATATCAGAAGCCCTCGGGATTATTACAGCAACCAGTAATTCCCGAGTGGAAATGGGAAAGGATTACTATGGACTTTGTGACCAAACTACCCAAGACGACTGATGGTTTGGATACCATATGGGTAATAGTTGACAGATTAACAAAATCCGCTCATTTCCTGCCAATAAAAGAATCATACAAGATGGAGCGTCTGACAAGGATCTATATCAAGGAAATCGTGAGACTCCATGGAGTGCCAATATCTATCATCTCAGATAGAGATAGTAGGTTTACTTCACGCTTTTGGCAATCACTTCATAAAGCTATGGGAACGCAACTCGACATGAGCACTGCCTACCACCCACAAACGGATGGGCAAAGCGAGCGAACCATTCAAACGCTAGAAGATATGCTTCGCGCATGTGTGATAGACTTTGGAAAGTCGTGGGATATCCACTTGCCTTTGATCGAGTTCTCGTACAATAACAGTTATCACTCAAGCATCAAAGTCGCTCCTTTCGAGACATTGTACAGGCGTAAATGTAGATTACGTTGTGTTGGGCTGAGGTAGGAGACACCCAGCTAGCAAGAGGACAAACCCCAGACAATGCATTAACGGGACCAGAAATCATACGCGAGACGACCGAGAAGATAATTCAGGTTAGAGCCCGACTGCAATCATCACGAGACAGACAAAAGAGATACGCCGATAAGCGGCGAAAGCCCTTGGAATTTAGAGTCGGGGATAGGGTGTTATTAAAGGTCTCTCCCTGGAAAGGGGTGATTCGTTTTGGGAAATGGGGAAAACTAAACCCTCGATACATTGGACCCTTCGAGATTCTTGCCCGAATCGGTCCAGTGGCTTATAGACTGCAGCTACCCGCTGAGCTCAGCAGTGTACACCCCGTGTTCCATGTTTCCAATTTAAAGAAGTGCTTATCCGACGAGACTCTCGTCATTCCATTAGAAGAAATCGAAATCAACGAGAATCTCCTGTTCATCGAGGAACCAGTCGAAATCATGGACAGGGAGGAGAAGCGTACTAAGCAAAGTCGCATTCCGATTGTGAAAGTTCGATGGAACGCGAGACGCGGACCAAAATTCACATGGGAACGTGAAGACCAAATGAAGCAGAAGTACCCTCACCTATTCTCGCATTCTCAAATCTAGCTTTCAAAAGAATTTCGGGATGAAATTCCCTCTAACGGGGGGATGATGTCACAACTAGGAGTTTTGATGCTTTGTAACAACAACAATGATAACATTTGTGAACCAAAAATGTGAGAGCATGTAAGATGCTTATTCAATAACAACAAAACTTCCATCAAACACTTTATACAAGCACTGCAAATAGTCAACAAAGAATTGGAAACCCTAGAAATCCCGGTTTAAGTCCATTTTGGATTAGGATTTTCTTATTGGGCCTAATGGACCAATAAGCTTCCAATTTGACTATTTTGGGCTTAGAACTCATATATGGACTCTAATTGGACCCACTTTCATTTATTTTGACATTTTGGGCCATAATGGGCCTAGAATGAAATAAAATACCCTAATGGACCTTATTGGGCCATAACTAACCTAATTAGACCTAATGGGCCATAAGACTCATACTTGATGAATATTGGGCCGTGAATTTATCTAAAAGGGCCAATGGGCCGAAAACCGTCAAATTAGGCCCATATTATGGACTCAAACTCAAAAAGGCCCAACACATTCCTCTCCTTAGCCATTCTCGGCCAATATATATAAAAAAAAGAAGAAGATTAATGGAGTTGACTTCTAAGTTGACACATCATTATTACTCAAAGGTTATCAAGGTATAGTACATCTCATGCATCTAGGGCATCTCATGTTCCCATGCAACTTCTCTCCCCTCTCATCTCTTTCTTCTTCGACCGAAACCAACTCAAACACACACACACTCTCAAAAATCTCTCTCAAACACATAAGAACTCTCTTCTCCTTTTCATCCAAATTTTCGAGAATTAGAAGTATTCCAAGGAGTTTTTCATTCAAAAATCACTTCCAGTTACAAATCTTGGTAAGTTCTTACTTAAATCCAAAGTTTAACTGCTATACCTCATCAAAAATCATCTTTTAATTCATTCAAATTCATGATCTTGCCTCTTAGAACACATCTAAGCCAAAGATCCTCCAAGAAGCTTGGTAGGCCGAGAATAGCATCAAACTTCTTCCATTCTTCTTCAAAACCGAACCCACAAACTCAAGGTGAGTTCATACCCCTCTCTTTTCGGTTTTCACAAGCTTTATGGGGGAGAATACAAGTAAAATGTGTAGATCTATGAGTATGTGTATGCTATGTATGATTTCATGTATGTATGTGTGATTTTATGTGCTTATGTGTTGAATATGTAAACAAAAAGGAAAGAAATCTCGAGATCTATGGCATAAGAAGGAAAACAAACATGATCTAAGGTATACTACACTAAACAAGTCAAGAAAAGTACCCTCTAAGATTAAAATCAACATATAGCAACATAAAACCAATTTTTGGGCTTAAATTGTCAAATAAACAAAAGTTGGGTTAAAATTGCCATTCACGGTTTTTCTTAAGGGTCAAAGGAGTCAAAACAGTTAAAATAAATGTTTTTATGAATATTATGCTCTTCAAAGGACTTGAAATGTAAATTGTAGCTTAATGGGCCAAATTTTGGGCTTTTCGGCCCATTAAGCCCAAAATTGCGAAAAAAACAAATTTTCATGGGGCTGAATGATAAATTTCACAAAACAGGAGGTAAAAAGCGTAAACAAAACTATTTCAAGGGTTAAAATGCTTTTCTTTTCCAAAAAAGGATAAAAAATGTAAAGTTTTTGGAATTTGGGCTAAAATTGTAAAAGTTGCAAAAAGTTTGGACTTTAACCGAAAAACACTTTTCTGGAAGGGCTGAAACTGCCAAAGAATAAGCTTTGAGCTAAAAATACCACTTGAACAAGTCTATGGGTCAAAAGTGTCAAGAAAATAGTTTAAGCGCTTAAAATGTCTTTTGTTTGTATAAAGGACTAAAATTGTTATTTTTATTAAAGAAGGGCTGAAAAGGGTCAAAACCAACATTTTGAACAAATTATTTTATTGTTAAGATAATTGAATCAAAAATACCAAAAACTACAACTCATGAAAATAGAAAGATGAATATACGTATAAATCCAAAAATCGTTATAAACAAATCGATCGGTCTCGTGTCGATACAAAAATTACAATCGTCCAATCAAACCTTCCAACAATTATACAATACCTAAAACAAGTAAACATTCGAAACTTTGGGCTTGAAAGTTACAATCATGCTTGTTGGGCCTTTGTGATCCATTAACATGATTTTTGGGCCCAAGGGATAATAATAATAAATGTTATTGGGCCTTCTATGACCCAATTTCATATTTAAGGGACCCTCAATGGCTTTAAGTGCTATTGGGCCTTAGTGGCCCATTAGCATTGCTAGTAAGGTCCAAGAAAATCAAATGCGAAATGGGCCAACGTGTCCTTCGTATACCCAACAACCTAAAATAACTCACGAAAGTAGCAGGACTTTGTATTCCTCTTCTCCTCGTTTGTTAGGCTTATGTGTAATCAAAGTAAACAAATTCAGGTCGTTAATCAATAGTAATCAATGTTGTTTGGATTAAGTGAGTAATACCGGGCGACACCTCTAAGGGTCGTTCGTAGTCTGTAGTTATAATCAAAGTCTCCTGGAAGGAGAGCGAGAGTTTGTGTATAGATCTATACGGGGGTGACTCCCCCATACCTCAGCTGTTCGCTACAGTTAGACTCAACCAGTCTAGGGTGACAAAATCTTAAGATCAATCCCGGCGTACGTTAGGTTGCCAAGACAGACGAAATAGTCATTATTATGCATGGTTATAATGACTCACATAATTAATTAATCCAATACCATCCGAGAAATCAAGGAAGAGTAATCAAAATCAGTCGTTGTGACGGTATAGCAATTTGAAAAACAATTATATTTTATGTTATCGGAAAACATCGGGTTTTTCGAGGAAATCAATACCACTTGCTTGTATTTTTCGATAACTATAATACCAAACTCCCTTTTATACACGTTTTGAAATCATTCATGCATCAACTTATGGATATTCACACTTTGGTAAACAATTGTCTTTTCAGAAAATATCGGATTTTCTGGGTTTTATAAACTACACAAATCATTTTTATCACAACCCTGCTTATGAACTCACCAACATGTCATATGTTGACGTTTTCCAAAATAACTTGTATTCTCAGGTAACAGGTAAGCTGCAGGGTAATATCAAGTATGTTAGGAAGCTATGTTTTGAAAACTCTTAAACAACTTATGTTATGGATGTGTAATATTTAAAACAATGTACTGGATGTGAACAATATCAGTTGTAATGTATTGATGCATGGTGATGTTTATGTTATGATCCATTTATATCCATTGTGATGATATTCAATTTAAGTCACGCGAGCCCTCGGACGTTTCTGCCGTCTGGTTCAGGGGTGTGACAGCGAACACCACTGCCCCCAGCTCTAAATCGTGCGTCGGATAGTTAGCCTCGTGAGGCTTCAACTGCCTCAAGGCATACGCTATCACATGACCTCGCTGCATCAGCACTGCTCCCATGCCTGTGATCGAAGCATCACAGTTGACTACGAAGTCATCTACACCTTTTGGCAGAGTGAGAATCGGTGCCTCGCGCAATCGCTGTCTGAGCGTCTCAAAGGCTGCCTGCTGCTCAGGTCCCCAACGAAAAACCACCGACTTCTTTGTCAGTCGGGTCAACGGAACTACAATCTTGGATAAATCCTGGATAAACCTCCTATAATACCCTGCGAGACCCAGGAAACTCCGAATCTTGGATGGAGACCTCGGAATCTCCCACCGCATCACGACCTCTATCTTGGCCAGATCTACCAAAATACCCTTCTGGTTGACAAGGTGCCCAAGAAACTGCACCTCGTGCAACCAGAACTCACACTTGGAGAACTTTGCGAAAAGTCTCTCCCTCAGGTGCTCCTCATGCTGCTCCTGAGTCTTGGAGTAAACCAAGATGTCGTCAATGAATACTATTACAGACCGATTCAGCATCGGTCTGCACACGCGGTTCATGAGGTCCATGAACGTGGCTGGAGCATTGGTGAGCCCAAACGGCATCACCACAAACTCATAATGACCATAGCGGGTCCTAAAAGCGGTCTTCTGCACGTCGTCATCTCTGACCCGCATCTGGTGATATCTGGACCGTAGATCAATCTTGGAGAACCAAGATGCTCCCTGAAGCTGGTCGAACAAATCAGCTCCCAGTAATCTACGCACATACGGTGCGACCCGTCCTTCTTCTTTACAAACAGGATCGGAGCTCCCCATGGCAAACTGATTGGCCTGATAAAACCCTTGTCTAGCAACTCCTGAAGCTGCGTAGACAACTCCTGCATCTCAGGAGGAGCCAACTGATATGGTGCCTTAGCTATCGAAGCCGCACCAGGGACCAGGTCAATCCGGAACTCCACCTGTCTCTCCGGAGGTATCCCAGGCAAATCTTCCGAGAATACGTCCGGGTACTCCCGCACCACCGGTACATCATCCAACGTCGCCTTACCCTTGCCACGGGTATCCATAACATAAGCGACGTATCATGTGCAGCCCTGCTGAATGTGGCGCCCCTCTCTCGCTACTGAACAGAAAGTCGGTTCGCGATGTGGCCTCTCGCCCTGGATCGCTAACTCTCCCCTACTAGGAGTGCGAACCCTAACCAGCTGCTGGTCGCTGTCTATCACTGCCCCATTGGGGCTCAACCAATCTATACCCACTATAACCTTATTCCATCGCAGGGGAATAGGAACCAGATCTACTGAAAATTGCTGATCAAATAATTGAAGTGTACATCCTCTGTGAACCCTCGTGACCCTGACGGTCTTGTCATATGCTATCTCTACATCCAGTGGACAACCCAGCTCCCTCGGAGCTCCTATAAACCGCCTGTTGAGTGTGAGAGACACAAAAGATCGGGTGGCACCCGAATCGAATAGTACTAAAGCTGATATACCGTTCACGAGGAACGATCCTATAATAAAACATGCAAACATAAGCAACAAACAATATCAATAAAGAGATGAAAGAAAGATACATACTCGTCACCACGTCAGGAGCTGATCGTGCCTCCTCGACAGTAAGCTGAAAAGCCCTGCTCCGTGCCGTAGGCGCCTCAGCCCGGCCCTGACGGCTATCTGTAATCCTCAACGTGGCAGGAGAAGGCGCTGCCACCTTCCCTGCTGCTGCTAAACTCAGGCACTGGGACCGCTTGTGTCCCCTCTGATTGCACTGAAAGCAAATTAGATCTGATGCTGTCGTGGTGGTGGTAGTGGCTGTGCAATCTCGACTCATATGACCAGTTCGGCCGCATTTGTAGCAACCCGAACTCCCCGCCTTGCACGTCCCCTCGTGCATCCTGCCACATTTTCCACAACGGTCGTGGCTCTGCTGGCTCCGAGATCTGTGATCTGATACCTTGGGCTTCTTGCCCGAATACCCTGACCGAACCCCCTATGGTTTCCTCTTCCTCTCCATCTCTAAATCCAACTCCCTCTCTCGAGCCCTATCAGTCATGTCCTCCATCATCTTGCAGCTGGAGCGGCTCACAAACTGTCTAATGTCACTCCTCAGCATCTCATGGTATCTGGCTTTCTTCATCTCCTCGTCCGCCACATACTGTGGAACAAGTAGGGCTCTCTCTCTAAACTTGGCGGTAATCTCCGCCACTGTCTTCGTCGTCTGTTGGAGATCCTGGAACTCCCTAGCAAGCTGGTGCACCTCAATAATAGGTGCGAACTCGGCCCTGAATCTAGTCGTGAAGTCACCCCAGGTCATCGCATCCAACACTGTGTCATCACCAATGGCTCTCCCAACCTCCTCCCACCAATCACGTGCCCTGTCCTTCAGAAGATAGGACGCAAGCCTAACCCTGTCCCCCTCGGGACATCTGCTGGTGCGAAATGTGTTGGTGATATCCGCCAACCATCTGGTACTCGCAATGGGGTCCTGAGCCCCATGGTAGTCGGGAGCTCCACAAGCTCTGAACTCCCTGAAAGTCAATGTGTGTGATCCCATCATGGTAGCTATCTCAGTGCGGAAAGCGCTCAGCTTCTCATCCAGAAGCTCTAAGATACCCTCCTTGACCGATCCAAAAATCACCGAAGTCTGGTCTAGTATGCTGCGTCTAATCTCTAAGGAGATGAACTCCCTGGTCTGCTCATCTAACTGCCCGACTCCAGAGCCTGATCCTGATCCCTCTCCGGCGCCTGAACTACCAACCGCTAGTCTAGGCCGCAAAACCACCATTCTGAAAACACATTATAACAAACGTCAGAATACTAACATAACTCGAGGGATCACATACACTACAAGTTCCCTGGTCTTATCTCGGCCTTCCTTGATTCGAGTACGGATCCTCTGCTTTCAGTAGTACGGGCCCATACTACCTTCCACATCTATCCGTACTTTCCTCAAGAACTGCCTCGACTCCACCAAGTCCCTTCTACTACTACTACTACTACTACTACTACTGCTGATCTCATACTAAACTCTTCCTAGGCTTATCCTAGGGTAATCACCAACCCACTCTCTGCTATCAGCTGTATAAGAAGTCACTGCTACCTCCCTCTAACTAGCTCGTGAATACTATTACATATCACTAAGACTAGATAATCCTTTGAATGAGAGATCCTACCCTACAACGGTTGGACTCAAACAAGAGCTGCGCAATAGAGCTAGACCTAACCTTCTGAAAATTATTTAATCCTCGCAATATGTAACGTAACATATTCATTTACTAGTTAGTAAAAGATAACTAAGATTCCTAAAAGCACAAAGCAAGCAGCATTCGAGCATCGCGTACACATAATCAAGCATATACTACTCTGACTATCATACTGACTAATCTATACTAGCATGCAGTTCTCATAAAGCTGAACACATATAACAGGCACATAAGGCATCCTTCCTAGATCCTTAGTCCTAATCTAGCATGCTGTTCTAATAAAGCTGATAATTATAACATAGCATAAACTTGTATGGGTAATTTGGGAGTACTTACTTGAGCTCGGCTGATTGCATGCACCACACCCTTTTCTCTTTTCAAAGTTCTTTTCTATTTTCAAAATCCTTTTTGTAAAAAATGATTTTCTTCCGAAAATATCATATCACTTCCTTAGTTTGAGTTCAGACACACCCGAAAGTGTGCCCGAATCCATCAAACCAAGGCTCTGATACCAACTTGAAACATCCCAAAACTAAGACCCAAAAATTTCGTTTTCAAATCATTATTAAAATCATAAACCATCCAAAGTCATAAGTAAAATCATAAATCATGTAGCATAAAACATCATAGTATCTGTCTCAAATCAAAATCTCATAACAAAACATCAGAATAAACTCCCAGGCTGTGACTGTGTGACAACCCGAAATTTTTTTGCTTAGAAAGCTCAGTCAGTCAACTCAACTGGGTGTCAGACTCCTTGCTAATGAGTTCCAACCTTGTTAAAAGACATTCTAAGGAGTTTTAGCCTAGTACACTTAAGGAATAAGTGTTGGGAAGTACCTGCTAGAGACACTGTGCAACATTAGGGCCTTAATCCTCATCAAAAGGAGTTCACGGCCACAACACTTGAGTTTACGGCCGTAAACTCAAGGTGGATCGTAAACTCCCTCCTTATAGGCTCATATCCTTCAACTTTCTTCATTCTTTCATTTCCAACTCAAGAACACTCCATTTCTCTCTCAACTATCATCCCGATTTTCATCCTAGATCTTCAAAAGTTGTAAGTGTTCTTCCTTAGTTTGATGTTAATCCTTCTTAGCTAGCTTCATCTAATGATTTCATCCATGGAAATCATCTTTTCTTAGATCTTCAAGAAACACCAAGAACACCAAGAACACACACTAGTGTTCTTGGACCTTAACCACCATTTCAAGCCTATATATCGTAAGTATTCTTCCCTATATTTGATATCTAGTTAAGACTCATGCTTAGAACCTTGAATTCATCAAGAATGCAAGACCAAAAGGAGTTTACGGCCAAGCAATCTCCCATGGCCGTAAACCCCTATAAGTATGCCATTTGGGCCATAAACTCTTCCTAAGGCTTGGATTTGAGGCTAGAACACTCCCTTATGCTTTGTAAGACCTTGAATCATCACCAAACTCATCATCAAAGAGAGTTTACGGCCAAGAGTTTACACCTGGGCCGTAAACCCTTATAAGTGTGGTGTTTTGAGCCTTAAACACTTCTAGACCCTTGCTAAACCTTAGAACACTTGAACCCTTGAAACTCCTTGCCTTTAAGACTCAAAATAAGACCATTTGGTGAGTTTACGGCCATAGGGTTTACACCCTGGCCGTAAACACCTTAACACCCTCCAAAACATTGGTTTTGCTCATCCTTGTGAAGAGCAATGGTCCCTCAAGTTTCCCTAGCCTTCAAACACCCTCTTATGCATGTTTGACCATGAGTTTACGACTGTAATCTCCCTTGGCCGTAAACCCATGGCCGTAAACTCATGGTAGTGCCATTCCACTTTCCTTTGATGAATCACATGTGATTCCAACACTTGGTCAAAGTGTTTGCTAGTCCCGTGAGGTGTTTCCTTGCATTGCGTTGCTTCCAAACACTATATTTATGTCAGTATATGCCAATATATGCCATTTAGGACTTGTTGTATCTCGATACTTCATTCGTGGAACTTCTCATCCTTACACGCGTATTCGTTGAATCACCCACATCAGGCGAGTTCATACCCCGTAATGAATCTTTTAACTATTTTAAATGCTTTTAAGGTGGGGAATACAAGTTGAACACAATGATAATTGTGTAAATGTTTGTTATATATACATCTTTCAAAAGATTGCTTATGTCTTTTATAAGTGATCAAAACATTTCAAAAACTCTTTTAAAGTTATGTTACTTTATAGTTTTACAAAACTTCGTTTTTTTTAAAAAGTACAAGCATAACTTAGTAGATAAATGAGTCTTTTCAATAACAGTTCAAGTAAAACATTAGTAAACTATAATAGGTATAGTTTAGGAAGACACTACTCATTACTTCTAGTACAAGGAAGCATACAAAGAGTCAGTTCATACAGGAGTCAGAACACACTATATGAGAAACAGAACATACTATGAAGAGAAACTAAGGAAACTTACACCATACCTTACATAAGAATATACTATACAAACATTAAATTACGATAACTAGAATGTGACATACTATTTACGGATACGACAAGACAGTGTTGTATCATATTGTAACCAGAGTCTCCTGGAGGGAGAGCGGGCATTGTGTGTATAAATCTATACGGGACAGACACTCCCACATCCCGACTGCTAGCTACAGTCCCAGCCGATAAGGCCAAGGGGTGACAAAATGTCACCTCACTATATTATGACACCGGAAGGTCATCGGTTATTCAGTCTTCGATTAGCATGGTTACAAATGAGTTCACATTTAAACCTTTAATTAACCGACTACGGATTAAAGGCAAGAAGACTCCCCGAGGGGTATTGTACATTTAATACTACCTGGATTCTGTATTTTATCACTTTATAGCCAGCAGTGTCACTGCTGAGGTAAAACATTATTTTCCCTATTACATTTACTTTGTGATCTTCTCACATATTCATTTATGTATAAACTATATTTTGTTAATGATAGTCATACTTGGGAAAATACACACTCATGCAAGAAACAAACATACATAACATTTGATGCCTTGGTAGAAGGCTACATTTAGTATAAAGGACCATAATGCTAACCTTATGATTCCTTAATGTATACATCAAAGGATATATATATATATATATATATATATATATATATATATATATATATATATATATATATATATATATATATATATATATATATATATCAATAGGATCCGACAGGTAATAGGATGTGTGCTCTCCGCTTCATTTCCTGTTCCTTGTTTGGTTGTGGGCTTGGAACAGATTCACCCAGTCTATTATCTATTCGATTCTAGATATATATGTGTTCAATATACATTAAGTCATCATAAGGGTACCAGGTATGGGTCAAGTCATAGGACACAGAGTCAATGCACAGTTTTCTAGTACAAAACATACTTTCCAAATCAGAACTTTTAGTATACAAAACTAGAAACTTACCAGTTAAGGGTTTAATCCATTTTATTAAACCAGTATAAACTTAAAGGGCCTTAGGCGATTAACTCTATAATACCTTAGTTTATACATCATGGTTATATATCATTAATACCCAATAGGTAGTTGGATGTGTGCTTTCCGCCTTACTTCCTGTTCCTTGTTTGGTTGTGGGCTTAGGGCAGATTCACCCAATTAACTATCTATTCGATATTAGATCATATATAGCCAGTATAAACTAAGTAATTATAGAAGTAATCACTGTGGTCACCATTTTATTATAAGGAATAAGGGTTTTCTTAAAGGATCTTTTCATTAAATATAAAGGAACCATTACAATTAACTCCATGAGTAACAAGTGAATACGCCAGGGTTATATACAACAATGATCTAACAAACAATGGGATGTATGCTGTCCGCCTTACTTCCTGATCCTTGTTTAGTTGTGGGCTTAGGGCAGATGCGCACAGTCGATTGTTTGTTTACTCTGAGTTTTATATAACTTGTATCCATTTAGTACTCATAGAAAGGATTGTAGAACCATTTTTACGTATCTTTCATCAAAGTAGGAAATATAGGATTTTCTAAGAGGAACAGGTGAACTTTTCTAAACAGAACTTACAACTTACTACATTTTTCAACTACATTTTCAACAACATTTTACAACAACTTTCTACAACTTACTTACATCATTAAAATCTTATGAACTCACCAGCTTAATTGCTGATCAACTCTTTCAAATAACTTGTATTCTCAGGAGCCTAGTAGACAGGTACTCGCGCTGGGAATTTAGAAGATGGAGCATAATAGCTTCAAGTCTTGTTTTGTTATTTGCTTATGTATTCTATGTTTTGTGAACACACACTTTGTAAACACTTTCTTTCTAATGATATGGTTGTTCATTACTTCGATTACTATGATACATGTCTTGTGATACTAAACATGACGTCCTCCACCCCCGAATGTTTCCGCCGTTCCGGTTTTGGGGTGCGACAGACTGTGGTGTGTGTCATGCGATCATCCCGAGCCCTTCCCTTTGCTAGTGGAAGTACCTGAAACCAAAAGTGAAAACTGTAAGCACGAAGCTTAGTGAGCTCCCCCAAACTACCACATACCATATACATAACGTATAACAAATAGCATAACTCTGGGACTACTCCCAACTGCATCGGGACGAACCCGGCATCGGCTTACCCGACCTCGAACTCCTGCCCGACATCAGGCTCACCCCGGCATCAGACTACGTCTGGCATCGGGCTCACCCCGACATCATACACAGCATAACATATATCATAACATTTAACATATCATATAAACTACATCGGGCTTACCCCGACATCGGGCCGAAACCCGGAACACATAACATAATAGATAAACTAACATACATCGGGCTACCCCGGAACACATAACACATAACATGCATGAATCACAAAGACATCAAGCATATATATACTCTTCTCGGGACCGCCCCGACATCAGACCAAATTCCGGAACTACTAACATCTAAATGGGCCGACATTGTGGCCTTAGACCCGTTCTTACTGGAGAGAAACTCACCTCTCAATCTGGCTGCTGAAAACTCGTGCAAGGTAACTCTGTCTGCTGCTCCAACTACTCTCCGGCTATTATGACCAAATAAACACTTAGTCAAAAATTGAGAATCCCACTAAGGGTAAAATGACCATTTTACCCCTGCTCTAACTTTGGGCCATATCCAAGACCCAATTCCAACTAGTCCTTATAAATCCACTCATGGCCCACTAAGACCCACTAATGGCCCAATTTTCTAAATTGGGCCCAACTTCTCAAATGGGCTTTTCCTCACAAGCCCAATAAGTCTATGGTCCCTTGACTGACTACTGAAGGCCCATCTCGGCCAAATTACTGCTATATCCAAGGCCTGGCCCAAACCGAGGCCCAATTACATAAAGCCCACTGTCTGAGTGTACGCTGAGCGTACCCTTCTGTACGCTGCGCGTACCCTTCTGTACGTTGCGCATACTGCTTGAATGGCTTGTACGCTACGCGTACTAGCGTGTACGCCCAACGTACTCTCCTGTTAAGCCATCTTTTCCAAAACTGCTTAATCCCTTAAGACATTACGTCCAAACTACAGATCTGAGTCCAATACTTCATCCAAACCCATAAAGTCGATCACTTGATGGCTTGCAACCCACCAAATGAACCCAACTCTAAAAATAGAAATAAGCTTCCATGGAAATGGTTAGATCTCATGCATGGCTACATAAAAGCTCCAAAGCTTGCAACTTTACTGCTTAAGGGACACTTTGAGCTTCAAGGGTGGCAACCCTAAGCTCAAAAACGAAGTTGCATGAACAAGATCCATTCTTTGGACCTAAAAAGGTCCAAAGCTTCAAAACCCTAGATCTATACTTCTAAGAGGAAATATAGGAGCTTTATACCTCCTCTTGGTGCCAAATGGTGAGCTTGTTCCAGATCCTTGAGCTCAAGGTCCTCAAGGGCTTCTTCTC
The DNA here is from genome assembly GCF_052849685.1 of Lactuca virosa. Classification (NCBI taxonomy): domain Eukaryota; kingdom Viridiplantae; phylum Streptophyta; class Magnoliopsida; order Asterales; family Asteraceae; genus Lactuca; species Lactuca virosa. Next base: position 299,007,146 of record NC_136433.1, on the reverse strand, counting down.
CAACCTTTCCTTTCTTCTTCCAAGCGTTTCTTTGCTAAAATAAGCTCAAAATGTCAAACACACACTCAAGGAAGAGTATGAACGAGTTAGGGTTTCTCTGAGGGTGATGGACAGGTGAGGAGGCCAAAAGAGGAGGCTATAATGATGTATTTATAGGTCCTAAACCCTAAAAATTAGGGTTTGTCATCTGCCCGCGTACGCTGGGCGTACCTCTTGGTACGCTGCGCGTATGTACCCGCGTCCCTCGAATCCAATGGCCACTACGCCCCGCGTACGCCAGGTTACGCTCGGCGTACGGCTTATGGGAAGCCCATCAACTCGGCCCATTTTCTAAATCCACTCAAATGGGTCCAATATCCAAGTGCTAGTCTAAAACAATTATTAACTTATATAATTTAAATAATACCTCGAGGAACGGGTGTTACACACACACACACACAGAGATAGAGAGAGAGAGAGAGAGTGTGTGTGTGTGTGTGTGTGTGTGTGAGGGGTCCTCTATTATTTTTTAATTGTTAAAATAAATAAATATTAAATTTTAAAATAATGAAGGAAAAATGAAAAATAAATACCCCAAGGGTATTATAGTCATTTCAATTTTCACAGAGACCATTTTCACATACAAACTAGTCCAAAAGGATCACTAATCCCAAAAAGTCGAGGTTTGGACTAATACCCCAAAAAAATGTATACCACAGGGACCAGTTTTGCAGTTTTGTCTAAATTGTATGTTTTGTAAGCATAAATCGGTTTTTTATAGCTAAATTTAGTTTGAAATATTCAGCAAGCAGATACCCGGTTCCAGAACAGGTTCCGGCGGTTCCAAAATGTTAGGAACCGATATAACTGGTTCCAGTTCCGGTTCCAATATCCTAGGAACCGCCGGTTACGGTTCTGATTCCGGTAACAATATATTTGGTTGGGTACCCGCCTATGCTCATCTCTAGAAATGACCATATTCCTCTAAAGTTACAAAGACCTAAACAAAATTTTCAATATTTAAACGTTGTCTTTTGACTTTGTCAAAAAGATGTGATACCTTTTACAAAAAATGGTAAATCATACCATTTAAGCTGTCTACATCAAATAGTCTCAAGATGCACGTATGAAATCAATAGCGAAACACTATCAGTATTTTGAATATGTGAGGTTTGGAACATAAATCTTTGTATGGAATTCCATTATCAACCACTACCCTCTCATAGATGATGTGATTATTTTGTGAGTTGCCAAACTCACTAATTTCCTTCGACCACGTGACCCTAATCTATTGGATCTTTATTTGAAGTTTTAACTGGCAACTTTTTTAACTACCAATTTTTTTTTAACTTCGCGCATGCTTTTCCACTTGCATGCATGCGCAAATGTTATTTCATTAGAAAGATCCATTAAACAAATTTGGTGTTAAAATGAATCTAAGAAGCTTATGTATTGGACAAAATTAACTTTGCTTGTATCTCTAGATATTTTAAATAGCCACAAACTATGTATGTGCTCTTTTCTTTTTTTAATCTAAACAGTGGTCAGTGGTTCGATTCATGCCTCTAGTTTTCAGATTTTTTATTTTTGAATATTAATTAAATGAAATCAATTGTTAATAAATTAAGGTTTGATCGCTTTGGACGTTTGGTTCAGAAACTTGCCATTCATAGTGGATTTGAATTTCTTTTGCCGTGGTTCTGTTTCGTTAATCAACTACTTAACTTTAGGTTCCTTTGACTTTTGTCGTAAATTATTTGGAATATTAAATATACTAGTTGTGATACTCGTATACTATACGGGTTGATCAAAACAAAATATTAAATACAAATGATTAAAATTTAAAATAAGTAAAAATTATAAAATAAAAAAAAATTAAAAAAACATGAAAAACTTATATTAAAATTATGTGTTTAGTTGTCAAACCCGGGTATTAAATGTGTTGGTTATAACAAAATGTTAAATACAAAGGTTTAAACTGTAAATTTATTTAAAATTGAAATTGAAGTTTGAAGTTTGAAATTTGAAATTTAAAATTTGAAATTAATATAATTATTATGGTATGTTTAATTTATAGAAACTAAATTAATGATATATTCAAAAATAAAAAATGAAGTAAATGACAAGTGGAAAATAAATATCTCAAAATTATGATAAAATGACATGTGAGGTTATGCATGAGAGAATGACATGTGACAAAATTATTTTCATTTATTAGGTAAGATATTGATTGATTACTTAAGTTGCTTCCTTATTTTTTCAATAACATTTTCATGCTTTTCGATTAACGATAAATAATATGACAATTTATTTTTGTTAATGTTCTATATGTATTAATAAGTTTTTAATTTTTAAGCAATAATCCAACCCAATTTATGTTGAAGTGATCAAAAAGCATAGTTGGTGGTCAATATTGACCATAGCGCTTGCTATACCGAATAACGTAGCACAGCAGGTGTCATTAGATCTTTGGAAATTAATGATTTATTATTTTTTATTATTATTTTGAGAAATCTTTATTTATTATTTAAAATACATATTAATTCTTTATCCTATTTAAAATTTTGATTTTAGAAATATTTAAATTGTTTTTGGCAGTCACAACTGATAAACACATTTATAATTCAAGATTCTTACATTTTTATATTTGGCAACTCAGAAAGTAGTTGATAAGTTATCTTATAAGTTAGTTTTTTTCAAAGCATTTTAGAATAGATTTTCATGAGCTTTTTTTAAAATGTATCGAATATATCCTTAATTAATTATCAAAAACATATATTAGTATTTTTTTTAAATGTTTTTTTATGTTATTTTATATCTTCCAACTAGTTTTTTACCAAACGTTATTTTTTTTGTCAGCTAGCTTATAAACTAGCAGCTAGCTTTTCAGCTAGTCTGTCAAACATAACATTAATGGTTATTCTTTTCTGTTTAATATTTCTTTTAATCAATTTTTATAATACACGAGTATTTAACCTAATGTGTGTGCGTCCATATATATATATATATATATATATATATATATATATATATATATATATATATATATATATATATATATATATATATATAAATGTTGTAAAAATACTGACTAGGTCCCGATTAATCTTCGATTAAACCCTAGGCGCTACCCGGTCGATTATAGGGCGTCTAGCGATTAATCACTGCCTATAAAATGAGTAAAGCAGTAGAAAATGACGGAATTTTAACACTTTAAATAAGTGCTATCGCAATAGAAATCGTTTGGGAAATGATTAGTGTTGTATTAATCATATTAACCTACTTTATTATAATATTAGTGATATTTACGAACTTTGTTATGATATTAGTTATATTTAATTTTAGAAAATTCAACTAATTAGCAATTAATGGTCTCCGATTAATTACCGCCTAGCCGATTAATCCATTAACCTCAGTCTACCGACTAGCTAATGTCGAACGTTTTTTACAACCTTGATATATATATATATATATATATATATATATATATATATATATATATATATATATATATATATATATATACTAGGTTAATACCCGTGGACATCACGGTTGAAAAAAATATATATTGAGAATATTATAACATATATAAGGAATATAGTATAGACATATCCCCGTTAAGCTCTTATATGAAACATACTACAAAGCAAATCATCCAAGAAAATTGGAAATCATCTTCAAAGGGTATACTTAAAGAAAAATGTATTTGACATCATGTTCTATAATACTATATATATGCAAAGCAATTTTCAAAGAAAATTAGAATTCATCTTCAAAAGGCATACTTTAAAGATAATTGTATTTGCCATTATGTTCTATAATATTATCTATGAATGATTTCAATCCTTTAACGTGGAAATGAAAACTCAAATCATTTCATGGTCAATCTCATAAAAACATGAATCGTTCTTGATAATAATAAATATCAGGCATACTTTTTCTATAGATTATTGTTTTTCAACACTTTAGCTTCTAATTTCATGTCTAAACCATGAGAGTTATCATCTATTTCTTGATTTATAGCTTTTAGTTATCGGCCAAAACATATAAAGAAAACAAAAACAAAAACTATGAGGGTATCATGTAGTTCAAACATAATCGACAACAAAATTACCATTTATTATTATTATTATTATTATTATTATTATTATTGTTATTATATATATATATATATATATATATATATATATATATATATATATATATATATATATATATATATATATATTCCCTAATAAATGAAAATAATTTTGCCACTTGTCATCCTCTTATGTATTATGTCACATGTCATTTTGTGGTAAATTTAGATTAAAATATATTCATGTGTTATTTTGTGGTTTTTTCCATTTTATTAAATTTAATATAATACTTAAATATAATAATAAATGTATATCTAATTCATTAATGCAACTTTCCTTATAACTTCTAAAATTTTAAACTAAATCCAATTATTTTAGTTGTTTATTTATTTAATTGATTAGTTTAAATTTAGAAGATAAAGAAGCATTTCAAATTTAATAATTAATATTTTACTTTTTTTTCTTATAAATTTAAATTTTCTAAATGGTTAGATCTTCATGTTTGTTTATTTTTTTTTAAATAAACTCATATAATACATGGGTGACACAATTAGTATATATATATATATATATATATATATATATATATATATATATATATAGTAATTGGTTCATGTATTCCCCACATCTATTGTGTGCTAGAATATAACAATAAGAATTTTGTAAAAATTAAATTATTATTTAATCAAATAAAAATAGATATTAAATGATATCCATAATTATAATTCCTTTTTTGTGGAAAATAATTAAAATTGTCATTAATGTCAGCAATAATATTCTTTCAGAATGAATTCGCATCCAGGTTTTCATGTATGAGTTCGTATTTAGTTTCAGGACTCACTCACTCAAAATAAAACAAAGTTGATTGGAACATGGTCAACGAGAGTGTATTCTAGCAGAATGATAGTTTATTCTAGCAGAATGAGAATGTATTATAACAGAATGAGAGTGTATTCTAGTAGAATACACTCTCATTTTGCATGTTCCAAGCAACTTCGTTGTATTTTAAGTGAGTGGGTTCTGAAACCAAACACGAACTCATTCATGGAAACCTAGATGCAAATTCATTCTGAATGAAAATAATTGTTGACGTAAATGGAAAATTTAATTATTTTCCATAAAAAAAGAATTATAATTATGGATAGCGTTTACTATACATACAATTATGGAAATCATTTAATATATATCTTTATTTGATTAAATAATAATTTAATTTTTATTAAATTTTTATTGGTCCATTCTAACACACAATAGATGTAAGGAACACATGAACCTATATATATATATATATATATATATATATATATATATATATATATATATATATATATATATATATGATATTGCCATATTTATACATATTTTTAGGCAATATTTGAATACATTTTTATACATATTGTGGTTATTTGCATAGAATAATGGCACTTATAAGATTAAATTGTATCTTGCAACTAAAAGAAGTCATTTTGAAGAATAAGGACTAAAAGTGGCAAAAGAAGAAACTTTGGAGGCTTGGAAGACTAAAGATAAGAAAACCCACGAAAACAGTTGTATCTACGTCGTGGATATCACTTACACTATGTGGAAAGGAAAATTCTGGAAGATGAGTACGCACAAAGTCAAAATCCTTGCCCGATAAGGATTCATCTAAGTCCAGGACGTGGAGCCCTATTCCACGACGTGGAATGTAATTTCATGACAAGTATATATATCTTTAACACTTACGGTTTTGAGGGTTGGTTTTTGGGAAGAATAGAGTTCCAGAAGTCGTTTTCAGAAGAATACAAGTCAGAAACCCCATAGCTACAACCAAGGAAGAGGAAGGAGATCATAATTAGATTTCTAGTTTTGTATTTTACTATGCTTTCAATTATGAATTGTTTTTGTTTGATTGTTAGTATGAGTAGCTAAATCTAGCTGCTTCTGTTAGCTAGATGAAGCTGGAACTCATGGTTTGTTTATATTAATTTAGACTTTTCTAGTTGGTTAATGTCTTATGTGTGATTGTTTATACCTAGCATGCTTAACTTGATACTTGATTGCTTTGATTCATATTCTGTGTAGTTTAGTGACCATGAATCTGCATGAATTTGACTACCTAGTAATTTAGTGAACATTATATTATTAAAGCTAAGATCAAATCAATATTAGATAAGCAATTGAAGTATTGAATTTGGTTGTGCTAGAGAACTCATATTGTGACCACAGTTGTGTTTGTTAAGTCAATCTTACATAGCTCCAATCCTATCTAATAATTGATTCTGTGTTAAATTATGTGTGACCATGCATAACTCTACATGAATTAATTGAATATTGGTAAATTTGGAATTGAATTGCTAATAATACTTTAGTTGGTAACCAACGGGAATTGTCATAATTAATATTTAAACCATTGAGGGAAAGTGGATTAAAACTAACAGAAGTGTTTTTATAATTTGATTGAATAGTTGTTGATAAATTAAGTTCATCTAAACTTGCAAAATTAGATAAAAACTCATTTTACTTTTGTTAGAATTTTAGATTAATAAACTTGTAACGACCCAAATTTTCAAAAGAAAATTTTCATTTTTGATTAGCCCAAACACTTTTCCATAAACCATGAAATCCAATACAATTGTTTTCAAAATTCATATCAACTACAATTTTATTTTAAAACATCAGAGTGTCCCATAAAAATGTCTGAGAGAGTGCACGTCGCACCATCAAGCCTTGCCCTGACCTTGGGCTCAGATGTACCTGAAACAAATCCACAAATTGTAAGCTAATGCTTAGTGAGTCCCCCTGAGCATACCCCACACACAATCCACATAACACATATCATATTAGCTATAAGAGCTATACATATCACACAAGCCATGCATACTATCATATAAGGATGTCGTGGGCTCCCCCAGGGTCTTATACCTTCATGTCATGGGCTCCTCCCATGGTCTTTACCTAGGAATGCCATGGGCTCCCCCACATGGTCTTATATCCAACTGCCACGGGCTCCCCCCGGGGTCTTCCATGCAATAACATAATAATTAACTAGCATATCATATATCACAGAAGTATCTATCATACTACATAACTCATACATAATCATATAAGGAGGCCGTGGGCTCCTCCCAGGGTCTTACACCATCATGTCATGGGCTCCCCCATAGTCTTTACCTAGGAATGCCACGGGCTCCCCCACATGGTCTTATATCCAACTGACACGGGCTCCCCCCGAGGTATTCCATGCAAATATCGCATAATCACTAGAATACCACTTAGCATAAAGCTAGCTATCATACCACATATCGCTACTACATCTAGTGTACAACATATCCTAAAATGGGCCGACCTTGGTGCCGTAGACCTATTGGTATGGTGAGAAGACTCAAAACTAGGCTTCTTACATGCAGATACCACGTAAAGTTGCAAACTTTACGTGCATGCAAGGCCCTCCAAGGCTATAACATCAAAACTAGGCTTCTTACAAGGTTTTAGTGCATGGAAAGGGCTTAAGCTATATAAAGTGAGAAACTTTATGTCATTGGGGACCTAGAGAGGTCCAGATATGGAACCATATCCTTGTGATAAGTCCAGATCCAAGGTTGACTCCATTTTGCACCAAAAATGGCCATTTACTTCCAAGAAAAAGGATCTAAGCAACTAGAGATCAAGGTGACGACTTTATACCTCAAGATGATGGCCAATACAGAGTAGATGTCGGATCTACTGCTTCTCTCCTTGCTCCTTCTTCTTCAAGCTCCAAAATCCTTCACAAATACCCCAAAATTGCTCATAAAAGCTCTTTCTCTCACTCAAGAAAGTGCAAGGTCGAACTAGGGTTTTCTCTGGCTAATAGGGTGATAAGGGATGCCACAAGAGGCGGATTATGTTCTTTAAATAGAATGCAAACCCTAAAAATTAGGGTTTCTCTTTACAACTCCTACTCGTCGAGTCGGGGCCTTCCGACTTGTCGAGTAGGATCCAAATCCCGTGTCCCCATAATAGTCTCTACTTGACAAGTTGGAGCACCCCAACTCGCCGAGTCCATGCACAAAACCCTAAAAATTTGATAAATTAAATAATACCTGGAACAGGTGTTACATTAATTTAATAGTAAGTAGGTTAAATAATTGATTTCGTTCCCTATGTTCGATACCCGACTTTTGTGCTATACTATTTGCGAGGGGTACACTGCCCTTAGTCGAATAGCTAGTAGGAGAGTAGGTAAAATTAGGTGTAGCTATTTGTATGCATCAAGTTTTTGGCGTCGTTGCCGGGGAACATCTTATTTGATTGTTAATTTATTTGCTTTGAGTTAATCGATCCTTTTTGTAGGGTAAAACCTACAAAAAGTTAATTCTTTGCATTAATTTTTGTTTCAGATCTGAGACCACGACGTGGACCTTAATTACACGACGTGGGTTCAATTAGGAAGGTAATTTTAGTATTTTTATTTTTTAGTTTTTGTTTAGATTTACGTTTTTATTTTTGTTTATTTTACAGTAGTTCATGACCAGAGGTTCCAACAAACCTTTGGTACCACCGCTTGAAGATCCAGAGTCGGCCCTTCACAAAAAGACGGATAAAAACGTGAAAGAAGACCAACCACCAAAGAGCTCACCATTTAAAGACCTTAAATCAGTTTTTGGAATGAAGAAAGGGAAGAACGTGGGAGAGTCAAGTACATCTTTGAAGGACAAAAGTAAAATTGAAGATCTTCATCAAATACCTAGTCCACAAGAATCTGAATACCAGTCCGAACCTGAATTCGAATTAGAGAAAAGCGAACTCGAAGACGAGCCACAAAACAAAATGGAAAACATTGCGGATATGTCCATGGGGGCATACAAGAAGCAGATAAGAGACAATGTTGGTCTTGGTTTAGTACAACCTACAATTCCCGCCACTGCAACATTCGAGTTGAAAGGACACATTCTTACTGCGCTTAAGGATGTACCATTTTTTGGGAAGGATCATGAGGATGCTTACAAGCATTTAGATGAGGTCAATGACATTACAGATTATTTCAATGTCTCGAATGTTCCTAGAGAGACAGTCTTGTTAAGGATGCTTCCCGTCACTTTTAAGGGAGCTGCAAAAGATTGGCTGAAAGCACTTCCACCTGGTGCTATAACTACTTGGGCACAGATGCGTGAGCAATTCCTAGAACAATTTTGCCCACCATCAAAGATATCTAAACTCAAGAAGGCAATAGCCAACTTTGAGCAACAACCAGGTGAGTCACTTTATGAGGCATGGGAGCGATATAAAGGGTTACTAAGAAACTGCCCTCAAAATGACCTCAACATACAACAAGAAGTGTCTATCTTTTATGATAGGGTGAATATCATGACAAGGAAACTCCTTGATTCTTAAGGACCGCTTACTAAGAAAAATTCGAATGGAGTAAAGGAGTTGATTGAAGAGTTCTCAAAGCATTCTCGTGAGTATCATAATCCAAGACATGATGGAGTTAAAGGAGTTGGGGGGGGGGGGAATTCTGAAGACATGGCTGTTGTACTAGATATGCTTGACACCATGGATAGAAGAATAACCAAGATGGACCAATCAATTCATGCTATCAGAGTAGGTTGTGAAATGTGAAATGGTCCACACTTAACAAAAGATTGCCACTTGGATGAACATGTAAATAAAAAGGTGCAAGTTTGCTACTCGAGTGGGTACAAGTATGATGAAAATTGGAGGAAACCAAAGAGGGAGTGGTTACCATATGACGAGTATAAGAAGCTGAAAGAAGAAAAATATAGGCAGACAAACCGAGGCTTCTACCAAAAAGAACAACCACCTCCTGAAAAGAAAGTTGATCTTGAGTCTATTTTATATAGATTTATGGAGGTTTCCAAGAAAAGACACGATGACACTGTCACAACTAGCAATTTAGGGTTTAAGATGCGAAGCTTGTTCACAAGAATTTCCTCCATGTAACCTTGCAACACCCAATTAGTGAAATTCAAAACTACAATGCTATTTAAGTTCATATGTGCATACATTATGAACCAAGTTGAAATAGCCTCATGCAAGTCCAAAACTCGATCCAATAGCTAAGTCCAAGCAATTTTGGGCCTTAGCCCAAGAATTCTCGGCCCAAAACCCCTATTGGACCAAGACCTTTTCTTTGGGCCTTATTGGGCCGAAAACCTTTTTTTGGACTTTATTGGGCTGAAAAATCTTTCTTTGGGTCCTATTGGGCTGATAACTCTTCATTGGGCCTTATTGGGCCAAAAGCTTCTATTAGGCCTTCCATTGGGCCGAAAACTCCTACCTTTGGGCTTTAATGGACCGAAAACTCCTATTGGGCCGAAAATCCCTATTGGGCCAAGCCAAAAATCGAAACCCACTCTTTTGGGCCACCCTTTGGGCCGAGAACCCTTTTGGGTTCGGTTATGGCATAAACAAAAAAAAGAGATAATGAAATGGATAAAAAAAAAAAGGTGTCACCTCAATTATACCCAACATGCATCTATGTTATGGACCCCCATGTATCCATGTAACCCTCACATCACATATCACAAAAGTCAAACAAACTCCCTCCTCCCTCTTATCTTCGGCCTAACCTCAACACCCTCACACACATAAAAAACTCTCATTTTCCTCACTTCACTCTCAAGAATCCTTCTTATTCTCCCCCAAAAATTTGAAGTGTGGTGCCTTTTTGCAAGGATTCGTCTCCAAAAACTTTTGAACTTGATAAGTAATCTTGTAAACTTCAAGTATTTTTCATCACTTCAAACTAAAGCTCATGTTTACACACCATTTTTGTGTGTAGTCTCTTAGAACATCACCATTTTCGAGAATCTCTCCAAGACACAAGGCTAGGCTCGAAAACTTCCTTCTTCTTCTTATACCACTATAAATATTCACGGTGAGCTTCATACCCCTACCTTTTCATGTTTTCTTCAAGTTTTAGGGGGGAATACAAGTTACAGCACCAAAGCTTAAACTAAACTTAAACATCAGCTTTCAACAGAAAAGTTATGGTCTATTCACGAACTGTTTTGACCATCTTAAACTTAATATTTTTCAAAACTGTTCAATATGCAAATAGTTAACGTTTATACATTTATAAAGACTATTTGCACGCATTCATACGATTTTTCTACAAATTTTGGCAATTTTTACAAAACTGCATATCATTTCAGAAATGGTTTCGGACCAGTCCTTAAAGATGAACATTTTCACACTGGTTTGAGACTACTAAAAATTATAATAAATATTATTAACAAAGTAGACTCATTTTATAAACTCTCAGAGTTTACGGATCCAAATTTCGACTTACGATGATTTTTCTATAATTTTGCTAAAAGCAGGGATAGAAAAGTCAAAAACAAGAAATTGTCCTCATCATACTAAATGTTTTATACTTGTGTTTAGATATAAGTTTATGTGTTATAATCTTTGAAAACATCTAGACATGATAACTTACATGTGTTTATATAATTGATTTTATAAATGTACTTAACAAAACATTCATAATATACTATAATGGGCATAGTTTGGAAGTCACAAACCACACTTTTCAAAGATACATATAATTATTTAAAGGTATAATTATCCTAGTTGCAAGTAAAAGGGGAGTCATAGTTCACGTAAATCTGTTAAGGCTCTTGTGAAACTTTCCTTCGCCGTACCTACCTAGCGTACATCATAAGTTCTGTAGTTATAACCAGAGTCTCCTGGAGGGAGAGCGAGGTAATTGTGTATAGATCTATACGGGGTTGACACCCCCACACCTGAACTGTTCGCTACAGCTAGACGTGGCTAGTCTAGGGTGACAAATATCTTACCGAAACCGATGCCTGAAGAACGCCATGACAGACATTTTAGTCGTATCAAGCATGGTTATATCGACTCACATAGGGAATAACAATACACTTTTGGTTTACGAGAAGCTTACACTTCATCGGTCTTATTAAACTATAACACTGCAAATCATTTTTCAAGTATCCAGTCTCTTACACTTCCGGTATTAGGGTTTAAGACTACAGTTTTTCTTACATCATAAAATATTGGATTTTCTGGGAACGTTCGCTTTACTTTTACAAACAATAGATAACAAAGGACATGCATGCATATATTCACAGTTTTGGAACGAGACTTACAAATCATTTTCATAGAAAATATCGGATTTTCTGAAAGTACTACGATAACTATTCTAAACATGTGCAAAACCATTTTTATACAAAAATGCTTATGAACTCACCAACTTTTTAGTTGACGCTTTTCAAAACAACTTGTATTATTAGGGAACCAGTAACAGGTAATCAGCTCTGCTATGAGATCAAGTGGTGCGACTTTATGAAATTTTACTTCTTGTCACTTTTGTGTAACTGATGAACAAGTACAAAATGTAAACTATGATAGTGTGTATTTTCAATGTATGTCGCTTGGAATGCTATGTTTCATTCATATTCAATTATTATGATACTGTACAATGACGTCATCCGCCCCCGGACGTTTCCGCCATCCTGGTTCGGGGGTGTAACAGACACTGATGCAGTGATAAAGGACCAGCAAGCATTGCTAAGGAATTAGCAGGCATCAATTGAAAATATCGAAGCCCAACTTGGTCAACTAACCACTTTGGTGAATGAAAGATTATCAAACCCAATTCCCGAGAAAAAGCCTCAATCACACTTAATGGTAATAGAAACTGAAGAGGACACCATTTCTGAATTCCTTGAAGCACTTGAAGTCGATCCATCTCGGTCCGAGCCAAAGCCAAAGAAGTCCAAACTCGAAGAAAATAAACTTGTTGAAACATTGGATCCACGACGTGGAGATTCAAATTCCACGACGTGGGATAGGTATGATCAGAAAAATTTGGATAAGGTTCCTGCTTATCGTCCTCCTTTACCGTTTCCTTCCCGTGCTAATATCCATCCATTGGAACAGGAGCATTTAAAGTTTATGCAACAAGTAAAAGGTATTCCAATAAATACGCTTTTCATTGATTCATTATCTAAAGTTCCCGAGTATGCCAAGTTTTCGCAAGATTTAATCAATACTCGCCAGCAATTAGAAAGGAATTCCAAGATAAATCTAAGTGAGCAGAGTTCTAAAGTAATTATGGGAGAGTTACCAAGAAGATGGGAGATCCTGGACGCCTCACTCTTCCATGTGAATTTGGGAATAATTTGAAGACTTATGCTTTAGCTGATTCTGGGGCTAGCATAAATCTAATGCCTTACTCATTTTATCAAAAGCTCAATATTCCAAAGTTGAAGGCTACAAGAATGAAAATTCACATGGCTAATCGTTCAGTGACATATCCTAGAGGCATTATAGAAGCTATTTTAGTGAAAATTAGAAAGTTCATTTTCCAATTGACTTTTTCATAATGGACATGAAAGAAGACAACAATGTCTCAATTATCTTTGGCCGCCCTCTACTTAATACTACAAGCGCCTTGGTTGATATTCGCAAATCCAAGCTTACCTTGAGAGTGGGAGACGATGAAGCTACTTTTGGAGTAGAAGATGGTTTCCAAGGGAGTGATGTTCAAGATGAAGTTTGATGGGTTATGAGCATTCTAACACTCCTATGGTGTACATGCAACCCTAGAAACCTTGGATCTATGTTTTCTCTAATATACATGCAAATTTGATTTCCAAGGTTTACATCCTAACTAGCATGTTGTTAGGTCAAAATTTGGTTTATACTTTGCATTTCTAGGAAAATGTATTTTTATGTCTAGGACCATAAACAGCTTGGTGTTTACGGCTGTATACGTGTTTACGGTTGTGTTTACGACCGTGAACAGGTTTACGGTCGTAAACCCATTCACGGCCCATGTCTTCTATATATAGGGTGAGGAGTGCATGTGTGAGAGTGAGGCATAGAAGTGAGACCATATTCTAGAGAGAGAAACTAGAGAGAAGAGAGGAGCTTTAGTGTGTGTGAATATTGTATCTAGATATTCATTCATATCAAATCATACAAGATTCATCATCTTCTTCTTCTCCTTCTTCTTCATTAGATCTGGCATCATCCGTTTGATCGGGATTTCGCGCCATCAAACGGATCTGATTGATACACAAGCAGATTTTGGGACTTACACATCTTATGGGGAACTTGTAATACAAAATCAAGTAGAATAACATACCTTTTAGTAGCTTGGATTCCTTGATGACTTTGTGAGCCTAGCGCCCCAAATGTGATGCCTCAAATGCTTCACACAACACCATAATACTTGGAATAACTTGAGCGAAGTTCATTATGACACAAAATCGGCTTGCCCTCTAGTTCTTACAGTTAGTTCCGATTTTAGAAGCTTATGGGGTCCTTTTATAGTTGTGTCACAATTAGGGTTACACCATGTAAACCCTAATTGACATGGCTTTTCATTTCCCATGATCCATGGGTTTATAACCCCCATGGACTATCCATGGAGCACCTTATGGGTTTTAGCCCAACCCCATAAACCATGGATCATTAGCCCACTATATAAGTATTGGTGATTTACACAATCAACCCCATATATTTAATTAGTCTTCTTTTGATCACCAAATTAATTCTTGACCAATACTAATTAAATAATATTACTAATATATTAGAACTTATAATATATTAATAAACCTTAAGTGTCCTTTTCCTCATTTTTGTCTATCCAAGTGTTGCAATGCCATGCAACCCAAATGGACAATGTCGGGTCGGGTCAAGTACATACCAAATATAGTTATGGACTTAGACACTATATCCAACAGTCTCCCACTTGGATAAGTCTAATAACTATAATTGCATATATGACTTCAGGATCCGACTAGCAATCGTAGCTCTTTCAAAGTCTCTTGGAACTGAGATGATGATGATGATACGCCATTTAAGATAAGTGATCATATAATCCTCTGCTCTCAAGATATCAGCCGGACAAATACATGGAACATGGTCTTACTTATTGTCCAGCATTTGTTTCTCGATCTCTGATCTGTTTGACATAGAACTAAATTGAACACATCAATTAGGTTCTGACCGGGCTCGGTACATAGGTCAAAACAAAATCTTCGAGGGGCCCAGATATTGCTTCTAATCCTAGAAGGAACAGATAAACTTCAACTCATATGCTTGTACTGATTACTTGTTGAATTATGTACAAAAGCACGTTTTATAACATCGAGTTACCAATGCGTTTTCGTACAATCAATGTATAACCAATTCATAGTCAACAACTCATATCTCTAGGTTTGAAGATTTATATGATATTACCGTCTCACAATCACTCGAGATAAATTCCATGAAGTGATATAAGTGAGCGTGGGTTGAGTCCAATACTCAGACCTTATGAGCACTCATGAATATTGCAGCAACCGTTGCTATGTCTAATACACCTTTAGACAATCTACAAACCCAATTCATGACAGTCTTAATTCAATACCTACTTCCAAAGTATGACTGACTGTGGAGAGTTTGAATAATATAATTATTCTGGAAGTCAAAACATGCAAAGTTGAAACAATAGTAAACGGTTAACATAAGATAGTAACACTTTACTCGTAAACAAATAACAACTTTTATTTAATCATCAAATGTCAATTACATTTTACAAGTTTCAAAAACTATCTAATTATTAAAACTAATATCATCCTTCAGCCCGATGCGCCTCGCATGCTGTAAATGCTTAACCCTACTCAGTCCCTTCGTGAGGGGACCTGCTGGGTTCTCATCTGATGATACCCTCTTTTCCACGAGGAGTCCTTCTTCTATTCGATGTCTAATAAAATGGTATTCTCTGTCAATGTGTCTGGATCTCCCGTGATCCCTTGGTTCCTTAGCTAAAGCAACCACACTTTCGTTGTCACCGAAAATTTCCATTGGCTCTTTTATAGCTGGTACAACTCCAGGGTCTCCAATGAAGTTCTTTAGCCATATAGCCTCCTTTGCTGCCTCGCTTGCCGCTATATACTCTGATTCGCAAGTTGAATCAGCCATTGTCTCCTGCTTGGAACTTTTCCAAGAAATTGCTCCTCAGTTTAAGGTAAAGACCCAGCCTGACTGAGAGCGAAAATTATCCCTATCAGTCTGAAAGCTAGCATCACTATACCCTACTACTCTCAAGTCATCACTCCCACCGAGGGTAAGGACCCAATCCTTAGTCCTCCGTAGGTACTTGAGAATGTTCTTTACCGCAGTCCAGTGATCCTTGCTAGGATTCCCCTGATATCTACTGACCATGCTCAATGCAAACGCCACATCAGGACGAGTACAAGTCATAGCATACATGATCGAGCCTACGGCGGAAGCATACAGAACTCGACTCATCTCTGCTATCTCAGCCTCTGTACTCGGGCTCTGAGTCTTACTCAGTCTGGAGTTACTCTGGATCGGTAACTCACCTTTCTTGGAGTTCTGCATGTTGAACCTTTTCAACACTTAACCACATAGGTGCTCTGACTAAGTCTAATTAGTCTTTTACTCTTGTCTCTCAAAATCCTTATCCCTAGGATATATGCAGCTTCTCCAAGGTCCTTCATAGCGAAACACTTCCCAAGCCAGGACTTCACTTCCTGCAGAATTGGGATGTCATTTCCTATGAGTAGTATGTCATCCACATACAATACCAAAAAGCTAACTATATTCCCACTAGCCTTGACATATACACAGGACTCATCTTCGTTCCTCGAAAATCCAAACTCTTTGACTTTCTCATCGAAACAAAGATTTCGTCTGCGAGGTGCTTGTTTAAATCCATAGATGGATTTCTCAAGCTTACACACTCTATTAGGGTGCTCTGCACTGACAAAACCCTCTGGCTGACTCATGTAAACATCTTCAGCCAACTTTCCATTAAGGAAAGCGGTTTTGACATCCATTTGCCATATTTCATAGTCATGAAATGCAGCAATGGCTAACATAACCCTAATAGACTTAATCTTCGCTACTGGTGAAAAAGTCTCATCATAATCAACTCCCGGAGTTTGAGAAAAGCCCTTTGCAACCAGTAGCGCCTTATAAGTGTGTACATTACCATCCATGTCGGTCTTCTTTTTGAAGATCCATTTGCACCCGACTGTCTTACGACCTGATACATTGTCAACCAAGTTCCAAACTTGATTGTCATACATGGACTGTATCTCGCTGTCCATAGCCTCTTTCCATTTAGCAGCCTCAGGGCCTGCCATGGCTTCCATGTAGCTGTTAGGTTTATCCAGACTTACCAGTGTGCTATCATTGATAAGCGTATCACCTTCCGCAGTAATATGGAAACCATAGTAATGCTCAGGTGCATTCCTAACTCTTGTGGAACGCCTCAGAGGTATGGGCTCGTCAGTCGGATCAACAGGAGTTTCCTCCTTAGGTTGATTGCTCAGGTTTGAGGTTCCTTCACCACTTGACTCTTGAATTTCTTTTAGGTCAATTTGCCTCTCACTGTTTCCGTGGCTTATGAACTCTCTCTCACGAAACACTCCTCTTCTAGCTACAAAGACCACATTCTCAATAGGTCTGTAGAAGAGGTAACCAAAGGATCTTTGTGGGTAGCCGATGAAAATACACCTCTCACTTCGAGGTTCGAGCTTATCATGAGACTCACGCCTCACGAAGGCCTCGCAACCCCAAATCTTAATGTGGTCCAAATTGGGAACTTTCCCAGTCCACATCTCATGAGGTGTTTTGGCAACCTTTTTAGTAGGGACTAGATTCAGGATATGGGCTGCAGTCTCTAATGCATACCCCCAGAAAGAGATTGGTAACGAAGCTCGACTCATCATGGAACGAACCATGTCCAACAAGGTTCGATTGCGCCTCTCAGCCACACCATTCAGTTGTGGTGTCCTAGGATGTGTCAATTGTGAGACAATCCCACATTCCTTAAGATAGTCAAGGAACTCGATACTAAGATACTCTCCTCCCGATCGGATCGGAGCATCTTGATGTTCCTACCCAGTTGATTCTCCACTTCCTGCTTAAACTCTTTGAACTTTTCAAAGGTTTCTGACCTATGCTTGATTAAGTAGATATATCCATATCTACTATAATCATCAGTAAAAGTCACATAATAGCGATTAGCACCCCTTGTAGCGGTTTTGAAGGGTCCACACACATCAGTGTGTATGAGGTCCAAAAAACCCTCACCCCTCTCACAAGTACCAGTGAAGGGTGATTTTGTCATTTTTCCAAGTAAACAAGACTCACAACTAACATCCGACTTTAGGTCAAATGATTCCAAAACTCCAGCCTTTTGGAGTTGGCCCATGCGCTTCTTGTTAACATGTCCAAGACGACAATGCCACAAGTATGCTTTGTCTAAACTATTTGAAGAATCAATACACAACACATTATTTCCTAGATTATCTACAACATTCACAGCTTCATATACACCATCACAAGGTAATGCTTTATTCAAATCTAACATTAACCCATTATTAAGCAATAAAGAATAAACTCCTATCTTGGTAACAGGTGATGCTTTCCTATTCCCCATGATTAAGTTTATCTTCCCGTGCTCCACTTTCTCACTTCTTCTTAGGCCTTGCAAATCAGTACAAATGAGAATACCACAACCTGTATCAAGCACCCAAGAGTTAGTATGCAATGAGTTATTAGACAATATAGTGTAAATACCTGCATGGGTAGGTTTAACTTTCCCATCATTTACATCCTGCAAGTATTTGGGGCAACTTCACTTCCAGTGCCCCTTTTCCTGGCAGTAGAAGCATTGTGCTTCCTTTGGGTTTGAAGAAGGAGGAATGGAACCTTTCTTGGTTCCACTTGAAGAAGAGCCATCAAGATACTTTCCCTTGGTACCCTTAGAAGGGGTCTTCCTCTTCTTCCCCTTTCCCTGCCCAATTGCCGGAACAGGAGCAGTAGTAGGAGTAGGAGTAACATCTGATTTGCTTTTAAGGCCACTTTTATCGGTTTTTAAAAGCCCTTGAATCTTACTTAGTGTGACTTCCTCCTTGTTCATATGACAAGTCATACGAAAGTGATCATAACTTGGAGGTAAGGAATGGAGAATGATGTCAATCGTCATGTCCTCAGGGAAGTCCACATTAAGCTTCAATAACCGGTCCACGAACCTTTGCATTTTCTGCAAGTGACCGGTGAGGGACTCTCCCTCCTTCATCCTAGCTGTTATCATGGAGGAAATGATTTCATACATTTCCTGACGAGCACTCTGATGGTACCTATCCATCAGATCCTGGTGCATCTCAAAAGGGTAGAAATCTTCATAGGATTTCTGGAGTTCTGCTGTCATTGTGGCCAACATGATGCATTATGATGTTCCTAATCCATTCATTGAAATTGGAACCATCAAAAGTGACTTTCCCACACAAGTTCATTAGGGAAAAGGAGCATGTAGGGTTTGAGCCAGTAGCAGTTTTGGAAGACATCTGAAAGAAAGAAAGACAAGTTTTATTAGATAAAGAGTCCTTAATAAATCACCCAAATCAAATATTAAGGCTAGGACCCAACAAACTATTTATAGTTGGAAGAGGGATGCCATAATCCAAGCTATAAAATATTTGAAGGTAGGTAAATGACGATTTACCAATTTCCACCACAAAGCGAAATAGATTATTAAGTTTTATTGGATTTGAAATTCCTAGATCTTTTGAGATACATTGAACTTTTAATGGCATGTTTGAATCTTGAATGTGCCCTCTCAAGTTTGTGACTGGGATGCCGAGGATCACAAACAAGGTGTGAATAATCATGCAAATTGACTTGGTACCCTTAACTTTTATCACCTAATCGACGTGCCGATGAACCACACGCGCTCCACCGATCTATGATAAAATTAAGTTACCCTTTGTTACTCTTAATAGTCCTTGTTAGTGTGTCGGTTAACCACACGCACTCCACTAACGACTTGGTAAGGTACAAAGTGTAATTTCATGGGTTAGCATCTATTTCACATTTTTCCTAAAGTAACTAAGATTGAGAATTATTAAAGTATAGTTACTTTATAATTTCATTATAATTTTAATGAGCATTAAGGTCCTATCCTACCCGTTCGGCTAACGACCCTCCACCAGTCAAGGAAGTGGTGGGTGAGAGTGGACACCCATTAAGCTGCCATTTTATAGGCAACAACCTTATACCCCCCTTACAGACCGGCTTCGTGAATGAGGCCTACTAACGGTAAGACTGACTTATTCTTATATATATATCTATATATTTAAACTTTTAATATAATAATAGTATAAGTGTTGCATTTTAAACTTTTTTAAACTTTAAGGTTCAATTTGGAAATTAAAGTATTAGGGTGTAAGACTTTACAATTTCCAAAACTTGAGGGCAAGTATTGAACTATTCAAGACTTTTCATTTCATAACTTATGAATTTAATGGTCCATTAAAGTGAATACTCTTCATTTTATGTAACCTCTTATTCTTTAATGACACTTTTAAAGAAGTGACTTTTGGTTATCCATAACTTGAGGACAAGTTATGGACTCTATCATTAGGCATTAAGATCAAGAATCATACTAATAAACAAGTTACACATAATTCCTATGATCTTCTAAAATAATTTCAAGAATCATATTAACACATATAAAACTTGAAATTTGATAATAACCATTGAATATGGATTAGCATAATCATTACCACCTCAAAAAACAGTTTTTATAAGTCTAAAACAGTTTAGGGTAATGATTCTAGTCCATTTCCAGCAGCAAAACTCGAAAATCTGCTCACAGGGTCTTCTACTCGTCGAGTGTATGATCCTACTCGACGGGTAAGATGAATTTACTCATGGACTCGTCGAGTCCCCCCATGGACTCGGCGACTTCATACGAATAGTGAATAGTTTTTGACTTTTTCAAGCAGTTTGCATCAAGTATACAGAAAACAAGCCTAGGCTCTGATACCACTGATGGGTTTTGAGCATTCTAACACTCCTATGATGTACATGCAACCCTAGAAACCTTGGATCTATGTTTTCTCTAATATACATGAAAATTTGATTTCCAAGGTTTACATCCTAACTAGCATGTTATGGGGAACTTGTAATACAAAATCAAGTAGAATAACATACCTTTTAGTAGCTTGGATTCCTTGATGACTTTGTGAGCCTAACACCCTAAATGTGATGCCTCAAATGCTTCACACAACACCACAATACTTGGAATAACTTGAGAGAAGTGCACTATGACACAAAATCGGCTTGCCCTCTAGTTCTTACACTTAGTACCGATTTTAGAAGCTTATGGGGTCCTTTTATAGTTGTGTCACAATTAGGGTTACACCATGTAAACCCTAATTGACATGGCTTTTCATTTTCCATGATCCATGGGTTTATAACCCCCATGGACTATCCATGGAGCACCTTATGGGTTTTAGCCCAACTCCATAAACCATGGATCATTAGCCCACTATATAAGAATGGATGATTTACACAATCAACCTCATATATTTAATTATTCTCCTTTTGATCACCAAATTAATTCCAAATTAATTATTGACCAATACTAATTAAATAATATTATTAATATATTAGAACTTATAATATATTAATAAATCTTAAGTGTCCTTTTCCTCATTTTAGTCTATCCAAGTGTTGCAATGCCATGCAACCCAAATGGACAATGCCGGGTCGGGTCAAGTACATACCAAATATAGTTATGGACTTAGACATTATATCCAACAAAGTTTTCAATGTCGATAAAGAGAATGAACTTGAAGAATTAGAAAATCTTATGGGAGAAGAGATTCGACAAGTCAACCGCACCAAACCGAGAGCATCTGTTCCTATGGTCTTTGAAGTTATTGCTTATAAACTCCAACATTTTGGGTGAGTGAAGATTGTGAAGAATTGGTGTCCAGTGATGAAGAGGATGTTACTTGTAAATTAAAGAGATTAATTGTGAAAAAAAAGATGGTGGCCGTGGAACTTAAAAATGAAGAAGTTAAACATTTGGAAAATAAGGGAGTTAAAAGAAAGCTCGAAGAAGGAGATATAAAGGGTAAAAAAGAAAATTCCAAAAAGGCATATCTTAGACGAGTCCAAGCATATAAAAGGAAATGGAAGGAGCAAAAGGTGCAATTGGTGGTGGATACTCCGACTAATTCAACTAAGGTAGCAAGGAGTCCGGTTAATTTTTGCATTTTAGTTGATTTGTAGGATAATTAATCATCCAATTGTCTTAATTATTAAAGAAATTGGAGAAAATCATGTGTGGGGTTCTAAAAAATTTTAAGTGATAAATAAATTTAAGGTTTATATATTAAAATGGATATTAAAAGTAAAAAACCTCAATTCCATGTCGTGAGTTAAAAGCCCACTTCGTGGAAAAAAAAGGAGTAGCCCGATCAGTTTAGGGCCAGTTAAATAACCGATTGGTAAAATGATAATATGGGCAGCACTTCGCCTCTAAAAACGACTTTGTTTGACGAAACCGGGGATTTTAGTTGAAAACCGGGCCTTGCGTGGGCAGATTTTCAACTTGAAAAGATTATTTTCTCGGGTCTTCGGTGCGTCGGGACTTGCTTCGGGTGTCGGGGGTGTTTCCTAGGCTTCGGTGGGTGTTAGGGTAACTTGAGAGAGAATAGGGGGTGTAAAAGTGTGAAAATTCTAAACAAAATTTGGGCAGCCTCGCATCCTATTTATAGGGGACCGAAGCACCTAATTACGTTGGGCGTAATTCTTCGGTACGCGGGGCGTACTGCCTCACAAATCTCTTCGTTGGGCATAACTTCGTACGTTGGGCGTACGAAGTGGATCAGCTCGGACGCTTCAAGCCTACGACATGTGGCCCTCATGCGAAGGAGTAGGGAGGGTGACGGACTCGGGAGCACTTACACGAGTACGCTGGGCGTATTCCTTCGGACCAGCCTCGAAGTTTGTGCCCAAAACTTTAAAAATTCGTATCTTTCACATACGAGCACCGTTTTTGACGTTCTTTACATGCACGCGTAGGTGAAATTATGCTCTACAACTTTCATTTAGACTCCGTCGGCTAATTTTGACTTCATTTTTAAAGTTATATTTTTTAACGGGCCGAGACAGGAAAAGTCTGTTAAAAATTCATAACTTCTTCATTCGACGTCCGTTTTCGTCTGTCTTTTTACCGTTGTACTACTATTGAAGAGATCTTCGATTATCGTTTAGGTTGTGTCGGCTAAAAACCACTCGATCTTTATTTCGAGTTTCGGGCTGTGTACTACTATGCCGATTCTTAGAAAAATCATAACTTCCTCATATGAAGACAGGTTTTGACGTTCTTTTTATGAAAATTCTCGGTTTAACGAATACTACGACTTTCATTTAGATCACTACGGCTAAAAAGTAGTTTATCGTAAACTCACTTTTTACGTCATATGACATTGTGCTTGTTCTGTCGCGAAACTTCAATAAGTCATAATTTCTTCGTTCTAACTCGGATTTCAGTGAGGTTTTCACCTAAACGTATCTAACGAGATAATCTACAACTTTCAATAACATTATTTTTACTTATTTCCAACTTTATATTTTCGTTAATTATGATAATTGACTTTTGATTGGAATCTCATAATACTTCCAATACTTTCCGAATGATTCTAAACATAGTTTTACTTCAAATCTCATAAAAATATCTTGTTAGAACTCAACATTCAAATTCATATATTATTTAATAATATTCATTTTTAAACAAAACACGATAACTGAACGTGTATGTTACATAAAAACCCAAAATTGAGTCCATTTGTTGGTTATTTTTAATGCATTTGAGATAAAAGGCCATAGATTAATGAGATAAGCAAAAACCAAGTGAGATATGTGGTTGATTTTGACCACAGATGGTCCGTTCCAGAACCAGGTCCACGACGTGGAGATAAAACCCACGACGTGGAAACTGGGCGACCAGTTTCTTTTTTTGCCTTATAATTTGATATCTTGGTTGGTTTGGTTTGTTTCGTTTTTCGTTGGTTAATTTAGGAAAAATGGGTCCTCGAAGGGCAGTTCCTCAAGCAAGAGACCCTATTGATGTGGCAAGTATTCACCCGCTATACCGGTTTCCGCAAAATCTTTCTCGAGCAATGTTGAATGATTATGAAAATCGGTTGGGATGGATATATAACCGTGAGTTTGCAGTTGCTCCCACTATGGATCGGGCATGGTTACGCGGGGTTGGTATGGTTACGGAGCTGGAAAGATATTGGATGAAAGTGTTTATGGGAAATGGCTTTTCATTTACTTGCAACGGGTGGAGGAATCTATTTTCTCTTCAAGAACCCGTCTATCGGGAATTATCGGTGGAGTTCTTTGCCACCGTGAGTTTTGAGGATAAAACCGCCAATCCGACTTACAACCGGGCACTTGCTTTTAGATTGGGAGGAATATACCACGAATGCAGTCTTCGGGAATTCGCATGGCGCATGGGACTCTATACCGAGGAGGAGACACTCTCACCATTTTTTTTCTATTCTTGCAGGGGTGTGTTCGAGACTTCACCTCCGGCATTTTTGATGCCCAGCTTTGGAGGACTATATCGAATCAAGAATATAATTCTATTGATGCATACGAGGGGCAAATTCGGAATCCCGTGTACCGTTTTCTGCATCGCCTCATTACTTTCACAATCAATCATCAAAATCATGGAGATAAAGTGCCTCTTCAAAACTTGTTTCATTTGTGGAGCATAATCACCCCCGGTGTTTTTTTGTGACATTCTGTATATGCTTGCGCGATTTATGGGTAGCAAGGCGACTAACTCTAGACCTAGTAGTCCCATCACGGGTGGACATCTAGTTACCCGACTTGCCCGGTCTTATGGCATCTTAACTCCTAATTTTATTAGGAATCTTACGCACTTTCAGGATAATGACTTAATTATCCAAGTTTTGGGTGTCATGTGAGTTGTAGTGAATGTGGGAGGAGTTTATGTGATACCCCCGGAGGATGAAGAACAACAAATTGGGAAACAGGAAGAACAACCTTGGCCAAGGCGAAGGAATGTGAGAGGTCAAGGAGAGAGGGGACGACCACAACCACCACCCCAACCGTTTGAGGGCGGTATACCGACCGACCCGTTTCAAAGCCGGGTTGGTTTGTATTTGTACAATCTTCGAGGGGGAGTGACTTACAACACTCAAATTCTCGAAACCATGTTTACACATATGAATATGGTTCGACCCCCTACGATGCCTCCCCAATGCCCGTACATTCCAACATGGGAAGAATTATGGACGCGACAAGGAGATGGTGTCAGAACTAGTGAGCACATCATGATGAAGAAGATGATTAGTTTATCCTTTTATTTCTTTTATTTCGTTTAGTTTATTTTTGGTTTGTTTGTTTTGATTTTAGTTTAATTTGGTTGTGTAATGACTATTTAAATTGTTATGTTCTTGTTTACTTCTTTTGGTTGTTATTTTCAGAGTTGGTTAGAGAAAAACACAATTAAGGAGTCTTAGAGATATGAGAGCATTAACACGATTAGCCATGTCATTTAGAGTTATGAGTCGAGACCCACAATCTTGGATAGGTGTGGGGTTAATCGAGAGAGAAGCGAGTTAGGAAAGAGTCACGCTATATTCAGTTCAGAAGGGTCTTAATATGTTAAGACACAAGTCCGCATTACAGTTATTTAAAGAAGAAAAGTTTTTTGTGATGCCCAGTTTCCACGACGTGGACACTAACTACACGTCGTGGATTGAGTTCAATACGCGATTTCAGAAAATGTAATTATTCGAAACCACATCGTGTAATTCTACACCACGATGTGGAATACAAAAGTTCAATTTTTCTTTCTTTTCTACACCATTCCATGTAACGTATGCTTTCCTACATTGGTATATTATATTTTGAAGCTTTTCTACACCATGTTTATTAGAGATTGAAGCCTCGATTTCAAATTTTGTCAGCACATTTACATGTCTCATTTCTTGAAATTCCAAGTTCCATATTTGAAGAAGTCCAATTCAAGATGTTCAAGTTACTCACATGTGAAGAAGTCGATCTCGTCACTACTACCCCAGGGGAGTCTGTTCGTTTTCTACATTTTCTTGCTTTTAATTTATTTTATGCATACAATGAGGGCATTGTATGTATTAAGCGTGGGGTAGGGGGTCGAACAAGTAAATTGCTAGAAAATTATAGAAATTACAAAATTTTGAAAAATTTAAAGATGGATTTGAAATTATAATCTAAAAAATTGAATCTAGTAATAATTAGTTTAGACTTAAGTTGCTAGTGTTATGTGGGATGACCCAATGAGAGCTCAAATGTTTAATTGAGCCAATACATGTTATAGTATATTTGTGGCTTCTCCAGTCTTCGTGAAAAGCCGTGAGATATGAAAAGGTAATCTGGTAGTTTATATGGCATAATAAGTTTTGCAGCATGTACCTGAAATCTATCGAGGAAAGCTTATATAGTCATTGCACATAGACTAATACCTTTAGCCAATAAAGGTTGAAGTTAAGCTCCCTTGCTTAAGCATGTAGGTGTTGAGAAAGAAAAAAAAGGTGAGTTATATAAAAAGAAAAAAAAGAGAGAAATTACCGAAAAGTTGAAGAATTTTTGGAGCAATCAAAGTATGAAGATCAAAAGATCAAAATTCTGAAGAAATTCAAAATTTGAAAATACCAGAAAATCACACAAAAGGTGGTGAATTCAAAGAAATCAAAGAGCAAATACTCAAAGAAAGTGAAGAATTCCAAGAGCTCCATTGTGGTATATAAAGTTGTAATTTATAGATTATGTATGCTTGGGTAGCTTAACGAAAAATACCTTGAGGTTAAGAAAGATTTTCGAGGATTGATTCGGAGGGTTGCAAAAATGAGTATCATATAAGCTAAGGGGTGAAGTTTCATAAGGAATGTGAGTATTTAGAATTCGGAAGTTATTAGGAGATTTAGACACAAATATGTGCATTGATGTCTTGGTATAATGGATGAGATCGAAATGGATTGTTTTATGTGATGCTAGTGATGAAGGTTAGAATTAAAAATAATTAGTTTTGCTTGAGGACAAGCAAAGGATAAGTGTGGGGTATTTTGATATTGCCATATTTATACATATTTTTAGGCAATATTTGAATACATTTTTATACATATTGTGGTTATTTGCATAGAATAATGGTACTTATAAGATTAAATTGTATCTTGCAGCTAAAAGAAGTCATTTTGAAGAATAAGGACTAAAAGTGGCAAAACAAGAAACTTTGGAGGATTGGAAGACTAAAGAGAAGAAAACCTACAAAAACAGCTGTATCCACGTCGTGGACATCACTTACACGACGTGGAAAGGAAAATCCTGGAAGATGAGTACGCGCAAAGTCAAAATCCTTGCCTGATAAGGATTCATCTAAGTCCACGACGTGGAGCCCTATTCCACGACGTGGAATGTAATTTCATGACAAGTATATATATCTTTAACACTTACGGGTTTGAGGGTTGGTTTTTGGGAGGAATAGAGTTCCAGAAGTCGTTTTCAGAAGAATACAAGTCAGAAACCCCATAGCTTCAACCAAGGAAGAGGAAGGAGATCATAATTAGATTTCTAGTTTGGTATTTTACTATGCTTTCAATTATGAATTGTTTTTGTTTGATTGTTAGTATGAGTAGCTAAATCTAGTTGCTTCTGTTAGCTAGATGAAGCTGGAACTCATGGTTTGTTTATATTAATTTAGAATTTTCTAGTTGGTTAATGTCTTATGTGTGATTGTTTATACCTAGCATGCTTAACTTGATACTTGATTGCTTTGATTCATATTTTGTGTAGTTTAATGACCATTAATCTGCATGAATTTGACTACCTAGTAATTTAGAGAACATTATATTATTAGAGCTAAGATCAAATCAATATTAGATAAGCAATTGAAGTATTGAATTTGGCTGTGCTAGAGAACTCATATTGTGACCACAATTGTGTTTGTTAACTCAATCTTACATAACTCCAATCCTATCTAATAATTGATTCTGTGTTAAATTATGTGTAACCATGCATAGCTCTACATGAATTAATTCAATAATGGTAAATTTGGAATTGAATTGCTAATAATAATATAATTGGTAACCAACGGGAATTGTCATAATTAAGTTTTAATCCATTGAGGGAAAGTGGATTCAAACTAACAGAATTGTTTTTATAATTTGATTGAATAGTTGTTGATAAATTAAGTTCATCTAAACTTGCAAAATTAGATAAAAACTCATTTTACTTTTGTTAAAATTTTAGATTAATTTAATAATAAGTAGGTTTCATAATTAATTATGTTCCCTATGTTCGATACCCGACTTTTGTGCCATACTATTTGCGAGGGGTACACTGCCCTCAGTCGAATAGCTAGTAGGAGAGTAGGTAAAATTAGGTGTAGCTATTTGCACGCATCAATATATATATATATATATATATATATATATATATATATATATATATATATATATATATATTAAAAAGGGTGGAGTTTGGAACAATACCTAACCCGGGTATTGCTCATCGGGTCACATAGTCGACCATGGTTAGAGTTTAATCCCAACCGCCCCTGTCATCCAATCCGATTAGGGATGAAAGTGGGTCCAAACCCGGACCGTTGGACCCGGACCCGGAAAACCCGGAAACCGGAATTGACGGATTATAAGACCCGATAACCGTACCGGTATACGGGAACCGGTTCCGGTTCGGTTCCGGGTATCGGTCCGGGTAAAGTGGGTATGGAACCGGTTGGAACCGGAAATTGAACAATGGAACCAGATTCATGTATTAGACCCGGAATGAACCGGAAACCCAAAAATGGAACCGGAAACCTGGAATTTTGGAACGGGAAACCTTTAAATTTGACAAATTTTTTTGTTCAAAGTGTTTAACAGTGATGCATATATTTATCTCTGATGAATCATGTGTAATGAAGGGGCTGCAAAAAGAATCAAATATAATCACAAGGGATTAACACCAGGAAGAACAAAAGAATGTAACAATATGAAGAACTATAAGTAACAAACTGGAAAACAGGGGATAAATAAAAAATACTTGGAGCTTGAGTATTATTGATTGAAAATGTTTTCTGGGCTACATAAAAGTACGACACGAAGGGTCCATTTACACTAAACACAAAACAATCCTAGTAAAACACAAAATCTGGAATAGAAACTATTAAACAAGAAAACTTCCGAAAATACCCCTGCCTCTTATTTGCACTTTCCACAGATTCATTCACATGTTTTTAAGTCCCTTTTGATGATTTACATGTTTTTAGCTTAACGTTTACTGCAAAACAAAATCCTAAACATCCAAAACTAAATAATGGCAGCTTTTCCTAAAATACCCCTAGGACATAATCGGTACTGTTTGTGTAAATCCAACCTTTTCGGATACCGTGATTGATCACCTGTTTCGTAATAGGAATGGAATCAGAGACAAGAATGGCATCGCAAACTGCAATACCAAGATTGCTTTATTAACACTCTATGTGCATAGTTACAACTCACAAGTGTAAATCACATTGATCATAAATATATAGATATATGCAAATATGTATATTTATGCATGTATGTAGATGCTGATTGGAGGATTGCCCTTTTTTCCAAGATTAAAAAAACCAAAAAATTTTGAAAATTTTTTAATTCATCGAGTGCAAAACTCAAACTCTGTTGATTTCAACTGGGAATATTTAAAAAATAGAACAAAAAGTAATTAAGAATTGGAGTCAAGTGGTTGGATCCATGTGATTACTTCAAAGATCAACACTGATTATTCATTTTATAAAATTTTAAACACCACTAAGAAGTAAGAAAACGATAACGTTGCTGGAATATGGCACTAATTATATTAATTAGAGACCTATCAGATTCAAGTGGTTGGAGATTGATTTGAAGTTCAATTGGGAATTAATGGAAGAAAATCAAAACGAGATGAATGTTTTCGATCGCAGAGGAGAATTACAATTTTGTTTTGAGTTACTCTTGTAGTTCCTGACTCCTGTTGTTGTCGTCGATCACATGGAAGGGCCAAAAAAACGAGATTGAATGTATTTGATGATTGCCGATCACAACTATTGAGGATCCTTTGTCGACGTCGAGCATGAGAAAAGTGAGAGTTGCCGATCACCACATATAACCCTTCAGTTCTGGTTCCTTGCCCTTTACCGGTTCCTTAGACGCTAAACCGGTTCCGGTCCGTTAAACCCGGTTTCGGTTTTTTAAACATATCCGGTTCAAAAACCCGGATTACCCGCACCCGTTGGAACCGTACCCGAAATAACCGTAACCCGGATAAGAGTAATTTCGGAACCCAATACCCGGACCGTTTAAGAATTTTCCGGTTATACCGGTTCCGGTCCGGTTTTGCGGTTCTAAATCTCATCCCTAAATCCGATGCTATTTCTCAAACCTTTCTTTCCCACCGAAACTTTCCTTCTTCCTCCTTCTTTCCTAGGTTGTGTTTCCAATCTGTTCCTTTTCTATGTTTTCTAGTTCCTTCCACACTCCCTCAGCTCCTCAAAACCACCGCCTTTATCTATAATATCATTTTTCTCCATTCTCCGTTCATCGGTTCTCCTTCTAATTAGCATCTGAAAACATCATTTTTCATCGATTTATAGGGGTTTTCGCAATTGTTTGAGTGTTCGGAATCGATTTCTAGGGTTTTCGCGATTGTGATAGGGATGGTGAGACCAGAATCGGTGTAATGTTAATCGAAGCCATTCTCATTATGTTGTTTCCGCTTGGGACTGTTGTCTTTGTTTCTGGGTAGGTTTCTACATCGTTTTTCAACCAGAATGAATAAATAATCTCGTTTTCCCTCTTACCCCATATCTTTTTTCTTATCTATGTATTCATGTGCACCATTGATGTAACATTCAGTTCATGTGAGCAATTGTCAATTTAAAAATTCAAAGGTTTTTGCCTTACTCACGAGATATGTATGTCACGTCGTGTGGGGATTAATGCAATTGCGCATCACCTTTGGGCTCATGACGTGACATGAGATATGTATGTCACGTCGTGAGGGGATTAATGCAATTGCGCATCACCTTTGGGCTCATGACGTGAGCACATAATGGCTCACGACGTGAGATCTCCCTGAGAGGAAACCCTAATTTTGGGGGGTTTTATTTCCGCATTTAAAGGAACTGAGGGCTAGGGTTATCCCACCCTCAGCCTCGATCACCTCCTTGCACTCCCCTTCGAAACCTTAACATCCATATTTGATCTTGAGCTTATTTGTGGTGATTCTAGACAAGGAGAAGAAGAGGAAGAGCATCTAGTCCATCATTTTTGCATTCAAGTCTCATCATCAAGCATTTTCACACCTTCTGGACCTTTTGTGAGTTTCAAGTTCATTGCTTTATGAGTCCATAAGCTTAGATCTAGGTTTTTACGCTTAATCCTCCATATTCAAGAAGATGTTGAAATCCATAAAGTTGCCAACTTTATGGATCTCCAGTGTCCCTTGAGTAGTATAGATGCTAGATCTGGAATATAGTTGAGCTTTATGATTCTTGCATGAGATTTGGGGTCATTTCTCCTTTTGTGCCCTAGATAGTGTTTGGGAGACGCATTGGACATGCATGTCCAAAAAGCCATGATTTTTATGATGTTCTGGAGTAAATAAGACACTATAAAAGATTTGGGTGCTTGGCCAAAAAGAGATTAAGAGTTTCATTAAGAACTTCTTATCAGAGCTGTAACATCTTAGAAATCACAACAATTTTAAAATTTTCAAAACATCCCATAATCATAAATTGTTTACAAAATCATTG
Source organism: Lactuca virosa (assembly GCF_052849685.1). Classification (NCBI taxonomy): domain Eukaryota; kingdom Viridiplantae; phylum Streptophyta; class Magnoliopsida; order Asterales; family Asteraceae; genus Lactuca; species Lactuca virosa. Next base: position 298,975,466 of record NC_136433.1, on the reverse strand, counting down.
TTTCCAAAGTGTTTATGAATATCAGAGTATCCCAAAGTCATAAGGCCATAAAACAGGAAGATGTGTACGGTCACGCCTTCGCCTTCGCCTTCGCACGATCATCAGAAGTACCTGAAACTAGGGGTGTTCACGGGGCGGTTCGGCTCGGATACTAATAAAATTGTGAACCACGACCACGGGGCGGGTACCTTGCATGCCCTAACCGAAACCGAACCGTATTGCTAAAAAACCCGAACCGAACCGAACCGTATGAAGGCGGCTAACCGCGGTTCGGTTCACGGGTACCCGCTAACTGTAAAAAAATAAGAATCGGTCAAAACTACAAAATTCATTTCAACCATTTTATTCCTTAAATCAAACACTCACATAAAATTAGGAAAAAAATATCAATTCTTGTTATTCAAATATGCATTTTATGAATAAAATACGTAGACATAAAACCTTCATTATATAAATATGATAAAGTTGATATAAAAACATACATTCAAAATTTATGGTTTATGAATCTAATAGATTAAAGATAACGTTTAAATGAGTTGTGATCCCAATTTTCGTGAGTACTGTGTTCTTTGAGTATTGTGTGTGTATTTGCAATTGTTTAGTAGTTTACTTAAGTATTAATTTTAAACTGGACAATGGACATCATATAAAATTCACTTTATATATATATATATATATATATATATATATATATATATATATATATATATATATATATATATATATATATATATATATATATATATATATAGGGAAGGGTTATATGGAAAACAATAAAACCCTAAAAAAACCCTAAAAATCATAAAAATGCATAAAAAAAAATACTTAGAGATCACAAATATTTTTTTTGACATTTTTTACCTAAAAATCGCAGGTTTATTTACAAAATCGCTGAAAAAAAAAATAAAAAAATCGATTTTTTTTTTGGTTTTTTTTTTTTTTTTTGGTTTTTTTGCAAAAACAATTTCAGCGAAAATAAAGAAAAAGCTGCGAAAATTCATAATATAAAATCAAAAAAAATATTTGTGATGTCTAAGTATTTTTTTTATGCATTTTTATGATTTTTAGGGTTTCTTGTTTTCCATAGAACCTAAAGCTATATATATATATATATATATATATATATATATATATATATATATATATATATATATATATATATATATATATATATATATATATATATAGAGGTAGGTTTAAATGTTTCTCACATCTATTGTGTGCTAGAATGCACCAATAGGAATTTAGTATTAATTATATGTATATTAAATGTTATCCATATTTATAACTCATTTTTATGGAAACTAATTAAATTTGTCATTAATGTCAACAATAATATTCTTTCAGAATGAATTCATATCTAGAAGAATGAGAGTGTATTCGAGCAGAATGAGAGTGTATTCTAGTAGAATACACTCTCGTTCTTCATATTCCATGCAACTTTATTGTATTTTAAGTGAGTTGGTCCTGAAACAAAATACAAATTCATATATAAAAACCTAGATGCGAATTCATTCTGAAAGAATGTTATTGCTGACATTAACGACGGATTTATTTAGTTTCCATAAAAAGAGAATTATAATTATGGATATCATTTAATATACATATAATTATGGAAATCATTTAATATCTATATTTATTTAATTAAATAATTATTTAATTTACTAAATTTATATTGGTGCATTCTAGCACACAATAAATGTAAGAAACAAAATAACCTAACCCTATATATATATATATATATATATATATATATATATATATATATATATATATATATATATATATATATATATATATATATATATATATATATATATATATATACGGTTCGGTTCGGATATCCACGGATATCTATAGATCCAAACCGTAACCGACCCGTAAGTACACAGTTTTTTCGGTTTCGGTTTATTTCGGTTTCGGTTTCATTTCGGTTTCGGTTTTTTCAGGTTCGGATTGGTCGGATCGGCTCGGTTTTGCGGTTTTTTTGCACACCCTTACCTGAAACAATAAACTAAACCGTAAGTCATAGCTTAGTGAGTTCCCACAAAGTAACACCACATAAACATAACAAACAACAACATGCATAACCGAGCCTTCAGCCTGACTGGACCGCCTCGCAGGGCCTACAGCCTATCTGGACTGCTCTTCGAGCCTTCAACATGCGGATGCAGGGCCTACAGCCTATCCGGACCGCTCGTCGGGCCTTCGGCCTAACTGGACCGCCTCGTAGGGCCTACGGTCTATCCGGACTGCCCCGGGTATCTTGGCCTTCAGCACAAAGCAGGACAGCCTCAACCCAACCAACCATAACATGTCGATATATACATAACAGATAAACATATAACCAGTTAACAGACAAACATGCAGATCTACAAATCACTACCGCATGCTAACATCCTATATACCAGGATACCGATCTAACCGATATCTATAGCATAATAACATACTATCATATAACAGGATACTCAATCCAATGGGCCGGCCTTGGTGCCTTCGACCCACAAGTACAGTGAGGAAGACTTGTCACAACTAGGAAATTCCATGCTTTTGTAACAACAACAATGATAACATTTGTGACTAAAACATGAAAGCATGCATGATGTTTATTCAATGACAACAAAATTCCATCAAACACTCTATGCAAACACTTCAAATGGTCAACAAAAGATTGGAAACCCTAAAAATCCCGGTTTAAGTCCATTATGGACTAGGATTTCCTTATTGGACCTAATGGACCAACAAGCTTCCAATTTGACTATTTTGGGCTTAGGACCCTTAAATGGGCCCTAATTGGACCCACTTTCATAAAACTTAACATTTTGGGCCATAATGAATCCAAAATGAATTGGTTTACCTTAATGGGCCTTATTGGGCCATAACAAACCTAATAAATTTCCGTGGGCCGTGAAACCCATTCTTTCATTCTAATTGGGCCGTAAACCCTCCTAAGGGCCCAATGGGCCGAAAACCATCAAAATGGGCCTCCAATTATTAGAACCAAGCTTTACAGGCCCATTCCATCTCTCTTCTTTCTCTCTCTCGGCCCATTACAAAAAAAATAGGGAGAATCTTGCATGGGGAAGAGGTTGACACCTCATTTTTACATATGGGATTTCCATACTAATTATACACCATGTATCTAGATTATGATCCTAATCCAACATGCAATAACCCACTTGGAAATCCTCCCTTCTCTCTCTTTAACTCTCGGCCGAGAGCAACAAACCACACACACCCACACTTTCAAATTCTCTCCAAAATACCTTCAAGATCATCCTCCTTCTCTCATCAAGAATCTCGACATTTTGCTTGTGTTTCAAGGTTCTTTATCAAATTTTGGTAAGTGGTTATCAAGCACAAACATCTACTTCCATTTTAATATTAAGAACTCCTTCTCACATGGCTTTACTCCATGATCTAACTTCCTAGAACTCATCTAAGTTTGAAAGTCCACTCAAGGAGCTAGCTAGAGCCGAAAATCACATCATCTTCTTCATTTCTTCTTCAAAACCGTGAGCAACTAAGCAAGGTGAGTTCATGTAACGCCCGTGTTTCTGAACTAGGCATTAATGGCGATGTAATAGTCTAGGTTAACCTTTGTAACTCATTTTGGAATAATAACAATGTGTTATTTGAGTATTATATGTTTATTGCTTAATTGTGTGATTTAAATGAATTAAGGATAAAAATAAGCGTAAAACTAAAATATTAGATAAAACCGATATCGATACATGAAGACGTAGTGGTCGTGACGAGGTTTCCGAATATATAAAGCTGAAATCCGAGTTATAACGAAGAAGTTATGACCTGTCGAAGTTTCGCGACAGAACCAGCACAACGCTGAATGACGTAAAATATGAATTTAAGATAGAGCGATATTTAGCCTTAGTGATCTAAACGAAAGTCGTAGAATACGTTAAACCGAGAGCATCCATAAGAAGAACGTCTAAATCTGACTTCGTATGAGGAAGTTATGATTTTTCGAAGTTTCGACTTAGCAGTATGCAGCCCGAAACTCAAATATGAGATAAGTGATTTTTAGCCAAAACAATCTAAACGAGAATCAAAGATCTCGTTGATAGTAGTCCAACAGTGAAAAGACAGACGAAAACGGACGTCGGATGAAGAAGTTATGAATTTCTAACGGAGTTTTCCTGTCCCGACCTACTAAAAATAATATAATAAAAATAAAGTCAAAATTAGCCGACGGAGTCTAAACGAAAGTTGTAGAGCATAATCTCACCTACGCGTGGATATAAAGAACGTCGAAAACGGAAATCGTATGCGAAAGTTATGAATTTCTGAAGTTCGAGGCGCGCATCCCAAAGGGGGAACGCCCCACGTTCAATTGGGGAACGCCCCGCGTTCGGAGCCCAGAGCCTGTCTCGTCGCCTGTCAAGTCCGAAGTTCGTAAGCAATGACGCACGACGGAACACGCTGCGTTCGTTCAGGGAACGTGCTGCGTTCGGAGGGTCAGCATCCCCCTATAAATAGAATGCAAGGTCTCCGAAATTTGTTGCTCATTTCTTCTCTCTCACTCCTTATTGCCTTGTTTTGCGTGAAATTTATACCCCCGAAGCCCCGGTATCATCCCGAGACCCGAAGCGAGTCCCGAAGCCCCGAAGATCCCGAGAAGTAAAGTTTCCGAGCCGAAACTCTGCCCGCGAGAAGCCCGGTGTGTGAAGATCTCCCGGTTTCACCAAAGAAATACTACTCTTAGAGCCGTAGTGCTGCCCGATCATCTTCTGATCAAGTAAGTGTATATTCGTTTTCTTCTAACACATAGATATGAAGTATTCTTTATAAAGTAAGTTGTTGAATGGATGTTTGTACAGGTTTTAAGCTGTATATAAATGTATATATTTTATCTACTAATATGTTGGGTAGAACATGGGTAGACAGTTGGTGTATGGTGAAATAAAAATGATGAGAGGCCTCGATGTTGTTGTTGATCTAGTCATCTAGCGGAGTATGGATGACGACCACGGACTCTTTCTAGACAGTCCAGTGGAACGCTAGCAGGCTCATAACCTGTAGGTGTTGTGAACAATGTGTTCACCAGGTGTACTCTATCCCCCTCATGGTTGCCTTTAGGACATCTATTGTTAAGGAAACCCCTTTGCAGTAATGTCCGTCCTGATGAAAATCCTAGATTAGGTCCCTTGTAATAGTTGTTGTTTTAGGGACATAAAGTGAGGATAACGGGAATGGGTAATCAGGTTATTGTTGGTTGATGAACTAAATATAATTATTTATTGTGGGTTGAAAACCCTATATGCTCACCAGGCTCCCAAGCCTGACCCACTCAGTTTTTCTTTGTATTACAGGTAGTGGCACGAGAGCTTAAGTTGGATGACTTTGTCAAGATATTTTTGGATATGTAACTGTGCAAGGTCTATGTTGTATTGTTATATGTAACTGTGCAAGGTCTATGTTGTATTGTTTATGCTTTTGTGTCTGTATCGGAACATGACATCCCGAGTTTTGATATAAATGAGTAGTTTTGCATTATAGTTTTTGAAAGTACAAGTGAATAAGATTGGTTTCCCCGGAAAACCCGATGTTTTCCGATAAAAAGTTATGATTGTTTTGTATTATTGTATCGTCACAGCGAATGAATATGATTTCCCCTGATTACTTAAATGATATCGGATTTCTATGTGAGTCGTTATAACCAGGCATGATAATGACTAGTTCGTCTGTCTTAGCATTCTAATGAACACCGGGATTGATCTTAAGATTTTGTCACCCTAGACTGGCCGAGTCTAACTGTAGCGAACAGCTTAGGTGTGGGGGAGTCACCCCCGTATAGATCTATACACAAACTCTCGCTCTCCCTCCAGGAGACTTTGATTACAACTACAGACTACGACCGACACTTATTGGTGTCACCCGTTATTACTCACTTAATCTACATGAATTTGATTAAACTTGTTTAATGACCTGATTTCAGTTTACTTGAAGTGAAGGTAAGCCTAACCGACGAGGAGAAGAGGACTACTAGGCCCTACTAATTTCGTATGTTATTTAAGGCTGTCGAGTATACGAAAGGCGCGTTGGCCCATTTCGCATATGATTTATTTGGACCTTACTAGTAATGCTAATGGGCCACTGAGGCCCAATAGCATGTGAAAACCATTGAGGGTCCCTTAAGCATGTAATTGGGTCACAGGAGGCCTAATAACATGTATTATTTATGTTGGGCCCAAAAGTCATGTTAATGGGTCACGAAGGCCCAATAAGCATGATTAGAATCTCTCAAGCCCAACCATTAGAATGTTTACTTGTTTTGTGTAGTATTTGGTTACGAAGTTGTTTAATCGATATGTCGTAAAAATCACGAATTTGTTTTATAACGATTCATAGATTTATAAAAATAGTTATTTTTTTCTATTCAAAACCCATAAGTTATAAAGTTTTGTGTATTTTGACCCAATTATTTTATTATTAGCATAATTGACCAAAAATATTAGTTTGACCTATTCAGCCCTTATTTTGGTAAAGTTGGCGCTATTTAGCCCTTTTTATGAAAAATGACATATTAGGTCCTTGAACTCTTTTTCTTGACATTTTTGGCCTAAATACTTAATTAAATAATGTTTTAAGCCCAAAGTTTTATTTTTGGACAGTTTCATCCCCTTAGTTCAAAGATTTGTATTGAAATCCACACTTTTCGCAATTTTTACACTTTTTACCCAAAATTCAAAAACTTTACATTTTTAATCCTTTTTGGAAAATAAGGTCATTTTAACCCCTGAAATAGATTTATTCACTTTTCTACCCACTGTTTTGAGAGATTCACCATTTCAGCCCCTTAAAACCATATATTTCGCAAATTTGGGCCTATGGGTCGAAAAGCCCAAAATTTTAGCCCAATAGGCTACAATTTACATTTTTAGTCCTTTGAAAAGCATAATGTTCATAAAAACTTCTATTTAAACTGTTTTGACCTTTTGAGCCTTGTAAAAACCGTAAATGACAACTTTTTCCCCAACTTTTGTTTATTTGACAAAAATAGTCCAATAATGAGTTTTATGTTGTAACATGCTTATTATAAACCTTATATGGTAGTTTTTCTTAACTTGTTAAGTGTAATACATCCTAGATCACATATTTTTCCTTCTTGAACTATAGATCTCGAAATATCTTTCATTTTTGGCACATATTTACCACATAAACGCAAGAAATCACACATAACATACAAATAAACATAGATCTACACATTTTACTTGTATTCTCCCCCGTAAAACATGTGAAAACCGAAAATAGAGGGGTATGAACTCACCTTGCTTAGTTGTTTCGGTTTTTGAAGAAGATAAGAAGAAGACTTTTGGTCCTAGCAACACCTTGATGTGGATCTCGAACTTGAGGTGATTCTAGGAGTATGATTACCAAAAATGTTTAAGAGAAGGGATCTAATCATGAGAAAAGAGTTATATAATCCTTGGATATGTATAACTTACCGAGAAGTGATGATATTCTCTTGAAATCCTCTTGGTGCACAAGCAAAATTTCGAGATTTTGGAGTGGGAAGGAGGAGAATACTTGAGAGAGTTTGGAAGAAGTTTGATGTTGTGAGTGTGTGTGTTTCCTTGTGCTCTCGGCAAAAGAAGAAAAAGAGAAGGGAAGAGAGAGGTGATGAAATGACTATCATGGATATATGTTGGATTTTTGCATGGAGGTATGGGGTGTAATAAGGAGGTGGCACCTCCAAGGTCAACCCTCCCTAATTACATCTTTTTCCCTTTTTTTTGTTTTCTACTTGGGCCGAGAGAGAGAGAAGAAGGAGAAAAGATTTGGACCTTAGTGTTTGAGTTTCATAAAGTGAAGCCCAAATTGATAGTTTTCGGCCCATTGGGCCTTTGGAGTGGATTACGGCCCAATCTTGCATGAAAGAATGGATTTGTGGCTCTTTAGGGCTTATTGGATTGTTATGGCCTAATAAGGCCCATTAAAGGTAAACTAGTCCATTTTAGACTTATAAAGCCCAAAAGGGTTAAGTCTCATGAAAGTGGGTCCAAATGAGAGCCTATTTAAGAGTTCTGAGCCCAACATAGTCAAATTGGAAGTTTATTGGCCCATTAGGCCCAATAAGGAAATCCTAGTCTGTAACATCGCGATTTTTCATCCAAATTTTTTTTATTTTTAAAACACTTATTTAACAGAATACGTTGCGGAAGACTTATTATGATTGTTTCAGAAACATCACCAATGTTACTTTCATGTCAAAATAAACTCATCAAAATATAAAGTTCACAAAAACATGATGATGAAAACCCAACATGTCCAAATGGTATCATAACTAAAGATACTAAATTATACTACCCAAAGATTCCCATCCTCACCAAGGCATCGTGTCAAGCTACCTGTTCCATTCCACAGAAACCAACAAGCAAAGAACAAGTGTTAGCATAAGCTAAGTGAGTCAATATAGTACAGTGTTAAGAGAACACTCATATCATAGATGGATTTACACAAAACATCCACACACAGTCAATGACTCACTAGCAAGACATACAACATCACACCACATAACAAACACATGTTTAGCTCAATTTATTTTAGTTCTTCAGTTAGAGCTTGTTATATTAGTTACTCTCCTCAATGCCATTGTAACTAATTTAATTTCACCGCTTAAATATTAATATATGATATTTTGTTTCTCCGCTTTACATTAATAATCACTCACCGCTCATCGTTGTAATTATTAAAGTATTACCTCCTAGTTAGGGTCTATTTATTCACCGCAAAAACCTCCCCAAAGCTAGACCCCGTTCGCTACTAACGTGACCGGCACGACCCAATGCACTAAGTGAGGCGTGACTCTCACCCGTAATCATTGCCCCCGGCGCGCTGCGTTCGCTACTCCGACTGTGCACAAACGTATACATGCGTTGTCGTTCAGGATTGGTACGAACGGTGCCAATTCCAACAGATACACCTCCCAAATCCCACGTGATGTTTGCGCTGGTCCCACCGCTTGACCAACATCACCCCAGTCCCGGTATACCAAGGTGTACCAAGACCATATCCCGAGTGGTTGTCTAGAAAAACCAGTCGGCGTCAAAGTTGGCTTAAGCTCTTTTTCCTATAGGTATCTTTCAACCCACTAGGCCATCATAATATCCGGATTGGGTATATACCTATGTCTAGGTTTCTACCCTTCCCCCGCTAGTGTGTTCCCCTTTTTAATTTAACAATGATTAATTAAATAAGGAGTTACACTTTACCCTTTCAAGTAACCATGTAATTATTATGAATATTCTTTTATTAACATATTACCTCTTTAAGGGTTATTTTCATGCAAACATGTAATTTCATGAAGTTATTACATTTTACATCACACACTATTTCCATACACAATACACCAATGAAGTTGATATAACACTAGCATGCTTGTCCTAAAACATTTTAAACAAATATTCTCAAACAACAATTAACATGCTCACATCACATAATGTTCATTCACTTCACTCAATCTAGCATGACCCTAACTCAAATCTCACACCAAACAAGGAAGAGTCTAGCATGCAACACCCTAGATATCATTACACATAAAACATTTCAACAATATTTGCATAACAACCAATCATCAAAAGGGCACATGCATCCTAGATAACTAGGTTCATCCCAATCCATCTAAGATATGAGATACTCCTAACAATGTACTTTTAAAACCACAAGTTGACTCACCTTTGCCAAAAAATATGACCAACTCACACTTCAAATATTATATTGGTTGAAGTATCACCCTTGCCCCTATTACATTTCAAATAACAAGGTTATTGGAGTTCTACAATGCCAAAGATGACAAGTTTATAAGCCAAACACATACATCAATTAGCAAGTAAAATTCCTAGTTTTGAACCCAAAACAGCCACCTGTTTAGAGCTGGTTTAGCAAACTTAGAACCTGTATAACTTTCGTTTTTTATTTCAAATTACAGAAGTTCAGACTTTTAGCTTTTCAGAATGTACTTTTGAAGGTCCAAACGATTTTTCTACAATTTTATATGATTTTTACAAATCTGCCTATCAATGCAGCTAAATTCTGACCAGCTGGTGAAAAAGGCGATTTTCACCTAAGTTAGAAGCAACAACAGGTTCTGGAAAAATTCATGGATAAACTAGACTCAAAATGGAAACTTTGAGAGTTTACAGATCATTAATTTGATCTCTGATTATTTTTCTATAATTTTTCCAACACAGGGGCAAAATGGGAAATTTTCAGAATTTCCCAGCAATGCATTATAAGGGTTATTTGACAACTTAACCCACTAAGCCATAACCAAGATCAACTTTAAAGATGAAAATTGAGTACTTAACAGTAGCAACATGTCAAGGAGTTAAAATAATAATTTCAACTTCAAACCATGACTCAAAGTACATTGCTTTTATGGGAAAAACAATGTATGTTGCAAAAAGAGAAAACACAATTTGGGTTGGAGTTTTCTTCATCATTGAGACACATAAAAAGAAACTTAGGAACTGTTTTGATAACCACATGAATGGTCCAAAACATAGTCTTCTATGCACAAAAAGTGAACATGAAATCATTATAATTGAAGTGATAGAAACATGAATTTTTTTTTTGACACCAAAAGAGAGAAATTAACTTCACAATTCCAACCGATCCTTAAGCACCATCAACAACACATAAAAGAGTGTTTTTAGAAGGATTTTGACAACAACAATTAGCCAAGAACACACCCATTAAGGCTGAAAATCCGACATATGATAATTCACTAGAATTGAGGTGAAAAGAAGAAGATTATGTGAACCAAATCACTAGCAATTGAAGCATGGACACAAGAGAATGAAGAATTAATACATACCAACACTTGGGATCGATTTCACAACTCCAATCTTCTTCAAGAAGTCGACGATTGCAGCCCTTGTTCCTTCCTTCTCATCTCGTTGGGGTCTCCTTCACCTCTCCCTTTTCGTGATCGTTTTTTTTCCTTGCTAAAAACTGATCGATGCCACAAGAAAAAGGAGGCCACGAACTTGATTTGGTCGACTCAATTCCCCAATAAACAACGTTAAGAACTGATTTAATTGGATCGACTCTTGTTGCCATCGTGACCCAAAAACGGACGTACTCTCATCAATCTCATTAACACGTCAATTAGTTATTGGAGTTACATTTGATTTTTCAAGGAAAGTCCCTAAACTTTCATAATTTAATTCCTAACAATCCTAACCCTAATAACTTAACATTTTTGAGTTTCCTTAATGACAAAACAACCCCTCAACATAATTAACACCATTTAAATGAGTTAAGTTTACCCTAATAATTTCTTAATATATTTTAATTTAATTATATTTCTCTTATTTATTGATTAATTCTTTTAGATGTTAAATACATCTTTCTTTTTTACTTTATTTCGTTATATAACCTTAAAACCAAAATAATCCTATGAATATAATATTTGTCTAACGGAAAGTAATATCGATGACGGCAATAAATTCGGGTCGTTACATAGTCCATGTTGGACTTAAACCGGGATTTCTAGGGTTTTCAACTTTACTTGATGAATCTAGGTTTGAATGGGCTTCCATAGGTTGAACTTCAAGCATAATATGAATTAGGGTTTACGAGTTTACAGTAGATAATGTTTACAAGAGTACAGAATTTCCTAGCTAGAATGCTAGTTGTGACATCATCCCCCCGTTAGAGGGAATTTCGTCCCGAAATTCTCTTTTGAAGCTAGGGTTGAGAATGCGAGAATAGGTGAGGGTACTTTTGCTTCATCTGGTCTTCGCGTTCCCATGTGAATTCCGGTCCACGTTTCGCATTCCACCGAACCTTCACTATTGGAATGCGGCTTTGCTTAGTACGCTTCACTTCCCTGTCCATGATTTCAACTGGTTCCTCGATGAACAAGAGATTCTCGTTGATTTCGATTTCTTCTAACGGGATGACGAGAGTCTCGTCAGATAAGCACTTTTTCAAATTTGAAACATGGAACACAGGGTGTACACTGCTGAGTTCAGCAGGTAGTTGCAGTCTATAAGCCACCGGACCGATTCGGGCAAGAATCTCGAATAGTCTAATGTACCGTGGGTTTAGTTTTCCCCGTTTCCCAAAACGAATCACCCCTTTCCAGGGAGAGACTTTTAACAATACCCAATCCCCGACTCAGAATTCCAAGGGCTTTCGCCGTTTATCAGCGTAGCTCTTCTGTCGGTCTCGTGATGCTTGAAGTCGAGCTTTGATTTGAACTATTTTCTCTGTCATTTCGCGTATGATTTCTGGTCCTGTTAATGCATTGCTTGGTGTCTGCCCTCTTTCCAGCTGAGTGTCGCCTACTTCAGTATAACACAACGGTGATCTACATCTACGACCATATAATGCTTCGAAAGGAGCAACTTTGATGCTTGTGTGATAATTGTTGTTGTACGAAAACTCAATTAAAGGTAAGTGGGTATCCCACGACCTTCCAAAGTCTATCACACTTGCTCGAAGCATATCCTCAAGCGTTTGAATGGTTCGCTCACTTTGACCATCCATCTGTGGGTGGTAAGCGGTGATCATATTGAGTTGTGTCCCCATAGCCTTCTGAAGTGATTGCCAAAAGCATGAAGTGAACCTACTATCTCGATCTGAGATGATAGATATTGGTACTCCATGTAGTTTCACGATTTCCTTGATGTAGATTCTCGTCAATCGTTCCATCTTGTATGATTCCTTTATTGGCAGGAAATGGGCGGATTTTGTCAACATGTCGACTATTACCCATATGGTATCCAATCCATCTGTTGTCTTGGGTAATATGGTCACAAAGTCCATAGTAATTCTTTCCCATTTCCACTCGGGTATTACCGGTTGTTGTAATAGTCCCGAGGGCTTCTGATATTCTACCTTCACTTTAGCACAAGTGAGGCACTTGCTAACATATGTGGAAATTTCTGCCTTCATGTTAGGCCACCAATACTATTGCTTGATATCCAAGTACATTTTATCTGAACCCGAATGGATGGAGTATCGTGTCTTATGAGCCTCATTCATGACTACTTCTCTGAATCCCCCAAGTTTAGGGACCCAAATTCGGTTCATGAAATAATATGTTCCGTCCTCCTTGACTTTTAAGTTCTTTTCCATTCCACGTAACGCTTCGCTTGTTCTGTTTTCTATCTTCATGGCATCGAACTGGGATGCTTTGATCTGTGAGGACAGATGGGATTGAATGGTTATTGAAAGAGTCTTCACACGACGACTTGAGTATTCTTTCTGACTCAAGGCATTAGCTACCACGTTATCCTTGCTTGGGTGGTACTTGATTTCGCATTCATAATCGTTTAGCAGCTCAACCCATCTTCGCTGCCTCATGTTTAACTCCTTTTGATTTAAAATGTGCTGGAGACTCTTGTGGTCGGTGAAAATGGTGCACTTGGTACCATAAAAGTAGTGTCTCCAAATTTTCAAGGCGAAGACCACAGCTCCCAATTCGAGATCATGGGTGGTATAATTCACCTCATGTGTCTTTAGTTGTCGGGATGCATAAGCTATCACATTTCCTCGCTGCATGAGTACACAGCCTAAACCCTGATTCGAAGCATCGCAGTAAACTACGAAGTCCTATGTTCCCTCTGGTAGCGAAGTCCTATGCATAAGGCAACCTCCTGCTTTTCTGTCCATTCAAATGGCACGCTCTTTTGTGTAACAATGGTAAGTGGCTTGGCTGTTTTGGAGAAGTTCTGAATGAATCTCCTGTAATAGCCTGCGAGACCTAAAAATTGACGAATTTATGTGGGTGTCGCTGGGACCGCCCATCCTTCTATGGATTTGACCTTAGAAGGGTCTACATGTATCCCTTCTTGACTGACAATATGACCCAAAAAGTTCACGCTACGGAGCCAGAACTCACACTTAGAGAGTTTTGCGTATAACTTTTCTGTTCGTAGGGTTTCCAAGATTTGCCGGAGATGTCGGCCATGCTCCTCTTCGCTTCGAGAATAGACTAGGATATCGTCGATGAAAACTATGACAAAATTGTCGAGGAATGGTCGGCAGATTCGATTCATCAGGTCCATGAATGCGGCAGGGGCATTCGTTAGACCGAAGGGCATTACAACAAATTCGTAATGTCCATAGCGAGTTCGGAAAGCGGTTTTGGGGATATCCTCTTCCCGGACTTTGAGTTGGTGATATCCGGATCGCAGATCTATCTTAGAGAAGTAACTTGCTCCTTGGAGCTGGTCGAATAGATCGTCAATTCGCGGAAGTGGGTAGCGATTTTTGATAGTGAGCTTGTTCAGTTCTCTGTAATCAATACACATCCTAAAGGATCTGTCCTTTTTCTTAACAAAGAGAACCGGAGCTCCCCAGGGTGAGAAGCTAGGTCGGATGAATCCTTTGCTCAAGAGTTCGCTAAGTTGGCTTAACAGTTCTTGCATCTCCGCAGGAGCCAACCTATAGGGTGATTTGACAATGGGCGTAGCTCCCGGCACCAGGTCAATTCGGAACTCGACTTGTCTTTCTGGGGGTATCCCCGAAAGGTCTTCAGGAAAGACATCCGAGAAGTCGCAAGCCACTGGGATGTCTCAAATATTGACCTCTTCCTTGGACTTATCCATTATGTGTGCCAGAAACGCCAAGTCCTTCTTTTGTAGATACTTTTGTGCCTTAATGCATGAGATAAGACGAAGGTTCGTACTGGGTTTGTCCCCGTATATAATTAGGGTTTCGTGGTTAGGGAGATGAAGGCGAACGACCTTCTCGCAACACATAATTTCGGCATGATGGGGGCTCAACCAGTCCATGCCGACAATCACATCAAAACTCCTAATAGTTACAGGCATCAAGTTTATTTGAAAGGCATGTTGATTTAAAGCTAGGGTACATCCTACATAGATTTCCCCAGCTGATTCTGTTTTCCCATTAGCCATCTCCACCGTAAAGGTTTCATTTAGCTTTTGGGGTTGTTGTTTTAGCAAGTGTTTGAATTTATTACTCACAAAGCTTCGCTCTGCCCCGGTATCAAACAGGATGCATGCATATGAGTGGTTAAGGAGAAACGTACCGGTGACGACAGCGGGATCCTGAACCGCTTCTCCTTGTCCCATAGTTGGCACTCTTCCTGCTGCTCCTGTCGCCTGGGTGTTTGCATTGGGACAACTCCGCCTGAAATTTCCGGTCTTCCCGCACCCATAACAGGTATAACTGGCTCCATCCTTTGTGTTGTTGTTGTTGTTGTTGTTGGGCATCTGGTTTTGTGGAAGCTGGGTCCTACATTACTTTGTTGTATGGCTCTTCCGGTTGCATCTTGTGCACATCATCTCTCTGCATTCCCTGTGGTGATGGTAGTTACATTTATTACACTTGGGAAGATTCCCTGTGTACCTGTTTCGGAGTATTCGGCGTGGATGAGGCTGGAGCATGTGGTGCTGTGGTAGCTTGGGTTGCTGCATGGACAGTCACTGTCTGTTGCTTCTTGGATGATTCTGAGTTCTGTTTACCTCTTCTCTTGTTGTTCTTCCCTTTCTTACTCTCTTCTTCCTTCTTAACATCCGCTTCCACAATCTTAACACTCTTATTGCTGCCATGATCATACAGTTTCTTGGCCAATCTTTTGGCGCTATCAAACGTCTCAGGGTTTGCCGCAATGACATTCCCTTGGATAGGTGCAGTCAATCCCCAGATGAACCTCTCAATCTTTTTCCCTTCCGAGGTGATCATGCCCGGACACAGAAGGGATAGCTCGCTAAACCTGGATATGTATGCGTCGATATTAGAGTTTTGAACTGTCAAGTTCCACAATTCTTGTTCCATCTTTTGTATCTCGCCTCTAGGGCAGTATTCTGCCAACATCATTTCCTTCAGTTCTTCCCTGGGCATCGCGTTTGCCACTGGAAGGGTCATGGCTTCGATGTGACCGTTCCACCAGGAAAGAGCTTGATCAACAAAGGTACATGTTGCGAACTTGACCTTGCACCCATCTGGACACCCGCAAATTTCAAAGACGGATTCGATTTTCTCAATCCACCTCTTTAGGGCTATGACACCTCCCGTTCCGTTAAAGGCTCGTGGCTTGGCGTTGGTAAAGTCTTTGTAAGAGCAGGTCTTGGTAGGTCCTTGATTTATTCCGTTGTTTGAACTTCCAGCTCCCTGCCCGTTTCCTCCGCCATTGTTCCCTTGGTGGATTTGCGCCATGGCTGCTGTGACTGCAGCATATACAGCTTCTTGAAACGTAGCTGAGTTGAATTTCGGTGGTGTCGGTGGTTGGTTATTTCCGCGGTTTGGTCTTTGAGGCATCTTGCTGTTACGGAACAGAAAGATGTTGAGTATGTATTGTTTTTAAGTTGAGAAGTTCGTGAATCGATTTTTGTATCTAATTGTTCCCATATATTCACACCAAACAATAATAGTATAAAACAGATAGCAGGTCACAACATCACCATAAAACACATAATATTTTTCACTAATAATATCCGTACTTTGATACATGAAAATTTGCTCGAAAGAGCATACATAAAGTTTGGCAGTATAATGACTCTATGAGTAGTGTAATCACTTAAACATGGAGTCGATAGTACATAACAAACATAAGAGAACATAGCACTAGTAGGGTAAAGCTGGTCCTAACACACTAGGAAGCGCCCAACGGTGGTAGCGAGATCATATACCGAAGTGTTGTGCCAACAACTGGGCCATCTCAGTCATCTCTCCAATAACTTCATCTCTTTCCTGTTCAGCCTGCACCGCTCGTGCTTCCATGGCGAATAGCTGTTGTCATAGAGCGGCAGCCTCAGCCTCCGGAGAACGATTCTCTCTCACGGGATTTCTTGGTGGGACAGGGTGGTTCTGATGCGTCTCGCTGGTAGGTGGTGTGACGGAGGCTTCGTCTGTGCCTATTTCTTCCTCCATATCGTCATCGGTCCCATCAAACTCATAGTCGGTGTCCGTGTACTCGTCGGGTCCAACGCCGTGTGCTCCCCCTTGCTCTTCCTCGGGGTCGTCCTCAATCATTCCGTGGGCCACTAAGACCTGATGAAACTGAATGCCCTGATGCTCCTCTTCCATGGTGACTGTGAGGGGGAACACGTAAGGAGGTATATAAATAAACTATTATTACTCCTAAGATTTGTTATTTATATATAAAAAGTTGGGTTCATGCGCTCTTCTTGTTTAACAACAGGGTATGCCCTAGGTTTACTGACCATCGCGATCGTTCCAGGGCATGTGATAGTTGTACTACGAATAAATGTAGTTGATCAGGCTACATTCATCCCTAATACAACTATGAACAGTCCTGGCTTAACCGGGATGTCAGGTTCTCTCAATCATCTTCTTTGATTTGTTATTATGTTCATTTTTCTAAGTCGCACAACTAAGAGTGTTCATTAGCACATTTTATTTGTTTTGTTCAGAGTTATTTAGTCCCTTGCTGGGTTTATAGTTGCATATCAATGTGTGGTTAGATATGCCAGTTCACTATAAACGGAGCTCTGATACCAACCTGTCACACCCCCGAACCAGACGGCGGAAACGTCTGAGGGCTCGCGTGACTTAAATTGAAATATCATCACAATGAATATAAATGAAACATAACACATTCATCACCAAACATTACATAGTACAACTAGCATTGTTTACATCAAGTACATGGTTTACATTACATGATCCCAAAACATAAAGTGTTTGGTGATTAGCAACTACAAAAGAAACTTTCAACACACTGGATGCTTCCTTGTTCAAACGATTACCTGAGAATACAAGTTATTTTGAAAACGGTCAACATATATAATGTTGGTGAGTTCATAAGTGTGTTTGATGTAAAATAGTTTATGTCGTTCGTAAAACCCAGAAAATCCGATATTTTCTGTAATAAGAATTTTCATGAAGATGTTGTGATGATCCTGTAAGTATATGCGTGAATGATTTCAAAACGTGTATAAATGAGTAGTTTTGCATTATAGTTTTTGAAAGTACAAGTGAATAAGATTGGTTTCCCCGGAAAACCCGATGTTTTCCGATAAAAAGTTATGATTGTTTTGTATTATTGTATCGTCACAGCGAATGAATATGATTTCCCCTGATTACTTAAATGATATCGGATTTCTATGTGAGTCGTTATAACCATGCATGATAATGACTAGTTCGTCTGTCTTAGCATTCTAATGAACACCGGGATTGATCTTAAGATTTTGTCACCCTAGACTGGCCGAGTCTAACTGTAGCGAACAGCTTAGGTGTGGGGGAGTCACCCCCGTATAGATCTATACACAAACTCTCGCTCTCCCTCCAGGAGACTTTGATTACAACTACAGACTACGACCGACACTTATTGGTGTCACCCGTTATTACTCACTTAATCCACATGAATTTGATTAAACTTGTTTAATGACCTGATTTCAGTTTACTTGAAGTGAAGGTAAGCCTAACAGACGAGGAGAAGAGGACTACTAGGCCCTACTAATTTCGTATGTTATTTAAGGCTGTCGAGTATATGAAAGGCGCGTTGGCCCATTTCGCATATGATTTATTTGGACCTTACTAGTAATGCTAATGGGCCACTGAGGCCCAATAGCATGTGAAAACCATTGAGGGTCCCTTAAGCATGTAATTGGGTCACAGGAGGCCCAATAACATGTATTATTTATGTTGGGCCCAAAAGTCATGTTAATGTATCATTTTTGGCGCATATTTACCACATAAACACAAGAAACTGCAATACTTCTCCGAGCAGGACCTTCTGGAAATCAATAATGAGTTTCAGAATTTGAAGAAGGGAAAAATGAGCGTTACTGAATACGCTGCTAGTTTCACAGAGAAGATGAAGCTCATCACATACCTAGTTCCAACAGAACTCTCAAAGGTCAATAAGTTTGCCCTCGGACTACCAGCGGACTATGGTCCAATGGTTAAGCAAGCAACCACATTGAAAGCCGCCATCTCGGCTGCTAGAAATGTTGAGACCCAGATCAGGGAGAAAGGTCTGGAGAGGTCATAGGGTGGAGAGAAGAGGAAGTTCGACGGACCCTCGGGGTCCAGCAAAAAGGGTAAATTCTCGAAGTCTAGTTTGAGAGGAGGAGGAGGCGAAGCGAAATGGTGCGACAAATGCAAGAAGAAGCATCTTGGGAAATGTGGCGGGGAAGCCACATGCTTCAAATGTGGAAAGCCAGGGCACTATGCCAACGAATGCACCCTTACCAAGAAAGTTTGCTATGGTTGCGGGGAGGAGGGGCACATCTCAAGGGATTGTCCGAAAAAGAAGGAGGTAGCAAAACCCAACATTCCACCAAAGCCGAAGGTGAGAGCCTTTCAGATGACATTGGAAGCTGCTAAAGAAGAAGTTGATGTCGCTTCAGGTACCTTTCTCGTAAACGAATTGCCTGCCCAAATTTTATTTGATTCTGGAGCCAACTATTCCTTTATTTCGCATGAATTTGGTAGAAAACTAGCTTTGCCTGTTGATAGACTAGATAATGCTTTATTAGTCGAAGTTTCTAGTGGCAAGTTTGTACCTGTTAGCCATCGTATGAAAAACATCTTAATCGACCTGAATGGGAATAAGTTCCACGAGGAATTATTGCCTATCGAACTTAACGGTTTCGACATCGTGTTGGGAATGGATTGGCTTAGCGCCAATGATGTCGAAATATTGTGCAAGAAGAAGATTGTAAAAGTAAACCCGTCAGGGAAAGAGTCATTTATGGTGTATGGGGACAAACGCAGAGTAAATTCTGGAATCATTTCTCTAATGAAATCCAGAAAGTGTTTGGCCAAAGGATGTACATCATATTTGGCATTCGTGATCGATGCTAAGAAGGAGAAAAAGGAGATGCAGAGCATTCCTGTCGTGTGTGATTATCCGGAAGTATTTCCCGAAGATCTTCCCGGATTACCACCTGATAGACAAGTGGAGTTTAGAATAGACTTGTTACCAGGGACGACACCAATAGCAAAAGCACCTTACCGACTAGCACCGACGGAGATGAAGGAGCTAATGATGCAACTTCAGGAGTTATTGGACAAAGGTTTCATTAGACCTAGTTCATCACCCTGGGGAGCCCCGATGTTATTTGTAAAGAAAAAGGACGGGAGTATGACAATGTGCATTGACTACAGAGAGCTGAATAAGGCAACGATAAAGATTAGATATCCGTTGCCAAGGATTGATGACCTGTTCGATCAACTAGAAGGTTCAAGTTATTTTTCAAAGATCGACCTAAGGTCAGGATATCATCAGCTGAAGGTGAGAGAGCAGGATATCGAGAAGACTGCATTCAGAACACGATACGGACACTACGAGTTTTTGGTTATGTCGTTTGGACTAACCAATGCTCCAGCAACATTCATGGATTTAATGAATAGTGTTTGTAATCCGTTCCTTGATAAATCTGTGATAGTGTTCATAGACGACATTATGATTTACTCGAAAAGCCAAGAGGAGCATGGCAGACACTTGCGAGAAGTGTTAGAAGTATTGAAGAAGGAGAAGTTGTATGCTAAGTTCTCCAAATGTGATTTTTGGATTCGAGAAGTCCAATTCTTGGGTTACGTGGTCAACCAAGAAGGGATAATGGTTGATCCAGCAAAGATTGAAGCTGTGATGAAGTGGGAACAACCAAAAAGTCCCACGGAGATCTGAAGCTTTTTAGGATTAGCCGGATATTACCGAAGGTTTATCCAAGGCTTTTCTTCGATCGCTACTCCATTAACAGCTTTGACTCACAAAGGAGCTACTTATGCTTGGAGTGATAAGCACAAAGAAGCATTCGAGTTGCTAAAGAAGAAGCTATGTGAAACACCGATTCTTTCTCTACCCGATGGGGTTGAAGACTTCGCTGTCTATAGCGATGCGTCTGGTGTTGGGTTGGGTTGTGTTTTGACCCAAAGTGAAAAGGTGATAGCATATGCGTCTCGACAGCTGAAAGAGCATGAAAAGAACTACCCCACTCATGATTTGGAGCTGGCAGCGGTAGTTTTCGCTCTAAAGATATGGAGGCATTACCTCTATGGCACGAAGTGCAAACTTTTCACTGATCATAATAGTCTCCAATATCTCTTTAGTCAGAAAGAATTAAATATGAGGCAACGACGCTGGCTAGAATTACTTAAGGACTACGACTGTGAGATACTTTACCACCCCGGTAAAGCAAATGTTGTTGCTGATGATCTCAGTCGGAAAGTCAATCTTGAAAGAAAAAGGCCAAGAGCGTTGAGATTAGAAGTTGTCTCGACAATTGTGGAGAGTATAAAGAAAGCTCAAGAGGAAGCTTCAGAAAAGAATGACCAAAAGGAGGAACGTTTGGGCAAAACGTTAGTGTTTGGTACAAACGGTCATGGACTGAAGGTATTCCAAGATCGTATTTGGGTACTGTGACATCCCCATTTTCACGGCCAGAAAAGACCGATTTTTGTTTATGCTTAATAAAAATCAGAGTACTTCTTTTAATAAAAATGTTGTGGAATTTGTTCCCAGAAAAACATGATAAATACGTTATCAAAGCATTTCCGAAGAAATGTATTTTTATTCATTTAAAACATTTGGGATGTCGTCGTCAATACAGAAACATAAGCATAAATAAAACTTACATTCATTTACACTAGTGATCTACATCTCTTTTAAATCTCTCAGTGCAAAGTAGCTTCGTATCGACACCTGTGATACAAATAAGCTGGAGTGGGTCAGGTTGGGAAACCTGGTGAGTACATAGGGTTTTAACCCACAATAATATAATTATTATATTTAAACATCAAACAATCAACCCGATTACCCATCCCCGTTATCTTCTTTAATATTCCTTAAAGAATTATCTTAAGGGTCATCTCCTATATCATATTTACCTCTCATCTTTCTACCTCACATTTCCTTATATGCTCGTTCCTAAGGCATGAACACTGTTGGATTAGTGTCTAAGTCCATAACTATAATTGGTATGTACTTGACCCGACTCGGCATGGTCCATTTGGGTTGCATGGCATCGGAACATTTGGATAGACCGTTTATGAGGAAAAGACATTTTGTGACATATTAATATATTATAAGTTCTAATATATTAATATGAAATCATGTTATTTAATTAGTATTGATCAAGAATTAATTTGGACTTAATTTAGTGATAAAAAAGAGACTAATTAAATATATGGGGATTGATTGTGTAAATCATTCATTCTTATATATGTGGGCTTATGATCCAAGATTCCTTTATGTTGGGTTGAACCCATGTGGTGATCCATGGATACTCCATGGAAGTTAAAACCCATGGAGCATAAGGA
This sequence comes from Lactuca virosa, assembly GCF_052849685.1. Taxonomy (NCBI): domain Eukaryota; kingdom Viridiplantae; phylum Streptophyta; class Magnoliopsida; order Asterales; family Asteraceae; genus Lactuca; species Lactuca virosa. Next base: position 298,953,236 of record NC_136433.1, on the reverse strand, counting down.
ATGGGTAAAGTCATGAGTTACATGGTGTAACCCTAATAGCCACACTATATAAGAACCCCTTTAGTTCAAGAAATTGGCACTAGTGATACATATTTTGAGGGCTAGCCGATTTGAACATGTATGTCTTCTTCTCATGGTTATTCCAAGAGTTCATGATGTTGTGTGAACCATTTAAGGTGTCACACTTGGGGCACTAGGCTCTCAAGCTTTATGGAGTCAAGCAACAACAACAAGGTATGTATTCTATCTATTTTATTATCCTAGTATCAATGTTTTGGTATGCTAGTTAGGATAATACCTTGGATAATCATATTTGCATGTATAATAGAGAAAACATAGATCCAAGGTATTTAGGGTTGCATGTACACTTAGGAGTGTTAGAATGCTCAAAACCCATCAGTGGTATCAGAGCCTAGGCTTGTTTTCAATTATACTTGATGCAAATTGCTGAAAAATGCTGAAAAAGTCGAATTTCGGGCATTCTGGGCACTGGACTCGCCGAGTCCACTGATGAACTTGCCGAGTCCATGAAGAAAATCATCCTACTCGACGAGTAGGTTGATACACTCGACGAGTAGGAGCCCCTGACAGCATATCTTCAAGTTTTTTGGCTAGAAATGGACTAGGAACATTACCATAAGCTGTTTTTGAACCTATAATCCTGTTTTTGATGTGGTAATGTTCATACTAATCCAATTTCAAAGATAATTTTCAATAGATTCATGTGTTGTATTAGTTTAGTGATTAGGCTAATTACATGAAAAAGTTTGATTAAATTATCTTGTTCTTATGAGTTGCTTAGATTAATAGAAAAGTTAATTGATTATGTGTTTTCAATCCATTTTAATCTAAGAGTTGATTCTAAAATGTGTTTTTGTAACTTGTCCTCAAGTTATATGAAAAGTCACATTTAAGTTTCATAAAACTCATAAAAGTTGGCAATGGTTACAAAATGAAGAGTCTTGTCCTCAAGTTATGGAGGTTCAAGAGTCACTTCATTAAGTAATAAAATGTGTAACCTTAATTAATTCCATAAGTTACAAAATAAAGAAAAGTTACATTCTTTTATTAGTTTAAAGTCTTCCATAACTTGTCCTCAAGTTATGGAACTTGAAGAGTTTTTTAATTAAAACTACTTTAAACACATAAGTTATGGAATTAATTAGTTTTGAATAGTTTCAAAACTTGCCCTCAAGTTTTGGAATTTGAAAAGTTTCACTTATGAATACTTTAATTCCAAGTTAGCCCTTAGAATTTTAAAAGTTAAAATTCAAACCCTTATACTATTATTATAATTTTAATTATATAGATATGTATAAGATAAAGTCAATCTTACCGTTAGTAGGCCTCATTCACGAAGCCGGTCTATAAGGGGGTATAAGGTTACTGCCTATAAAATGGCAGTTTAATGGGTGTCCACTCTCACCCACCGCTTCCTTGACTGGTGGAGGGTCGTTAGCCGAACGGGTAGGAAAGGACTATAATTCTCCCTTCATTAAAAGTATTAATGATAAATACTAAGTAACTAAACACTTATACATTCCCAATCTTAGTTACTTAGGAAAATGTGAAAAGGTGCTAACCCATGAAATTACACTTTGTACCTTACCAAGTCATTAGTGGAGCGTGTGTGGTTAACCGGCACACTAATAAGGACTAGTAAGAGTGGCAAAGGGTAACTTGACTCTATTATAGATCGTTGGAGCGTGTGTGGTTAACCGGCACATCGATTAGGTGATAAAGTTAAGGGTACCAAGTCAATTTGCATGGTTATTCACACCTTGTTTGTGATCCTCGGCATCCCAGTCACAAACTTGAGAGAACACAATCGAGATTCAAACATGCCATTGAAAGTTCAATGTATCTCAAAAGATCTAGGAGTTTCAAATCCAATTAAAACTTAATTATATTTCATTTTTCATGGTGGAAATTGGTAAATCGTCATTTACCTACCTTCAACTATTTTATAACTTGGATTACGGCATCCCTCTTCCAGTTATAAATAGGTTGTTGGGTCCTAGCCTTAATATTTCATATTGGGTGTTATATTAAGGACTTTAAATCAACTCTCTTGAATATCTCCCAAAAGATGATCTTCCCAAATCTCTTGAAACAAGCTTTCCTAAATGAAGATGATGTCCCATGGAAATCATACTTCTTTCACCTCCTCCAATTATTCTCCCTAACCCACAAGTTCCTGAAAAGTTTAAGGTCACTCAAGCCCTATTGGCAAGCAAAGGTCTATATGTGATCACATCTTGGAGATGTAGTCAGATATTGACAAGCCGGGAGAGTTGGGTGTCAAAGTCTTGAGAAAGTTGGTGACTCAACTATTTTCTAAGTCACATAGTGAGTTCCTTTGGGACTCCTATGAAACAGACTATGACAAGATCCTTAATGATCTTATCTATTTGCTAAGATCAACTTCCTAAAACTTTATGGACATTGACAATGATGACATTGGATATCCAGTAAAGCTCTCTCTTCCCAATGGAAAGGGATCGCCCATAGTCAACTCGGTTGACCAAATGGTAAAGAGAGAGGCTAAGTCTGAGATAGTCCCATTATCAAGGGTCCATTTCCAAAGAAAGGGGCATTAGTTGCGAAGCTGCCAAATTTACCTAAGGATGTTAAAGTCAATACGTTTGACTCTACTTCAGGTAAAGTCCACTATCTAACTCTACTAAGTTTCTATTCTGAGATTCTTGATACATGATGTGACTGGGTCACATGTTGATGTTTTAAGAATCAAAGAAAAAAGTGAAGAAACTTAAAGAAAGATTATGCCGAATCTGATCGCGTAGATGGATTTCTATCGCATAGTTTGAAGATCGGATTCTTAAGCTACATCTTAGGAGTTATGATATATTGCATAGGATTAGATAACAACAAAGTTTTCATGTGCTTTTGCATTGTAAGGATAGTTTTTCTGCAAAGTTTTAAAATAAAAGAAATTTTTTTTTTGATTTTATTTATTTTAAAATATCCTTACAATGGCATTTGTGAAAACTTTTGTTGCTTATAAGATTCCATTAAGAGCAAGAGTGGAAATATGAATTTGATTCTTTCATTTGTGGTAGTGTCTAAATTTACCAAATAAGGAAAGATTCTCATCACCTGAGTTTCAGTTGGATAGAAACTTGGAATCATGCAAGTTGTATAGCATGATGAATAAGAACTTTCAAGCATTGGAAAAATTAATACTAACTACTTGTTCACATGGATGTGTGAGTCAAGTAAAGGATCGAGTACACATTCTTGTGCACTGATCAAGCCCACCACAAATAATCGTTAAGACTATTCGTCATTATTTACTAAAATTCAGTAAATATGGTTATACTTACAAGCTTAAGTGTAATTCTGAGACATTGGAAAAGGTTTCAATGTATGGCAGAGCGAATAAGAAGAATCAACTTAGGCAGAAAGATAAAAGTTTCTCAAATCTGAAAAGATGGGAGAGTACTTTAGTATCATGTTATATAATCATCTTAATGATTAAGAGACCTTATCACAATTCATCCTCTAAGTGCATTCTGGTAGCTAAGAAGAGGAGCTATGAATTATTGAAGTGGTTAAATCAAGAAGATGATTTATACTTCGTTCCAAAAACAATTCTTAGAGTTATACTCTAAGATTGTAACTTGAGTGACATGTCTTAAAGAAGGTTTAAAACACTTGTCAAATGTAAGAGTAAAAGTTTTCTACTCTTGTACATTTGAAATTGGTAAGTTGTGATGTTTTGGATAAAACAAAGACCAACTAAGGCCAATTGTGTGAAGTGTTTGTCTTGATTAGAATCCACACTATCTCTTGAATATCTGACAAGAAAGTCTTATATGTCAAGAGAACAGTGGGAGTCTTAAAGGTCTTGAAAGTCTCAAGAACTAATCAAGAATAAAACCTGAAGTTCTTCACTAGCACACGACTTGAGGTTTATAACCTATCGTGTCGACATGTCTGTGCCTATTCAAGTTGGCTTTGCATAGGAGTTCTAAGAGTTCTCAATTGGTTGCACAGCTACTTGGAAGCAATGACAGGCCCTTGAGCTGCCAAATGGCAAGAATTTAAGATTGCACAAGTTTAATCCATATAAGTGTGGATTTGTCAGTAACCTTGTCTTGTGATTATGGTTTTGACAAAATTCATATGGATAGGAACTCATACACCATAAAATCTAAGTGTCATAAGGTTTCTCTCCGATTCATGAAAATGATGGTGAGGAAACACTTTCACTAAGTAGATTTTAGCTAGATAGCAATTGTGATATTTGCATTCTCAAAGTCGTTAGTGGAGCGTGTGTGGTTAACCAGCACACTAACATGGACTTGTGAGAAGTGGTAAAGGTCTAAACAATCGAGACTATGATTACAGCATCCCTTTTCATAGTTCTTAAAATTGTTTAGACACACCTGTGAGCTATCTAAGATAAGGTGTATGATATTGATAAAGTTTTATCAAAGCAATCTAGTATCAATAATCTGAACTTTGGTAAGAAAGTCAATAAAGTATTGATTTCTAGAAGTCCAGCTGATTTCTGATTACATGTCAAAGCTAGTGGGAGCATAAGTGTTATGCTAATAATCATCATGTTAGTGGGAGCATGATAATTATGATAAAGGTTGCAAGTTAGCAATGTTAATTACAGAAAACAAAAGTTTCAATTCGTGAGGCTGCAGGGGTTGAAAAAGTTGTTTTGCTATAATTAAGGGAGAGAAAATTATACTTCATTTCAATTCTAAAAGCTTAGATTGAGGTTTTAAGTCGTATTTAGTCAAGGATATATATATGAATTTCATGTTGGAATGACTCAACATAAGGAAATTCTATATATGGGTCCATTATTTGCGTTCTAAAATTCGATTATGATTACGACATCGCTTTTCATAATCTGAATTATGAGAACTTGGCAAATAGAAATGGAAATGTTATAGCAAAAGACTGGTTTAGTCTTTATGTGAGACATCATGACTCGAGTCCCATATGCTTCGGATATAGGATCGATTACATGTGCTATATTTATCCTTTCTAAATTTTCCAAATGCCTGGGGCATTAAGAAGGGAAAAGGTCTAGAACTGGATATGACTAAAAGTATTAAGCAATTGTCGAGGACAATCTAAGGTTTACCAAAGATTGGTTGCTCAAGGACAGTTGGAAGTATAGTGATAATTCTGGAAGGACCATATTGACATAATCTGTAAGGAGGCAACTCTTGTTCAGAAGTGATAGTCAAAATGGAATCTGGAAATGTTTTAAAGTTAGAAATTATTCAATCTGTGTAAGATTAGGAAACTTAATGCAAGAAGGATATTTCCAAGGAGCTGATCTCCTTTGGAATGCTCTGTAATGGTTGTTGTCGAGTCTTTCTAACTCTGTGCATAATCATTACAGGAGGATCAATGCATATAAGTTTAGAATCTAACAGATTTCAGTAAATGGCATGAATTTGGAATTCTTGCATTTGCAGTAAGGATTTGGGACTGTGAAAGAGGATAATTGGAGTTATGTTCAATTGATCTAATTCACAAAGTGAAGATCATAGACAAACATAGTATGCATACTTGGTGTATGGCATGACTAGTGTTTAGAAAACATAGTGTACATGCTTGGAGCATGGGACAACTATTGTTTTAAATTCAAGAATAAAGTTGATAGCTGAAACAGTATACAATGAATAATGTGTAATCATATGGTGATAAATAAAAGGTGTTTTATTTATGTTCATAGGTTTTGATACCATATTAGATTCTATTATTATTGTGTTTCATTTTGCATGTTTTGACTTCCAGAATAACTAGGTCGTTCTTCCTGATTGAATAAGTTATTCAAACTATCCACAGTCGGTCATATGTTGGAAGTAGATATGAATCAAGACTGTCATGGGTTGGCTTGTAGAGGTCTAAGATGTTGGACAAGGGGCTACAACACTCATGAGTGCTCATAAGTTCTGAGTATTGGATTCAACCCGCGCTCATTGGAATCACTTCAAGGATTTTATCACGAGTGATCATGAGACGATAATATCTTATATTCTTCAAACCTAGAGATATGAGTTGTTACTATGAGTTGGTTGTACATTGATTGCACGAACACGCATTCGGTAACTCGGTGTTATAAAACGTGCCTTTGTGTATGATTCAACAAGTAGTAGAACAAGCCATATGAGTCGAAGTTTATCCATTCCTTTTACCTTCGGGATAAAAGCGATATCTGTGGGCCCCTCGATGATTTGATGATGACAAATGGAAGTGCTCGACCGAGCCAGGACTGATTTGATTTGTTCAATTAGTCAGTCGTCATAAATCGGAAATCAGGAAACAACAAATGGACAGAGAGAATGATCATAATCCATGTCTCAGTCCATATGATATCTAGAATAGAGGAATATATGATCCCTTATCTAATGGACAAGTCATTGACAAAGGTCAGAGTTCATCTACAAGGTCAGAGTTCGACAGCGGCTTTTGAGAGCTACGATTGCCAGTTGGTTCCTGAAGTCATACGCAATAATAGTTTTAGACTTATCCAAGTGGGAGACTATTGGATTAGTGTCTAAGTCCATAACTATAATTGGTATGTACTTGACCTGACTCGGCATGGTCCATTTGGGTTGCATGGCATCGGAACATTTGGATAGACCGTTTATGAGGAAAAGACATTTTGTGACATATTAATATATTATAAGTTCTAATATATTAATATGAAATCATGTTATTTAATTAGTATTGATCAAGAATTAATTTGGACTTAATTTAGTGATAAAAAAGAGACTAATTAAATATATGGGGATTGATTGTGTAAATCATTCATTCTTATATATGTGGGCTTATGATCCAAGATTCCTTTATGTTGGGTTTAACCCATGTGGTGATCCATGGATACTCCATGGAGGTTAAAACCCATGGAGCATAAGGAATGGGTAAAGTCATGAGTTACATGGTGTAACCCTAATAGCCACACTATATAAGAACCCCTTTAGTTCAAGAAATTGGCACTAGTGATACATATTTTGAGGGCTAGCCGATTTGAACATGTATGTCTTCTTCTCATGGTTATTCCAAGAGTTCATGATGTTGTGTGAACCATTTGAGGTGTCACACTTGGGGCACTAGGCTCTCAACCTTTATGGAGTCAAGCAACAACAACAAGGTATGTATTCTATCTATTTTATTATCCTAGTATCAATGTTTTGGTATGCTAGTTAGGATAATACCTTGGATAATCATATTTGCATGTATAATAGAGAAAACATAGATCCAAGGTATTTAGGGTTGCATGTACACTTAGGAGTGTTAGAATGCTCAAAACCCATCAAATACGTAGTTACAACGTCGCCTGAACTCGTAATTCATAGTAAGGGTTAGAGTATCATCGCATGAATATACAGTCATCACATCACCTGGACTCATAATTTATCACCTACAGGTTATAAGTCTGCTGGTGTTTCCACGGGTTGTCTAGAATATTCCGTGGTCGCCATCTATACTCTAGTAGATGACTACATCTCCAAATTGTCGGACAAGGTTATAGTATCTTTCATCCTACATCACCGATTCATCATCACCTATCCATCACCTAATTATCATCACCTTCCTATCATCACCTATCTCTCATCATTTTATTTCATCACACACCAACTATTTCATCTACCCATGTTTTATCCCAACGTATTTGTAGATATGAAATAAATATATATTTAAATCATTTAAAACATGTATAAAATCATTCATCCATCATAGACAGCAAGTATTCAGATAATATACACACATAGCACGTAATTTATATAAAATACTTCATATCTATGTGTAAGATGAAAGAGACCATGCACTCACCTGTTAAAGTGATGATTCCAAACTCAGAAAATGCTTCGTTACTCTTAAAAAAATTTCCTTCGACAAAACCTAGTATCAATACCACTAGGGTTTAGTCTAACGCTAACCGCGACTAATTAATAGTCTAGCTATTATTATTATTATTATTATTATTATTATTATTATTATTATTATTATTATTATTATATAAGCGTTAAACAACACTCTTATATAACTCATAATAATATCCCAAATAATTGTTTTAAGGTCCTAATAATGTTACTATAATTAATTAGAAGTTATATTAAAAATAGTGTAGGCGTAGCTCACTTACAGCGAGTTTTTATTAAAAACCGGGCTTCGCTGGAGCAGCGTTTCCGAGCCGAAAGCTTTTTTTCTCGGAGCCGTCGGGCGCTCCGGGGATTTCTTCTCGTGCTAGGGAGGTTCCCTAGACTTGGGAGGGGTTTAGGGAGGTTAGAGAGAAGTTAGAGAGAGAAAGAAAGGTTTGAAGGTGTGAGGAAATTATGAAGAGTTCATCTCTTATTTATAGGAATTCTATAGTAAAGTAGTCTCCAAGCTTCGTACGTAACTTTCGCATACGAGCTCTGTTTTTGTCTGTCTTTTTACCGTTGAGTTCCTATTAATGAGATCTTCAACTCTCATTTAGACCTCGTTGGCTAATTCTCATTCTATCTCGGATTTACAAAACTGTATCGAATTCGCCGCGCTCGAAAAGTAGAGACTAAGCTTCGTCCATAACTTTCGCATACGAGCTCCGTTTTTGTCTGTCTTTTTACCGTTGAGTTCCTATTAATGAGATCTTCAACTCTCATTTAGACCTCGTTGGCTAATTCTCATTCTATCTCGGATTTACAAAACTGTATCGAATTCGCCGCGCTCGAAAAGTAGAGACTAAGCTTCGTCCATAACTTTCGCATACGAGCTCCGTTTTTGTCTGTCTTTTCACCGTTGAGTTCCTATTAATGAGATCTTCAACTCTCATTTAGGTCGCGTAAGCCAAAAACCGCTCGAACAAAAATTCGAGTTTTGGGCTGTACACTGCTAAGCCAAAACTTCGAAAAATCATAACTTCCTCATACGAAGTCAGATTTGGGCGTTCTTTTTATGGACGCTCTCGGTTTAACGTTTTCTACGAATTTTGTTTAGATCACTAAGGCTAAAAGTCGCTCCATCGTAAATTCACTATTTACGCTTCCCGGTGCCGTGCTGGTTTTGCCGTAAAACTTCGACGGGCCATAACTTCTTCGTTATAACTCGGATTTCGGAGTTCTTTATATGTACGAAAACCTTGAGAAATATTCTACAACTTGGTTAAGATTATTTATTATAAATAATCTTTTGCCGAAAATTCGTTTTCGACACTCATTGCCTCTAAATTGACTAGCCCGGATCTACGGGCGTTACAATTATCTCCTCCTTAGGATGATTACGTCCCGGAATCATCAACGAAATAGGGTTGTATAATGACTCCATACGTTATCTCTTCATCCTAGGTATTAATCGTAACTTCTATGTTCCTTCAAATGTGTATCTAACTCTTGGTTTTCTTGACTGCAAGCGGTGCTCGAACTTGCACCTGCTCGTTAGACTCCAAACTATGACATTCGAGTCACAATCTCGATCCTTGATGGAGACTCCTTCTTCTTCTTAGAAAGCTTAAGATAAGTTCCTCTGTTACTACAACGTACCGATGTGTCATATTCTAATGACCTCTCGTCGTGTGCTTAAACTCAAATCTCTTAGAGTTAAATTCCAGAAAAGATTATACCTTCCTTCATGTTCTAATGTGACATAATCACATCTTAAAACTTAGTATCTCTAGCTACAAGCCTTTTTAGCGACAATCGCGATACTTCTATTGATCGCTTTGATTTCAATCTTTTGGTTTAAGTCGGACGCTACATCAAACTTGGTTCTCTGAACCACGTAACCTACTTATCGTAGTCGAACTCAATTTGATATGACCACTAGGGTCGGAATAACAATCATCTTCGATGGTAACGACATACTCGAATAAAACGAAATCAATTACTAGCTTCTTGGTAACCTTGTGACTTTCTCTGATCCAAGCGTGAGTCCTGTGCGTCCGGTAGTATAGGCCTCTACTACTATTCACACCTACTCATACTCGTCCCAAGTATTGTCTCGCAGTTTTTCCAAGTCACCATACAAGAAAACCACACAATAACTTAACACATTAGATAACAAAACGAAAGTTTTATATTATTTCTTGAAACGATTACATAGGTGTTCAAGTTCACCCTAGACTATGCCTCTACTAGGCTACATCATACGAAACTATGGCTACTGCATAATCCGATCTTCGGGTAAGAAGTCCTCATTCTTGATTCCTCGCGTTGTTTTCTGCTTCATCGAGGATCATGTGGAATGCCCTTGGTTTCGGCGGTGCATTTGGTCTTGCAGCTTTGTTTTTCTTTGGACAGTTCTTTGAAATATGCCCATCATTTCCACATTCGTAGCACTTCTTGTTGTCGAATGTACAATCTCTGGAATAGTGACCGGTCCTACCACACTTATAGCACGTCACTTCTCCATCGCATCTTCCGAAGTGCTTCTTCTTGCACTTCTCACACCACTTGGCTCCATTCCTTCGGTCGTCCAGGTTAGACTTTGAGAACTTTCCCTTATTATCAGGTCTTGAGGATCCTTCCAGCTTCCTCTTCTCACCAACTTCAATTTTCTCCAGACCCTTTTCTCTTATTTGGGTCTCAACATTCTTGGCTACCCAGATGGCGGCTTTCAAAGTGGTTGCTTGTTTGACCATTGGACCAAAGTCCGCTGGTAATCCATTGGCAAACCTGTTGACCTTGGAAAGTTCTGTTGGAACTAAATAAGGAACAAGCTTCATCTTCTCCGTAAAACTTGCAGCGTACTCGGTGATGCTCATTTTTCCTTTCTTTAGGTTCTGAAACTCGTTGTTGATCTCTAGTAGATCCTGCTCAGAGCAGTACTGCATTTTCAGTTGCACCAGGAAATCTTCCCAAGACATCTTACTTGCTTCTCCCTTAGGCATCGTATCTGCCAATATCTTCCACCAGCTCAAGACTCCGCTCTTCAGTTGCCTGACCGCAAAGACGGTTTTCTGCTTGTTGCTACAGTCGCAACTCTCAAACACCATCTCCATCTCGGAGATCCAGTCCATAATCTCAACAGGCTTTGGGCTTCCTGAGAGACTTGGTGGTTTCGCACCCAAGAAATTCTTGTACATCCGCCCATCCTTGTTGTTTCTCCTCTCCGGGCCATCCCTTTGCTCACCTTGAGTCCCTACTTGACTCACTTGGCGGCTGTAGTTCCCCTCCTCAGATTGCTCGGGAATTGGCTCGGTCGGCTCAACATGTATGGTAGGTTCGTCCCTATTCTCTTGCATCATTTGTCTCATTTCTTCCCTTTGTTCAGCTAACATAGCCCACATCATGGCTTGTACTCCAGCCATGGTGATCGGCTCAGGTGCAACTTCTACTACGACTGGTATTTGCTGTATCACTGGGGGTTGATATTGGTTCCCATTTGCATTCACGTTTCCGCTACGGGTCCTTGCCATCTTGATCTATTCACCGAATAAGGTGAATTTAGATCTTTATTTAGGATAGTCGTTTAAATCATCCTTATCACTCTGAAACGTTTACATGCTAGTTCTAATATCGTAGTCGTACGTTTAGAACCCTAAACACATAAGGTTTCCAGATCCGGTCGGCAACAGACCATAGATCCGAACAAATAATAGCATGTCAGGCATAAAGCATTTAGCACATAAAAGCATTTAGCACATAAAAGCATTTTAGGCACAATTCCTAAAATAAGCTAGTGCTCACACCTCACAATCATCGCTTAGCATTCTAAGTTTAAGTCTAGAAATCCTACAAATTCCTAGTTCGCTTAAACTAATGCTCTGATACCAACTGTGACATCCCCATTTTCACGGCCAGAAAAGACCGATTTTTGTTTATGCTTTATAAAAATCAGAGTACTTCTTTTAATAAAAATGTTGCAGAATTTGTTCCCAGAAAAACATGATAAATACGTTATCAAAGCATTTCCGAAGAAATGTATTTTTATTCATTTAAAACATTTGGGATGTCATCGTCAATACAGAAACATAAGCATAAACAGAACTTACATTCATTTACACTAGTGATCTACATCTCTTTTAAATCTCTCAGTGCAAAGTAGCTTCGTATCGACACCTGTGATACAAATAAGCTGGAGTGGGTCAGGTTGGGAAACCTGGTGAGTACATAGGGTTTTCAACCCACAATAATATAATTATTATATTTAAACATCAAACAATCAACCCGATTACCCATCCCCGTTATCTTCTTTAATATTCCTTAAAGAATTATCTTAAGGGTCATCTCCTATATCATATTTACCTCTCATCTTTCTACCTCACATTTCCTTATATGCTTGTTCCTAAGGCATGAATACGTAGTTACAACGTCGCCTGAACTCGTAATTCATAGTAAGGGTTAGAGTATCATCGCATGAATATACAGTCACCACATCACCTGGACTCGTAATTCATCACCTACAGGTTATAAGTCTGCTGGTGTTTCCACGGGTTGTCTAGAATATTCCGTGGTCGCCATCTATACTCTAGTAGATGACTACATCTCCAAATTGTCGGACAAGGTTATAGTATCTTTCATCCTACATCACCGATTCATCATCACCTATCCATCACCTAATTATCATCACCTTCCTATCATCACCTATCTCTCATCATTTTATTTCATCACACACCAACTATTTCATCTACCCATGTTTTATCCCAACGTATTTGTAGATATGAAATAAATATATATTTAAATCATTTAAAACATGTATAAAATCATTCATCCATCATAGACAGCAAGTATTCAGATAATATGCACACATAGCACGTAATTTATATAAAATACTTCATATCTATGTGTAAGATCAAAGGGACCATGCACTCACCTGTTAAAGTGATGATTCCAAACTCAGAAAACGCTTCGTTACTCTTAAAACAATTTCCTTCGACAAAACCTAGTATCAATACCACTAGGGTTTAGTCTAACGTTAACCGCGACTAATTAATAGTCTAACTATTATTATTATTATTATTATTATTATTATTATTATTATTATTATTATTATTATTATTATTATTATATAAGCGTTAAACAACACTCTTATATAACTCATAATAATATCCCAAATAATTGTTTTAAGGTCCTAATAATGTTACTATAATTAATTAGAAGTTATATTAAAAATAGTGTAGGCGTAGCTCACTTACAGCGAGTTTTTATTAAAAACCGGGCTTCGCTGAAGCAGCGTTTCCGAGCCGAAAGCTTTTCTTCTCGGAGCCGTCGGGCGCTCCGGGGATTTCTTCTCGTGATAGGGAGGTTCCCTAGACTTGGGAGGGGTTTAGGGAGGTTAGAGAGAAGTTAGAGAGAGAAAGAAAGGTTTGAAGGTGTGAGGAAATTATGAAGAGTTCATCTCTTATTTATAGGAATTCTATAGTAAAGTAGTCTCCAAGTTTCGTCCGTAACTTTCGCATATGAGCTCCGTTTTTATCTGTCTTTTTACCGTTGAGTTCCTATTAATGAGATCTTCAACTCTCATTTAGACCTCGTTGGCTAATTCTCATTCTATCTCGGATTTACAAAACTGTATCGAATTCGTCGCGCTCGAAAAGTAGAGACTAAGCTTCGTCCATAACTTTCGCATACGAGCTCCGTTTTTGTCTGTCTTTTTACCGTTGAGTTCCTATTAATGAGATATTCAACTCTCATTTAGACCTCGTTGGCTAATTCTCATTCTATCTCGGATTTACAAAACTGTATCGAATTCGCCGCGCTCGAAAAGTAGAGACTAAGCTTCGTCCATAACTTTCGCATACGAGCTCCGTTTTTGTCTGTCTTTTTGCCGTTGAGTTCCTATTAATGAGATCTTCAACTCTCATTTAGGTCGCGTAAGCCAAAAACCGCTCGAGCAAAAATTCGAGTTTCGGGCTGTACACTGCTAAGCCGAAACTTCGAAAAATCATAACTTCCTCATACGAAGTCAGATTTGGGCGTTCTTTTTATGGACGCTCTCGGTTTAACGTTTTATACGAATTTTGTTTAGATCACTAAGGCTAAAAGTCGCTCCATCGTAAATTCACTATTTACGCTTCCCCGTGCCGTGTCGGTTTTGCCGTAAAACTTCGACGGGCCATAACTTCTTCGTTATAACTCGGATTTCGGAGTTCTTTATATGTACGGAAACCTTGAGAAATATTCTACAACTTGGTTAAGATTATTTATTATAAATAATCTTTTTCCGAAAATTCGTTTTCGACACTCATTGCCTCTAAATTGACTAGCCCGGATCTACGGGCGTTACAGGTACCTACGTCAGGAGGAATAAGAGATCTTCTGATGGAAGAAGCTCACAAAACCATGTACTCAATTCATCCTGGCAGCACTAAAATGTATAGGGACCTAAAACCCTATTACTGGTGGCCGACGATGAAGCTCGACATTGCGAAGTATGTGGCGGAATGTGTGACCTGTGCGAGAGTCAAGGCACAACATCTGAAACCATACAGGAGTTTAGAACCTTTACCTGTGCCTATGGGTAAGTGGGAAGACATCACATTGGATTTTGTCACTAAACTGCCCAGAACGAAGAATGGTCACGACTTGATTTGGGTGGTCATTGATCGATTCACTAAGAGTGCGCATTTCATAGCAGCCAATGAGAAATGGTCTATGGATAAGCTTGTGAATTCTTACGTAAAGGAAATTGTGAGGCTTCACGGTGTTCCGTTAACGATTGTATCAGATCGTGACAGCCGTTTCATCTCAAGATTTTGGAGAAGTCTACAAGAGGAATTAGGTACCAAGTTGTGTTTGAGTACAGCTTACCATCCACAGACTGATGGTCAGAGCGAAAGAACGATACAAACACTTGAAGATATGCTGAGAGCATGTACCCTGGAATTCCAAGGTAACTAGGATGAACATTTACCTTTGGTAGAATTTTTCTACAATAATAGTTTCCACTCGAGCATAAAGATGGCACCTTATCAAGCTTTGTACGGACAGAAATGCCGTACGCCGTCTTGTTGGCTTGAGGCTGGGGAAAAGCAGTTTATGGGACCGGAGATAGTCCATCAAACTGCTGAAAAGTTGAAAGTGATTAGGGAGAGAATGTTAGCAGCTCAGGATTGTCAAAAGAGCTATGCTGACAAGAAAAGAAGACCGATGACTTTTGAAGTTGGGGATTCGGTTTTGCTTAAAGTCTCACCGTGGAAGGGACTTATAAGATTTGGTAAAAGGGGAAAGTTAAGTCCAAGGTTTATTGGACCGTTTAAAGTTCTTCAGAGGGTTGGGAACCAAGCTTACAAGCTCGAACTACCATAAGAACTAAGTGGAATTCATTACACTTTTCATGTGTGTTATTTGAGGAAGTTCACGGGAGAAGTTCCCGACATGATTTCACTTTCGAAGTTGAGAATTGATGAGAACAAGAGGTTAATTGAAGAACCAGAGGCAATTGTTGACCGAAAGACTAAGAAGTTGCGACGCAAGATGGTCGAATTAGTGCTTGTCCGATGGAAACATACGAATTGGCCAAATCTCACCTGGGAGACGGAGAGTGACATGATGAGTCGCTATCCGCATTTGTTTGTTGATGTGTGATTCCGGGGACGGAATCATTCTAAGGTGGAGAGAATTGTAACGCCTGTGTTTCTGGACTAGGCATTAATGGCGATGTAATAGTCTAGGTTAACCTTTGTAACTCATTTTGGAATAATAAGAATGTGTTATTTGAGTATTATATGTTTATTTCTTAATTGTGTGATTTAAATGAATTAAGGATAAAAATAAACGTAAAAATAAAATGTTAGATAAAACCGATATCGATACATGAAGACGTAGTGGTCGTGACGAGGTTTCCGAATATATAAAGCTGAAATCCGAGTTATAACGAAGAAGTTATGACCTGTCGAAGTTTCGCGACAGAACCAGCACAACGTCGAATGACGTAAAATATGAATTTAAGATAGAGCGATATTTAGCCTTAGTGATCTAAACGAAAGTCGTAGAATACGTTAAACCGAGAGCATGCATAAGAAGAACGTCTAAATCAGACTTCGTATGAGGAAGTTATGATTTTTCGAAGTTTCGACTTAGCAGTATGTAGCCCAAAACTCGAATATGAGATCGAGTGATTTTTAGCCGAAACAATCTAAACGAGAATCGAAGATCTCGTCGATAGTAGTCTAACGGTGAAAAGACAGACGAAAACGGACGTCGGATGAAGAAGTTATGAATTTCTAACGGAGTTTTCCTATCCCGGCCTACTAAAAATAATATAATAAAAATAAAGTCAAAATTAGCCGACGGAGTCTAAACTAAAGTTGTAGAGCATAATCTCACCTATGCGTAAATATAAAGCACGTCGAAAACAGAGATCGTATGCGAAAGTTATGAATTTCTGAAGTTCGAGGCGCGCATCCCAAAGGGGGAACGCCCCGCGTTCAACTGGGGAATGCCCCGCGTTCGGAGCCCAGACCCTGTCTCGTCGCCTGTCAAGTCCGAAGTTCGTAAGCAATGACGCACGGCGGAACGCGCTGCGTTCGGAGGGTCAGCCTCCCCATATAAATAGAATGCAAGGTCTCCGGAATTTGTTGCTCATTTATTCTCTCTCACTCCTTATTGCCTCGTTTTGTGTGCAATTTATACCCCCGAAGCCCCGGTATCATCCCGAGACCCGAAGCCCCGAAGATCCCGAGAAGTAAAGTTTCCGAGCCAAAACTCTGCCCGCGAGAAGCCCGGTGTGTGAAGATCTCCCGGTTTCACCAAAGAAATACTACTCTTAGAGCCGTAGTGCTGCCCGATCATCTTCTGATCAAGTGAGTGTATATTCGTTTTCTTCTAACACATAGATATGAAGTATTCTTTATAAAATATGTGCTATCTGTGTATATATTATTTGTTTATTTGAACTAGTTGTTGAATGGATGTTTGTACAGGTTTTAAGATGTATATAAATGTATATATTTTATCTAATAATATGTTGGGTAGAACATGGGTGGACAGTTGGTGTATGGTGAAATAAAAATGATGAGAGGCCTCGATGTTGTTGTTGATCTAGTCATCTAGCGGAGTATGGATGATGACCACGGACTCTTTCTAGACAGTCTAGTGGAACGCTAGCAGGCTCATAACCTGTAGGTGTTGTGAACGATGTGTTCACCAGGTGTACTCTATCCCCCTCATGGTTGCCTTTAGGACATCTATTTTTAAGGAAACCCCTTTGCAGTAATGTCCGTCCCGATGAAAATCCTAGATTAGGTCCCTTGTAATAGTTGTTGTTTTAGGGACATAAAGTGAGGATAACGGGAATGGGTAATCGGGTTATTGTTGGTTGATGAACTAAATATAATTATTTATTGTGGGTTGAAAACCCTATATGCTCACCAGGCTCCCAAGCCTGACCCACTCAGTTTTTCTTTGTGTTACAGGTAATGGCACGAGAGCTTAAGTTGGATGACTTTGTCAAGATATTTTTGGATTATAGACCAGTAGTTATATGTAACTGTGCAAGGTCTATGTTGTATTGTTTATGCTTTTATGTCTGTATCGGAACATGACATCCCGAGTTTTGATATATAATGAAAATACATTTCTTTAAGAAATGCTTTGATAAACCTTATTTTATCATGTATTGTTTTGGGGACAAATTACGCAACTCTTTTAATCAAAGGATTACTCTGAAAATTATTTTAAAAGCATAAATGAAACCGGTCTTTTCTGGCCGTGATTTTTGGGATGTCACAGTTCATACCCCCTTGTTTTCAGTTTTTACTTGTTTTTGGGGGAGAATAGAAGTATTATGTGATGATCTATGTGTGTTTGCATGTTATGTGTGATTTCTTTAGTTTTTGGTTGTGATAATATGTAATACTTGTGATATTTCGAGATCTATAGCAAAAAGGGTGAAAGAATCATAAACAAAAACATAATAAACAACATACATCATAGATCTAAGGGTCTTTAAGTTTAAAGAGTGAAAAACAAAGCCAAAGAACTTTACAAGTGTCATTTTTGCAAAAATAACAAAGTTTGGGTGTAAATGGATAATTATCGATTTTATAAGGGTTATAAGGTATTTATTTGTATAAAAGCTGATTTTTATGAAAATAATACTTTTCAAAGGGTCAAAAACATAAATTTTAGCTTGTTGGGCTTTAAATTGGGCCTCACGAGTTTTTGGGCCCAAGGTTGCGAAAAAATGAAGTTTTGAGGGGCTAAAATGTAAAACTTAACAAACTATGAGTCTAAAACGTAAATAAACTTTTTTAGGGGTTGAAAATGATTTTATTACCAAATTTGACTAAAAATGCAAAGTTTTCGATTTTGGGGTCAAAATTGTAAAGCTTACGGAAATTGGGCCAAAAATGTAAACTTTTTACAAATAAAGGCTGGAAATGACAAATGCAATAGTTTTGGACTGAAATTACTATTCAAATAAAGTTTGGATGGAAAATGTCAAGAAAAATGGTTTAAGGACCAAAAATGTCAATTTTCATAAAAAGGGACTAAAAGTGCCATTTTTAAAGAAAAAGGGGCCAAAATGGTCAATCTAAATGTTTTTGGGCCAAATAAACAATTATGAATGTTTGGGTTAAAAATATCAAGTTTATAACGCATGATTTTAAATATATATATATATATATATATATATATATATATATATATATATATATATATATATATATATATATATATATATAACTAAAGCTTTGTTATAAATCAAACGTTAAGATGTTTTTTTACATTGTGAATAAACATTTAGCATACAACAAATACCAACAATACGAACTTAAACTTGATAAAACATAAGCAATTCAATGGTTGGGCTCAAATACCTTCTATTCGTGCTATTGGGCTTTTGTGGCCCAATATAATTACGCATGTTTATTGGACCTCAGGTGACCCAATTACATGCCTAATGGACCCTCAATGGCTTTTACATGCTATTGGGCCGTAGTGGCCCATTTGCATTGCTAGTAAGGTCCAAATCAATCATATGTGTGATGGGCTAACGTGTTCGTCGTATACTCGACAACCTATAATAACATACGTGATTAGTGGGCCCCCGTAGTCCTCTTCTCTTTGTCTGTTAGGCTTACCTTTTATTCAAGTAAACATAAATCAGGTCGTTAAACAAGGTTATTCAATTTCATTTGGATTTAGTGAGTAATAATGGGCGACACCAATAAGTGTCGGTCGTAGTCTGTAGTTATAATCAAAGTCTCCTGGAGGGAGAGCGATAGTTTGTGTATAGATCTATACGGGGGTGACTCCCCCACACCTAAGCTGTTCGCTACAGTTCGACTCGGCCAGTCTAGGGTGACAAAATCTTAATTCAATATCGGCATTCGCAAGAATGCCAAGACAGACGAATTAGTCATTATTATGCATGGTTATAACGACTCACATAGAGATCCAATACCATCTAAGTAATCATGGGAAATCATATTCATTCGTTGTAACGATACAATAAAACAAAACGATCATACTATTTATATCGGGAAACATCGGGTTTTCCGGGGGAACAACATTACTCACTTTTACTTTCGATAACTATAATACAAGAATTCATTATGAGATACATACTACTTTTACACGTTTTGAAATCATTCACGCATATACTTATGGATCATCACACCTATTTCGTAAACAATTGCCGTTTCAGAAAATATCGGATTTTCTGGGTTTTACAAACAATACAAAACATTTTCATATCAAACCTGCTTATGAACTCGCCAACATTATATATATTGACCGTTTTCAAAATAACTTGTATTCTCAGGTAACAGATAAGCTGAAGAAAATTACCAAGTGTGTTAGGATGTTATGTTTTGTGACTCTCAAACAATTTATGCTATGGATATGTAATATTTAGACAATGTACTTGATGTGAACAAGGTCAGTTGTAATGTATTAATGCATGGTGATGTTTATGTTATGTTTCATGTATATTCATTGTGATGATATTTCAATTTAAGTCACGCGAGCCCTCAGACGTTTCCGCCGTCTGGTTCGGGGGTGTGACAAGACTCACCTCACAGTCTGACGAATAGTTGATCAATACCTTGCTCCCAAATGTCGGCTCACCCAAATCATAAATTCCAAACATTACCCATTCTAAATTAATAACATTTCCCAAAATACCCTTGGTCAAAACTAGTCAAATTTAAAGAGTCAACTGAGTCAACTCAGGCTTCGTACGTGGGGCGTACTTCAAATGTACGCGGGGCGTACTCGAGTCTTGACCGCAGTCGGGATGGTTGACCACGTACGCGCTGCGTACTCCAGGTTACGCAGGGCATACGCCCAGACTTCCCAAATCTTTAATAAGACATGTCCAACTTTCAGATCCAATGCCAAAATGCCACTAAGAGTCATAAAGTTTCCAACTTTATGACTTTGCATGTCCATTAAGTGCTTAAACCACAAAATCCCAACTTCTTAATGCATTAAAACCTTTTATAGCATGCATGGAGTGAAACTAACCCTCAAGACCACATTTTTATGACTTAAGACCCCTCATAAGCTCTGAAAGGACGACTTATTGGGTCAAGAACATGCCATCCTCAAGAATCACCATATTTGGGACAAAAAGCGCATTAAAGGAAGAAATTCCTAGATCTACAAGATGGAGTGATCAAGATGCAAACTTTACACCTCCTGGAGGTTGCTAACAATGTAAGTCCCGAATACTCCTACGTATCAATCAGATTCACTTTGATGGTGCGGACTCCCAATCAAAGTGTATAATGCAAGATATAAGATGAATAAGAAAACAAAATGAATCTTCAATGCACACGATATATTGATTAATCGTCCGGTACATAAGATTCTGATTTCACACGGTTTTCTCTCTGTTTCTCTCTAGATCTCGTTCTAAGCATATGGTAGCCCCCAAAAACGTCCCACCCCCTTTACAAGGCTCAAATGACTCTATTTATACCTAGACCTAATAACCAAGCCCAAGCCCAAAACCCAAACAAAACAATATAAAGCCTAACCAAAATCACATGTGATTTTGGCCCAAACAACACCAAAACATGGTGTTTTCGGTCCTAGACCGAGAACTCTAATATCTTATGAAAAACAAAGTCTAAACCACAACTTATGACCTAACAATCTCCCCCTTGGTTTATAGCTTTCTTTTCTTAAAGAATAAACCATAATTTAGTCCTAACAATCTCCCCCTTGGTTTATTGCTTTCTTTTCTTTTCAGTCTTCCTTGATCTTTGGCTTTCTACTCTAATCTTCGATTTCTTCACAACTTCAAAATGAACATATGAATTTTATTCATGAATAACTTCATCTTTAGTAGTTGGACTTCCTTCTAAGAATTTGACTTTGAACGCACATTGGGTGTAGAGGCTTCTTGTAAAGGTTCTTTAAAATCAGCCCTTTCAGCTTTGAGAAACTTCAGATAAAAACAGAGAGAACGATTCTTCTGGATCACTTCAGCAAGTTCATAGATAACAACAAATTGATTGAGGAGGATTCAATGTAATCTGTCACATAACTTCAAGCACAGCTTCACCTTGCTTCTAGGGTTAAAAGATTGAATGTTGAAAAATAATCTTCACTTCTTGTTCCTTCGAATGAGAATTCTTTAACGATCACCGTTGCGCCTTGAAAAGTAATCACGACTAAAAAGTCCCTGTGGATCACAGAATCATAAAGATCCTTCTCACCACAGTTGTTAAGGACCCAGTCTTGGCTCCGATGGAGACTACTCGCAGTATTTGTGTGAACTCAAAGGAACGCACTGCGATTTGTTGAGTATCAGAGAACTACTCATGGCTATTTTTATGTTAGTGTTGGATTAGGTGTCTAAGCTCATAACTATAATTGGTATGTACTTGATTTGATAGTAGCATGGTCATTTTGGGTTGCCTTCACATTGGCAACTAGACAGGATGACTATTGGAGAGAGAGGCTGATTTTATTATTAAGAATAATAAATTGGGACTTAAATATGATTTATTAATATATTATAAGAATAATATATTAATTAGAAATCATATTATTAATAAATGTTTAATCAGAAATTAATTTGGAATTAATTTTGGGATTAAAGGAACGGACTGAAAGTGTAGGGGTTGTTTTGTAAATATTTGATAGTTGAGGTTTTGGGCCATTGGATCATCCTTGTTAGGGAGGGCCGAAAATTCCTAGAAGGATCTAGAGATTTTTGTACAAGCCCTAAGGAAGGGGTCCATGGACTTGCTTAGGCCCTAAGCTAAGGAATTAGGGTTTCCACCTTGAAACCCTAGCTAGCCTCAAGTATAAATAGAGCCATTGGCTCTTGAATTCGGCCACCCCCTTGGGAAAACCCTAGAAGAGCCGATTTTTGGAGCTAGTCACTCTCTCTCCTCTCTCTCATAATCATCATCTTGCCTTAGTGTGTTTGTGAGCCATTAGAGGTACTACACTTGTGGTACTTGTTCTCAAGAGCAAAGGATCTTCAAGAATTGGTTGTTATTACTATATAGCAACAAAGGTATGTGATCTAATCTTTTTTGATTTCGATTATTAGATGCATATTAGGGTTTTTCTATTTGTGTTCAATAGTTGTATGTCTAATAGAAAAAACATAGATCCAAAGTAGGGTTGCATACACACATAGGATTGTTTGTATAAAACCCATCAATGGTATCAGAGCTTTTGGTTGTTGTTTTCAATTAGATTTGATACAATAGTTTGAATTTGAAAAATTAGGGTTTATGGCAAATAAACCCTAGGGCTTGGATTTTTTGGAGTTAGGGTTTCAAAACCCTAATTTCGAAATTTGTGTAGGGTTTTTTGAACCCTTTCCTTTGGCATTAAGTTTTCGATTTTAGGGTTTTCTAACCCTAGATTTCGAAAATGCCTTCCTTCCCAAGATTAGATTTCGAAATTCTAGGGATTAGGATAATATTATCTTTGGTAATTATCTTATTAATTGTTTAAGTGGATAATTAAAGATTTTGAAAAATCCTTTCCCAATTTTTCGAAATCTAGGGGATAAAGGGATTTGGTTAAATTATTTATTTAATTTAATAGATAATTCTATGAGATTTAATAATTTAAATTAATTGTTTAATTTTGGATAATTATTAAATCAAGGTTTTTTTAATATTTAAGATTTTAAATTAAAAGGTATTAATTCTGGAAATTTTAAATTAATTAAAAACCCTAGTATTTTGAAATGTTTAAAATACACCCTTATACTATACATACAATTAAAAGTTTAATATTATATATGTGTATAAGAAAAGTCAGTCTTACCGTTAGTAGGCCTCATTCACGAAGCTGGTCTATAAGGGGTATTTAAGGAAGCGACATATAAAATGACCGACATTGGGTATCCACTCTTACCCACCGCACTCTTGACTAGTGGAGGGTCGTTAGCCGAACAGGTAGGATAGGACATTAATTCTCTCATTAATAAGTATAATGATAAATATAAAGTAACTAAATGTTTTTATAAATTCCCAATCTTAGTTACTTTAGGAAAAATGTGAATATGATGCTAACCCATGAAATTGCACATTGCATCTTATTGGTCGTTAGTGGAGTGTGTGTGGTTAACCGGCACACTAATATGGGACTAATGAAGGATGGCAATGAGTAGCTCGTAATTATCATTGATTGATGGAGCGTGTGTGGTTAACCGGCACATCGATTAGATGATAAATGACATTGAGAGTACCAAGCTAATTTGCATGGTTATTCACACCTTGTTTGTGATCCTCGGTATCCCAGTCACAAACTTGAAGGGCATAATCGATATTAAACATGCCGTTGAAAAGTTTAATGAATCTCAAAAGATCTAGGAATTTCATTTAAAACCTAATTCGTTTAAAATTTCGTTTTCATGGTGGAATTGGTAAATCGTCATTTACCTACCAACAAATAATTTGCAACTGGATTACGGCATCCCTCTTCCGAATTGTGAATTATTGTGTTGGATCCTAGCCTTAATATTTCATTTGGGTGTTATATTAAGGATTAAATCAACTAACTTGAATTTCTCCCCTTTTGTAGATGTCTAGTTTTGACAACTATGGTCTTCCTCAATCCTTTGGAAAAGGCTTTCCATTCGAAGATGATATTCCACATGTCGATAAAGGTGAAAGATCATTCCCTTCTTCGTGCAAAGGCGGAATTGGAAATCATACTTCTCTTCCTCCACCTCCTCCAATAATTCTCCCCGACCCACACTTTCGTCAACTTGAAAAGTTCAAGGTCACTCAAGCCCTTTTGCCATGCAAACACCAGGACGGAAATTCTATATGTGCACATGTTCTAAACATGAAGTCGCACCTTGATAGATTGGGAATGTTAGGTGTCGTTTTCCCAAGGAAGCTAGATGTTGACTTGGTTCTTCAGTCACTTCTCGAGTCATATAGTCAGTTTGTTAATGATTACTATATGAAAAATCACGACATGACACTCATAGATCTAACATATTTGCTAATTGCTACTGAAGCAGCAATGCTTTGGCGCATTGGTCAAGAAAATTTGCTTGGAAGATCTACCTGCCAAAGTTTCACGGACGTTGGTGATGTCAACCGTGATAGTCTAGAAATGGTTTCGACTCCTAAGGGAGAGAACCCAGCCAAGGTCGAAAAGTTTGACCGTAAGAGAATTGCCAATTCTAAGATAGTTTCACGTGTCACTCCTGAAGAGTCCATTTGTCTATATTGCCAATTGAAAGGGCATTGGAAGCGAAGCTGCCCAGACTACCTGAGAGATCAAAGAGATGGTAAAGTCAAATTGTATGACTCTACTTCAGGTACATCCATTAATTAACTCTATTAAGTTCCTATTTATAGATTCTTATTACATGATGTGTTAATCACATTTTAACAATTTGTAGGATCAAAGAGAAAGAAGGAAGCTTAAAAGGAGAGTAAGTTGAGTCTGATCGTGAAGAAGTGGATTCCGATCGCATGGTTCGATGATCAGATTTTTGAGCTGCTGCTAGGAGTTATGATAGATTGCTTAGGAATATTTAAGAAACATAGTTTTCATATGTATTTGCATTGTAAGGACAAGTTTTTCCGCATTTTATAAAAAAAGTAAATTTTGATTTTTATCTTATTTTAAGTTTCCTTGCAATGGAATTTCTGAAAATTGTTGTTTATATGTTTCTATTTATGGCAATGTTGAAAATGGTTTCGTTCGTGGTTATATCGATTAGGGTAGTGTCATTATTTTCTAAGTAAGGAAAGATTCTCATCGCCCAAGGTTCAATTGC
The DNA here is from genome assembly GCF_052849685.1 of Lactuca virosa. NCBI lineage: Eukaryota > Viridiplantae > Streptophyta > Magnoliopsida > Asterales > Asteraceae > Lactuca > Lactuca virosa. Next base: position 298,928,096 of record NC_136433.1, on the reverse strand, counting down.
ACAGAAACTTGGAATCATATGATTTGAATTATGTGATATATGAAAATCTTGATACTTAGGAAATTGGGACTAATTCCTTGTTTACATATGTATGTAAGTCAAGTGAAAGATGAAAGGATCTAGTACACATTGATGTGAACTTGTCAAATCCACCACAAAGGACGATAAAGTCTATTCGTCATGATTTACTGAAAGTTCAGTAAACATGGTTATGCTTACAAGATTAAGTATAATTCTGATACCTTGAAAACATTCAAAGTATGGCAGAAAGAATAAGAAGAATCAAATTGGGCAGAAAGATCAAAGTTTCTCCAATTTTAAAGGAAATGAGAGTACTTTAGTATCGTGTTTTATGATCATCCTATTGATTATGGAACCATGTCACAATTTATCCTCTAATGACACCTTAGTGCACTTATATGGTTAAGAAGAGGAATCGGGAATTGTTGAAATGGTTAAATCAAGAAGATGAGTCATACTTTGTTTCAAAATTGACACTAAGAGTCATACTCTAAGTTACTCTAAGTTGTACCTTGAGTGAAAAGTTCTAAGTAGGTTTGTAACACCTCATGAAATGTGGAGTAGAAATGTTTTCTTACTCTTGCACATTTGAAATTGGTAGTTGTGATGTTTTGGATAAAAACAAAGACCAACTAAGACCAATTGTATGAAGTGTTGTCTTGAGAAGATCTCATACTAACTCTTGAATATATGGTTTTGTTAGGTCATATTTTATTGATTTGGGCTAGGCATCTATCTGTATAGGTCTGAAAGGTCTGAATAGGGTTTTGGTCATGTAAGGTTTGGGTGTGCGGTTGTGTGTTTGCGGTTGTATGGGTGTTCACGGCCGTGAACCTGTTTACGGCCGTGAACGTGTTCTCGGTCTTGGTCCCCTATATATAGGTGTCAGATGTGTCAGATGTACAGTTGTTGCATGTGTGTGTTATCCAATAAGTCCCCAAATCTGGAGCCAACTAGTGATCAAACAATCAATCAAGCTGTAATCAATAAAGATAAGAAGGAGTAGAAGCGGAAAATGATCCAACAATGCACACGTCTATTAGGCTGTAAATGTCTGGTACACTTGGATAACACATACATACAACAACTGTACATCTGACACATGTGACACCTACATATAGGGGACCAAGACCGAGAACACGTTCACGACCGTAAACAGGTTCCCGGCCGTGAACACCCATTTCAGACCTATACAGATAGATGCCTAGCCCAAACCAATAAAATATTTGTTAAGTCATATTTTATTGGTTTGGGCTAGGCATCTATCTGTATAGGTCTGAAAGGTCTGAATAGGGTTTTGGTCATGTAAGGTTTGGGTGTGCGGTTGTGTGTTTGCGGCTGTATGGGTGTTCACGGCCGTGAACCTGTTTACGGCCGTGAACATGTTCTCGGTCTTGGTCCCCTATATATAGGTGTCAGATGTGTCAGGTGTACAGTTGTTGCATGTGTGTGTTATCCAAGTGTACCAGACGTTTACGGCCTAATAGACGTGTGCATTATTGGATCATTTTCTGCTTCTACTCCTTCTTATATTTATTGATTACAACTTTATTAATGTTTGATCACTAGTTGGTTCCAGATTTGGGGACTTACAATTGGTATCATAGCCAATCTAGTGTCAAACTAGTTCAAGTTGAGTTTGTGGTTGGAGGATTCTTCATTTTCGTGACCGTTTCAATCTTAGTTGCTGAGTTTCTGCATTTGCTCGTGAAGTTCAAGGCCAAAGGAATCAAAATCAGCTCAAAATCATCTGTTTTCGTCAAAATCTGGGTGTTTACGGCTTCATCTGTTGAATTGTTTACGGCCGTGAACACTGTGTACGACCGTGAACTACTCATCTCAAATGGATCGTGAACCATTAATTGGACCATGAACCATTCATTGGACCATGAACCATTCATTGGACCGTGAATTATTCATTAACCGTGAATTATTCATTAACCGTGAATCAACTCTTGTGTACGGCCGTGAACCCTTTGCGGCCGTGAACCCCTCTTGGTTATAGAACTCTTTTTGTTTTCGGTTACACTTTCATTTCAAGTCTTGTTTTCATTCAAATTAAAAAAAATTAAAAAAATGGATTCACAAAACATGAAAGTTCATCAGGAGTTGGACTCAATCATGGGAACTACTACTCGAATCCCACGTCTTCTGTCAGCTGAAGGATTCCCTGAGCGGAAATACAGAATTGAAAAGTATATCAAAATAAAATATTTCAAAGTTTGGCGTAGCATTCTTAAAGGCCCTATCAGGATTACTACTAAACTTGCAAATGGAACGATAATTGACAAAGTGTTTGAGGATTACACGGATGATGATTTTGAGAAAGTTGAAGAACAAGAAAGGGCTCTTGCTACTCTGACTATGGCTCTATCTCCTGATATTGCTCAAGGTTTCAGAGAGTATGACTCAGCCAAAGCTCTATGGGAAGCGTTAATTGAAGTTTATGAGGGAAATGAAGACATGAAGCAAATCCATCAAGACATGCTCAGACAGAAGTTTAAAATGTTTAATCACATTCTTGGAGAATCATTGGAAGCTCAACTACAGCGATTTACTACTCTTACCACTGAAATGAGTTCTGCTGGAATTTATGTGCCAAGATTAGAAATTAACAAGAAGCTGCTAAACTCTCTTCCAAAATCATGGGACATGAATGTCTCTGTCATCAAGAAAACAAAGGATCTTAATCGACTCAGTCTTGCGAAAACAAGGGCAATCATTAAAGCTTGTGATCTTGATGACAAGTAGAGAGAAATCAATCATGTGAATTCCTATTCTACTGCAAATCTTGGAATTTCGACAAACAATGCCTTTTCATCCTTTACCACTTCACAAAATCAAGCCTTTGCTGTTCCACAACCTCCATCCCATGTTGTTCCACCATCTCATGTTGCTCCACCTTCCATGCCTTATCCACATACATCCTCTTCTTCAAATGCCCCTGCTACAATCTCTGCTCCCAAAGAAATCGAAGAGAACATGGCCCTAGCCTCTGGACTAGTGAACTGCTACAATGCTTTTGTACCTGGAGAATTTCCTCCTCAGATTTCTTTTGCTGATCTTGATCAGATTCACCCAGAGGATGTTGAAGAAATGGATATGACATGGCAAATCAAAATGGCAGTGTTTAGGGCCAAACAGTTTGCTAAGAAGACTAGAAAGAATAATTGGGGGATGAATGCAGAGAAGAAAGTTGGTTTCAACAAAGGAAAGATGTGGTGCTTTAACTATCACGAGCCTGGTCATTTTGCTTGTGACTGTCCGAAACCCGAAAGGAGAGTGAATCATGAAAGAACGATGGTGCCGGTAGGAAACACAGGGGAGCTGCTGCTAACAACGAGACTGCAAATCTGACGGTGGTAGCTCAGTCATTTGATTGGGAGGATCAAATTCAGGCCATGAATATTTCAGGACCTGAAAATGCTCATTTGGCCCAGATCAATGACATCCCTGAGGAGAAAGCTGAAGTGGATCCAGAAGAAGAGATGATGGAGCTGCAATTTGCCTTTATGGTATCTACTACTCCTGAGCCTGAGAAGAAAGAGGTCAGTCAAATTTCGTGTTCTCAAACATGCATTGATACTGTTAAAAATTTACGTGAGCATATCGAATTATTGTGTAGAGAGAACGAGGACCTAAAATATGAAGGCTATACCCTTAGGAAAGGACAGAAACCCCTGAAAGCACAATTAGAAGCAAAAACCAAAGATTTTAGGAAACTTCAGGAAGAGTACAACAATAAATGTGCAAACTATAGATATGTGACAGAACAACTTGCTGATTTAACTGCTGAACTTGACACATTTAAAAATAAGTTTGAAAATGCAGATTTTAATTTCAGAAAATTTGATGTGTCAAGTGAAGTAGTTTCGTCAATGATAGAAAATAGTTTGAAATTTAAAGATAACCAGCAAAAGGGTTTAGGGTATGATAAAGTTCCTCCTCCTTTTAATCACACTTATCCGTTTAACCCTTTAACCAAAGAAGAAATGAACAGAGAGGCACATCTCAAATATGGAAAACCTGTTGTATTGGTGCCGGAAAGTGGTCCTAAGGTTGAGAATACTAATGTTTCTACTTCCTATGCAGATCCACCATTAACTCATTGCAAGCAAGCAACTGAAGAGAGTGTGTCTGATAATAAAATTGTTTCAAAATCTGATGTTTTTGTTTCAAACGATGCTACTTTTGTTTCTGACTCGAAAACTAATGTTTGGTCTTGTGATGATTCTGTGTCAAAGTCTAATGACTCAAATGTTTTTGATATGTTTGATGATTTGTTTAATAATTCTGATGTTCCTGTTACGAGCACATCCACTCCACCCTCACCAGTCACACAACCTGATTCTTGCACATGTACTTGTGGGAAGAGTAAGGGTGTCATTAAAGAAAATAAACCAGAAAAGAGCGATACCGACTTTTATGCTAAGAAACAGACATGCTTTAACTATAGTACTGTTGGTCATATTGCTCGCAACTGTCCAAATCGGGCATTTGTTCCTTTCTATGCACACAGAAGCGAGAATGAGTCTTGAGGAAGGTATCTCATTAGAAAATTCTCGAGATCTCATCCTCGTGATGTGATTGGAATGTAAACAAAGACAGAAAACGGGATGATCTTAAAAAGAATAAACATGTTTTCAATGAAAATAAAACAGGAACTTTTACGAATTCGAACATGGCTAAGCCAAGATCGGGTTTTTCAAAGGCTTCGTCTGGGTCTTCGACTAATTTTAGACGGAAACCCAAACGATCAAATTCAAAGAAAAACGTTTCAAAATCACCTGTAAAATTTTCTAAACCTAAATACCAATGGGTGCCCAAGAATCTAAATGTCCAATCATCTCAATCTTCTGAAAGTGCATCTGGTAATGAAACAAATTCAAAAACTGAAAAAGGAAAATCGGTTGTTAACAAGAGAAAACCCAGTGTTGTTATGACCTGGGTTCCTAAATCTAATTAGTCCTGCGCATTGTGTAGGAACAGCTGTGGAGGAATGTCGTCAGACCCTGGTATGTCGAAAGCGGTTGTTCCAGGCACATGACAGGAGACATCTCCCAACTTCATGACATTCAGACTTTTAATGGGGGCTATGTTTCCTTCGCGGGAGGAGATGGAGGAAAGATCACGCAGAGAGGAACCGTCATAAACGAAGCTTTTAGAACGTCAATTATGCTCCCGAGTTGAAGCATAGATTTTTGAGTGTCTCTTAAATCAGTGACAAAGGCTATTCTACTCACTTCACAGATAAATAATGTCTTATCTTGAAACCTGGAATCATCATCCCGGAAGATTGGATATTGGTGAAATCAAAGAGAGATGGAAATGCTTACATCATCGACATGAATCATAATATCCCAGAACAAGTCACTTGTCTAGTCTATAAAGTCTCAGAACACAATGTCATGTTGTGGCACCGTCGTCTTGGCCATGCTAACGCCAAGAACCTGAATCGTCTTGCTAAAAACGAGATCGTGCGTGGCCTTCCTATCACAGACTTTATCACTTTTGAAAAATGTGTGGCGTGTGCACAAGGCAAACATCATCGCAAGCCTAATTTGACAAAGGCTATCAACTCAATCAGTAAAGTTCTCCAGTTGTTACACATGGATTTATTTGGTCCTGTCAATGTCCTCAGCATCAACAAAAGTTCATACTGCCTGGTTGTGGTAGATGACTACTCGTGGTTCACATGGGTTTTCTTCCTATCCAAAAAGAGTGGGATGTCTAACTTGATTAAGAAGTTCATGGTGATGATTGAGAATCAAACAAATGATAAGGTGAAATCGCTCAGAATAGATAATGGCACAGAATTCAAGAATGCTATTATGGATCATTTTTGCATAGAAAAGGGGATAGTGCGTCAATATAGTGCCGTTCAGACACCTCAACAAAACGGTGTTGCGGAACGACGGAACCGTACATTGATAGACGCCGCAAGGATGATGCTCTGTGATTCAAAATTACCGGTCTTCTTTTGGGTAGAGGCGATCAACACTGCCTGCTATGTTCAGAATCGTGTCCTAATCAACAAAGCCCAGATGAAGACCCCATATGAAATTCTTGATGGGTTTTGAGCATTCTAACACTCCTAAGTGTACATGCAACCCTAAATACCTTGGATCTATGTTTTCTCTATTATACATGCAATTATGAACTTTCCAAGGTATTACCCTATCTAGCATACAATACTTGATACTTGGGTAATCAAATGGATAGAATACATACCTTTGTTTGATGTAGCTTGTCTCCATGAAGCTTGAGTGCCTAGTGCCCCAAGTGTGACACCTCAAATGGTTCACACAACACCAAATGCACATGGAATGACTTGAGAGAAATGGAATACTCCTTGAAATCGTCTAGCCCTCATATTCACACATTAGTGTACGATTTCTTGAGCCATGGGATTCTTTTATATGGTGGCTATTAGGGTTACATCATGTAACTCAGAACTTTACCCATTCCTTATGCTCCATGGATTTTAACCTCCATGGAGTATCCATGGGTCACCCCATGGACTTAGTCCAACATAAGGAATCTTAGATCACAAGCCCACATATATAAGAATGAATGATTTACACAATCAACCCATATATTTAATTAGTCTCCTTTTGATCACTTAATTAATTCCAAATTAATTCTTGATCAATACTAATTAAATAACCTTATTAATATATTAGAACTTATAATATATTAACCAACCTTAAGTGTTATTTCTCTCATTATAGTCTATCCAAATGCATGATGCCATGCAACCCAAATGGACCATGCCGGGTCGGGTCAAGTCTTACCAATTATAGTTATGGACTTAGACATTAATCCAACAGTCTCCCACTTGGATAAGTCTAAAACTATTATTGCGTATGACTTCAGGAACCGATCAGCAATCACAGCTCTCAAAAGCTTCTGTCGAACTCTGACCTTGTCGATGAACTCTGACCTTTGTCAATGACTTGTCCATTAGATAAGGGATCATATATTCCTCCATTCTAGATATCATATGGATTGAGACATGGATTATCAATCATTCTCTCTGTCCATTTGTTGTTTCCCGATTTCCGATTCATGATGACTGACTAATTGAACAAATCAAATCAGTCCTGGCTTGGCCAAGCACTCACATGTATCATCTTTAAATCATCGAGGGGCCCACATATATCGCTTTTATCCCGAAGGTAAAAGGAATGGATAAACTTCGACTCATATGGCTTGTTCTACTACTTGTTGAATCATACACAAAGGCACGTTTTATAACATCGAGTTACCAATGCGTTTTCGTGCAATCAATGTATAACCAACTCATAGTAACAACTCATATCTCTAGGTTTTAAGAATATAAGATATTATCGTCTCATGATCACTCGTGATAAAATCCATGAAGTGATTCAAATGAGCGTGGGTTGAATCCAATACTCAGAACTTATGAGCACTCATGAGTGTTGTAGCACCACTTTGTCCACCAACTTGGACCTTTACAAACCAACCCATGACAGTCTTGATTCATATCTACTTCCAACATATGACCGACTGTGGATGGTTTGAATAGCTTAATCATTCAGGAAGAGCGACTTAGTTATTCTGGAAGTCAAAACATGCAAAGTGAAACACAAGAATAAATGAATCAAATATGGTATCAAACCCTATGAATATAAATAAACACTTTTATTTATCACCATACTGATTACTCATTATTCATTGTTTCGGTTTTATCAACTTTATACTTGAATTAAAAACACTAGTTGTCCCATTCTCCAAGCATGTACACTATGTTTTTCTTAAACAATAGTTTTGCCATACACCAAGTATGCACTCTATGTTTGTCTATGATCCTTACTTTGTGAAATAAACCAATTGAACATAATTTCAATGATTCTAATTTCACACTCCCAAATCCTTATCGAAAAATGTGAGAATTTCAAATTCCTATCATTTATCGAAATCTGTTTAGATTTTAAACTTATATGCACTGACCCTCCTGTAATGAATATGTACAAAGTCACAAAGACTTGTCAACAGTCATTATAAGGTATTCTAATGGAGATCAACTCCATGGAAACTAAGTCTCATATTCAAAGTACATTGCTTTGGACATGCTTCTTGCATTAAGTTTTCTAATCTTACACAGATAACTTCCACCTATGGAGACAACTCCATATTCTCATTTTGACTATCACTTCTGAATAAGAGATGCCTCTTTTCAGAATATGTCAATATGGTCCTTCCAAAATTAGCATTATACTTCCAACTGTCCCTGAGCAACCAATCTTTGGTAAACCTCAGATTGTCCTCGACAATTGCTTAATCATTTTAGTCATATCCAATTCTAGACCTTTTCCCTTCTTAATGCCTCTGGGCATTTGGAAAAATTTATAAATGACAAATATTATAGCACATGCAATCGATCGTGTACCCAAAGCAAATGGTACACGATTCATGATGTCTCACATAAAGACATGATTCTAGACCAGTCTTTTGCTACAATATTTTTATTTGCCATGTTTTCAAATTTTGACTATGAAGAGGGATGCCGTAATCATAATCGAATTTTGAGAACACAATATATAGAATTTCCTTAAGTTGAACCAATCCAACATGAAATTCATATATATATTCTTGACTAAAGATGATTAAGGTCTCAATCTAAGCCTTTAGAACTGAAATGAAGTATATCCTCTCCCTTAATTATAGCAAAACAACTTGTTCAATCCCTGCAGCCTCACGAATTGAAACTTTTGTTTTCTATAATTAACATTGCTAACTTGCAACATTAACAATAATTATCATGCTCCCACTAACATGATGATTATTAGCATAACACTTATGCTCCCACTAGCTTTGACATGTACTCAGAAATCAGCTGGACTTCTAGAAATCAATACTTTATTGACTTTCTTACCAAAGTTCAGATTTCTGATACGAGATGCTTTGATAAAACTTTATCAAAATCATACACCTTTCCTTAGGTAGCATGCATGTGTGTCTAAACAATTTCAGAACTATGAAAAGGGATGCCGTAATCATAGTCTCAATTGTTTAGACCTTTTGCCATCTGCTTCAAATCTACTTGGTGGAAGTGTTTCCTCACCATCATTTTCATGAATCGGAGAGAAACCTTATGACCTTTAGATTTTATGGTGTATGTGTTCTTATCCATGTGAATCGTCAAAACCATAGTCACAAGACAAGGATAATGACAAATCCAAACTCATATGGACTGAACTTATGCAATCTTAACTTCTTGCCACCTGGCAGTACAGGGCCTGCCATTGCTTCCAAGTTGTTATGCAACCAATTGAGAACTTTTAGAACTCCTATGCAAAGCCAACTTTAACTGGAATGGGCATAGAATATGTCAACACGATAAGTTATAAACCTCAAGTCGTGTGCTAGTGAAGAACCTCAGGTTTTATTCTTGATTAGTTCTTGAAATTCTTTTTAGGATCTTTAAGACTCCCACTATCCTCTTGACATATAAGATTATCTTGCCAAATATTCAAGAGATAGTGCGGATTCTTTATCAAGACAAACACTTCACACAATTGGCCTTAGTTGGTCTTTGTTTTATCCAAAACATCACAACTTACCAATTTCAAATGTACAAGAGTAGGACACTTTTACTCTTACATTTGACAAGTGTTTTAAACCTTTCTTTAAGATATGTCACTCAAGTTACAATCTTGGAGTATGACTCTAAGAATTGTTTTGGAATGAAGTATGACTCATCTTCCTGATCTAACCATTTCAACAATTCATGACTCCTCTTCTTAGTCATAAGAATGCACTAAGATGACCTTTAGAGGACTAATTGTGATATGATTTCTAAATCATTAAGATGATCACAAACATGATACTAAAGTACTCTCCCATCTTTTCAGATTTGAGAAACTTGTATCTTTCTGCCTAATTTGATTCTTCCCATTCGTTCTGCCATACATTGAGACTTTTCCAATGTTTCAGAATTATACTTAAACTTGTAAGTATAACCATATTTACTAAACTTTAGTAGATCAAATAGTCTTAACGAGCTTTGTGGTGGACATGACCAGTGCACAAGAATGTGTACTCGATCCCTTTGTCCTTCACTTGACTCACATATACATGTGAACAAGGAACTAGTCTTAATTTTCCAAAGTTGAAAATTCTCATTCATCATACTATACAACTTGCATGATTCCAAGTTTCTATCCAACTGAAACTTGGGTGATGAGAATCTTTCCTTATTTGGTAAATTTGGACACTACCACAAATGAAAGAATCAAATTCATATTTTCACTCTTGCTCTTAATGGAATCTTATAAGCAACAAAGATTTTCACAAATGCCATTGTAAGGATATTTTAAAATAAATAAAATCAAAAATTTTCCTTTTATTTTAAAAACTTTGCGGAAAAAACTATCCTTACAGTGCAAAAGCACATGAAAACTTTGTTGTTATCTATTCCTAAGAAATATATCATAACTCCTAAGAAGTAGCTCAAGAATCCGATCTTCATACTATGCGATAGAAATCCATCTACGCGATCAGATTCAACATATTCTTTCTTTAAGTTTCTTCACTTTTCTTTGATTCTTCAAACATCAACATGTGACCCAGTCACATCATGTAATAAGAATCTCCAAGTAGGAACTTAATAGAGTTAGACAATGGACTTTACCTGAAGTAGAGTCAAACTTATTGACTTTAACATCCTTAGGTAAATTTGGCAGCTTCGCAACCAATGCCCCTTGCTTTGGCAATGGACCCTTGATAATGGGACTATCTAAGACTTAGCCTCTCTCTTTACCATTTGGTCAACCAAGTTGACTATGGCCGATCCCTTTCCATTGGGAAGAGAGAGCTTTACTGGATATCCAATGTCATCATTGTCAATGTCCATAAAGTTTTAGGAAGTTGATCTTAGCAAATAGATAAGATCATTAAGGGTCTTGTCATAGTCTGTTTCATAGGAGTCCCAAAGGAACTCACTATGTGACTTAGAAAGTAGTTGAGCCACCAACTTTCTCAAGACTTTGACACCCAACTCTCCCGGCTTGTCAATATGTGACTACATCTCCAAGATGTGATCACACATAGACCTTTGCTTGCCAATAGGGCTTGAGTGACCTTAAACTTTTCAAGAACTTGTGGGTTAGGGAGAATAATTGGAGGAGGTGGAGGAAGTGAAGTTCCAAGAGATTTGGGATGATCATAGATGTCTGAACTAGACATCTTTTGGGAGAAATTCAAGATAGTTGATTTAAAGTCCTTAATATAACACCCAATATGAAATATTAAGGCTAGGACCCAACACAATATTTTATAACTTGGAAGAGGGATGCCGTAATCCAAGCTATAGAATATTTGAAGGTAGGTGAATGACGATTCACCAATTTCCACCAAGATAAACGAAATGTATTATTAGGTTTTAATTAGTTTTGAAACTCCTAGATTCTTTTGAGATTCATTGAACTTTTCAAAGGCATGTTTCAATCTCGAGTGTGCCCTTCAGGTTTTGTGACTGGGATGCCGAGGATCACAAAACAAGGTGTGAAGTAACCATGCAAATTACTTGGTACCCTTAAGTGTTTACCCCTCAATCGATGTGCCGGTTAACCACACACGCTCCATCGATACTATGATAAACATTAAGTTACCCTTTGCCTACCTTGTTAAATACGAGTTAGTGTGCCGGTTAACCACACACGCTCCACTAACCGACTTAAACAAAGTGCGAAGTGTACTTTCATGGATTAGCACCTTATTCACATTTTCCTAAGTAACTAAGATTGGGAATTTATAAGTGTTTAGTTACTTAGTATTTATCATTAATACTTTTAATGAAGGGAGAATTATAGTCCTTGTCCTACCCGTTCGGCTAACGACCCTCCACCAGTCAAGGAAGCGGTGGGTGAGAGTGGACACCCATTAAACTGCCATTTTATAGGCAGTAACCTTATACCCCCTTATAGACCGGCTTCGTGAATGAGGCCTACTAACGGTAAGACTGACTTGCTCTTATACATATATTTATTATTAACTTATAATACTATAAAGTATAAGGGTTGAATTTTAACTTTTAAAATTCTAAGGGCTAACTTGGAATTAAAGTATTCATGGGGAAAACTTTACAAATTCCAAAACTTGAGGGCAAGTTTTCAAAATATTCAAAACTAATTAATTCCATAACTTATGTGTTTAAAGTAGTTTTAATTAAAAAAAACTCTTCAAGTTCCATAACTTGAGGACAAGTTATGGAAGACTTTAAACTAATAAAAGAATGTAACTTTTCTTTATTTTTGTAACTTATGGAACTAATTAAGGTTACACATTTTATCATTTAATGAAGTGACTCTTGAACCTCCATAACTTGAGGACAAGTTATGGAGTCATAAAACCATTTAATGAGGACAAGACTCTTCATTTTTGTAACCATTGCCAACTTTTTATGAGTTTTATGAAACTTAAATGTGACTTTTCATATAACTTGAGGACAAGTTACAAAAACACATTTTAGAATCAACTCCTAGATTAAAATGGATTGAAAACACATAATCAATTAACTTTTCTATTAATCTAATAAACTCATATGAACAAAGATAATTCACATCAAAATTTTCAAGTAATTAGCATAACTTTTAAACTAATACAATTCGATTTTTCAGCTAATTTTGCAAGTATAACAAGAAAACAAGCCTTGGCTCTGATACCACTGATGGGTTATGAGCATTCTAACACTCCTAAGTGTACATGCAACCCTAAATACCTTGGATCTATGTTTTCTCTATTATACATGCAATTATGAACTTTCCAAGGTATTACCCTATCTAGCATACAATACTTGATACTTGGGTAATCAAATGGATAGAATACATACCTTTGTTTGATGTAGCTTGTCTCCATGAAGCTTGAGTGCCTAGTGCCCCAAGTGTGACACCTCAAATGGTTCACACAACACCAAATGCACATGGAATGACTTGAGAGAAATGGAATACTCCTTGAAATCGTCTAGCCCTCATATTCACACATTAGTGTACGATTTCTTGAGCCATGGGATTCTTTTATATGGTGGCTATTAGGGTTACACCATGTAACTCATAACTTTACCCATTCCTTATGCTCCATGGATTTTAACCTCCATGGAGTATCCATGGGTCACCCCATGGACTTAGTCCAACATAAGGAATCTTGGAGCACAAGCCCACATATATAAGAATGAATGATTTACACAATCAACCCATATATTTAATTAGTCTCCTTTTGATCACTTAATTAATTCTTGATCAATACTAATTAAATAACCTTATTAATATATTAGAACTTATAATATATTAACCAACCTTAAGTGTTATTTCTCTCATTATAGTCTATCCAAATGCATGATGCCATGCAACCCAAATGGACCATGCCGGGTCGGGTCAAGTCTTACCAATTATAGTTATGGACTTAGACATTAATCCAACAATTCTGTATAATCACAAGCCATCAGTTGCTCACTTCCAAATTTTTGGATGTCCTTGCACCCTCCTTCACTTAGAATCCAACCCCAAGTTTAACTCGAAGGCTAATGATTGTTACTTCGTGGGATACGCCGCACGAACTGCTTACAGAGTATATAACAAGAAAACCAAGCAGATTGTAGAATCTTTCGATGTGCGCTGGCTGGAGGAGAATGAGACAGATGCCCAAGTCGGTCCTGACTGGTTATTTGATTATGTTTCTTTGTTTAAACCATTTAATGTGTTTTCAGATGATGTGTCAGGTTCTTGCTCAGGTTCGAAGGTTTAGATTGAAGATAAAGAAGAAGATGTTGTGTACAGACCACCTTCGGTGCCTCCTACGACTCCTGCGGTGGATGAAGCTGTTCCAAGTACTCCTTCAGATTCTCCAAATCAAAGAATCAATCTTGATGCTGATGCCACTCCTCTTACTCCTGCTGAAAGAGACTTCATGTCCAGAGATACTTCCGCTGCCACTCAATCTTTCATGGAGCTTCTCTTTCCCAAGACAATAGCAAATGAGTAAGCACCTCTAACGGTACTGGATCATCTGAGGCGGCTGATTCAGCAAATGATGGACTCATCAATATCAACAACCTTCCTGTCACACTCAATGATATCAGCCATGAGATCCCAACGAGACTTCAACGATATCATCCAATAGATAACGTCATTGGTCAACTAGGCGACGGAGTCAAAACAAGGAGTCAGAGTGGAGATGTCAATACATGTCTCTACTCTTGCTTCATCTCTTAGATAGAGCCAAAGAACATGGAAATGGAACTGAATGAGCCTAGTTGGGTTGATGCAATGCATGAGGAACTCAATCAATTTGAGAAATTAGGGGTATGGAAACTGTTTGAGCTGCCTAAAGGAAAGAAGTCTTTGGATACCCGCTGGGTGTTTCGTAATAAACAGGACGATTGCTGGGTAATTGTGCGAAACAAAGCTCGTCTGGTTGTTCGTGGGTTTTGGCAAATTGAAGGACTTGACTACACTAAGGTGTATGCTCCTGTAGCACGCCTTGAAGCTATCTATATCTTCCTGGCTTATGCCTCCTACATGAGGTTCACCGTTTATCAGATGGACATTAAGACCGCCTTTCTATATGGAGCTATGAAAGAGGAGATTTATGTTGATCAACCTCCTTGTTTTTTCAACTCCAAATTTCCAAATCATGTCTACAAATTAGACAAGGATTTGTATGGGTTGCATCAAGCTCCTCGAGCTTGGTATGCTACTCTCACATATCATTTGCTCGAGCATGGTTATACCAGAGGCACGATCGATCAGACGCTCTTCATCAAGCAGGTGGATGGCGATCTAATTCTTGTTCAGATATATGTCGACGACATCATATTCGGGTCGACAAGCTCGAAGCTATGCAAAGAGTTCGAGACGATTATGAAGAAGATATTCGAGATGATTTCTTTGGGGGAAATGACAATGTTTTTGGGTTTACAAGTACGTCAATATTCAACCGGAATCCTTCTACATCAAGGAAAATATGTTGAAGACATGCTTGAGAGGTTCGGATTTAAAGATTCAAAAGCTACCTTGACGCTGATGGCTGAGCGACCCCTGTTGTCTCCAGATCCTGAAGGCGAATCCGTAGATCAGATAGAGTACAGATCGATGATCGGATCCCTAATGTATCTAACTGCGAGCAGATCGGACATCATGTTCGCAGTTTGTCAATGTGCACGATATCAGGCTAATCCTAAACTCTCCCATTTAATTGCAGTCAAAAGAATTTTTAGATACCTCAAAGGCAGCCCAAAATTGGGTCTTTGGTATCCTAAAAATTCTGATTTTGATTTATATGCATTCGCTGACGGTAATTATGGAGGTTGTGAACTTGACAGGAAATCAACTTCTGGGGGATGTCAATTCTTAGGCGACCGTCTGGTGTCATGGAAATGCAAGAAACAACAAACAGTCTCAACCTCAATGGCGGAGGCGGAATACGTTGCTGCTTCTGCCTGTTGCTCTCAAGTGATTTGGATTCAACATCAACTTATGGACTACGGTTTGAATTTTCTAGAAACACCAATTTTCTGTGATAATGATGCTGCAATCCAAATAGCCAAAAATCATGTCCAACACTCCAAAACCAAGCACATCGACATCAAAGTTCATTTTATCAGAGATTGTTATGAGCGTTCACTCATCCGGTTGGAACAGATTCACACTGATAATAATGTGGCGGATCTGTTCACCAAACCGTTTAATAAAACTCGATTCGATGTGCTTGTGGGCTTTCTAAAAATGCTACGTTTTGAAGACTAATTTTTGTTTTTAGTAGTTTAAATTTGCGCATTCATTTTCTTTTCTCTCCTATACACAAATTTAGGGGGAGAAATAAAACAAAACAAAAATTAGAAAATCAAAAATCCAAAAATAGTGTTATTTCTGTTTTATTTTTTTTTTCAGAAAATATGAAAAATCCAAAAATAGTATATCATGATAGTTTGTCTGTAGGTGATGTGTTGGGAAGTGATATCAACTCAGTGATAAGAGGCAGTCTTGATTTGTGTAAGGTACCAATGCTGAACTGATCTAGACTCTGTGTTCGATGCGCTGGTAGGCACGAAAGATTATATGGACTGGACTAGGCATAGTTGGACTAAGAAAAGACTTAACAATCATTGACTTAGATAGCTCTGTTTGGTCTGATAATACAACGCTCGGGTAGATTGAGCAGTGAGATATTCATGAGAACCTGCGGGATACACTAAATAATCTGTATCTAGAACTGTGACATAACTTTTCCTCGATGTATGGACGCATGTCCTTAATTCCGATACTGATAGGGTGACTGGGGGATTCTGATAAAGTAGGTCTGTAGGAAATCATTTTCTTGCTTTCTTTCTGTTAGTCATATGTTGCCTCCTCTGCGTGATTGAAAGAGATCCGACCTGGACTGCAACGTATGCAACTCTATCTTTATGCATCTTCTTATCTATGTAATTCTTTCTATCTGTTAGCCATATGTTGTCTCCTTTGCGTGATTGAAATGATCCGACCTGGAACACAACATATGCAACATTCTACTTCGTAATCCCTCTGTTCTAGTTAGTCATATCTTAATCCCTCTGCGTGATTGGAAGAGATCTGACCTGGGTATTTAACATATGCATTCTGAATCTGGCTTCTCTCTTAATGATCATTTACTCACCTAAAGTAAAGAGTTCTTTGGAAGTTCTTGATTATCGGGGTATATCAGGAAGCGGGAAACATGTTCTAATACATCTAAAATTGAACATTTAATAGGTTGTCTGTAGATCTCGATGCTAAATTTAGGTGGACAACAATATCCGTGGTCGTCGTCTACCAAATGGTCCTTTAGGAATTTTATTTAGGATCATAGGGTCAAAAGTATTGTCACTTGTAGCATGTCCAAATTTGTCACAATTTTTCGTGCTTAAATGGACCACAATACTGGCGATTGACCAGATCTATTCATGAAGGTGGAGGTACCGAAAAACAGATTAAGGTTGGCTCAAAACTTTGATCCCAAAATCACAAAAATAATATCAGCAATGATGAAGGAGGAATTAGTGTTATACAATTTTATTTTTATTTTTTATTTTTTATTTTTCTAAAAATCAAATATTTAAAAAAAAGTAGAAAATAGTTAAGTTTAAATTTTTTAGATTTTATTTTATTTTAATTTTAATTTTTAAAGTCTTCAAAATGTTTTATTTTTAATTAAATTGTAGTATTGGGCTTAGATTTGAAGCTTCTTGGGTTTGCAGTCCATGGGTATTGGACCGGGTATGGGTCCATGTATATAAGCAGGGATTCACGGCTAAGATCCCTTTTACCCTTACTTTCTGTTTGAGGCTGTGAACCCCAAACCGATTCTCTCTCCCTCTCATTTTTCGATTCATCACAAATATGTTGTTTTCATCCGAAATTGCTTGCTGGTTCTTGTAGGTACACTCAAGGCGATCTCATTCATGCTAAAATTACCCAGAATCAACCGTGTTTTAAGGGTCTATTGGAACAAATCGTGATTTCCTGCGCTGTTGGGACGTTCACGGCCGATGAAGTGTTCACGGCCGATGAACCGTTCACGGCCAATGAAGCGTTCACAACCGTGAAGCTGTTTGCGGCCGTGAACCCTCTTTTGACATAAACACGCTTTTTACTCAATTAAAATCAAAATTGAAGCCTAATTAATTGATAATTGAGAAAACTTAGCTTTTAATTGATTAAATCTTTTGTTTTCTCACTTGGCTCGATTGGTGCAGGACAACAATGGCTGAATTGAGATTTTCAGACAATCATAACCTTGCCACCTTCTTGATGGATCCACCAGCTTCTCACAATGACTTCAAGTCCATGATTCATGGACTGAAGAGATGTTGCCTTGCTTATGCCCTCACATCAAGTCCAATCATTTATCAAGATCTTGTGAAGCAGTTCTGGAACAAAGCTATTGTGCACAAAGGAGAAGAAAGTGCAGACTTCGTCGAATCAACTGTTAATGGAAAGAAGATCATAGTGAATGAGAAAATCATTCGTGAAGTGTTAAAGATCAATGACCAGCCAGGGTTTCCAACAGAGATCTCCATTGAACAAACAGAGGAAATCGTTAAAAGAATGGGCTATGAGGGAGTGTTTCCTCCTACAATTAAGAAGTTGTTGCCACCCTATTGGAGGTTCCTTGTTCATGTGTTCGTGAGCTGCATCTCAGGAAGGAGAGAGACGGTGCTGACGAGATCGCGCTACTCAACACGGGTGCCATTGTTGCTCTCGCTATGGGTCTCGACTTCAACTTCTCAAGATACATCCTGAACGAAATGATAGGCAATGTGGAAGGGAAGATGAATGATAAATTTCTCATGTTTCCGAGGTTTCTACAAATGATATTCAACAGCAAATATCCGGAACTTGAGAGAAAAGGAGAAACATTAGATGTGAAGTCCCTTGGTTCTAACACTTTCGGTCTCATGAAGCAGAATCGAAAGGGAAAGTTTATGTTTGAGGGAAAATTTTCATTGGTGACGTTTGGTCAGTTCGCAGAAGTTAGTGATGCAACTGAGGCTGAAGAATCCTCAGATGATGAAGAAACTGAAGACGAGCTTATTACTGCTTCAGAACATGAAGAAGAGCCTATTCCTCTAGTTGCTATCGTTGCCGAGGAGCATGTGCCTGTTACAAATGAAGAGGCCAATGAAGATGAAGATGCAGAAGATGATGATGAAAGTGATTTTGAGAGAGGCTTAATGGATAATGTCGTGGATGAAGATGATGAAGAGAATATGGATCTAGGTGATGATCTTTATGGTTATGATAATGATGACTTATTCTTTGGTCTTGAGCAAAGTCATGATATAAGGCTAAGCAATAAAGACCTCGATGCTTTCTTTGACAATGTCAATGATGTTGCACAAACTGCAACGGAGACAGAGGGAGTTGATGATGTTCTCAAGACAACGCCTCCAGCTTCTACTCAGATGGCCGACCCTCCAACTGACATGGATACAACTTCAAGGATTCCTCCCCTTTGAGTTGCTATTCCAACTTCCTTGCCATCTGAAAGTGATCCCATTTTGACACATGCCTCCCAGCCTCCGATCAAAAGGAGAAGAGCCGACCCAAGGCCGGGAGTGCTTATCAGGGAACAAGCACCACCTGTCCAACAACCCTCCACAACTACTACACCAACCCAACCGACCCCTGAAGAAAGTCAAGTATTGAAAGAGGGTCCAAGTGTTATTCGATCTTCTCATGAAGCCGGGAGCTCTTCAGCTCCTGGGGGTTCCTCTCCACCACTACCTGTACATGATGCTGCCTCTGAGAGGCTTGCCAGGTTGTTGGCGCAACACGATTTTGATCCTTCTACCCGAGCCAAAGGCATATCTATTGGTGAAGGAAGCTCAGGGGGAGCAGACCCATTGATATCAAATCTTAGAGAAGAGATTGGAGTTTTAAATTAGAAGATCATTGAAAAAGATGTTTTGATTGGAAATCTCGACATTCGAGTTTCTGAGCTTGAAGAAGAAAATACTTTAAAATCAAAACAAATCTCTACTTTACAAGTCAACCTTGGAGCTTGAACTGTTGGATACTTCGACTTGAAGAACAAGCTTATTGCAGAATTTGGTGACAAGTTCAAGTCCACAGTCGAAGATCCAAAGGAAGCCAAGACTTATCAATCTGCCCCAGCCAATACATCACAATCAGATCAGCTTGATAACAATCCTCCAGTCAGAACCACAAGAATCGTTGATCGCTTTGAGACCGAACCAGCCCAAACTCATCCAAGGATTACTCTGAAGCAAGGTCCAAGACAAGTTACTGCTCAACGAAAGGGAGGTTTGCTCTTCATGAAAAACTCCGACTTAAATGTTCGTGGATATCAACCTCAACTGACTGTAACTGAGATTGGAAAGAAGCGGTTCAGAGACAAATTTGGTGACAGGTCAGGGATTCGTATGTGGGGCTTTCACGATAAACTAAATTGTTGGTTGATCAAGCGGAAGAGTGGGAATGTGGAGTACTACAAGCACAAGAATGATTTTTCCTCTTTGACTAAGGTGGATCTTACTGAGCTTTCTGAAGCTCTATTCTCCAACCCTACCAATGATCCTCGTGGATCTGACTTCAAACTCTTCTTGGAAAACCAAGTTAAGAGACAATTTGATGGGATGAAGACCGCTGAATCTTTCCTGAAGAGAGCCAAAGATGTGTTTGACCCAAAGACCAATAAGAAATTCACGAATGTCATGTGGCCCCCAACAGATCAGATGAAACAGATTCCGATTGTGAAGAACTTTTGTGATGGATCACTACGTAAGATGGAATACTAGGTCAATGATGAAACCACGGCTTCTGCGGTCATCAAATTCCCATATGGTGTTTTTCGCATTGTTGACAAAAGGGATCTGCTACAATTTGATGAACCTGCGGTAAGGTTTGGGTGTGTGGTTGTGTGTTTGCGGTTGTATGGGTGTACACATCCGTGAACCTGTTTACGGCCGTGAACGTCTTCTCGGTCTTGGTCCCCTATATATAAGTGCCAGATGTGTCAGATGTACAGTTGTTGCATGTATGTGTTATCCAAGTGTACCAGACGTTTACGGCCTAATAGACGTGTGCATTGTTGGATCATTTTCTGCTTCTCCTCCTTCTTATCTTTATTGATTACAGCTTGATTGATTGTTTGATCACTAGTTGGTTCCAGATTTGGGGACTTACAGGTTTTCAAGAAATGTTCCTTGACAACGAATCTTATGTGTCAAGAGTTCAGTGGGAGTCTTAAGTGGTCTTGAATAGTTTTAAGAACTAATCAAGAATGAACCTTTTAGTTATCACTAGCACACGGCCTAAGGTTGAGAACCTATTGTGTTGACATATTCTTGTTTCTGTGCTATTCCAGTTATGTTAACTATACATGTGAGTTCTATGAGTTCTCATTTGATTGTATAAAGGCAAAGCACCTTGATCAGTGAAGGTACATTGATCTATTTGGGTGAGCTGCTAAATAACTTGGAAGCAATGGTAGGCCCATGAGCTACCAGATGGCAAGAAATTGAGATTAAGTAAGTTCGGTCCATATGAGTTTGGATTTGTCATAAACCTTGTCTCATGATAGTGGTTGTAAATGACAGATGGATAGGAACACATACACCGTAAAATCTAAGTGGCAAGAAGTTTCTCTCTAGTTCATGAAAATGTATGCGAGGAAACGCTTTCACTGGTAGATTTTAAAGGATTAATGTCATTAGAGTTAGCGGTTGTGAAAGTTGCATTCTCAAATTTGAGTATGATTACGACATCCCTTTTCATAGTTCGAATTGTGATAATTGGCATATGGTTTGAACATTTAGAACTTGTTGATGTAAGTTCTGAAAGGTTTAGACACACACATAAGCTATTTAATGAAAGGTGTATAAGCTTGAGAAGTCTAGTCTAAGACTTATCGAAGCACCACGGATCAGAAATCTGAACTTTAGTAAGAAAGTCAACAAGTATTGATTTCTAGAAGTCGAGCTGATATCTGAATACATATCAAAGCTAGTGGGAGTACAAGTGTTGTGCTAATAGAAACATAATCGTTATTCTAGTGAGAATATAATTATTATGCTAGTGGGAGAGTAATTGTTATATTGAGTATTGCAAAGTTGGCAATGCTATTTGTGGGAAACAAAGGCTACAAAATTGCAAAGTGCAAAGTTTTGAAAAGTTTTTTCGCTATAAAAAGATTTAAGGGAGAATAACCAATGCTTCATTTCGAATCTAAAAGTTTAGATTGAAATTTTAATTGAACTTAGTCATATATATATATATATATATATATATATATATATATATATATATATATATATATATATATATATATATATATATAATGCTGAAATGATTCAATATTGGAAATTTTATATATGGAAATATTATAGAAAGAGACTGATAAAGTATCATCTCTTTATGTATGACATTATGTGTCAAATCCCATATGTTTGAGATATAGGATTGATCACATATGTTATAATAGTTTTTTTTTTCCAAATGCCTAGCACATTAAGGGAAAAAGGACTGGAACAAGGTTTGACTGAAGTTATTAAACAACTGTCGAGGACGCTCTAAGGATCAACCAAAAGATTGGTTGTATGCGGGCAGTTATGTAACGCCCCGATTCTCAGGTATTGTTTAAATAAGAATTTAATTGGTTTCAAGGCCTACTCGACGAGTTGGTTGCCCTACTCGTCGAGTAGCAACGGGCTTGGTACGCGTGTTTAGTGACCTACTCGCCGAGTCCATGAAGGGACTCCACGAGTAGGAGCTGGCAGAGGAAACCCTAAATCTCGGGGTTTTGCACCCTATTTAAGGAAGCATAAGCCTCCTTTGGCCTCTTTGCAGTCATTTGAGAGCTCAGAAAACCCTAATTCGTGTGGTGTTTCATTCTTGTGTGTGTAAAGCTTTAGAGAGGAGATCTTTTGAGAAAAAGAGCTTGGGGAACAAAAGGCTAGGAGCAAGGAAGTGTGGGAAATCAGAAATCTACCTCAGATAGCATCATTTGGAGGTATCAAGTCGTCATCTTTTCTCCTTTTTCCTTCTAGACCTATTTTGGTTGAGATCTAGGGTTTTTATGGTTTGGTTGAGATATTAATGTGGGATATGAGCTAGATCTGAAGTTGTAACTTCAGATCTGTAACCTTCTTGGGTTCTAGAGTCATAAAGCTCCGATTTTGGTCATGTATGAAACCTCTTTGAGTATGAAACCCCCATTGTAAGCTTGGATTTGACATTAAGAGCCTTTGTAGCTATGCATGCACGTAAAGTTTGCAACTTTACGTGAAAAGCATGCCTTAGAAGCTTGGATCTGTAGTTTGGAGCCGCTGCATGGCTCAAATGAGTCTGTATGGCAAAAAGGACTGAAGCGACTCGGCGAGTCGCATGGTCAACTCGGCGAGTCATATGAAGATAGACATGAACTCAGCGAGTTGGAAGAACAACTCGGTGAGTCCAATGAAGATTGTCGTAGACTCGACGAGTAGATGAACAACTCGGCGAGTCGGATGAGGTTGCCCCAAATTATGTATGCACGGGTAACTGTCGAGTTGCAAGAAGGAAGCTCGATGAGTGGCCTTAGGGTCTCGATCGTAAAACAAAGGAACTCGACGAGTCACTCAGGTGACTCGGCGAGTGGGTTAGTACTTCAAGGAACTCGGCGAGTAGCCGGGGGTACTCGGCGAGTCAAGGTCAACATGGACTGTTGACCTTGACTGATGACTTTGACTTTGACCAGGATTGATTAGTTGGCTTATGGGTATGATTATACTATGGTAATAGGTGGTGGAGTTTGTGGCAGTGATCCGAGGGTTGGAGTTTATCTACCGAGTCGACATCTGCAAGGTGAGTTATCCTCACTATATCGATAGGGTCTAAGGCACCAAGGTCGGCCCTTTAGTTGTTATTGTTATGGTATGCTACATGTGGATATGATCTGTTAGATTAGAATCATGATAGACAGTATGTTATGCTTTTATGATCCGTAGGGATTGATATGTTAGTGACCTGTTAAGTCAGTGCTCTAGTTATGAGAGATTGCTATGTTTGGTAATCAGTGAGATAGATATGTTCGTTGTTTGTATATGCCAGTAAATGTTAGTTATGCGCACATGGTTATTTGCTTGTTGCTTGGGTTGAGGCGGTCCTGCTTTGTGCTGAAGGCCAACACACCCTATGAGCGGTCCGGGAAGACTGTAGGCCCGCGTGGCGGTCCAGTCATGCCGAAGGCTCAGTATAGATTCAGTTGGACTGAAGGCCCTGTAGGGCGGTCCAGTCAGGCCGATGGCCCAGTATGCATGATGATTGATTGATTATTACGGATATGGTATTATCAGTGTGGTGTTGGTATTTTGGGGGTAACTCACTAAGCCCTCGGGCTTACAGTTTTCAGTTTATTGTTCAGGTACGTCAGGAGGAAATGGCAAGGCGAAGGCGTGATCGTACCGCTCCTCATCCTTATGATCTGGTTATTGGGACACTCTGATGAATAATGATTGAAAACACTTTTGTAAACAATTACTATTTGGTTTTATTTATGATTTAAAAAGTTTAAATTTGGCGTAAAATTTTTGGATGTTACAAGTTGGTATCAGAGCCTTGGTTTGAGTGAATTGGGAGAAACACACGTGTGAACCCAGTCTCAAATCAAGGAAATTTTCGGAATAAAATTCTAAAATGGTTTTCAAAATAAAGGATGGAGGATGCAGAGGGTACGATCAGCCAGAGCCTGTAAGTAAACCCCAAAATACCATGCAGTTATTGATATTATGATATGTTAGAACAGCATGCTAGTGCTAGGCTAGGGATCTTCAGGAATCGCATGATAGACTTGCCTGATTATATGATGCCTACTAGCCTAGGGTTTCTTGTATATGGAATTGACATCATTACTATAGTCGTTAGTGTACGCATCACGGTTGTGCGTAATCAAGATCTTATAGCCTGAGAATGTTTGATCCAGTCTTCGGATAGGATTAGGTATTCGAAAGTCTATTGGGTCCAGTGTTATGTGCGAATAGCCTGCACTAGCACTGCAGGGGTTGATGAAAGTTTCATGGATGTGTGGGTTGTGAGGAGTTGTGAGATCAGTTGTGGGATAGGCGATGTTTCCCTAGGAGTAAGGGTTGAGCGCATATTATGTTGATGATAGTGTTAGGGTGTTGTGGTGATACTTGAGACAAATATGGGTAGGTGTGGAAGGTAGTATGGACCCGTACTACTGAAAGCACAGGACCCATACGCGTAGCAAGGAAGTCACAACCCCTAGGGTTTGTGGGTTTTGGCCTCCCGATATTATGTTATTTATCTAATGACTTGAGTATATATATATATATTTCAGTATGGTGGTGACGAGACGTGTTACTACTGGATCCGGGACAGGATCGGGAGACGGAGGGTCGGAGGTGCCGATAGCACCTGAGCCCGTGGTACAGATAGGGACAGAGGAGTTGGATGCCAGGATCCGGGAGATTATGCATGTCACATCCCCATTTTCACGGCCAGAGAAGACCGATTTTGTTTATGCTTTATAAAATTCAGAGTACCTCTTTTAATAAAAATGTTGCGGAATTTGTTCCCAGAAAAACATGATAAATACGTTATCAAAGCATTTCTGAAGAAATGTATTTTTATTCATTTTAAAACATTGGGATGTCATTGTCAATACAGAAACATAAGCATAAACAGAACTTACATTCATTATCACTAGTGATTTATATCTCCTTAATCTCTCAGTGTAATGTAACTTCATATCGACACCTGTGATTCAAATAAACTGAGTGGGTCAGGTTGGGAAACCTGGTGAGTACATAGGGTTTTCAACCCACAATAATATAATTATTATGTTTAAACATCAAACAATCAACCCAATTACCCATCCCCATTATCTTCTTTACTCTTAAGGATCTACCCTAAGAATCAGCTATTCCTCGTTCATTCATTCCTAAGGATTATCCTAAGGAATAGGCACGAAATCCATCGTTGCTAATGACACATCTGTCAAGCACAACTGCTAATATTATCACTTAGGCACATCTGCCAGAATTGTGACATTGTTTATGGGGCGCATCTGTCGGTATAGTCCTTTAGGCGCATCTGTCGGGGTTATGAGGTTCTCTATTAGGCGCTTCTGCCGGTAGAGTCCTTTTGGCGCATCTGCCAGGGTTATCTCGTTTATTGACAGTATCATTTTCGAGAGTCCACTCGCAATACATGTCAATGGGTTTTTAGAGTACACCGGTGAACACATCGTTCACAACACCTACAGGTTGCGAGCCTGCTAGTGTTCCACTGGACTGTCTACAATAGTCCGTGGTTGTCATCCATACTCTGCTAGATGACGGGGCCAGCATTTGGAAAAAGGCTTCTCACATCGTCCACCTCTCACCCTTACCTCATGGTCTATATTACCTCTCAACTTATCGTCCAACTCATATTTCATCTACCCATGTTTTACCCCAACATTTTTGTAGATATAAAATATATATACAGTTTAAATCATTTAAAACATGTATAAAATTGTTCATCCAGCATAGACAGCAAGTATTCAGACAATATGCACACATAGCACATAGTTTATATTAAATACTTCATATCTATGTGTAAGATGAAAGTAACTATGCACTCACCTGATATGGTGGTGACTCGGCACTCGGACAGCACTTCGTTACTCTTAAAACAATTTCCTTCGACAAAACCTAGTACCATTACCACTAGGGTTTAGTCTAATATTTACCGAGACTAATTAATAATCTAGCCATTATTACTATTATATAAGCGTTAAGCAGCACTCTTATATAACTCATAATAATAGCCCAAATAATTATTTTAAGGTCCTAATAATGTTACTATATTGAAACATAAGCTATACTAGAGATAGGTTAGGCGTAGCTCACTTACAGCGGATTTCCATGGAAACCGGGCTCCGCCGGAGTAGAGTTTCTGAGCCGGAGGCTCTTCTCTTCGGAGCCGTCAGGCTCTCCGGGAGCCTCGGGGCTTCCTTCGGGTGCTAGGGGGTTAACCTCGGCTTAGGGGGGTTTTGGGGGCTAGAGAGAGAGTCTAGAGAGAGAGAGAAGAGGTTGGAATGGTGTGAAGAATGAGGGAACCCGGCACCTCTATTTATAGGCTGGAAAACAGCTCTACTCGTCGAGCAGGTCCTCCTACTCGTCGAGTCCATGCCACATGTCACCTTCTGGTGGCTTGCCTTGGGGAGAAAGCCTTGGCCCATAATCAGCTACGTCACCCCTTTTGCAGCAGCACCCTGCCGACTTCTAAACCCCGTAACTTTCGCATACGAGCTCCGTTTTTGACGTTCTTTTTTCCACGCGTAGGTAAAAACAAGATCTACAACTTTCATTTAGACTCCATCGGCTAATTATCGACCGATCTTAAATTTAACAGTAGGATGAGATTAGACTGTTAAATGACCATGAAGAATTCGTAACTCCTTCATACGGACTCCGTTTTCGTCTGTCTTTTTACCGTTGAGTTCCTATTAATGAGATCTTCAACTCTCATTTAGGTTGCATAAGCCAAAAACTGCGCGAACTAAAATTCGAGTTTCGGGTCGTGCACTGCTATGCCAAATCTTAGAAAATTCATAACTTCCTCATACGAAGTCAGATTTGGGCGTTCCTTTTATGGATGTTCTCGGTTTAACATATACTACAACTTTTGTTTAGATCACTAAGTCTAAAAGTCGCTCTATCGTAAATTCACTACTTACGCTTCCCGGTGTCGTGTCGGTTTTGTCGTAAAACTTCGACGGGCCATAACTTCTTCGTTATAACTCGGATTTCGGCGTTCTTTATATGTACGGAACCCTTGAGACATATTCTAAAACTTGGTTAAGATTATTTATTCTAAATAATCTTTTGTCGAAAAGTTGTTTTCGACCCCTATTATCTCTAAATTGACTAGCCCGGATCTACGGGCGTTACAATTATCTCCCCCTTAGGATGATTACGTCCCGGAATCATCAACAAAACAGGGCAGTATAATGACTTCATACGTTATCTCTTCATCCTAGGTAATAATCGTAACTTCTTTATTTCTTCGAATGAGTATCTAACTCTTGGACTCCTTGATTGCAGGCGGTGCTCGATCTTGCACCCGTTCTCTATGTCTTGTTAGACTTTCAATCATGACCTTCATGTCACAACCTCGCTCTTTATCAGAGACTCCTTCTTCTTGTTAACAACTTAAGATAAGTTTCTTCCTTCGATTATCATAATAGACCGATGGGTCATGTTCAAATGACCTCTCATCGTATGATGCATTGCTTGGACTCAGGTCTTTTAGAGTCAAATTTCGGAATGGAATGTACTTTCCTTCATGTTCTAATGTTATATAATCACATTTCGACATGTAGCATTTCTATCTACCAACTTCTTTAACAATGAGCGCGATACTTCTATTGATTGTTTCGATTATCTTTCACTTCAATCTTCTGGCTTAAGTCAGATGCTACATTGAACTTGGTTCTCTGAACCACGTAACATACTCATCGTAGTTGGACTCGATTTGATATGACCACTAAGGTCGGAATAACAATCATCTTCTTAGTCATTACCGAAACGATGGTAACGACAGACATGAACAAAACAGAATCAGTTACTAGTGCCTTGGTAACCTTGTGACTCTCCCTGATCTAAGCGTGAGTCCTGTGCTTCCGGTAGTATAGGCCTCTACTACCATTCACACCTACTCATACTCGTCCCAAGTATTGTCTCGCAGTTTTCCAATTAACCATACAAGTAAATCACACAACAACTTAACACATCAGATAGCAAAACGAGGGTTTTTATATTATTCCTTGAAACGATTACATAGGTGTTCAAGTTCACCCTATACTATGCTTCTAATAAGCTACACCTCATAGTACTATCTACATGACTACTTCGTGACTTGCTCGTCGGATATCTGTCCTCATTCCTGATTCCTTGTATTGTTAAATGCTTCGTTCAGGATGCTTCTTGGCTTCGGAGGTGCATCTGCTCTTGTTGCTTCATTTTTCTTTGGGTAGTCCCTAGATAAATGCCCTTCTTTGTTACATCCATAGCATACCCTCTTTTTGGATGCGCATTTGCTGGCGTAATGCCCTGTTTTTCCACATTTGTAGCAAGTCACCTCCTCGTCGTATTTCTCATAGTGCTTCAGCGGTACATTTAGCGTCGTAGCTTTCATCGGGCAATCTTGCTTGAAGTGTCCCTCTCCACTACACTTAAGGCAAACTTCCTCCTTGGTTGAGCATTTGTGGGCATAGTGACCAGTCTTCCCGCATTTGAAGCAGGTTACTTCCTTAGGGCACCTCCCGTTGTGTTTCCTTCCATACTTGTTACACCATTTTTCTTCACCTCTTCCTCCTCCAGACTGTGAGAACATGTTGTTCCCGTTGGACCTTAAAGATCCCTCAAATTTCCTCTTCTTGCCAACTCCAACCCAGATGGTTGCCTCAAGAGTGGGTGCCTGGCGTACTGGCACAGTAAGTTCGTCTTTATTTTGTTGAAGTAATCGTCTTGTCTCTTCCATCTGACGATCCAACATCATCTGCACCATTGCTTGTACTCCTGCCATCGTGATCGTCTCGGGTGCAGTTGCTACCTCTGGCACACGCTCAATCACTGGTGGCTCGGGCTGCGGGTTACCGCTTCCAAATCCGCTTCGAGTGCTCACCATGTCGATCTATACACCAAGTCGGACGTTCGGTGTGTAGTGACGAGAATTAAGTTAGGAAAGATTTTATTTACGATCAACATGTAAATCTCTCTATTACTCCAAAAAGTTACATGCCAGTTCTAATATCATAATTAAACGTTTAGAAATCTGAACACATAAAATTTCCAGATCCGGTCGGCAACAGACCAGAGATCCGATCAGACGATAGCATCATAAAGCATCACAAATCATTTAGCACATAAAAGCATGTTAGGCATTTTCCCTAAATAAGCTAGTGCTTGTGTCTATTCAGGTGTACTACCTAATATATTAGACACACTCCTCACAATCATCGCTTAGCATTCTAAGTTTAAGTCTAGAAATAAATCCTTATTCCTAGTTCGCTTAAACTAATGCTCTGATACCAACTGTGACATCCCCATTTTCACGGCCAGAAAAGACCAATTTTGTTTATGCTTTATAAAAATCAGAGTACCTCTATTAATAAAAATGTTGCGGAATTTGTTCCCAGAAAAACATGATAAATACGTTATCAAAGCATTTCTGAAGAAATGTATTTTTATTCATTTTAAAACATTGGGATGTCATTGTCAATACAGAAACATAAGCATAAACAGAACTTACATTCATTATCACTAGTGATTTATATCTCCTTAATCTCTCAGTGTAATGTAACTTCATATCGACACCTGTGATTCAAATAAACTGAGTGGGTCAGGTTGGGAAACCTGGTGAGTACATAGGGTTTTCAACCCACAATAATATAATTATTATGTTTAAACATCAAACAATCAACCCAATTACCCATCCCCATTATCTTCTTTACTCTTAAGGATCTACCCTAAGAATCAGCTATTCATCGTTCATTCATTCCTAAGGATTATCCTAAGGAATAGGCACGAAATCCGTCGTTGCTAATGACACGTCTCTCAAGCACAACTGCTAATATTATCACTTAGGCGCATCTGCCAGAATTGTGACATTGTTTATGGGGCGCATCTGCCGGTATAGTCCTTTAGGCGCATCTGTCGGGGTTATGAGGTTCTCTATTAGGCGCTTTTGTCGGTAGAGTCCTTTTGGCGCATCTGCCAGGGTTATCTCGTTTATTGACAATATCATTTTCGAGAGTCCACTCGCAATACATGTCAATGGGTTTTTAGAGTACACCGGTGAACACATCGTTCACAACACCTACAGGTTACGAGCCTGCTAGTGTTCCACTGGACTGTCTAGAATAGTCCGTGGTTCTCATCCATACTCTGCTAGATGACGGGGCCAGCATTTGGAAAAAGGCTTCTCACATCGTCCACCTCTCACCCTTACCTCATGGTCTATATTACCTCTCAACTTATCGTCCAACTCATATTTCATCTACCCATGTTTTACCCCAACATTTTTGTAGATATAAAATATATATACAGTTTAAATCATTTAAAACATGTATAAAATTGTTCATCCAGCATAGACAGCAAGTATTCAGACAATATGCACACAAAGCACGTAGTTTATATTAAATACTTCATATCTATGCGTAAGATGAAAGTAACTATGCACTCACCTGATATGGTGGTGACTCGGCACTCGGACAGCACTTCGTTACTCTTAAAACAATTTCCTTCGACAAAACCTAGTACCATTACCACTAGGGTTTAGTCTAATATTTACCGAAATAATCTAGCCATTATTACTATTATATAAGCGTTAAGCAACACTCTTATATAACTCATAATAATAGCCCAAATAATTATTTTAAGGTCCTAATAATGTTACTATATTGAAACATAAGCTATACTAGAGATAGGTTAGGCGTAGCTCACTTACAGCGGGTTTCCTTGGAAACCGGGCTCCGCCGGAGCAGAGTTTCTGAGCCGGAGGCTCTTCTCTTCGGAGCCATCAGGCGCTCCGGGAGGCTCGGGGCTTCCTTCTGGTGCTAGGGGGTTAACCTAGGCTTAGGGGGGGTTTTGGGGGCTAGAGAGAGTCTAGAGAGAGAGGGAAGAGGTTGGAATGGTGTGAAGAATGAGGGAACCCGGCACCTCTATTTATAGGCTGGAAAACAGCTCTACTCGTCGAGTAGGTCCTCCTACCCGTCGAGTCCATGCCACATGTCACCTTCTGGTGGCTTGCCTTGGGGAGAAAGCCTTGGCCCATAATCAGCCATGTCACCCATTTTGCAGCAGCACCCTGCCGACTTCTAAACCCCGTAACTTTCGCATACAAGCTTCGTTTTTGACGTTCTTTTTTTCCACACGTAGGTAAAAATAAGATCTACAACTTTTATTTAGACTCCATCGGCTAATTCTCGACCGATCTTAAATTTAACAGTAGGATGAGATTAGACTGTTAAATAACCACGAAGAATTCGTAACTCCTTCATACGGACTCCGTTTTCGTCTGTCTTTTTACCGTTGAGTTCCTATTAATGAGATCTTCAACTCTCATTTAGGTTGCGTAAGCCAAAAACTGCTCGAACTAAAATTCGAGTTTCGGGTCGTGCACTGCTATGCCAAATCTTAGAAAATTCATAACTTCCTCATACGAAGTCGGATTTGGGCGTTCTTTTTATGGATGTTCTCGGTTTAACATATACTACAACTTTTGTTTAGATCACTAAGTCTAAAAGTCGCTCTATCGTAAATTCACTATTTACGCTTCCCGGTGTCATGCCGGTTTTGCCGTAAAACTTCGACGGGCCATAACTTCTTCGTTATAACTCGGATTTCGGCGTTCTTTATATGTACGGAACCCTTGAGACATATTCTACAACTTGGTTAAGATTATTTATTCTAAATAATCTTTTGTCGAAAAGTCGTTTTCGACCCCTATTATCTCTAAATTGACTAGCCCGGATCTACGGGCGTTACAATGCATGATGAGATTGCTGCTGCATTCCGAGCGCAGCTGCCAGAGATGTTTGGGTCGATTAAGACCGCAATGGTTGAGTACTTTGATGAGCGATATGCAGCTCTAGCAGAGACAGCTGCCGCTACAGCCACTTCGGCTGTAACTGCGGCAGGGGTTGGAGGAGGAGCCGGCAGGGCTTTCCAGTACTGGGACTTCAATAACACGAAGCCC
The DNA here is from genome assembly GCF_052849685.1 of Lactuca virosa. Lineage (NCBI taxonomy): Eukaryota > Viridiplantae > Streptophyta > Magnoliopsida > Asterales > Asteraceae > Lactuca > Lactuca virosa. The sequence continues at coordinate 298,895,826 of NC_136433.1, read as the reverse complement.
CCGACGTTTGATGGTACACAGGATGCGATCAGGGCTATGAGGTGGTTATCTGATGTGGAGGGATGTTTCTTCATGTGTTCATGTCCTGCTGACCATAAGGTCAGGTGTGCCCTGAACCTGCTGAGGCTTGGGGCAAAGGACTGGTGGAGATTGACGACAGGGTCGTACACTGATGATCAGTGAGCTGCTGTTACTTGGGATCAGTTCCGGGATATGTTCTGCACCCGCTACGTTCCACGCGTTGAGCGGGAGCGGCTTACTCATGAGTTTTTGACATTGAGACAGGATGGGGAGTCAGTGATGGAGATCACGCGTATGTTCACAGAGAGAGCTATGTTTTGCCCGGAGTTTGCTTCAGAGCAGCCTCAGATGACTCGTTATCTGAGTATGCTCAAGACTGATATTCGACAGTTTGTTGCTACGCAACGTTGTGAGACTCTTCTAGATCTTCCGGAAGCCACGAGGCGGCGCGAGTTGGAGATAGAGCTGCAGTTGAAGGAGCAGCGTCAGGTTCCGGTACAGTCTCAGCCGGTACCTAAGCGGTCCAAGACCGCTGATACTCGGACCGGGGGTCAGCAGAGCCGCACTTGCGGAAAGTGTGGCAGGGGTCATTCAGGGATTTGTCGAGCAGGAGGTGGTTGCCACAAATGTGGCAAGGAGGGGCACTATGCCAGGGACTATCACCAGTCCGCCCCTCCAGGAGATATGAGGATTTGTTATCATTGTCATCAGGTTGGTCACGTGAAGACCAACTGCCCTCAGCCCGCCGCCAAGCCGGCGCAGGGATCCACACCGGCTTCTTTGAGGATTGGGGCTGGGAGGCCAGTTAAGACGGAGCCTCCAAAGGCTCAGGGGCACGCCTTCCAGCTCACGGCCGAGGAGGCCAAGGCAGCACCGGATGTGGTTGCTGGTATGTTTCTATTTTCTGTTTCAGTCATTTTATCTATGTTGTGCTTATCGTTTGTACCTGTGTTTAGGTACGTTTTTAGTAAACTCTTTGCCTGCATTGGTTTTATCTGACTTGGGGGCGAGTCGGTCGTTTGTATCTCAGACTTTCAGTAGAGAGTTCAGTGTGTCGGTAGCTGAGCTTGAGTGTCCGTTGCGAGTTTCGATCGCCAACGAGCACGGGATTTATGCTTCTTCGGTTTACCGGGGATGCGAGCTGGAGATCTTTGGGGTATCATTCCCGATAGATTTGATTCCTATTCCCGTGGGGGAAGTATGTGTGATCGTAGGGATGGATTGGCTCAGCCGGTTTGGTGCCATGATCGACTGTGAGGGACAGCGAGTAGTACTTCGAACCCCAAGTGGGGGAGAACTGGTGGTATATGGTGAGGGCACCAGATTAGGATCAGGGTTTTGTTCGGCCGCCAGGGCTCGGCAGTATATTCATCACGGACGTGCAGGTTATTTAGCGTGTGTGGTGGACACGCAGGTCAGGGATCAGACTTCGGTTTCAGAGGTCCCGGTGGTTAGAGAGTTTGCTGACGTGTTTCCAGAGGAGTTACCTGGAGTGCCTCCGGAGAGGCAGGTGGAGTTCAGGATTGATCTGGTGCCGGGTGCGGCCCCTATCGCTAAGGCGCTGTACCGACTGGCACCGCCAGAGATGCAGGAGTTGTCATCTCAGTTGCAAGAGCTGCTGGGTAAGCAGTTTATTCGTCCGAGTAGTTCCCCATGGGGAGCACCGATCCTCTTCGTCAGGAAGAAGGACGGTTTGCACAGGATGTGCATCGACTACAGGGAGTTGAACAAGCTAACGGTGAAGAACCGATATCCACTCCCAAGGATAGATGATCTTTTCGATCAGCTGCAGGGTGCATCTTGGTTTTCCAAGATCGACTTGAGATTCGGGTATCACCAGGTCAGGGTGAGGGAGGAAGACATGGAGAAGACCGCGTTTCGGACTCGTTACAGTTATTACGAGTTCGTGGTGATGCCGTTTGGGCTCACCAACGCGCCGACAGTATTCATGGATTTGATGAATCGAGTCTGCAGACCGATGCTCGATCACTCGTTCATTGTGTTCATAAATCATATCTTGGTGTATTCCAAAACCCAAGAGCAGCACGAGGAGCACCTCAGGGAGCTGTTGGAGGTTCTGCGACGAGAACGGTTGTATGCCAAGTTCTCGAAGTGTGATTTTTGGTTACGAGAGGTCTAGTTCCTCGGACATCTCGTTAACCAGGAGGGGATTTTGGTCGACCCGGCCAAAGTCGAGGCGGCTATGCAGTGGGAGATTCCGAAGTCTCCCTCCGACATCAGGAGTTTCTTGGGATTAGCAGGGTACTACCGGAGATTTATTCGAGATTTATCCAAGGTTGCAGTACCTCTCATTCGTCTAACGAGGAAGAGGGTGGATTTCCGGTGGGGCCCTGAGCAGCAGAGGGTGTTTGAGACCCTCCGACAATCTTTATGTGAGGCGCCAGTGTTGACGCTCCCCGAGGGAGTCGAGGATTTTGTAGTATTTTGTGATGCGTCCATCACAGGTTTGGGGGCGGTCCTCATGCAGAGGGGACGAGTGATAGCCTATGCATCGCGGAAGCTGAAGCCGCATGAGACGAGATACCCTACGCACGATCTTGAGTTGGGAGCGGTGGTATTCGCTCTCAAGATTTGGAGGCATTATCTGTACGGGGTCTGATGTACTATATACACGGATCACAAGAGTTTGAGGCACATCATGGATCAGCTGAACCTGAATATGAGGCAGCGCAGGTGGCTGGATGTAGTCAAGGACTATGATTGTGAGATCCTTTACCATCCTGGTAAAGCGAATGTGGTTGCGGACGCTTTGAGCCCCAAGTCAGCTGGGTCTTCTACCCCGGCAAGGTGTATGAGGATAGCGGTGGATTCCCCGCTTGTAAGCTTGATTAGGGATGCTCAGGTCGAGGGCATGAGACCATAGAACTGGAAGATGGAGCGGATTAAGGGCGAGAACGCCCGGTTTGTTCAGGATAGCCGCGGATTATTGACCCGACGCAGTCGGGTTTGGGTCCCGATGTCCGGAGGGGTCCGGCAGACAGTGATGGAGGAGGCTCATAAGTCTCACTTTTCTATACACCCGGGGGCCACCAAGATGTACCGGGATTTGAGATTGAGCTACTGGTGGTCGTGCATGAAGCGAGAAATCGCTTGGTACGTCGAGAGGTGCTCGACTTATAGGATGGTCAAGGCCGAGAATCAGAGGCCACATGGTAAACTGCAGCCCCTGGAGATTCCCATGTGGAAATGGGAACAGATCACGATGGAATTTATTACCAAGTTGTCGACAACGGCGAATGGGGCTTGATGCTATATGTGTCATCGTGGATCGATTGACCAAGAGTGCCCATTTCTTGGCCATACGGGAGAGTTCGTCGGCCGAGAGATTGGCCGATATGTACGTCAGCGAGATTGTCTCTAGCCATGGGGTTCCAGTCTCCATTGTTTCCGATCGGGATGTCAGGTTTACTTCCCGTTTTTGGCAGAAGTTCCACGAGGAACTGGGTACGCGGTTGCACTTTGGTACAGCATTCCATCCGCAGACCGACGGTCAGAGCGAGCGGACCATTCAGACCCTCGAGGATATGTTGAGGGCGTGTGTTATTGATTTCGGTGGGAGCTGGGATTCTCACCTACCGCTGGCAGAGTTCACCTACAACAACAGCTATCATTCCAGTATTGGCGTCGCGCCTTTTGAGTTGTTGTATGGTCGGAGATGTAGAACCCCGGTCTGTTGGGGCGAAGTTGGACACAGAGTGATGGGTCGGACGGAGGTAGTCTTATAGACTACCGAAAAGAGCCAGCAGATCCGACAGCGGCTGCAGACCGCTCAGAGTCGGCAAAAGAGTTACGCTGATAGACGCCGATCGGATATAGAGTTTCAGGTTGGTGACATGGTACTTTTGAAGGTCTCGCCCTGGAAGGGTGTGATCCGCTTCAGGAAGAGGGGAAAATTGGGTCCCCGTTATATTAGGCCATTCAGGATTATTGCCACGGTTGGCAAGGTGGCTTATAGGCTTGAGCTACCGGAGGAGCTCGGCCGAATTCATAGCACGTTCCATGTTTTGCAATTGCGGAAGTGTATTATGGACCAGGAGGCAGTAGTATCGATGGATGATATTCAGGTCGATGAGCGCCTGAATTACGTGGAGAGGCATGTAGCCATCTTGGAAAGGAAGAAGAAGATTTTGCGGAACAAAGAGATACCCTTGGTAAAAGTGCAGTGGGAGCATTGGAGAGGATCCGAGTGGACGTGGGAGCCGGAGGCGGAAATGCGGGAGCATTACCCGGCATTGTTTATTCCAGCAGACTTCGAGGGCGAAGTCTAGTTCAAGTGGGGGAGAATTGTAACGCCCTGATTCTCAGGTATTGTTTAAATTAGAATTTAATTGGTTTCAAGGCCTACTCGACGAGTTGGTTGCCCTACTCGTCGAGTAGCAACGGGCTTGGTACGCGTGTTTAGTGACCTACTCACCGAGTCCATGAAGGGACTCGACGAGTAGGAGCTGGCAGAGGAAACCCTAAATCCCGGGGTTTTGCACCCTATTTAAGGAAGCATAAGCCTCCTTTGGCCTCTTTGCAGTCCTTTGAGAGCTCAGAAAACCCTAAGTCGTGTGGTGTTTCATTCTTGTGTGTGTAAAGCTTTGGAGAGGAGATCTTTTGAGAAGAGGAGCTTAGGGAACAAAAGGCTAGGAGCAAGGAAGTGTGGGAAATCAGAAATCTACCTCAGATAGCATCATTTGGAGGTATCAAGTCGTCACCTTTTCTCCTTTTTCCTTTTAGACCTCTTTTGGTTGAGATCTAGGATTTTCATGGTTTGGTTGAGATATTAATGTGGGATATGAGCTAGATCTGAAGTTGTAACTTCAGATCTGTAACCTTCTTGGGTTCTAGAGTCATAAAGCTCCGATTTTGGTCATGTATGAAACCTCTTTGAGTATGAAACCCCCATTGTAAGCTTGGATTTGACATTAAGAGCCTTTGTAGCTATGCATGCACGTAAAGTTTGCAACTTTACGTGAAAAGCATGCCTTAGAAGCTTGGATCTGTAGTTTGGAGCCGCTGCATGGCTCAAATGAGTCTGTATGGCAAAAACGACTGATGCGACTCGGCGAGTCGCATGGTCAACTCGGCGAGTCATATGAAGATAGACATGAACTGGGCAAGTTGGAAGAACAACTCGGCGAGTCCAATGAAGATTGCCGTAGACTCGACGAGTAGATGAACAACTCGGCGAGTCGGATGAGGTTGCCCCAAATTATGTATGCACGGGTAACTGTCGAGTTGCAAGAAGGAAGCTCGACGAGTGGCCTTAGGGTCTCGATCGTAAAACAAAGGAACTCGACGAGTCACTCAGGTGACTCGGCGAGTGGGTTAGTACTTCAAGGAACTCGGCGAGTAGCCGGGTTACTCGGCGAGTCAAGGTCAACATGGACTGTTGACCTTGACTGATGACTTTGACTTTGACCAGGATTGATTAGTTGGCTTATGGGTATGATTATACTATGGTAATAGGTGGTGGAGTTTGTGGCAGTGATCTGAGGGTTGAAGTTTATCTACCGAGTCGACATCTGCAAGGTGAGTTATCCTCACTATATCGATAGGGTCTAAGGCACCAAGGCCGGCCCTTTAGTTGTTATTGTTATTGTTATTATATGCTACATGTGGATATGATCTGTTAGATCAGAATCAGGATAGACAGTATGTTATGCTTTTATGATCCGTAGGGATTGATATGTTAGTGACCTGTTAAGTCAGTGCTCTAGTTATGAGAGATTGCTATGTTTGGTAATCAGTGAGATAGATATGTTCGTTGTTTGTATATACCAGTAAATGTTAGTTATGCGCACATGGTTATTTGCTTGTTGCTTGGGTTGAGGCGGTCCTGCTTTGTGCTGAAGGCCAACACACCCTATGAGCGGTCCGGGAAGACTGTAGACCCACGTGGCGGTCCAGTCATGCCGAAGGCTCGGTGTAGATTCAGTTGGACTGAAGGCCCTGTAGGGCGGTCCAGTCAGGCCGATGGCCCAGTATGCATGATGATTGATTGATTATTACGGATATGGTATTATCAGTGTGGTGTTGGTATTTTGGGGGTAACTCACTAAGCCCTCGGGCTTACAATTTTCAGTTTATTGTTTCAGGTACGTCAGGAGGTAATGGCAAGGCGAAGGCGTGACCGTACCGCTCCTCATCCTTATGATCTGGTTATTGGGACACTCTGATGAATAATGATTGAAAACACTTTTGTAAACAATTACTATTTGGTTTTATTTATGATTTAAAAAGTTTAAATTTGGCGTAAAATCTTTGGATGTTACAAGTTGGGAGTATTGTAATGGATGGACCATATTGATATAGTTCTGAATAGATAGGATTCTATTAAGAATGGATAGTCATATGGAAATTATGGAAATATTTCCATAATGGGAGTTCGATATTGAGAATCTAAGTGTAAGTTAGAAACTTTATGCAAGAAGGATGTTCAAGGAATGTGCCTTGAATGTGAGACATCGCTTCGAGCAGTTGTATTATAACAATCTCCAATAGAATGCTTTGTAATTGGCAAAGTCTTTGTGACTTTGGTGCCATGACATTAAAAAAGGACTATTACATGATAGTTTAGAATCTAACACATTCTAATAGTGGCAAGAATTTGGTATTCTTACACTTGTGATAAGGATTTAGAATTGTGAAATGAGCGTCATTCGAAATGTGTCCAATTGATCTATTTCACAATGGAAGGACCATAGATAAACGTAGTGTGCATGCTTGGAGCATGGGATAACTATTGTTTTTAATTCAAGTATTGAGTTGATTAATCGAAACATTAAACAATGAATAAAAGTATAATTAATATGGTGATTAAATAAAAGGTGTTTTATTTATATTCAAAAGTGTTGAGACCATATTGAATTAGATTATTCTTGTGTTTCATTTCGCATGTTTTACTTCCTGAATAATAAGATTATTCAAACATCCACAGTTAATCATACTTTTGGAAGTAAGTAGTGAATTAAGATTGTCATGAATCCGACTGTAGATTGTCTAAGTGCTTAGACATAGCAAATGTTTGTCGCAGTGTTCATGACTACTCCTGAAATAAGACTTTGAGTATTTGATAAACCCACGCTCAAGAATTACTCCATGGATTTTATCACGAGTAATTTTGAGACAATAATATCTTATATTCTTGAAATGGAGACATATGAGTTGTTGTCCACGAGTCAGTTGTGCATTGATAATACGTAAACGCATCAGTAACTTGATGTTATAAAATGTATTGTTGTGTGTGATTTGATGAGTAAATAGTACAAGCATATGAGTCGAAGTTTATTCGTTCCTTTTACCCTAAATAGGATAAAAGTGATATATGTGGGCCCCTCGATGATTTAGTGATGACACCCTAAGCGCTTGGCCAAGCCTGGACTGATTTGATTTGTTCAATTAGTCAGTCGTCATAAATCGGAAATCAGGAAACAACTCTTGGATAGAGATTGATTATAATCCATGTCTCATGTTCATTCGATATCTTGTAGAATGGAGGAATATTTGATCCCTTGTCTAAGGACGCGTCACTGACTAGATCAGAGTTCGACAGCGGCTTTTGAGAGCTACGATTGCTAATCAGGTTCTGAAGTCATACATGCATTTATAGTTATTAGACTTATCCAAGTGGGAGACTGTTGGATTAGGTTTCTAAGCCCATAACTATAATTGGTATGTACTTGATTTGATAGTAGCATGGTCCTTTTGGGCTGCCTTCACACTGGCAACTAGACAGGATGACTATTGAAGAGAGAGGCTGATTTTATTATTAAGAATAATAAATTGGGACTTAAATATGATTTATTAATATATTTTAAGAATAATATATTAATTAGAAATCATATTATTAATAAATGTTAAATCAGAAATTAATTTGGAATTAATTTTGGGATTAAAGGAACGGACTGAAAGTGCAGGGGCTATTTTGTAAATATTTGATAGTTGAGGTTTTGGGCCATTGGATCATCCTTGTTAGGGAGGGCCGAAAATCCCTAGAAGGATCTAGAGATTTTCGTCCAATCCCTAAGGAAGGGGTCCATGGACTTGCTTAGGCCCTAAGCTAAGGAATTAGGGTTTCCACCTTGAAACTCTAGCTAGCCTCAAGTATAAATAGAGCCCTTGGCTCTTGAATTCGGCCACCCCCTTGGGAAAACCCTAGAAGAGCCGATTTTTGGAGCTAGTCACTCTCTCTCCTCTCTCTCATAATCATCCTCTTTCCCTAGTGTGTTTGTGAGCCATTAGAGGTACTACACTTGTGGTACTTGTTCTCAAGAGCAAAGGATCTTCAAGAATTGGTTGTTATTACTATATAGCAACAAAGGTATGTGATCTAATCTTTGTTGATTTCGATTATTAGATGCATATTAGGGTTTTTCTATTTGTGTTCAATAGTTGTATGTCTAATAGAGAAAACATAGCTCCAAATTAAGGTTGCATGCACACATAGGATTGTTTGTATAAAACCCATCAGTTAGCCCCTGTATACCCTAGATCAAAGATCTCAATACAGTTTTTCAAGTTAAGCAAGTTAACTCGGCCCTTGGCGAGACTTTCAGCGATAATCATGCCTTGCGAGGTGCATCGCCTTGGTGTCATGACATATGTACAGTTTCAGACTTTTAATTCCTTAAATACGACAGTTCTTAGAAAGATACTGCCTCACTGAAAATTTGTACAATTTCAATCCTTCAATTCCTTGTGAAATAGAGTGAAGTGTAATGACCATCAACTCCTTTCCAAGTTTTTCTTCTCCTTGCTCAGAAAATTCTGATACAGTCTCCTTGAGTTTCTTCTTCTTTTTGAATTCGCTTTTAAGACAAACGAAACTTTGAGATAAAAAATAAAAGTAACAATAAAATTAGCACACAATAGAAATAACTAAGAAATAAAAATAAAAATAAAAATAAAAATACACTCAAAATAAAAATAAAATATTTTTGGATTTTTTATTTTCTGAAAAGGAAATAAAACAGAAATAAACATATTTATATATTTTTAAATTTTATGATTTTTTTTTGTTTTTTTAATTCTCCCCCTAAATTTGTGCATAGAGGAAAAATATGAACAAATTTAACAAAAACAAAAATAATAACTAAATTTAAAACTTTTTGGGATCAAAGTTGTCAAGCAATTCAATATCGTTTATCAGCACACACCTGCATGTTTAGCTCTGGTCAATCACCAATATTGTGGTCCACTTAAACACAAAGGATATTGACAAGTTGGACAAATTATAAGTGACAAGACATTGTGATTATCTTCCTAAATATACCATTTTGCTGACGACGACCAAAGATATTGTTGTCCACTTAAATTCAGCAGCGAGATCTACAATCTATCCAGGGAGCCTACAAGATACAATAAAATTAGCACACAATAGAACGTGTTCCCCAACCTTTAATCATGAACCAATTCAATTTTAAGCTCACTAGAACGTGTTCCCCAGTTCACGACATACCCTAGCAATCAAGGAATTCCAAAGAGCTCTTTACTTTTGGTGAGTGCTCAATTATTTGAGAGAGAATATGGATATAGAGATGCATATGTTGTATCCCAGGTCGGATGTCTTCCAATCACGCAGAGGGAACAACATATGACTAACACAGATAGAGGGATAGAGAGATAGAAAGTTGCATATGTTGTATCCCAGGTCGGATCTTTTGATCACACAAAGGGGACAACATATGACTGACATAGATAGATAGAGAGAAGCATAGATAGAGATGCATAGAAATAGAGGTGCATATGTTGCGTTAAAGGTCGGATCTTCCGATCACGCAAAGGGGGCAACATATGACTGACAGAGAGGATAAGAAAGAAAAACAATTTCACACCGACCTACTTTATCATAACCCCCCAGTAACCCTATCAGCACCAGAATTAAGGACATAAGTCCGTACGCCGAAGAAATGTTGAGCCACAGTTCTAGATTATAAGTAACTTTAATGTATCTTGTAGGCTCCCTTGTTTATCTCACTGCTCAATCTATCCAAGCGTCGTATGATCAGTCCAAATGAACCTATCTAAGTCCAGATGAGTTAACAATGTCTAGTCCTTTCATTGTCAGTTGTGTCTAGTCCATTAATTTAGAATCCTTCGTGCCTACCAGCACATTAAACACAGAGACTAAACAATTCAGCTTCAGTGCATTACACACATATAATATTGCCCTTTGGCACTAAACTTCATATCACTTCCCAAAAATACTTACGAAAGAAAACATATTTTTTGTATTTTTGATTTTTATAATTTTTTTTGTATTTTGATTTCTCCCCCTTAATTTGGGCACGGGGAAGAAAAAAATACGCAAATTTAAACAAAATTTGTCTTCAAAACGAATCATTTTAAGAAAAAACAGAAGTAGCGAGAAGAAAACGCAAACCGTAATTCAGCAATTGAAGTTGAATAGCATGCAGATGCAACAACACATTCAACCTTAGTTGTGTTTTAATTCCGGAACAGATTCAAAAATTCTTCACATCGTTAAGTACAATCCCCATTTGTGATCCTCTTCTTTCTTCCTTTCCCACAAAGGACACATAATCTCAATGAAGATTATGAATGTCGTATAGATGAGAGATGTCTCCTATCATGTGCCTGGAACAGCCACTATCAACAAACCGAAGTCTGATGATTTTCCTCCATAGCTACTCCGACACAGAGTGCGGAATTAGTTGGTCTTTGGAACCCAGTCCATTTTGAAGTTGGGTTAACCTTTATCATCTACACAAGGTACTCTCTCCCATGACATATCCTGTTTATCAGACACAGAAGATGAAGAAATGTTAGAATCATTAGATCATTTGGGAGTGTGAACCTTCGGTACCCATTTGTAGTCGGGTTTAACCCATTTCTTGTTTGATTGGATGGATGCCTCAGCACTTGCTTTAGAACTTGAAACCGATCGTCGGGATGAATTTGACCTAACTGATCTTTGTCGAACAGAACAATCTCTTGAATTTGGCATCTTGTCCGACATTCCCTTCTTGACCTTGGGAGTTTGATTCTTGGCCTTCTTAGCATTCCAGTCACCATTGTTTGAACGTGACCTCGACGGGTTTATTTTGGAAGATCTCCCTCTTGGCACGTTCTGCCAACCTTGTGCATAGTAAGGAACATATACACGATGTGGGCAATTTCTGGCAATGTGACCGGGAGTCCCACAATTAAAGCAAGTCTGTCTTTTCATATAAATCAGATTGTGACTTCATCCTTGTCCAAAAGAATTTTGTTTCAAGGGACTTCCACAAGCACAAGCACATGAACATTTAACAGATTGTTTAACATACTTTTGTGGCTTGGGTTTTTTCACAGTGGGAGTATCAGCATCACAAGACTTTGAATCATTATCAGCACAACTGGAATCATTTTTGTTCTGCTCATGCTCATCTTGCGCTAGGACCTTATCTGCACATGAGGTAGAAACATTAGTATCATTCACCTCAATATTCTCAGTTGGGCCAGATTGTTCAGTCTTAACTGAAGCTGGTACAGGGGGCTGCCCATACTGAGCAGGTATCTTTACCTCATTGGTTTCAAGGGGTGGGGTATAGTTATCATTGAAGGGAGGTGGAACATTGTGATACCTTAGACCCTTATTCTGATTATCTTTAAATTTTAATTGTTTTTAAATCATGGACTCAACTTTCTTACTAAAACATCAAACTTTTTAAAATTAAAGTCTGCATTTTCAAACTTATTTTTCAATGTGTCAAGCTCGACAGTTAGACTGAAAATCTTTTGTTGAGCATAATCATAACGTTCACACTTTGTGCTGTATTCTTCTTGAAGTTTTCTAAAGTCCTTGGTTTTGGCCTCTAATTGATTTTTTAAAGGTTTTTGGCCCTTCCTGAGAGTGTATCCTTCATACCTAAGGTCCTCACTGTCTCTACGTAATATATCAATTTGATCACGAAGAAATTTAATTCTATCACTACAGGCTTGAGAACAGGAAGTTTCATTGACCTCTTTTGTGATTGATGAACTCATTATTCACAAAAATTTTTTTTACCAAAAATAGAACTGATTGTGAAATCAAGAAAAATGTCCTTTGATCTGAAACCTCGAAAGTCAAGCTTGAAAGTCAAACTTGAAAAGTCAAACTTGAAAGTCAAACGTAAAAGTCAAACTTAAAAGTCAAACTTAAAAGTCAAATTTGAAAGTCAAAGGTCAAACTTGAAAGTCAAAAGTCAAATTTGAAAGTCAAAGATGAAAGTCAAACTTTTTGTCCAAAAAAAAAACCCTTTACCGAAAACGAAAATTTTTAGACCGAAAACGAAGGTTTTAAGACCAAAAAACGAGGGTATTTGACCGAATACATGGCTTTTTGACCAAATACGAAGCTTTATGTCCGAAAACGAAGTTATTGGATCGAAAATATGGCTTTTGGACCGAAAATAAGTCAAAATATTGAAAATCCGAAATTTGAACTGAAATTGTGAGGCCTCTCAACCCTAACCGAGAAGGCTCGCACCGAAGACACTGGACCGAAATCGCGAGACCGAGAAGCGAAGACCGAGAACTGAGAGACTGAGAACCTCCGGACCGAGAACCTACGAGGCCGAGGACTGCGGACCGAGATCTTGCGAGGCCGAAGACTTCGGACCGAAATCCTTCGTTGCCGACTCCGAGATCTTCTAGGGTTGACCGAGGACCGAGGACAGCTGTCGGGATCTCGCAAATTTCGACCAAAAACACCCAAAACTTGCCAAAAACACAAAATTTTCAAATCTTTAATGCCAAACTCGATCAAAACTCCAAAAATATGAAGAACACGAAGAACAATCGCCAAAAATTCATAAAATATAAATCAAAAACACCAAGAAACTCCAAGAAAAAAAATCGTTTGCAATCACCCGAATGATACCGATCTAAGCTCTGATACCAATTGTAAGTCCCAAAATATGAACCAACTAGCAATCAATTGAAATCACTAAGCAAAGGCAGAATCAATGCAAAGTAAATCAAGAACAAAACACGTAATCAACCTAATGCACACGATTATATTGATGAAATCGTCTAGTACAATGGAAATCTTCACAATGGATAGCCTTCACAATATATGACCGAAAACTCTTGCTATAGAACTGGCTATCTAAGTCTACTTATATAGGGAACACGAAAATACAAGGAAGCCCAAAACCCAACATGCCTAAGGACCGAAATCAAGACTGATTTCGGTCCAACCACTGACTTCGGTCCAACCCAAACCGAAAACTCATATAAAGACCCAATAATGAATAACAAAACCAAACATGTATTAGCCTAGCACAAACCAAACAAAGTAGGACCTAACAAACAAGAAGGAAATCCTAGATCCAAGATGCTTCCAATCTCCAATCTCTTCTCACCATCTTCTTCTTCTTCAAGAACACCTCCAAAACACTCCAAAGGGCTCAAAATGCACTCTTCTCCCTTAAGGTTTGTTTGGGGTCGTTTTTCATAGAGGGAGTTTGATGAAGAAATGAGACATGAGGCTATAATGGGGTTTATATATGGACCAAACCCTAAAAATTAGGGTTTGCACTTTCCTCACGTATTCCTCGCATACGAGGTGTACGCCCAGCGTACTAGGGCGCGCCCTTGTACACCTAGCGTACACAGCGTACGCTCGTCGTACTGTTTCTGGATGGAAATTACTAAATTGCCACTATGGGCCATTTTGCAATCCTTTTCAAACCCAAGGGCTAAAATACAATATTATTCATAAATAGGGTTGAAATCAAAATTACCTTGAGAACGGGATGTTACAATTCTCCCCCACTTGAACTAGAATTCATCCTCGAAGTCGGACGTCGCGAATAACTCAGGATCATGCTCTCACATCTCAGCCTCCGGCTCCCAGGTTCACTCGGAACCTCTCCGGTGTTGCCACAGAACCTTTACCAAAGGTATCTCCATGTTGCCCAGGACCTTCATCTTTCTCTCCAATATAACCACCGACCTCTCAATATAATCCAGGCGCTCATCGACCTGAATAGCATCCAAAGGGACCACTGCCTCCCCGTCCAACACACACTTCCACAACTGAGAGACATGGAAAGTGTTGTGGATCTAACTGAGCTCACTTGGCAAATCCAATCGGTAGGCCACCCTGCCTACCCTGGCTATCACACGGAACAATCCAATATACCGGGGACGCAATTCCCCCCTCCTTCCTGAATAGTATCACACCCTTCCACGGTGAGACCCTTAATAATACCATATCGCCGACCTGAAATTCCAACTCTGATCGGCGCCGGTCGGTATAACTCTTCTCCTGACTATGAGCTGTCTGTAGCCTCTGCCTGATCTGTTGAATAAGCTCCATGGTCTGAAGGACTACTTCGGTCCTTCCCATGACCCTGTGACCTACCTCTCCCCAACATACTAGGGTACGACATCTCCGACCATACAAGAGCTCAAAAGGTGGGGCACCAATGCTGGAGTGATAGTTGTTATTGTAGGAAAACTCCGCAAGAGGTAGGTAGGAATCCCAACTCCCACCGAAATCTATGACAAAAGCCCGTAACATATCCTCAAGTTTCTGGATGGTCCGCTCACTCTGACCGTTGGTCTGCAGATGATAAGCAGTGCTGAAATGTAGCCTCGTGCCCAGTTTCTCATGGAACTTCTGCCAGAATCGGGAAGTGAACCGAACATCTTGGTCTGAAACAATGGAAACCGGAACCCCATGACAAGCAACAATCTACCGTATGTACACATCGGCCAACGTTTCGGCCGAAGAGCTCTCTCGGATGGGCAAAAAGTGGGCACTCTTGGTCAATCGATCCACGATGACCCATATAGCATCAAAAGTCATGGCAGTCTTCGACAACTTGGTGATAAAATCCATGGTCATATGTTCCCACTTCCATATGGGAACCTCCAAAGGTTGCAGCTTGCCATACGGCCTCTGATGCTCGGCCTTGACCATCCTACAGGTCAAACACCTCTCAACATACCAGACTATCTCCATCTTCATACACGGCCACCAATAGCTCAATCTCAAATCCTGATACATCTTGGTGGCTCCCGGGTGTATAGAAAAGCAAGACTTATGAGCCTCCTCCAACACTATCTGCCTGATCCCACCAGAAACTGGAACCCAAACCCGACTACATCGGGTCAACAACCCCCAACTATCAATGACAAAACTGTCGATCTCGCCCCTGATCCTCTCTTGTTTCCAGTTCTCCTTCCTAACTCCATCTACATGTGCCTCTTTGATCAATCCCAAAAGTGGAGAATCAACAAATATCCTCATACATATCTCTCCAACTGAAGATCAAGCCGAATTGCGGCCCAAGGCATCCGCTACCACATTCGCTTTACCCGGATGGTAAAGGATCGCGTAGTCATAATCCTTGACCACATCCTGCCACCTGCGTTGCCTCATGTTTAGGTTCGACTGGTCCATAAGATATCGCAAACTCTTGTGATCCGTGTAAACAGTACAACGGACCCCATATAGATAATGTCTCCAAATCTTGAGGGCAAACACCACTTCCCCCAACTCCAGGTCATGAGTAGGATACCGTGCCTCATGTGGCTTCAGTTGTCGAGAAGCTTAAGCAATCACTCGTCCCCTCTGCATAAGGACCGCCCCCAAACCAGTGATGGATGCATCTCAAAATACTACGAAATACGCAACACCCTCTGGAAGGGTCAACACTGGGGCCTCACATAACCTCTTTCGTAGCGACTCAAAAGCAACCTGCTGCTCAGGGCCCCACCGGAACTCCACTCCCTTCCTCACCAGACGAGTGAGGGGTACTACGATCTTGGAGAAGTCTTGGATGAATCTCCGATGGTATCCCACCAAACCCAAGAAACTCCTGATCTCTGAGGGAGATTTTGAAACCTCCCATTGCATCACGACCTCGATCTTGGCTGGATCGACCAATATCCCGTCTTGGTTAACGAGATGTCCTGGGAACTGGGCCTCTCGTAACCAAAAATAGATGCAAAACCAAAAAGTGGGTTACATAATATAGAGTATATAGGTTACCCTTTTATTAATTTCTATTTCAAAAAATTTGATGCTAACTGATCGAAGCCCCAAAATTTATATTATAATACTTGTTGTTCACAAACAATAATTTAGGGTTATTGTGTATTTTTTATTTATTATTAAGAATCAAACAACAAAATCAAAAATAAGGCATAGAACTTAAATCAATCCATGCTTTGATATCATATGTTGATTTAACATGCATAATCAAGATCAGATTATGCATAAATATGAAGGACCTTTAACTAATTGAAGAACACTTACTTGGAAACGAATGATACGAATGATATTTTCAATGGAGTTGAGAATGATGATGCCACATGGTGATCCTTCTTACTTCACGTAATAGTGCCTCAATGATAATATTGATGGATAGATTACACACATGATAATAGTGTTTGTTGAGAGAAGTTTTGAGAGTATAATGGAAAGAACGGATGATATCTTCCCAAATGTACGCCCTTCATATATGTGTGTATAATTTATCAGTTCCACCTTAGGGAAAGTTTAAGAACCACACAGATTTGGTCCTTCAAATTATGGACAATGTCATATCCATCATACTACAAGACAACAAGTAATTAATTCTAGGGACCTAATAGGTCATTATAGCAAATATTATGGTACACAATATAACTATACCCATACATGAAATTATAAAACAAAACAGTCCGAAAGCCACACTAACCTGTTATTTCCTACACGACTCTGACCTTCAACAGATAGAAATTATAAGAACAAAAGGAAATCCCTTTAAATTAGAAAAAAATGGAAATAAAATCAAGAATTTCCTAAATCGATGATTTATTGAGGCATTGTAATTCTTCAACTCTTAGGGCATGTTCGAAAAAACTAGCGGGTAGCTGGTACTTGGTAGCGTTTTGTTAAATACTACGTGAGATAGTTTTTAGAATTGGAACATTTTTTTAAACTAAACACTAAAAGCTTGTAGTGTCAAACGAGGCTTTTTGTTCAAAACAGATCGTTTTTTCAAACACTAGAAGCTAGAAGCTCTCAAACGCTCCATGTCAAACACACCCTTAGTCTTCATCTACCATAAGCATCTTGTGAGTTTTGGGTTTTACGAATCGGTAATTAATGCATTGGTTGATAGAGCAGTGATCATCTAGGGCTTATATGGTGAAATTAAGAAGACACAAGATATATGGGAAGGAGCGAGATTCACGAGCGGTAGGAGCTGAGATCGGGGCAACCGGGATTCAAAACTAAAGGTGATTTGTTGCCATATATGTACACTATAAAGAACTATTCCTTAAATAAATACCAAAAATCAAGGATTAAGTTATTGTTACAAATTCAAATTCAAAATTATTAGGATGAAATATGATGATAGTAGGTTAGTCGGTTTGAGAGAGAAAACATCAAAATAACTTAACCTGCCACGTGAAACAATGGAAGGGTATATTAGGAATTTCACTTTGATGCTGAAGTGGTTGACGAATTGTCACATGACATAAAATTGATTCTTTTATTAGAGATGGGTGTATATATATATATATATATATATATATATATATATATATATATATATATATATATATATATATATATATATATATTAGTTTTAAAAATAGAAAACAATTTTAAGCATGGCAATGAATGGGGTCACCGCTCCTTCTAATGTATTATGGGTAAGCATTTGGACTTCCGGACCGGACCTGGTAAACCTCAACAGGTCCGGTCCAAGGTCCACCAATTTCTGCAAAACCAGGTCCAAGAGTAGGTTCAGTTCGGTCCAAATGTCCACCCCTACATCAAAGAACCGGGAATGGACCTGGACCGAAACTTGGTAAGCCTCAACAGGTCCGGTCCAAGGTCTACCAATTCTGCAAAATCGGTCCGATTCAAATGTTCACCCTAAATGTATGTGGTCCAAATACCAACAAGTAAAGATACTACTAAATACAAAAAAATTGAAAATTAAAATAAATGTAAAAGATAAATAATAGATAACGGATCAAATATCTCATTCTTAACATGAATCAAAATAATTTCTAAATGTTCTTGACCCACATTATTGAAAGAGATTGAAAGCTTAAAAAGGTTATAAAGTAATTTAGTATGAGACGTGTGGACATGATATTTGCAAAGTGGTGCGTTTTGCACTTTGCATCCTAAGCTAAGGAGCCAAAGCCCAAAGCTACTTTTTTGTGGACGTGGGAAACGAGTTTGGAAAGAAAAATATAAGCATAAACTAAAATTTTAGACTTATATTTTAATCAGATAGAAAAAATTTATTTGATCACGTTTCATTGCTTCTATAAACGAGTTTCACAAATCACAGCACACATCCAAACACTTTTGTAAAATTACCCAACTACCAATGAATGATTAAATTCACCCATTGTATCAAGAATAATGGCAATGACCATATGATTATGAGAATTATAAGAAAATGATCCAATTTTTTGATATTTATCGAAATGACAGTCATCTACAAAGTATGATATTTCGAATTTCAATGATATATAATATATTTTTTTTCACCAAATACTTATATAAAATTATCTCTATCCCTCAAATTCAAAATATCTTTTTTGAACTAAATGAAACTTTTTATGCTTTTCTATCGTAATCTACTTCATTTTTCATATAACTTTTTTAACGTTCTGTTAATTTTTGTTTTTTATAAAAAAAAAATTAATAAGGTTGCGTTTAGTTGTGGAAAATGAGCCGTTTTCCGGAAAAAAAAATTTGAAAAAAAATGAGAATTTTGAAAACGCGTTTAGTTCGTCTATTTTTCTAAATTTTTCACGGAAAATGAAAATTTTTCGTAATCTAAAATTACAAAGAAGTTAGAAATTTTGGTAAACCAATAATCATTGTTTTCTATATATTTCTAATTCCAAAAATTTTCTAAAATATAAACAAATACTCACTCCCACCTCTACCTACCATCACCTTAACACCCCCAACCCACCACACCCCTACCCACCCCACCCACCCACACTCAAGCCCACCACACCCCTACCCACCCCCACCCACCCACTCCCAAGCCCACCCCCACAAACACTTCCCCCCCCCCCCCACCCCACCCCCACATACACACACACACACACACACATAAATACATACCCACCCCAACCCCCACTCACACCTACACCCCCACAAACACACACACATACCCACCCACCCCCACAAACACACACCTACCCTAACCGCCACACACACACCCATAAATAAACACCCACCCTAACCCCCACCCCCCCCCCCCACCACACACACACACCCACACCCACCCTCATCCCCACACCCACACCCACACCCACCTTCACCCCCACACCCACAAACACAAACACACACCTACCCTAACCGCCACACACACACCCATAAATAAACACCCACCCCAACCCCCACCCCCACCCCCCCCCCCCACCACACACACACACCCCCCCCCACCCTCATCCCCACACCCACACCCACCCTCACCCCCACACCCACAAACACACACACACACACACCCACCCACCCAACACCACTACCACAATCACCGACCTACCATCACCATATTTCTACATTTTCTTGAAATTTTAGAATACAATATCTCTGTGGCAGTCCAAAATCCCACAATTATATTTTTGTCAAAAAAATATACTTTTGATGCTACATAAAACTGGTCCGAAATTAGTCCGATTGGCCCATTTTGATAAATCGTAAAAAAGGGTTGTTGTCCATATTTCAAACCTTCAAATGGTGATTTTTGTGATTATCCCTTGTATCAATTTTAGTACACTATTATTTACAAGATTTCAGTAAAAATATTATTCTTCCAACAACACAGCCCTATACGCTAACATCCTACCCAAAAAAAACTATCATGTAGGATGAAATTTTGATACAAAATGACCCTCCAATCTCCATCTAGTTGACAGTTAAAATGAAATAGTCAAAGTAAGTCAAAATTAAAGCTCACACTAACCATTCCGCTAGGCCCTTGATGCATTTTTTGTAGCCTTTATTGTAGAAAAAGCAAGAAAAAACCAAGTTTAATAAATTTTACATTCCAAAACCATACCAATTCATACTATACCACAAGCCCTTACACCTTCTCAAACAGATTCTCATGGCCAATTAACACAACCCTAAACCCTAACCCTAACCCGAGCAACACCCGAACCGTTTGGGGCCCACAGACTCATCCCTAACATCAATCGCGGCTCCTTTAGCCGGAACCGACCCCGTGTCCCCACCACCTTCAACCGCTTTCTTGCTCACAATCCTATAAATTTGTGTAATCACTTCACTAAAAGCATTTTCAACATTAGTTGCTTCCAATGCGGAGGTTTCCATGAAACAAAGGGACTCTGCTTCCGCTAATGTTTTTCCCTCATCGGTTGACACTGCAAGGAGGTGACGGAGGTCCGATTTGTTTCCAATCAACATCACAACGATGTTGGGATCCGTGTGGTCCCGTAACTCCTTTAACCACCTCTCGATGTTTTCAAAAGTCGCGCGGCGTGTTACGTCGTACACGAGTAGAGCCCCAACTGCTCCTCGGTAGTAAGCACTTGTAATCGCGCGATATCTGTATTACTACAAAAAATAAGTTAAATGAAAGAAATAGCAATGTGCTTTCATTGTTATCTGTATTATAGCATCTTACTTTCACTTCGTTATGGTAAGGATAACAATGGTGTGCTTTCGGATTTCTTTCTTATGAAGACATTGTATTTTGAAAAAAGAGCAATACACATTATATAAAAAGGTTAAATGCAAGAAATGGTAATGTAATTTCATTGATTTGTTTATTGTAACAATCTACGTTTACTTTTTCCTATTGTATGTTGAAAAAATCTACCCAATTATTGCAATGTCATTTGTATACAAAGCAAAGCAAATTTAAGTTTTAACTACTATGATTGGGTAGATTTTTCACAGTCTAATGTCTTGGTAAGAATATTATTGAAATTTTCACTGCTATAACTGGGTAGATTTTTCCAAGTATAATATCCTTAGTAAGAAAAAAAATGAAAGTACAATTCTATAATTTTGATTCTAATTTTTCAAGATGCAATAATCACGTTGAACACAAACATCAAAAAACCCTCTTAAAAGTAAGGAAATAAAATTTATCACAATAAGAGAAATTGAGATGAGAAAAAACAAAACCACCTGCAATGGAAGTGTGCTCTGCTTTTAGGTTCTTTATTATATTATAACAATAACTTTGTTTATAAAAAGTTTGTATTTTGATTTTGTGACTTGTGTTATGTCATATGTGTTCTGATACATTCACTAATGGTATTCATAATATAATCTTAATATCAAAGATTTACCTATCATATCATATAATCAATAATGGTGATTCATGCAATTATTTACGTATAGAAGTGGTTCTACTTTTAAAAGATGTTTTTGGCCACCTTTGATTACACCTTTTCCTTGGTCCCCCATCTCACATAAGATAACACTAATGCACCCTTTGCTGCTAAAAATATCTACATTTTAATTTTAGCAGATGTTTGGATATGTCATATTCATTTTAAAAGTCATTATCACAACTTAAATAATCAGATAATCAAATAATCATCACTCAGTTGATAAAATATAAGGATAGGTAGGACTCTGGACTCGGCCTCGATCTCTCATTTGTGCAAAAGACGTTAATGCCCTCTTATTTTAATCATCAAGCATACCCCTAACAAGCTTCTCCAACAACAATGATCCAAATCATCCAATACTATAAATAGGATGCATAACCTTAGATTCTTTTCCATTGTATCTTATAGCATAAAAAGTGAAAATAAGAAATATTATATAGTATACTAGTGCACCACTTTTAAATAAGTTGTTATGGTGTCATTCATATATCCCTATCAAAGAGCCCTATATCCATATTTATATATAAGGGAGAATGTCAAACGAGACAAATGTCGAGTTTTCAAACCCATAAATCAGATGTCAACTACACACTTTCCACCTCATCCAAAAAGAGTATCATTCATTGTAGAATAAGAACTCTTTTTTTTGTGTGTTCAGACTGATCCAAAAAGAGTATCATTCATTGTAGAATAAGAACTTTTTTTTTGTGGGATCAGATTGTATTTGGTATGTATTGGACTGATTCTATGAAAAGACGAGAATGTCCTCCTCATTCTCATGATTGAAAATAGCCCTTGAAAGTTTGTCATGTCTTAACCTTGAAAGCTTGTCATGTCTTAACGAAGTCTAGGGGCTAAAAGGTGCACTAGCTTTCTATAATTAACAAAGGTACTTTGATATTTTACTGTGAAATCACAAATCATACAAAACCAATTTTATTTCGAGATGAACAATATAAAATATTAACATCAAGAAACCCTAAAAGCAAAGCAACTTCAGCAAATCAATTAAGAATTCAATTTCTTAAGCAAAAAAGTTATACATGCAACAAACTAATAGAATTGATACGGATATAATTAATTGAAGGAAATAGAAAGAGGTTGGACCTTTCTTGACCAGCGGTGTCCCAAATCTGAGCTTTGATGACCTTGCCATCAACGTTAAGACTCCTGGTAGCAAATTCGACCCCGATCGTAGATTTTGTTTCTAAATTGAATTCGTTTCTAGTGAACCTGGAAAGAAGATTGGATTTACCAACACCAGAATCGCCGATTAAAACCAATTTGAACAAGTAATCATACTCATCTTCAGCTCTGTATTCAGACATCTCTCCTCCTCTTTCGGCACCTTTTTTGAAAGTTTTCGTCTGGAATTGGCAGCGACTGTTGTCGTTGCGTGGCAAGAGACTGGGAACATCAAGGTGGTGTTCAAATGACCATTCTACCCCCCACCCAATTATCGGCCTGCATCGAAATCACTCTAAACAAGGGGTGTCTTGGATATTTCAAATTTGATTACTGCCGTATCGGTTTTCACTAAATGGGGATTAAGTATAATACGTAATATTAGCTTTTGCATTTGTTTTATTTGAAGACTGCAGGTCTAAAATGTCCCTGCGTCCTCTTCTTGTCGCAAATGTCCGTGCGTCCTCTTCTTGTCGCAGATGTGGACTAAAGTTTTCTAACGTCTTCAGACATTTTGTAGCGTAAAAAACACATATATCTTTATTTTTTTAGTTTTTATATTAAATTTATATTTATTCCAACTTTATTAACGATAAACAATTTGAAAAAAAAGTTACAATACTTAAAAAAAAATTCGACGATACAAATATGATATTTTTGACAAAATTATAAATAAAGATTTATTATAATAATGGTCGTCGAAGTTGTTTATATAAATATGAACAAAAAAATCATAATATATTGTTATATTTTTTGTGCCAACTTTTATAAAACATTATTTAATACAGTATCGTCAATTTCTTGAGAAAATATTTATGATACGTTTTTAATTGATTTAATTGAAAAATCGAAGTTTATTTTCATCCATTTATGTATCAAATTCTTTGATTCCTAATTACAATGTTTAGGTATAACTTTGCGATCAAAATTATTGGTTTTTATCAAATGTATACGTTAATTCGTACCATTTTTATTTTCACTTTTTATACAATACATAAAAGTTTATCTAAATTTGTTAATTATTTATAAGAAAGTCATAAAAATATTTAAAAAATCACTTTGAAGTTTAAAAAAAATCAGTTTGTTTAGATTTTAGTTTATTTTAGTAGCCTGCAGATGTTAAAAAAACAAACAGTCTTCTTTTTTCCGACTGCAGACGTTTGGTCCACCTCTTCTATTACAGAGCAGAGCTCTACAGATGTGGTCCGCAGACTGCAGATATTTTGTCTCAGAAAAAACAAACAACACCTAACTTTTTTTTGTTGTTTTTTAAAAACAGAACTTTTTTTTGTAAAATGACAACTTTGGTCCGGAATGGGGCGTTCTGGACCCGATTTCATATTCGGTAAATGGGTAAATAATTCTGATCTGGTAATCTGGTTTTCTTATAAATACCATTAACCCGTTTCGGACTAGATTTCGACATTCCCTTGTTTCAGATTACCCTACATCCCATTCCGGATACCTCTACAACTAAAAATGTCTTTTGATAGCAGTGAAGAAATGTAGTTTTTATATGTAAGTTTAAAATTTGTTTAAAATTTTATGCATTTATTTTAGATTATACGTTAAAACATGTTTAGGTTACGGAATTATATAGGTATTATAGGGTTTTCTGTGAATTTTAATCGTGTTAAGACAATTATAGGATTACATGTATTTACATTTATACTACATCATAAATTGTTATAAAAAAAAACTCTAATTTCCGCGAGTCTGGAACGTGTCTTGAATTCGAAATCATGTCTGGAATACTTAGAACTCTCTGGAATACAATGAATCGGATCCGGAATTTCGGTCAGGAATTTATGGTCCGGACTACCATTCCAGATTTTTTTTATCTGGAATTCCACTCCGGAACATACACACAAAAATCCCTAATTAATAGTTTTTTTTATTGTGGCATGATAGAAGATACGAAGCGATTGTTACTACAACCTGCATGCCTGAACTTGGGCGCGCTTACAAAACCGACCAGTTTGTGTGGTGATGTTTAGGCAATCATGTTTTAGTGATTATGTGAACATGTCGATGGGTGTCGAATGTCACCCTTTACTATTCCATTATCTTATGTGCAAGGAATTTGCTACTTTTTATCCAGTTAACCTAGAATAGCTTCTATTTCCAGTTGGCGACTATCGGGTTTGCTTTGACAGGAAAGCATTCTGCTTGGCCACCAGCTTGCGGTTCGGGGATTATTTCCATCCCAGTTCTGGTTTTGTAGAACTCAAAGAACGTGTAACATCCCAAAATTTCAAGGTAAAATTTTCATTTTTAATATAATCAAAACACTAAATTTTCTTTTACTCAAACATTTAGAAGTATTTCATAATAAAATAATTATCAAAGTACAATCCCAAAATCAAAAAGTTGCGGAAAAACATGGGTGTATGCGCTGCGATCAAGTCGGGCCCTTCCCTTTCGAATCGGAAGTACCTGAAACCAATAACAATAAACCGTAAGCACAAAACTTAGTGAGTTCCCCAAAATACCACATACCATACATACAATAGAGAATGTTATGTGCCAGTCATAGTCTTCTCATTATGCCATGAGCCTTATCATGGTCTTTCCTTGCCAAGCTGGGGGCCAAAACCCTAGGTCTTACAGACAAGTGCCAAGAGCCACCTCCTGGTCTTCCATGCAAGCATCACAAAGACAACAAGCATACAAACTACAACTAACAATCTACTTAACTGCTAGGGTCCGAACCCTGGTCTTGCATACAAATTTGCTAGGAGCCACCTACGTGTCTTACATACAATGCCAAGGGTCACCCCTTGGTCTTCTAATAATACATAAGCCAATGGGCCGACATTGGTGCCTTCGACCCATAGTACAGTGATGAGACTCACCACTGAATCTGAACAGTAGCTGAATAGGTCCCAACTCCGAATATCAGCTCTACGCGTCACCTATTCATCAAATAGAGACCAATCCTTAAATACAACTCAAAATACCTCAAATACCCCCTAGGTCAAACTTGGTCGAAGTCAAAAGTCAAAAGTCAACAGTCCATGTTAACCCAACATGCCGTGTTTTCATTGGCGATGTCGTGTTCCGCCAGCATGTAAACAGTTGGGAAAACCCCAGCTAACACGCCGTGTTGACTTGCAACCACGTCGTGGTTGCCTGAGTTTCAACAGCTTAATACCTTCAGTTGTTTTCTTCGACTCCAAGAGCTCCAAAGCTCAGATCTAGCCCAAAATATGATCTAGAAGGATAAAGTTTCCAACTTTATCCAATGAGACTACCCATAAAGGTCCAAAACCCAATCCATAAAGTTTAATAATGCAATGGCTTAACCAA
This sequence comes from Lactuca virosa, assembly GCF_052849685.1. Lineage (NCBI taxonomy): Eukaryota > Viridiplantae > Streptophyta > Magnoliopsida > Asterales > Asteraceae > Lactuca > Lactuca virosa. The sequence continues at coordinate 298,869,969 of NC_136433.1, read as the reverse complement.
TAAGCACCTAATCCTTAAGTCTGAAGTCCATCCTTTCCAGAAGTGATTCTAACACCAAAACCATCCAAAAGGTTGGTGCTTTATAGACATACATGTCCAATGCATGTCTTGAACCCATATTAGGTCAAAATGAGGATTTATGACCTAATCTCTATGCATGACATCAAAACTTGATTATAATTCAGATCCAAGTCACTACTAGCTCATCTTGACCTAGAGATTCATAAAGTCGCAAACTTTATGAGGTCTAACCAGTCCATCATTCAAGAACAAGAAACTAAAGGGACAAAACTCAAGATCTAACAATTTGGAATGATAAAAATCGAGTCTTAGACACTTACAAAGGTCCATAAGTGTGCCAATATGAAGAATGGGTACTTGCTTGTTTGATCTTTGCTCCCTTCCTCTTCCTTCTTCATTATGTAGCTTCAAAGAGTACCAAACTAACTCAAAAATGGTGGAAGGTGATTAGGGTTCGCAAGGAATGATTTGGGGGAATGGAGGTTGATGTGAGGGAGGCTATGAGGGGTTAAGGATCTTTAAATAGCGCTTAGCCCCTTAAACTTTGGGGTTTTCTCCATCAGCCGCCACCACGTCGTTGTACAACACCACCACGCCGTGGTGGCCCAAAAAAAATACGTGGCCCAAAAGCTTATCGTAACGCCGTGGTGAGGCTTCACCACGTCATGGCCAAAAAGAACTCATACACAAATCGGAAATAATTTCATACTTGGAATCGAGTGTTACAACTCTCCCCCACTTAAATTAGATTTTGTCCTCGAAATCATTCCTTACCTTCCCAGGCACGCCAAACAGCCTGAGCAACATTACCAAAACCCCGAGCATACAACAGCCTTCCCAAAGGCAACCGAACCCAACCCTAACATGGCTCTCCAATCCTAATGATGAATGAATCCTTTCTCAGCCTAAATTAATCCTCTACAACGGTTAGACTCAAATGAGAGTTGTGCAGCAAGTTCAAATCAATTACTATGAGATTATTTAATCTAGGTTGTAAGTGACTTAACATATTCCCCGAATAACAAGCAACTCCACACACGAGCCCTAAATCACTGATATCGTCCTAAACTCATCTTGATGCCCCCTAGCTGCTTTCCAAAAGCAGTCGAGACCTCCCTGGTCCCAACTTACCTGCTGAATAACCGATTCACTGGATTCCACCTGGTTACTGAGATGGATAGTCTTATACAGTCGCACCATGCGACTTCCGAACGAAGGCCTCATCTGACAAGAATTTCCCTAGCCATCTCGTCGTTATGGTTCCAACAACCTTTCTGATCCAACCATTCATAACCAACCGTCAAACTTGACGCCACCAAATCTAATGCTAATAGTGGATGCTACATGACCAACTATGGTCTTATATCACAACCGGCCTCATACGACCCACTACTTCCTGAGTTCCATGAATGTTGTGTCCTTCCCACAGTCTTACAAATTGACTTACTCTGGTCTAATCCATCTGAAGAAATCCAAAAGCCAAATCATAGATTTTCCATGCCCTTACCGTTACTCAAGGACCGGTGAATGCTACGGGTCACCCCGCAGTCTTACAACACTCTAACACTATCTGCCAACCTAGTGAATGCTACGGTCCACCCTACAGTCTTACAACATTCCAATAGTATATGTCATCCTAGTGAATGTTATGGGCCACCTTGCAGTCTTACAACACTCCAACACTATCTTCCAACCTAGTGGATGCTACGAGCCACCCCACAGTCTTACAACACTCCTATCTTTCCATGGCCACCACCCATGCTCTTACCGCTCATCTGCCAATACATCCATACTCATACAGAGTCGAACTCGCATCTTACTATACCCCAATCAGGTGTTCGGTTCATGCTTCGAACCCCAAAGCCCTAATCAGACAAGAACAGGCAGAGAGGCTATAACACAATCCTTAACCTGGATCCATCTATATGCCTTCTATCCATCACCAAGAAGACGCTGACCATCGGTTGGAAGTTTCCTGAACACCTAACCCATCATACTGTTGGGTTTTGAGCACTATAACACTCCTATGGTGCACATGCAACCCTAAATGCTTTGGATCTATGTTTTCTCTATTATACATGCATATTTTCCAATTTTTCCAAAGCATTGTCCTAACTAGCATACAAATTGCGAAATGAATAATACATCTAGATAGATGACATGCCTTTTAGAAGGACTTGTAGTTATTGACCTTTGAAAGCTTGAGCACCTCAAGTGTGATGCCTCTAATGGTTCACAAACGCCAATATGCAAAAGGATGACTTAAGAGAATAAGCTACTTATCTCAAAGAGAAGGTGCAACCGATTTTGGCTCATGGAGGGTTCTATTTATAGTGTTGCACATGCTAGGGTTACACTTTCTAAACCCTAACGCTCCATGACTTTCCACATTCTTATGCTCCATGGGTTTAACCTCCATGGATTAACTTATTGGTTTAGCCCATAATCATGGATCATTAGCCCACACTACAAGAATTATTGATTTACAAAATCAATCCCCATATATTTGATTAGTCTCTTTTGACCACAAAATTAATTCCAAATTAATTCTTGATCAATACTAATTAAATAATTTCATATTAATATATTATAGTTGTAATATATTAATAAACCATAAATGTCACACCCCCGAACCAGAGCAGCAGAAACGTCTGAGAGTTGGGTGACTTCATCTTGTAATATCATCACAGTGTATATAATTGAAACAAAACATCATCATCATCACACATATAATATAACAACCATCATAGTTTACATAAGTGTGTTGGGTTACAAATTACATTCCAAATGTTTAATGTATGATGATAACAAAATACAACAAAATCCGTGTGTTCTTGATGACTACCCTGCTTAACGATTTCCTGAGAATACAAGTTATTTTGAAAAAACGTCAACATATATAATGTTGGTGAGTTCATAAGCATGTTTGTATAAAAAGTTTTGTATCACTTTGTAAATGTCAGAAAATCCGATATTTTATGTAAAACTGGTTTGAAAGTTTTGTGTCAAATCTTGTATTAAAGTATGTGTGTTTCTGTTTTGAAATGTATAAAGAGAGTATTCCAAAAAAATCCCATGTTTCCTGTTGTAAGTAAGATGTAATGCATAATGTATTTTCCCAGAAAATCCGATATTTCTGCTTGTAAAAGTGTTGTAGTCTTAAAACCCTAAGACCGTAAAATGATGATTGTATAGTTTCGTAACTGCAAAAATGTATATGTATTCCGTAAATTTTACAGTGGGGTTAATCTCTATGTGAGTCGTTATAACCATGCTTGATATGACTGATCTGCCTGTCATGACGTTTTTCAGGCGTCGCTTGTTTAAGGTAAGACGTTTGTCACCCTAGACTGGCCTAGTCTAGCTGTAGCGAACAGCTCAGGTGTGGGGCGGTCAACCCCGTATAGATCTATACACAAACTCTCGCTCTCCCTCCAGGAGACTCTGGTTATAACTACAGGACTGAAGGTTGTACACTAGGTAGGTATGAATGAAAGAACGTCTCACAAGAACCTTAACTATGTTTACGCGAATATTGTAACACACTATTTAATGTTTTAAATAATGTTTCAGTGTATGTATTTAGGTTACAAGGCCCAATGTGTATGTACATGAATAAATGAAGCCCAATAAGCATGAAATGTGTATACAAGGTCCGTCGAGCATGTAAATGGGTCAACAAGGCCCAATAAACATGTAAAGAGTATACAGGACCTATCAAACATGTAAATGGGTCACTAAGGCCTAATAACATGTAAAGAGTATACAGGACCTATTAAGCATGTAAATGGGTCACTAAGGCCAAATAAACATGTAATGAATGTATCAGACCCAATATGCATGTAAATGGACCACGAAGGCCCAATAACATGAAAATGGGTAAACAAGGCCCAATAAAAGTGAGAATGACGTAATTAGCCCGTTTGTTATTATATTGCTTATTTTAGCTCAATTATTTACTAAAATGACATAAAAGGCCCACTTTTTGTAAAAATGTCATTCTTGGCCCATTAAGCTGAAAGTTTACTTTTAAGGGCTCATTTTGTATAAAATGACACTTTCAGCCCACTTTTGATAGAAATAACATTTTCAGCCTGTTTAACCGAAAATTTACATTTTTGGCCCATGTTTGTTTAAAATGACAATTTAATCCATAAAAAGTCAATAATTACCTTTTAGGCCCATGAAACCGTGAATTTCTAAATAAGACCCATTTTTGTGAAAATTGACAAATTTAGCCCATTAAAACCGTGAAGGCCTAAATAGAAGCCCATTTTGTGAAAATTAACACTTTTGGCCCCTTTGAAACCGTGAATATCATAAAGATCCATTATTATTTAAAAATGACTCTTTTGGTCCTCTTAAAATTGTGCGTTAACATAAAAACCTCACTTTTTGTTTATTTGTCAAAGATGGCCCCTTATACGGTTTTATTTAGTTTTCAAACATCCTTAGCATATTTAATCCTTTCAACTTCATAGTAAGTCACATAAGGTGGTTTAGTTTATAAACATCACCAAGTCTGGTAGGTATTTCGAGTTTGGTGAAGACTTAACATGTTTTCATAACATAAACACAACATATATCATGAAAAACACACATATACATGCATAAATACATAGATCTAACAAAAAAGCAACTTGTATACTCCCCCAAAAAATAGCAAAAACCAAAAACAAGGGGTATGAACTCACATTGGTGATGGATTCGGTTTTGAAGAGAAGTTTGAAGATGTTTTCGATCTAGCAAGTTCCCTTGATGAGATATTTGAACTTAAGGAGTTCTAAGAAACAAGAGTCACAAAATGGAGTGTTTATAAGTTTAACATAGAAATAAAGTTAAACACCTTGAATAGAAATTAGCTTACCAAGAATGAATGGATTTTGATGAAGTATCCTTGGACACACACATAAGTACACACAAATTTGAAGAGGGAGGATGAGTGAATTCTTGGAGTTCTAGAGAGAATTTTTGGTGTAGTTGTAATGGAAAGAAAATGAGAATGGTGGTGGTGGGATACTCTTGGCCGAAATAAGAAGAGGGAAGAAAGAGAGTGAAGTGGCTTTTGCATAGAGGTTTAAGTTTAGTTGCATAAATATATGTTAAACAATAGCATTGATACTTGATGGTTATTAGTGAGGTGGCAACACACTAATCACCCTCTTATCGTGAAGTAAATCTACTATCTCGATCCGAGATAATAGATATCGGCACCCCATGAAGTCTCACCATATCTTTTATATAGATTCGTGTTAACATTTCCATTTTGTCTTTATTGTCGGTTTGGTTAACCTATCGACAATCACCTAGATAACATCCAATCTGTTAGCTGTCTTAGGTAATTTGGTTATGAAATCCGTTGTAATCCTTTCCCATTTCCACTCGGGGATTTCGGGTTGTTCTAGAAATCCTGAGGGCTTCTGATATTCCACTTTAACCTTGGCGCGAGTGAGGCACTTGCTCACGTAAGTGGCAATTTCTGCTTTCATGTTTGGCCACCAATAATGTTGTTTAATGTCCAGGTACATCTTATCGGAACCTGGATGGATGGAGTATCGTGTTTTGTGCGCTTCGTTCATGACTACATCGCTGAATCATCCAAATTTTGGGACCCAGATACGTTCCATGAAGTAGTAATCTCCATCTTCTTTGACTTCAAGATTCTTATCCATTCCACGCAGTGCTTCGCTTGCAGCATTTTCCGTTTTCAAGGCCTCTAATTGAGCTTCCTTGATTTGTGAGGTCAGGTGGGAATGGATGGTTATGGTTAATGTTCTTACTCGACGACCCGAGTATTCTTTCCTGCTTAGGGCATCGGCCACCATATTAGCCTTGCCTGGGTGATACTTGATCTCGCATTTATAATAATTTAACAGCTCAACCCACCTTCGCTGCCTGATGTTCATCTCCTTTTGATTTAGACTGTGCTGGAAGCTTTTGTGGTCCGTGAAGATGGTGCACTTTGTACCATAAAGGTAGTGCCTCCAAATTTTTAGGGCGAAGACCACAACTCCCAGCTCGAGATCATGGGTGGTGTAATTTACCTCGTGTGTCTTCAATTATCTTGACGCGTAAGCTATCACTTTTCCACGCTGCATAAGAACACAGCCTAACCCTTGATTCGAAGCGTCACAATATACTACGAAGTCTTCACTTCCCTCTGGTAAAGATAGCATTGGAGCACTACAGAGGGCTCGCTTCAAGGTTTAAAAAACAGCTTCTTGTTTGTCACTCCAGTTGAAGGGTACGCCTTTTTGTGTTAAGGTGGTGAGGGGCTTGGTGTCACACCCCCAAACCAGAACGGCGGAAACGTTCGGGGGCGGAGGACGTCATGTACAGTATCACAACAATGCATAATAGTAAAACAGGCAACAACATCATCCATTGCATTAATAGTATAATTTAATACAAGTGTTTTCTGTATAGTTTATAAGACACCAAAATATGAATCAAAATAAGAGATGAGTCTTGAACGTGCTCCATCTTCTCAAAACCTGGTCATCGGTACCTGTCTACTGGTGACCTAAGAATACAAGTTATTTTGAAAGCGTAGATCGGCATTTAAGCTGGTGAGTTCATAAGTATTTTAGTGTCATTGTTTGTATAAGTGTGAAGATAGTAGTTGTAAATGTTTGATGTAAAAGTTTGTAAGTGTTTGATGTAAATGTTTGTAAACTTCCTAGAAAATCCTATATTTTCTACTAAAGTAGTCTTCTACCAAGACCCAACTGTTCTTTATGTTTGTTCTTTTGTAAAAGTGAGTATTTTTCCAAAGTATGACTATCATTATCAAAATATAGTTTTCATTACCGTTTATGTGAGAAGATCACAATGTGAATGAAATGGGAAAAATAAAGATGTACTGTAGTTTTATCTAAGTAACTACCAATGTACTAACTACCTTAAACTTGTTAGTTTAATTAAGGTAAAATGTGATATGATTGTAACCATACTTGATCGACTAGTATAACACGACGTTCGAGACGTCGAAATGATATGACATTCGTCACCCGTAGACCTGCAGGTCCCACTGTAGCTAGCAGCAAGGTGTAGGAGGGTCAGTCCCATATAGATCTATACACAAATTCACGCTCTCCATCGAGGAGACTCTGGGTACAAAACGTGACGCAACAGTATATTGGCGAACCATGAAGTAGTATCTCACATTATTGTTATAGTATTCTTGTATTTGTATAGTATGTTCTAGTGTAGTGTATGTTCACTCTGTCTAGTATGTAGTATGTTCTCTAGTGTATAGTGTGTAGTATGTATTATTTCTCGTCATAGTATGTATTGTTTCTCTTTATAGTGAGTATTGTCTCTCGTTATAGTATGCTCTATCTGTTTCTCTTTATATTATGTTTGAACTGACTCATGTATGAACCGACTCTTGTATGTTTCATTGTTCTAGCAATAGTATTAGTGACTTCCTAAACTATACCTATTATAGTTTACTAGCAATGTTGTTTGTATGAATGAACATGTTTGTATACCTTTGCTACCCAAAGGTATTGAACTTAATGAAGAACTTTTATATCTATATACATATACATAATATATAACTCAGATTCAAACGACATTCGGACAAACAATCGATACCCTAAGTCCACAACCAAACAAGGAACATGAAGTAAGGCGAGTTATCAGTCCTAAGTCCTTTCAATCCTACTTATATAACTATATCCATATAGACATGAATTGACAAGGTATAAGTTTAAAAGAGTTTAATAGAAAGAATTTAACATATAAAAGAGTTTATAAAACGATTTGAAGTAGTTTGTTTGATAAAACAATTTGAAATGTAAGAAATCTATATGTTTGATAGTTATTAATCACATGTGATTGATATAATAACTATAATAGTTCTACTTGTATTCCCCCCCATAAAAGCATTTAAAATCATTTAAAAGATAAGTTGAGGGGTATGAACTCACCTGTAGTGAGTGATACGAATGAAAGATCGATTTGTAGGATGCTAAGTGCCAAGTGAAGCCTTGAGCACAACGGATCCTAATAAGCATATAATGACACATATATGTATACAATTAGTGTATATAACAACTAATCATGTTAGGGAACCACCTTAGGGACTAGGAAACACTTGAATGGAAGTGTTACAATCACATATGATTGCATAATAGGGGTGTATGGCCACACAATGGTGTTTACGGCCAAGGGATTCACCCGCCACATTTTCAGGTTTCAAAGCTTCGAGCTGAGCCTCCTTAATTTTTGTGGACAAGTGTGAATGGATAGTCATAGTCAATGATTTGACTCTACGACCAGAGTATTCTTTCCGACTCAGGGCGTCAGCTACTACGTTGGCCTTGCCGGGATGATAACGAGTTTCACACTCGTAATCACTGAGTAGCTCGACCCACCGTCGTTGTCTCATGTTGAGCTCCTTCTGGTCGAATATGTGTTCTAGGCTTTTGTGGTTTGTAAATATAGTGATTTTCGTACCATACAGGTAGTGTCTCCAGATCTTCAGAGCAAACACTACTGCTCCTAACTCAAGATCATGTGTAGTGTAGTTGATCTCGTGCGTCTTCAGCTGTCTTGAGGCATAGGCGATGACCTTACCTCGTTGCATCAGAACACAGCCGAGCCCTTGATTGGATGCATCGCAATAGAGCACGAAGTCTTCTATCCTTTCTGGGAAGGATAGTATCGGTGCGATGCATAAGGCTCGCATGAGCGTTTGGAACGCTTTCTCTTGCTTCTCTTCCCAGTCAAAGGCCACGCCCTTCTGGGTCAATGTTGTAAGAGGTTTCACAATCCGCGAGAAGTTCTGAATGAACCTCCGATAGTAGCCAGCGAGGCCTAGAAATTGACAAATTTCCGTAGGCGTCTTCGGTGCTGACAAGTTCTCAATGGCTTTGATTTTGGAAGGGTCCACGTGTATTCCCTCTTCGCTAACCACGTGCCCCAAGAATTCGACTCTTCGGATCCAAAATTCGCATTTCGAGAACTTCGCATAAAGCTTCTCTGATCGCAACGTTTCTAAGACCTGTCGCAGATGTTGACTATGCTCCTCCTTACTACGAGAGTAGATAAGTATGTCATGTATGAAGACAATGACGAACTGATCCAAGTAAGAACGGCACACCTTATTCATTAAGTCCATGAATACTACGGGCGCATTGGTCAATCCGAACGGCATCACTACAAACTAGTAGTGTCCATAACGAGTTCGGAAGGCTGTCTTCGGAACATCCTCCCCAAGCACTCGTAACTGGTGATACCCGGACCTCAGGTCTATCTTTGAAAAGAAGCTCGCCCCTTGAAGTTGGTCAAACAAATCGTCAATGCGAGGCAGAGGGTAACGATTTTTGACGGTTAGTTTGTTAAGTTCCCTGTAGTCGATGCACATACGGAACGATCCGTCTTTCTTCTTGACAAACAAGACCGGTGCTCCCCAGGGTGAGAAGCTCGGCCTAATGAAGCCCTTGATGAGCAGTTCGTTAAGTTGACTAGATAGTTCCTGCATCTCGGCCGGTGCTAGACGATAGGGCGATTTGGCTACGGGGGTAGCCCCTGGAACTAAGTCGATTCTGAACTCGACTTGATGTTGCGGAGGTAATCATGGGAGTTCTTCTAGAAAGATGTCGGGAAAATCGCGTACCACTGGAATGTTCTTTATGTCCTTCGTCTCTTGGCTCATATCGACAACATGAGCAAGGAATGCACGACATTCCTTTCGTAAGTACTTTTGGGCTTGTATGCTCGAGATGATGCGAAGGTTCGTGTCGGGTTTGTCGCCGTAGATAACTAGAGTTTAGCTAGACGGCAGATTAAGGCGAACAACCTTTTCGTAACACATGATGTCGGCAAGATGAGAACTCAACCAATCCATGCCGATTATGACGTCGAAACTTTTAATTGAGACCGGCATGAGGTCGATTGGAAATGAATGGCTATCTAGTGTTAGTGTACATCCTATGTATATGCAGCTAGTACTCTCTGTCTTCCCATTAGCCATTTCTACAGTGAACGGTTCTTTAAGTGCATGAGACTTATGTTTAAGCAAGTGAGCAAATTTCTGGTTCACGAAACTCCTCTCCGCTCCACTATCAAACAGAATGCATGCATAAGAGTTATCGAGGAGAAACGTACCAGTGACCACTGTAGGGTCGGCAACCGTTTCCTCGTGGCCTATAGCCAAAACCCTTCCCACTCCGCCGGCATTCCCTGCCTTCGGGCAGTTCCTTTTGTAGTGGCCCACCTCGCCACAACCGTAGCAAGCCTGGCCCACACCAGCGCCGGGGACTTGGGTGATTGGCCTTGCTGGAGCATTGTAGAAACGGGCAGTGTACCCCTTCCTGTTGCAGTTAGAGCACTGCATTTCCCGGTAGGGTCCATTGTGGTGGAAGCTACATTTGTTGCACTTCGGCAAGTTTCCAACGTACTGCTTTACCGGTGCAGCAGCGGCAGGTGCTATCGCATCATGAACCGCTACGACCTGCTGCTTTTTGGCAACTTTCTTCTTCTTGTCATCCCAGAACTTCCGCTTGTTATCAGCGGCTTTGGAGGGTTCTGAGATGGCTAGGGTTGTTGTTGTTGATGGGGTACGGACCCCATGGTCAATGAGTCGTTGTGCCAATCGCTTGGCACTATCGAAGGTAGTGGGGTTTGAAGCTAGTACATTCCCCTGAAATGGAGGCACCAGCCCCCAGATATACCTCTCCACCTTCTTTGCTTCAGAAGGGACCATTCCTAGACATAGCGCTACCAGATCATTGAATCTGGCAGTGTAGGAAACTATGTCGGAGCCCTTCATGGTTAGGCTCCAGAGCTCCTGCTCCAACTTCTGAACTTCGCCCCTTGTGCAGTACTCTTCGATCATGAGCTCCTTCAGAGCTTCCCAGCCAATAGCATTTGCCACTATAAGAGATAGTGACTTGACATGGCTATTCCACCACGTCAGGGCTCGGTCCGCGAAGGTGCAGGCGGCAAATTTTACCTTGCTCCCTTCCGGACAGGAGCAGATCTCAAAGATCGACTCCGTCTTCTCGAACCATTGCGAGAGGGCAATGATTCTGCCAGTTCCATTGAAGGCCCTGGGTTTGCAGCTGGTGAAGTCCTTATACGAGCACTCCCTAGAGCGCACTGGAGCTTCGAATGCTGTGGGAGGCACGTTAGTTCCACTCCCACTAGTACCGGCCGAGGTGAATTGTGCTAGAGCTGTCGTAACAGCCGCATTCACAGCAGCTTGAATAGCTGCTTGGTTGTATTGAGGAGGAGGAGGAGTTTGATTTGGAGTTATTGGAGTAGTGTGCCTCACTGATCGACGTGGAGGCATCTTGTAGCTATAAGATCACAGAGATGAAGATATTGGTAAGAATTTAATAGAGAGAATGATGAGAATGACTCATGGACTAACTCTCCATAGTCTAACCACAGATGAAGGTATGATTGAATAGATATCTAGAATTAGAAAGATGAAAGCATTTGGATATTAATTTCCATGAGATTAGATATCTGTCAATAATACTGGTATTACAGATGCAACAAGTTTGGGAAAAATGACCTAGGAGTAGGTCATACATCAAACCAAGATAAGAAAATTGTGACAGAATAAAGACCTATCGACCGAAAGTTCAAGGTCTTAAAATAAACAGGAAATTACAGGGAAAAAGTGTTAATTAGAGCACAGATAAGAAGGCTAATCCTTAGACAAAAGGAAATTTGAGTAGAGCATTCCCTACTGGTGACGGGAACCCCTTGGGCAAACCCTTAGGTCAGGCAGCTGTCGCTCCATGTCAAGAAGGCGTCGCTCATACACTCGTTGGCGCACGCGATGCTCTATGACTTCAGCCCTAGTCTCAGCTAGTGCTTGCAGTAGAGACTCATTGTCTCTTTCAGTTCTCTCACGAGCATCTTCCAACCGACGAATGCGGACAGTATTGACTCCTGCATTGGCATCAACTTCTGCAATTCGGTTGAGGGCTGTCCTACCCTGAATCTCATTACGAGCAACTCTGCGGACCAGAATAGGCAGGACTCTGACCGCTGAGCCTCCTTCGCTCACATTGTAGAAATTTTTGTCTCCATTGTATGGGATGGGTTGGCCCTGTTCCTGACTCCATGTCTCCAGACTTTCCACCCACAGAGGCGTCGGGCCTTGAAAAGCCGGACGAGGGTTTGGATTTGGGTTTGGAGCTACCAGGGGTTGATTGTTGACTTCTGGCTCAGAGTCAGAATCCTCCAGGAAGTTCTCAGCAAAGTCATCGTCCAGTGGAATTGCAGGTTCTTCTTCTGGCTCAACATCAAGCCATCCTCTGTTACCTTGGTTGGGGAAGTACGAGTCTCCGGGGATATGGAATCCAGCCATGTTATCTACGCGAGAATAGGGGTAAAAGAAATAATTAATAGACGTACTAATTAAGATAATTATAAGATGATCCTTACCAGTTACTCCAACATTTGCGTAGTGCATACCAGTCATATGTAACCAAAACAGGATAGACTTTCGAATAAGTGACCCTAACTCTAAGCCCACAACCAAACAAGGAACAAGAAGTAAAGCAAAGATCACAGATTCTAAGTCTATAACACTCTAGTCACATATAACCTTAGCGTATCCACTCAGCAACTATTGACATACTAATAAAGACCTTTTTAGTTTGCACATAAGTAATTATAGTAACACAAAATACTCCTATAGTATTTTAAGTTTATGTTCTATTCTAATGTTTTCATTGTGGTAGTGTTGGTAAGTTTTTAGACTTGCTGCAACACCACAACCATTCCTAGGTACATGAAATCACTTCTTGGAAAGATATAGTTAATCAGGCTATATCATTCCCAGATCTGATTATATGTCCCCAAGCCTAATTGTGATGTCCAACAATCGCAATACTTTTGTTCTGTCCTAGTGACACTGATTTTAGTATGAATGCAGGTATGTATACGTTGGTTAAATATTTTATTATTTAAAATATAAACTCTTGGTCAGAGTGTTTTAATCCTGTTGTGTTTATAGTTGTATATCTTTTATGGGTTGATATACTCAATTCACTATAAACAATGCTCTGATACCAATCTGTCACACCCCCAAACCAGAACGGCGGAAACGTTCGGGGGCGGAGGACGTCATGTACAGTATCACAACAATGCATAATAGTAAAACAAGCAACAACATCATCCATTGCATTAATAGTATAATTTAATACAAGTGTTTTCTGTATAGTTTATAAGACACCAAAATATGAATCAAAATAAGAGATGAGTCTTGAACGTGCTCCATTTTCTCAAAACCTGGTCATCGGTACCTGTCTACTGGTGACCTAAGAATACAAGTTATTTTGAAAGCGTAGATCAGCATTTAAGCTGGTGAGTTCATAAGTATTTTAGTGTCATTGTTTGTATAAGTTTGAAGAAAGTAGTTGTAAATGTTTGATGTAAAAGTTTGTAAGTGTTTGATGTAAATGTTTGTAAACTTCCTAGAAAATCCTATATTTTCTACTAAAGTAGTCTTCTACCAAGACCCAACTGTTCTTTATGTTTGTTCTTTTGTAAAAGTGAGTATTTTTCCAAAGTATGACTATCATTATCAAAATATAGTTTTCATTACCGTTTATGTGAGAAGATCACAATGTGAATGAAATGGGAAAAATAAAGATGTACTGTAGTTTTATCTAAGTAACTACCAATGTACTAACTACCTTAAACTTGTTAGTTTAATTAAGGTAAAATGTGATATGATTGTAACCATACTTGATCGACTAGTATAACACGACGTTCGAGACGTCGAAATGATATGACATTCGTCACCCGTAGACCTGCAGGTCCCACTGTAGCTAGCAGCAAGGTGTAGGAGGGTCAGTCCCATATAGATCTATACACAAATTCACACTCTCCATTCAGGAGACTCTGGGTAAAAAACGTGACGCAACAATATATTGGCGAACCATGAAGTAGTATCTCACATTATTGTTATAGTATTCCTGTATTTGTATAGTATGTTCTAGTGTAGTGTATGTTCTCTCTGTCTAGTATGTAGTATGTTCTCTAGTGTATAGTGTGTAGTATGTATTGTTTCTCATCATAGTATGTACTGTTTCTCTTTATAGTGAGTATTGTCTCTCGTTATAGTATGCTCTATCTGTTTCTCTTTATAGTATGTTTGAACTGACTCATGTATGAACCGACTGTTGTATGTTTCATTGTTCTAGCAATAGTATTAGTGACTTCCTAAAATATACCTATTATAGTTTACTAGCAATGTTGTTTGTATGAATGAACATGTTTGTATACCTTTGCTACCCAAAGGTATTGAACTTAATGAAGAACTTTTATATCTATATACATATACATAATATATAACTCAGATTCAAACGACCTTCGGACAAACAACCGATACCCTAAGTCCACAACCAAACAAGGAACAGGAAGTAAGGCGAGTTATCAGTCCTAAGTCCTTTCAATCCTACTTATATAACTATATCCATATAGACATGAATTGACAAAGTATAAGTTTAAAAGAGTTTAATAGAAAGAATTTAACATATAAAAGAGTTTATAAAACAATTTGAAGTAGTTTGTTTGATAAAACAGTTTGAAATGTAAGAAATCTATATGTTTGATAGTTATTAATCACATGTGATTGATATAATAACAATAATAGTTCTACTTGTATTCCCCCCCATAAAAGCATTTAAAATCATTTAAAAGATAAGTTAAGGGGTATGAACTCACGTGTAGTGAGTGATACGAATGAAAGATCGATTTGTAGGATGCTAAGTGCCAAGTGAAGCCTTGAGCACAACGGATCCTAATAAGCATATAATGACACATATATGTATACAATTAGTGTATATAACAACTAATCATGTTAGGGAACCACCTTAGGGACTAGGAAACACTTGAATGAAAGTGTTACAATCACATATGATTGCATAATAGGGGTGTATGGCCACACAATGGTGTTTACGGCCAAGGGTTTACGGCCCTATGTGTTTACGACCATAGGGTTTACGGCCCTATGTGTTTACGGTCGTAAACTCATGAAGACTTGTGCCAAAGAGGTGATTTAAGGTCTTACAAGAATCAAGGAAGTGTTCTAGACCCATTCCTAGCCTGAAGAAGAGTTTATGGCCAAACTAGTAGCCTTAACAAGGGTTTACGGCCAAGGGAGATGCTCCTGGCCGTAAACTCTCATTGTTCTTGGGGTTTGGTTGATTTCAAGGATGAAAATAAAGGGCTTCTACTAGATAACAAGTATAGGGAAGAGATACTTATGATATGGAAGCAAAAAGAGTTGATTTCGGCCCAAAGAACTAGTGTGTGTTCTTGGTGTTCTTGGTGTTTTTTGAAGATCTAACCAAAATGAATGATTTTATGGATGAAATCAAAGGGTGATACTAGTTAAGGAGATGTATCAACAAATCAAAGGATGAAACACTTACATTTTTTAAGATCAAAATGAAGATCCTTATGATACTTGAGAGAGAATTCGGGTTTTCTTGACTTGAAATGGTGAAATAATGAGAAAAAGTGAAGGAATATCATCTTTAAGGCCAAGTGTTTACAGCCACCTTGAGTTTACGGCCGTAAACTCATGTGATGTGGCCGTAAACTCCTCATGAAGGAGTTTATGGCTTGATTGGTGGTTTTGAACTTCAGCAAACACTAACACTCATTCCTTGGATGTACTAGGCTTAGAACGCTCAAACAGACCCTAAACAATGTTAAAAGATAGCAGAAACAAGGCTGACTTTTGATTGAGTTGAAATGTTGTACAAGATAGAAATTTTGGGTTGTCACACTTGGCAATCTTGGAAAAATTCTGAATGAACCTTCGGTAGTAGCCTGCAAGGCCCAAGAATTGTCAGATCTCCGTTGGCGTTTTCGGAATCGCCCAGCCTTCAATAGCTTTGATGTTGGAAGGATCCACATCAATTCCTTTCTCACTGACCACGAAGGCCCAATAACATGAAAATGGGTAAACAAGGCCCAATAAAAGTGAGAATGACGTAATTAGCCCGTTTGTTATTATATTGCTTGTTTTAGCTCAATTATTTACTAAAATGACATAAAAGGCCCACTTTTTGTAAAAATGACATTGTTGGCCCATTAAGCCGAAAGTTTACTTTTAAGGGATCATTTTGTATAAAATGACACTTTCAGCCCACTTTTGATAGAAATAACATTTTCAGCCCGTTTAACCGAAAATTTACATTTTTGGCCCATGTTTGTTTAAAATGACAATTTAATCCATAAAAAGTCAATAATTACCTTTTAGGCCCATGAAACCGTGAATTTCTAAATAAGACCCATTTTTGTGAAAATTGACAAATTTAGCCCATTAAAACCGTGAAGGCCCAAAAAGAAGCACATTTTGTGAAAATTAACACTTTTGGCCCCTTTAAAACCGTGAATATCATAAAGATCCATTTTTATTTAAAAATGACTCTTTTGGTCCTCTCAAAACTGTGAGTTAACATAAAAACCTCACTTTTTGTTTATTTGACAAAAATGGCCCCTTATACGGTTTTATTTAGTTTTCAAACATCCTTAGCATATTTAATCCTTTCAAAATCATAGTAAGTCACATAAGGTGGTTTAGTTTACAAACATCACCAAGTCTAGTAGGTATTTCGAGTTTGGTGAAGATTTAACATGTTTTTATAACATAAACACAACATATATCATGAAAAACACACATATACATGCATAAATACATAGATCTAACACAAAAGCAACTTGTATCCTCCCCCAAAACATAGTAAAAACCAAAAACAAGGGGTATGAACTCACATTGGTGATGGATTCGGTTTTGAAGAGAAGTTTGAAGATGTTTTCGATCTAGCAAGTTCCTTTGATGAGATATTCGAACTTAAGGAGTTCTAAGAAGCATGAGTCACAAAATGGAGTGTTTATAAGTTTAACATAGAAATAAAGTTAAATACCTTGAATAGAAATTAGCTTACCAAGAATGAATGGATTTTGATGAAGTATGCTTGGACACACACATAAGTACACACGGATTTGAAGAGGGAGGATGAGTGAATTCTTGGAGTTCTAGAGAGAATTTTTGGTGTAGTTGTAATGGAAAGAAAATGAGAATGGTGGTGGTGGGATACTCTCAGCCGAAATAAGAAGAGCGAAGAGAGAGAGTGAAGTTGTTTTAGCATGGAGGTTCAAGTTTAGTTGCATAAATATATGTTAAACAATAGCATTGATACTTGATGGTTATTAGTGAGGTGGCAACACACTAATCACCCTCTTATCTTTCCTTTTCTATTTTTTCTTTATATATATATATATATATACATATATATATATATATATATATATATATATATATATATATATATATATATATATATATATATATATATATATATATATATATGTATATAGACGAGAATGAGAAGGAAAGAAAGAAAAACATGGACTTTGGTCTTGATATTTCATTGGGCCATTAGGGATTTTTTATCCTTGTGGGCCCACATGTGTGTTTACGGCCCAAAAAGAGCAAAGATATGGGTTTTCGGACCATTGTAATTAAATGAGAATTTTTAGGCCCATGAAGAGTCTTATGGCCCAAAATGTTATAGTTTAATGAATGTGTGTCCAACTAGGGCCCAAATGGGGTTTCTCAAACCAAAATAATCAAGTTGAGGGTTTATTGGCCCATTAGGCCCAATAAGAGGATCCTGGTCCAATAAGAGTTTGAACCGGGAAATTAGGGTTACAATCCCAAAGTCGCGTGAGTGTAGTGCATTGAATTAGGTTTAGGGCTTCACGAGTGAGTTTTGATTTGAATAGTTGTTTTTGAAATGAATAACTTGTATACATGAATCTTAGAGTTATGAGATCATCCCCCCGTTAGAGGGAATTTCGTCGCGAAATTATTTTGAAATTTATTCTTAGGAACTAGAGAAAAGGTGAGGGTACTTATGCATCATTTAGTCTTCGCGTTCCCATGTGAATTCCGGTCCGCGCTTAGCGTTCCATCGAACCTTCACAATCGGAATGCGGCTTTGTTTTGTACGCTTCACTTCCGTGTCCATTATCTCAACCGGCTCTTCGACGAACAGGAGATTATCGTTTACTTCGATCTCATCCAGGGGAACAACAAGGGTTTCATCTGATAAGCACTTTTTCAGATTCGACACGTGGAACACGGGGTGTATGTTGCTGAGCTCCGCAGGTAGCTGCAGCTTATAAGCCACCGGACCAATCCGGGCAAGAATCTCGAATGGTCCAATGTATCGCGGATTTAGTTTTCCTTGCTTCCTAAAACGGATCATCCCTTTCCATGGAGAGACCTTCAACAACACTCGATCCCCGACTTGAAATTCCAGAGGCTTTCGCCGTTTATCAGTATAGCTCTTTTGTCGGTTTCGCGATGCTTGGAGTCGTGCCTTGATTTGAACTATTTTCTCCGTCGTTTTCCGAATGATCTCGGGGCCTGTAAGAGTGTTGTTCGGTGTTTGCCCTCTTTCCAGCTGAGTGTCTCCCACCTCAGCCCAACAAAGAGGTGATCTTCATTTCCGGCCATACAAAGCTTCGAAAGGAGCAACCTTAATGCTCGTGTGATAACTGTTATTGTACGAGAAATCGATTAAGGGCAAGTAGTTATCCCATGCCTTGACAAAATCAATCACACAGGCTCGGAGCATATCTTCAAGCGTTTGAAAGGTTCGCTCGCTTTGGTCGTCGGTTTAAGGGTGGTAGGCAGTGCTCATATCTAGCTGTGTTCCCAATGCCTTCTGGAGCAACTGCCAAAATCGTGAAGTAAATCTACTATCTCGATCCGAGATAATATATATCGGCACCCCATGAAGTCTTACCATATCTTTTATATAGATCCGTGTTAACCTTTCCATTTTGTCTTTATTGTCGGTTTGGTTAACCTATCGACAATCACTCAGATAGCATCCAATCCGTTCGTTGTCTTAGGTAATTTGGTTATGAAATCCATTGTAATCCTTTCCCATTTCCACTCGGGGATTTCGGGTTGTTGCAGAAATCCCGAGGGCTTCTGATATTCCACTTTAACCTTGGCGCGAGTGAGGCATTTTCTCACGTAAGTGGCAATTTCTGCTTTCATGTTTGGCCACCAATAATGTTGTTTAATGTCCAGGTACATCTTATCGGAACCTGGATGGATGGTGTATCGTGTTTTGTGCGCTTCGTTCATGACTACATCCCTGAATCCTCCAAATTTTGGGACCCAGATATGTTCCATGAAGTAGTAATCTTCGTCTTCTTTGACTTCAAGATTCTTATCCATTCCACGCAGTGCTTCGCTTGCAACATTTTCCGTTTTCAAGGCCTCTAATTGAGCTTCCTTGATTTGTGATGTCAGGTGGGAATGGATGGTTATGGTTAATGTTCTTACTCGGCGACCCGAGCATTCTTTCCTGCTTAGGGCATCAGCCACCACATTAGCCTTGCCTGGGTGATACTTGATCTCGCATTCATAATAATTTAACAGCTCAACCCACCTTCGCTGTCTCATGTTCATCTCCTTTTGATTTAGAATGTGCTGGAAGCTTTTGTGGTCCGTGAAGATGGTGCACTTTGTACCATAAAGGTAGTGCCTCCAAATTTTTAGGGAGAAGACCACAGCTCCCAGCTCGAGATCATGGGTGGTGTAATTTACCTCGTGTGTCTTCAATTGTCTTGATGCGTAAGCTATCACTTTTCCACGCTGCATAAGAACACAACCCAACCCTTGGTTCGAAGCGTCACAATATACTACAAAGTCTTCACTTCCCTCTGGTAAAGATAGCACTGGAGCACTACAGAGGGCTCGCTTCAAGGTTTGAAAAGCAGCTTCTTGTTTGTCAGTCCAGTTGAAGGGTATGCCTTTTTGTGTTAGGGTGGTGAGGGGCTTGGCAATCTTGGAAAAATTCTGAATGAACCTTCGGTAGTAGCCTGCAAGGCCCAAGAATTGTCAGATCTCCGTTGGCGTTTTCGGAATCGCCCAGCCTTCAATAGCTTTGATCTTGGAAGGATTCACATGAATTCCTTTCTCACTGACTACATGACCCAAGAAATTCACACTGCGTATCCAGAACTCGCATTTGGAGAGTTTTGCATATAGCTTTTCGGCTCTTAGAGTTTCCAAGATCTGACGTAGATGCTGACCGTGATCCTCCTTACTTCGAGAGTATATGAGTATGTCATAAATGAAAACAATTAAAAAATTATCGAGGAATGGGTGGAAGACTCGATTCATGAGGTCTATAAATTCTGGGGGAGCATTTGTCAGACCGAAAGGCATAACAACGAATTCGTAATGGCCATATCGAGTGCGGAAAGCAGTTTTTGGAATATCTTCTTCCCGGACTCGGAGTTGATGATAACCAGATCTTAGATCTATTTTAGAAAAATAACTGGCTCCTTGAAGCTGGTCAAATAGATCATCAATCCGAGGGAGTGGATATCGATTTTTGATGGTAAGGTTGTTTAACTCCCGGTAGTCGATGCACATCCTGAAGGATCCGTCTTTCTTCTTGACAAACAAGACCGGAGCTCCTCAGGGTGAGAAGCTCGGCCTGATGAATCCTTTGTTCAGAAGTTCGCTTAATTGACTGGATAACTCCTGCATTTCGGCGTGAGCTAACCTGTAGGGTGATTTGGCAATTAATGTGGCTCCGGGTATTAGGTCAATTCGAAATTCGACCTGTCTTTCTGGGGTTATTACCGGAAGGTCTTCAGGAAATACATCCGGATAGTCACATGCCACTGGGATATCTTTGATGTTTATTTCCTCTTTTGTTTTATCCACAACATGGGCGAGGAAGGCATAATTTTTCTTGTGCAGGCATTTTTGTGCCTTGATGCATGAGATAAGATAGAGATTGGTGCTAGGTTTATCACCGTAGATTATTAGGGTTTCGTGATTGGGGAGGTGAAGGCGAACGGCCTTCTCGTGGCATATAATATTAGCATGGTGGGGGCTTAACCAATCCATGCCGATTATCACATTAAAAATCCAAATATTAACTGGCATCAAATCTATTTGAAATGAGTGGTTGTTTAGTGTTAACGTGCATCCTACGTAAACGTATTTGGTTGTTTCAGTTTTCCCATTAGCCATCTCCACCGTGAAGGCTTCGCTTAGCTTTTGGGGTTGTTGGTTTAGTAAGTGTTTGAATTTATTACTCACGAAACTCCGCTCAGCCCCACTATCGAGTAAAATGCATGTGTAAGTGTTGTTGAGGGGAAATGTACCAGTAACAACCGTCAGGTCTTGAACTGCCTCTCCTTGACCCAATGTCAGGACCCTGCTTGATCCTCCTGCTCCTTGGTTGTTGGCTTTGGGGCAATTTCGCCTAAAATGGCCAGTTCCTCCACATCCATAACAAGTATGACTGGCCATGGCGTTATTGTTGTTGTTGTTGTTGTTGTTGTTGTTGTTTGGCTGTTGGTTCTGTTGGGGTTGAGATCTGTAGTACCGGGCGGTGTGCCCCTTGCGGTTGCAGTTGGTACACTGCCTTTCTCTGCACTCGCCATTGTGGTGGTAGTTGCATTTGTTACACTTTGGTAAGGTTCCATAGTAAGGCTTGGTAGTTGTTTGCGCAGATGAGGTTGGAGCAGCTGGTGTTGGTGCAACTTGAGCGGTAGCAGCGTGGACTGCTACAGTTTGCTGCTTTTTGGAGGATCCATGGTTCTGTCGTCCCTTTCATTTATTGTCCCCATTTTTCTTGTTATTCCCTTCCTTCTTGGCCTCCGTCTCAGCAGTTTTGGCTCCTTTCTTGTTGCCATGGTCGTAAAGCTTCTTAGCTAGCCTTTTCACACTGTCATACGTCTCAGGGTTTGCTGTTATTACGTTTCCTTGGATTGGAGAAGTTAGTCCCTAAATGAACCGCTCAATCTTCTTTCCTTCTGAGGTGATCATACTCGGGCACAGAAGTTCCAATTCATTGAATCTTGAGATGTAAGCATCGATGTCTGAGTTTTGTACTGTAAGATTCCATAGCTCCTGCTCATTTTCTGTACTTCCCCACGGGGACAGTACTATGCCATCAACATTTCCTTGAGCTCCCCCCATGGCATGGAATTTGCCACTGGGAGTGTCATAGCCTCCACATGACCATTCCACCACGAAAGCGCTTGGTCGAAAAACGTGAAAGCTGCAAATTTCACATTGCATTCTTCAGGACATCCGCAAATCTTAAAAACTGACTCGGTCTTTTCTATCCATCGCTTTAAAGTTATTACGCCTCCAGTCCCATTGAATGTTCGAGGTTTGGCATTTGAGAAGTCTTTGTAGGTACAGACTTTTGTAGGACCTTGGTTCATTCCTTGGTTCGAGATTCTAGTTCCTTGACAGTTACCGTCACAATTGTTCCCAGTTTAAATGTCTGCCAAGGCTGCGGTGACTGCAGCCGACACTGCTGCTTGGAAAGCAGCATAGTTCACCTCTGGCGGAGGCGGTGGTGGTGGTGCCTTGTTGTTGTTCCTACGAATGTATCTTCTAGGCATCTTCTGTCATGGAACAAAAAGATGGTGAGTACATAGTGGTTTGTAGTTTCGTGTTCCTTTGGTATATAACGGTTTCAGTGGTTCGGTTGTGCATATAAGTGAATTCATACAATATCATGAAATAGGGAAAATAGAACACATAACAGATAACATCATCACAAATAAAACATAGAGTCATTTCATTAATGATAAACTTTGTAGTACAATGCGTGAAAATTCGCCTTTGAAGGCATACAGTACATAGAGAAAATAAAATTCGTCAGCATAACGACTTTATGAGTAGTGTAGTCACTTAATCATAAAGTCGGTCCTACATACAATAGTACATAAAAGAAAAGAGAACATGTTCTAACGATAAGGGTGATGAAGAGAGAGCAAATCCTAGTCCCGGCGTACGGCATCTGGTGGTGATGCTCGGATGCCGAAATGACGCACCAAAAGGTCAGCCAATTCACTTATCTCCCGAGTGATCTCATCTCTCTCATGCTCCGCTCGAACGACTCTGGCCTCTGCTGCAAAAAGTTGTTGCCTGAGAGTGACAACCTCCTCCTCCAAGGAACGCGTCCGGTCTGTGGGGCCTCCTGTGCTATGTGCGGATCTGGTATCATCTCTAAAGGGTGGGATTTACTAGGAACTTACCCAACACCCTCTACCTCTTCAGTCTCCTCTTCGGATCCCTCATCCTCGTAATCTGTCTCTAGATACTCTTCAGGTCCTACTCCTGGATCTGCCTCTTGAACCATTTCAGGTTCCTCCTCCATCCACCCGTGGGCCACCAGGGCCTAATAGTAAAGGTCACCTTGCTGGTATTCAGCCATGATGTCTGCGCGATAATTGGAGGCGTGAGGAGTGTGTAAGGGGGGTGTACGTAGATAGCATTCTAAAATACTCATATAGTATTTTAATTGTTTATGTTTGAGTTCCTTGAAAACTTTTTGGATACGAGGTTGGTAAGTTTCTAGATTCATTGCCCACCATGATCACTCCTAAACACATGTTGGTCGTATTTTGAATAAATATAGTTGATTAGACTATATTTACCCCCAATATGACTACATCACTGCTCGGGTTTAACCGCGATGTTCAACTCCTCTAACGACTTTTATTGTTTCTTATTGTGTCAATACCCTAAAATGCACACATAGGTATGTATTTTTTTTGTTCAGAGTATTTTAGTCCCAATGTATTTATAGTTGCATATATTGTATGATTAGATATGCCAGTTCACTATAAACATTGCTCTGATACCAATCTGTCACACCCCCGAACCAGAGCGGCGAAAACGTCCGGGGGTTGGGTGACTTCATCTTGTAATATCATCACAGTGTATATAATTGAAACAAAACATCATCATCATCACACATACAATATAACAACCATCATAGTTTACATAAGTGTGTTGGGTTACAAATTACATTCCAAATGTTTAATGTATGATGATAACAAAATACAACAAAATCCGCGTGTTCTTGATGACCACCCTGCTTAACGATTTCCTGAGAATACAAGTTATTTTGAAAAAACGTCAACATATATAATGTTGGTGAGTTCATAAGCATGTTTGTATAAAAAGTTTTGTATCACTTTGTAAATGTCAGAAAATCCGATATTTTCTGTAAAACTGGTTTGGAAGTTTTGTGTCAAATCTTGTATTAAAGTATGTGTGTTTCTGTTTTGAAAATGTATAAAGAGAGTATTCCAAAAAAAATCCCATGTTTCCTGTTGTAAGTAAGATGTAATGTATAATGTATTTTCCCAGAAAATCTGATATATCCTGCTTGTAAAAGTGTTGTAGTCTTAAAACCCTAAGACCGTAAAATAATGTTTGTATAGTTTCGTAACTGCAGAAATGTATATGTATTCCGTAAATTTTACAGTGGAGTTAATCTCTATGTGAGTCGTTATAACCATGCTTGATATGACTGATCTGCATGTCATGAAGTTTTTCAGGCGTCGCTTGTTTAAGGTAAGACGTTTGTCACCCTAGACTGGCCTAGTCTAGCTGTAGCGAACAGCTCAGGTTCGGGGTGGTCAACCCCGTATAGATCTATACACAAACCTTCGCTCTCCCTCCAGGAGACTCTAGTTATAACTATAGGACTGAAGGTTGTACACTAGGTAGGTACGAATGAAAGAACGTCTCACAAGAACCTTAACTATGTTTACGCGAATATTGTAACACACTATTTAATGTTTTAAATAATGTTTCGGTGTATGTATTTAGGTTACAAGGCCCAATATGTATGTACCTGAATAAATGAAGCCCAATAAGCATGAAATGTGTATACAAGGTCCGTCGAGCATGTAAATGGGTCAACAAGGCCCAATAAACATGTAAAGAGTATACAGGACCTATCAAGCATGTAAATGGGTCACTAAGGCCCAATAACATGTAAAGAGGCCCAATAAACATGTAATGAATGTATCTGGCCCAATATACCTATAAATGGACCACGAAGGCCCAATAACATGAAAATGGGTAAACAAGTCTCAATAAAAGTGAGAATGACGTAATTAGCCCGTTTGTTATTATATTGCTTGTTTTAGCTCAATTATTTACTAAAATGACCTAAAAGGCCCACTTTTAGTAAAAATGACATTCTTCGCCCATTAAGCCGAAAGTTTACTTTTTAGGGCTCATTTTGTATAAAATGACATTTTCAGCCCACTTTTGATATAAATAACATTTTCAACCCATTTTACCGAAAATTTACATTTTTGGCCCATGTTTGTTTAAAATGAAAATTTAATCCATAAAAAGTCAATAATTACCTTTTAGGCCCATGAAACCATGAATTTCTAAATAAGACCCATTTTTGTGAAAATTGACAAATTTAGCCCATTAAAACCGTGAAAGCCCAAATAGAAGCCCATTTTGTGAAAATTAACACTTTTGGCCCCTTTAAAACCGTGAATATCATAAAGATCCATTTTTATTTAAAAATGACTCTTTTGGTCCTCTCAAAACTGTGAGTTAACATAAAAACCTCACTTTTTGTTTATTTGTCAAAAATGGCCTCTTATACGGTTTTATTTAGTTTTCAAACATCCTTAGCATGTTTAATCCTTTCAAAATCATAGTAAGTCACATAAGGTGGTTTAGTTTACAAACATCACCAAGTCTAGTAGGTATTTCGAGTTTGGTGAAGATTTAACAAGTTTTCATAACACAAACACAACATATATCATGAAAAACACACATATACATGCATAAATACATAGATCTAACACAAAAGCAACTTGTATCCTCCCCCAAAACATAGTAAAAACCGAAAACAAAGGGTATGAACTCACATTGGTGATGGATTCGGTTTTGAAGAGAAGTTTGAAGATGTTTTCGATCTAACAAGTTCCCTTGATGAGATCTTCGAACTTAAGGAGTTCTAAGAAGCAAGAGTCAAAAAATGGAGTGTTTATAAGTTTAACATAAAAATAAAGTTAAACACCTTGAATAGAAAGTAGCTTACCAAGAATGAATGAATTTTGATGAAGTATCCTTGGACACACACATAAGTACACACGAATTTGAAGAGGGAGGATGAGTGAATTCTTGGAGTTCTAGAGAGAATTTTTGGTGTAGTTGTAATGGAAAGAAAATGAGAGTTGTGGTGGTGGGATACTCTCGGCCGAAATAAGAAGAGGGAAGAGAGAGAGAGTGAAGTGGTTTTTGCATGGAGGTTCAAGTTTAGTTGCATAAATATATGTTAAACAATAGTATTGATACTTGATGGTTATTAGTGAGGTGGCAACACACTAATCACCCTCTTATCTTTCCTATATATATATATATATATATATATATATATATATATATATATATATATATATATATAGCCGAGAATGAGAAGGAAAGAAAGAAAAACATGGACTTTGGGCTTGATATTGCATTGACCCATTAGGGATTTTTGATCCTTGTGGGCCGACATATGTGTTTACGGCCCAAAAAGAGCAAAGATATGGGTTTTCGGCCCATTGTAATTAAATGAGAAATTTTAGGCCCAATAAGGCCCATGAAGAGTCTTATGGCCCAAAATGATATAGTTTAATGAATGTGGGTCAAACTAGGGTCCAAATGGGGTTTCTCAAACCAAAATAATCAAGTTGATGGTTTATTAGCCCATTAGGCCCAATAAGAGGATCCTGGTCCAATAAGAGTTTGAACCGGGAAATTAGGGTTACAAGCCCAAAGTCGAGTGAGTGTAGTGCATTGAATTAGGTTTAGGGCTTCACGAGTGAGTTTTGATTTGAATAGTTGTTTTTGAAATGAATAACTTATATACATCAATCTTAGACTTATAAGATACATCAAGAGTTGATCATACATAGATAGAATATCCTAGCCAAAAATGCTAGTTGTGACAATAAATGAGCTTATTCTCAAAATCCATCCTATCAAATTGCACTGGTGAAGGCAACCCAAAAGGACCATTCTACAATCGGGTCAAGTACATACCAGTTATAGTAATGGGCTTAGACACCAAATCCAACACATACCTCCTTATAATTTTAATCGCCGACAACCTGCGCTTACCAATACTAGTGTTCTATCACTAGCCAATCCCAATGACCACACAACTCTTGTAATCCATATGAACACTCCCCGAAATCTCACCAAGTCCGACAACCCCAAACGCACCCCATGATATAGC
Organism: Lactuca virosa; assembly: GCF_052849685.1. Taxonomy (NCBI): domain Eukaryota; kingdom Viridiplantae; phylum Streptophyta; class Magnoliopsida; order Asterales; family Asteraceae; genus Lactuca; species Lactuca virosa. The sequence continues at coordinate 298,842,850 of NC_136433.1, read as the reverse complement.
ATCCAAATCCTTAAGTCCTTTATGCCGGTAACAAAGACCATAACCTTTGCGATAAATAAATTCCCCTGGCACTTCCAGTAACCAACCAAACTCGTGTGACTTCCACCACCATCATCTTGCTACCGCTACTTCCCTATAAACGGTAGTGATTGAACCTGGAGGTTCTTCTAAAGACGACTGTCGATTCCACCCGATCAAATGCTAACACAACTGAACTCTGACTTCATTGGAGAACTAACCCACTAATCCGACCGTAGAACTTTTAATCGATACCCCTGAAATGACCCATCAAAGAACCGGAACACAACCGAACAAACTGAAACATGCTCATCAAGATACGACCCACTAAAGACTCTTGGTGTGCAAAATGGCATATAACAATTCTTGATGATATAACCCAGAAAATAACCGAAAACCAAACCAGAGATAATGCTTACCCAACCTAATACAAAAATCCAAAACAATATAAATACTCATAATAACCAAGAAGAAAGCAAAAGATAACATACACGCAATAGCACCTGATGGAACCCTGGTCTCCCCTGCCTGACACTGCAATGCTCGGATCCTCTCGGCTGGGGCTCCTGCTCTACCCTCACGACCATCAGTGATCCTCAAAGTAACCGGAGCAGGTGCACTCTTTACTCCGCCACTCAACATCAGGTAGTTGGCCTTCTTGTGGCCCACTTGGTTGCAGTAAAAAAATAACGGGCTTGTCCCCTGAGGATAATCCCGACTGACATGACCAACTATGCCATACTTGTAGCAGTCCATGCCCCTAGAACAGCAAACCCCATCGTGCTGCTTCCCGCACGTGCAACACTGACCTCGGACCTGCTGGCCCCTCTATCGATGATTTGAAGTCCTGGGTCTCTTAGCAGGACCCTCAACTGCATGTATATGCTCTGGCTCCCTCTTCCCTAGGTGCTCCAAATCGATCTCCCGCTCTCAGGCTCTAGAAATCATATCATTCATGGTCTTGCACCTTGAAATACTCACGAACTCCCTAATGTCATCCCTCAGCATATCATGATGCCTTACCTTCTTTATTTCCTCATTCGCTGCATACTGCGAAACCAATAAAGCCCTCTCCCGGAACTTGGCAGTGATCTCTTCTACAGTCTCAGTAGTCTGATGAAGGTCCTGAAACTCCTCGCCAACTGTTGTACCTCAATAGTTGGTGCGAACACAACCCTAAACCAAGTCAAAAACTCATCCCAAGTCATCGTCTCCAGGGCCTCGCCTCCCAAAGCGAAGTTTACCTCCTCCCACGAATCTCGAGCTTTGTCTTTCAGAAGACAGGAAGCAAATCTGACCTTTGACCACTCGGGGCAGAAACTCGTCCGAAAAGCGTTAGCCATATCCGCTCACCACCTCCTACTGGCAATGGGGTCCTTCTCCCCAAAGAACTCAGGAACTCCACAAGAACAAAACTCACGGAAGGAAAGAGTGCAAGCTCCAACAATCGTCAAAACCTCAACACAGAACATGCCCAGACGCTCATCCAAAATCTCTAATATCCCCTCCTTGACCGTACCAAAGATCACAAGAGTCTTCTCCATAATGTCGCTGGTAATCTCCGACGAGATGAACTCCCGCATCTGCTCGCTAATCGGCTCAATACCTACACCTGATCCGGAACCAGAACCTGAACCTCCTTCCTGAGTGCTCATCACCATACTGAAAAACAACATGCAAAAGATCATAACATACCCAAGAATCCTCATCCCTCAGGCTTCCTAGATTCTCTGAAAATCTTCCTGATTCGAGTATGGATCATGTGCTTTCAGTAATACGGGCCCAATACTGTTGGATTAGGTGTCTAAGCCCATAACTATAATTGGTATGTACTTAACCCGATAGTAGCATGGTCCTTTTGGGTTGCCTTCACCGGAGCAATTTGATAGGATGGATATTTGAGAAAGAGGTTATTTGTGATTTATTAATATATTATATGAATAATATATTGATTGAGAAATCATATTATTTAATTGGTATTGATCAAGAATTAACTTGAAATTAATCTAGTGATCAAAAGAGACTGGTTAAATTTACAGAGACTGATTAGGTAAATCAGTAATACTTATAGTTTGGGCTAATGATCCATTTTGATTAGGGATGGACTAAAACTATGTGAGAGTCCATGAAGAATTTAGACCAAAGGGCCTATCATATGGATTGTTGGAATACTTAAAGGTTTAAGTAAATTAGGGTTTTGTGTAAGAAACCCTAAGGATTCCACACTATAAATTGAACCCCTAGCCTTCTCAAAATCGGCAAATGCATTCCAAGGTGAAACCCTAGCCGATTTTGTGCTTCCTAACCTCTCTCTTATAAGCATCCTCTTGCTTTTGGTGTTTGTGACTTATTAGAGGTATCACATTTGAGGTACTAATCTCTTGAAAGGCCAAGAACTACAAGCTACAACAAATAGGTATTCATCTAACTTGTTTTATGTTATGAATCTCGAAATTGTATGCTAGTTAGGGTTCATGCTTTGGATAAATGAATACTGCATGTATAACTTGAGAAAACTTAGATCCAAAGCATTAGGGTTGTATGTGCACCATAGGATTGTTATTGTACACAAAATCCATAAAATACTACCTTCCACACATATCCATACTTTCCTCAAGAATCATCCCAAACCCACTAAGTCACCTTCTCAAACTGATACTTTAATGATTGCTAAACAACGCATGAATGAGACTTTTCATATTTTATAACTTGAGGTCAAATTATGAAACTCTCTTCAAGAACAATTTAGATCAATTATAACTTATTTAATTATCATATAATTTGTTATTCATCAAGTTGATCTAATCTAACTCATATAACAAGACAATTCACATCAAATAATACAAATAATCAACTAATTATCTTAAAATTTGACAATTGTCTTTTAATTGGATAAGGATAATCACTACCATATCAGAAAAAACTTTTTTAATGATACAAAACAGTTTGTGGTAATGATCCTAATCCAATTCTGGCCTTGAGGGTTGACTTTTGACTTGTGGATTATGTTAAGCTATTAATGTCCTAATAGGAAGACTAAGGTTCTGCCTTGTGTAATTATCTAGGTGGCTCTTAGCACATGTTGTGGGATTTTGAGGGCATGTTGACTTTTGAGCTGCTTTGCGAGGTGAGTTTACTCACTATACTGTAGGACACTAGGGATTGTATGTGCTTGTAGTCTTTGTGACTCATGTTGTATGTGTTGTATGTCTTTGTGCCTATTTACTATATATATATATATATATATATATATATATAGGATGAAATAGACCCGGTATAGCCTTGTGCTGATATACGAGTTGAAATAGACTCGGGGGTGAAATAGACCCAGTGCAGCCTTGTGCTGACATATGGGTTGAAATAGACTTGGGGGTGAAATAGACTAGGTATAGCCTTGAGCTGACACATATGTTGTTGGATTAGGTGTCTAAGCCCATAACTATATTTGGTATGTACTTGACCCGATTGTAGCATGGTCCTTTTGGGTTGCCTTCACCTAAGCAACTTGACTGGATGAATAATTGAGAAAGAGGATAAAAGGGATTTATTAATATATTATGTGAATAATATATTAAAAGAGAAATCATATTATTTAATTAATATTGGTCAAGAATTAATTTTGAATTAATTTTGTGGTCAAAAGAGATTAATTAAATTGAGGGGACTGATACTGTAATTATAAGATAGTTACAAAGTTGGGCTAAGGATCCCTAAAGAAGGGATGGACGAATTCTATGGGGAATCCCACATAGAAATCATCCATAGGGGCCTTCTGCAAGGATCCTCTGGACTGCTTAAGGCCAAAGCAATATAATTAGGGTTTTGACTGAAACCCTAGCAGCTCAGCTATATAAGGAACCCTTGAGACTCCTATTTTCGGCTACAAGAAACCCTAGAAGGATCCCAGAGCCAAATTTGAGCCTCCTCCCCTCTCTACAACATTCTCCAATTGCTTGTGGCGTTTGTGATCGATTAGAGGTATTGCATTTGTGATACTAAGCTCTCAAAGGCAAGGATCTTCAAGCTACAATTGAAAGGTAACTTTCTTACTTGTTTATTTATGTTGATTTCGATTTTTGTATGCTAGAGTTAGGGTTTATAAGCTTTGGATGATTATTGCATGTACAATTAGAAAAACCTAGATCCAAAGCTTTAGGGTTTGCATGTGCACCATAGGATTGATGATTTGCTCATAACCCAACATATGTATGGTATGCGGTATTTTTGGGGACTCACTAAGCTTTGTGCTTACGGTTTTTAGTTTATTTTTCAGGTACTTCCGGTTCAAAAGGGAAGGGCTCAGGATTATCACATTGCATGCATCGTGATTTTCCGCTTTATTGGCTCTGATGTAATTTTGAGATGTTTATTGATATTCTTTGAATAATTTATGGTTTTTTCAAACATGTTTGGTTGATGGGTTATTTAATATAAAAGCAAAAAAAATGGTTTTGAGTTTTGGGACGTTACATTCTCCCCATGTTAAAGGAATTTCATCCCGAAATTTAGCTTGTACTACCCGCAACCGGGGAAATATTGAATGATTGGGGATACTTGTGTTTCATCTAATCTTTGCGTTCTCAAGTAAACTATGGAATTCATCTTGAATTCCATCAGACTATCACTATGGGGATGCAACTTTGTTTTAGTCTCTTGATATCTCGATCCATGATTTCCACGTGTTTTTCTATGAATTGGAGCTTAACGTTGACTTGGATTTCCTCGATAAGAATAGGAAGAGTGTAATAGGATAAACCCTTTTTGAGGTTTGATATAAGAAATGAATTGTATATATTATCGAGTTCTAGAGGCAACTTGAGTTGGTAAGCTACATGACTATATCTTGCCAGAATTTCGAAGGGTCCTATATATTGCGGGTTTAACTTGCCTGGTTTTCTGCATCATATGTCTCCTTTCCAAGGGGAGACTTTTAACATTACCTGATCTCCAACTTGGAATTCCAAAGGCTTATGACTCATGTTAGCATAACTTTTCTGACGATCACGTGAAACCTTTATCCTATCTCTCATCTGGACGATCTTCTTAGTTGTCTCATGAACGATCTCTGGGCCTGTAAGTTGTGTATCTCCTGCATGTTTCTTAGCTAGTTGGCTATCTCTGAGTTCTGTCCAACATATTGACGATCAACATTTGCATCCGTAAAGGGCCTCGAAAGGTGTTTCTTTGATGCTAGTGTGATAACTATTATTGTAAGAAAACTCGACTAATGGTAGATGTGTGTCTTTGACGTTGGTGTGATAACCGAGTAAGGGTTGCATCCATAAATGTGCAGGTGGCAAACTTTACACGACATTCCTCAGCACAAAAGTTGATATGGAATACCAACTCCATCCTTTCAATCCAGTGGGTTAAACTGAAAACTCCTTCATCGTCGTAGAAGGATCTAGGTTTGCAGTTCATGAATTCTTTATAGGTGCATGCTCTTGGACCTCCACTATCATTACCATAAATGATGCTTCCACCTCTACTTTTCCCAGAGGTGTTATTCCCGTTGGCTTCGTATATGGCTAAGGCGTCGATGACTCGTTGTGCAATCATCACCTCGATTGCTGTCAAGCCTAGGGGTAGTGTTGGTATTGTCGTATTGGTTCTGGTGTTGGTGTTGGACGACCTCGAGTACTTATTCTTGGAAGCATGGATTTTATACTAATATAATTTTTTTAATAGAGTATAAGTCATATGCAAAATTTTGTTGTTATAAGTATGTATAAGTATCTTACTGAGTCTTAAGTACTTAATTATAACCAAGTAATTTGTGTTCTGAACCACAGAGCTATTCTTTAAATCTTTAGAATTATCAAGTGTTAGTTCATCAACTATCATATCCAGGTTTAGTTGTGCATCGGTCTGACCATAATTAAACATAGGTTTGCAGTCTATGCTTAGTTGTGGTTCGACTCATGTATTGTACTAATCTCAGTTATATTATTTGACCTAAATTTATAAGTTTTTGTGAGTTTACTGTTATATTCGAAGACCTGAGTATGATGTATGTTGAATTATATATTCTTGTATATAATTTTATTATTAATTTTAATTTGGTACTTAATGACTATCAAGTAAGGATTGGCCAATCAAGACAGTTGGAGAGCAGGACTATTTCAGCATATAGCTTTTCTGAAATCCAACAATCCAAACAATGTGTCCATACTAGGCACCGCTCCTATAAGTAGATCAATCGGTAATATAATTAAAAATACTTTTATACTTAGGTTTAAGAATAAACCTAATTTGAGTTTTGAGCCTATAACTATAGTTGTAATCTTATAGGAAGATACGAGTTCTCTATAGACAATGGCTTTGATACCAATCTGTCACACCCTCAGCCGGCGGTGGGACGACATCATGGATCACAGTCATTGCATACATAGAAAAAATACAACAAGTAACATAAAAGTGGAAAATTTTATTACTGAAGGAAATTACATAAGCCCTAGTCTAGAGGTACAAAAACTTGAACGTACAAAAAAGGCCTCAAACAACAAGATGTTCTATAAAATTACTATATTAAACTAAGTAGAATGCAATCCCATGATTATTCCGCGAGTGTAACTTCCAACTGTTAATTCCTTGAGAATACATGTTATTTTGAAGATTGTCAACGTAATTTTGGTGAGTTCACATGTTTGAATCAAAAGTACTGTTAAGCAAAAGTAGGTTCTCAAATGTATATAAGTGGTTTCCCAACTTATATTTTATGAATGAATTAGGTACACTTTCAACGTTACAATGACTCCTTATAACCGAGCTCCTAACTAAATCGAAATGCCACTCCCGATGATTTATTAGACATCGTAAATGATGGATAGTTATCATCCATTGTGACTCGACCATCAAGATTGTAGCTAGAAACCATAGGTGGGGGTGTCAATTCGTATAGATCTACACATAACTCTCTAACTCTTTACGATTATAAGTCAGGGGTCTTCTAAGTATTTCACTTAGGTAATCAATATGTCTCACGTAACCATTGAGTGATATGTTCTATAAGTTTGTAAGCCCTAACTTTTATACAAAAAGTTTACAGGCATAAGTTCGACAACATATATCAAATGCATACGTTTTGTAAGCATAAGGTCAACAACATATATCCAATGCATAACTTTGTAAGTATAAGCATACATTTGGAAATAAACAATAGTTATAAACATTTTGACATATATTCTCCCCCTGAAAACTGAAAACATAATAAAAGGGGTTGTGAAACTCACTTGTGATGTTCACGTAGCTTTAAAATAAACTATGGAGAGAAGCGTGAAATGGTGTTGGAACGGTCTTCGAAAAATATCACTGAAACAACGATTCGTCAGGAAATAAATAGTGTTTCGCCAGAATAATGGCCAGAAAAGTCGCCGGAAAACTGGCCGAAAATGAATAGTGCTTCGCCATATATGAATAGTGTTTAGCCTGGAAAGTGGATGGAGACTCGCCGGAAAAATCGACCGCACTGCTGTCGGAGGTTGGTGTCGGCGTCGTTGGGATACAGGTGGTGTTTGAAGGTTGGCACAAGTGGTCGCAGGAGGTCGAAAGGTGGTGGCAGGTGGTCAGATGGAGGCTGAACGTGGTGGAAGGGTTGCCGGCGGTGGCTCTTATGTCGGAACCCGAGAGAGAAAGTGTGACAACCCGATACTTTCTAGTCAACAAAAGTCAATTTCCGTTAAATAAAATGTCGAATTTTGTTTATTCCGTTAAGCTCTCGTGGGTTGAAATAATCTAAAATATATAAATAAAGTTTATATAAGTTTTCGGAACCAAAAACACTCGAAAAATCCAGTTTTCCTTTGAAAAATCAGCGAAAATCGTCCAGCCAAGTGTTTACGGCCGTAGCTGTAAACCTATTTCCGACCGTAACCCCAACCGGTATAAAGGTTTTTCCTGGAGAGATTCCTCATTTCTCATCTTTTTCACTCGAAAATCCTCTTAAAGTGCTCTCAAGAACCTCCCAAGAACATTCAAATCATCAAGATAAAACCTTCAAATCTTCAAGTTTTTCCTCAAGAACACCAAGAACAACCTTCAAATCTTCAAAGGCTGCAAACCCGTTTACAGCCGCAAACCATTCACAGCCACAAAACCCGTTTGCAGCCGCAAACGTAGTTCACGGATGTAAACTCAGTTCAAGGCCGCAAACAGCCTTGAGTCGTGAACCTTGGCTACAAACCCTCGTTTTACACAAATACAAGTCTCGGTAACATTCCTAACCCAAAAGCAAGTGTTTTCTAACACTTTAATTAATGTATTCGCTAATTTAAATAAAATTATGTGTTTAATTATCATTAGGATACCATTAATTCCGCTTACTCCAACCCGAGGGTCATCTTTCCGGTTTTGCTGTCGAGCTCGTACACATAATCAACTGTGAGTTCATACCCCTACACTTTTACTGTTTTTAACGTTTTCAGGGGGAATGCAAGCAAAACACAAAGAAATTTTGTGTTCTTATAAAGGATTTCAACAAGATTAAAACTTATGCAATTGATACAACCAAGAGATCACCACATTTTATAAAATATTTAGATATTTAGTCCCTTTTGTAACATGTTGCGCATAAGGGAAGCTTTCAACGTACAACCATAATTGCAAAGTTTTCAATACAATACACGAACCGAATACATAACATGCATGCAAACTATAATAGGTATAGTTTGGGATTCAATATACGATTTTATCAAGTCCAGAGCTTAAACATTAACAAACATATAAACTATGTTAGATATAGTTTATGACATACATTACTACTTTCTGAGAACAAGAGTACAATACTAAATAATTATTTAAGTATAATTATTTTATTCAACAAGTATACATACAATTTCGAGTACAATAGAACACTACAACACTGCACGTAAACTAGTTAATACAGGGTTGTGAGGCACTACTTCAATTGTACCCTTCGGGGTGCGGAACTAAATCCTAACACTGTATAACCAGAGTCTCCTGGGGGAGGGCGTGAGATTTGTGAATAGATCTATTCGGGATGGACAATCCCACACCTGAACTGCTAGCTACAGTTAGGCAGGCATGCCTGGGGTGACAAATTTCATAACATCCGACGCCTGAAGAACGTCGTAGAGGTCACTAGGTCATATCAAGCATGGTTATACCAAACTCACAACATTATAAACTAACCATTTGTTTACGGGATTTCAATTCTTCAAATAGTTTTATTTTCATTAATAGAACTATCATACACTACAATTGGAGGATTCTAGAGGATACAAGTACATGGTTTTATTTTAAGTAATAAAACTACTATACATACTGGTGGCAGCCAGGGTTTTCATACACAGGTTTTCATACAGAACATACTATAAATACTGGTGGTAGTCAGGGTTTTTACACAGAACATACTGGTGGTAGCCAGGGTTTTCATACAAAGCATACTATACATATTGTTGGTAGCCAGGGTTTTCACACAAAACATACTATACATACTGGTGGTAGCCAGGGTTTTCATACAGAATATACTATACATACTGGTGGTAGCCAGGGTTTTCATACAAAACATACTATATATACTGGTAGTAGCCAGGGTTTTCATATAGAACATACTATACAAAGGTTTTCGTACAGAACATAGTATACAATACAACTGGTGTTAACCAGGCAGACAAACTAACATTTTCATATACTACTACAGAATACAATAACGAACGTACACTTTGGTCTTAGGGTTTAAGACTACTTTTCATTACTAAAGAAAATATTGGAATTTCTTGAGAATATGCAAACATTTTACAGATTCACAGACAGGTTTTCAATACAAAATCATACTTATGAACTCACTAGCTTTAATGCTGATACTCTTTCAAAACCGCTTGTATTCTCAGGGAACCGGTAGACATGTATACCCGCAGGATTTTGAGAAGACGGAGCTTCTAGAGTCGCGTCTTTTATACTTTTGTTATACTTTTGTTGTATACAAACTGTGTATCGAACAGATGCAAATATTTTACTTATTCAATGTAATGGTTGTGTTTACTTTGATTACTATGATGCAATTGTTGTGATACTGTACATGACGTCCTCCACCCCCGAACGTTTCCGTCGTTCCGGTTTGGGGGTGTGACAGATTGGTATCAGAGCATTGTTTATAGTGAACTAAGTATATCAAACCTTACATGATATACAACTATAAACACTAAGGGGCCGAAGCGCTCTGAACTAAAAGTATACTTTTAAAATCAAAGTATTTTATAAGAAGTATATAAGTATACATACATACCAGAACCAGTATCACAAGAAGAACAAAACAAAAGTATTTAGATGTTGGACACTGCGGTCAAACCTGAGCAGTTATGTAATAATATCTGGGATAAATATAGCCTGATCAACTATATTTATTTGAGATATGACCAACATGTGTTTGGGAGTGATAGTGGTGTCGCGATAAGTCTAAAACTTACCAAACTTCATACAAAAGAGATCAATAGAACAGAACGTACAAACTAAAATACTATAGGAGTATTTGGTATCATTTCGATACTAGAGCCTAACATATCGTACAGATTTCATTCCAAGTATTGCTATTCATTCTCTAGCAATTGTTTACTTACATTAAGTAGACTCCCTCTGTAAATCGCTTGATAGAACACTATAACTGTCAGGATAAGATATACATTGTTCAGTATCACCTGACTTCTAACAACTATATAGGACTTATCTTCGTTTTTCTCATAAATTATCTTAGAGGAAGATGCCTCCGAATAAGAAGTCCAACCGGAAGAACAACAATCCTCCACCGCCGCCACCTCCTCATTTTGATCCTGCTGTGTTCCAAGCAGCAGTTACAGTCGATGTGGCTGTCACAATGTCGCAGATCAATTCTAGTGGCACTAGCAGATCGGGAAGTGGTACCCATCCTCTCAACCTTGATGGTAACCAGGGACACCCGAAGGAGTGTTCCTACAAAGACTTCATGAACGCGAAGCCCAAATCCTTTGACGACAATGGAGGTGTCATTGCCCTAACTCGTTGGTTTGAGAAAATCGAATCAATTTTCGAGATCTGTGTGTGCCCTGAGGCAAGCAAGGTGAAGTTTGCCGCATGCACCTTCACAGATAGAGCATTAACTTGGTGGAACAGCCGAGTCAAATCCCTAACTCTGTCAGTGGCCAATGTCATGAGTTAGGAGAATCTGAAGGAACTGATGCTCGCTGAGTATTGCCCACGGGGCGAGATGCAAAATCTGGAGCAAGAGCTCTGGAACCTGAAGATGAAGGGTTCTGACATTGCTGCATACACTGCTAGGTTCAGCGACTTGGCTCTTCTGTGTCCCGGGATAGTCACCCCGGAAAGCAAGAAAGTTGAGAGGTACATATGGGGATTGACACCCCCAACTCAAGGGAACGTCTTGGCTGCTAAACCTCTCACATTTGACAACGCCAAGTGCCTGGCGCAAACCTTAATAGATCACGAGGATAACCATGAACTCGTAGCAGCCGTTCCTGAACCGCCTAAGGAGAGTGGTGGAAAGAAAAAGTTTTGGAACAAGCGCAAGGGCCAGTCTTCGCAAGAGCCCTCCAAGAAACAACAGACAGTGGCAGTTCACGTTGTTACTACTCATGTTGCTGTTCCTACTGCTCAAGCACCTGCCAGTAGGTATGCTGGAACCCTCCCAAGGTGCGATAAGTGCAACTTTCATTATCACGGACCCTGCCATGATATGCAATGCAACAACTGCGGAAAAAGGGGGCACACAATCCATTTTTTCAAGACACCAGCACAACCACCCAACCAAAACCCCGGTGCCGGAATAGGCCAAGCTTGCTATGGGCGTGGAGAAACCGGGCATTACAAGAGGAATTGCCCGAAAGCAACGACTGTTGGCAACACGGGTAAAGTGCTAGCAATGGGCCAGGAGGAGGCAGTCGCTGATCCCACCGTAGTTACGGGTACGTTCCTCCTCGACAACTCTTATGCATGTATTCTCTTTGATAGTGGTGCGGAGAGAAGTTTTGTCAGTCATGCATTTAAACACTTACTCAAACACAAATCCCAACCTTTAACCGAAACATTCACCATCGAGATGGCTAATGGAAAGAAAGACAGTACTAACGACGTATTCGTAGGATGCACCCTCACTCTAAACGATTATTCCTTTCCAATCGACCTTATGCCGATTTCCATAAAAAGCTTTGATGTCATCATCGGCATGGATTGGTTGAGCCCCAATCGTGCTGATATTCTCTGTTATAAAAAAGCCATTCGCCTCAATCTGCCATTTGGCGAAGCCCTTGTTATTTATGGCGACGAACCCAGCACGAACCTTCGTATCATTTCGTGCATCAAAGCCCAAAAATACCTAGGAAAAGAATGTCATGCATTCTTAGCCCATGTCGTAAACGAAAAGCAGGAAGTTAAAGACCTCGAAAGCATCCCCGAAGTCTGCAACTTTCCCGATATCTTCCCCGAGGATCTTCTCGGAGTTCCTCCCGAGCGCCAAGTCGAGTTCCAAATCGACTTAATTCCAGGAGCTACCCCCGTAGCCAAATCCCCGTATTCTCTAGCTCCAGCGGAGATGCAGGAATTATCCATCCAACTTAACGAACTGCTCAGCAAGGGATTCATTAGACCAAGCTTCTCACCCTGGGGAGCACCGGTCTTGTTCGTTAAGAAGAAGGATGGATCTTTCCGGATGTGCATAGATTATCGTGAGCTCAACAAACTCACTATCAAGAACCGCTACCCTCTTCCCAGAATCGACAGCCTCTTCGATCAACTTCAGGGAGCGAGCAATTTTTCAAAGATAGACCTGAGATCATGGTACCATCAATTACGAGTCCATGAGGGTGATGTTCCTAAGACATCATTTAGGACTCGATATGGTCACTACGAGTTTGTAGTGATTCCCTTTGGTCTAAGCAACGCACCCGCCGTATTCATGGACCTGATGAATAGGGTGTGTCGTCCATTCCTAGACAAGTTCGTAATAGTATTCATAGAAGATATACTTATTGATTCACGAAGCGAGGAAGAACACAGCCAGCACTTAAGACAAGTTCTAGAAACATTAAGAGCAGAAAAGCTTTACGCGAAATTCTCTAAGTGTGAGTTTTGGATTAGAAAGGTAACTTTATTGGGTCATGTGGTTAGCGAAGAAGGCATACACGTGGACCCTTCCAAAATAAAGGCAATCGAGAATTGGTCAGCACCGAAGACGCCCACAGAAATCCGTCAATTCTTGGGTCTTGTTGGCTACTATCGCAGGTTCATCCAAAACTTCTCCAGAATTGCTAAGCCTCTTACCGCCCTGACTCAGAAAGGTGTAACCTTTACTTGGGGAAAACAATAAGACACTGCGTTCCAGACTCTGAAGCAAGCCCTGTGCAGCGCACCTATCTTGTCTCTTCCTGAAGGGACATAAGACTTCGTAGTTTACTGCGATGCATCCAATCAGGGGCTAGGCTGTGTACTTATGCAGCGAGGAAAGGTTATTTCCTATGCCTCGAGACAGCTGAAGACACACGAAGTCAACTACACTACTCACGATCTTGAGTTGGGAGCAGTGGTCTTTGCGCTGAAAATCTGGAGACATTACCTTTACGGTACCAAGTGCACTATCTTCACCGACCACAAAAGCCTACAACATATCTTTGACCAAAAGGAGCTTAATATGAGGCAACGGCGATGGGTAGATCTACTCAATGATTATGAGTGCGAAATTCGCTATCATCCGGGCAAAGCCAATGTAGTAGTGAACGCCCTTAGCCGGAAGGAATACTCAGGTCGTAAGGTGAAGGCACTAACCATGACAATCCATTCGCATCTGGCCACACAGATCAAAGAGGCTTAGCTAGAAGCCTTGAAGCCAGATAATGTGGCAGATGAAGCCTTGAGAGGAATGGAAAAGAACTTTGAAATCAAGGGTGACGGGGTTCGTTATTTCATGGACCGGATCTGGACACCAAGGTTCGGTGGTTACAGAGAGGTGATCATGAATGAAGCCCACAAAACTCGATATTCCGTTCACCCAGGTTCAGATAAGATGTATCTGGATCTCAAGAAACAATATTGGTGGCCAAACATGAAAGCAGAGATTGCTACCTACGTGGGCAAGTGCTTAACTTGTGCCAAAGTCAAGGTAGAATACCAAAAGCCCTCAGGTTTACTTCAACAACCAAAATTACTTGAGTGGAAGTGGGAGCGGATTACAATGGATTTCATTACCAAGTTACCCAAGACATCGGGTGGTCATGACACCATTTGGGTAATCGTCGATAGATTAACCAAATCTGCCCACTTCCTGCTAATCAAGGAAACATACAAAATGGAGAGACTGACTAGAACCTACATCCAAGAGATAATACGACTGAACGGGGTGCCTATATCCATTATCTCGGACAGAGATAGCAGATTCACCTCGCGGTTTTAGCAGTCACTGCAGAAGGCTCTTGGAACTAAGCTCGACTTGAGTACAACTTATCATCCTCAAACTGACGGGCAGAGTGAGAGAACCATTCAAACCCTGGAAGACATGCTGAGAGCATGTGTTATCGACTTTGGCAATTCATGGGACACCCATTTGCCCATGGTCGAGTTTTCCTACAACAACAGCTATCACACTAGTATTAAGGCTGCTCCATTCGAAGCCCTCTATGGCCATAAGTGCAGATCCCCTCTATGCTGGGCTGAGGTGGGTGACACGCATCTAGCTAGAGGTCAAGTCCCTGATAGCACTCTCACTGGCCCTGAAATCATTCGAGAAACCACAGAAAAGATCGTACAAATCCGAGAATGACTAAAAGCCTCCAGAGATAGACAAAAGAGCTATGCCGACAAAAGACGAAAACCCTTGGAATTCCAGGTTGATGACCGCGTACTGTTGAAGGTCTCACCCTGGAAGGGCATGATACGCTTTGAAAAGCGTGGAAAGCTGAATCCAAGATACATTGGACCACTCGAGATCCTTGCTAGGATCGGTCCCTTAGCTTACAAACTCCGGTTACCCCAAGAGCTTAGCAACATTCATCCCGTCTTCCACGTGTCAAATCTTAATAAGTGTCTATCCGATGAAACTCTTGTAATTCCACTCGATGAAATCGAGATCAACGAGAGTCTTAACTTCATGGAAGAGCCAGTCGAAATCATGGATAGGGAAGTCAAGCGAACAAAACAAAGTCGCATCCCGATAGTGAAGGTTCGCTGGAATGCCAAGCGGGGACCTGAATTCACTTAGGAGCGAGAAGACCAGATGCAACAGAAGTATCCGCATCTCTTTCCCTAGTCCATTTCGTATTCATTTTAGAAAGAATTTCGGGACGAAATTCCCTCTAACGGGGGGATGATGTGACAACCCGATACTTTCTAGTCAACAAAAGTCAATTTCCGTTAAATAAAATGTCGAATTTTGTTTATTCCGTTAAGCTCTCGTGGGTTAGGAAATAATCTAAAATATATAAATAAAGTTTATATAAGTTTTCGGAACCAAAAACACTCGAAAAATCCAGTTTTCCTTCGAAAAATCAGCGAAAATCGTCCAGCCAAGTGTTTACGGCCGTAAACCCTTGGACCGTAAACTCGTTTATGGCCGTAAACCCATTTCCGACCGTAAACCCAACCGGTATAAAGCTTTTTCCCGGAGAGATTCCTCATTTCTCATCTTTTTCACTCGAAAATCCTCTTAAAGTGCTCTCAAGAACCTCCCAAGAACATTCAAATCATCAAGATCAAACCTTCAAAATTTTTAAGTTTTTTCTCAAGAACACCAAGAACAGCCTTCAAATCTTCAAAGGCTGCAAACCCGTTTACAGCCGCAAACCGTTCACAGCCACAAAACCCGTTTGCAGCCGCAAACGTAGTTCACGGCTGTAAACTCAGTTCACAGCCGCAAACAGCCTTGAGCCATGAACCTTGGCTACAAACCCTCGTTTTCCACAAATACAAGTCTCGGTAACATTCTTAACCCAAAGCAAGTGTTTTCTAACACTTTAATTAATGGATTCGCTAATTTACATACAATTATGTGTTTAATTATCATTAGGATACCATTAATTCCGCGTACTCCAACTCAAGGGTCATCTTTCTGGTTTTGCTGTCGAGCTCGTACACATAATCAACTGTGAGTTCATACCCCTACACTTTTACTGATTTTAACGTTTTGAGGGGGGAATACAAGCAAAACACAAAGAAATTTTGTGTTCTTATAAAGGATTTCAACAAGATTAAAACTTATGCAATTGATACAACCAAGAGATCACCACATTTTATAAAATATTTAGATATTTAGTCCCTTTTGTAACATGCTGAGCACAAGGGAAGCTTTCAACATACAACCATAATTGCAAAGTTTTCAGTACAATACACGAACCGAATACATAACATGCATGCAAACTATAATAGGTATAGTTTGGGATTCAATATATGATTTTATCAAGTCCAACATTAACAAACATATAAACTATGTTAGATATAGTTTATGACATACATTACTACTTTCTGAGAACAAGAGTACAATACTAAATAATTATTTAAGTATAATTATTTTATTCTACAAGTATACATATAGTTTCGAGTACAAGAGAACACTAAAACACTGCACGTAAAGTAGTTAATACAGGGTTGTGAGGTACTACTTCAATTGTACCCTTCGGGGTGCGGAACTAAATCCTAACATAGTATAACGAGAGTCTCCTGGAGGGAGAGCGTGAGATTTGTGAATAGATCTATTCGGGACTGACAATCCCACACCTGAACTGCTTGCTATAGTTAGGCAAGCATGCTTGGGGTGACAAATGTCATAACATCCGACGCCTGAAGAACGTCGTAGAGGTCACTAGGTCATATCAAGCATGGTTATACCAAACTCACAACAGTATAAACTAACCATTTGTTTACGGGATTTCAATTCTTCAAATAGTTTTATTTTCATTAATAGAACTATCATACACTACAGCTGGAGGATTCCAGGGGATACAAATACATGGTTTTATTTTAAGTAATAAAACTACTATACATACTGGTGGCAGCCAGGGTTTTCATACACAGGTTTTCATACAGAACATACTATACATACTGGTGGTAGCCAGGGTTTTCACACAAAACATACTATACATACTGGTGGTGGCTAGGGTTTTCATACAAAGCATACTATACATACTAGTGGTAGCCAGGGTTTTCACACAGAATATACTATACATACTAGTGGTAGCCAGGGTTTTCATACAGAACATACTATACATACTGGTGGTAGTCAGGGTTTTATATACTGGTAGTAGCCAGTGTTTTCATACAAAACATACTATACAAAGGTTTTCGTACAGAACATAGTATACAATACAACTGGTGTTAACCAGGCAGACAAACTAACATTTTCATATACTACTACAGAATACAGTAACGAATGTACACTTTGGTCTTAGGGTTTAAGACTACTTTTCATTACTAAAGAAAATATTGGATTTTCTTGAGAACATGCAAACATTTTACAGATTCACAGACATGTTTTCAATACAAAATCATACTTATGAACTCACCAGCTTTAATTCTGATACTCTTTTAAAACCGCTTGTATTCTCAGGGAACCGTAGACAGGTATACCCGCAGGATTTTGAGAAGACGGAGCTTCTAGAGTCGCGTCTTTTATACTTTTGTTATACTTTTGCTGTATACAAACTATGTATCGAACAAATGTAAATATTTTACTTATTCAATGTAATGGTTGTGTTTACTTTGATTACTATGATGCAATTGTTGTTATACTGTACATGACGTCCTCCGCCCCCGAACGTTTCCGCCGTTCCGGTTTGGGGGTGTGACAGAAAAAGGGAGGGATTGGGAGAGATTGAGGGTGTGTTTGGAGAGAGAGAGAGAGAGAGAGAGAGAGAGATGAGGGCCTTTATTTATAGGTAAAGAGAAAATGATAAACCGTATGAAATCGAATCCCAATTCAACGGCCAGATTGAGAGTAAGGTGTTCCGATTGTGAGCCACAAGTTGTAGTGTCGAAAATCGATTTTTGCCAAAAAGTTAGAGTTCTATTAAAACAATAGTTTATTTTACGTGTTATAAAATATCAATACGTTGTTGCGAAACGCAGGGGAACTAGTCTAATGAACTGTTTGAAGTTTCAATTTTACGATTATGGGTCTTGTGTTGTACGCTTATTTCTTGTTTTCTACGAATAATTGTAACTTTCACATGCAAACTACGGTTTTGATGTTCTTTATGTCCATGGTTTTCTTAATTACGTGTACTCTTTGTTTAACGTATCACCCATACATAATAATACTTAATACATACATCTATTCAAATCATATGTATTAAATCACTACATGTGTATAATGACAAATGTTTGTTTATCGACAATCTACACAAAACGAAGATTTCCATGATATTCTGGATGCATCTCAAATTTTATTGATTTTATTTGCATCAAAATGATATGCATATGTTACATTAGGTCTCATACATATGTTTTTAAACGTAATCATACTTGATCGTAAATCGATAATTGACCTAATTTTTGCAATTGTCACACTTACAATCCTAGACTTCCATATGTGCTAGTGAGGAACGAACCATACTCCACATCACATAGAGTATTTTTATAAACCTTCTCAGTTGGTGCAAGACTCTAGTAACATTCTTTATAGTACAATCCATGGATTGTTTGTAAGCACAATATGACTCATCATTTACCATATCAAACAATGATTGGTTTCTCTTTCCAACTACATAACTTTTGGCAGTGTTTTGGGTGGAGATTTGTGAAATTGTTTCACAATTCCTTAGACGATCATTAAACTTTTGACTAAGATGCTCACTATCTCTATTGGATTTGAGTATCCCATCTTATTGCCCGGTTGGTTCTTAACTTCATTTTATGCGAGATCTGAACACCTTAATGGTTCAATACATATGTTTATTCATATAAACATGTTCATACCTTTTGAAGGTAAGGAAGTTAGTATTACCATATATGCTGATTAATCTGAACGATCTATTAGTGTGAACTAATTCCAACAAATATTCGCATCACAAAGTGATGTATTCGTCATTTATCTTGATCAACAATATTTGCATTTATCATAAGACTTGTGGTCAAACGACTTCCAACATCCTATCCAACTGGATATTTGGTAATACATTTCTCATTTATATGTCCATGAAGATGATCCCATAAATACATTTCACCAAAAACTTTTGGATGTATACCTAGAACTATTGTTACAATAATGGTTTCATAGATTTCATGACATGCTTTTAAATAAAAAACATGTAAAACGTTCTACATTTAAATAAGTCAAAACTATCTCATGAAACATTGTATAAACAATTTCAATCGTATGACCATAAACAAAACATTTGGGGAGAATACGTTGACATTTAATCCTATGAATAGTAGCAAGGGCTCAATATCCATGATCAAATTTTCTTTTCCATGTTTCAGTCTCTTACTTCCTTTTAGTTACCGCACATTCTTGAAAATATCAATAATTTATCCTTAATAAAATACTCAAGGGTTAGAAATAATATTCTAATGGTGTTATGAATTAATATATCTGAACATATACTAAACATTTAGGAGAACGAGTTGTCTTTTGATCCTAAGGATAATAGTAGGGGATTGGTATCCTAGATCAAAGTCTCTTCTAAATGATTTAGTCTCTTACTTCCTTTTAGTCACTGCACATTCTTGCAAATGTCAGTACTTTTCTTGAATACTATACTCACGGATTGGAAGGAATATCTAATGGTATTATGAATTCGTATATCTAACTATGCCATACTCTTTGGCTTGTAGCTTTTCAGATCTTTCAAATATACTAGACATATATGCTCTCTTTGTCCTCTTCTTGTTTTGGAATCAAAAAGCCTATAAAAAATTATCTTAGAGTAAGCCTTCCTTTTGTGCTTGGCGTTGAGGTTGCAGTTGGGTATACCAACTTTTACCCCTTTACCAATGGGCAACTGATTTTCTACTTATTGACACTTTATTTCATGATAGAAAATATAAGAGCATTTAAAATTTAAGTTTCTATGCTTCTCCATGTTAGTTCCAAAAGGCCCTAAACATACCACGCAATGTGACATCCCCAAAATCACGGCCAGAAAAGACCGATTTAGTTTATGCTTTAAAAATAATTTCAGAGTAATCCTTTGATTAAAAGAGTTGCGGAATTTGTTCCCAAAACAAAATATGATAAAATAAAATTTATCAAAGCATTTCTTAAAGAAATGTATTTTCATATATAACAAAACTCGGGTTGTCCTGTTCCGATACATACCAAAAGCATAAACGGCACATTATAAGCCTTACAACAGTTATATACAACTACTGGCCTATAAACAAAATAACTTGATGATTCATCCATCTTATGCTCTCGCGCCACTACCTGTAATACAAATAAAATTGAGTGGGTCAGGCTTGGGAGCCTGGTGAGCATATAGGGTTTTCAACCCACAATAAATAATTATATTTAATTTCACCAACCAACAACAACTCGATTACCCATTCCCGTTATCCTCACTTTATGTCCCTAAAACAACAACTATCACAAGGGACCTAGTCTAAGGATTTTCATCGGGATGGACATTACTGCAAAGGGGTTTCCTCGACAATAAATGTCCTAAAGGCAACCATAAGGGGGATAGAGTACACCGGTGAACACATCGTTCACAACACCTACAGGTTATGAACCTCCCAACGTTCAACTGGACAGTCTAGAAAGAGTCCGTGGTCGTCATCCATACTCCGCTAGATGACTAGATCAACAACAACATCGAGGCCTCTCATCATTTTTATTTCATCACACATCACTATCAACCCATGTTCTACCCAACATATTTGTAGATAAAATATACTTGTTTATATACAGCTTAAAACCATGTATAACATATTCATTCAATACTCATACCACATAACAAATAGTATATAATCACATAGCACGTATATCATAGAGTATAATTCATATATGTGTATTATAGAAAGCAACTGCACACTTACTCATATCATATATCTAATACATTCATCAGTACTTGTATTAAAATCGTGTATATGAAAGAGACTATGCACTCATTTGATAAGAAGATTATCGGACAGCACTACGACTCTTAAAGTGGTATTCTTTGGTGAAACTGTGATCTCTTCACACACCGGGCTTCTCGCGGGCAGAACTTCGACTCGAAACTCTTTTCTTCTCGGGCTCTTCGGTGCTTCGGGACTTGCTTCGGGTCTCGGGATGATACCGGGGCTCGGGGGTATAACTTGCATGCAAATTGAGGTAATATTTGTGAGAGAGAAGAGATTGAGCAACCAAATTCGGCTGCCCCTTGAATTCTATTTATAGGGCTAAAATCCCATACTCACGTCGTGAATCTCCAATGCTCACGTCGTGAGTTTAGTAGGTCATTGCGTTCGTCATCAGTCCACTTGCTCTGGAAGACGTCCAGTCCCTGTTCACGTCGTGAACACAGTGTTCACGTCGTGAACACAGTGTTCACGTCGTGAACTCTGACACAACCTCGAAGTTTGTGCCCCGAACTTCAGAAATTCATATCTTTCTCATACGAGCTCCGTTTTCGACGTTCTTTATATCCACGCGTAGGTGAGATTATGCTCTACAACTCTCGTTTAGACTCCGTCGGCGAATTTTGATTTTAACTTTTATTATATTATTTTTAGTAGGCCGGGACAGGAAAAATCCGTTAGAAATTCATAACTCCTTCATCCGACGTCCGTTTTCGTTTGTCTTTTTACCGTTGGACTACTATCGACGAGATCTTCGATTCTCGTTTAGATTGTTTCGGCTAGAAATCACTCGATCTCATATTCGAACTTTGGGCTGCATACTGCTAAGTCGAAACTTCGAAAAATCATAACTTCCTCATACGAAGTCAGATTTAGATGTTCTTTTTATGCACTCTCTCGGTTTAACGTATTCTACGACTTTCGTTTAGATCACTAAGACTAAATATCGTTCTATCGTAAATTTACTATTTACGTCACACAGTGTCGTACAGGTTTTGTCGTGAAACTTCGACATGTCATAACTTCTTCGTTATAACTCGGATTTCAGCATTCTTTATATTTTCGGAATCCTCGTAACGACCACTACAACTTCATGTATAGATATCGGGCTGACCTAATATTTTATTTTATCGCTTATTTTTATTCATAATTCATTTAAATCACACAATTAAGCAATAAACACATAATACTCAAATAATACATTCTTATTATTTCATAACGAGTTACAAAGGTTAACCTAGACTGTTACATCATCATTAATGCCTAGCCTAGAAACACGGGCGTTACATGCAATCCCACGATAAATCTTTCCAAGTCGTTCATATCAAAATTAAAGTGAAGTGATTATATGTACATGTTAGCTAGTTGATTATGAAACCCTTAGTCAACTCCCAACTTAATGGAATTTCATGTCGCTTAGATTTGTCAATGTACAAAGTACAATTGATACATACTCCTTCCAACAGCTAAAATGCAATAGCTAGAGGAACCTCAGAAAGTGCTTTGTCAAATGCATAATCTTTCTTTTCGTTCATGAGAACTATTCTCAAATTACGAATTTAGACAAGATTGAGCTTATCCTTTCAGAGGTTTTATAGTAGTAAAATTTTAGCGGACACTTTTTTTCTGTAGAAATCATTTAATAAAGTTTCATTCTAGTTTGTTTTATATAATCCTTAGAATAATAATTACCCAATTCAATTTAAATTATTTAAATAAGGCTAGGATCCATATTTCACTCCAAAATGTGAAGAGGATTAGTCGTAATCACATCAAGAAGTTATTTAGGTAGGCAAACATTTTGCCAATTTCAGTCTCTATGCAACTCTTAGATCTATCGAGATTTATTGACTTATGTCAATAGCATGTTAATATCTTCCACGCTTATCTAACTTTCATGGTTGGATTAGCCGATGATCATGAATTTAGATGGTAAATCAACCAAAACATGTGATCCCCTCGCCCCTCAAGTAATGCTTGAGAATCACGAGTATCACATCACCTCGACTATAATGCAACTAATGCGTTCGTTCTAATCACTAACCTACGTCAACAAATTATAAAGATGGTGTGTGTTTTTTTATAGGTAACATGAGATTTACCTTTTCATAAAACGGGATTTTGTTTTGTTTGTTTAGTTAAAATATTTTAACTTGATCTTCTGAAAACCATTCAAAATTTAGCCAATTTTATAAACCTTTATAAAATCATTTTCTTTGTTATGTTAACTTTTAAGAGTTTGTGACATCTCATACAACCTATACCAACCTCTATGGAATTGGAGAATCTTCATTTGAAGTGCACTTATTTCCATTTTAAAAATTATAATTATATATATATATATATATATATATATATATATATATATATATATATATATATATATATATATATATATATATATTCATTCCAATTCATTATATGACACATTTACATCTACACCATGATTCTTAAGTTAAGGTATACACTTTGGCCACAATTATCATATAAACTCAACAAGTTTCATTAATTCACTGTAGTTTCAATATTATCACAATGCTTCATACTTTCGTAATGCCTTTTCTCAATAATGACATAATAATCTTACAAGTTACTAATGTCATGAAAATGAACAAGGCAAAAGGTCCACAAGATTTTTTGGGGTGTTACATAATGGTATAACACAATGGAAGATAACATATTTCCATATAAGAGCTTAATTAGGGTCTAAACTATTGAAGTTGTAGTATGTTTATCAAGAATGATATTTTACTACAAAGTAGTAACACCTGATAATGTTCAGTCCAATATATTAGATTTATGTATCATGTTTGTTTATCGGGAGTAGCATGCACCGATTACCTTTAAATGCCAATATAAGGTCTATATTTATGTCATTTCTGATAATATTTTACACGTGGTTTTACATACAACTAAAGGATTATAGTTGTTCAACAAATAACACATTCAGAAACTTACACATCGAGAATCAATACTTGATGATTTACATACCTCTCCACTTACTAAACTTCTGGTTGTAATTACCTCTAATATCATTTATAACGCTCCAAGCTCAAAGTTAAAAAAACTCACCGAATAACCTCTAAATCAACTTAAAACAATGATGAAAAAGTTATTATAAGCTTATAAAGTAAGGCTTATAAAGATCTTCCATTATCATCTTTTATCGACATGAGACACACTGTTACATAAGACCTTGTTTTTCATAGGTTTGTGAGTTGATCTAAGTGTCCTCTCCATCTTTAGTGGTATCTATATGCTTTTAAAGTGATAGATTAAAGGTAAAGAAGCTAGGTATCCAAAGTTGTCCATTAACAAAGTGAAAACTACTACTCTTATTTCATTAATGATTAAAATAAAGAGACGATCATTACGACACAATCCCAAACCAGATTGGCCTTAGAATAACCAAACATTAATCCAAACATATTTAATTGAAATGCCTTACGTCGGAAGCAAGGACTTATAAGCGAGATAAGATTTTACCAGAAAACGTTAAACATCTACTAGTTGTAGGATACTAAACCGATTTTGTGAAAGCGTCAAAATTTGGATACACTTTTACCAAAATATTTAACCATCTCAACAACTTTAGGATGCTAAACCTAAAAGAGTTAAATTTCGATGAACAAAGATAGTTGAGGCAAGTATGGTTATAGTACGGTTGAACATTATTCCATTCCACAAGGTCGATTTGTTATCTATCTATTTCGACCACCATGATCTTACAAAGTGCTAGCCATTTTAATCCCGAATGAAACCACACTTTTTCGGGTAAACATACTTTTTGCCATGCCACAAAATCTCTTTCTAGACTTGGAGGCACGAAAGGACATTAAAGACTGACATTGTTATTTTGGTTTGAAATTTCTCTAAAAGATGACTTTAAATGAATAACATTTGGTGGTACTTAAGAGCCAAGTTTTTATTAGCTAAAAAGCCAAAACTTGTATCCCCTCCACTATGCCACCCTTTTTGTAATGGAAATCATTTCCCCTAAATTTAGAAACACATAGCACCGATTTTTTTATTTGAGAATACGGATTATATTTATTTTGATGAATATCCCCCATATCTCTCTCTATATTGGCTGTACATATCATTCATTCATATAAAACTACACTTTATTGATGAACAAACCCTAGATGTTTCTTTTACCCATCCCCCAACAGCTCAAACCCACACATACCCTAATGTTCAAATCCTCAATTCGTGCTTGAAGATCGAGTTCCAAAGTGTCCCAAAGATCCAGAACTACTACAGGTCAGTCTCGCAATTCAATTTCAGTGAGTTTGATTTCAATCAATTCGTCTCAAAACACTGTTAGCTGTTTATGTTGATCTTCGTATGATCCGCGATCTTGGTTGATTAGCTTGTTTTCTGTAATCTAGATACTGCTTTAATATAACACACGATCCGATTGCGATGTAAACTTATTTGTTCCTTTTGTTATTAAAGTCAAAACGATGGTGGGTTTCCTCTTGTAGGTGTTTATTGCAATTAGCTCTTTTTTGCGGGGTTTCACGAGCTGCTTGGGTTGGGATCTTTAGGGCTTTTGAGTTGGAGCAATAAGCAAAGATGCAGTCGAGGTCGTATACGAATCTTTTGGAGTTAGCTTCAGGGAATTTCCCTGTAATGGGGCGAGAAAAGGAGAGAAGAAAGCTGACGAGAGTAATGACTGTTCCTGGAAGTATAACCGAGCTTGAAGACGACCAAGCTAGCAGTGTTGCATCTGATAATCCTTCTTCGCTTTCAATGGACAGAATGATTATTGTGGCGAATCAGTTACCTCTAAAGGCTAAAAGAAGACCTGATAATAAAGGATGGAGTTTCACTTGGGATGATGATTCATTGCTTTTCAGACTCAAGGATGGTTTCCCCGATGATATGGAGGTTTTATATGTCGGTTCCTTGAATGTTGATGTTGATCCTATAGAACAAGATGATGTTGCTCAAGTTTTACTGGATCGATTCGGATGTGTCCCAACTTTCCTTCCTCCAAACCTAATCGAGAAGTTTTATGATGGTTTTTGCAAGAAACAGTTATGGCCACTCTTCCATTACATGTTACCATTTTCAGCTGATCATGGTGGGAGATTCGATCGATCCAATTGGGAAGCATATGTTGCAGCAAACAAATTATTCTCCCAGAAAGTTATCGAAGTGATCAACCCCGAAGATGATTTCGTTTGGATTCATGATTACCATTTAATGGTATTACCCACCTTTTTAAGAAGACGTTTCAATCGTTTAAGAATGGGATTCTTTCTCCATAGTCCATTCCCCTCTTCTGAAATCTACCGAACACTTCCTGTTCGTGAAGAAATCTTGAAAGCTCTCCTCAATTCCGACCTAATTGGATTCCATACTTTCGATTACGCCCGCCATTTCCTTTCCTGTTGCAGTAGAATGTTCGGATTGGAGTATCAATCCAAACGAGGCTACATCGGATTAGATTACTACGGGAGAACAGTCGGAATCAAGATCATGCCAGTTGGAATCCACATGGGACAAATCGAATCAGTGATGAAACTAGCAGACAAAGAATGGAGAGTCAGTGAACTCAAACAACAATTCCAAGGGAAAACCGTTCTTCTTGGAGTTGATGATTTGGATGTCTTTAAAGGCATAAACTTGAAGCTTTTAGCCATGGAACAAATGCTCAAGCTTCATCCATCATGGCAAGGTCGAGCTGTTCTTGTCCAAATCGCAAACCCTTCAAGGGGTAAATCCGGAATAGATTTCGACGAAATACAACTCGAGATACAAGAAAGTTGCAAACGTATCAACGACCAATTCGGTAAGCCCGGGTATCAACCCATAATTTACATAGATACCCCTCTATCAGTAGGCGAAAGGGTAGCTTACTACAGCATAGCCGAGTGTGTTGTTGTAACTGCAGTTCGAGACGGGATGAATTTGACTCCATATGAATACATCGTGTGTAGACAAGGCGTTTCCGGGTCGGATCCGGATCCGGATTCGGGCGGGTTGAAAAAGAGTATGTTGGTGGTGTCAGAGTTTATCGGGTGTTCACCTTCTTTGAGTGGGGCCATTAGGGTCAACCCATGGAATGTTGAGTCAACTTCCGAGGCTATGAACGAGGCTATATCGATGAGTGATTCGGAAAAACAATTGAGACATGAAAAGCACTATCGATATGTGAGTACACATGATGTGGGGTATTGGTCTAGAAGCTTCTTGCAAGATATGGAAAGAACATGTGCAGATCATTTTAGGAAAAGATGTTGGGGGATTGGATTAGGGTTTGGTTTTAGGGTTGTGTCTTTGGATCCTAATTTTAGGAAGCTTTCGATTGATGATATTGTGACAGCTTACATAAAGTCTAAAAAGAGGGCGATACTTTTGGATTATGATGGAACTGTTATGCCTCAGAATTCGATTATTAAGACACCGAGTAGACAAGTTATCTCAATTCTTGAGAGACTTTCTGGAGATGCAAATAATACGGTTTTTATTGTTAGTGGAAGAGGTAGAGAAAGCTTGAGCAAGGCTCTTGCTCCTTGTAAGAAGCTTGGAATTGCAGCTGAACATGGCTACTTTATGAGGTGTGTTTCCTATTTTACCCTTCACTTGCTGTTTCCACTTTCTACTTGACTTAATTAAGTGTGTGTGTGTGTTTTCAGGAGGTCTCAAGATGTAGAATGGGAAACTTGTGGACAGAGTACGGATTTTGGATGGATGCAAATGGCTGAACCTGTGATGAAACTATATACAGAATCAACAGATGGATCTTCCATTGAAACTAAAGAAAGTGCTTTAGTTTGGCAATATAGAGATGCAGATCCAGGGTTTGGATTTGCTCAAGCAAAAGAGATGCTTGATCATCTTGAAAGTGTCTTGGCAAACGAACCTGTTGCTGTTAAAAGTGGTCAATATATTGTTGAAGTCAAACCACAGGTATTTATTCATTTATTTATTTATGTTTCCATTTCATTGTCCATGTCCTGTTTTCTATTAATCAAATCATTCGATACGTTTCTACAAGGGTTAAATGTGTATTTATGCAACAACATTTCACCTTTTTCCCAATTTATGCAACAAAGTTGTTTTTTATACGCCACAAGTAGCTTATGTTTTGAGTTTTTTAGGTTGACATGATTGGCAAACCAAAAATTAGCTTATAAGCTTACTTTTTTAAAAAGCTACTCAGACTAGCGTTTCAACAAGCTTATTGAGAGGGTGTTTGGGATTTCATCTCAAAACAACTTATTGACTTATTGGCTTTTTGAAAAGTCAATAAGTCAAAAAAAGCGTTTGGCAAAAGAAAAGGACTTTTAAAACAACTTCTCCTTAACCCTTCAAAAAGGAGATTTTAAGAAGTTAGAATTTAAAACTTTTCTAAACTCCTTATGATTTTTTGAGTTGTAAAAGTCAATATTACCTTAATACCCTTAAATCCAAGACAAACACTTTTTAAAAATAACAACTTATTGACTTTTTCCCACTACAAAAACTAATCCAAACACTTTTAAAAACTCATTTTCCTACCACCATAAGTCAATAAGTCATTTCGTCTAAAAGTCATTTGAGGATCAAAAAGAAATCCCAAACACCCTCTGAGTGAGCCTTTTTAAAAATCTTCCGAATATACCCTTTATTAATTATATAAAAAAAAACTCAAATCTTCTACATGACCTTTTATGTGATTCTACATATTCCAGCTAGTTTTACCAAACATCATTTTTTATCAGCTAGCACCTAACTTTTCAGCTACATAACCTAAATAAGCAACCACATTTCTTTTAGGGACCAAAAGATGCAATATTTAAGGTGTAGTATGAATAAAAAAAAAACGTAAGTAGGTTGCTATTAAAGTTTGTTTGCTTTAAATGTTTGTAGGAAGCGAGTAAAGGTATGGTAGCAGAGAAGATCTTTACATCAATGGCACAAAACGGGAATCAAGCGGATTTTGTTCTTTGCATTGGTGATGATCGATCCGATGAAGACATGTTTGAAATTATTGGAAATGCAATTTCCAAAAACATGCTTTCAGTCAACACAACCGTGTTTGCATGCACAGTTGGACAGAAGCCTAGCAAAGCCAAATATTATCTTGATGACACATCCGAAGTTATTCTCATGCTTGAAAATCTTGCAGAAGCCACTGACACTCCTGTCACATCAGAAGATGACGAGAGTGAATAATAGGTTTCCTTTTTCTCTTTTGAAATGAACTTTGTTGAAAAAAGCTTTTTACATTATTTTGGCTTTGCTGTTCATTCTTGGAGTCTCTTTTATAAAGTTGGAAATATTGGTCTTGTTTTGACAATGGTGGAAAAAATGGATGAAAATGTGAAAGGTAAGTTGGGGATTCTCTTGTATTTTTCTTTATTGTTATGCGGAGTCTGGAAATGTATAGACATGTGGGGTGATGGGTTCGAGTGTTGTGGGGTATGAATGGAAACTTTAGTGGGGTTTATGGAGGGTTAGTTTTGTAGATTGTTGTACCTTCAATACACATTTCATTTGGTAAGATCCAATTGTATACTAGCATCTTTTGTTTTGAAAATGTAATTTTGACTTTTTGAGTGTCATTGGTTATTTCTACTTGAGGTTTTGTATTTGATTGAAACTTGACTTGTGCGGATGTTAATGGGACAAAAGTTAATTTTTTTGTTCAAACCTAAAAGGCAGAAGAGGGAGAGGTTCATTCTCCATCATTTGTGTGTACAAAAAGACAAGGCTTGGAATGATTTTTTTTATCCCCATCATCAAAAGAAACCTAGTAAGCCTTCTTAACCTTTGGAAAGTTTATTTTACCAAATTTAAGTTAATAGAGTTGCTATACGACATTATACAAACAATTTATGACAAAATCAAACTTGACAAATTCCTTCAAGTTATGGGCTTGCTTTCTTTACAAACTTGATTCCTATCTTTCGGTCTTTGCCAAAAATGTGATTACATGAATATTTTCATTAAAGACTCGACGTAATTTCTACTATCCTTATTTCTTTGCTTGAAGCAATTGCTTTACCATCTCGTGGAGACATACATGATTGCTACATCTATCTTCTCCGTATCCCATATTATTGTGATCATCTCATTAATGTTGATGTTAATGCTGTTTACTTGCTCTATTCTCCCTAAAAACACACATTAAGGAACTAATAAACTAAAAAAAACTTATCTTTTCAGCATTTTTCTTAGAATCTCAAGAATCAACCCCTCATCCTTACAATAGGCTTTCCCTAGTTGTAGTTTCCTTCCTTTAGATTCGGAAACCTACAAAATTGCAGTAATGCATAAACATAAATAGATAATAAAACACACATTGATTTAGGAACCCGTAAATCCGCAAATGAGGCGAACAAGAGGGGGGGGGGGGGGGGGGGGGGGGGAAGGAATAAGTCAATATGTGCTGTAAAATATATTAATATATACATGAATAAATCAGAATACATGCACACATATGAGCATGGACATATATCAACAATAAAGATTAAAGACAAAAACATATAAAGGAGGCTACGCTACTCATCAACCATGATAGCCTCACAATATCTTCTCACTTTCTTACTTTCTTTTAGGACATCATTTCCTCCTCTCACCATCAACCATGATAACTCTACTATTCTCACCGTTGTTGATGGTAGCCTTCGTTGGACTTGGGACATGTCAATACCACCTCAATCGTCCTTCCTTCAAATTTTGGGTGATATGTGCCACTCTAATCGCGTTTGGAATCCTATCGAGCAAAGTTTTACCACATGTCCACATCAACATCCCCATTTCTTATTTTCATATTCCTCTCATGCTTCTTTCTTGACCAAAATTTTAAGCCATACATCATGACATTCCTAAAAGCTACCATGTAAAATTTACGAGACCTTATCACAGAAAACTTCAAAACGCCACCCTCCACTTTAGCCAACATGCATTTATGCAAGAGTTGACATGTACCTCCACACCCCCCTTCCTTATGGAACATAAACCCCAAATACTTGAAGCTCTCCTTTAGGAGAAGATCTTGATCCCTTATACTTACATCTACCCTTCATCATCATCTTCTCACTAAATTGCACCATATATACTCCATTTTCATTGTGTTGATTCTAAGCCCTTTCTCTTCTAACATGTTTCTCTAGGTGTCTAACCGAACATTCAACTCAATCCTAGACTTGGCCACAAACACAATGTCATCAGCTAAAAGCACACACTAAGGCACATCATCTGGAATTCAGGAGACATCTCATCCAATATCAAGCAAAGGCATACCCAAGAGTCGAACCCTGATATAGCCTAATTTCCATTAGCAATGACTCTTTGTGTTCGGATGGAGTCCAGACATGTTATAGACCAACAATACACATTGCATATAGAAGACATATCTTACTTATTGGGTTCTAATTTTTTGTCTGAAGTCTTGACTCGAAGTTTCTCAATTATTATCACATTCTAACTACATGCATACTATGCTAGCCAATTAATATTTTTTTGGCCGTTTTTAAAAAACATTTTCCTTGATTAGAAGGTTTAATATTGATATCAAGACAAAAGTACAAAAAATAAAACATAATGTACTTTGACCATTATGGTTACAAGTAGAAACTTAATTTGTGTATGTATGAACTACTTGTAGTTAAAATATTACAATTTCCCACCAAATAACCAAAAGCCAAAACTATGATCAACATTTATAATACAAATCACATTATAATTCAACTACCCTATATCATACACTCACCGGACTTGGAGTCACCGGAGCAACCCTATTTTCAACCGGAATTTCAGTAAATTCCGACAAGAGTGCCCGGAATTCATCACCACCCATTGTTTCTTTCTCAATAAGAACCTCAACAATCTTGTCCATGGCTTCCCGGTTGTTTCTAATATGACTTAATGCAATTTCATACGCACTGTCTGAAAGCTTCTTAATGGCTGAATCAATGTCTTCAGCTAGCCTTTCAGACATCGAGTTTCTAGCCATCATTCTCATAATCACATCTTGACTTTGACCCGACCCATCCATTAGTGACCATGGCCCAATTTCCGACATCCCAAATGTCACCACCATCTTAATACAAAATAATAATAATAATTAATTAATTAAGATTATGGATGAAAGTATGTTGTTATTTACTTGTTTATTGTAATTTTGATGATTACCTGTTTTGCGAGACCGGTGATCTGTTGGAGGTCACCGGCTGCACCGGTGGTCACCTCCGGCTCACCAAAAATCACCTCTTCCGCCGCTCTGCCGCCAAGTCCGCCGACAATTCGTGCAAATAGTTGCTGGCGGGAGATCAATGTGGGGTCGTCTGCTGGAATGAACCAGGTCAAACCTCTTGCTTGACCACGTGGGACTAGGGTTACCTTTTGCACTGCATCGTGCCCTGGTGTTAGAGTTCTGCATCAAAAGGACCAAATCCGCCACATTACTCAAAGTTAAAGGTTGATTTTTTTTTTTTTTACTTAATGGACTTAATAATTTCAACATACCCACAAATGGCGTGGCCCACTTCATGATATGCAACGAGACTTTTACTTTTTCCGTCTGTCATAACGGTTCCTTCCATTCCAGCCACAATTCTGTCAATGGAATCATCGATTTCTTTTGATGAAATTGCGGTTTTGGCCCTTCTTCCAGCTAAAATAGCTGCTTCATTTAATAGATTTGCTAAATCGGCTCCACTAAATCCAGGTGTTCTCATGGCAATCACCTCAAGTGACACATCCTTGTCAAATTTCTTGTTTCCAGAATGAACCTTCAAGATCTCGGTTCTTCCTCGAACATCCGGAACATCAACCATTACCTAACATCGCATTTTTAAGGTTTAAGGTTTAGTAATTAATTAACACATGTGACAAAAATACAACAATTCATAGTTTCATAATCATACCTGTCTATCAAATCTTCCAGGTCTTAATAAAGCAGAATCAAGAATATCAGCACGATTAGTAGCTGCAACCACAATAATACCCGTATTCCCTTCAAATCCATCCATTTCAGTCAAAAGCTGATTCAATGTCTGTTCCCTTTCATCATTCCCCCCTCCAATTCCAGTCCCTCTTTGTCTCCCAACCGCATCAATCTCATCAACAAACACAATACACGGAGCATTCTCTTTTGCCTTTTTAAACAAATCCCTCACTCTCGAAGCCCCAACACCAACAAACATCTCAACAAATTCCGACCCGGAAATCGAAAAAAACGGGACCCCCGCTTCCCCCGCAATCGCCTTCGCCAGAAGAGTTTTCCCCGTCCCGGGCGGGCCCACGAGAAGAACCCCCTTCGGAATCCGGGCACCCACCGCCGTGAACCGCTCCGGTTTCTTCAAAAACTCCACCACCTCCACGAAATCCTGCTTTGCTTCATCAACTCCCGCCACGTCATCGAATGTGACTCCGGTGTTTGGCTCCATTTGGAATTTTGCTTTTGATTGGCCGAATGCGAGAGGATTCCCGGGCCCACCGGGTCCCCCCATTCCGCCCGGGGAACGCCGGGATAAAAGGAATAAACCGCCGATTAGAATCAACGGGAATGCGAGATTCCCGATTAGATTGAACAACAGAGAACCGGAATCTTCTTGCGCGTTATGTGCTGCAAAATCGATGTTTTTCTCACGAAATTTTTGAAGAAGTTCTTGGGATAAACCCGGGAGTTGGACACGGACTCGTTGAACCCGGTTTCCCAATTCCGGGGAAACCGCCTCAACTATTGCAATTGTCCCGTTTTCGAATAAATCGACTTTGTTGACACGGTCTTTGTCTAAGTACTCCAAGAATCTTGAATATGACATTCTGGAATTGGAAACGCCTTGGTCGTCGGCATAGGCGTTTCCGGCGGTTAGTAAAGCCGGAGTTGCGATTCCGATTCCGGCGTTTCCGAGTAGTAGTTTGAGGAAGCCTCTTCGGTCGTGTGGCTTTTTGTCTACAGAGGCTGTTATGACTCTTAGTTTTGGAGTTTTATCGAGAGATGGTAAGCTTGGAGAGAGGTGAAAGTGTTTGCGAGTGGATAAACCGTTTCCAACTATGCATGCAGAGGATGCAGCCATTGTAGAGATGTCTGGAACTGATATGTTTCCATGAGAAATGTGTTAGTGAAAAGGTTAAATGCAAGATATAGCAATGTACTTTCATTAATTTATGCAACAAAGTGTTTTTTTGGAAGAAATATGCAACTATGTTTCGTTCTAGGACCAAAATATGTTACATTTTACATGTAACATGTTTAACCCCTTGAAACATGATTGCATAGTTTATGTCAGTTGATGGATCTGGTAAAAAATGAAACATTTAAATAATCATTTAACCAATGTCATCCCATGAGGTAATAGGTTATTTTCAATGAAAAGTAGTAGCATAGATTGTCTAGAAAAACGGTTTGATGCATAAATTGAAGAAAAAGTGAATCTTCATTGCATAAACAAGAATACCCTTTGTTAAAATAAAGCAATTGGAAGAATTAATCATGTAGTTCTGAAATGCATATAATTTATCTTAATAAAAAACAAGTAGAAGGAAAAATCTGCTAATTGCTGTAAATTGGCTTGAGAACAACCAGAAAAGTATTCACATCCTTCTTTCCAAATTCAGATAGAAACTACCTTCAACATTATAGAATGGAGAAAAAGAAGGGAAAGAAAGAAAAAAACACAATCAAAACCAAAAGCTAATAACTGGAAAATATGCAACGAACTGGACTTCTCACCAATTTATGCAAGCTTAAATTGGTGAATTTCTAGTAACAAACTGAAGCGCAATTTGTATATTTTCATGCCAATAACCATTTTGTTGCATAAATTGTTAAAAATGTGAAAAAATGCATTTAACCCTTGTATATATTGTTTGCATTGGGGCATGAAACCAAAAGAAAGGATTACTAGTATAGTGAGAACATTGTAAATAGTGAAAATAGCTTAAAAGTACTACACTTGGACGCCTTGTACCCCATGAAAATAACAACATTCAACTGGGCATCTAGTTTGATACAGATTATTATATCAGAGATCCAATAATCCTTACCCTATCATCGACGGAGACAAAATAGAGGAACAAAAGAATATCATTAATAATCCACAACGACAGCAATTGGGAAATCGGTAGCCTCACTTACAAAATCTCCCAAGAACGACAATTTGTAAAATTTATTAAACATCTAAAACGAAAATTGTTGCCATTTTCGTGCGATTTACCACAAGTATATCATTACATGTACATGGTAACATTACGAACATTCATTAGGGTTTAATTTGGAGGGTTATGCGCACACAAAGCTATCAAACACAAAGAAGAAGAATAAAACACACACACAATCCGTGCAGCATACTTAGTAATCACAAAAGAAGAACTGATGCCTAAATCTGAAAGGAAATTAAAGTAAAAAACTGAACAGAAACACATATCAGTAGTGAAGCAGATGTAAAAAGAGAGAGCGAGAGAGTAGTACCTTATTGGGGGAGGAAAGTGGGAGGTGATTTGCTAAAGAGATGGGAGGAGATCGAGTGGTATAAGAGAGAACGGATGTGGTTTGGAATGATCTACGTGTTCTTATATCGATGTTTAAATATCATGTCTTATTTTCTGAATTTAATTCTCCCACGACTCTTGTGTAGTTGTGTTTGTACTAATCGGTAAATCTAATCACAAGTTGTAAGCAACCTTTTAAATAATGTGAGGTGTGTTGCGGCTAGAATGTCAACCCAAGTTTTATGAGCCACTAACGAGTTATGATGTTTGTTAGGATTTGATTTAAAGACGATAATTTTCTATAAAATTACATATAGCAGTACTTTCTAAAAACATCGCTTTAAATGCAAATCTTAATGTTATGACAAACTTTTTTAAACCATGATTGTAAATAAGTGAAATTGGAAATGCTCAAATGTCATCATGTCCACAGTAATATTTTATTTGTTTTTAGTACTAGAATTGTATTAAACTTACCAATAAAATTTATTTTTCATGTTTTATTATAGGAAAATGAGTAAGTTACAATTCAAAACTTGATTGATTGATTCTTTTCAAAGAAGCTTCCTGTAACCAATCTAAGCATTAGCATTTTCACCATTCTAATGGAAACACAATTCATTGGATTCAAGCCCTTCTTAAAAGAAGTCCTCTAACTAGATCAACAAAGTAGGTAGCATCGCTCAATTGATTCTATAACTCACCATAGCAAGGTAAGCAACTCTGTCTGAGTCGTTACTAACAACCGAGAAGCCAGTCTCTCAGCTGATAGCTCATCGGATCATGCAGCTCCTGATTAGGTCATAGAAAGAAGGAAGTCCGAACTCAAAGTCAGTGTCTGAGCCAGCTGTCCTTAGTAGACTGGAAGCCAGATAAGGAAGTCTAGTCTAGCTCTCGAAAGTGGAAGGCAGAAAAAGGATAGCTGAAAGTGGGGAAAGTAGGGCTACTCACATTGATTTACAACCAAAAATCCTATTTTGAAAATGACATATTCGTGAAATAGAGAAAGCCGCCCCGTCTCCAAGTGAGGTCTTCTCGCCCGCTGCCAGGAAGATTCGATCCCAACGATCGCCTCGCAAGACTTCTGTACTTTTTTCTTGCCTTTCCTTATTTTCATTTCAGGAAATCCACTTCTTTACTAGAGAGAACTCGATTTGAAGCTTTCATTCCTCTTCGGGTGGTTT
This sequence comes from Lactuca virosa, assembly GCF_052849685.1. Taxonomy (NCBI): domain Eukaryota; kingdom Viridiplantae; phylum Streptophyta; class Magnoliopsida; order Asterales; family Asteraceae; genus Lactuca; species Lactuca virosa. The sequence goes on along the minus strand of NC_136433.1, from coordinate 298,806,221 downwards.
GCTTTCTCTTTATTTAGCTATTGAGCAAAAAGAGTTCGCTACCTTTCTGCGTCAATCTTGTTTTCGGGGGGTTCGTAAGCTGCAAGAAAGGAGAGAGAGGCAGGCTATCTCTTTTTTGAAGTCAGTGCTTATATTTGGCCGTCCAGTTCTTCCGGGAGGAAAGGGGCATTCTTCACTCCTTCGCGGCGCCTCTATGTACTACATAAGGGGCAGACTAAGGGCCCATTGGTTCTACCTTCTTTTCTTTGTCGACGACAAGGGATCTCTCAACCCCCGCTAAGCATCCATAGCTAAATGGTTCAACATTTGAAGTTCTTTCCAAATGGTTCAACATTTGAAGTTCTTTCCTTGGTCTTCATTCAGTGAAAGGAGTGAAGCTTTCCGCAGCTGGAAAGCGGAGACCTACGGAGGTGAGATGATCTCAAAGCGAGAATGAAGCTAGAGCCATTACTTGACCAAGAACGTGAGAGGATTGAACACACCTTCCCCGGACCGGGTGGATACACTTTTTGACCCTTCCCAGGATTGAACTACGGGATCGATCTCTTATTTACCAAGATATGAAAGCCACGAGCCACTTTCTTTCGACGTGCTGTCATGATCACATTCTCAGTTTCATACGAGATTCCCAGTTTAGCTTACGGGGTCAAAGTCTTCTTTGGACTTTTTCCAATTCTATTTCTTTTTCATCAATCGGGGCGAGAGGGAGCTGCTTCGAGGATGCGACACCCACTACTTTTGTCCGGATTAAACTCTCCCCAAAGCAGGTAGGTGAGAAGGGCTCGGCTCCATGCAGGTCTTTCACCAACGACTGACACTGAATTAGCGCGATGCGAAAGAGTCCGGGCTTAGTCGGCGGGGATAAGATTCTATTCTCGGAGTCAGAACTACTCATATGCAAGGCTGTCGTCTCATGCTACTAGGGCGGCTCCCTTCTCTTTAATCAATTAGGGGTGGTAGTCGCCTGTAAAGAAGATCGCTTTTATTACTACACAAGTCGATAAGTCCGAACTCTAACAACTTTAAGGACTAGGAAGGCCCTTTTTTACTCATCCGGATTTCCCTTTCATATAGGTGCTCCAGAAAGAAGATTGGATTCGACAAGAGTCTCAGCGAGAATAGGAAGCTTTAGCATCAAGCACATCATCATACCGACAATCATCCGAACGAGAGTCTCCCATTTGAATTCCCTGAGTAAGCTCTCCACTTCCACGTTGCTGGAAAGGGCTTAGCCGCCTTTGGACAAGGACCCTTGGACCATTTACCCGACCTCTCTATCTAGCTTTTTTCCTTCAACGACTCTAAGAAATAATGGTCTCGAACATAGGGGAATTCAGATGAAAGCTCCAGTCCTTGAATGAACGACTTAGCCCCTTGCACACTAAGGTGCCTTAGCCTATCCATACACAACCACACTCAAAGGGGAGCGCCTGCCCAACTTTCTACCGTTAACTGAAGGACATTTTCGTCATTTCACTACCAGAGGGACCATTTATGAAGTTTCGTCTTATTTAAAAAAAAATAAAGTATAATTATTTAATATAAAAGTGTCCCACCTACCCCCCCTCTCTCTCCAATAATCCCACTAGGATCACCGACCATTTCATATTCTCATATGAAATCCCCCACCTCCAGTTGTTTGCTTGTCCTAAAAATCAAGAACATAACCATATATTGTTACATCTTCAAAATCGTGTTCATCCTAATACCAATATCCAAAATAAACCTTCATCCCCACCCCCTCATCCCCCACTTCTCCGGTCACTTATCACTTGTCACATCTTCTCCGATTTCCAGCAAGGAACACACCCAATTTTGAGGTTCTAGTGTTGCTACAACCTAACCGCTGATGTTACTACACCCAAATCCATATTTCTGGTGGTGCTACAAACAGACTCACGATTCCACCCTTCTCGCTTCCACCGCCACTCAGAATGTCGTCGGTTTGTCGGACTCCTTTTCGTCCCTCCAGTGAAAAAAAATGAAAGCAAAGGACACCATCACCATCATCTTGGTCTTCGTTGTTTCTCCTAATCCATTGGTTTCGCCGGAATCAATTGAAGCCACAAATGGATTGGGGGCTTTTGAGGGATTTCATCATTTGTGCTTGGGTGTTTCTCCTTCCCTCACTGATCCGTTGGAAGAAATGGAAGCTAGAGATGATTTCTTCTCATCCCTACTAATTCGATTCATCTCTTTTCTTATCCTCGTGTTTTTTTTGCTTTATTTTTTTGAAACTGATCTAATAGATAGATTTGGGAGGGTTGAAGGTTGAAGGTGACAAATTTGTATTTAAATTACTCTTTTTTTAATTACATTTGGAAGATGGATTTAAGTTTTGAGTTCGATTTGAAAAAATCAAGTAACAACAACGAAATCAGATATGGAACTTCGACTACAAGCCCACCTCAACTTCCTTTTACGACTTCCTCTCCGGTCACAGACCCATTGTCGATGAAACTTGGTGAACGGTACCGATTTTGGTATATAGATTTGGGTTTCATTTGTAGGTAGTATATGAGAGAGAGAGAGAGAGAGAGAGAGAGAGAGAGAGAGAGAAATAGAGGGCGGGTGAGACCCTTTATATATAAAATAATTATATATATATATATATATATATATATATATATATATATATATAATAAAAAAACATCATAAATAGTCCATTTGGTGGTGATATGATGAAAATGTCCTTCAGTTAACTGACAAAACTTAACGGAGTTAGCAATAAGGACCAAACATCAAAATTTTTGAAAACATAGGGACCATCTGTGAAATTTTTTGAACTTAGGAACTAAACTTTAGATCTGGGAAAACACAAAGACCAAAAATGATGTTTTCTCTCTCTCTCTCTCTCTCTCTCTATATATATATATATATATATATATATATATATATATATATATATATATATATATATAATTTGATCTTTATTTTAATAGAATTAATATAGATTATTTATAAAATTATTTTTATTTTTTTTAAATCACTTATCTAAGTTATATAAAATCACATTATTATTTATTTTTAGATTTATTTATTTATCTTTCTTTGGGTGATTTAAAAATCTTTTAATATTTTGACGTTTTATTTAAATATATTATTTGATGTTGTTTTTTAACGTTTTGTTTCTTTATATTATATAATGATTTTTTTTATATTTTGTTCAAATAAACAAATTAAAATAATAACCAGGATACTTCAGACGTTTTATTTTAATATATTAGTGGTTGTTATTTTATTCAGTTTTATGGTTTTATGTTTATATCATTCGTTTATATGTTAGTGCTTTTCATTTATTGCCTAAATAATTATATCTTTTTGTATAACTATTTATAAAAAAACCAAAGTAAAACTATTCAATCTTATATATATATATATATATATATATATATATATATATATATATATATATATATATATATATCGTTAAAAGAAAAAGAAAAAAACAAACATTAAATAATTTTATTAGAAGACTGAGTTATCCAGGTTATTGTTTAAATTTGTTTATTCGAAAAAAAAAACATCAAAAAAAGCATTATATAATTTAAACGAACAAAACATTAAAAAAAACAACATTAAATAATATATTCAAATAAAACGTCAAAAATATTAAAAGATTGTTATATCACAAAAACAGAGATAAATAAATAAAGCAATAAACAATAATAGTGTAACGTTCCAAAAATTCATAGTAAAATTTTTGATTTTTAAAATAGTAATCCATACAAAGAGTCGTTCCAAAATCGATTAAAGCGAGTATTTTATTTAAACATCAGAGTAAAGATCATAAATTGTCAATGCAGAAAACTCTGGGGGATGTTGTGCAGTCACGTCGGGCCCTCTCCTTTCGAACCCGAAGTACCTGAAACCATACACATAAACTGTAGGCACAAAGCTTAGTGAGTTCCCTAAAATCCCTAATATCATACATACAATGGGCCTTACCCGACAACCAACGGGCCCCGCTCGGAACATATCTGTCAGTAACATGCGATGGGCCCCGCCCAACACACTCATCGGGCTCCGCCTAGCATTGGGCCCCACCCGGTATATTTACAAACACATACAAGACATGCAGGAGTCACAAAGACAACTAACATACTATAACATAATCCACTGGGCCGTCATTGGTGCCTTCGACCCGCAAGTATAGTGACAACTAGCATACTATAACACGCTCATCAGGCCCTGTTCGGTACACATACAATACGTGCAAGGTCACACAGAAAGATAGCAAACCAATAACCATAAATCATGGGTCGGCATTGGTGCCTTCGACCCGTTAAGCATTGGGAGGAGACTCACCTGAATCACAAAGCTTACCTCAGCTAACCGCCCTCCCACCAAAATACGGGTGCTCGACACCTCCTATCAATCCACATAAGGCCAACCCTAAGTCTACCTTCTAAAAATAGAATTTTGACCAAAAGCCAATCTAAGCCAAAAGTCAAAGTCAAAGTCAACAGCCCAAATGTCAACTATCCATCCTCACGTCGTGATCAGCCCTTAGGCACATCGTGAGAGCTCATTCGGTTTGATTTTAACTGATCACGACTCAACCTAACCAACTCAGTCAAGGAAAGACACCTGAGATGACCTCACGACGCAGGTAGCCTTTCTCACATCGTGAGCCCCAAGAAACTCATCAAAAATGGGATCAACCACTCCTCACGTCGTGAGACCTTATGTCTCACGTCGTGAGAATAGTCTGAGGCTAAAAATATAACTTTTAAGTCCTTAATCCATTAAGCCTCGAACTCTAACTTTCCAGAAGGTCTTATAACTCCTTAATACACTTGAAAGTTGATGCTTTTAAGTCATATATGTCCAATACATGTCTAAATCTCATTTGGTTCAAAAGTTAAAGAAAAGACATCCAACTTTCATGCAAGGTTCAAAACTCAACCATTCACTAGATCTGAACTCCATATCACTCTTAAGACCCTAATAACACATATGGTTGCCAACTTTATGGTTTCCATTCATCAAACTTGCACAACCAAGACGAAAAGTGGGACAAAACCTAGATCTATCCTCATTGAACAATAAAGGAGGAATCTTTGATACTCACAATAGTCTAGGAACAATGTAGGATGATGATGATGATGATGATTACTTGCAAGCCTCAACACAAGATCACCTTCCTCTTCTTCTTCTCTCCTTCATCCAAGCCAAGCAAAGCTCCAAAATGACCAAAGATCAAGCAAGGATGAAGACTAGGGTTTTTTTAGTTGAGAGAGGGTTTGGGGATGATAAGAAACCCTAAAATGAGTTTAGAGATGCTTAAATACGAAGGAAACCATAAAATGATCATGGGCTTGGGCTGCACCAGCTCCCACGTCGTGAGCTCCATATCTCACGTTGTGAGACCAGTCCCGCATAAAAATTCATCTTAACCCACCTCACATCGTGAGCCTCTCATGCCTCACGTCGTGAGGCTCATTTTTCTCCAAAATCCAACCTTTTGACCCCCTTGAAATCCTAATTCGATTCGACCAGGAAAATGGGTGTTACAACTCTCCCCCACTTAAATTAGATTCCGTCCTCGAAATCACTCCTTACCACCTTCCAAATACGCCAGACAAACCGGATAATACTCCCACCACCTCGATACGGACTGAGAAGTCGACTCATACATACAACGTCTTTTCAAAACTATCACCAAACTGGGCCCTAGCAGGGCTCTCATACCATGGCGATGAACGGATCCTTGCCCACTGAAGAATAACCATCACTATTCTGCCCAAAATCCGAATCCTAAAACATTGTCTGACTTCCCGACAAACAGACCATTTAAAATCACTACCAAATTGAACTCCACTTCGCAATCCAAACTAAGCATAAACCCTTCCGAACTTGAACTATCTTGTTGTTTCCACTGGGAGACAGAATCCTTGACAATTCATTACTGCCGAAAAATTTTCACTTGATAACAAGGCGACTCCTAACACGAGTCTCAATCATGGGTACCATCCCAGACTCACCTTGTCATACCATAATTATAACTCTGATGTAACCGAGACCTCCTTGATCTCATACTTACCTACCAATTAACCGAAATACCATATTTCCAACTGGTTGCTGAGGCTGATAGCCTCACATAATCGCACCACGCGACTCCTAAACGAGGGTCTATCTGGCAAGAGCTGTCCTAGCTTGCTTGCCTCAATGGTTCCAACATGTGACAACCCGAAATTTTTTGCCTTAGCCATTCAATTCAACCGAGTGTCAGACCTGTTTCTGCTATCAGTTAGCATTGTTTATAGTCTGTTTAAGGGTTCTAAGCTCAGTACAATCAAGCTATGGGTTTAGGGAAGTGTCAGCTAAAGTTCTTCGCGTTGAAATCAGCCGAACACTCCATCAAAGGGAGTGTACGGCCGTACACCCATGTTGTCCGTACACCACCCCCATATGTAGGGCATCCCCTTCATTTCTAGTCATTTCTTCAACTCCCAAGTCAAGAAAATCGGATTCTCTCTCAAGTATCATTGAGTTCTTCACCCTAGATCTTAAAAAACGTAAGTGTTTCTTCCCTCTAGTTGTTGTTATCCTTCTTAATCATGTATCACCCTTTGATTTCATCCATGAAAATCATCTTTTTGGGTAGATCTTCAAGATCTTCATCTTTCACCAAGAACACCAAGAACACACACACACTTGTTCTTGGTGGTCGTGAACACCCTTTTGAGCCCCCGAATTGTAAGTATTTTTTCCATATGCTTAGTACACGTTAGATACTCTTGTTTAACACCCTCAAATCGACCATTTAGCTGGAACAAAAGGAGTGTACGGCCGTACACCCTTGTATGGCCGTACACACCTCAAAACACCCCAAAAGTACCTCCAAAATGCCAACTTAGTTCATATTCTTGTTGAGCATGAGACCCACTAGTTTCCCCATTGTTCAAACACGCTCATGTGCATGTTTTACCATGAGTGTACGGCCGTACACTCCATGGCCGTACACACCATTTGTGGCCGTATACACCTCTTTGATGAATCACATGTGATTCTAACACTTATTCCAAGTGTTTCCTAGTACCTAAGGGTGTTTCCTTGCATGTTAGTTGCTTATATATGTCATTTAGGACTTGTTTGTGTCTCGGAACTTCATTCATGGAACTTCTCATCCTTACGCGCATATTCGATTAAATCACCCACATAAGGTGAGTTCATACCCCTATAATCAATCTTTTAATTGTTTTAAATGCTTTTAAGGGGGGGGGGGGAATACAAGTTGAACACAATGACAATTGTGTAAATGTTTTGTTATAAACATCTTTTAAAGGATTCTTATGTATTTATAAGTGATCAAAACTTTTCAAAAACTCTTTTAAAGTTATGTTACTTTACAGTTTACAAAACTTCGTTTTTAAAGTACAAACATAACTTAGTAGATAAAATGAGTCTTTTCTTCAAGTCAGTAACAGTTCAAGTAGACATACTAGTAAACTATAATAGGTATAGTTTAGAGGTTCAGTTCACACTAGACACTAGAACAGAGAGAACATACTAGACACTAGAACAGAGAGAACATACTAGACACTAGAACAGAGAGAACATACTATAAAGAGAAACAGGGAGGAAGATACAATACATGATAACAAAGAGAACATACAATATACTATAACAGAAGAACAAATCATGATTAATATAATTATACTAATGATTCCCAGTGACCTAGGAAGGGAACATATCACTAACTCATTGTTCTAAACAAACGGTGATAATAAAAGTAGTGTAAAGGATATATATATATATATATATATATATATATGTATATATATGGTGCATCTACAATATGCCATGATTTTTATATATATATATATATATATATATATATATATATATATATATATATATATATATATATGGGGTACATCTACAAAGTACCGGAGTTATATATATGGGGTATATCTACAAAGTACCGGCGCTATATATGGGGTACATCTACAAAGTACCAGATTTATTTATAAAGGGGTACATCTGCAAAGTACCAGACATTAATAAATAAAACACTTAAATATATACAAAACTCACAATAGTAGCGATAAAGGCGTTAAGAGTATAGGATTCATTACTCTTAGTAATCGTCTAAACAATAGAACAATGCTACATAACATACTAGTAACATGAACAAGTACATTTAGTAGAAGGAGGCCTATAATGCTAACTTTATGATTCATTAGTTTATACATCAGGGATATATATTAATCGGATCCGACAGGTAGTAGGATGTGTGCTTTCCGCTTCATTTCCTGTTCCTTGTTTGGTTGTGGGCTTAGAGCAGATTCACCCAGCCTACTATCTATCCGATCTTAGCTATATATATATATATATATATATATATATATATATATATATATATATATATATATATTCCGTATACACCAAGTAATCATAAGGAGTACCAGGTATGGGTCAGGTCATAGTACACTAATTCAATACACCGTTTTCTAGTACAAAACATACTTTTCAAATAGAACATTTTGTAGACAGAACTAGAAACATACCAGTAAAGGTTTAATCCATTTTATTAAACCAATATAACTTAAAGGACCTTAGGTGGTTAATTCTATAATACCTTAGTTTATACATCAGGGTTATATATAATTAATACCCGACAGGCAGTTGGATGTGTGCTTTCCGCCTCATTTCCTGTTCCTTGTTTGGTTGTGGGCTTAGGGCAGATTCACAAAATTAACTATCTGTTCGATATTTGATTATATATAGCTAGTATAAACTAAGTGATTATAGAAGGAACTATTGTGGTTACCATTTTTACTAAAAGAAATAAGGGTTTTCTTAAAGAATGTTTTCATCAAATATAAAGGAACTATTACAGTTAACTCCGTGAGTACCAAGTGAATACGCCATGGTTATATACAACGATGATCTAACAAACAATGGGATGTATGACTTCCGCCTCATTTCCTGTTCCTTGTTTGGTTGTGGGCTTAGGGCAGATACACACAATCGATTGTTTGTTTACTCTGGGTTTTATATAACTTGTATCCATTTAGTACTCATAGAAAGGATTGTAGAGTCATTTTTACTTATCTTTCATCAAAGCAAGAAATATAGGATTTTCTGGAGGAATAGGCGAACTTTGCTAAAAGAACTTTCAACTTACTTACATCACTAAAATCTTATGAACTCACCAGCTTAAATGCTGATCTACTCTTTCAAAATAACTTGTATTCTCAGGAGATCAGTAGACAGGTACGCGCACTGGGATTCAGAAGATGGAGCATAATAGCTTCATGTCTTGTTTTGTTATTTACTTTGTAGTCTATGTTATGTGAACAACATACTTTGTAAACACTTTCTTTCTAATGAAATGGTTGTTTATTACTTTGATTACTATGATGCATGTCTTGTGATACTAAACATGACGTCCTCCGCCCCCGAACGTTTCCTCCGTTTCGGTTTGGGGGTGTGACAGATTGGTATCAGAGCATTGTTTATAGTGAACTAAGTATATCAACCGATAAAAGATATACAACTATAAATACAATGGGGCCGAAGTGCTCTGGATAATAATATATTTTAAATATATAACGATACCTTATAAAAGTATACATACGTGCTTATACATATATACATACTAGAACAAGTATCACAAGAAGAACAGAACAGAAGTGCGACAACCCGAAATTTTTTGCCTTGTAAGTCCAGCCAGTTAATTCAACCGTGTGTCGGATCCGTTTCTACTATCTTTTAGTATTGTTTAGAGTCTGTTGAAGGGTTCTAAGCTCAGTACATTCAAACATTGGGTTTAGGGAAGTGTCAGCTAAAGTTCTTCGCGTTGAAATCGAGCCGAACACTCCATCAGAGGGAGTGTACGGCCGTACACATGAGTGTACGGCCGTACATATGAGTGTACGGATGTACACCCATGTTGGCCATACACCACCTCCATAAGTATGATATCCCTTCATTTTCAGTCATTCCTCACATTCCCAAGTCTAGAAAATCGATTTCTCTCTCAACTATCATCGAGTTCTTCACTTTGATCTTCAAAAAACATAAGTGTTTCTTCTCTGTAGTTGTTGTTATCCTTCTTAATCATGTATCACCCTTTTATTTCATCCATGGAAATCATCTTTTTGGGTAGATCTTCAAGATCTTCATCTTTCACCAAGAACACACACTTGTTCTTGGTGGCTGTGAACACCCTTCAAGCCTCAAAATCGTAAGTATCCTTTCCATATACTTAGTACAAGTTAGGATGTCTTGTTAAACACCCTAGAATCGACCATAACTGAAGAAAAAAAGTAATGTACGGCCGTACACCCTTGCATGGCCGTACACCCCTCAAAACACCCCAAAAGGGCCTCTAAAATGCAAATCTAGTTTCTATTCTTGATGAGCAATAGTCTCACAAACTTCCCCATTGTTCAAACACACTCTTGGGCATGTTTGACCATGAGTGTACGGCCGTACACTCCATGGCCGTACACCCATGACCGTACACTCCTCATGGTGGCCGTACACACCTCTTTGATGAATCACATGTGATTCTAACACTTGGTCCAAGTGTTTCCTAGTCCCTAAGGGTGTTTCCTTGCATGTAGTTGCTTCTAAACACTATATTCATGCCAAAATATGCCATATATGTCATTTAGGACTCGTTTGTGCCTCGGGACTTCATTCGTGGAACTTCTCATCCTTACGCGCATATTCGTTTGAATCACCCACATAAGGTGAGTTCATACCCCTATAATCAATCTTTTAAACTGTTTTAAATGCTTTTAAGGGGGGAATACAAGTTGAACACAATGATAATTGTGTAAATGTTTTGTTATAAACATCTTTTAAAGGATTGCTTATGTATTTATAGGTGATCAAAACATTTCAAAAACTCTTTTAAAGTTATGTTACTTACAGTTTACAAAACTCCGTTTTTAAAGTGCAAACATAACTTAGTAGATAAAATGAGTATTTTCTTCAATTCAATAACAGTTCAAAGTAAACATGCTAGTCAACTATAATAGGCATAGTTTAGGGGTTCAGTTTACACGATAACACAGAGAACATACTATAAAGAGAAACAGGGAGGAAGATACAATACACGATAACAGAAAGAACATACTAAGATACTATAACAGAAAGAACATACTAAGATACTATAACAGAAGAACAAACCAGGATCTAATTATACCAATGATCACTAACGTATTATTCTAAACAAAAGGTGATAATAAAATTGGGTATACATGATCATATAACTTTAATGTGAAATTTACACGACTTAGCAATTCGTTTGCTGAAGTCGCGTTCGGTAACCATAATCTCTTGCAGGGAGAGCGTGTAGTATGGCTACTACTCATCACATTATGAACTTAATGAAACAAACTAAATTTAAGGTAATCAGTACTTCAGTTTGAAAGACAACTGAAAACGAACATCAATACAAGCGACAAACAGAACAGTCGAGTCTAGAAAGGGGCCTATAATGGTAACTTTATGATTCCTTAGTTTATACATCAGGGATATATATTAATCGGATCCGACAGGTAGTAGGATGTATGCTTTCCGCTTCATTTCCTGTTCCTTGTTTGGTTGTGGGCTTAGAGCAGATTCACCCAGCCTAGTATATATATATATATATATATATATATATATATATATATATATATATATATATATATATATATATATATATATATATATATATATATATATATTCCGTATACACGAAGTAATCATAAGGAGTACCAGGTATGGGCCAGGTCATAGTATAGTAATTCAATACACCGTTTTCTAGTACAGAAACATACTTTTGAAGTAGAACATTTGGTAGACAAAACTAGAAACTTACCAGAAAAAGGGTTTAATCCATTTTATTAAACCAGTATAACTTAAAGGACCTTAGGTGGTTAATTCTATAATACCTTAGTTTATACATCAGGGTTATATATAATTAATACCCGATAGGTAGTTGGATGTGTGATTTCCGCCTTACTTCCTGTTCCTTGTTTGGTTGTGGGCTTAGGGCAGATTCACACAATTAACTATCCGTTCGATATTAGATTATATATAACTTGTATAAACTAAGTGATTATAGAAGGAACTATTGTGGTTACTATTTTTACTAAAAGAAATAAGGGTTTTCTTAAAAGATGTTTTCATCAAATATAAAGGAACTATTACAGTTAACTCCGTGAGTACCAAGTGAATATGCTAGGGTTATATACAACGATGATCTAACAAACAATGGGATGTGTGCCTTCCGCCTCATTTCATGTTCCTTGTTTGGTTGTGGGCTTAGGGCAGATACACACAATCAATTGTTTGTTTACTCTGGGTTTTATATAACTTGTATCCATTGAGTACTCATAGAAAGGATTGTAGAGTCATTTTTACTTATCTTTCATCAAAGTAGGAAATATAGGATTTCATGGAGGAACAGGCGAACTTTTCTAAAAGAACTTTCAACTTACTTACATCACTAAAATCTTATGAACTCACCAGCTTAAATGTTGATCTACTCTTGCAAAATAACTTGTATTCTCAGGAGACTAGTAGACAGGTACGCGCTCTGGGATTCAGAAGATGGAGCATAATAGCTTCGTGTCTTGTTTTGTTATTTACTTTGTAGTCTATGTTATGTGAACCACATACTTTGTAAACACTTTCTTTCTAATGAAATGGTTGTTTATTACTTTGATTACTATGATGCATGACTTGTGATACTAAACATGATGTCCTCCACCCCCGAACGTTTCCGCCGTTCCGGTTTTGTGGTGTGACAGATTGGTATCAGAGCATTGTTTATAGTGAACTAAGTATATCAACCGATAAAAGATATACAACTATAAATACAATGGGGCCGAAGTGCTCCGGATAATAATATATTTTAAAAATATAACGATACCTTATAAAAGTATATGTACGTGCTTATACATATATACATACTAGAACAAGTATCACAAGAAGAACAGAACAAAAGTATTTAAAGGTTGAACACTGCGGTCAAACCTGGACAGTTATGTAATTATAGCTAGGATCAATATAGCCTTATCAACTTTATTCATTCGAGATGTGACCGACATGTGTTTGGGAGTGATGTCGTGTTGCAACAGTCTTAAAACATACCTAACTCTATTCAAGGGATTTTTAGATCAGTACATAAAGTTAGAATACTATGGGAGTATTTTATGATACTATAACACGACAACAAGTTTAAAACATATCAAGTACATTACATTAAAATACTATAGGAGTATTTTAGGCACTAAATAAATAACTTATGTGATAACTTAAAAGACCCTTACGGATAGGTCTATAATCTTGCAATGTATACTTCCGAGGTTTTATATAATTGAGATTTTATAGACTTAGAATTTGTGATCTACACTTCACTACCTGTTCCTTGTTTGGTTGTGGTTTTGGAGTAGGATCACTTATTCGAAGGTCTATTTAATCTTAAATTATATACAACTTGTATACATTGTGCAATTATAGGAGGACTCTGTAAGGATCACCCCATAATGTTTCACTTAATCTCATAGATTCTTTAGACACTTCCATTCTTGAACGACAAACCCAGATAGATGTAACAAGGGCAAGTTCACGAGAAGTTTTCAAAGAAGGATCAGCCGAAGTAACCAACACGTCTTATGCGTCACACTAATAAATAATAATCTTGTATAACTTAATGAGTTAGTGGAAACACTGCTCACATTATGTGTTAGGATTATTTTCTTTCGTGCAACTGGTAACAGTTATTCAGGTCACAGATATTCATTCGAGGATAGCCACTTCTGATTCATAAAGTTTATTTGGTATAGACTCTTTTATGGATTGTTTCCAGAACCCTATGAAAGTCAGATTCAGATACACTCAAAACTAGGATGACCTTGTCTTTCAGTTTTCGGCTTATAAACCACTTCTAGAGACTTATTCCATCTCGTCTTTGTATTCTTTTAGCAAAGATGCCTCCTCGTAGATCAAACAGGAGCACTACTCCGATAACTCCAACTCAACTGCCACTATCTCCTCCACAATTCGATCCTGCTGCTCTCCAAGCAGCGATATCAGCCGTAGTGACAACTGCTCTAGCTCACTTCGGCGAAAGTGGTACCTTCGGATCTAGTAGCGGTACCCAATTAACCAACCCCGGAGTTACTCACGAACACCCAAGGGAGTGTTCGTACAAGGACATGATGAACTGCAAACCCAATTCCTTTAATGGAAATGGTGGAGTCATCGCTCTGATGCGATGGTTCGAGAAAACAGATTCGGTCTTCGCAATCTGTTCGTGCCTAGAAGGGAGCAAAGTGAAGTTTGCTGCCTGCACCTTCTCCGACAGAGCCCTGACATGGTGGAAAAGCCATGTTAAGTCACTGACCCTATCAGTGGCTAACTCAATAGGTTGGGAGAACCTAAAAGAGATGATACTGGAAGAATATTGCCCGAGGGGCAAAGTTCAAAAGCTGGAACAAGAACTATGGGAGCTCACGATGGTCGGCTCAGACATAGTGGCCTACACTGATAGGTTTAGCGACCTGGCAGCACTATGCCCCGGGATGGTTACCCCGTAGAGCAAGAAGATAGAAAGATACATCTGGGGTCTATCTGCCCCAATCCAAGGAGATGTGCTGTCTTCTAACCCAACCACATTCGATAGTGCAAAACGCCTAGCCCAACGACTCATTGACCATGGAGTACGCCATGGCGTAGTAGTCCCCATTCCCTAGCTGTGACATCCCCATTTTCACGGCTAGAAAAGACCGATTTTGTTTATGCTTTATAAAAATCAGAGTACCTCTTTTAATAAAAATGTTGAGGAATTTGTTCCCAGTAAAACATGATAAATACGTTATCAAAGCATTTCCGAAGAAATGTATTTTTATTCATTTTAAAACATTTGGGATGTCATCGTCAATACAGAAACATAAGCATAAACAGAACTTACATTCATTTACACTAGTGATCTACATCTCTTTTAAATCCCTCAGTGTAAAGTAGCTTCGTATCGACACCTGTGATACAAATAAGCTTGAGTGGGTCAGGTTGGGAAACCTGGTGAGTACATAGGGTTTTCAACCCACAATAATTTAATTATTATGTTTAAACATCAAACAATCAACCCAATTACCCATCCCCATTATCTTCCTTACTCTTAAGGATCTACCCTAAGAATCATCTATCCTGCATTCGTTCATTTCGAAGCCCATTGCTTCCAGGGTTTATATGATAGGCACTAAGTCCATAGCTGCCAATGCTTGTTCATAAAGCACTAATTCCATAGCTGCTAAAGTTCATTCATCGGGTACTAAATCCATAGCTACCGGTGTTCAACTAATAGGTACTAAATCCATAGTTACCAATGTTTATTTAATAGGTACTAAGTCCATAGCTACCAATGTTTATTCTATAGGCACTAAGTCCATAGCTGCCGATGTTATTTGTTAGGCACTAAGTCTATAGCTGCCAATGTTCACTCATATCATCTTTCATCTCTCATCATTCATCTACCCATGTTTTACCCAACATATTCGTAGATATAAAATACATATACATTTTAAATTATTTAAAACATGTATAAAATCGTTCATCCAGCATAAAAAGCAAGTATTCAAATAATATGCACACATACCACGTAATTTATATAAAATACATCATATCTATGTGTAAGATGAAAGTAACTATGCACTCACTTGAAAAGGTGGTGATTCCGAACTCAGACAACGCTTCGCTTCTTAAAAATAATTTCCTTCGACGAAACAGCGGGTTTTATAGAAAACCGGGCTTGCTTGGAGCAGCGTTCCCGAGCCAAAAAGCTCTTCTTCTCGGAGCCGTCGAGCACTCCGGGGCTTCCGCCTCGTGCTAGGGAGGTTCCCTAGGCTTTTCGGGGGGTTTCGGGGCTAGAGAGAGGTTCTAGAGAGAGAGTAAAGAGAAGAAAGAATGGGAAAGGTGTGAAGAAAATGAGGGTGGGAGAGGTTATATTTATAGGGTGAAAAATGGCTGAACTTGGTGCCACATGTCACCATCTAGTGGCAAGACTTGGGAAGAAAGCAATGGCCAAGATTGTGCCACATCACCCATTTTCGCACAGCACACTTCCGACTTCTAAAATCTGTAACTTTCACATACGACCTCCGTTTTTGACGTTCTTTATATCCACGCGTAGGTAAAAATAAGATCTACAACTTTCATTTTGACTCCGTCGGCTAGTTCTCGACTGATCTTAAATTTAACAGTACGAGGAGATTATACTGTTAAATGTCCGCGTAAAATTCATAACTTCTACATACGGACTCTGTTTTCGTCTGTCTTTTTACCGTTGAGTTCCTATTAATGAGATCTTCAATTCTCATTTAGGTCGCGTAGGCCAAAAACCGCTCGATCTAAAATTCGAGTTTCGGACTGTGCACTGCTAAGCCAAATCTTAGAAAATTCATAACTTCCTCATATGAAGTCAGATTTGGGCGTTCTTTTTTTGTATTTTCTCGGTTTAACGTATACTACAACTTTTGTTTAGATTTCTAAGGCTAAAAAGTTCTCCATCGTAAATTCACTATTTACGTCTCCCGGTGTCGTGCCGGTTTTGCCGTAAAACTTCGACGGACCATAACTTGTTCGTTATAACTCGGATTTCAACGTTCTTTATATATACGGAACCCTTGAGACGTATTCTACAACTTGGTTAAGATTATTTATTCTAAATAATCTTTTGTCAAAAAGTCATTTTCGACCCCTATTATCTCTAAATTGACTAGCCCGGATCTACGGGCGTTACAATTATCTCCCCCTTAGGATGATTACGTCCCGGAATCATCAATGAAACAGGGCTCACATGATGAATCCATACGTTATCTCTTCATCCTAAGTAATAACCGTAACTTTGATGTTTCTTCGAACGAATATCTAACTCTAAGACTTCCTGATTGCAGGCGGTGTTCGATCTTGCACTTGCTCCCTATCTCACGTTAGACTCCAAATTATGACCTTCAAGTCACAATCTCGATCCTTACTGGAGACTGCTTCTTCTTCTTAACAAACTTAAGATAAGTTATTTTATTACTAAAATGGACCGATATGTCAAATTTTAATGACTTATCATCGTATGTTCCCACGCTTAGACTCAGGTCTCTTAGAGTCTTCCAGAACAGACTATACATTTCTTCATGTTCTAATCACATCTTAAAAGGTAGCATTTATAGCTACAAGTAACTATCGCGATACCTCTACCGATCGCTTTGATTATCTTTTATTTCAATCTTCCGACTTAAGTCAGATGCTACATCAAACTTGGTTCTCTAAACCACGTAACATACTTATCGTAGTCAGACTCAATTCGATATGACCACTAGGGTTGGAATAACAATCATCCTCTTAGTCATTACCGAAACGATGGTAACGACATATTTGAATAAAACGGTATCAATTACTAGCTTCTTGGTAACCTTGTGACTTTCCCTGATCCAAGCGTGAGTCCTGTGCTTCCGGTAGTATAGGCCTCTACTACCTTTCACACCTACTCATACTCGTCCCAAGTATTGTCTCGCAGTTCACCCAAGTCACCATACAAGAAAATCACATAACAGCTTGACACATTAGATAACAAAACGAAGGTTTTATATTATTCCTTGAAACGATTACATAGGTGTTCAAGTTCAACCTATACTATGCCTCTAATAGGCTACACCACGTGGTACTATTTACACGACTACTTCATAGATCCTCATTCCCGATCCCTTTCATTTCCATCTTCTTCGTCAAGGATCATATGGAACGCTCTTGCCTTCGGTTTCGGTGGAATGTTTGGTCTTGCCGCCTCTTTCTTTTTCGGGCAATCCTTAGCAACATGCCCTTCTTCACGAAATTCATAACACACCCTTTTGCTGGTGGTGCACTCGTTGGCGTAATTTCTGGTCCTCCCACACTTGTCGTAAGTCACTTCCTCGCTACATTTCCTAAAGTGTTTCTTCTTGCACTTGTCGCACCATTTCAATTTGTTTCCTCCTCCGCTAAACTCCTTTGAACCAGACTTGATCTTCTTATTGGGCCTCGTAGACCCCTCAAACTTCCTCTTTTCGCCAACCTCAATCTTCTTGGCAGCTCTTCCCTTAATCATATCCTCCACAGACTTGGCAGCCCAGATAGCTGCCTCAAGAGTAGGTGCCTGACGCACTGGCACCGCGTACTCCCATGGAAGTCCCTTTGCGTACTTGTCGATTTTCGTCAGCTCATCCGGAACAAGACGCAAGGCGAACTCCATCTTCTCTGTGAAGTTGTTGGTGTATTCATCAATTGACATGCTTCCTTTCTTCAAGGTCAGGAACTGGTTCTCTAGCTCGAGCAGGTTTTGGGTTGAGCAGTACTTGCGTTTGAACTGCACCAAAAACTCTGCCCATTACAGTTGCAGGGGCTCATTGGGGCTCAGAGTCTTCCCCAAGTTAGATCATCGTTGTATATAACCCTAAGCCCACAACCAAACAAGGAACATGAAATGAGGCGGAAGGCACACATCCCATTGTTTGTTAGATCATCGTTGTATATAACCCTAGCATATTCACTTGGTACTCACGGAGTTAACTGTAATAGTTCCTTTATATTTGATGAAAACATCTTTTAAGAAAACCCTTATTTCTTTTAGTAAAAATAGTAACCACAATAGTTCCTTCTATAATCACTTAGTTTATACAAGTTATATATAATCTAATATCGAACGGATAGTTAATTGTGTGAATCTGCCCTAAGCCCACAACCAAACAAGGAACAGGAAGTAAGGCGGAAATCACACATCCAACTACCTATCGGGTATTAATTATATATAACCCTGATGTATAAACTAAGGTATTATAGAATTAACCACCTAAGGTCCTTTAAGTTATACTGGTTTAATAAAATGGATTAAACCCTTTTTCTGGTAAGTTTCTAGTTTTGTCTACCAAATGTTCTACTTCAAAAGTATGTTTCTGTACTAGAAAACGGTGTATTGAATTACTATACTATGACCTGGCCCATACCTGGTACTCCTTATGATTACTTCGTGTATACGGAATATATATATATATATATATATATATATATATATATATATATATATATATATTCCGTATACACGAAGTAATCATAAGGAGTACCAGGTATGGGCCAGGTCATAGTATAGTAATTCAATACACCGTTTTCTAGTACAGAAACATACTTTTGAAGTAGAACATTTGGTAGACAAAACTAGAAACTTACCAGAAAAAGGGTTTAATCCATTTTATTAAACCAGTATAACTTAAAGGACCTTAGGTGGTTAATTCTATAATACCTTAGTTTATACATCAGGGTTATATATAATTAATACCCGATAGGTAGTTGGATGTGTGATTTCCGCCTTACTTCCTGTTCCTTGTTTGGTTGTGGGCTTAGGGCAGATTCACACAATTAACTATCCGTTCGATATTAGATTATATATAACTTGTATAAACTAAGTGATTATAGAAGGAACTATTGTGGTTACTATTTTTACTAAAAGAAATAAGGGTTTTCTTAAAAGATGTTTTCATCAAATATAAAGGAACTATTACAGTTAACTCCGTGAGTACCAAGTGAATATGCTAGGGTTATATACAACGATGATCTAACAAACAATGGGATGTGTGCCTTCCGCCTCATTTCATGTTCCTTGTTTGGTTGTGGGCTTAGGGCAGATACACACAATCAATTGTTTGTTTACTCTGGGTTTTATATAACTTGTATCCATTGAGTACTCATAGAAAGGATTGTAGAGTCATTTTTACTTATCTTTCATCAAAGTAGGAAATATAGGATTTCATGGAGGAACAGGCGAACTTTTCTAAAAGAACTTTCAACTTACTTACATCACTAAAATCTTATGAACTCACCAGCTTAAATGTTGATCTACTCTTGCAAAATAACTTGTATTCTCAGGAGACTAGTAGACAGGTACGCGCTCTGGGATTCAGAAGATGGAGCATAATAGCTTCGTGTCTTGTTTTGTTATTTACTTTGTAGTCTATGTTATGTGAACCACATACTTTGTAAACACTTTCTTTCTAATGAAATGGTTGTTTATTACTTTGATTACTATGATGCATGACTTGTGATACTAAACATGATGTCCTCCACCCCCGAACGTTTCCGCCGTTCCGGTTTTGTGGTGTGACAGATTGGTATCAGAGCATTGTTTATAGTGAACTAAGTATATCAACCGATAAAAGATATACAACTATAAATACAATGGGGCCGAAGTGCTCCGGATAATAATATATTTTAAAAATATAACGATACCTTATAAAAGTATATGTACGTGCTTATACATATATACATACTAGAACAAGTATCACAAGAAGAACAGAACAAAAGTATTTAAAGGTTGAACACTGCGGTCAAACCTGGACAGTTATGTAATTATAGCTAGGATCAATATAGCCTTATCAACTTTATTCATTCGAGATGTGACCGACATGTGTTTGGGAGTGATGTCGTGTTGCAACAGTCTTAAAACATACCTAACTCTATTCAAGGGATTTTTAGATCAGTACATAAAGTTAGAATACTATGGGAGTATTTTATGATACTATAACACGACAACAAGTTTAAAACATATCAAGTACATTACATTAAAATACTATAGGAGTATTTTAGGCACTAAATAAATAACTTATGTGATAACTTAAAAGACCCTTACGGATAGGTCTATAATCTTGCAATGTATACTTCCGAGGTTTTATATAATTGAGATTTTATAGACTTAGAATTTGTGATCTACACTTCACTACCTGTTCCTTGTTTGGTTGTGGTTTTGGAGTAGGATCACTTATTCGAAGGTCTATTTAATCTTAAATTATATACAACTTGTATACATTGTGCAATTATAGGAGGACTCTGTAAGGATCACCCCATAATGTTTCACTTAATCTCATAGATTCTTTAGACACTTCCATTCTTGAACGACAAACCCAGATAGATGTAACAAGGGCAAGTTCACGAGAAGTTTTCAAAGAAGGATCAGCCGAAGTAACCAACACGTCTTATGCGTCACACTAATAAATAATAATCTTGTATAACTTAATGAGTTAGTGGAAACACTGCTCACATTATGTGTTAGGATTATTTTCTTTCGTGCAACTGGTAACAGTTATTCAGGTCACAGATATTCATTCGAGGATAGCCACTTCTGATTCATAAAGTTTATTTGGTATAGACTCTTTTATGGATTGTTTCCAGAACCCTATGAAAGTCAGATTCAGATACACTCAAAACTAGGATGACCTTGTCTTTCAGTTTTCGGCTTATAAACCACTTCTAGAGACTTATTCCATCTCGTCTTTGTATTCTTTTAGCAAAGATGCCTCCTCGTAGATCAAACAGGAGCACTACTCCGATAACTCCAACTCAACTGCCACTACCTCCTCCACAATTCGATCCTGCTGCTCTCCAAGCAGCGATATCAGCCGTAGTGACAACTGCTCTAGCTCACTTCGGCGAAAGTGGTACCTTCGGATCTAGTAGCGGTACCCAATTAACCAACCCCGGAGTTACTCACGAACACCCAAGGGAGTGTTCGTACAAGGACATGATGAACTGCAAACCCAATTCCTTTAATGGAAATGGTGGAGTCATCGCTCTGATGCGATGGTTCGAGAAAACAGATTCGGTCTTCGCAATCTGTTCGTGCCTAGAAGGGAGCAAAGTGAAGTTTGCTGCCTGCACCTTCTCCGACAGAGCCCTGACATGGTGGAAAAGCCATGTTAAGTCACTGACCCTATCAGTGGCTAACTCAATAGGTTGGGAGAACCTAAAAGAGATGATACTGGAAGAATATTGCCCGAGGGGCAAAGTTCAAAAGCTGGAACAAGAACTATGGGAGCTCACGATGGTCGGCTCAGACATAGTGGCCTACACTGATAGGTTTAGCGACCTGGCAGCACTATGCCCCGGGATGGTTACCCCGTAGAGCAAGAAGATAGAAAGATACATCTGGGGTCTATCTGCCCCAATCCAAGGAGATGTGCTGTCTTCTAACCCAACCACATTCGATAGTGCAAAACGCCTAGCCCAACGACTCATTGACCATGGAGTACGCCATGGCGTAGTAGTCCCCATTCCCTAGCTGTGACATCCCCATTTTCACGGCTAGAAAAGACCGATTTTGTTTATGCTTTATAAAAATCAGAGTACCTCTTTTAATAAAAATGTTGAGGAATTTGTTCCCAGTAAAACATGATAAATACGTTATCAAAGCATTTCCGAAGAAATGTATTTTTATTCATTTTAAAACATTTGGGATGTCATCGTCAATACAGAAACATAAGCATAAACAGAACTTACATTCATTTACACTAGTGATCTACATCTCTTTTAAATCCCTCAGTGTAAAGTAGCTTCGTATCGACACCTGTGATACAAATAAGCTTGAGTGGGTCAGGTTGGGAAACCTGGTGAGTACATAGGGTTTTCAACCCACAATAATTTAATTATTATGTTTAAACATCAAACAATCAACCCAATTACCCATCCCCATTATCTTCCTTACTCTTAAGGATCTACCCTAAGAATCATCTATCCTGCATTCGTTCATTTCGAAGCCCATTGCTTCCAGGGTTTATATGATAGGCACTAAGTCCATAGCTGCCAATGCTTGTTCATAAAGCACTAATTCCATAGCTGCTAAAGTTCATTCATCGGGTACTAAATCCATAGCTACCGGTGTTCAACTAATAGGTACTAAATCCATAGTTACCAATGTTTATTTAATAGGTACTAAGTCCATAGCTACCAATGTTTATTCTATAGGCACTAAGTCCATAGCTGCCGATGTTATTTGTTAGGCACTAAGTCTATAGCTGCCAATGTTCACTCATATCATCTTTCATCTCTCATCATTCATCTACCCATGTTTTACCCAACATATTCGTAGATATAAAATACATATACATTTTAAATTATTTAAAACATGTATAAAATCGTTCATCCAGCATAAAAAGCAAGTATTCAAATAATATGCACACATACCACGTAATTTATATAAAATACATCATATCTATGTGTAAGATGAAAGTAACTATGCACTCACTTGAAAAGGTGGTGATTCCGAACTCAGACAACGCTTCGCTTCTTAAAAATAATTTCCTTCGACGAAACAGCGGGTTTTATAGAAAACCGGGCTTGCTTGGAGCAGCGTTCCCGAGCCAAAAAGCTCTTCTTCTCGGAGCCGTCGAGCACTCCGGGGCTTCCGCCTCGTGCTAGGGAGGTTCCCTAGGCTTTTCGGGGGGTTTCGGGGCTAGAGAGAGGTTCTAGAGAGAGAGTAAAGAGAAGAAAGAATGGGAAAGGTGTGAAGAAAATGAGGGTGGGAGAGGTTATATTTATAGGGTGAAAAATGGCTGAACTTGGTGCCACATGTCACCATCTAGTGGCAAGACTTGGGAAGAAAGCAATGGCCAAGATTGTGCCACATCACCCATTTTCGCACAGCACACTTCCGACTTCTAAAATCTGTAACTTTCACATACGACCTCCGTTTTTGACGTTCTTTATATCCACGCGTAGGTAAAAATAAGATCTACAACTTTCATTTTGACTCCGTCGGCTAGTTCTCGACTGATCTTAAATTTAACAGTACGAGGAGATTATACTGTTAAATGTCCGCGTAAAATTCATAACTTCTACATACGGACTCTGTTTTCGTCTGTCTTTTTACCGTTGAGTTCCTATTAATGAGATCTTCAATTCTCATTTAGGTCGCGTAGGCCAAAAACCGCTCGATCTAAAATTCGAGTTTCGGACTGTGCACTGCTAAGCCAAATCTTAGAAAATTCATAACTTCCTCATATGAAGTCAGATTTGGGCGTTCTTTTTTTGTATTTTCTCGGTTTAACGTATACTACAACTTTTGTTTAGATTTCTAAGGCTAAAAAGTTCTCCATCGTAAATTCACTATTTACGTCTCCCGGTGTCGTGCCGGTTTTGCCGTAAAACTTCGACGGACCATAACTTGTTCGTTATAACTCGGATTTCAACGTTCTTTATATATACGGAACCCTTGAGACGTATTCTACAACTTGGTTAAGATTATTTATTCTAAATAATCTTTTGTCAAAAAGTCATTTTCGACCCCTATTATCTCTAAATTGACTAGCCCGGATCTACGGGCGTTACAATTATCTCCCCCTTAGGATGATTACGTCCCGGAATCATCAATGAAACAGGGCTCACATGATGAATCCATACGTTATCTCTTCATCCTAAGTAATAACCGTAACTTTGATGTTTCTTCGAACGAATATCTAACTCTAAGACTTCCTGATTGCAGGCGGTGTTCGATCTTGCACTTGCTCCCTATCTCACGTTAGACTCCAAATTATGACCTTCAAGTCACAATCTCGATCCTTACTGGAGACTGCTTCTTCTTCTTAACAAACTTAAGATAAGTTATTTTATTACTAAAATGGACCGATATGTCAAATTTTAATGACTTATCATCGTATGTTCCCACGCTTAGACTCAGGTCTCTTAGAGTCTTCCAGAACAGACTATACATTTCTTCATGTTCTAATCACATCTTAAAAGGTAGCATTTATAGCTACAAGTAACTATCGCGATACCTCTACCGATCGCTTTGATTATCTTTTATTTCAATCTTCCGACTTAAGTCAGATGCTACATCAAACTTGGTTCTCTAAACCACGTAACATACTTATCGTAGTCAGACTCAATTCGATATGACCACTAGGGTTGGAATAACAATCATCCTCTTAGTCATTACCGAAACGATGGTAACGACATATTTGAATAAAACGGTATCAATTACTAGCTTCTTGGTAACCTTGTGACTTTCCCTGATCCAAGCGTGAGTCCTGTGCTTCCGGTAGTATAGGCCTCTACTACCTTTCACACCTACTCATACTCGTCCCAAGTATTGTCTCGCAGTTCACCCAAGTCACCATACAAGAAAATCACATAACAGCTTGACACATTAGATAACAAAACGAAGGTTTTATATTATTCCTTGAAACGATTACATAGGTGTTCAAGTTCAACCTATACTATGCCTCTAATAGGCTACACCACGTGGTACTATTTACACGACTACTTCATAGATCCTCATTCCCGATCCCTTTCATTTCCATCTTCTTCGTCAAGGATCATATGGAACGCTCTTGCCTTCGGTTTCGGTGGAATGTTTGGTCTTGCCGCCTCTTTCTTTTTCGGGCAATCCTTAGCAACATGCCCTTCTTCACGAAATTCATAACACACCCTTTTGCTGGTGGTGCACTCGTTGGCGTAATTTCTGGTCCTCCCACACTTGTCGTAAGTCACTTCCTCGCTACATTTCCTAAAGTGTTTCTTCTTGCACTTGTCGCACCATTTCAATTTGTTTCCTCCTCCGCTAAACTCCTTTGAACCAGACTTGATCTTCTTATTGGGCCTCGTAGACCCCTCAAACTTCCTCTTTTCGCCAACCTCAATCTTCTTGGCAGCTCTTCCCTTAATCATATCCTCCACAGACTTGGCAGCCCAGATAGCTGCCTCAAGAGTAGGTGCCTGACGCACTGGCACCGCGTACTCCCATGGAAGTCCCTTTGCGTACTTGTCGATTTTCGTCAGCTCATCCGGAACAAGACGCAAGGCGAACTCCATCTTCTCTGTGAAGTTGTTGGTGTATTCATCAATTGACATGCTTCCTTTCTTCAAGGTCAGGAACTGGTTCTCTAGCTCGAGCAGGTTTTGGGTTGAGCAGTACTTGCGTTTGAACTGCACCAAAAACTCTGCCCATTACAGTTGCAGGGGCTCATTGGGGCTCAGAGTCTTCCCCAAGTTATTCCACCAGCGCACAACACCTCCTCGGAATTGACGTACTGCAAAGGTGGTCTGTAACTTGCCTCTTCAACCACACATCATGAAAGCTAACTCCATCTCCGAGATCCAATCCATGACTCCGATCGGATCTTCCTTTCCAGTGAAAGTTGATGGATTGCAAGTCAGAGAATCCTTGTACTTGCATCCATTCCTCTTGACTCCGTCATACTGGTTGTTTTGTCGAACTATTGCTGGGTTGGCTTGACCAACGGTCCTACTGTAGTTCCCTCCTTCTGACTGCCCATCGTTCAATTCGGGCTGTTCAACTGGCATTGTAGGTTCGTCCCTATTTTCATGCAACATTTGTCTCATCTCTTCCCGTTGTTTAGCCAACATAGCCCGTATCATGGTTTGTACTTCGGCCATTGTAATTGGCTCAGGAGCATATGCTACAACATGTATTTGTTCAATCACTGGTGGTTGATTCCTGTTCCCATTTGCATTCCCGGCTCCACTACGGGTTCTTTCCATTTCGATCTATATACCAAATCAGACGTTCGGTGTGCAATGACGAGAATTAAGATAGGAAAGATTTTATTTACGATCGACGTGTAATTCTCCCTATTTCTCCGAAAAGTTATATGCCAGTTCTAATACCGTAATTAAACGTTTAGAAATCTGAACACATAAAGTTTCTAGATCCGGTCGGCAACAGAACATAGATCCGATCATACAATGCATATCATGAATCATTTAGCACATAAAACCATGTTAGGCATTTTCCCTAAATTAGCTAGTGCTTGTGTCTATTCAGGTGCTTTACCTAAATTTTATTAGACACACTCCTCACAATCCTTGCTTAGCATTCTGAGTTTAAGTCTAGAAATAAATCCATATTCCTAGTTCGCTTAAACTAATGCTCTGATACCAACTGTGACATCCCCATTTTCACGGCTAGAAAAGATCGATTTTGTTTATGCTTTATAAAAATCAGAGTACCTCTTTTAATAAAAATGTTGCGGAATTTGTTTCCAGTAAAACATGATAAATACATTATCAAAGCATTTCCGAAGAAATGTACTTTTATTCATTTTAAAACATTTGGGATGTCATCGTCAATATAGAAACATAAACATAAACAGAACTTACATTCATTTACACTAGTGATCTACATCTCTTTTAAATCCCTCAGTGTAAAGTCGCTTCGTATCGACACCTGTGATACAAATAAGCTTGAGTGGGTCAGGCTGGGAAACCTGGTGAGTACAGAGGGTTTTCAACCCACAATAATTTAATTATTATGTTTAAACATCAAACAATCAACCCAATTACCCATCCCCATTATCTTCCTTACTCTTAAGGATCTACCCTAAGAATCATCTATCCTGCATTCGTTCATTTCGATGCCCATTGCTTCCAGGGTTTATATGATAGGCACTAAGTCCATAGCTGCCAATGCTTGTTCGTAAAGCACTAATTCCATAGCTGCTAAAGTTCGTTCATCGGGTACTAAATCCATAGCTACCAGTGTTCAACTAATAGGTACTAAATCCATAGCTACCAATGTTTTTTTAACAGGTACTAAGTTCATAGCTACCAATGTTTATTCTATAGGCACTAAGTCCATAGCTGCCGATGTTATTTGTTAGACATTAAGTCTATAGCTGCCAATGTTCACTCATATCATCTTTCATCTCTCATCATTCATCTACCCATGTTTTACCCAACATATTCGTAGATATAAAATACATATACATTTTAAATTATTTAAAACATGTATAAAATCGTTCATCCAACATAGAAAGCAAGTATTCAAATAATATGCACACATACCACGTAATTTATATAAAATACTTCATATCTATGTGTAAGATGAAAGTAACTATGCACTCACTTGAAAAGGTGGTGATTCCGAACTCAGACAGCGCTTCGCTTCTTAAAAATAATTTCCTTCGACGAAACAGCGGGTTTTATAGAAAACCGGGCTTGCTTGGAGCAGCGTTCCCGAGCCAAAAAGCTCTTCTTCTCGGAGCCGTCGAGCACTCCGGGGCTTCCGCCTCGTGCTAGGGAGGTTCCCTAGGCTTTTCGGGGGGTTTCGGGGCTAGAGAGAGGTTCTAGAGAGAGAGTAAAGAGAAGAAAGAATGGGAAAGGTGTGAAGAAAATGAGGGTGGGAGAGGTTATATTTATAGGGTGAAAAATGGCTGAACTTGGTGCCACATGTCACCATCTAGTGGCAAGACTTGGGAAGAAAGCAATGGCCAAGATTGTGCCACATCACCCATTTTCGCACAGCACACTTCCGACTTCTAAAATCTGTAACTTTCACATACGACCTCCGTTTTTGACGTTCTTTATATCCACGCGTAGGTAAAAATAAGATCTACAACTTTCATTTTGACTCCGTCGGCTAGTTCTCGACTGATCTTAAATTTAACAGTACGAGGAGATTATACTGTTAAATGTCCGCGTAAAATTCATAACTTCTACATACGGACTCTGTTTTCATCTGTCTTTTTACCGTTGAGTTCCTATTAATGAGATCTTCAATTCTCATTTAGGTCGCGTAGGCCAAAAACCGCTCGATCTAAAATTCGAGTTTCGGGCTGTGCACTGCTAAGCCAAATCTTAGAAAATTCATAACTTCCTCATATGAAGTCAGATTTGGGCGTTCTTTTTTTGTATTTTCTCGGTTTAACGTATACTACAACTTTTGTTTAGATTTCTAAGGCTAAAAAGTTCTCCATCGTAAATTCACTATTTACATCTCCCGGTGTCGTGCCGGTTTTGCCGTAAAACTTCGACGGACCATAACTTGTTCGTTATAACTCGGATTTCAACGTTCTTTATATATACGGAACCCTTGAGACGTATTCTACAACTTGGTTAAGATTATTTATTCTAAATAATCTTTTGTCAAAAAGTCATTTTCGACCCCTATTATCTCTAAATTGACTAGCCCGGATCTACGGGCGTTACAATTATCTCCCCCTTAGGATGATTACGTCCCGGAATCATCAATGAAACAGGGCTCACATGATGAATCCATACGTTATCTCTTCATCCTAAGTAATAACCGTAACTTTGATGTTTCTTCGAACGAATATCTAACTCTAAGACTTCCTGATTGCAGGCGGTGTTCGATCTTGCACTTGCTCCCTATCTCACGTTAGACTCCAAATTATGACCTTCAAGTCACAATCTCGATCCTTACTGGAGACTGCTTCTTCTTCTTAACAAACTTAAGATAAGTTATTTTATTACTAAAATGGACCGATATGTCAAATTTTAATGACTTATCATCGTATGTTCCCACGCTTAGACTCAGGTCTCTTAGAGTCTTCCAGAACAGACTATACATTTCTTCATGTTCTAATCACATCTTAAAAGGTAGCATTTATAGCTACAAGCAACTATCGCGATACCTCTACCGATCGCTTTGATTATCTTTTATTTCAATCTTCCGACTTAAGTCAGATGCTACATCAAACTTGGTTCTCTAAACCACGTAACATACTTATCGTAGTCAGACTCAATTCGATATGACCACTAGGGTTGGAATAACAATCATCCTCTTAGTCATTACCGAAACGATGGTAACGACATATTTGAATAAAACGGTATCAATTACTAGCTTCTTGGTAACCTTGTGACTTTCCCTGATCCAAGCGTGAGTCCTGTGCTTCCGGTAGTATAGGCCTCTACTACCTTTCACACCTACTCATACTCGTCCCAAGTATTGTCTCGCAGTTCACCCAAGTCACCATACAAGAAAATCACATAACAGCTTGACACATTAGATAACAAAACGAAGGTTTTATATTATTCCTTGAAACGATTACATAGGTGTTCAAGTTCAACCTATACTATGCCTCTAATAGGCTACACCACGTGGTACTATTTACACGACTACTTCATAGATCCTCATTCCTGATCCCTTTCATTTCCATCTTCTTCGTCAAGGATCATATGGAACGCTCTTGCCTTCGGTTTCGGTGGAATGTTTGGTCTTGCCGCCTCTTTCTTCTTCGGGCAATCCTTAGCAACATGCCCTTCTTCACGAAATTCATAACACACCCTTTTGCTGGTGGTGCACTCGTTGAGGAGAACTAAAAGATCCGTTCAGAGAAGCAATGATGGCTTAGTATGTACATCAGGGTTGTGCATAGCTAAGGTTTTGCAGACTTAGAGTGAGTGATTCTGCCTTAATTCCTGTTCCTTGTTTGGTTGTGGATTTGAGGCAGAGTTACTCAGTCGACTGTCTAATTCATCTTAATTATTCATAACTTGTATATTCCAGGCGATCATAGTGGTACCGAGGAGGATCGTAGTATAAAGTATCGACACTAGTTATCAAAGCACTTTCATTGTATGAACTCGCTCATCGCGGTACGATACGTAGAAGTGTTAACATCAAGGAGAAAACAGAAAGCACTAGAACGTTTACAAATAGTACATTTTCGAGCACACTAGGGGTACATCATCGTATAACAAACGTTTCTTTCAAATCGGCCAAACCTTTTTTCAGTAAAGAGTCCATTGCTATCATTCGTCATGCACCATACTAAGTTCATATGTTTCTATCGCCTCGACCGTCAAATTCACGAAACCTTGTCATTCGTAACGACAGTCCGAACCAGACTTCGGAATCGTCTACCTCGTATTCTAAACCCCGAAGTACTCGTGCGAAGAGTACTTTGCCCTCCGAAGCCTTGCCGCCATATGTTTAGCAGACCTTCCCGAAATACCACTCGTTAAGCAGACCAAGTTCAAGAACAGAGGCTAAGGACGAATACAACCCACCTATCACTATTCAGTGTATACGCGAGGGTGGTATATGATTATGATTACGCAGATTTAGTATGTGTGTTTCCGCCCTATCTCCCGTTCCTTGTTTGGTTGTGGACCTGGGGCAGAGTCGCACATCCGACCGTCTAACTAATCTTAATTATATACGACTTGTATACACGAGGTAATGATAGATGGACCAAGTATGAATGCTGTCATGAACAGTAGAGCAAAGTTTCCAGGTCTACGAGTGGGTATTTTGCCAATCAGAGGAGCACAACCCCAGTAGTACTGCTAATAAAGCTAATTTCGGGACGAAATTCCATCTAACGGGGGGGGGGGGGGATGATGTGACAACCCGAAATTTTTTGCCTTGTAAGTCCAGCCGGTCAATTCAACCGTGTGTCAGACCCATTTCTGCTATCTTTTAGCATTGTTTAGAGTCTGTTTAAGGGTTCTATGCTCAGTACATTCAAGCATTGGGTTTAGGGAAGTGTCAGCTAAAGTTCTTCGTATTGAAATCGAGTCGAACACTCCATCAGAGGGAGTGTACGGCCGTACACATGAGTGTACGGCCGTACACCCATGTTGGCCGTACACCACCTTCATAAGTATGATATCCCTTTATTTTTCAGTCATTCCTCACATTCCTAAGTCTAGAAAACCGATTTCTCTCTCAACTATCATCGAGTTCTTCACTTTGATCTTCAAAAACGTAAGTGTTTCTTCCCTCTAGTTGTTGTTATCCTTCTTAATCATGTATCACCCTTTGATTTCATCCATGGAAATCATCTTTTTGGGTAGATCTTCAAGATCTTCATCTTTCACCAAGAACACACACTTGTTCTTGGTGGCTGTGAACACCCTTCAAGCCTCAAAATCGTAAGTATCCTTTCCCTATACTTAGTACAAGTTAGGATCTCTTGTTAAACACCCTAGCATAACTCAAGAACAAAAGGAGTGTACGACCGTACACCCTTGCATGGCCGTACACCCCTCAAAACACCCCAAAAGGGCCTCTAAAATGCAAATCTAGTTTCTATTCTTGATGAGCAATAGTTCCACAAACTTCCCCATTGTTCAAACACACTCTTGGTCATGTTTGACCATGAGTGTACGGCCGTACACTCCATGGCCGTACACCCATGACCGTACACTCCTCATGGTGGCCGTACACACCTCTTTGATGAATCACATGTGATTCTAACACTTGGTCCAAGTGTTTCCTAGTCCCTAAGGGTATTTCCTTGCATGTAGTTGCTTCTAAACACTATATTCATGCCAAAATATGCCATATATGTCATTTAGGACTCGTTTGTGCCTCGGGACTTCATTCGTGGAACTTCTCATCCTTACGCGCACATTCGTTTGAGTCACCCACATAAGGTGAGTTCATACTCCTATAATCAATCTTTTAAACTGTTTTAAATGCTTTTAGGGGGGGGGGGGGAATACAAGTTGAACACAATGATAATTGTGTAAATGTTTTGTTATAAATATCTTTTAAAGGATTGCTTATGTATTTATAGGTGATCAAAACATTTCAAAAACTCTTTTAAAGTTATGTTACTTACAGTTTACAAAACTCCGTTTTTGAAGTGCAAACATAACTTAGTAGATAAAATGAGTCTTTTCTTCAAGTCAATAACAGTTCAAAGTAAACATGCTAGTAAACTATAATAGGCATAGTTAAGGGGTTCAGTTTACACGATAACACAGCGAACATACTATAAAGAGAAACAGGGTGGAAGATACAATACACGATAACAGAAAGAACATACTAATATACTATAACATAAAGAACATACTAAGATAATATAACAGAAGAACAAACCAGGATCTAATTATACCAATGATCACTAACGCATTATTCTAAACAAAAGGTGATAATAAATTAGGTATACATGATCATATAGCTTTAATGTGAAATTTACAAGGCTTAGCAATTCCTTTGCTGAAGTTGCGTTTGGTAACCAGAATCTCTTGCAGGGAGAGCGTATAGTATGGGTACTACTCATCACATTATGACCTTAATAAAACAAACTAAATTTAAGGTAATTAGTACTTCAGTTTGAAAGAAAACTGAAAACGTACATCAATACAAGCGACAAACAGAGCAGTTGAGTCTAGAAAGGGGCCTATAATGCTAACTTTATGATTCATTAGTTTATACATCAAGGATATATATTAATCGGATCCGACAGGTAGTAGGATGTATGCTTTCCGCTTCATTTCCTGTTCCTTGTTTGGTTGTGGGCTTAGAGCAGATTCACCCAGCCTACTATCTATCCGATCTTAGCTATATATATATATATATATATATATATATATATATATATATATATATATATTCCGTATACACCAAGTAATCATAAGGAGTACCAGGTATGGGTCTGGTCATAGTACACTAATTCAATACACCGTTTTCTAGTACAAAACATACTTTTCAAATAGAACATTTTGTAGACAGAACTAGAAACATACCAGTAAAGGTTTAATCCATTTTATTAAACCAGTATAACTTAAAGGACCTTAGGTGGTTAATTCTATAATACCTTAGTTTATACATCAGGGTTATATATAATTAATACCCGACAAGTAGTTGGATGTGTGCTTTCCGCCTCATTTCCTGTTCCTTGTTTGGTTGTGGGCTTAGGGCAGATTCACACAATTAACTATATGTTCGATATTAGATTATATATAGCTAGTATAAACTAAGTGATTATAGAAGGAACTATTGTGGTTACCATTTTTACTAATAGAAATAAAGGTTTTCTTAAAGAATGTTTTCATCAAATATAAATGAACTATTAATGTTAACTCCGTGAGTACCAAGTGAATACGCCAGGGTTATATACAACGATGATCTAACAAACAATGGGATGTGTGCCTTCCACCTCATTTCCTGTTCCTTGTTTGG
Organism: Lactuca virosa; assembly: GCF_052849685.1. Classification (NCBI taxonomy): domain Eukaryota; kingdom Viridiplantae; phylum Streptophyta; class Magnoliopsida; order Asterales; family Asteraceae; genus Lactuca; species Lactuca virosa. The sequence continues at coordinate 298,772,743 of NC_136433.1, read as the reverse complement.
TTGTGGGCTTAGGGCAGATACACACAATCGATTGTTTGTTTACTCTGGGTTTTATATAACTTGGATCCATTTAGTACTCATAGAAAGGATTGTAGAGTCATTTTTACTTATCTTTCATCAAAGCAGGAAATATAGGATTTTCTGGAGGAACAGGCGAACTTTTCTAATAGAACTTTCAACTTAATTACATCACTAAAATCTTATGAACTCACCAGCTTAAATGCTGATCTACTCTTTCAAAATGACTTGTATTCTCAGGAGACCAGTAGACAGGTACGCGCTCTGGGATTCAGAAGATGGAGCATAATAGCTTCATGTCTTATTTTGTTATTTACTTTGTAGTCTATGTTATGTGAACCACATACTTTGTAAACACTTTCTTTCTAATGAAATGGTTGTTTATTACTTTGATTACTATGATGCATGTCTTGTGATACTAAACATGACGTCCTCCGCCCCCGAACGTTTCCGCCGTTCCGGTTTGGGGGTGTGACACAACAGCCCTCCTAGTCCAACCAAGGATAACATAACTAACCCTTCATCACTGCTGAAATCTTCTATTTGAGATCAAGGTTGACACCCGAAACAAGTCTCACCCTAAGTGCCAGACCAAACTAAAACTCACATTCCTATAACCAAAGAAATTCGCAAATTTGATCTATCCTAGATCTCCTGCGTCTAGGGTGACCTCCCACTGAACTGAGACGTAAGCTCCCCAATCAATTGCAAAAATTGACAGTCTCATACTTGGTTCCACCATAAGGCTTCGACTAGAAGTCTAACTCATAAAGGCTACCCTAGCCTAACCATTACACGTATACCAACCACTGACCACAGAGTCATCCCACTCTAAACGTGATTCGATACCTAACTCAATCCAATTTCCACCGTGTCTCACCCGTTCTATCACAACCAAACGGGCCTCTCCCATGGGTCTCACCCAATTTGCACAATCGAACGGGCCTCGCCCATGGGTCTCACCCAATCTGCACAATCGAACGGGTCTCGCCTCGGATCCAACGATTCTCATACCAAAACAAAGAGAAGTCCTCCGACAATACTGTCTGCCTCAACCCAGGCAGCGCTGGTCCTCTTTCAGCTCAACGACCACTCTAACGATGGTCTACTTCATTCTGGTGAATGCTACGACTACATCACAAAATTACAACACTTTCCCCGACATCCTATCATCCTTGTGTTTGCTACGGCTACCCAACAATCTTACAACACTTCCATACTACCATGGTCCCACCTATAGCCTTAACGTCCATCTACTATACCAACCATAATCATCCTGAGTCGAATCGGCATCCGACTATACCCCAACTAGGTGTTTGGGTTATGCTTTGAACCCCAAGGCCTTAACCAGACAAGAACAGGCTGAGAGGTCCTAACACAACGCTTAACCTGTCCCTGTCCACATACCCACCATGCGTCACTACTGATGCGTAATGAAACCTGTATATCCATTCTTGTGCAACCCTTAGACCAAACGATTCTCCCCCACTTGGATTCGACTGCGCTCTTCCAATCCACAGAAAACTTGTGGATTCCCAATCCATCTTACAACCTTACAATTCAAACTATCAACAACTTGAGCTCACAAGAATTTACATTTTATTACTAACCAATCTTAGCGATCACACACATTCCAAAACCAGATGTACACTTCCCGAAATCTCAATGAGCACAAAAATACCAAGTACTTCCTATGATACTACTCCAAATCCTTAAGCCTCTTCAACTCATGACAAAGAACTATAACCCTTGAGCGGAACAAACAGGTCACCAATCCAACTACCCACTTGTCGAAAAATCGATGCTCTCTACACATCTCTATCAAAGTCCATTTAAATCCTCTCGACAATCCAAACATCAGTACAAACCCATGCGATCAATTCATCATCCACACTCTGACGTGATGGTTCACTACTGCTCTTGCCCTACCAGCAGTAGCAATCGGGTCAAGCCTGTCAACAATGAACTGACATCCATCCTGAGAGACACAAGCGCTACAGAATTCTGACTTTATTGTCCCAGATGGGGACAACCAGCTTCCACAAGATCTTTTCCTAAAATCCCTCGATGGGAGTCCACACTTGCATTCCCGAAGGTGTGAATTTGGCATGTACTCACCCAGTACTTGCGTTCTAAACAATCCTTTTCACCTATCAATCGTGACAGACTTTCACCAGCTCGAGTTTTAATGAACTTTTCTACTTCTGATCTTACACCGACGATCAAACCATTTCCTTATTGCCTCGAAACCATAAAGAACCCATACATATCCTGCATTCAAACCGGACATGCCCACCTTGCAGATTCCGTGAATTCTTGTTGATACCACCAAAAATCGGATCGAATGCTGATATTTTCTCACTTTGAGCTTGTTTCGATGTGGCCGATGCCTCACACATCAAAATCCAAAACTGGATCACCCGAAATCCCCTAAACACGGCCCTCGGTATGCAAAATGGCATATGAAGATTCTCAAGATAAAATGTCTAGACCATCAAGAAGAGAACTCTAATTTCTAGGTGAAGACTTAGATAAACCACATATAGCATCTCACACACAGTCATACAATCATAAATATAATTAATAAGAGCATGAAGTAAGTGAATACATCATATACCTGCGACGTCAACTGATGGAACTCGGATCCCCTCGGCCAGTGACTGCAATGCTCGGCTCCTCACCACAAGAACCTCCACTCTTCTCTCGCGACCATCAGTAATCCTCAGAGTAGATGAAGCAGTTGCCCTCACTGCTCCTCTCATCAACTCCAGACAGTCGGCCTTCTAGTGGCCCACTTGGTTGCAGTGAAAACACAGCGGACCCGATCCACGAGGGCAATCCCTATTGAAATGACCCATCTGAACACAACTGAAACATCGATTTCCTGTCTCCCGACAACCTCCCTCATGGATCCTCCCATACTTGGCACAATGGCCCTGGACCTGATGGCCTCCCAAACACGAATCATGGGTCTTGGGTCTCGTCGCAGGACCCCGAACTGCCTGCATCTACTCTGGCTTCCTCTCCCCGAGGTGCTCCATATCAATCTCCCGCTCTCGGGATCTAGCAACCATGTCCTCCAAAGTCCGACAAGCTGAAAAGGTCACAAACTCCCTGATATTGTCTCGCAACATATCATGGTACCTTGTCTTTTTTTTCATCTCCTCATCTGCGGCATATTGTGGAACCAAAAGAGCCCTCCTCCTAAACTTGGCGGTGATCTCTGCCACATCCTCAATCGTTTGGCGAAGGCCCTAAAACTCCCTCGCCAACTGTTGCACCTCAATAGCTGGTGAGAACTCTGCCCTAAATCGGGTCACAACTCATCCTAATGTTGGATATGGTGTCTAAGTCCATAACATTATTTGAGATGCACTTGACCCGACCCGACATGGTCCATTTGGGTTGCACTTCACCCGAACAATTTGTATGGATAATCTTTTGAGAATAGTATGTTCATGATTTATTAATATATTATAAGTTATAATATATTAATATGAAATCATATTATTTAATTAGTATTGATCATAAATTAATTTAGAATTAATTTGGTGATAAAAAAAGGTGACTAATTAAATATGGGCTCTTGTATTTTATGTAGTGTGGGCTAATACTCATTTGGAATGGGCTTGGCATGCATGGGAGTCCATGGAGATTTTGACCCATGGATCCTTGGAAAGGAAGAGTCATGGGTATTAGGGTTTACATGGATGTAACCCTAATCCTCCACACTATATAAAGGAGCTTATGATGCTTGAAATGGCACTAGTGGTGTGTGAACAAGAGTGGTGGTAAATTTCAAGAGTGTGCATTATTCTCTCAAGAGTTATCCAAAGTTTGTGGTGATTTGTGATTCCATTTGAGGCATTCACACTATTGGTGCTAGGCTCTCAAACTCCAAGCAATCAATCACTATCAAAAGGTATGTCATTCTTCTAGTGTATTATGATTCTAGTTTTGCATGCTATGCTAGTTAGGATGTAAACCTTGGAAATTCTTATTTGCATGTATTTTAGAGAAAACATAGATCCAAGGTTATTAGGGTTGCATGTACACCTTAGGAGTGTTAGAATGCTCAAAACCCAACAGTGGTATCAGAGCCTAGGCTTGTTTTCTTGAATACTTGATGCAAATTGCTGAAAAATGTCGAAAAACTGCATTCTGCACAGCTGACTCGCCGAGTCCCTCATGGAACTCGCCGAGTTCATGCATATATTCAACTAACTCGCCGAGTCAGTTCATGCACTCGACGAGTTGGCAGACCTGAGTGCAGATTTTCGAGTTTTGGTGCTGGAATTGGTCTAGAATCATTACCTTAAACTGTTTTGGACTTGTAAAACCTGTTTTTGATGTGGTAATGATTATGGTGAACCAATTTCAAAGTTATAATCAAAATTTCAAGTTTATATATGTTTATATGATTCTTGAATGTTGTTGATTATGAATGTTCATGAACTTATGAGTTTTGGTAGATCATAGGAATTATGTGCAAATTGTTTGATAGTATAATTCTTGATCTTTATGACATTGAATGGACTCCATAACTTGTCCTCAAGTTATGGAATTCCAAAATTTTTTCTTTAAAAGAAGTTATAAGTTACAGTTTTGAAGAGTTTTTCACATAAATGGTTTTATGGACTCCATAACTTGTCCTCAAGTTATGGATGTCCAAAAGTCTCTTCATTAAAAGTTTCTTTAAGCCTTAATTAAAACTCATAAGTTATGAATATCCAAAAGTTTTTGAATTGTTCAAAACTTGTCCTCAAGTTTTGGAATTTGTAAAGTCTCACACAAACTTTAATTCCATACCCCAGAGTTTTAAAAGTTAAAATTCAACCCTTATACTATTATAAGATTAATGGTTAATATTTATATATATGTATAAGATCAAGTCGTTTCACCGTTAGTAGGCCTCATTCACGAAGCCGGTCTATAAGGGGGGTATAAGGTTGTTGCCTATAAAATGGAAGCTTAATGGGTGTCCACTCTCACCCACCGCTTCCTTGATCGGTGGAGGGTCGTTAGCCGAACGGGTAAGACAATGACTTTAATTCTCATTAAAAGTATAATGATTATTATAAAGTAACTAAATATTTTTTATATAATTCCCAATCTTAGTTACTTTAGGAAAATGTGAATTTGGTGCTAACCCATAAAATTCACACTTTGTACCTTACCAAGTCGTTGGTGGAGCGTGTGTGGTTAACCGGCACACTAACTTGGACTAGTAAGGATCACGAAGGGTGACTTAATGTTTATCATAGATCGGTGGAGCGCGTGTGGTTAACCGGCACATTGATTAGGTGATAATATTAAGGGTACCAAGTGAATTTGCATGGTTATTCACACCTTGTTTTGTGATCCTCGGCATCCCAATCACAAAATCTGAAGGGCACAATCGAGATTGAAACATGCCATTGAAAGTTCAATGAATCTCAAAATATCTAGGAGTTTCAAATCCAATTAAAACCTAATAATTTATTTCGTTTTTCATGGTGGAAATTGGTGAATCGTCATTCACCTACCTTCAAATATTTTATAACTTGGATTACGGCATCCCTCTTTCAAGTTATAAAATATTGTGTTGGGTCCTAGCCTTAATATTTCATATTGGGTGTTATATTAAAGACTTAAAATCAACTAACTTGAATATCTCCCATTGTAGATGTCTGGTTTAGACAACTGTGATCTTCCCAAATCTCATGGAAATCATACTTCTCTACCTCCACCTCCTCCATTTATTCTCCCTGACCCACAAGCTCGAAGACTTGAAAAATTCAAGGTCACTCAAGCCCTACTAGCAATGAAACATAAAGATGGAAGACATGTGTGCACTCATGTCTTAGGAATGAAGTCACACTTTGACAGGTTGAGAATGTTGAGTGTCGTTGTTCCAAGGAAGTTGGCTATTGACTGGGTTCTTCAGTCACTTCCAGAGTCATATAGTGAGTTCATTAAGAACTACTATGTGACAGATCACGACATGACCCTAATAGATCTATCTTATTTGCTTGTTGCAACTGAGTCAGAAATGATGTGGCGCAATGGTCAAGCAAATATGGGTGGAAGGTCTATTTCTCAAACTTCCATGGACATTGACAATAGCAACATTGGAAGTCCAGAAAAGCTTTCTCTTCCTAATGGAAAGGGATCGGCCTTGGTCAACCCGGTTGACCAAAAGGCAAAGGGAAAGGCTAAGTCTGTGATAATCTCGTGTACCATTCCCAAAGATTCTATATGTTTTTATTGTCATGAGAAGGGACATTGGAAGCGAAGCTGCCCTGAATACCTGAAAGATCTGAAAGCAAGTAGAAACAAAATGTTTGACTCTGCCTCAGGTAAGTCCACTATCTAGCTCTGTTAAGTTCCTTATTGATAATTCTTAATACAAAATGTGACTCGGTTACATTTTGGTGTTTGGCAGGATCATGCAAAGGGAAGGACACTTAAAGAAAGAGTATGCTGAATCTGATCGCGAAGATGGATTTCAATCGCATGGTTCGAAGATCGGATTCTTGAGCTACTACATAAGAGTTATGATAGATTGCTAGAAGATATGTAATAGCATAATTTTCATTTAAAGTTGCATTGTAAGGAAAAAGTTTTTCCGCATTTATAAATAAATAAAATTTTGTTTTATTTTATTATATCTCCTTGCTCTTGCAATGGTATTTTATGAAAAAATTTATGTTTGTATGGTTCTAACAATAATGGAAATGTGCATTTGATTCTTTCATTTGTGGTAGTGTCTAAATTTATCAAATTATGAAAGATTCTCATCACCCAAGGTTTCAGTTGGACTGAATCTTGGAATCATGCAGGTTGTATTGCATGATGAATGAGAATTTTCATTTTTGGAAAGTTAAGACTAATTCCCTGACCACATGTATATGTGAGACAGGTGAAAGACTAAAGGATCTGGTACACTAGGTGTGTGCAGGTCAAAGTCCACCACAAAGATCGATAACACTATTTGTCATGATTTACTAAAGTTTAGTAAATATGGTTGTACCTACAAGGTTAAGTACATTTCTGAAACATTGGAAAAGTTTCAATGTATGGCATGGCGAATGGGAAGAATCAAATTAGGCAGAAAGATAGAAGTTTCTCAAATCTGAAAAGATCGGAGAGTACTTTAGTATCATGTTTTATGATCATCTTAATGATTATGGAACCATATCACAATTTGATTCTCTAAGGACATCCTAGTGCATTTGTATGGCTAAGAAGACAATTCATGAGTTGTTGGAATGGTTAAAATCGAGAAGATGAGTCATACTTCGTTCCAAAAACAAGTCTTAGAGTCATACTCCAAGATTGTAACTTGAGTGACACATCTTAAAGAAGGTTTATAACACTTGTCAAATGTAAGAGTAAAATGTTTTCTACTATTGTACATTTGAAATTGGTAAGTTGTGATGTCTTGGATAAAACCAAGACCAACTGACACCAATTGTGTGAGGTGTTTATCTTGATAAGAATCCACACTGACTCTTGAATGTTTGTTTGGTTGTCAAGGAATGGTTCTTGACAAAGAGAAACTTGTATGTCAAGAGGACAGTGGGAGTCTTAAAGGTATTGAAAGTTTCAAGAGCTAATCAAGGATAAAACCTATAGTTTATCACTAGCACACGGCTTGAGGTTTGTAACCTATCGTGTTGACATAATTCTTGTTTCTGTGCCTATTCCGGTAAAGTTGACTATGTATGTGAGTTATGTGAGTTCTCAATTGTGTGCATAACAACTTGGAAGCAATGGTGGGCCCTTGGGCTACCAAGAGGCAAGAAATCAAGATTGAACAAGTTCAATCCATATGTTTTTGAGTTTGTCACTAACCTTGTCTTGTGATTACGGTTTTGACAAATTCACATGGATAGGAACACATACACCATAAAATCTAAGTGTCATAAGGTTTCTTTCCGATTCATGAAAATGATGGTGAGGAAACGCTTTCACTAAGTGGATTTTAAGTAGATAGCAATTGTGATATTTACATTCTCCAAGTCGTTAGTGGAGCGTGTGTGGTTAACCGGCACACTAACATGGACTTGTGAGAAATAGCAAACAGGTCTAAACATTATGATTACGACATCCTTCTTCATAATTGTTTAGACACACATGTGAGCTATCTAAGGAAAGATCTATGAGTCTGAGAAGCTTAGATGAAGTTTTGTCGAAGCATCTTGTATCAGAAGTCAGAACTTTGGTGATGAAAGTCAATAAAGTATTGATTTCTAGAAGTCGATTTCTGAGTACATGTCAAAGCTAGTGGGAGCATAATTGTTGTGCTAAATAATTATTATGCTAGTGGGAGCATAATTAGTTATGATAAGTAGTGTTAATTATAGAAAACAAAAGTTTTGCTTGGAAAAGGTTGTTTTGCTATAAATAAGGGAGAGGAGATTATACTTCATTTCAATCATAAAAAAAAAATTTTAGATTGAGATTTTAATCATCATTAGTCAAGGACATATATATGAATTTTATGTTGGAATGGTTCAACATAAGGGAATTCTATATATATTGCGTTCTCAAAATTCGGTTATGATTACGGCATCCGTCTTCATAGTCGATTTTTTGAAAACATGGCAAATAAAATATTGTAGCAAAAGACTGATCTAGTATCATGTCTTTATGTGAGACAACATGAATCGTGTCCCATATGCTTCGGGTATAGGATTGATCACATGTGCTACAATATCTATCCGTTCTAAATTTTCAAAAAATGCTTAGAGCATTAAGAGGGAAAAAGGAATAGAACCGGATATGACTGAAATGATTAAGCAATTGTCGAGAACAATCTGAGGTTTACCTAAAATTGGTCTCTCATGGACAGTTGGAAGTATGATGTTGAATATGGAAAGGGCCATATTGACATATTCTGAAAAGAGGTAGCTCTCGTTCAGAAGTGATAGTCAAAATGGGAATATGGAAATGTTTTCCATATTGGGAGTTGGATTTAAGAATCTATGAGAAAGTTAGAAACTTTTATGCAAGAAGGATATTCAAAGGAATGTACTTTGAATGTGAGACTTCGTCTCCATGGAATTGATCTCCACGGGAATACTTTGTAATGTCTGTTGACATGTCCTTGTGACTTTTGTGCATAGTCATTGCAAGAGGATCAATGCATATAAGTTTAGAATCTAACAGATTACAGTAAAAGACAAGAATTTGGTATTCTTACATTTACGGTAAGGATTTGGGACTGTGAAATGAGCATCATTGGAATCATGTTCAATTGATCTACTTCACAAAGTAAAGATCATAGACAAACATAGTGTGCATACTTGGTGTATGGCATGACTATTGTTTAGAAAACATAGTGTACATGCTTGGAGCATGGGACAACTATTGTTTTAATTCAAGTGTTAAGTTGATAAATCGAAACAGAATAATGTGGAATCAATATGGTGATGAATAAAAGGTGTTTTATTTATATTCATAAGTGCTGAGACCATATTGGATTCAATTGTTCTTGTGTTTCACTTTGCATGTTTTGACTTCCATAATAACTAGGTTATTCTTTCCGAATGATTAAGTTATTCAAACCATCCACAGTCGGTTATATGTTGGAAGTAGATATGAATCAAGACTGTCATGAGTTGGTTGTAGAGGTCTAAGATGTTGGACATGGCTACAACACTCATGAGTGCTCATAAGTTCTGAGTATTGGATTCAACCCACGCTCGCTGGTATCACTTCATGGAATTTATCTCGAGTGATCGTGAGACGGTAATATCATATAAGTCTTCAAACCTAGAGATATGAGTTGTTACCTATGAGTTGGTTGTACATTGATTGCACGAAAACGCATCAGTAACTTGATGTTATAAAACGTGCCTTTGTGTATAATTCAACAAGTAGTAGAAACAAGTATATGAGTCGAAGTTTATCTGTTCCTTCTAGTCCTTGGAGTATTAGAAGCGATATCTGGGCCCCTCGATGATTTTGTTTTGACCTATGTACCGGGCCCGGTCAGAACTAAATTGATGTGTTCGATTAAGTTCTTTGTCAAACAAATCGGAAATCGGGAAACAAACTGCTGGAAAATAAGTAAGACATTGTTCCATGTATCTATCCGGCTGATATCATGAGAATAGAGGATTATATGATCACTTATCTAAAATGGCGCTTCATAGTTCAACAGAGTTTTGAGAGCTACGATTGCTGGTTGGTTCCTGAAGTCATATCTGCAAATATGTTATTAGACTTATCCAAGTGGGAGACTGTTGGATATGGTGTCTAAGTCCATAACATTATTTGAGATGCACTTGACCCGACCCGGCATGGTCCATTTGGGTTGCACTTCACCCGAACAATTTGTATGGATAATCTTTTGAGAATAGTATGTTCATGATTTATTAATATAGTATAAGTTATAATATATTAATATGAAATCATATTATTTAATTAGTATTGATCATAAATTAATTTAGAATTAATTTGGTGATCAAAAAGGTGACTAATTAAATATGGGCTCTTGTATTTTATGTAGTATGGGCTAATACTCATTTGGAATGGGCTTGGCATGCATGGGAGTCCATGGATAGTCCATGGAGCTTTTGACCCATGGATCCTTGGAAAGGAAGAGTCATGGGTATTAGGGTTTACATGGATGTAACCCTAATCCTCCACACTATATAAAGGAGCTTATGATGCTTGAAATGGCACTAGTGGTGTGTGAACATGTAACATCCAAAATTTTACACCAAATTTAAACTTTTCAAGCATAATAAAACCAAATAGTAATTGTTTACAAAAGTGTTTCCAATTCATTATTCAATCAGAGTGTCCCAAAAGCCAGATCATAAGGATGAGGAGCGGTACGGTCACGGCTTCGCCTTGCCATGAACTCCTGAAGTACCTGAAACAATAAACTGAAAACTGTAAGCCCGAGGGCTTAGTGAGCTACCCCCAAAATACCAATACCACACTGATAATACCATATCTGTAATAATCAATCAATCATCATGCATACTGAGCCCTCGGCCTGACTGGACCGCCCTACAGGGCCTTCAGTTCAACTGAATCTATACCGAGCCTTCGGCATGACTGGACTGCCACGTGGGCCTACAGTCTACCCGGACCACTCATAGGGTGTGTTGGCCTTCAGCACAAAGCAGGACCGCCTCAACCCAAGCAACAAACAAATAACCATGTGCGCATAACTAACATCTACTGGCATATACAAACAACGAACATATCTATCTCACTGATTATCAAACATATCAATTTCTCATAACTAGAGCACTGAACTAACAGGTCACTAACATATCAATCCCTACGGATCATAAAAGCATAACATACTGTGTATCCTAATTCCGATCTAACAGATCATATCCACATGTAGCATACCGTAACGATAACAACTAAAAGGGCCGGCCTTGGTGCCTTAGACCCTATCGATATAGTGAGGATAACTCACCTTGCAGATGCCGACTCGGTAGATAAACTTCAACCCTCGGATCACTTGACACAGGCTCCACCACCTATTACCATAGTACAATATACTCATAAGTCCTTAACCTTATAAGGTATTCCATAACCCACTAGTCAACCCCTGCTCAAAGTCAAAGTCCTCAGTCAAGGTCAACAGTCCATGTTGACCTTAACTCGCCGAGTACCCTCAGCTACTCGCTGAGTTCCTTGAAGCACTTTCCAACTCGCCGAGTCATCGAGGTGACTCGTCGAGTTCCTCTGATTCTCGATCAAACTTTAAGGCCACCCGTCGAGTTTCCTTCTTGCAACTCGATGGATACACACACATACATATCCTGGAGAAAACTCATCCGACTCGCCGAGTTGTTCATACAACTCGCCGAGTCTATGGCAATCTTCATCGGACTCGCCGAGTTGCTCATCCAACTCGTCGAGTTCAAGGCCATCTTCATACGACTCGCCGAGTCAACCTTGCGACTCGCCGAGTTCCTTCAGCCCTTAAGCCATACAGACTCATTTAAGCCATGCAATGGCTCCAAATTACAGATTCAAGCTTCTAGAGCATGCTTTTCACATAAAGTTGAAAACTATACGTGTATGCATGGATAAAAAGGCTCTTAATGGCAATTCTAAGCTCTTAATGGGGTTACATGCACAAGGAGGGTCTCAATCACCCCCAAACCCGCAACTTTATGACTCTAGGACTTAGGAAGGGTCCAGATCTGAAGTTACAACTTTAGATCTAGCCCATAGCTCCCCATCTCAACTCAAAATCCATAAAACCCTAAAACTCATCCAAAAGAAAAGAGATCTAGAAGGAAAGGGAAGTAAAGATTGCAACTTGATACCTCCAGAAGATGCTAGCTGAGGTAAGTTCCGCTTCCCACACCTTCCTTGCTTCAACTGCTTTGCTCTTCAAGCTTTTCCCTCCTAGCCAACCTTCTTTCCAAGGCTTAAATCACACCAAGAAGAGTACCACACGAATTAGGGTTTCACTGAGCTCTCAAAGACTGTAAATAGGCCAAAGGAGGCTGAGGCTCCTTTAAATAGGGTGCAAAACCCCGGGATTTAGGGTTTCATCTGCCAGCTCCTACTAGTCGAGTCCCTTCATGGACTCGGCGAGTAGGTCACTAAACACGCGTATCAAACCCGTTGCTACTCGACGAGTAGGGCAACCAACTCGTCGAGTAAGCCTTGAAACAAATTAAATTCTTATTTAAACGATACCTGGGAATCGGGGCGTTACAATTCTCCCCCACTTGAACTAGACTTCGCCCTCGAAGTCTGCTGGAATAAACAATGCCGGGTAATGCTCACGCATTTCCGCCTCCGGTTCCTATTTCCACTCGGATCCCCTCCGATGTTCCCACTGCACCTTCACCAAGGGTATTTCCTTGTTCCGAAGGATCTTCTTCTTCCTTTCCAAAATGGCCACCGGCCTCTCCACATAATTCAGGCGCTCATCGACCTGAATGTCATTCAGTGACACCACTGCCTCCTGGTCCATGATACACTTCCGCAATTGCGAAACATGGAACGTGCTATGAATCCGGCTAAGCTCTTCCGGAAGCTCCAGCCTATAAGCCACCTTGCCAACCCTGGCAATGATCCTGAACGGCCCAATAAAACGGGGACCCAGTTTTCCCCTTTTCCTGAAACAGATCACACCCTTCCAGGGTGAGACCTTCAGGAGTACCATGTCACTCACCTGAAATTCCAACTCAGATCGGCGCTTGTCGGCATAACTCTTTTGCCGACTCTGAGCGGTCTGCAAACGCTGTCTAATCTGCTGTATCTTTTCGGTAGTTTGCAAAACTACCTCTGTCCGTCCCATCACCCTGTGCCCAATCTCACCCCAGCAGACTGGGGTTCTACACTTCCGACCATACAACAGCTCGAAAGGCGGGGTGCCAATACTGGAATGATAGCTGTTGTTATAGGCGAACTCTGCAAGCGGTAGGTGGGAATCCCAACTCCCACCAAAGTCAATGACGTACGCCCTCAACATATCCTCAAGGGTCTGGATGGTCCGCTCACTCTGCCCATCGGTCTGCGGATGGAAAGTTGTACTAAAGTGCAGCCGCGTACCCAGTTCCTCGTGGAACTTCTGCCTAAAACGGGAAGTAAACCTGACATCTCGATCGGAAACGATAGAAACTGGAACCCCATGACAAGAGATAATCTCGCTGACATACATGTCGGCCAATTTCTCAGCCGACGAACTCTCCCGAATGGCCAAGAAATGGGCACTTTTGGTCAACCGATCCACGATGACCCAAATAACATCAAACCCCTTCGCCGTCCTCGGCAACTTTGTAATGAAACCCATCGTGATCTGCTCCCATTTCCACATGGGAATCTCTAGAGGCTGCAGCTTACCATGCGGCCTATGATGCTCGGCCTTGACCATCCTACAGGTCAAGCACCTCTCAACATATCCAGCAATTTCTTGCTTCATCCCGGGCCACCAATAACTCAAACTCAAATCGCGATACATCTTGGTGGCCCCCAGGTGTATAGAAAAATGATACTTATGAGCCTCCTCCATCACTGTCTACCGGATCCCTCCGGACATCGGAACCCAAACCCTACCGTGCCGGGTCAATAATCCGCGGCTATCCTGAACAAACCGGGCGTTCTCGCCCTTAATCCGCTCCATCTTCCAGTTCTATGGTCTCATGCCCTCGAACTGAGCATCCCTAATCAAGCTCACAAGCGGGGAATCCACCGCTATCCTCATACACCTTGCCGAGGTTGAAGACCCAACTGACTTGCGGCTCACAGCGTCCGCAACCACATTCGCTTTACCAGGATGGTAAAGGATCTCACAATCATAGTCCTTGACTACATCCAGCCACCTGCGCTGCCTCATGTTCAGGTTTGGCTGATCCATGATGTGCCTCAAACTCTTGTGATCCATGTATATAGTACATCGGACCCCGTACAGATAATGCCTCCAAATCTTGAGAGCGAAAACCACCGCTCCCTACTCAAGATCGTGCGTAGGGTATCTCGTCTCATGCGGCTTCAGCTTCCGCGATGCATAGGCGATCACCCGTCCCCTCTGCATGAGGACCGACCCCAAACCTATGATGGACGCATCACAAAATACTACGAAATCCTCGACTCCCTCGGGGAGCGTCAACACTGGCGCCTCACACAAACATCGCCGGAGGGTCTCAAACGCCCTCTGCTGCTCATGGCCCCACCGGAAATCCACCCCCTTCCTCGTAAGACGAGTGAGGGGTACTGCGATCTTGGAGAAATCTCGAATAAATCTCCGGTAGTACCCTGCTAAACCTAAGAAACTCCTGATGTCTGAGGGAGATCTCGGAGTCTCCCACTGCATAACCGCCTCCACCTTGACCGGATCGACCAAAATCCCCTCCTCGTTAACAAGATGTCCGAGGAACTGGACCTCTCGTAACCGAAACTCACACTTCGAGAACTTGGCATACAGCCGTTCTCACCGCAGAATCTCCAGCAGCTCCCTGAGATGCTCCTCATGCTGCTCTCGGGTCTTGGAGTACACGAATATATCGTCTATGAACATAATGATCAAGCGATCGAGCATCGGTCTGCAGACCCGGTTCATCAAATCCATGAACACTGCCGGCGCGTTGGTGAGCCCAAACGACATCACCACGAACTCGTAATGACCATAACGAGTCCGAAACGCGGTCTTCTCCACGTCTTCCTCCCTCACCCTGACCTGGTGATATCCGGACCTCAAATCGATCTTGGAAAACCAAGATGCACCCTACAGCTGATCGAAAAGATTATCTATCCTTAGGAGTGGGTAACGGTTCTTCACCGTTAGCTTGTTCAACTCCCTGTAGTCGATGCACATCCTGTGCGAACCGTCCTTCTTCCTGACGAAGAGGATCGGTGCTCCCCATGGGGAACTACTCGGAAGAATAAACTGCTTACCCAGCAGCTCCTGCAACTGAGATGACAACTCCTGCATCTCTGGCGGTGCCAGTCGGTACGGCGCCTTAGCGATAGGGGCCGCACCCGACACCAGATCAATCCTGAACTCCACCTGCCTCTCCGGAGGCACTCCATGTAACTCTTCTGGAAACACGCCAGCAAACTCTCTAACCACCGGGACTTCTGAAACCGAAGTCTGATCCCTGACCCGCGTGTCCACCACACACGCTAAATAACCTGCACATCCGTGTTAAATATACCGCCGAGCCCTGGCGGCCAAACAAAACCCTGATCCTACTCTGGTGCCCTCACCATATACCACCAGTTCTCCCCCACTTGGGGTTCGAACTACTACTCGCTGCCCCTCGTAGTCGATCATGGCGCCAAACCGGCTGAGCCAATCCATCCATACGATCACACACACTTCCCCCATGGGAATAGGAATCAAATCTATCGGGAATGATACCTCGAAAATCTCCAGCTCGCATCCCCGGTAAACTGAAGAAACAGAAATCCCGTGCTCGTTGGCGATCGAAACTCGCAACGGACACTCAAGCTCATCTACCGACACACTGAACTCTCTACTGAAAGTCTGATAATACCATATCTGTAATAATCAATCAATCATCATGCATACTGGGCCCTCGGCCCCTCTAGGGCGGTCCAGTCAGGCCGATGGCCCAGTATGCATGATGATTGATTGATTATTACAGATATGGTATTATCAGTGTGGTATTGGTATTTTGGGGGTAGCTCACTAAGCCCTCGGGCTTACAGTTTTCAGTTTATTGTTTCAGGTATTTCAGGAGTTCATGGCAAGGCGAAGGCGTGACCGTACCGCTCCTCATCCTTATGATCTAGCTTTTGGGACACTCTGATTGAATAATGAATTGGAAACACTTTTGTAAACAATTACTATTTGGTTTTATTATGCTTGAAAAGTTTAAATTTGGTGTAAAATTTTGGATGTTACAAGTTGGTATCAGAGCCTTGGTTTGAGCGAATTGGAGGAACACTCGTGTGAATCCAGTTTCAAATCAAGAAGATTTTCGGAAAGTAAAATTCTTAAAATGGTTTTCAAAGTAAAGGATGCGGGATGCAGAGGGTACGATCAGCCGGAGCCTATAAGTGAACCCCAAAATACCATGCAGTTATTTGATATTTTGATATGTTAGAACAACATGCTAGTGCTAGGCTAGGGATCTTCAGGAATCGCATGATAGACTTGCCTGATTATATGATGCCTACTAGCCTAGGGTTTTGTTGTATATGGAATTGACATCATTACTGTAGTCGTTAGTGTAGGCGTCACGGCAGCGCGTAATCAAGATCTTATAGCCTGAGAATATTTGATCCAGTCTACGGATAGGATCGGATATTCGAAAGTCTATTGGGTCCAGTGTTATGTGCGACTAGCCTGCACTAGCACTGCAGGGGTTGATGAAAGTTTCATGGATGTGTGGGTTGTGAGGAGCTGTGAGATCAGTTGGGGGATGGGCGATGTTTCCCTTGGAGTAAGGGTTGAGCGCATATTATGTTGATGATAGTGTTAGGGTGTTGTGGTGATACTTGAGACAAATATGGGTAGGTGTGGAAGGTAGTATGGGCCCATACTACTGAAAGCACAGGACCCATACGCGTAGCAAGGAAGTCACAACCCCTAGGGTTTGTGGGTTTTGGTCTCCCGGTATTATGTTATTAATCTGATGACTTGAATATATATATTTCAGTATGGTGGTGACGAGACGTGTTGCTTCTGGATCCGGATCAGGATCATGATCAGGATCGGGAGAAGGAGGGTCAGAGGTGCTGATAGCACCTGAGCCCGTGGTACAGATAGGGACCGAGGAGTTGGATGCCAGGATCCGGGAGATTATGCACGACGAGATTGCTGCAGCGTTCCGAGCGCAGCTGCCAGAGATGTTTGGGTCGATTAAGACCGTGATGGTCGAGTACTTTGATGAGCGATATGCAGCTCTAGCAGAGACAGCTGCCGCTGCAGCCACTTCGGCTGTAACTGCGGCAGGGGTTGGAGGAGGAGCCAGCAGGGCTTTCCAGTACCGGGACTTCGATAATACGTAGCCCCCGACGTTTGATGGTACACAGGATGCGATCAGGGCTATGAGGTAGTTATCTGACGTGGAGGGATGTTTCTTCACGTGTTCATGTCCTGCGGACCAGAAGGTCAGGTGTGTCCTGAACCTGCTGAGGCTTGGGGCAAAGGGCTGGTGGAGATTGACGACAGGGTCGTACACGGATGATCAGCGAGCTGCTGTTACTTGGGAGCAGTTCAGGGATATGTTCCGCACCCGCTACGTTCCGCGCGTTGAGCGGGAGCGGCTTGCTCAGGAGTTTTTGACATTGAGACAGGATGGGGAGTCTGTGATGGAGATTACCCGTATGTTCACAGAAAGGGCTATGTTCTGCCCAGAGTTTGCTTCAGAGCAGTCTCAGATGACTCGTTATCTGAGTATGCTCAAGACTGATATTCGACAGTTTCTTGCAACGCAACGTTGTGAGACTCTTTTGGATCTTCAGGAAGCCGCGAGGCGGCGCGAGTTGGAGATAGAGCTGCAGTTGAAGGAGCAGCGTCAGGTTCCGGCACAGTCTCAGCCGGCACCTAAGCGGTCCAAGACCGCTGATACTCGGACCGGGGGTCAGCAGAGCCGCACTTGTGGAAAGTGTGGCAGGGGTCATTCAGGGATTTGTCGAGCAGGAGGTGGTTGCCACAAATGTGGCAAGGAGGGGCACTACGCCAGGGACTGTCACCAGTCCGCCCCTCCAGCAGATATGAGGATTTATTATCAGTGTCATCAGGTTGGTCACGTGAAGACCAACTGCCCGCAGCTCGCCGCCAAGCCGGCGCAGGGATCCATACCGGCTACTTTGAGGATTGGGGATAGGAGGCCAGTCAAGGCGGAGCCTCCGAAGGCTCAGGGGCGCGCCTTCCAGCTCACGGACGAGGAGGCCAAGGCAGCATCGGATGTGGTTGATGGTACGTTTCTATTTTCTGTTTCAGTCATTTTATCTATGTTGTGCTCATCGTTGGTACCTGTGTTTAGGTACGTTTTTAGTAAAATCTTTGCCTGCATTGGTTTTATTTGACTCGGGGGTGAGTCGGTCGTTTGTATCTCAGACTTTTAGTAGAGAGTTCAGTGTGTCGGTAGATGAGCTAGAGTGTCCGTTGCGAGTTTCGATCGCCAACGAGCACGGGATTTATGCTTCTTCAGTTTACCGGGGATGCGAGCTGGAGATTTTCGGGGTATCATTCCCGATAGATTTGATTCCTATTCCCATGGGGGTAGTATGTGTGATCGTAGGGATGGATTAGCTCAGCCGGTTTGGCGCCATGATCGACTGCGAGGGGCAGCGAGTAGTAGTTCGAACCCCAAGTGGGGGAGAACTGGTGGTATATGGTGAGGGCACCAGAGTAGGATCATGGTTTTGTTCGGCCGACAGGGCTCGGCAGTATATTCAACACGGATGTGCAGGTTATTTAGCGTGTGTGGTGGACACGCGGGTCAGGGATCAGACTTTGGTTTCAGAAGTCCCGGTGGTTAGAGAGTTTGCTGACGTGTTTCCAGAAGAGTTACCTGGAGTGCCTCCGGAGAGGCAGGTGGAGTTTAGGATTGATCTGGTGCCGGGTGCGGCCCCTATCTCTAAGGCGCCGTACCGACTGGCACCGCCAGAGATGTAGGAGTTGTCATCTCAGTTGCAGGAGCTGCTGGGTAAGCAGTTTATTCGTCCGAGTAGTTCCCCATGGGGAGCACCGATCCTCTTCGTCAGGAAGAAGGACGGTTTGCACAGGATGTGCATCGACTACAGGGAGTTGAACAAGCTAACGGTGAAGAACCGTTACCCACTCCCAAGGATAGATGATCTTTTCGATCAGCTGCAGGGTGCATCTTGGTTTTCCAAGACCGATTTGAGGTCCGGATATCACCAGGTCAGGGTGAGGGAGGAAGACGTGGAGAAGACCGCGTTTCGGACTCGTAATGGTCATTACGAGTTCGTGGTGATGCCGTTTGGGCTCACCAACGCGCCGGCAGTGTTCATGGATTTGATGAACCGGGTCTGCAGACCGATGCTCGATCGCTCGGTCATTGTGTTCATAGACGATATATTGGTGTACTCCAAGACCCGAGAGCAGCATGAGGAGCATCTCAGGGAGCTGATGGAGGTTCTGTGGCGAGAACGGCTGTATGCCAAGTTCTCGAAGTGTGAGTTTTGGTTACGAGAGGTCCAGTTCCTCGGACATCTTGTTAACGAGGAGGGGATTTTGGTCGATCCGGCCAAGGTGGAGGCGGTTATGCAGTGGGAGACTCCGAGATCTCCCTCAAACATCAGGAGTTTCTTGGGTTTAGCAGGGTACTACCGGAGATTTATTCGAGATTTCTCCAAGATCGCAGTACCCCTCACTCGTCTTACGAGGAAGGGGGTGGATTTTCGGTGGGGCCCTGAGCAGTAGAGGGCGTTTAAGACCCTCCGACGATGTTTGTGTGAGGAGCCAGTGTTGACACTCCCCGAGGGAGTCAAGGATTTCATAGTATTTTGTGATGCGTCCATCACAGGTCTGGGGGCGGTCCTCATGCAGAGGGGACGGGTGATCGCCTATGCATCGCGGCAGCTGAAGCCGCATGAGACGAGATAACCTACACACGATCTTGAGTTGGGAGCGGTGGTTTTCGCTCTAAAGATTTGGAGGCATTATCTGTACGGGGTCCGATGTACTATATACACAGATCACAAGAGTTTGAGGCACATCATGGATCAGTCGAACCTGAACATGAGGCAGCGCAGGTGGCTGGATGTAGTCAAGGACTATGATTGTGAGATCCTTTACCATCCTGGTAAAGCAAATGTGATTGCGGACGCTTTGAGCTGCAAGTCAGCTGGGTCTTCAACCCCGGCAAGGTGTATGAGGATAGCGGTGGATTCCCCGCTTGTGAGCTTGATTAAGGATGCTCAGGTCGAGGGCATGAGACCAGAGAACTGGAAGATGGAGCGGATTAAGGGCGAGAACGCCCGGTTTGTTCAGGATAGCCGCAGATTATTGACCCGGCACGGTCGGGTTTGGGTTCCGATGTCCGGAGGGATCCGACAGACAGTGATGGAGGAGGCTCATAAGTCTCATTTTTCTATACACATGGGGGCCACCAAGATGTATCGCAATTTGAGTTTGAGTTATTGGTGGCCCGGGATGAAGCAATAAATCGTTGGGTATGTTGAGAGGTGCTTGACCTGTAGGATGGTCAAGGCCGAGCATCAGAGGCCGCATGGTAAGCTGCAGCCTCTAGAGATTCCCATGTGGAAATGGGAGCAGATCACGATGGATTTCATTACAAAGTTGCCGAGGACGGCGAAGGGGTTTGATGCTATTTGGGTCATCGTGGATCGGTTGACCAAAAGTGCCCATTTCTTGGCCATTCGGGAGAGTTCGTCGGATGAGAAATTGGCCGACATGTATGTCAGTGAGATTATCTCTCGTCATGGGGTTCCAGGTTCTATCGTTTCCGATCGGGATGTCAGGTTTACTTCCAGTTTTAGGCAGAAGTTCCACGAGGAACTGGGTACGCGGCTGCACTTTAGTACAACTTTCCATCCGCAGACCGATGGGCAGAGTGAGCGGACCATCCAGACCCTTGAGGATATGTTGAGGGCGTACGTCATTGACTTTGGTGGGAGTTGGGATTCCCACCTACCGCTTGCAGAGTTCGCCTATAACAACAGCTATCATTCCAGTATTGGCGCCCCGCCTTTCGAGCTGTTGTATGGTCGGAAGTGTAGAACCCCAGTCTGCTGGGGTGAGATTGGGCACAGGGTGATGGGACGGACAGAGGTAGTTTTGCAAACTACCGAAAAGATACAGCAGATTAGACAGCGTTTGCAGACCGCTCAGAGTCGGCAAAAGAGTTATGCCGACAAGCGCCGATCTGAGTTGGAATTTCAGGTGAGTGACATGGTACTCCTGAAGGTCTCACCCTGGAAGGGTGTGATCTGTTTCAGGAAAAGGGGAAAACTGGGTCCCCGTTTTATTGGGCCGTTCAGGATCATGGCCAGGGTTGGCAAGGTGGCTTATAGGCTGGAGCTTCCGGAAGAGCTTAGCCGGATTCATAGCACGTTCCATGTTTCGCAATTGCGGAAGTGTATCATGGACCAGGAGGCAGTGGTGTCACTGAATGACATTCAGGTCGATGAGCGCCTGAATTATGTGGAGAGGCCGGTGGCCATTTTGGAAAGGAAGAAGAAGATCCTTCGGAACAAGGAAATACCCTTGGTGAAGGTGCAGTGGGAACATCGGAGGGGATCCGAGTGGAAATAGGAGCCGGAGGCGGAAATGCGTGAGCATTACCCGGCATTGTTTATTCCAGCAGACTTCGAGGGCGAAGTCTAGTTCAAGTGGGGGAGAATTGTAACGCCCCGATTCCCAGGTATCGTTTAAATAAGAATTTAATTTGTTTCAAGGCTTACTCGACGAGTTGGTTGCCCTACTCATCGAGTAGCAACGGGTTTGATACGCGTGTTTAGTGACCTACTCGCCGAGTCCATGAAGGGACTCGACAAGTAGGAGCTGGCAGATGAAACCCTAAATCCCGGGGTTTTGCACCCTATTTAAAGGAGCCTTAGCCTCCTTTGGCCTCTTTACAGTCTTTGAGAGCTCAGTGAAACCCTAATTCGTGTGGTACTCTTCTTGGTGTGATTTAAGCCTTGGAAAGAAGGTTGGCTAGGAGGGAAAAGCTTGAAGAGCAAAGGAGTTGAAGCAAGGAAGGTGCGGGAAGCAGAACTTACCTCAGCTGGCATCTTCTGGAGGTATCAAGTTGCAATCTTTACTTCCCTTTCCTTCTAGATCTCTTTTCTTTTGTATGAGTTTTAGGGTTTTATGGATTTTGAGTTGAGATGGGGAGCTATGGGCTAGATCTGAAGTTGTAACTTCAGATCTGGACCCTTCCTAAGTCCTAGAGTCATAAAGTTGTGGGTTTGGGGGTGATTGAGACCCTCCTTGTGCATGTAACTCCATTAAGAGCTTGGAATTGCCATTAAGAGCCTTTTTAGCCGTGCATACACGTAAAGTTTGCAACTTTACGTGAAAAGCATGCTCTAGAAGCTTGGATCTGTAATTTGGAGCCATTGCATGGCTTAAATGAGTCTGTATGGCTTAAGGGCAGAAGGAACTCGGCGAGTCGCAAGGTTGTCTCGGCGAGTCGTATGAAGATGGCCTTGAACTCGACGAGTTGGATGAGCAACTCGGCGAGTCCGATGAAGATTGCCATAGACTCGACGAGTTGTATGAACAACTCGGCGAGTCGGATGAGTTTTCTCCAGGATATGTATGCGTGTGTATCCGTCGAGTTGCAAGAAGGAAACTCGACGGGTGGCCTTAAAGTTTGATCGAGAATCGGAGGAACTCGACGAGTCACCTCGATGACTCGGCGAGTTGGAAAGTGCTTCAAGGAACTTGGCGAGTAGCTGAGGGTACTCGGCGAGTTAAGGTCAACATGGACTGTTGACCTTGACTGAGGACTTTGACTTTGAATAGGGGTTGACTAGTGGGTTATGGAATACCTTATAAGGTTAAGGACTTATGAGTATATTGTACTATGGTAATAGGTGGTGGAGCCTGTGTCAAGTGATCTGAGGGTTGAAGTTTATCTACCAAGTCGGCATCTGCAAGGTGAGTTATCCTCACTATATCGATAGGGTCTAAGGCACGAAGGCCGGCCCTTTTAGTTGTTATCGTTACGGTATGCTACATGTGGATATGATCTGTTAGACCGGAATCAGGATAGACAGTATGTTATGCTTTTATGATCCGTAGGGATTGATATGTTAGTGACCTGTTAGGTCAGTGCTCTAGTTATGAGAAATTGATATGTTTGATAATCAGTGAGATAGATATGTTCGTTGTTTGTATATGCCAATAGATGTTAGTTATGCGCACATGGTTATTTGTTTGTTGCTTGGGTTGAGGCGGTCCTGCTTTGTGCTGAAGGCCAACACACCCTATGAGCGGTCCGGGGAGACTATAGGCCCACGTGGCGGTCCAGTCATTCCGAAGGCTCGGTATAGATTCAGTTGAACTGAAGGCCCTGCAGGGCGGTCCAGTCAGGCCGATGGCCCAATATGCATGATGATTGATTGATTATTACAGATATGGTATTATCAGTGTGGTATTGGTATTTTGGGGGTAGCTCACTAAGCCCTCGGGCTTACAGTTTTCAGTTTATTGTTTCAGGTACTTCAGGAGTTCATGGCAAGGCGAAGCCGTGACCGTACCACTCCTCATCCTTATGATCTGGCTTTTGGGACACTCTGATTGAATAATGAATTGGAAACACTTTTGCAAACAATTACTATTTGGTTTTATTATGCTTGAAAAGTTTAAATTTGGTGTAAAATTTTGGATGTTACAGCGAGATCCCACAATAACCATAATCTCAGTGCTAAAAGTTCCCAAACACTCATCCAAAATCTCCATAATCCCCTCCTTGACCGTACCAAAGATCACAGAAGTTTGCTCCAAAATACCTCGAGTGATCTCCAACGAGATGAACTCACACATCCGCTCATCAATCGGCTCAGTGCCAACACCTGAGCCTGAACCAGATCCTCCGCCATGGGTTCTCATCACCATACTAAAAAGAAACCATACAATAACCAGAACATACTCAACGAATCCTCATCCAACAGGCGTCCTAGAATCTACGTGACTCCCCTCGATTTGAGTATGGATCATGTGCTTTCAGTAGTAAGGGCCCAATACTACCTTCCACACCCATCCATACTTTCCTCAAGAGTTATCCTGAATCCTCTAAGTCACCTTATTAAAATGGTACTCCAAGTACCTACTAATAACACATCCAACCCCATTACTAAACTTCCTAGGCTCTCCTAGGTTCCTGACCTCACCCTGCCATCAGTTGCTGAAGAACTCCCACTAATGTCAGCTAACTACTTCATGAATATAATCACATGAAACAAAGCTTAGATAATCCTTTGAGTAAAAGACTCAACCCTAGAACGGTTGGACTCAGACAAGAGCTGTGCAATAGGGTCAAATCCATCACTCTGAGATTATTTAACCTCTATAGCATGCAACTTTACGTATTCACTTAATAGTTAACTCACATCACTAGGGGTTCTATAAAGCACAAAGCAAGCTGCATTCGTACAGTAACACTCCAAGCCACAATCCAAATAAAGGACATCTCAAGCTCACTTGCTACCAATAAATATTTCAAATCTAATACAACCTCCAATTCCTCTTAGGCTACAAGGCATCATATATCAGGCCAATCCATCCAATCATCTGAAATCCCTAAAAGCATGCAATTCCAAAATCTCAAACAATCAGACATATAAAGGCATCTCTCCTAGCATGAAATCCTAAGCAGATCCTTATCCCTAATCTAGCATGCAATTCTCATAACATATAATCAAATCAAACATGTATGGGTATTATGGGAATCACTTACTTGAGCTCGATTGAATGCACACATCACACCCCCTTCTTCTTTAAAATCTTTTTAGAAAATTCATTTTCTTTCAAAAAGGTTATCAATTCCTCAGTTTGAGTTCAGACACACTCGGAAGTGTGCCCGAATCCCTCAAACCAAGGCTCTGATACCAACTTGTAACGTTCCAAAAATTCATAGTAAAAATTTCATTTTTAAAATAGTAAACCATACAAAGAGTCGTTTCAAAATCGATTAAAGCGAGTATTTAATTTAAACATCAGAGTAAAGATCGTAAATTGCCAATGAGGAAACTTTGGGGGATGTTGTGCACTCACGTCGGGCCCTCCCCTTTCGAACCAGAAGTACCTGAAACCAAAAACATAAACCATAAGCACAAGGATTAGTGAGTTCCCCAAAACCCCTCATACAATACATACAATGGGCCTTGCCCGACAATCATCGGGCCCCACCTGGCATCGGGCCCCACCCGGAACAGATCTGTCAGTAACATGCAATGGACCCCACCCAACACACTCATCAGGCCCCGCCTGAAGTTATGTCTCATGTCGTGAGAACAGTCTGAGGCCAAAAATCCAACTTTTAAGTCCTTAATCCATTAAGACTTGAACTCTAACTTTCCAGAAGGTCTTATAACTACTTAATACACTTGAAAGTCGATACTTTTAAGACATATATGTCCAATACATGTCTAAATCTCATTTGGGTCAAAAGTTAAAGAAAAGACATCCAACTTTCATGCAAGGTTCAAAACTCAACCAATCACTAGATCTGAACTCCATATCACTCTTAAGACCCTAATAACACATAAAGTTGCCAACTTTATGGTTTCCATTCATCAAACTTGCACAACCACGACGAAAAGTGGGACAAACCCTAGATCTATCCTCATTGAACAATAAAGAAGGAATCTTTGATACTCACAATGGTCCAGGAACAATGTAGGATGATGATGATGAAGATTCCTTGCAAGCCTCAACACAAGATCACCTCCTTCTTCTTCTCTCCTTCTTCCAAGCCAAGAAAAGCTTCAAAATGACCAAAGATCAAGCAATGATGAAGACTAGGGTTTTTCGGAGGTGAAAGAGGGTTTAGGGCTGATAAGAAACCCTAAAATGAGTTTAGAGATGCTTAAATACGAAGGAAACCCTAAAATGATCATGAGCTTGGGCTGCATCAACTCTCACGTCGTGAGCCCCATATCTCACATCGTGAGACCAGTCCCACATAAGAATTTATCTTAACCCACCTCATGTCGTGAGCCTCTCTGTAACACCGATAAAAATCAAAAGAATTTGAGCTTTTTAAAACCAACCCAAATTCACAAATCGTTTACAAACATAGTTTCCAAAACATTTTCAACATTAGAGTCTCCCAAAATCATATGTTAAAACATGAGGATATGTACGGTCACGCCTTCGCCTTCCCGCGTTCATCTGAAGTACCTAAAACATAACCCAAAACCGTAAGACAACGCTTAGTGAGATCCCCCAAAGTACCAACACACAAACAAATAACATATACGATAACATCATGTCAGGTTCAATCAACCAACAAGTTAGAATACCCCAGGCCCCTCAACCACCGGGTTGGAATGCCAATACACTATGGGCCCAGACAACCATCGGGTTGGAATACCCCAGGCCCATCAACCATCGGGTTGGAATGCCAATTCACAACGGGTCCTGTCATCCTCGGGATGGAATACCCTCGGGCCCATTCAACCGTCGGGTTGGAATACCCCCGGTCTGTTGGCTCACGCAAAAAGTAGTAAAGCCTCAACCACCAACCAAATATGTGAACATATACATAACAGATAAATATATAATCAGCCAACAGACAAACTGGAATATCTACTGATCACTAAGCATAACATCATCCTATATACCAGGATACTAATCTAATAGATCACTACAGCATGATAATATACTATCACATAACAGAATATCAAATCCAAAGGGCTGGCCTTGGTGCTTTTGACCCGCAAGTACAGTGAGGAAAACTCACCTCGCAAACTGAACATAAGTTGATGAGGTCCCGACTCCGAATCTCGGCTCTCTAACCGAAACCTATTCCACCAATGACCAATTTCCATCAAAATCCCAAAATACCCTCAAGGTCAAACTTGGTCAAAGTCATCTGGTCAAACCAAATAGTTAAACTGAGTCAACCCAGCCGAGTCAACCTAACCGAGTCAACTCAGGGTACGTACGCGGGGCGTACTCCGGAGGTACGTTGGGCATACACACAGCTTCATAGTTGACCACCATTGGGGTGGTTGACCTTGTACACAGGGCGTACTCTGGGTACGTGGGGCGTACCCTCGCAAGTCCTAAACTCCATTTAAGAGCTTAATGGATTATGCTCATACGTCCATAATTTAGATCCATGGATAAAATCCTCCAAGGAGTCATAAAGTCTCCAACTTTATGACTCAACATGTCAAATAAGTCCTTAACACAAGGTCTTATTCCATTAAGACCTTCTAAATGATGCATGAAGCAAAACTAACCATTTGGAACCCATTTTTATGACTTAAGACCCCTTATAGGGTCTGAAAGGACAACTCAGAGGTCAAGAACATGCCATATTCAAGATCTAACATTTTGGGACCGAAAAGCTCCATAAAAACATCCAAGTCTAGATCTATGTGCTAGAGGAATACAGTTGCAAGCTTTTTACCTTAGGATGGTTGCAAATGATGTAGAAATCCCAGATCCAAGTGTTCCACTCCTTAAAGATGAGCTTGGCTTCCTTCCTTCTTCTTCTAAGGCTCCAAAAACACACTTCTAAGCTTGAAAAGGCTCATCAAGGTGAAACTAGGGTTGCAAACATGTATGAGAGGGATGGAGGCAGTTAAGGTGAATGAAATGAGGCCATAAGGGTGCTTAAATATGAGACACACCCTAAAAATTAGGGTTTCCTTAACTGGAAAGTACGCCCCACGTACACTGATGTACGCCCTGCGTACTAGGGCGCGCCCTAGTACGCTCGGTGTACACCACGTGCGCATGACATACTCCGAAGGCCAAATTACAAAAATGCCACTAGGGCTCCTTTTGCACACTGTCTTGAACTTAGGGACCAAAATTCAATATTCACAAACCACATGGATGTAACCTATCAAATTTTAAACTTAGGAACCAAAACTACAAATTCGATCAAACCATAGGGACCATTTCTATAATTTACTCTAGGAAAAATGAATTAAAGGTGTAATATCATTTTGTTGACAAAATTGCAAGAATGGTCCCTGTGTTATGTCACAACTCGTATGTTTGGTCCAAAAAGGTTTAGACTCGTGCCAGTGGTCCAATACATTTGTTTTATTGCGAGTTTGGTCCAATTTACTTTGATTTTTTTAAATGACAGATTTGTCCTTATTAATTTCAATTTCCATTTTTTTAGTTTGTTATATTTCTGATTTAAAATTAAACAAAAGAAGAAAAAAAGTGTTTTGAGTACCCTCATCTGTCCCTCCAGTAAACATCACCACCACCACCACCACCATCGGTCACCATCTCCACACACACACACACACACACACACACACACTCTCTCTCTCTCTCTCTCTCTCTCTCCCTCTCTCTTTATAACACCTCCGATCGGAACCCTCACTATCATGCTCTTTGTTTGTTCTCCGATGATGGAAACAGATCTACAAAGGAGGGTTTGCTTCGAGATAAGGTTTGTTGAGGAACGATTGAGTTAGAGTAGAAGACGAAGGGCGGCGGGCGGCGGTAGGGTTTTCATCGGTTTTTTCACTTCCAGATCTTGAAATCAACAATTAGCCAGAAGTTGTAATGAAGCTGTTGGTCGTAGCTCAACGTCTTCGTCGGAGGCGCAAGGGTTTCAGATGGTGGTGTCCCACAAACCGGCGTAGCGATGACATAAATTTCGGTCTGTTTGTGGTGATGCTAGGTTTTTTGACAGAACCGGCGTTGGAGAAGTAAAGAGATGAAGTCCACATTCAGATCTGTAAATACAATCACCACTACCACCACTCAATTATGGTTTTCTGACGGTGATGGGTGAAGTCAACGACGAAGAGCTGGTCGACGAGGTCGTTGTGAACTCATCTGAACCCTAGGTCTAGCATCGACTTGTGGTTCCAGGTACGTGGTGGTTTCTGGTAAACGACATCAGAGAAGGTAGGCGGTGGTGCTCCAGATCTGGAAAATCGAGCTGAATTCACCCACAAGAACCATAATTTCTTCCATTTTCAAAGCTTTCTCATAAAACCCACTTCTATATCCAGTTCTTTTGATCTTGCCACTCAGCATTTGGTGTGTGTTTTATATGTATACACTTTTGAAAGCTTTAAATTGATAACCCTTATCTATATGACTAAACTAAAACATAATAGGCAGTGTACCTAGTCGCGTAGTAATGTAGTAAAGTAAGTATGGGATCAAACACATGGAATGGAGTTAATTTGGAAATTAAAATTGCTAAATCTTAATCTAATTATTAAACTAAAAACTAATGAAAGGAGGTTTTTATCTGATTTTGCAAGTTCAAAAAAACTTAATTTACTATTAACTAGAAAGCAACTAAAAACGAGTTTTCACCAGAGAATTAAGACACTTTAGTTTAGCTTCGAATCCCCTTTCCTTTCCTACGAGTAATTTCGACTATGGATTACTTCTGTTCGTTACCAGTTTTATAATCACTAGTTGTCATGATCAAACTAACTAGCTTAATTCAATATATGACACTTAATCACAATGGTCATGTAGACTAAGGACACTTAATGGATTCTGTTGAATATTTGGACTATAAAGGATTAGATCTAGGTTTGTCTTTCGATGGTCAATTAGGACAAACAAGCAATAATTATGGTCAAATAATGCTCTCTAACACAATTAAGCAACTAACTTTATTATCTATACTAGGACATGGTCAATATCTAGCTCTAGCAATTAAATGGTCATAAATAACGAGGAAAACAAATTCATGCAATCAAAGGCCAGTTAACTACACAAAATTTGAGGACAAGGTAATTGAGATAAAACATTAATATGTAAGGATTGATCTAGCAAACACAAGTAAAAACCAACATTAGTAATCCCTAGATCTAATATTAAATCATAGTAAATTCAGGTTAATCTACACTAAATGAAAGATAATGGTATTAGCCCATGATTGCAATAGATAAACAATTAATCAAATAGTTAATTAAACTAAACATCATGCAAACCAAATGCTTGAGTCGATTTCTTGCTAGTCACTCTTCTTCTCTCTTCCTCTTTGTCAAAATCAGATCTTATAGGTTTTCTCTAGAAGAATTATCTCCCAAAAATATGTCCTATTGGCCTTCTAATTCGTCCTTTATGTAGAAGGAAAACTTGCCATAAATTAGCCACCACGTCGTGGCCATATATTTGCCACATCATGGGCAACGCTTCCTTATCGTAGTCCAGACACCACGACATGGGCCAGAGTTTACCACGCCGTGGTTATTTCCCTGAAACATGCTTTTGAGCTTTCTTGAATCTTTATTTGCAAACTTCACCCTCCAACTTCTAGTTTCGTTCATTTTGGACCCTTTCCTTCAAAAATGTTAAATATGTAATTTATGCAAATAAGTACCAAAAGTCCTTGTGTTTAGACCAAAATACAACTAAAATATAATGAAATAACTCATAAATATATGTATAAATATGATAATATCAAAATACCCCACACTTGTCTTTTGCTTGCCCTCAAGCAAAACTTATTTTAATACATCACATAAAACATTGCCTACCAACCTCACACAAAACAATCCAAATTGAACTCACTAATTAAGCATCACCTCAGTGCATGTATCTATGTCTAAAACCTAACTACTTCCTAATCCCAAAATACTCACAATCCTCATAAACGTTTCCCACTTATTTTGAACAACAGTCATTTTATGCATCCCTCCGAATATATCCTTAGAATATTTTCTTAACCTCAAGGTAATTTTGTTAAGTTCCCAAGCATACATATGGTAAAATAACCTAGAAAGAAAAATTACAACTTTGAATAATAAGCCTTTGGCTTTCTGGCAATTTTGCCTTATTCTTCACTTTCTTCAACTTGAATCTTCAATATTTGTAACTATTTAACTTTTCTTCTTGATCTTCATACTTTGTAAGCTCTTATTCACTCAACAAAATTTAACAACTTTTTTTCTATTTTATTTTTTTACTAAAAAACTAAAAGCAAAACATATGCTTAAGCAAGCGAACTTAACCTTAACCCTTATTGGTTAAACGTATTAGTCTAAAGTGCAATTACTACATAAATTTTCCTGGATACATTTCTGGTACACGATGCAAAACATATTATGTCCCTGAAACTACATAAGGTTGGGTTTTGCCTCATGATTTCACTAGAACTAGGAAGCCACAAATAAATTATAACATATTGGCTCAACTAAATCTTAGAGTTCGCATCGAATCATCCCGCATAACACTAGCAAACTAGTCTTAATGCAAAAATATACATTTTTTTTAAATATACTATATTTTTAATATTAGACTATTTTTGCAAGTATATATATATATATATATATATATATATATATATATATATATATATATATATATATTAAATTTCTAGCATTTTTCAACTCTTATGCTTGAAAATCCTTTTTCGACCCCCTACCCCACACTTATTTCATACAATGCCCTCATTGTATGCAAAAGATAATAAAAACAATAAAAAATGAAAAGAAAAGAAAAAAGGAACAGACTCCTCTGGGTAGTAGTGAGAAGATCGAATCGATAGTTGTGTGATACATTTCATCATCTTAATTTTGTAAGTTGAAAATTAGAGGTATGTTGTCTTCTAATATACCGACAGATGAATCAAGATTACCATCGTTCAAAAGGTGGTGTGTAGAATTGCAAAAAGTTGCAATTAGCAGAATCCATTACGTGGGAAAGTGTCAACCACGTAGGAGAATTTAGAAATATTTTTCTCGAATAAGCAATCCCCCACAGCATGGGAATGTCAACCACGTCGTAGCAGTAGGGATACTTACGACATGTTGCGATTTGTGAAATCTAAACGGTGTGGGAAAGTGTCGACCACGCCGTGGCAATCGTCGAAATCAACATTGTCATCATTTTTTATATTTCTCGCACCCTCACTTATGAAAAACCGTGTCTCTCTATGTTTACTCTCGTTCTTGGCTAACCTCTCTCTCGAACGATAATGTACAATTTGCACAAAAAAAATTAGACCAAATTCCTAGAGTGAAGTATAGAAACAAACTGCATTATTCAATTTACACATTAAAAACAAAACAAAACAAAATTTCAAAAATAAAAAGATAGTCATCATTTGTCCTCGTCATCACTATGTCCTTCACTCGTACATGATCCCACATTATTGACTCCTCGTAACTCATTCCAAGTCGAAATATGTGGGAATTGTTGTGGAATATTAATTGGATTTTCGATCTTGAAGTGTAAAAATAAAGTGTCCATATAATGTCCAATGTAGTTCACTTCTCCCATCAAATTGCCTAAGTACCATCCAACTTTCTTTTGAAAAGGGTCCACCAGGATTTCTTCCTCTTGAGGTTCTCGCTTCCTTTTGTTCACATTCTCAAATTGCTCTGCTTGTACTCCATATTCTTCAATCATCCTAATCGGATCATCCATGGGTAATGGATAGTGACCTTCTACCACGTTGCAAATGATTTTGTCTTCTACAAAAGATTAGGGCAGCAGTAAACACCCTTCAATCTTTGAAAACATTTCATCTGGTGGTTCTTCCAATATCCCATAAGATCGAGCTAACTTTTTCATAAAATGACCTCCACAAATGGGTGCTCTAGAATTCATATTGACTGCTTTCTCAGAAAGAAATAAAGTCAAATGATATAGAATATTACAAGTGTAACATTCGAGATTATGGGTATGTTCCTTTTTAACCCATATGTAAAATTTCTATCTTTCTAGTCCCTAGTTAGTACGCGGGGCGTATTCTATGAGTCCGCTTAACGTACTAGCTCATCGATGGATCGCGGGTTCACCCACATACGCGGGGCATATGTGGGAGTACGCATAGCGTACGTAATTCAGGGGCAAACCCTATTTTTTAGGGTTCGAGCCCTATTTAAGCAACTTATAACACCCTTGGACCTCCTAATGAGCAACCTCCATCCTTATATACCCTAAGATCGAAACCCTAATTGTCATTTGTGAGATTTGAGCTTGAAAGTGAGTTTTGGTGGTGTTTTTTGTGAAGTAGAAGAAGAAGAACACGTGGAGGTTGCTTGGGAGTGGCTTAAGCTTGTAGATCTAGAGTCATCTTCATCTTAGCAAGCCATTTGAGGTAAAAAGCTCTCATCTTGATGGTTCTTTATTCTAGATCCAACTAAGGGTGTTATTTATGCATTTTTGGTTCTTTTAATCCATATTTGAGATCATGGTATGCTCCAGAAGCCATGAAGGTTATATCTTAGCACATTTAAGGTACATTGTCCATAAAAATGCAACCTTTTTGAGTTATTTTGGTCCATGCATGTGTTAGGTTCCTTGTTATGGTTCTCTTTTAGTTTTGGGTCTTATTAAGACATGCATGGGAGTAAAGTTGCCAACTTTACGTGTTAAGTCACCATTTAGGATCAGATATGAGAGTTTGTCATGATGGCTTAACCGATTAAGTGCTTAATGGGTTGGTTTGGTTGTCTGCGGAGTACGGGGGGTGTACCCAGCTCATACGTTGCGTGTACAGGCCCTGGACGGAGTACACCAAACATAAGTCTGTGTACGCCCATCGTACTCAACAGTTTGATCATCGGTTGACTTTGACGAGTGTGGGCCATATTTTGTACATATAGGGTTTGGGCCATTGAACTTCTGACTTTGGGCCATGGATGGACCATGGGCTTTCTTGGAATTAGGTACATGATGGTTTTTGGGCCCAATTAGGAAGTTGGGCCATATTAGGCCTTGGGATTCCATTTAGGAATTTGGGCCTTCTGAGCAAATAGGTTAGGCCTTGGTTTTGTGCCAAGTAAGGAAAAGGGAAAAATGTTCTTTTACCATGGATGTTGGACATGTAATCTAGATTCTTTATTATGGGTCGAGATCTGACTATTAATTAGATATTATTTGATGATGTTAGTGCGGAGATTTTGCGGATCAGCAGACTAAGATTTTATCTGAGAGATTCAGCAGCTTGATGTGAGCTTCCTCACTGTGTTTAGTAGGTCGAAGGCACCAATTGTTGGATTAGTGTCTAAGCCCGTAACTATATTTGGTAAGTACTTGACCCGGTTGTACATGGTCCTTTTGGGTTGCCTTCACCTAAAGCAACTTGACAGGGTGATTCATGAATATAGAGGTTAATATGGTTTATTAATATATTATATGAATAATATATTAAAAGAGAAATCATATAATTAAATTAATATTAGACAAGAATTAATTAAGAAATTAATATTGTGGCTAAAAGGCATTAATTTAATATCAGAGACTTAAACTGTCAAATGTGTGATAGTGGAGTATTGGGATAAGGAGCCTCTTGGACTAGGCATGGAAGAAATTAGGATGTGTCCATCCATAATTTCGGCCATAAGGCCCTATTCCAGAAGCTTCCTTGGATAGCTTAAGGCCTAAGCTGTCCATTAGGGTTTAGGCTGAAACCCTAGCAGCACCAGTATAAATAAGACCCCCAGGCATCCAATTTTCGGCCACTGAAAACCTTAGGAGTCTTCATAGCCGAAATTATGCCCAACCTCTCTCCGATATCATCATCTTGCTTCTTTGGTGTTTGTAAGCCATTAGAGGAGTGACACTTGTGACTCTAAGCTCCAAGACAAGAAGATTCAAGCAATTGTTCAAGAGGCAATTATCTAGATCTGTTTACTTATGTCAATTTCGAATCATGTATGCTAGATCTAGGGTTAGAAAGTCTTGGATAAATTGCATGTACAATAGAGAAGCCTAGATCCAAGCTTTAGGGTTTGCATGAGCATATAGGATGTTCTTTTGGCTAAAACCCATCAGTGGTATCAGAGCCTTGATTGGCTTCTATTGTATTGATGCTTTGTGTTTTCATTCTTGCTTTAAAATTGAATTTTTGGCCCCCTGACCGACAAACTCGGCGAGTCCCAAAGTGGGCTCGACGAGTAAGATGAACTCGACGAGTCCATAAGGGGATTCGGCGAGTCGGGACGTCAAACAGATGGATTTTCGGGATTTCTTGCTGTTTTGCTGAAGGATAATTACCCAAAACAGTTTTGACTAATAAAATCCGAATTTTATTGTTGTTATATGTTTATCCTTACCAAAGCAAAAGATAATCACCAATTTTTGAATGATTAATTCCTTATATGATAATATTTGATTATTTAAATTATTTGATGAATTATCTTGTAAATAAAATTGATTAGGTCAAATTTAGATAATCATTAAATTAAATGTTTAATTTTAAATTATTTGTTATTTTATCCTATATGTTTTGAAAAGTTCAAAACTTTCCCTCTAGTTTTGAAATTTAAATTTTGATTAAAAGTTTAATTTGAACTATTTAAATTTCAAACCCTAGAATTTTACAAGTTTAAAATTCAACCTTATACTTTATAATATTATAAGATTAATATATATATATATATATATATATATATATATATATATATATATATATATATATATATATATATATATATATATATATATAACTTAAATGCTAGTCTTACCGTTATTAGGCCTCATTCACGAAGCCGATCTATAAGGGGGGTATAAGGATATGGCCTATAAAATGGTCGTTTAATTGGTGTCCACTTTCACCCACCGCTTCGTTGATTGGTGGAGGGTCGTTAGCCGAACGGGTAGGATAGGGCAACCATTTCCTCATTAAAAGTATAATGAAATTATAAAAGTAACTAAATGTTTTTACAAAATTCCCAATCTTAGTTACTTTAGGCAAAAGTGAATTGATGCAATTCCATGAAATTACGCTTTGTACCCTTGCTAAGACGTTAGTGGAGCGTGTGTGGTTAACCGACACACTAATTGGGTTCTAAGCAAAGGTGGCAAAGGGTGACTCATTGATTGTCATAGTTCGATAGAGTGTGTGTGATTAACCGACACATCGAATAGGTGATTGTAACAATGAGGGCACCATGTACATTTGCATGGTTATTCACACCCACTTTGTGATCCTCGGAATCCCAGTCACAAACTTGAGGGGCATATCGAGATTTAAACATGCCATTGAAACGTTCAATGAATCTCAAAAGATCTAGGAGTTTTCAATACATTTTAAAACTTAGCTTTATTTGTTTTTCATGGCGGAAAATTAGTGAATCGTCATTCACTTACCTTCAAATTATTTGCTTGTTAGATTACGACATCCCTCTTCTAATTTGTAAATAATGTTGTTGGATCCTAGCCCTAATTTCTCATTTGGGTGTTTAATGGGGGATTCATTTCTAATCAAACTTTGTTCTTTTTCCTTTTCAGATGTCGAACATCAACAAAAACGCTTCTGGTTCAACTTCCACTGCTCGTTCTCACTCATGAACTTGTGTGGGAGAGTGATCTTTGACGGGTCCAATTTCAATGATTGGATCCGCAAAATTCGAATGGTCACTCGTTACGAGGACAAAGAGTATGTCCTCGATGAGAAACTAAAGGAGATTGACATCAACACTGCCTCTGCTGAAGAGATCGCGACCTTTGAGGCCCACGAGCATGATGCCACGGAAGTCCATATCATCATGCTGGTGACTATGACTGCAGAACTCCAGAAGTCCTATGAGGACATGTACCCCTATGAAATATATCAAGATATGCTGGACCGGTACCACCAGAGCGCTAGGCAAGAAAGGTACGAGATCATCACTTCGATGATCACTACCAAAATGGGTAATGGAGAGTCCCTTACCGCTCACCTGCAAAAGATGCAGAGATATGTCGATCGCCTGCTAAAGTTGAATGTGAACTTTGATGAAGAGCTAGCAATTGATATCATCCTTCACTCCTTGCCTCCCTGCTATAGCCAGTTTCGCATGGCCTACCACATGAACAAGGAGGAAGTCTCTTTGAGCAACCTTCATGGCTTATTAAGGACTGCTGAGAGCAATCTCAAAGACAAATCTGTTGCATCATCTCCAACTCCTACTGCTGCCCCAGTCCTGGAAATTGGGCAAGGGAAGGGTAAGAACAGGAAGGCTCCCTCAAAGAGCCACCATAAGGGAAAGTTCCAAAATAGCTCCTCTTCTAGTGGAACCAAGGTTGGTCATGCTAAACCCAACTGCAACCCCAAGGAGGCAGAGTGCCACCACTACCACGAAATAGGGCATTGGAAACGAAGCTGCCCGAAATATCTGCAAGACATCAAGGATGGAAATATCAAGCCGTCCTACGCAGGTATTTACACTATTAAATCTAATGATTTATCACATGCTATTTCTTGGGTACTTGATACAGGATGTGGTTTTCACATTTGTTCTAATTTGCAGGGCCTAAGAAGAAATAGGGATGTGGAGCATGGGAAGATAAACTTTGAAGGGTTTTGAGCATTCTAACACACTAAGGTGTACATGCAACCCTAGAAACCTTGCATCTATGTTTTACTATGATACATGCAAATTTGATTTCCAAGGTTCTTAAACTATCTAGCATAGTATGGGGAACTTTTAAACATAAATGCTAGAAGAATAACATACCTTTTGTTGTTTGGATTCCTTGAGAACCTTGTGAGCCTAGCACCTCAAGTGTGATGCCTCAAATGTCTCACACAACACCACAATACTTGGAATAACCTTGAGAGAAGTTCATTAACACCTCAAAATCGGCTAGCCCTCTTTACTTGCTTGTAATAGTGCCAATTTTACTAGACAAGGGGTCTTTATATAGTTGTGACACAAGGAGGGTTACACCATGTAAACCCTAATTGTCATGGCTTTCGATATTCCATGATCCATGGGTTTGTAACCTCCATGGACTATCCATGGAGCACCTTATGGGTTTTAGCCCAATCCATACAAACCATGGATCATTAGCCCACTATACAAGAATAGATGATTTACACAATCAACCCCATATATTTAACTAGTCCCTTTTTGATCACTTAATTAATTCCAAATTAATTCTTTGATCAATACTAACTAAATAATATTATTAATATATTAGAACTTATAATATATTAATAATCGTTAAGTGTCCTTTCTCTCATTTAGTCTATCCAAGTCTTGCAATGTCATGCAACCCAAATGGACCATGTCAACCGGGTCAAGTACATACCAGAAATAGTTATGGACTTAGACACCTTATCCAACAGTCTCCCACTTGGATAAGTCTAATAACTATAACTGCAAGTATGACTTCAGGAACCGATCAGCAATCATAGCTCTTTCAAGGTCTCGCGGAACTGAGATGATGATGATACGCCATTTAAGATAAGTGATCATATAATCATCTGTTCTAGATATCAGCTGGACAAATACATGGAACATTGTCTTACTTATTGTCCAGCAGTTTGTTTCCCGATTTCCGATTTGTTTGACATAGAACTTAATTGAACACATCAACTTAAATCTGACCGGGCCTGGTACATGGGTCAACACAAAATTATCGAGGGGCCCGGATATCGCTTCTAATCCAAGAAGGAACAGATAAACTTCGAATCATATGCTTGTTCTACTACTTCTTGAATTATACACAAAGGCACGTTTTATAACATCGAGTTACCAATGCGTTTTCATACGATCAATGTATAACCAACTCATAGGCAACAACTCATATATCTAGGTTTGAAGACTTATATGATATTACCGTCTCACAATCACTCGAGATAAATTCCATGAAGTGATACCAATAAGCGTGGGTTGAATCCAATACTCAGAACTTATGAGCACTCATGAGTGTTGTAGCAACACTTTGCTATGTCTTGATTCATATCTACTTCCAACATATGATCGACTGTGGAGAATTTGAATAATATGATATACCGTAACATAATTATTCTGGAAGTCAAAACATGAAAAATGAAACGATAGTAAACGATTGACAAAAGATAGCAACACTTTACTCATAAATAAACAACAACTTTTATTCATCATCAAATATCAATTACACTTTACACATTTCAAAGCTATCTAACTACTAAAACTAATATCATCCTTCAGCCCTATGCGCCTCGTACGCTGGAGATGCTTAACCCTGCCCAATCCCTTCGTGAGGGGATCTGTCGAGTTCTCATCCGATGACACCCTCTTTTCCACGAGGAGTCCTTATTATATTCGATGTCTGATGAAATGGTATTTTCTGTCGATGTGTCTAGATCTCCCGTGATCCCTTGGTTCCTTGGCTAAGGCAACTGCACTTTCACTATCACAGAAAATTTCTATAGGCTCCTTTATAGCTGGTACAACTCCAAGGTCTCCAATGAAGATCTTTAGCCATATAACCTCCTTTGCTGCCTCGCTTGCCGCTATATACTCTGATTCGCAAGTTGAATCAGCCACTGTCTCCTGCTTGGAACTTTTTTAAGAAATTGCTCCTCCGTTTAAGGTAAAGACTCAGCCTGACTGAGAGCGGAAATTATCCCTATCAGTCTGGAAGCTAGCATCACTATACCCTACTACTCTCAAGTAATCACTCCCACCGAGTGTAAGTACCCAGTCCTTAGTCCTCCGTAGGTACTTGAGAATGTTCTTTACCGCAGTCCAGTGAGCCTTGCCAGGGTTCCCCTGATATCTACTAACCATGCTTAATGCAAAGGCCACATCAGGATGAGGACAAGTCATAGCATACATGATCGATCCTACAGCGGAAGCATACGGTACTCGACTCATCTCAGCTATTTCAGCCTATGTACTCGGGCTCTGAGTCTTACTCAGTCCGACGTTACTCTGGATCGGTAACTCTCCTTTCTTGGAATTCTGCATGCTGAACCTATTCATCACCTTATCCAAGCAGGTACTCTGACTAAGTCCAGTTAGTCTTTTACTCATGTCTCTCAAAATCCTTATCCCTAGGATATAGGCAGCTTCTCCAAGGTCCTTCATAGCGAAACACTTCCCAAGACAGGACTTCACTTCCTGCAGCGTTGGGATGTCATTTCCTATGAGTAGTATGTCATCCACATACAACACCAAAAAGCTAACTATACTCCCACTAGCCTTGACATATACACGGGACTCATCTTCACTCCTCGAAAAGCCAAAATCTTTGAATTTCTCATTGAAACAAAGATTCCATCTGCGAGGTGCTTGTTTCAATCCATAGATGGATTTCTCAAGCTTACACACTCTATTAGGGTACTCTGTGCTGACAAAACCCTCTGGCTGACTCATGTAAACATCCTCAACCAACTTTCCATTAAGGAAAGTGGTTTTGACATCTATTTGCCATATTTTATAGTCATGAAATGCAGCAATGGCTAACATAACCCGTATAGACTTAATCTTTGCTACTGGTGAAAAGGTCTCATCATAATCAACTCCCGGAGTTTGAGAAAGGCCCTTTGCAACCAGTCGTGCCTTATAAGTGTGTACATTACCATCCATGTCGGTCTTCTTCTTGAAGATCCATTTGCACCCGACTGTCTTACGACCTGGTACATTGTCAACCAAGTTCCAAACTTGATTGTCATACATGGACTGTATCTCGCTGTCCATAGCCTCTTTCCGTTTAGCAGCCTCAGGGCCTGCCATGGCTTCTGTGTAGCTGTTAGGTTCATCCAGACTTACCAGTGTGCTATCACTGATAAGTGTATCACCTTCCGCAGTAATATGGAAACCTTAGTAATACTCAGGTGCATTCCTAACTCTTGTGAAACACCTCAGAGGTACAGACTCATCTGTCGGATCAACATGAGTTTCCTCCTCAGGTTGATTGCTAGGGTTTGAGGTTCCTTCACCACTTGACTCTTGAATTTCTTCAAGGTTAATTTGCCTCCCACTGTTTCCTTGGCTTATGAACTCTCTCTCGCGAAAGACTCCTCTCCTTGCTACGAAGACCACATTATCACTGGGTCTATAGAAGAGGTAACCAAAGGATTTCTGTGGGTAGCCGATGAAATTACACCTCTCACTTCGAGGTTCGAGCTTATCGTGAATCTCGCGCCTCACTGAAGCCTCGTAACCCCAAATCTTGATGTGGTCCAGATTAGGAACTTTTCCAGTCCACATCTCGTGAGGTGTTTTGGCAACGTTTTTGGTAGGGACTAGATTAAGGATATGGGCGGCAGTCTCTAAGGCATACCCCCAAAATGAGATTGGTAGCGAAGCTCGCCTCATCATGGAACGAACCATATCCAATAAGGTTCGATTGCGCCTCTCAGCCACACCATTAAGTTGTAGTGTCCTGGGAGGTTTCTATTGTGAGACAATCCCACATTCCTTAAGATAGTCAAGGAACTCTGTACTAAGATACTCACCACCTCGATCGGATCGAAGCATCTTAATGTTCCTGCCCATCTGATTCTCCACTTCCTGTTTAAACTCCTTGATTTTTTCAAAGGTTTCTGACTTATGCTTGATTAAGTAGACATATCGATATCTACTAAAATCATCAGTAAAAGTCACATAGAAGCGGTTAGCATCCCATGTGGCGGTTCTGAAGGGTCCACACACATCTGTGTGTACAAGATCCAACAAATCTTCACCCCTAGCACATGAACCAGTGAAGGGTGACTTTGTATTTTCGCAAGCAAACAAGATTCACAACTCTCATCCGACTTTAGGTCAAATGACTCCAAGACTGCATCCTTTTGGAGTTGGCCTATGCGTTTCTTAATTACATGTCCAAGATGATAGTGCCATAATGTTGATTTATCCAAGCTAGTGGAAGAATCGATACACAACACATTATTTCCTAGGTTATCTACAACTGACACAGTTTCATACACACCATCACAAGGTAATGATTTAAAATAAAGAACATTATTAAAGAAATCATTAATACCACCACATTCGTTATCAAACGAAAAGGTAAAACCTTATTTGTACAAACCATGAAAGGAAATAATATTTCTTGCCATTTCAGGCAAGTAACAACATTTTTTCAAATCTAATGTTAAACCACTACTTAGCAACAAAGAATAAACTCCAATCTTGGTGACAGGTGTAACTTTCCTATTTCCCATGATCAAGTTTATCTTCCCATGCTCCACATTCTCACTTCTTCTTAGTCCCTGCAAATCACAACATATGTGAATACCACAACCTGTATCAAGGACCCAAGAATTAGAATAGGGTGAGTTATTAGATAATATATTGTAAATACCTGCATGTTTGGGTTTCACTTTCCCATCCTTAACATCTTGCAAGTACTTTGGGCAATTTCGCTTCCAGTGCGACTTTTCATGGCAATAGAAGCATTCAACCTCTTTAGGGTTAGCAGAAGGAGTGACGAAACCTTTCTTGGTTCCACTTGAATAGGAGCCATCAAGGGACTTTCCCTTGGTACCCTTCGAAGGGCTCTTCCTCTTCTTTCTTTGCCTTGACCGATTGCCAAGACAGGGGCCGCGGTAGGAGTAGGAGTGGTAACAACATATTTACTCTTAAGACCAGTTTCTGCGGTCTTCAAGAGTCCTTGAATTTTGCTAAGTGTAACTTCCTCCTTGTTCATCTGGTATGTCATTCGGAATTGATCATAACACGAAGATAAGGAGTGCAAAATGATGTCAATTGCCAACTCCTCAGGGAAGTTCACATTCAGTTTCAGCAAATGGTCCACATACCTTTGCATTATCTGCATGTGGCCCGTGATGGGTTCACCATCCTTCATCCGGGTTGTTATCATGGAGGAGATGATTTCATACCGCTCTTGAAGAGCACTCTGATGGTAGCAGTCCATCAAGTCCTAGTGCATCTCAAAAGGGTAGTAGTCCTCATAGGACTTTTGGAGCTCGACTGTCATCGTGGCCAACATGATACATGCCACTTTGGTGACATCTCTCTCATGAGTCCGGTATTCAGCGATCTCCTCAGGAGTAGCAGACGACTCATCAAGTTCCTTAAGCTCCTTGTCGAGGACATATTCTTTGTCCTCATACCGAGTGACCATCCTGATGTTCCGGATCCAATCCATAAAGTTGGAACCATCGAAGATGACTCTCCCACAAAGGTTCATGAGAGAGAAGGAGCCGGTAGGGTTTGAGCCAGAAGCAGCATTGTTGGAAGACATCTGAAAAGAAGAAAGACAAGTTTAGATTAGATATAAAGATAATCCTTAATAAGACACCCAAATGTAATATTAAGGCTAGGACCCAACACAATATTTTTATAACTTAGAAGAGGGATGCCATAATCCAAGCTATAAAATATTTGAAGGTAGGTGAATGACGATTCACCAATTTCCACCATGAAAAACGAAATAAATTATTAGGTTTTAATTGGTTTTGAAACTCCTAGATTCTTTGAGATTCATTGAACTTTTCAATGGCATGCTTCAATCTCGAGTGTGCCCTTCAGGTTTTGTGACTGGGATGCCGAGGATCACCAAACAGGGTGTGAAGTAACCATGCAAATTACTTGGTACCCTTAATGTTTATCACTCAATCGATGTGTCGGTTAACCACACGCGCTCCACCGACCTATGATAAACCTTAAGTCACCCTTTGCCTACCTTATTAAGTCCATGTTAGTGTGCCGGTTAACCACACACGCTCCACTAACGACTAAAGCAAAGTGCAAAGTGTAATTTCATGGGTTAGCACCTTTTTCACATTTTCCTAAATTAACTAAGATTGGGAATTTATAAAACATTTAGTTACTTTACATTCATCATACTTTTAATGAGG
Organism: Lactuca virosa; assembly: GCF_052849685.1. NCBI lineage: Eukaryota > Viridiplantae > Streptophyta > Magnoliopsida > Asterales > Asteraceae > Lactuca > Lactuca virosa. The sequence continues at coordinate 298,729,136 of NC_136433.1, read as the reverse complement.
ATTTAAAGTCCTTGTCCTACCCGTTCGGCTAACGACCCTCCACCGATCAAGGAAGCGGTGGGTGAGAGTGGACACCCATTAAGCTGCCATTTTATAGGCAACAACCTTATACCCCCTTATAGACCGGCTTCGTGAATGAGGCCTACTAACGGTAAAACGACTTGTTCTTATACATATATATATATATATATATATATATATATATATATATTATTAACTTATAATAGTATAAAGTATAAGGCTTGAATTTTAACTTTTAAAATTCTAGGGATTGGAACTAAAGTTTTTAAAGTGACTTTACATGTTCCAAAACATGAGGGCAAGTTTTCTAACTTTCAAAACTTTTCATTTTTCATGACTTATGAGTTAATGGTTTATTAAAATGAGAGACTTTTCATTTTATGTAACCTATGTGTTTCTTTAATGGGCTTTAAAAGAATGACTTTTGGTAAGCCATAACTTGAGGACAAATTATGGATTCCATTAAAACACATAATGATCAAGAATTAAACTAACAAGCAAGTTACAAATAATTCCTGTGATCTTCTAAACGCAAAAGTTCATGAACATGCATATCAACAATTTCAAGAATCATAAATAAACCATATAAAACTTGAAATTTTGATAATAGCCATTGAAAATGGATTAGCATAACCATTACACCATCTAAAACAAGTTTTATAAGACCAAAACAGTTTAGGGTAATGTTTCTAGTCCATTTCCAGCAGCACAACACGAAAAACTGCTCACTGGATGACAAACTCGTCGAGTTCTCAAAGGAACGTCGAGTTCATGTATTAACTTATGAACTCGGTGAGTTTTTCGCCAGAACTCGTCGAGTTTTCATGTCTGGGCAGTTTTTGGTTTTTGAAAAACAAGTTTGCATCAAGTATCAAGTAAAGAAGTCTAGGCTCTGATACCACTGAAGGGTTTTGAGCATTCTAACACACTAAGGTGTACATGCAACCCTAGAAACCTTGGATCTATGTTTTACTATGATACATGCAAATTTGATTTCCAAGGTTCTTAACCTATCTAGCATAGCATGGCGAACTTTTAAACATAAATGCTAGAAGAATAACATACCTTTTGTTGTTTGGAATCCTTGAGAACCTTGTGAGCCTAGCACCTCAAGTGTGATGCCTCAAATGTCTCAAACAACACCACAATACTCGAAATAACCTTGAGAGAAGTTCACTAACACCTCAAAATCGGCTATCCCTCTTTACTTGCTTGTAATAGTGCCAATTTTTCTATACAAGGGGTCTTTATATAGTTTTGACACAAGTAGGGTTACACCATATAAACCCTAATTGTCATGGATTTCCATATTCCATGATCCCTGGGTTTGTAACCTCCATGGACTATCCATGGAGCACCTTATGGGTTTTAGCCCAATCCATAAAAACCATAGATCATTAGCCCACTATACAAGAATAGATGATTTACACAATCAACCCCATATATTTAATTAGTCTCTTTTTGATCACTTAATTAATTCCAAATTAATTCTTTGATCAATACTAACTAAATAATATTATTAACATATTAGAACTTATAATATATTAATAATCCTAAAGTGTCCTTTCTCTCATTTAGTCTATCCAAGTGTTGCAATGCCATGAAATCCAAATGGACCATGCCAACCGGGTCAAGTACATACCAGAAATAGTCATGGACTTAGACACCTTATCCAACAAATTTAATCATGGGGAACAGAAGATCGTCGCCTGTCCCCAAGATCGGAGTTTACTCTTTAATGCTCAGTAGTGGATTAGGACTAGATTTAAATAATTGTTGTTATTCGCCAGATATGGCAAGAAACATCATTTCATTTCATGGTTTGTATAGACAAGGATTTAGATATTCATTTGATAATGAAAAGGGTTCTATTAATGCTTATCTTAATGGTGTTTTCTCTTTTGAAGCATTGCCTTATAATGGAATATATGAAACTGTGATGGTTGTAGACAATTTAGGAAATGATGTGTTGTGTATTGATTCTTCCAATGATTTGGATAAAGCATGCTTGTGGCATTGTCGTCTTGGACATGTCAACAAGAAACGCATAGCCCAACTCCAAAAGTGTCACACCCCAAAACCGGAATGGCGGAAAAGTTCTGGGGCGGAGGACGTCATGCTTAGTATCACAAGACATGAATCATAGTAAGCAAGTAATAAACAACCATTTCATTTGAAAGAATGTGTTTACAAAGTATGTGATTCACATAATATATAATACATAGCAAATAACAAAAAGACTGGAAGCTATGCTGCTCCATCTTCTGAATCCCAGTGCGCGAACCTGTCTACTGGTCTCCTGAGAATACAAGTTATTTTGAAAGCGTAGATCAACATTTAAGATGGCGAGTTCATAAGATTTTAGTGATGTAGTAAGTAGTAAGAAAGTTTGTAGAAAATTGTAGTAAGTTGTAGTAAGTTCTGTTTAGAAAAGTTTGCCTGTTCCTCCAGAAAATCCTATATTTCCTGCTTTGATGAAAGATAAGTAAAAATGACTTTACAGTCCATTCTATGAGTATTAAATGGATACAAGTTTTATAAAACCTAGAGTAAACAAACAATCGGTTCAGTGTATCTTCCCTAAGCCCACAACCAAACAAGGAACGGGAAATGAGGCGGAAGACACACATCCTATTGTTTGTTAGATCGTCGTTGTATATAACCCCTGCGTATTCACTCGGTACTCACGGAGTTAACTGTAATAGTTCCTTTATATTTGATGAAAAGATCCTTTAAGAAAACCCATATTTCTTATAATAAAATGATAACCACAGTAGTTCCTTCTATAATCACTTAGTTTATACTAGTTATATATAATCTAATATCGACCAGATAGCTAATTGTGTGAATCTGCCCTAAACCCACAACCAAACAAGGAACAGGGAATGAGGCGGAAGGCACACATCCAACTACCTATCGGATATTAATTATATATAACCCTGGTGTATAAACTAAGGTATTATAGAATTAACCACCTAAGGTCCTTTAAGTTTTACTGGTTTATTAAAATGGATTAAACCCTTTACTGGTTAAGTTTCTAGTTTTGTATTCCAAAAGTTCTTCATTTGAAAAGTATGTTTTGTACTAGAAAACGGTGCGTTGAATTAGTGTCTATGACCTGACCCATACATGGTACCCCTTATGATTTCTTGGTGTATACGGAACATATATATAGCTAAGCTCGGATAGATAGTAGGCTGGGTGTATCTGCTCTAAGCCCACAACCAAACAAGGAACATGAAATGAAGCGGAAAGCACACATCCTACTACCTGTCGGACCCGATTAATATATATCCCTGAATGCATACACTAAGGAATCATAAAGTTAGCATCATAGATCCCTTTCTACTGAATGTACTAGACTCGACTGTTCTGTGTGTTGTTTGTAATATGTAAGTTTTCCCTAGTTTATAACTATCTTGACTCGAAAATAGTTTGCATTAACTTTCAAGTGGAACTGTCGCAAAATGAAAGTAATGGGAAATTCTAAGTACACAGTTGTCTTTTGAATTGACATCCTGCAGTACTAAATACCTTAAAACATGTTTGTTTTAGTAAGGTCATAATGTGAAGGCTAGTACCCATACTATACGCTCTCCCTGTCAAGAGATTCTGGGAACCAAACGCGACTGCAGCAAACAATTGTTAGCCGTGTAATTCACATTAAAGTTATATGATCATGTATACCCAATTTAACTATCACCTTTTGTTAAGAACAATGAGTTAGTGATTCATTTGTATAATTAGATCCTGTAGTGTTCTCATGCTATAGCATCTTAGTATGTTCATTCTGTTATAGTGTATAGTATGTCTCTCTGATGTATTGTATCTACCTCCTTGTTTCTCTTTATGTTATCGTGTATTGTATCTACCTCCCTGTTTCTCTTTATGTTATCGTGTATTGTATCTAGTATGAACTGAACCTCTAAACTATACCCCTTATGGTTTACTAGTATTTTACTTGAACTGTTATTGAAAAGACTCATTTTACTACTAAGTTATGCTGCTACTTTAAAAACGGAGTTTTGTTAAACTATAAAGTAACATAACTTTAAAAGAGTTTTTGAAATGTTTTGACTACTTATAAATGACATAAGTAATCTTTTGAAAATGTTTATAACAAACAATTACACAATTATCATTGTGTTCAACTTGTATTCCCCCCTTAAAAGCATTTAAAACAGTTTAAAAGATTGATTACGGGGTATGAACTCACCTTATGTGGGTGATTTAAATGAATATGCGCTTAAGGATGAGAAGTTCCACGAATGAAGTCCTGAGACACTACAAGTCCTAAATGACATATATGGCATGAATATAGTGTTTATAAGCAACTATATGAAAGGAAACACCTTCAGGGACTAGGAAACACTTAGACCAAGTGTTAGAATCACATGTGATTCATCTAAGGGATGTTTAAGGCCAAAGAATGGTGTTTACGGCCATGGAGCTTACGGCCGTAAACTCATGGTAAAAGGTGTACAAGAGGGTGTTTGAATGCTTGGGAAGCTTGAGGGACCATTACTCTACACAAGGATGAGAAAAACCAGCTTTATGGAAGGTGTTGAGGTGTTTACGGCCACACCATAAAGTGTATGGTCGTAAACTCACCAAATGGTCTTATTTTGGGTCTTAAAGGCAAGGATTTTCAAAGGTTCAAGTGTTCTAAGGGTTAGCAAGGGTCTAGAAGTGTTTAAGGCTCAAAACATGACAAATACAAGGGTTTACGGCCGAGGTAGATACTCCTGGCCGTAAACTCTCTTTGATGTTGAGTTTGATGATGTTTCAAGGCTATGATCTGTGTTTAACATGTACTACTAGATGATAGATGGAATACTCACACTTTTGAGGGCCCTTGATGAGTTTTCGGCCACCAAGAACAAGTGTGTGTTCTTGGTGTTCTTGGTGAAAGATGAAGATCTAGCAAAAGTTTGATTTCCATGGATGAAATCAAAGGGTGATTCATGAGAAGAAAGGAAATCAACAACTGGAGGGAAGAATCACTTATATTTTGAAGATCGGGAATGAAAATCTCGATGATACTTGAGAGAGTTTGAAGAGATTTCGGCCAAGGAAGGAAAAAGTGAAGAAAATGGCCAAGGCTTCATACATATGGGCTAGAGTTTACGGCCACCATGATTTTACGGCCGTAAACTCCTCTTGAATGAGTTTATGGCTTGATCTTTGTACAGTGGCTCCAACAGTTACTTCCTAACACTCATTCCTTGAATGTATTGGGCTTAAAACACTCAAACAGACTCTAAACAGTGCTAAATGATAGCAGGAGCGAGTCTGACTTAAGGTTGATTGTACTGGCTTTACAAGGCAAAAATTTTCGGGTTGTCACATCATCCCCCCGTTACAAGGCAAAAATTTTCGGGTTGTCACACCATAAAGTGTATGGCCGTAAGCTCACCAAATGGTCTTATTTTGGGTCTTAAAGGCAAGGATTTTCAAAGGTTCAAGTGTTCTAAGGGTTAGCAAGGGTCTAGAAGTGTTTAAGGCTCAAAACATGACAAATACAAGGGTTTACAGCCAAGGGAGATACTCGTGGCTGTAAACTCTCTTTGATGTTGAGTTTGATGATGTTTCAAGGCTATGATCTAGTGTTTAACATGTACTACTAGATGATAGATGGAATACTCACACTTTTGAGGGCCCTTGATGAGTTTTCGGCCACCAAGAACAAGTGTGTGTTCTTGGTGTTCTTGGTGAAAGTTGAAGATCTAGCAAAAGTTTGATTTCCATGGATGAAATCAAAGGGTGATTCATGAGAAGAAAGGAAATCAACAACTGGAGGGAAGAATCACTTACATTTTGAAGATTGGGAATGAAAATCTTGATGATACTTGCGAGAGTTTGAAGAGATTTCGGCCAAGGAAGGAAAAAGTGAAGAAAATGGCCAAGGCTTCATACATATAGGCTAGAGTTTACGGCCACCATGATTTTACGGCCGTAAACTCTTGGTGTCTTGGCCATAAACTCCTCTTGAATGAGTTTATGGCTTGATCTTTGTACAGTGGCTCCAACAGTTACTTCCTAACACTCATTCCTTGAATGTATTGGGCTTAAAACACTCAAACAGACTCTAAACAGTGCTAAATGATAGCAGGAGCGAGTCTGACTTAAGGTTGATTGTACTGGCTTTACAAGGCAAAAATTTTCGGGTTGTCACATCATCCCCCCGTTAGATGGAATTTCGTCCCGAAATTAGCTCTCTTAGCAGTACTATTGGGGTTGCGCTCCTCTGATTGGCAGAATACCTACTCGTAGACCTGGCACTTTGCCCTACTGTTCATGATAGGATTCATACTCGGTCCATCTATCATTACTTCGTGTATACAAGTCGTATATAATTAGGATTAGTTAGACAGTCGGATATCCGACTCTGCCCCAGGTCCACAACCAAACAAGGAACAGGAGATAGGGCGGAAACACACATACTAGATTTGCGTAATCATAATCATATACTGCTCTCGCATATACACTTAATAGTGATAGGTGGGCTGTATTCATGCTTAGCCTCTGTGCTTTAACTGGGTCTGCCAAACGAGTGGTATTTCGGAAAGGTCTGCGGACATACGACGGCAAGGCTTCGGAGGACAAAGTACTCTTCGCACGAGTACTTCGGGGTTTAGAATACGAAAGACAAAACTGAGGTTTAGGTCGGACTGTCGTTACGAATGACGAAGGTTTCGTGAACTTGACGGTCGAGACGATAAGAACATATGAACTTAGTACGGTGAAGACCACGCCAACTCATGATGAAATATAGAAACGAACTCTTTACTGAACAAAGTTTGGCCGATTTGAAAGAAATGTATGGTATACAATGATGTACTTCCTGTTGGATATAGTGTCTAAGTCCATAACTATATTTGGTATGTACTTGACCCGACCCGGCATGGTCCATTTGGGTTGCACTTCACCCGAACAATTTATGGATAATCGTTTGAGGATAGTATAAGTTATGATTTATTAATATATTATAAGTCCTAATATATTAATATAAAATCATATTATTTAATTAGTATTGATCTATAATTAATCTAGAATTAATTTAGAGATAAAAAGTATGACTAATTAAATATGGGCTCTTGTATTTATATAGTGTGGGCTAATGCTTATTTGGAATGGGCTAGGCTTGCATGGAAAGTCCATGGATACTCCATGGAGCTTTAACCCATGGATCTCATGGAAATGAAAAGACATGAATATTAGGGTTTACATGAATGTAACCCTAATCCACCACACTATATAAAGGAGGCTTTGGTTCTTGAAATCACACGAGTTGTGGTGAGTAAAGTAAGAGGGCCGATTTAAAGAAGGTGATTACTATTCTCTCAAAGTTCCAAGTTTGTGGTGATTTGTGATTTCCATTTGAGGCATCCACACTATTGGTGCTAGGCTCTAAAACTCCAAGCAATCAACTACAACTACAAGGTAAGTAATTCTACTAGCTTTATTTGATTCAAGTACCCCATGTCATGCTAGTTAGGATAAGAACCTTGGAAAAATAATTATTTGCATGTATCTTAGTCAAACATAGATCCAAGGTTTCTAGGGTTGCATGTACACCATAGGAGTGTTAGAATGCTCAAAACCCTTCAGTGGTATCAGAGCCAGGTTTGTTTATTTGATACTTGATGCAAAAAAAAAAACTTGAAAATCGAAGTTTTGTTCAAAAGCTCGTATCAAAATTTCAAGTTTTGTATATGTACTTACGATTCTTGAAATTTTTGATATGAACATTCATAAACATATGAGTTTAGAAGATCATAGAAATTATGTGTTAATAATTGATTAGATTAATTCTTGATCTTTATGTGTTTTAATGGAGTCCATAACTAGTTCTTAAGTTATGGATAACCAAAAGTCACATTTATAAATAACCATTAAAAGAACACATAGGTTACAAAAAATGAAGAGTCTTCATTTTTAATAACCATTAACTCATAAGTTATGAGAAATGAAAAGTTTTGAAAGTTTACAAAACTTGCCCTCAAGTTTTGGAACATGTAAAGTCATATTAAAAACTTTAGTTCCAACCCCTAGAATTTTAAAAGTTAAAATTCAACCCTTATACTTTATATTATTATAAGTTTAATAATATTTATATATGTATAAGATCAAGTCGTCTTACCGCTAGTATGCCTCATTCACGAAGCCGGTCTATAAGGGGGGTATAAGGTTGTTGCCTATAAAATGGCAACTTAATGGGTGTCCACTCTCACCTACCGCTTCCTTGATCGGTGGAGGGTCGTTAGCCGAACGGGTAGGACAAGGACTTATAAATTCTCATTAAAAGTATAATGCTAATAATAAAGTAACTAAACTTTATTGAATTCCCAATCTTAGTTATTTTAGGAAAATGTGAATAAGGTGCTAATCCATGAAATTACACTTTACACTTTGTTTAAGTCGTTAGTGGAGCGTGTGTGGTTAACCGGCACACTAACTTGAACTTAACAAGGTAGGTAAAGGGTGACTTAATGTTTATCATAGTATCGATGGAGCGTGTGTGGTTAACCGGCACCTCGATTGAGGGGTAATACAATAAGGGTACCAAGTAATTTGCATGGTTACTTCACACCTTGTTTTGTGATCCTCGGCATCCCAGTCACAAAACTTGAAGGGCACACTCGAGATTGAAACATGCCGTTGAAGAAAGTTCAATGAATCTCAAAGAATGTAGGAGTTTCTAAACCAATTAAAACCTAATTAAATATTTCGTTTTTCATGGTGGAAATTGGTGAATCGTTATTCACCTACCTTCAAATATCTTATAGCTTAGATTACGGCATCCCTCTTCTAAGTTATACAATATTGTGTTGGGTCCTAGCCTTAATATTACATTTGGGTGTTTTGTTAAGGACTATCTCTATATCTAATCTAATCTATTCCCTCTTCTTTTCAGATGTCTTCCAATAACAATGCTTCTGGCTCAAACCCTACTAGCTCCTTCTCTCTCATGAATCTTTGTGGGAGAGTCATCTTTGATGGGTCCAACTTTACAGATTGGATCAGAAACATCAGGATGGTCACTCGGTATGAGAACAAAGAATATGTTCTCGACAAGGAGCTGAAGGTACCCGAGCCAACTGCTACTCCTGAAGAGCTTGCTGAATATGAGGTACATGAAAGAGATGCTACAAAAGTGGCATGCATCATGATGGCCACCATGACAGCTGAGCTCCAAAAGTCCTATGAGGACTATTATCCTTTTGAGATGCACCAGGACTTGATGGACCGCTACCATCAAAGTGCTCGTCAAAAGCGATATGAAATAATCTCCTCCATGATAACAACCCGAATGAAGGATGGTGAACCCATCACGGGCCACATGCAGAAAATGCAAAGGTATGTGGACCGTTTACTGAAGCTGAATGTGAACTTCCCTGAGGAGTTAGCAATAGACATCATTTTGCACTCCTTGCCATCGTGTTATGATCAATTCCGCATGACATATCACATGAACAAGGAAGAAGTCACCCTCAGCAAACTTCAAGGACTCTTGAAGACCGCCGAAAGTGGTCTAAAGGGTAAGTCGGTTGTTACTACTCCTACTCCTACTCCAACTGCGGCCAATGTCTTGGCAATCGGGCATGGCAAAGGGAAGAAGAGAAAGAACCCTTCTAAGGGTACCAAGGGTAAGACCCTTGAAGGCTCCTCTTCAAGCAAAACCAAGAAAGGTTTTGTCACTCCTTCTGCTAACCCTAATGAGGCTGAATGCTTCTATTGCCATGAAAAGTCGCACTGGAAGCGAAACTGCCCAAAGTACCAGCAAGATTTGAAGGATGGGAAAGTAAAACCCAACCATGCAGGTATATACACTATATTGTCTAATAACTCACCTCATTCTAAGTCTTGGGTCCTTGATACAGGTTGTGGTATTCACATATGTTGTGATTTGCAGGGACTAAAAAGAAGTGAGAATGTGGAGCAGGGAAAGATAAACTTGATCATGGGAAACAGGAAAGCTTCACCTGTCACCAAGATAGGAGTTTATTCCTTAGTGCTAAATAGTGGGTTTACATTAGATTTGAATAAATGTTATTATTCGCCAGAAATGGCAAGAAATGTTATTTCCTTTCATGCATTGTATAAACAAGGTTTTACCTTTTATTTTGATAATAATAATGGTAGTATTGATGCTTTCTTTAATAATGTTCTTTATTTTAAAGCATTACCTTGTGATGGCGTGTATGAAACTGTATCTGTTGTAGATAATCTAGGAAATAATGTATTGTGTATTAACTCTTCCACTAGCTTAGATAAAGCATCCTTATGGCATTGTCGTCTTGGACATGTAAGCAAGAAACGCATAGGCCAACTCCAAAAGGATGGAGTCTTGGAGTCATTTGACCTAAAGTCAGATGATAGTTGTGAATCTTGTTTGCTTGGTAAAATGACAAAGTCACCTTTTACTGGCACTTGTGCTAGGGGTGAAGGTTTGTTGGACCTCATACACACGGATGTGTGTGGACCCTTCAGAACCGCCACAAGAGATGCTAATCGGTTCTATGTGACTTTTTACTGATGATTTTAGTAGATATGGATATGTCTACCTAATCAAGCATAAGTAAGAAACCTTTGAGAAATTCAAAGAGTTTAAGCAAGAAGTGGAGAATCAGTTGGGCAGGAACATTAAGATGCTTCGATCCGATCGTGGTGGTGAGTATCTTAGTACTGAGTTCCTTGACTATCTTAAGGAATGTGGGATTGTCTCACAATTGACACCTCCTAGGACACCACAGTTGAATGGTGTAGCTGAGAGGCGCAATCGGACCTTGTTGGACATGGTTCGTTCCATGATGAGTCGAGCTTCGCTACCAATCTCATTTTGGGGGTATGCCTTAGAGACTGTCGGCCATATCCTTAATCTAGTCCCTACAAAGAACGTTGCCAAAACACCTCACGAGGTGTGGACTGGAAAAGTTCCCAATCTAGACCACATCAAGATTTGGGGTTGCGAGGCTTTCGTGAGACGCGAGACTCACGATAAGCTCGAACCCCGAAGCGAAAGGTGTATTTTCATCGGCTACCCACAGAAATCCTTTGGTTACATCTTCTACAGACCCAATGATAATGTGGTCTTTGTAGCAAGAAGAGGATTCTTTTGAGAGAGAGAATTCATGAGCCAAGGAGATAGTGGGAGGCAAATTGACCTTGAAGAAATTCAAGAGTCAAGTGGTGAAGGAACCTCAAACCCTAGCCCTCAACCTGAGGAGAAAACTCCTGTTGAGCCGACTGAAGAATCTATACCTCTGAGGCGTTCCACCAGAGTTAGGAATGCACCTGAGCATTATTATGGTTTTCATATTACTGCAGAAGGTGAGACACTTATCAGTGATAACACACTGGTAAATCTGGATGAGCCTAACAGCTACACGGAAGCCATGGCAGGCCCTGAGGCTGCTAAATGGAAAGATGCTATGGATAGCGAGATACAGTCCATGTATGACAATCAAGTTTGGAACTTGGTTGACAATGTACCTGATCGTAAGATAGTTGGGTGCAAATGGATCTTCAAGAAGAAGACCGACATGGATGGTAATGTACACACTTATAAGGCACGACTGGTTGCAAAGGGTTATTCTCAAACTCCGGGAGTTGATTATGATGAGACTTTTTCACCAGTGACCAAGATTAAGTCTATTAGGGTTCTGTTAGCCATTGCTGCATTTCATGATTATGAAATATGGCAAATGGATGTCAAAACCACTTTCCTTAATGGAAACTTGGCTGAAGATGTTTACATGGTTCAGCCAGAGGGTTTTGTCAGTACAGAGTACCCCAGTAGAGTGTGTAAGCTCGAGAAATCCATTTATGGATTAAAACAGGCACCTCGCAGATGGAATCTTTGCTTTGATGAGAAAGTCAAAGAATTTGGCTTTTCAAGGAGTGAAGATGAATCTTGTGTCTATATAAAGGCTAGTGGGAGTATAGTCAGCTTTTTGGTACTGTATGTGGATGACATACTACTCATAGGAAATGACATCCCAACCCTGCAGGAAGTAAAGTCCTGGCTTGGGAAGGGTTTTGCTATGAAGGACCTTGGAGAAGCTGCCTATATCCTAGGGATAAGGATTTTGAGAAACAGGAGTAAAAGACTAATTGGACTTAGTCAAAGCACCTATGTGGACAAAGTGTTGAAAAGGTTCAACATGCATAACTCCAAGAAAGGAGAGTTACCCATCCAGAGTAACGCCAGATTGAGTAAGACACAAAGCCCTAGTACTGAGGCTGAGATAGCAGAAATGAGTCGAATACCTTATGCTTCAGCTGTAGGATCGATCATGTATGCTATGACGTGTACTCGACCTGATGTAGCCTTTTCTTTGAGCATGGTTAGCAGGTATCAGGGGAACCCTGGCAAGGCACACTGGACTGCGGTAAAGAATATCCTCAAGTGCCTACGGAGGACTAAGGACTGGGTCCTTACCCTCGGTGGCAGTGGGGACTTGAGAGTTGTAGGGTACAGTGATGCTAGCTTTCAGACTGACAGGGATAATTTCCGCTCTCAGTCGGGCTGGGTCTTTACTCTAAACGGAGGGGCAATTACTTGGAAAAGTTCCAAGCAGGAGACAGTGGCTGATTCCACTTGTGAATCAGAGTATATAGCAGCAAGCGAGGCAGCAAAGGAGGCTATATGGCTAAAGAACTTCATCGGAGACCTTGGAGTTGTACCAGCTATAAAGGAGCCAATGGAGATTTTCTGTGATAGCAATAGTGCGGTTGCCTTAGCCAAGGAACCAAGAGATCATGGGAGATCCAGACACATTGACAGAAAATATCACTTCATCAGACATCGAATAGAAGAAGGAATCCTCGTGGCAAAGAGGGTATCATTGGATGAGAACCCAGCAGATCCCCTCACGAAGGGACTGACTCGGGCTAAGCATCTCCAGCATGCTCGGAGCATAGGGATGAAGGATGATATTAGTTTTAGTAGTTAGATAATCTTGAAATTTGTAAAATGTAATTGACATTTGATGATAAATAAAAGCTGTTGTTTATGAGTAAAGTGTTGCTATCTCTTGTCAATCGTTTACTATTATTTCTTTTTGCATGTTTTGACTTCCAGAATAATTATGTTATGGTTTATATCATATTATTCAAACTCTCCACAGTCGGTCATATGTTGGAAGTAGATATGAATCAAGACTGTCATGGGTTGGCTTGTAGAGGTCTAAGATGTTAGACAAAGCGGGGCTACAACACTCATGAGTGCTCATAAGTTCTGAGTATTGGATTCAACCCACGCTCACTTGTATCACATCATGGAATTTATCTCGAGTGATCGTGAGACGGTAATATCATTTAAGTCTTCAAACCTAGAGATATGATTTGTTGCCTATGAGTTGGTTATGCATTGATTGCACGAAAACGCATTGGTAACTCGATGTTATAAACCGTGCTTTTGTGTGTAATTCAACAAGTAGTAGAGCAAACATATGAGTTGAAGTTTATCTGTTCCTTCTAGGATTAGAAGCGATATCTGGGCCCCTCGATGATTTTGTTTTGACCTATGTACCGGGCCCGGTCAGAACTAAAGTGATGTGTTCAGTTAAGTTCTATGTCAAACAAATCGGAAATCGGGAAACAAATGCTGGACAATAAGCAAGACCATGTTCCATGTATTTGTCCAGCTGATATCTAGAACAGAGGATTATATGATCACTTATCTAAAATGGCGCTTCATAGTTCAACAGAGTTTAAAGAGCTACGATTGCTGATCGGTTCCTGAAGTCATACTTGCAACTATAGTTATTAGACTTATCCAAGTGGGAGACTGTTGGATATAGTGTCTAAGTCCATAACTATATTTGGTATGTACTTGACCCGACCCGGCATGGTTCATTTGGGTTGCACTTCACCCGAACAATTTATGGATAATCGTTTGAGAATAGTATAAGTTATGATTTATTAATATATTATAAGTCCTAATATATTAATATAAAATCATATTATTTAATTAGTATTGATCTATAATTAATCTAGAATTAATTTAGAGATCAAAAGTATGACTAATTAAATATGGGCTCTTGTATTTATATAGTGTGGGCTAATGCTTATTTGGAATGGGCTAGGCTTGCATGGAAAGTCCATGGATACTCCATGGAGCTTTAACCCATGGATCTCATGGAAATGAAAAGGCATGGGTATTAGGGTTTACATGAATGTAACCCTAATCCACCACACTATATAAAGGAGGCTTTGGTTCTTGAAATCACACGAGTTGTGGTGAGTAAAGTAAGAGGGCCGATTTCAAGAATGTGATTACTATTCTCTCAAAGTTCCAAGTTTGTGGTGATTTGTGATTTCCATTTGAGGCATCCACATTATTGGTGCTAGGCTCTAAAACTCCAAGCAATCAACTACAACTACAAGGTAAGTAATTCTACTAGCTTTATTTGATTCAAGTACCCCATGCCATGCTAGTTAGGATAAGAACCTTGGAAAAATAATTATTTGCATGTATCTTAGTCAAACATAGATCCAAGGTTTCTAGGGTTGCATGTACACCATAGGAGTGTTAGAATGCTCAAAACCCTTCACTTTTCTAGTGTGCTCGAAAATGTACTCTTTGTAAATGTTCTAGTGCTTTCTGTTTTCCTCTTGTTGTTAACACTTATACGTATCGTATCGCGATGTGCGCGTACATACCACGAAAGTCCTTTGTTATCTAGTATTGATACTTAAACTACGATCCTCCTTGGTACCACTACGATCGCCTGGATTATACAAGTTATGAATAATTAAGATGAATTTGACAGTCGACTGAGTAACTCTGCCTCAAATCCACAACCAAACAAGGAACAGGAATTAAGGCGGAATCACTCACTCTAAGTCTGCAGAATCTTAGCTATGCACAACCCTAACGTACATACTAAGCCATCATAGCTTCTCAGAACGGATCTCTTAGTTATTTTGAATACTGTGACCTACTTCATTAAGTGAGTTATTATAATTACTTTTAAGTGTTATCCCCAAGTTTTAATCTTATATATATATATATATATATATATATATATATATATATATATATATATATATATATATATATATATATATATATATATATATATATATATATATATATATATATAAATTAATTTTTAAAGCAATTATTTTTGTAAAACGTACCACTGCTCGATGGCGACTCCGAGGTCGATTCTCCTGCGGTGATCATCAGAATTCGCCCATCCGCTCCTGAGTTCTTTGTTATCGGCCAGTCCTCCTGGTAGTGTCCAGTCTCACCACAGCCATAGCAGGCTTGGTTTTCTTCAACTCTGGGGACTTGGGAGATCGGTTGAGCCGGTGCCCTGTAGAAACGGACTGTGTGTCCCTTTCTGTGGCAGTTCAGACACTGCATTCCCCGACATACTCCAGTGTGGTGATAGTTTCACTTTCCACACTTCGGGAGGGTTCCAGCATATCGACTGGTAGGTGCTGGAGTAGCAGGCGTTGTGGCGGCATACATAGTACTCGTTTGTTCCTCCTGCGGGGTGTCCTGTGTTGTTCACTTCTTCTTCCTCTTGTTCCCCGACTTCCGTTTATAGTCCTCTTCCCTCGATGGCTCGGGAACAGGGACTTCTACACCATGGCGGACTCCGTGGTCGATGAGTCGCTGAGCCATGCGTTTAGCACTATCGAATGAGACTGGGTTAGAAGACAATACATCTCCTTGGATCGGGGCAGATAGACCCCATATGTATCTTTCTATCTTCTTGCTCTCCGGGGTAACCATCCTGGGGCATAGAGCTGCTAGGTTGCTGAACCGGTCGGTGTAGGCCACTATGTCTGAGCCGACCATAGTGAGCTCCCACAGTTCTTGTTCCAGCTTTTGAACTTCGCCCAACGGGCAGTATTCTTCCAGCATTAACCCTTTTAGGTTCTCCCAACCTATTGAGTTAGCCACTGTTAGGGTCAGTGACTTAACATGGCTGCTCCACCATGTCAGGGCTCTGTTAGAGAAGGTGCAGGCAGCAAACTTCACTTTGCTCCCTTCAGGGCACGAACAGATTTTTCGAAGACCGAAACTGTTTTCTTGAACCATCGCATCAGAGTGATGACTCCACCATTTCCATCGAAGGAATTGGGTTTGCAGTTCATGAAGTCTTTATACGAATACTCCCTTGGGTGTCCGTGAGAAACTCTGGGGTTGGTTAAGTGGGTACCGCTACCAGATCCGAGGGTACCACTTTCACCAAAGTGAGCTAGAGCAGTTGCCACTGCGGAAGATATCGCTGCTTGGAGATCAGCAGGATCGAATTGCGATGGTGGAGTTGGGGTTATCGGAGTAGTGAGTCTGTTTGATCTGCGAGGAGGCATCTTTGCTAAAAGAATAAAAAGATGAGACGGAATAAGTCTAAAGCAATGGACACAAGCTGAAAGCTGAAAAGACAAGGTTATCCTAGTTCTGAGGGTATCGGGTCCTGACTTCCACAGGGTTCTGGAAACAATTCATAAAAGAGTCTATACCTAATAAACTTTATGAATTTGGAATAGCTATCCTCGAATGAATATATGTTGCCTGAATAACTGTTACCAACTGCATGTAAGAAAATAATCCTAACATATAATGTGAGTAGTGTCTCCACTCGCTCTTAAGTTAAACAAGATTATTATTTATTAGTGTGACACATAAGACGTTTTGGTTACTTCGGTTGATCCTTTTTTTGAAAGCTCCTCATGAACTTGCTCTTGTTTCCTCCTAACTCTTCTGTTGTCTACTATGAGGAAGTGGTTACATCTACCTGGGCTTGTCATGCGAGAATGGAAGTGACTAAAGAATCTATGAGATTAAGTGAAACATTATGGGGTGATCCTTACAGAGTCCTCCTATAATTGCACAATGTATACAAGCTGTATATAACTTAAGACTAAATAGACCTTCCAATAAGTGATCCTACTCCAAAACCACAACCAAACAAGGAACAGGTAGTGAAGCGTAGATCACAAATTCTAAGTCTATAAAATCTCAATTATATATAACCTTGGGAGTATACACTGCAAGATTATAAACCTATCCGTAAGGGTCTTTTAAGTTATCACATAAGTTATTTATATGGTGCCTAAAATACTCCTATAGTATTTTAATGTAATCTACTTGGTATGTTTTAAACTTGTTATCGCGTTATAGTATCATAGAATACTCCTATAGTATTCTAACTCTATGTACTTGATCTAGAATTCTCTTGACTAGTATTAGGTAAGTTTTAAGACCGTTGCAACACCACATCACTCCCAAACACATGTTGGTCACATCTCGAATGAATATAGTTGATCAGGCTATATGGATCCTAGCTATGATTACATCACTGTCCAGGTTTGACCATAGTGTTCAACCTTTAACTTCTTCTGTTCTGTTCTTCTTGTGATACTTGTTCTAGTAGGTATATATGTATAAGCAAGTATGTATACTTTTATAAGGTATCATTATATATTTAAAATATATTCTTATCTAGAGCACTTTGGCCCCATTGTATTTATAGTTGTATATCTTTTATCGGTTGATATACTTAGTTCACTATAAACAATGCTCTGATACCAATCTGTCACACCCCAAAACCGGAACGGCGGAAACGTTCTGGGGCGGAGGACGTCATGCTTAGTATCACAAGACATGCATCATAGTAAGCAAGTAATAAACAACCATTTCATTTGAAAGAAAGTGTTTACAAAGTATGTGATTCACATAATATAGAATACATAGCAAATAACAAAAAGACTGGAAGCTATACTGCTCCATCTTATGAATCCCAGTGCGCGAACCTGTCTACTGGTCTCCTGAGAATACAAGTTATTTTGAAAGCGTAGATCAGCATTTAAGCTGGCGAGTTCATAAGATTTTAGTGATGTAGTGAGTAGTAAGAAAGTTTGTAGAAAGTTGTAGTAAGTTGTAGTAAGTTCTGTTTAGAAAAGTTTGCCTGTTCCTCCAGAAAATCCTATATTTCCTGCTTTGATGAAAGATAAGTAAAAATGACTCTACAGTCCATTCTATGAGTATTAAATGGATACAAGTTTTATAAAACCCAGAGTAAACAAACAATCGGTTCAGTGTATCTTCCCTAAGCCCACAACCAAACAAGGAACGGGAAATGAGGCGGAAGACACACATCCCATTGTTTGTTAGATCGTCATTGTATATAACCCCTGCGTATTCACTCGGTACTCACGGAGTTAACTGTAATAGTTCCTTTATATTTAATGAAAAGATCCTTTAAGAAAACCCTTATTTCTTATAATAAAATGATAACCACAGTAGTTCCTTCTATAATCACTTAGTTTATACTAGTTATATATAATCTAATATCGAACAGATAGCTAATTGTGTGAATCTGCCCTAAACCCACAACCAAACAAGGAACAGGGAATGAGGCGGAAGGCACACATCCAACTACCTATCGGATATTAATTATATATAACCTTGGTGTATAAACTAAGGTATTATAGAATTAACCACCTAAAGTCCTTTAAGTTTTACTGGTTTAATAAAATGGATTAAACCCTTTATTGGTTAAGTTTCTAGTTTTGTATTCCAAAAGTTCTTCATTTGAAAAGTATGTTTTGTACTAGAAAACGGTGCGTTGAATTAATGTCCTATGACCTGACCCATACATGGTACCCCTTATGATTTCTTGGTGTATATGGAACATATATATAGTTAATCTCGGATAGATAGTAGGTTGGGTGTATTTGCTCTAAGCCCACAACCAAACAAGGAACAGGAAATGAAGCGGAAAGCACACATCCTACTACCTGTCGGACCCGATTAATATATATCCCTGAATGCATACACTAAGGAATCATAAAGTTAGCATTATAGATCCCTTTCTACTGAATGTACTAGACTCGACTGTTCTGTGTGTCGTTTGTAAAATGTAAGTTTTCCCTAGTTTATAACTATCTTGACTCGAAAATAGTTTGCATTAACTTTCAAGTGGAACTGTCACAAAATGAAAGTAATGGGAAATTATAAGTACACAGTTGTCTTTTGAATTGACATCCTGCAGTACTAAATACCTTAAAACATGTTTGTTTTAGTAAGGTCATAATGTGAAGGCTAGTACCCATACTATACGCTCTCCCTGTCAAGAGATTCTGGGAACCAAACGCGACTGCAGCAAACAATTGTTAGCCGTGTAATTCACATTAAAGTTATATGATCATGTATACCCAATTTAACTATCACCTTTTGTTAAGAACAATGAGTTAGTGATTCATTTGTATAATTAGATCCTGTAGTGTTCTCATGCTATAGAATCTTAGTATGTTCATTCTGTTATAGTGTATAGTATGTCTCTCTGATGTATTGTATCTACCTCCTTGTTTCTCTTTATGTTATCGTGTATTGTATCTACCTCCCTGTTTCTCTTTATGTTATCGTGTATTGTATCTAGTATGAACTGAACCTCTAAACTATACCCCTTATAGTTTACTAGTATTTTACTTGAACTGTTATTGAAAAGACTCATTTTACTACTAAGTTATGCAGGTACTTTAAAAACGGAGGTTTGTTAAACTATAAAGTAACATAACTTTAAAAGAGTTTTTGAAATGTTTTGACTACTTATAAATGACATAAGTAATCTTTTGAAAATGTTTATAACAAACAATTACACAATTATCATTGTGTTCAACTTGTATTCCCCCCTTAAAAGCATTTAAAACAGTTTAAAAGATTGATTACGGGGTATGAACTCACCTTATGTGGGTGATTCAAATGAATATACGCGTAAGGATGAGAAGTTCCACGAATGAAGTCTCGAGACACTACAAGTCCTAAATGACATATATGGCATGAATATAGTGTTTATAAGCAACTATATGAAAGGAAACACCTTCAGGGACTAGGAAACACATGGACCAAGTGTTAGAATCACATGTGATTCATCTAAGGGATGTTTAAGGCCAAAGAATGGTGTTTACGGCCATGGAGCTTACGGCCGTAAACTCATGGTAAAAGGTGTACAAGAGGGTGTTTGAATTCTTGGGAAGCTTGAGGGACCATTACTCTACACAAGGATGAGAAAAACCAGCTTTATGGAAGGTGTTGAGGTGTTTACGGCCACACCATAAAGTGTATGGCCGTAAACTCACCAAATGGTCTTATTTTGGGTCTTAAAGGCAAGGATTTTCAAAGGTTCAAGTGTGCTAAGGGTTAGCAAGGGTCTAGAAGTGTTTAAGGCTCAAAACATGACAAATACAAGGGTTTACGGCCGAGGTAGATACTCCTGGCCGTAAACTCTCTTTGATGTTGAGTTTGATGATGTTTCAAGGCTATGATCTGTGTTTAACATGTACTACTAGATGATAGATGGAATACTCACACTTTTGAGGGCCTTTGATGAGTTTTCGGCCACCAAGAACAAGTGTGTGTTCTTGGTGTTCTTGGTGAAAGATGAAGATCTAGCAAAAGTTTGATTTCCATGGATGAAATCAAAGGGTGATTCATGAGAAGAAAGGAAATCAACAACTGGAGGGAAGAATCACTTATATTTTGAAGATCGGGAATGAAAATCTCGATGATACTTGAGAGAGTTTGAAGAGATTTCGGCCAAGGAAGGAAAAAGTGAAGAAAATGGCCAAGGCCACCATGATTTTACGGCCGTAAACTCCTCTTGAATGAGTTTATGGCTTGATCTTTGTACAGTGGCTCCAACAGTTACTTCCTAACACTCATTCCTTGAATGTATTGGGCTTAAAACACTCAAACAGACTCTAAACAGTGCTAAATGATAGCAGGAGCGAGTCTGACTTAAGGTTGATTGTACTGGCTTTACAAGGCAAAAATTTTCGGGTTGTCACATCATCCCCCCGTTAGATGGAATTTCGTCCCGAAATTAGCTCTCTTAGCAGTACTATTGGGGTTGCGCTCCTCTGATTGGCAGAATACCTACTCGTAGACCTGGCACTTTGCCCTACTGTTCATGATAGGATTCATACTCGGTCCATCTATCATTACTTCGTGTATACAAGTCGTATATAATTAGGATTAGTTAGACAGTCGGATGTGCGACTCTGCCCCAGGTCCACAACCAAACAAGGAACAGGAGATAGGGCGGAAACACACATACTAGATCTGCGTAATCATAATCATATACTGCTCTCGCGTATACACTTAATAGTGATAGGTGGGCTGTATTCGTCCTTAGCCTCTGTGCTTGAACTGGGTCTGCTGGACGAGTGGTATTTCGGAAAGGTCTGCGGACATACGACGGCAAGGCTTCGGAGGACAAAGTACTCTTCGCACGAGTACTTCGGGGTTTAGAATACGAAAGACAAAACTGAGGTTTAGGTCGAACTGTCGTTACGAATGACGAAGGTTTCGTGAACTTGACGGTCGAGACGATAAGAACATATGAACTTAGTATGGTGAAGACCACACCAACGCATGACGAAATATAGAAACAGACTCTTTACTGAACAAAGTTTGGTCGATTTGAAAGAAATGTATGTTATACGATGATGTACTTCCCTAGTGTGCTCGAAAATGTACTCTTTGTAAATGTTCTAGTGCTTTCTGTTTTCCTCTTGTTGTTAACACTTCTACGTATCGTACCGCAATGTGCGCGTACATACCACGAAAGTGCTTTGTTATCTAGTATTGATACTTAAACTACGATCCTCCTTGGTACCACTACGATCGCCTGGATTATACAAGTTATAAATAATTAAGATGAATTTGACAGTCGACTGAGTAACTCTGCCTCAAATCCACAACCAAACAAGGAACAGGAATTAAGGCGGAATCACTCACTCTAAGTCTGCAAAATCTTAGCTATGCACAACCCTAACGTACATACTAAGCCATCATAGCTTCTCAGAATGGATCTCTTAGTTATTTTGAATACTGTGACCTACTTCATTAAGTGAGTTATTATAACTACTTTTAAGTGTTATCCCCAAGTTTTAATCTTATATATATATATATATATATATATATATATATATATATATATATATATATATATATATATATATATATATATAAATTTTTAAAGCAATTATTTTTGTAAAACGTACCACTGCTCGATGGCGACTTCGAGGTCGATTCTCCTGCGGTGATCATCAGAATTCGCCCATCCGCTCCTGAGTTCTTTTTTATCGGGCAGTCCTCCTAGTAGTGTCCAGTCTCACCATAGCCATAGCAGGCTTGGTTTTCTTCAACACCGGGGACTTGGGAGATCGGTTGAGCCGGTGCCCTGCAGAAACGGATTGTGTGTCCCTTTCTGTGGCAGTTCAAACACTGCATTTCCCGACATACTCCGGTGTGGTGATAGTTGCACTTTCCATACTTCGGGAGGGTTCCAGCATATCGACTGGCAGGTGCTGGAGTAGCAGGCGTTGTGGCGGCATACATAGTACTCGTTTGTTCCTCCTGCGGGGTGTCCTGTGTTGTTCGCTTCTTCTTCCTCTTGTTCCCCGACTTCCGTTTATAGTTCTCTTCCCTCGATGGCTCGGGAACAGGGACTTCAAGATGCTTCAATCTGATCGAGGTGTAGAGTACCTAAGTCTTGAATTCCACGACTACCTCAAGGAATGCGGAATCGTTTCACAATTGACACCTCCCATGACACCGCAGTTGAATGGTGTGGCTGAGAGGCGTAATCGAACCCTACTGGACATGGTTCGTTCCATGATGATTCGTGCTTCGCTACCTATCTCATTCTAGGGGTATGCCTTAGAGACTGCCGCCCATATCCTTAACCTAGTCCCTACGAAGAAGGTTTCCAAAACACCTCACGAGATGTGGACAGGGAAAGCTCCCTCGTTGGCACACATCAAGGTTTGGGGTTGCGAGGCTTTCTTAAGACGAGAGACTCACGAAAAGCTCGAACCTCGTAGTGAGCGATGTATTTTCATCGGCTACCCGCAGAAGTCCTTTGGATATCTCTTCTATAGACCGAGTGACAATGTTGTCTTCGTTGCGAGGAGAGGGGTTTTCCGAGAGCGAGAACTCATAAGCCAAGGGGACAGTGGGAGGCAAATCTATCTTGAAGAGATTCAGAGTCGAGCGATGAAGGAACCTCCGACACTGGCGCTCAACCCGAGGAGGAAACTCCGGTTGAACCGATTGACGAGTCCTTACCTCTTAGACGTTCCAATAGAGTTAGTGTTCCGCCCGTGTTGTATGGTTTTCATATAATGAGTGAGGGTGATACGTTCATTAGTGATAGTACTCTAGTGAATTTGGACGAACCTAATAGCTACAAGGAAACCATTGCAGGCCTGGAGTTTTCAAAATGGAAGGAGGCTATGGACAGCGAGATTCAGTCCATGTATGACAACCAAGTTTGGAATTTGGTTGAAAATGTGCTAGGACGTAAGACGTTCGGGTGCAAATGGATCTTCAAGAAGAAGACCGACATGGATGGGAATATACACACTTATAAGGCGCGATTGGTTGCGAAGGGTTTCACTCAAACTCCCGGAGTTGACTATGATGAAACCTTCTCACCAGTTGCGAAGATAAAGTCTATCAGGGTGATGCTAGCCATTGTTGCATTTCATGACTATGAAATATGGCAGATGGATGTCAAAACCGCCTTCCTTAATGGGAAGTTGGCTGAGGATGTTTACATGACTCAGCCAGAGGGTTTTGTCAATGCGAAGCATCCCAATAGAGAGCTTGAGAAGTCCATCTATGGACTAAAACAAGCATCTCGCAAATGGAATCTTTGTTTCGATGAGAAAGTCAAAGAGTTTGGTTTTCTGCGAAGCGAGGATGAATCATGTCTATATGTCAAAGCCAGTGGGAGTATAGTAAGCTTCCTCGTATTATATGTCGATGACACACTACTCATAGGAAACGACATCCCAACCCTGAAGGAAGTTAAATCCTGGCTTGGGAAGTGCTTCGCTATGAAGGACCTCGGAGAGGCTGCGTATATTTTGGGAATAAGGATAGTGAGAAATAGAAGTAAGTGACTAATAGGACTTAGTCAGAATACTTACTTGGACAAGGTACTAAAACGTTTTAGTATGGAGAATTCAAAGAAAGGGGAGTTACCAATCCAAAGTAATACCAAATTGAGTAAGACTCAAAGCCCGAGTACCGAAGTCGAGATAGAAGAAATGAGACGAGTACCATACGCTTCCGCAGTTGGCTCGATTATGTATGCTATGACTTGTACTCGCCCTGATGTGGCCTTTTCTTTGAGCATGGTCAGCAGATATCAAGGGAACCCTGGCAAAGCACATTGGACATCAATCAAGAATATTATTAAGTACCTTCGGAAGACCAAGGAATGGTTTCTTGTCCTCGGTGGGAGTGATGACTTAAGGGTGCGAGGGTATAGTGACGCCAGTTTTCAGACCGACAGAGACAACTACCGTTCTCATTCGGGCTGGGTCTTTACTCTAAATGGAGGAGCAATGACTTGGAAAAGTTCCAAGCAGGAGACCGTAGCTGATTCAAAGTGTATTAGACATAACAAAGGTTTGTTGCAACGTTCATGAGTGCTTATGAGTTTGATTTGAGCATTGGATTAGACCCACGCTTGCTGGTATCACTTCATGGAATTCATCACGAGTGATCACAAGACGATAATATCATATGGTCTTAAAACCTGGATATATGTTTATTGTTTGCAAGTTGGTTGTGCATTGATAATGCGTAAACGCATCAGTAACTTGATGTTATAAAATGCATTGTTGTGTATGATTTGATTTGTGAATGGTAAATGCATGTAAGTCGAAGTTTATCTGTTCCTTTTATCCTTAGAGGGTAAAAGTGATATCAGGGCCCCTCGATGATTTTGTTTGACTTATGTGCCGGGCCCGGTCAGGACTGAATTGATGTGTTCAATTAAGTTCTATGTCAGAAGAATTAGGGATCGAGAAACAACTGCTAGACAATAAGTATGACTATGTTCCATGTATTTGTCTGCACGATATCTAGAACGGAGGACTATACGATCCCTTATCTAGAGGACAGGTTACTGATAAGATCAGAGTTCGACAACGTCTTTGAGAGCTACGATTGCTAATCAGATTGTACTTGCATTTGTAGTTACTAGACTTATCCAAGTGGGAGACTGTTGGATTAGTGTCTAAGCCCGTAACTATATTTGGTAAGTACTTGACCCAGTTGTGCATGGTCCTTTTGGGTTGCCTTCACCTAAAGCAACTTGACAGGGTGATTCATGAATAGAGAGGTTAATATGGTTTATTAATATATTATATGAATAATATATTAAAAGAGAAATCATATAATTAAATTAATATTAGACAAGAACTAATTAAGAAATTAATTATGTGGCTAAAAGGCATTAATTTAATATCAGGGACTTAAGCTGTCAAATGTGTGATAGTGGAGTATTGGGATAAGGAGCCTCTTGGACTAGGCATGGACGAAATTAGGATGTGTCCATCCATAATTTCGGCCATAAAGCCCTATTCCAGAAGCTTCCTTGGATAGCTTAAGGCCTAAGCTGTCCATTAGGGTTTAGGCTGAAACCCTAGCAGTACCAGTATAAATAAGACCCCAAGGCATCCAATTTTTGGCCCCTGAAAACCCTAGGAGTCTTCATAGCCGAAATTGTGCCCAACCTCTCTCCAATATCATCATCTTGCTTCTTTGGTGTTTGTAAGCCATTAGAGGAGTGGCACTTGTGACTCTAAGCTCCAAGACAAGAAGATTCAAGCAATTGTTCAAGAGGTAATTATCTAGATCTGTACTTATGTCAATTTCGAATCATGTATGCTAGATCTAGGGTTAGAAAGTCTTGGATGAATTGCATGTACAATAGAGAAGCCTAGATCCAAGCTTTAGGGTTTGCATGAGCACATAGGATGTTCTTTTGGCTAAAACCCATCACCAATACCGGCCCACAGTTTATTATGATTAGGATGCTATTTGTATGTGTGACTCTGCATGTATGTTTTCTGATATGTTTACCGGGCAGGGCCCGATGCCGGGCGGGGCCTGATGATTATATTGTATGTTATTTATATTTGTGATCTTTACATGTGTTTATGTGTTTGTATGTATACCAGGCGGGGCCTGATGACTAATAGATCTGTTTCGAGCGGGGCTCGATGTCGGGTGGGGCCTGATGTCAGGCGGGGCCCATTATATATTTGATATGTATGGTATGTGGTATTTTGGGGAACTCACTAAGCTTTGTGCTTACAGTTTTCAGTTTATATTTTAGTTACTTGTGGTTCGAAGGGGAAGAGATCGGGATGATTGCAATGCACTCACCACATTGTTCCATATTTAATATGACTCTGATTGTACTTGGATGTTTATTGATACACTTTGATTTCATAATGGTTTTATGATATTGTTTTGGATAATGGTTTTATTGATATAAAAATCAAAATTATTGGTATTAATTTTTGGGACATTACAACAAGATGTTCCCAAATTTAAAATGCTCCATAAAAAGAAAAGTTTTCTCTCTTGAACTCTATCCCCATATTTACTTTGATTGATAGAAAAGGTGATCATCGTTTGAATAAATCTATGCACTTGAGACTTTATAAGTCTTGTTGGAGTATCATCCTTGTTGTATGTACAATTTGCTAAACAAAACCAAAGGTATTGAACAAATAGTTCTTTTGGTAGATCAACAAGTGACTCGTTCATAAAAGTTGTAAAAAGTTGGGGTGATAGCATCCAAACAATCATAAAGTCCGCTCCTCCAAGCTAATTCAACAATCGAGCACTCACAATCTTTTCCTCCAAGCCGAAATATAAGGACTCCTTTGTCATTAACATCCCCATTAAAGTTGAAGATAATTGTGGAAAGGAATTCCACACATAAGTCCTTAAAAACCGGTTCTTGAATTTTGAATAATCGTTCCCAACCATTGCAAATGAAGCAATAATTTTTACCAATGCGGACTTTTGTTAAAAAAAGGCTCAACTTGTAAGGCAAGACCTGAATCTTCTACCCAATTCCAATCTATAACTGGAGCTGCCATGCTTTCCCTTTTCCTCAGTTTATTGAATCTAAATTGATAACGCTCCAACTTTTCATCCTCAATTTGTGATGACCAATCAAACCATTTGCAAATGTGTGGATCCATTGGAAAATCCTTGTGTACTTGATAATTGTAACGCTTATTAGGTCTCATATTCTACAAAACATGCAATGAAAACAACAAAGGGAAACCAACTCCAATGTTTTAGAAATTTAGAAAAACGATTTTGCCCAGTTTCCATGACGTGGCGGATCAAATGTTGCACCGTGACTGAAGAACAGATCGAGAAAAACTCGATTTTTCAGACAAAAATCCATCCTAAAGTCAAAAGATTCACTTGAAATTGAATGGGTTCTAACAATTGGCGAATAGTATGGTATTAAAATGACTAAACACCACAAATTCTAGGATGCAAACTAAAATATTCAAGAATCTTGAGATTATGAAAACCTAGATTTAAAGTTGGAAAGCATAAGAATGTTTCACATACTTCTTGGGGAGGATTGAGTTCAAAATTGGACAAATTAATGGACAATTTTGATCAAGTCGACTCGGAAAATGAAGAACACTTCATGGGGTTTGAAAAGAAGTGGGAAAAGTGAAAGTAAATCTATAAGTTTTAGGGGAAAAAATTCACTTGGGTCGATTTCCACATCGTGGCATCAAACTAGCCATGCCGTGGTAAAGTTGAAGCTTTACAAAAATGGGAAAAACCGCTCCACCACGGCGCGGGAAGTGTCAACCACGTCACGGTGAGTATCAAATTTCAAATTTAAACCAATTCTCAAAACCAAATTACCATAATCCCACATTTAATCAAATTCAGAGAACGAAATGACAAATATCCAAGGTAAAAGCTGAAAACTATCCTAAATAAAAGAAAAAGAATGAAAATCAAACCACCCTCAGGTTGCCTCACGGAGGTGCTTCTTTTTGAGGAGCCGTGAGCCGGACTCCTTCCACTCTACGTTTTCTTCAATAGGAGTGGAATCTCCTTGAATCCCTTGCATCTCCATTCTCTTCCTATTGAAAGTACTAACTCTCCTCCGGTACGCCTTTTTCGAATTCTCCTTGTCTTTTTGCTTAGAATTCTCTTCATGCTTTCGTTTCACTCCTTTATTCAATCCTATCTCTTTCTTCTTGCTTATGTTAGGTCTTTTCAAACTTTTCTTCTTTTTGTCCATAAGCCCCTTCTCCTCCTTATTCTTTTCATGAGGATTAGTAAAGGTAAAGGTCTAAAATTCATTGGAACATGTAATCCTTGGCTTAGTACGCTTTACTACTTCTTGTTAAACATCTTCCTCTTCTACAAGATCACACTTACTCATCATCTCTTCTTCCATCATATTCTCCAATTTGACAACCTTGTTTTCTTCTTCATCGTCTTGTCCCCATTCATTAATTTCTTCCATAAAGAATACATCTTTTTTAGCATCCGGATTGATTGAATTTGCCTTTACTCCAAAAGTTATTTCCTCGTCCCCAACTCGTAATGTGAGTTTAGAATTATGGATGTATAATAACATATGAGCAGTACTTAGGAAAGGTCTTACTAAGATTATTGGCCAATCTTCCTCCTCTTTCATGTCCAATACTACAAAGTCAACTGGAAACACAAATTTTACAACCTTGATCAACAAGTCCTCAATGATCCCTCATGGATAAGTTATATATTTATTAGCCATATGAATCTCCATCCCAATGGTCTTCAATTTTGGTGAATTGAGCTTCTTGTAAAAAGAATAGGGCATGAGATTGATGCTTGCTCCAGAATCAGCTAATGCAGTTGTTTTTATTAAATTTCCGACTTCAAAAGGCAATGTTAATCTCCCCGGATCTTCCATTTTTATTGGGATACCATCTTTAACAGTAGCTAAACTTTTCTCATTAAGTATCACATTCGAAATATTATCTAGTTCGTACCGATTTCGTGTTTGATTTTTCAAAAACTTCTCGTACTTGGGTATTTTTGAAATAATTTCCACAAATGGCATATTAATCGAGATCGAATTTACTTGTTTCGTGAAGTTCTTATGTTCTTGCTCTAGCAAATTATTCTGGGTCAAAATTGGGTACTAGAGTGGTGGATGATATAGTTCAATTGGAAATCTTTCGGAATGGTTTCCAGTTTCCGCGCCGTGGCAAATATGTTACCACGCCATCGCAACTGTACAAAGTTCAAGTTTTTGTCTATCATTCATTCTTTGGTTTGAGCGGACTGCATTTTGGTGGTACCTAAGAATACCAAGGGCTCTTTATTTACTCCATCTTCAGTTGTAGCTGCCAAAACTTGTGCTTTTCAACTTGACCCACTATTAACAATACTCGACAAACGTTTCTGAATGAGTTTGGTTAATTAACCCACTTGCATCTCTATGTTAACAATAGATGCTTGCTAACTTCTTAGGGTAGAATTTGTATTTTCATGCCTCTTTTCACTTGCTGCCATAAATCTATACAACACTGACTCGAGATCGGGTTTCTTTTCAACTTGAACTTGCTCTTTTTGATAAAACCTACGACCTTGTTGTCGGTATTTTTCTTTTTCTTTTCGATATTCTTCATAAGGCTCCCATTCTTTCTTTGGTCTCCTCCAATCTTCGTCAAACCTATTACCGCTTGAGTAGAAAACTTGAACTTTCCTGTTCCTATTTTCATCCAAATCACAATCCTTAGTAAGATGTGGCCCACTACAGTTATCACATCCGACTTGTATCGCGTGAATTGACTGCCCCATCTTTGTGATCCTTCTATCCAGAGTATCTAGCTTTGCTAGTATCAAAGCTAGATTTTCTTTTCCTTCATACACACTCACCTTGCTTCTAGTAACATCTTCTCTTGGGTTGTGATATTCTCGTGAGTGTTTAGCGAATTCTTCGATAAGGGCTTTGTTAGTAGTTGGATCCTTCTTTGTCATTGGTCCTTGAGAGTCTAGAAGTTGTCTCGTGCTAACATTTATCCCATCATAGAAAATCAAAATCTCTTGGTGTACATTGAGATCATGCTGAGGGCAATTTCGGATCATTCCTTTATATCTTTCCCATGATTCATACAATTATTCACCATCATTTTGTTGGAAGTTTGCGATTTTTTTCTTCAATATAGCGACCTTTGAAGGAGGGCAAAATTGTTGAATGAACTCTTCCTTCATCCTATCCCATGTAGTGATGACTCTTGGTGCTAGTGACTTCATCTAATCCTTTCCCACGTCTTTTAATGTGATTGGAAGCATTCTCAACATAACTGCATCTTTAGAAACATTTGGCACATTAAAATAATTTGCTCTTTCCAAAACCTCCTTAATGTGCTTGTACGCATCTTCATGATTCTTTCCAAAGAACGGGATATCCTTTAGCATGTTGAGGATATGTCCCTTAAGTTCGAAGTTCACTGTGGCTGGAAGTTTGAGTGTCACGATGCTTGAACCTACATCATCCCGTATATGCCTCTTATACTCCATTGTCATTGTCGGTATGTCTCCCATTGTGTTGACAATTTTGAAAGATCTAGTATTCTCAAGAATCATATTAAAGTGATATTTCTAATTAACATATGATACTAAAGGATCACACTAACAACAACTTGATATAATTGATTATTTATTAGAAATTAATTTTAATAAATATTCAATAAACTCTTATAATTAAAATTGGAAATTATTTATTTCTAGGAAATAATAATTTTCATTAGCAAGTAATATTACATAATTCAAATGGTATGAATTAATAAGTCATGTACAACATTTTGGACTAGATAAATTCTTTTGTCTTTTACCAAAAAGGTAAAGTTTATATTTTATAGACTTCGTTTATAAAATATAAAGGTTTTATCCTTTTTTGTCTTTCAAATTTTGAAATTATGGAAGAAGTAAGAAGGCATGGTTGTTTGATTTATTTAATCAAAAGAATACATGTCTTACAAGCACGGGGAACACTTACACTTTGGGTGCATGGGTTCTTAAAGTGGTAAGGACTTATGGTCCAAAGAATAGCTTTATGTAGTAAGGCTTTCATTCTTCCTTCCTTACTTGTACCAAAATCGTAACATGGAGAGAGTGTGCATACTCTCTCCATTTTTTCATTCTTTAGAATATTATTTGCACATTTTATGCTCTCTTTGTGTTCTTATTTTGATAAGAACCTAAAGCTTAAGAGTCTTAAGAGTTTTAGACTAACAACTACATCAAGTTGAGTCATTGTTGGTGTCTCTTAAGTTCATCATTGTTCATCAACTTCCAAGCCTCCCAAGAGGATCCAAAGAAATACAAAGGTTGTAATTTCTCCATCTTCTTCTTTGGTTGGTGTTTATTTTCTTTCCAAACTTTGCAATATGATCCTTAGGGGGTTTAACTTGTTTATGTTATTCAAAAATTATTAAGTCTTTCCTTGCTAAATTTCTTGTTTTCTGAAACTAGTTTTTAAATAAAAACCTAACAATTGGTATCAGAGCCACCTTGCAAGTTTGGTTAGATTTTATGATTGTTGGAAATATTAGTTTTTGGAGAATATGGATAACTTGGTTTTGTATAAAAACAAGTTCATACATATTTTCTATGACAACTTTATAATTGTTATTTTATGTGACAAAAGTTTTCATGCATCTTTTGTCATTTAAAGTTGTCTTATAAAAACAAAGGTTGTTTAATGTGTATGTTGATATGTATGATGTGCATAAACTAGCCAATGACCATTGTGTTTGTTGTGTTGTTGTGTTGGTTGTTTTATAAAAATTGCTGTAATAATTTATTTATTCATATGGTATGTAATAAATTAAATAGATTAGTTTTCTTGGTTTATTTTTGTAAGTAATAGATTAGTTGCTAGAAATAATTTATTTGTACAAAAATGTAACAAGAAATGAAGTTGGAGCCATTTTTTGAAGACCAAAGAGCAATTTTCAAATTTAACAACATGATGAAAGTTAGTGATAGTTTCTGAAAAGTGTCACTAATGTTGTTTACAAAGGGTTGTTGGATTTTTAGTGACAGTTGCTGAAATATTGCTTTCAAGAAGTATTTCCAATCTTTTGCAAGTAAATGGTGTTTTATCAAGTGGGAGCTTCTACAACATCATTATAAGAAGATTTTTGGTCCCTTAAAAACGTCCATTTAGGAATGGACATGTCATTTTTTGTGTTGGCTCACAAAAAATGTCATTAGTTGACTATGTTTATGCACATATAATTTTATGCATGTTTGTGTTGCTTATTTTATGCAATTATATGTGTGGTTGATAAATTAGTTTTTCACATGCTAAAATAATTTTTGGACAAAATAAACATCATATGGAGTTTGGTTTTCAAAATTTATAATGTGGACATAAGATGTAACAAGTTATAGTTTTAAAATAAAATCCGGTTTTATAAAAACATTAATCACATCAAATTTTGAAATGCACAAATATAAGTTTTAAAATGGTGATTTTTATAACTTATACAAACTCCAAATATATAATTAATAAAAGGAAGTTTTATTAAATATATAAAACGTTCAAATGCACTCAAACTTAATACCGACAATTAAAATTGAATCACGTCAAATTATATAAAAAAAACTAGCTTTTTATATAGAACATTTAAAAGTGATTTTCTTTTGAAAATTGGTACCACGATTTATTATATGCATATAATAACCATGATATCATATGTTTTTAAAACTAGAATTATAAAACATATAAAAGACCCTTTTTACAAACCTCAAATCTATGAAATCCGTTTTGAACAACACTCGCACATATCTTGTATGTACTAGTGGGATAAAGGATACATAACCGCTTAGTGTTATCTTTTGATGGTCGGGGTGTATTCGCAATTTGTATAACCAAGTTGTAGGCCGATTACACAAGTTTTTCAAATTGGACGATTTGATCAGAAATCTTTTGTGATAAAGGATTCCTAAGCAAGAGAGTTATGAGGCGTAGATGAGATCAAACATGTCTAATTAAATTTTTTATTAGCGATCCCATAAATCTAGGAATTATATAGTAAGATATAATTGAGAATCAATATCTACGAGGTTGAATTCAAATGGATGGGATAAAGGATACATAACCATTTATTTGTTTTGCTACTTGGATCCTAGACTTTGATAATTAATGTTT
Organism: Lactuca virosa; assembly: GCF_052849685.1. Taxonomy (NCBI): domain Eukaryota; kingdom Viridiplantae; phylum Streptophyta; class Magnoliopsida; order Asterales; family Asteraceae; genus Lactuca; species Lactuca virosa. The sequence continues at coordinate 298,696,074 of NC_136433.1, read as the reverse complement.
TTTGGAAACTAAAAGGGTATTAATTATTAAAGAGTTTAAATATTGAAAATGCTAAATGAATTTTGTTAAAATTTTCTAGTTAAATAATCCATTCTCATTACCATGAATTGTCATTTTTTTCTTTAATGACTTAATGAAACAATAAGATTCACTAGATACAACTTCAATGAATGGGTTCAAGTCTTAAGAGACAATGTCACACCCCCAAACCGGAATGGCGGAAACGTTCGGGGACGGAGGACGTCATGTATAGTATCATAACAATGAATAATAGTAATCAAAGAAACAACAACCATTCGCTTAATAATAAGGTGTTTACATTGTATTCGAATCACAACTTAATTGACTCCAAAAGTAAATAGCAAAACAAAGACTCGAAGCTACTATGCTCCATCTTCTCAGATCTTGTGTGTGTACCTGTCTACTATTTGCCTGAGAATACAAGTAGTTTTGAGAAAGTGTCAACATTTAAGTTGGTGAGTTCATAAGCATTTGGTATGTAAAAGTATGTTCTTTGTTCTTTGAAAATGTAAGTGAGTTTATCCAGAAAATCTTATATTTTCTATAAAACTGAACTGTGAGTTGATTGTTTGTAAAGTAATTGTGTTTATCCTGGAAAATCCTATATTTTCCATAAAGCTGAGTTGTAAACTGTAAACTGAACTGTGAACTGTTTGCTCGTAAAATAGTTATGTTAATCCTGGAAAATCCTATACTTTCCATAAAGCTGAGTTGTGAACTGTAAACTGAACTGTGAACTGTTAGTCTACTATGAACTAAGACCAAAAAGTGTAAGTAATTTACCATACTTGAGTTAATGACATGTAGTTTTATTTGTTTATAAACCGTTTGAAGAGCTGTGTTTTCTCGTAAAAATAAGTGTATTGTCAATTTCACTTAAAATAAGGTATAGTCGTTTATCATGTGAGTTCTCATAACCGTGATAACGAATGACTTTCCTGCCGCGACGTTCTTCAAGCGTCGTTATGTTTGATATTTGTCACCCATAACCTGCCGGTCGTGCTGTACCTAACAGTCAGGGTGCGGGGTCATCAATCCCATATAGATCTATACACAATAATTACGCTCTCCGAGGGGGGGGGGAGACTCTGGTTATAAAACAGGACTTCGATGGATACCTTTGGCAGGTACAATGAAGACGAATGGCTCACAAATTTCCAAAGAGATACGAGTTTTGTAATGAAAAATGTTCGTACATGAATTTGTTACGCCGTTTGTTATGTTTGTAATATATAAAAATAATCGTATTTTTATATAATCGGTTTCTTGCCTTGAAAGGGGTAAAATAATGTGAATGTAACCCAAACTATACCTATAATAGTTTAAAAGTATTTTTTCGTTGAAAATGATAACCGTTTCGTTTTAACGTATTTTTGCATGTAACGATTTGTAAACGTGGTAATAACTTTGTTCCGTATATTTGATATTTCTACGTAAAGATACTTTAACGTAATAAAATATAAGATAATAATTTGTATATTAACACAAATTTCTTGTGTTTTACTTGTATTCCCCCCCCCCCCCTAAACCATGGAAAAACTTATAAAAATATAGGGGTATGAACTCACCTCGAGTGTGATAACGAAATAGAAACGGTGAACTTTGATTTAGGACACGAAACGACAACCGTATCCTAATGTTTAAATACATTCAAATGAATGAGTATATATATAGGACTAGAAATGAAGGTCGTTGTATAAACACTGGAGTGTTTAGAACTTACAATGATAATATTTGAGGATTATACTTTGAAAGTTAACGTCTCTCGAGGAAATTGTCCTTGAAAAGCTTTGGAGTTTGAGAGGAAAATGATGGATGAAAGTTTACTAAATGTGTAGAATGAAGAATAACTTCTTATTAAGTATCTTATATATGAAGTAAAATGAGGAGGTGATGTGATACTTACGTTGGTAAGTGAGATTATCGCATTGGGAATCTGAATCAAGATAAGATATGAAGATATTAGGAGTTTTTGGCCATACTTTCACCTGGAAGGAAGTAAAATCAGTATTAAGGTCAAAGAGAGAAAGGAAATCGGTCTTAACGTCAAAGAGAGAAAGGAAATCGGTCTTAAGGTCAAAGAGAGAAAGGAAATCGGTCTTAAGGTCAAAGAGAGAAAGGAATTCGGTCTTAGTGGCCAAGGAGAAAAAGGAATTCGGTCCTAGTCTTCTAGAAGGAAACGAATTCGGTTTTGCTTTATTCTATGGGGGTAAATTCGGTTTTGAGTTTGGGAAAAGATTCCCCAACCCGAATTCTATATATACATGTTATATAATTATGATTTTGATTTAAATTTTATACCATAACATGTTCACATACCTATCACTTGAATTAATGTTGACTCCCTTGAGTCCTTAATGTCTTTTTAAGTTGTATTAGCTTATAATAACTTAAACTAATATGGGTTATTACCACACATACTTAAATAGCACCCATAAGTATGGCTCATGAAAGTTATTTTTCCATTGCATCCAATTACATTGTAAATCAATTGGTACTTGGTTGGAGTTTTAGAGTTGATTTTTTCTTGGAAAATTCCAGTTGTGACATCATCCCCCCGTTAGAGGAAATTTCGTCCCAAAATTGTTTTTAATGAGGATAAAATCATGGACTAGGAAAAAGATGCGGGTACTTTTGTTGCATCTGGTCTTCTCGCCCCCAAGTGAATTCAGGTCCTCGTTTGGCATTTTAGTGGATTATCACTGTTGATGTGCGACTTTGTTTCGCTCTCTTGATTCTCCCTGTCTATTTTCTCTTACTGGTTCTTCTATAAACTGTAGAATCCTATTTACCTCAACTTTATCGAATGAAATTTCTAGAGACTCGTTGGTTGGATATTGTTTCAGCTTGGGCGTGGAAGATGGGGTGTATGTTATTGAGTTCTTATGGTAGTTGCGGTTTGTGTGGTCTTACAATCTCCTTGTGATGCGTTCTTATCTGACTTCTACTTCATCTGTTACTTTTATCGGTAGGAAGTGTGTGGATGTGGTTTATCAGTCTAGGATTGCTCGAACGATAGTGTGTCTATTAGTAGTCCTGGACAGATTCGTCCTGAAGTTCATGGTAAGACTTGTACCTGGCCCATCTATCATCACATCGTGCATACAAGTCGTATATAATTAAGATTGACTAGACGGTCTGATGGGTGACTCTGCCCCAAGTCCACAACCAGACAAGGAACAGGAGATAGGGCGGGAACACATATCCTATGTCCGTATAATCTTAATTATATACCACCCTCGCGTATACACTTAGTAGTGATAGGTTTACTGTATTTGCTCTTAGTCTTTATTCTTGAACTTGACTTGTCATACGAGTGGCATTTCCGAAAGGTCTGTTGGGGATGCTTCGAAAAGGTTACGAAAGGTATGGTACTCCTCGTATGAGTATTTAAGAGTTTTGAAGCGAGAGATGATTCGAAGGTTTGTGTCGGGTTTGTCGTTATAGATTGAAAGAGTTTCGTTAGTCGACCGCTAAGGCGAAGGGTCTTTTCATATCACATGAAATTGGTATGGTGAGGACCAAGCGAATCCACGTCAAATGACGACATCGGAATTTCTTATGGTAATAGGTGTTAAGTCGGCTTGGAAGGAGTGGTTGTTTAGGGTAATGGTGTATTCTGTGTATATGTCTTTTAATGTTGTTTGTTTTATTCTTGTTATTACTACTGCTAACAATTTGTATCGCGTTAAGCGAGTACTAGCAGTACGAGTGCTCCGATAATTGACAACGATGAAATTTTCGTACTATAATCCTTACTATGCCCCTCTATAATCGCTTGGTGTATACAAGTCATGTATAATTAAGATTGGGAAGACAGTAGACTAACTGACTCTGCCCTAAATCCACAACCAGGCAAGGAGCAGGAAATAAGGCAGAATCACGCACTCTCAGCCTTAAAATCTTAATTATAAATGACCCTAATGTATACACTAAGCCGTCATAGCTCCCTGCTAGGATCCTTAGTTTTTATATAAATAATGTGATTTGTTCGGATGAGGGAGTAATTCATGATTACGATTTAATTGGCACCAGTTCTAGTGAAAATTCGGTATTATTGTTTAGAAATGTACCGATAATTCCAGTAGGGTTCCTTGTTGTTTCTTCATGTCTTGTTGTTAAGTTCCTCCTTCTACTCCGGAATTCCTTTCTGTTGGACAATCTCTCTTGAAATGTCCTATTTCACCACATAAATAGCATAGTGGACTTATTCCAGGATTGGGGTTTGAATTGATGTATTGGGCTGGAGTCCTACAGTGGTCGTCGGTGTGCCCTTTCTTCTTGCACCTATTGCAATACATCTCCCGACAGGCTCCGTGATAATGGTAGTTGCACTTATAGCAGTTTGGGAGGTTTCCTAAATATGGTGTTGTCTTTGTTGAGGTAGTAGGGTCAGTAGGGGTAGGGACTGCTATAGCTTGTTGCCTTTTGGCGGGTCCTAGAGTCGAGCTTCCCCTTCTCTTGTTCCAGTGCCTTCGTTTCATGTTCTTAGGTTTGTGGGTTGGGGTGTTCTTGCAGATAGTCATTCGCGGACGCCTTGGATTGTTACTACGATTGGGATTGTCGACACCCTTTCCATTTCTGCTTGTGTTGTTAGTGTTGAATTGTGCCATGATGGCTATTACGGCGGCTGTGACCGCGGCTTGAAAAGTGGCAAAGTTTATTTGTAGAATTTGCATTTCGTTGGTTGGCCGGTTATTTCCATGTGAAGACATGATTCTGTTACATAATGTGAAACGAGTTCGTAAATAAATATGGTCATTGCTAGTTGTACTCTATCTATTTATATCATCCTGTATATGCCTCTTATACTCCTCCATTGTCATTGTCGGTATGTCTCCCATTGTGTTGACAATTTTGAAAGATCTAGTATGCTCAAGAATCATATTAAAGTGATCTTTCTAATTAACATATGATACTAAAGGGTCACACTAACAACAACTTGATATAATTGATTATTTATTAGAAATTAATTTTAATAAATATTCAATAAACTCTTATAATTAAAATTGGAAATTATTTATTTTTAGGAAATAATAATTTTCATTAGCAAGTAATATTACATAATTCATATGGTATGAATTAATAAGTCATGTACAACATTTTGGACTAGATAAATTCTTTTGTCTTTTACCAAAAAGTTAAATTTTATATTTTATAAACTTCGTTTATAAAATATAAAGGTTTTATCCTTTTTTGTCTTTCAAATTTTGAAATTATGGAAGAAGTAAGAAGGCATGGTTGTTTGATTTATTTAATCAAAAGAATACATGTCTTACAAGCATGGGGAACACTTACACTTTGGGTGCATGGGTTCTTAAAGTGGTAAGGACTTATGGTCCAAAGAATAGCTTTATGTAGTAAGGCTTTCATTCTTCCTTCCTCACTTGTACCAAAATCGTAACATGGAGAGAGTGTGCATACTCTCTCCATTTTTTCATTCTTTAGAATATTATTTGCACCTTTTATGCTCTCTTTGTGTTCTTATTTTGATAAGAACATAAAGCTTAAGAGTCTTAAGAGTTTTAGACTAACATCTACATCAAGTTGAGTCATTGTTGGTGTCTCTTAAGTTCATCATTGTTCATCAACTTCCAAGCCTCCCAAGAGGATCCAAAGAACTACAAAGGTTGTAATTTCTCCATCTTCTTCTTTGGTTGGTGTTTATTTTCTTTCCAAACTTTGCAAGATGATCCTTAGGGGGTTTAACTTGTTTATGTTATTCAAAAATTATTAAGTCTTCCGTTGCTAAATTTCTTGTTTTCTGAAACTAGTTTTTAAATAAAAACACAACAATTGGTATCAGAGCCACCTTGCAGGTTTGGTTAGATTTTATTATGGTTGGAAATATTAGTTTTTGGAGAATATGGATAACTTGGTTTTGTATAAAATCAAGTTCATACATATTTTCTATGACAACTTTATAATTGTTATTTTATGTGACAAAAGTTTGCATGCATCTTTTGTCATTTAAAGTTGTCTTATAAAAACAAAGGTTGTTTAATGTGTATGCTGATATGTATGATGTGCATAAACTAGCCAATGACCATTGTGTTTGTTGTGTTGTTGTGTTGGTTGTTTTATAAAAATTGTTGTAATAATTTATTTATTCATATGGTATGTAATAAATTAAATAGATTAGTTTTCTTGGTTTATTTTTGTAAGTAATAGATTAGTTGCTAGAAATAATTTATTTGTACAAAAATGTAACAAGAAATGAAGTTTGAGCCATTTTTTGAAGACCAAAGAGCAATTTTCAAGTTTAACAACATGATGAAAGTTAGTGATAGTTTCTGAAAAGTGTCACTAATGTTGTTTACAAAGGGTTGTTGGATTTTTAGTGACAGTTGCTGAAATATTGCTTTCAAGAAGTATTTCCAATCTTTTGCAAGTAAATGGTGTTTTATCAAGTGGGAGCTTCTACAACATCATTATAAGAAGATTTTTGGTCCCTTAAAAACGTCCATTTAGGAATGGACATGTCATTTTTTGTGTTGGCTCACAAAAAATGTCATTAGTTGACTATGTTTATGCACATATAATTTTATGTATGTTTGTGTTGCTTATTTTATGCAATTATATGTGTGGTTGATAAATTAGTTTTTCACATGCTAAAATAATTTTTGGACAAAATAAACATCATATGGAGTTTGGTTTTCAAAATTTATAATGTGGACATAAGATGTAACAAGTTATAGTTTTAAAATAAAATCCGGTTTTATAAAAACATTAATCACATCAAATTTTGAAATGCACAAATATAAGTTTTAAAATGGTGATTTTTATAACTTATACAAACTCCAAATATATAATTAATAAAAGGAAGTTTTATTAAATATATAAAACGTTCAAATGCACTCAAACTTAATACCGACAATTAAAATTGAATCACGTCAAATTATATAAAAAAACTAGCTTTTTATATAGAACATTTAAAAGTGATTTTTTTTTTGAAAATTGGTACCATGGTTTATTATATACATGTAATAACCATGATATCATATGTTTTTAAAACTAGAATTATAAAACATATAAAAGACCCTTTTTACAAACCTCAAATCTATGCAATCCGTTTTGAACAGCACTCACACATATCTTGTATGTACTAGTGGGATAAAGGATACATAACCGCTTAGTGTTATCTTTTGATGGTCGGGGTGTATTCGCGATTTGTATAACCAAGTTGTAGGCCGATTACACAAGTTTTTGAAATTGGATGATTTGATCAGAAATCTTTTGTGATAAAGGATACCTAAGCAAGAGAGTTCTGAGGCGTAGATGAGATCAAACATGTCTAATTAAATTTGTTATTAGCGATCCCATAAATCTAGGAATTATATAGTAAGATATAATTGATAATCGATATCTACCAGGTTGAATTCAAATGGATGAGATAAAGGATACATAACCATTTATTTGTTTTGCTACTTGGATCCTACACTTTGATAATTAATGTTTTTTGGAAACTAAAAGGGTATTAATTATTAAAGAGTTTAAATATTGAAAATGTTAAATGAATTTTGTTAAAATTTTCTAGTTAAATAATCCATTCTCATTACCATGAATTGTCATTTTTTTCTTTAATGACTTAATGAAACAATAACATTCACTAGATACAACTTCAATGAATGAGTTCATGTCTTAAGAGACAATGTCACACCCCCAAACCGGAACGGCGGAAACGTTCGGGGACGGAGGACGTCATGTATAGTATCATAACAATGAATAATAGTAATCAAAGAAACAAAAACCATTGGCTTAATAATAAGGTGTTTACATTGTATTCGAATCACAACTTAATTGACTCCAAAAGTAAATAGCAAAACAAAGACTCGAAGCTACTATGCTCCATCTTCTCGGATCTTGTGTGTGTACCTGTCTACTATTTGCCTGAGAATACAAGTAGTTTTGAGAAAGTGTCAACATTTAAGTTGGTGAGTTCATAAGCATTTGGTATGTAAAAGTATGTTCTTTGTTCTTTAAAAATGTAAGTGAGTTTATCCAGAAAATCCTATATTTTCTATAAAACTGTACTGTGAGTTGATTGTTTGTAAAGTAATTGTGTTTATCCCGGAAAATCCTATATTTTCCATAAAGCTGAGTTGTAAACTGTAAACTGAACTGTGAACTGTTTGCTCGTAAAATAGTTATGTTAATCCTGGAAAATCCTATACTTTCCATAAAGCTGAGTTGTAAACTGTAAACTGAACTGTGAACTGTTAGTCTACTATGAACTAAAACCAAAAAGTGTAAGTAAATTACCATACTTGAGTTAATGACATGTAGTTTTATTTGTTTATAAACCGTTTGAAAAGCTGTGTTTTCTCGTAAAAATAAGTGTATTGTCAATTTCACTTAAAATAACGAATAGTCGTTTATCATGTGAGTTCTCATAACCATGATAACGAATGATTTTCCTGCCGCGACGTTCTTCAAGCGTCGTTATGTTTGATATTTGTCACGCATAACCTGTCGGTCGTGGTGTACCTAACAGCCAGGGTGCGGGGTCATCAATCTCGTATAGATCGATACACAATAATCACGCTCTCCGGGGGGGAGACTCTGGTTATAAAACAGGACTTCGATGGATACCTTTGGCAGGTACAATGAAGACGAATGGCTCACAAATTTTCAACGAGATACGAGTTTCGTAATGAAAAATGTTTGTACATGAATTTGTTATGCCGTTTGTTATGTTTGTAATATATAAAAATAATCGTATTTTTATATAATCGGTTTCTTGCCTTGAAAGGGGTAAAATAATGTGAATGTAACCCAAACTATACCTATAACAGTTTAAAAGTATTGTTTCGTTGAAAATGATAACCGTTTCGTTTTAACGTATTTTTGCATGTAACGGTTTGTAAATGTGGTAATAACTTTGTTCCGTATATTTGATATTTCTACGTAAAGATACTTTAACGTAATAAAATATAAGATAATAATTTGTATATTAACACAAATTTCTTGTGTTTTACTTGTATTCCCCCCCCCCCCTAAAACATGGAAAAACTTATAAAAATGTAGGGGTATGAACTCACCTCGAGTGTGATAACGAAATAGAAACGGTGAACTTTGATTTAGGACACGAAACGACAACCGTATCCTAATATTTAAATACATTCAAATGAATGGGTATATATATAGGACTAGAAATAAAGGTCGTTGTATAAACACTGGAGTGTTTAGAACTTACAATGATAATATTTGAGGATTATACTTTGAAAGTTAACGTCTCTCGAGGAAATTGCCCTTGAAAAGCTTTGGAGTTTGAGAGGAAAATGATGGATGAAAGTTTACTGAATGTGTAGAACGAAGAATAACTTCTTATTAAGTATCTTATATATGAAGTAAAATGAGGAGGTGATGTGATACTTACGTTGGTAAGTGAGATTATCACATTGGGAATCTGAATCAAGATAAGATATGAAGATATTAGGAGTTTTTGGCCATACTTTCACCTGGAAGGAAGTAAAATCGGTATTAAGGTCAAAGAGAGAAAGAAAATCGGTCTTAATGTCAAAGAGAGAAAGGAAATCAGTCTTAAGGTCAAAGAGAGAAAGGAAATCGGTCTTAAGGTCAAAGAGAGAAAGGAATTCGGTCTTAATGGCCAAGGAGAAAAAGGAATTCGGTCCTAGTCTTCTAGAAGGAAACGAATTCGGTTTTGCTTTATTCTATGGGGGTAAATTCGGTTTTGAGTTTGGGAAAAGATTCCCCAACCCAAATTCTATATATACATGTTATATAATTATGATTTTGATTTAAATTTTATACCATAACATGTTCACATACCTATCACTTGAATTAATGTTGACTCCCTTGAGTCCTTAATGTCTTTTTAAGTTGTATTAGCTTTTAATAACTTAAACTAATATGGGTTATTACCACACATACTTACATAGCACCCATAAGTATGGCTCATGAAAGTTATTTTTCCATTGCATCCAATTACATTGTAAATCAACTGGTACTTGGTTGGAGTTTTAGGGTTGATTTTTTCTAGGAAAATTCCAGTTGTGATATCATCCCCCCGTTAGAGGGAATTTCGTCCCAAAATTGTTTTTAGAGAGGATAAAATCATGGACTAGGAAAAAGATGCCGGTACTTTTGTTGCATCTGGTCTTCTCGCCCCCAAGTGAATTCAGGTCCTCGTTTGGCATTTTAGTGGATTATCACTGTTGATGTGCGACTTTGTTTCGCTCTCTTGATTCTCCCTGTCTATGTTCTCTTGCTGGTTCTTCTATAAAGTGTAGACTCCTATTTACCTCAACTTTATCGAATGAAATTTCTAGAGACTCGTTGGCTGGATATTGTTTCAGCTTGGGCGTGGAAGATGGGGTGTATGTTACTGAGTTATTATGGTAGTTGCGGTTTGTGTGGTCTTACAATCTCCTTATGATGCGTTCTTATCTGCCTTCTACTTCATCTGTTATTTTGATCGGTAGGAAGTGTGTGGATGTGGTTTATCTGTCTTTTTGTGATTATAGAACATGGTTTGGCATGCGGAATTAAAGATTGCACAATGAACATGGTGATTTAGGTGTTCAAGAGATGTATTGATTATGTATTGTGTTACAAAAAAAGGATCCAGATCTGGTCTACATAAATAACACACACTTACACACTCAACTTTTACACCTCTCAAGGACACCTCTACAAGTGGACTAAACCCACCTTATATAGAGGTGTTTACATGTCTCTCTCTCTCACTCTCTATCTCTCATGTGTCAAAAGGCTAATACACCACATGCAAGTGGGTCTACAAAAGTCAAACATTTACAAAGTCAATCATGAATAACTTTGTACCCCAACATTCTCCCCCTCAAAGTTAGGAATGAATGACCCACTTCAATTCTTCCAAAATCGAGCAACTACGCGATCCGAGCCTCAAGGGTGACACATGTCGAAACGAACTTCAATCTTCAATTTTTCCATGATTCTTTAATTTGGGCTCTAGGATGTGAGACCATACAAACCGAGCATCAACGAATGATCATGAGCTTCTCAAACTCCAAATTGATCACCCAAAAGTTGAGCATAAAAACACACCCCGAAAATCTTCAATAAAACCAAACCCATTTCGAAATGAAATCACTTCCAAACTTCCAATTGCTTCATTTCGTATACTTCAAAAATTCAAGGTCACTTCGGTCGTCAAATCCGAGTAATATGAAAAATTCAAGTTCGAATTTCCATATAAATTTCTCCCCCTTTTTATAATCGAAAATTGATTATAAAACCTTCAAGGAAAGAGAACGTGCTCTATTCGGAATTTTTCGTGTCAAAACTCCCCCTTAACATGTGGCATAAACTTTGTGCTTCAATCCTGAAAATCCAAAAAATATTGAATTTTTAGCTTCGTTCACGGACCGCCTTTAACAAAATTTCTCAAAAATGGATAGAAATTGTCAATTTCAAAATTCTGCAGTGCCCGGTGCGCCCAAAACAGCAAAATATGCAAAACTCTCCCCCTTTTCCAAAGCTGGGTAGAAAGCGTCAATTTGCATAAACTGCAGGGGCGTGAAATGTATTTTCTTCAATTTTCAGCAAAAACATTCCTTTTTCGTATTTGGATACGAACTGCCAAACATTCGAAGCCTCAGGGACTATTTTCGAAAATTTTGCCCTTTGTGCTCCAAACATACGAAGAGTTGTCCCAAACATACGAAGCTTCAGACAATTTTCAAAGTTGGGTGAAAAGTGTCAAAAGTTCGAAACTTCAGTCAATTGTCAAGGTTGCCAAATATTCGAAGGTTAAGGGACTAAATTTGAAAATTTGTCATTTGTTCAAATCATACGAAACTTTGATCATTCATACGAAGGTTGAACCTTTTATACCACTTCGTTAAAAGAGCAGGGACCAAAATTGTAACTGTTTGATTTCTTCTTCCATTCATACGAAGCACTGTATCTCTTCGTACATTCAAAATCATAGACCCTTCGTACGAAATCCTCTCTACCCCTTCGTATGAAATTCAACTGCCCATTTTCTCTCTCCTCTTCGTATGAAACTTCATCTTCCCCAATCAAACAAAAAATTCTCAGCATACGAAGCCTATCCAGTGAACAGTAACATCTTAATCATTCATTCACTTAATCGACATTTCGTTCTTACAGTTCTTCCCAACCAAAAACTTTCGTTCGTTTACCCCTTCTGTTCGTTCCACAACAATTTTCTCCGATTCAACACTAACATTCGAAATCAACTGTACATCTTATAATCAACTTCGTTCAAATCCAAGGCTTCATTCAAAATCAAATCAACTCCAAAATCGAAATTCCAAAATCTTCATCGATTTAACGAAGCATAGTCATTTAAGAATGAACCATTGACCATCACAGGGATCCTTCATCATCACGATTTCTTCCATAATTTGTTCTTTTGCAAACATTGACAAACCTTCGTACATCAAAATCGTTCCTAGTCGATCCCAAATCATCAACAGCAAACAATCTTCGCTTGTTCATTCACAAATCGTGAATCCAGTGACAAACAATTCCAAAATCTTCGTTAGTCAATCAAACCCAAATTTTTGTACAATCGTTTTATCATTGACCCCAAATCCATCGACCATTCGAATCTTGACTCAAAAATCACCGACTCCAAAAAGTTAACTTCCAAACCAATGAAATTGAACCTCAGTCCATATTTGTTCATCTTTGATTCATTATCGCCCCAATATCAAAAATCGATTTCAACCATCGATCAACAAATCTTTGACTTTAACCATTTGAAATTAAACTCAAAATAAGCTTGATCTCGACATTCGCAGCCTCTGTTCAACTCATACCCAACAATTTCAACCTCCAATTCATTTAATCATCTCCTGAAAATCGACTTTGACCTTTGTGATAGATTTGACTTTTCGAAATTAACAGTCAACAAACATAAAATTGAGAAATCTATCAACAAATTTCAGATCAAAAATTGTTCAATCAACTGTTCTTCAAATGTTCTTCACAAAAATTACAACGTTCTTGACCAATTTTAACAAGATCAAAGAGTCAAGTTCCGATTTCTAAGTCTAAAATCGATTTCATCATACACAAATCATATGAAATCGATTCACATTTGCATATTAGCATTATACACCGATCGGAAAGAGACAACGAGAAAATGAGATTAAGAACATAAGAACAACTGATTATGAAGAAACATTATCCGATGGTACAAGTACATGATGTGTGTGTACAAGTCAGATGACGAACAACGATTGACGATTCAAAATAATTCCATGAGTTAAAGACATTCATGATTTGGACTCAAAACACTAATGAACAGTGGCGAGTTCTTTTGGATCATTAATGAATGAAAAATTAGGCTCTTGATTACCACACATATCGAGATTATCAAATTAGAATATGAATTGGGCTCCAGTTTCATTTATGAACAGTAAGAAGTCAAAATTTTTGGCTAAGTCAAAAAGAAATGTTTCATAATGAATTTTGGGCTTAAATCTCGATTCAAACGAACAATTGAAAATTTAGAATCGAATCAAACAAACGGATTTTAGATTGGATCGGACTTGATCAACGAAAAATTTTATTGGATCACAACAAATGGGTTTTTCAAGAAAAATTTGATCCAACGAGTCAAATGATCACAAATCAAAAACGCAACGCACGAATTCAATGAAATTAAGAGAGATCATAGAGAGAGACTCACCAAAAATTGCTTCAATTGTGAAAAAAGTTGCCAAACCGAGAATCGTTCTTCAAAAATCACGTTGATCTTGAAGACCTGCTCTGATACCAATTGTTGTGATTATATAACATGGTTTGGCATGCGGAATTAAAGATTGCACAATGAACATGGTGATTTAGGTGTTCAAGAGATGTATTGATTATGTATTGTGTTACAAAAAAAAGGATCTAGATCTTGTCTACATAAATAACACACACTTACACACTCAACTTTTACACCTCTCAAGCACACCTCTACAAGTGGACTAAACCCACCTTATATAGAGGTGTTTACATGTCTCTCTCTCTCACTCTCTATCTCTAATGTGTCAAAAGGCTAATACAGCACATGCAAGTGGGTCTACAAAAGTCAAACATTTACAAATTCAATCATGAATAACTTTATACCCCAACATGTCTAGGATTGCTCGAACGATAGTGTGTCTATTAGTAGTCCTGGGCAACTTCGTCCTGAAGTTCATGGTAAGACTCGTACTTGGCCCATCTATCATCACCTCGTGCATACAAGTCGTATATAATTAAGATTGACTAGACAGTTTGATGGGTGACTCTGCCCCAAGTCCACAACCAGACAAGGAACATGAGATAGGGCGGGAACACACATCCTATGTCCGTAGAATCTTAATTATATACCACCCTCGCGTATACACTTAGTAGTGATAGGTTTACCGTATTTGCTCTTAGTCTTTATTCTTGAACTTGACTTGTCATACGAGTGGCATTTCCGAAAGGTCTGTTGGGGATGCTTCGAAAAGGTTACGGAAGGTATGGTACTCCTCGTATGAGTATTTAAGAGTTTTGAAGCGAGAGATGATTCGAAGGTTTGTGTCGGGTTTGTCGTTATAGATTGAAAGAGTTTCGTTAGTCGACCGCTAAGGCGAAGGGTCTTTTCATATCACATGAAATTGGTATGGTGAGGACCAAGCGAATCCACGTCAAATGACGACATCGGAATTTCTTATGGTAATAGGTGTTAAGTCGGCTTGGAAGGAGTGATTGTTTAGGGTAATGGTGTATTCTGTGTATATGTCTTTTAATGTTGTTTGTTTTATTCTTGTTATTACTACTGCTAACAATTTGTATCGCGTTAAGCGAGTACTAGCAGTACGAGTGCTCCGATAATTGACAACGATGAAATTTTCGTACTATAATCCTTACTATGCCCCTCTATAATCGTTTGGTGTATACAAGTCATGTATAATTAAGATTGGGAAGACAGTAGACTAACTGACTCTGCCCTAAATCCACAAGCAGACAAGGAGCAGGAAATAAGGCAGAATCACGCACTCTCAGCCTTAAAATCTAAATTATAAATGACCCTAATGTATACACTAAGCCATCATAGCTCCCTGCTAGGATCCTTAGTTTTTATATAAATAATGTGATTTGTTCGGATGAGGGAGTAATTCATGATTACGATTTAATTGGCACCAGTTCTAGTGAAAATTCAGGTATTATTGTTTAGAAATGTACCGATAATTCCAGTAGGGTTCCTTGTTGTTTCTTCATGTCTTGTTGTTAAGTTCTTCCTTCTACTCCGTCATTCCTTTCTGTTGGAAAATCTCTCTTGAAATGTCCTATTTCACCACATAAATAGCATACTGGACTTATTCCAGCATTGGGGTTTGAATTGATGTATTGGGCTGGAGTCCTACAGTGGTCGTCGGTGTGCCCTTTCTTCTTACACCTATTGCAATACATCTCCCGACAGGCTCCGTGATGGTGGTAGTTGCACTTATAGCAGTTTGGGAGGTTTCCTAAATATGGTGTTGTCTTTGTTGAGGTAGTAGGGTCAGTAGGGGTAGGGACTGCTATAGCTTGTTGCCTTTTGGCGGGTCCTTGAGTCGAGCTTCCCCTTCTCTTGTTCCAGTGCCTTCGTTTCATGTTCTTAGGTTTGTGGGTTGGGGTGTTCTTGCAGATAGTCATTCGCGGACGCTTTGATTGTTACTACGATTGGGATTGTCGACACCCTTTCATTTTCTGCTTGTGTTGTTAGTGTTGAATTGTGCCATGACGGCTATTACGGCGGCTGTGACCGCGGCTTGAAAAGTGGCAAAGTTTATTTGTAGAATTTTCATTTCGTTGGTTGGCCGGTTATTTCCATGTGAAGACATGATTCTGTTACATAATGTGAAACGAGTTCGTAACTAAATATGGTCATTGCTAGTTGTACTCTATCTATTTATATATGCATATAAATTTCTCGTTTTGTTGTATAATTCTCAATGATTCAACTTACATCCCTATGGTGTATTTCTGGTAGAGAGTAAAAATAGGTATTTTATCTAAGTTAAGTTTAAAAAAATGGAATGTAGGTGTCAAAACCTTAATTTGGCTCGGGTTTTATCGGTTTTGAAATGGCGTATCTCACTTGATTTCACTGTTTACTAGTTGTGATGAAAGACGTGATAATCCTAACACATAGTGTGAGTAGTGTAATCACTAACTCGTTGGATTATTTTAGTTTATCAAATATTAGTGTGACGCATACGGTGCTTTGTCACCTCGCACTTCTCGCGAGTGGTTTCCTCTGTTCTCTGTTCTGCTGTGATCGACTTAGTTTCAGCTGTAAAGATTTGTTGTCCTATAGTGTTTATCTCTTTCTCTAAAGGGTATAAGTGATTTGTATTGTTTTCCGAATCTATTTGTAGGCATGGTATCCATATGGTGTTCTTATTTTTTGTAGGTATATTGTATCTTCTCTCCATCATGCTTCGGATGTTGACATTGATTTCCATTACTTCGTGATGGAGAGTCTGTACTTGAATGTCCTTGTGAGGCTCCCCTATCTGTTCCTGATAAGGTAAGGTTTCTTAATGAACTTTTCAGCTCCTTGTTCTTCGTATGATTCCTTCTCGGAATCCTCCTCACAAAATCTTCTTGTTCTTCCTTGACTCTGCTGTTGGCTGTTGTAGTGTAGTAGCTATATCTAGCTGTGTTGTTTGTGCGAGAATAGGGATGTCTACCGAATATTAAAAGTTTTTATGGTGATCCTTACCAGGTCCTCCTATAGTATTTTAACTTTATGTTTTGTTCTAGAGATCCTTTGTATATAGGGTTGGTAAGTTTTATACTTGTTGCGACACCACTATCACTCCCCAACACATGTTGGTCGTATCTCAAACAAATACAGTTGATCAGGCTATATTTATCCCATATATGATTACATAACTGTCTAGGTTTGACTGCAGTGTTCAACATCTAAATACTTTTTTATTGTTCTTCTTGTGGTACTGTTTTAGTATATATGTACGTGTGTATACTTTTATAAAATCTTATTGTATTTAAAGTATAACTCTTGGTCAGAGTGTTTTAGTCCCATTGTATTTATAGTTGTATATCTTATATGAGTTGATATACTTAGTTCACTATAAACAATCCTCTGATACCAATCTGTCACACCCCAAACCGGAATGGCGGAAACGTTCGGGGACGAAGCACATCATGTATAGTATCATAACAATGAATTATAGTAATCAAAGCAACAACAACCATTGAATTAATAATAAGGTGTTTACATTGTATTCGAATCACAACTTAATTGACTCCAAAAGTAAATAGCAAAACAAAGAATCGAAGCTACTATGCTCCATCTTCTCGGATCTTGTGTGTGTACCTGCCTACTATTTGCCTGAGAATACAAGTAGTTTTGAGAAAGTGTCAACATTTAAGTTGGTGAGTTCATAAGCATTTGGTATGTAAAAGTATGTTCTTTGTTCTTTGAAAATGTAAGTGAGTTTATCCAGAAAATCCTATATTTTCTATAAAACTGAACTGTGAGTT
Organism: Lactuca virosa; assembly: GCF_052849685.1. Classification (NCBI taxonomy): domain Eukaryota; kingdom Viridiplantae; phylum Streptophyta; class Magnoliopsida; order Asterales; family Asteraceae; genus Lactuca; species Lactuca virosa. Next base: position 298,678,566 of record NC_136433.1, on the reverse strand, counting down.
GATTGTTTGTAAAGTAATTGTGTTTATCCCGGAAAAATCCTATATTTTCCATAAAGCTTGAACTGTGAACTGTTTGCTCGTAAAATAGTTATGTTAATCCCGAAAAATCCTATATTTTCCATAAAGCTGAGTTGTAAACTGTAATCTGAACTGTGAACTGTTAGTCTAATATGAACCAAGACCGAAAAGTGTAAGTAAATTACCATACTTGAGTTAATGACATGTAGTTTTATTTGTTTATAAAACCGTTTGAAGAGCTGTGTTTTCTCGTAAAAATAAGTGCATTGTCAATTTCACTAAAAATAACGTATAGTCGTTTATCATGTTAGTTCTCATAATCGTGATAACAAATGATTTTCCTGCCGCGACGTTCTTCAAGCGTCGTTATGTTTGATATTTGTCACGCATAACCTGCCGGTCGTGCTGTAGCTAACAGCCAGTGTGCGGGGTCATCAATCTCGTATAGATCTATACACAAGTATCACGCTCTCCGGGAGGGGACTCTAGTTATAAAACAGGACTTCCATGGATACCTTTGGTTGGTACAATGAAGACGAACGGCTCACAAATTTCCAACGAGATACGAGGTTTTTAATGAAAAATTTTCGTACATGAATTTGTTACGTCGTTTGTTATGTTTGTAATATATAAAAATAATCGTATTTTTATATAATCGTTTTCTTGCCCTGAAAGGGGTAAAATAATGTGAATGTAACCCAAACTATATCTATAATAGTTTAAAAGTATTGGTTCGTTGAAAATGATAACCGTTTCGTTTTAACGTATTTTTGCATGTAGCGGTTTGTAAATGTGGTAATAACTTTGTTCCGTATATTTGATATTTCTACGTAAAGATACTTTAACGTAATAAAATATAAGATAATAATTTGTATATTAACACAAATTTCTTGTGTTTGACTTGTATTGCCCCCCCCCCCCCCCTAAAACATGGAAAAACTTATAAAAATGTAGGGGTATGAACTCACCTCGAGTGTGATAACGGTGTTGATAATGTAATAGAAACGGTGAACTTCGATTTAGGACACGAAACGATAACCGTATCCTAATGTTTAAATACATTCAAATGAATGAGTATATATATATATATATATATATATATATATATATATATATATATATATATGACTAGAAATGAAGGTCGTTGTATAAACATTGGAGTGTTTATAACTTACAATGATAATACTTGAGGATTATACTTTGAAAATTAAAGTCTCTGGAGGAAATTGCCCTTGAAAAGCTTTGGAGTTTGAAAGGAAAATGATGGACGAAAGTTTACTGGATGTGTAGAATGAAGAATAACTTCTTATTAAGTATCTTATATATGAAGTAAAATGAGGAGGTGATGTGATACTTACGTTGGTAAGTGAGATTATCACATTGGGAATCTGAATCAAGATAAGATATTAAGATATTAGGAGTTTTTGGCCATAACTTCACCTGGAAGGAAGTAAAATCAGTCTTACGGTCAAAGAGAGAAAGGAATTCGGTCTTAGTGGTCAAGGAGAAAAGGGAATTCGGTCCTAGTCTTCTAGAAGGAAAGGAATTCGGTTTTGCTTTATTCTATGGGGATAAATTCGGTTTTGAGTTTGGGAAAAGATTCCCCAAACCGAATTCTATATATACATGTTATATAATTATGATTTTGTATTAAATTTTATACCATAACATGTTCACATACCTATCACTTGAATTAATGTTGACTTCCTTGAGTCCTTAATGTCTTGTTAACTTGTATTAGTTTATAATAACTTAAACTAATATGGGTTATTACCACACATACTTAAATAGCACCCATAAGTATGGCTCATGAAAGTTATTTTTCCATTGCATCCAATTACATTGTAAATCAATTGGTACTTGGTTGGAGTTTTAGACTTGAATTTTTCTAGGAAAATTCCAGTTGCGAAAAACAATCTCACGAGAGATATGAAATTGTATACACTTAAAGGTCCTAGTCCTAAACTATTTGCTTTGAGTAATAAACCTGAACATGATACCTAGCAAATGCATCATTGTAATGCTAAAGATGTTTCTAACATCAAACTAGGAATAATACAAGGCCCAAAAGAGTCACCTTGTGTGATCTAGGAGACACATGTTTTATGGACTGAACACTTTTAAGCCCAAGAAATCCAATAAGGCCCATATAGATGGATCTTGTTTCTTTTGTGGAAAAACTAGACACTGGAAGAGGATCTGCTCCTCTCATCTGGAAGGAAGTCTGGTCCTTAAATGTTAATCTCATACTTTTCATATTACAATTAGGTACTTGGTCCTTAAATGTTAATCTAATATTTATAAATGGATTGCAGATATTTACAGAAGAGTAACCAGTTGAGCACAATTAAGTTGGAACTACACTCTCGGAGTTTAGTTTATTAATTATGCTAGGAACATAATTCACTTGTATTATGAAACTATGTTTGTTTTGGAACAATACATTTTTAATTTGGCTTTCCTAAATATATGTCTCAATTTAATTTATGAATGATTGATTATTTACTTAAGTCATTTTTCATAACGATCACCTTCATATTCAGAAATGATTAAAATTATTTTTATGAGACTAGATCTCTTGATAAGAATTATAAAGTAAATATCAATGTTTTATAATAACAAGTTCTATATGCAAAATGCTTTTGACTTAAACTTGTTTTAAATCAAACTCATCTTTGACATTGTTATCTTTATTATATAAATGACATTCACATATTCCAACTTCAACAAATGGATACTTGAAGGAAAATAATGTAGCTTATTTGACATATGTAAATCTAATTTATATATAAAAGATTCCTAATGATATTTTCACTATGTAGTAGAGTAAATGATTATTAAAGAACTATACACTATGGTGTATGACTACCTTACTAATGAATGTCTAAGATTTATCATAAGATATCAAATCAACTTTATTAACAACTATAGTAGTTATAAATTACATTTTACATGTTAAAACATAATTGTGAAATATTTTTTGAATGTTTCAAATATAAAGTTGAAGTACAAACCGGTAAGAACTGTCTAAGGCCTTAATGATAATAAAGGATGAGTTGAATATTACTTTGTATGATTTTCTTTCTAATCGGTAAAAATGTCCTCCTTTTATTTCCTTGGGATAACACCTAGAACACTAACAATTGTACCTTGAGTACAAATACCAACTAATTAGTAGATATAACATTTTCTTCATAAGATTTTGTATGGAAAGGCTCCATCCCTATCTTATTAAATGTTTTATGGATTTAAAGTCTATATTGGACTAAAGCTTTTGAACCTAAAATCTACTAGATACATATTTGTATAATAATCTAAATGTGGCTTAGATTATTTTAAGCAAACCCACCAAGAATAATCTTTTCTTATTCCTCTGATAGCTGAGTTAGCCGAAAGCAAGCTTCTAATGACAAATCAAGTGGGAGGTATATGGAACTTGAAGCAGCTCAAGAACCATTACCTAATGTAGTAATAGTTGGCATTAGTTTTAACAAGGGATTATTAAACTTGAATAATAGCTATTCATAAACACAAATTGTTCGCATTAGTGGTAGAAATCATTTATGACTTGAGAAATGTGGAATCTCTCATTGATTAGTTTTTCTTGATGATTTCTGGCAAATCCATCAAATACTAAGATGCTATGTCAGATCTCGAATCTGATAAATAACTTAGAGCCATGAACATGGTATGTAATCCATGTAAAATAATCAAGTATGGTCTTGATTGAACCTTATCTGTATAGCAAGGCTAGAATGAGTAGGTGATTCTTCTAGAAAGAACACATTACATGGATAACAATACACATTTAAAGAAAGACTTGTTATAAAAGGATTTTCTCATACTCATGTCATTGACCATGGTCCTTATCATGCTCATGAAATTGCCTATGATCAAACCTTTTTCACAAGTAGCTATGATTAGATCAACAAGGATATTATTTACTATAAATTCATATTATCAATATGAGATATAGCAAATAGTTTTCAAGAAAGACCGTTTTTCTTAATAGACATCTACTAGAAGATATCTATATAGATTAGCCGGGAGGTTTTCTTAATCCATGTTATCCTAACAAAATGTATAAATCTTGAGATCCACTTATGGATATAAAGAAAACATCTAAATATTGTAATAATTAATTTAATATGAAACCATAAGGTATGCTTCTATATCAAACTAAATAGAACATGTGTGTTTACTAAGAACTAGTGGGAGTATTGTGACATTCCTAATCTTGTATGAATAAGATATACTTAATCATAAGACATTACATTCTGAACATGCCAGGCCTTTTCACATTGACTCGAAATATGTTTCTAAAATGAAAGACTTAGGAAGGAATCAATATCTATAGGGATAGATAAAATGAATGTTAAAAGTTTTATATCTTTATGCATATATGGACAATATCTTGAAAGGAATCAAGATACAAAATTCCTTTGGAGGTATTATCACCGGGCACTAAGTTTTGAGTCAGCCTCACAAGGACCTAACTCATAGGCTTGAACTAGCAGAAATGATTTATGGTTAATTTTCTTGGCAAATGAATCCATCATTTGCGCCATATTATGCATAAGACCGTGTATATGATCATGTTAGAGCATATCATAATATATCAATTGAATACATGGTTAAGTCATCGGATGACTATAGGAACATTCTAAGAGTACTTTAGAAGAACTAAGAGAATGTATATGAGACACATAGTTTAGAATAAAATCTTCATGTAAAGAGCTACATAGGATTCTGATTTCTAAACAAATATATATATAATTATGAGTTATAATTGGATTATGACTTCATTGTTGGATGAAGTGTAAGTTTAGTTGGAATGAGGTCCAAGCAAAACAAAATGACACAATATACTACAAAATAAGAGTACACTACTTTAGAAGTTGAAATCTAATATGATTGGATGAATGAGTTCATTGAAAAGCTATGTTGATCTATGCCATTCAAGGATCATATAGAAATCTTTGTGACTTCGAGAGTATACTTAATCGAGCTAAGAGACTCTATGTCATGAAATAACACCAATAATATACTCCAAGAAATTTAACTATACATAGAGTAAAGTCAAATATGGAGATGATAGTATTCGTAGAATTCACACAAATTAAGTTTAGTCGAACCCATTAATAAAATTCTTCTTTTAAGCTAAGTATGAATGGTCAAACTTCAGCCGTAAGACTTTATTATTCTAGAAATGAGATTTTGATTTGAATTTAGTATTTGGATATTGGAACATTGTAAAAACAACTATTATATAGTGTTTTGATATATTGGGATATGATCATACCATCAATACTTGTTGTGTTATATATTAACATGTTTAATCCATGAATAGTCTTATTATTCTAAAGGTTCATAGTCGATTATAATTGTGAGAGCAGTTATAAAGTAAGACTAATATGAATTGGATTGGTTGACTTTCACGGGATGAAGGTAGGAAATGGGTTGTAAACAAGTTTCATAGGTACTTGTCAGAGAACTAGTATTGAACTGACACGCATCAATATCATCTCATGGATCGCTATCATGAATGATACTTGATTAAAAGGTACTATCTTTGTATCCTTAACACCAGAGATACATAGTGGGACTTCAGTGCAAGGAGTACTATGCTTAGATATGGTCAAACACTGGTCCTTAACCGGACAATTATAAAAGCCATTTTCAGGTATGGTATGAAATATACAAGAGGCTTATGTAGTCAAGATGGGATTTGTTCCTCTTATTTGGTGAGAGTTAGATATCTAAGGTGCCTTACCAAAAGTTGAACGACTAATGAGATTGATTGTGATCTGTATCTCATGTTTAACATGATGTCTGTGTCAAAGGGATAACTGATAAACTTACCTTATAGACCAATTTTAGCTTAGAGCTTTTTGGGAATTGGACGTTGATAGAATTACATAAAGTCGTATGTTGATGGGGGCAGTGAAATGTTGCTAGATGTTCACCACTGTCTGTATCAGTCTAATATGAATCTTGCGCAAGTGGGAGATTGAAAGATCTAGTATGCTCAAGAATCATATTAAAGTGATACTGCTAATTAACATATGATACTAAAGGGTCACATTAACAACAACTTGATATAATTGATTATTTATTAGAAATTGATTTTAATTAATATTTAATAAACTCTTATAATTAAAATTGGAAATTATTTATTTCTAGGAAATAATAATTTTCATTAGCAAGTAATATTACATAATTCATATGGTATGAATTACAAATTCATGTACAACATTTTGGACTAGATAGATTCTTTTGTCTTTTACGAAAAAGTTAAAGTTTACATTTTATAAACTTTGTTTATAAAATATAAAGGTTTTGTCCTCTTTTGTGTTTCAAATTTCGAAATTATGGAAGAAGTAAGAAGGCATGGTTGTTTGATTTATTTAATCAAAAGAATACATATCTTACAAGCATGGGGAACACTTAGGGTTTAGGTGCACGGGTTCTTAAAGTGTTAAGGACTCGTGGTCCAAAGAAAAGCTTTATGTAGTAAGGTTTTCATTCTTCCTTCCTCACTTGTACCAAAATTATAACATGGAGAGAGTGTGCATACTCTCTTCATTTGTTCATTCTTTAGAAGATTACTTGCACCTTTTATTCTCTCTTTGTGTTCTTATTTTGATAAGAACATAAAGCTTAAGAGTCTTAAGAGTTTTAGACTAGCATCTACATCAAATAGAGTCATTGTTGGTGTCTCTTAAGTTCATCATTCTGTAACATCCGGATTTCCAGGTATCATAATTTAAATATTTATTGTGAGTTGAGAAGAGGGACTCGACGAGTTGGCGCCTAGACTCGTCGAGTAGGATCGCGATTGATGACTCGGATTAATGAATGGACTCGACGAGTCGGTGAGACGACTCGACGAATCCTCGCTGTTGGCAGAAACCCTAAATCTTTGGGCCTGAACCCTATTTAAAGGCATTTATAGCCTTCAGTTGCGGCTACCTTCCCAGAATAAAGAACCCTAGCATATTTGAGCGTGTGTAGTGAGAGAGAGAGAGCCATATTGATCCATTTGTTGTGATTTTGCTAAGGAGGAGAAGTGATCCAGCAAGAAGGACCAAGGGAGGTTGTTGTTCTGAGACTCTCAAGCAAGGAGGCTTCACTTTGAGGTAGCAATTCGGCCCTTTTCTTCTTTATTGTGTAGGCTTCTTGATTCAAGGGTTTCTTTACTCTTTCTTGAGTTGGAATAAGAGCATGAGAGGTCCCATTAGGAAATAGACCTTAGACCTGGACCTTGAGAGGTCCAGAGAGCCCCAAACATCCAGCTTTATGCAGTCCCTTTTTGGGTTTTGGAGCATGGTTGTCATATTAGGGCTAAATCATCATATAGAGCCATATGAGTGTTGCATGAGCATAAAGTTTGGACCTTTACGTAACTTTTGAGTGTTAGAAGGCCAAATCTATAGGTTAGAGAAACAGATCTGACCTCAAAGGTCGTTTGAGCATTCTCATGGAAGAAACTCGCCGAGTCCATCAGCGGACTCGACGAGTCGGATCGTGTTGCACCATGATTCGTGATCAGTGGTAACCGTTGAGAAAAAGGTTAACTTGACGAGTCGAGTGAGGCCTTAGGAGGATTCAGAGGACACGTATGGACTCACCGAGTCACCCGAGTGCACTCGACGCGTCTGGTCAAAGTTGGACCGTTGACTGGGGTTGACTTTTAGGGTTTGGTCAACATTTTGGCATTGGACCATTGGAGGGGTAAAATGGTATTTTCCCCCTTCTGAGAGAATATAGGGAGGGATTAGTCTAGCCTTTGAGAGCCGTATTAATTAGAGATAATTATTTTATGTGATTAGGCGGAGGCTAGATCAGATATTCGAGTTCGAGACTTTCCGATATTACCCGAGGTGAGTCTTCTCACTATACATTACCTAGAGTGGTAACTAGGTGCAGACCGGAGGGTCTTATGTGTTATGTATATGTTGAGTTTATGTGCTTTGTGATATATGTATGATATGTGTTATATAGACCGGACCGGAGGGTCCTACGATTTAGACCGGACCAGAGGGTCCAACGATTTAGACCGGACCGGAGGGTCCAACGAGTTAGACCGGACTGGAGGGTCCAACGAGCTACGGGACTGGAGGGTCCCCCTGAGACACATTGACCGGAGGGTCATACCGAGTTATAGCCTCGAGTGGCTTATGTGTTGTTTGTGGTATTTTGGGGAAAGCACTAAGCATTTATGCTTACCGTGTTATGTGATATGTGTTTCAGGTACCAGCGAGGATCGCGGGAAGGCGCCGGCATGATCTGTACACACTGGCAGGGGATTATGTTTTGAGATTATGGGATATGTTTTATTGCGATGACATTTGATACATGATATTTTGAGAATATTATATGAGTTTATTTATGTTTGGAAAATAAAAAAAAATTGTTTTAAAATTTACGTCGTTACAAGTTGGTATCAGAGCCTTGGTTTGAGGGATTCGGATGCACCTTCGGGCGTATCTGAACTCAAACTGAGGATTTGAGAAAAAATTTCATAAAAGAAACAATTTTTTTTTAAAAGAGCAAAAGATTCTTGAGAAAAGCATAATGGAGCAGTGTGTACGATCAGCCAGCGCCCGAACGGTGATTTCCCAAAATACTCTTACATTATGTGTTATGAGATATTATGTGATATGCTATACATGCTAGAGTAGGCTAGGTATTCATGGTTAGGACTAGAGTGGGCCTGATTTGTGATGCCTTAGCCTAGGAGTTATTGCTACTATGAGATACTTCGAGACTGAGTAGGTAGCAGTGAGGAGCTTATGAGTGGTCTACCGGAGAGTAGCCTAAGTTTAGTGAGTTATAAAGTACTTGTGACCTAGGATCCTATGAGGAGGACTTGCGGTGAATACCAATGCGTCGTGGAAGGTAGTATAGGGCCCGTACTACTGGAAACACCGGATCGGTGAGCATTCCAAGTAAGAATCCTTAGGGTACTAAAAGAACAAGTAGGGTTGAGTATCAAGTGCGAGTATACTCGAGCGAATCTCTGATTTCTTTTCTGTTGTATTTCAGAGACATCATGGTTGGGACGCGCCACCACCCAAGAGGCAGTGGTACTAGTGATGAGGAGATCCGTAGGTTGATTCACGAGGAGGTGGCCGCAGCCATACGAGCGGAGATTCCTGAGATGTTTGGGTCTATCAAGACCACTTTGATTGAGACGTTTGACGAGCGGTATGCTTCTCTTACCGAGGCTGTTGTTGCTGCAGCTGTTGGGTTTTGAGCATTCTAACACTCCTATGGTGTACATGCAACCCTATAAACCTTGGATCTATGTTTTCTCTATTATACATGCAAATATTAACTATTCCAAGGTTTCATCCTAACTAGCATATTATGAAGCACCTATACTACAAAGTTCTAGTTAGATGACATACCTTTTGATGTAGCTTGATGTCTTCAAGCTTTAAGAGCTTAGCCCCAATAGTGTAGAAGCCTCAAATGGAATCACAAATCACCAAAACACCTTGGAAGAACTTGAGAGAATATGTATGCACACTAAAATCGGCCCACTCTTATTTTCACACACTTGTGCCAATTTTGTGAGCCAAGGACCCCTTTATATATTATGGAGGATTAGGGTTACATCCATGTAAACCCTAATACCCATGACCTTTCATTTACATAGGATCCATGGGTTAAAAGCTCCATGGACCATCCATGAAAGCTTAGCCCAACCTAAATGAACTTGGCCCATTCCATATACATAAGAGTCCATATTTAATTAGTTCTTTTTGATCACTTAATTAATTCTAAATTAATTCTTGATCAATACTAATTAAATAATATGATTCCATATTAATATACTAGAACTTATAATATATTAATATAAATCATAAATATACTATTCTCAAAAGACTATCCATATAAATTGTGCCGGTGAAGTGCAACCCAAATGGACCATGCCGGGTCGGGTCAAGTACATACCAAATATAGTTATGGACTTAGACATTAATCCAACAGTCTCCCACTTGGATAAGTCTAAAACTATTATTGAGTATGACTTCAAAACCTAACTGGCAATCGTAGCTCTTAAAGCCGATGTCGAACTCTGACCTTGTCAATGACTTGTCCATTAGATAAGGGATCATATATTCCTCCATTCTAGATATCATATGGACTGAGACATGGATTATAATCATTCTCTCTGTCCATTTGTTGTTTCCCGATTTTCGATTTATGATGACTGACTGATTGAACAAATCAAATCAGTCCTCGCTTGGCCAAGCACTCACATGTGTCATCGCTAAATCATCTAGGGGACCACAGATATCGCTTTTATCCCAAAGGTAAAAGGAATGGATAAACTTCGACTCATATGGCTTGTTCTACTACTTGTTGAATCATACACAAAGGAACGTTTTATAACATCGAGTTACCAAATGCGTTTTCGTGCAATCAATGTATAACCAACTCATAGTAACAACTCATATCTCTAGGTTTGAAGAATATAAGATATTATCGTCTCATGATCACTCGTGATAAAATCCATGAAGTGATTCAAATGAGCGCGGGTTGAATCCAATACTCAGAACTTATGAGCACTCATGAGTGTTGTACAACCACTTTGTCCACCAACTTGGACCTCTACAAACCAACCCATGACAGTCTTGATTCATATCTACTTCCAACATATGACCGACTGTGGATGGTTTGAATAACTTAATCATTCAGGAAAAGCGACTTAGTTATTCTGGAAGTCAAAACATGCAAAGTGAAACACAAGAATAAATGAATCAAATATGGTATCAAACCCTATGAATATAAATAAACACTTTTATTTATCACCATACTGATTACTCATTATTCATTGTTTCGGTTTTATCAACTTTATACTTGAATTAAAAACACTAGTTGTCCCATGCTCCAAGCATGTACACTATGTTTTTCTTAAACAATAGCTTTGCCATACACCAAGTATGCACTCTATGTTTGTCTATGATCCTTACTTTGTGAAATAAACCAATTGAACATAATTTCAATAATTCTAATTTCACACTCCCAAATCCTTATCGAAAAATGTGAGAATTTCAAATTCCTATCATTTATCGAAATCTGTTTAGATTTTAAACTTATATGCACTGACCCTCTTGTAATGAATGTGTACAAAGTCACAAAACTTGTCAACAATCATTACAGGGCATTCCAATGAAGATCAACTTCATGGAAATTAAGTCTCATATTCAAAGTACATAGATTGGAACATGCTTCTTGCATTAAGTATTTCTAATCTTACACAGATAACTTCCACCTATGGAGACAACTCCATATTCCCATTTTGACTACCCCTTCTGAACAAGAGTTGCCTCTTTTCAGATTAGGTCAATATGGTCCTTCCAAAGTTAACACTATACTTCCAACTGTACTTGAGCAACCAATCTTTGGTAAAGCCTTAGATTGTCCTCGACAATTGCTTAATCACTTTAGTCATATCCAATTCTAGATATTTTCCTCTTAATGCCCCCGGCCATTTGGAAAATTTAGAAAGGATGAATATTATAGCACATGCAATCGTTCCTGTACCTAAAGCAAATGGGACACGATTCATGATGTCTCACGTAAAGCCATGATTCTAGACCAGTCTTTTGCTACAATATTTTTTATTTGCCATGTTCTCAAGATTTGACTATGAACAGGGATGCCGTAATCATAATCGAATTTTGAGAACGCAATATACAGAATTTCCTTAAGTTGAACCAATCCAACATGAAATTCATATATATATATATATATATTCTTGACTAAAGATGATTAAAATCTCAATCTAAGCTTAAAATCTCACTCTAAGCCTTTTAGAATTGACATGAAGTATAATATCCTCTCCCTTAATTATAGCAAAACAACTTTTTCAACCCCTGCAACCTCACGAATTGAAACTTTTGTTTTCTATAATTAACATTGCTAACTTGCAATACTTATCATAATTATCATGCTCCCACTAACATGATGATTATTAGCATAACACTCATGCTCCCACTAGCTTTGACATGTATCCAGAAAACAGCTGGACTTCTAGAAGTCAATACTTTATTGACTTTCTTACCAAAGTTCAGATTTCTGATACTAGAATTCTTTGATAAGACTTTATCAAAATCATAAACCTTATTTTAGACAGCTCACAAGTGTGTCTAAACAATTTCAGAACTATGAAAAGGGATGTCGTAATCATAGTCTCAATTGTTTAGATTTTTGCCATTTCTCATAAGTCCATGTTAGTGTGCCGGATAACCATGCACGCTCCACTTAACGACTTTGAGAATGCAAAGATTACAATTGATATCTTACTTAAAATCTACTTGGTGGAAGTGTTTCCTCACCATCATTTTCATGAATCGGAGAGAAACCTTATGACCCTTAGATTTTATGGTGTATGTGTTCTTATCCACGTGAATTTGTCAAAACCATAATCACAAGACTAGGTTAGTAACAAATCCTAACTCATATGGATTGAACTTGTGCAATCTTAACCTCTTGCCACCTGGCAGCACAAGGGCCTGCCATTGCTTCCAAGTAGTTATGCAAACAATTGAGAACATGTAGAACTCAAATGTTATAGCCAACTTAAATGGAATGGGCACAGAATTGTCAACACGATAGGTTATAAACCTCTAGTTGTGTGCTAGTGATGAAATACAGGTTTTATTCTTGATTAGTTCTTGAAACCATTTCAGGATCTTTTAGACTCCCACTGTCTTCTTGACCAATAATACTTTCTTTCCAAATATTCAAGAAGTAGTGTGGATTCTTAATCAAGACAAACACTTCACACAATTGGCCTTAGTTGGTCTTTGTTTTATCCAAAACATCACAACTTACCAATTTCAAATGTAAAAGAGTAGAAAACTTTTACTCTTACATTTGACAAGTGTTATAAACCTTCTTTAAGATGTGTCACTCAAATTACAATCTTGGAGTATGTCTCTAAGATTTGTTTTGGAACGAAGTATGACTCATCTTCTTGATTTGACCACTTCAACAATTCATGACTTCTCTTATTAGCTATCAGAATGCACTTAGAGGATGAATTGTGATATGGTCTCATAATCTTTAAGATGACCATTAAACATGATACTAAAGTACTCTCCCATCTTTTCAGATTTGAGAAACTTTTATCCTTCTGCCTAATTTGATTCTTCTTATTCGTTCTGCTATACATTGGAACCTTTCCAATGTCTCAGACTTATACTTAAGCTTGTAAGTATAACCATATTTACTAAAATTTAGTAAATCATGACGAGTAGTCTTATCGATCTTTTGTGGTGGACTCTGATCAGTGCACAAGGATGTGTACTTGATCCCTTAGTCCTTCACTTGACTCACATATACATGTGAACAAGGAACTAGTCTTAAATTTTTCCAAAAATGAAACTTCTCATTCATCATACTATACAACTTGCATGATTCCAAGTTTCGGTCCAATTGAAACTTGGGTGATGAGAATCTTTCCTTACTTGGTAAATTTAGACACTACCACAAATGAAAGAATCAAATTCATTTTTCCAATGTTGCTAGAAACATACAAACATCAAGTTTTCATAAATGCCATTGCAAGGAGATATAAAATAAAGTAAAACTTTTATATATTTATAAAAATACGGAAAAACTTTTCCTTATAATGCAACTTGAAATGAAAACTATGCTATTACATGTTTCCTAGCAATCTATCATAACTCCTAAGAAGTAGCTCAAGAATCTGATCTTCAACCAAGCGATAGAAATCCATATTCGCGATCAGATTCAGCATACTCTTTTCTTTAAGTTTCCTTCCCTTTGCTTGATCCTACTAAATATCAAAATGCAACCGAGTCACATTTTGTATTAAGAATCATCAACTGGTAACTTAATAGAGTTAGATAGTGGACCTACCTGAAGCAGAGTCAAACTATTGATTCTTCTTTCTTTCAGGTAGCTTGGGCAGCTTCGCTTCCAATGCCCCTTTTCTTCACACTGAAAACATATAGACTCTTTGGGAATGGTACAAAAGGCTATTCCAGACTTAGACTTTCACTTTACCTTCCGGTCAACCGGGTTGACCAAGGCCGAGCCCTTTCCATTGGGAAGAGAAAGCCTTTCTGGACTTCCAATGTTACCATTGTCCATGTCCATGGAAGTTTGAGAAATAGACCTTCCATCCATATTTGCTTGACTATTGCACCAAATCATTTCTGATTCAGCAACAATAAGAAAATAAGAAAGATCCATTAGGGTCATGTCGTGATCTGTCACATAGTAGTCTTTCTATATGACTCAGGAAGTGACTGAAACACAGACAATAGCCAACTTCCTTGGGACAACAACACCCAACATTCTCAACCTGTCACTGTGTGACTTCAGTCCTAAGACATGAGTGCACACAGGACTTCCAATTTGATGTTTTATTGTGAGTAGGGATTGAGTGATCTTGAACTTTTCAAGTCTTTAAGCTTGTGGGTCAGGGAGAATAATTGGAGGAGGTGGAGGAAGAGAAGTATGACTTCCATGAGCCAAACTCGGGAAGTCATATTCATTAGGAAAGCTTGGTTTGGGAAGATCATTGTTGTCTAAACCAGACATCAACAATGGGAGAAATTCACATAAAGTTGATTTAAGTCCTTAATATAACACCCAATATGATATATTAAGGCTAGGACCCAACAAACTATTTTATAACTTGGAAGAGGGATGCCGTAATCCAAGCTATAAAATATTTGAAGGTAGGTGAATGACGATTCACCAATTTCCACCAAGATAAACGAAATGTATTATTAGGTTTTAATTGGTTTTGAAACTCCTAGATTCTTTTGAGATTCATTGAACTTTTCAATGGCATGTTTCAATCTCGAGTGTGCCCTTCAGGTTTTGTGACTGGGATGCCGAGGATCACAAAACAAGGTGTGAAGTAACCATGCAAATATACTTGGTACCCTTAATATTTACCCCTCAATCGATGTGCCGGTTAACCACACACGCTCCAACGATACTATGATAAACATTAAGTTACCATTTGCCTACCTTGTTAAGTCCAGGTTAGTGTGCCGGTTAACCACACACGCCCCACTAACAGCTTAAACAAAGTGCAAAGTGTAATTTCATGGATTAGCACCTTATTCACATTTTCCTAAGTAACTAAGATTGGGAATTTATACGTGTTTAGTTACTTAGTATTTATCATTATACTTATAATGAAGGGAGAATTATAGTCCTTGTCCTACCTGTTCGGCTAACGACCCTCCACCGGTCAAGGAAGCGGTGAGTGAGAGTGGACACCCATTAAACTGCCATTTTATAGGCAGTAACATTATACCCCCCCTTATAGACCGGCTTCGTGAATGAGGCCTACTAATGGTAAGACGACTTGCTCTTATACATATAATATATTAAACTTTTAATATTATAATAGTATAAGGGTGTATTTTAGACATTTAAAATACTTGGTGGTTTAATCTATTAATTAAACTAGACTTTTAATTTAATTAAACTCAAACCATATATTTATGGATTTAATAATACTCTTTTAATTAAGCGCTTTAATTAACTATTAATAAAGTCCATAAGAGTTAATTTGAACTATTCAACAAAACATCATAATTCCAATTATTAAACTCAAAATTAAAACCATTTAATTAATTATTTAAGTTATGAACCCAAGAGTTTTAGAATTCAATTCTTTTTTTCATAAAAAACTTTTCTCAAATTCCAAACTTGAGGGCAAGTTTTGTAATTCTTGAAAACCTTTGGATTCCATAACTTATAGAATTAATGGTGTTTTATGATGAAACTTTCCATGTTCCATAACTTAAGAACAAGTTATGGAATTCTTTAAAACATTAACACATAATTTTGTAACTCTATAAAAACTTTGAATCAAATTTTTTTTTAAGAACTTTCATATCCATAACTTATGGAAGTTTCAAAAACCTTTAAGATCACAACTTTAAAAAAAACTTTTGAGCTCCAAAATTTTATGACAAAATTTGTAACTCCTTAAAACATTTAGATCAAACTTTTAAAACTAATAAAATAATCATATCATTTTATCTTTTACTAAATTTGACCTAATTCAACTCATATAACAAATGATTAAAATTTTACAAATAATTCGTTTTTCACAAAACAAGTAATTATCTTAAAATTTGACAAACGTCATGTTTTTTTCCTTTTTTTTCAACTTGAAAATAAAACATTTGCATCAATATAACAGAAAACAACCTGGCTCTGATACCACTGTTGGGTTTTGAGCACTCTAACACTCCTATGGTGTACATGCAACCCTATAAACCTAGGATCTATGTTTTCTCTATTATACATGCAAATATTAACTATTCCAAGGTTTCATCCTAACTAGCATATTATGAAGCACCTATACTACAAAGTTTTAGTTAGATGACATACCTTTTGATGTAGCTTGATGTCTTCAAGCTTTAAGAGCTTAGCCCCAATAGTGTGGAAGCCTCAAATGGAATCACAAATCACCAAAACACCTTGGAAGAACTTGAGAGAATATGTATGCACACTAAAATCGGCCCACTCTTATTTTCACACACTTGTGCCAATTTTGTGAGCCAAGGACCCCTTTATATATTATGGAGGATTAGGGTTACATCCATGTAAACCCTAATACCCATGACCTTTCATTTACATAGGATCCATGGGTTAAAAGCTCCATGGACCATCCATGAAAGCTTAGCCCAACCTAAATGAACTTGGCCCATTCCATATATATAAGAGTCCATATTTAATTAGTTCTTTTTGATCACTTAATTAATTCTAAATTAATTCTTGATCAATACTAATTAAATAATATGATTCCATATTAATATATTAGAACTTATAATATATTAATATAAATCATAAATATACTATTCTCAAAAGACTATCCATATAAATTGTGCCGGTGAAGTGCAACCCAAATGGACCATGCCGGGTCGGGTCAAGTACATACCAAATATAGTTATGGACTTAGACATTAATCCAACAGCAGCCACCGCAGCCGTCGTCGCTGCCAGACCACATGGGGGTGACTCGTTGTTGTACCGAGAGTTCAGCAACACGAAGCCACCAGAGTTTGATGGGACTCAGGATCCGATAGCCGCGATGAGGTGGATCTCTGACATTGAGGGATGCTTCTACACCTGTTCTTGTCCGGAGCATCTGAGAGTACGGTTCGCGCTGAACCAGCTTCGCTTGGGAGCGAAGGACTGGTGGAAGTTTGTTACGGCAGACTTCACTCCTGCAGAGATTACAGTGGTGACCTGGGAGAGGTTCACCACCATGTTCCGAGATGAGTATGTTCCCCTGGTGGAGAGGGAACGGTTGGCACAGGAGTTCTTGTCCCTCAAGCAGGGGACGGAGTCCGTGACTGTGATTACACGGATGTTTCATGGGAGGGCGTTGTTTTGCCCTGAGCATGTGTCTACCGAGCAGGCACGTATGAGTCGATATATGAGCATACTAAGGAGAGACATTCGTGAGTTCGTGGGGAACTCGATGTACCGGACATTTGCCGAGCTTCAGGAAAATGCTTGGAAGAGGGAGATCAAGCTGGAGACTCAGGCCAGGGAGGAGGTCGAGTCTCAGAGGAGGGATAGGTGACCGATATAGTCTCAGCCGGCAGCCAAGCGGGCAAAGCCCGCTGATTCGAGGTCTGGGGGTCCAAAGGGCCGCCCTTGCGGGAAGTGCGGCAAGAGTCATGATGGGACGTGTAGAGCGGGTGTGTGCTACAAGTGTGGGAAGGAGGGGCATATCGCGAGGGATTGCCCCAAGGGATTTTTGGTTTGCTTTCACTGCAACCAGACAGGCCATCGGAAGGTCGAGTGCCCGCAGCTACTTCAGGGATCAGCACAGGGATCTGCACCTGCTGCTAGAGCTACCGAGGTCCGGCCAGCGAAGGCCGAGGCACCGAAGGCTCGCGGGAGAGCCTTTCAGTTGACAGCGGAGGAGGTCCACGCAGCGCCCGATGTCATGGCTGGTATGTATTCTTTTATTTACTTATACTGAGTTTGAGATATTGTGCTTATTCTGTGCTTGCTTTGGTGTTATTTGACTCGGGTGCGAGTCGATCTTTCGTTTCATTAGCGTTTAGCAAGCACATCAGTATCCGACGAGAGGCGTTGAGTCGACCTCTACGAGTTTCTATAGCTGACGAGCGAGCAGTATATGCTACTAATGTGATTCGAGGATGTGTACTTGAGATTTTCGGTGTTGAGTTCCCGATAGATCTAATACCGATTGCGATGGATGATGTTTGTGTCATCGTGGGCATGGACTAGTTGAGCCGATTTGGAGCTGTTATAGACTGCGAG
Organism: Lactuca virosa; assembly: GCF_052849685.1. Classification (NCBI taxonomy): domain Eukaryota; kingdom Viridiplantae; phylum Streptophyta; class Magnoliopsida; order Asterales; family Asteraceae; genus Lactuca; species Lactuca virosa. The sequence goes on along the minus strand of NC_136433.1, from coordinate 298,660,231 downwards.
CGACAGCTGGTGACCATACGAGACCCTACTGGGGGAGTACTTACGGTGTATGGCGATGGTACCCGATCTGGGTCAGCATTTTGTTCGGCCGCCAGAGCGAGACAAAGTCTGCAGCAGGGCTGTAGAGGGTTTGTAGCCTATGTGATGGATACATGAGTTGCCGTAGAGAGGCCGAGTTCTATCGGTGAGGTACCGATAGTGCGAGAGTTTCCGGATGTTTTCCCCGAGGAGTTGCCGGGTGTGCCTCCCGAGAGGCAGGTGGAGTTTCGTATCGATTTGATTCCAGGGGCAGCACCTATTGCCAAGGCACCCTATCGCCTTGTGCCACCGGAGATGCAGAAGTTATCCTCGCAGCTTCAGGAGCTGTTGGGGAAGGGATTCATCCGACCGAGTAGCTCGCCGTGGGGAGCGTCGATCCTTTTTGTCTAGTTAATCAGAATGGGATATTGGTCGATCCGGCCAAGATTGAGGCTGTCATGAGTTGGGAGGTGCCGAGATCCCCCACCGAGATCAGGAGTTTTCTAGGGTTGGCCGGCTACTATCGGAGATTTATCTGGGATTTCTCCAAAGTTGTCGTTCCCCTCACCAGATTGACCCGGAAGGGCGTTGCTTTTTCTTGGGGTCCAGAGCAGCAGACCTCGTTTAAGACTCTTCGCCAGAGACTATGCGAAGCCCCAGTGTTAGCCCTTCCGGAGGGAATGGAGGATTTTTGTGGTTTACTGTGATGCGTCTAGATCGGGGTTGGGTGCGGTGCTCATGCAGAGGGGGCACGTGATAGCATACGCATCGAGGTAGTTGAAACCTCATGAGACGAGGTATCCCACCCACAATTTGGAGTTGGGGGCAGTAGTGTTCGCCCTCAAGATTTGGCGCCATTATCTGTATGGGGTTCGGTGTACTGTATACACGGACCACAAGAGTTTGAAGTATCTGATGGATCAGCCCAAACTGAACATGCGTCAGAGGAGATGGTTGGATGTGGTAAAGGGTTATGACTATGAGATCCTGTACCACCCGGGCAAGGCTAACGTGGTAGCCGATGCTCTGAGCCGTAGGGCGGAGAGTGCCCCGATTCGAGACATATGTATGAGGATGACGGTGATGACTCCGGTGTTGGATACTATTCGAGAGGCCCAGGCAGAGGCTGTGAGACCGGAGAACCGCAAAAGGGAGCGGGTGATTGGACAGGTGTCCGAGTTTGTGACGGATAGCCGAGGGCTCATGACCTTTCGTGGTCGGATTTGGGTGTCGTATATGGGCGGGGCACGTAGCACCTTGATGGAGGAGGCGCATCGATCGAGATTCTCGATCCATCCCGGGGCCACGCAGATGTATTTGGACCTGAAGAGAGACTATTGGTGGCCTTGTATGAAGAGGGATGTTGCATGGGTAGTAGAGAGGTGCTTGACCTGTCTTCGGGTTAAGGCCGAGCAGCAGCGTCCGCATGCCAAGTTGCAGCCACTAGAGGTTCCCCAGTGGAAGTGGGAACAGATTTCTATGGATTTTATCACCAAATTGCCAAGGACCGCGAGGGGTGTTGATGCAATTTGGGTGATTATGGATCGGCTGACGAAGAGCGCTCACTTCCTTGCTATCAGTGAGAGCTCATCTGCGGAGAGGCTGGCAGAGACATATATGAGAGAGGTGGTGTCGCGGCATGGAGTGTTGATCTCGATTGTGTCAGACCGAGATGTACGTTTCACTTCCAGGTTCAGGAAGAAATTCCATGAGGAGTTGGGTACGAGATTGCATTTCAGTACTGCTTACCACCCACAGACGGACGGGAAGAGTGAGCGGACGATTCAGACACTCGAGGACATGTTTCGGGCATGTGTTATGGACTTCGGTGGATGTTGGTACACATACCTACCTTTGGCTGAGTTTTCCTACAACAACAGCCACCATTCGAGTATTGGTATGCCTCCCTTCGAGCTTTTGTATGGGAGGAGGTGTCGGACTCCCATCTGTTGGGGAGAGGTAGGGCAGCGAGTGATGGGTAGCACTGAGATAGTGCTTAAGACGACTGAGCAGATCCAACAGGTCAGGCAGAGGTTGCTGACAGCCCAGAGCCGTCAGAAGAGTTATGCGGATAGGCGGCGATCCGAGCTCGAGTTCCAGGTTGGAGATTTCGTACTCCTGAAGGTATCTCCTTGGAAAGGAGTGATCCGATTCAGGAAGAGGGGCAAGCTGGGGCCCCGATACATTGGTCCGTTCAGGGTGACCGCGAGGGTGGGTAAGGTAGCATACCGTCTGGAGCTACCCGAGGAGTTGAGTCAGATCCATGATACCTTCCATGTATCCCAGTTGAGGAAGTGTATAGCCGATGAGACGGCGGTTGTGCCGCTAGAGGATATTCAGGTGGACACGAGTTTGAATTACATTGAGAGGCCGATCGCAATCGTAGATCGGAAGATCAAGGTTCTGAGGAACAGGGAGGTGCCCCTGGTTCAGGTCCAGTGGCAACATCGGAGAGGGTCCGAGCTGACCTGGGAACCGGAGATGGAGATGCGGGAGCAGCATCCAGAGTTTTTTTCAGAGTGAGACTTCGAGGGCGAAGTATGATTCTACATTCTAGTGGGGGAGAATTGTAACATCCGGATTTCCAGGTATCATAATTTAAATATGGTGAGTTGAGAAGAGGGACTCGACGAGTTGGCGCCTAGACTCGTCGAGTAGGATCGCGATTGATGACTCGGATTAATGAATGGACTCGACGAGTCGGTGAGGCGACTCGACGAGTCCACGCTGTTGGCAGAAACCCTAAATATTTGGGCCTGAGCTCTATTTAAAGACATTTATAGCCTTCAGTTGCGGCTACCTTCCCAGAAGAAAGAACCCTAGCATATTTGAGCGTGTGTAGTGAGAGAGAGAGCCATCTTGATCCATTTGTTGTGATTTTGCTAAGGATGAGAAGTGATCCAGCAAGAAGGACCAAGGGAGGTTGTTGTTCTGAGACTCTAAAGCAAGGAGGCTTCACTTTGAGGTAGCAATTCGGCCCTTTTCTTCTTTATTGTGTAGGCTTCTTGATTCAAGGGTTTCTTTACCCTTTCTTGAGTTGGAATAAGAGCATGATAGGTCCCATTGTGAAATAGACCTTAGATCTGGACCTTGAGAGGTCCATAGAGCCCCAAACATCCAGCTTTATGCAGTCCCTTTTTGGGTTTTGGAGCATGGTTGTCATATTAGGGCTAAATCATCATATAGAGCCATATGAGTGTTGCATGAGCATAAAGTTTGGACCTTTACGTAACTTTTGAGTGTTAGAAGGCCAGATCTATAGGTTAGAGAAACAGATCTGACCTCAGAAGGTCGTTTGAGCATGCTCATGGAAGAAACTCGCCGAGTCCATGAGCAGACTCGACGAGTCGGATCGTGTTGCACCACGATTCGTGATCAGTGGTAACCATTGAGAGAAAGGTTAAATCGACGAGTCGAGTGAGGCCTTAGGAGGATTCAAAGGACACGTATGGACTCGCCGAGTCACCCGAGTGCACTCGACGAGTCTGGTCAAAGTTGGACCGTTGACTGGGGTTGACTTTTAGGGTTTGGTCAACATTTTGGCATTGGACCATTGGAGGGGTAAAATGGTCTTTTCCCCTTCTGAGAGAATATAGGGAGGGATTAGTCTAGCCTTTAAGAGCTGTATTAATTAGAGATAATTACTTTATGTGATTAGGCGGAGGCTAGATCAGATATTCGAGTTCGAGACTTTCCGAGATTACCCGAGGTGAGTCTTCTCACTATACATTACCTAGAGTGGTAACTAGATGCAGACCGGAGGGTCTTATGTGTTATGTGTATGTTGAGTTTATGTGCTTTGTGATATATGTATGCTATGTGTTATATAGACCGGACCGGAGGGTCCTACGATTTAGACCGGACTAGAGGGTCCAACGATTTAGACCGGACCGGAGGGTCCAACGAGCTAGACCGGACTGGAGGGTCCCACGAGCTACGGGACTGGAGGGTCCTGCTGAGACACATTGACCGAAGGGTCATACCGAGTTATAGCCTCGAGTGGCTTATGTGTTGTTTGTGGTATTTTGGGGAACTCACTAAGCATTTATGCTTACCGTGTTATGTGATATGTGTTTCAGGTACCAGCGAGGATCGCAGGAAGGCGCCGACATGATCTGTACACACTGGCAGGGGATTATGTTTTGAGATTTTGGGATATGTTTTATTGCGATGACATTTGATACATGAGATTTTGAGAATATTATATGAGTTTATTTATGTTTGGAAAATAAAAAAAATTGTTTTAAAATTTACGTCGTTACACATTCTTCATCAACTTCCAAGCCTCCTAAGAGGATCCAAAGAACCACAAAGGTTGTAATTTCTCCATCTTCATCTTTCGTTGGTGTTTATTTTCATTCCAAACTTTGCAAGATGATTCTTGGTGGGTTTAACTTGCTTATGTTATTCAAAAGTTATTATTTCTTCTGTTGCTAAATTTCTTGTTTTTGGAAACTAGTTTTTAAATAAAAATCCAACAAATTTCTCCTCTCTCACTTTTCTTGTCTTTTTCTGAATCACTTTATGTTTATGCTTCGTATCCTTCTCCCTTCTTGTCCGGAGTCTTCTCGAAAGTTGAAAATTTTTCAGTTTTGAAACTGCTACTTGATTCTTCTTGAGCTTTATCCTTGTTTTTGTGAAACATGGATTCTGGATCATCGAGAGGTGGCACAATCTTAAAGCCTGATCCCTTAGTTATATGCTACTGAAACAAAACATAAGAAAACGCGTAAAATGAATAAAAGCTAAATAAATTGAAAATTGTACTGCCAGTTACCAAGTCGTGGAAGATGAATCCCCACTCCGTGGTCACTACCCTCACAAAAAACCGAATTTAAACACAAAGTTAAATTCATGTGGATTTGACCCCACAAAAAGGATCGATTAACCGATAGCAATTAAAACTCTAATTGAACAACCGATTCCCCGACAACGACACCAAAAACTTGGTGTGTGTTTTATATGTATACACTTTTGAAAGCTTTAAACTTATAACCCTTATCTATTTGACTAAACTAAAACATAATAGGTAGTGTACCGAGTCGCGCAGTAGTATAGTAAAGTAAGTATGGGATCAAACACAGGGAATGGAGTTAATTTGGAAATTAAAATTGCTAAAACTTAATCTAATTATTAAACTAAAAACTAATGAAATTGAAAGGAGGTTTTTATCTGATTTTGAAAGTTCAGAAAAATTTAATTTATTATTAACTAGAAAGCAACTAAAAATGAGTTTTAACCAGAGAATTAAGACACTTTTGTTTAGCTTCGAATCCCCTTTCTTTTCCTATGAGTAATTTCGACTATGGATTACTTTTGTTGGTTACCAATTTTATAATCACTAGTTGTCGTGGTCAAACTAACTAGCTTAATTCAATTTATTCCACTTAATCACAATGGTCATGTAGACTAAGGACAATTAATGGATTCTATTAAATATTTGAACTATGAATGACTAGATCTAGGTTTGTCTTCCTATGGTCAATTAGGACAAAGAAGCAATTATTATGGTCAAATAATGCTCTCTAACACAATTAATCAACTAACTTTATTACCTATATTAGGACATGGTCAATATCTATCTCTAACAATTCAATGGTCATAAATAACTACAAAAACAAATTCATGCAATCAATGGCCAGTTAACTACACAAAATTTAAGGACAAGGTAATAGAGATAGAAACATTAACATGTATGGATTGATCTAGCAAACACAAGTAAAAACCAACATTAATAATCCATAGATCTAATATTAACTCATAGTAAATTAAGGTTCATCTACATTAAACGAAAGCTAAGGGTATTAGCCCATGATTGCAGTAGAAAAACAACTAATCAAATAGTTAATTAAACTAAACATCATGCAAACCGAATGCTTGAGTCAATTTCTTGCTAGTCACTCTTCTTCTATCTTCCTCTTGGTCGAAATCAGGTCTTCTAGGGTTTCTCCATAAGAATTCTCTCCCAATGATCTGTCCTCTTGGCCTTCTAATTTGTCCTTTATATAAAAGGAAAACTTGCCATAAATTAGCCACAACGTCGTGGCCATATGCTTGCCACGCGATGGGCAACGCTTCCTTATGGTAGTCTGCAAGGTAATCTTCTTTAATCGAGATTCTTCCAAACGCCACGACGGGTGCCAGAGTTTTCCACGCCATGGTTACTGCCCCGAAACACGCTTTTGAGGTTTCTTTAATCTTTATTTGCAATCTTTACCCTCCAACTTCCAGTTTCGTCTATTTTGGTCCATTTTCTTTAAAAATGTATTTTTCTGGCTAAAATATGTAATTTATGCCAATAAGTATCAAAAATCCTTGTGTTTAGACCATAATACAACTAAAATATAATGAAATAACTCATAAATATATGTATAAATATGATAATATCAGCACTCATCTTCATCTTTCTTGGATTTCAGTGGTACTCCTCTTATGAAGAAGCCACTGAAGCTACTGATGTGGTTTCATTCTATTGCTCTGGTTTTGATTAATTTGATTTTAATTTTAATGGGTTTTGGTGGTTAATGTTAATTAAAGTGAGGTTTGATTTGTTTTTGTGTTTATTTAGGATGAATGTTTAATTAAAGTGAGGTTTGATCTGGAAAAATGTGTTTGTGTTCTTGTGATATAAAAAATTGGAGGTGGTGGTGGTGGTGGCCGACGACGGTGGTAGTGACAACTTCGGGGGTGTTCCAATTTTTCGGCGATAGTTTAGAGAGAGAGAGAGAGAGAGGGGGGAGAGGGAGAATGGGTGGTTTAGGGTTATATTTGTTTTCTTTTTTGTTTAATTATTAATCAGAAAAATACAAAATGAATAAAAAGAAAAGGGAAAACCAAATAAATAGGGAAAAAAGGTCATTTCACACACTTCTAATTATGAAACCGACCAAACTCGCAACAAAATGAAAAGTTTGTACCTCTGGTGCTGGTCCAAAACTTGCGAGTTGTGACATAACACAATGACCATTTTTGCGGTTTTGTCTATTTTGTTTTATATATATTTAGTCATTAATATTTATTTTCTATAAAATACATCGAGTAATTTGTATGTTTTTGTCCATTTTACGTCCTTATGACCTATTGTTGTATGTTTCCGGCCGAAAGATAGATATTTTGGCGACTTGCCTCCAGTCATCTTCATCGACGACTCTGTTTTTCTGGCCACTCTCCGACGATATGATATTTTCGGCGAGGAAGTGTTCTTTTTCTTCCATATATATGATGATTCCGGAGATATATGATTTTTTCGGCTCATTTTTTTCTTCTGACGACCTGCGATCGTCAAAAAGATTAGGTTGCTGGAAATCCCAATTTTCGATTCTCCCCCTTCGTCGTTGCTCATGGTGGTGATAATGGTTTAGTGACAGAATACAGCCCCAAAAACTCCTTTTATCGAGAGGATTCGCTGGAGAAACACCAGAACACCTGAGTTCTAAAGAAACCTTACAACAACTTGAACATGAACCAATCATGCCATTTTGCAAGTTGTTAGAGGTATCGGCCTGAAAAATCATCATCGAACAAATCATATCGGGTGAGATTGGTCAAAAAAACAGAATCGGCATAGATTGGCCGGAAAAATCATCATCTACGCGTCATGTAGATGGTGTAGTCCAACTCTTTTGTAACATCCATTTTGCAAGAACTCTTCTCTTAAGTTAATATTTTTAAAACTTAGAATTTTGTATGGCCACGATGTGGCATTGGGTGGGCCATGTGTGGCATTGGACGAGGAAGAACTTGCGTCTGAGAAACACCACGACGTGGCGTAGAGCTGGCCACGATGTGGTGGCTGTTTTGGGCCAAAACACTAATTTTAGGATTAGGGCCCTATTTCAGGGCATTAACTCCAAGGGTATCTCATTTTGGTAGCCTCCACTCTCTGAGATTGAATTCCCTCCAAACCCTAGCCTCCATATGTGTATTTTGAGTGTGTGAGGCCATTCTTGTGAAGAGTGAAGAAAGAAGGAGCTCATTTTGGTGTTTGGTTGCTTGGTTCCAGCATAGATCTTGCATCTTCACTTCGTTCCTGGCCTTTTAAAGGTATAAAGTCTCTGACTTTTTCTGTAAAGCATGTTATATCTAGGTTTTTGCCCACTTTTCTCTATGTTGGGTTGAGTAGAATGCTTGGAATCCATAAAGTTAGCAACTTTATTGATTATTGAGGTCCCTTAGTGGACATATGTTCCATATCTGAAGTTTGTTGCTATTTTAGGCTTCATGCATGTGACCTTTGGTGGTATTGATCCATTTTGACCTAAGTTTGAGTATAAGGTTTGCATTGGACATGCAAGACTGAAAAGCACCGATCTTTGTGAAGTATTAGGCCTTAGGAAGGGTTCTAGAGAGTTTGAAGGAATGGCTTAACAGGTTGAGAGCTAAAATATGTTAAGCTGTTGGAACCCAGTTCCCACGACGTGGCGTTTTGGGAGCCACGACGTAGTGACTGGGGAGGGTGCTCGACTGTTTTGTCTTATAGTGCCCACGTCGTGGCAAATGGGAGGCCACGACGTGGTGACCTGCTAAAGTGGACTTTGAATGTTGACTTTTGACCATGGTTGACTTTTGGTCAATTTAGAGGTTATAGAGTGTAGGCTGACTGGGTACTTCCTTATTGTTGATTAGGTGTTTCTTGGTACCGGTCTTCACTATGTGAGAGTTATGGTGTTTAGCTACTATCTGCGAGGTGAGTCTTCTCACTATACTATAGGACACTAGGTTTCGTTTTGTGCATGTTGTCTTAATGACTCTTGCAGGTATGATTGTATGTTCTGTGCATGTGGGTTGATACGGACCCGAGGTTGATACAGACCCGATGGAGTCGATCTGGACTCGCAGTCAATACAGACTCGGGGTTGATACGAACCCGGGGATGATGCGGACCCGATGGAGTCGATCTGGACTCGGAGTCAATACGGACTCAGGGTTGATACAGACTCGGGGTTGATGCGGACCCGATGGAGTCGATTTGGACTAGGAGTCAATACGGACTTGGGGTCGATACGAACTCGTTATATTTATGTGTTGTTATATTTTTAGTATGTGGTATTTTGGGGAACTCACTAAGCTTTGTGCTTACAGCTGTAGAATAAAAATTTTGTAGGTACTTATTATATTGCGAAGGTGGGACTGTACATACACATCAACAATTTTATGATTCGAGATTCTGCATTGTCTTGTTTATAACTATGATTTATGAATAATGGTTTATGAACAAATGGTTTGACCTGAATTTAACTTTATTAAAAATGGGTGTTTATTCTATTTTAAAATGAGAAAATTTTACTCTGTAAATTGGGACGTTACATCTTCACAGATCAAGTTCAGTTTTCACATCCAACTTACTAACCTCTCAAAACTCAGTCATTTGTCCATTATAACCTCTTAAAACAAATCAAAACTACTTGATTCACTAACTCATGGTTTTAATCAACACATGCAAGAGTTATCAAATTAAGTTCATCAATTCCCTTTTGGGTTCATCATAAAAACTACATGTATGTATGTATGTTATTGGAGCTAATTGAGCTACTACTTCACTCAAAAGCACCAATTCCATCATGATTTTTGGATTTCCTCTTTAGTTCATTAAAACCTTAAATTTCAGCAACCAGATCAAGAATTAGAAGTGGAAATCATGAGTTCTTACCTTGATTCAAAGGGTTAATGGGCAAATCCTTGAAATTTCCTTGCCCCAAGCCTTCCCGTGAAGTAACTAGGTGAAATCTCACCTTTAGCGTGTGTTATGGAGAGTGGGGTGTTGAAATTAACAAGAAAGGTTGTAATTATGTTTTACATATTTGGGACTATGCGCCGTTTAGCCAGATAGACGCGCCGCGTCCATCACTAAATTGTATCCTTCCTTTTTTGGTCAATCTTCATCTGTACCTATGAATAAATATCAATCTACTTTCAAAATATAGATTTTACCACCTTCTCATAAGTATTTCCAAGGCTCATTATCCATGGAAACATAATAATAATAATATGTGCACACATGACTTATAATACATATTTATGGAAAAACGAGTTTTACAAGTTATTCCCTCCTTTAAAAGGTTTCATCCCCAAAATCTCTTGTTCTAGTTTTTGGTAGCTTTAGAAAAGGTGTGGATATTTAGCCTGAAACTCATCCTCAAGCTCCCAAGTTACACCCAAACATTTGTGATGTTTCCACTACACCTTTACAAGTTTAATCTCCTTATTTTGTAGATTCTTCACGTTGTTGTCTAAAACCTTTTCTGGTTGTTTCTAATACCGAAGATTTTCATCCACCTCAATTTCCATCATTGGAACTTCTTCCTTCTTATCAAATAATGTCTTTCTTAAATACAACACATAAAAGACATTGTGTATACCTTGGAGTTCGTTTGGTAATTCAAGTCGATAAGTAACTTTTCCGACTCCTTGTAGAATATGGAAATGTCTAATAATGTTGGACTTAACTTTCCTTTTTTTTCCTAAAACAAATAACGCCCTTCCAAAGAGACACCTTCAACATTATCGTATCTCAAACCTTGAACCCCAATGGCCTTCGGTATGAACTGAGCAGACTTGGTTAACCAGTTGACTATTACCCGGATGGAATTGTATCTACATATATATATATATATATATATATATATATATATATATATATATATATATATATATATATATATATATATATATATATATTCCATGGTAGCTTTGTAACAAAAGCCATATATATCTCATCACATTTCATTCATAGAGATAGGTAACGACTACAATTCCCCATAAGGTTTCTGGTAGTTTGACTTCACTTGTAAACACGACAGACAATTTCTCATGTCTTATCCACCTCTATGTTCATCACTGGCTACCAATACAAGCATTTTAGGTTCAGGTACATCTTTGTACTACATGGATGCACCAAGTATCTCTTACAATGCGCGTCATCGAGTAACAGCTTCCGTAATACACCAAATATCGGAACCCATATTCTCCATATATACGCCCTTACACCATGAGAGCTCTCCCAATTAGTTATTCTAATTAACCATTCTTTCATGTTTTAGATTCTCCAACGTTTCGGCTTCTTTTTTATCCTTTTGATTCAAATTAGGAAAACAGATAAAAATTCTCATCCGACTTAGCGCATCAGTTTTTACAATCATAATCTCTTAATAACTCCATCAACCATCGTTGGCACATATTTAACTCCTTTTGATCAACCAAATACTTCTGGTTAGTAGGTTATATATATATATATATATATATATATATATATATATATATATATATATATATATATATATATATATATATGGGCTTAATCTCTTTAGATTGCGCGTTCTAAATATTTGGACTGCTTAAAGTTGTTATTAGTCCATTTGATGGTCATGTACTCATGTGTTTCGAAGTTGTCCTTTTCATCCACTTTATCGCGCTTTGTATCCCAAGGTGTATACTAACCTTGCTAGCTGCAACATAATACATAAATCCACTATCTTAGTTTTCAAATACTCTGTTAGCTAGTTACCATATAGTTGCCACCGCTTCGCATTATCTCTAAAACTCTTGACACTTTTCTCTTAAGAAATGTTGACCTCTCTCACTACCACTATCATCTACCACAACCAGAAGCCTCCGCGTTCTGCACCGCCACCAGGTTCCCCTCCACAAAAATCTCTCCCTCACACACACACACACAATGTTAATGATTAGTTGTTTTATATCATACTGAAGAGGCACTGTAGCACCTGATTCCTGGTACGTATTTAATTTCATGAAATATTACAATTTACTCTGGGACTCGGCGAGTTGGAGGCCCAACTCGTCGAGTAGACTTCACTGTTGGAGCGGGGGTTTAAATGACCTACTCGACGAGTCGGGAGACCGATTCGACGAGTAGAAGCTGTCTGGACAAAACCCTAATATTTAGGGTTTACACCCTATTTAAACACTTTATCTTAGCCTCCATCGTCCCTATCACTCCTAGAGGGCTGTATATCGAAACCCTAGCCGTTTTTGTATGTTCTAAGTCCATTTTGGTGCATTTGGTGGATTGTGAAGCTTGAGAAGAAGGAAGAAGCTTAAGAGTTCGAGTTGAGGCTTGGAGATCCAGAGGTTTTGGTCCATATCCAGCTCAATCAAGGTAAAATGCCTCTATTTTGGTCTTCCATGTATTTATTAATCTTTAGAAGTTTGGACATTGGGTACATTTAGGGCTTTCTAAGCCATTTTCGGATTTGGGAGGTGTACATGGAATCTTGACTCCAGATCTGAGTCATTGGAGGGGTCTCATGGCATAAAGGTGCCAACTTTAAGGCCATGAGAGCCCCATGCATCTTGTAGAACACCTTTTATGGCATTTTGAGCCCAAGACCCCATGTATGTGCACCAAGTTTGGAGCTTTACGTGTAAAATGGATATTAGAAGGCCAGATCTATGGTTTTGATGTGTTAAGACCCATTTAAATCGACTGTATAGTAATGGTCAAGGTTGGACTCGACGAGTCGTTCTTGGGACTCGGCGAGTCGGGGTGTATTAACCGCCAAATCCCTTCTGTGGATGGACCAGTGTTAGGATGGGAAGTCCCTTAGTTGTTTAGACGCGTAAAGGGACCTGGGGAATCATAGGACTCGACGAGTGTATGAACAGACTCGGCGAGTCCAATGCAATCTCCTAACCTTTGAAGATGAAATTGACGAGTTGTTCATACAACTCGGCGAGTCATAGACTGGATGTATTCGTAGGAGGGAGATGAACTCGACGAGTTCAAGGCCGAACTCGGCGAGTCGGATGAAGATAGTCCTGATGATGATTGAAGGAGAACCCGTCGAGCTCTTGCTAGACTCGACGAGTAGAGACGGGGATTGTATCGGGTTAAAGGAGTATGGGCTCGACGAGTTGGTAGGTCAACTCGGCGAGTCAGGTCAACTGGATGTTGATTTTGACCAATGTTGACTTTGACTGAATCTGAGTTGACCCTAGTTAGGGTTGTATATTCTATGTGATGACTTAGAAGGATTGTTGTGTAGGGATTGAGGAGTCGATGGGAGTCGATTTTCACACTGAGGACGGTTCAGACACTACACGACATCGAGGTGAGTTACCTTCCAGTAGGAGTGGGTCTAAGGCACCAAGGTCGGCCCACTGGTAATTGTTTAGTTGCGATGATTGTCTTTGTGATAACCATCTGGGTTGCTTGTGCTTGATATATATGTATGCTAGTGTGCCATGTTATGTGATATAGTATCAGTAGGAGGGGATTAGTCCCCGATTTGGTAGCTAGGACAAATGAGTAGGTCGGACACCCCAGATATGTCTGATAGCTTGATTATGATATTATATGCTAGCGGTAGGGGGTGAAATAGTCCCCGTATTCGGTTGAGACAGACCGAAGGGTAGGCCGGCACCCTAGAATAGTCTGACATGGGTAGGTCAGCACCCCAGAATGGCTTGACATGGGTAGGTCAGCACCCCATAATGGCTTGACATGGGTAGGTCGGCACCCCAGAATTGCCCGGCAATATGTATGTAGCTTTGGTATGTGGTATGATGGGGGAACTCACTAAGCTTTGTGCTTACAGTTTCAGTTTTGGTTTCAGGTACCTCTTCGTCCAAAGGGAAAGAGCTGGCGGTGTAGCAGCGCATCACACACACACATGATTTTCGCACGGAGTTTCTGGGATTGCACTCTGATTTTCATAACTCTTGATATTGTGATTTTGAAACATGATGTTATGGTTTTTATAAGTTGATGTAACTTGACAATGTTTGGTATCCTATTTCATGAAAGTACTTAATTTAAAAACAAAATTTTTGGCCTTGCAAATTGGGATGTTACAGGCACGACCACCAATCTACAATCATATAGTTCCCCTCCTGCTTTATTCTTCATCATCGGTGGTTCCATGTAAACCCCCTTATCTCTCGATTGAATATGCTCCTACAAAGATACTATTATGTCATTTTTCCAATTTATTATCCTTATTGTGTTTCTTGAGTGTTTGATTTGGGGTTTTTCAGCTCTATCTTTCTACTTTATAATCTTAATTATGAAGTTTTATGTGATATTCAGATATATAGAAGGCAATATTAGTTAAAGCATTGATTATGCTTATGAGTTGCTGTTGGCTGTGGTAAAATCTCCCAAATGGACCGGTGGGTTTGGTAACTCATTTCATCATACTTTTTGGTCTGCCACATCAGCACGACATTATTTTCCCCTCACCCTTCATCATCTCACTCAACCGATAGAAAATGGTCTTACCACACCACCTTGAACTTTTTTTCCTTTTTTAATTAAATATGTTAAAATATAATTTTATAATTATATAAATATGTAAAATAAATATTTAAAATAATAAGATACCTTTCATTAATCTAATTTAATGATTGCATAGTTAAAAACAACAATTAAATAAAAAAGCTATACAAAATAGATCTAGTTGTAACTAATGGTCTCGGGTAAGTGTATTGGAGATCGAACAAATGAAGGTATATGCAACCTGTTAGTTTGGATATAGATGTAAATTTTATAGTATTAGACGACCGTATATATAGTTTTAAAATTATAAGTATTTAAAGTAATATTTGAAGTTGATAAAGATATTAGATATGAATGCAATTTTGCATTTCTTATTTTACGAAGATGTTTGCAGACTTGAAAAAGGACATTTTCATTATGTTTCAAGAAGAGGATGAGCATATATATTTTTAGGTTTGTAGTTTTCTAAAAAACGATCCATATGCTTAAGAAAATGCATGTGGCATTGTGTCTCTGTGGCACAGACAAAAACAGAAGCTCTTAAAAAAACCCTAGTTTGTAACGGCCCAATATTGTTTGTGTTAGTTACATGGTTTAAAACCATGAAGTCTCTGTTACACATACAAAAAAAGATCGGAAGCTCTTAAAAAAAATCCCTAGTTTGTAACAGCTAATATTGTTTGTATTAGTTACATGGTTTAAACCCATGAAAACTACCGTTAATAAAATAAAAATATATAGATTTTAAAAAGATGTTAAGAGGTTTAAATATTGTTTGAAAATGGTTATGAAAAATAATGACCAAATGGATATATCGTGTGATTCAGAACGCGGAAAATCTACAGGAAAGTTCTAATATTTTAGGAAAATTTTAAAAAAATCCTAAAAAGATTTTTTTGAATAAAAAAAACCCAGAAAACCAGCAAATATCTTCCGTTTAGTCATTTTTTACATTTTCAGCAGGTAAATGCATATATAGCATGCCAAGCTGGAAGGGATTGCTGACATGGCAACTAATGTAGCATGCCATGTCAGCCAAAATGGTCACACCCTTAAAAATCAGATGTCTTGGAAAAAAAGGTTAGATGAGGTTTTGTGACCTCAATATCAAAAACCAACACTTTTAGCCAACTAGGCTACAAACTGCATACCATATACTCCTTCCTTCCCATATTAATAATCCATGTTTCTTTTTTGGTTTGTCCTAAAATAATTGTCTATTTCTAAAAATAAATATGTATTTTACCATAATACCCCTCATTGTTAATTAAATTACCATAAAATTAAATGCAACTATCATAGAATTAAATAGAACAGAATGGTAAGACTGTCATTTTATTTAATAAAGTTAATGGTAATTAATGTTTTCTTAAATTGTGTGTTTGTCTGTGGACTATTATTTTGGGACGGAGAGAGTATAACTTTAACGATCATATATAACGCCTATTAGGCGTTCCTTAGCCTAATAAAAGATAGGATTTCTACTGGGATAAAAACGAGAGGGGGAGGATCGAACATACACAACCTCCACATTGAAAACCTGTTGGCTTACCAATTGATCATGATGGCTATCGTTTATTTATTTTATCACCATTGTATTTAATGTATATAATGCCGAGGATTTAAATACAATAATAATAATAATAATAATAATAATAATAATAATAATAATAATAATTATTATTATTATTATTATTATTATTATTATTAAAAACGAAATTAAATAAATTATTTTAAAATTCGCTTTAAATAATATTATTAAATAAACACATGTAAATACTTTTTTTAATTCGGATTTATACGTATAAAAACATATTTATATGTAAAAAATACGTAAAAATATAATAAATATGTTTTTATACGTATAAAAATATAATAAACACAGATAAAAAACATATTTATATGTTTTTATACCTTAAAAACATTTTTTATTTTTTTTTACTTTATAAGTATTTTTCATTTTCTACACATATAAATACTTTTTCTATATAAAGTAAAACAAATACATATAACGTAAAAAAAACGATTTAATAATATCACTTTAAAACGAATTCTAAAAATAATTTATTTAATTTCGTTTTTAATAATAACAATAATTGCATATAAATCTTCGGAATTGTATACAATAAATATAATAGTGAAGGACAAATATCCCAAAAGCCTTCTAGATCAACGGGTAAGCTGATAAATCGTAGAATCAAGTATTAATCAAAATCAAAGTAAAACGAATGCAGATTGAAAAAACGATGTAAATAAGATCTGGTTTCTGCTCATTTATGCTTTTAACGTTTACAGATAAAAATAGACAGGTTCTGTAAAGTACTCTTACCTAACTCTAGTAAAGTTCCATATTTATAGGAACAGTGAAAGCATACAAAAAATACTAAGGCATTGACACTTAAGCTTCGTACGAAATACACCTTAGTAAATAAACTTAACAAACATTCGAAGCGTACAAAAGATTTCGACATATTACAACTAAATTCGACCCTTACAATCTCCCCCTTTGTAATAATGTCGACCTTCATCAGTTCAAGAGTATCTGTATAGCATACAGCATTACCCTTCGAATCTCAGTGTACCACGAGATAATCTTCTTCGGCTCCTTCTTATCTCCTTCGTTGTTCTTCTTGCAGCTATTTATACGAACAATGAAATTCGTATATTGGGATGTTGTGTATCTTTCCACTTCGGAAGCTTGGAATAAAAATCTTTTAGCCTTCCCATTTTTATCCTTCCCAGCAAAGACCAAGCCAAACGGCTTCAAACAAATTTCCCCGTCTGCATACTTCTTCAACTCAGGTTGAGTTAAAGGAAGTTCCATTGGCACTTTCACTTTCAATCCCTTTGCAGTAGCTAACTCAACATCGGTAAGAGCTAAACACTCATAGTAGTTTTCAATGAAAATCTTGATGTGAGCAAGCCCAAGTCGAAAAACTTCAGGATCAGTTTCTCGAAGATATGAAGCATCTTTATCCTTTAACAACAATGCAACTTGTATCAGATCATACAAGTTCATCAAAGGAAAATCTGCCACTGAGAAATCACAGACTTGACCATTTTCCCTCGAAACAAAGAAGCGAAGATTCTGCATCATATTTTCGAATAACACATCCCTCTTTATACTTATCACCTTCTTTATCTTCACGAGTGACCAAATTTCCTCTGGAAGCTTTCCAAGTATAGCATGAAATCTGATTTTCATGTATGTGTACTCATCATCATTGTCAAACTTCTCAACAATTTTATATTGGGCCATGATAAACATCATCTCATTAACAGGAAAATCCAGTTGATTCATGTGTGTGTTGAGAACACATAGCTCTGCTTCGGCTTCTTTTCAAAAGCATTCATACGATTATATGCAACTTTCGACTCAATCGTTTCATAGTTGTAATGCTTTGAAGGGTCACCCTTGTTCATTCTACGTGGATCGTTCGCACGAAGTCGCATTATGCTTTGCACAATTCGTAACTTTTCAACCTCAGCCTCTGCTTCAGCTTTCTTTTCCTCCTTCGATTTTTCGATCAAAACTGTTTTTCCTTTATCTTTGATCGAAGAGTCACCAACTTTTTCTTTAGGCTTTGAACTACTGCCACCTTCCCCAATCATAATTCCTTTAGAGATTGGCTTCGTGAGAATTGGCACCGTAGTAACAATTGTTGAAGTAACTGGCCCAGCTGTTGACATAATTGGTTTTGTTGTTGGAATCTTCGAAGAAAACACATTTCCAACAACCTTTGCATCTGCATGCGAATCTTCACCACCAGCCTTCGTACCACCAACTTTATTCTCTCCCCCTTGCACCCCTGTGTAAACAGGTGGGGCATCCGTTGGAAGAAGGCTTGAAATTTGAGAAAGAGGAGCCAATTGCTTGTGTAAAATGGCTTCGAAATGGATAAACTTCTGAGATAAAAATTCCAGAGTAATCAACGAAGATGAAACTGATTTAACAGTTAAATCTTTCTGCTCCTTCAACAGCTTGAGCACTTCCATAAAACTTTGATTTTCCGTTGTAGAAAGTTGAGTAAGTTGAGGACTCAAATTTTCGTACAACTTGACATATTTGATAACAGCATCACAAATAATGTCAACTTTTTGATTTATCGAAGCATAATCCCTTTGCACGATTGTAATCTCCTTTTGCATATCCTGACGAAGCTCCTGAATTTGCGAATTCACATTCTCCCTGACTTTCTTTACATCCTGAACGAATAGCACATGTCGTTCCTTCACCAAATTCTTGAATTCTTTCACCTCCCCTCTAAAAATCGAAGTTAGATAATTCACTCTTAACTCATCATTCTGATCATTGTGATCAACCTTCTCCAAGAGTCTAATCTCTGAGTCTCGAACCAATCTAGAAACTTTACTCACCACTTTTGCTTCGAAGGTTTTCAACAAACTGTCAACTTCCATACTGGACACAGACAAACTACTTCCCAAATCTGCTTGAGATTGAAGAATAGAATTCAATTTCTTGTTTAGAATCTTCAATTGTTTCATCGTCATCAACATATGATCAGGAAAGTTGTCTTCTTCATCATCAAACTCCAAATCTTCAAACATTCCTCCAAAACCTTCGTTGTCAGTATCAGTTTCAAGAACAGGTGAACCTTTAACAGGTGAATCGATTTTGGGTGGATCAGTGGATTGAGATGGAAAAAGAGTTGTAAAAGGTTGATGGAGAATGTTTTCAAAGGTAGGTGAATTTGTAGTATTCGGAACAATAAAAGGAGGTAATGAAACGAAAGTATCCTTTATCGAAGATGCAGGAATACCTTGAGTTGTAGCACCAACTTCTTTGTTAGACTCTCCTTCACCCATATTGACATTTACAACCGTATCAGATACGTGTGTAAAAATGCCTGAAGTTCGAACCTCCTCAGTATATGATTCAGTTAACGAAACTTCGGGTGTTATGACAGTAGTCTTCTCAGGAGTAGATAGAGATTGAAAAATAATTGTGTCTGGTGTTTCAGGAACTATATCTTCTTCGGACGACTCTTCTTGTATAACCAACTTTCGTTGCCTTTTCTTCTTCTTCGAAATGTGTTTAGCCACGTCTTCAGCTCTACGTTTCTTCGACAAAGGTGAAACTAGAGCTGGAACCTCATGAAAAATTACTCCTTAATGAGAAAGTTGTGGTTTACGAACATTTGAAGGAGAAGATTTGAACAAACCCTCTGAAGATTTTCTTGAACCCCGAGTCCTCTTCTTTAATCTTCGAAAAACACCAGATTTTGAAGGAATTTTCTCCTTAACTAGAGTATCATCAACAGGTTCCACTGGCGTGATTACAACAGTCGAAACATTTACTTCTGGCTTCTCAGACTTCTTTGGAGACAACTTGGATTTGTGCACATGCTTCTCAGGAGACTTCTTAGTTTCGTGCACTGGCTTCTCAGGTGTAGCCTTTGCATCCTTCTTAGAACGTTTTGGTTTCTTCGAAGGACCAGCCTTTTCTTTCGACAACAACTTTCCAGTCGCAACATCAGGATTGATTGTTTTCAAGTACTCAACCAACACCGAATTTTTTGGCTCAACCCTCTTTAGCATTGCATCAGGAATCTTGGCAATGTGTGTGAACACTTCCATATCATCCGAAACTTCCTTTGGGAAGTGATACTTCATAAACTCAGCTCTTTCCTCATCAGCAGGTACAACAATTCCTTCTTTTTCATAAAAATAACCAAGAATCAAACTCCAATACCTAGCACACGAAATGCCTTGAACCGCATTCGTGTTTTCGACACTCTTTTGGAATTCCTTCCACAGCTATGTAGAGTAGTCGACTGAAAGATCATAGTACAATCCTGCCACCATCGCATAAACCTCCATGCGACCTTTGTCTAATCCAACACTTCGACCAGTCAAGCATCGAAGAAAAATTCCGAACAAGAAATTCCAAACAGTTGGAAGAGCTGACTTCTTGAAATCACTAATCTTCGTGAGTGGGGGTTGATGACCCATCTCATTAAACATGTGAACAACTTGTGCATAAGTGAGATCAGTAACAAGTTGAGAATTGGGAATATCAAGAATCTGGCAAAAGATCTTCTTAGACAAACGGATTTTCTTGTCATTCACCAGTTGAAATGTGATGATATCCATTGCTTTGCTATACGTAGCAGTGGATCCTGTCTGTGAAAGCCAAGAGAGAGGAACTGCAAACGAGTTGAACATCGCCTTCGAAAGAACAAAACTCTTCAATGCGACGATTAACATCTTCAACTCTTCAGGATATAGAGACACACCCCCTTCCACTTGATAATTGGTGCTTTGAATCTTCATTATTGGTTGAGAAGTGATGTCGTCGGTTGTTCGAGAAGCAGAATCAACACCAGCCATGATTAGGGTTTTGAAGCTTTGAAGAACAGAGAGAATTTGGGTATTTTGTTTTTCTTTTGTGAGCGTAAAGAGACAAAGAACCCGTAAATACCATTTTTATATGTAACCCTGAATTTTGAATTGAACGCGGGATAATCATTAATTGAGATCTGACGTGGCACTTTGAAAATCGCACCAGTCTGCCAATAAAGTTGCCATGCGTCAAAAAGTAACTGTCACACCGCCTTGAAACCAGGACTAAATACAAAACGTCTCATCAGACAGTCTGTTCGAGTCACCTCAAAGAATAGTAACCGTCACCAACCTTCGGATGGAGGTTAAGCTCTTTCGTCTTTGGGTTTAGAGACGAATTCATTTGCTAGACTGTCGAAATCATCAGCCTGAGTTGGTATTACTCAGAACCTCAAGGATTTCGTGTGTGCAGTGTGCCAAAGAAAAGATAAGAAGCAAATTAACGAAAATTTGGATCTGTGATGTCAAAAAAAAATTTGACACAAAAGCAGATAAGCCCTGGGCAAAGGTTGCTTCATTAATTATCAAGAGAGATAATCAACTGCTTGTGTATGTTCCCGTGAATTACAATCGAATACTTATAGACAAGTATCGAAGGGCTTCTTTTGTTAGGCTTATCGGGTGGTTTATAATTTCGTTACATATCAACCTAAACATAAGGTGAGTAATTGTAACGGAAATTACTTGTTTGACCAGTGTAGTCAGTGACAAGTATGCTTTGAATTATGTTGATAGTAACTTTGAAAGCAAATGAAACTCATACATAAATCATATTCATGAAAAAATATTTGTTCTGGATCATGTTGGGTAACAAACATCGTGGGTTTCGATAGTTTGATCAAGATCACTCATGAGAAAGGAATATGAATTTGATTTTCGAAAAATGGTACTGAAACAAATGTTTCATCAAAACTGGAACATAGTTCCCCGTCAATTCCTTACGAAGATAGAAAGTTGGGTTTCACTTTCATCACGGCCTCATGATGTCAGATCATTAACACAGAATTTTGATATATCTAAATCTTGATGGGTCGAATCAAAGATCTCTTGGACATATGTCGTCGTGTGTGCAAGTGTAAGAAATTTGGTGATGACCAAGATTGGTTTTGAGTAACGAATTGTACCTCTGTTATTTTCGGACAAACAGATAACTCTTAACTCATGTGAGAAGAGTAAGGTAGCTCAATTGACTAATGTGAATATAAGCCTGACTTGGGAAGAAATTTTCGTATGAAAAGTTTCATTAAGGCTTTCGTAAACACACATTGAGTCTACAGAGGCTTGGGTCAACATGCTGCAGCATGCTTCTAGGGACAGTCTAACTAGTACATAGTTGTCGAAAGTTTACCTTCCCATAGAAACGCAAGCATGACCCTTGAAAAAAATTTCGTGTAATCTGCACAAAAAAAAAAACAAAAGAAAATAACAAAAATCTTTATGATATTTTTGATTTTCTAACAGAAAGAAAATATTTTTGTGTTTTTGTGAATTTTTCGAAAAAGAAAACAATTAACAAAAGAAAATATTTTTGGAATTTTTGATTTTTCGAAAAGAAAACTAAGATACAAACTTACGAAAAACATTTTTACAAACATACGAAAATTTGTAAACAAACTACAATTTGTCATTCTTACGAAAATTTGGCAAACTAACGAAAATTTGACAACCTTACGAAAATTTGACAAATGAACGAAAATTTTGTACCACACAACCAACATGAAAATTGTCGAATTCGAAGCGTGTCGAAGCGTTGACTATGAACAGTAACCGCTGAATGACGTCTTATTGCCTCTGAATCGACACATTTGTATAGCACTCCTTTGCTATACATTCGAAATCCTTCCTGGAACAGAACTCGCTTCAATCATTCCCAAACCTGTCAAAATTCAAACAAATGATTTTTCATCCAAAGCTTTTGTAAAAATATCAACAAGCTGATCAGTTGTTTTTACAAAATGAACTTCAATGTTTCCATCTTCCACATGATCTTTGATAAAGTGATAACAAAGAGCTATATGTTTTGTTTTCAAATGTTGTACTGGATTATGACAAATGCGTATATCACTTTGAGAATCACAGTACAATGGAATCTTTTTCATATTCACAGCATAATCTCTCAACTGACTTTGGATCCAAATAATTTGTGATGTACACGCAGCAGCTGCAACATATTCGGCTTCAGCAGTAGAAATCGAAACACACGTTTGCTTCTTCGACTGCCAACTAACCAACTTTCCATCCAAAAATTGACAACCACCACTTGTACTTTTTCGATCCAAGGTACACCTCCTAGATCTGCATCTGAAAATGCCTGAATGAAAAATCCTGTTTTCGAAGGATACCACAATCCTAACGAAATTGTTCCCTTGAGATAACGAAAGATATTCTTCACAGCTGTTAAATGTGGTTCTCGAGGATTTGCTTGATACCTAGCACAATTACATACATAAAACATGATATCAGGTTTACTTGCAGTAAGATAAAGCAATGAACCTATCATGCTCCTGTATAAAGTAAGATCAACTGTAGGTGTTTCTAACGAAGGTGTTAGCCTTGTGCCAACAGCCATTGGTACTCTTAACTTCGTGCTATTTGTCCATCCAAACTTTTCGAGCAAATTCCTTGTATATTTCTCTTGATTGATGAAAATGCCTTCTCTGTTTTGACATATGTTTAAGCCAAGAAAATTATTGATTTTACCCATCATGCTCATTTCGAATTGGCTTTTCATCAAATTTTCAAATTCATTAGATAAAGCAGGGTCAGTAGAGCCAAAAATAATATCATCGACATAAATTTGAACAAGCATCAGATGATTTTCAACTTTCTTTCGAAATAATGTGGGGTCAACTGATCCTTGTTTAAATTTTGACTGTTTTACGAAACTGGTATGAGTTGCATACCATGCTCTTGGTGCTTGTTTTAACCCATATACAGCTTTATCTAAAATATATACATGATCAGGATGCATTTCATCTACGAAACCTGGAAGTTGTTCTACGTAAACAGTTTCTTCGAGTTCTCCATTAAGAAAGGCACATTTCACATCCATTTGATAGACATCAAAATCCTTATGAGCTGCATATGCTAAGAATATTCGAACAGCCTCGAGTCTTGCAACAGGGGCAAAGGTTTCTTCATAATCAATACCTTCTTGTTGCGAATATCCTTTTACAACTAATCGTGCTTTATTTCGTACAATATTTCCATCTTTGTCGATTTTGTTTTTGAAAATCCATTTTAACCCGACAATCGAAACATTTTCAGGTTTAGGAATTAATCTCCAAACCTTGTTTCTTTCGAATTCAGCCAGTTCAGATTGCATTGCAACAACCCAATCTGAGTTTTCCATTGCCATCTTAACTGTCTTTGGTTCAATTTTAGATATGAAAACATTGAACATGCAAAATTCTTGATGAGTATTTAATACATCATTCTTCGCACGAATCTGAGCTCTTGTTAATACTCCATCTTGAGTATTTCCAATGACTTGATCTATCGGATTTGTCCATTTCTCTAACGGTGGATATGCTGGATCGAATTCCAAAGGTGCATCTTCGTACATCTCTTCATTTTCAGATCCTACAACAGAAACATTATCATTTAGATCATGAAAATCATCATTTTGATTAAAATTTATTGTATCATTTTCCTCCTCCACACGATTATCATTTTGATGCTCCCCCTCAACTAGATGCTCCCCTTCAACAACTTCATCCATTCTCCCATTCTCCCCCTCGAAAGAATGCTCCCCCTCAACCAGAGTATTCGAATCCAAGTGCTCTCCTCCCATTGGATTATTATGCATACTTTCGCCAACTCCGGGGGAATTCGTTGTTGAATTAACATCTACAATATTTTGAGGAATTTCCAAGTCATCATTATGCTTCGAAGATTCAGAGTGATGATTATCATTCGCATGAACTTCAGCATCCACAGCCCTGTCAGTAATACCAAAAATTAAATCATAATCAAAGTCAGATGAATTTGATTCTTCAGTTTCATCAGATGATTCATTAATAATTGGTTTTTGTTCAAATTGATTTTCAACTTGTTTGACATAAAAATCATTGAAAGTAAGATTGAATGTCTCTTCGACTTTTCTTGTGCGCTTATTTAACACTCTGTATGCAACCGAATTGTGCGAATATCCCAAAAATATGCCTTCGTCAGCTTTAGCTTGAAATTTTGAAAGGCTATCTTTAAGATTCATTATAAAACACCTGCAACCAAAAACATGAAAGAATTTGACATTAGGTTTTCGGTTATTGATAATTTCATACGGAGTGATATTGAATTGACGATGAATGAAAGATCGATTTTAAGTGAAACATGTTGTCGAAACTGCTTCAGCCCATAGGTATTGAGGAAGATTCGCATATGTCAACATAGTTCTTGCTGCTTCGCAAAGTGACCTATTTCGTCTTTCAACAACACCATTTTGTTGAGGTGTATAGGGCAAAGGGAAATTATGCGAAATTCCTTTTTCAGTTAAGTACGAATCTAGCACTTTGTAAACTCAGATCCATTATCACTTTTGATCTTTCAAACATTTTTCTTCAGACTCATCTCAATCTTCTTAATAAACTCGATCATTGTTTGAGCAACCTCAGATTTTAACCTGAGAAAATATACCCAAGTAAACCGTGAAAAATCATCAACAATAACCAAAATGTACCGTTTCTTGTTGAGAGTTTCAACAGTCGATGGTCCACAAAGGTCAATGTGAAGAAGTTCCAACGGTTCCACAATTTTCGAATCTATCACTATTGGATGTCCTTTCCTGTGTTGTTTCCCTTGCTCACAAGCTGCACACAATGTATCATTGTCAAATTTTAGTACAGGTAAACCTCGAACAACATCATCAACAACCAATTTATTCAAATTTTGAAAGTTTAAATGTGATAAACGTCGATGCCATAACCAATTGATGTCAGAGGAAGCTTTCGAAAGTAAGCACACTGAGGGTTTGTCGATGATTGGTTTGATATCAAGAGTAAACATGTCACCATGTCGTTTGGACTTGAGCAAAACTTCGTTAGTTTCAACATTCGAAATGATGTTGCCTTCTTCATTAAACACCACTTGATTGCCAGTGCCCACAACAAGTTGTGAAACACTTATCAAGTTATGTTGAAGACCTTCAACATAAGCAACACGATTAACAGTGAACTTTCCATTCGTGACTTTGCCATAACCTTTCACTTGGCACTTGTGATTATTGCCAAACTTCACAACTCCTGCATTTTCCAAGCTTCGAAAATCTCTCAGAATTTCCTTTCGTCCGGTCATGTGACGTAAGCAACCACTATCGATATACCATTTCTCATCATATTGCTCGTCACATAGTACCTGCGATCAATGAAAGAATTTAGGTACCCAAGGCTGTTTGGGTCCTTGGAAATTAGTTTTGAAAACAGAATAAAATGAAGAACTTTTAACCCAATCACAAACTTTAGTTTTGAGACTATCAATTAAGTCCACATCATTATTTAAAGTAACATAAACATAAGTCTTTGTTTGTTTGGGATTATCACTGACACATTCCTTCGTCTTTTTAGATTGTGAATGATCATGCTTTTCTTTCGAAACAGGTTGCCAAGTTTTTACCGAAACATTCAAATCTTTTGAAGATGAGCTTTCAGTTGACGAATTATTCACATAATTCTCATAAGCTTCATGAATTTGTTGTTGAGAATATTTCCTTGATTGATATTTTCGTCCTTTTCCTTCAAGCCAATGATTGATGTTTTTGTCACGAGACAACCCTTTTGTGTACGAAACTTTTAAGGTTTGTTTTCCTGGAGGATTTGGAAAATTCGGTTTTTATGGGAAGAAATCAACATTTGATTTAGGTCGAAATGCCATGGCGTATCGATTTCCATCATTGTTTCCAACACTTCGATTTTGATAAAATCAATTTGGAGATTTTTGTTTTTGAGAAAACTTTGTTTGTTGATTAGAAGAAAATCGTTGTTGTGATGGTTGATTTTGAACATTCTTTGATGTATTTTGGTTATCTTTTGAAAATGATGAGTTTGAAACTTTCGAAGAATTTGTTTTTGATTGAAATTCAGATTTAGATTTATTTGTTTGAGCGGGATTTAGCTTTTGATCTGAATGAATTGCTGAATGAGAAGACTTGTTCTCAACAGATTTAGTCTTTGTGTTTTCAGTTGTTTTCAAATTCAAACCATTTTGTTGTTTTCAAAGTTCCATGGTTTGCCAAAAAATCTTCTTTCGAGCTTGTCTTTTTGAAATTGCATTTTCTTTTGAAAACTTGTCAATTTGTTCTTTAAATTCTTTAGAATTTAATTTGACAACAGTTTCATTTTCCACAATAACCTCTTTTGTAACTTCTTTCACAATTTTCGATTTTTCAACCCATTTGCGTTGTGGTTTTTGTCTTTGAAAAACATATGAATTCTTTGTTCGATTGTTTTCAACAGTGTTTTGATTTGAAAAGAACCCTTCGTTTGTTGTTTTCTTGTTGTCATCTTCGACCATTTTGTTGAATTCTGGTTTAATGTTCTCAACATTTCCAGTGGTGACAAACACTTGATTTGGAAAAAACAACATCATCAGTACACTTGAAAATTGGATACACCACTTGATTTGTTTCCAAATAATGAGCTCCTTTTTCAGACAACACTTTGTCGAAATTTTCAGTGTCCCCAAATACTTGATCAACTACAACACGAGGAATTTCTTTTTCTGTCGAATCTTTGTTTGAT
Source organism: Lactuca virosa (assembly GCF_052849685.1). Taxonomy (NCBI): domain Eukaryota; kingdom Viridiplantae; phylum Streptophyta; class Magnoliopsida; order Asterales; family Asteraceae; genus Lactuca; species Lactuca virosa. The sequence goes on along the minus strand of NC_136433.1, from coordinate 298,632,880 downwards.
GAGACCTTTTTATCCGAATTGTCATCATCATTTTCATCATCACTTCTATCTGTTTGACTATCTCGGATATTCACAAAATCATAATCTTTCGAAGTAGAAGGTTTGTCGGTGTCAATCTTAACTTCCAAATCCTTACGTTTTTCTTTTCCTTTAGATTTTGATGCGACATTAATGACAGACAACTGAGAACAATCAACATCCTCAATATCACTAATTTCGCTAATATTGTCAGAGTTATCTTCAATATCGGCAAAATTAGATTGAGAATCAGATGTCGAATTCTCAGTCTTTTTCAAAATTTTGATTTGTTCTGATTTAGATAAAGTATCATTCACTATATCAACTAATGCGTTCGTATCCAGACATTCATTAATTTTGATAATTCCATATGCATATCTATCATCTGGAATTTTGTCAAACTCAACAATAGTTTTCTCACAATCATACGAAATATTATCAACCTTCTCTCTCTCAAAAGCTAGAAAAGGCAATAATTTTCTATGTTGCTCTTTGCTTATTTCACATGAATGATGTAAATCAGTTAATTTTCCATAGAGTCGTTTAGCAGTATTACAGTAGATATTACGTTGTGCTAACAGAAGTTTTACATCACTAGTTAAAGAATCTCTATCGCACATGATGTTTGTGATTTGTAATTCTAAACACTCAAATTTACTTACTTTTGAATCTAAACGCTTCTGGGTCTCTAACAACTGCACTGACAATTTCTTAGCCTCTTGCTACCGGACACAACAATTGAGTCAAAATAAGTAACAGTTTCATCAAAAGATACTAATTCAGAATCATAAGCACTTATTGGAATATTAAAATATTCAAGAATAGAACATACCTTTGTTGTCATTGGAGACTTGTCAGTAGATTTTGTTACGAAGCATCGTCCTGTTACCTTATTCTCCTCTTCATCTGAATCTTCCTCATACTTCGCATACATAGCACCATGTGTTAGGTTACGCATTTCATCATCATCTGATCCCGAAGACGATATTTGATAAGTGTCATCTTCTTCCTGCTCTCCTTTTGCCACCAAAGACAAATTCTTAGCTTTATCCCTGACCTCCTCCAGCCTCTCGACATAGTACGCTTCATCCTTGACTTTGTTCTTCTTTTCGTCTTTCTTATGAAGTATACAATCATTCGATAAATGATTTGCTCCATTGCAGTAGTGACAATCCATACCAGAATCTTCTTTGAATTTCTTCTCATTTTTCACCTCAGTAACTTTTGCATCATTCTTCTCAAACTTCTTCTTCTCCTCACCAACAGCTTTATGCTTGAACTTCGGATTAAACGGCTTCTTGAAAAACTTTTTGACACGATTGTTTGAGTAAAAAGCTATTGCCTCATCGTCCGAATTCATTATAAAACCTTCTTCCTCCTCAGAATCATCTTTTTCGAATGTTTCTTTCTCAGATACTTTGGAGACAAGCGCTAACGGACCTCCCAGACTGAGCTTCGACTCCTCGGCCATTTCATTCACCTCACTTTCGTGAGTTTTCAATTGATTGTACAAATCATTGAGAGTTGAATTATCGAAACTCTGCTGATTCTTCACCATCATACTCACGCTTCTCCATTCTTTACGAAGAGCCATTATGAAAATGAGATTGAATTCCATCGTTGTCCTAGTGATTCCATAACGATTACAGCGATAAATCAACTCATTCAGACGATCGTAATAAACTTCAATTGTTTCAACCTCCTTTTTTCTGAAATCCTTCAGCTCCACCAAACATTGCTTAACAGAATTGATTTTACTCTTCTCGCTTCCTTGAAACTTCTCTTTCAGATTATTCCAGATCTCTTTGGCAGTTGTACAACTCCTAACATAGTTGTACACAACTGGTGGCAATGCACCTCGCAATTCTCCCATGCATCTTTTCTCCAGTTTCTTCAAACGATCAGATTGATTTTCAACACTAGAAGTTCCAGAAGATGATCCAATTGGTTGAACATTTGCAGGAGGAATGATATTTCCAGAGATGCAAGACCACAACTCTTCATCGAGTCCATTTAGGTAATCCTGCATGCGATCAGCCCATTGATCATAGTATTCAGGAATAAGCATCGGAATCTTAGTAGAAGATCCGAGTAGATGAGAGAAAGAAGTCATTGAATTGAGATTGAAGTTCGCCATTGATGTACGGATGTTGATTTTTGAGATTTTTGAGAATTCAATGAAAATTTGAAAGCAAACAGCTGAATTGAATTGAGATTACAAACAGAACACTCGATTCAACAATTCAATTGTAGAATCGGATTACAACTAACGATCTAGAACGAATTTTCACTTCAAAAAGCATGGAAACTTTTTGAACCAAAATTAATTCAAAAAACCTTTTGAAACAATGTGAAAATCAGATCACAGGTTGTGATTCCTGCTCTGATACCAATTGATGAATCGTAGAATCAAGTATTAATCAAAATCAGAGTAAAACGAATGCAGATTGAACAAACGATGTAAATAAGATCTGGTTTTTGCTCATCTATGCTTTCAACGTTTACAGAGAAAAATAGACAGGTTCTGTAAAGTACTCTTACCTAACTCTAGTAAAGTTCCATATTTATAGGAACAGTGAAAGCATACAAAAAATACTAAGGCATTGACACTTAAGCTTCGTACGAAATACATCTTAGTAAATAAACTTAACAAACATTCGAAGGGTACAAAAGACTTCGACATATTACAACTAAATTCGACCCTTACATAAGCTTTAGTTTCTAGAGTGTGAGGTTGAAAGTTCGACCCCTGATCATCATGTTTTTATTCCATCAGAAATCTTATCTTTTATTAGGCTAAGAAAAGTTGATAGATATTTCACATTATTGTTCAGGATATAGGGTGTGTTCGGCAAAACTAGCTGGTAGCGGATAGCGAGTAGCGTTTGATTTTGGAGCGTTTTGTTGAAAGCTACTCCATGCAGCTTTTGATTTTGGAGCGTTTTGTTTAGGCTAAAAGCTAAACGCTCCTGTCGCCGAACGATGCTTTTTCTTTTTTACCAGCGTTTTCTTAAAAGCTAGAAACCAGAAGTTCTCAAACGTTGCGTGCCGAACATGCCCATAATACGTAAACAGGTTCTAGCTTGGAGCATTGAGTGTGGGCAACAAGATGCAACACCAAGTTGTGCCACCTCACATGCCACATAAGCAAATGGTGTTATAACACCAAGTGAGGAAACAGTTTGCTTGTTATAACACCAACTTTTTGAGAATAAATATGTTTTATTTTTTATTTTTTTTTTCGAATTTGGTTTTTTTTTTCCTTTTTACGTTTTTTTAATCACTAAAATGAATATATTTTTGTAAAACATAATATTTTAAAAACAAAAAAAAAGACATAATATTTGAAATCTAAAATTACGATTACAACTAAAAAAACATTATTTTAAACCTAAAATCATAACTAAAATACCATTCAAATTACTCCTAAAATCACACAACAATACTACTAATTCAACAATACTCCTAAAATACCATTCAAATTACTCCTAAAATCCTAATTAACCCAAATATTTCTTCCTAATTTGTTCCTTCATCGCTTGTAGCACTGCTAGATCATTAGGCGCCAAACCATCATCGCTCGTCCGAAGAATTGACAACCGATGTGCCATTAGTTCTCTCTCTTTTTGCTCCTGCTTCTCCCGTGCCTGCTTTTCTAGGAACTCCAAATGACGATGTTTCAAGTCATTTTTTTCTTTTATTAATAAATTGTGCTCATCGAATTTCGCTCTCATTTCCGTCGCGTCTTTTGCTTTCGCTTCAACCTCCTTTGCATGCCTTGCAGCGCGCCTCGCTTTGTCACGTCCGGGAGGTCGTCGTGGTGGGGATATCTCATCGGTGTCGGAGTTTAAGTCGATGTGAGTCCGTGCGTCCGACACGTCGACCGAGCTCGAATTGCGAGACCTTTTGGATTGAACCTCCGATGATGTAGGTGTTTTATTCCACTTTGGATCCGCTCTCAACAACTCCCATGATTTCTCAAACTCGAAAACATGTCCCATTTCGACCCGATATTTTGTTCTTTTGCAGATTTGAACAAATCGAAGTCGTTGGTTCCGCTTTGCTATTACGCCTCAAGTCGGTTGTAAATACCGTTGAATTTGCTGCACCGCTTAGTTATTTGACTCCATTTGCTGCTCAACATGTCATTGTTGCGATACGGATTTTTCTTCAAAATAGTGTGAAACTTGTCGCGCACCGCCCCCCAATAAGCTCATTTCTTCATTCCATTTATGCGGAGTTCGTCTTTTGAAGTAGTACACCATGCCGCCGTCAAAGCATATTCCTCCTCCGGTGTCCACCATTGTGGAACGTCTGCATTTTTCGTTTCAACCGCTATCGATTTCCCTTTCGTTTTTCCTTTCCCTTTCCCTCTCCTACTACCTCCCTCCGCTTCCACTTCAACCGATGGTTGTGTTGTAGGTGGTGGTTTGGTTGGTTGTTTGTTGCATCGAAGCAAAAGTAGGGAAACTATTTTGTTGAAGGTAAGGTGAGTTGAGAAATTGCAGTGGTGGTGAAGCGGGATTGAAAGCGGCGCCTTGGTATAAGATTTGTGATGATCCTTGAGACGATAAAAGGTTGAAATAATTTTCATAACCCGCAAATCCGAGAGGCGAGGTTGTGTTTGGTTGTGTGTTTTGGTTTGATGATGGAGGGGGGTGTTTGGGTTTTGCTCCATTTTTTTGATTAAAAGAAAGTATAAAATATAGAGAGAATGAGAGAAATATGTAAAAAAATTGAAGTAAAATAAGTATTTATATGAAGTAAAAAGGGTGATTTTTTTATTATTTTCAATTTTGACCGTTGCTAACGCTCACATACCAACGTAAACATTTTTCCCGTTTCAATAAGTGGTAATGGGCACGAGAAATGTCATAACGAGCAGAAACGAGAAGGGGGGGTGTTCCCCCGTTATAACGCCGTTTTTGGCGTCCACCTCAACCACAACGAGCACGAGATGTGCCCACATCCTATCATCTTAGTTTGCTAAGCTCGTGGTTTGTGATATTGTAGTCCTGAGTTGGAACCCCAACCAACCCATTTCTCCAAAAAAAAAATTCAGCTTTCTAAGGCTGTAACCATTTTTGCTGACATGGCAGCATTCCCTTCCAATTTGGCATGCCACATAGGCGTTTACCTGTTGAAAATTAAATTGAAGAAAATAACCGGTTGGACTTTTTATTAAAAAAAAAGTTAGGACTTTTTTAAAACTTTTCCCAAAATATTCGGACTTTACTGTGACATGTCCATAATACCACATGCTATGCCAATTTTGACTGAAAATCAATTGATAATGCTAAATAATTCAGTAGTTACATTTAGAAAAAGAAAACAAATAATTGTTAATAGTATTAAAGATCTGGTTGCTCCCAGTGTACTAGATGATGATTTATGGCAAGCTACGCACTGCACATTGCACAAGCACAAGTAAAAGTACAAACACACACTCTTATTTATTTAAGCAGGATTAAGGTTTAGTATTTATTTATAATAAGGGATTCATACAATTTTAGCTTTAAAAACTAAAATATATCATGAGATTCAGAGCTTGGAAAATGAAGGTTTTCTCTTTTGTATGCTTGCTGCTGCTACCTCCTTCGTATCATCGGATAAAAGCATAGAAGAATTCCAAGTAGCAACATAATCCAAACCTTGGCTCAATGACATGTCTCTACTTCTTACCAACACTGCCTTCGTCCCAATCACAGCAAGTGGAGATTTTGCAGCAATTCCTGCCAATTATCATTTATCACACCACAACAAGGATTTAAATCGACTAATTACTTGTTTCATTCTAAAACCAACAGCAAAATGTGATAATTAGATGAACGTGAACTCACCATCGGCAATTGCTCGTACACCTTCATCCATATCCGGTTTGGAACCAAAAACCTTGGAAACAAGTCCCAACACCTTCGCTTCTGAACCGGAAAAAGTCCGAGCAGTCAGAGCCAACTCCATCGCATTACCATACCCTACAATCGCTGGTAATCTCTGCAGCGATCCGAGATCTGCCGTGATTGCCAAATCCACCTCCTTCACCGAAAAGAACGCGTCCTCTGTGCAAAACCTCATATCACAGGCACTGATTATATCAATTCCTCCCCCAATACAAGCACCTTGAACAGCGGCGATCACCGGCTTCCGGCACTTCTCGATCGCCGTGATGGCTTTTTGCATAAACTTTATTTCTCTGCGGAATTTTTCCCCGGAACGTCCACGATCTGAAGGATTCTGGAAATCTCCGGTAATCGAGGCTAGTGCTTTCAGATCAATCCCGGAGCAGAAGTGCTTGCCTTTCCCGGATAACACGATGACAGCAACATTAGGGTTGTGGTCGAGAGAAGAGAGGGCATTTGGGAATTCTGTGAAGAATTCGCGTGAGAGTGCGTTACTATGGCGTGGCCTGTTGAGGTAGAGGGTGAAGACGGAGGATTTTGGGTTTTCCTGAACGATTTCAATGGTCGTGTATTTCTCCATTTTACGCCGCCGGTCAGACAGAATTCACAACTCACCACAATTTGTCGCTTTAAAAATAATTGATTTCGGATAAAATTGCGGTGAGAACTGGTTTCAAACAAAAAATAAAATAAAAATACAGGCTCAACTAGTGTTTTTTTTTTTTTTACTTACCTACCTCTCTAGTATATATCTATGATCTATCCGTTATTTTTTCTTAAATAAACTTCATCTTTATTTATATAAACTAGTTTATAACCCGTGGGAACACGGTTACAAAATTAATTAATTTTTTATAGTAAAAACTTATAATTATTAATCAATTATTTTAAATAAATTATTAATTATGAGATTTTTTTAGTTATATAAATTTTAATCATTGATTTAAATAAATATGTAAAATTATATTACTTTATAATTTGTATTAATTTTATTTTAATTTTTATTCTAATGTTATTAATTTAATATAATTAGAGTGGGAAATTTAAAATTTGAAATAGAGAATCAATAGGTTGACAAGTAGCATGCATTAATTATGAGACATAATAGGGTGAGACATGAGAAAATGAGAATAAAATATACATTAATTAGGAGCTTAATAGGATGACACATGTCAAAAGGAGAATAAAACTATTATTTTATTAGAATAGGAAGATATTTATCTATACGAATGGCACACATTTGACATTTTAATGCTTATCTTATAATTATTAAAATAATTACTTTTTTAATATTTAAGGTTAAATATTAAAAAAGTTCCTACGTAAGTAATAAAAAGTGATAATTACTTAAAAGAATAACATATTTTTTGATTTATAAATATTTAGTCGGTGGGTTTTTATCGTCCACATTTACCCCTTTAACTTGTTTAACTATAAACACCTAGTCCTTATGACCGGTTACTTCAGATAAGTCGGAAAAAATTACTTAAAAAAATAATATTTTTTTTTGTATATATTTAGTACTTAATATTTTTTTGTTGCAAACTAAATCCTTGTTGTTTTTGTACACATTCAGTACTTATGACCGTTTTTTAGGTTTTTATCATAACATCCTACATGAGACAATCACTAATAAGACGCTCAAAGATGTTCATGTTTATGGTCATCACTGTCTCGGCTGTTTGGTTGCTTATATCTTGTGTTTTGGCTTAGGTCTTGTGTTCTGAATGTCAAAACTTCTTTAACCATTCACAGATTTTAACGATATTTATATCCACACATTCGTATTTGAGTCTACTACAAGTTTCATTTAGATTACTTCCGTTGAAAAGTAATACATTTTTACTTACTATCTTTATATTCATTCGTTCTTTATGAATGTATGTATGCACGTTTTTTTTTATAAAATCGTAATTAAAAATATATTATTTTTTAAAGGGAATAATCTAAACGAAAATTATAATAGACTCAAATGTGAACGTGTGGATATAAAAATTATTAAAATTCGTGATAGTATGAAGAAGTTACGACGTTCAGAACACAAGACTTAAGCAAAACCATAAGAACTAAGTAAGCAAAACCATAAGAACAAAGTAACCAATCAGTCGATGTCGCGGTGGTCATAAGCATGAACAACCCCAAACACCTTATTAATACTTGTCTCGCATAATATATCGTGAAAACAAATTAAAAAAATTTATTCAGAAGTATTTAATGTGTACAAAAACAACAATTACTTATTTTGCAACAAAAAAAATACTAAGGACTAAATGTGCAAAAAAATATTAAGGACTAAATGTGTACAAAATGAGAAATATATTACCTTTTTAAGTTATTTTTCCTGGCTTACCTGAAATAGCTGGTCATAATGACGAAATGCGTACAGTTAAACAAGTTGAAGGGGTAAATATGAACAAAAAAAACTCAGTGACCAAATATGTACAAATCGAAAAGTATATTACCCTTTTAAATCGGTATCTCTAACAAAAAGCCTTAATTTTCTTTTTGGTTGGTAGAAATCATAAGTTGATAGAAAACTTTTCATTTTTAACCTTTTTTTATTTGGTCATCAACCAATCATTTTATTTTTATTTTTTTTTAAATGAAAGATTTTTTAAAGACTTATGGTTTTTACCTATACAAAAAATTATGATTTTTCCAATCAAATGTATAAAAGTTGCGACTTTTTTGTATAAAATAACAAAAAAATCTCAAGTTTTACATATTTGGTTGTAAAAATACTAACTTTTTTGTATAGGTAAACACCACAAGTTTTCAGAAAACATTTTATTTTAAAAAATGAAAGATCATAAAAAAACTTATGGTTTTTACCAATGTTGTAAAAATCATGATTAGGTCTCGATTAATCTCTGATTAATCCCTAGGCGCTACCCACCCGACTAGAAGACGTCCATTGATTAATCTCTGCATACACAATGAGCGAATCAATAGATGTCACAACTCCAAATTTTAGACCTAGCATGGTCTAAACCCTAACCAAGTACTAGTGTAAATCACATTGCAATCCTTGTTGCAAGGTGTCCTCTATAGCCTTAGGGTTTGTTTCTAAAGCTAACAAAGAAGTATAGAAAGAAACCTAGATTAAAATAGGAAGGTATAATCCAACATTTGGCTAAAGATCAAGGTTTAAAACATAAATAACACACAATAAATTGTGTTCACGGCTAAGAGATGCTAGGACAAGGATGTTCATGGCCATGGAACCTTCCAAACTTGTGTTTACGGCCAAAGTGAAAAAGGGAAATGTAGTTCACGGATTAGGGAGCCCTTTATTTGTTGTTCACAGACAAAAGCAAATGAAACAAAGGTGTTCACGGCCAAAGTATGACTGTGAACACATTGTAAGGCCTAATTAGGACTGCAAACCCCAAGGCCAAGCCCAATTTCAATCCGTAAACACCCTATATATATATATATATATATATATATATATATATATATATATATATATATATGTGTGTGTGTGTGTGTGTGTGTGTGTGTGTTTACACCCTGAATTCATTCATTTCTCATTTCTCAACCGTGAACACTCCCACTTTTCTCTCAATCTCCATTCGTGAACAGCTCATTTTTCTCTCAATCTTCAAGTGTTTACGCCTCTGGATCTTCAAATCTTCAACCAATTTACAAAGAACATTCATATCCACCTTCAAATCTTCATATCATCTTCAAATCTTCATCACAATTCAAGATCCAACCGTGAACCCCAATTTCCAACCGTAAACCCTTTTGCAACATTCCAAATAATTCGTATTTAATTTGTAAGCATTCTTTACCTATTTAAATAATTATGTAACCTTTAATTTAAATTAATATTCTTATTAATTTAAATGCGACGTCAAATATAATTATTTTAGGGTAACGTTGTTAGCGCGTATGCTTACCTGGGGATCGTCTCTACAACTCGCTACGTCCAGTTAACGCACATTTGAGGTGAGTTCATACCACTACATTTTACCAGTTTTTAATGTTTTTAGGGGGGGGGGGATACAAGTACCACAAAATACATTTTTGGAACATTTCAGTATTTTCTAAACGATTTCAAAATTACCATATACTGTTTTAATTTATCCTAATTTAATTTTACAGTAATCAATCATTGTTTTCACGTATTTTATACAATCATAATTATATGAACCTTTGTAACATGCATAGCAAAGGAACACTTTCAGAATACTTATTTTACAAATGGAATATACACTTATAAACTATAATAGGTATAGTTTATGGAACAATTACATTATCACTGCACGAAACAGAGATACAATGCGAATAAACATATAAACTATAATAGGTATAGTTTATGGATCTTACAAAATGTCATTTAAATTTAAAGGATAAATTTTATTCTACACTTAATCGTCAGTATAACATTTTGTGAGTGAGCATCTTCGCGTACTTACCTAAGTACTAACAAAAGTCCTGAGATTATAACCAGAGTCTCCTTGAGGGAGAGCGTGAATTTATGTATAGATCTATACGGGACTGACAATCCCGCACCGCAACTGTTAGCTACAGTTAGGCCGGCAGGCTTGGGTGACAAAGTCATTTCGATTCTGACGCCTGAAGAACGTCGTTCAGGCAATTCAATGGTCAAGTATGGTTATAACAACTCATAAATTTGGTACTAAATAATACAATTAATGTATGAATGGTAAAAACTTCACTTAGTTTTATTATAAATAGAACTACAACAATGTATAAAACTACAACAAGGTATTTTTACAAACAGCTGGTGTTACCAGGAAATTACAAATTACAGAGTCTTTATCCATATACATATGCATCATACTATTTTGAAATACAAAAAAGTATTTACAGAAAATATAGGATTTTCCAGGACAAACATCAGTATTTTACAAGCAAACGGTTTATCATGCAACTAACGAACAATCATTGTTATTCTATAATCCCCTAGTTTATACATCATGATTATGTATGAAGAATATCCGATGGACAGTGGAATGTGTGGTTTCCGCCTCATTTACTATTCCTTGTTTGGTTGTGGGCTTAGGGCAGATCCACACAATCAACTGTCCGTTCGATATTGGTTTATACATAGCTAGTATGAACTAAGTGGTCATAGAAGGAACTGGCATTATCATATTTCTTACAAAGAAAATATAGGATTTTCTTAAGGAACATATTCATAACAACTTAAAGGACTAATACAGTTAACTCTGTAAGTACCTAGTGAATACGTCAGGGTTATATACGATGAGGATCCGACAAACAGTGGGATGTGTGCCTTCCGCCTCATTTTTTGTTCCTTGTTTGGTTGTGGGCTTGGGGCAGAACCACCCAATCGACTGTCTGTTCGATCTGTATTGCATATAACTTGTATACACTAAGTACTCGTAGAAGGAACTAGTACGTGTCATTTTTACTTATCATTCATTATATCAGGAAATATCGGATTTTCTGGAGAATGTCACACCCCCGAACCAGACGGCGGAAACGTCCGAGTGCTCGTGTGACTATCAATTGAAATATCATCACAATAAATATACATGAAACATAACACATTCATCACCAAACATTACATATTACAGCTGATATTGTTCACATCAAGTACATTGTCATAGGTTACATAAATCCAAAGTATTAATAGTACGATGAGTGACGTTACACAAAATAAATCCATACACACTTGAAAATTATTCTGCTTAACGATTTCCTGAGAATACAAGTTATTTTGAAAACGGTCAACATATATATAATGTTGGTGAGTTCATAAGCATGTTTGAATAAAAATCTTTGTATTGTTTGTAAAACCCAGAAAATCCGATATTTTCTGTAAAAAGTTTGAAAAATGATGTGAAAATCGAGTATAATGCATGTGTGAATTTCATAGTAGTACATATAGAGATGCGGTTCAAACTTCTTTGTATTCTTTTTTATTGTAAGTAAGTGGTAGTTGAATAATAGTATTTCCCCAGAAAATCCGATATTTTCTGATTTATAAAAATGTCACGGTCTTTGCACTGTAGAAATGTTTTGTATCATTATGACTTACGAGTTTTTAATCTTCCGTAATGTCTTAATGGAAATGGATCTCTATATGAGTCGTTATAATCATACATGATAGTGACTGATTTTCCTGTCTTGACATTTTTCCAAATGCTGGATTTTCGATCAAGGTTTTGTCACCCTAGACTGGCCTAGTCTAACTGTAGCGAACAACTCAGGTGTGGGGGAGTCACCCCCGTATAGATCTATACACAAACTCTCGCTCTCCGTCCAGGAGACTCTGATTATAACTACAAGCTACGACCATACACTCAATGATGTCAACCGACACGTCTCACTAGCTCCTATTTGTTTTCACATGAATTTGTATAATGTTATATGTATATAGAAGTTCGAACACTAGATGATGCATGAAATGAAAAGGTAAAGCCCAACAAACATGAAGAAAAGGCAACTATGGCCCATTAGTCGTGTAAGTTATTTTCAGGCTAAATTAGCATGTAAATGGGCCACTACGGCCCAATAACATGTAAACGCTAAATTAGGCTCATTTAGCATGTAATTGGGTCACTGAAGCCCAATAGACATGTAATGAATACATTGGGCCAATAAACATGTAAATGGATCACGAAGGCCCAATAAACATGTATAGGAAGTATTAGGCCCAACATTCGTACCGTTATTGTATTTCGTTTATTTGTTATAGTATTGTTCACTTTGTCGGAGAATTTATCCATAATGTTATAAAAATCTAGTATTTTGTTATAACGGTATTTTTAGTTTGTTACGTCAAAATTCTATAATTTGAACTCGTGTTTAACAAAGTTACCCTTTAGGCCCCTTAAGAACTAAATTAACATTTAGAGGCTTATTTTTACATAAAATGACATTTTTGGTCTATTTTAATTAAAAATAACATTTTAGTCCATAAATTTATAAACATTTGTATTTTCGCCCCAAATGTTTAGTAATTTACGGTTTTGGTCCAAAAATACATATTTTGACATTTTCGGCCCATCTTTGCAGCAAATTACATTTTCAGCCCCTTATTTGCATAAAATGACATTTTCTGCCCAATTTTTATAAAATTAACATTTTTGGTTCGAATCTTGAGATAGTGTCATTTTCAGCCCCTAATCTCGTTTATTCTCATTTTTGGCTCAAGTTTTGATTAAATGACATTTTAATCCCCAAAAATTTATATTTTTGCAATTTGGGCCCAATGGGCCGTAAGGCCCACCTTAAGGCCCAAAATGCCAAATTTTACACTTTTGACCCTTAGAAAAATATGGTTGTTATAAAAACTCATTTTTAAGCTAATAATACCCTTTTAGCCCCTATAAAACCATAGGTGTCACTCTTGACCCCAAACTTTTGTTTATTTGTCAAAAATGATCCTTATACAAGATTTTGTTTTGTTTTTCCACAAGTTAGGCATTTATAACACTTTTAACTTTGTAGTATGATGTCTAAAGTGTTTTTGTTTATGAATCTCACTTATTTTTGTTAGAGTTTTATAGATCCATCGAGTTTATCACACAAACACAACAAAAACCAAGAAAATCACACATAACATGCATATATACATAGATCTACACATAAACACTTGTATTCTCCTCCAAAAACAAGTAAAAACCGAAAACAAGGGGGTATGAACTCACCTTGCTTGTTTGTTCTCGGTTTGGTGAAGAAAAGATGGAGGTTTCGGCCCTAGCAAGCTTTCCTTGAGTAGATCTTGAACTTAGGGGGTTTTCTAAGAGTATGATCACAAACAAATGTTTAGAAGTAGTGATCTAGCTTAATATTGAAGTTACTTAACTTGGATGTGTGATGACTTACCTAGGATTGTTGATCTTTGGTGAAGATCTCCTTGAAACACTTAGAAATCTCGAAAATTTGGATGGAAGGAAGGAGGGTGTTCTTGAGTGTTTGAGAGAGTTTTGAAAGAAATTTTGAAGATGTGTATGTGTGTGTGTATTTCTTACTCTCGGTCGTGAGTAGAAGAAGAGAGTGGAGAGATATGGAGTTGATTAATGGTGGTGTGATAGGTCTATGGGTATATGCACCCTTGCATGGATACCCAACAAATAAATATTATGTGTCAAGGTTTAAGCAATCCTCCTTTTCCTTTCTCTTTTCTCTTTTTTTTTTTGTTTTTACTTGGGTCGAGAATGGCCTAATGGAATGAAGGAAAATGGTGTTGGGCTCAATTTTTGGGTTTGATCGAATTTCCTAGGCCCAACAATACCTTTCGGCCCATTGGGCCTTCATTGATGTTCACGGCCCAAAATGGTACAAAGGAATGAGTTTATGGCCCATTATGGCTAATTAATGCATTTATGGCCAATAAGGCCCATTAGGGTTAGAATGAATCATTCTAGGCCCAAATGGCCCAAAATGTTATAGGTTTATGTATTGGGTCCATTTAGAATCCAAATAGGGTTTCTAAGCCCAATATGGTTGAATTGAATGCTTATTGGTCCATTAGGCCCAATAAGGAAACCCTAGTCCATAATAAGCTTGAACCGGGATTTTTAGGGTTTTCAACTCATTAATGACTATTTGGATACTTTGTATAGAGTTGTGAACTTCACTTGTGAATTTTGATTAAGTTTGTTGTCATAGAATGAACATAGTGCATGGTATCAATTTAGCGTTACAAGTATTATCATAGATGATGTTTACATGATCACAGAATTTCCTGGCTAAAAATGCCAGTTGTGACAGAGAAACACATCATGTTTTACAAAGAACAAAGAACCTGTTTTTCTAAAACAAACCGCTTATGAACTCACCAACTTTAATGTTGACACTTTTTCAAACCACTTGTATTCTCAGGACATTAGTAGACAGGTACATGCCAGGGTTCCTAGAAGACGGTGCATAGTAGCTTCGAGTCTTTACTTTGCTATTTACTTTTGGAGTCAGTCATATATGATTCGAATACAATGTAAACATTTTAATATTAATACAATGGTTGTTGTTGCTTCGATTACTATTATTCAGTTGTTGTGATACTGTACATGACTTCCTCCGCCCCCGAACGTTTCCGCCGTTCTGGTTTGGGGGTGTGACAGTAGAAAACTTTCGAATTTGAACACTTTGAAAAAGTTCTATCGCAATAGAAACTATTTAATGAATGATTCGTGTTGTATTAATCATATTAACCTATTTTGTTATGTTATTAGTTATATTTACGAACTTCGTTGTGATATTAGTCATATTTAGTTTTTTAAAATTCAAAAAATTAACAATTTATGGTCCCGATTAATACCCGTCTAACTGATTAATCTCTTAAGCTCAATCCACTGACTAGCTAACGGCGAACGTTTTTTGCAACCTTGGCTTTTACTTTTTACCAACAAAAAGATAGTTAAGTGATGTGCACAATAATACCTACTCGTTTTTAAATTTATAACCTAAGTTACTTTTGCTAACTGTGCATTTATAGGCAGTGTACCTAGTCAGATTATAGAATAGCTCAAGTAAGTCAGGTGTCGATCACAGGGAATGATATTTAATTAATAAAATAATTACTAAAAACTAAACTAAGAAAAAAACTAAATAGGGGGTTTTATCTGATTTTACAAGTTCATATTAACTTAAGTAAACAACTAGAAAGACGATCAAGAATAAAGGATACTTTCGTTCAGCTTCGAATCCCTCCTGTTTCCTGTGGTTGATTTCAAGACAATGAATTAATTCTGTTAGTTACCAAATAAAAGTTACTAGTCATCATGATCAGACTAACTAGCATAAGTCAATTCAATAACTTTAGCCCCAATGATCATGCAAGTTAAGGACACTAAATTAATTTTAAAGATAATTTGAACTCTGAATGATAGAATCTACAGACTACTATTCTTTGGTCAAGTCTAGTAATCGAGCAAATATTATGATCAAATATTGCTCTCTAACATAGTTAAGCAACTAACTTATCACCTATACTAGGATATAGTCAATCCTATCTCTAGCAATTTAATGATCATAAATAAGTATGTAAATCAATTTCATGCAATTAAATGCAATTTAACTACACAATCTTGAGACAAGGCAATAAAGATAGAAACTTTAACATGCTATGTTTAGATTTATCAAAGAATATTTAAAGAAAAACTAAATTCATAAATCCATCAAACAAGAAATCAACACATAATATTTAGGAGTTCATCTAATCTAAACGAAAGCAAGGGTTTTTAGCCCATAATCACACATAAACAAAAGGAAAATTAGGCTAAACATCATTAAACTAAGCAAACTGAATGTGTAGATGCGAATCCTTGCTCCAATCTCTTTATCCTTTGATCTCCAGTCGAATTCCACATTCCAAGGGTTCTTGGAAGGGTTTTTCTTCATAAATAACCGCAACCCTAAGGCCTCCACCTTCTGGAATTGACCTAATGTCCAAAATATATATAATTGCCAAATTCTAGCCACCACATCGTGGTTGGACACCACCACATCGTGGCCCTTGTGTATATCTCGTATTCTCCAAGTCAGCGTAAAGAATCGAGAAGATTCCATTTACCACGTCGTGGTGGTTGGATTTCACTTTTTGGCCCAAACACAAAAGTCGTCCAAAATTTTGTCTAGTTTTCAGATCATTTTGAATTTGCCTTAATCGGAGTTACGAGTCATGGGATATGGCCAAAATACCGACGAAGGGTCAAGCTATCAAGTAACATCCTTTTTGTGTATTCTTCTTGCCTAAGCTCGCATTTTCCTGCTTCCAGGTCCTCGTTTGCTTCCTTTTCATCCCGAGCATGTCTTTTCTGCTACAAAACATATTTAAACCATAATAAGTATCTTTTGTCCCATATTAAGCATAATTATAGCTAAAAGTATTAGAAATATGCATAAATTATATGATTAAATATGCACATATCAAAATATCCCACACTTGGCTTTTGCTTACCCCCAAGCAAAACTGATTTTATTATTATCATATCAGGACTTTAGCTACCAACATCGCACAAGACAATCCATTTTGAGCCTATCCGTTACATCAAGACCGCAACACATATATTTGTGTCTAATTTTCCTAAGAACTTTCCCAATCTTAAATACTCACAATCTTCATAAACACTTTCCTATTTCTTTTGAACAATACTCATTTTATGCATCCCTCCGAATCTATCCCCATAAAGTTTTCTTAACCTCAAGGTATTTTTTGTTAAGCTCCCAAGCATACATATGTAAAAATAACCTAGAAAGAAAAATTACAATAAAAATAACTTGGCAAATTGCCTTATTCTTGAGTCTTTGAGTATTTGGAACTTTTGAGCTTTTCTTCATAATATTTATGTGATCTTCATAGCTTTGTGGACTCTTATTCACTCAAACTTTTGCAACTTTTTTTTTCATTTTATTATTATTATTTTTTTTTTCTTTTCTCACTTTTTCACTCAAAACTAAAAATCATATAAAAATATATGCTTAAGCAAGGGAATTTAACTTCAACCCTTATTGGTTAGAGGTATTAGTCTAAAGTGCAATGACTACATAAGCTCTCCTTGATACATTTATGGTACACGATGCTAAACATATTATGGCCTTCAAACTAAGCAATGTCGTGTTTTTGTTCTATGATTTCACTAGGATAGGAAAGCCACAAATACACTATAACATATGTTGTCTCAAATAAACATCGAAACCCGCATCAAATCGTCCCACACAACACTAGCAACCTAGGTCTCAACACAACAATATAATATTTTTTTGTAACTACATTCAAGTTTGTTGCATGAGAAGAATGTCTTAAATCTAGGGGTTTATTATGTAAGTGTTGAGAAGAAGAATCACAGTTCAAAACTTTTATGGGAATAATATTGATGATGTTTGTTGCCATTAGAACATCATGACCCCAAAATTGAATTTGGTAAACCAGATTGTGAATGTAGGGATCTAGCTATTTGCAATATTTTTTGATGCTTCCTTCCTGCTCTTCCATTTTGTTGTGGAGAGTACGCAACTGTTCTCTGATAAATTATCCCTGATGAAGAGAATAGACTTTGACATTTGTGATTTGTAAATTCATTCCCATTATATGTTCTAATGATCTTTACAGATGTTCTGAATTGATTGAGAACATAAGCCAATAAAATGCGAAAGAGTTTGAAAAACTTGTGTTTTTTTCATTTAGAAGAAATGCCCATATTTCCCTTTAATGATCAACAACAATCGTAAGAAAATATGAAGCACCAGTGATGGTTTTGGACTTATAAGGCCTCAAAGATCCACATGGATCAACTTGAATATCTCATCTGCATGTGATTCACTTTTTAGAAATGAAAATCTCTGTTGTTTTGCTTCATGACAAGGCACACACTGCATCAATTCATTCTCCTTCTTTAAAGGAATAAATTTGAGATGTTCTAATACATATTGAGACAAGTGTCCTAATCTTTGATGCCAAAGAGAAAAGGTGTAATTATTCATGTTCTTAACAAAATTACATGATTGTTTAACAACATATTCATGATCCTTACAAGAACTACTTATATGATCAAACAAACTACTATTATCCAGTACATATAGATTCTCGAAAATCTTCCCTTAAGCCACAATCTTAGAAGTTTCCATGTCCTACAAAATGCAATATGTGGGATAAAACTTGAAGACAATTCGAGCAGAATTGACCAAAGATTTACTAATAGAAAATTGCATTTGAAGTCAAGCACATTCAAAACATTTGTAAGAATTAATCTTGAATTTAAATCTATCAGACCTATATAAGTAATGGGTTTAATAGATCCATCTGGTAGAAATATAGAGGTATATTTGTCAACTGGATTCAATTTCTTCATGTAAGATAAATGGGAACACATGTGTACAGTAGCTCCGGTATCTAATATCCAAATGGTTTTATCAAATTGATCGCTTCTTAAAGAATTTAACAATGAGATATTCATACATGCAAAATCTCCAAAGTAGGAGAAATTGGCATCATGTGAATCCATCTTTTGGTTTGCTTTGATGAATTGAGTGAGTTGTTGAAGTAAAGCATACATACATTCATTGTTTCCTTGAACAAAAGATGTGGATTCTTGATTGTTATATCAAGGATTATCATCTGGTTGATTCACATTAACCATATGTGCATAGTTGATGTTATTTTTCTTATTATCCTTGTACTCTTTGTACCAATCGAGATAGCCATGCAATTTGAAACATACATCTTTGTTGTGTCCACTAACTTTGCAAAAAATTACAATATCGATCACCATTCTTCTTTCAATCACATTTAGGTTTGTAAGAGAATTGTCGCTTTTCATTGTTATTTTGATTTGATGACTTTATGAACATAGCAATTTTCATTACCAGTGAGATGAATAGATGCTAAGAACATGCTTAGATCATTGCTCTTAGATCTAGGTGCAGAATTATTTGAAGAAGAATTGAAATTTGAATGAATAACAGATTGCGAGTTCATTTTGAAAAAAAAATGATCGTTCGTGGAAAAGATCAAGATCGATGCTCTAATACCATTCAAACTAGTATAACAGGGTATGAGAAGAGAGAAATATGAAATGAATCCGTAAATGTATTATTCATCAATGAGATCTGTATATACAATTACAAAATTTTGTTATAAAGTTACTAACTCTTGAATGCTAATAACCAACTTTTATTCAGATTCTAACAACTTTTACATTGATGACATGGACTCTTCATGATTGATAAGCTGATATGTACTCTTCTTTATAAACTCATTAATCTCACTCTTGATTGAAGGGTTCTCGAAGATCGATGGTATAAAGATCAAAAGATGAGTTCTAGTTCAATTAGAAATAAAGAAAATTACGAAAATAGCCATTTTTCCTAATCCTTTTCCAGAAAATAGCCAAAAAATCCAAGATTACAAAACAAACCACTAAAATCGTAGATGGATTAGGTTCATCTGCGATTTTGCCTTCTCATCTAAGAATGTACAAGTTGTTAAAGTGGTGTCATGTATAAATGAGTTGTACGTTCGCAGATGGACCTGTCCATCTGTGAACATGGGACCATCTGCTGTCACACCCCCAAACCAGACGGCGGAAACGTCCGAGTGCTCGTGTGACTATCAATTGAAATATCATCACAATGAATATACATGAAACATAACACATTCATCACCAAACATTACATATTACAGCTGATATTGTTCACATCAAGTACATTGTCATAGGTTACATAAATCCAAAGTATTAATAGTACGAGGAGTGACGTTACACAAAATAAATCCATACACACTTGAAAGTTCTTCTGCTTAACGATTTCCTGAGAATACAAGTTATTTTGAAAACGGTCAACATATATAATGTTGGTGAGTTCATAAGCATGTTTGAATAAAAATCTTTGTATTGTTTGTAAAACCCAGAAAATCCGATATTTTCTATAAAAAGTCTGAAAAATGATGTGAAAATCGAGTATAATGCATGTGTGAATTTCATAGTAGTACATATAAAAATGCGGTTCAAATTTATTTGTATTCTTTCTGTTGTAAGTAAGTGCTATTTGAATAATAGTATTTCCCCAGAAAATCCGATAATATCTGATTTATAAAAATGTCACGGTCTTTGCACTGTAAAAATGTTTTGCATCATTATGACTTACGTGTTTTTAATCTTCCGTAATGTCTTAATGGAAATGGATCTCTATTTGTCACACCCCCAAACCAAGGATGGCAGAAACGTCCGTGGGTGGCGGACTTCATGTATAGTATCACAACAACAAGTATAATAGTGCTCATAATAAATACAACCATCAAAAATATAATTGAAAAAGTTACACCATAGTATGAGTTTAAATGTTTCAAAATCAATTACATCTTGCGTCCCATCCTCAAAAGCAGTTGGTTACCTGTTTCACTGGTTTCCTGAGAATACAAGTAGTTTTGAAAGAGTGTCAACAATTATGTTGGTGAATTCATAAGCTTTTGGATGAAATGTTGGAAAAACCTTTGTTTGTAAATGTAAATGAATAATCAAGAAAATCCCGTATTTTCCTTATAACAAGTCATGTAGTCTTAAATCCTAAGACCGAGAGTATGTGTGTATTTTGTACTTATAACGTGGTTTTAGTTTTAAATAGATAAAACCCCTTTCTTTTCTAAAGTAGAATTTTCCCGTAAACTTGAAAGGTTGTTAAGTCCCTATGTGAGTCATTATAATCATACTATAACTAGAATGAACCTGCTACAACGTTTTTCAGACGTCAAGATCCTATGGCTTTTGTCACCCGTAGACCTGCAGGTCCCGCTGTAGCTAGCAGCAAGGTGTGGGGTGTCAATCCCAATATAGATCTATACACAATTATCACGCTCTCCCTACAAGAGACTCTGGTTATAACTTGCAGGAATTTTAACCCGTACTCTAAGAGTACAATTGAAGAATTGTTTCACAACTTACGTTAACAAGTTTACGTGTGGTTTGAATATAAAACCTTTTATGTGGTGGAAGTGAAATCTCCCTTTGTGTACTAAATTAGTGATGTGAAATTCATAAACTATATAGTTTATCATGTAGTAATTGAAAATCCGTTTGTATTGTGGTAAGACCCTTCATGTGTGTGTAATAGTTTAACAAATACATAACTATACTTATTATATTACATCTTGTATTATTTGTAACTACAAAGGACCCTTACATTTCAGAGAATATTTTCTGTTATATAATTATATCACAACAGAAAAACACATGCAAAATATGAAGTCATCAAAGATTACACTTTGCTCAACATGTTACAAAGTGTTATGAAACTTGTAAGCTGTTAACTCGTTTTTAACTTTTCTGCACTGTTTTAGAAAAATCATAGAAAAATCATACGAAGTAGAAAAACCGAATCCGTAAACTCTGAAAGTTTAGAAAATGTGTCTAGTTGGTTCATAAATTTTATTATGATTTTTAGAAGTCTCTAACTTGTGTGAAAATGTTCGTATTCACGGATTGGTCCGAATTCGTTTATGAAATTATAGGCAGTTTTGTAAAAATCGCCATAAATTGTAGAAAAATCGTATAAAGATGTACAAGTAGTCATTTTAAAGGTATAAACCTGAACTATTTTCATATTAAACAGTTTTTAAATATATTAAGTTTAAGATGGTCAAAACAGTCCGTGAATGGAACTAAACTTTCCTGTTGAAAGCTGATGTTTGAGTTTAGTTAAGTTTTTGGTGTTTTAACTTGTATTCTCCCACTAAAACTCGAAGAAAACATGAAAATGTGGGGGTATGAACTCACCTTGAGTGATCTCTTAGGATGGATGATGAAGAGAAGAAGTTTCCAAGTCAAGAACACTTGGGAGTTGCTTGAAGATTCGAAGATTCTATGAACAAATATGTCGATATTTGTGTAAGAATTCTATGATTTTGGTAATGTTGTGTAGAATGTTTATGTGTAGAAAGGAAAACTTACCAGCAACAGGGGAAGAACTTGTGACTCCTGGAGGAACTTGATTTTTTAGAGAGAAGTATGAGAGGGTGTAAAAAGTGTGTCTTGGGAGGAGGAGAGTGGGGTTTTATAGGTGGAAGAGTGAGGGATTAGAGGGTGAGCTGATGGAGGAGATTTGATGGAGGTATGGGAAGATCTCGAATTGACTAGAGTAAGGTGGGAATAGTGACATGGAGTGGTCATGGAGTGGGTGGGTGGTTGGTGTCATAGATTCTTGGCAAAGTCAACACTCCAAAGCCATACCTTGTACAAGATTTTGTCCAAGGATATGATTTTCCCTCAAAGATATGATTAAATTATGGGTCTGTGGAGTTTAATATATTAAAATATGGTTTTGGGTGAAAAATCCCCGTCAAAATCATTAAAAACAGGCTTAAAAGATGAAACTAGTCGAAAACCGGGAAAAAGAAGCGAACTTGCGAGACCAGACCGAAGGTTCGATCCCATAGGGTGAGAACCGAAGGTAGGTTCGGTCCTAAAGCCTTGCACACGAACTTGGTCAGGAGGAAAACGAAAGGGAGTTGGAGCGAAATGGACCGAAATAGACCGAAAGGGCTTGTCCGGACCGAAAGTGAGTTCGGTTCCTAGGAGCATGCGACGGCAAGACATGTGAAGCGAAAGTGGCTTCGGCCCGAAAGTCCGATCCGGACCGAAAGCGAATAGGAGCGAAGGTACCCGAAAGCGAAATGGACCGAAGGCTCGGTTCATTTCGGTACTAAAGAGGTTTCGGTCCTGAGGCTGGTTCCGGTTACTAAAAGGGTTTCGGTTCTTTAAGAAGTTTCGGTCCTTTGAGAGGTTTCGGTTCCTAAAGGCTGTTTCTCCATTTATCTTTCCGTTTCAAGTTGTTTTCGAATAATTTAAGGGTCGGGATGCCCCGAGTGATTATAAAAAGTTTGAAAGAGATTTTGAGAGAGATTTGGGAGAGATTTCATATTCTTGGAGAGGTTTGGGAGAGAGAGAGAGAGATAGAGTGGGAGAGATTTAGAGAGATTTTGCTGGGGGCCTTTATTAGTGTTTTTCTTCGTAGTGCAAGGATCGTAAGCTTCGTTAAGCCTTGTTATGAGTGTTATAGGCCCCCGTAGGGTACTTAAAGGTGTCTTATTGAGTTATTACATCACTTACTCCTTTTAGAATTTTTGATTTTCCAAACATTGAAAACTCCAAGCAGTACTTTATATTAAGATAGTGAGTTGTAAATTAGTACATACATAGAGTAAGTCCTATCACACAAGCACTAGTTGAGTTTACCGGTTGACTTGTTGACTTTATTTGACTTTGACTTGACCAAAAATTGACGGTTGTCACACTATATTAGTCGTTATAATCATACATGATAGTGACTGATTTGCCTGTCTTGACATTTTTCCAAATGCCAGATTTTTGATCAAGGTTTTGTCACCCTAGACTGGCCTAGTCTAACTGTAGCGAAGAGCTCAGGTGTGGGGGAGTCACCCCCGTATAGATCTATACACAAACTCTCGCTCTCCCTCCAGGAGACTCTGATTATAACTACAAGCTACGGCCATACACTCAATGATGTCAACCGACACGTCTCACTAGATCCTATTTGTTTTCACATGAATTTGTATAATGTTATATGTATATAGAAGTTTGAACACTAGATGATGCATGAAATGAAAAGGTAAAGCCCAACAAACATGAAGAAAAGGCAACTATGGCCCATTAGACGTGTAAGTTATTTCCAGGCTAAATTAGCATGTAAATGAGCCACTAAGGCCCAATAACATGTAAACGCTAAATTAGGCCCATTTAGCATGTAATTGGGTCAATGAAGCCCAATAGACATGTGATGAATACATTGGGCCCAATAAACATGTAAATGGATCACGAAGGCCCAATAAACATGTATAGGAAGTATTAGGCCCAACATTCGTACCGTTATTGTATTTCGTTTATTTGTTATAGTATTGTTCACTTTGTCGGAGAATTTATCCATAATGTTATAAAAATCTAGTATTTTGTTATAACGGTATTTTTAGTTTGTTACGTCAAAATTCTATAATTTGAACTCGTATTTAACAAAATTACCCTTTAGGCCCCTTAAGAACTAAATTAACATTTAGAGGCTTATTTTTACATAAAATGTCATTTTTGGTCTATTTTAATTAAAAATAACATTTTAGTCCATAAATTTATAAAAATTTGTATTTTCGCCCCATATGTTTAGTAATTAACGGTTTTGGTCCAAAAATACATATTTTGACATTTTCGGCCCATCTTTGCAGAAAATTTACATTTTCAGCCCCTTATTTGCATAAAATGACATTTTCTGCCCAATTTTTATAAAATTAACATTTTTGGTTCGAATCTTGAGATAGTGTCATTTTCAGCCCCTAATCTCGTTTATTCTCATTTTTGGCTCAAGTTTTGATTAAATGACATTTTAATCCCCAAAAATTTATATTTTTGCAATTTGGGCCCAATAGGCCGTGAGGCCCACCTTAAGGCCCAAAATTCCAAATTTTACACTTTTGACCCTTAGAAAAATATGGTTGTTATAAAAACTCATTTTTAAGCTAATAATACCCTTTTAGCCCCTATAAAATCGTAGGTGTCACTCTTGACCCCAAACTTTTGTTTATTTGTCAAAAATGATCCTTATACAAGATTTTGTTTTGTTTTTCCACAAGTTAGGCATTTATAACACTTTTAACTTTGTAGTATGATGTCTAAAGTGTTTTTGCTTATGAATCTCACTTGTTTTTGTTAGAGTTTTATAGATCCATCGATTTTATCACACAAACACAACAAAAACCAAGAAAATCACACATAACATGCATATATACATAGATCTACACATAAACACTTGTATTCTCCTCCAAAAACAAGTAAAAACCGAAAACAAGGAGGTATGAACTCACCTTGCTTGTTTGTTCTCGGTTTGGTGAAGAAAAGAGTGAGGTTTCGGTCCTAGTAAGCTTCCCTTGGGTTGATCTCGAGTTCTATGAAGTGCTAGAGTATGGATCATGAAGTAATGTGGGTTAAGAAGAGATCTAAGGTGTAACTTGAAGTTAAAACTATGAGATCTAACCAAAACTTACCAAATATGATGAACCTTGATGTAGAACCTCCTGCATGCACTCAAAAATCTCGAATTTTTTATGGATGAAGGAAGAGTTCTAGAGTGTGTTTGAGAGTGTTTTGAAGAAGATTATGGAGGTGGTATGATGGAGGGTTCGGCCGAGAGTGATAAGGGGAAAGGAAGAGATAAGATCTTTGGTTATTACATGAGAGGTAATGCATAGATTACCTCTAAATAATACTTAGGTGTCATGGTTAGATAATCCTTCATTAATCCTTTTTTTTAAACCATGGGCCGAGAATGGGCCTAGAGAGATGAAGAAAATGGTGTTGGGCCCAAACTCTTGGCTTGATCGAATTTTTATAAGCCCAATATTATTTTTCGGCTCATTGGGCTCATTAAATGGTTCACGGCCCAAATGACATGTAAGAATGGGTTTTATGGTTCATTAGGGTTAATTGGATCAATTATGGCCCAATAAGGCCCATTAGGGTTTAAATGAATCATTCTAGGCCCAAATGGTCCAAAATGTTATAGGTTTATGTATTGGGTCCATATAGAATTTAAATAGGGTTTCCAAGCCCAATATAGTTTAATTGAATGCTTATTGGTCCATTAGGCCCAACAAGGAAACCCTAGTCCATAATAAACTTGAACCCGGATCTCTAGGGTTTTCAACTCCCCAATTGACTATTTGGATGCTTTGAGTAGAGTTTTGAACTTCACTTGTGAATTTTGATTAAGTTTGTTGTCATAGAATGAACATAGTGCATGGTATCAAGTTAGGGTTACCAGTATTATCATAGACGATGTTTACATGATTACAGAATTTCCTGGCTAAAAATGCCAGTTCTGACATCTGCGGTTTTAGTTTTTTCAGGGTAAAAACATTGGAGTACTCATTTTTCTTGATTTTTTTGGGAAAAGTCTCTTGGAGGGAGCTATGTTATATAAATGTGATAATAATATGATTTGTGTTAAAAAAAACTAATTTTTGATGCTTCTTGAAGTTGTACCTTTGCATTTGTGAGGTTGTACATTCGGTTTTCATACTTTATATTTGTAGCCAACTGATTTTTGATGCAAGCATTATGTAACTATGTTAGAAAATTGTGATATAAATATGTTTTGTGTTATAAAACTGATTTCTGATGAATCTTCAGGTTGTACCTTTGTATTGTACGTCAACAATTTTTTTCACATGGAAAAGTCCGTCCGAGAGACTTTTCCCCAAAAACAAATCAAGAAAAATGAGTGATCCAAAAAAATAAGGTATTTATATCCTAAAAAAGCTAAAATTGCAGATGGTCTCCCATGTTCATAGATGGAAAGGTCCATCTGCGAACGTACAACTCCCCACAACACGAGCCTGCTTTAACAACTTGTATGTTAGCAGATGAGAAGGCAAAATCACAGATGGATCTAATCCATCTGCGATTTTAGTGGCTATTTTTGTAATCCTGAGTTTTTTTTGGCTATTTTCTACCAAAGGATTAGGAAAAATTGCTATTTTTGTAATTTTCTCTTAGAATTATTATTATTACTAACATCGGGTCACAGATAACCATTTTAGGAATTTCAGCTGTTAGATCTTCTCAACATTAAATTTGAACCGCATAAACTCTCAATTTACAGTTTTATTACGGTTCCATTAATTCACAGTTCCACCAGACGTTCTCCTTCCCGTCTTCTTCCCCACGGTTGCATACAGTTGAGAATGGAGTCCGGATTTGACTGCAGCACGCCTCTGTATCCATCAGACAACCACCCACTTCTCCATAATTCCTAAACATCAGCCAACTTTAGGTAACTGTCGTCCCTATATAAGAATTCGATTTCAATATAATCGTTGCTTTGAACTTTTAATGCTGACCGGAATAAAACTCAGTATTTCCAGTTACCGGCGGTTCCTATTGACCTACGTCTTCTCCGACTTCAATGACTACGATCGCCTCCCATGGAACCGCCCACCCCCTGATCCTTCAACCTCTCCACCATCGGTATTTATACCAACAAGTTGCAGAGGGAGAGCGAGAGAGAGAACAATGGACCTTTTTTCCCCTCTCCCCGAAGCATATACACAAACTCAAATAACTCTCATCCTTCCTCTACCCACGGACTGCCCTCATCGTCATTTTCTGATTTCATCTTCAGGTATGATTGCTCCTTATTTGTAGTTGACTTAGGTTATTAAAATCCGATCTCATTGATTTCACTGCCATGATGTTCTCCCCACTAACCTAACTTTCTCCTCTTTCTTCTCCCCATGTTGTCATCCAAACCGTGAGTTTCTTCCATTCATCTTCAACTCCTCCCGCCACCGATATTTATACCAACAAGCATGGATATGACAGTTGCATGTAACCAAAGGTTCCCACCTTCTTTCCAATTTGTCATGCTCATCGAATACCACCAAAAAGGTTTTCCATATGTGAAGAAGATACACTAGCAACCTGCACTTCCTCCAATTTATTCATAATGTCTCTAATTTCTCTCTCTACCGATTCGTTTTCTACTTCATCTAAAATTTATGGTCGAATTTGTTTGACGACGCTATTTTTAATTCATTGTCATTTTGTAACATCCATAAAAATCATGCCAAATTTACACTTTTTAAAACATTAGAAACCAACAGTTATTACAAATTTGTTTTCAAAACAGTTCTATATCAGAGTATCCCAGAACCATAGTCATAAAATGTGAGGAGCTGTACGATCACCCATTTGCCTTCCCGCGATCATCTGAGGTACCTGAAACCAAAACTGAAACTGTAAGCCCGAAGCTTAGTGAGTTCCCCCAATATACCGATACATAACAAATAATACATATAATAACTGTTGGGTTTTGAGCATTCTAACACTCCTATGGTGTACATGCAACCCTAAATACCTTGGATCTATGTTTTCTCTATTATACATGCAAATATCAATTTCCAAGTTATTGTTCTAACTAGCATAATATAAAGTACATATAATATAAAATCTGGTAGAATTACATACCTCTTGTTTGGTGCTTGATTCCATGGAGCTCAAGAGCCTAGTGCCCCAAGTGTGACACCTCAAATGGTTCACACAACATCATATGCACTTGGAATAACTTAGAGAGAAATCATCACTTCATGAAATCGGCTTTCCCTCCACTTCTAGACTTAGTGGCCGATTTTGACAAGCATGATATGTTTATATAGTGTGACACTATTAAGGTAAACCCTAATTGTCATGGCTTTCCATTTCCTTGGATCCATGGGTTCAAATACACCATGGAGCATCCATGGAGCATCCTATGGGTTTTAGCCCAACTTGATAATCCATGGAGCATTAGCCCACTATATGAGTATGGATGATTTACACAATCAACCCATATATTTAATTAGTCTTCTTTTGATCACTTAATTAATTCTAGATTAATTCTTGATCAATACTAATTAAATAATCTTATTAATATATTAGAACTTATAATATACTAATAAACCTTAAGTGTTATTTCTCTCATTTTAGTCTATCCAAATGCACGATGCCATGCAACCCAAATGGACCATGTCGGGTCGGGTCAAGTATATACCAATTATAGTTATGGACTTAGACACTAATCCAACAGTCTCCCACTTGGATAAGTCTAATAACTATTATTGCAAGTATGCCTTCACAACCCGACCAACAATCGTAGCTCTTAAAAGCTGCTGCCGAACTCTGAACAAATCAATGACGCGTCCATTAGATAAGTGATCATATATTCCTCCATTCTAGATATCATATGGACTGAGACATGGATTATAATCATTCTCTCTGTCCATTTGTTGTTTCCCGATTTTCGATTTATGACGACTGACTAATTGAACAAATCAGATCAGTCCAGGCCCGGCCGAGCACTTACATTTTGTCATCACTAAATCATCGAGGGGCCCACAAATATCGCTTTTATCCCGAAGGTAAAAGGAATGGATAAACTTCGACTCATATGCTTGTACTGACTACTTGTTGAATCATACACAAAGGCACGTTTTATAACATCGAGTTACCAATGCGTTTACGTGCAATCAATGTATAACCAACTCATAGTCAACAACTCATATCTCTAGGTTTGAAGAATATAAGATATTATCGTCTCATGATTCACTCATGATAAAATCCATGAAGTGATTCAAATGAGCGTGGGTTTAATCCAATACTCAGAACTTATGAGCACTCATGAGTGTTGTAGCAACCATTGCTATGTCTAATGCACATTAGAAAAATCATACAAGCCAAATTCATGACAGTCTTAAATCAATACCTACTTCCAAAGTATGACTGACTGTGGAGAGTTTGAATAACTTAGACATTCGGGAAGAATGACCTAGTTATTCTGGAAGTCAAAACATGCAAAGTGAAACAAAAAAATAATCCTAATCCTGTATGGCCCCAACACTTTGAGTGTAAATAAAAACACCTTTTATCTAAGCACCATATTGATTACTCATTATTCATGTTTCGATTAATCAACTTAATACTTGAATTGAAACAATAGTCATGCCATGCTCCAAGCATGCACACTATGTTCGTCCAAACAATAGATATGCCATACTCCAAGTATGCAAACTATGTTTACATGTGGTCCTCTCTTTGTGAAACAGATCGATTGACAACATTTCAATGATGCTCATTTCACAGTACCAATCCCTTTTGTAAATGTAAGAATACCAAACTCTTGCTATTTACTGTAATCTGTTAGACTCTAAACTTATATGCAATGATCCCCTTGTAATGACTATGCACACAAGTCACAAAGACTTGGCAACTGACATTACAAAGCATTCCAATGGAAAGCAATTCCATGAAGTCTCAAATTCAAAGTGCATTCCTTTGAACATCCTTCTTTGCATTAAGTTCTCTAATCTTACACAGATTCAAAGAATAACTTCCACCTATGGAAACAATTCCATATTCCCATTTTGACCATCACTTTTGAACAAGAGTTGCCTCTTTTCAAAATATGTCAATATGGTCCTTACTCTATACTTCCAATTGTCCATGAGTAACCAATCTTTGGTAAACCTCAAATTGTCCTCGACAATTGCTTAATCATTATAGTCATATCCAGTTCTAATCCCTTTTCCCCTCTTAATGCCCTAAGCATTAGGAAAATTTAGAAAGGATAACTATTATAGCTCATGTAATCGATCCTATACCCGAAGCATATGGGACACGATTCATGCTATAATTTTTTTTATTTGCCATATTCTCACAATTCGAACTATGAAGAGGTATGCCGTAATCATAATCGAAATTTTGAGAACGCAACATATATAAAATTTCCTTATGTTGAACCATTCCATCATAACATTCTTATATTTCCTTGACTAAAGTAGATTAAAATCTCAATCTAAGCTTGTAGAATTGGAATGAAGTATAAAATCCTCTCCCTTAATTATAGTAAAACAACTTTTCCAAGGCGAATTGAAACTTTTGTTTTCTATAATTAACATTGCTAACTTGCAACATAATCATCATGCTCCCACTAGCATAATGATTATTCTCTTACTAGCATAACACTTATGCTCCCACTAGCTTTGACATTTACTCAGAAATCAGTTGGACTTCTAGAAAAACAATACTTTATTGACTTTCTTACCAAAGTTCAGATTTCTGATACGAGATGCTTTGATAAGACTTTATCAAAATCATACACCTTTCCTTAGATAGCTCACTTGTGTGTCTAAACAATTATGAAGAGGGATGTCATAATCATAATGTTTAGACCTTTTGTCATTCTCACAATTGCTATCTACTTAAAATCTACTTAGTGAAAGAGTTTCCTCACCATCATTTTCATGAATCGGAGAAAAACATTATGACACTTAGATTTTATGGTGTAAGTGTTCCTATCCATGTGAATTTGTCATAACCATAATCACAAGACAAGGTTAGTGGCAAATCCAATCACATATGGACTGAACTTGTTCAATCTTAATTTCTTGCCACCCGGCAGCACAAGGGCCTACCATTGCTTCCAGGTTGTTATGCAAACAATTGAGAACTCATAGAACTCACAAGCATGGTCAACTTTTAACTGGAATAGACACAGAAATAAGAATATGTCAACACGATAGGTTACAAACCTCAAGTCGTGGGCTAGTGATTAACAAAACTCTTGATTAGTTCTTGAAACTATCTCAAGACTCCCACTGTCCTCTTGACATATAAGACTCACTTGCCTAATATTCAAGAGATAGTGCGGATTCTTTTACAAACACTTCACACAATTGGCCTTAGTTGGTCTTTGTTTTATCCAAAACATCACAACTTACCAATTTCAAATGTACAAGAGTAAGAAAACATTTTACTCTACATTTGACAAGTGTTTTAAACATTTCTTAAGATTATGTCACTCAAGGCTCAATCTTGGAGTATGACTCTAAGATTTTATTTTGGAATGAAGTATGATTTATCTTTTGATTTAACCATTTCCACAATTCACGATTCCTCTCCTTATCCACCAAATGCACTAAGGTGTCCTTAGAGGATCAATTGTGATATGGTTCCATAATCACTAAGATAATCATAAAACAAGATACATAAGTACTCTCCCATCTCTTCAGATTGGAGAAACTTTTATCTTTCTGCCTTATTTGATTCTTCTTATTCAATCTTTGTGGTGGACCTGACTAGTGCACAACCTAATGTACCCGATCCTTTAGTCCTTCGCTTGACTCACATGCGAATGTGAACAAGGAATTAGTCTTAATTTACCAAAGATGAAAAATCTCATTCATCACACAATACAACTTGCATGATTCCAAGTTTCTATCCAACTGAAACTTGGGTGATGAGAATCTTTCCTTATTTGATAAATTATGACACTACCACAAACGAAAGAATCAAATTCATTTTCCAATATTGCTTATCAATGGAAACATATAAACAACAATTTCTCACAAATGCCTTTGTAAGGATACTTAAAATAAATAAAATCAAAAACTTTTTCTTTTATTTTAAAACTTGCGGAAAAACTTATCCTTACAATGCAAATTCATATGAAAACTTTGTTGTTATCTATTCCTAAGCAATATCTCATAACTCTTATGCAGTGGCTCAAAATTCTGGTCATCGAACCATGCGATCAGAATCAGCACACCTTTTCTTTAAGCTTCCTTTGATTCTTCAAAAACATCAAAATGTAATTACATTACATCATGTATTAAGAATCTCCAAAAGAGACTTAATAGAGTTAGATAACGGACTTTACCTGAAGTATAGTCAAACTTTTGACTTTACCATCCTTATGAGGTTTCAGGTAAATTCGGCAGCTTCGCAACCAATGCCCCTCTCCTTTGGCAATAGGCACATATGGACTCTTTGGGAATGGTACATGGGACTATCTCAGACTTAGCCTTTCTCTTTACCATTTGGTCAACCGAGTTGACTATGGCCGATCCCTTTCTATTGGGAAGAGAAAGTTTTTCTGGATTTCCAGTGTCACCATTGTCAGTGTCCATGAAGTTTTGGGAAGTCGATCTTCTAATCAAATTTGCTTTACCAATGTTCCAAATCATTGCTGATTCAGTAGCACCAAGCAAATAGATAAGATCATTAAAGGGTCATGTCGTGATCTGTCATCAGGGAGTGACTGAAGAACCAAGTCAACAGCCAGCTACCTCGAGATTTTGACACCCGACTCTCCCAGCTTGTCAATATGTGACTTAATCTCCAAGACCTAAGCACATATAGACTTTGTTTGCCAATAGGGATTGAGTGACTTAGAACTTATCAAGTCTTGAAACTTGTGGGATAGGGAGATTTATTGGAGGAGGTGGAGGAAATGAAGTATGATTTCCAGTCCCATTAGTGCTCAATAAAGGGATTAGTCTTTCACCTTGATTGCCTTTTGGGATATCATCTTCATTAGGAAGCTTGTTCCTAAAGATATGGGAAGACCATAGTTGTCTGAAGTAGACATCTATAAGGGAGAAATTCAAGTTAGTTGATTTAAAGTCCTTAACATAACACCCAATATGAAATATTAAGGCTAGGATCCAACAACCTATTTATAACTGGAAGAGGGATGCCGTAATCCGAGTTATAAAATAGTTGAAGGTAGGTAAATGACGATTTACCAATTTCCACCATGAAAAACGAAATATAATTAAGTTTTAATTGGATTTGAAACTCGTAGATCTTTTGAGATACATTGAACTTTCAATGACATGTTTGAATCTCGATTGTGTCCTCTCAAGTTTGTGACTGGGATGCCGAGGATCACAAACAAGGTGTGAATAACCATGCAAATTGACTTGGTACCCTTAACTTTATCACCTAATCGATGTGCTGGTTAGCCACACAGCTCCACCGATCTATAATAAGGTCAAGTTACCCTTTGCCACTCTTACTAGTCCTTATTAGCGTGCCGGTTAACCACACACGCTCCACTAATCGACTTGGTAAGGTACAAAGTGTAATTTCATGGGTTAGCACCTATTTCACATTTTCCTAAGTAACTAAGATTGGGAATTAATAAGTGTTTAGTTACTTAGTATTTATCATTATACTTTTAATGAAGGGAGAATTATAGTCCTTTCCTACCCGTTCGGCTAACGACCCTCCACCAGTCAAGGAAGCGGTGGGTGAGAGTGGACACCCATTAAACTGCCATTTTATAGGCAGTAACCTTATACCCCCCTTATAGACCGGCTTCGTGAATGAGGCCTACTAATGGTAAGATTGACTTTATCTTATACATATCTATATAATTAAAATTATAATAATAGTATAAGGGTGTATTTTAAACATTTAAAATACTTGGTGGTTTAATCTATTAATTAAACTATACTCTTAATTTAATTAAACTTAAACCATGTCTTTATGGAATTATTAACTCTTTTAATTAAACACTTTAATTAATTTAATGAAGTCCATAAAGTTTGAATTTTAACTTTTAAAATTGTAAGAGTTCAATTTTGGAATTAAAGTATACATGAAGAGTAACTTTACAAATTCCAAAACTTGAGGGCAAGTTTTGAAACTATTCAAGACTTTTCATTTCATAACTTATGAGTTTTATGTACATTAAAATGAAGACTCTTCATTTTTATGTAACTCCTTATCTTTTAATGACATCTTTTAAAGAAGTGACTCTTTAACATCCATAACTTGAGGACAAGTTATGGAGTCATAATACTATTTAATGAAAAAGACTCTTCACTTTTATGTAACCTATGACACTTTTATGAGTTTTAAGATTCATAAATATGACTTTTCATATAACTTGAAGACAAGTTACAAAAACATATTTTATGAACTAACTCTAGATTAATTTGGATAAAAAACAACTAAAACACAATTTTTTTTCATTAATCTAAACTAACTCATAAATCAAGGAAACATAAAAAACTTTTGGTAATCCATAATTTGAGGACAAGTTATGGACTCCTTACAATTTCATTGAGATCAAGAATTATAATAACAAACAATTTGCACATAATTCCTATGATCTACCAATACTCATAAGCATGAACATTCATAATCAACAATTTTCAAGAATTACATAAACATATATAAACTTGAAACTTCGATTATAGCATTGAAATTGGTTTAACACAATCATTACCACATTAAAACACAGGTTTTATAAGTCCAAAACAGTCAAAGGTAATGATTCTAGACCAATTCCAGCACCAAAACTCGAAGATATGCTGTTTGGGGGTCCAACTCGTCGAGTGCACGAACCAACTCGGCGAGTTGGATGCATTTTGTTTTGGACTCGTCGAGTCCATCAGTGAACTCGGCGAGTCCACTGTCCCAGCAGCAAAAAAACTTCGATTTTAAGCAGTTTGCATCAAGTATAAGTGAAAACAAGCCTAGGCTCTGATACCACTGTTGGGTTTTGAGCATTCTAACACTCCTATGGTGTACATGCAACCCTAAATACCTTGGATCTATGTTTTCTCTATTACACATGCAAATATCAATTTCCAAGGTATTGTTCTAACTAGCATAATATAAAGTACATATAATATAAAATCTGGTAGAATTACATACCTCTTGTTTGGTGCTTGATTCCATGGAGCTCAAGAGCCTAGTGCCCCAAGTGTGACACCTTAAATGGTTCACACAACATCATATGCACTTGGAATAACTTAGAGAGAAATCATCACTTCATGAAATCGGCTTGCCCTCCACTTCTAGACTTAGTGGCCGATTTTGACAAGCATGATATGTTTATATAGTGTGACACTATTAAGGTAAACCCTAATTGTCATGGCTTTCCATTTCCTTGGATCCATGGGTTCAAATACACCATGGAGCATCCTATGGGTTTTAGCCCAACTTGATAATCCATGGAGCATTAGCCCACTATATGAGTATGAATGATTTACACAATCAACCCATATATTTAATTAGTCTTCTTTTGATCACTTAATTAATTCTAGATTAATTCTTGATCAATACTAATTAAATAATCTTATTAATATATTAGAACTTATAATATATTAATAAACCTTAAGTGTTATTTCTCTCATTTTAGTCTATCCAAATGCACGATGCCATGCAACCCAAATGGACCATGCCGGGTCGGGTCAAGTATATACCAATTATAGTTATGGACTTAGACACTAATCCAACAATAACAACATGTAATAGGTCTGCAGCTTTACAGACTAGATTACCCCTGGGCCCACAGTGTGAGTCTGGCTTGCCTTCCGGGCCCACAGCTCACATCTGGCTTGCCACTGAGCCCACAGTACAAGTCTAGTATGCCATGTCCGTCCCTCAGCTCGTATTCGGAATGCTCCTGAGCCCACAGTACGAGTCTGACATGCCCCGCCTGGCCCTCAGCTCGTATTTGGAATGCTCCTGGGTTTTTTGGCTACCGCACGGAGCAGTACAACCTCAACCCATCCCACATAACATGTCGACATATAACATAACTAATGCATATACAGATAATCAGATAGTAACACAGGTAGTCCTACAGATCTACCAACTAGAAGAGCAACCAACAGGCATAACAAATTCATACTCAACATAACACCAACTACTAGGATATCAAATCCAATGGGCTGGCATTGGTGCCTTCGACCCCTTAGTATAGTAAGGACAACTCACCTCACACTACTGAAGTCCTGCGGATAAAATTCCAGCTGCTGGATGGCAGATTCCCGAACTGTCAATATCAAACAACACCCAATTAACAATTGGGTCCCATACTATAATCCTTAATCCATATATGGGGTAAAATGACCATTCTACCCCTGGCCCAGTATAATCCAAAACTAAGGCCCAAACCCAAAACAAAATCCCAACACTATAATGTCCATAAATCCATCAATGGCCCAATTTTCCAAATTGGGCCCAAACCTCTACATGGGTCTTGCTATGAGGCCCAAATCCTTCTGGGGCCTTTTCTAACATCACTAACAGCCCACAACCTGATGGCCCAACGGGCCCAAAATAAACAAGCCCAACAGTTGGCCCATACCAAAGCCCAATATGCGAAAACCCATTCTGACTGAGTACGCAGGGCATACTCAGCTGTACGCATCACATACTAGGTTCGTGACTTGTACGCTGTGCGTACCAGCTTGTACGCCCAACGTACTCCTCTGTTAAGTCCTTTTTGCTATTAAGCACTTAATGCTTCAAACCAAGGGACCAAATTACATATATGATCTCTACTTAACGTTTTAATCCATAAAGTCACTGACTTGGTGACTTTATATGACCCACATGAACCCAAACTCAAAGTATAACAATCTACTTCCATGAAAATGACCATAAATCTTGCATGAACCCATTAAGACCTCCAAGATGGCAACTTTCTGCCTTAGGGGCTCAGTTAGCACCAAGGGTGGCAACCCTAAGCCTAAGAATCGGATTTAAACCTTAAAGCTTCATCCTTGGGACCAAAATGAACTAAAACTCACAAATGAGAGATCTAAGATATCCATGGTCAAGTTCAGAGCTTTTTACCTTCATCAAGCTGACAGTGAGTCACAAAAGCCAGATCCATAAGCTTCTTCTTGATCCCCATCTTTGCATCAAACTCCACCTTCTTGAAAAGGGCTAAACACTCCAAAAATGGACTCCATAAGCTCAAAATGCCACCATCAATGATTAAGGACGATTTCTAGGGTTTTAGAGGGTGGAGGTTGAAGATATTAGGGTTAGGTTATGAGATAAGGAGCTTAAATAGGGTCCAAGACCCTAAAATAAGGTTCCAATCTGACTGGCGTACGCCCACCGTAAATTTGGTACGTCCAGCATACTCCGAAGAACATTCACGACCATCCTGGTCAGTATCCCAGTGTACTCCAAGGTACGCCCCGCATACTGCCTTCTCCACTAGTACTCCCCGCGTACTCTTTGTGTACGCCCCGTGTACTCGGCTAAGCCTGAAAACCACGAAACTTACGTCTTCATTATAAGCCCGATTCCAACGATCCTTATATCCATGGAAAGGTGACAAGAAGACATACACTTCTATCAAATCATACCTTCCTTAAGACCTTCCAAACAAAGTCCATTTTCCACAAAGCCCAAATTGACGCTTTACCGAAATATCCCTAGGCTCCAAAACACGAACTGAACATCCGGATCACTTCTAATGCATCACTCACACCCCAAATGGGCCTAGATCTTACCTTTTCAAAATCCCTAATCCTTATGATGACCAATCTCAGACTAGGAATCGATTCGGAACAGGGCGTTACACATTTGGGTTGGATCAGTTGCTTCAATTTTGTATTTTAGTATTATTTAACTTTTAGTTTGACAACTTTTGTTGATTCACCTGTGTTACTAACCTTAGATTATTGCAATGTTTCTTTTGAATTTATGAGGTTACACTGAATGGAGCAGAGGTTGAGGAAACAAAATGATCTGCCAAACCATGAATAATATGATGTCCATAAGGTAATTTCTTTAAAGAAATTGGCACTTTCACCATTAAAACAATAATCTCTCTTTCCATGTCTTATTGTAAGATTCTTTTTTTTATTTTAATTATGTACGTTCAATGAAAATCCTCACACAAATTTCACTTCTATAACATCTGATTTGACTAAATTTATCAAATGTTGTTTTTCTATTGTAAATTGCAGGTCTAGCAACAGGTCATTGAAATTGTCACCCATATAGCTTCTACAACATCAAAGTTCCCAAAAACAATGTCTTGTACTTTGCATATCAGGTAAATTTTTAATTGTAATTCTAGTTTCATGAATGTGAATGATATATATTCATGGATATTCATTATTTTTCTTATAAAAATATTATAACATAGGTTCGATATCTGAAGTTCTATATCATCCAAAATCTAACCAAAATATTGTAACATCCGGAATTCCAGGTATCATATTTTAATTATTTAGTTGTGTCAAAGAGTGGGACTCGAAGAGTTGACGCCTAGACTCGTCGAGTAGGATCGCGATTGCTGACTGGATTTAATGAATGGACTCGACGAGTCGGCAAGTTGACTCGACGAGTCTGCGCTGTGGACAGAAACGCTAAATCCTCGGGCCTGTGCCCTATTTAAGGGACCTTATGGCCCTCATTTGCGGCCACCTTCACCCTTGAGAGCACCAGAGGACCTGAGAGCATTGTGAGTGAGAGAAGAAGCCATTTTCATCATTTCTAGTGTGGTCATGCAAGAAAGGAGGAAGGAGGGCAAGCTAGGCAGGTTGAGGAGCTCAAATCCTCTACCATTTGATCAGAAGAGGCTGCGAGAGGTATAAATCTATGCTCATTCTCGTGTTTATGGTGATCTTCTTGAATCTAGGGTTTTCTTATGCCTTCTTTAGCTTGGATTCGAAGCATATGAGGTCCCAAGGTGGAATTCTTCTTAGATCTGGACCTTAAGAGGTCCAGAGAGTCCTATATATCCTGCTTTATGCTACTCCTTTGGAGATATGAACCTAGGTTGCCATTTTAGAAGCTATTTCACCAAAAGAATCCTTATGAGTGTTGCATGAGCGTAAAGGTTGGACCTTTACGTGATTATTGTGTATTGGGAGGCTAGATCTATAGGTTAGAGAAGTAGATCTGACCTCAGAAGGTCTTTTGAGTGTTGCTATGGAGGGAACTCGCCGAGTCCATAAGGGGACTCGACGAGTCGAGTCGGGTTGCCCCACGATTCGTTACCAGTGGTAACCTGTCGAGTGAAAGGTTAACTCGACGAGTCGAGTGAGGATTTATGAGGACTAAGAGGACACGTATGGACTCGCTGAGTCACGCGAGTGCACTCGACGAGTTTGGTCAAAGTTTGACCGTTGACTAGGGTTGACTTCAGTTGACCTTAGGGTTTTGGACAAGCTGGGTCGAGAGAGGTCAGGGAGGGGTAGAATAGTCTTCTACCCATTCTTTAGAAATAAGGGCAAGAGAAAGTATTGATTAGAGATGTTATTATATTAATAGGAGGAGGCTAGGTCGGGTTATCGAGCACGAGTGGTTATCCGACATCGTACGAGGTGAGTATTCTCACTATACTTTACCTAGAGTGGTAATTATGTGTGACCGGAAGGTCTTATGTGCTATGATGAGTATGTGACGTATGCTGTTATATGATATGTATATGATATGTTATGTTATGAGAAGTATGATATAGACCGGAAGGTCAACAGTGCATGGGCCGGAAGGTCAAGATGATATGGACTGGAAGGTCTACCAGGATTATGGGACGGAAGTCCCCTGAGACACATTGACCGGAAGGTCTTGTAGAGTTGTAGCCTTGAGTGGCGTATGTGTTGTATGTGGTATTTTGGGGAACTCACTAAACATTCATGCTTACTGTTTATGTGATATGTGTTTCAGGTACCAGCGAGGATCGCGGGAAGGCGCCAGCATGATCTGTACACATTGATGGAGTTTTATGTATTTGAGATCTTGGGATTGTTTTATTTGGAGGACATGTGTTACATTGGATTTTGCTATTTCTTATGAATGAAATTATGTTTTAAAAATGAAAAATTGTTTTGAAAATTCACGTTGTTACAAATATGATATTTCCTTATATGCCCTTCCTTCTCTGCTTGGTATCTGTAATGTCAATTACTAACTTTTGAAGGTGTGTTTGGGTTTGGTTCCTAGATTCTTTGTTGGTTTGACCTGAGGAAATGCCTTATGTTCGGTTTTAGCCTTCATCCGATTTTAATTTGTTCATCTTTCTAAGGTTCCTGCTTTCTCCAGTGATATATGCTTACTTTTTCTCATTTTTTCCACTAATTTCATCTCGGGGCTTTGATGGTTATTCTTTGATGATTAGTTTGAGGTTTTTATGGATAGGGAATTGGAAAAAGGTAAGGTTCGCAGGAAACTGGGACAAATTTTTTGTTAGGATAATTTTAAGAAGAAAGGCTATAATGGGTATTTTATGATCAATAAATTCAGAAGAGCGTTGAGTTACATGTATTGCATAAAAAGTTGGAAATGATAATACTAATTAATGTCAAAATAAGTATGACAATGCAATTTACAGGTATTTAGATTGTTTGTGTTAATTAATATTGCTTGATTGATGGTGCAGGGTTGTGGCTGTTTTCCATGGAGCATAAAATGATTTTTGGAATTACGGATAAAGAAGTGTTTGTGTAGTAAACAATGCATCAAAAAAATATGGTATGAGAGCTTTTAAATTAAATGGTACAATTTTTTCATTCTTTGAAGATTTCTATTGTGTAGGCATTGAGAACGATCCTACCCTTATATATATATATATATATATATATATATATATATATATATATATATATATATATATATATATATATTACTTGATTATGTTTTACTATAGTTTTTAATGTTATTTTCTTTTTGTGAATCTGTAGACTTCTATGGCATGATGTGATTGAAATTATTCATAAGTTGAAAAGAGAAGAAGTGATAATTAACAAAGTGGCCTTATGCACCAACATTTAAGGTTGAAATCATTCATAAGAAAACATGCATTTTTTTTACAAATTACACAAGGGACATAGTAAAATGGGATACCCTCAAACTCGAGCTCGATGATGTTTTTGGTAATAAGAGTAATGTAGGTTGCTATTACATGCAGTTGTTCCCATTCATCTTTTCGATTCTTTTAATAATTTTTGCCCTTTGACGATTGGGGGTTATTAATAATAGGCATGATCTGCATACCTCCATGGGATACACAAAAGTGGTGACTTATCCGATAGTTCTGGTATATTGTTGGAATGACATAACTTTGTCAATGACCATTATGCCCCTGGTCATTTTTTGCTATTTAAAGGATGTTGGTGAAAACCATTGACATGGGTGACTTTTACCGACAAATAAAACAAAACTTGGTTGGTATTTATGGTGAAGTCCTTAGAGTACATTCCTATTATGCGGTTGTTGAGGATTTTATACCTTCTGCATTGGTGCCCTCTCATGATGATTT
Source organism: Lactuca virosa (assembly GCF_052849685.1). Lineage (NCBI taxonomy): Eukaryota > Viridiplantae > Streptophyta > Magnoliopsida > Asterales > Asteraceae > Lactuca > Lactuca virosa. The sequence continues at coordinate 298,591,121 of NC_136433.1, read as the reverse complement.
TCTCTCTTTCATGTTTTCATGTGTTTGAATGTTTTAGGTGATGTTTTTTTTCCTTAGAATTCGAACTCTATGTAACTTTGTCCAGCTTCCCCCTGACTCTTTTTTTCTTTTAATATATTTGCTTGCCATTCTAAAAAAATTGTATAAAAGTATTTATTAGTACATTTAATATATTCAATACATTTATGTAGTCGATCCTTCTATGAGTGGAATTACCTGATTAGCTCAATTATACAACTTTGGCAAATTGATTACTTCTGTAGTTGTACTTTAATATATTGATCCCATTTACTTTTTACAGTTTGGCCAATTGAGTATTTTGTTTAAATTCTAAATTATGATTTTTTTTTTGTTTAAATTTGCAAACTATGAATATGTAAACATTAAATATATGAATCTTAAATGAATGTTTCTTAATTAAAAAAAAATACATCAGAATATTTTAATATTGTTTATATGGTCTGGATGTTATGATCAACAATCATAGTTTTGATTTATCATCTTAAAAAAAGTTCAATCATAATGTCAAGATGTGTTTACTTCATTTTCATTACTATATAAAATTGATGGCAAAGTCCAAGAATAAATATAATTGCATTCCAATATTTGTTTTAAAGAATAACTTAATCTTTATACATGACACAAAATCAGATTAGGTGAAACAACTCTTGAAAGGAATTGACAAGCATCTTCAAGACCTGCAACTTACATTTTATTTGATATGTATTTTGTATAATGAAAAAGTTTACTTTCTATAGCTTAGAAAATTTTAATTGTGTTATCCGGTACTCAAAATTTATACAAGAAAGGATGCGAATTGACACAATCAAATCTATTCAGTGTTGGCTTACTCGGTTCAATTCGTTTTAATGCATTTAGCCCGTATTTCGGTTGATTACAAAAATTAGCAATGGAAGTGCATTACTATTTGTTGTAGTTAACCCCTCTAATGCGATTGTACTTGAATTTGTACGTAGGTTAACTATCAAAAATAGAATGTAGGCTGGTATAATGAAATAAAGTATAATTACAGAATGATGATATAAGAAAAAGTAAAATCAATATTTTTTTATTACACCGGTCCACCGTCCACTGGACGGGTACAACACTAGTTAAAGTATATCATTGTGACATTCATTATCCATTGATAAATAAATCAACAACCTTTTACTTCCTTTCTATTCTGCACTTTTCTCCCGTAAAATATAAACATTTTGGTTTTTCAAACGTAGCCGAGTGATTATGAAGGGGGAAGGTCATCAGCGTTTTTTTGGATAGTATAAGATCCTACTGTCAGCGCTTACTAACAATATTGCAAAGTCTAAAAAAAGCAATTTCATTTAAACCGAAGCAACCAAAACCTTATACAATAACACGAATAAACAATTACGTCCAAATAAGTACATAAAAAAAAACCATTATAAACCCAAAAACCTATGATCTAAGCTTTCCTAGAAGTGATATTATTTTCCGATATAGACTCACCAATACTCAACATAAGTGGATAAACCGGACTAAACTCCTTCTCCCCTCTGGCCCTAACACCAACCGCATAATCATCCAAAGTCGCCTTAATCCCTTTCCAAATCTGATCCTCTCCTTGCGAATCCAACCACAACGAATACTGTAAAGCCGTAAGTTTATTCCGTTGCATCGGCGACTGCAACTCATCCGGGCCCCGCGAATACAAATGATGCAACACAACACTCGGTGGCAAATCCTGGATCACCGGTGACGAACCGAGTTGACTCGTTTCCAAAAAGATAACCGGACGTAACGCGCGAAGGGCCCGATACGGTGCACCGAGTTGCTCAACCGGGTACAAGTTTTGACCCACGGATAGTTCCAACTCAGCCATGTCTCGAGCCATTCGGAGTTTCCCGGACTCGGACAGCGGTCGAACCAGGGACGCGTGTCGGATGAAAAAGATCAGGACTCGAGCCGCCATGGTTCGGACCAGACGCGTGCAAATGGTTTCGGTTCCGATTCCGATTCCGGTTCCGATTCCTTTGGCGGATGAGGGGAGGAGTCGGGAAAGGAATTCGGTGCGGAAATGGGTGATGTGCTTTTGGAGGTCTTCCATGTATGGCGATGAGTTGTTGTCCATGGCGGCATCGGCTCCGTGGGCCCCGAAGTTTTGGTTGTGGATTTGGAGGATGGTGGATTCGAGGCGGTCGAGCATGGACTGGAATAGGGAGGTGACGGAATCGCAGGCGACTTCATAGATGGTGTTGAGGGAGGGGGAGAGGACTTCGGTAGCGATTGGCGGTGTTATGGCGGAGATGCTGATGTGGATGTCTTGTAGGTGTTGGCAGAGTGTGAAGTTTTTTACTTGTGCGGGAGTCGCGGGCCCCGTTATCTGACGCGCTTCGGGTCCCGTTGCTATCTATAAAAAATATAATTTTTTTTTTTGGTTATAATCGGTTAATATATATATATATATATATATATATATATATATATATATATATATAGGAAAAGGGCAAAAACGTAATTTCACCTGGTACTCGGCTCGTTGAGCGAGTAAAAGGAGGACTTTGCTGATTTCACGGAGGACAAGAAGTGTTAAGCGTGTATCCATTTGAACAGCTTCAATTTCTTCTTGAATTCGTGAGATAATTCTTGAAATATGTTCTTTAGAGGGAATACTACCACGGTTTGACATAGGGAATACAGAGTTGACAAGATCTGATAGGCGACTCAAACAAAGGGCTAAGAAAGCTGTTTGAAACACTTCAATGGCACCCACCATTTGATCTCTACCTTCAAGTGTTATGGCAGGTAAAACCCCTTTGACATCTGTGTCTCGTGAAATTCTTTCAAGAAGATTTTCTATCATGGAGAAGAGCTTTGGGTATCCAACTGTAAATATCTCTTTGACAAAACTTGATGCTGTGAAAGTAGATTTCATTTGGTTTGCGAATGATTTTACAATTGCATCCCACACACGAGTGGTTAAGATAGAGTCGCCTTCCTACAAACAAATTTAATAGAAAGATATAAGCTTCATGCAGATGAAAAGACATCAATGCCCTCCTCTTCCTCTTCTTCATGGAAAACATCCCTAGAAAGCTTGTTCAGTTTTGTATTAAGTAAAAAAGAAACATTCATATGTAATGTATTGGATTAAGAACTGAATCAAAATGTAAGAACTGGTGGTAGTACTACATCCAAACACTATCTATGCACCACATTTTATTACAACTGATTATCTTGTTCCGAATTCTAATGATTAATATCACAATCACTTCCAAAGTGAACATCCAAACACCCTGTTACTTAAAAGAGATTCATCAAAATGTATTGTATTAGTCATGATCTAAGCTTCCTTTCCCTGTAAATCTTGAAGCATCATTGTTATATAACAACAGCACACAGTTATCTAACTTAATGCTAACAGTATATATAAGTGTATAACCTACTCATCCAGGATTCAGCAAGGGGAACTCAAAGAATTATACTGAATTAACATAAACGAATTGCAAATGCGATTACAGTATCAACTCACCTGCATCACTTCATCAAGTAGCAAGGCATGAGTGAAGGGATCCCTTTTCTTTGATAACACCCTCTGCAAATGCCAAATGGCAACCACGACTGAATGCAAATGATCCATACAAACAGCCATCCTCTGCCATAATGCATCTTTGGCCTTACCTCCACCACCGAGCTGTGGTGTTCCACTCCTTTGTATCCCTCCCGGACCACCAAAACCACCACCACCGGATGAAGATATCGCCTTCATATCCAAGGCAACACTCACACTCTTTACACCCTGAGTCTTATACTTGTTTATCAAAGTATCTACCGTTGTCCTCAACTCCCCTAGATTGTAGAACACCTGTAAGCCAGCACCAACCTCCGCCTGATTAAAACTTTCAAGACCCCTTTCAAGTACTTTCATTCCTTCAGAGCGCAACCTCTGGCCTGCTTCGTATATCCATTTCAGTTCCTCATCGACTGGGACAATTCCAGATAGATCATTTTCATTGCAGAGGCGCAATATCTCACTGTGTAATTGAGCAGCTTTGGAGAGATCGAGTTTCTCGGCTTCGGGTTCTGCCATCACGTCGCGTAGCTTCTTGGTGAGACGGAGTACACGGACAGTGGACTGAAGGAGATCGACGGTGAAATGGAGGTTAGAGAGTTGAACCGTTTTAGATCGGATCTGACGGTTTGGATCGGCGATCTCGGAACGGACGAGGCGTACGGATGATTGGAGAGTGGAGACGGCGGACCGTATGGAGGAGAGAGAGGATTCGGCATCCTTGACGGAAGAGAGCTGCGAGAGAAGATCGTTGTGACGAGACAGGACTTCGGAACGGAGCTGCTTCTCTAGGAGGCGGATGCCGTCTTGGATCTTCTCGGCACGAGCAGCGGCTGTGCCTGAAGAGAGTGCCTCAGAGGAGAACCGGGTTGAGTCGAAATCGGAGGAGAGGAATTTGGAGAAAATTGGGTCGGAGGCAAAGGAATCTAAGAGTGATGAGGAAGAGGATGGAGGGCTGGACGATGATGGGGTTCCGGAGGTGGTGGCAGTGGTTCTGTCTTTGAAGGTAGGGAGGCGCTGAATTGATGAACGCTGGACCGCCGGCGATGCCATTCTTCCCCGATCGGATGCAGATATGGGTAATCCGCACCGGGAACAAATTTTATTAAGCAACTGAGAAACAATTATCCACCGATACGCGACAGTCAACTATCTCTCACTCCAATTAGAAAATAACCATCATAGCCCATTTTATTTTTTAGTTTATTTTTACATTTTAGTTTTTACTACAAAATAGCAAAATAAATGAAAAAATAACATATATATATATATATATATATATATATATATATATATATATATATATATATATATATATATATATATATATATATATATACTTCCTCCAATAAAAAGGATGTGGGCGGCCGTTTTTAACATATATGGTGTAAGCAGCTTGGTTGCTTCCTTCACACCGCCTCACCGTTAACTGTGGTGGTTTTCTTCATTGTCGATAAACACAAGACTTTCCAAGCTGCTTGCCACATCAGGCTTCTTCTTTGCCGCCTCAAATAGCTTAATCATCGGAGGTTACGCCTGGATCCCATTTCAAAGTGGCAGTTGTTCTGTAGGCATTAGGCATGTTCCAATTCAACGCTATATGCTTCTTCTCCAGTTGATTAAGGTAATGATTTTTTTAATATTATATTCGTCATTTCTTGATTTCTCCTTCCTTCGCCTAAAATAGGTCAGTCAGGACCGTCTCAACACCATTCCTTGTTTACATCTTTCCGGTCAGCTTTCAGGTGCCATCTCAAAACGTGTCGATGTATAAGTAGATCTATATTACACTGATTTTCCTCCATACGACACCTCCCATGTACTCCGTTTTACTTGTCTATTTTGTCGACTATCCTGTGGGTCTCCTTCTTCTTCATGCCTCCACCATGGCTCTCAATTTTAAACCACCTGATGCTTGCTTCTTTCTTCTTGAAAGACCCTCCGTCATACCAAGTTACTATTCAGGTAGGTTTGAGCCCTAATATTGAAAAATTGATTTCTTACAAGTAATGTTTTTTTTATCTTATATTCTGTGATTTATTGATTTCTCATTCCCATGCCTAAAATTGCTCAATGAAACCTGTCCTAGGATCATTCCCTCTTTACATTTTTCCGATCCGCTGACATCACTGATGTCGGGCCAGTTGGCAACCACGGTGGTGCGGGACAGCTGACGTCCCTTCCTCCCTCTGAAAAAAAAACCACCACAACATCATCCCCAACGTATCAAGACCACAACCTAACACCCTCGCGACCAATGTACATCAAGGAATCTGCCAGCCACCACCACTAACACTTTTTTAGGTTGGATGTTTGTTTGGGTTTGGTTTCTTGAAGGTGTTTATGGTGTTCTAGGACTCCTCAGATATGGTAAGTTATTAAATTCTTTGGTTATGATTGATATGAATTGTGCCCTAAAAGTGTTTGTTGAAATGTCAGTTTGGTTTTGGTCATTGTTAAATCATTTGATTCAAACTTCAATTGCAATATTAAGAGAAACGCATACGAATAGATCATAATAATCCAACAGTAAATCTCTTTTTTCACATATTATTTTGTGGGGTATCCTTAATGTTATCATTTACATTGTCGAACATGAAGTTGGAGCTAATGAAACTTCAATTAAAGAGGCTAGAAAACTTTCATAAGAATTATTTGCATCATTAAGAAGGTTTGTTATATGACAAATATATTTGGAAAAAAATCTAATCTTATTGTTTATGTTACAGGTTCATGAACGAATGACACAAAAAAATGTTGATGGCATTATAAAAGGTATAATTTGTAGCAATTTATACAAAGGGGGTTTTTGTTTTAACTTAATGAGATTAATTAATGGGTCAAATAAAACCCTTTTGAAGTATTTGAATAGACTATGTGATCTAAGTTTGTTCCGTTTCAAAGCATGGTCACTGTTCTTGATAAACTTCAGTTTGGTGTGCACTCTCTTTCTTCTTGATGATGTAGTTTTAAGAATATATGTTCTTTAATGCAATTAATGATGCTTCATTTAAGTGGGTAATATTCCAGTTCTCTTACCATAGACACCTCCTGATTACATCATTCTTAGGCAGCTGACTGTATGGCTGCTTAGCCGCATTTCGGGACAGCTGACTATATGGTCGACAGTTTTCTAGGTGATTTAGTTCTTATCTTTTCTTACATTCATGAACCATATCTGATGCCATTTTGTTTTTCTTATTTAATATTGCATTCACAGCTTTGTAATTACATGCTCTTACTAAACTATACATTTGATTACAACTCCAGCTTGACTAAATCTTTTAACCATACTGGGTAGAAATTGATAAATCCATCAACAACTTTGACTCTAAAGAATAAAGATGCTTTTTTATTTGGAAAAGAGGTAATTCTTGTCATGATTCTCCCTGATCTTACATCTTGTTGTTTTTTTTATTGTGCAACTACAACTTTATTTTACCAATGGCTTTCTTATAATTTATGTTGACATTTGTTTTTTTACCAATTTATGCAACAAAATGGACTTGTTACAAATCTATGCAAATGCCAAAATTCGTGAATTAATTGCAACAATTTGAAACATGACTACTTGCATAATTCTTGTTAGTAAAGAGTCATTGCATAATTTCATAATCCGAAAAATGATACTCCAAAAACTGAAGGAAGCATAGGTAACGTTTTAATTTAGAGTTTTTTGGTTAGTAGCTCTTGACAAACTTCTTTCATCTTTCTCCCATTGACATATGGTCCTTGACAGATTCTGGGGCAGTTGCCGCCATCCTTCCTTCTATGGTTTCCAGTGATCTTCAGCCAAGATATGGTGATCAAATTGGTAACAGGAGCTTTTAATAAAAAAAATGACAAGAGAATTGATGGCAGGGTTGTGTGCATCGAGATTGCTAATGGGGGAGGTTTTATGGTATAATGAATGGTAAACAATTTGTCTTCTATTTAATGACATTGCTATAATTAGGTTTATTATATTTTGAAAATTACCCACTTATAGGAGTACCCGTGGAACTTTTACAATAATTTAAAGCTTTTGATTTCTAATTCCACATAGATCGATACCATGAATAGGAAATAAGACATTTAGGAATACTTGAACTTGAATTGTTGCTTCACCCCAAAATACCCCATACATTCAACCATTATTAGTTGAAGTGTTTGTTGTACACTAAGATGTATATATTATCTCGTATAATTAATCTAAAATAAAGAAAGAACAAGTAGCTAAGGATTGACTTAATTTTTTTCTCTTACATTGTTCTATTTTGTTAACTTTTTTATTCTTATTAAGGCATAGTTCTTTGAAAAGATTACTTAGTTATAGCATTGTATTTAAAAAAAAAAATTGAAGGTTAGTATTATTATTTTTTTCATTTTATTTTTGTTACATAATCTTACTATTTTTTTGTATTGTTTCAATACAAGAGCAAAATGATGAAAATATGAGTGAATGGGTGTACACCGACTCATATAAATTACAATCCCCAATTTATTAGGCTTTTAATTTTTACATCAACTGTCCCAATTAGATTATTGCTCTCTAGCTTCGCTTACAGAGCAAGAAATTCCAAATGAAAAAAAAAAAGTAACACTTTGATAGCCATCATGATAACACTATTAACGTGTTTTAGCTTTAAAATACCCTCAAGATCCATGTTGGTATCATCTTTTTTTTTTTAAATCGAATATGTGAATTTGTAGGGATATCCAAAGGACCAATGCCAATGATCCAGATAGAGGATGTAAAAGTAGACTTTTAAGCAATTCTTAGGTAAAATAGAGTTTTTATCATTATAACATCTTATTTGCATTTCTTATATACCCTTTTTTAAAGAGGGCAAAATGAAAGTACTTTTATTTATTTATTTTTTAATATAGCATTTTATTTTCATTTCTTATTCAAAATAATAATTTACTTTTGAAATGTTTCTTATTAAATGTTGGCTTTGAAAATTTATCCAATTATAGAATTTTACTTTCAATATTTTTCTTATTAATATAATGTACTTTGATCTGCCCATTTTTAACATTCTACATGAAGTCTTTATCTTATTAGGACATTGTATTTTCGAAAATCTATCCAATTTCAACATTTTACTTTCGGGATACGTTTCCTTTTTTGAAGTCAAATGCATGAAATAACAATATCCTGTTAACTATTATGGTAGGTGTTTAACTTTGATTTTCACTCTCTTTTACTAACATGGAAGCACAAAGAGTGTATATAGAAAGAAACATAATAGTTCTAATCGTATCATCACCATTAGTTGGAATGAAATTAATGTGGAAGGAACCAAAAGTATATTTTTATTAGTATAAATCATGTTTTTCTTGGAATCACTTAAACTTAGCTTAAAAATCAATTCTTTAGGGTCGTGATTATCACGGCCCAATTAAGTTTCCTAGTATATATATATATATATATATATATATATATATATATATATATATATATCATATACCTATATGTGAAACCCTTCTCTGCGCCATTAAGTTGTCCACGTTTACGAGCAACCTACCTGTTTGCGTGCTTAAAATTCTTTCAGCTTTAAATACTTGGATTGAAGAAACGGCGTCGTTTGGCTGTTGAAAGTTGCCTTCCTGCTTGCTTCCGGTCAGCTTGACATCACGATGATGAAGAAGACTTGGCGGCGGTGTCGTTTCTCCCGATGCTGCTTGCCACTCTTGGATCTCCTTTAATCGACACCTCTCTTTTATTGCAGCCGACTCACCCAAAATCAGGTAATACCGACCTAACATCAATTAGGTACCGGTTTAATATTTCCATCCACTGCCAAGAGCCCTAAATCAGGTAGACACATAATTTCTTCATTTTTTTCTGCGATTCCAAAACAATCGTATCTGGGGTCTGGCATAGATTATTTGTTGATATGGGTTTGTGAGATCTTCATGATCGCCGCACTTTCCACCGCCTATATTCTCTTACGTGTACACACTCTTATCTTCCCCACAGAACTACTGTCTTCTTCTCTTGCCTGGTTCCTCGTCCTTACAAACAATAACTGGAAGCTGGAGAAATGGGTGAGACATGAAACTTCCCATCCGTCTTTACGCTTATACTTTCAAGTTCGTTTCTTCTCCTATGGATTCTATATTTCTTTTCCTACGTTTTCTCTCTTTTTCCTCTTGACGTCGACTCTGTTGTTATTCTATATAAGGTATGTACAATTTCATATTTTTAATTAACAATTTTTGTAATCTATGGTTTGTAACTTTGTATTGTTTAGTTTTTGTTTCATGTGTGTAGTAGACATATTTCAAAGGCAAGTCTTATTTTTTCAACCACTGTTACCGGTTTCATGTACAAATGGTCCTTCTTTTTGGACGATTTTATGCACCCTTCAACCCTCTATCACACCTTTTCATGGAATTGCTAATATTTTTTGACATAAGTAATTGATTTTTTTATGCACACTAAATGTTTGATTAAATGTTTGAACCAAATTATATATTAGTATAATTAGTAAGTTAGTTCAATCTTCCAACCCACTACACACCTAATCTTCTGTAGATGTTACTGTTAAGGTAGAAAGTAATATGTTTTTACTTGGATGCAAACATAGACAATTCTTAAAAAAGTTGCAGGATATCGCCATAGTTTTAAAAATCGGGTGAGGCGTACGCCTCGAGGCGAGGCGGTGGAAAAACGAACTTGAGGCGGCGCCTCATATGGTCTAATTAAGGCGGGCGCCTCAGCTGAACGAGGCGGCGCCTCGAGGCGTGAGGCGGGGCGAGGCGTCACGAGGCATACTTGTTAAAAAAACAATGAAAAAAGAAGAGAAATGTAATATTTTTGTCAGCTTTTATACCTTTTTACCTAAATAAAACAAAAAATTAATTTTGTGATCTAAATAACCTAATTGACTATCATACATGATTAACTTATTTTGACATAACTTTGTTCAATATTTGCTTTGTTAATACATTCTTAATACTTAGTTGCTATCTAGTTACGTATTATGGCAATGTTATTAAAACTTCTTTAAATTTGTTTTTCTAGTTAATTATGACTTTTTATGTATCTTTATTATATTTTTATTAGTTATATAATATTTAAAATCTGTTTTTTTATTCCGCCTCGAGCTTACGCCTCGTGAGGCAGAGGGAAAACGCCTCAAGGCTCAATTCCGTCATATTTGTTTTTTAATCCTGCTAAGGTGATGTATTAATTATAAAACTTACATCAAGTGTTGTTTAAAACGAAAAGTCATATCCTCAATTTGCTCAAAGTCAATCTTTAAGTTCTCCTAATGATTAATTTTTGTTGCAGCTGAAAAATGTATGTATAACATATTGCAGGTTGGAAGAAACTATTTATGCAATGATTGGAAGCAAGAGATGTTAACATTCTCTGAGTTTCTTGAGAGGATTTAGTCTAACAGTTGTGATGATATCCCTTCTTATTTCGCCCGACATCCCTTATTTGATCAGGCATGTGCTTACTCTATCATGTACATTAGGCGTTGGATGAAATGCCCATAATGAAAAAACCATAATTGAAGTAATAGATTATGTTATATTTATAGTCTTGTAATCGATTATGTATTGTGTAATATGCAGATACAAGAGCTGAGAAATGACATTGTTACCCCTGACTACTGTTTTGCTGGTGGAACCGAGATGAAGTCGGTTAACGCTTGGTTTGGTCCTGCTGGGACAGTGACACATTTACACCATGACCCAATCACAATATTCTTGCTCAGGTATTTTAAATTTATCTTCAAATTTTTAACATTTTTAATTTATTATTTGTTTAATGAAATTCTACGTGGAATACTGTGCGATGTCGAGTAATGCCTTCCTTTTGACAATAGACATTAAACTCTTCTGAGCAAAACTCAAGTCCATTATCCATTCGAAGATACTTTACCACCAGACCTGATTGCTTTTCAACCTGAACTTTCCAATTTCTGAAGGTAGAGAAAACGTCTCCTTTATGTTTTAAGAAGAAAGACCACAGCTTCCTGGAGAAATCATTAATAATAGTGAGCATATAAATAGCTCCACCTTTTGAAGCAACTCGAGCCGGTCCCCACAAATCCGAGTGAACATAATCAAGTGGTCCTTTCGTTGTATGGATACCACTTGCAAACCTTACTCGTTTTGCCTTGCCATATACACAGTCTTCACAGAAATCCAAATCAACAATCTTTTGTTGACCAAGTAAACCTCTTCGACTCAATTCTAACATGCCTTGAAAACTCATATGGCCGAGTCGAAGGTGCCAAAGACGGGACTGATCTGATCAGAAAGAGACTTTGAAACAACAACAGCATCACTCGAAATTGTTTGCCCGTCAAGAAAGTAAAGATCTGAGGTTTTTCGTTTGGCTCTTAGTTTGTCGGAACCGTCTTTGAATACCCTGAGAACTCCACCTTTACCAGCAAACTTGTATCCCTTTTTGTCAAAGGAACTGAGAGATAACAAGTTTCTTCTGAGGTCAGGAACATATCTAACATCCCCCATGGTTCGAATAACTCCGTCAAACATACGGATCCTGACTGAACCATGTCCAAGAATTGGACATGTAGTATTGTTACCCATCAACACATAGCCCTGGTTAACCTTTTCAAATGTGTAAAACCAACTTTTGTTGTGACACATATGAAAAGTACAACCAGAGTCGAGTATCCAATCACCAGTGGAATCCAGTTTATCTGAATAAACTGTCAAAAGTTCTCCAATACCTTCAACCTCAGCTACATCGGCTTCACTCGAAGTGCTAGCTTGTTTGCCATTTGCTGCCGTCTTCTCTTTTTCTTTATTCTTCAACTTGAAGCATTCTTCAAGCACATGTCCCTTCTTGTGACAATAGTTGCAAAACTTTCGTTTGCCTTTTGACTTGGATCTGGTTCTGTTGGAAGATTGAGAAGTTCTACTTCTCTCTGTTGTTCTTCCTCTGGCATTCAAACCTTCGACTTTAGCATCACTTGAACCACCACCAGTAATATGCTTCATCTTCTCTTTGGAATCCAAAGCTGTATAGACTTCATCTAAAACTAGAGTGTCACGGCTGTAGATAATAGTATCACGAAAATGGCTATAGGATTCTGGCAACGACGATAGTAAGAATAGAGCCAAGTCTTCATCTTCATACTGAACATCCATATTCTCTAAGTTATTTACTAACTCTTTAAATGTAGATATATGTTCAGTTAAAGAGCCTCATTCAATAATCTTGAGATTGAACAACCGTTGCTTCAAATGCAACTTGTTTGTTAAGCTCTTGGTCATCAACAGTTGCTCCAACTTTAGCCATAAAGAAGCCGCTGACGTTTCTTTTAGAACATCTTGCAAAACATCGTTTGACAAGTGCAAATGAATATGGGATAAAGCCTTCAGATATTTCATCTCCTTTTCTTATTCGGTCCATGTATCGGGCATCTTATTGAAACCCAAGAGCGCCTTGTGTAAATCCATCTGAATGAGAATGTCTCTCATCTTTACTTGCCACAACGGAAATCGGGTGTTACGATCCAGTAGTGGAATATCGTATTTTACCGAAGACATGATTAATTACTTGATAAAATGATCCCAACGAGCTAATATCACAACCTGGAAGCTCTGATACCAATTGTTGTAAAATACGACGGATCCAAATTGACTTAAATAATATTAGCTCAATGCGGAATGGGATCAAAAGTTATCAAAGCGTAATAATCACAACGAAATACGAATAAAATAAATAGAATAGAGACACAGGAATTTACGTGGAAACCCAAATCAGGAAAAAAACCACGGGCGGAGGAAGCCGAGAAACAATTCACTATAATTTGCAGTGTTTACAGGGATTATGAAAGAGATTACAAATAGAGTGGGAGAATTAAAATATACGGTGGTGTATCAATATATATATATATATATATATATATATATATATATATATATATATATATATATATATATATATATATATATTTGATTTGGTTCGTGGGGTTATGTTGTAATGAAATGGGTTAGGCTATTTATAGCCAAAGGAATACCAAACGAATTGAACTACATATGCCGTCCAAAGAATTTGCGCCTACCAAATTAGAATAACAAATAGATATATATTACTATTTATGGTCAAAAGGTTGGCAATGTGAGGCGCCTCCATTTATGTCCAAAATTGCTGCGCCTCCATCTTCTAATTCATATATATTAGTCAAAGTCTCCGTTTTCACATTTCTTATATATTACTATTCATAGTCAAACTATGAATAGTAAAGGCATATGATCCCAACGAGCTAATATCACAACCCGGAAGCTCTGATACCTATTGTTGTAAAATACGACGGATCCAAATTGACTTAAATAATATTAGCTCAATGCGGAATGGGATCAAAAATTATCAAAGCGTAATAATCACAACGAAATACGAATAAAATAAATAGAATAGAGACACAGGAATTTACGTGGAAACCCAAATCGGGAAAAAACCACGGGCGAAGGAAGCCGAGAAACAATTCACTATAATTTGCAGTGTTTACAGGGATTATGAAAGAGATTACAAATAGAGTGGGAGAGCTAAAATATACGGTGGTGTATCAATATATATATATATATATATATATATATATATATATATATATATGTGTAATGCTTTACTATACATATATATATATATATATATATATTTGATTTGGTTCGTGGGGTTATGTTGTAATGAAATGGGTTAGGCTATTTATAGCCAAAGGAATACCAAACGAATTGAACTACATATGCCGTCCAAAGAATTTGCGCCTACCAAATTAGAATAACAAATAGATATATATTACTATTTATGGTCAAAAGGTTGGCAATTTGTTGGGGTTGAAACACACTTTTATTCAGAACTAGAACAAAAGAGAAGAGCTTACACGCTCAATATTACAAGAAAAAGAAACAACCCTCTAATACTCACTCTAAGTATTACACAGTACACTCTCTGTTTTGTGGTGTCTTACAACTGAGGTTAGAGCCTCTATTTATACTTAAACAAGCTTACAATTACTACTGCTACCATTTATTGTGTTCATTATGTGAACATACGAAGTTGCCATTTGAGTTCTTATTGTCAACAAAGGAGGGATTCATTTGTCAACTAAAGAGGGTGGTACAGCTACTCATGGCAGGTTCACACCCAAGTAGGTTTACACTCACATTCTCCCCCTTAAACCTAACTTGGTTCGAGATTCGTCACTCCGATCATGTTTCGCATTTCACCATGTTTCACGTATGCTAAAGCCTTTGTAAAGATGTCCGCCCGTTGATCCTTCGAGTTGACATATTCCACTATAATTTGCCCACGTTCAACACATTCTCGTATGAAGTGATAACGAATGTCAATGTGTTTGCTTCGACCATGAAACACAGGATTTTTCATCAATGCGATTGCTGACTTGTTATCGACATATAAGGTGATAGGCATAATATGATGTCCCGTGAGCTCCTTCACGAGATTAGCAAGCCAAATGGCTTGACATGCTGCTGTTGTAGCTGCCATGAACTCGGCTTCACACGTGGACAAAGCAACAGTCTTTTGCTTTTGGGATTGCCAAGTTATCGCATTCCTTCCCAGATAGAAAATCATTCCACTTGTGCTCTTGCTATCAACAGGGTCACCTCCAAGATCACTATCGGTAAAACCAACCAAATCTTCAATTTCACGACCTCTTCCATAGTTGATTCCATAATCAACGGTTCCTTTTACGTATCGCAAGATGTGTTTCACAACTTGGAAATGCAAAGTGGTTGGTTCCTCCATGAAACGACTTGCAATTCCAACCGAAAATGACAGGTCTGGTCGAGTGTGAGTCAAGTACCTCAAACAACCTACCACTCGCCTATATTCAGTTGGATCAACTTTTTCACCATCTTCATCCTTCTTAACCTTCAACTTAGGTTTCATTGGTGACGTTGTCGGATTGCAATCCAACAACCCAAATTGCTCTAAAATCTTCTTTGCATAAGCCGTTTGTCGCAAAGATATTCCCCACTTCTTTTGCGAAACTTCGATTCCAAGGTAGTAAGAAAGTAATCCCAAGTCACTCATTTCAAATTCTTTCTTCATTTGTTCTTTGAATTCGACAACATCATTAGTGTTCGACCCGGTAATGATCAAGTCATCAACATAGACACCAACAATAAGAATTTTGTCTTTTGAGTTCCTTTTGTAAACAGCTGGGTCTTGTGAACATTTTGTAAAACCAAGCCTTTTTAAGCTTTTATCCAAACGAATGTTCCAAGCTCGAGGAGCTTGTCGTAGACCATAAAGAGCTTTATAAAGCTTGAACACCTTGTGACTGTTTGCTTTATCAACATATCCTTCTGGTTGGGTGACATAAACCTCCTCTTTGAGATCTCCATTGAGAAAAGCCGATTTGACATCGAGATGGTGGACAACCCACCCATGTTGAGCTGCTAAGGCAAGAATGAGCCTTACGGTATCAAGTCGTGCTACCGGTGCAAAAACTTCATCAAAGTCGACTCCTTCCTTTTGTACAAATCCTTTTGCTACAAGTCGAGCTTTATGCTTCACCACTTTTCCCAAGTTGTCTTTCTTCACTTTAAACACTCATTTCAAACCGATTGCTTTGTGTCCGGATGGCAAATCGGTAAGTTGCCATGTTTTGTTCTTCTCGATTGCATCTAACTCTGTTTGCATAGCTTCCTGCCATGCCTTAGAGGTTACCGCCTCTTTAAAATTCAAGGGTTGATCCGCTGCAATCATCAACAATTCTCCGGGTTCAAGGAACACATTTTCGGTTTCAGAATAAATATCGGTTAACGGGCGCAATCCCCTTGGACCAATCTCACTAGAAGGGCTTTCCATATGGGGCGAGGTTGAAGAAAACGGGGCTGAGACAGTAGTATGTGGAGCTGGTTCAGGCTCGTCAAATTCAGCATATGGTTGTCCAACTTGGATAGCATCGATTCCTGGGCTGTTTGGTTGTTCCGGATTGATTTCGGGGTCATTTTGAGGTGTTTCGAGGTGTATTTGGGATTGTGGTTCAATTATGGTAAAGGTCTTAGGCGCCATCTCTTCTTCTTTGTTTTTGTACCAATTCCATTCTTCTTTTTCGTCAAAAACAACATCGCGACTAACTCGCAACTTTCGGTCTTGCGGATCAAACAAACGGTTGCCTTTAGTTCCATCTTCCACACCTAAATACACCATCTTCTTACTTCGATCATCAAGCTTCTTCAAGTGACCACCTACAAGTTTAGCAAAAGCAATACAACCAAAAACTTTTAGATGTTCAAGGTTGGGCTTTTTGCCAAACCACGTTTCATAAGGCGTCTTGTCGGGAAGTACTTTTGTTGGCAGGCGGTTGAGAAGATTAACTGCATGTCTAACCGCTTCTCCCCAAAACTCTCCCGGAACATTTCTACCTTTGAGCAGACTTCTTGCCATGTCCATAACGGTCCGATTTTGCCTTTCTACAACTCCGTTCTGTTGAGGCGAATATGGTGTCGTAAGATGCCTTTGAATACCATTTTCTTCACAAAATAATGAGAATTCTTTTGAAGTGAACTCTCCCCCTCGGTCCGTTCGAAGTGTCTTTATTTGATAACCCGAATTCTTTTCAACCATCAACTTGAACCGTTTGAAAGAGCTCAAGGCTTGAGACTTCTCCGATAGCATGTAAACCCACATCCACCGGCTAAAATCGTCTACTAAAAGGAGAAAATATTTACTCCCTCCAACAGACGTAGGTGTGATCGGACCACATAAGTCCGCATGAACAAGTTGTAGAGGTTTTTGAGCCCGAAAAACTGCATGATCCGGGAAAGGAATTCGGGTTTGTTTGGAAAGAACGCACCCTTCACATACTTGGTTTGGGTGCTCAATCTTTGGGACTCCGATTGCCATATTCTTTTCAGACAACTTCTTTAAGGCGAGAAAGTTAACATGACCGAGTCTAGAATGCCATATCCAAGCTGGTTCGTCTTTTGTTGCTAAAAGACAAGTCGGTCTACCGGTCCTTAAAGGAGTTTTATATAACCGGTTTGGGGATCGTTTAACTCTCAAAAGTAGAGTTTTGTTTCTGTCAAACAATGTCAGATCCGACCCATCCATTATGACCCGACTCCCTTCCTCCGTCATTTGTCCAAGACTAATAATATTGTTTTTTAGACTTGGAATGAAATATACCTCATTAAGGAGTCTTTGGTCGCCATTTTTGCTATCGAATAAAATCGACCATTTTCCCAAAATAGCGACGGTCGAACCATCCCCAAATTTCACATGGCCCGTAACGTGCTCATCTAGTTCACGAAACTTTGAGCGGTCTCCAGTCATGTGATTGCTAGCACCGTTGTCGAGATACCATACCTCAGACTCGACTCGACTTTCTCCCGATACAAGAAGATTAACACAAATCTTCTCTTAGAGACACTTTTTTGTGTGCATATTCTTGTGAGGTTGTCATCATTAAAATAGGCTCTTCTTCGTTGGCTTGAGTGAGGTTTGCCTCCTCACCTCGATTCTTGTTTGGACACTCCGAAGCATAATGACCAAATTGTTCACAAGTAAAGCATTTGATTTTACTTTTATCCTTTCGAGAAGGATTATGGTCATTCCGATTTGTATTGTACTCGCGACCACCTCCTTGGCCACGTCCACGACCTCGGCCTCGTCCCCGGCCTCGGTTACCATGTCCTCCTCGTCCTCTTGAAGTGTTTGACGAGTTTCTCTTGCCAGTTTGCTTCGAACGAGATGCCCACTCTGCATGTGTAAGCAATAGAGAATGTCCTTCTTCTTTTTCTCCATAGCTTCGAAGTCTCTCTTCATGGGTCTTAAGACGACCCACAACCACCGTCATATTCTTCAAATCTCCGAATTGCTCGATCGATGTTACGATTTGTATAAATCGTATCGGTACGGCTCGCAAAAACTTCTTCACAACCGTAATTTCTTCAATCTTTTCACCTAGAGATCGAATACCGGTTACGATAGTATTCAATCTCATGGAAAAATCATCTACCGATTCACTGTCTTTCATCCGGTTCACCTCGAAGTCACTTCTCAAGGTTTGAGCTTTAGCCTCCTTGACCCGATCGGCTCCCATGTGCATCATCTTGAGCGTTTCCCATGCTTCTTTAGCTGTGTCCTTCTCAGCTAACATCAGAAGTACGTCCTCTGGAATTGCTTGATAAATAGTATGGGATGTAATTAAAAATGTAGAAACGGACGAACGGAAAGATCGGATGGCTCTTGCGGCTATTGGTTGAAACACACTTTTATTCAGAACTAGAACAAAAGAGAAGAGCTTACACGCTCAATATTACAAGAAAAAGAAACAACCCTCTAATACTCACTCTAAGTATTACACAGTACACTCTCTGTTTTGTGGTGTCTTACAACTGAGGTTAGAGCCTCTATTTATACTTAAACAAGCCTACAATTACTACTGCTACCATTTATTGTGTTCATTATGTGAACATACGAAGTTGCCATTTGAGTTCTTATTGTCAACAAAGGAGGGATTCATTTGTCAACTAAAGAGGGTGGTACAGCTACTCATGGCAGGTTCACACCCAAGTAGGTTTACACTCACATTCTCCCCCTTAAACCTAACTTGGCTCGAGATTCGTCACTCCGATCATGTTTCGCATTTCACCATGTTTCACGTATGCTAAAGCCTTTGTAAAGATGTCCGCCCGTTGATCCTTCGAGTTGACATATTCCACTATAATTTGCCCACGTTCAACACATTCTCGTATGAAGTGATAACGAATGTCAATGTGTTTGCTTCGACCATGAAACACCGGATTTTTCATCAATGCGATTGCTGACTTGTTATCGACATATAAGGTGATAGGCATAATATGATGTCCCGTGAGCTCCTTCACGAGATTAGCAAGCCAAATGGCTTGACATGCTGCTGTTGTAGCTGCCATGAACTCGGCTTCACACGTGAACAAAGCAACAGTCTTTTGCTTTTGGGATTGCCAAGTTATCGCATTCCTTCCCAGATAGAAAATCATTCCACTTGTGCTCTTGCTATCACCAGGGTCACCTCCAAGATCACTATCGGTAAAACCAACCAAATCTTCAATTTCACGACCTCTTCCATAGTTGATTCCATAATCAACGGTTCCTTTTACGTATCGCAAGATGTGTTTCACAACTTGGAAATGCAAAGTGGTCGGTTCCTCCATGAAACGACTTGCAATTCCAACCGAAAATGACAGGTCTGGTCGAGTGTGAGTCAAGTACCTCAAACAATCTACCACTCGCCTATATTCAGTTGGATCAACTTTTTCACCATCTTCATCCTTCTTAACCTTCAACTTAGGTTCCATTGGTGACGTTGTCGGATTGCAATCCAGCAACCCAAATTGCTCTAAAATCTTCTTTGCATAAGCCGTTTGTCGCAAAGATATTCCCCACTTCTTTTGCGAAACTTCGATTCCAAGGTAGTAAGAAAGTAATCCCAAGTCACTCATTTCGAATTCTTTCTTCATTTGTTCTTTGAATTCGACAACATCATTAGTGTTCGACCCGGTAATGATCAAGTCATCAACATAGACACCAACAATAAGAATTTTGTCTTTTGAGTTCCTTTTGTAAACAGCTGGGTCTTGTGAACTTTTTGTAAAACCAAGCCTTTTTAAGCTTTTATCCAAACGAATGTTCCAAGCTCGAGGAGCTTGTCGTAGACCATAAAGAGCTTTATAAAGCTTGAACACCTTGTGACTGTTTGCTTTATCAACATATCCTTCTGGTTGGGTGACATAAACCTCCTCTTTGAGATCTCCATTGAGAAAAGCCGATTTGACATCGAGATGGTGGACAACCCACCCATGTTGAGCTGCTAAGGCAAGAATGAGCCTTACGGTATCAAGTCGTGCTACCGGTGCAAAAACTTCATCAAAGTCGACTCCTTCCTTTTGTACAAATCCTTTTGCTACAAGTCGAGCTTTATGCTTCACCACTTTTCCCAAGTTGTCTTTCTTCACTTTAAACACTCATTTCAAACCGATTGCTTTGTGTCCGGATGGCAAATCGGTAAGTTGCCATGTTTTGTTCTTCTCGATTGCATCTAACTCTGTTTGCATAGCCTCCTGCCATGCCTTAGAGGTTACCGCCTCTTTAAAATTCAAGGGTTGATCCGCTGCAATCATCAACAATTCTCCGGGTTCAAGGAACACATTTTCGGTTTCAGAATAAATATCGGTTAACGGGCGCAATCCCCTTGGCCCAATCTCACTAGAAGGGCTTTCCATATGGGGCGAGGTTGAAGAAAACGGGGCTGAGACAGTAGTATGTGGAGCTGGTTCAGGCTCGTCAAATTCAGCATATGGTTGTCCAACTTGGATAGCATCGATTCCTGGGCTGTTTGGTTGTTCCGGATTGATTTCGGGGTCATTTTGAGGTGTTTCGAGGTGTATTTGGGGTTGTGGTTCAATTATGGTAAAGGTCTTAGGAGTCGCCATCTCTTCTTCTTTGTTTTTGTACCAATTCCATTCTTCTTTTTCGTCAAAAACAACATCGCGACTAACTCGCAACTTTCGGTCTTGCGGATCAAACAAACAGTTGCCTTTAGTTCCATCTTCCACACCTAAATACACCATCTTCTTACTTCGATCATCAAGCTTCTTCAAGTGACCACCTACAAGTTTAGCAAAAGCAATACAACCAAAAACTTTTAGATGTTCAAGGTTGGGCTTTTTGCCAAACCACGTTTCATAAGGCGTCTTGTCGGGAAGTACTTTTGTTGGCAGGCGGTTGAGAAGATTAACTGCATGTCTAACCGCTTCTCCCCAAAACTCTCCCGGAACATTTCTACCTTTGAGCAGACTTCTTGTCATGTCCATAGCGGTCCGATTTTGCCTTTCTACAACTCCGTTCTGTTGAGGCGAATATGGTGTCGTAAGATGCCTTTGATTACCATTTTCTTCACAAAATAATGAGAATTCTTTTGAAGTGAACTCTCCCCCTCGGTCCGTTCGAAGTGTCTTTATTTGATAACCCGAATTCTTTTCAACCATCAACTTGAACCGTTTGAAAGAGCTCAAGGCTTGAGACTTCTCCGATAGCATGTAAACCCACATCCACCGGCTAAAATCGTCTACTAAAAGGAGAAAATATTTACTCCCTCCAACAGACGTAGGTGTGATCGGACCACATAAGTCCGCATGAACAAGTTGTAGAGGTTTTTGAGCCCGAAAAACTGCATGATCCGGGAAAGGAATTCGGGTTTGTTTGGAAAGAACGCACCCTTCACATACTTGGTTTGGGTGCTCAATCTTTGGGACTCCGATTGCCATATTCTTTTCAGACAACTTCTTTAAGGCGAGAAAGTTAACATGACCGAGTCTAGAATGCCATATCCAAGCTGGTTCGTCTTTTGTTGCTAAAAGACAAGTCGGTCTACCGGTCCTTAAAGGAGTTTTATATAACCGGTTTGGGGATCGTTTCTCTCAAAAGTAGAGTTTTGTTTCTGTCAAACAATGTCAGATCCGACCCATCCATTATGACCCGACTCCCTTCCTCCGTCATTTGTCCAAGACTAATAATATTGTTTTTTAGACTTGGAATGAAATATACCTCATTAAGGAGTCTTTGGTCGCCATTTTTGCTATCGAATAAAATCGACCATTTTCCCAAAATAGCGACGGTCGAACCATCCCCAAATTTCACATGGCCCGTAACGTGCTCATCTAGTTCGCGAAACTTTGAGCGGTCTCCAGTCATGTGATTGCTAGCACCGTTGTCGAGATACCATACCTCAGACTCGACTCGACTTTCTCCCGATACAAGAAGATTAACACAAATCTTCTCTTAGAGACACTTTTTTGTGTGCATATTCTTGTGAGGTTGTCATCATTAAAATAGGCTCTTCTTCGTTGAGTTGAGTGAGGTTTGCCTCCTCACCTCGATTCTTGTTTGGACACTCCGAAGCATAATGACCAAATTGTTCACAAGTAAAGCATTTGATTTTACTTTTATCCTTTCGAGAAGGATTATGGTCATTCCGATTTGTATTGTACTCGCGACCACCTCTTTGGCCACGTCCACGACCTCGGCCTCGTCCTCGGCCTCGGTTACCATGTCCTCCTCGTCCTCTTGAAGTGTTTGACGAGTTTCTCTCGCCAGTTTGCTTCGAACGAGATGCCCACTCTGCATGTGTAAGCAATAGAGAATGTCCTTCTTCTTTTTCTCCATAGCTTCGAAGTCTCTCTTCATGGGTCTTAAGACGACCCACAACCACCGTCATATTCTTCAAATCTCCGAATTGCTCGATCGATGTTACGATTTGTATAAATCGTATCGGTACGGCTCGCAAAAACTTCTTCACAACCGTAATTTCTTCAATCTTTTCACCTAGAGATCGAATACCGGTTACGATAGTATTCAATCTCATGGAAAAATCATCTACCGATTCACTGTCTTTCATCCGGTTCACCTCGAAGTCACTTCTCAAGGTTTGAGCTTTAGCCTCCTTGACCCGATCGGCTCCCATGTGCATCATCTTGAGCGTTTCCCATGCTTCTTTAGCTGTGTCCTTCTCAGCTAACATCAGAAGTACGTCCTCTGGAATTGCTTGATAAATAGTATGGGATGTAATTAAAAATGCAGAAACGGACGAACGTAAAGATCGGATGGCTCTTGCGGCTATTGGTTGAAACACACTTTTATTCAGAACTAGAACAAAAGAGAAGAGCTTACACGCTCAATATTACAAGAAAAAGAAACAACCCTCTAATACTCACTCTAAGTATTACACAGTACACTCTCTGTTTTGTGGTGTCTTACAACTGAGGTTAGAGCCTCTATTTATACTTAAACAAGCCTACAATTACTACTGCTACCATTTATTGTGTTCATTATATGAACATACGAAGTTGCCATTTGAGTTCTTATTGTCAACAAAGGAGGGATTCATTTGTCAACTAAAGAGGGTGGTACAGCTACTCATGGCAGGTTCACACCCAAGTAGGTTTACACTCATATTCTCCCCCTTAAACCTAACTTGGCTCGAGATTCGTCACTCCGATCATGTTTCGCATTTCACCATGTTTCACGTATGCTAAAGCCTTTGTAAAGATGTCCGCCCGTTGATCCTTCGAGTTGACATATTCCACTATAATTTGCCCACGTTCAACACATTCTCGTATGAAGTGATAACGAATGTCAATGTGTTTGCTTCGACCATGAAACACCGGATTTTTCATCAATGCGATTGCTGACTTGTTATCGACATATAAGGTGATAGGCATAATATGATGTCCCGTGAGCTCCTTCACGAGATTAGCAAGCCAAATGGCTTGACATGCTGCTGTTGTAGCTGCCATGAACTCGGCTTCACACGTGGACAAAGCAACAGTCTTTTTCTTTTGGGATTGCCAAGTTATCGCATTCCTTCCCAGATAGAAAATCATTCCACTTGTGCTCTTGCTATCAACAGGGTCACCTCCAAGATCACTATCGGTAAAACCAACCAAATCTTCAATTTCACGATCTCTTCCATAGTTGATTCCATAATCAACGGTTCCTTTTACGTATCGCAAGATGTGTTTCACAACTTGGAAATGCAAAGTGGTCGGTTCCTCCATGAAACGACTTGCAATTCCAACCGAAAATGACAGGTCTGGTCGAGTGTGAGTCAAGTACCTCAAACAACCTACCACTCGCCTATATTCAGTTGGATCAACTTTTTCACCATCTTCATCCTTCTTAACCTTCAACTTAGGTTCCATTGGTGACGTTGTCGGATTGCAATCCAGCAACCCAAATTGCTCTAAAATCTTCTTTGCATAAGCCGTTTGTCGCAAAGATATTCCCCACTTCTTTTGCGAAACTTCGATTCCAAGGTAGTAAGAAAGTAATCCCAAGTCACTCATTTCGAATTCTTTCTTCATTTGTTCTTTGAATTCGACAACATCATTAGTGTTCGACCCGGTAATGATCAAGTCATCAACATAGACACCAACAATAAGAATTTTGTCTTTTGAGTTCCTTTTGTAAACAGCTGGGTCTTGTGAACTTTTTGTAAAACCAAGCCTTTTTAAGCTTTTATCCAAACGAATGTTCCAAGCTCGAGGAGCTTGTCGTAGACCATAAAGAGCTTTATAAATCTTGAACACCTTGTGACTGTTTGCTTTATCAACATATCCTTCTGGTTGGGTGACATAAACCTCCTCTTTGAGATCTCCATTGAGAAAAGCCGATTTGACATCGAGATGGTGGACAACCCACCCATGTTGAGCTGCTAAGGCAAGAATGAGCCTTACGGTATCAAGTCGTGCTACCGGTGCAAAAACTTCATCAAAGTCGACTCCTTCCTTTTGTACAAATCCTTTTGCTACAAGTCGAGCTTTATGCTTCACCACTTTTCCCAAGTTGTCTTTCTTCACTTTAAACACTCATTTCAAACCGATTGCTTTGTGTCCGGATGGCAAATCGGTAAGTTGCCATGTTTTGTTCTTCTCGATTGCATCTAACTCTGTTTGCATAGCCTCCTGCCATGCCTTAGAGGTTACCGCCTCTTTAAAATTCAAGGGTTGATCCGCTGCAATCATCAACAATTCTCCGGGTTCAAGGAACACATTTTCGGTTTCAGAATAAATATCGATTAACGGGCGCAATCCCCTTGGCCCAATCTCACTAGAAGGGCTTTCCATATGGGGCGAGGTTGAAGAAAACGGGGCTGAGACAGTAGTATGTGGAGCTGGTTCAGGCTCGTCAAATTCAGCATATGGTTGTCCAACTTGGATAACATCGATTCCTGGGCTGTTTGGTTGTTCCGGATTGATTTCGGGGTCATTTTGAGGTGTTTCGAGGTGTATTTGGGGTTGTGGTTCAATTATGGTAAAGGTCTTAGGAGTCGCCATCTCTTCTTCTTTGTTTTTGTACCAATTCCATTCTTCTTTTTCGTCAAAAACAACATCGCGACTAACTCGCAACTTTCAGTCTTGCGGATCAAACAAACAGTTGCCTTTAGTTCCATCTTCCACACCTAAATACACCATCTTCTTACTTCGATCATCAAGCTTCTTCAAGTGACCACCTACAAGTTTAGCAAAAGCAATACAACCAAAAACTTTTAGATGTTCAAGGTTGGGCTTTTTGCCAAACCACGTTTCATAAGGCGTCTTGTCGGGAAGTACTTTTGTTGGCAGGCGGTTGAGAAGATTAACTGCATGTCTAACCGCTTCTCCCCAAAACTCTCCCGGAACATTTCTACCTTTGAGCAGACTTCTTGCCATGTCCATAACGGTCCGATTTTGCCTTTCTACAACTCCGTTCTGTTGAGGCGAATATGGTGTCGTAAGATGCCTTTGAATACCATTTTCTTCACAAAATAATGAGAATTCTTTTGAAGTGAACTCTCCCCCTCGGTCCGTTCGAAGTGTCTTTATTTGATAACCCGAATTCTTTTCAACCATCAACTTGAACCATTTGAAAGAGCTCAAGGCTTGAGACTTCTCCGATAGCATGTAAACCCACATCCACCGGCTAAAATCGTCTACTAAAAGGAGAAAATATTTACTCCCTCCAACAGACGTAGGTGTGATCGGACCACATAAGTCCGCATGAACAAGTTGTAGAGGTTTTTGAGCCCGAAAAACTGCATGATCCGGGAAAGGAATTCGGGTTTGTTTGGAAAGAACGCACCCTTCACATACTTGGTTTGGGTGCTCAATCTTTGGGACTCCGATTGCCATATTCTTTTCAGACAACTTCTTTAAGGCGAGAAAGTTAACATGACCGAGTCTAGAATGCCATATCCAAGCTGGTTCGTCTTTTGTTGCTAAAAGACAAGTCGGTCTACCGGTCCTTAAAGGAGTTTTATATAACCGGTTTGGGGATCGTTTAACTCTCAAAAGTAGAGTTTTGTTTCTGTCAAACAATGTCAGATCCGACCCATCCATTATGACCCGACTCCCTTCCTCCGTCATTTGTCCAAGACTAATAATATTGTTTTTTAGACTTGGAATGAAATATACCTCATTAAGGAGTCTTTGGTCGCCATTTTTGCTATCGAATAAAATCGACCATTTTCCCAAAATAGCGACGGTCGAACCATCCCCAAATTTCACATGGCCCGTAACGTGCTCATCTAGTTCGCGAAACTTTGAGCGGTCTCCAGTCATGTGATTGCTAGCACCGTTGTCGAGATACCATACCTCAGACTCGACTCGACTTTCTCCCGATACAAGAAGATTAACACAAATCTTCTCTTAGAGACACTTTTTTGTGTGCATATTCTTGTGAGGTTGTCATCATTAAAATAGGCTCTTCTTCGTTGGCTTGAGTGAGGTTTGCCTCCTCACCTCGATTCTTGTTTGGACACTCCGAAGCATAATGACCAAATTGTTCACAAGTAAAGCATTTGATTTTACTTTTATCCTTTCGAGAAGGATTATGGTCATTCCGATTTGTATTGTACTCGCGACCACCTCCTTGGCCACGTCCACGACCTCGGCCTCGTCCCCGGCCTCGGTTACCATGTCCTCCTCGTCCTCTTGAAGTGTTTGACGAGTTTCTCTCGCCAGTTTGCTTCGAACGAGATGCCCACTCTGCATGTGTAAGCAATAGAGAATGTCCTTCTTCTTTTTCTCCATAGCTTCGAAGTCTCTCTTCATGGGTCTTAAGACGACCCACAACCACCGTCATATTCTTCAAATCTCCGAATTGCTCGATCGATGTTACGATTTGTATAAATCGTATCGGTACGGCTCGCAAAAACTTCTTCACAACCGTAATTTCTTCAATCTTTTCACCTAGAGATCGAATACCGGTTATGATAGTATTCAATCTCATGGAAAAATCATCTACCGATTCATTGTCTTTCATCCGGTTCACCTCGAAGTCACTTCTCAAGGTTTGAGCTTTAGCCTCCTTGACCCGATCGGCTCCCATGTGCATCATCTTGAGCGTTTCCCATGCTTCTTTAGCTGTGTCCTTCTCAGCTAACATCAGAAGTACGTCCTCTGGAATTGCTTGATAAATAGTATGGGATGTAATTAAAAATGCAGAAACGGACGAACGTAAAGATCGGATGGCTCTTGCGGCTATTGGTTGAAACACACTTTTATTCAGAACTAGAACAAAAGAGAAGAGCTTACACGCTCAATATTACAAGAAAAAGAAACAACCCTCTAATACTCACTCTAAGTATTACACAGTACACTCTCTGTTTTGTGGTGTCTTACAACTGAGGTTAGAGCCTCTATTTATACTTAAACAAGCCTACAATTACTACTGCTACCATTTATTGTGTTCATTATGTGAACATACGAAGTTGCCATTTGAGTTCTTATTGTCAACAAAGGAGGGATTCATTTGTCAACTAAAGAGGGTGGTACAGCTACTCATGGCAGGTTCACACCCAAGTAGGTTTACACTCACATTCTCCCCCTTAAACCTAACTTGGCTCGAGATTCGTCACTCCGATCATGTTTCGCATTTCACCATGTTTCACGTATGCTAAAGCCTTTGTAAAGATGTCCGCCCGTTGATCCTTCGAGTTGACATATTCCACTATAATTTGCCCACGTTCAACACATTCTCGTATGAAGTGATAACGAATGTCAATGTGTTTGCTTCGACCATGAAACACCGGATTTTTCATCAATGCGATTGCTGACTTGTTATCGACATATAAGGTGATAGGCATAATATGATGTCCCGTGAGCTCCTTCACGAGATTAGCAAGCCAAATGGCTTGACATGCTGCTGTTGTAGCTGCCATGAACTCGGCTTCACACGTGGACAAAGCAACAGTCTTTTGCTTTTGGGATTGCCAAGTTATCGCATTCCTTCCCAGATAGAAAATCATTCCACTTGTGCTCTTGCTATCAACAGGGTCACCTCCAAGATCACTATCGGTAAAACCAACCAAATCTTCAATTTCACGACCTCTTCCATAGTTGATTCCATAATCAACGGTTCCTTTTACGTATCGCAAGATGTGTTTCACAACTTGGAAATGCAAAGTGGTCGGTTCCTCCATGAAACGACTTGCAATTCCAACCGAAAATGACAGGTCTGGTCGAGTGTGAGTCAAGTACCTCAAACAACCTACCACTCGCCTATATTCAGTTGGATCAACTTTTTCACCATCTTCATCCTTCTTAACCTTCAACTTAGGTTCCATTGGTGACGTTGTCGGATTGCAATCCAGCAACCCAAATTGCTCTAAAATCTTCTTTGCATAAGCCGTTTGTCGCAAAGATATTCCCCACTTCTTTTGCGAAACTTCGATTCCAAGGTAGTAAGAAAGTAATCCCAAGTCACTCATTTCGAATTCTTTCTTCATTTGTTCTTTGAATTCGACAACATCATTAGTGTTCGACCCGGTAATGATCAAGTCATCAACATAGACACCAACAATAAGAATTTTGTCTTTTGAGTTCCTTTTGTAAACAACTGGGTCTTGTGAACTTTTTGTAAAACCAAGCCTTTTTAAGCTTTTATCCAAACGAATGTTCCAAGCTCGAGGAGCTTGTCGTAGACCATAAAGAGCTTTATAAAGCTTGAACACCTTGTGACTATTTGCTTTATCAACATATCCTTCTGGTTGGGTGACATAAACCTCCTCTTTGAGATCTCCATTGAGAAAAGCCGATTTGACATCGAGATGGTGGACAACCCACCCATGTTGAGCTGCTAAGGCAAGAATGAGCCTTACGGTATCAAGTCGTGCTACCGGTGCAAAAACTTCATCAAAGTCGACTCCTTCTTTTTGTAGAAATCCTTTTGCTACAAGTCGAGCTTTATGCTTCACCACTTTTCCCAAGTTGTCTTTCTTCACTTTAAACACTCATTTCAAACCGATTGCTTTGTGTCCGGATGGCAAATCGGTAAGTTGCCATGTTTTGTTCTTCTCGATTGCATCTAACTCTGTTTGCATAGCCTCCTGCCATGCCTTAGAGGTTACCGCCTCTTTAAAATTCAAGGGTTGATCCGCTGCAATCATCAACAATTCTCCGGGTTCAAGGAACACATTTTCGGTTTCAGAATAAATATCGGTTAACGGGCGCAATCCCCTTGGCCCAATCTCACTAGAAGGGCTTTCCATATGGGGCGAGGTTGAAGAAAACGGGGCTGAGACAGTAGTATGTGGAGCTGGTTCAGGCTCGTCAAATTCAGCATATGGTTGTCCAACTTGGATAGCATCGATTCCTGGGCTGTTTGGTTGTTCCGGATTGATTTCGGGGTCATTTTGAGGTGTTTCGAGGTGTATTTGGGGTTGTGGTTCAATTATGGTAAAGGTCTTAGGAGTCGCCATCTCTTCTTCTTTGTTTTTGTAACAATTCCATTCTTCTTTTTCATCAAAAACAACATCGCGACTAACTCGCAACTTTCGGTCTTGCGGATCAAACAAACGGTTGCCTTTAGTTCCATCTTCCACACCTAAATACACCATCTTTTTACTTCGATCATCAAGCTTCTTCAAGTGACCACCTACAAGTTTAGCAAAAGCAACACAACCAAAAACTTTTAGATGTTCAAGGTTGGGCTTTTTGCCAAACCACGTTTCATAAGGCGTCTTGTCGGGAAGTACTTTTGTTGGCAGGCGGTTGAGAAGATAAACTGCATGTCTAACCGCTTCTCCCCAAAACTCTCCCGGAACATTTCTACCTTTGAGCAGACTTCTTGCCATGTCCATAACGGTCCGATTTTGCCTTTCTACAACTCCGTTCTGTTGAGGCGAATATGGTGTCGTAAGATGCCTTTGAATACCATTTTCTTCACAAAATAATGAGAATTCTTTTGAAGTGAACTCTCCCCCTCGGTCCGTTCGAAGTGTCTTTATTTGATAACCCGAATTCTTTTCAACCATCAACTTGAACCGTTTGAAAGCGCTCAAGGCTTGAGACTTCTCCGATAGCATGTAAACCCACATCCACCGGCTAAAATCGTCTACTAAAAGGAGAAAATATTTACTCCCTCCAACAGACGTAGGTGTGATCGGACCACATAAGTCCGCATGAACAAGTTGTAGAGGTTTTTGAGCCCGAAAAACTGCATGATCCGGGAAAGGAATTCGGGTTTGTTTGGAAAGAACGCACCTTTCACATACTTGGTTTGGGTGCTCAATCTTTGGGACTCCGATTGCCATATTCTTTTCGGACAACTTCTTTAAGGCGAGAAAGTTAACATGACCGAGTCTAGAATGCCATATCCAAGCTGGTTCGTCTTTTGTTGTTAAAAGACAAGTCGGTCTACCGGTCCTTAAAGGAGTTTTATATAACCGGTTTGGGGATCGTTTAACTCTCAAAAGTAGAGTTTTGTTTCTGTCAAACAATGTCAGATCCGACCCATCCATTATGACCCGACTCCCTTCCTCCGTCATTTGTCCAAGACTAATAATATTGTTTTTTAGACTTGGAATGAAATATACCTCATTAAGGAGTCTTTGGTCGCCATTTTTGCTATCGAATAAAATCGACCATTTTCCCAAAATAGCGACGGTCGAACCATCCCCAAATTTCACATGGCCCGTAACGTGCTCATCTAGTTCGCGAAACTTTGAGCGGTCTCCAGTCATGTGATTGCTAGCACCGTTGTCGAGATACCATACCTCAGACTCGACTCGACTTTCTCCCGATACAAGAAGATTAACACAAATCTTCTCTTAGAGACACTTTTTTGTGTGGACATCCATATTCTCTAAGTTATATATATATTGATACACCAATATATATTTTAGCTCTCCCACTCTATTTGTAATCTCTTTCATAATCCCTGTAAACACTGCAATTTATAGTGAATTGTTTCTCGGCTTCCTCCGCCCGTGGTTTTTTCCCGATTTGGGTTTCCACGTAAATTCTTGTGTCTCTATTCTATTTATTTTATTCGTATTTCGTTGTGATTATTATGCTTTGATAATTTTTGATCCCATTCCGCATTGAGCTAATATTATTTAAGTCAATTTGGATCCGTCGTATTTTACAACAATTGGTATCAGAGCCAGGTTGTGATATTAGCTCGTTGGGATCATTTTATCAAGTAATTAATCATGTCTTCGGTAAAATACGATATTCCACTACTGGATCGTAACACCCGATTTCCGTTGTGGCAAGTAAAGATGAGAGACATTCTCATTCAGATGGATTTACACAAGGCGCTCTTGGGTTTCAATATGATGCCCGATACATGGACCGAAGAAGAAAAGGAGATGAAAGATCTGAAGGCTTTATCCCAGATTCGTTTGCACTTGTCAAACGATGTTTTGCAAGATGTTCTAAAAGAAACGTCAGCGACTTCTTTATGGCTAAAGTTGGAGCAACTGTTGATGACCAAGAGCTTACCAAACAAGTTGCATTTGAAGCAACGGTTGTTCAATCTCAAGATGATTGAAGGAGGCTCTTTAGCTGAACATATATCCACATTTAAAGAGTTAGTAAATAACTTAGAGAATATGGATGTTCAGTATGAAGATGAAGACTTGGCTCTATTCTTACTATCGTCGTTGCCAGAATCCTATAGCCATTTTCGTGATACTATTATCTATAGCCGTGACACTCTAGTTTTAGATGAAGTCTATACAGCTTTGGATTCCAAAGAGAAGATGAAGCATATTACTGGTGGTGGTTCAAGTGATGCTAAAGCCGAAGGTTTGAATGCCAGAGGAAGCCGAGAAACAATTCACTATAATTTGCAGTGTTTACAGGGATTATGAAAGAGATTACAAATAGAGTGGGAGAGCTAAAATATACGGTGGTGTATCAATATATATATATATATATATATATATATATATATATGTATATATATATATATATATATATATATATATATATATATATATTTGATTTGGTTCGTGGGGTTATGTTGTAATGAAATGGGTTAGGCTATTTATAGCGAAAGGAATACCAAACGAATTGTACTACGTATGCCGTCCAAAGAATTTGCGCCTACCAAATTAGAATAACAAATAGATATATATTACTATTTATGGTCAAAAGGTTGGCAATGTGAGGCGCCTCCATTTATGACCAAAATTGCTGCGCCTCCATCTTCTAATTTATATATATTAGTCAAAGTCTCCGTCCATTATTATTTCACATTTCTTATATATTACTATTCATAGTCAAACTATGAATAGTAAATGATAAGTTACGGAAATAACCCCTGAACTATTTGCCACTTGCTAATTTTGGAGGCAACTTTTCCACAATCTCCACCTTGACATCAAAATTAAGCAAGTCATGCTTTACGATTAGTCAAAACCTATAGCTCATCAAACTCTAAAACTTCCATAAGAACCTGCAATTTTATATAGAGAAAAATTGTTTCCGAAAAATAAATAATACTTCCTCCACCATGAGCCTTCAGGCTCAACTGCGATCAGAAATACCCACCATGTCCAAACATAATTTGAACTTGGCTATAGGAAGACTTTTAGTGAACATATCAGCGGGATTATAATCTGTATGAATCTTGTCCACAACACAATCACCTTTTTCAATGATATCCCGCACAAAATGATAACGAATATCAATATGCTTTGTTCGGTCATGAAACATTTGATCTTTACTCAAGAAGATAGCACTCTGGTTGTAACAGAAAACCGTGGTCACCTTTATTCTATCATCGAGTTCTCCAAATAACCCCTTCAACCAGATATCTTCCTTAACTGCTTCTGTAATCGCCATGTACTCTGCCTCGGTAGAAGACAGGGCAACTGTAGACTGTAACTGGGCTTTCCAACTAACAGCACAACCATTTAGAGTAAACACATACCCTGTAATTGATCTTCGTTTATCCAAATCTTTGCCATAATGTGAATCAACATATCCGAACACCCCAGTGTTAGATTTACCAAAACGTAAACACATAGAAGACGTACCGCGTAAATAACGAAAAATCCACTATACTGCTTTCCAGTGTTCTTTCCCCGGGTTCGCCATGTATCTACTAACCATGCTAACAGCATAAGCCAAATCAGGGCGCGTGCAGATCATAGCATACATCAAAGATCCAATAGCACTAGAGTATGGAACACGTGCCATGTAAGCCATATCAGTCTCATTAGTAGGACTCAAAGCGGATGATAGCTTGAAATGAGCTGCAAAAGGTGTGTTGACAGACTTTGCTTCGTGCATACTGAAGCGTCTTAGGACTTTCTCAATATAACTTTTCTGAGAAAGATGCAAGATCCTAGACTTCCTGTCACGAATAATTTCCATACCTAAAATCTTTTTGGCAGCTCCTAAGTCCTTCATTTCAAATTCAGCTTTCAACTGGTCTTTTAACTTCTGAATCTCCTTCATATCTTTCGCTGCAATCAACATGTCATCCACGTACAAAAGTAAGTAGATCTTTGAACCATTGTCACCTTTTTTGAAACAACAGCAGCATCACTCGAAATTGTTTGCCCGTCAAGAAAGTAAAGATCTGAGGTTTTTCGTTTGGCTCTCAGTTTGTCGGAACCGTCTTTGAATACCCTGAGAACTCCACCTTTACCACAAACTCGTATCCCTTTTTGTCAAAGGAACTGAGAGATAACAAGTTTCTTCTGAGGTCAGGAACATATCTAACATCCCCCATGGTTCGAATAACTCCGTCAAACATACGGATCCTGACTGAACCATGTCCACGAACTGGACATGTAGTATTGTTACCCATCAACACATAGCCCTGGTTAACCTTTTCAAATGTGTAAAACCAACTTTTGTTGTGACACATATGAAAAGTACAACCAGAGTCGAGTATCCAATCACCAGTGGAATCCAGTTTATCTGAATAAACTGTCAAAAGTTCTCCAATACCTTCAACCTCAGCTACATCGGCTTCACCCGAAGTGCTAGCTTGTTTGCCATTTGCTGTCGTCTTCTCTTTTTCTTTATTCTTCAACTTGAAGCATTCTTCAAGCACATGTCCCTTCTTGTGACAATAGTTGCAAAACTTTCGTTTGCCTTTTGACTTGGATCTGGTTCTGTTGGAAGATTAAGAAGTTCTACTTCTCTCTGTTGTTCTTCCTCTGGCATTCAAATATTCGGCTTTAGCATCACTTGAACCACCACCAGTAATATGCTTCATCTTCTCTTTGGAATCCAAAGCTGTATAGACTTCATCTAAAACTAGAGTGTCACGGCTATAGATAATAGTATCACGAAAATGGCTATAGGATTCTGGCAACGACGATAGTAAGAATAGAGCCAAGTCTTCATCTTCATACTGAACATCCATATTCTCTAAGTTATTTACTAACTCTTTAAATGTGGATATATGTTCAGCTAAAGAGCCTCCTTCAATCATCTTGAGATTGAACAACCGTTGCTTCAAATGCAACTTGTTTGGTAAGCTCTTGGTCATCAACAGTTGCTCCAACTTTAGCCATAAAGAAGCCGCTGACGTTTCTTTTAGAACATCTTGCAAAACATCGTTTGACAAGTGCAAACGAATCTGGGATAAAGCCTTAAGATCTTTCATCTCCTTTTCTTCTTCGGTCCATGTATCGGGCATCATATTGAAACCCAAGAGCGCCTTGTGTAAATCCATCTGAATGAGAATGTCTCTCATCTTTACTTGCCACAACGGAAATCGGGTGTTACGATCCAGTAGTGGAATATCGTATTTTACCGAAGACATGATTAATTACTTGATAAAATGATCCCAACGAGCTAATATCACAACCCGAATGCTCTGATACCAATTGTTGAATTATAGCAGACTCATCAAAAGTAACATCTCTTGAGATGATAATTTTCTTCAAATCAAAGTTCCATAACTTGTAACCCTTGACACCTTGATTGTACCCAAGAAAAACGCATTTGATTGCTCTTGGTTCTAGCTTCCCATTGTCAACTCGTGCATACCCTGGACATCCGAATGGTTTTAAATCTGAATAATTGGCAGGTTTACCGGACCATAACTCAAACGGAGTTTTCTTCTCGATTGCTCGTGACGGTGATCGGTTGATAACATAGCAAGCAGTCGAAGCAGCCTCCGCCTAAAAAGACTTTGGCAATTTGGAATTAGAAAGCATACACCGGACCTTCTCCATAATGGTGCGATTCATCCTTTCAGCTACACCATTTTGTTGAGGTGAATGGACTACTGTGCGATGTCGAGTAATGCCTTCCTTTTGACAATAGACATTAAACTCTTCTGAGCAAAACTCAAGTCCATTATCCGTACGAAGATACTTTAACACCAGACCTGATTGCTTTTCAACCTGAACTTTCCAATTTCTGAAGGTAGAGAAAACGTCTCCTTTATGTTTTAAGAAGAAAGACCACACCTTCCTGGAGAAATCATCAATAATAGTGAGCATATAAATAGCTCCACCTTTTGAAGCAACTCGAGCCGGTCCCCACAAATCCGAGTGAACATAATCAAGTGGTCCTTTCGTTGTATGGATACCACTTGCAAACCTTACTCGTTTTGCCTTGCCATATACACAGTCTTCACAGAAATCCAAATCAACAATCTTTTGTTGACCAAGTAAACCTCTTCGACTCAATTCTAACATGCCTTGAAAACTCATATGGCCGAGTCGAAGGTGCCAAAGACGGGACTGATCTGGATCAGAAAGAGACTTTGAAATATACCACTGGTCCCCACGGAACTTGTAACAGCAGTAACTGTTCCGGACCAGCTATCAGGTAGAGAAGCTAGTAGCAGCGAAGCTTGAGTCTCATTATCAAATTTAATTCCCACAGATGATAATCTGGACATAATTGAATTTAGATTGTTAATGTGAACCGTAACTGAGCCTTCCTCATTCATCCTTGTAGTGAACAGCTCCTTCATCAAGAACACCTTGTTAGCCGCCGATGGTTTCTCATACATATTTGACAGAGCCTCCATCATACCACGCGCCGTGGTTTCATTCATGATGTTGAAAGCAACGCTCTTCGTCAACGACAATGTAATAACCGCCTTGGCTTTCTTGTCCTTTGAGTTCCACGCATCTTCAGCAGCTTTTTCCATTTTCTCCGGTTTGTCTCCGAGTACCATGTCCAAGTCTTTCTGACATAACAATGCTTCTAATTGCATTTTCCACCAGCTAAAGTCAGAACCGTTGAACTTCTCGATTACAACCTTGTCTTCAGCCATTACGACAAACAAGAGAAATCTTTTTATAGTAATTTTTGTGTGACAGAAAACACGATCATGCCTTTTAAAACCGAAACAACGACACCGATCGTACAGTACCCTCTCGAAGAATAAGATTGTATACTAGAATATAAATCTGTCGTACACAAAACGGTCAACCTTGTTTCTGATGTGGCAGATCAGACTAAGCCGCAACCACAGAACATAATTCAAGATACGACCTCCTTTAACCTTTTGACCATAAATAGTAATATATATCTATTTGTTATTCTAATTTGGTAGGTGCAAATTCTTTGGACGGCATATGTAGTTCAATTCGTTTGGTATTCCTTTGGCTATAAATAGCCTAACCCATTTCATTACAACATAACCCCACGAACCAAATCAAATATATATATATATATATATATATATATATATATATATATATATATATATATATATATATATACACCATCGTATATTTTAGCTCTCCCACTCTATTTGTAATCTCTTTCATAATCCCTGTAAACACTGCAAATTATAGTGAATTGTTTCTCGGCTTCCTCCGCCCGTGGTTTTTTCCCGATTTGGGTTTCCACGTAAATTCCTGTGTCTCTATTCTATTTATTTTATTCGTATTTCGTTGTGATTATTACGCTTTGATAATTTTTGATCCCATTCCGCATTAAGCTAATATTATTTAAGTCAATTTGGATCCGTCGTATTTTACAACAATTGGTATCAGAGATTCCAGGTTGTGATATTAGCTCGTTGGGATCATTTTATCAAGTAATTAATCATGTCTTCGGTAAAATGCGATATTCCACTACTGGATCGTAACACCCGATTTCCGTTGTGGCAAGTAAAGATGAGAGACATTCTCATTCAGATGGATTTACACAAGGCGCTCTTGGGTTTCAATAAGATGCCCGATACATGGACCGAAGAAGAAAAGGAGATGAAAGATCTGAAGGCTTTATCCCAGATTCGTTTGCACTTGTCAAACGATGTTTTGCAAGATGTTCTAAAAGAAACGTCAGCGGCTTCTTTATGGCTAAAGTTGGAGCAACTGTTGATGACCAAGAGCTTACCAAACAAGTTGCATTTGAAGCAACGGTTGTTCAATCTCAAGATGATTGAAGGAGGCTCTTTAACTGAACATATATCCACATTTAAAGAGTTAGTAAATAACTTAGAGAATATGGATGTTCAGTATGAAGATGAAGACTTGGCTCTATTCTTACTATCGTCGTTGCCAGAATCCTATAGCCATTTTCGTGATACTATTATCTACAGCCGTGACACTCTAGTTTTAGATGAAGTCTATACAGCTTTGGATTCCAAAGAGAAGATGAAGCATATTACTGGTGGTGGTTCAAGTGATGCTAAAGTCGAAGGTTTGAATGCCAGAGGAAGAACAACAGAGAGAAGTAGAACTTCTCAATCTTCCAACAGAACCAGATCCAAGTCAAAAGGCAAACGAAAGTTTTGCAACTATTGTCACAAGAAGGGACATGTGCTTGAAGAATGCTTCAAGTTGAAGAATAAAGAAAAAGAGAAGACGGCAGCAAATGGCAAACAAGCTAGCACTTCGGGTGAAGCCGATGTAGCTGAGGTTGAAGGTATTGGAGAACTTTTGACAGTTTATTCAGATAAACTGGATTCCACTGGTGATTGGATACTCGACTCTGGTTGTACTTTTCATATGTGTCACAACAAAAGTTGGTTTTACACATTTGAAAAGGTTAACCAGGGCTATGTGTTGATGGGTAACAATACTACATGTCCAGTTCTTGGACATGGTTCAGTCAGGATCCGTATGTTTGACGGAGTTATTCGAACCATGGGGGATGTTAGATATGTTCCTGACCTCAGAAGAAACTTGTTATCTCTCAGTTCCTTTGACAAAAAGGGATACGAGTTTGCTGGTAAAGGTGGAGTTCTCAGGGTATTCAAAGACGGTTCCGACAAACTGAGAGCCAAACGAAAAACCTCAGATCTTTACTTTCTTGACGGGCAAACAATTTCGAGTGATGCTGCTGTTGTTTCAAAGTCTCTTTCTGATCCAGATCAGTCCCGTCTTTGGCACCTTCGACTCGGCCATATGAGTTTTCAAGGCATGTTAGAATTGAGTCGAAGAGGTTTACTTGGTCAACAAAAGATTGTTGATTTGGATTTCTGTGAAGACTGTGTATATGGCAAGGCAAAACGAGTAAGGTTTGCAAGTGGTATCCATACAACGAAAGGACCACTTGATTATGTTCACTCGGATTTGTGGGGACCGGCTCGAGTTGCTTCAAAAGGTGGAGCTATTTATATGCTCACTATTATTGATGATTTCTCCAGGAAGGTGTGGTCTTTCTTCTTAAAACATAAAGGAGACGTTTTCTCTACCTTCAGAAATTGGAAATTTCAGGTTGAAAAGCAATCAGGTCTGGTGGTAAAGTATCTTCGTACGGATAATGGACTTGAGTTTTGCTCAGAAGAGTTTAATGTCTATTGTCAAAAGGAAGGCATTACTCGACATCGCACAGTAGTCCATTCACCTCAACAAAATGGTGTAGCTGAAAGGATGAATCGCACCATTATGGAGAAGGTCCGGTGTATGCTTTCTAATTCCAAATTGCCAAAGTCTTTTTGGGCGGAGGCTGCTTCGACTGCTTGCAATGTTATCAACCGATCACCGTCACGAGCAATCGAGAAGAAAACTCCGTTTGAGTTATGGTCCGGTAAACCTGCCAATTATTCAGATTTAAAACCATTCAGATGTCCAGCGTATGCACGAGTTGACAATGGGAAGCTAGAACCAAGAGCAATCAAATGCGTTTTTCTTGGGTACAATCAAGGTGTAAAGGGTTACAAGTTATGGAGCTTTGATTTGAAGAAAATTATCATCTCAAGAGATGTTACTTTTGATGAGTCTGCTATAATTCAACCAGTTGCTGACTCTTCTAAAAGAACAGATGCATCAGATGTATCATCCAAAGCAAATAAAGAGAATGCTCAAATGGAGGTGGAGCTTCCTACTTCACCTACCACTAATCAGAGTACAAATCAACATCAAGATTCTTCTTCGTCGGATGAGCATGTTGTTGGTGAAGATTCAACACCTTCACAACCACAAGCTACTACTCCAAGCATTGCAAGAGATAGACCGAGAAGACAGATTATTCCTCCGAAGAGGTATGCTGAATCTGATTTGGTTGCCTATGCTTTTATTGTTGCTGATAATATTGAGTCCGCAACGGAGCCTACGAATTATGACGAGGCTATCGAATCTGAAGACTCAAATGATTGGATGCTCGCTATGCAAAATGAGATGGAATCTTTGCAGCGAAACAGTACTTGGAATTTAGTTCCTATTCCGAAAGGGAAGAGACCAGTTAAATGCAAATGGGTCTACAAGATCAAGGAACCTGTCAACCCAAATGATAAACCAAGATACAAAGCTCGGTTAGTAGCTAAAGGCTACAGTCAGATTCCTGGTATTGATTACACTGACATTTATTCCCCAGTTGTCAAACATACTTCCATTCGTGTATTGTTGGGGTTGGTTGCTTCTAACGATTTTGAGTTAGAACAACTTGATGTCACTACAGCTTTCCTAAATGGTGAGCTTGAGGAAGAGATTTTTATGCAACAACCTGAAGGTTTTGCAGTTCCTGGAAAGGAGAACTACGTATGCAAATTGAACAAATCTCTTTATGGCCTCAAGCAGTCTCCTAGACAATGGTACAAGAGGTTCGATTCTTTCATGACCAGTCACAAATTTAGCAGGTGCACCTATGATAGCTGCGTTTATTTCAAAAATGGTGACAATGGTTCAAAGATCTACTTACTCTTGTACGTGGATGACATGTTGATTGCAGCGAAAGATATGAAGGAGATTCAGAAGTTAAAAGACCAGTTGAAAACTGAATTTGAAATGAAGGACTTAGGAGCTGCCAAAAAGATTTTAGGTATGGAAATTATTCGTGACAGGAAGTCTAGGATCTTGCATCTTTCTCAGAAAAGTTATATTGAGAAAGTCCTAAGACGCTTCAGTATGCACGAAGCAAAGTCTGTCAACACACCTTTTGCAGCTCATTTCAAGCTATCATCCGCTTTGAGTCCTACTAATGAGACTGATATGGCTTACATGGCACGTGTTCCATACTCTAGTGTTGTTGGATCTTTGATGTATACTATGATCTGCACGCGCCCTGATTTGGCTTATGCTGTTAGCATGGTTAGTAGATACATGGCGAACCCGGGGAAAGAACACTGGAAAGCAGTACAGTGGATTTTTCGTTATTTACGCGGTACGTCTTCTATGTGTTTACGTTTTGGTAAATCTAACACTGGGGTGTTCGGATATGTTGATTCACATTATGGCAAAGATTTGGATAAACGAAGATCAATTACAGGGTATGTGTTTACTCTAAATGGTTGTGCTGTTAGTTGGAAAGCCCAGTTACAGTCTACAGTTGCCCTGTCTTCTACCGAGGCAGAGTACATGGCGATTACAGAAGCAGTTAAGGAAGATATCTGGTTGAAGGGGTTATTTGGAGAACTCGATGATAGAATAAAGGTGACCACGGTTTTCTGTGACAACCAGAGTGCTATCTTCTTGAGTAAAGATCAAATGTTTCATGACCGAACAAAGCATATTGATATTCGTTATCATTTTGTGCGGGATATCATTGAAAAAGGTGATTGTGTTGTGGACAAGATTCATACAGATTATAATCCCGCTGATATGTTCACTAAAAGTCTTCCTATAGCCAAGTTCAAATTATGTTTGGACATGGTGGGTGTTTCTGATCGCAGTTGAGCCTGAAGGCTCGTAGGTGGAGGAAGTATTATTTATTTTTCGGAAACAATTTTTCTCTATATAAAATTGCAGGTTCTTATGGAAGTTTTAGAGTTTGATGAGCTATAGGTTTTGACTAATCGTAAAGCATGACTTGCTTAATTTTGATGTCAAGGTGGAGATTGTGGAAAAGTTGCCTCCAAAATTAGCAAGTGGCAAATAGTTCAGGGGTTATTTCCGTAACTTATCATTTACTATTCATAGTTTGACTATGAATAGTAATATATAAGAAATGTGTCGTCCAAAGAATTTGCGCCTACCAAATTAGAATAACAAATAGATATATATTACTATTTATGGTCAAAAGGTTGGCAATGTGAGTTCAATTCGTTTGGTATTCCTTTGGCTATAGGTTTTGACTAATCGTAAAGCATGACTTGCTTAATTTTGATGTCAAGGTGGAGATTGGTATATTGTTGTAAAATACGACGGATCCAAATTGACTTAAATAATATTAGCTCAATGCGGAATGGGATCAAAAATTATCAAAGCGTAATAATCACAACGAAATACGAATAAAATAAATAGAATAGAGACACAGGAATTTACGTGGAAACCCAAATCGGGAAAAAACCACGGGCGGAGGAAGCCGAGAAACAATTCACTATAATTTGCAGTGTTTACGGGGATTATGAAAGAGATTACAAATAGAGTGGGAGAGCTAAAATATACGGTGGTGTATCAAATATATATATATATATATATATATATATATATATATATATATATATATATATATATAATGCTTTTTATGACCAAAATTGCTGCGCCTCCATCTTCTAATTCATATATATTAGTCAAAGTCTCCGTCCATTATTATTTCACATTTCTTATATATTACTATTCATAGTCAAACTATGAATAGTAAATGATAAGTTACGGAAATAACCCCTGAACTATTTGCCACTTGCTAATTTTGGAGGCAACTTTTCCACATAGTAAAATGACATACATATTATTTTGTTCAATATGCAATTATGTTCACGTATTCTAATTTTCACACTTTTTGTTGCAGGATTGGCAACAAAAAAAAAAAAAGGTTATTGGTTTCTCATCCAACTCTGGTGAGTGACTGCAACATTACTACTTATTCTTGGTATTGTCAATCTTTCGGCTAATTCTTTTATAATCTTTTTTTCACTGTTTTCAATATTCTTAACATAAAGCATAAGAATATTGTAAGTTATGATGTTAGCAACTCATGCGCTCACCTTCTTCACCACCAACAATCACAGTACCATCAATTTTTACCAAAAGTTCATCGAAACAACCCATCCTCAAGCCACCAACTTTAGATTGGAGTAGTAATGACATCCATTTGGCACCAACAAATGCTATTACTTAGATTTTTCTTTAAAAAATCTATTAAGATATTGGCCCGGTTAACAGCAGGTATGCCACAGATCACAGGACTTTGCCCGACTTATGAAGAAACAACTTAATGAGATGGGAAAGCGAACTACTCATAAAAAATCACAAAATCAAGAGACCAAATATAGAAATTTCCCTCTGTTCATAAATTTTGTATATTCAATCTTTCATAGATATTACTTTTTTTAATTAATATCTATCCATGTAGCACAATTTATATGAGATTACAGGAATGTAAAGTTAAACTATCATGAGTCGTTAAAGTAAAGTCACTAATTATGTGAAATTTTATAAAAATAATATTTAATTTCTATTAAGAGAGCAGATCTTTACATCGATCGGTCTGGAAATCATAATGTAACACCTGTATATGTTTTATATATTTTAGAAAGAATAATTTCGCTAATAAAAAGAAAAAAAATACACACAACATTTGTTTACCAACAATAGAAAAAATTATAGATATTATGTATGAATGCAATTACTCATATATGTTTAACAACAATAGTAACATACTAACATGTAATAAATAAAGAACATTACCTATGTTCATAGCGAAATGCAAATGCATTATAAAATTTTGTAAA
Source organism: Lactuca virosa (assembly GCF_052849685.1). NCBI lineage: Eukaryota > Viridiplantae > Streptophyta > Magnoliopsida > Asterales > Asteraceae > Lactuca > Lactuca virosa. The sequence continues at coordinate 298,547,778 of NC_136433.1, read as the reverse complement.
AATAGTAAAAGTTGCAAGTACATTGTCATTATGCTTAAAAAATTGAAGTGTGTCGTTATTATTGGTAGAAAAATATACATAAGTTAGTGCTATCGGTAAAGAAATGTAAGTAATTTCCTATTATATAAATAATATATATTTACGAACTATGTTCAAATTAGTTACATATTTGGAATGACTATTACACCATATTTACGTAAAGGATGATTTATTTCGTCCACCTACATCCACCAAGAAGAAGAAGCTTTGAATCTTTGCCTTAAAAAGATAATGTCCATTGTGTTGTTGCTGCATCTAAGGGATATTACATATCTACAACTTGTCATCATGGATATCCATATTAGCTCATTTGCAAATTATTATTACAAAAATAAAATCAAACCATTCCTATAGGACTAAATCAATAAATTTTTACTTGTTTAAAACCCTTTAAATTATTTTTAAAATTCCAAAATTACCTTCTGTGGGCCATGCTCATCACAACCATAAAAAATTCACAATCTTTACTGCGGGAGAAATTAAAAAAAAATACCACACTACTACAAAAATAAAATAAAGCCATTCCTACAAGACTAAATCAATAAATTTTATTTGTTTAAAACTCTTTATATCATTTTAAAATTCCAGAATTGCCCTTCGTGGGCCGTGCTCAGCACGACCTTAAAAAGTTCACTAGTATGTATATATATATATATATATATATATATATATATATATATATATATATATATATATATATATATATATAATCACAATTTCACAAATGCCTATGCTAAAGCTATATCGTCATCTGTATTTTCTTTGCTGCCTATGCTAAAGCTATATCTTGTAATTGTGAAAACGTCACCGTTGACTCTCAACGTGATTGGTGATGTCATTGGCGACATTTTTATATTTGTTTTTTATTTTTTAGAAACATGTATTGTCTTGTCATTTTTATTGTCCAAAGACATTTATTGTTTAGGTGGATTTTCGTATATTACGCTTATTAAAATCTAGTTTTTTTAAAAAAAAAAGTTTGAACATTCATAACTATTTCGTATGAATTCCGTTCGGATAAATTATTTTTGTATGTTTTCTACTTAATAAGGGTTCATATGAATTCTTTTTGGATGAATTATTTTTGTATGTGTTTACTTATTTATAGACATATCACACTCCAAATTTGGATTACTGAAAATCATACATTCTTAAGTCCAAATTTGAAAAATTATGCTACATAATGAAAAATATGTAAAAAGACTCAATTTTGAGGAATACATACTTCATAATTCCAAATTCAAACATAATTATTGTCGATTCACCATAAATTATTCGATTATATAGGGTTTAAAATGACCATCATTAGGTCTGGTTTTTCACATTTAGGAGGAGATGACATAGAATGCACACTTGACGTTTCGTATGCAACTCGATATACATCATACCTCAAATAAAACTGAACTATATAGTAAAAGTCACAGTAGGTTAAACAGTGTGTTGCCGCCAGAGAATGACCGCACAATATGTTGGATTAGGTGTATAAACCAATAACTAAATTACTGGTATAAACTTGAATTATTCACAAAGACCTTTTGGGTTGCTCTCAAACATAGTAATTGAATAGGATGACTTTTAGAGAGAGAGACTGATTTATTGATTTATCATATGATTAATAAATAGCAATAAATGATTTGTTAATATATTATGAGAATAATATATTAATTAGAAATGGCATTATTTAACTAAGAATTAATCATAAATTAATTTGAATTAGTTTTGGGATTAAATAAATTAATCAAAAGTACAATAACCTAAGCTGTAATTGTTCAATAGTTGAACAAAAAGGTTCCAGAACCTTCCCCATGGAGGTGGACGGTTTGAAGAGAGATTCTAGGGCTTCTAGAATATCGCGTGGAGATAATTACTTGATTTGAGATATTATTATTTTAATCAAGTAAGGGTTATCTAGGGTTTTATTATCAGTAATAAATAGGACCTATTGTCTTCATATTTTCGACCAATTGTTCCTTTAGAAGGGTGGCCGAAAATTACCTTCTCATCTCCTCTCTCTTCAAGTATTCCTTGGTTGCTAGGGTTTGGTCATTAGAGGCACGACACTTGTGGTGCTAGCTTCCAAATCAAAGAAGAAAGGATTCTTGATTGTTTACTACAACAATCAACAATGTATGTAAACCATAAACTTGTTTATTAATTTCGAAAATACCTGGGGTTTTAGGGCTTTTGTTGTTCGATAGAATGTTACACCAATAGTATTATGACTAAGATCTTTAGGTTGCATGTACCCTTAAGTGTTAAGGATTTATCCGCGTTAATACATGTAAACCCATCAGTGGTATCAAAGTGTATGATTGTCTAACAGTTGAATGTACATTGCTTGAATTGAACAAAACCCGACTTGAAGGAAAGACAGAATCGTCATTTTGTCGCAGCGCCACATCGTGGTGTTCTTCCGCCACGACGTGGAGATCTTCGGATCTGCGTTTTTCTTCGTTCTGCTACGACGTGGCAATTGTCTGCCACAACGTGGTGAAGCCATTATTCAACGAATTTGTTTGATTAATTTACAATTGATTAGGATAATTACTCTAGTTAATATTATTGTTTAAAACCTGAATATTCAACTTGGTAATCTGATATCCTATATCTTGTATTTGTGAATTATCCTAAATGTTAGGAGATATTCTTAGACTAGATAATGATTGATTATAAGATTAATTAATATTATCCTTATGGATCTTATTATTAATTTAATTAGATGATTAATTAATAAATCCATAAATTAGTTTAAGTTTAATTAAATTAAAAGGCTTTAATTTATATAATTAAAGGATTGAACCTTGTATTTTGAAATGTTTTAAAATACACCTTATATTATATGTATAATTAAAAGTTTAATCTATATTATATGTATAAGACAAAGTCAGTCAAATCGCTAGTACGTCTCATTCACGAAACCATGCTATAAAGAGGGTATAAGGAAGCAGCCTATAAAATGGTCGTTGAATGGGTGTTCACTCTCACCCACCACTCTCCTGTGTGGTGGAGGGACGTTAGCCGAACGGACTTGATAGGACATAATCTTATTAATAAGTATAATGATACAAAGTAACTAAACTATTTTTTAAAAATCTCAGTCTCAGTTACTTTAGGAAAAATATGAAAAAGTATGCTAATCCATGAAAACACACATCATGCTTTACATGTCGTTAGTAGAGCGTGTGTGGTTAACCGACACACTAATAAGGACTATAAAGAGATATGATGGACATCTTGAAAAAATTATTATTGTTTATGGAGTGTGTGTGATTAACCGACACATCAATGTGAGATGGTAAATGACATCAAGGTTGTCAAGCGGGTTTGCATGGTTATTCACATCTCGTTTGTGATCCTCGGCATCCCAGTCACATAAGTGAGAGCATAATCCGAGATTAAACATGTCATTGATAAGAATCAAAGAATATCAAAAGATCTAGGAGTTTCGTAAGATTGGAATTGGTAAAAGCCTTACCTACATAAAATAGATTCGAATTTGATTACGACATCCCTCTTCAAAGTTCGAATCGAAAATATGTATCCTAGCCTTAATTTAAATTTATGGGTTAATAATTAAGGATTAAAATCAACTAACTTGAATTCTCTTTTTCTCCTATTTTTTAAAATATCTTATAAAGATAGAAATGGTCTTCCTCATTCTTATGGAAATAGTTTTCCTCAATCTTCCTGAGATGGTCTTTTAATTTCAAGTCAAGGTGAAATTGTTTTTCCCTTCCTTGTGAAATGATGGAACTAGACATCATATTTCTTCCTCTCCTCCTCCTGTGACTCTCCCAACGTCATGTTTTCGTCAAGTTGAAAGATACGAGACTACTAAATCCCTATTGGCATATAAACATGAAGATGGAAACTTTGTATGTGTACATGTTCTGAAAAGAAATCCTACATTGACGAGTTGGATAGATTAGGTGTCGTTTTCCCAAGGGAAAAAGCCATTGATTTGCTTTTCCTCTTGCTTCCAAATTCATATGGTTAGTTTGTTAAAAACTTTCATATGAGGAATCTCGATGTGACCCTAATTGATCTGACCCAAATGTTGTTGAAGCAGAAATGCTTATTGGGTCTATTTCCAAGGTTTCCATGGACATTGACAATGGTAACAATGGTGGTCCAGAAAAGATTTATCTTCCCAATGGAAATAGGTCATCCAATATCAAACTGTTTTATCATATGGTAAAGAGAAAGGCTAGTTCTGGAATCATTCCATATGTTGACCTCAAAGAGTCCATTTGTTTCTACCACCAATTAAAGGGACATTGGAAACAAGGTTGCCCAAAATACCTGAAAGATATTAGGGATAATAAAAGTTAAGTCATGTAAATCTACTTCAGTTACATCCATTCTCTGACTGCATTATTTTATAGGTTCCTATTCTTAGACTCTTAATACATGATGTAACGATCACATTTTGTTAGGAGCTAAGAGAAAGAAGGAAGCTTGAGCAAGGTGAGCTTAATCTGATCATGAGAAATTAACTTTAGTCACATGGTTCGAAGATCAGAGTTTGGAGCTACTACTGAGTTGGGATAATTTAATAGATTGCTATTACTCTTAGGAGATGTCTAGAAACATAGTTTTTAATTTTATGCGTTGTAAGGAAAATTTCCAATTTTTCGTTTATTTTCAATAAAAGTGAAATTTTGGTTTATCTGGTTACCTTATCTATATTTCTTTGCAATAGCATTTATGAAAGTGTTGATTACATTTCTAATATCAACAATATTAATTGTGGATTTGATTCTTATGATATCGCTTGTGGTATTGTCATAATTGACCAAATGAAAAGAAATTTCATCACCAACTGGACAGATACTTGGTGTTTTACAATTCGCATTGTATAGTGTATGAGAATCTTGCTCATTGGAAAATTATGATAAATTTGTTGATCACATGTTTATGTGAATCAAGTGAAGGACCAATTGATCTAGTACATGTTGATATGGACTCTTCAGATCCACCACAAAGGATGATAACTCTATTCGTCATGATTTACTGATGTTTCAGTAAATATGGTTGTGTGTATAAGATTAAGCATAATTTTGATGCTTTGAAAAGATTGAAAGAGTAGCAGAATGAATAACAAGAATCTATTAGGCAGAAAGATAAAAGATTCTCTAATCTGGAAAGAAAGGAGAGTACTTTAGCATCATGTTTTATGATCACCTTGATGATTGTGGGACTATATCACAATTGATCCTCGAAGAACATCTTAATAAAATTGTATGACTAAGAAGAGGAATCATATATTGTTGAAATAGTTCAATCAAGAGATGAATCATGCTTCGTTTCAATCAAGTTTTAGAGTCATACTATAGTTACGATAAATCGTATCTTGAAACTCATTTCTAACTAAGAAGGTTGAAAACATCTTGAAATATGTGGAGTAAAGATGTTTTCTTACTCTAGCACATATAGAATTGGAGTTGTGATGTTTTTCGTTAATCGAGAAACAAAAGATAAACTGAGACCTATTCTATGAAGTGTTTTCTTGTCGAGAATCCACACGAACTTTTGAATATTTGTTTTAGCTCGTCAAGGAGTGTTCCTTGAGAGAAAAATCATATGTCAAGAAGTCATTGGGACTCGTATTGATCTTGAGAGTTTCAAGATTCAATCGACAATAAACCTTTTAGTTATCACTAGCACTCAACCTGAGGTTGATAACCTATCGTGTTTTGTTGACACATTCTTATTTATATGCACTTCTAGTTGAGTTGGCAATGCTTATGAGTTCTCTGTTTTTCATTTAACTGCAAAAGCAAATCGCGGTAGTCAGTGAAAGTACACTAATCAATATGGGTGAGTTGCTTAACAACACAGAAGCATTGGTAGGCCCTTGTGCTACCAGAGGGCAAGAAATTTAGAAGAAGTGAAGTTCGGTCTATGAAAGGAAACCAAAAATTCAATTTGGTTTTGTCCTAAACCTTTTCTTATGATTGTAGGTTAGAAATGATATATTCACATGGATGGGAACGTATGCACCATAGAATCTAGGTGGCAAAGTTTTTGGTCTAATTCATGAAAATGTTTATGAGGAATCACTTTCACTAGTAGATTTTAAAGATTTGATAAAGATTAGTATGGATACTGTTTGAATTAATTGCATTCTCAAATTCACAATATGATTACGGCATCCCTCTTCATATTTCGAATTGTGAGGAATGGAAAGAAATTGTTTGAACTTTTAAAGACTTATAGTTATAAGTTATTAAAGGGTTTAAACACACACATATGCTATCCAATGAAGGTGTATAAGCTTAAGAAGTCTAGTTGGAGACTTATCAAAGCATCTCTTAATAGAAATCTGTACTACAATAAGAAAGTCAACAACATTGATTTCTAGAAGTCCAGTTGATTTTTGGGTACATGTCAAAGCTAGTGGGAGCATAATTGTTATGCTAGTATTGCATGTTGAAAATACTGTTCATAGGGAACAAAGTTTTCAATTTGCAAACTACAAAGTTTGGGAATTGTTTCACTGTAGTAAACTTAAGGGAAAGGGCGCTCATACTTCTTTTCGAATCTAAAGGTTTAGATTGCATAGTTTAACAGAACTTAGTCATAGACACACATGAATATCAGGTTGAAATGATTCAACATAGGTGTAACATCCCGAACTTTCAGGTATTTTCAAATCCTTCCTTTGGTTTTTAAATATGTCATTTTGGGTCTTTGGAGTATAAAGATGTAGCCTTAAGAAGCCCTAGTGGCAAAATTGTAACGACGTAAATTTCAAACCAATTTTTTTCATTTTTAAATCACATAAAACTCATATATTATATATCATAAAAATCATAAGTGCCTCAAGTCAACATAAATCCATGACAAAGTCAAATCCCAGAACCCTCAATAAAATCTCGAACAGATGTGTACAATCATGCCGGTGCCTTCCTGTGATCCTTTGAGGTACCTGAAACACACAACACATAACACGGTAAGCACAAAGCTTAGTGAGTTCCCCAAAATACCACATACAACAATTAGCCACTCGAGGCTATAACTCTATTTGACCCTCGGGTCAATGTGTCTCAGTGGGACCCTCCAGCCCCACAACTCTAGTGGACCCTCCGGCCCTAACTCTGTGGACCCTCTGGTCCTAACTCTGTAAACTCTGAATAATACATAGGAATAATCACATAGAAATAATACAGTATATCAGAGTACACAAATAACATATATGATACTCTATCACACAGCTCTGGTTACCACTCTAGGTATGTATAGTGAGAAGACTCACCTCGTAAGCTAGTAAGTAAAAGCCTCGTGCTCGGGAATCCTCGATCTAGCCTCCGCCTAATCACAAGGATAATATCTCTAATTAAACCATAATTCTAATAAACTCATTCTAACCCCTCTTTAACTCTTGGTAAGGGAAAAAGACCCTTCTACGCCTCCATGGTCCCCATTGCTCATATTTGGTCAAAGCTCCAAAAGTCAACAGAAGTCAGACTTGAGTCAACAGTCCGTTTTGACTCAACTCGTCGAGTACACCGGGGAGACTCGTCGAGTTCCCTCGCTCCCTCAGGGACCTTATGAAAACCAACTCTACATGACGAGTAGGCCCGCCAACTCGTCGAGTCACAGCGTGCTCAGACTTATCGGGACAAACCCTAAGCGACTCGTCGAGTCAGCTCATGGACTCGGCGAGTTCATCCAGTCTATATTCCCATTCAGACGTTTTAGGGCAGATCTGTCACACCCCAAAACCGGAACGACGGAAACGTTCGGGGGTGGAGGACGTCATGTTTAGTATCACAAGTCATGCATCATAGTAAGCAAAGTAATAAACAACCATTTCATTAGAAAGAAAGTGTTTACAAAGTATGTGTTTCACATAATATAGAATACATAACAAATAACAAAAAGACATGAAGCTATACTGCTCCATCTTCTGAATCCCAGTGCGCGTACCTGTCTACTGGTCTCCTGAGAATACAAGTTATTTTGAAAGAGTAGATCAACATTTAAGCTGGTGAGTTCATAAGATTTTAGTGATGTAATGTAAGGTGTAAGAAAGTTGTAGTAAGTTGTAAGTTCTATTTAGAAAAGTTCGCCTGTTCCTCCAGAAAATCTATATTTCATGCTTTGATGAAAGCTGAGTAAAAATGACTCTACAATCCTTTCTATGAGTATTAAATGGATACAAGTTATATAGAACCCAGAGTAAACAAACAATTGGTTGTGTGTATCTGCCCTAAGCCCACAACCAAACAAGGAACTGGAAATGAGGCGGAAGACACACATCCCATTATTTGTTAGATCATTGTTGTATATAACCCTGGCGTATTCACTTGGTACTCACGAAGTTAACTGTAATAGTTCCTTTATATTTGATGAAAAGATTCTTTAAGAAAACCCTTATTTCTTTTAATAAAAATGGTAACCACAGTGGTTCCTTCTATAATCACTTAGTTTATACTAGCTATATATATAATCTAATATCGAACAATTAGTTAATTGTGTGAATCTGCCCTAAGCCCACAACCAAACAAGGAACAGGGAATGAGGCGGAAAGCACACATCCAACTACCTATCGGATATTAATTATATATAACCATGATGTATAAACTGAGGTATTATAGAATTAATCACCTAAGGTCCTTTAAGTTATACTGGTTTAATAAAATGGATTAAACCCTTTACTGGTAAGTTTCTAGTTTCGTATACCAAAAGTTCTTATTTGAAAAGTATGTTTTGTACTAGAAAACGGTGCATTGAATTAGTGTCCTAAGACCTGACCCATACATGGTACCCCTTATGATTACCTGGTGTATACAGAATATATACATAGCTAAGGTCGGATAGATAGTAGGTTGGGTGAATATACTCTAAGCCCATAACCAAACAAGGAACAGGAAATGAAGCGGAAAGCACACATCCTACTACCTGTCAGATCCGATTAATATATATCCTTGAATGCATGCACTAAGGAATCATAAGGTTAGCATTATAGGTCCCTTTCTACTGAATGTACTAGACCCGACAGTTCTGTTTGTCGTTTGTAAAATGTAAGTTTTCCCTAGTTTATAACTATCTTGACTCGAAAATAGTTTGCATTAACTTTCAAGTGGAACTGTCACAAAATGAAAGTAATGGGAAAATATAAGTACACAGTTGTCTTTTGAATTGACAACCTGCAGTACTGATTACCTTAAAACATGTTTGTTTTATTAAGGTCATAATGTGATGGATAGTACCCATACTATACGCTCTCCCTGCAAGAGATTCTGGGGACCAAACGCGACTTCCGCAAACAAATTGCTAGGCCGTGTAAATTCACATTAAAGTTATATGATCATGTATACCCAATTTTACTATCACCTTTTGTTTAGAACAATGAGTTAGTGATTCATTGGTATAATTAGATCCTGCAGTGTTCTTATGCTATAGCATCTTAGTATGTTCGCTCTGTTATAGTATCTTAGTATGTTCTCTTTGTATAGTGTATAGTATGTCTCTCTGATGTATTGTATCTACCTCCTTGTTTCTCTTTATAGTATGATCTCTATGTTATCGTGTATTGTATCTACCTCCCTGCTCCTCTTTATAGTATGTTCTAGCATCTAGTATGAACTGAAACTCTAAACTATACCCCTTATAGTTTACTAGTATTTTACTTGATCTGTTATTGAAAAGACTCATATTTCTACTAAGTTATGCTTGTACTTTAAAAACGGAGTTTTGTTAAACTATAAAGTAACATAACTTGAAAAGAGTTTTTGAAATGTCTTGATCACTTATAAAAGACATAAGCAATCTTTTGAAAGATGTTTATAACAAACATTTACACAATTGTCATTGTGTTCAACTTGTATTCCCCCCCCCCCTTAAAAGCATTTAAAACAGTTAAAAGATTCATTATAGGGGTATGAACTCACCTTATGTGGGTGATTCAAACGAATATGCGCGTAAGGATGAGAAGTTCCACGAATGAAGTCTCAAAACACAAACGAGTCCTAAATGACATATATGGCATGTATTTGCATGAATATAGTGTTTATAAGCAACTAATATGCAAGGAAAAATCCTTAGGGACTAGGAAACACTTGAACTAAGTGTTAGAATCACATGTGATTCATCAAGGGGAGTTTGCGGCCAAAGGGATGAGTTCACGGTCAAGGTGTTCATGGCCCTATGTGTTTACGACCATAGGGTTTACGGCCCTATGTGTTTACGGCCAAGGGAGATTGCATGGCCGTAAACTCCTGGAGATCATCCTCATTCGTTTGCTCCAGGTGTTTAGGCTACTGACTCTACTAGATAGCAAGTGTATGGAAAGAATAATCACCTTTGGGAGGCTTTATGGAGTTCACGGCCACCAAGAACAAGTGTGTGTTCTTGGTGAAAGATGAAGATCTTGAAGATCTAACATAAAACGATGTTTTCATGGATGAATCAAGAGATGTTTACAACACCAAGGAAGAATATCAAGAAGGGTAGAAGAATCACTTACGATTTTGGAGGATTTGGATGAAGAACTTGATGATAGTTGAGAGAGAAATCCGATTTCTAGACTTGGAGGTTGAAGAAATGGCTAGAAATGAAGGGATATCATACTTAAGGAAGGAGTTTACGGCCAGCCAAGAGTTTACGGCCGTAATCTCTAGTTTACGGCCGTAAACTCCCAGTGATGGAGTTTATGGATTTGAATGCAACTTGAAGAACTTCAGCTGACACATCCATACACTTAATCCTTAAGTGTACTTGGTTAAAACTCCTTAGAATGAACCTTAACAAGGCTAGAAGTCATAAGAAATGAGTCCGACTCACGGTTGAATTGAATGGCTGAACTTACAAGGCAAAAATTTTCGGGTTGTCACAAGATCCAACACTCCAAACTCTAGATCTAGGCTCCCTAGGCTCGAAAGTCACGTAAAGCTTCGATCTTTACATTCGTGCATGGCATATTTGCTCCAATATGCCATTACAAGCTCCAAAGAAGGTTGAAAGCACATGAGCTTGCATCTAGCTCAATAAAGCTTGACTCTTTGGGCTCTCAAGGCCTCCTATAGTCCAGATATGAGGTCCTAACCTCAAACCATGCTCAAATAACTCAAGGACATAAGATGATTGGAAGAAAACCCTAAAAGCTCCCAAAATGGGATCTAACAAACAAGAGGTCAAGATGAGAGCTTTATACCTTTGAATAACAGCTAATGACAGAAGAATGCAAGATCCACAGCCTCCTCTTGATTAGCTTCACCAACTCTTCCAATCTTTCCTCCAAAAAAACTCAAGAATGCTCAAGATGGCCTCTCTTTCTCTCTATGCACGAATAGGGCAGGTTAGGGTTTCTCTCTGGGGAAGGTGGCCGCCAAGGAGGCTATAAGTGCCTTTAAATAGGTCTCAAACCCGGGGATTTAGGGTTTTCACTCCCAGCGCCTACTCGGCGAGTCTACTCCCGGACTCGTCGAGTAGATCATTAAACCCACGTGGCCATCCCGTCTCTACTCGGCGAGTTATAGAACCAACTCGTCGAGTAGATCAATGAACCTAAAAAAAAATACTTAAAATAACATACCTGGGAATTCGGATGTTACAATTCTCCCCCACTAGAATCAGACTTCGCCCTCGAAGTCATGCTCCGCAAATAACTCTGGATGCTGCTCCCGCATCTCTGACTCCGGCTCCCAAGTCAAATCGGACCCTCTCCGACGCTGCCATTGGACCTGAACCAGGGGCACTTCCTTGTTCCTCAAAACTTTCACCTTTCGATCCATGATCGCGGTCGGTCTCTCAATATAATTCAGGCTCGCATCGACCTGAATGTCCTCCAGCGGTACCACTTCCGTTTCGTCGGTTACACATTTCCTCAACTGGGATACGTGGAAGGTGTTATGGATCTGACTCAACTCTGCTGGTAGCTCCAAACAATATGCTACCTTACCCACTCTGGCGGTCACCCTAAAAGGACCGATTTATCGAGGCCCAAGCTTGCCCCGTTTCCTGAATCGGATCACCCCTTTCCAAGCGGATACCTTTAGAAGGACAAAATCTCCGAGCTGAAACTCGAGATCGGATCGTCGCCTGTCTGCGTAACTCTTCTGGCGGCTTTGGGCCGTCAGTAACCTCTGCCTGACCTGCTGAATCTGCTCGGTCGTCTTGAGCACTATCTCAGTGCTTCCCATCACTCACTGTCCCACCTCTCCCCAACATATAGGAGTCTGACACCTTCTCCCGTAAAGGAGCTCGAATGGAGGCATACCAATGCTGGAATGGTGACTGTTGTTGTAGGAAAACTCAGCCAAAGGCAGGTATGTGTCCTAAATCCCACCGAAATCCATAACACATGCTCAAAGCATGTCCTCGAGCGCCTGGATCGTCCGCTCACTCTGCCCATCTGTCTGTGGGTGGTAGGTTGTACTGAAGTGCAGTCGCGTACCTAACTCCTCATGAAACTTCTTCCAGAACCTGGAAGTAAAACGCACATCCCGATCTGACACTATCGCGATCGGCACCCCGTGCCGAGATACCACCTCTCTCACATAAATCTCAGCCAATTTCTCTGTAGAGGAGCTCTCATTAATAGCAAGAAAATGAGCATTCTTCGTCAATCGGTCCACAATCACCCAAATCGCGTCAACTCCACGCGCAGTCCTCGGTAACTTGGTGATGAAATCCATAGAGATCTGTTCCCACTTCCACTGGGGAATCTCCATATGCTGCAATGGACCGTGTGGACGCTGATGCTCTGCCTTGACCCGACGGCAGGTCAAACACCTCTCGACTACCCACACAACATCCCTCTTCATGCAAGGCTACCAATAATTTCTTTTCAGGTCCAAATACATCTTAGTGGCCCCGGGATGGATCAAAAATCTCGATCTGTGTGCCTCTTCCATCAGTATGCTACGTGCTCCGCCCGTATAGGGCACCCAAGTCCGCCCTCTAAAGGTCATAAGCCCTCGGCTATCCGTCACAAACTCGGATACCTGCCCAATCATCCACTCCCTCTTGCCGTTCTCCGGTCTCAAGGCCTCCGCCTGGGCCTCTCGAATGGTATCCAATACCGGAGCCACCACTGTCATCCTTATGCACATATCTCGAATCGGGGCGCTCTCCGACCTGCGGCTCAGGGCATCAGCTATCACGTTATCCTTGCCCAGATGATACAGGATCTCACAGTCGTAATATTTTACCACATCCAACCATCTCCTCTGACGCATATTTAGGTTGGGCTGATCCATCAGATACTTCAAGCTCTTGTGGTCCGTTATATGGTACACCGAACCCCATACAAATAGTGGCGCCAGATCTTGAGGGCGAACACCACCGCCCCCAACTCTAGGTCGTGGGTGGGATATCTCGTCTCATGAGGCTTCAACTGCCTCGATGCGTATGCTATCATGTGCCCTCTCTGCATAAGCACCGCACCCATCCCGGATATAGATGCATCACAATAAACCATAAAGTCCTCCATTCCCTCGGGAAGAGCTAACACCGGGGCTTAGCACAACCTCTGGCGAAGAGTCTCAAATGAGGTCTGTTGCTCAGGACCCCAAGTAAAAGTAACGCCCTTCCGGGTCAACCTGGTGAGGGGGACGGCAATCTTAGAGAAATCTATGATAAACCTCCGGTAGTAGCCGGCCAATCCCAAAAAGCTCCTGATCTCGGTGGGGGATCTCTCTGCACCTCCCACCTCATAACAGCCTCAATCTTGGCCGGATCGACCAAAATCCCATTCTGATTAACGAGGTTCCCCAAGAACTGGACCTCTCGTAACCAGAAATCACACTTGGAGAATTTGGCATAAAGCCTCTCCGATTTCAATACTCCCAAAACCTCTCTAAGGTGCTCCTCGTGTTGTTCCCTGGACCTCGAGTACACGAGGATATCTTTAATGAACACGATCACCGATCGATCCGACATAGGCTTGCACACCCGGTTCATTAGGTCGATGAATGCTGTCGGTGCGTTGGTGAGCCCGAAAGGCATCACCACAAAATCGTAATGCCCATAACGAGTCCTAAAAGTTGTCTTCTGAATATCCTCCTCGCGTACTCTCATCTGGTGATACCCTGATCTCAAATCAATCTTGGAAAACCAAGATGCACCCTGCAACTGATCGAACAGATCGTCGATCCTCGGAAGTGGATAACGGTTCTTGACCGTCATCTTGTTCAACTCCGGTAATCAATGCACATCCGATGTGAACCATCCTTTTCTTGACAAAAAGGATCGGCGCTCCCCATGGCGAGCTACTCGGTCGTATAAAACCCTTCCCCAACAGCTCCTGAAGCTGCGAGGATAACTCCTGCGTCTCGGGCGGCGCAAGGCGATAAGGAGCCTTGGCAATAGGCGCCGCTCCCGGAACTAAATCAATCCGGAACTCTACCTGCCTCTCGGGAGGCACACCCGGTAACTCCTCAGGAAAGACATCTGGAAACTCACTCACTATCGGAACCTCAGCGATAGAACTCGGTCTCTCAGCAGTAACCCGCGTCTCCATCACATAAGCTAGAAACCCATGCAACCTTGCTGTAAACTCTGTCTCGCTCGGGCGGTAGAGCAAAAAGCTGATCCAGATCGGGCACCCTCACCATATACTGTGAGCACTCCCCCACTAGGGTCTCGTATGGTCACTAATTGACGCTCGCAGTCGATTACTGCTCCGTACCGGCTCAACCAGTCCATGCCCACAATGACATAGACATCACCCATCGCGATCGGTATCAGATCTATCGGAAACTCAACACCAAAGATCTCGAGTACACATCCCCGGATCACATCAGTGGCAAACACCGCACGCTCATCGGCTATAGAAACTCTCAGAGGTCGACTCAACGACTCACGCCTGATACTGATATGGTGACTAAACGCTAATGATACGAACGATCGACTCGCACCCAAGTCAAATAACACTAAGGCAGTTACAGAACTCACCAGAAAAGTACCTACGCATATCATAATATAAGCACAAATAACTCAAAACAGAATAACAAATGAATACATACCGGCCACGACATCGGGTGCTGCGTGGACCTCCTCCGCTGTCAGCTAAAAGGCTCTCCCGCGAGCCTTCGGTGCCTCGGCCTTAGCTAGCAGAATCTCTGTAGCTCGAATAGTAGCAGGTACAGCTCCCTACGTTGATCCCTGATGCAGCTGCGGGCACTTGGCCTTCCGATGGCCAGTATGGTTGTAGTGAAAGCAAACTGCAAATCCCTTGGGGCAGTCCTTCGCCATGTGCCCCTCCTTTCCACACTTGTAGCAAGACCCTGCTCGACATATCCCCTCATGAACCCTGCCGCACTTTCCACAAGTGCGGCCCTTCTGACCTCCTGACCTCGAATCAGCAGGCCTTGCCCGCTTGGCTGCCAGCTGAGACTGTGCTGGCCGCCGATCCCTCCCCTGAGACTCCGCCTCCTCCCTGGCCTGAGTCTCTAGCTCGATCTCCCTCTTTCGGGCATTTGCCTGAAGCTCAGCAAATGACCGATAAGACGAGTTCGCAACGAACTCATGAATATCCCTCCTCAGAATGCTCAAATACCAACTCATACGTGCCTGCTCGGTAGACACATGCTCAGGGCAGAACAACGCCCTCTCATGGAACATCCTCGTAATCACTGTCAGAGACTCTGTCCTCTGCTTGAGGGACATGAACTCCTGGGCCAACCGTTCCCTTTCCACCGGGGGAACATACTCATCTATGCACATCGTAGTGAACCTATCCCAAGTCACGGCAGTGTGCTCTGCAGGAGTAAAATGAGCTGTCACAAACTTTCACTAATCCTTCGCTCCCAAGCGAAGCTGGTTCAGTGCGAACCGTACCCTCAAGTTCTCTGGACAAGAACAAGTGTAGAAACACCCCTCAATATCAGAAATCCATCTCATAGCAGTAATTGGATCATGTGTCCCATCAAACTCTAGTGGCTTCGTGTTGCTGAACTCCCGGAACAACAACGAGTCACCTCCCTGTGGCCTAGCAGCAGCGACAGCTGCGGTGGCGGCAGCAGCATCAGCCTGAGTGACAGCAGCGTATCGCTCATCAAATGACTCAATCAGGGTGGTCTTGATAGACCCAAACATCTCGGGAATCTCTGCTCGGATGGCTGCGGCTACCTCCTCATGAATCATCCTCTGAATCTCATCGTCACTGGTACCACTGCCCCCCTCGGTTGTGGCACGTACTCACCATGATGTCTCTGAAATACAACACAAAATAATCAGATACTCGCTCGAGTATACTCACACTCGATCACTCCTCCTACATGTTCCCTGGCATCCCAAGGATTCTTACTTGGACTACTCACTACTAGGCTAAGGCATCACAAATCAGGCCACTCTAGTCCTAAAATATGAAATACCTAGCCAATTCTCTAGCATGCATAATATATCTCATAATATCTCGTAAATATCTTATAACACAGAAAGTGAGCGTATTTTGGGAAATCACCGTTCGGGCTCTGACTGATTGTACACATCGCTCTTTCACGTTTTTCTCTTAGAACTCTTGCTCGTTTTATAAAAATCGTTTCTCTTGGAAAATTTTTCTCAAATCCTCAGTTTGAGTCCATACATACCCGAAGGTGCATCTGAATCCATCAAACCAAGGCTCTGATACCAACTTGTAACAACGTAAATTTCAAACCAATTTTTTTTCATTTTTAAATCACATAAAACTCATATATTATATATCATAAAAATCATAAGTGTCTCAAGTCAACATAAATCCATGACAAAGTCAAATCCCAGAATCCTCAATAAAATCTCGAACAGATGTGTACAATCATGCCGGTGCCTTCCCGCGATCCTCTGAGGTACCTGAAACACACAACACATAACACGGTAAGCACGAAGCTTAGTGAGTTCCCCAAAATACCACATACAACAATTAGCCACTCGAGGATATAACTCTATTTGACCCTCGGGTCAATGTATCTCAGTGGGACCCTCCAGCCCCACAACTCTGGTGGACCCTCCAGCCCTAACTCTGTGGACCCTCTGGTCCTAACTCTGTGGACCCTCTGTTCCTAACTCTGTAAACTCTGAATAATACATAGCAATAATCACATAGAAATAATGCAGTATATCAGAGTACACAAATAACATATATGATACTCTATCACACAGCTCTGGTTACCACTCTAGGTATGTATAGTGAGAAGACTCACCTCGTAAGCTAGTAAGTAAAAGCCTCGTGCCGGGAATCCTCGATCTAGCCTCCGCCTAATCACAAGGATAATATCTCTAATTAAACCATAATTCTAATAAACTCATTCTAACCCCTCTTTAACTCTTGGTAAGGGCAAAAGACCCTTCTAACCCTCCATGGTCCCCATTGCTCATATTTGGTCAAAGCTCCAAAAGTCAACAGAATTCAGACTTGAGTCAACAGTCCGTGTTGACTCAACTCGTCGAGTGCACCGGGGAGACTCGTCGAGTTCCCTCCCTCCCTCAGGAACCTTATGAAAACCAACTCTACATGTCGAGTAGGCCCGCCAACTCGTCGATTCACAGCGTGCTCAGACTTATCGGGACAAACCCTAAGCGACTCGTCGAGTCAGCTCATGGACTCGGCGAGTTCATCCAGTCTATATTCCCATTCAGACGTTTTAGGGCAGATCCAACACTCCAAACTCTAGATCTAGGCTCCCTAGGCTCAAAATTCACGTAAAGCTTCGATCTTTACGTTCATGCATGGCATATTTGCTCCAATATGCCATTACAAGCTCCAAAGAAGGTTGAAAGCACATGAGCTTGCCTCTAGCTCAATAAAGCTTGACTCTTTGGGCTCTCAAGGCCTCCTATAGTCCAGATCTGAGGTCCTAACCTCAAACCATGCTCAAATAACTCAAGGACATAAGATGATTGGAAGAAAACCCTAAAAGCTCCCAAAATGGGATCTAACAAACAAGAGGTCAAGATGAGAGCTTTATACCTCTGAATAGCAGCTGATGACAAAAGAATGCAAGATCCACAACCTCCTCTTGATTAGATTCACCAACTCTTCCAATCTTTCCTCCAAAAAAACTCAAGAATGCTCAAGATGGCCTCTCTCTCTCTATGCACGAATACGGCAGGTTAGGGTTTCTCTCTGGGGAAGGTGGCCGCCAAGGAGGCTATAAGTGCCTTCAAAAAGGTCTCAAACCCGGGGATTTAGGGTTTTCACTCCCAGCGCCTACTCGGCGAGTCTACTCCCGGACTCGTCGAGTAGATCATTAAACCCACCTGGCCATCCCGTCTCTACTCGGCGAGTTATAGCACCAACTCGTCGAGTAGATCAATGAACCTAAATAAAATACTTAAAATAACATACCTGGGAATCCGGATGTTACAAAAATGGTAATTTTTGGGAGCATGAGTAGTACGTTGGGCGTACATGTGAGTACGCTAAGCGTACTAGGGCGTACACATATGTACGCTGGGCGTACTAATGTCTGGGTGAAACCCTAACTTTTAGGGTTTGAAGAGTATTTAAGCACCTTTATGGATCATTTAGCCTCACTCTTTCAGCCTCCAAGTCCTTGAGCCGTTCTTAGCAAACCCTAACCCCATAAGAGAGTGTTTAGAGCTTAAAGTGTGTTATTTGTATGCTTAAAGGAGAAGGAAGTGCAGCAAGGAGTCAAGGAAGGAAAGCAAGCTTGTAGATCTTGGATCATCATCTCCTTGGGAAGCTCCAGAAGGTAAAAAGTTGCTACCTTTATGTTTGGTTTGCTTAGATCTCATCTTGGTAGCTTTATGATGTTCTTTTGTCCCTAAAAGTCCCTTTGTTGTGCATGTTTGATTTTGGACGTTTTGGGCTATCCTTCTAGACCCTAGGAAGGGTCCTTAGTCATAAAAATGAGGTCCCAATGGCCAGAAGTGTCTCATGCATTTGGAAAAAGGTCTTAATGGATTAAGACCTTGTATTAAGAACTTATGGACTTGTAAAGTCATAAAGTTGGAGACTTTATGACTCTAGGGTGCATTTGGACCATGGATCTGTAATATGGACTTGTAAAGTCATAAAGTTGTACGCCCCGTGTGACATCCCCAATTTCACGGCCAGAAAAGACCGATTTGTTTATGCTTTGTTTTTAAAATCAGAGTAATCTTTTAAAGAAAACGGTTGCGGAATTTGTTCCCAAAACAAGATATGATAATAACTTATCAAAACATTTCTCAAAGAGAATGTATTTTCATTTAATAATAAAACCTCGGGATGTCATGTTCCGATACAGACATATAAGCATAAACAGAACTGACATTTAATTACACTAATGATTTATATCTCCTTTAAATCTCTCTGTGAAATATGTCTTCGTATCGCTACCTGTGATACAAAGAAAACTGAGTGGGTCAGGCTTGGGAGCCTGGTGAGCATATAGGGTTTTCATCCCACAATGTTATATCATATATTTATAAATATAGAACATTCAAACTTGTACAATTTCACCATATAAAGGCAACTCTTATCCCACCCCATCGATCCTCACAACGACACGATCTAAACTCTCGTATCTAAAATTTTCCTCTTTACCTAATCCCTACTCACGGATCTAAAACTAACCTTTTCACCTGATCCTTACTCACGGATCTAAAACTACCTGATCCATACTCACGGATCTAAAACTAACCTCCTGATCTGATCCATACTCCCGGATCAATAATTGTACCCAATCCATACTCCCAAAATAGGGACAATTAACTCTACCTTAATCCTGATCTGATCCATACTCCCGGATCAATAACTGTGCCCAATCCATACTCCTGGACTAGGGACAATTAACTTAGTCTTAATCCATACTCCCGAACTAATAAACAAGTTTTATCTCTTTACCTGATCCATACTCCCGGATCTAAAACTAACTTCTTGGTCTAATCCATACTCACGGATCTAAAACTAGCCTCTTGATCTGATCCCTACTCACGGATCTAACTAACCTCTTGATCTGATCCATACTCACGGATCTCATCTACTCATGTCCTACCCAACATATTTGTAGTTACAAAATACATATACAATTTAACTCATTAAAACTTATATAGTTCATCCATTCCACCAACATCTCAAATAAACAAAAATATATAAACACATAGCATGTATTTCATAGCAAATACTTCATACTTATGTGTTAGAAGAAAGTAACTATACACTCACTTGATTAGAAGATGATCGGACAGCGCCTCGTCTCTTGAAATAATCTTTTCCGACGAAACCGGGATGTTTCCTCCAAAACCGGGCTTCACGCGGGCAGAGCTTCGACTCGGGAATTTTACTCCTCGGGATCTTCGGGGCTTTGGGACTTGCTTCGGGGCTCGGGTTTAATACCGGGGCTTCGGGATATTTCTTGCACGAAAAACGAGGCAAAAACGCGAGAGAAGGAAAGAAAATGAGCAAAGAAACTCGGCAGCCTCGACTTCCTTTTATAGGGGCTGGAACCTTCGATTATGCTGGGCGTAATCTTAGGTACGCTGGGCGTAACGTGGATAAGGCCGCTGACTCCCCCCCCCCCTTTCGGATAATATCGGAATTTATAATTAAATTTAATATTTTAATTATTTAATAAATTTCAAAAATTCATATCTTCCTCATACGAACTCCGTTTTCGACGTTCTTTATATCCATGCGTAGGTGAGACTACGCTCTACAACTTTCGTTTAGACTCCGTCGGCTAATTTTGAATTTATTTTTATTATTTATTTTTAGTAGGCCGGGACAAGAAAACTCCGTTATAAATCCATAACTTCTTCATCCGACGTCCGTTTTCGTCTGTCTTTTTACCGTTGTACTTCTATCAACAAGATCTTTGATTCTTGTTTAGATTGTTTTGGCTAAAAACCGCTCGATCTCAAATCGAGTATTCGGGCTGCATACCGCTAAGTCGAAACTTAGAAAAATCATAACTTCCTCATACGAAGTCAGATTTGGACGATCTTTTTATGCACGCTCACGGTTTAACAAACTCTACGACTTTCGTTTAGATCGCTAAGGCTAAATATCACTCTAACGTAAATTCACTTTTTACGTCATTCAGCGTCGTGCCGGTTCTGTCGCGAAACTTCGACATGTCATAACTTCTTCGTTATAACTTGGATTTCGGCGTTCTTTATATGTACGGAATCCTTGTAACATATACTATAACTTAGTTAAGATAATTCATTCTAAATAACCTTTCATCAAAAATTCATTTTTGACGCTTATCGTCTCTAAATTGACTAGCCCTAATCTACGGGCGTTACAATTATCTCCCCCTTAGGATGATTACGTCCCGGAATCATCAACGAAATAGGGCTTGGATAATGATTCGATACGTTATCTCTTCATCCTAAGTACTAATCGTAATTTCTATGTCTCCTCGAAAGAGTATTTAAGCGCTTCTTGACTGCAGACGATGCTCAATCTTGCATCTGCTTTTGTTACCATGTTGTACTTTCAATCGTAACCTTCGAGTTACCAAATAAGTCCTTATTGTGGACTCCTTCTTCTTCTTAGGATAAATACTTTCATTTATCTATTGCAACGGACCGATGGGTCGTGCTCTATTGACCTCTCATCGCATGATGCGACGCTTAAACTCGGTCTTTAAGAGTTAAATTCCAAAATGGAATATGCCTTCCTCCATATTCTAATGTGATATAATCACATTTTAGCATGTAGCATTTCTACTTGCAAACTTCTTTTAACAACGAGCGCGATACTATCGATCGTATTAATTTCAACCTTCTGATTTAAGTCAGATGTTACATCTAACTTGGTCCTCTAGACCACGTAACATACTCATCGCAGTCGAACTCAAATTTATATGACCACTAGGGTCGGAATAACAACCATCTCACTAATCATTACCGAAACAAGGGTAATGACATACTCGAGGTTTTCAGTGTGGTTCGACATTGTGAGGTGAGTTTTCCTCACTGTACTTGCGGGTCGAAGGCACCAAGGCCGGACCTTTGGATTTGATATCCTGTTATGTATGCTATAGTGTTGTAGTGATCTGTTAGATCGGTATCCTGGTATTTAGGATGTTGCTATGCTTAGTGATCTGTAAGATCTGTCTGTTTATTTGATGGCTGGTTAATAGTATGTTTACCTGTATTATGTGCACATGATTGGTTGGTGGCTGAGGCTTCACTGCTTTATGCGTAAGCCAACAGGCCGGGGCATTCCAACCCGATGGTTGAGGGTCTATGGTATTCCATCCCGATGATGATTAGCTCCATATTATGTTGACATTCCAACCGGATGGTTGAGGGGTCTGTGGTATTCCATTCTTTTATTACTAAAATATACAAATATAATTGGATATATAATTCACATATATAATATTATTATTATTCCTATATATTTTTCATCTCCCATTCTTTTATTACTAAAATATACAAATATAATTGGATATGTATATCTATATTAATTTTTTTAGATTTACTTTCTATTTAGAGAATATATCATTATAGGTGAAATCGTTGTAATTTTTATTTAGACAATTTTTTAATTGTTAATTTCTTTTTCAAATTTAAAGACTATTAAATTATTCGAATATCAAATATATTTTAATATTTTATTACGATGATAAAATATACTTTAATATATTATTACGATGATAAAATATATTTTAATATATTACTACGATGATAAAATATACTTTAACATATTATTATGATGTACGACCCATTTATTAAAAAATCTTGGCTCCGCCCCTGATTATATAGTTCATTTATTAAGTAAGATAAATATAAAAATATTAAAATCAATATATGTTGTGAACGGATACACATAAATTAGTCGTATGTTAATTTGGTTTTGTAGATACAAAATGACACGATACTAATTTATCAAAATATATATATATATATATATATATATATATATATATATATATATATATATATATATATATATATATATATATATATATATATATTAGTTTCATTAATAGAAAAATAAATTTAAAGTTTTACGTCGAATCTAACTTAAAAGTTATTTGTATTTAATTTTATTATGTATTTAACCAATTGAGTGCACAAAGTATAAAATATTAGATTAAATAAATCAGTTGATTGTAAAACATAATAAGTAAATATTAGAATGAATAAGATACATGTAGTAACCCAATGCCAAATAATCTGATGAAACTACCAAAAACAAAAAAACATGTTAAACGATTTGAAACATATACAACAACGTAAACATCTTAGATAAATGAATCATGAATCTTTGTGACTCTTGAATTACATCAAAAAGCATAATCAACGTAAGGGACTTCACTGTGGATATTGTGCTTATCCACAAACATTAAAATCATCTTGAATGTACTTATCATCAACTACGCAACTTTTATCTGTCTTTGGAGTTGTCCTTCTGTGTGAAGAAAATTACAAAAAAAGAAGGAAATAAGCAGTACACTTGCAGAGGTCTGAGTGAAGAAAAAATTATGAATAAAAGTACATTGTCCTAATAAGAAACAAAATTAGAAGTACATTGCTATATCCACTTAGATACTTCAAAGAGAAATATATTGGTAACAAAAAAAAATGAAAGTTTGGTTGTGTAAAAGAAGTATATTAAGTGTCATGTCATAATAAGCTAATAATCATAAGTAAGATGCTCAGAAAAGGAAACCTAACTTAATCAGTAGATCACCCGCCCCTTCCTGTAAAAATGAGTAACAAAGTAAGTGAAGTGTAACGTCCCAAAATTTAAGACCAAAAATTTTGTTTTTATAATAACTAAGCCATCATCCAAAACATATTCATAAAAACCATAAATAAATCAGAGTATGTCAAAATCATCCAGTTACATCAGAGTCAAATAAAATGCGGAACAATTATGGTGTGTGCGATGCAATCACCCCGAGCTCTTCCATTTTGATCCGGAAGTACCTGAAACATAAACTGAAAACCGTAAGCACGAAACTTAGTGAGTTTCCCAAAATACCACATACCCTACATATTAAACATATAATGGGCCCCGCTCGTCATCGGGCCCCACCCCGCATCGGGCCCCTCCGGACATCGAGCCCAGCTCGGAACAGATCTGTTAGTAAATAATGGGCCCCGCCCGTCATCGGGCCATGTCCGGCATCGGGCCCTGCCCTGTATACATAAAAACACATGTAAGAATCACAATGATAAATAGCATACAAGATAATCATCAGGCCTCGACCGATATACATATCAGATATCATACATGCAGTGTCATGCAGACAACTAGCATCCTAATCATAATAAACCATGGGCCGGCATTGGTGCCTTCGAACCGCCAAACACAGTGAGGGAACTCACCTCAATCCGCTGATAATTGAATCCTGCTCGGGTTGCTGAACCGGATAATCTTGCACCAACCAACAAATAATACAACCTTAATTATTAATTAAACCAAAGTCCAAAATCCAAGACTTAATCTATTATCCATCTTAGTAAAGGGTAAAAGACCATTTTACCCTTCCGAAAACTGGTCCAACATCTCATGGCCCAACCCTTAAAAGGCCCAAGGCCCAAATTGGACTTTCCAGAAGTACGCCCCGCATACCAGAAGTGTACGCCCCACGTACTCACCCCCAAAGCACAGAGTACAAGTTGTTGATGCACGAAACAAGCATTACGTTGAGCATACACCCAACGTACTCATCAGAGGCCCAAAATCCATAATAAGCTCTTAATGGTTAAGACAAAAGCATCTAAACACATATCTGACCCTTAAGGGGTGTCTTAACTGATGGGTTTTGAGCACTATAACAATCCTATGGTGCACATACAACCCTAAATGCTTTGGATCTAATTTTCTCAAGTTATACATGCAATTTCATTTTATCCAAAGCATGAACCCTAACTAGCATACAAATGGAGATTTACAACATAAAATCTAGTTTGATGAATACCTCTTAGTTGTAGCTTGTAGTTCTTGGCCTTTAAAGAGCTTAGTACCTCAAATGTGATACCTCTAATAAGTCACAAACACCAAAAGCAAATGGAGGATAATGTGAGAGAGGCTAGGAGGCACCAAAAATCGGCTAGGGTTTCTTCTATGAAGTCATGGCAGACTTTAGGGTGCTTAGGGGTTACTTTTATAGTGTGGAATTCCTAGGGTTTAATCTTGTAAACCCTAATTCATCATGGACTCTTTACATTTAATAGGCCCTTTGGACTAAACCTTTATGGACTCTCATAAGATTTAGTCCATTCCTAATCAACATGGATCATTAGCCCAAACTATAAGTATTACTGATTTACCTAATCAGTCCCCGTAAATTTAATTAGTCTCTTTTGATCACTAAATTAATTCCAAATTAATTCTTGATCAATACCAATTAAATAATATGATTTCTCAATTAATATATTATTCATATAATATATTAATAAATCAAAAATAACCTCTTTCTCAAATATCCATCCTATCAAATTGCTCTGGTGAAGGCAGCCCAAAAGGACCATGCTACTATCGGGTCAAGTACATACCAATTATAGTTACGGGCTTAGACACTTAATCCAACAGTCTCCCACTTGGATAAGTCTAATAACTATTATTGCAAGTACGACTTCAGAATCCGATCAGCAATCGCAGCTCATAAAAGCCGTTGTCAAACTCTGATCTTATCAATAATGCGTCCTTTAGATAAGGGATCAAATATTCCTCCATTCTACAAGATATCCTATAGACATGAGACATGGATTATAATCATTCTCTCTGTCCAAATTCTATTTCCCGATTTCCGATTTATGATGACTGACTAATTTAACAAATAAAACCAGTCCAGGCTTGGCCAAACGCTTAGGGTGTCATCACTAAATCATCGAGGGGCCCACAGATATCGCTTCTATCACTCTTAGGGTAAAAGGAACGAATAAACTTCGAATCATATGCTTGCTCAATTTACTCATCAAATCACACACAATAATACGTTTTATAACACCAAGTTACTGGTGCGTTTACGTATCATCAATGTGCAACCGACTTGTAAACTACAACTCATATGTCTATGTTTCAAGAATATAAGATATTATCGTGTCACAATCACTCGTGATAAAATCCATGAAGTGATTCACGTGAGCATGGGTTTAATCCAATACTCAAATTCCTATTTCAGGAGTACTTATGAACACTGCAGCAAACATTTGCTATGTCTAAGCTTTTAGACAATCAACAGACGGATTCATGACAATCTTTCCTCATTACTTACTTCAAAAGTATGATCGACTGTGGATGTTTGAATAACCTAGTTATTCAGGAAGTAAAACATGCAAAGTAAAACACAAGAATAATTTAATCCAATATGGTCTCAAAACTTTTGAATATAAATAAAAAACACTTATTATTTGATCACCATATCGATTACACATTATTCATTGTATAATTGTTTAGACTAATCAACTTAATACTTGAATTAAAACGATAGTTATCCCATGCTCCAAGCATGCACACTATGTTGGCCCATGGTCCTTACTTTGTGAAATAGATCCATTGAACACATTTTCAATGGTGGTCATTTCACAATTTCAAATCCTTATCATAAGTGTAAGAATACCAAATTCTTCCACTATTAGATTGTGTTAGATTCTAAACTATCATGCAATGATCATTTTGTAATGTCTAGGCACCAAAGTCACAGAGACTTTGCCAATTACAAAACATTCCATTGGAGATTGTCACAAGACAATTCCATAGATACGAAGTCTCATATTCAAAGTACATTCCTTTGAACATCCTTCTTGCATAAAAGTTTTTACATATAGATTCTTAATATCCAACTCCCATTTTGGAAACATTTCCATATTTTCCATATGACAATTCATTCTTAATAGAATCCCATCTATTTATAATTATGTTAATATGGTCCATCCATTACTATACTTCCAATTTCCCACAAGCGACCAATCCTTAACAAACCTTAGATCGTCCCTGACAGTTGTTTAATTAGTTTAGTCATGTCCGGTTCTGGTCCTTTTTCCCTCTTAATGCCCTACGCATTTGGAAAATCAGAACATGCGAATATTATAACATATGCAATCGATCTTATACCCGAAGCGTATGAGATACGATTCATAATAAAGATATGATACTTTACCAATCTCTCGTTATGCTATTTCCATATATGGAATTTCCAACGTTGAAACATTTCAACTTGCTATTCATATATGCTCATGACTAAGTTCGATTAATACTTCAATCTAAACTTTTAGATTCGAAATAAAGTATAAGTATCCTCTCCCTTACTATAGCAAAACAACTTTTCAAATTCCGCAACTTTGCAGATCAAAACTTTGTTTCCTATAAATAGCATTCCTAACTCGCAACACCTATCATAATGATTATGCTCCCACTAGCACAATAATTATGTCCTTACTAGCATAACACTTATGATCCCACTAGCTTTGACATATACCCAGAAATCAGCTGGACTTCTAGAAATCAATACTTATTGACTTTCTTACCAAAGTTTAGATTTCTGATACAAGATGCTTCGATAAGGCTTTATCTAGGCTTCTCAAACTCATACACCTTTCCTTAGATAGCTCATATGTGTGTCTAAACTATTTCAGAACTTACAAAAGTAAGTCCTGAATGTTCAGACTATTTTCCATTTCTCACAATTCGAACTATGAGGAGAGATGCTGTAATCATAATCGAATTTGAGAATGCAATTAACACAACTTCTATCTCTTTAAATCTACCAGTGAAAGCATTTCCTCACAATCATTTTCATGAAGGAGAGAAACCTTTCGCCACTTACATTTTATAGTGTATGTGTTCCTATCCATGTGCATTTGTCATAACCATAATCACAAGACAAGGTTTGTGAAAAATCCAAACTCATATGGACCGAACTTGTTCAATCTTAATTTCTTGCCATCTAGTAGCACAAGGGCCTACCATTGCTTCCAAGTTGTTGTGCAGCTCACCCATATCGATCAACGTACTTTCATTGACCAAGGTGCTTTTGCCTTATGCAATCAAATGAGAACTCATAGAACTCACATGCATTGTTAACTTAATTGGAACGGGCACAAAAACAAGAATATGTAAACACGATAGGCTGCAAACCTTAAGTCGTGTGCTAGTAATAAACAATAGGTTTATTCTTGATTAGTTCTTGAAACTTTTCAAGATCTTTTAAGACTCCCACTGACCTATTGACATATAACATTCTCTTGTTAAGGAACATTCCTCGACAAACTAATATTCAAGAATTAGTACGGGTTCTCATCAAGAACAACACTTCATACGATTGGTTTTGGTCTTTGTTTTATCCAAAACATCACAACTTCCAATCTCAAATGTACATGAGTAAGAAGACTTTTCTACTCTACATTTCATGACGTGTTTATAAACCTACTTAGGATATGTCACTCAAGATACAATCTCTGAGTATGACTCTAAGACTTGATTTTGGAACGCAGTATGACTCATCTTATTGATTTAACCATTTCAACAATTCTCGATTCCTCTTCTTAGCCATAAAAATGTACTAAGGTGTCCTTAGAGGATCAATTGTGACATGGTTTCATAATCAATAGTATGATCATAAAACACGATACTAAAGTACTATCTTTTCCTTTCAGATTGGAGAAACTTTTTATGTTTCTGCCTAATTTGATTCTTCTTATTCGTTCTGCTATACATTGAAACTTTTCAAGGTATCGGAATTATACTTAATCTTGTGAGCATAACCATATTTACTGAACCATTAGTAAATCATGACGAATAACCTTTATCATTCTTTGTGGTGGGTCTGACCATTGCACATCAATGTGTACTAGATCCTTTCATCTTTCACTTGACTTACATACATATGTAAACAAGGAATTAGTCTCAGTTTCCCAAGTACCAAGATTTTCATACATCACATGATTCAAAACATATGATTCCAAGTTTCTGTCCAATTGAAACTTGGGCGATGAAAATCTTTCCTTACTTAGAAAATTACGACACTACCATAATTGATATAACTAAGAATCAATCATTTTCAACATTGCTATTAATAGAAACATACAAACAACAATTTTCACAAATTTCATTGCAAGGAAACATAAAATAAGATAAAATCAAAATTTTCTTTTTTATAAAATGCGGAAAAACTTGTCCTTACAATGCAAATTCATATGAAAACTATGTTTCTAAATATTCCTAAGCAATCTATCATAACTCCTAAGCAGCAACTCAAAAATCTGATCATCGAACCATGCGATCGAAATCCATCTCTGCACGATCAGACTCAGCTCATTCATCCTTTAAGCTTCCTTTCTTTTCTTTGATCCTACAAAACATCAAAATGCAATCTTATCACATCATGTATTAAGAATCTATAAATTAGGAACTTAATAGAGTTAGATAGTAGACTTACCTGCAGTAGAGTCATACATTTTGACTTTACTATCCATGCGATCCTTCAGGTATATACAGCAGCTTCGCATCCAATGCCCCTTCTCTTGGCAATAGAAACAAATAGACTCTTTTGGAATGACACATGGAACAATCCCAGACCTGGCCTTTCCCTTATGGTCAAACTTTTTGACCATGGCCAATTTCTCTCCCTCAGGAGAAGAAATATTTTTTGGATCATCATTTCCATCGCCTATGTCTATGGAAATTTTGGAGGTAGATCTTCCAATCAAATTTGCTTTACCAGTGCGCCAAATCATTTCCGATTCAGCAGCAATAAGCAAATCTATTAGATCAATGAGGGTCATGTCGTGATCTGTTACACAATAGTCATTAACAAACTGACTATATGACTCGGGAAGTGACTGAAGAACCAAATCAATAGCTAGCTTCCTTGGGAAAACGACACCCAACATTCCTAGTCTATCAATATGTAACTTCATCTCCAAGACGTGAGCACATACAGACTTTCCATCTTCGTGTTTACTTGCCAATAAGGCTTGAGTGATCTTGAACTTTTCAAGTCGACAAACATGTGGGTCAGGGAGAATTATTGGAGGAGGTGGAGGAAGAGAAGTTCCACCAAAGCACGAAGAAAGGATTGATCTTTCACCTCGATCGTCATGTGGAATATCATCTTCATGAGGAAAACTTTTTCCAAATGGATAAGGAAGACCATAGTTGTCAGAATTAGACATCTACAAGGGAGAAATTCAAGTTAGCTGATTCAATCCCTAATATAACACCCAAATGAAATATTAAGGCTAGGACCCAACACAATAATTCACAATTCGGAAGATGGATGATGTAATCCAATTGTAAACTATTTGTCGGTAGGTAAATGGCGATTTACCAATTCCACCACGAAAACAAAATCTTAAACGAATTAGTTTTTAAATGAAACTCCTAGATCTTTTGAGATTCATTGAACTTTTCAACGGCATGTTTAATATCGATTATGCCCTTTAAGTTTGTGACTGGGATACCGAGGATCACAAACAAGGTGTGAATAACCATGCAAAACAGCTTGGTACTCTCGAAGTCATTTATCACCTAATCAATGTGTTGGTTAGCCACACACGCTCCATTGATCTATGATAACCTACGAGCTACCCATTGTCATCCTTCATTAGTCCCATATTAGTGTGTCGGTTAACCACACACGCTTCACTAACGACCAATAAGGTGCAATGTGCAATTTCATGGAATAGCACCATTTTCACATTTTTCCTAAAGTAACTAAGATTGAGAATTTATAAAAGGTTTAGTTACTTTATATTTCATTATACTTTTAATGAGGATTTAAATGTCCTATCAAACACGTTCGGCTAACGACCCTCCACTGGTCAAGGGTGCGGTGGGTAAGAGTGGATACCCAATGTCGGTCATTTTACATGCCGCTTCCTTAAACACCTCTTATAGACCAGCTTCGTGAATGAGGCCTACTAACGGTAAGACTGACTGTTTACTTATACATATATAATACATTAGACTTTTAATTTTATATAGTATAAGGGTATATTTTACACATTTAAAATACTAAGTGGTTTAATCTATTAATAAATTAGACTATTAATTTAATTGAACTTAAACCATGTCAATATGGATTTATTAATTCTCTCTTTCAATTAAACACTTAATTACTTTAATAAAACCATAAGGGTGTAATTTGAACTTTTCAAAATATCAAGGTTCTAAATTTAAGATTTCAAAATTAAAGTTATTTAATTAAATTTCAAATTACAAAACCAAGAGGTGCACATTTGAAACTTTTCAAATTATTAGGGTTTAAGAATTTAATATTTCAAAATTAAACCTTTTAATCAAATTTTAAATTCCAAAACTTGAGGAAAAATTTTGAAACTTTTCAAAACTCTTGGATCAATTTGACAACAATTAAACTAATCATATAATTAACTATATCACAAAATTGACCTAATCTAATTTCATATAGCAAGATGATTCAAATCAAATTCTACAAATAATTAATTTTTCACAAAATCAAGTAATTATCTTAAAATTTTGACAATCATCATTTAATTGGATGAGGATAATCATTACCTTTTAAGAAAAATCGAATTTTAACAGTCAAAATAGTTTGTGGTAATAATCCTAATCCAAAACTAGCCAAAAACTCAAAAATCTGCAAACAAATGATACACCACGTCATGGTAACTTTGACCACGTTGTGGTTATCAGGCAGTTTCCAAAAAACAATTTCCTTTTGCTTTGTACAATTAACCAATGCATCAATATAACAGAAAACACCCTAGGCTCTGATACCACTGATGGTTTTGAGCACTATAACAATCCTATGGTGCACATACAACCTTAAATGCTTTGAATATAATTTTTCTCAAGTTATACATGCAATTTCATTTTATCCAAAGCATTAAGCCTAACTAGCATAAAATTGGAGATTTACAACATAAAATCTAGTTTGATGAATACCTCTTAGTTGTAACTTGTAGTTCTTGGCCTTTAAAGAGCTTAGTACCTCAAATGTGATACCTCTAATAAGTCACAAACACCAAAAGCAAATGGAGGATAATGTGAGAGAGGCTAGGAGGCACCAAAAATCAGCTAGGGTTTTTCTATGAAGTCATGGCCGATTTTAGGGTGCTTAGGGGTTACTTTTATAATGTGGAATTCCTAGGGTTTAATCTTGTAAACCCTAATTCATCATGGACTCTTCACATTTGATAGACCCTTTGGACTAAACCTTCATGGACTCTCATAAGATTTAGTTCATTCCTAATCAACATGGATCATTAGCCCAAACTATAAGTATTACTGATTTACCTAATCAGTCCCCGTAAATTTAATTAGTCTCTTTTGATCACTAAATTAATTCCAAATTAATTCTTGATCAATACCAATTAAATAATATGATTTCTCAATTAATATATTATTCATATAATATATTAATAAATAAAAAATAACCTCTTTCTCAAATATTAATCCTATCAAATTGCTCCGGTGAAGGCAACCCAAAAGGACCATGCTACTATCGGATCAAGTACATACCAATTATAGTTATGGGCTTAGACACCTAATCCAACATTAACACGTAAAGTTGGCAACTTTACTCCTTTGCATGACTTAATGGGACACAATCCTTGTTTTTATCTATACTAAGAACACCAACTCATGCATACATCAACAAAAACCCTCAAGATGACATTTTTATGACTTAACCACACAACAAGGACCAAATATGAGGCTCAAAGGTTCTAGAGTAGCTTCTACTCACAAGATCAACAACCTTGGGACCAAAACATGATAAAATACCACCCAAGACTAGATCTACACTAGAGAACCATAAAGTTCGAAGCTTTATACCTCCAGAAGGTAGATCAAGATGCACAAGGTCTGGATCCACAAGCTTCAAGCAATCCTACATTTCTCCAAGAAGCTCCTTCTTCTTCAATGAGCACCAAAATGCATGAAATCACACCAAAAGTTCAAGAATCACACCAATGGAGACAAGGGTTTCATTTCTAGGGTTTAATGGGATGGAGGTTAAAGGTGGAAGGGTTTGTAGTTGAGTTAAGGCCATTAAATAGGGTCCAAGACCCTAAATTAGGGTTTACACCTTACTAGAGTATGCCTTGTGTACTCCTGGTACGCCCAACGTACTCCCTAAGTCACCTACGATCCTTCTGCCTAGTACGCCCAACGTACTCCTATGTACGCCCAACGTACTAGGCTTAACCCTAATACCACCAAACTTCCGAAGGCCATAACTTCTTTGTTCTAAGTCCGTTTTCGACGATCCTTATATCCCCAGAAAGGTAACGAGAATCTCTACACTTCTATCAACTCTCTCTTGCCTTAAAACTTTCCGAACTTAAACCCAAATTCATAAAAGGCCCGAAATGTCACTTTACCGATATACCCTTGGGCTCCCAAAACACAAATCGAACTCTCGGATCATCCAATCAACATTTTCCACACTCAAATGAGTCTAATTCTCTCTTTCCTAAAGGCCCTAAGCCTTATGATAACTGATCTTCGGCTCACGGTCCCAAATTAGGAAACGATTCGGAACAGGTTGTTACATGAAGAGCTAATAGTTATGCATAGTTTTCTTTGAGGGTGGTTTGTCAACATAAGACCATGTATAACTGACTGATAATTCAAACATATAATTAGGAACATTGGAAGTTATAAAGGGAAAAGTTAAAATAATAACTGCTAGTACCCTTTTCCTCATTTGAAACAATGGGATGTTCAAAACTATCATCATCTCCCTAACAATGTGTGTTAATAAACTATTTAAAAAGAAACATAACTAATAATACAATACTATTCTCTATTTTACTTCGAAATATATCATGAAGGTTAAAAAGAAATAGCAATTTAGTTTATAACCTTTTCTTATTTGGGCATTATACTTCTAAAAATCTACATTATTAAATTGCTATATTTGGTAGTTGGTTTAAGGTAAACTGTGCAACAGGAAAAAAATTATGATAATGCTATAATAAACAAAATGATAGAAGTACAATGTTATTTCTTGTTCCAAAGATACCTTAAGTATTCTTCTCTTGTGGGTTTTCTTTTAATTTCTTTTTTATTTTTACCCTCACAACTTGAAACTCTTAACTGGTAGGCTTTGAAGACTCACCCCTCCACCATATTTGTCGACCAGGGACTAAAAGATAGTATGTATATCATTTAAATCGTTCTGTGATCTGTTAGTAGTGAACACCATCATAAGCTTATTAATCAAAGTCATAACCCCCAAAATTAGTGATAAAGAAAAGAAAGAAATGACTCGCTTATAACATATATTTTAAAAGCAGTGTTTTTTTGGATAAATAAAAGTCTTCCAAGTGAAGAGAAGGATGCTTAACATATTTATACACATTCAAATAGGTTACTTGACAACTCTTTGAAATTTATTTGCTTTAAATTATAAAAGATTATAAAATGTTCTGTTTTTGAACAAATTATGAATTTCTCCATTCATATAAACTAAACCATCAACATGATCCTTCTATTAAGAAAACAACACCAAAATGTTTGAAACAAATGTCAGTTATTTAAAAGACCTAACAATCATAATGTTAAGAAATACCTTCAATGCTTTCTAATAGCAAGTTTGAAATCGGATCCAGAAGCAATTTCTTTGCTATTATATCAGATAGAACACCACGTCAATCTACCAAGTTTTACAAAAATGTTTGAAAAAATGAAAAATAAATAGAAAAGTATTACAATAACACATTCACCACAAATGATGCATAATATCAGATAAATGCCATGATTGTATTCATCCTGTTTCTGGGAAACCAAAAGTCGGACCAACATAAGAAAAAAATATTAAGCAAAAAAAATTGATATGCATCCAGATTTATCAACTTCAATCCATATATTTTCAAAACATTTTCTATGTAGTTGTAATGCTTTGGAAGAAAAAAGTCAGAAAACATAAAACTCACATTGGGTTTACTTTGCTTATCATTGTTGCTATTTTACTAAAGCGATTTGCCATTCTTTGCTTCAAATCAACAAATTATAGTCACCATGATCATTTTGGAAGGAGATTATCATGATTGGCATTTACAGTAAGGAAAGAAGAAACTTACCTATTTCTAGAGCCATTATTATCATAGTTAGAAACAAAAAATAAAAAGAACTAACTCTCTGAGTAATTATATCAAACACCTTATGTGTGAATGTTACATAAGTTTGTTTCACTTACTTCTATAAATCAAAAGAGGAACATAGATGGTTATGTGGTACTCCGGTGACGGTTAAAGCGGTGGATGGTGGTAACTGCGGCAATCAACAGGGTAGGGCTAGGGTTTTCAATAGGAATTCTAGATAGTGAAACGAAGAGATCGATGATGGTGAAGGGATAAGTAGTAGTGGGGATTTTGAGATCATAATGCTTCTATGGTGGCGGTGAAGGCGAAGATGGTCAGTGAAGGTGTCATGATGAAAGCTGCAAATGGTGGTGACAGTCAAATTGAAGGAATTTAAGGAGACGGTGCCGAGATAATTGGGATTCAAGTTTGAATGTAACAAAAACTCCTTAAATTATGGTATGAATTGGTCAAGTACGATTGAATACTCCTAATTCTTATCTTTGACCTTTTAACTCGTTGACAATATAAGAAATAGTTTTTATGTAATGCATAAACTTGTTGTTCATGATGCATTATGACATTTTACCTCTTAAAATTCATCTTTTGACCAAAGATGCATATTAAGGTATAATATATATATATATATATATATATATATATATATATATATATATATATATATATATATATAATTTATTACCTTCCTACTAAAATTTGTTGGATGAATTAGGGTTTATGTTGGAGATCTGGATACCCCTTGGATCGTGTGAACACTTTCCGAACTGATATTTCTACCATGTGTCTCGGTTGCAAGAAATTCAGCCTAGGTTAATCCAAGAGGACACTTACGAATCTAGACACAAAAATCGTAAGCCAAATTGCTAGAAGGATTATATGTTCGTTTGAAGAAAAAGAGAGCTAATCGTTTTCGTATCTCTTCTCAAAGAGAAGAGCCGTTTATTTATAATAAACGAGATTAGGGGTGCTTTGGAAGTAAGCCAGGAAATCCGAAATTTAATGAGGATTTAGGGTTTCAAAAACTGACGAATTTCGTCAGTTTTACCATAATCACCCTCACGCATTCGTTTTTCCCACTGTGTTCCTATATGTAAAATTCGGAGAGTTTTTGGGGCGCTGGCCCAAACCCAGCGGGACCCCAGCCAGGGGCGCTGCCCCTAGACCCCGCCAAAGGGGCACTGCCCTTTTGGAAACCCCGGACCCAGGGGTGCTGCCCCCGGACCCCCGACTTGTCGTCCAACTGGCTTCTAATTCGATCTTATACATGCGTGCACTCTGTACAAACACGTATATATATTAGAGTATTTTTATTTGATATTTAATATATATATATATATATATATATATATATATATATATATATATATATATAGAGAGAGAGAGAGAGAGAGAGAGAGATGAGGGTTCAATTGAGAAAAAAAAAGGTTGAGAATGGGGGAATCATTCTCAGCCACTTATTTATTTTTGCCGCAAAAGCCTCCGTCGTACCAGCGGAAATGGGAAAGGAATAGACATGTGTTTTCCAACAAAACATGTTTCCTTAAACTATGCTAATAATTACCTTAATATATACAAAAACATAGTTTTTTCGTTTTTTTTTTAATTTTTAAGAAGCTATTTTTATCGAAAAATGATTTTAAATATACCAAAATTCATGATTTTTTATTCTCTACAAATAGACATCCATATTGATATCTATCGTTATTCATAAGTGAATAAAAATGAATCAGAATTTTACTACAATAAATTCGTTATTCACTTATGAATAAAAAGTATGATTAATTTTTTTACAATTTAGGTATCATTCATATATGAATATAGCATATAATAAACATAATATATTGATATTTAACTATTAGACGATGCATTCACTTGTGAATATTACATAATATATTCACTTGTGAAATATTAGATGGTATATTCACTTATAAATATTAGATGATATTTTCATATGTGAATATTACATAGTATTACATGGTATATCACATGTGAATATTACATAGTATATTCACTTGTGAATATTAGATAATATATATTCACTTATGAATATTACACAGTATATTCACATATGAATATTACAAGATGTTTTCACAAATATATATAATTGTTATATATTATTCACTTATGAATATTACACAGTATATTCACATAAATATTACAATGTGTTTTCACAAATATATATAATTTTTATATGTTATTCACATATGAATAACATACAGACTTGCATATTTGTTTTGTGTTTTTAATAATCATATACTGATTCAGGTGAAAAAACATATTCATATGTGAATATAACGTGGTAATTTAGTTTATGCATTTAATCAAACAGTTGGAGTGCATACAAGTTAACTTTTTTAAAAATGTTAAAAACATGATACTTCCGATTCAAGTTATCAATTCCAAATCATCATATACTTCCGATTTCAACTTTGAAGCGTGCAATTCCGATTTTGATTTCATTCCAACAAAAAATCCGATTTCAATTTTGAAACCTTAAAATCCCGATTCCAGATTTCTTTGTAATACTGATAATCAAGACGCGAACTGTTCCGATTAGAATATATGTTCCAATTTCAAAAGTTTCCGACTTCAGATGCGACATCCTATGTCTAATCGATTTCACATTTTGATTTTGATTTCCAAAAATCCGATTGGGAACCTGTGAGTACTGATTCCGAGTCCTTCAATGTCCACTGTGACTACGAGTCCAGAACTCCGATTCCAATTGCATGAACAACGAAGAAATTCCGATTCCAACTGAGTTCGTTTGCGAATCTGGGAAATTCCAATTCGGAGTATTCAACAAAGAAATCAATGTTACGTATTTGAGATTGAAGGTTGTTATCATATTTACAAGTTTGCCACCATGTCTTTTTATGCTTAGATTAAATGAGTGGCTGAGAATGATTCCCTCATTCTCAACCTTTTTTATTTTCTCAATTGAACTCACCTATATATATATATATATATATATATATATATATATATATATATATATATATATATATATATATATATATATATATATATATATATATATATATATATATATATATATATACTCATGAATTCTTTTAATATATTTTCCATTGATTTTTTTTACTATTTTATCCGAGACGAAAAATGTCTGTTGGTTTGTTGTGTTGCATCTTTATTGTTAGGATCTGTGAGTACCAATTTCACGATCTAATCATGGCTAACATGGAATAATTTTTAACATTTTATTCACATTTAAAAACGTTACTCTAAGCAATGGACTTATGAAGTAATATCTTCAGAGTTTTGTCATAAAAGTTTCATATTTTGGTAAATTTAGTCCTTATAGTTTTTTAATTTATAAAAAGGTCCTTGTAAACTTTATTTTTTTACAAAAATAATCCATATATCTAAGATTTTGTATGTTAAAAGGTTTGATCTTATGCAGAAAATAAATTAAAAAAATTGTCCCTATAATTTATAGAAAATATCGTGTATTTTTTTTTTACAGAAACTGTCCATAGTTTTAAAAAAATTACAAAAATTGTCCCCACAATTTGCAGAAAATGTCGTTGCATAACTTTTTTTACAGAAACGATCCATATGTTTTAAAAAATTTCAAAAATAATCCCTACCTAATAGAAAATTTGTAGATTTGGTCACTACACTTTCATATGTGGGCAACTTTGATCCCACAAACAATATACGTTTCTCACGTATAACTTTTGTCACATATAATATGTTTTCATCCAACGGTATAAATTGAAGTTAGTCATATAAACCCAAAGAAATAGCATGATGAACCAAAAAGTTCTCAAAACTAAACCTCTATTGACAATGGACAAATACGTTTGCGTCCCTCGCGAAACAGAGAGTTGGTAACTTCTAGTTTTAAGTAAGAGACAATGTCCCCACCGAATAATAATCAAGTTTCAGACTTTTTCCACCTACGTACGTCCAACTTCTTTTTTAATAGATTTTATCACTCAACTTCCAAACTTTTGTTAAACTGTTTTGAAAAATTGTATGATGATCTTGACATATGACATGGCATGTTTATCAAAACATGTGAAGATGTTGAAACATTAGAGATGTTAGTTATAAGTTTTGGAACTTGATTACTATTCGTGTGATTGGTATGTTTATCAAAACATGTGAAGATGTTGAAATTTGGAACTTGATTACTATTCATGTGATTGTTTAAATACATGTCACGTCATTTATTCATATCCATGCCACATCAAGAAAAATAATCATCCAGAATGGAACAAACTAATAGTTATTTTTGAAGAGATTAACCACTCAATTCCTTTGTGATCATTTTTTTTTGTTCTATTTATGAAAAGTTTTTTGCATAAAATCCAACACCCCCATCCGCAACGGATTTCCTCTAGTTACTAGCTAAATACTGCTCTAACATAAATAAAACCTAAATTGCCTAAATATATGAGGCGTAGCAATTATAACATGAAGAAATAAAAAGTAAAACACTATAAAAACAAATGAATAGACATACATTAATATTTCTTGCATTTGACATATATATACATCAACAAAATGAAGACAGATAGTGGCATCATTTCTTTCTTCGATTAGATACAAAATAAGAAAAATGCCAAACATAACACACTATTCCTTTCAAGATCAACTTCTACCTTCCATATGTCTAATAAAATCAATCAAATCTCTTGGAACCATATCACCTCCCACCACAACCCTGTGATTATCACTCGTTCCCATTCCTTCACGCTCTTTACTCCTATCACTAATAACAAACCGACAAACCGGACATTGGCCATTACTCTTCACCCATGGCACAATACAATCTCCATGAAACATATGATTACACGGTGTCAATGTCACCATTTCTCCCGCTTCAAAATCGTCTAAACAAACCGCACATCTTTTGCCATCTTCTTTGTTATGTTTCTCTCGTGATTTGGCTCTAAAATCAGGATCCCTATAATATAAACTTACCCTTTGCAACCCCGGGTTGTAAATTTCTTTCTTAAGCTTCTCAAGCCCTTTATTTTGCTCGGTTAAAATTGGAGATTGGGTGGTTGATGTTTGCCTCGGGTATCTGTTTCTTTGGTTGGTGGTATTGCGTGATACGTTTTGTATCGGAGGTTGAGATGTAACCCTAAAGAAAAAATAAGTTTAAGGTGTTGTTTCTTTTTTATTTAATGAAGAAAAAATAACTTAATAAATCTACACATCAAATGTTAAAATATTACCTAAAGGCAAAGGGTAGCCCATACACTCTGTCCTGAGTGGACCCCAATGAACCCATTCGACCTACAACACCCTAAAGGTTTTTAAAAGATTAAATTAATTGTCTTGGAAAATAAAATCCGTTGATGATGGTATTGTATGTTTCAAGAACTTCAGAGGGTGTTTGGATTTGTATTTTGAAAGAATTAGAGTAAGATACTCATCCAAATATCAATTTAACTTTGTTGTAATCCAAGATTTTGAGAAATTAAAAAAAAAAAATAGCAGTTACTTACAGGCATAGAGCTAGGAACAAGTGATATTGAAGATACTTCATAAGGTGCATCAGCATGTTGCCAATAGACAGTGTGCATGAGATTGTTGTTGCGGCTATTCATGTTAGAAAAACACTGCTAGAGGATAATTGTACACGCATATAAAAAGCAGTGTTCTACTTTTTATAGAATGGAAATTTTAGAAGCAATTATAGGCGTATATATATTTTAAGGATTGATTCCTTCCACTTTTTTTATTGTGTGCTGAAATTAAAATTTCACACTTAGCGTGCTTTATTCTCTTATTATGGCCGTTAAAAAAAGATGCACTTATGGTAGGTTCTAGATATAAGGTATCTTATTCTTTTTGTCATGATAAAACTAGTGGATTATAAACATTGTGTATGTGAAAAGAATAATGGGCTAATGGCACGTCGTTACTTATAATATATCATAATTCATAAAATGATGACATTTTTGGAGGTTGAAAATGTTATAAAGAATCTCCCTTATTTCAGCTCAAACACTAGATTTCAAATGAAATCAAGGTGTTATTCTTTTTAGAAACAAGTTTAAATGGATTTTCTTGTCTATGTTAGTGACACTATTCCATTTCTGTTATTTAATGTAAAGTTTATGTTGTAACAATTATTATTAATATACTTTAACAAGATAAGCAACTGATATGGTATTGAAAGAAGAAAAAAACAGCTAAAAGTTGTTGCTTTTCATTTTAATCTGTTTTAACTCATTCTTAAACTTCATACACAATATAAAAAAGTAGGAGGATGCTATAATGAACAAATCAATGCAAGTACTTTATTCTTGACTTCTTTCTTGCATTTAATTACCATATGAATCACAAGAAGTGGGTCAATATGAGAAGGTTTTACCCTTTTTTAATCAATTCTCCAATCTTCTACAAGATCAACAGGCAAATGTCACCTTTTTGTATAGATGATGCACTACTACTCAATACCCCATGAAGCTTGGGAAAATAGAACATGATAGATAACACAACATATTATCTATAACATGGATTGAAAACAACATACTGATATGAAATAAGTTTCAACAACTACAACAGGGTATGATAGATAGTAATCTAATTAAGCAACATTAAGTCAAAGATAAAGATTAGCAGGGAAAATTACTCGATTGTAAGGTCCATCTTTCGAACAAAGAAGATGTCAGGAACCACAGATGATAAATTGGTTCTTTGAGCAACCTTCCCTCCATTGATAGGAAGTAAACTTCCAACATAATTAAACACATCAGACCAATAAGCAACTCCATGATTCCCCAAATTCTTGATCCTCTGAGAATCTGAATCATATAAAACCAACTGATTATTATCCTTCTCCAACAAAAACTCACCTTTCAATCCACACCCCAATGGCCTCCCAACTTTGGTTTGAAGTTCAAAAGACCTATACTTTGTCCATGAAGAAACCACCCCATATTCTTTCATCACCCACACCTCAAACCTCTTCCCAGATCCATTCCCAGCTGAACCAATCACTGCTAATGAATCCTTAAAAGCTACAGCAGTCCAACTGACTTTAGACATACTTGAATCTTCACCTTCAGCATCCCATCCACCAAAATCGAACTCAGGGGGCATGATATAGTGAAAAGCCTCTTCACGGAAATCAAAACACACAATCAGCTTCTTCCCATGCATCTCCTCGAACCCTATAGCTGTCCAATGAAACCTACCTTTCAAGAACACACTACACGATGACTCAAAGATCAAGAACTGCACACGAGTCTTAATCTCCTTCCACGTATTTGTATTCAACGAGTACATTTCCACTTGATTCAATGGGTAACCGTAATACACAATCCTCAACACCTTATAATCGTTCGTAACATCATCAAACGCAAAACCTAATACGACCTTAATCGGACCAGCTTGGGGTCGATCAATTGGGGATACAGGGAGGTCTTTGAAAACCCTAGTAGCAGGATTCCATAACAAGATAATCGATGCAATCGGCAAAATGCTCAAACAGATTAAACCATTACAACTGCCACAGACCCGTAAGGGTTTTGAGATGCTGAGAAACGGGATGTCGATCTCAATGGGAATTTTGATTGGTTTTTCAGAGTTCGATAGGATCAATCCAACGTTACGATTAGCGGCGGCGGTAGGGGGAGACGACGACTTGTGAGGGGTAAAAAGGAAAGATGCATCCAGGGCAGTGACATCGGAGCTTGTGGTTTGATTTTCGAAATGTTTGGTTATGAATTTAGGGTTTTTGAAAAGAGCGTACCATGATTTGGAGACGGATTTGAAACGGAGGATGTATCTGATGGGAACACGCGAGAGGATGTCGATGATTACATCTTTTGGAAGTTCTTTCGACATGGTTATTCAGTGGATATCAGGGTTTGGCTTACAAGGAACTAGTTCCAGTGTCGAGTTTACAGAGTGGGAGCTGGAACATGATAACGTCCTTTTTATGTCCGTGTTTCGACCGCCAAGGTGTGTTTTGGGTTAGTTTTAATTTTGAGTGAATTGCAGAAATGGTCCATATAGTTATGTAGGTTTATTGAATTAAGTCGGTTTTTTTCAATTGTGCTACGGGTTGTCTTTATGGTTTAATATTGTTCCACTTTTGGTCTCTCTCTCTCTCTCACACACACACATTCACACACTCACACACACACTCCCATCTCTACACGGTTGTCGTGTCGTAGATCATTTTCAATGTCTAATACAATCGTTTCATTCCATTTCCCCTATCTCTCCTTCCTACCGTTGCATGTTCCTTCTTTTAGCTACGTGCATTGTCTCCCAACACCCCCTCCAACACTACACCTTTCATCATCTCATCCCTCAATTAGCATACTCTCCTCTTCTCTTATTTCTATTTTTATGTCTTTAACTTGTTGGGTTTTATTCAAATATATGTTTCTAAAAACACTAGAAACGACAACGGAAGCTTTAAAATGTTGAATAAACTTGAAATTATTTTAACACACGAAGGGTTATTTTGCAAACATGGAAAGATTAAAACAATCATAGGAAGAAAAGAATACAACATTTGATTCCTCTTGGGATGTTAGAAGTTGATAAAGAATTTAGATGTAGAACTACACCTAAATAGAAACACCAATAATTTGTCAACTTTAAATGGATGTTAGTCATTCTTGTAATAAAAATAATCTCTTAAGC
Organism: Lactuca virosa; assembly: GCF_052849685.1. Lineage (NCBI taxonomy): Eukaryota > Viridiplantae > Streptophyta > Magnoliopsida > Asterales > Asteraceae > Lactuca > Lactuca virosa. The sequence continues at coordinate 298,504,161 of NC_136433.1, read as the reverse complement.
CTTTGAGAAAAAGAAAAAGTTTATCTTAAAGGAGAGAATTCAAAGTATCAACATATTCTTGCTTTTGTTCTTAACCCCTAAGAAAACTAGAGAGAAAGATGGTGAGAGGGACATAAAATTCAGATTTTACAACTAGTGAAAAAAGAAGCAAGTCTCCAAGTTCTTATCACCTTGTAGCTAGTCTTTAATCCATGGGTCTCAACACTTTAAGACCCATGTCTCATTATCTAAACTAGCCATGCTTTTAAAGCATGTCATAAGTATTAAACAAATCAAAAGCAACTAGTTCTTGTCTCATCTCTTCATGTTACAAGTTTTAAAAAGAAAGAAGGATTTTTATCAAAATCTTCCAATCTTTTATGACTTATAAACTCAAATATATCCATATAAGACAAAAAAAACCATTTTCGTCCAAAAGATGTACATGATATAATAAATAATACATTATGATATATTTTGATACTTAACAGTAAAAATTAATATTTCTGTAAAATAAATAATTTCCAATTAATTACAGAGTTATAAATATTTATAAAGAATCAAATTATTATAAATAAAATATTTGTATCAAGTTGTTGTTAGTATGACCATTTAGGTTCATATATTATCTAACAAATATCATTCTATAATGATTATTGAGCATACATATCTTTCAATCTCCTACATGCATAAGACTCATTCTACATTGATATAGCTAGTGGGGAACATCTAGCAACATTTCACTGCCCCTAGTAATATATGACTTAGTTTCATTATATCAATATCCAATTTCCCAAAAGCTCACAGCTTCCATTGATGTATAAGGTAATCTTATCAGTTATCCCTTTTGTTACAGACATCCTGTTGAACATGAGATACAGATCGCGATCAATCTCATTTAGTAATCAACTTTTGGTAGCGCATATTAGATGTCTAAATTTCAACATATAAGAGGAACAAATCTCATATTGACTACATACACCTTTTGTATAGTTAATACCACGCCTGATAATGGCTTTTATAACTGTCTGGTCAAAGAACAACGGTGAAACAAATGACAAAAATAGTTTAAGGTCCGTATGTCAACCACCACGAACCATACTGCATTAAGGCTTATTATGTGTTGAGTTATATTATTATAAGCAATTAAGACGGTATTATCTATAATTTCTTGCGACTTAATCCATTTTGTGCGTAGGCTTAAACCTAATATTTGATTTCTAGTTTTATAACATTTTAACATTGTAACATCCCATTTTAAAGGGATTAATTATATAATAAATCAGGAACTCTGGGAAGTAATTATTATTATTTTTATATTGTTAGAGCTCAGAAATTAAATAATAATTAGTGGGTTGTTGATTTCGGGAAGTCGAATGACAAGAATTGAACTCCAGGGGTTAAAGTGTAGTTGTGGGACTTAATTTGTAAAGATTTTTATAAGCCAAGAGGCTGTTTGGTAAATTAGGGATCGAATTTGAGAATAATTATAGAAGCAGGGGTGAAATTAGTAAATATTGTACCTAAATTGCGATGAATCTTGGATGCTGGGGGCTGAATTGTAAATTATAGCCTTATAATGAAGAGAAATTGGGAAGGAGGGGCTAAAGGTGTACATTAAGGAAAGGTTGATATGGTTGGGTATTTAACCCGTCACCATGCACCGGTTGCTAACCCTAACCCTAATAATTGGTTCAGCCGCCACTCTCTCAAATGAACACCTCCGGCCGCCGCTTAGTCGAGTTCGAGTGCCGCCATTCGTAACCCTACTGCCGAAATGATGTAGTGAACAACAAGATCTTCAGGTGGGTCGCCGGAACGCCATGAAACGTGATTGCTGCTGCTGTCCTCGGTGGGTCTCGCACCACCGTCCTTCTTCTCCATTCTTTTCGGCGTCGTTGTCTTCTTCTTCTTCTGCCGATGCACAATCGTCATTTCGGGCGGCTGTTGCGGCTGACGATTCTCCGAACTGCCATGCGCCGCCGCTCGGTCGCTACTTACGTTGCTGTAGATAACGAGGCCGCCGCTGCCACCTTCTCCTTCGTTTAGCCGCCGCTGCTGCCCTTCTCTTGTGCCGCCACCTCCACCTTCGCGGTTGTTTCCCTCCGGCGAGATCGAGTGGCCGCCGGGAACACCCACTGCCACCCTATTCTTCTTTTCCATTCGTTAACCACTGTTGTTGTGCTTGTTCTGAGTCTACATGTGTTCGAGTTGCTGCTGCCGGAGAAAAAGCCAAGGAAAAACCACCATGGCCACCGGTCATGGTGGCTGCCGCCTCAAGGACCGCCATAGAGGGTGTGTATGCTTCTGTAGGGTGTTATTTTATGTGTGTGGTTATTAGTGTTAGTGTGTGTGTGTTAATCGGATGGTATTGTAAATTGTAACAAGTGTAATAATGAAAGAAAAGCTCAAACCACCACCGTAGGGTGGTGGCTGCCGCCACCGGCCGCCGTGTCGGGTGGCGGTGTGCCTTGTTGGTTTGTGACTCGTTTGGATGTTGGACAAGGGACTACTAATCCTAATGGGCCAAAAGAAACCCTAGTGGGCCCAAAGAGACCCCAATGGACCCAATAAAACCCTAATGGGCTTGATGATATTCTAGTGGGTCTAATAGGCCCAATAAAGACCTAATTGACCTAAAAGCCCAACAAATTGATAAATGGGCTAGTAATTGGGTTGGAAACCCTAATTAGGGTTTGGAAAGCCCTAAGAGCATAAAACCCTAATTGCGGGAGTTGTTTGGGACACACACGAGAATTAATTATTAAACTTAAAATAATAATTAATAATCATTGGCCAACTAACTTAGCAATAATGGCCTTAATGGATTAAGTCCTTAAGTGGTTAAGTAAGAAACACTTAACCCTAATCATCATTTCATGTGAAAGCCCCAATATCACTCGGGCCTTGAATTGGGCCTTCCTATTGGGCTTTGGCGATTGGACTATTGATGGGCCATCCAAGAACAAGTTAATGGACCAAAGTAATTAGATGGGCCTTAGGATAAGGCCCATGTGAGGACTTGGGCCCATTTTGGAAAATTGGGCCATAGATGGGCCATAATTGGACCTTTTATGATTATGTTATAATGGGCCATGGGAATTGGAGTGGAATAATTGGATGGGCCTTAAGGAAAGACCATGTAGAGGTCTGGGCCCAATTTGGAAAATTGGGCCATATGTTGGGCTTTGGCCCATGATTTTACTTTTGGGTTTTTGTAGTGTGAGTTGGACTTTGGGCTTGGAACCCAATTATTAATTGGGTATTGTTTGATGTTGACAGTTCGGGAATCTGTCAACCAGCAGCTGGAGTTGTATCTGCGGGACTTCAGCAGTGCTAGGTGAGTTATCCTCACTATACTAAGGGGTCTAAGGCACCAAGGCCGGCCCATTGGATATGATATCCTAGTAGTTGTATTATGTTGAGTATAAGTTGGTTATGCATGCTAGTTTGATATGCTAGAGGGTAGGTCTGTAGGACTACCTGTGATACTGATTGATTACCTGTATGTGCATTATCTGTTACATGTTGATATGTTATGTGGGATGGGTTGAGGTTGTACTGCTCCGTGCGGTAGCCAACAAACCCTAGGGTATTCCAGATATGAGCTGAGGGCCCGGTAGGCATTCCAGACTCATACTGAGGACTCGTGAGCATTCCAGATACGAGTTGAGGGCCCGGTAGGCATTCCAGACTCGTACTGAGGGCTCGATGGTATTCCAGATACGAGCTGAGGGCCCGGTAGGCATTCCAGACTCGTACTGAGGACCTAGGGGTAATCCAGCTTGTAAAGCTGTGGACCCATTGCATGTTGTTCTGTTCAGTTCGTTATGATATGTTATTGCTGACATGGTTATGTGGACTGTATGTGTATCGGTATTTTGGGGGTAACTCACTAAGCTTTCAGGCTTACAGTTTCAGTTTATTGTTTCAGGTGCATCAAGGGATCGTGGCAGGGCAAAGGCGTGATCGTACAGCTCTTCACTTTTTATGACTATGTTTCTGGGATACTCTGATATTTTATATTTTGAAAACAAGTTTGTAATAACCAATGGTTTTTGGGTTGTTTAAAAGTTTTAAATTGGCTTGAATTTTTGGGTGTTACAAGTTGGTATCAGAGGCTTGGTTTGAGTGAATTGGAGGAACACTCGTGTAACTCCAGTCTCAAATCAAGGAAAGGATTTTCAAAATGATTTTCAAAAAGGTTTTCAAAATAAGCAAAGGAGGATGCAGGGTGTACGATCAGACGAAGCCAGTAAGTAGACCCCAAAATACCATACAAGTTATTCGATTATGAGATATGTTAGAACAGCATGTTAGTACTAGGCTAGGGATCTTCAAGAATTGCATGATAGATTGCCTGATTACATGATGCCTGCTAGCCTAGGGTTTCCTTTATATGAGATTGACATCATTACTGTAGTTGCTTAGTGTATGCATCACGGTTATACATAACCAAGATCTTATAGTCTGAGAATGTTTGATTTGGCCTTATGTTCTGTTCTTGTTTGATTGGGAGCTTAGGGTAGGATCGGATATTCGAAAGTCTATAGGGTCCAGCGTTATGTATGGCTAGCATACCCTACTGCTGCAGGGTTGGTGGAAGTTTCATGGACGGATGGGTTGTGTGAGGCCAGGAGGCCAGTTATGAGATATTTAGCATTCCTCTAGGAGTGAGGATTGAGCGCTCGCCATGTTGTGTATTCAGTTAGGGCGTTGTGGTGATACTTGAGACAAATATGGGTAGGTGTGGAAGGTAGTAGGGGCCCATACTACTGAAAGCACAGGACCCATACGCGTGTCAAGTAAGTCACAATCACTGGGGTTGGGCTGGGAGTTGGTCCCCTGCCATTATATGAATTATCAGAGATCTTTCTGGTGTCTTACCAGAATGGTGATTACGAGACGGCTTGAGGCCGGATCCAGGTTAGGATCGGGAGCTGGCAGCCAGGATAGACCAGCATTGTCAAGGGACTATGTCGGTGAGATCATCCGGGAGGAGGTGATCGAGTTTGTTTGGGAACAGTTGCCAGAGATGTTTTGATCTATAAAGACCACCATGGTTGAGTATTTCGACGAGCGCTATGCAGCTATTGCCGAGACGGTTGCCGCGACAGCTATACCAGCTGTAACGACGGCAAGGGGAAGAGCTGGTCGAGCTTTCCAGTACTGGGACTTGTTACTGGGACATATTCTGATGAGTAGAGGGATGTAGTTACTTGGGATCAGGGAGATGTTCTGTACTTGTTACATTCCGCGGGTTAAGCGGGAGAGTCTAGTACATGAGTTTCAAGATTTGAGTCCTTGGAGGTTTGCTCGAGGCCGGAATGTGAGTCGCGGGGACTCCAGAAAGGAGTGTTGATTATGTTCAGCTAGAGTTATACAGCTGGCATTGGAATGGTTAATTGATAGGATTAGAATGTTGTTTTCCAGGGCAAGGATTGTGCCCTTTCAGTTTACGAGCTCGAAGGATTGAGCAGGTTTGTGACCAAGGATCAGGTTGTATTGCAGCTCGGGTCAGTTAGTCGCACGGGGTTGGCGACAATATTTCAGCGCTGGTAGGTCGATGTGGCATGGGTATCTCATGAGGCGTACGCGATTACCGTTCCGACCCGTAGGGGCTGAGATCGGATTTGCCTTGGATATCTTGTATCGGGCGGTATGGATTGATTGTGCGATCTATTGCACTCTTGGGATTATAGACTATGTCTGGGGAGCACTTGTAGCCCAGTTTAGGGCAAGGGTTGCTTCAGTTACAGCAGTTCAACGATGGACGATTGAGCTGGTGAGTGAGTCAGGGTGCGAGACCCTGAATGATATGATTTCTAAAGCCGAGAGCAGGAGATTTGTTGGAGCACTTGGGAAGAAGTGTATTATATGGGAGGGCTACGGACAGGGTCCCACAGGATGGTTATTCAGTATTGTCAGGATTCAGTGGTTTAGTAAGCGTTATTGATTGGCGGCGCCAAGAGAAGTAGCTCGTTGTTGAGACATTAGTTGGAGCATCTTTTTTTTTTGGACTTTAAAATTTGGGTGTGGGATCATTCGAGCGTTAGGGACTGTTGGTTTCCCGGGAATTCAGGAAGTGTTCATCTAGTTATCAAAAGCATGTGATCATTTGGGATTGGCTGGTAATGGAGCACCAGTTGGGAAGAGTTGGTTGTCATCAGATCGATCGTTAGAAAGTGAGAAGGATTGGAAATTCTCCAACTTTCATGTAATGTGAGGACTTAGTCGAATCTAAGTGGGGGAGAATCATCCTGGAATGCAGAAGTCGGATCAGTTTTAAAGGTGGGATAAGTTTCGCATCGTTGTCAGGAAGGAAGACAACCCAAGTGGCTGATTGGTTTGAGGTTTGTGTGAGTTGGGAGTTCGGTAAAAACTCCCCAGCGTGTGAACCGTGTCATCTCGGTGCTTGATAGCAGAATTTGGAATTTTCAGGTTGAGCGTCAGCCATTGAAAGTTTTGTCTGTTGCTGTTCAGACTGCGGTTTCAAGAAGGGTCGAACAGGCGTTAATCGGTGAACCTCCCAGAAAGCGGGAAATTCTCCAAAGGAAATTCAAGAGGCGACAGTTGAGGAGCTAGGATCGTGTCAACGATTTACTTGTGCAGTTTGCTTACATTTCCTAAGTCTTTGGGGTATGATTCACCTCAGTAGCGGAATTGACTTTTGATTCTTATCGAACTCAGATTTTCGGTAACCTTGGGAATGGTTGTGGAGGTTTCCTTGGACTAGCTTTGGTATTAGTATAATCGGATCAGTATCGATCCAGCATGGGCTTTGTGGCGAGTGAATGTGGAGTTAGGAATTCCCAATTATGTACATGGTAGTGATTCTTCATGTGTAATGGCGGGTATACAAGGTGGCAATAGGGTTGGTTCGGCTTACGTGCTTGATCAGGGTTGGGATGTAGTTTGCAATTGGATTCAGAGTTCGGCTATCATGCTATTCTAGGGTCGTGTGTGACCAAGGGTTGCAGGATTTTGCTTGGATAAGCAACTTGTTCTATATGTGGATCGTGCATAGTGGGATTTCAACATGGTAGCACAGGTTGGTGTTGTGAAGAACGTTGGTTAGGCCTTTCTTTTGGATAAGGTTGATAGTTTATCAGGAGCATTCCAGTCATGAGCTGAGGGCCAGGTAGGGCATACCAGACTCATGCTGTGGGCTCAGAGGCAATCCAGACCTATGTTGAGGGCCTTGTAGGGGTATTCCAGTAATAGGCTGTGGGCCTGGTGATCTTAGTAGTCTACTTCTTCTGTTTGAGCGCTTTCGGAATAGACATGTTGTTGAGATCCGGGCGAGCCGTAATCGGCCAGGAGGAATCAGAAGATTTTTGAGAAATACAAGGGTAGGTTCTTGAACTTCAAGTTATAAGTTTAGACCCAAGTTTCGTACATAGTGGTATTCTGATCTAGGGTATTCCATCCCGAGGATGACCGGACCCTATGATTGATTGGAAATGGCGTGTTGGTATTCCAACTCAAGGGTTGATTGGGCCAAACATGTGAATGATACGAGGGTATTCTATCTCGAGGATGACTGGACCCGTCGTATGCATGCCTGGTATTCCAGCCCGATGCTGATTGGACCAGATATGAGTGTTCGGGCTTATGAGCCAGTTATTATAGGAATTGGTGATCAAGATGAATTTCTCTTGAAGGAGTACCTGATCTCTTGTCAAGAAGAGGATTATAGGTAGCAGTGTGGGATTTCTGGTTTTATTTTCGGGCGGGAACCCCAGGTTTGTTGCAGTTGGGTAGCCATCTGGGAGATAAGGGCCATAAATACAACAACAATGATCCAGTATGGGCAATATGTCAGGAAGCCAGACCATCTCGAGACTTCAGATTATGGATTGAGTAAATGTGATCATATTGCAAGGGATTTGCTTATGTTCAAGTTTTAGAAACCTGCGAGGGTTGGTTACGGTTGCCTTGGAAAGGCTAGGGTTATGCTCGGGATTGTAGTCTAAGTTGTTTGGCGTGTAAGGAATAAGAAGAAACGATTTCGAGGACGAAATCAAATTTAAGTGGGGGAGAGTTGTAACATCCCATTTTAAAGGGATTAATTATATAATAAATCAGGAACTCTGGGAAGCAATTATTATTATTTTTATATTGTTAGAGCTTAGAAATTAAATAATAATTAGTGGGTTGTTGGTTTCGGGAAGTCGAATGACAAGAATTGAACTCCAGGGGTTAAAGTGTAGTTGTGGGACTTAATTTGTAAAGATTTTTATAAGCCAAGGGGCTGTTTGGTAAATTAGGGATCGAATTTGAGAATAATTATAGAAGCAGGGGTGAAATTAGTAAATATTGTACCTAAATTGCGATGAATCTTGGATGCTGGGGGCTGAATTGTAAATTATAGCCTTATAATGAAGAGAATTTGGGAAGGAGGGGCTAAAGGTGTACATTAAGGAAAGGTTGATATGGTTGGGTATTTAACCCGTCACCATGCACCGGTTGCTAACCCTAACCCTAATAATTGGTTCAGCCGCCACTCTCTCAAATGAACACCTCCGGCCGCCGCTTAGTCGAGTTCGAGTGCCGCCATCCGTAACCCTACTGCCAGAATGATGTAGTGAACAACAAGATCTTCAGGTGGGTCGCCGGAACGCCATGAAACGTGATTGCTGCTGCTGTCCTCGGTAGGTCTCGCACCACCGTCCTTCTTCTCCATTCTTTCCGGCGCCGTTGTCTTCTTCTTCTTCTGCCGCTGCACAGTCGTCATTTCGGGCGGCTGTTGCGGCTGACGATTCTCCGAACTGCCATGCGCCGCCGCTCGGTCGCTGCTTACGTTGCTGTAGATAACGAGGCCGCCGACGAAGACGAAGATCGCCGCTGCCACCTTCTCCTTCGTTTAGCCGCCGCTGCTGCCCTTCTCTTGTGCCGCCGCCTCCACCCTCGCGGCTGTTTCCCTCCGGCGAGATCGAGTGGCCGCCGGGAACACCCACCGCCACCCTATTCTTCTTTTCCATTCGTTAACCACTGTTGTTGTGCGTGTTCTGAGTCTGCATGTGTTCGAGTTGCTGCTGCCGGAGAAAAAGCCAAGGAAAAACCACCATGGCCGCCGGCCATGGTGGCTGCCGCCTCAAGGACCGCCATAGAGGGTGTGTATGCTTCTGTAGGGTGTTATTTTATGTGTGTGTGGTTATTAGTGTTAGCGTGTGTGTGTTAATCGGATGGTATTGTAAATTGTAACAACTGGAATAATGAAAGAAAAGCTCAAACCACCACCGTAGGGTGGTGGCTGCCGCCTCCTGCCGCCGTGTCGGGTGGCGGTGTGCCTTGTTGGTTTGTGACTCGTTTGGATGTTGGACAAGGGACTACTAACCCTAATGGGCCAAAAGAAACCCTAGTAGGCCCAAAGGGACCTCAATGGACCCAATAAAACCCTAATGGGCTTGATGATATTCTAGTGGGTCTAATAGGCCCAATAAAGACCTAATTGACCTAAAAGCCCAACAAATTGATAAATGGGCTAGTAATTGGGTTGGAAACCCTAATTAGGGTTTGGAAAGCCCTAAGAGCATAAAAACCTAATTGCGGGAATTGTTTGGGACACACACGAGAATTAATTATTAAACTTAAAATAATAATTAATAATCATTGGCCAACTAACTTAGCAATAATGGCCTTAATGGATTAAGTCCTTAAGGGGTTAAATAAGAAACACTTAACCCTAATCATCATTTCATGTGAAAGCCCCAATATCACTCGGGACTTGAATTGGGCCTTCCTATTGGGCTTTGGCGATTGGACTATTGATGGGCCATCCAAGAACATGTTAATGGACCAAAGTAATTAGATGGGCTTTAGGATAAGGCCCATGTGAGGACTTGGGCCTAATTTGGAAAATTGGGCCATAGATGGGCCATAATTGGACCTTTTATGATTATGTTATAATGGGCCATGGGAATTGGAGTGGAATAATTGGATGGGCCTTAAGGAAAGACCATGTAGAGGTCTGGGCCCAATTTGGAAAATTGGGCCATATGTTGGGCTTTGGCCCATGATTTTACTTTTGGGCTTTTGTAGTGTGAGTTGGACTTTGGGCTTGGAACCCAATTATTAATTGGGTATTGTTTGATGTTAACAGTTCGGGAATCTGTCAACCAGCAACTGGAGTTGTATCTGCGGGACTTCAGCAGTGCCAGGTGAGTTATCCTCACTATACTAAGGGGTCTAAGGCACCAAGGCCGACCCATTGGATATGATATCCTAGTAGTTGTATTATGTTGAGTATAAGTTGGTTATGCATGCTAGTTTGATATGCTAGAGGGTAGGTCTGTAGGACTACCTGTGATACTGATTGATTACCTGTATGTGCATTATCTGTTACATGTTGATATGTTATGTGGAATGGGTTGAGGTTGTACTGCTCTGTGCGGTAGCCAACAAACCCTAGGGTATTCCAGATATGAGCTGAGGGCCCGGTAGGCATTCCAGACTCATACCGAGGACTCGGGAGCATTCCAGATACGAGCTGAGGGCCCGATAGGCATTTCAGACTCGTACTGAGGACCCAGGGGTAATCCAGCTTGTAAAGTTGTGGACCCATTGCATGTTGTTCTGTTCAGTTCGTTATGATATGTTATTGCTGACATGGTTATGTGGACTGTATGTGTATCGGTATTTTGGGGGTAACTCACTAAGCTTTCGGGCTTACAGTTTCAGTTTATAGTTTCGGGTGCATCAGGGGATCGTGGTAGGGCAAAGGCGTGATCGTACAGCTCCTCACTTTTTATGACTATGTTTCTGGGATACTCTGATATTTTACATTTTGAAAACAAGTTTGTAATAACTAATGGTTTTTGGGTTATTTAAAAGTTTTAAATTGGCTTGAATTTTTGGGTGTTTCAAACATAAAGCAAAATCGAATAAATGGGAAATTGTCAAATCAAAACCCGATTAATGTGAAACTTTGAACGCTATTTCACAAAATCCATGATGTGGGAATTTATTTACATTTACATTTTTGGAATCATCACGCTCGACACAATCGACAGGCACGTCTGAAATTTTCTCAGGGAATCGAGTTTGTTAATTAATAAATTGAGACGACGGAAATAACAATAATTATTATAAAAACATATGTATGTACATATGTGTGTAATTTGATGAAGAATTTTGATGTAGAACTCCACCTAAGTAGAAACACCAGCAATTTGCTAACTTGAAATGGATGCTAGTCCTTCTTGTAATAAAAAGAATCTCTTAAGCCTTTGAGACAAAGAAAAAGTTTATCTTAAAGGAGAGAATTCAAAGTATCAAAATCATCTTGCTTTTTTTGTTAACCATTTAACCCCTTAAGAAAACTAAAGAGAAAGATGGTAAAAGAGACATAAAATTGGGATTTTACATTTAGTGAATGAAGAAGCTACGTCTCCAAGTTCTTATCACCTTTTAGTCAGTCTTTAACCCATGGGTCTTAACACTTTAAGATCCATGCCTCATGATCTAAACTAGCCATGCTTCTAAAGCATTCATAAGTATTAAACAAATCAAAAGCAACTAGTTCTTGTCCCCTCTCTTCATGCTAAGGTTTTAAGTATAAAAAGTAAGAAGGATTTTATAAAAATCTTCCAATCTTTTATAATTTATAAACTCATATATATCCATATAAGAAAAAAAAGACTTTTGGTCCAAATGGATATATAAGACATAATAAATCATACCTTATGATATATTTTGATACTTAACATTGAAAATTAATATTTTCATAAAATAAAGAATTTCCAATTAATTACAAGAGTTATAAATATTTATCAAGAATCAAGTTCTTATAAATAATATAATTACAGCAAGTTGTTAGTGTGACCTTTTTCATATATTATCTAGCAAATGTCATTCTACAATGATTCTTGATCATATTGATCTTTTATAACTCACTAGACTCCCATACTCTACATCACATTCTCTCATGCAGTCATACTCAATATTACCCTTATCGTCTTCCCTCATTAAACTTCAAACCCATTTTGAAAAGTTGTTAAAACCATTTTGAATGTTGTTGTGCTTGCGAATTATGAGGTCTTTTTCCAAAAGAGAAAGTGGTACAATCCTTTATGTTTTTAATTCTAGGATTTTATTAAACATTTTGACTAGATATTATAGTTGAAGATAGTGAAAAGAGAAAGGAAGCGCTTGTAACGCCTGCGTTTCCTGCTAGACATTAATAAGATGATGTAATAGTTATAGTCAACAATTATAATCTTTTTGAAGTAAATAAAGAGAATTATTTGAGTATTATGTTTTTTTATGTGTAATTATATGTAATATACATGCTTAGAACAATATAATAAAATAGGAATAAAATACGTGTCTAAAATAGAATAATAATTAGGTCGAATATCCTTGATGAGAAATGAATTAGTCGTGATGAGGATTTTGGAGATATAAGGAATACTTCAATCCGAATTAGAACGAAAAAGTTATGATCGTTTGAAGTTTCGCGTACAGGCTCGATTTTAAGGGGGGGCAAGAGGGGCAGCCGCACAGGGCCTCGAAAAAATTAGGGCCCAAGTTTTAATTAAATTATATATTTAATAACTAAATATATATGAATTTATTCAAGATATTACATAAGATTTGTGTAGCCTAATTGGCAAAGACGTCTCCCTATGTAAAAGCAACACAAGTTCAAATCTTCTTGACTTCATTTTAACTTTTTAAATTAGAGTTACACATTTGCCCATTTCCTTTTGCTATATATTTCATAAACAACCCCTTAAATCAGTTTTCAGAAGTTACATAATTAGCCCTTAAACTTTTTATAAAATTCCATATGTTTATTTTTAATAAATTTATTTACTTTTAAGTTACAATTCACCGTCTTAAGTTTGTTTTCCTTATATATTAAAAAATTCTATTTAGGGCCCTATTTTTCTTCTTAGCACAGGGCACTTAAAATCTACCAGCCGACCCTGTTCGCGTACAACCCGATACGACAACGGGGATCGTAAAAAGTGAATTTTAGATAAGTTGATTTTTAGCCCTAGTAATGTAAAAGAAAGTCGTAGTAGTCATTAAACTGAGAACATTCATAAAGAGAACATCTAAATCTGACTTCGTGAGAGGAAGTTATGATTTTTTGAAGTTGCAGAGCAGTAGTACGGACGAAGAAATCGAATTTTAGATCGGTTGATTGTTATTCGAAACAATCTAAATTGGAGTTGAATATCTCATTAATAGGAGCCCAACAATATAAAGACAGTCGAAAATGGAGTCCGTATGGAGGAGTTATACTTTCTGCAACGATTTCCAACAGCTTAAGCTTATCAAAAATATAAATTTCTGATAGATTGAGATCTAGTTGTTGGGGCCTAAATGAAAGTTGTAGATCTCGTCGAGAGATTTCCGCAGATATAAAGAACATCGAAAACAGAACTCGTATGAAGAATTTACAACATTTTGAAAATCTGGAAAACCGCGCACGCATAGTGCGTCACGCGCACTGTTGACTTGACACCACAAGAGAGCACCATGTGGCCATGTCAGGGTAGCCCTTTATTCCAATACATGTCGGCGTGAACTAAGGAGATTTTGACATATGGCACCATAGAAAGGTGACATGTGGCACCTTCTAGATGAGGTGCATGTGGACGAGTGCCGAAGCGAAACGTGGCAGAAGTCTAAAGGAGCCAGTAGGGCCATAGGGCACAACACACTCCCATACATGCGCGACGCGCTTGGCTTTTCTTGGCTATAAATAGTGGCCTTCATATAAGCATTCACCCCCACACCCCTACAAATTTTCCCTCTCGAGCAATCTTCACTCTTAGGCCATATCCCCTTAGTTTTAGTGTTCCGGCGAAGCCTTGCAAACCTTGAGGTATTTAACCAAGTAGTAGCCATCAAGTAGAAGACCTAAAAGTGTGATTTTCGGACTTTGGTCAGGATGAACCTCTGTAAGTTAAGCTACACTCTATTTCTTTCAATGTAACTTATATTTATAACCATAAGTCGTTATTATGAACCTATAAATAAGAACTATCAGTAATTCCAAGTTATAATACTGATTGATCTACTTACGGGATAGATGACTAGAATGGTCATGTTTCATTGGTTGTTGGATATCAGAAAGGCTATACACCAAAATGGTCCTGGATCCCAACTTTCCTGCCTAGCTGATCCTTATTTGATAGAACAGTCTAGGCTATCATTAGTAATGTTAGACTAAGACTTAGTGATATTGATACTAGGTCACGTCAAAAGGAAAGGTTAAGTGTTGAAGCAAAGCGCTGCCCAACTTTCTAGATATCACATTAACAAGTGAGTGCATAGTATCTTCGGCTTATACATAGATATGAAGTATCTAGAAGATTATATGCTAAATGTGTTTGGTTTTGAGCACTATAACACTCCTATGGTGCACATGCAATCCTAAATGCTTTGGATCTATGTTTTCTCTAACTATACATGCATATTTTTCAATTTTCCAAAGCATTGTACTAACTAGCATACATTTGAACAGTTGAATGATAAAACTAGTTAGATGACTTACCTCTTAGAAGGACTTGTAGTTCTTGACCTTTGAAAGCTTGAGCACCTTAAGTGTGATGCCTCTATTGGTTCACAAACACCAAAATTCAAGAGGGCTTGAGAGAATAGATTACTAGCACAAAATCAACTTCACCTTCTTGGAAAGTAAGTGGCAACCAATTTTGGATCTAGGAGGGGCTTATTTATAGTGTTGCACATGCTAGGGTTACACTTGGTAAACACTAATAACCCATGACTTTCCACATTCTCATGCTCCATGGATTTAACCTCCATGGACTATCCATGGATCAACTTATTGGTTTAGCCCATCTAAATAATCATGGATCATTGGCCCACATTACAAGAATCATTGATTTACATAATCAATCCCCATATATTTAATTAGTCTTTTTTGACCACAAAGTTAATTCCAAATTAATTATTGATCAATACTAATTAAATAATATGATTCCATATATTAATATATTATACTTGTAACATATTAATAAATCATAAATAACCTTATTCTTAAAAGTCCATCCTATCAAATTGCACTGGTGAAGGCAACCCAAAAGGACCATGCTACTATCGGGTCAAGTACATCCCAATTATAGTAATGGGTTTAGACACCAAATCCAACAGTCTCCCACTTGGATAAGTCTAATAACTATAATTGCCAATGTAACTTCAGGATCCGACTTAGCAATCGTAAGCTTTCAAAAGCCGATGTCAACTCTGACCCAGTCAGTGACGCATCCTTTAGATAAGGAATCATATAATCCTCTGTTCTCAAGATATCAACTGGATAAATACATGGACCAAAGTCATACTTATTGTCCAACAGTTTGTTTCCCGATTTCCGATTCGTCAGACATAGAACATAACTGAACACATCAATTTAGTTCTGACCGGGCCCGATACATAAGTCAAAACAGAATCATCGAGGAGCCCAAGATATCGCTTTTAATCCTCTTAGGATAAAAGGGAACAGATAAACTTTGACATTATATGCTTGTACTAACTACTCATCAAATCATGCACAACGACATGTTTTATAACATCAAGTTACTGATGCGTTTTCGTGCCATCAATGCATAACCAACTTGTAGTCAACAACTCATATATCTTGGTTTGAAGACTTATATGATATTATCGTCTCACGATCACTCGTGATAAATTCCATGAAGTGATTGAAGTGAGCGCGGGTTGATCCAATACTCAAATCTTATTTCAGAAGTACTCATGAATGGTGTAGCAAACTGTTGCTATGCCTAACGCCTTAGACAATCTACAAGCCAACTCATGACAGTCTTCTTTCATACTTACTTCCAACGTATGATCGACTGTGGATAGTTTGAATAAATCTTATTATTCTGGAAGTCAAAACATGCAAAGTGAAACAATAGTAAATAATTGACACAAGACAGTAACTTTACTTATAAATAAAACTCATTTTATTCAATTATAAAATGTCAATTACAATTTAGCTATTACAAGTTTCAGTTTATCTAATCACTAAAACTAATATCATCCGTTAGCCCAATGCTCCTTGCATGCTGCAAGTGCTGAACCCTAGTCAGTCCCTTTGTAAGGGGATCAACTGGGTTGTCCTCTGACGATATCCTCTTCACCACGAGGTGCCCTTCTTCTACTTGATGTCTTATGAAGTGGTATTTTCTGTGGATATGCCTGGATCTTCCATGATCTGTCGGTTCCTTGGTTAAGGCAACCGCCCCTTCATTATCGCAGAAAATCTCCACAGGCTCCTTTATGGATGGAATTACTCCAAGGTCTCCGTTGAAGTTTTTCAACCATATCGCCTCCTTCGCTGCTTCGCTTGCTGATATGTATTCTGATTCACACGTTGAATCAGCTACAGTCTCCTGCTTGGAACTTTTCTATGTCACCGCTCCTCCATTCAGGGTAAATATCCAGCCCGACTGAGAGCGAAACTGTCGGTCTGAAAACTCGCGTCGCTATACCCTATCACTCTCAAGTCATCACTCCCACCAAGGGTAAGGACCCAATCCTTAGTCCTCCGCAGGCACTTGATACTGTTCTTAACCGCAGTCCAATGAGCTTTACCAGGATTCCCTTGATATCTACTGACCATGCTCAAAGCAAAGGCTACATCGGGGCGAGTACAAGTCATAACATACTGTTGGGTTTTGAGCATTCTAACACTTCTATGGTGTACATGCAACCCTATAAACCTTGGATCTATGTTTTCTCTATTATACATGCAAATATTAACTATTCCAAGGTTTCATCCTAACTAGCATATTATGAAGCACCTATACTACAAAGTTCTAGTTAGATGACATACCTTTTGATGTAGCTTGATGTCTTCAAGCTTTAAGAGCTTAGCCCCAATAGTGTGGAAGCCTCAAATGGAATCACAAATCACCAAAACACCTTGGAAGAACTTGAGAGAATATGTATGCACACTAAAATCGGCCCACTCTTATTTTCACACACTTGTGCCAATTTTGTGAGCCAAGGACCCCTTTATATATTATGGAGGATTAGGGTTACATCCATGTAAACCCTAATACCCATGACCTTTCATTTACATAGGATCCATGGGTTAAAAGCTCCATGGACCATCCATGAAAGCTTAGCCCAACCTAAATGAACTTGGCCCATTCCATATGTATAAGAGTCCATATTTAATTAGTTCTTTTTGATCACTTAATTAATTCTAAATTAATTCTTGATCAATACTAATTAAATAATATGATTCCATATTAATATATTAGAACTTATAATATATTAATATAAATCATAAATATACTATTCTCAAAAGACTATCCATATAAATTATGCCGGTGAAGTGCAACCCAAATGGACCATGCCGGGTCGGGTCAAGTACATACCAAATATAGTTATGGACTTAGACATTAATCCAACACATACATGATCTAACCAACTGTGGAAGCATATGGTATATGACTCATTTCTGCTATCTCAGCCTCTGTACTCGGACTCTGAATCTTACTCACTTTTGTATTACCTTGGATAGGTAAGTCACCTTTCTTGGAGTTCTCCATGCTGAAACGTTTCAACACCTTGTCCAAGTAGGTACTTTGACTAAGTCCTATTAGTCTTTTACTTCTGTTTCTCAATATCCTTATCCCTAGGATATAGGCAGCTTCTCTGAGGTCCTTCATAGCAAAACACTTCCCAAGACAGGACTTGACCTCCTGCAAGGTTGGGATGTTGTTCCTTATGAGCAGTATATAATCTACATACAATACTAGAAAGCTCACTATACTCCCACTAGCTTTGACATATACACATGACTCATCCTCGCTTCTCGAAAATCCAAACTCTTTGACTTTCTCATCAAAACAAAGATTCCATCTACGAGATGCTTGTTTCAATCCATATATGGATTTCTCAAGCTTACACACTCTATTAGGGCACTTTGCATTGACAAAGCCCTCTGGCTAACTCATGTAAACATCTTCAGCCAACTTTCCATTAAGGAAAGTGGTTTTGACATCCATTTTCCATATTTCATAGTCATGAAATGCAGCTATGGCTAGCATAAACCTTATAGATTTAATCTTTGCTACTGGTGAGAAGGTATCATCATAGTAAACTCTCAGAGTTTGAGTAAAGCCCTTCGCAACGAGTCGCGCTTTATATGTGTGTACTTTCCCATCCATGTCGGTCTTCTTCTTGAAGATCCATTCGCACCCGACTGTCTTTCGGCCTGGTACATTGTCAACCAAGTTCCAAACTTGATTGTCATACATGGACTGAATCTCGCTGTCCATAGCCTCTTTCCATTTTGCAGACTCGGGGCCTGCCATGGTTTCCTTGTAGTTGTTAGGTTCATCTAAATTTACCAGTGTGCTATCACTGATAAATGTATCACCTTCAGTAGTAATATGGAAACCATAAAACTCAGGTGTATTTCTAACTCTACTGGAACGCCTCAGAGGTAAGGACTCCTCAATTGGATCAACCGGAGTTTCCTCCTCAGTTTGATTGCAAGTGTTTGAGGTTCCTTCACCGCTTGAATCTTGAAGCTCTTCAAGGTCAATTTTCCTCCTACTGTTTCCTTGGCCTATGAGTTCTCTCTCGTGAAAGACTCCTCTCCTCGCAACGAACACAACATTGTCACTCGGTCTATAGAAGAGATATCCAAAGGATTTCTGTGGGTAGCCAATGAAAATACATCGCTCACTCCGAGGTTCGAGCTTGTCGTGAGTTTCTTTTCTCACAAAAGCCTCGCAACCCCAAACTTTGATGTGGTCTAATGTGGGAACTTTCCCTGTCCACATCTCGTGAGGTGTTTTGGAAACCTTTTTGGTAGGGACTAGATTAAGGATATGGGCGGCAGTCTCTAAGACATACCCCCAGAATGAGATAGGTAACGAAGCTCGACTCATCATGGAACGAACCATGTCTAGCAAGGTTCTATTGTGCCTCTCAGCCACACCATTAAGTTGTGGTGTCCTAGGTGGCGTCAATTGTGAAACAATTCCACATTCCTTAAGATCGTCAAGGAACTCGATATTAAGATACTCTCCTCCACGATCGGATCGCAACATCTTTATCTTCCTGTCCAATTGATTCTCCAATTCTTGCTTAAACTCCTTGAACTTTTCAAAAGTTTCCGACTTATGCTTGATTAAGTAAATATACCCATATCTACTATAATCATCAGTAAAAGTCACATAGAAGCCGTTAGCATCCCTTGTGGCGGTTCTAAATGGTCCACACACATCAGTGTGTATGAGATCCAACAGATCTTCACCCCTTTCACAAGTACTAGTGAAGGGTGACTTGGTCATCTTTCCAAGTAAACAAGATTCGCAAGTGTCATCCGAATTTAAGTCGAATGACTCCAAAACTCCATCCTTTTGGAGTTGGGCTATGCGCTTCTTGTTGACAAGTCCAAGACGACAATGCCATAAGCATGCTTTGTCCAAATCATTGGAATAATTAATATTCAACACATTATTTCCTAAGTTATCTACAACCATCACGGTTTCATATATACCATTGCAAGGTAATGCTTCAAAATAAAATACACCATTACAATAAGCATAAATACCACCATTTTCATTATTAAAGGAAAAGGTAAAACCTTGTTTATACAAACTGGGAAAGGAAATAACATTTCTCGCCATATCGGCTGAGTAACAACAATTATTCAAATGTAAATTCAAACCATTACTAAGCAATAAAGAATAAACTCCAATCTTGGTCACATGCGACACTTTCCTATTTCCCATGATTAAGTGTATCTTCCCGTGCTCCACATCCCTACTTCTGTTTAGTCCCTGCAAATCAGAACAAATGTGAATACCACAACCTGTATCAAGGACCTAAGAATTAGCATGTGATGAGTTATTAGATTGAATAGTGTAAATACCTGCAAAGGAGGGTTTGATCTTCCCATCCTTTATGTCCTGCAAGTACTTGGGGCAACTTTGTTTCCAGTGCCCTTTTTCATGACAATGGAAGCAGTCAGCATCCTTCGGATTAGAAGAGGGATTAGCAGAACCAGCCTTGGTCCCACTAGAAGAGGATCCATCAAGAGACTTTCCCTTGCGGCTCTTGGAGGGAGCCTTCCTCTTCTTTCCTTTCCCATGTCCGATTACCAGAACAGGGGCAGAAGTAGTAGTAGTAGGAGTAGACACAACCGATTTGCCTTTCAGGTTGCTTTCTACAGTCCTAAGAAGGCCTTGAAGTTTGCTAAGAGTGACCTCCTCCTTGTTCATATGATAGGTCATACGAAACTGATCATAACAAGAAGGTAAAGAGTGTAGAATAATATCTATGGCCAACTCTTCATCAAAATTGACATTCAATTTAAACAAGCGGTCCACATATCTCTGCATCTTTTGCAAGTGGGCCGTGATGGGTTCACCATCCTTCATTTTGATTGTGATCATGGAGGAAATGATCTCATATCTCTCCTGCCGAGCACTTTAATGGTATCTTTCCATCAAATCACGATACATTTCATAGGGGTAGTAGTCCTCATAGGACTTCTGCAGCTCAACAGTCATGGTAGCAATCATTAGACACGACACCTTTTTCGCATCCCTCTCATGAGTAGTGTGTTCAGCGATTTGTTCAGGAGTAGCAGTGGTGACATCAATCTCTTTGAGCTCTTTATCTATGACATATTCTTTGTCCTCATAGCGAATAGCCATTCTGATGTTTCGAATCCAGTCATTGAAGTTCGAGCCATCGAAAATGACCCTCCCACATAGGTTCATGAGGGAGAAAGAGCCTGAAGGGATTGGGTTGGAAGCATTGTTTGGGATAGACATCTGTAAAGAAGAAGAACAAAGTTTAGATTAGATGATAATCCTTAATATTACACCCAAATGAAATATTAAGGCCAGGACCCAACACAATATTCTACAATTGCGAAGAGGGATGCCATAATCCACTTGTAAAATATTTGAAGGTAGATAAATGACGATTTACCAATTTCCACCATGAAAAATGAAATAGATTATTAAGTTTTAATTGGATTTGAAATTCCTAGATCTTTGAGATTCATTGAACTTTTCAATGACATGTTTAAATCTCGATTGTGCCCTTCAAGTTTGTGACTGGGATGCCGAGGATCACAAACAAGGAGTGAATAACCATGCAAATTAGCTTGGTACACTCAATGTTACAAATCACCTAATCTATGTGCCGGTTACCCACACACACTCCATTGATCTATGATTAACATCAAGTTACCCTTTGCCACACATTGTCATTCCCATATTAGTGTGCCGATTAACCACACACGCTCCACTAACGACTTAACAAGGTGCAAAGTGTAATTTCATGGATTAGCACCATTTTCACATTTTTCCTAAAGTAATTAAGATTGGGAATTTAATAAAATTGTAGTTACTTTATATTTTAATCATTATACTTTTAATGAGGGAGAATTAATGTCCTATCCTACCCGTTCGGCTAACGACCCTCCACCAGTCAAGGAAGCGGTGGGTGAGAGTGGACACCCATTAAACCACCATTTTATAGGCAGTAACCTTATACCCCCTTATAGACCGGCTTCGTGAATGAGGCCTACTAACGGTAAGAACGACTTATGATATTATAAAGTATAAGGGTTGAATTTTAACTTTTAAAACTCTAGGGTTTGGAATTAAAGTTTCATTAGTGTGACTTTACAAATTCCAAAACTCTAGGGCAAGTTTTGAAACTTGTCAAAACTCTTTACATTCATAACTTATGAGTTTAATTGGATTTTAATGTATGAGACCTTTCATTTTCCATAACTTGAGGACAAGTTATGGAGGTCATTAAAATTCATTTAGATCATTTCTCTAACAACTAAAATTATCACATAATCTATGATCTAACTAAACTCATAATCAAGATAATTTCTAGTCAACAATTTGAAAGCAATTTTGTTTATCATATAAAAACAACAATTATTTTAAAACTTTGACAATTATCTTGTGGTTGGATGAGTACAAGCACTACCATATCATAAAAAAACATTTCCAATGATCCAAAACAGTTAGTGGTAGTGTTCCCAATCCAAACCAGGCCAAGAAACTCGAAATTCTGCACACAGAGCCTTCAACTCGTCGAGTACATGAACTGGACTCGGCGAGTTGCTCTGTTACTGAGTGGACTCGTCGAGTCTGTTCATGGACTCGACGAGTTAACCAGTCAGGGGCCAAAATTTCGACTTTTTCAGCTTTGCAAAACTAGTAAGCATCAAATATAATAGAAAACAATCCTAGACTCTGATACCACTGTTGGGTTTTGAGCACTATAACACTCCTATGGTTCACATGCAACCCTAAATGCTTTGGATCTATGTTTTCACTAATTATACATGCATATTTTTCAATTTTCCAAAGCATTGTCCTAACTAGCATACATTTGAACAATTGAATGATACAACTAGTTAGATGTGACATCCCCAAATTCACGGCCAGAAAAGACCGGTTTCATTTATGCTTTTAAAATAATTTCAGAGTAAATCCATTGATTTAAAAGAGTTGCGGGATTTGTCCCCAAAACAAAACAGGATAAAATAAAGTTTATCAAAGCATTTCTTAAAGAAATGTATTTTCATTATATATCAAAACTCGGGATGTCATGTTCCGATACAGACACAAAAGCATAAAACATAAAACATAGACCTTACACAGTTATATACAACTACTGGTCTATAAACAAAAACATCTTCACTAGTTCTCCAACGTATGCTCTCGCGCCACTACCTGTAATACAAAGAAACTGAGTGGGTCAGGCTTGGGAGCCCGGTGAGCATATAGGGTTTTCAACCCACAATAAATAATTATATTTAATTTCACCAACCAACAATAACCTGATTACCCATTCTCGTTATCCTCACTTTACGTCCCTATGACAACAACTATTACAAGGGACCTAATCTGGGATTTTCATCGGGACGGACACTACTGCAAAGGGGTTTCCTCAGCAATGAATGTCCTAAGGCAACCATGAGGGGGATAGAATACAGCAAATGAACACCCAAGTTCACTACACCTACAGGTTATGAGTCTGCCAGCGTTCCACTGAACTGTCCACAAAAGTCTGTGGTCGTCATCCATATTCTACTGGATGACTAGATCACAATCAGAGCGAGGCCTCTCATCATTTTATTTCATCACCCAACAACTGTCTACCCTAGTTCTACCCAACATATTAGTAGATAAAAGTATATACATTTATATACAACTTAAAACCTGTACAAATCATTCATTCAATAATTATTTCAAATAAGCAAATAATATACAAACACATAACACATAATTTGTAGAGAATACTTCGTATCTATGTGTTAGAAGAAAAGGAATATACACTCACTTGATCAGAAGATGATCGGACAGCACTACGGCTCTAAAAGTAGTACTCTTCGGTGAAACCAGGAGATCTTCACAAAAAGAGGGCTTCTCGCGGGCAGAGTTTCGACTCGGGAACTCTGTTTCTCGGTTACTAAAACCACTTAATCCTGACAATGCTGAATAACCATCCTGGGGGACCCTGTCCGCAGACCTCCCCCATAATACCCTTCTTCCAAAGGTGCTCCAACAAGTCTCCTGCTCTCGGGCTCTAGAAATGATTCCATTCAGGGTTCGCACCCTGACTCCCTCACCTGCTCAAAAGTCCACAACTGAAATGTAGTAGCTGAAGCAACCTCTGCCCTAAACCGGGCTACAACCACTCCCAAGACATAGTCTATAATCCCGAAAGTGCAATAGGTCGCACAATCAATTCTTACTGTCCGATACAAGAGATCCAAAGCGAAATGGACCTCCAAAATACTTATGCCACATCGACCCACCTGCGCTTACCAGCGCTAAACTACTGTCACCAATCCCGGCGACCAACTAACCCCGAGCTAGAATACAACCTGATCCTGGGGTCACAAGCCTGGTCAATACTTCGAGATCGTAAACTGAAAGGGCACATTCCTTGCCCTAGAAAACAACATTCTAATTCCAGCTGCATAAGTCCAGATGAACATAATCCTTACTCCTTTCCGGAGTCCGCGCGACTCGCATTTCGTCCTCGAGCAAAACCCCCGAAGCCTCAAATCCAGTAACTCATGTGCTAGACTCTCCCGCTCCACCCGCGGAATGTAACGCGTACAGAATACCTCCCTAGTCCCAAGTAACTGCAGCCCTCTGCTCATCAGAATATGTACCAATAACAAGTCCCGGTACTGAAAAGGTCGACCAGCTCTTCCCCTTGCCGTCGTTACAACTGCTAAAGCTGCTGCGACAACCGTCTCAGTAATGGCTGCATAGCGCTCGACGAAGTACTCAACCATGGCGGTCTTAATAGACCGAAACATCCCCGGAAACTATCCCCAGACAACTCGATCACCTCCTCCCGGATGGTCTCACTGACACGGTCCTCTGACAATGCTGGCCTATCCTGGCTGCCAGCTCCCGATCCTAACCTGGATCCAATCTCAAGACGTCTCGTAACCACCATTCTAGTAAAACACCAGAAGGATCACTGATAACCCATATAGAGACAGGGAACCAACTCCCAACCTAACCCTAGGGGTTGTGACTTCCTTGCTACGCGTATGTGTCATGTGCTTTCAGTAGTATGGGCCCCTACTACCTTCCACACCTACCCATATTTGTCTCAAGTATTACCACAACGCCCTAACTGAATACACAACATGGCGAGCGCTCAATCCTCACTCCTAGAGGAATGCTAAATATCTCATAACTGGCCTCCCGGCCTCACACAACCCACCCATCTATGAAACTTCCACCAACCCTGCAGTACTAGTGTATGCTAGCCATACATAACGCTGGACCCTATAAACTTTCGAATATCCAATCCTACCCTAAGCTCCCAATCAAACAAGAACAGAACATAAGGCCAAATCAAAACATTCTCGGGCTATAAGATCTTAATTATGTATAATCGTGAAACATACACTAAGCAACTACAGTAATGATGTCAATCTCATATAAAGGAAACCCTAGGCTAGCAGGCATCATGTAATCAGGCAATTCTATCATGCAATTCCTGAAGATCCCTAGCCTAGCACTAGCATGCTGTTCTAACATATCACAAAATCAAATACTGTATGGTATTTTGGGGTCACTTACTGGCTCCGGCTGATCGTACACCCTGCATCCTCCTTTACTTATTTTGAAAACCATTTGAAAATCATTTTGAAAATCTTTTCCTTGATTTGAGACTGGAGTCACACGAGTGTTCCTCCAATTCACTCAAACCAAGGCTCTGATACCAACTTGTAACACCCCAAAAATTCAAGCCAATTTAAAACTTTTTAAAACATTTAAAACCATTAAGTTATTACAATTTGTTTTCAAAATAGTTTAATCATCAGAGTATCCCCAGAATCAAATCGTAAAATTATGAACTATGAGGAGCTGTACGATCACGCTTTTGCCTTGCCACGATCCCCTGATGCACCTGAAATAATAAACTGAAACTGTAAGCCCGAAAGCTTAGTGAGTTCCCCCAAAATACCCATATCCACAACAATACACATGT
Source organism: Lactuca virosa (assembly GCF_052849685.1). Lineage (NCBI taxonomy): Eukaryota > Viridiplantae > Streptophyta > Magnoliopsida > Asterales > Asteraceae > Lactuca > Lactuca virosa. The sequence continues at coordinate 298,478,673 of NC_136433.1, read as the reverse complement.
AATCATAACAGCATACTATGGGTCCAATCAACCATCGGGTTGGAATACCCTAGGCCCTCAACCAACAGGTTGGAATGCCAACACACTATGGGTCCAATCAACCCAACCACCATTCCACGGTGGTTTGAGGCTGAACGCAACGAAACAATGGCGAAGCAAGGTGGGCGACTCCCACCGGAAACGACAGTCACGGCAGAACAAGGCGTCGCTAGGTCTCGTAGTCGTAAAGGAAATAACTCCCGCCGACGATTTGTTGATGGATCACTACAACGATCGAGACGTCGGATGAATTGGCAGTTGCGGCGTCCGACGTCGGTGTTCACGGCTCCAACGGTCTTCGGTGGTTCTCCCTCTCCGTTCACGACGCCCGACAGCAAGTCATGATGGCGGTGCTCGAGTTCGACAAGGCGGTCGAAAGGAGATGAAGGGAGGCATAAGGAGAAGTAGCGACTGCATCATTTAGGTTTAGGGTTTTGAGGGTGACGGGAATGAAGGGTTAAATACCCGAACCCTTAAACTAATTCTCATAATGTCATAAATGGTCCTTCCTTGTCCTTCATCCTTCAAATTCAGTCCAGAAATTACCATTCCTACCCTGCCTTCTAAAATCTCTTTCAAATTAAATCCATAATTTACCCAACATCCCTTAATCTTCAAAATCCTTTCATAATAAGCCCAAAATTACACGTTAACCCCCATATATTCAATTCTTGCCATTTGGTTTCCCGAAACCAACACCCCACTAATTATTATTTAATTTCTGAGCTCTAATAATATAAAATAATAATAATAATAATTACTTCCCGGGGTTCCTGAATTATTATTTAATTACTCTCTTTAAAATGGGATGTTACATGTGTTGACTCGTTATGCACATGTGAGAAAAATAAAGAGAGTATAGCCGTTAAATATGTTAGAAATATTAGTGGTAATAGTTAGGATCCGGGGATATGTTAAGGATCCCGAGGCTTCAAAAGTATTTGAGGATCCTGAATATGATTCAAGAATCCTGCCCTTATCAAAAATACCATAAAAATCATTGCTTTTTATACATGCATGTCCAATGCATTTCTTAAACACAAGCTAGTTTAAAATAAAGGGAAAACGATGTCAAATCCAATACATGGAACCCAAAGCTCACTAATATTCCAGATATGGGACAAAGGGTTACAAAGGAGTCTCAAGAACTCATAAAGTTGCTAACTTTATGAGATTCCAACACTTAGACTCCCTCAAATGATGAGAAAAGTGGACCAAACCCTAGATATAACATGCTTTAGCTAAAAATTCATGAACTTGAGGACTTACAAGAGTCCTAATGCAACTCAAGATGACGAGGGAGTTGCTTGCTAGCTGAGATGATGCACCAAATGCCTTCTCTTCTTCTTCAAGGCTTAAAATCACCAAAAAGGAGCTCAAAAATCAACAATGGAGAATCAAGGTTTCCTTGAGGGTAAAGGGAGTTGATGGAGGTTGAGGGTGTGTAAACCCTAGCCCCCACTTCCCTTAAATAGGGGCTCCAACCCCGAAATTAGGGTTTTGCACATAATGACTGTCACGTCCTAACCAACATGTTGTCATGTCGTGACAACCAATGAGAAGCGCGTTTAATACCGAGCACCGCCACATCGTGACACACATGGTCATGTTGTGGTCAAGGTTTTAGTCCTTAAAATTAATTGATAACTCAGAAGTGGTGCTTACCTGGAACTGGGTGTTACAGAGCTAATATGACAAATAGACTTAACCATAGGTATGCATATTTATTTTCCTATAGAAATGAATCTTTAACTCACACATGTATTTGTTATGAAGTACAAAAACTTCGAAAATTCAATAAAGCTTAAACTTGATCAAATAAATTTCAACACTTCAACACGTAAGTTTGAAACCGATGCAAATTTTCAAGCTTATAAACAAACACTATATGATAAATGTTACAAGTGGGGAGAAACTAGTCATTTTGAAAGAGATTACAAAGGAAAGAAAAGTAATCCAAGGGAAGAATCATATGAAGGCATACAAGAGAATGGTAGCCTTTCTAAAAAAACAAAATATAGGATAAAATGTTCTTCTCGCTGAAGAAGAAATATAGGAAGACAAAGAAGATCTTTTTTAGATGATGAGTTGGAGAAAAAAGGATGTGTATTTGATGGCCACCACACAAAAGTCAAGTAATAGCCCATGTAGTTGTGAAGATTATCTAACTCAAGTTGTCAAAGACAATGCTTCTCAAAATTATGATCCATCATCGGTGTATTAGGTTACCAAGTTCATTAAAGTTCATTAAGTATTTTGATGATGAAAAGTATATGATGTTTGATTATTTAAGGATTGGTTTATAGAAATCTCACAAAGAAAAAGTTAAACTCTAAGTAAAAACATAATCTCATTCTTTAAGAACTTAACAAAAAGATAATGACCTATAAAAATGAGTATTGTTAACAAAAAGATAATGACCTATCGAAAATGAGTAGTGAGTTATCAAATGAAAAAATGTTCAACAAAGTACTTACTAATGAAAGAAACAAGGTCATTGATGCTTTTGAAAATATTATGAAAATTCGAAGGAACTTTTATATATATATATATATATATATATATATATATATATATATATATATATATATATATATATATATATGTGTGTGTATGTGGGGGGGGGGGGAGGGGGGATAACAATAATATATACAACCCTCGTCGCCACCACTAACTCTGTCATCGCCATCACCTCATTCACAACATCCACCACCACCACCTCCAACACCAACAACACTATCGTCATCACTAGCAGTCTGCCGCCGACATTATTGGCCACAACAACTACCACTACCATCACCATCTTAACCAACACCACCCGCCTCCGACATCGCCATCATCTTTTACTACCAACTAGAAATCAGTATGCTTAATGGTATATGTACATCTAGTTTGTTTGTTTAGTATCATTAATTATCAATGTGGTTTAATATTATTTATATAACTACAAACAAAAAAGAACAAAACAATTTTTTTTATAAATAGTACTAAAAACATATAAAAACAATTTTTTTTTATAAATAGTACTAAAAACATATAAAATAAAACTTTTGATCCACATTTTATTTCACAAAAAAAAAATTAGATATTGAAAAGAGAAATTAGATATTCTTCTATATTTTATTCTCATCCATCCTCCTACCATATCAAATGTTGACATGTGTCACATTTAGTAACACATTTAATGAAATTAATACTAATTTAATCCACTTGTCACCATTTGATATGGTACGAGGATGAGTAGAAATAAAATATAAGAAGATATTTAATTTTATTGATTGTTGTATAAGGTGTTATTTATAAAGAAAATAAGAAGAATAACACGTGGGTTTATGGGTTTATTTATGGAAAGATTAGAAGTAGTACAATAGGATTTGGAATCCGTGGGTACCTCTAATTTCCCTTTATATTGTTTCCTTTTTTTTTTTTCCAAAAGTGCAAAATCCTTCATGTAGATTGTGTGATTAATTATATTCCGGAAATAAGTTATGATAAGTAAGATATATGATATATAAATTTCATATATAAAATTAGAAATACTTGTATACGAAGTCATCCGATCCGGAAAAAAAACTGATTTTATATATTAATCATCAATTTTTATTTTGAAGTTTTATTCAAATCCAAATATTTTCAAAGGAGAAAAAGGGGTCAAACATACACGTACTCTCAACAAACTCCTGATTGGAAGCGAGATTCTGATTCCCTTTTTCTAATCCAATAAGGAATCTCCCCGCTTGGCTCTTTCTCTCTATAGTCTATATATACACGGACTGAAAGATTTAATTACCTCAGAATCCAGAAGAACCTTACACTCCTACACAATGGCGTCGACGACAAAAACCGACGAAGATAATCCCAGCGTCACTGAAGTTGATCATGAATCTGATGAAGCAGCAGCCATGGAACGAGTGTTTTCAAATACGGAGGTTCCATCGTGGAGAAACCAGATAACCTTTCGAGCAATCATCACGAGTTTCATCCTTTCCATCGTCTTCAACTTCATTGTTTGCAAGCTCAACCTCACCACCGGAATAATCCCCTCGCTAAACGTCGCCGCCGGTCTTCTTGGGTTCTTCATCCTAAAATCATGGACGACTTTGCTGAATAAATTCGGCCTTCTGAAACACCCTTTTACACGACAAGAGAATACAGTGATTCAAACTTGCGTTGTGGCTTCTTCAGGAATCGCTTTCAGTAGTACGTTTCTTATTTCTTCCTTATTAATTTAATAGCAATTTCTTTATATATATATATATATATATATATATATATATATATATATATATATATATACAGTTTCATTGATTCTAACTTCCATGGAACAAACAGGTGGAACTGCAAGTTATTTGTTAGGAATGAGTTCAATGGTTGCGTCTCAGTTGGAGACGGGGAACACGCCGATTAATGTGAAGAAACTCTCCCCAGGGTGGATGATTGCTTATCTCTTTGTTGTCAGCTTTGTTGGCCTCTTCTCCATTGTTCCCTTACGCAGGGTATGAAACTTATAACTATTAGTTAACTACTCATCAAGATCTTTTTTTAAATATGTGGATTTCATCTTAGATATATGATTCCGTGTGTCTAGATGAAGATTGTTTCAGTTTTATAATTTTAATTTGATTTGATTAATTTTTTAAATATGTTATGTTGTTTAGATGATGATCATGAAGTTAAAGCTCACGTATCCTAGTGGAACCGCTACTGCATACCTTATCAACAGCTTTCATACTCCCAATGTGGAAAAGTTGCCTCCAAAATTAACAAGTGGCAAATAGTTCAGGGGTTATTTCAGTAACTTATCATTTACTATTCATAGTTTGACTATAAATATATATGTGAATGAAAGAATGGACGGTGAACTCTTTTGTTAGGCGCATTCAAAATTTGACTATGAATAGTATATGTGAAATTGAATAATTTGAAGGCGCATATATAATTAATAGACGCCTACAATTGGACGCCTACAATTTGGACGACATTTTATTTTGCAATTGGTATTCTCTTTGGCTATAAATAGCCTGAGCCAGAGAAGTTTCATAACAAAAAAAAAAAAAATCATCCAAGTATATATAGAAAAGTATTACATATATATACTGATACACCACCGTGTATTTTAGCTCTCCCACTCTATTTTGTAATCTCTTTCATAATCCCTGTAAACACTGCAAATTATAGTGAATTGTTTCTCGGCTTCCTCCGCCCGTGGTTTTTTTCCCGATTTGGGTTTCCACGTAAATTCCTGTGTCTCTATTCTATTTATTTTATTCGTATTACGTTGTGATTATTACACTTTGATAATTTTTTATCCCATTCCGCATTGAGCTAATATTATTTAAGTCAATTTGGATCCGTCGTATTTTACAACAATTGGTATCAGAGCATTCGGGTTGTGATATTAGCTCGTTGGGATCATTTTATCAAGTAATTAATCATGTCTTCGGTAAAATACGATATTCCACTACTGGATCGTAACACCCGATTTCCGTTGTGGCAAGTAAAGATGAGAGACATTCTCATTCAGATGGATTTACACAAGGCACTCTTGGGTTTCAATAAGATGTCCGATACATGGACCGAAGAAGAAAAGGAGATGAAAGATCTGAAGGCTTTATCCCAAATTCGTTTGCACTTGTCAAACGATGTTTTGCAAGATGTTCTAAAAGAAACGTCAGCGGCTTCTTTATGGCTAAAGTTGGAACAACTGTTGATGACCAAGAGCTTACCAAACAAGTTGCATTTGAAGCAACGATTGTTCAATCTCAAGATGATTGAAGGAGGCTCTTTAACTGAACATATATCCACATTTAAAGAGTTAGTAAATAACTTAAAGAATATGGATGTTCAGTATGAAGATGAAGACTTGGCTCTATTCTTACTATCGTCGTTGCCAGAATCCTATAGCCATTTTCGTGATACTATTATCTATAGCCGTGACACTCTAGTTTTAGATGAAGTCTATACAGCTTTGGATTCAAAAGAGAAGATGAAGCATATTACTGGTGGTGGTTCAAGTGATGCTAAAGCCGAAGGTTTGAATGCCAGAGGAAGAACAACAGAGAGAAGTAGAACTTCTCAATCTTCCAACAGAACCAGATCCAAGTCAAAAGGCAAACGAAAGTTTTGCAACTATTGTCACAAGAAGGGACATGTGCTTGAAGAATGCTTCAAGTTGAAGAACAAAGAAAAAGAGAAGACGGCAGCAAATGGTAAACAAGCTAGCACTTCGGGTGAAGCCGATCTAGCTGAGGTCGAAGGTATTGGAGAACTTTTGACAGTTTATTCAGATAAACTGGATTCCACTGGTGATTGGATACTCGACTCTGGTTGTACTTTTCATATGTGTCACAACAAAAGTTGGTTTTACACATTTGAAAAGGTTAACCAGGGCTATGTGTTGATGGGTAACAATACTACATGTCCAGTTCTTGGACATGGTTCAGTCAGGATCCGTATGTTTGACGGAGTTATTCGAACCATGGGGGATGTTAGATATGTTCCTGACCTCAGAAGAAACTTGTTATCTCTCAGTTCCTTTGACAAAAAGGGATACGAGTTTGCTGGTAAAGGTGGAGTTCTCAGGGTATTCAAAGACGGTTCCGACAAACTGAGAGCCAAACGAAAAACCTCAGATCTTTACTTTCTTGACGGGCAAACAATTTCGAGTGATGCTGCTGTTGTTTCAAAGTCTCTTTCTGATCCAGATCAGTCCCGTCTTTGGCACCTTCGACTCGGCCATATGAGTTTTCAAGGCATGTCTGAATTGAGTCGAAGAGGTTTACTTGGTCAACAAAAGATTGTTGATTTGGATTTCTGTGAAGACTGTGTATATGGCAAGGCAAAACGAGTGAGGTTTGCAAATGGTATCCATACAACGAAAGGACCACTTGATTATGTTCACTCGGATTTGTGGGGACCGGCTCGAGTTGCTTCAAAAGGTGGAGCTATTTATATGCTCACTATTATTGATGATTTCTCCAGGAAGGTGTGGTCTTTCCTCTTAAAACATAAAGGAGACGTTTTCTCTACCTTCAGAAATTGGAAAGTTCAAGTTGAAAAGCAATCAGGTCTGGTGGTAAAGTATCTTCGTACGGATAATGGACTTGAGTTTTGCTCAGAAGAGTTTAATGTCTATTGTCAAAAGGAAGGCATTACTCGACATCGCACAGTAGTCCATTCACCTCAACAAAATGGTGTAGCTGAAAGGATGAATCGCACCATTATGGAGAAGGTCCGGTGTATGCTTTCTAATTCCAAATTGCCAAAGTCTTTTTGGGCGGAGGCTGCTTCGACTGCTTGCTATGTTATCAACCGATCACCGTCACGAGCAATCGAGAAGAAAACTCCGTTTGAGTTATGGTCCGATAAACCTGCCAATTATTCAGATTTAAAACCATTCGGATGTCCAGCGTATGCACGAGTTGACAATGGGAAGCTAGAACCAAGAGCAATCAAATGCGTTTTTCTTGGGTACAATCAAGGTGTAAAGGGTTACAAGTTATGGAGCTTTGATTTGAAGAAAATTATCATCTCAAGAGATGTTACTTTTGATGAGTCTGCTATATTTCAACCAGTTGCTGACTCTTCTAAAAGAACAGATGCATCAGATGTATCATCCGAAGCAAATAAAGAGAATGCTCAAATGGAGGTGGAGCTTCCTACTTCACCTACCACTAATCAGAGTACAAATCAGCATCAAGATTCTTCTTCGTCGGATGAGCATGTTGTTGGTGAAGATTCAACACCTTCACAACCACAAGCTACTACTCCAAGCATTGCAAGAGATAGACCGAGAAGACAGATTATTCCTCCGAAGAGGTATGCTGAATCTGATTTGGTTGCCTATGCTTTTATTGTTGCTGATAATATTGAGTCTGCAACGGAGCCTGCAAATTATGACGAGGCTATCAAATCTGAAGACTCAAATGATTGGATGCTCGCTATGCAAAATGAGATGGAATCTTTGCAGCGAAACAGTACTTGGAATTTAGTTCCTATTCCGAAAGGGAAGAGACCAGTTAAATGCAAGTGGGTCTACAAGCTCAAGGAACCTGTCAACCCAAATGATAAACCAAGATACAAAGCTCGGTTAGTAGCTAAAGGCTACAGTCAGATTCCTGGTATTGATTACACTGACATTTATTCCCTAGTTGTCAAACATACTTCCATTCGTGTATTGTTGGGGTTGGTTGCTTCTAATGATTTTGAGTTAGAACAACTTGATATCACTACAGCTTTCCTAAATGGTGAGCTTGAGGAAGAGATTTTTATGCAACAACCTGAAGGTTTTGCAGTTCCTGGAAAGGAGAACTACGTATGCAAATTGAACAAATCTCTTTATGGCCTCAAGCAGTCTCCTAGACAATGGTACAAGAGGTTCGATTCTTTCATGACCAGTCACAAATTCAGTAGGTGCACCTATGATAGCTGCGTTTATTTCAAGAAAGGTGACAATGGTTCAAAGATCTACTTACTCTTGTACGTGGATGACATGTTGATTGCAGCAAAAGATATGAAGGAGATTCAGAAGTTAAAAGACCAGTTGAAAGCTGAATTTGAAATGAAGGACTTAGGAGCTGCCAAAAAGATTTTAGGTATGGAAATTATTCGTGACAGGAAGTCTAGGATCTTGCATCTTTCTCAGAAAAGTTATATTGAGAAAGTCCTAAGACGCTTCAGTATGCACGAAGCAAAGTCTGTCAACACACCTTTTGCAGCTCATTTCAAGCTATCATCCGCTTTGAGTCCTACTAATGAGACTGATATGGCTTACATGGCACGTGTTCCATACTCTAGTGCTGTTGGATCTTTGATGTATGCTATGATCTGCACGCGCCCTGATTTGGCTTATGCTGTTAACATGGTTAGTAGATACATGGCGAACCCGGGGAAAGAACACTGGAAAGCAGTACAGTGGATTTTTCGTTATTTACGCGGTACGTCTTCTATGTGTTTACGTTTTGGAAAATCTAACACTGGGGTGTTCGGATATGTTGATTCAGATTATGGCAAAGATTTGGATAAACGAAGATCAATTACAGGGTATGTGTTTACTCTAAATGGTTGTGTTGTTAGTTGGAAAGCCCAGTTACAGTCTACAGTTGCCCTGTCTTCTACCGAGGCAGAGTACATGGCGATTACAGAAGCAGTTAAGGAAGATATCTGGTTGAAGGGGTTATTTGGAGAACTCGATGATAGAATAAAGGTGACCACAGTTTTCTGTGACAACCAGAGTGCTATCTTCTTGAGTAAAGATCAAATGTTTCATGACCGAACAAAGCATATTGATATTCGTTATCATTTTGTGCGGGATATCATTGAAAAAGGTGATTGTGTTGTGGACAAGATTCATACAGATTATAATCCCGCTGATATGTTCACTAAAAGTCTTCCTATAGCCAAGTTCAAATTATGTTTGGACATGGTGGGTGTTTCTGATCGCAGTTGAGCCTGAAGGCTCGTGGTGGAGGAAGTATTATTTATTTTTCGGAAACAATTTTTTCTCTATATAAAATTTGCAGGTTCTTATGGAAGTTTTAGAGTTTGATGAGCTATAGGTTTTGACTAATCGTAAAGCATGACTTGCTTAATTTTGATGTCAAGGTGAAGATTGTGGAAAAGTTGCCTCCAAAATTAGCAAGTGGCAAATAGTTCAGGGGTTATTTCAGTAACTTATCATTTACTATTCATAGTTTGACTATGAATAGTAATATATATGTGAATGAAAGAATGGACGGTGAACTCTTTTGTTAGGCGCATTCAAAATTTGACTATGAATAGTATATGTGAAATTGAATAATTTGAAGGCACGGATATAATTAATAGACGCCTACAATTGGACGCCTACAATTTGGACAACATTTTATTTTGCAATTGGTATTCTCTTTGGCTATAAATAGCCTGAGCCAGAGAAGTTTCATAACAACAAAAAAAAATCATCCAAGTATATATAGAAAAGTATTACATATATATACTGATACACCACCGTGTATTTTAGCTCTCCCACTCTATTTTGTAATCTCTTTCATAATCCCTGTAAACACTGCAAATTATAGTGAATTGTTTCTCGGCTTCCTCCGCCCGTGGTTTTTTTTCCCGATTTTGGTTTCCACGTAAATTCCTGTGTCTCTATTCTATTTATTTTATTCGTATTACGTTGTGATTATTACACTTTGATAATTTTTTATCCCATTCCGCATTGAGCTAATATTATTTAAGTCAATTTGGATCCATCGTATTTTACAACACCCAAAGGTGCAAAGTTAGCAAAGTAAGCAATTAGATTATACTTCCTTCTTCCTAAACTTGCATTGTGTATTTGTATGTATGTATGTGCATACATCATACATGTATAAGTGTGTGTATATCATGCATACGTATAATAAAATTGTGTATTATGTGTCCTAATATTTCTAATATCAAATACTTTAAACTCTCAACACAGGAGGCAAGTCTCAGTGCTATTCAAATCCTTCTCGTTTAGTTTCGTATGGGCGTTTTTCCAGTGGTTTTTTGCAGCCGGTGATGACTGTGGATTCGCCAGTTTCCCCACCTTTGGTCTCAAAGCCTATGCCCAAAGGTTAGTCTTTTGTTTTTACATCCAAAAATTTTGTTTTCTTAATTCTTCGTGTTTTTTTTAATAAATGTGAATATTGAATGGTCTTTACAGATTCTATTTTGACTTCTCATCAACATATGTTGGTGTGGGAATGATATGTCCTTATATGGTTAACATTTCATTACTCATTGGTGCAATCATGTCATGGGGCATCATGTGGCCACTCATTGAAGCCAAGAAAGGAATTTGGTACTCAGCAGATAGCAAGCAGTCTTCATGGCATTCAAGGTTATAGGGTATGTAACACATAGCACCTCAAAACATAACTATTTTATAAAGAGTTGATTCATACTAGACCATATCTTTTTGTCATACACAGCAATAACATGTTTTTATTTGCATATTATACAATCTTTCTAAAGCATAAATGGTTGTGTATGACAAAAATAGTTGGTACGAATCAGCTCATTTTTATAAATTAGTTGTTGGTTTTTCTTAGTATTGCGGATAACATTTAATCTCATTAACCTTTCATTTTTTTCACAGGTATTTCTTGCAGTTGCAACAATGCTCGGAGACGGATTATTCCATGTTGTATACATGGCAATCGTGATGCTATTTACCATAATCAAAACCGGATCAAAAAAAGTCGAATCTTTTCCTCAAGACGAAAATAGATCACAACTTACTTTCGATGAACAAAAACGAAACGAGTACTTCACTAAAGACCAAATTTCAACATTCACAGCACTCGGAGGCTATATAACCCTAGCAATAATCTCAATATTCATCATCCCTAATTTCATCTTCCCGCAATTAAAGTGGTACCACATGTTAGTAGCATACATCATTGCCCCAATTCTAGCCTTTTGCAACGCATATGGATGTGGTCTCACTGATTGGTCACTAGCTTCAAACTATGGAAAACTAGCCATCCTTATATTCAGCGGGTGGGCCGGAATGGGTCACGGGGGAATCATAGCGGGTCTAGCCGCATGTGGTGTGATGATGAACATTGTCTCAACAGCTTCAGACTTAATGCAAGATTTCAAGACTGGATACCTCACCCTATCATCACCTAGATCTATGTTTTTTAGTCAAGTTATTGGAACGGCTATGGGGTGTGTTATGTCACCGTTGGTGTTTTGGTTTTTTTTATCGGGCCTATTCTGTGGGTGACCCGGATGGGTCTTACCCAGCTCCGTATGGAGCTCTTTATCTTGGGATTGCGGTTCTTGGAGTTGAAGGATTGGGTGCACTTCCGCATAACTGTTTGAAGCTTTCGATTTGGTTTTTTGTTGGCGCCATTTTGGTGAATCTTTTGACTGTGGTTTTGAAGAGGTATGAGAAAAGGTTTGGGGTTTATAGGTTTATTCCGAGTCCAATGTGCGTGGCGATTCCGTTTTATCTTGGGGCGTATTTTGCCATTGATATGTGTATTGGGAGTTTGATTCTTTTTGTGTGGGAGAAGAAGAATAAGAAGGCGGCTAAAGAGTTGGCTCCGGCGGTGGCTTCAGGGATGATTTGTGGTGACTCGTTGTGGGGTATACCGGCGGCAGTATTGGCTATGGCGGGTGTTAAGGCTCCGATCTGCATGAAGTTTCTTTCGGCTTCTGTTAACAAGAGAGTAGATGGATTTTTGGGTAGTTGATTTGTTTTGTTTATGAAAAGATTTCTTCGTACATATTTAAAAGATTTTAGTTGGTTTTTGGTTGCTATTATTAATGGATAGTCGTTTTCATTGGTGTATAGCTATATTTCGTGTGTTAATGTTTCTTCTGACTTCACAGCTGAATCTCAACCCATGAATATAAACATGATAACAGCATTTCTAATTCTAATTCTAATTGTAAACCTATAATCAAAATTATTCTAATCTATCATTTCATTCATTTTAATTAAATGATATATCCGATATTAGTTTTTTTTAAAACTAATTTATCATTATTTATTTAAAATGTTTCATTAAACTTCTCATTTAATTACTTATTTTGTAAACGGTATGTCATATTTTAAATAACTATAAATCTACTTCTTCTACTATAATAAATGAAGATAATTTTACCACATGTCAATTTCTAATAAGTTTTGACACTTGTCATTTTATGATAATTTTTAAATAAATAATATCCACATGTCAATTTATGGTTTTTTTTTCAAATTTTTAAAATTAAAAAACTACATAATACTTATAGTTATATATGTAAGATATCAAATGTAATAAATATTATACTAAATTTCAATTAATATGTTTCTTTATTCCTTATTTCAAAATTTTATTTTAAAAAATACTTATTATTTACATTTTAATATTTTATTTTTTTAATCAACTCGTGTAATACACGAGTTTTACACCTAGTACTATAATACATTATTTGAAATCTACTATAATAAATGAAGATAATTTTGCCACATGTCAATCTCTAATGAGTTTTGACACTCGTCATTTTATGATAATTTTTAAATAAATAATATCCAAATGTCAATTTATGATTTTTTCTAATTTTTAAAATTAAAAAACCAGATAGTACTTATAGTTATATATGTAAAGTATCAAATGTAATAAATATTATACTAAATTGCAATTAATATGTTTCTTCATTCCTTATTTCAAAATTTTATTTTAAAAAATACTTATTATTTATATTTTAATATTTTTTTTAATCAACTCGTGTAATACACGAGTTTTACACCTAGTACTATAATACATTATTTGAAAAAATATATTAAAATACATCATTTAAAAAAGTAATACAATCTTAATTATATATATATATATATATATATATATATATATATATATATATATATATATATATATATATATATATATATATATATATATATATATATATATATATATATAAAGGGCAAATACCATAAAAGCCACAATATTTTCACGCGTAATTGAGAAAAACTCTATTATAAAATAGGACGTAGGGTTATCACTTTAGCCAATTTAATGGTTTTCATGATTAACTTGTTAAATTTTTAGCAAAATCAGTCCTAAAAGTTCAAATTTGGTCCCTATAGTTTGCAAAAAATTGCCCCACATGTCCAAAACTCGGTTTTATGTTTTTTAGTTTCTTTATTTTTTTATATATGTTTCGTATATTTTTTTTATTTTTTTTTTGTATTTTTGTTATGTTTGTTTTTCGTCAATTTGATAATTTCTTTTGATATTTTTTAAAGACGTAAAATATATAAATATATTAGAGTATATTACATTTTTGGTGTTTGAGTTTTTTTTTTCTAAAAAAAATGAAAAAAAACGGAAATAAATAAAAAACGAAAAAACAAATAAAAAAATATTAAAAAAAATATGAAAAATAAATGAATATAAAAAACAAAATAAAAACAAATATATATATATATATATATATATATATATATATATATATATATATATATATATATATATATATATATATATATATATATATATATATATATATATATAAACAAAAACAAAAACAAAAAATATAATTTTGCCAAAAAAATTATATTTTGCAAAAAAAAATTAACACAGTTAACCATGAAAATAGTTAAATGGACTAGAGTGATAACTCTACGTCCCATTTGTCGCCAGAGCAAAATAATAATAATAATAATAATAATAATAATAATAAGACTTTTCTCAATTACGTGTAAAAATATTGTTCCTTTTATGATATTTGCCCTATTATATAATCATTCTAAATTTATATTTTATCAATAGAATGTCATTAAATATTTACGGAAAGCGACTTAATAGGATAACATAGTTTTCGTTATGTACACGTTTAGTCTTTATTTTTTTTTATTTATTTTTTTGTAAAATAAGCTCTACAACTTGTTGTTTTTTTACACATTCAGTCCTTATGACCAACTACTCCAGGTTAAGTTCGCAGTTTGTACACATTTAATCCTTAATGTTTTTTTTTTTTTTTTTTTTTTTGCAAAATAAGTCATTATTATTTTTGTTACATTTAGTCCTTATGATATAAGTTTCTTCAGGTTTTGCTCACATAAGATTTTATGTGGGACAATTATTAATGAGGTGTTCTCATATGTGGCTCGTACAGGAAGTGGATTCATGTTTTTCTTGTCTTCATTTTGGTAATAGCATTGTACTTTTGATATTAGTAACTATTATAGTACAATACCAACTATATTTAATGCTAACGCAAACTTCATTCAATATCATCACCGTAGCAACCTTTGCTATCCTTTTTCTTGGAAGAAAAATGAAAAATTCCACCCACGTTGCATCACGATCCTTAATCACCTGAAAAGATTTTTCAACACCGTCTCCTCACACAAAAGTACCCTTCTTTAAATAACTACTGATTGGACTAGTTATTATGCTGAAATCTCTTCTACTCCAACTATACACCATAATATCGTTCAAATATATCACCACAAATCTGTTCAAAAATGATTTTAACACTTGTGAAAACTGCCAATAATGAACATTACATCTGCATGAGATCAGGTGTTGCACAGCAAGATTATCACACGGGTGATGTTCTTGAAAAGAATAAAGAATTTTAAAGTATGAGTACGTTTCTTAGTCATTCCACACATCTTCGTAGAGAACCGATCGTCAAGATGGTGACTCCCTACCGATCACAACAACACAAATGATCCATTCGCAATGACGCAACCGACCTGATCACAAAAATGTAACCAATCGAAACGATGTTGAATTCTCTCCGATCGCAACAATGTGAACTCCTTCTCCAATATGTCTTTCTTCAACCAAAAATGTTCTACTTCAAACCACTTAAAGAACATGTTGAGTTCAATCCTAACCATATCTTCCATTTGTGGATTAAAAACCACTTCCGTACACTCCCATGAACAAGATTAGGACCCAGTAAATTATCCTTGTAATAATTTGAAGGATTAACAACAGTCTTTTGAAGGAACAGATTTGTATTCGTAGGTTCATGATCAACATGTCCCCATATCACGACTTCCCAATTTAAGGTATACCACAAGAATAAGAATCCAATCACCACGAACTCCCTCCCACATAACGGCTTGGGACTCAGATCTAAAATGGCACAATGATTCAAACTTTCGTGATCATAACCCAATTTCAAGGGTTCACCAGTTGGTTCTCGCAATTCCTTCTCCTCCTATGGTGGTCGACCAATTCGAATCGCATCCTGATGCTCCATGGGTAAAACTGCATTTATGTTTTACTCATGCGAAACCTCCCCCACTTTCGCATCCTTTTGAACCACAACCACATCTTCGTGGTCTAGAAACGGCTTCACCAGGATTTCACTCACAGCTGTAGAAGACATGGACTCTTAGGACAAATTTTGTTGTTCAACAAAAATCCTCTTTTCTTCAACGATTTTGCCCATATCAACAAAATTGTTTTCTTCCACAACTATTTCAACAATTTCTTCCTCGTACACAAAATTAACTTCTTCCTCAATTTTTTCTTCCTCATCGGTATCATAGATAGGGATGGAATCTTCATCCTCTTCAACAATGGCTTCAACCATTTCCTCTTCAACCACAACATTGATTTTTGTTGGATTAGGTGTCTAAGCCAATAACTGAATTAGTATAATCTTGAATTATTAGCAAAGTCCTTTTGGGTTGCCCGCAAACCTAATAATTGAATAAGATGATTTTTAGAGAGAGAAACTGATTTATTGATTTATTATATGATTAATAAATAGCAATAAATGAATTTATTAATATGTTATGAAAATAATATATTAAGTAGAAATAGTAATATTTAATTAATAATTAATCATAAATAAATTAGATTGATTTTATGATTAATTGTATTAATTAAAAGTGCAAGGGTTACAGTACAATTGTTCAATAGTTGAACAAGAAAGAGTCCAAAACCTTCCTTGGAAGGAGGTGGATGAAATTAGGGTATTCCAGGGTATCTGAATTATTCCTTGTAGATAAATAGGATGCTGGATAATTACCAAATTGAATAAACATTATTTTATTCATTTAGGGTTATCTATGGTTTCCATGTTGCACTATATGTTGACCCCTTGACCTACAATTTTCATTCCAACTCTTTCTATCCTAGAGATAGCAAAAAATTTACATCCCCTCTCCTCTCTCAAAAAGCTTCTTGTTGCTAGTGTTGGGTGTGAACCATCAGAGGAAAGAAATTTGTGTTGCTAGCTTCCAAGTTACTGAAGAAAGGATTCTTGATTGTTTACCATAACAATCAAAAGATATGTTGTTCCTTTTACAATTATCGAAATTACCTAGGATTAGTGTGTTCTTGTTGTTCAATAAAATGTTACATCAATAATGTTATGACTTAGATCTTTAGGTTGCATGTACCCTTAAGTGTTAAGGATTTATCCGTGTTAATACATGTCAAACCCATCAGTGGTATCAGAGAGTATGGTTGTCTAAAAATTGAATTTACTTTGCTTGAACTTGAACAAGGACGATAAACAGAATCGCCATTATGTCGCTCCACCACGACGTGGTATTTTCCACCACAACGTGGTGATCTGCGAAATCACGTTCTTTTTTGTTTCTACCAGGACGTGGTAAATGTTTACCACGACGTGATGGACCCTCAGATAAGCTAAAATCGATTTTGCTTAATTCATAAATTGATTAGGATAATTACCTTAGATAATGTTTTTAATTATATATAAAACTGAGTAATTATCTTAGTAATTA
This sequence comes from Lactuca virosa, assembly GCF_052849685.1. Taxonomy (NCBI): domain Eukaryota; kingdom Viridiplantae; phylum Streptophyta; class Magnoliopsida; order Asterales; family Asteraceae; genus Lactuca; species Lactuca virosa. The sequence continues at coordinate 298,461,410 of NC_136433.1, read as the reverse complement.
GATATCCTTATCTTGAATTTGTGAATCATCCTTATTATTTTAATTATATTTAATTATTTAATTAATTAAAAGTAATATCGAAAACTTAATTGGTTTATTTTAAATTAAATTAATTCCTTAATTTCGAAAATTTAATTTAAACCTTGTATTTTTGAAAAGTTTTAAATTACACCTTATATATATATATATATATATATATATATATATATATATATATATATATATATATATATATATATGACATCCCCATTTTCACGGCCAGAAAAGACCGATTTTTGTTTATGCTTTATAAAAACCAGAGTACTTCTTTTAATAAAAATGTTGCGGAATTTGTTCCCAGTAAAACATGATAAGTACGTTATCAAAACATTTCTGAAGAAATGTATTTTTATTCATTTTAAAACATTGGGGTGTCATCGTCAATACAGAAACATAAGCATAAACAGAACTTACATTCATTTACACTAGTGATCTACACCTCTTTTAAATCCCTCAGTGTAAAGTAGCTTCATATCGACACCTGTGATACAAATAAGCTTGAGTGGGTCAGGTTGGGAAACCTGGTGAGTACATAGGGTTTTCAACCCACAATAATATAATTATTATGTTAAACATCAAACAATCAACCCAATTACCCATCCCCTATTATCTTCTTTACTCTTAAGGATCTACCCTAAGATTTAGTTATTCCTCGTTCATTCATTCCTAAGGAGTATCCTAAGGAATCGGCACTAAGTCTGCATAGTCACCAGGGTTTATCTCGTTTATTGACAACATCTTTTTTAAGAGTCCACTCGTAATACCTGTCCATGGGTTTTTAGAGTACACCGGGTGAACACATCGTTCACAACACCTACAGGTTGCGAGCCTCCTAGTGTTCCACTAGACTGTCTAAAATAGTCCGTGGTTGTCATCCATACTCTGCTAGATGACGTGGCCATCACTTGGGTCATTGTTTGGCTCATCGCTTTGGCTCATCGCTTAGGTCATCGCTTTGGCTCATCGCTTAGGTCATCGCTTCGCACCATATTTTATCACTCATATATCATCGCTCATCATTCATCTCATCTTTCATCGCTCATCATTTATCTCATCTTTCATCGCTCATCATTTATCTCACCTCTAATCTACCCATGTTTTACCCAACATATTTTGTAGATATAAAATACATATACAGTTTATATCATTTAAAACATGTATAAAACGTTTCATCCAACATAGACAGCAAGTATTCAGACAGTATACACACATAGCACGTAATTTATATAAAATACTTCATATATATGTGTAAGATGAAAGTAACTATGCACTCACCTGATTAGGTGGTGATTCTGAATTCGGACAGCGCTTCGTTACTTCTTAAAACAATTTCCCTCGACAAAACCTAGTATCATTACCACTAGGTATTAGCTCAATATTCACCGAGACTAATTAATAGTCTAGCTATTATTATTATTATTATATAAGCGTTAAGCAACACTCTTATACAACTCATAATAATAGCCCAAATAATTATTTTAAGGTCCTAATAACATTACTATATTAAAACATAAGCTATACTAAAGATAGGTTAGGCGTAGCTCACTTACAGCGGGTTTCCTTGGAAACCGGGCTTCGCTGGAGCAGCGTTTCCGAGCCGAAAGACTCTTCTTCTCGGGGCCGTCGGGCACTCCAGGGCTTCCGCCTCGTGCTAGGGGGGTTCCCTAGGCTTTTCGGGGGGTTTTAGGGCTTAGAGATAGAGAGAGAGAGAGAGTATAGAGAGAGGAATGAAGGGTTAAGGTGTGAGGAATGAAGGAGAGGGGCGTCTCTATTTATAGGAGGCTGAAGAGGCTCCCACGTCGTGGCCATTTGATGCCCACATCGTGGCCATTTGATGCCCACGTCGTGGCCAGCTGGGTACAGCCAGGCACAGCCTGGTGCTGACACCTGGCATCGCACACAGGGTGGAAATCATCCGATTTTCAAAAAATCATAACTTTGCATACGAACTCCATTTTCGACGTTATTTATATCCACGCGTAGGTAAAAATAAGATCTACAACTTTCATTTAGACTCCGTCGGCTAATTCTCGACCGATTTTAAATTTAACAGTAGGAGGAGATTAGACTGTTAAATGACCGCGAAGAATTCGTAACTCCTTCATACGGACTCCGTTTTCGTCTGTCTTTTTACCGTTGAGTTCCTATTAATGAGATCTTCAACTCTCATTTAGGTCGCGTAGGCCAAAAACCGCTCGAACTAAAATTCGAGTTTCGGGCTGTGCACTGCTAAACCAAATCTTAGAAAAATCATAACTTCCTTATATGAAGTCAGATTTGGGCGTTCTTTTTATGGATGTTATCGGTTTAACATATACTACAACTTTGGTTTAGATTACTAAGGCCAAAAAGTCTTCTATCGTAAATTCACTATTTACGCTTCCCGGTGCCGTGCCGGTTTTGCCGTAAAACTTCGACGGGCCATAACTTCTTCGTTATAACTCGGATTTCGGCGTTCTTTATATTTACGGAACCCTTGTAACATATACTACCACTTGGAAAAGATTAATACTTATAAATAATCTTCCATCAAAAACTCATTTTTGATGCTTATTGTCTCTAAATTGAGTAGCCCGGATCTGCGGGCGTTACAATTATCTCCCCCTTAGGATGATTACGTCCGGAATCATCAACGAAACAGGCTTGTATAATGACTCCGTGTGTTATCTCTTCATCCTAGGTAATAATCGTAACTTATTTATTCCTTCTTATCAGTATCTATCTCTTAGACTTATTGACTGCAAGCAGTACTCGATCATGCACCCACTCTTTATCTCACGTTAGTCTTCTAATCATGACCTTCGAATCACAATCTTGATCCTCACTGGATACGAACTTAAGATAAGTTCTTTTATTACTACAATGGACTGATGTGTCATATTCTAATGACCTATCATCATATGTTGCAACATTTAGACTTAGGTCTGTTAGAGTCAAATTCCAGAACAGACTATACCTTCCTTCATGTTCTAATGGGATATAATCACATCTTAAAAGGTAGCATTCCTAGCTACAAGCAACTATCGCGATACCTCTACTGATCGCTTTGATTGTCTTTCACTTCAAGCTTCTATCTTAAGTCAGATGCTACATCGGACTTGGTTCTCTGAACCACGTATCATACTCACTGTAGTCGGACTCAATTTGATATGACCACTAGGGTCGGAATAACAATCATCTTCTTAGTTATTACCGAAACGATGGTAACGACATACTTGAATAAAACGAAATCAATTACTAGCTCCTTGGTAACCTTGTGACTTTCCCTGATCCAAGCGTGAGTCCTGTGCTTCCGGTAGTATATGCATCTACTACCTTTCACACCTACTCATACTCGTCCCAAGTATTGTCTCGCAGTTTTCCAAGTCACCATTCAAGAAAATCACATAACAACTTAACAGATCAGATAGCAAAACGAAGGTTTTATATTATTCCTTGAAACGATTACATAGGTGTTCAAGTTCACCCTAGACTATGCCTCTAACAGGCTACATCATACGATACTATGGCTACTACATAACTCGATCTTCGGATGTGAAGTCCTCATCCTTGATTCCTCGCGTTATTATATGCTTCGTCGAGGATCATGTGAAATGCCCTTGGTTTTGGCGGTGCATTTGGCCTTGCTGCTTCGTTTTTCTTTGGGCAGTCTCTAGAAATATGCCCTTCTTTGTTACATCCGAAGCATACCTTCTTGTTGAATGTGCACTCGTTGGCGTAATGGCCAAACTTTCCACACTTGAAACATATCACCTCTTCGCCACATTTTCCTAAGTGTTTCTTCTTGCATTTATCACACCATTTTGCTTCACTTCTCCCTCCTCCAGACTTCAGGAATTTTCTCTCCTTGTTGGACCTTGAAGATCCTTCATGCTTCCTTTTCTCGCCAACTTCAGCTCTCTCCAGACCCTTCTCTCTTATCTGGGTCTCCACATTCTTAGCAACCCAGATGGCGGCTTTCAAGGTGGTTGCTTGCTTGACCATTGGACCAAAGTCCGCTGGTAATCCATGGGCAAACTTCTTGACCTTGGAGAGCTCAGTTGGAACTAGGTAAGGAACAAGCTTCATCTTCTCCGTAAAACTTGCAGCATACTCAGTGACACTCATCCTTCCTTTCTTCAGATTTTGGAACTCATTGTTGATCTCCAGAAGATCCTACTCAGAGCAGTACTGCATTTTTAGTTGCACCAGGAAATCTTCCCAAGACATCTTCCTTGCTTCTCCCTTGGGCATTGTGTTAGCTAGTAGCTTCCACCAGCTTAGTACTCCAGACCTTAATTGTCTGACTGCAAAGACGGTTTTCTGCCCGTCGCTACAGTCACAGCTCTCAAACACCAACTCCATTTCGGAGATCCAGTCCATAATCTCAACTGGCTTCAGGCTTCCGGAAAGACTCGGTGGTTTTGCACTCAAGAAGTTCTTATACATTCGCCCATCCTTGTTGTTCCCCCTCTCCGGGCCATTTCTTCGTTCTCCTTGAGTCTCAGTTTGACTCACAGGGCGGGTGTAGTTTCCTTCCTCCGATTGTTCGGGGACCAGTTTAGGTTGTACGATCGGAATTGTAGCTTCCTCTCGATTTTGTTGAAGCAAACGTCTGGTTTCCTCCATTTGACGATCCAACATCATTTGGATCATCGCATGTACTCTGGCCATCGTGATGGGCTCAGGAGTGGCTACCACAACAGGTATTTGCTCAATCACTAGAGGTTGATTCCTGTTTCCGTTCGCGTTCCCGACTCCACTTCGGGTTCTTGCCATTTCGATCTATACACCAATTCAGACGTTCGGTGTGTAATGACGAGAATTAAGATAAGAAAGATTTTATTTACGATCGACGTGTAAATCTTCCTATTACTTCGAAAAGTTATATGCTAGTTCTAATACCGTAATTGAACGTTTAGAAACCTGAACACATAAAGTTTCCAGATCCGGTCGGCAACAGACCATAGATCCGATCATATAATGCATATCATAAATCATTTAGCACATAAAAGCATGTTAGGTATTTTCCCTAAATAAGCTAGTGCTTGTGTGTATTCAGGTGTATTACCTAAATTTTATTAGACACACTCCTCACAATCATTGCTTAGCATTCTAAGTTTAAGTCTATAAATAAATCCATATTCCTAGTTCGCTTAAACTAATGCTCTGATACCAACTGTGACATCCCCATTTTCAAGGCCAGAAAAGACCGATTTTTGTTTATGCTTTATAAAAACCAGAGTACTTCTTTTGATAAAAATGTTGCGGAATTTGTTCCCAGTAAAACATGATAAGTACGTTATCAAAGCATTTCTGAAGAAATGTATTTTTATTCATTTTAAAACATTAGGGTGTCATCGTCAATACATAAACATAAGCATAAACAGAACTTACATTCATTTACACTAGTGATCTACATCTCTTTTAAATCCCTCAGTGTAAAGTAGCTTCATATCGACACCTGTGATACAAATAGGCTTGAGTGGGTCAGGTTGGTAAACCTAGTGAGTACATAGGGTTTTCAACCCACAATAATATAATTATTATGTTAAACATCAAACAATCAACCCAATTACCCATCCCCCATTATCTTCTTTACTCTTAAGGATCTACCCTAAGATTTAGTTATTCCTCGTTCATTCATTCCTAAGGAGTATCCTAAGGAATCGACACTAAGTCTGCATAGTCACCAGGGTTTATCTCGTTTATTGACAACATCGTTTTTAAGAGTCCACTCGTAATACCTGTCCATGGGTTTTTAGAGTACACCGGGTGAACACATCGTTCACAACACCTACAGGTTACGAGCCTGCTAGTGTTCCACTAGACTGTCTAGAATAGTCCGTGGTTGTAATCCATACTCTGCTAGATGACGGGGCCATCGCTTGGGTCATCGTTTGGCTCATCGCTTTGGCTCATCGCTTAGGTCATCGCTTAGGTCATCGCTTTGGCTCATCGCTTAGGTCATCGCTTCGCACCATATTTTATCACTCATATATCATCGCTCATCATTCATCTCATCTTTCACCGCTCATCATTTATCTCATCTTTCATCGCTCATCATTTATCTCACCTCTAATCTACCCATGTTTTACCCAACACATTTTGTAGATATAAAATACATATACAACTTATATCATTTAAAACATGTATAAAACGTTTCATCCAACATAGACAGCAAGTATTCAGACAGTATACACACATAACACGTAATTTATATAAAATACTTCATATCTATGTGTAAGATGAAAGTAACTATGCACTCACCTGATTAGGTGGTGATTCTGAATTCGGACAACACTTCGTTACTTCTTAAAACAATTTCCCTCGACAAAACCTAGTATCATTACCACTAGGTATTAGCTCAATATTCACCGAGACTAATTAATAGTCTAGCTATTATTATTATTATTATTATATAAGCGTTAAGCAACACTCTTATACAACTCATAATAATAGCCCAAATAATTATTTTAAGGTCCTAATAACATTACTATATTAAAACATAAGCTATACTAAAGATAGGTTAGGCGTAGCTCACTTACAGCGGGTTTCCTTGGAAACCGGGCTTCGCTGGAGCAGCGTTTCCGAGCCGAAAGGCTCTTCTTCTCGGGGCCGTCGGGCACTCCGGGGCTTCCGCCTCATGCTAAGGGGGTTCCCTAGGCTTTTCGGGGGGTTTTAGGGCTTAGAGAGAGAGAAAGTATAGAGAGAGGAATGAAGGGTTAAGGTGTGAGGAATGAAGGAGAGGGGCGTCTCTATTTATAGGAGGCTGAAGAGGCTCCCACGTCGTGGCTATTTGATGCCCACGTCGTGGCCAGCTGGGTACAGCCAGGCACAACCTGGTGCTGACACCTGGCATCGCACACAGGGTGGAAATCAGCCGATTTTCAAAAAATCATAACTTTCGCATACGAACTCCTTTTTTGACGTTCTTTATATCCACACGTAGGTAAAAATAAGATCTACAACTTTTATTTAGACTCCGTCGGCTAATTTTCGACCGATCTTAAATTTAACAGTAGGAGGAGATTAGACTGTTAAATGATCGCGAAGAATTCGTAACTCCTTCATACGGACTCCGTTTTCGTCTGTCTTTTTACCGTTGAGTTCCTATTAATGAGATCTTCAACTCTCATTTAGGTCGCATTGGCCAAAAACCGCTCGAACTAAAATTCGAGTTTCAGGCTGTGCACTGCTAAGCCAAATCTTAGAAAAATCATAACTTCCTTATACGAAGTCAGATTTGGGCATTCTTTTTATGGATGTTATCGGTTTAACATATACTACAACTTTGGTTTAGATTACTAAGGCTAAAAAGTCTTCTATCATAAATTCACTATTTACGCTTCCCGGTGCCGTGCCGGTTTTGCCGTAAAACTTCGACGGGCCATAACTTCTTCGTTATAACTCGGATTTCGGCGTTCTTTATATGTACGGAACCCTTATAACATATACTACCACTTGGAAAAGATTAATCCTTCTAACTAATCTTCCATCAAAAACTCATTTTTGATGCTTATTGTCTCTAAATTGAGTAGCCCGGATCTGCGGGCGTTACAATATATATATATATATATATATATATATATATATATATATATATAATATGAAAAGTTAATTACTATATGTATAAGATTAAGTCAGTCAAATCGCTAGTATGCCTCATTTACGAAGCCATACTATAAGGGGAGTTTAAGAAAGTGGACCATAAAATGACCGTCATTAGGTATCCATTCTTAGCCACCGCTCTCTTGTATTGTGGAGGGTCGTTATGCAAACGGATTTGATAGGACATAACTTCATTAATAAGTATAATGACATAAAAAGTAACTAAACATCTTTTATAAATCCCACTCTTAGTTACTTTAGGAAAATGTGAAAAGTATGCTAATCCATAAAATTGCACATTATACTTTATAGTAGTTATTGGAGCGCGTGTGGTTAACCGGCACACTAATAGCGACTATAATGGGCATCTCGAAAATTATCGTTGATTAATGGAACGTGTGTGGTTAACCGGCACTTTAAAATTAGATGATAAATGATATCGAGAGTGCCAAGCTAATTTGTATGGTTATTCACATCTTGTTTGTGATCCTCGGTAATCCAGTCACAAATAGAAGAACATAATCTGATATTAAACATGTCATTGATAGATTCAATGAATCCCAAAAGATCTAGGAATTTCATAGTTTGAAATTTGTGAATTGATTTTACCTACCTTCACAAATTTGCAATAAGATTACGACATCCCTCTTCTTAGTTGTAAATTTTTATTTTGGATCCTAGCCTTAATCATTTATTATAAGATAATTATCATCTAATTAAAATTTTTCTTTTTCTCTATAGATGTCTACTCCTGTTGATGCTTATGCTCCATCATCTTCGACCCACCACTCGGGTTTCTCCCTACACTCCATCGTCTCCAAAGTGACTTTTGATGGCTCTAAGTATAATGATTGGATACTCAACATCAGAATGGCTCTTTGCTTCGAAGGCAAAGAATATGTCCTTGAATAGAAACTCGTTGAAGTCGATGAAGCTACTACTACTCCTAAACAACTAACCTCCTACAGAAAACACTACAACGATGCAAAAAAAGTTGCTTGCATCATGGTCGCCACAATGACTCCTAAATTACAAAGGTTCTATGAAGACTACTAACCTTTTAAGATGAACAATGACCTTGTTGAAAAGTACCACAAGAGAGCTCGTCAAGAGAAGTTTGAAGTGGTCAAGTCCCTCATCGCTTGCAAAATGAAAGAGGGAGAGTCTATCTGCAACCACGTGCAGAGAATGGAAAGATACGTGGAGCGCCTCGTCAAGCTCAATGTGCACTTTGATGAGGAGTTGTCCATTGACATGGTGTTAAACTCCTTTCCAAGTTGTAATGATCATTTTATATTAGCTTATCGTTTGAACAACACAGAAACCACAACTTGAGACTGCTGAGTCGGGATTGAAGGGAAGAATTCGGCCCCTCCTGCTAATGCTCCCGTTCTCACCAATGAAAAAGGTAAAGGGAAGAAAAGGAAGGTTGCTCCTAAAGCAAACTGGAAGAACGAGGCACATGCAGGGTCATCAAGTAATGGGCCAATGACGAAGCCCAACTCAGACATTCCAAGTGTTAGTGACCCCAAATAGGCCATTTGTTACTATTGCAATGACAAGGGCCATAGGAAGAGGAGCTTCCCCAAATACTTGCAAGACATCAAGGATGGAAAGGTGTAGCCATCGTCAACAGGTACATACACTATTCAAACTAATAACTCACCATCTACTCATTCTTGGGTCTTTGATACAGGACGTGGATTTCAGATTTGTTCTGATTTTCTGGGGCTAAAAAAAGTGAGGAGGTGCAACATAGAAGGATGAATCCGATCATGGGAAATTGGCGATCTTCTCCTGTTACCAAGATTGGGACTTATCAGCTTGTGCTTAGTAGTGATGTTAGGATTAGTTTAAATGATTGTTGCTATTTGTCAGAAATAACACAAAACATTATTTCATTTCATGCATTGTTTAGACAAAGTTTTTGCTACTCTTTTAATGATTTGAATGGCTCAATTTTAGTTTATAAAAATGGTGTGTTTATATTTGAAGCTTTACCTTGTAATGGTGTGTATGAAACTGTGACTTGTGTTGATAGCTTAGGCAATAGTGTATTTCATATTGATTCGTCTAATGGTCTAAAGAAGGCATGCTTATGGCATTGTCGTCTTGGGCACATTAAAAAGAAATGCACCACCCAACTCCACAAGAATGGAGTCTTGGAATCTTTTGAACTAAGGCCAAATGATGAATGTGAATCTTGTATTTTTGGCAAGATGACAAAATCACCTTTCACTGGATCTTATGAAAGAGGTGAAGATTTTTTGGAACTCATACACACAGATGTGTGTGGATCCTTCAGATCTACCACTAGAGATGCTAATCGCTTTTATGTAACATTTACAAATGATTTATAGTAGATATAGTTGTATTCACTTGATCAAACATAAAGCACAACCCTTTGAAAAGTTCAATGAGTTTAAGCATGAAGTCAAGAATCAATTAGGCAGGAAGATAAAGATGCTCCGATCTGATATAGGAGGAGAGTATCTTAGTATCGAGTTCCCCGACTATCTCAAGGAATGTGGAATAGTTTCATAGTTGACTCCCCCTAGAACACCACAACTTAATGGTGTGGCTGAGAGGCACAATCAAAACTTGTTGGACATGGTTCATTCCATGATGAGTCGAGCCACTTTTCCCATTTCCTTCTGGGGGTATATCTTAGAGACAACCTCCCATATCCTCAATCCTATCCCTACTAATAAGGTTGCCAAAATAACTCACGAAATGTGGACAGGTAAAGTTCCCTCATTAGCACATATCAAAGTCTGGGGTTGTGAAGCTTCCGTTAGACGAGAGAATCATGACAAGCTAGAAGCCAAAAGTGAGAGATGTATTTTCATTGGCTACCCACAAAAGTCCTTTAGATATTTTTTCTACAAGCCTAGTGAAATCTTGGTCTTTGTAGCACGAAGAGGAGTCCTTCGCAAAAGAGAGAGAGAGAGAGAGAGAGATAGAGAGAGAGAGAGAGAGCTCATATGCAAAGAGGACAGTGGGAGCACAATTGACCTTGAAGAGATTCTAGAGTCAACTAATGAAGGAACCTTAGAAGACACTAGCACTCAACCAAAGGAAAAAATTTCAGTTGAGCCAGTTAACAATTCATTATCTCTTCGTCGTTCCAGTAGAGTTAGCATGCCACCTGAGTTCTATGGTTTCCATATAACTTCATATGGTGATACGTTTATCAGTGATCAAAAACTGATAAATTTGCATGAGCCAGCTAACTACAAGGAAGAAATGGCAGGCCCTTAGCCTGCTAAATTGGAAAGAGGTAATGGACAGAGAGATCAAATCCATATATGAAAACCAAGTTTGGAATTTGGTTGATCAACAACCTGGTCGAAAGACATTTGGTTGAAAATGGATCTTCAAGAAGAAGGCCGACATGGGTGGAAATGTGCACACCTTCAAGGAATGACTGTTTGCGAAGGGCTTTACTCAAAACCAAGGGGTTGACTATGATGAGACCTTCTCACCAGTGGCTAAGATAAAATCTGTTAGGATAATGCTCGCCATAGCTGCCTTTCATGATTATAAAATTTGGCAGATGGATTTCAAAACCGCTTTCCTTAATGGGAAGTTGGTTGAAGGTTTTTACATGAGTCATCCATAGGGGTTTGTTGATGCAAAGTTTCCCAATAGAGTGTGTAAGGTTGAGAAATTCATCTATGGATTGGAACAAGCATCTCGCAGCTGGAATCTTTGCTTCCACGAAAAAGTCAAAGAATTTGGTTTTTCTAGGAGTGAGGATAAGACTTGCGTATATGTCAAAGCTAGTGGGAGTATAGTAACTTTTCTAGTGTTGTATGTTGATGACATACTACTCATGGGAAATGACATTCCAACCTTTCAAGAAGTGAAATCTTGTCTTGGAAAGTGTTTCTCTATGAAGGATCTAGGAGAGGCTACCTATATTCTCGGAATAAGAATTTTGAGAGATAGAAAGAATTGACTAATTGGACTTAGTCAAAGTACATACTTGGACAAGGTACTAAAACGGTTTAGTATGGAAAATTCCAAGAAAGGGGAGCTACCAATTCAATACAATGCCAAATTGAGTAAGACTCAAAGCCCAAGTACAGATGAAGAGATAGCCGATATGAGTCGAGTCCCTTATGCTTCGGCTATAGGATCGATCATGTACGCTATGACATGTACTCGCTCTGATGTGTCCTTTGCTTTAAGCATGGTCAGTCGCTATCAGGGAAATCTTGGCAGAGCTCATTAGATAGTAGTTAAGAACATTCTCAAGTATTTACAAATGATAAAGGACATGGTTCTAGTCCTTGGTGGCAATGATACATTGAGAGTGAGTGGGTATAGTGACGTCAGCTTTCAAATAGATAGAGACAACTTTCCTTCTCAATCTGACTGGATATTTACATTAAATGGAGGAGCAGTTACATGGAAAAGTTCCAAGCAAGACACAATGGCTGATTCTACCTATGAATCAGAGTACATAGCGGAAAATGAAACATCAAAGGAAGTAGCATGGATGAAGAACTTTGTTGTAGATCTTGGAGTAGTCCCAACAATTCAGGAACTAATGGAATTTTTTTGAGGTAATGAAGGAGCGGTTTCCTTAACCAAAGAACCGAGAGATCATGGCAAATCAATACATATCGACATAAAATACCATTATATCAGACATAGAGTTGAAGAAGGTTATCTCATAGTGAAAAGTGACTCGTCAAAAGATAATCCTACAGATCCTCTCACAAAGGCTCTGAGGAGGATTAAGCACAGACAACATGCCAGGAGCATTGGATTGAGATATGACATTAGTTTTAGTAGTTAGATGATTAGTTTGAAAATTGTAACAAAATAAATGTAATTGACGTCTGGTGATTAAATAATAGAGATTTTTTTATGAGTTTGTTTACTACCTTTGTCAATAATTTACTGTTGTGTTTCGTTTTTCATGTTTTACTTCCCGAATAATTTAATTATTCAAATTCCACAGTCGCTCATACTTTGGGAAGTAAGTAGTGAATTAAGACTGTCATGAATTGGATTGTAGATTGTCTAAAGAAGTTTGACATAACAATTGTATTGCTACAACATTCATGAGTACTTAGAAATGGAGATTTAAGTATTGGATAAACTCACGCTTAGAGAATTACTTTATAGATTATATCATGGGTAATTCTGAGACGATAATATCTTATCTTATTAAAACGGAGATATATGAGTTGTAATTCACAAGTCGGTTGTGCAATGGTGTTGCGTAAATGCATCAGTAACATGATGTTATAAAATGCAGTGTCATGTATGATTTGGTGAGTAAAGGATAAACGCATATAAGTCAAAGTTTGTTTGTTCCTTTTGCCTTAATAGGAAAAGTGATATCTTTGGGCCCCTCGGTGATTTGGTGTTGAATTATAGTGTTGGGCCAAGCCATGACTAAATTGATGTGTTCAATTTGAAGTCCTATGTCGTCATCACAAATCAGGAAATAGGGAAAAAAAATTTGGACAATGAGATTGATTCTAATCCATGTCTTATGTCTATATGATATCTAGTAGAACGGAGGAATATTTGATCACTTATCTTAGGACCAACGTCTGTTTATTTCAGAGTTCGACAGTTGCTATGGAAACACTTTTTGGTGGTTAATTTAGAAGTTATACTGGTAATTGCAGTTATAGACTTTTCCAAGTGGGAGACTGTTGGATTAGGTGTCTAAGACAATAACTAAATTAGTATAATCTTGAATTATTAGCAAAGTCCTTTTGGGTTGCCCTCAAACCTAGTAATTGAATAATATGACTTTTAGAGAGACAGACTGATTTATTGATTATTATATGATTAAGAAATAGCAATACATGAATTTATTAATATGTTATGAAAATAATATATTATATAGAAATAGTAATATTTAATTAAAAATTAATTAGAAATTAATTAGATTAATTTTAGGATTAATTGTATTAATTAAAAGTGCAAGGTTTAAAGTGAAATTGTTCAATACTTGAACAAGAAAGAGTCTAGAACCTTCCTTGGAAGGAGGTGGATGAAATTAGAGTATTCCAAAGTATCTGGAATATTCCTTGCAGATAAATAGGAAGCTGAATAATTACCAAATTGAATAAGTATTATTTTACTCATGTAGGGTTATCTAGGGTTTCCAGGTTACACTATATATTGACCCCTAGACTTACAATTTTCGGCCAACTCTTTCTACCCTAGAGATAGCCGAAAATTGACATAACCTCTCCTCTCTCAAAAAGCTTCTTGTTTCTAGTGTTGGGTGTGAACCATCAGAGACAAGACAATTGTGTTTCTAGTTTCCAAGTTCTTGAAAAAAGGATTCTTTATTGTTTACCATAACAATCAAAAAGTATGTTGTTCCTTTTACAATTTTCGAAATTACCTAAGGTTAGTGTGTTCTTTTTCATTCAATAAAATGTTACATCAATAGTGTTATGACTTAGATATTTAGGTTGTATGTACCCTTAAGTGTTAACGACTTATCCGCGTTAATACATGTAAAACACATCAATTTTTTCACAAAATTCCCCTTCCTTATCAGTGTCATAGATGGTACTTGAATCTTCTTCCCCCTCTTTTTTTTAATTTATCCAAAAACTTTCTCTTCTAAATCAAATATGGAGAGTGCAATCCCAACAATATCGTAGATGTAGGTGTTCTCATCTACTTCTTCGCCCTCTTCAATATCTAATTTACTTAACATTTTTTAACAGCTTGGCTGGAAACTCTTTTTTTTTTTAAAGAAACTTTCGGCTTTTCAGGAACTTGTAGCTCTGACAGGACCATCTCGAAGGAACTTATAGCTTTGATACCACTTATGATATGTGTGTGGACCTCGATACCACGTATGATTCAAACTCGGATCTCTGATACCACAAATGATATGTGTATGGGTTGTTTTTGTATGGGATTGGATAGTGTTTGACAAGAAAATAAATAAAGGGATAGATTTGATAAACAAACTAGACTTATAGCTTGTAAATCTGAATACAAGCTAAGACCTATTAGTTTGAATCCGATCAACTCAAGGATCACGTCCAAAAGATGATAAAAAAATGAATTATGGCAATAATTCAAAATGAACACAAGGGTTTTCTGAATTTTCGATTCTCTCCACTACAATGATTGTAAATGGCTTATAAAGCCTCAAATTTACAAAGGTAAAAAGAAAATGGTTACAAAACCGAAGAGGCTTGTAATAAACACACAATAAAGAAAACTACTAAATGTCACTAATGGACTTATTTGTAACTCTCACTCCCTAACTCCATCACATTAAACAGTTCAATTTTTAACTCCCACTCCATGAATCTATCACATTAAACCATCTCCATGAATGTTGCCATACACACACATCTTTCCATGTCACCTACCATGTCACCCTTCCACATGGAAATCACAAACTCATCATTCGTAGAGCCCAAACCATCCATGCATGTATCACCAGATCTTAATTGTTTTTTCAATTGTGTTTTAGACGTTCGACCTTCAACATCAGCATCATCATCTTCTAGACGGATGCATGGATCGATATTAATTTTTTTCCAAAAGTTGTGAATGGAATCAATTGGTATTGGATTTTCATTTTTTAAATATACCGCTTGTTCGTACGCACATGGTAACCTGTGACCAGTACGCATTTGACATCCACAAATTTTAAGGAATTTGATTTGTTCAAATTTCAATGAATTTGATTTGTTGAAATTCCTTGAAAATTATTTCAAGTGCATGAATTGAAACATTACCAACCATATCTTTGAAAATTGGATGGACGAAAGAATGTCGTGCAATAATCATGCTCCGTCCTAAACTTTTGTTGATAGCATAGTCTTGTGACTGAATAGCATCATGAATTCTTTGTAATACTATCGCCAAATCTGATTGTGATGAGTCCAGGTACTGCTTTACCTTGGCATGCTGACTTTCCACTCTATTGGTTGTGTAATTCCCAAAATGGAGAAATTCGTCGGTACAAACAGATGCAAACATTTTTCTTTATATTGTGTCAACCACGTTTTCTTCTTCAAGTAAGTAATAACTTCTGAAACATAATACACTTACATCAATTTTGAATGTATATATATATATATATATATATATATATATATATATATATATATATATATATGTGTGTGTGTGTGTGTGTGTGTGTGTGTGTGATGTCCCAAACTTTAAGACCAAGTATTTCATTTTTAATAATAATAAAATCATCATCCAAGACGTTTTCATAAAACTATAAAGGGAAATCAGGGTAATTCAATCAATCATCTCAATACACCAGAGTCATATAAAACGGAAGTCATGGTGTGTGTGTGTGTGCGATGCGATCACACCGAGCTCTTCCCTTCTGATCTGGAAGTACCTGAAACATAAACTGAAAACCGCAAGCACGAAGCTTAGTGAGTTCCCCAAAATACAAACAATTACAGATACAAAACAAGCGTGCAAACAGGGTTTGTTGGTCATTGACCTCAACCCAACCATACCGGGTTTGTTGGTTTATAGAACAGAGCAGTAATACATCAACCCAACCATCCAGGATTTGTTAGCACGTGGCCTCAACCCAACCATCTGGGTTTGTTGGCACGTGGCCTGAACACAACCATCCAGGTTTGTTGGCACGTGGCCTAAACCCAACCATCCAGGTTTGTTTGCACGTAGCCTCAACCCAACCATCCAGGTTAGTTGGCACATCGCCTCAACCTCACCATACTGGGTGTGTTGAATTCCAGTCTTAACCCAACTGTATCAGGTTTGTTGGCATGTGGCCTCAAACCAACAATCCAGGTTTGTTGGCACGTGGCCTTCACCTTACCATACCGGGTTTGTTGACGGGCAACATAAAGCAGTATAGTCTCAACCCAACCACACTATGTCGACATATGCAACAGATAAACATATAGACAGTAAACAAATAAGCAGGTAGATCTGCAGATCACTACCGCATAGAAACATCCTAAATACTAGGATACAAATCTAACACATTACTACCACATAGTAACATCCTATATACTATGTTACATAACCTATTGGGTCGGCATTGGTGCCTTCGACCCACGAGTATAGTGAGGAAAACTCACCTCAAACCGCTGAACCAGATAAACGCTCGGACTGCTGATTCGGATAATCCCCTCACTAATCAATCAAATAAAGCCCCCTTAATAATTGGGCCATAACCACAACTAGGAATCTGATTCATTTGTGTTCAATTCCCAGGGTAAAAGACCATTTTACCATTTCCTTACTTGGGCCAATAACCAAGGCCCAACCCAATGGCTCCAAAAGCCCAATATGGCCCAAATTACTAAATGATACCCCAAAGCCCATCATAGGCCCAAATCCAAGAAGGCCTAAATCCTAACAATGGCCCAAATTTGGCAAGACTAATGACCCAACAAGGCCCAAAACCCTAGTAGTCCAAATATGGCCCAAAACCCAAAAGTCAACAAAAGTCAAAGGCAACTGAGTACGCCAGGCGTACTCAGACTTACACCCAACGTACGACCTTTTTGGCCAGTACACGCAACGTACAAGCTGGGTACGCCCAACATACTCCACAGCCAACCCCAAATCACCCTCAAGTGCTTAATCGGTTAAGCCACTATGTCTAATTCTCAGATCAGATCCTAAATGATGTCTTAACACATAAAGTTGGAAACTTTACTCCTTTTCATGTCTTAATGGGACCCAATACTCAATAAAATCCATAATAAGCACCCAAACTCATGCATGGTCCAAAATAACTCATCAAGATTGCATTTTTTTTATGAATAAGGGACCTTAAAAATACCAAGATCTATCATCCTTATCTTCAGGAGTAGCTCATACTCTCATGCATGACTTAATTGACCATAAAAAGCACAAAAACAAGCCCTAACTAGATCTAACAAAATGAACGATCAAGTTAAGAGCTTTATAACCTAAAAGGCTTTCCAAGTTGATGATGATTCTGGATCGACAAGCTCTCGCCACACCAATGCAACTTCCAAGAGTTCCTCTTCCTTCAAAATCACCAAAAACACCCTCAAAGTTCACTTCTAAGCTCAAAACACTCAAAAGGCACTTAGCGTTTCGTTTTTAGGGTTTGGAGAGGTGGAGCATGGTCATAAGAAACTCCCAAGGCAACTTAAGGTGTTTAAATAAGGTACAAATCCTAGAAATTAGGGTTTGTCCCAGTCAAGCGTACCATGTATGCCCCGCATACGTGGTCGCCTCAGCGACCAACTTGTGAGCCAATACGCCCAATGTACTCATAAAGTACGCCCAGCGTACTCGGCTAGGGACTAAAACCACCAATCTTTCGGCGGCCAACTTGTGAGCCAGTACGCCCAACGTACTCATAAAGTACGCCCAGCGTACTCGGCTACGGACTAAAACCACCAATCTTTCGAAAGCCCTAACTTCTTCGTTCTAAGTCCGATTTCGATGTTCTTTATATCCACGGAAAGGTAAAGAGAAGCTATACCATTCTATCAACTCTCCTTTGCCTTAAAACTTCCGGAGATTTTATCCAAAATTCATAAAAGGCCCGAATTATCACTTTACGGTTATACCCTTGGGCTCCAAAACACAAACCGAACTCTCAGATCACCTAATCTACATTATCCACATCCAGGGAGTCTAAATCTCTCCTTCCGCAAGGCCCATAGCCTTTTGATAGCTCATCTAGGGGTCACGGCCCCGAATTAGGTCACGGCCCCGAATTAGGAAACGATTCAAAACAGGGTGTTACAACTCTCCCCCACTTAAATTAGATTTCGTCCTCGAAATCACTCATTATCACCCTCCTGACATCCAGACGCTGCGACCAATTCCTTTTGAATCCTAGATCCGTCGAAAAGGTTGACTCATACTTCTAACGACGCTTCAATGCTACCATCGAAACCCAACCTTAACCGAACTCATGCACCATAAAGGTAAACAAATCATTAATCCACTAGCTAACAAACCAGCACCTCACTGCTATAATTCTGAAACCCCATACTTTACTGACCTCACACAGGTAGCACCATCCAAAAACATATCAAATAAGACCCCACATCGCAATCTGAACTGAAAAAAAACACTCTTTTGGTCTTGTACTATCCAACTGATACATTTGACAGATAGATTCTTTAACTATAAACTGAGGATAAAATGATCTTTCGACTTTCAACGTGAGTCCCGCTCATTTGTCAACCCGATACACATAACTCATATTCAGAAATCCAAAGATTTACACTTGAATTATATCCGAAATCTTCTGATCCCACGACAAACTTCCACTGAACCGAGATATAAAATCCGCAATACAACGCTGAGACTGACAATCTCAGACCTGGTCCAACCACCAGGCTCCCATTGAGAGTCTAACTAATAAAGGCTACCCTAGCCTATACATCACATGAATACCAATCACTGACCACAGAGTCGTCCCACTCTAAACGCAACCTGATACCTTGATCAAGACAATCCTACCAGTTCTCACACACTATACAATCCAGCAACCCCTCATTGCCTCAGATCCATCAATACTCACACTACTCAAAAATTGGTCCTCCATCAATATTATCCGCCTCGACATAGGCATGCACTGATCTTTCCTCAATCCAACTGACCACTCGAACCATGGCATGCCCCATGTTGGTGAATGATACGACTACCCAGTAGTCTTACAACACTTCCATACAACCATGGACCCACCCATGGTCTTACAGTCCATCTACCAAACTAACCATAATCATTATAATTCAAACCCGCTTCTGACTATACCCAATCAAATGTTCTGGTTATGATGTGAACCCCCAAGCCTTCATCAGACAAGGACAAGCAGATAGGCTCTAACGCTACCCTCAACCTGGATCCATCCATATACCCACCATGTATCACTACTGATGTGCAATGAAACCTGAATATACATTCTTGTGCAACCTTTAGACCAAACGATTCTCCTCCACTTAGATTCGACTGCGCTCTTCCAATCCACAAAGAATTTGGTGGATTCCAAATCTATCCCACAACCTAACAATTCAAACTGTTAACAACCAGGGCTTACAAGAATTAGCATTTCATTACTAGCCAACCTCAACGACCACACACATTCCAAAACCAGACGAACACTTCCCAAATTCTCAATTAGCTCAATAATCCCAAGTACTTCCCATGATACGACTCCAAATCCTTAAGACACCTTGGCTCGTGGCATAGAACTATAACCCTTAATCGGAACGGACGGATCATCAACTCAACAACTCACCTGCCGAAAGATTGATGTATTCAAAGTTCGCCAAAAGATACCATTCGATTTCTGTTGACAATCCTAATGACTAAAATAACCCATGTGAACAACACTTTCCCATTACTTAGGAGTGATACATTACCACTGCTCAATCCCTACTGATGGTAGCAGTTGGCAACCTGAACTTTACAACAGCTAGCTTTCCTTGACCAGCCCAACCTAGCGCTTATACATTCCAAGACCAGATGATCATTCCCAATACGTCAACGAATTTCAAGATCCTACGGCACTTCTCGCTAAATCCACTACAAGTCCTTGGCGACTGATCGGTTAATGAAGAGCAATTTTTTAATATCGAACAAGTACCCAATCCGTTCAACCACTTACTTGCACTTAGAGCAATCCCCATGCAACCTGCAACTGACCTCGCTTAGAAGGTGTAAACTCGAAAACTACCGATCTTACACCCATGACCGAACCAATTCCTAACTACCTCGAGGCTACGAACACCCCTACACATCCTACATTTAAACATGGTATGCCTAACTTGCGGATTCCTTGAATTCTTGTTGATACCACTAAAGATCTGACCGGATGCTGGTCTCCTAAGCGGAATACTCAAGCTTCCTCTAAACACGACCCACGGTATGCAAAATGGCATATGATAACTTTCCAGATAAAATAAATATTTTACTTATGCGGGTGCTTCTATTCTTGGATAATCAGGGCATAACATTTCACACACACTGACAAAAAATTATTAGCATAATGATCAAAGTGTGAAAGAGAAGAATACGATACATACCCGCAATGTCTCAGGGTCCTGCTTCTCCTTCCTACTGAAGCACTTGTAATGGATCCTGAGCTGCCCCAACCACTAAACGTGGGCAACTTTCCCTGATATGAGCAGACTGACGACAACGATGACACAATTCTACTTCCAGGGTGCATTCTTGGCGAAGGTGGCCCTTCTATCCACACCTGCCAAATTTAGACTGGCCGCGTACATAACTACCCAGGTTTAACCACAGTGTCTCACATCCAAATACTTTTGTTTTGTTCTTCTTGTGATTCTTGTTCTAGTATATACATATTCTGAATATATTTATACTTTTATAAATATTGATATATTTTAAAGTATAATTCTTGGTCAGAGTGTTTTTATCCCAATGTGTTTATAGTTGTATATATTTTATGATTGATATACCGAGTTCACTATAAACAATGCTATGATACCAATCTGTCACACCCCCAAACCGGAACGGCGGAAACGTTCGGGGGCGGAGGACGTCATGTAAGTATCACAACACATGCATTATAGTAATCAAAGTACATCCAACCATTGCATTAATAAGTATAAGTTTTACATAAGTATTTTCAACATGTCCAATTCAAACATCAAAGTAGATACAGAAGACGACAGGAGTCGCAGTACGGTACTAAGCAGTCTTCTTAAAAGCTTTGGGGGTGTACCTGTCTACTAGAGCCCTAG
Source organism: Lactuca virosa (assembly GCF_052849685.1). Taxonomy (NCBI): domain Eukaryota; kingdom Viridiplantae; phylum Streptophyta; class Magnoliopsida; order Asterales; family Asteraceae; genus Lactuca; species Lactuca virosa. The sequence continues at coordinate 298,440,072 of NC_136433.1, read as the reverse complement.
AATACAAGTAAGTTTTGAAAGAGTATCAGCATAAAGCTGGTGAGTTCATAAGCATTTTGTTTTAGAAAGACGGTTCTCGGTTCTTTTGAAAAATGCAATATCTTTCACAGAAAACCTCAGGCTATCTGATGTAATAAATGTATAAACCTTAAGTAAAATGATTCTTTGATATCTGTTGAAAGTGTTCCTCAAGAAAATATCATATTTTCTTATGAAAAGCATGATTAAACCCATTTCTTCTATGACTTCTTTGTTCATACTAGACACGCATAAACCCAGGAGTTATGGAAGAAATATGAATATTCGTTAGTTGATAAATAAACCATCTGTTTACAAAATACTGATGTTTACCCTGGAAAATCCTACATTTCCCATATGTGTAAGTTATTGAATTACCCGTTCTATATCGGAAAGTACAAGTATCTACCATACTTATATTGTTTAAGCATTGTTCCTTTTTAAAAACCCTGGCTACTCCCAGTGATGTATATTAGTCTTATTACATAAATAAAACTAATTGAAAATGTAGTGATCTGAATCCTGAAAGTATTGTTAATACCCTCCTGATCACTTAGTTATTAACTCTAAAGTTAGTTCGTTCGATCTATTATTACGTAAATACATCGTTGTTATCTACATTGCGAGCTTTATGACCATACATTAACTTGATATGGAGCGAATCGGGCACCAGTATCCTTTATGACTTTGTCACCCGTAGACCTGCCGGTCCTACTGTAGCTAGCAGCAAGGTGCGGGATAGTCAGTGCCGTATAGATCTATACACAAAAATCACGCTCTCCCTCCAGGAGACTCTGGTTCATAAGGGGTAGTCCTCCACTTAGTTAAGTTTGTAAGCGCCCAAGGACGTGTCTCCAATTAGATTAACGACTTTACGAATAATAATACAGGAAAACCCTTTTTGTTATTAAGATGAATCCTTATAAAATAATATCTTTTGTTTCATGATTCATAAGTTCATTTCCTTAGTTTTGAAAACTGCTTTTGCAAGGTTAGTATCTTAACACGTTTTGTAAAACTGATTTCTATATTCGATGTATGTTAATAATGGAATTATATTAAACAAAATAATATATTTGGACACAAGATTACTTGTGCTTTTACTTGTATTCCCCCTGAAAACATTAAAAACTCGGAAAACGTAGGGGTATGAACTCACCTCGATTGAGTGGTTTGTATGAAAGATCGATACGAGATGCTGAGTGTCAAGTGAAGCCCCGAACACAATTGGATCCTATTTAACATGTAATAGCACATATATGATTCAAATTAGGGTATCTCTCAACCAGACATGATAGGAAATCACCCTAAGGACTTGGAAACACATGAACTAGGTGTTAAAACAATATGAGATTGAGAGAGGGAGGTGTACGACCACCCTAAAGGTGTGTACGGCCATGGGTGTGCGGCCCATGAGTGTACGGCCGTACACTCATGATGAGATGTGCTTTTGAGGTGTTTCCAAGGTTCTAACTAGCATCCAAGGAGTGTTCTAGTTCCCATGCTTGGTTGTAATGCAAGTTTGAGCCTTAAAATGATCATCAAAGTGGGTTTACGGCCCTAAGAGGTGTGTGCGGCCATACAAGGGGTGTGCGGCCGTACACCCTTCATGTTCATGCTAAAGTTGTCGACTTTAAAGTGCATCAAGGCTAGGGTCATGTCCAACTAGAAGATAGGGGTCAAACTCTCGCTTTGGAGAGCCTTTAAGGGGGTGTACGGTCAACCTTATGAAGGTGTGCGGCCGTACTCCTTCAAAGGATGAAGAACATGATGAAACTTGATGAATCAAGGATTAGAACAAGAGGTCTTTCAAGTATAACAAGCTAGAGGATGTAATAATCACGTTTTTGAAGCCTTGGAGGGTTCACGGTTGAGTAAGCTTGAGAGAAGAGGGAGTAGTGTGCAGCCAAGAGAAAAAAGGAATGAAGAAAGGGGGTCTACTCATATATATATGGGGGTGGGTGACCCACCACCTTGAGTGTGTGACCATGAGGGGGGGGGGGTGTACGGCCGTACACCCATGTGTACGACCGTACACTCCTCCTAAAGGAGTGTATGGCCCGATTTTCTACTCTTATGACTTGATAACTCATCCCTAATCTCAACTTTGGTTGTACTCAAGATTAGAACACTTAAACGAACCCTTAAACAGTGCTAAAAGACAATAGAAACGAGTTTAATATTGACTGAATTGAATAGTTGTACAAAATAGAAGTTCCGGGTTGTCACATCATCTCCCCGTTAGAGAGAATTTTGTCCCGAAATTCAAACATGGAATATAATTCCTAGACTTGGAAAAAGATGAAGGGTATCACAAGTATCTCATCAGATAGACACTTCTCTAGGATCAGTAGGGTACCTGAGTTTCATAAAACCCTCGCGCTCTCCAGTGAATTTGGATTCTCGTTGGGTGTTTCAGTGGATCTTCACTGCTGTATCTGCTGTTCTGATCTGTGAAGGGTGGGTAGGTTTAGCTTGCTCTATCATGTTCATCCAGCTGGAAGAATGCCCTTTTTGAGGTCCCGCGCAGCCTTTGTCCTGAAGTTTGTGGTAGGACTCATACATGGTTCATCTATCATTGTCCCGTATACACAACTCGTATATAATTAAGATTGACAAGACGGTCGGATGAGTGACTCTGCCCCAGGTCCACAACCAGACAGGGAATAGGAGATAGGACGGACGTACACATCCTAAGTTAGTATAATCTTAATTATATACCACCCTCGTATGTACATTATTCATGGATAGGTTAACCGTATTTTTCCCTAGCCTCTGTGCCTGAACTTGACTTGTTGCTCGAATGGTAATCCCATAATAGTCTACCGAGGATGCTTAAGGAGGGTTACGGGTGGATGCCATACTCTTCGCATGAACACTTTCGGGTTTTGAAGGGAGATGAATTTTCGAAGTTCGCATCTAGTTTGCCGTTATGAGTGATGAGAGTTTTGGTATTCGAGCGGTTTAAGACAAAGGGTCTCCTTGGTAACAAGCGGTTTTGGTATGACGTAGACTCAGTCGGACTAAGCGGGATGACGTCGTAGAATCGCACGTTAAGTTAGTTCGGAGGGAGCGTTTTGTTAGAACATTGGTGCCTTTGGGTGAATACGAGGGTTCTGATACTTTGAAATTTTATATGAATGTTGTGATTTATTTTGAACGAAAGAGTCATCAGAATTATAAACATTTATTGGGGTTTTTGAAAGCGTACCAAAATATAGCAGGGTTCTTTGATGCTTCCCCATTCTCTGGGGTCAAACTCCTCCTGCTTCCCCGTCGTTCTTCGCTGTTGGACAGTCTTTCTTGAAATGTCCTACTCCACCAAATAGTTGACATATTGGACTAGTCCCAACATTGGTAGTCGGAATGATGAACTCGACTGGGGTCCTACAGATGCGGGTGGTGTGTCCCCTCTTGTTGCATCTAATGCAATGCAACACTCGGCAGTCTCCATAATGATGGTAGTTGCATTCGCTGTAGTATGGGAGGTTTCCCAAGTATGGTATGGTTGGTGTTGGAATAGCAGGGCTGACAGGGGTGTTGACTGCCCCAGTTCGTTGCCTTTCAGTAGTTCCTTGAGTTGAACAACTCACTTTCTCGTTCCCGAACTTTCGTTTCAGGATATTAGGTTTGAAGTTCGGTGTGTCTTTACCAGCAGGCGCTTGTTGCTGAAATTGGTTATCACTACGATCAGGATTGCCGTTAACCTTTCCACTAACATTTGCGTTGTTAGTATTAAGGAGAGTCATGACAGCTGCTACGGCTGCTGTGACTGCAGCTTGAAACGTAGCTGAATCCATCTGAAGGATTGGTGTTTTACTGGTGGGTTGGCTACGTTTCTTCGGAGGCATGATCTGCTACATGTTGAGAAAATGAGCTTGTGAGCAACAATGGTTGCCTCTGGATATATTCTAAATGTTTATATATGCATGAAAATTTTCCATTTTGTTATCTGGTTCTCAATGATTCGACCCACATCCCTATGATGTAGTCCTAGCAAGAATAAGAGTAAGTTTCTAGAATGGTTAGAGACCGAGTGTCATCCGAACTAAGTTACCTTCGATTGGTGGATATTGTTTTCCAACTTTCGAAAAGATTTGAAAATAATTCATAATAAATCTCACATAAAATAGGCTTACGAATCTGAGAAGTAATCACTGATTCACAAGGTTGTATTAATTCATTAGTTATCATTGTGACGAAAAGGTACTCAAGGACTTTGCCTAAAACATGTTTGGTTTTCCTCTGTCCTCCGTTTTATTCTGGGCGGTAATGGTTTGTTCTCCCTTGATATCTATATGGTGTTTTTCTCCTTTGCAGGTATATTGCATCCCTATGTCTTCTTACTTCCGATTTCTTACACTGATCTCCATTACTTCATAATGAAGAGTTCGAATCCCAGAAGTCCATGCAGACCTCTCATTGGTGTCCTTAACAGGTCTAGGGCACTAAATGACCTCTATAGTTTCTTTACTTCTCATCTGTTTCTTTCTCAGAATTCTCCTAATGTAACTCTACTGGATCCTCCTTGATTCTTCTATTTATTGTTGGAGTGACTACATTTAGCTAAGGTGTTTTTACGAGAATGGGAATGTCTAAAGAATCTATGAGAAAATTAAATGTTCACGAATTTATATACTTATAAATTTCACGCCTTGGAGGGCTACCCTGAATGGTTCTGATAATGTTCCTGAGGTGTATTCTATGGAAGTGGGTATTGCACGAGCGTTAATTAAGCTAGATTATACTGGCTTCCGAGAGTGTTGTAATCCGATTCCTGTAGTGTTCTGATGATCATCCGTAAAGAAAGTCTATATGAAATAAACTTTTGGATTTGAAGCGGCTATTCATGAAGGAATTTCTGATGAGATGCTCGTGAGGTGGCATTTCCCAGTCATAAATTTCAAGGATGAGATAGTGGTATAGCTTTGATAGAGTTTCTTAGTTTGCATGTTACCGATCTAGGATATATTTTTGGATAATGATGATCTTTAGCTGGAATAAGATTGTTGTCACTATAGTTGGTATTGAGATTACACAGAGTTCGGAAAATTTGACCTAGGAGTAGGTCTACATCATACCAACAGAGGGAAAATTTTGACAACATAAAGAACTACAGTACTTGCAAGACAGAAATGTCTACAGGGAAAAGAGCTACTTAGAGCATAGACTTGAAAGCTATTCTTTAAACCAAAAGAAAGGACGAGTAGAGTATTTCCTATCGACGACGGGCACCCCTCAGGTGAAACCTTAATTCGGCTAGCTGACGCTCCATACCCAGTAGGCGTCTCTCGTATACTGACTGGCGTGCTCAGAGCTCTATGACTTCAGCTCGGGTTGCAGCTAACTCTCACTGCAGAGCTTCATTGTCCCTCATAGCTCTCCCATGAGCAATTTCAAGGCGACGAATGTGATCCATGCTGGTGCTTGAATCCGCTTCGAGTTCCACAGTTCGCTGAAGGGTTGCCACACCTAGCTCAACATTGCGAGCCACTCTGCGTATCAGGATTGGAAGGGCCCTGTCTGTGGGACCTCCTTCGTTCAGATTGTAGATGATGCGTTTTCCGTTGTATGGGAGGGGTTGGCCTTGCTCGTGGCTCCACCTATTCAAACTCCCAACCCACATAGGCGTTGGACCTTGGAATTCAAGTCGGTGGTTAGGATTTTGTATTGGGGCCACCTGAGGTAGGTTCTCGACTTCAGGTTCTGAGTCAGCCTCTTCAGGAAAATGTTCGGTGAAGTCATCGTCTGAAGGAATTTCATGATTTCCTTCTGGCTCTTCCTCGAGCCATCCATTATTTCCTTGGTTGGGAAAGTACGGGTCGCCAGGAAGATTGAATCCAACCATGCTATCTACGCGAGGATAGAGGTGAAAGGGATAGTTAATTAAACATCGAGTCTAATAATATTCCTATAGTATTATAATTGCATGCTTGATTCTTTGTTGTTATCTTATAGTAACTACAATACTTCTATAGTATTTTAAGTCGTATGTTTTTGTTCTACCGATATCTGGTGTATATATACTTGGTAAGTTTTAGGCTTGCTGCAACACCACAGTCACTCCCAAGCACATGTTGGTCATGTCTCGAATAAATATAGTTGATCAGGCTATATTGACCCTAGACATGATTACATAACTGCCCAGGTTTAACCACAGTGTCCAACATCCAAATACTTTTGTTTTGTTCTTCTTTTGATTCTTGTTCTAGTATATACATATTCTGAATATATTTATACTTTTATAAATATTTATATATTTTAAAGTATAATTCTTGGTCAGAGTGTTTTTATCCCAATGTGTTTATAGTTGTATATCTTTTATGATTGATATAATGAGTTCACTATAAACAATGCTTTGATACCAATCTGTCACACCCCCAAACCGGAACGGCAGAAATGTTCGGGGTCGGAGGACGTCATGTAAGTATCACAACACATGCGTTATAGTAATCAAAGTACAGCCAACCATTGCATTAATAAGTAAAGTTTTACATAAGTATTTTCAACATGTCCAATTCAAACATCAAAGTAGATACAGAAGACGACAGGAGTCGCAGTACGGTACTAGACAATCTTCTCAAAAGCTTCGGGGGTGTACCTGTCTACTAGAGCCTTGAGAATACAAGTAAGTTTTGAAAGAGTATCATCATAAAGCTGGTGAGTTCATAAACATTTTGTTTTAGAAAGACGGTTCTCGGTTCTTTTGAAAAGTGCGATATCTTTCACAGAAAACCTCAGGCTATCTGATGTAATAAATGTATAAACCTTAAGTAAAATGATTCTTTGATATCTGTTGAAATTGTTCCTCAAGAAAATCCCATATTTTCTTATGAAAAGCATGATTAAACCCATTTCTTCTATGACTTCTTTGTTCATACTAGACACGCATAAACCCAAGAGTTATGGAAGAAATATGAATATTCGTTAGTTGATAAATAAACCATCTGTTTACAAAATACTGATGTTTACCCTGGAAAATCCTACATTTCCCATATGTGTAAGTTATTGAATTAGCCGTTCTATATCGGAAAGTACAAGTATCTACCATACTTATATTGTTTAAGCATTGTTCCTTTTTAAAAACCCTGGCTACTCCCAGTGATGTATATTAGTCTTATTACATAAATAAAACTAATTGAAAACGTGGTGATCTGAATCCTGAAAGTATTGTTAATACCCTCCTGATCACTTAGTTATTAACTCTAAAGTTAGTTCGTTCGATCTATTATTACGTAAATACATCATTGTTATCTACATTGCAAGCTTTATGACCATACATTAACTTGATATGGCGCGAATCGGGCACCAGTATCCTTTATGACTTTGTCACCCGTAGACCTACCGGTCTTACTGTAGCTAGCAGCAAGGTGCGGGATATTCAGTCCCGTATAGATCTATATACACAAAAATCACGCTCTCCCTCCAGGAGACTCTGGTTCATAAGGGGTAGTCCTCCACTTAGTTAAGTTTGTAAGCGCCCAAGGACGTGTCTCCAATTAGATTAACGACTTTACGAATAATAATACAGGAAAACCCTTTTTGTTATTAACATGAATCCTTATAAAATAATATCTTTTGTTTCATGATTCATAAGTTCATTTCCTTAGTTTTGAAAACTGCTTTTGCAAGGTTAGTATCTTAACACGTTTTGTAAAACTGATTTCTATATTCGATGTATGTTAATAATGGAATTATATTAAACAAAATAATATATTTGGACACAAGATTACTTGTGCTTTTACTTGTATTCCCCCTGAAAACATTAAAAACTCGGAAAACGTAGGGGTATGAACTCACCTCGATTGAGTGGTTTGTATGAAAGATCGATACGAGATGCTGAGTGTCAAGTGAAGCCCCAAACACAATTGGATCCTATTTAACATGTAATAGCACATATATGATTCAAATTAGGGTATCTCTCAACCAGACATGATAGGAAATCACCCTAAGGACTTGGAAACACTTGAACTAGGTGTTAAAACAATATGAGATTGAGAGAGGGAGGTGTACGACCACCCTAAAGGTGTGTACGGCCATGGGTGTGCGGCCCATGAGTGTACGGCCATACACTCATGATGAGATGTGCTTTTGAGGTGTTTCCAAGGTTCTAACTAGCATCCAAGGAGTGTTCTAGTTCCCATGCTTGGTTGTAATGCAAGTTTGAGCCTTAAAATGATCATCAAAGTGGGTTTACGGCCCTAAGAGGTGTGTGCGGCCGTACAGGGGGTGTGCGGCCGTACACCCTTCATGTTCATGCTAAAGTTGTCGATTTTAAAGTGCATCAAGGCTAGGGTCATGTCCAACTAGAAGATATGGGTCAAACTCTCGCTTTGGAGAGCCTTTAAGGGGGTGTACGGCCAACCTTATGAAGGTGTGCGGCCGTACTCCTTCAAAGGATGAAGAACATGATGAAACTTGATGAATCAAGGATTAGAACAAGAGGTCTTTCAAGTATAACAAGCCAGAGGATGCAATACTCACATTTTTGAAGCCTTGGAGGGTTCACGGTTGAGTAAGCGTGAGAGAAGAGGGAGTAGTGTGCAGCCAAGAGGAAAAAGGAATGAAGGAAGGGGGTTTACTCATATATATAGGGGTGGGTGACCCACCACCTTGAGTGTGCGGCCATGAGGGGGGGAGGGGGGTTTACGGCCGTACAGTCCTCCTAAAGGAGTGTATGGCCCGATTTGCTACTCTTACGACTTGATAACTCATCCCTAATCTCAACCTTGGTTGTACTCAAGCTTAGAACACTTAAACGAACCCTTAAACAGTGCTAAAAGACAATAGAAACGAGTTTAACATTGACTGAATTGAATAGTTGTACAAAATAGAAGTTCCGGGTTGTCATAGGCACTCCAGAGAATATTACATGTCCTTTCATGCGTTTTAGGACTTGTAGATTCATAAAAATGGTTGCTTGAGCATTTACTATAGCCCATGCATGAGTAAAATGACGTAGAGTATCATGGAAGTTAGAGTTTGTGGCATTGGGTCCTTTTTAGCCATGCAAAGGCTTAAAGTCGGTGACTTTATGGATTAAGACACCCTAGAATGGTCAGATTTCAAGTTGGGTTAGAGGTCTTAACGGTTTAAGACATAAAAGTTGGTGAAGTTGAATCAGATGGAGTACGCCCCGCGTAAGAGAGAGTACGCTCAACATACGCGTTGGGCAGTTGACTTTCATTGACTTTTGACTTTTGGTCAAGATTTATGGTTTTGGACCATGGGAAGTGCAAAATGGTCTTTTTGCCTTTAAAGGACTTAGTTGTGGGTTTTGAACTCACGAGTTGAGTTATGGACCATAATTATTAATTAGGGTTAATTATTTTGTTGATTAGGTGGAGTCTAGTTCCTGGAGTTCGGGTGTGAGATTTACTTGCCATCAGTATCAGGTGAGTCTCCTCACTTATTCTTACTTGTATGGTAGAATAGTTGTATTTGTGATGACCAGTTGGGTCTATTGTTATTTTGTATTATGTTGTTTATGTGTGACCGAGACTACAGGTAGTCTCCAGGGTTGCTGATAACCCATAGTGCGTGCCGTTGCTCAGTGGGACTGCTAATAGTCCTCAGGTTTGCTGATAACCCATAGTTGTTTATTTATGTGGTGTTGTATGTGGTATCTTGGGGAACTAACTAAGCTTCATGCTTACAATTGTTGATTTATGTGTTTCAGGTACTTCTGAGGACCGCGGGAAGGCGAAGGTCTGATTGTACACAGTCGCTGGGAAAGTTTTTACTAGGACAGTTTGAGATACTCTGATATTTTGTGATGATGTTTATTTTAGACACTTATGTTTTGATAACTTGGGTTGTGAATCTTTATTTTGGTAAATTAAAAATGAAAATTTTGGTTTAAAATTTGAGGTGTTACAATTAGGTATCAGAGCCCTGTTTTGAGGGATTTGGACGAACCTCAGGGTAATTCCAAACTCAAACTAAGGATCTAAGGATTTTTAGAAAAACTTAACAAAAAAAATGATGAAGATTTTTACAGGAGAAAAAACCAGCGAAGCAGTGTGTATAATCAACCAAAGCTCGAGCGGTAGTTTCCCAAAATACCTCAATTTTTAATATGAGTAGTGTAGAGCTGATATTTTATGAGCCGATAGAATTGCATGCTAGCTAGTGGTAGGCTAAGGATCCTACAGGAATGATGTGATAGTGTTGCATGATTTTTGCTTCCTTTATCATAGGAGTTCATTCTTATGAGATTGAATATGTCATTGCTATTTGCTTAGTTTATGCTATATAATTGTACATAGTTACGATTTTATAGCCTTAGAATGCCTTATTTATCCTTTCTTCCTGTTCCTTGTTTGGTTGTGGATTTGAGGTAGAATCATTTATTCGAATGTCTATTAAGTCTCGTATTGTGTACAATTGGCATGCGCAAAGCAAATGGCAAGGACAACAAACATCTTGTGAGGCGGAGCATTGCTGGGGAGCAGTCTAGAGTTAGTGTCTAGATGCTTAGTCGTGGTTCTAAGGAACCAACAGGGCGAGTCTATATCTGATACTGAGGAAATAGAGTCCCGGTGACTTAGGGTCTTGATATGACGACTTGAGATAAATGCGGGTTGGTGTGGAAGGTAGTATTGGCCCCGTACTACTGAAAGCACCAGATCCATAAGCGGCTCAAGAAGGAATCTTAAGGAACTAAGGAACTTATAGGAGTGTGTGGGTGACGGTGTATACGCTTTAGCATGATTTCTATTGGTTTTCTTGTGTGTTTCAGTCTGGTGGTTACCCGAGGTTTAGGCTCCAACGACCCCGAGAGGCCGAGTACCAGTGATGATGAGATCCGCAGGATTGTTACCACTGAGGTGGCCGCAACAATCAGAGGGGCTATTCCAAAGATGTTTTTGTCTATAAAGACCATGGTGATTGAGACTTTTGACGAGCGTTATGCCGCTGTCACTGAGGCTGCTACTGCCGCAACCACTGTAGTTGTTGCTGCTGCGAGACCACAGGGGGTGATTCGTTGTGGTACCGAGAGTTCAACAATACGAAGCCACCTGAGTTTGATGGGACCCGGGATCCGATTTCCTCTATGAGACCGATCTCTGATATTGACAAATGTTTTTACACTTGATTATGTCCGGAGAATCTGAGGGTTCGTTTCGCACTGAAGTTGTTTCGCTTGGGAGCGAAGGATGGTGGAAGTTTGTGACACTTGATTATTCTATTGCAAAGCGTTATGTGGTTACTTGGGAGAGGGTTACTAAGATGTTTAGGGATGAGTTTGTACCCATGGTTGAGCGGGAAAGATTGGCCCAGGAGTTCCTATCTCTCAAGCAAAAGACAAAGACGGTGACTGAAATCACCAGGATGTTTCATGAGAGGGCCTTGTTTTTTGCCCTAAGCACAGGTCCACAGAGCAGGCACGTGTGAGTCGGTATTTGAGCATTCTGAGGAGGGATATCGATGCGTTTGTGGGAAACACTACATATCGGACATTGGTTGAGCTGCATACCAATGCCTGGAGGAGAGAGATTGAGATGGAGACCCAGGCTAAGGAGGAGAGGGAGAACCAGGTGAGAGATAGGAGGCTAGTACAGTCGCAGCCGGCAACTAAACGGCCTAAGTCCGCTGATCAGAGAGCTGGAGGCTAGAAGGACCGTACTTGGGGAAAGTGCGACAAGGGACATAAGGGACCCGCCGACCAGGATCGGCTTGCTACCTGTGTGGCAAGGAGGGGAATTTGGCTAGGAATTTCCCTAAGGGATTTCAAGTTTGCTTCAATTGCAACTAGACGGGTCATATAAGGGTCGAGTGTCCTCAACTTGCATCTAAGGCAGTTTAGACTACGGCCCCCCGACCCTACGTATTACTGATGGCAGGTAGGGGAAGGCCGGGGTGCCGAGGGTTTGAGTGAGAGCATTTCAGTTGATAGTAGAGGAGGCCCGAGCAGCTCCAGACGTCGTGGCTAGTATGTGTTCTTTATCATTTTGCTGATTTATTTATGTTGCTTATATTATTGATTGTGTAGGTACTTTTCTTGTGAATTTTGTACCTGCGTTTGTGCTATTTGACTCGGGTGCGAGTTGGACTTTTATGTCATCATCCTTTTTTTGCGGTTTTAGTATTGCACGAGAGACCTTGAGCATGCCCTTGAGAGTCTCTATACCTGATGAGCGTCTGTTCTCCACTATCGATATCTATCAGGGTTGTATGTTAGAGATCTTCAGTGTTGGTTATCTGATAGATCTTGTCCCTATTGCGATGGGAGATGTCTGTGTAATCGTGGATATGGGTTGGTTGAGCCGATTTAGGGCTCTAATCGACTGTGAGCGTCAGATGGTGACAGTTCGAGACCCTAGTGGGGGAGTGCTGACTATCTACGGTGAGGGTACTAGGTCGGGATCAACTTTATGTTCTGCCGCTAGGGCAAGACAAAGTTTGTAGCACAAGTGTATGGGGTATCTGGCATATGTAGCGGATACTCGGGTTGATGAGAAGGGATCAAATTTTATTTCTGATTTTCCCTTCGTACGTGATTTTCCCGATGTTTTTCCAATGAAGTTACCGGGTGTGCCTCCTGCGAGGCAAGTGGAGTTTCAGATCGATCTGATTATGGGTGCAGCGTTGATTGCTAAGGAACCGTACCGTCTTGCACCTCCTGAGATGCAGGAGTTATCCTCTCAGGTTTAGGAGTTGTTAGGAAAAGGTTTTATTCGGCCGAGCAGTCCTCCTTGGGGAGCACCGATCCTTTTTGTCAAGAAGAAGGATGGTTCAGACCGGATGTGCATCGATTATAGGAGTTGAACAAGCTGACGGTGAAAAACTGTTATCAATTACCGATGATCGATGATCTCTTTGACTACCTACATGGGGCATCTTGGTTTTCCAAGATCGATTTGAGGTCCGACTACCAGCAGATAAGGGTGCGAGAGGAGGATAATCAAAAGACAGCCTTCCGAACTCGCTATGGGCATTAAGAGTTTATGGTGATGCCTTTTGGGCTCACCAACACATCAGCATCGTTCATGGATCTCATGAACCGGTGTGCAGGCCCATGTTGAATCGATCGGTGATTGTGTTCATTGATGACATTCTGGTCTATTCGAAGACAAGAGAGCAGCACAAGGAGCATTTATGCGAGATTCTTGGAGTTTTGAGGATGGAGAGGCTCTACACCAAGTTCTCCAAGTGTGACTTCTGGTTGCGCGAGGTTCAGTTTATGGGACAACTCGTCAACCGGAATGGTATCTTGGTCGACCTAGCCAAGATAGAGGCGGTGATGTAGTGGGAAGTGCCGAGATCTCTATCTGAGATTCGGAGCTTCGTCTGTTTGGCGGGATATTATCGGAGATTCATTACAGATTTCTCCAAGATTTTTGTTCCTCTCACTAGTTTGACAAGGAAGGATGTTGTGTTCAGTTGGGGGCCTGCACAGCAGACATCATTTGAGACTCTCCGCCAGAGATTGTGTGAGGTGTCGGTACTTGCCCTCCCTGAGGGAGTTGTGGATTTCATAGTCTATTATGATGCATCCATTGTAGGGTTGGGTGATGTGTTGATGTAGAGGGGCATGTGATTGCATACGCTTCGAGGCACTTGAAGCCTTACGAAGCCAAGTATCCCGCTCATGATTTGGAGTTTGGGGTGGTGATTTTCGCCCTCAATATTTGGCGCCACTATCTCTATGGTGTTCGGTGTACCATTTATACGGACCATAAGAGCCTCAGATATCTTATGGATCAGCCTAACCTGAACATGAGGCAGGGGAGGTGGTTGGATGTAGTGAAAGACTACGACTGTGAGATTCTATACCATCCGGGCAAGGCCAATGTAGTGGTCGACACCTTGAGTCGAAGTGGTCGACACCTTGACTCGGAGGGCGGTTAGTGCCCCGATTCAGGATGTGTATATGAGGATGACGGTGATGACCCCAGTCTTGGAGATTATCAAAGAAGCGCAGTGAAAGGCCATAAAGGAAGAAAATCGGAAAAGTGAGCGGGTGATCGGCAATATTTCATCCTTTGATATTGACAATCGATGGATTTTGACTCTTCATGGGCGGGTTTGGGTTCCATATGCAGGTGGGGGCTTAATGAATTTTGATGGAGGAGGCCCACAAGTCAAGATTTTCCATTTATCCAGGGGCTACCAAGATGTAACTCAACCTGAAACATAGTTAGTGGTGGCCATGTATGAAGAGAGATGTGGCCTAGTTTGTAGAGCGATGTTTGACCTGCCGAAGGTCAAGGCCGAGCACCAGCGCCCTCATGGAAAATTGCAACCTTTGGAGGTTCCCCTATGGAAGTGGGAGCAGATCACCATTGATTTTATTACAAAGTTGTCGAAGACTGCTAGGGATGTTGACGCTATCTGGGTGATAGTGGATCATTTGACGAAGAGTGCTCACTTTCTAGCCATTAGTGAGAGCTCTTCTGTAGAGAAGTTGGCTGAGATTTATGTTCGAGAGGTGGTGGCTCGGAATGGGGTTCCGACTTCGATTGTGTCAGACCGAGATGTGCGTTTTACTTCCAGGTTTTGGAAGAGGTTTCACGAGGAGTTGGGTACCTGGCTACACTTCAGTACTGCATATCATCCAGAGACTGACGAGCAGAGCGAGCAGACTATTCAGATGCTCGAGGATATGTTGCGTGCATGTATCATTGACTTTGGTGGGAGTTAGGACTCCTATCTCCCGTTCGTTGAGTTTTCTTATAACAAAAACCATCATGCCAATATCTCCATGCCCCCCTTTGAGTTTTTGTATGGAAGGAGATGTCGGACTCCTTTTTGTTAGGATGAGGTTGGACAGAGGGTCATTGCGAGCATGGAGGTAGTGCTCAAGACGACCGAGCTTATACAGCAAGTTAGACAGAGATTGTCGACGACTCAGAGCCGCCAGAAGAGTTATGCGGATCGGCGACGCTCTGAGCTAGAGTTCCAAGTAGGGGATTTGGTGCTTCTTTAGGTGTCACCATGGAAGGGTGTCATCCGCTTCAGGAAACGAGGCTAGATGGGCCCTAGGTTTATTGGCCCTTTTCGAGTTTTGGCTCATGTAGGCAAAGTGTCTTACCGGTTGGAGCTATTAGAGGAGTTGAGGCGGATTCATGATAACTTCCATATCTTCCAGTTGAGGAAGTGTGTAGCTGATGAGACAGTTGTGGTCCATTTGGAGGACATTCAGGTCGATGATCTCCTGACTTACGTTGAGAAGCCCATGGCAGTTTTGGATTGACGAGTGAACACCTTGAGGAACAAGGTAGTGGACTTGGTCAAAGTTCAGTGCAACACCAGAAGGGCTCGGAGTGGACGTGGGAACCTGAGTCTGAGATGCGTGAGCACTATCCTGAGCTGTTTCCCGATGATGATTTCGAGGGAGAAGTCTGATTCTAGTGGGGGAGAATTGTAACATCCGATTATCAGGTATTATCATTTCTAGCTCTTAACTATATCAAAGTTGCATAATTGGTCCCTTGTGGTAAAAGCTTCACTTTTAGCCATACGTTGGGCGTACTTGAGGGTACGCGCAGTGTGTATTCGTGTGATGCGGGATCGTGAATGTCCTGCTAGTACGTTGGCCGTACGTGTGGCACGTCGGACGTACAAGCCCAGTCATTAAACCCTAATGTAAAGGGTTGCTCCCTATTTAAACAACCTTATACCTCCTTTGGACTATCCTTATTAGCCACCATTCCATCCTCAAACCCTAATCTCGATTCTAAGCTTGTTAGTGAGAGTTTGGGAGCTTATTAAGTTATTTTGGTTCATATTTTTGAATAAGGACGCTAAAGAAGAAGGAGTTGTTGCTTGCAAGTTTGTAAATCAAGAAACCACCCCTCATTGTGCTTCTTTCTCAAGTATGAAGTTTATACCTTGATGAGTTTCATTTTTTATCTCCATGGATGAATTTTATGAGCTTTTTGTCCCCAAGTTTGGGCCATGATGAGTTTGGGGCACTCCAGAGAATATTAGTTATCCTTTCATGGATTTTAGGACTTGTAGATTCATAAAAATGGTTGCTTGATCATTTCCTATGGCCCATGCATGAGTAAAGTGACTTAGAGTGTGATTGAAGTTTGTAACACCCGGAAATTTGAGGAGCAATGTGACAACCCGAAATTTTTATTTTGTACAACATTTCAATTCAATAGAAGTCAGAACAGTTTCTGCTAACTTTCAAGCTTTTTGGAATAAGTTCGAGTCTTTTTAAGTTAGTACTTCAGGAGATACCAGGAGAGAGGATGCTCTAGGGTTTATTGTGCAACATTAAAGTCCCAAAGCTCCAAGAGTTTGGAGTTTATGGCCTAAACAAAGGTGTTTACGGCCGTAAACCCTAAATTGGGGGTATATATATGACACTTAGTCATTATTTACCAATTTTCACAAATTTAAGATCCAAACTCAATTCTCTCTCAAGTATCATCCAACAATTCTTCAAGATCTTCAACTTGTAAGTGTTTCTAGCCCTATTAAGTTGATATATTGCTTAATCTAGTGATTTAACACACTTCCATCCATGAAATCATTCCAAAAGGTTAGATCTTCAAGTTTCACCAAGAACACCAAGAACACACACTAGTGTTCTTGGACTTTTAGCACCTTTTCAAGCCTCTATCTTGTAAGTACTTCTATCCTAGAGTATAATAAGGCTTGTTACACTTCTATACATCAAGAAAACACCAAGGAAACCAAGGATCAAAGGTGTTTATGGTCCAAGAACACCTTGGACCGTAAACCCTAAAAAGGGTGCCAAAGTGTGCTCTAGTCCCTTCTAAGCCTTGGAAACTTGCATAGATCCCTTCCCTAATGAGTTAAGTACATGAAAACATCAAAAGACCATAAACCATTTGGGTTTACGGCCGTAAACCCAAAGGCAAATGGTCCAAGGACCGTAAACTCCATTTAGGAGTGAAATGGTGCCCTAATCACTTCCATAGGCTTATACTTCAAGTGGAAATGCTTCTAAGGACTTGTAGAGCTTCAAAACAACACATTGTCAAAGAAGCATGAGTTTAAGGCCGTAAACTCATGGGTTTACGACCGTAAACTCAAAAAGTTATGGTCACAAAACCGTAAACTCATATAAAGGGTTCCCTTGAACCCTAAACTCAATAGCAATGTCCTACAACATTTAGATGCAATCCTTAGCACTTATAACACTTATATAAGGTGTTTTTCATGCCCTAGGATGTCTTAACTTTGTTAATTAGTTGTTTAAAGACTAATTGGATACATATATGTGTTATTATATGTTAACTAGGATCATTGTGTGTGTACAAGTCTTCAGTTGACACCTAGCAATCCTATATCATCAGTTCATCCAAACCACTCACTACAGGTGAGTTCATACCCCTTAATTAACCTTTTAAATATTTTTAAATGCTTTTATGGGGGGATACAAGTTGAATTATTATACTTATTATATCAAGCACATGTGATTAATAACTACCAAACAAGTGGATTTCTTACTTTTCAAACTGTGTTACCAAACTGTGTTACTTCAAACTGTTTTACAAACTCCTTTTCATGTCAAATACTTTTACTTAAACTCTTTTAAACTTATATTCTGTTAAATGTGTATCTATATAGATATAGTTATATAAGTAGGATTGAAAGGACTTAGGACTGATAGTTCACCTTACTTCCTATTCCTTGTTTGGTTGTGGACTTAGGGTATTAGGGTTATCTGTCCGAAGGTCGTTTGAATCCTAGTTATATATTATGTATATGTATATAGATACAAAGGTTCCTTCTTTCATTCAGCTCCATACCTTTGGGTAGCAAGGGTATACATACATGTTCATACATTACTAGTAAGCTACTATAGGAGTAGTTTAGGAAGATACTAATACTATTACTAGAACAATGAACCATACAAAGAAAGAGATAACAAACAATACCATACAGAGAAAGAGATAACAAACAATACCATACAGAGAAAGAGATAACAAACAATACCATACAGAGAAAGAGATAACGAACAATACCATACAGAGAAAGAGATAACAAACAATACCATACAGAGAGAACGTACAGGCTAGACAGAGGTAGAACATACAATACAGCTAGTACATTCATTACATATACATTATTATAGTTATGTGAGCCACCTAACGGGGCATGGCACTACCTGCCATGACCGTTTTTGTATCCAAAATCTCCTTAAATGGGGAGCGTATGAGTTTGTGTATAGATCTATACTGGATTGACTATCCTACACCTTGCTGCTCGCTACAGTGGGACTTGCAAGTCTACGGGTGCCAAACGTCATTTCTTACGATGTCTTACATCGTCGTTTTTCTATTGAGTCGGTAGCAGGATACAGGCCGATCACATGGTACTTTAAATAACAACTGGTTTAAAGTAGTTAGTACAGCAGTAGTTACTTAATACAACACTACAGTACTATATCATTTTCCCATTACATTTACTTTGTGATATTTACACAATAAACAATAATGTAAAAACTATATTTTTGGTTAATGATAGTCGGATTTGGGAAAATACACACTCTTACAAGAGACACACACACAGATACTAGATGCCTTGGTAGAAGGCTACTTTTAGTAGGAAACATAGGGTTTTCTGGGAGAGTTCAAACAATTACAAAATTTTACAAACATATACAATTACAAACTTACAAAACACTTTCATACAACTACAGACACTAATATACTTATGATCTCACCAGCTTTAAAGCTGATAAACTCTTTCAAAATAACTTGTATTCTCAGGTCGCCAGTAGACAGGTACCGGAGCCAGGTTTTTTTGCGAAGATGGAGCTTGTTCAAGACTCATCTTTATTTTGATGTATATTATTTTTGGTGTCTATATAACTTGACAGAACACACTTGTATGAAATTATATTATTAATGCAATGGATGATGTTGTTGCTTGTTTACTACTTTGCATTGTTGTGATACTGTACATGACGTCCTCCACCCCCGAACGATTCCGCCGTTCTGGTGTTGGGGTGTGACAGATTGGTATCAGAGCTTTGTTTATAGTGAATTGAGTGTATCAACCCATAAAAGATATACGAACTATAAACACAGCGGGATTAAAATACTCTGATAAAGAGTTTATACTTTTAAATAATAAAATATTTAACCAAGTATACATACCTGCATTCATACTAAAATCAGTGTCACTAGGACAGAACAAAAGTATTACGATTGTTGGACAGCACAAGTAGACTTAGAGACATATGGTCAACCCTGGGAAGATGTAGCCTGATCAACTACATTATCCGAGGAGTGATTAGCATGTGCCTAAGTGTGGTTGTGAGGTTGCAACAAGTCTAAAAACTTACCAACACTTCTACAACGAGAACAGTAGAACAGAACATAAACTTAAAATACTATAGGAGTATTTTGTGTTACTATTAATTACTTATCTGAGAACTAAAGGTCTTTATTAAGTATGTCAATAGTTGCGGAGTGGATACGCTAATGTTATAGGTAACTAGGATGGCATAGACTTAGAATCTGTGATATTTGCTCTACTTCTTGTTCCTTGTTTGGTTGTGGGCTTAGAGTTAGGGTCACTTATTCGAAGGTCTTGTTGGACTAATGTCTAAGTCCATAACAATATTTGGTATGTACTTGACCCGACCCGGCATGGTCCATTTGGGTTGCACTTCACCGACACAATTTATATGGATAGTCTTTTGAGAATAGTATATTTATGATTTATATTAATATATTATAAGTTCTAATATATTAATATGGAATCATATTATTTAATTAGTATTGATCAAGAATTAATTTAGAATTAATTAAGTGATCAAAAGGAACTAATTAAATATGGACTCTTATATATATGGAATGGGCCAAGTTCATTTAGGTTGGGCTAAGCTTTCATGGATAGTCCATGGAGCTTTTAACCCATGGATCCTATGTAAATGAAAGGTCATGGGTATTAGGGTTTACATGGATGTAACCCTAATCCTCCATAATATATAATGGGGTTCTTGGCTCACAAAATTGGCACTAGTGTGTGAAAATAAGAGTGGGCCGATTTTAGTGTGCATACATATTCTCTCAAGTTCTTCCAAGGTGTTTTGGTGATTTGTGATTCCACTTGAGGCTTCCACACTATTGGGGCTAAGCTCTTAAAGCTTGAAGACATCAAGCTACATCAAAAGGTATGTCATCTAACTAGAACTTTGTAGTACAGGTACTTCATAATATGCTAGTTAGGATGAAACCTTGGAATATTAAGTATTTGCATGTATATTAGAGAAAACATAGATCCAAGGTTTATAGGGTTGCATGTACACCATAGGAGTGTTAGAATGCTCAAAACCCAACAGGTCTATCCTGTCTAGGTTACCTATGACTGGTATGCACTACGCAAATGTTGGAGTAACTGATAAGGATCATCTTATAATTATCTAGTTAGTTCGTCTATTAATTATTTCCTAATCCCTTTTCTCGCGTAGATATAATGGCTGGATTCCATTTTCCCGGAGACCCGTACTATCCCAACAACGGCAATGCTGGATGGCTTGGAGAAGAGCCAGAAGATGATCACCCAATCCCTTTGGATGATCACGACGCTGAAGGCTTTTCTGATGGTTCTGAATCGGAGCCAGAAGTCAACAACCAACCCTCAGCTGTCCAAAACCCAAACCCTCGTCCAACATTTCAAGGACCCACACCTCTGTGGGCCACAAACTTGAATAGGTGGAGTCAGGAACAAGGGCAACCCATGCCCTACCATGGATACAGAAGCTTCTACAACCTCACTAAAGGAGGTTCAGCTGACAGGGTCCTGCCCATAATGGTCCGTAGGATTGCTCGGAACACTGAGCAAGGTCGAGCAGCTATTGACCGAGTAGTGGAGATTGACGCCAACTCTGGCGTTAACACAGTCCGCATTCGCCAACTAGAGTCTGCTCATGAAAGGACTCAGGTCCGCAATGCAGTTCTACAGAGGGAACTTACTGAAACCCAAGCTGAAGTCAGGGAACTTCGAGCTCAGCAAGCAAGATCTGATAGGCGCGTGAGAGACATAGAACGCCTTCTGTCGGATTCAAGAACTCACTCTAGTAGTTCTCGTCGCCGATAGAGTCTTATCGACTTCTCTTTTGGATATAACCTAGTTTGTGTAAAAACTCTAGTCTCATTTCCTATCTTTGTAAATCTTAGACCCGTTAGGTCTTGATTTGGTAGTAGTCTGTCAAAATTTTCCATTTTGGTTGATGTAAGACCTACTTCTAGGTCATTTTTCCCGCACTCATTACATCTGTAATCCCAGTATAGTTGACAGATATCTAATCTTATGGAAATCAATATCCAATTGCTATCATCTGTTAGTACTAGATCTTCATTCAATCATACTATTCAATCGTGCTATTCACTTGTGCTGTTGGGCTACGGAGAGTTAGTCCATGAGTCATTCTTATCTACTTCCTATCAAATTCTTATCAATATCTTCATCTTTCTGAACTTATAGCTAAAAGATGCCTCCACGTAAATCAACAAGACGCGATCCTCCCGCACCGATACCACCTGCTCCTCAATTCGATACAACAGCTCTAAATGCTGCTGTAGCTGCGGCTGTGGCTACAGCCATGGCTTAATATCATTCCTCAGGTTCCACTGGAGGAGGAACCCCTGTCCTATCTACTCATAGTGAAATCCCGGTGCGCTTGAGAGAGTGCTCCTATAAAGGCAGGGAATTCTGGTAGAGTTGGAAGAGTTCTGGCCATAGGCCACGAGGAAGCAGTTGCCGACCCCACAGTGGTCACTGGTACGTTTCTCGTCGATAACTCATATGCATGTATACTATTTGATAGTGGAGCGGAGAGGAGCTTCGTGAACCAAAGATTTGCTCATTTACTTAAGCAAAAATCACGAGCACTCAAAGAACCGTTCACTGTAGAAATGGCTAATGGAAAGACAGAGAGCACTAACAGTATATTCATAGGGTGTACCCTAACTTTAGATAGCCATTCATTTTCGATCGATCTCATGTCGGTATCTATTAAAATTTTCGACGTCATCATCGGCATGGATTGGTTGAGTCTTCATCGTGCCGACATCATGTGTTATGAAAAGGCTGTCCGCCTTAATCTGTCGTCTGGCGAAACTCTAGTAGTATATGGCGACAAACCCAGCACGAACCTTCGTATCATCTCGAGCATTCAAGCTCATAAATTCTTGCGAAAGGAATGTCGCGCATTCCTTGCTCATGTGGTCGATGTGAGCCAAGAAACGAAAGACATTCAGAACATTCCAGTGGTACGCGACTTTCCCGACATCTTTCCAGAAGAACTCCCAGGATTACCTCCGCAACGACAAGTCGAGTTCAGAATCGACTTAGCTCCAGGGGCTACTCCCGTAGCAAAATCGCCCTATCGTCTAGCACCTGCAGAGATGCAAGAACTGTCCTGTCAACTTAACGAACTGCTCAGCAAGGGCTTTATAAGACCAAGCTTCTCACCTTGGGGAGCTCCAGTCTTGTTCGTCAAGAAGAAATACGGATCGTTTCGTATGTGCATCGACTACAGGGAGCTTAACAAACTGACCGTCAAAAATCGTTATCCCTTGCCTCGTATCGACGATTTATTTGACCAACTTCAAGGGGCGAATTTCTTTTCAAAAATCGAATTAGGATCCGGATGTCACCAACTACGAGTGCGAGGGGAGGATGTTCCGAAGACAGCCTTCCGAACTCGTTATGGGCACTACGAATTCGTAGTGATGCCGTTCGGATTAACAAACGCGCCCGCAGTATTCATGGATTTAATGAATAGGGTGTGTCCTCCTTACTTGGATCAGTTCGTCATCGTCTTCATCGATGACATACTTATCTACTCTCGTAGTAAGGAGGAACATAGTCAACATCTGCGACAAGTCTTAGAAACACTACGTTCGGAGAAGCTCTATGCGAAGTTCTCGAAATGCGAATTTTGGATCCGAAGAGTCGAATTCTTAGGGCACGTGGTTAGCGAAGAGGGAATACACGTGGACCCTTCCAAAATTAAAGCCATTGAGAGCTGGTCAGCACCGAAGACGCCTACAGAAATTCGTCAATTTCTAGGCCTCGCTGGCTACTGCCGCAGGTTCATTCAGAACTTCTCCCGCATAGCGAAACCTCTTACAACACTGACCCAGAAAGGCGTGGCCTTTGACTGGGAAGAGAAGTAGGAGAGAGCGTTCCAAACGCTCAAGCGAGCCTTGTGCACCGCACCAATACTATCCCTCCCCGAAGGGATAGAAGACTTCGTCGCATATTGCGATGCGTCAAATCAAGGACTCGGATGTGTTCTGATGCAGCGAGGTAAGTGATGGGTTTTAGGTAAAACAAATAAACTAGAAAACAATTCCTAAGTTCACATGCAACCTACTTTAGATCTATGTTTTAACTATTGAACATATAACTTTGAATTGCAAAACAAGAACCCTAGAGGAGGAGGCTAATTTCGAAATTAACAAACTAGGGTTTAAGAGTTACATACCTTTCAATTGTTATAGTAAACAATTGATAATCCTCTTGACCTTGATCTTGATCCTCTTGGAAGCTTAGCACCACAAATGTAATGCCTCTAATGGAATCACACCCAAGAACTAGAAAGAAGGAAAGTAGTAGGAGAGAGGATGGAGAGAGTATGCAATTTCGGCCTTAGGGTTTCTTCCAAAGAAATCAGTCACCTCAAATGTAAGCCAGGAGGCTCCTTAAATAGCTGACGGATCTAGGGTTTAGGGAAAACCCTAGTTATCCTTTGCTTAGGGCCTAAGCAAGATCCAAGGGCCTTATCTGGACCCCTTGGACGAAATCTCTAGGGTTTCCCCTATGGATTTCGTCCACCTCCTTCCAAGGAGGTTCTGGAGCCTTCCACTCAACTATTAGATAATTGCAAACTAGTCCCGGCACTTTATAATTAATACTTTTAACCCCAAAATTAATTCTGATTAATTTCTGGCTAACTATTAATTAAACATAATGATTTCTAATTAATATATTAATCTATTAACATATTAATAAATCATTTATATTAATTTATTAATCTTATTAATATCTCTCCTTTCATAATTTCCTTGTCCAGTTGCTAGGTTGAGGGCAACCCAAAAGGATTGTGTTGCTATCAATTCAAGTACATACCAATTATAGTTATCGGCTTAGACACCTAATCCAACAGTCTCCCACTTGGATAAGTCTGTAACTATAATTGCTAGTATGCCTTCTAAATTTGACCAGCAAATTGTAGCTTCCAAAAGCTGCTGCCGAACTCTGACCCAGTCAGTTACGTGTCCTAAGATAAGTGATCATATAATCCTTCGTTCTGCTAGATATCCCTAGACAAAAGACATGGAATGCAATCAATCTCTTTGTCCATAATCTATGTTTCCCGATTCCTGATTTGTGATGATGTAGGACTTCTAATTGAACACATCAATTTAGTCCTGGCTGGGCCCAGCACATAAGTCAACACCAAATCATCGAGGGGCCCACATATATCGCTTTTCCGGTTAGGGGCAAAAGGAACGAATAAACGTTGACTCATATGCCTGTATCTTTTACTCATCAAATTATACATGACAATACGTTTTATAACACCAAGTTACTGATGCGTTTTCGTATCACCAATGCATGACCGACTTGTAAATCACAACTCATATATCTTCGTTTCAAAATTATAAGATATTATCGTCTCAGTATTACTCGTGATGAATTCCATGAAGTGATACTCTGAGCGAGGGTTTATCCAATACTCAAATCTCAATTTCTGAGTACTCATGAATGTTGCAGCAATTCTATTGCCATGTCTATCCTTTAGACAATCTACAATCCAGTTCATGACAGTCTTGATTCACTACTTACTTCCAAAAGTACGAGCGACTGTGGAGTTTGAATAATCTTATTATTCGGGAAGTAAAACATGCAAAAATGAAACACAATAATAAACAATTGACAAAAGGCCGAAACCAAACTTATAAATAATACTTTATTATTTAATCACCAAAAGTCAATTACATTTACTTTGTTACAAGTTTCAGAACAAAACTAATCTAACTACTAAAACTAATATCATCTTTCAGTCCTATGCTCCGAGCATGCTGAATATGCTTAGCCCTACTCAGACCCTTTGTGAGGGGATCTGCTGGGTTATCTTCAGATGACACCCTCTTAACTATAAGATGGCCTTCTTCTACTCTATGTCTGATGAAATGGTACTTTCTGTCGATATGTCTGGTCTTACCATGATCTCTCGGTTCCTTTGTCAAGGCAACCGCTCCTTCATTATCGCAGAACAGTTCCATAGGCTCCTGGATGGTTGGAACAACTCCGAGATCTCCGATGAAGTTCCTCAACCAAGCTGCTTCTTTCGACGCTTCACTCGCTGCTATGTACTCTGATTCACAAGTAGAATCAGCCGTCGTATCTTGCTTGGAACTCTTCCAAGTAACTGCTCCTCCATTCAGTAAAAATACCCAGCCTGACTGAGAACGGAAGTTATCTCTATCCGTCTGAAAGCTGGCATCACTGTAACCATCTACTCTCAAAGTATCATTGCCACCAAGTACGAGGACCCAGTCCTTTGTCCTTCGCAAATACTTGAGTATATTCTTTACTGCTATCCAATGAGCTCTACCTGGGTTTCCCTGATAGCAACTAACCATGCTCAAAGCAAAAGCCACATCAGGGCGAGTACATGTCATAGCGTACATGATCGATCCGACAGCGGAAGCATAAGGTACACGACTCATGTCATCTATTTCCTCATCTGTACTCGGGCATTGAGTCTTACTCAATTTGGTATTGCTCTGGATAGGTAGCTCTCCCTTCTTGGAATTTTCCATACTAAATCTCTTTAGTACCTTATCCAAGTATGTGCTCTGACTAAGTCCAATTAGTCTCTTTTTTCTATCTCTCAATATTCTAATCCCAAGAATATAGGCAACTTCTCCAAGGTCTTTCATGGCAAAACACTTTCCAAGCCAAGACTTAACATCTCTCAAGGTTGGAACGTCGTTACCAATGAGTAATATGTCATCGACATATAACACCAGAAAAGTTACTATACTCCCACTAGCCTTGATATACACACAAAACTCATCTTCACTTCTAGAGAAACCAAACTCTTTGACTTTCTCATGGAAGCAAAGATTCCAGCTGCGAGATGCTTGTTTCAATCCATAAATGGATTTCTCAAGCTTGCACACTCTGTTGGGAAACTTTGCATCAACAAAACCCTCTGGCTGATTCATGTAAACATCCTCAGCCAACTTCCCGTTAAGGAAAGCAGTCTTGACAACCATCTGCCAGATTTCATAGTCATGAAAGGCAGCTATGGCGAGCAATATCCTAATAGATTTAATCTTAGCTACTGGCGAAAAAGTCTCATCATAGTCAACCCCTGGGGTTTGAGTGAAACCTTTTGCAACCAGTCGAGCCTTGAATGTATGCACATTCCCATCCATGTCTGTCTTCTTCTTGAAGATCCATTTGCACCCAACTGTCTTACGACCTGGTGCACTATCAACCAAATTCCAAACTTGGTTGTCATACATGGACTTAATCTCGCTGTCCATTGCCTCTTTCCACTTGGAAGCCTCTGGGCCTGCCATCGCTTCCTTATAATTGACTGGTTCATCTAAGTTTACCAGTGTTCTGTCACTTATGAATGTGTCACCATCTGAAGTAATATGAAAGCCATACAACTCAGGTGGCACACTCACCCTAGTGGACCTTCGAAGAGGTAATGAGTTATCAACTGGTTCAACAGGAACTGTTTCCTCTGGTTGAGTGCTAGTGTCATCTAAGGTTCCTTCATTGGCTGATTCTTGAATTTCTTCAAGTTCAATGGTGCTCCCACTGTCCTCTTTGAATATGAGCTCCCTTTCTAGAAAGACTCCTCTTCGTGCTACAAAGACCACATTTTCACTAGGCCTGTAGAACAAATATCCAAAAGACTGCTTTGGGTAACCAATGAAAACACATTTCTCACTTCTAGCTGCTAGCTTGTCATGAGTCTCTTGTCTTACGAAAGCTTCACAACCCCAGACTTTAATATGTGCTAACGAGGGAACTTTCCCAGTCCACATTTCGTGAGGTGTTTTGGCAACCTTCTTTGTAGGGACAAGATTGAGGATGTGGGCGGCTGTCCCTAAGGCATACCCCCAGAAGTGAATAGGAAGCGAAGCACGACTCATCATAGAACGAACCATGTCTAACAAGGTCCGATTACGCCTCTCAGCTACACCATTTAACTGTGGTGTCCTAGGAGGAGTCAATTGTGAGACTATCCCACATTCTTTCAGATAGTCGTTGAACTCGATACTAAGATACTCCCTGCCTCTATCGGGTCTAAGTATCTTTATCTTTCTGCCCAATTGATTTTCGACCTCATGCTTAAACTCTTTGAACTTTTCAAAGGTTTCTGACTTATGTTTGATCAAGTAGATATAACCATATCTGCTATAATCGTCAGTGAAAGTCACATAGAATCGATTAGCATCCCTTGTGGTTGATCTGAAGGGCCCACACACATCTGTGTGTATGAGATCCAACAGACCTTCACCTCTTTCACAAGACCCTGTGAATGGTGATTTTGTCATCTTTCCCAAAAGACAAGATTCACACATATCATCTGATTTTAGGTCAAATGATTCCAACACTCCATCCTTTTGGAGTTGGGCTATGCGTTTCTTGTTAATGTGTCCAAGACGACAATGCCACAAGCATGCCTTGTCTACACTATTAGACAAGTCAATATTAAGTACACTATTTCCTAAGCTATCAACACAAGTCACTGTTTCATACACACCATCACAAGGTAAAGCTTCAAACATGAAAACACCATTCTTATAAACAGAAATTGAACCATTCAAATCATTAAAAGAATATTTAAAACCTTGTCTGAACAATGCATGAAATGAAATAATGTTTCTCGTCATCTCAGACGAATAGCAACAATTTATCAAATCTAATCTAACATCATTACTAAGCAAAAGCTGATAAACTCCGATCTTGGTTACTGGTGAAGACTTTCTGTTTCCCATGATCAAGTTTATTCTTCCTCGCTCTATCTCCTCACTTTCCTTTAGCCCCTGCATATCAGAACAGATATGAAAACCACATCCTGTATCAAGGACCCATGAACGAGAAGATAATGAGTTATTAGCAGAAATAGTGTAAATACCTGCCGAAGATGGCTTCACTTTACCATCCTTGATATCCTGCAGATATTGTGGGCAAGATCTCTTCCAATGCCCCTTTTGATTGCAGTAAAAGCAAACGGCCTCTTTTGGATCAGAAACATGGGGAGTGGAACCATTGGGCTTAGCCTTTGGGCCATTACTAGATGACCCAGCTTGAGCCTTGCTCTTCCAGTTTTGCTTGGGAGGACCTTTCCTCTTTTTCCCCTTTCCCTGTCCAATAGCCAAGACGAGGGCACTTGCAGGTGTGGAGGGTATACTTTTACCCTTCATCCCTGCTTCAGCTGTCTGCAACAAGTTGTGCAATTGGGCCAGAGTTTGCTCAGTGTTGTTCAAATGGTAAGTTAGAATAAACTGACCATAACATTCAGGAAGTGAGTTCAAAACCATGTCAATGGCCAATTCCTCATCAAAGTGAATATTGAGCTTGACCAAACGCTCTATGTAGCGTTGCATTCTTTGCACATGGGACACAACTGACTCCCCTTCTTTCATCTTGCAAGCCATGAGTGACTTGACTACTTCAAACTTTTCTTGACGAGCTCGCTTATGGTACTTTTCCATAAGGTCCTTGTTCATCTGAAAAGGCCAGTAGTCCTCATAGTACCTCTGCAGTTCTGGGGACATAGTTGCTACCATGATGCATGCCACTTTGGTAGCATCATCGTAGTGTTTCTTGTAGGCAGCAAGCTCTTCAGGAGTAGCTTCAGACTCATCAAGTTCTTTGAGCTCCTTTTCAAGAACATATTCTTTGTTCTCAAAATAAAGAGCCATCTTGATGTTGCGCATCTAATCGTTATAGTTAGAGCCATCCATAACGACTTTGGAGCAGATATTGAGCAAATAGAAGTTTTGGTTGGAGGAGGATGAAGCAGAAGTGTTTCCAGGAGTAGACATCTGAAAAGAAAGAAAGTTTTAGTTAGATTTCAAGATACCTCAATATAATAACCCAAAGATAAAATATCAAGGTTAGGATCCAACTATGAAGATTCACAACTTAGAAATGGGATGCCGAGATCCAAGTGTAAATTTCATAAAGGTAGGTGAATGACGATTCACCAATTCCACCATTAGACGAAACAAACGAAGTGAAATTCCTAATTCTTTTGAGATACATTGAAACTATTCAATGGCATGTTTTAATCTCAGATTATGCTCTTCTATTTGTGACTGGGATGCCGAGGATCACAAACAAGATGTGAATAACCATGCAAATGTGCTTGGTAACCTCATTGTCTTTATCATTAACTATTGATGTGCTGGTAAACCACACACGCTCCATCAAAATGACAATTATGAGATACCCATTACTACTCTTTATTTGTGCCTTTTAGTGTGCTGGTTAACCACACACGCTCCACTAACGACCAATAAAGCATAATGTGCAATTTCATGGATTAGCATACTTTTCACATTTTTCCTAAAGTAACTAGAGTTGGGATTTTGAAAAATAATGTTCTAGTACTTTCTTTAATAGCATTATACTTTTAATGAGAAGTAGTTGTCCTATCAAATCCGTTCTGCTAACGACCCTCCACTAATCAAGGAAGCGGTGGGTGAGAGTGGACACCCATTCAACTACCATTTTATAGGCAGTTTCCTTATACCCCCCTTATAGACTAGCTTCGTGAATGAGGCATACTAGCGATTTGACTGACCATATTCTTATACATATATAATATTAAACATTTAATCATAATACATATATAAGGTGTGTTTTAAAACTTTTTAAAACTTCAAGGTTTATATAAATTTCGAAATTTAAACTATTTAAATTAATTTTAAATAAACTAATTAACTAGATTTAATATTTATCTATTAATTAACTTTTAATCAATTTATTAAATCTTGTAAGGATTATCTAATTAAATTAATCAATTAATTTAATTCTAATCCTTATCCCTCTAAATTTCGAAAATTAGGGTAAGGATAATTATCCAATTAATCTAATCAAGTAACAATTATCCAAAACAAGAAACCCTAAAACTTCTAGCATATTTCGAAATTTACAAGGGAGGAGGCTAGGGTTTTCAAAACCCTAACCCTAATTTCGATTAGGGTTCTTTGGAGGCTAGGGTTTTCGAAAAACCCTTCAATCCAAAACCCTAATTGCGAAAATTTGGCCTTTAGGCTTTAATGACTATAAACCATAATTTGCAATTCAACAATTATAGCAATTCAATTTAAAACAAACAATGGCTCTGATACCACTGATGGGTTTTAGGTAAAACAAATAAACTAGAAAACAATTCCTAAGTTCACATGCAACCTACTTTAGATCTATGTTTTAACTATTGAACATATAACTTTGAATTGCAAAACAAGAACCCTAGAGGAGGAGGCTAATTTCGAAATTAACAAACTAGGGTTTAAGAGTTACATACCTTTCAATTGTTATAGTAAACAATTGATAATCCTCTTGACCTTGATCTTGATCCTCTTGGAAGCTTAGCACCACAAATGTAATGCCTATAATGGAGTCACACCCAAGAACTAGCAAGAAGGAAAGTAGTAGGAGAGAGGATGGAGAGAGTATGCAATTTCGGCCTTAGGGTTTCTTCCAAAGAAATCAGTCACCTCAAATGTAAGCCAGGAGGCTCCTTAAATAGCTGAGGGATCTAGGGTTTAGGGAAAACCCTAGTTATCCTTTGCTTAGGGCCTAAGCAAGATCCAAGGGCCTTATCTGGACCCCTTGGACGAAATCTCTAGGGTTTCCCCTATGGATTTCGTCCACCTCCTTCCAAGGAGGTTCTGGAGCCTTCCACTCAACTATTAGATAATTGCAAACTAGTCCCTGCACTTTATAATTAATACTTTTAACCCCAAAATTAATTCTGATTAATTTCTGGCTAACTATTAATTTAACATAATGATTTCTAATTAATATATTAATCTATTAACATATTAATAAATCATTTATATTAATTTATTAATCTTATTAATATCTCTCCTTTCATAATTTCCTTGTCCAGTTGCTAGGTTGAGGGCAACCCAAAAGGACTGTGCTGCTATCAATTCAAGTACATACCAATTATAGTTATGGGCTTAGACACCTAATCCAACAGTAAGGTCATTGCCTATGCCTCGAGACAGCTGAAGACATACGAGGTCAACTACACTACCCACGATCTGGAACTAGGAGCAGTTGTGTTTGCTCTGAAGATCTGGAGACACTACCTGTATGGTACAAAAAGCACAATCTTTACAGATCACAAAAGCCTACAACATATATTCGACCAGAAGGAGCTCAACATGAGACAACGACGGTGAGTCGAGCTACTCAGTGATTACGAATGTGAAATTCGTTATCATCCGGGTAAAGCCAATGTAGTAGCTGACGCCCTAAGTCGGAAAGAATATTCCGGTCGTAGAGTCAATTCATTGACTATGACTATCCATTCACACTTGTCCACACAAATTAAGGAGGCTCAGCTCGACGATTTGAAACCTGAAAATGTGGCAGGTGAATCCCTTAGAGGAATGGATAAGAACTTGGAGGTTAAGGGTGGCGGAGCTTATTATCTCATGGATCGGATCTGGACCCCGAAACTTAGTGGTTTCAGAGACTTGGTCATGAATGAGGCGCACAACACTCGTTATTCCGTCCACCCAGGTTCAGATAAGATGTATCTGGATCTTAAAAAGTTATACTGGTGGCCTAACATGAAAGCAGAGATTGCTACCTTCGTAAGTAAATGCCTTACTTGTGCCAAGGTCAAGGTCGAATACCAGAAACCCTCCGGTCTACTACAACAGCCAGAGATACCAGAATGGAAGTGGGAGCGGATCACTATGGATTTCATAACCAAGTTGCCCAAGACAACGGGTGGAGTTGATACCATATGGGTCATCGTCGACAGATTGACCAAGTCCGCACACTTCCTGCCTATCAAAGAAACAGACAAGATGGAGAAGCTTACAAGAACTTACATTAGGGAGATTGTACGACTGCATGGTGTTCTGATATCCATTATCTCGGACAGAGATAGTAGATTCACTTCGAGGTTCTGGCAGTCGTTACAAAGTTCCCTAGGAACTAGGCTGGACATGAGTACAACCTACCATCCGCAGACAGACGGGCAAAGTGAGAGGACTATCCAAACCTTGGAAGATATGCTGCGAGCCTGTGTGATCGAATTTGGGAAAGCATGGGATACTCATTTACCCCTTTTCGAATTTTCCTACAACAACAGTTATCACACAAGCATAAAGGCTGCTCCATTCAAGGCCCTCTATGGCTGCAAGTGCAGATCCCCTCTATGCTGGGCTGAGGTGGGTGATACCCAGTTAGCTAAAGGACGAGTTCCTGAAAGCACTCTCACAGGTCCGGAGATCATTCGGGAAACGACAGAGAAGATCGTTCAAATTCGTGAACGATTGAAAGCCTCTAGAGACCGACAGAAAAGTTACGCTGATAAACGAAGGAAACCGTTGGAATTCCAGGTGAGCGACCGTGTTCTATTGAAGGTCTCACCCTGGAAGGGCTTGGTATGCTTCGGAAAGCGTGGAAAGCTAAATCCAAGGTACATAGGGCCTTTTGATATTCTCGCAAGAATCGGCCCTGTAGCTTACAAACTTAACTTACCGCGCGAGCTCAGTAACGTACATTCTACTTTCCACGTCTCGAACTTGAAAAAGTGTCTGTCCGACGAGACTCTTGTAATCCCACTCGACGAGATCGAGATCAACGAGAGCCTCAACTTCGTGGAAGCACCAGTAGAGATCATGGACCAGGAGGTCAAGCAAACGAAGCAAAGCCGTATCCCGATAGTGAAGGTTCGCTGGAACGCCAAGCGAGGACCTGAATTCACTTGGGAGCGAGAGGATCAGATGAAACTGAAATATCCTCTTCTTTTTACTTAGTTATTTGTAACTACTTATTTGCTTAAAACTCTAATTTCGGGACAAAATTCCTTCTAAGGGGGGATGATGTGACAACCCGAAATTTCTATTCTGTACAACATTTCAATTCAATAGAAGTCAGAACAGTTTCTGCTAACTTTCAAGCTTTTTGGAATAAGTTCGAGTCTTTTTAAGTTAGTACTTCAGGAGATACCAGGAGAGAGGATGCTCTAGGGTTTATTGTGCAACAATAAAGTCCCAAAGCTCCAAGAGTTTGGAGTTTACGGCCTAAACAAAGGTGTTTACGGCTGTAAACCCTAAATTGGGGGTATATATGACACTTAGTCATTATTTACCATTTTTCACAAATTCAAGATCCAAACTCAATTCTCTCTCAAGTATCATCCAACAATTCTTCAAGATCTTCAACTTGTAAGTGTTTCTAGCCCTATTAAGTTGATATATTGCTTAATCTAGTGATTTAACACACTTCCATCCGTGAAATCATTCCAAAAGGTTAGATCTTCAAGTTTCACCAAGAACACCAAGAACACACACTAGTGTTCTTGGACTTTTACCACCTTTTCAAGCCTCTATCTTGTAAGTACTTCTATCCTAGAGTATAATAAGGCTTGTTACACTTCTATACATCAAGAAAACACCAAGGAAACCAGGGATCAAAGGTGTTTACGGTCCAAGAACACCTTGGACCTTAAACCCTAAAAAGGGTGCCAAAGTGTGCTCTAGTCCCTTCTAAGCCTTGGAAACTTGCATAGATCCCTTCCCTAATGAGTTAAGTACATGAAAACATCAAAAGACCAGAAACCATTTGGTTTTACGGCCGTAAACCCAAAGGCAAATGGTCCAAGGACCGTAAACTCCACTTAGGAGTGAAATGGTGCCCTAATCACTTCCATAGGCTTATACTTCAAGTGGAAATGCTTCTAAGGACTTGTAGAGCTTCAAAACAACACATGGTCAAAGAAGCATGAGTTTACGGCCGTAAACTCATGGGTTTACGACCGTAAACTCAAAGAGTTATGGTCACAAAACCGTAAACTCATATAAAGGGTTCCCTTGAACCCTAAACTCAATAGCAATGTCCTACAACATTTAGATGCAATCCTTAGCACTTATAACACTTATATAAGGTGTTTTTCATGCCCTAGGATGTCTTAACTTTGTTAATTAGTTGTTTAAAGACTAATTGGATACATATATGTGTTATTATATGTTAACTAGGATCATTGTGTGTGTACAAGTCTTCAGTTGACACCTAGCAATCCTATATCATCAGTTCATCCAAACCACTCACTACAGGTGAGTTCATACCCCTTAATTAAACTTTTAAATGTTTTTAAATGCTTTTATGGGGGGGGGATACAAGTTGAATTATTATAGTTATTATATCAATCACATGTGATTAATAACTACCAAACAAGTGGATTTCTTACTTTTCAAACTGTGTTACCAAACTGTCTTACTTCAAACTGTTTTACAAACTCCTTTTCATGTCAAATACTTTTACTTAAACTCTTTTAAACTTATATTCTGTTAAATGTGTATCTATATAGATATAGTTATATAAGTAGGATTGAAAGGACTTAGGACTGATAGCTCACCTTACTTCCTGTTCCTTGTTTGGTTGTGGACTTAGGGTATTAGGGTTATCTGTCCGAAGGTCGTTTGAATCCTAGTTATATATTATGTATATGTATATAGATACAAAGGTTCCTTCTTTCATTCAGCTCCATACCTTTGGGTAGCAAGGGTATACATACATGTTCATACATTACTAGTAAGCTACTATAGGAGTAGTTTAGGAAGATACTAATACTATTACTAGAACAATGAACCATACAGAGAAAGAGATAACAAACAATACCATACAGAGAAAGAGATAACAAACAATACCATACAGAGAAAAAGATAACAAACAATACCATACAGAGAAAGAGATAACAAACAATACCATAGAGAGAGAACATACATGCTAGACAGAGGTAGAACATACAATACAGCTAGCACATTCATTACATATACATTATTACAGTTATGTGAGCCACCTAACGGGGCATGGCACTACCTGCCGTGACCGTTTTTGTATCCAGAATCTCCTTAAATGGGGAGCGTATGAGTTTGTGTATAGATCTATACTGGATCTACACCTTGCTGGTCGCTACAGTGGGACTTGCAAGTCTACGGGTGCCAAACGTCATTTCTTACGACGTCTTACATCGTCGTTTTTCTATTGAGTCGGTAGCAGGATACAGGCCGATCACATGGTACTTTAAATAATAATTGGTTTAAAGTAGTTAGTACAGCAGTAGTTACTTAATACAACACTACAGTACTATATCGTTTTCCCATTACATTTACTTTGTAATATTTACACAATAAACAATAATGTAAAAACTATATTTTTGGTTAATGATAGTCGGATTTAGGAAAATACACACTCTTACAAGAGACACACACACAGATACTAGATGCCTTGGTAGAAGGCTACTTTTAGTAGGAAACATAGGGTTTTCTAGGAGAGTTCAAACAATTACAAACTTTTACAAACATATACAATTACAAACTTACAAAACACTTTCATACAACTACAGAAACTAATATACTTATGATATCACCAGCTTTAAAGCTGACAAACTCTTTCAAAATAACTTGTATTCTCAGGTCGCTAGTAGACAGGTACCGGAGCCAGGTTTTTTTTGCAAAGATGGAGCTCGTTCAAGACTCATCTTTATTTTGATGTATATTATTTTTGGTGTCTATATAACTTGACAGAACACACTTGTATAAAATTATATTATTAATGCAATGGATGATGTTGTTGCTTGTTTACTACTTTGCATTGTTGTAATACTGTACATGACGTCCTCCACCCCCGAACGATTCTGCCGTTCTGGTTTTGGGGTGTGACAAGCAACATTGGGTATAAATCACCTTTTGAGGATTGGACATAGCGTGTTGGAGGCACCAACACGGCGTGTCCAGATAAGAAAAGACGTGGGTTTCATTATGGGCAACACGACGTGTTTCCTCTTGGAACACGGCGTGTTTCCTCTTAGAACACGGCATGTTGATGGCTAGAATGAAACCCTAATCTTCCATGTTTTGCTCCCTATTTAAATGAATGAGGAGGTTAGGGTTTGTTCAACCTCAGCCTCCATCAGGCCCTCAAGCCCTAAAAGAAACGCTAATCATCTTTCCCTCCCATTTTTGAGCTAGTTTGGTGTGTTTGAAGCTAAATAAGGAAGAAGGTGGAGGAAGGAAGCAAAGATCTAGCAAGCAAGCCCCCATTCTTAAATTTGGCACTCTTCTGGACCTTTGTAAGTGTCCAAGACTCGATTTTTATCATTCAAAGTTGTTAGATCTTGGGTTTTGTCCCTTTTTATTCTTGTTCTTGAATTTTAAGCGGTTAGATCTCATAAAGTTTGCAACTTTATGAATCTCCAGGTCACGGTGACCTAGTAGTGTCTTGGATCTGGTATATAAGCAAGTTTTGATGCTATGCATAGAGATTAGGTCATAAATCCTCACTTTGACCTAATATGGGTTCAAGACATGCATTGGACATGTATGACTATAAAGCACCAACCTTTGGGATGGTTTTGGTGTTAGACTCACTTCTAGAAAGGATGGACTTCGGACTTTAAGGATTAAGTGCTTATTGGTTAAGCCCTTGCATTATTAAGATTATGGATTGGGTTTTTGGACCTTTCGGGTAGTCCTAATGGATAAAGTTGGAAACGTTATCCTTCTGGATCACATTTTGGACTAGGTCTGAGCTTTAGAGCTCTTGGAATCGAAGAAAACAGCTTAATGTATTAAGCTGTTTGAACTTCGACAAAAACGGGGTATTTCGAAGCCAACACGGCGTGTTGACAGGGATTTGCCCGACTATTTGGATACTGGCAGAACACGGCGTGGCCAAGGGGAACACGACGTGTTGGGTCAACATGGACTATTGACCTTGAATTTTGATTTTGACCAAGTTTGACCTAAAGGGCATTTTGGGTATTTTGTTGGTATTTGAGAATTTAGTATTTTGGATGGACAGGTGTAAATTAGAGTTGAGATTCGGAGTCGGGACCTCATCAACTTTTGTCTAGTTTGCGAGGTGAGTTTTCCGCACTGTACTTATGGGTCAAAGGCACCAAGGTCAACCAATTGGATTGATATCCCGATTTACTATATATTGCCATGTTGTAGTAATCTATTAGATATGTATCCTGGTATATAGGATGTTGCTATGTTGTAGTGATTAGTTTGATCTGTATCCTGGTAATTAGGATGATCTTATGCTTAGTGATCTATAAGATCTGTCTGTTTGTTATTGGTTGGTTATTTGTATGCTTGTCTGTTATATATGTGTGTCTCTACGGTGTATCTGTGGTTGGGTTGAGGCGGTCATGCTTTGTGCTGAAGGCCAACAGACCTATGGCGTACCGAATAGACTGAAGGCCAGTGGGGCATACCAGTCAAGCAGAAGGTCCGGAGGACGGTCAAGATAGGCTGAAGGCCCTGTGCGGCGGTCCAGTCATGCTGAAGGTCCTGTGAGCGGTCCAGATAGGCTGAAGGCCTGTAAGGCGGTCAAGTCATGTTGAAGGCTCTATATGCATGCTATTTGTTATTGTTATATGTAATGTGTGTTGGTACATTGGGGGAACTCACTAAGCTTCGTGCTTACAGTTTTAGTTTATTGTTTCAGGTGCTTCAGATGATTGTGGCGAGGCGAAGGCGTGACCATAAACATCCTTGGTTTTACTATCGATCGGATCTTGGGAGACTCTGATTTTAAATAATGTTTTAGAAATAATGATTGTGTAAACACCTTTATTAGTAAATGGGTCGTTTTGAAAAGTTAAAATTTTCCTTGGAATGTTTGGGATGTTACAAGTTGGTATTTTCAAATGGTTTTAAAAATAAACAAGGAGGATGTAATGTGTATGATCAGCAGGAGCCAATAAGTAGACCCCAAATTACCACACAGTTATTTGAGATTATTTATGTTAGAACATCATGCTAGTAATAGGATAGGGATCTTTAGGAATCGTATGATAGAATTGCCTGATATATGATGCCTTATCTCTTGTAGAATACCTTATTAATTGTTGTATGACTCTTTCGTTTGTGAACTAACTATTGAGTGAGTGGGCTAAGTCACATACTGCATGAGTTAAATGGCCTTAGGGTAAGGGATTTGGTCCTGCTGCACAACTATTGTCTGAGTCTAACCATTTTAGGATTGAATCTTTTAGCCTAAGATTGTCTAAGTTGTGTAGTATGTGATAGTGTTCATGCGATAATTATCTGGAACCAATGGAGGGTCGTGTGACAATTGGTGGTAGGATGAGTTATGTGGGGTCAGCCGGCCAGTCGCGATATGTTTAGCCTTCCTCTAGGGAGTGAGGATAGAGTGCATGAGTATGCTAGTGTGTATCTGAGATGCTGGGAGATAGAGATCCAAATTCTATATGAGAATCCGTCTTATTTTTATTATGTTTTAGTGCCAGTCGACTCCACTGCTCGAATGTTTCTTGCTTTGTGCATTGTGGGACTCTTAAGTTATGTGAGTTAGCTGTTAAGTGAATATATTAAGTCACATGTAATAAAGGTTGAGTAATCTTAGAATGATGGGTTTGACCCTATTGCACAACTCTCGTTTGAGTCTAAATGTTGTAGGGATGAGTCTTTTACTTGAAGGGTTATCTGAGCATAAATACATGTGATTGTGTTCACGAAGTAGCTAACTGACATTATGAGGAGTTATTCAGCAGCTGATGACAGGGGAGGTGGGGAATCCTAGGAGAGCCTAGGAAGTATTTTAGTGCGATTGTTCGTTGTTGAGCATGTATCAGAACTATTATTATGAGTAGGTCTTGGAGGACCCGGGATGATCCTTGAGGAAATTATGGATCAGTGTGGAATGTAGGACCCATACTACTGGAAGCATAGGATCCATACTCGAAACAAAGAAAGTTATGGGGATTCTAAAGACTCGCCGAGAGAGATTAACATGGTTTAATACCATTATTCGTGGCAATAACTCTGTATCTGTTGATCTTTGGTTATGATTGCGCAGACATGGGGATGGGTCTAGTAATTGTTCGGCCCCAGTGGTGAAATTGGTTTGGATTGGTTGGTGCAGACCTTGATGAGCTTGTTGGTTTTGAGGTTTCGAGGGTTTTACTCAAGGCTGTGCATTCGAGTCGCAGGACTCAAGGATGGATCGACCGTTATGATCGGTTTGGGGACGGCAGTTGGAAGCAGAATGGTTGATGTGGTATGGATGTTGGAGTTGTGATCAAGGGTCCGTGTTCTTGGGTGATAGGCAGGTCAGGTATCAGATTGGCGGTTGAAATTGCAGGCAAGGAGTGTATGTTTTGTATCATAAGTCGTTATTGGTTTATGATCTTGTAAGGGATCCTTAATGTTAAGTGGTCATGATCGGTAAATTTCGGAGATCTCATCCAAATTCAGGACTCTCTTGGGATTTGTTTGATCCTTATCTAGAAGATCATCCTGTGTGTATTATTCATTCCCGGGATTAGGGATGGTTGTACCTGGTTAAGCCGTTTTGAGTTATGGTTTGGTTTTAACACCAGTGGGTGGTAGTTCGAACCCTAAGTGGGAGAGAACAGAGTATTCTGATTATAGGATCATCGATCTGTTCAAGTTTGTGGTATTGGGGAATGGTTTTTAGGGATCTGCGGTGTGAGTATGTGGGATCTCGGTTCAGGGTTTGGTCAAGGTAGGGATATATAGTAGGTGGTGATCGTATGCATGTGTGCAGGAGATACATGGGTTGTCGCTCATCAGGAAGTGGGTGATCAAGGAGCTCGTTGCAGATATTGATTCCTTTTGAGGGTGCCAATGAATCGATAAGAAACCATTAGGATTACTCAGGTCGAGTATCGGTGGCGGAGGGAAATTGTCAGCTGGGTGTAAGAATTTCTAATTATAGTCTAGCTTGGGCAGAGATCGACCAAGGAATCAGTTTCAAAATTTGGTGCGTTCAGCCCCGCAAGGGTTTTGGTTCATTCGATTTAATGTCATGTGTTAACGATTATTGGTCGCATCGTTTGTCATTCAGCAAAGGTTCTCTGAAGGTTTTGAGTGTGGCAGTTGAAGTTCTATGGATGTGTCAACTTATCATCAGTTTAATATGTTTTATGTTCCTTTGGTCTCTGGGTATGTTTACCGTCAATGGCGGTGTGGAATTTTGGTTCATAGCAGGCTTGGGTTGGGTGGCATCCAAGATCACTTCAGAAGTCTTCTCGAGTTGGTTGCGTATTGGTGGAACCTGTTCAATCTCAATCAAGTATGGAATGTTGTTTCGATCGATCATAAGGATGTATCTGTTAATGATTGAGGTTCATCGTTCGATAGAACCTTGGTATTTCTGTCCTTTTGGATGACGTTATGGGTTCCCTAAGGATGTGCATTGTGGTAATTCATTGTGTGTATGTGGGCTGGACAAGATAGCATTGGGGCTTGGATCAAATTATTCGTATGCTTCTTTTGGGTGATAGCATTTGAATTGGATCAAGGGTGCACTCGTTATCCTGTTCTCGGGTCATGGGCAACCATGATTTCGTCGGGCTCTACATTGGTAGCAGCTAGTTCTGTTGAAAAGGATTGGGCGAGGCCTTGTTGTACGGTTAGTGTTGAGAGGGACGCTGTTTAGGTCTCTGCAAGGCATTGGAAAGAAGTTAAGAGTCTTTGGGCCCGTGTCGTGGGTCGCGAGTGCCAGGCGAAATATGTAATGTCGAAAAGATCAGCATAATAGCGGGAGCATTCCAGACATAGGTTGTGGGCCCAGTGATCATGATTGTTGATTTCATCTGAGTATGGTACTTTCGATATTGGTGCATGTATGGAAGTCGGGAGAAACACAATCAATTGGTTTGGATAAAGAGAACTATTAGAGGTTGTTGGGAGTATCGGCCGTATATCAAAAAATCTCTCAGAATGTTTGAATTATAACCCCATTTGCCCGCAAGCTTTCATGAGGGGTTGATTATCAAGGTTGGGAACTGGTCATGAAGTCTCGAATCAAAAATTCTTCGTTAATGTATCGGGTGTTTTGCTTGATGGGGGTACACCTGAATTCTTAAGGATTGGAGGTAAATGTGGAATTCCTGGAATTCTCATCTTTGCTCATAGGATCAGTGGTTGGAATGGCTTGTCAGGGAGTCACGGGTTAATTAAAGGCTTTTGGTGCATCTTATGGAATTGGGCTTAGTGGAAAATTCACAATTAATGTGTTTGGGTTTTTTTAAGATAAGGAATTGGATTCCTGGTTTTGGAGTTGAGTAGTGATGGCTGGCCTTTATCAGTTAACGTTAGCAGGAGCAAGGATTCGTCCGTTGTCAGTATGTGAGTTCTGCTTAGAATGAGATCGATTAATGGAAGGCCATCGTATGTTAGGGTTGACTATTATCAAGGAACTGGTAGGTGGTTGGGGGTATATGTTTTTGAGTATTTGCAAATTCGTTCAGGCCGGATAGGTTGTTCGGTTCAGGTTGTGAAGTTGAGTCTTTAAGGGAGCATTTTTGATAGATTTTTTCTGTCTTGGAGTCCGACATTGTTCAGTATTTTCAGTTTCAGGTATAGCGGTTGGATAATCGTTGGCTTACGGAAAAGTTGAGATTTATTATTCGTCAGGGCTCGTGATATCTTCTATTTTGGATTCGACATTAGTAAGGGTGGGCGGTCATCAAAGCGGGGTGAGTTCCCCACTTATTTTTGTGATTCAGGGAGTCCAGTCAGGATCGTTTAGTTTGTTAAAGGAGATAGTAAGGAATAAATTCGAGGACGAAATCTAATTTAAGTGGGGGAGACTTGTAACACCCGGAAATTAAAGGAGCAGCTTTAGGTATAAATCACCTTTTGAGGATTGGACACGGCGTGTTGGAGGCACCAACATGTTGTGTCCAGATAAGAAAAGATGCAGGTTTCATTATAGACAACACGACGTGTTTCCTCTTGGAACACGACATGTTGATGGCTGGAATGAAACCCTTTTCGGGTTTCATTCCCTATTTAAAGGAATGAGGAGGCTAGGGTTTGTTCACCCTCAGCCCCCATCAGCCCTTCAAGTTCTGAAAGAAACCCTAATCATCTTTCCCTCCCATTTTTGAGCTAGTTTGGTTTTTTTGAAGCTAAAGAAGGAAGAAGGTGGAGGAAGGAAGCAAAGATCCAGCAAGCAAGCACCCATTGTTCAGTTTGGCACTCTTCTGGACCTTTGTAAGTGTCCAAGACTCGATTTTTATCATTCAAAGTTGTTAGATCTTGGGTTTTGTCCCTTTTGCTTCTTGTTCTTGAATGTTGTAGCGGTTAGATCTCATAAAGTTTTCAACTTTATGAATCTCTAGGTTAAGGTGGCCTATTAGTGTCTTGGATTTGGTCTATAAGCAAGTTTTGATGCCATGCAAAGATATTAGGTCATAAATCCTCATTTTGACCTAATATGGGTTCAAGAAATGCATTGGCATGTATGACTATAAAGCACCAACCTTTGGGATGGTTTTGGTGTTAGACTCACTTCTGGAAAGGATGGACTTCAGACTTTAAGGATTAAGTGCTTACTAGTTAAGCCCTTGAATTATTAAACTTATGGATTGGGTTTTTGGACCTTTTGGGTAGTCCCAATGGATAAAGTTTGAAACTTTATCCTTCTGGATCACATTTTAGACTAGATCTGAGCTTTGGAGCTCTTGGAATCGAAGAAAACAACTTAATGTATTAAGCTGTTGGAACTTCGGCAAACACGTCGTGTTTCGAAACCAACACGGCGTGTTGGCTGGCATTTGCCCGACTGTTTGGATACTGGAAGAACACGATGTGGCCAAGGGGAACACAACGTGTTGGGTCAACATGGACTGTTGACCTTGACTTTTGACTTTGACCAAGTTTGACCGAAAGGGTATTTTGGGTATTTTGGTTGGTATTTGAGAATTTAGTATTTTGGATGGACAGGTGTCGGTTAGAGCTGAGATTCATAGTCGGGACCTCATCAGATTTTGTCCGGTTTGCGAGATGAGTTTTCCTCACTATAATTATGGGTCAAAGGCACCAAGGCTAGCCCATTGGATTGATATCCTGGTTTACCATATATTTCCATGTTGTAGTGATTTGTTAGATGTGTATCCTGGTATATAGGATGTTGCTATGTTGTAGTGATCTGTTAGATCTGTATCCTGGTATTTAGGATGATGTTATCCTTAGTGATCTGTAAGATCTGTCTGTTTCTTATTGGCTGGTTATTTGTATGCTTGTCTGTTATATGTGTGTTTCGATATGGTGTATGTGTGGTTGGGTTGAGGCGGTCCTACTTGAAGGGATTTGAGCAATTCTAACACTCCTAAGTGTACATGCAACCCTAGAAAACCTTGGATCTATGTTTGTCTAAGATACATGCAAAATACTTTTTCCAAGGTTCATAAACCTATCTAGCATACATGGGGAACTTTAAAGTATAAAAGATAGCTAGAATTACATACCTTGTTGTTGTTATGATTCCTTGAAACCTTGAGAGCGTAGCACCCCAAGTGTGATGCCTCAAATGTTTCACACAACACCAAATGCTTTGGAATAACTTTGAGAGATATGTAGAACACTTGAAAATCGGCCTAGCCCCTTTGCAACTTCTTGTGTAACCGATTTTGGTGTATGACATGTTCTTTATATAGTGTGTCACATCTAGGGTTACACCATGTAAACCCTAATGTGGCATGACTCTTCATTTCCATGACCCATGGGTTTGTAACTCCCATGGAGCCTCCATGGAGCATCTAATGGGTTTAACCCAACTTCATAATCCATGGAGCCTTTTAGCCCACTATACAAGTTATGGATGATTTACATAATCAACCCATATATTTAATTAGTCTCTTTTTGATCACTTAATTAATCCTAGATTAATTCTTGATCAATACTAATTAAATAATACTATTAATATATTAGAACTTATAATATATTAATA
This sequence comes from Lactuca virosa, assembly GCF_052849685.1. NCBI lineage: Eukaryota > Viridiplantae > Streptophyta > Magnoliopsida > Asterales > Asteraceae > Lactuca > Lactuca virosa. The sequence goes on along the minus strand of NC_136433.1, from coordinate 298,396,080 downwards.
AACCACAAGTGTTATATCTCTCATTTAGTCTATCCAAATGCATGATGCCATGCAACCCAAATGGACCATGCCGGGTCGGGTCAAGTACATACCAGAAATAGTTATGGACTTAGACACCTTATCCAACAGTCTCCCACTTGGATAAGTCTAATAACTATAACTGCAAGTATGACTTCAGGAACCGATCAGCAATCGTAGCTCTTTTCAAGGTTTCTCGGAACTGAGAAGATGATGATACGCCATTTAAGATAAGTGATCATATAATCCTCTATTCTAGATATCAGCCGGACAAATACATGGAACAATGTCTTACTTTTGTCCAGCTGTTTGTTTCCCGATTTCCAATTTGTTTGACATAGAACTTAACTGAACACATCAACTTAGTTCTGACCGGGCCCGGTACATGGGTCAAAACAAAATCATCGAGGGGCCCAGATATTGCTTCTAATCTAAGAAGGAACAGATAAACTTCGACTCATATGCTTGTTCTACTACTTGTTAAATTACACACAAACGCACGTTTTATAACATCGAGTTACCAATGCGTTTTCGCACGATCAATGCATAACTAACTCATAGTTAACAAGTCATATCTCTAGGTTTGAAGACTTATATGATATTACCGTCTCGCGATCACTCGAGATAAATTCCATGAAGTGATACCAGCGAGCGTGGGTTGAATCCAATACTCAGAACTTATGAGCACTCATGAGTGTTGAGGCCATGTCCAACATCTTAGACCTCTACAACCAACTCATGACAGTCTTACTTCATATCTACTTCCAACATATGACTGACTGTGGATAATTTGAATAATATGTAAAAACACAACATAAATATTCGGGAAGTCAAAACAGGCAAAAGAAATAATGGTAAATGATCGACACAATATAGCAACACTTTACTCATAAATAAAACACACCTTTTATTCATCATCAATTGTCAAATACACTTTACAAATTTCAGAAATTATCTAACTACTAAAACTAATATCATCCTTCAGCCCTATGCTCCTTGCATGCTGGAGATGCTTAACCCTACCCAGTCCCTTCGTGAGGGGATCTGCCGGGTTCTCATTCGATGATACCCTCTTTGCCACGAGGAGTCCTTCTTCTATACGATGTCTGATGAAATGGTATTTTCTGTCAATGTGTCTGGATCTCCCTTGATCCCTTGGTTCCTTTGCTAAGGCAACTGCACTTTCACTATCACAGAAAATCTCTATGGGCTCTGTTATAGCTGGTTTAACTCCAAGGTCTCCAATGAAGTTCTTTAGCCATATATCCTCCTTTGCTGCCTCGCTTGCCGCTATATACTCTGATTCACAAGTTGAATCAGCCACTGTCTCCTGCTTAACTTTTCCAAGAGATTTCTCCTCCATTTAAGGTAAAGACCCAGCCCGACTGAGAGCGGAAATTATCCCTATCAGTCTGGAAGCTAGCATCACTATACCCTACAACTCTCAAGTCATCACTCCCACCAAGGGTAAGGACCCAGTCCTTAGTCCTCCGCAGGTACTTGAGAATATTCCTTACCGCTGTCCAGTGAGCCTTACCAGGGTTCCCCTGATACCTGCTAACCATGCTCAAAGCAAAGGCTACATCAGGACGAGTGCAGGTCATAACATACATGATCGAGCCTACTGCAGAAGCATAAGGTACTCGACTCATTTCTGCTATCTCAACCTCGGTACTCGGGCTCTGAGTCTTACTCAGTCTAGCGTTACTCTGGATGGGTAACTCTCCTTTCTTGGAATCTTGCATGTTGAACCTCTTCAGCACCTTCTCCAAGTATGTACTCTGACTAAGCCCAATTAGTATTTTACTCCGGTCTCTCAGAATCCTTATCCCTAGGATATAGGCAGCTTCTCCAACGTCCTTCATAGCAAAGCACTTCCCAAGCCAGGACTTCACTTCCTGCAAGGTTGGGATGTCATTTCGTATGAGTAGTATGTCATCCACATACAGTACCAAAAAGCTAACTATACTCCCACTATCCTTGACATATACACAAGATTCATCTTCACTTCTCGAAAAGCCAAACTCTTTGACTTTCTCATCAAAGCAAAGATTCCATCTGCGAGGTGCTTGCTTTAATCCATAGATGGATTTCTCAAGCTTACACACTCTATTAGGGTACTCTGTACTGACAAAACCCTCTGGCTGATTCATGTAAACATCTTCAGCCAACTTTCCATTAAGGAAAGCGGTTTTGACATCCATTTGCCATATTTCATAGTCATGAAATGCAGCAATGCTAACAACACCCTAATAGACTTAATCTTGGCTACTGGTGAGAAGGTCTCATCATAATCAACTCCTGGAGTTTGAGAAAAGCCCTTTGCAACCAGTCTTGCCTTATAAGTGTGTACATTACCATCCATGTCGGTCTTCTTCTTGAAGATCCATTTGCACCCTACTGTCTTACGACCTGGTACATTGTCAACCAAGTCTCAGACCTGATTGTCATACATGGACTGTATCTCGCTGTCCATTGCCTCTTTCTGTTTAGCAGACTCGGGGCCTGCCATGGCTTCCGCATAGCTGTTAGGTTCATCCAGGCTTACCAATGTCCCATCACTGATAAGTGTCTCACCTTCCGCAGTAATATGGAAACCATAGTAATGCTCAGGTACATTCCTAACCCTTGTGGAACGCCTCAGAGGTACAATTGGAGGTACAATTGGATCAACAGGAGTTTCCTCCTCAAGTTGACTGCTAGGGTTTGAGGTTCCTTCACCACTTGACTCTTGAATTTCTTCAAGGTCAATTTGCCTCCCACTGTTTCCTTGGCTTATGAACTCTCTTTCTCGAAAGACACCCCTCCTTGCTACAAAGACCACATTCTCACTAGGTCTGTAGAAGAGGTAACCAAAGGATTTCTGTGGGTAGCCGATGAAAATACACCTCTCACTTCGAGGTTCGAGCTTGTCGTGAGTCTCGCGTCTCACGAAAGCCTCGCAACCCTAAATCTTGATGTGGGCTAGACTAGGAACTTTTCCAGTCCACATCTCGTGAGGTATTTTGGCAACCTTCTTTGTAGGGACCAGATTAAGGATATGGGCGGCAGTCTCTAAGGCATACCCCCAAAATGAGATTGGTAGCGTAGCTCGACTCATCATGGAACGAACCATGTCCAACAGGGTTCGATTACGCCTCTCAGCTACACCATTCAACTGTGGTGTCCTGGGAGGTGTCAATTGTGAGACAACCCCACATTCCCTTAGATAGTCGAGGAACTCAGTACTAAGATATACTCACCACCGCGATCGGATCGAAGCATCTTAATGTTCCTGCCCAATTGATTCTCGACTTCCTGTTTAAACTCTTTAAACCTTTCAAAAGTCTCTGACTTATGCTTGATTAAGTAGACATATCCATATCTACTATAATCATATGTAAAAGTCACATAATAACGATTAGCATCCCTTGTGGCAGTTTTGAAGGGTCCACACACATCCGTGTGCACTAGATCCAACAAACCTTCACCCCTAGCACAAGAACCTGTGAAGGGTGAATTTGTCATTTTTCCAAGTAAGCATGACTCACAACTATCATCTGACTTTAGGTCAAATGATTCCAAGACTCCATCCTTTTGGAGTTGGCCTATGCGTTTCTTGCTTACATGTCCAAGACGACAATGCCATAATGATGCTTTATCCAAGTTATTATCATTAGTAGAATCAATACACAACACATTATTTCCTAAATTATCTACAATAGACACAGCTTCATACACACCATCACAAGGTAATGCTTTAAAATAAAACACATTATTAAAGAAATCATTTAATCCACCAATTTCATTATCAAAAGAAAAGGTAAAACCTTGTTTGTACAACGCATGAAAGGAAATAACATTTCTTGCCATTTCTGGCAAATAACAACATTTATTCAAATCTAAAGTAAACCCACTACTTAGCAACAAGGTATAAACTCCAATCTTGGTGACAGGTGAAACTTTCCTATTCCCCATAATCAAGTTTATCTTTCCATGCTCCACATTCTCACTTCTTCTTAGTCCCTGCAAATCAGAACAAATATGAATACCGCAACCGGTATCAAGGACCCAAGAGTTAGAATAGGGTGAGTTATTAGATAAGATAGTGTAAATACCTGCATGGTTGGGTTTCACTTTCCCATCCTTCAAATCTTGCTGGTACTTTGGGCAGTTCCGCTTCCAGTGCGCCTTTTCGTGGCAATAGAAGCATTCAGCCTCTTTGGGATCAGAAGAAGGTGTAAAGAAACCTTTCTTGGTTCCGCTAGAAGAGGAACCATCAAGGGTCTTACCCTTGGTACCCTTCGAAGAGTTCTTCCTCTTCTTCCATCTACCTTTCCCGATTGCCAGGACAGGTGCTGAGATTGGAGTAGTAGTAGGAGTGGTCACAACCGGCTTACCTTTAAGACCTGATTCTGTGGTCTTTAGGAGTCCTTGAAGTTTTCTAAGTGTAACTTCCTCCTTATTCAAGTGGTATGTCATGCGGAATTGATCATAACACGAAGGTAAGGAGTGCAAAATAATATCTATTGCTAACTCCTCAGGGAAGTTCACATTCAACTTCATCAATCGGTCCACAAACCTTTGCATTTTCTGCATGTGGCCCGTGATGGGTTCACCATCTTTCATTCGGGTTGTGATCATAGAGGAGATGATTTCATATCGCTCTTGACAAGCACTCTGATGGTAGTGGTCCATCAAATCCTGGTGCATCTCAAAAGGATAGTAGTCCTCATAGGACTTTTGGAGCTCAGCTGTCATAGTGGCCATCATGATGCATGCCACTTTGGTAGCATCTCTTTCATGTGCCTCATATTCAGCAAACTCCTCAGGAGTAGCAGTTGGCTCAGGCACCTTGAGCTCCTTGTCGAGAACATATTCCTTGCTCTCGTATCGAGTGACCATCCTGATGTTTCTGATCCAGTCGGTAAAGTTGGATCCATCAAAGATGACTCTCCCACAAAGGTTCATGAGAGAGAAGGAGCCAGTAGGGTTTAAGCCAGGAGCAGCATTGTTGGAAGACATCTGAAAAGAAGAAAACAAGTTTAGTTTAGATATATAGATAGTCCTTAATAAAACACCCAAATGTAATATTAAGGCTAGGATCCAATCACAATATATTATAACTTATAAGAGGGATGCCGTAATCCAAGCTATAACATATTTGAAAGGTAGGTGAATGACGATTCACCAATTTCCACCATGAAAAACGAAATATAAATTATTAGGTTTTATTTGGTTTTTAGAAATTTCTAGATTCTTTTGAGATTCATTGAACTTTTCAATGGCATGTTTCAATCTTGAGTGTGACCTTCATGTTTTGTGACTGGGATACCGAGGATCACAAAACAAGGTTGTAGTGACAAAGAACATGGTTTGGCATGCGGAATTAAAGTTTGCACAATGAACATGGTGATTTGGGTGTTCAAGAGATGTATTGAATATGTATTGTGTTATAAAAAGGGACATAGATCTACATCTACATAAATAACACACACTCACACACTCACTTTTACATCTCTCAAGCACACCTCTACATGTGGTATGAACCCACTATTTATAGAGGTGTTTACATGTCTCTCTCTCACTCTCACTAACACATGGGTCTAAAGGCTAATGCACCACATGCAAGTGGGTCTACAAGAGTCAAACCATTACAAAGTCATACATGAAGAACTTTGCACCCCAACATTTTCCCCCTCAAAGTTAGGAATGGATGACCCACTTCAAATCTTCCACAATCGAGCAACTATGCGGTTCGAGCCTCAAAGGTGACACATGTCGAAACGAACTTCAATCTTCAATTCTTCCATGATTCTTCAATTTGGGCTCTTGGATGTGAGACCATACAAACCGAGCAGCAACGAATGATTAACTTCAAATAATCACCCAAAAGTTGCGCATAAAAACACATCCCAAAAATCTTCAATAAAACCAAACCCATATTGAAAATAAATCATTTTCGAACTTCCAATTGCATCATTTCGTAGACTTCAAAAATCAAGGTCACTTCGGTCTTCAAATCCGCGTAATATGAAAAATTCAAGTTCGAATTTCCATATAAAACTTCTCCCCCTTTTTATAATCGAAACTTGATTATAAAACCTTCAAGGAAAGAGAACGTGCTCTATTTGAAATTTTTCGTGTCAAAACTCCCCCTTAACATGTGGCATAAACTTTGTGCTTCAATCCGGAAAATCCAAAAAATATTGAATTTTTAGCTTCGTTCACGGATCGCCTTTGACAAAATTTCTCAAAAATGGGTAGAAATTGTCAATTTCAAAATTCTGCAGTGACCCGGTGCGCCTAAAACAGCAAAATATGCAAAACTCTCCCCCTTTTCCAAAGCTGGGTAGAAAGCGTCAATTTGCACAAACTGCAGGGGCTTGAAATGCATTTTCTTCAATTTTCAGCAAAAACAGTCCTTTTTCAAATTTGTGTATGAACCGCCAAACATTCGAAGCCTCAGGGACTATTTTTGAAAATTCTGCCATTTGCACCAAACATACGAAGAATCCCCAAAATATTCAAAGCTCCAAAAAAAATTTCGAATTTGGGTGAAAAGTGTCAAACATTCGAAACTTGAATGAATTGATGAGGTTTGCCAAACATTCGAAATTTCAGGGGCTGAATTCGAAAATTTTGCATTTTGATCAAAATGTTCGAAGCCTTTAGCCAAACATTCGAAGCCTTGCCCCAACATTCGAAGTTAGACCGTTTGTGTCACTTTGATAAAAGATGAGGGACCAAATTCGAAAATATTTGTTTTCTTCTCCAATTCACCAATTCATGCTTCGTTTGTTTTCTTATAAACACTTCGTACGAAAATTCAGGCACCAAACACACGAATATTTTTTCACCCAAACGCACGAAAATTTTGATTTTCTCTCCTCTTCCCAAAATTTTTCCCAAACACACGAATGCGAAGCGTTCGAAGCCTGATATATGAACAGTAATGAACAGTAACCCTTCGTACATTCAGATTACCCTTCGTTCCTTACAGTTCTTCCCCAAATCATCAATCCAAAACACAGGAACGCTTCGTACATTCACCCATCTGTTCGATTCCAAAAATTCTTAGTTTCTTGCTGTGCTTCCCAAATCATCGACCATAAACCTTCGTACATCAACGATTTCTAGTCGACAATTCGTTCTTTTGCAAACATCTACAACCCAAAGACTTCGATTGATCGACTCTAAGAATCACAAACAACTATACCCTTCATATGATTCTTTGTTAACCCTTCGAACAAAATCCATTTGCTAGACCCATCAAACAACAATCTTTCGAAATTTCCAGTCCAACGATTCGATCATTCGTTCACAATCCAAGGTTCGTTCGTCAACACAAACCTTCAATTCCAAACCCAGTTTATCCTTCCAACCCATCGACTGTTCTCAGTTCGTACCTTCTTTCAAGTATCGTTCGTCAACAATATCATAAATCCAACCGATTTTGAAATTAATCTCCAAATTGGACTTGATTTCGACATCCATATCTTGTTCTCAACTCAAAACCAACGATTTCAGCCTTCAATTCAGCGATTCATCGATTGAAAATCGAGTTTTGACTTTTCTTTTCTGAGTTTGACTTTTTGAAATCGGAAGTCAACAAACACGATATTGATAAATCTAACCCAGATTTTCAGATCAAAACACGTTCAAACAACATTTTTCATCTCCTTCAAGTGTTCTTGATCGATTTGATTAAAATCAAAGATACAATTTGATGTTTTTCAAATTTGACTTGATCATAATCGATTTGTAATACAACAAATCGATTCACAAGTATATCATCACAAACAAAGTAAAATCGATTAGCACGATCGATTATTAAGAGTAATGATAATCGAACAGGACTCAAGAACAAGAAGGCAACAGACGAGTTGCTTGGATGATCTAAACATACAACTCATCTAAGCATAGGACGACGAAGTATTAAGCATCGAATCGGACATCTTAATACAAAATGTTAAGAACAATCGGGCTTAAACAATGCTTATTGGATCATAAAAGAATTGTGTGGGCTCAATTTGGATTGAATAAAGTGTAAAGGTAATAGATCGAAACCTATTGGGCCATTGAAGAACAGTACCTGGTTAGATTTTGTCATACAATTTGGGCTAACAAGAATTTGATTAAGAACATCTTAAACAATATGAATTTTGAGCCGGCGATGACAAATTCAATTCACATTTGAATAGTATTTGATTAAAATGAATAATTGTGAATCGAATTAAACAATTGTAAATCGAGAATCGAATCAAATAAACGGATTTTAGAATGGATCGGGCTTGATCAACGAAAAATTTTATTGGATCATAACAAACGGGTTTTTCAAGAAACATTTGATCCAATGAGTCGAATGATCACAAATCAAAAACGCAACGCACGATTCAAAGAGATTAAGAGAGATCATAGAGAGAGACTCACCAAAATTGCTTCAATTATGACAAAAGTTGCCAAACCGAGAATCGTTCTTCAAAAATCACGTTGATCTTGAAAGACCCGCTCTGATACCAATTGTAGTGACAAAGAACATGGTTTGGCATGCAGAATTAAAGTTTGCACAATGAACATGGTGATTTGGGTGTTCAAGAGATGTATTGAATATGTATTGTGTTACAAAAAGGGACATAGATCTACATCTACATAAATAACACACACTCACACACTCACTTTTACATCTCTCAAGCACACCTCTACATGTGGTATGAACCCACTATTTATAGAGGTGTTTACATGTCTCTCTCTCACTCTCACTAACACATGGGTCTAAAGGCTAATGCACCACATGCAAGTGGGTCCACAAGAGTCAAACCATTACAAAGTCATACATGAAGAACTTTGCACCCCAACATTTTCCCCCTCGAAAGAATGCTCTTCATCATCTAAAGTATTCGAATCCAATTGCTCCCCCTCCAGTGGACGATCACTCATAGTTTCACCTTCTTGAGGAGTCGATGGTGAATCATCAGTAAGTTTTGAAAATTCTGATATGTGATTATCAGGAGCATGAACTTTAGCATCAACTGCATGATCTGAAATTCCAAAAATCAAATCATAATCAATATCATCCATTTGTATAGATTCAGTTTCAACTTGTGTTTCTTGTAAAATTGGATGAATCGTAAATCTATGCTCATTAGATTTAACATAATAATCATCGAATGTGAGATTGAACGTTTCTTCCATTTTTCGTGTTTGCTTATTTAACACTCGATATGCCACTGAATTGTGCGAATATCCAAGAAAAATTCCTTCATCAGCTTTTGCTTGAAACTTCGAAAGATGATCCTTGAGATTCATAATAAAACACCTACATCCGAAAACATGAAAAAACTTCACATTAGGTTTACGATTATTCAGAATTTCGTATGGTGTAATATTAAATCGACGATGAATGAACGATCTGTTTTGAGTAAAACATGCAGTTGAAACAGCTTCAGCCCATAGATATTGAGGTAAATTCGCATATGCCAACATAGTGCTTGCTGCTTCGCATAATGAGCGATTCCTTCGTTCTACAACACCATTTTGTTGTGGTGTATATGGTGATGAAAAATTATGCGAAATTCCTTTGTCCACCAAAAATGAATCAAGAACTTTGTTCTTAAATTCAGTTCCATGACCACTCTTGATTTTTCTAACAGTCTTCTTCAACATGGTTTCTATCTTTTTGATAAAGTCAATCATAATTTGTGCAACTTCAGATTTGAGCCTGAGAAAATAAACCCACGTAAATCTGGAAAAATCGTCAACAATAACTAAAATATACCGTTTATTGTTGAGAGTTGAAACAGTCGAAGGACCACACAAATCAATATGTATCAACTCAAGAGGTGCAACAATTTTCGAATCAATTGTGATTGGATGACCTTGTTTATGTTGCTTTCCAACTTCACAAGCTGCACATAAAGAATCATTGTCAAATTTAAGTATAGGTAAACCTCTTACCAGATCTTGTACCACAAGTTTATTTATGTTTCGAAAGTTGAGATGTGAAAGTCTTCGATGCCATAACCAGCTTAAATCAGATGTAGCTTTCGAAAGAAGACATACTGCTGGTTTGCCTATAATTGGATTGATGTCCAAAGTGAACATGTCACCTTTCCTTTTAGATTTCAGTAATATTTCATTTGTGTTAACATTCGAAATAACACTTCCTTCTTCGTTGAAAAGAACTTGATTGCCAGTGCCCACAACAAGTTGAGAAACACTAATCAAGTTATGTTGAAGAGCTTCAACATATGCAACACGATTCACTGTGAATTGTCCATTTGTGATTTTACCATATCCCATGACTTGACACTTTTGATTGTTCCCAAACTTTACTACTCCAGCATTATTGAGACTTCGAAAATCTCTTAAATTCTCCTTCTTTCCAGTCATGTGACGAGAGCAACCACTATCAATGTACCATTTGTTATCATATTGCTCATCACACAATACCTGCAATCAATTAAAAATTTTAGGTACCCAAGGCTTTTTGGGTCCTTGGAAATTAGATTTCAATTTCGAATGAAATGAAGAACTTTTAACCCAATCACAAACTTTGGTTTTGAGACTATTAATTAAGTTCACTTCATCATCTAAAGTAACTGAAACATAAGGGTTTGATAGTTTCGAATGTTCACTGACTTTTCCCTTCGCATCTTGAGTTTGTGATTGAACTGTCTTCGCTTTTGTGACAGGTCTCCATGTTTTGACTGAAATATTCGAATCCTTAGATGATGAGCTGCCATTCGAAGAAGTATTGACATACTTTTCGTATGCTTCATGAATTTGCTCTTTTGAATATTTATTTGACTGATACATTTTTCCTCTTCCGTCAAGCCAATGATCAATGTTCTTCCTTGAAGTCATTCCTTTTTCCCGTGACATCCTCATAGTTTCTTTCTTTGTGTAATTAGGAAAATTTGGCTTTTGAGGTACAAAATCAACTTTGGGTTTGGTAACATAAGAGTAAGCATAGGATGTATCAATTTTTGATTTAAAATGTTGACGTTGAAAAATTTTTTTATTTGAATTTGATCTTTCTGAAAAATCTCTTGTTTTGTTAGTTTCAAAAACTTTTGAAAACTTTGTTTGCTTATGTACTTCAGACCTTGTTTGATTTGATTGAGATGATTGTTGAGTTTTTGAAAAATAATCATTTTTAACTTTGAAAACCTTTTTGATGGATTGTGATTCAGACATCTTTTGAGACTCAATATTTTGCCAAAATATTTTCTTTCGCGCTTGTCTTTTTGAAATGTTGTTTTCCTTCGAAAATTTGTCAATTTGATCTTTAAATTCCTTAGAGTTTAATTTGACAACTTTTTCATTTTCCTTTTCAACACGAATTACTTTCTCTTTTTCAATTTTTGATTTTTCAACCCATTGTTTTTGTGGTTTTTGTCGTTGAAAAATGGAAGAAACGTTCAATCTCACATTCGATGATTATTATGTTAAATCTAATGAGCATAGATTTACGATTCATCCAATTTTACAAGAAACACAAGTTGAAACTGAATCTATACAAATGGATGATATTGATTATGATTTGATTTTTGGAATTTCATATCATGCAGTTGATGCTGAAGTTCATGCTCCTGATAATCACATATCAGAATTTTCAAAACTTACTGATGATTCACCATCGACTCCTCAAGAAGGTGAAACTATGAGTGATAGTCCACTGGAGGGGGAGCAATTGGATTCGAATACTTTAGATGATGAAGAGCATTCTTTCGAGGGGGAGAAAGAACAATTGAATGCTGAAATTGAGGGGGAGCATGTTGTTGAGAGGGAGCATAATGTTGATGATGCTTGTTTGAATGCAAGCTCAGAAAATGATGAAATAAATACAGATGCCCCTTTGGAATTTGATCCAGCATATCCACCCATGGAAAAATGGACAAGAGACCATCCGAAGGATCAAGTTATTGGGAATCCACAAGAGGGAGTTCTGACAAGAGCTCAAATTCGTGCAAAGAATGAGGTATTGAATGCTCATCAAGAATTTTGCATGTTTAATGTTTTCATCTCTAAAATTGAACCAAAAACATTTAAGAATGCAATGGAACACTCAGATTGGGTTGTTGCAATGCAGTCAGAGTTATCTGAATTTGAACGAAACAAGGTTTGGAGATTAATTCCTAAACCTGAAAATGTTTCGATTGTCGGGTTAAAATGGATTTTTAAAAATAAAACCGACAAAGATGGAAACATTATTCGAAATAAAGCCAGACTTGTTGTAAAAGGATATTCACAACAAGAAGGAATCGACTATGAAGAAACTTTTGCCCCTGTCGCAAGACTCGAGGCGGTTCGAATATTTTTGGCTTATGCAGCTCACAAAGATTTTGATGTTTATCAAATGGACGTAAAATGTGCATTTCTCAATGGAGAGCTTGAAGAAACAGTTTATGTGGAACAACCCCCAGGTTTTATTAACGAAGAATATCCTAATCATGTTTATATTTTAGATAAGGCAGTTTATGGTCTGAAACAAGCACCAAGAGCATGGTATGCAACACTTACATCATTTTTGAAACAATCTAAATTTAAACAAGGATCAGTTGATCCCACATTATTTCGAAAGAAAGTGGGGAATCATCTCATGCTTGTTCAAATTTATGTTGATGATATTATTTTTGGCTCGACTGACCCTGCTTTGTCTAGAGAATTCGAAGAATTGATGAAAAGCAAATTTGAAATGAGCATGATGGGAAAAATCAATAATTTCCTTGGATTGAATATTTGTCAAAACAGAGAAGGGATTTTCATTAATCAGGAAAAATATACGAAAAATCTGTTAGAAAAGTTTGGATTGACGAATAGCACAAAGCTTCGTGTACCAATGGCAACAGGCATAAAGCTAACACCATCGTTGGACAAACCTGCTGTTGATATAACGTTGTATAGGAGCATGATTGGTTCATTACTTTATCTAACAACAAGTAGACCTGATATCATGTTTTCTGTGTGTAATTGTGCTAGGTATCAGTCTAATCCACGCGAACCACATCTTACTGCAGTGAAGAATATTTTTCGTTACCTTAAAGGCACAATTTCGTTAGGATTGTGGTATCCTTCGAAAACTGGATTCTTCGTTCAAGCATACTCAGATGCAGACTTGGGTGGTTGTAATCTTGATCGAAAAAGCACAAGTGGAGGATGTCAATTTCTTGATGGAAAATTAATCAGCTGGCAGTCGAAAAAGCAAACGTGTGTGTCAATTTCCACAGCTGAAGCAGAATATGTGGCTGCTGCTGCTTGCACTTCGCAAATAATATGGATCCAAAGTCAATTGCGTGATTATGCAATTAATATGAAAAAGATTCCATTATATTGTGATTCTCAAAGTGCAATAAGAATTTGTCATAATCATGTGCAGCATTCAAAGACTAAACACATAGCTCTTCGTTATCATTTCATTAAAGATCACGTGGAGGATGGAAACATTGAAGTACATTTCGTGAAAACAACTGATCAGTTAGCTGATATATTCACGAAAGCTTTGGATGAAAAATCTCTAATGCGAATAATAGAAGGTCTTGGAATGATCGATGGTAATTCTGTTCCATGCGAAAAAGAAGAATGATAGGCGAAAAAGAATGAATCAGTGGCGCTGAATAAAAGATAAAACAAAGTCATTCAGCATTCAGAGGTTACTGTTCATGGTCAACGCTTCGAACGCTTCGAATTCGCATAATTGACACTTATTTTCAGCGTTGAGTTAATGGTTACTGTTCATAGTCAACGCTTTGAACGCTTCGAATTCGTACATTTGTCACTCTTCAAGGAATGCCAAATATTCGTCTGTAAAAAAAAAAAAAAAGATTTTCTTGTGTTTTGTCCTTAAATTTTCGAAAAATCAAAAATTCAAAAAGATTTTTGTTTTTAGACTTTTGTTGCAGATTATGATGATGATTCAGAGGGAACAATGCAGGCAGTTTTAGGGTCAGGTAAAATTTTTCGTATGAATTAATATGTTTTTCATTATTCGAATTAGTTAGGTTGTCCCTAGAAGCATGCTGCTGCATGTCGTCCAAAGCCTCCATGACTCAATGTGTGTGTACGAAAGCCTTAATGAAATGTTTCGTACAAAAATTTCTTACCAATCAGGCTTATATTCACATTAGTCTCTGAGCTACCTTACTCTTCTCACAATGAGTTAAGAGTTTCCTGTTTGGTCCAACACATAACAGAGGTACTTTTCGTGACTTACATCAATCTTTTTCATCCAAAACATTCTTACACGATCACACACAAAGACGTATATCCGAGAGGTCTCTGATCAAACCAATCGAGACTTAGATATATAAAAACTCTGTGTTTATGATCTGACATCATGAGTCCGTGATGGAAGTGAAACCCAAAAATCTTACAAATTAAGGAATTGACGGGGAACATTATTCCAGATATGTACGAAACTTTTGTTTCTGTACCAATGTTCGAAACTCCAAATCATATTCATTTCGAATGAGTGGTCTTGATCAAGCATTCGAAACCCACGATGTTTGTTACCCAACAAGATCCAGTATACAAATTTTTTTATGAATATGATTTTCGTGTGAGTTTCATTCGAATGTCCTAGTCATGTTAAAATTTTTCAAAGCCGACTTGTCACTGACTACACTGGTCATACAAGTAATTTCTGTTACATTTTATCACCTTATGTTTAGGTTGACATGTAACGAAATTTTGAACCTACCCACGAAGCATTCTTAAAAGAAGCCCTTTGATACTTATCAAAAAGTATTCGATTGTAATTCACGGGAACATACACAAGCTGTTGATCATCTCTCTTGATGATTAACGAAGCAACCTTTGCCCGAGGTTTAACTGCCTTTGTGTCAAATTAAATTTTTGACATCACAAAATTTTCTAAACTTTTTGTTTCTTGTCTAAACTTTCTTTGGCACACTACACACACGAAATCCTTAAGATTCTGAGTAATACCAACTCAGGCTGATGATTTCGAACATCTGGCATATGACTTCGCTTTTTATCCCAAAAGTGAAAGAGCCTTGCCTCCATTCGAAGGGTTCTAACGGTTACAATTCTATAAAGGGGATAATGGCAGGCTGTGTATACGTGACGTATGGTATTTTGCCCGGTTTTCCAGGTGATGTGACAGACACTTTTTGACGCATGGCTACCTTTCTGCTGTACAGGTCCGATTTTCAAGCTGCCACGTCGGATCTCATTAAATGCATCCCGCTTCAAATTCAAATCATTTAGGGTTACATATAAAAGGGGGTTCAAGAGTACTTTATACGTTTATGTGATCAACACTCAAAACTTCCCAAATTCTCTGTTCTTCATCTTTTTCAAACCCTAACAATGGCGACTACTGCTCATATCGATCCTTCTACTGAAGATACTTCTTCTGCACCAGTTATGAAGATTCAATCTACCAATTATTATGTGGATGGTGAACTTTCTCAATGTCCAGAAGAATTCAAGATGCTTATTGTTTCTTTAAAACACTCTGTTTTATCCAAAGCAATGTTCAATTTCTTTTCTGTTCCGGTATCCTGGCTTTCTCAAGCAGGATCTACTGCCACATACAACAAAGCCTCTAATTCGATTACTTTTCACCTAATCAATGACAAAAAGGTTAGGCTTTCCAAGAAACTGTTTTGTCAGATTCTTGACATTCCAAATACACCTCCTTTTGTTGAATTTCAATTCTCCCAAATAATTCATACGTTTAATGAAATGGGGTATCAGCCCCCATTGTCAAAGATAAGTGACTTTAAGAAGTCTGGTCTTCCAAAAGTATGGAATTTTTTGTTTGGGATATTTTTTGCGTGTTTAACCGGAAGAACAGTTGGATTAGATAAAGGAAGGATGGAGGTTTATGCCATGGTGGCTGGTTTATACTATGATCTTCCAGCAGACTACTCTACACAGCTATGGAAGGAATTCCAAAAAGGAGTAGAACATACGAATATTGTTCATGGAATTTCGTGTGCTAGGTACTGGAGTTTAATTCTGCAACATTTGTACAACAAGGAAGGCATCCTGGTTTCAAATGAAGAAGAGACGGTTACTTTTCAATCTTATCACTTTCCGAAGGAAGTTGTTGACAATGATGATGAATTTCCAAACGTTGCTCGGATTCCAGACGCAATGCTTAAAAGGGTGGATCCTACGAATCCTGTTTTGATTGCATATCTGAAAACATTTGATTCTTCTATTCCTACGGGAATTTTGTTGCCACGCGAAGAAAAGAAGATCAAAAAGTCGAAGAAAGCTGATACTGCTTCACCTGAAAAGAAAACGAAGGGTTCAACATCCTCTAAATCTTCAAAGAAGAAGACAGAAAATGTTGTAGTGACAGTTGAAGCAACACAAGTGATTGAGCCAATAGTGGAAGAGACTCAAGAGAACGTGATTATTCCTTCGAAAACAGGGATGTTTCGAAGAATCAAGATGAAATCCACTCACAAAAGAAAGTCACCATCATAGAAGTTGATTCGCAAGCCTCAAATTACTCACCAAGGAGTTTTAATTCATGAGGTACCTGTTCCTGTTTCTCCTGGATCCAAGAAAAGAGCAGCAGAAGATATGGCAAAACACTTGTCACAACGGAAAAAGCAGAAGACGAAGAAGACTCGAAAGATTGTTTTATCTACTGAGTCTACAGAAGAGGATGAACGAATACCAGAAACTCCAGAGTTCACTTCTATCATTACAAGTTCCATTCCTGAGAAGACTGTTATCATACCACCTGAAGTTTCGATTGCCAAGTCAATTTTTGAGGAGGTTCGAACTTCAGGCATCCCTGCACACGTATCTGATACGGATGCAAATGTCAACATGGGTGAAGGTGGTTCGAAAGATGCAGATCAAGGTCCATTTATCTCTACTCCTTTCGAATCATTGGTTTTTGTTACACCAACATCTACTATTCCTCTCACAACAACCACTGTTTCACTAACCTTTGAACATATCATCAATCAACCAATTACTTCCATTTTTTCCTCTCAATCCACTGATACACCCAAACCATCTTCACCCACTGAAACTGATAATGAAGGGTTTGGTGGAACATTCGAAGACCTAGAGTTTCATGATGAAGAAGAAGAATTTCCTGATCATATGTTAATGACAATGAAGCAATACAAAATTCTTAATCACAAGTTGAACTCCATCATTCAATCTCAAACTGATCTTGGCGGAGGTTCATCTATTTCAAGTTTGGAGGTTGATTCTATGCTCAAGATGTTTGAATCAAGAGTAATCAACAAAGTTTATGGAATGATAAAAGCCTCAGAGTCTGTTATTTTGGAAAATGTTGATTATACAGATCAGAATTCTGAGCTTCGTGTTAAAACTCTCAGATCTGATTTTATGGGAGAAGTTAAGGATCTGCGAAGCATAACAAAAGAACGACATGTTCTTTTTGTTCAGGAAGTCAAGAAAGTGAGGGAGGATGTTAACTCCCAAATTCACGAACTTCGTGAAGACATGAAAAAGGAAATTTATCTGTTCAACATGATTATGCATCCTTGAATCAGAAGGTCGATATCATTTGTGATGCTGTCACTCGATTTGTCAAGCTATACGAAGGTTTGAGTCCTCAACTAACTCAAATCTCCAAGTCTGAAAGTGAAAATTTTGAAGGTATGATCAAGTTGTTAAAGGAGTTGAAGGAGATCTCAACAAAACCGGTTTCGTCACCGTTAATTACTCCAGAATTTTTGTCCCAGAAGTTTGTGCAGTTCGAAGCCATACTTAACAAGCAACTTGCTCCACTATTTCGCATATCTAGTCTTCTTCCCACAACTACTGCCCCTCCTGTTTTCACAGGGGTGCAAGGGGAGAAAGGAAGTCAACAGAAGAAGAAGCGAAAGTGGTGGGCAAGGTATTTCCATCTAGCATCCCTTCAACAAAACCAGTAATTGTGACTGCTCAACCAGTGACCTCAACAATCGTAACAACATTACCAATTACAAGAACAATTTCGAAAGGAATTGTAATTGGTAAACCTTTGGAATCTAGTGGAAGTGGTTCGAAGCTAAAAGACGTAACTGAAAAATCTGCTTCGAAAGACAAAGGAAAGTCAATTCTGGTTGAAAAATCTAAAGAAGAAAAGAAGGCTGAAGCTGAAGCTGAACTCGAGAAAATGAGGTTTATTCAAAGCATCATGACTCAGAGGGCTGATGATCCGAAGGGCATGAATAAAGGTGATCCAGCAAAACATTACAACTATGAAACAATCGAAGCCTTGGTTGCCTTTAATCACATGTACTCATTTGATAAGAAGCCAAAACAGAGTTATGTGGTTACAAACACTGATGCATGCCAGTTGGATTTCCCTATAAATGAGATGATGTTCATCATGCCTCAGTTCAAAGTTGAAAGGAATTTCAAAGAAAAAGATGAAGGGACTCATATGAAAATTCGTTTTCATGCAGTTCTTGGCAAAGCCCCTGAGGATGTATGGTCACTGATCAAGATCAAGAAGGTGATAAGCATGAAAAAGGATGTGGTCTTTGAAAACATTGTTCAAAATGTTAAATATGTTGTGGTCAGGGAAAATGGAAAAACATGTGAATTCACTATTGCAGATTTTCCTCTGATGAACTTGTATGACCTTATACAAGTGGCATTGCTTCTGAAAGACAAATCCTTTTCTTTTCTGCAAAACACAGATCCAGAGGAATTCAAACTTGGAGTTGCTCACATCAAAATCTTCATTGAGAATTATTATGAGTGCCTAGCACTGACTGATGTGGAGTTGGCTACTGCAAAAGGAATGGAAGTAAAAGTTCCAATGGCTCCTTCGTTGACTCAGTCTGAGTTAAAGAAATACGCTGATGGAGAAATATGTTTAAAGCCATTTGGAATAGTTTTTGCTGGAAAGGATAAAGCTGGAAAAGCGAAGCGGTTTTTGTTCCAAGCTAGCGAAGTGGAGAGATATTCTACATCTCAATATATGAACTTGATTGTTCGTATGAACCACTGCAAAAAGAATAATGAAGGAGACAAGAAGGAATTGAAGAAAATTATTTCTTGGTATACTGAGGTTCGAAGAGTTTTGCTATACTCCATTACTCTACTTACAAGCTGAAGACTTCGACTTTGATTACAAAGGGGGAGATTGTAAGGGTCGAAATGTTGTAATAGTCGAAGTTTGTATTTAGGGTCTTCGAACATTTTTATAATGTATTTTACTAGGGCATAATATTCGAAGCTTCATGTTTAGTCCTTAGTATATTTTTTGTACGCTTTTCTCTTCTTTAAATAGGAGTGGTTACTAGTGTCTTAGTAACGAAGTCTTTACAGAATATTCATTGTACTCTGTAAAATTTGCAAAAACGTAATAGAGCTAAACAGATCATATTTACATCAGTGTTCAAATCTTTTGATTTTACTTTGAATTTACTCTCTAATTCATTCAATACTTGATTCATTGTCTCATCAAAGGTGTGAAGTAACCATGCAAATTACTTGGTACCCTTAATGGTTTTCCACTTAATCGATGTGCCGGTAAACCACACGCGCTCCACCGACCTTATGAAAAACCTTAAGTCACCCTTTACCTACCTTGTTAAGTCCAAGTTAGTGTGCCGGTAAACCACACACGCTCCACCAACGACTTAATCAAAGTGCAAAGTGTAATTTCATGGGTTAGCACCTTATTCACATTTTTCCTAAAGTAACTAAGATTGGGAATTTATAAAACATTTAGTTACTTGATAATAATAATCATTATACCTTTTAATGAGAATTTTAAGTCACTGTCCTACCTCGGCTAACGACCCTCCACCAGTCAAGGAAGCGGTGGGTGAGAGTGGACACCCATTAAGCTGCCATTTTATAGGCAACAATCTTATACCCCCCTTATAGACCGACTTCGTGAATGAGGCCTACTAATGGTAAAACGACTTGATCTTATACATATATATATATATATATATATATATATATATATATATATATATTATTAAACTTATAATATTATAAAGTATAAGGGTTGAATTTTAACTTTTAAAAGTCTAGGGGTTGGAACTAAAGTTAATTAGATGACTTTACATGTTCCAAAACTTGAGGGCAAGTTTTGTAACTTAACAAAACTCTTCAATTCATAACTTATGAGATTAATTGGTTCATTAAAATGAATGAATCTTCATTTTATGTAACCTATGTGTTTCTTTAATGGACATTAAAAGATAAAACTTTTGGTAATCCATAACTTGAGGACAAATTATGGATTCCATTAAAACACATAATGATCAATAATTAAAACTAGCAAGAAGTTACACATAATTCCTATGATCATCTAAACTCATAAGAACATGAATATGAATATCAAAATTTCAAGAACACATAAAATCATGGAATTTTGATATTAGCCATTGTAAATGGATTAGAACAACCATTACACCATCTAAAACAAGTTTAATAACACCAAAACAGTTTAGGGTAATGTTTCTAGTCCATTTCCAGCAGCAAAAGTCGAAAAACTGCATTCTGAGGCTCCTACTCGTCGAGTGCACGAACCTACTCGACGAGTAGGATGAATTTGGTCATGAACTCGGCGAGTCCCCCCATGGACTAGGCGAGTTCATTATGCAGACAACAAAAAATCGACTTTTTTTTCCCTATTTTGCATCAAGTATCAAACAAACAAACCTAGGCTCTGATACCACTGAAGGGATTTGAGCAATTCTAACACTCCTAAGTGTACATGCAACCCTAAAAAACCTTGGATCTATGTTTGTCTAAGATACATGCAAAATACTTTTTCCAAGGTTCATAAACCTATCTAGCATACATGGGGAACTTTAAAGTATAAAAGATAGCTAGAATTACATACCTTGTTGTTGTTATGATTCCTTGAAACCTTGAGAGCCTAGCACCCCAAGTGTGATGCCTCAAATGTTTCACATAACACCAAATTCTTTGGAATAACTTTGAGAGATATGTAGAATACTTGAAAATCGGCCTAGCCCCCTTGCAACTTCTTGTGTAACCGATTTTGGTGTATGACATGTTCTTTATATAGTGTGTCACATCTAGGGTTACACCATGTAAACCCTAATGTGGCATGACTCTTCATTTCCATGACCCATGGGTTTGTAACTCCCATGGAGCCTCCATGGAGCATCCAATGGGTTTAACCCAACTTGATAATCCATGGAACCTTTTAGCCCACTATACAAGTTATGGATGATTTACATAATCAACCCATATATTTAATTAGTCTCTTTTTGATCACTTAATTAATCCTAGATTAATTCTTGATCAATACTAATTAAATAATACTATTAATATATTAGAACTTATAATATATTAATAAACCACAAGTGTTATTTCTCTCATTTAGTCTATCCAAATGCATGATGCCATGCAACCCAAATGGACCATGCCGGGTCGGGTCAAGTACATACCAGAAATAGTTATGGACTTAGACACCTTATCCAACACTACTTTGTGCTGAAGGCCAACAGACCCAGGGCGTCCCGGATAGACTAAAGGCCAGTGAGGCGTACCAGTTAGGCCGAAGGCCAGGAGGACGGTCCAGATAGGATGAAGGCCCAATGAGGCGGTCCAGTCATGCTGAAGGTCCTATGAGCGGTCTAGATAGGCTGAAGGCCTGTAAGGCGGTCCAGTCATGTTGAAGGCTCTGTATACATGTTGTTTGTTATTGTTATATGTATTGTGTGTTGGTCCTTTGGGGGATCTCACTAAGCTTCGTGCTTACAGTTTTAGTTTATTGATTCAGGTGCTTCCGATGATTGTGGCGAGGCGAAGGCGTAACCGTACACATCCTTGGTTTTACTATCGATCGTATCTTAGGAGACTCTGATTTTAAATAATGTTTTAGAAACAATGATTGTGTAAACACCTTTATTAGTAAATGAGTCCTTTTTAAAAATTTAAAATTTCCTTGGAATTTTTGGGATGCTACAAAGTTAGAGTTTGTTGCATTGGGTCCTTTCTAGCCACGCAAAGGCTTAAAGTCGACGACTTTAAGGATTAAGACACCCTAGGATGGTCAGAACTGAAGTTGGGTTAGATGTCTTAACGGTTTAAGACATAAATGTTGGTGAAGTTAAATGAGATTGAGCACACCCTGTGTAAGAGAGAGTACGCCCAACGTATGCATTGGCAATTGACTTTCATTGACTTTTGAGTTTTGGTCAAGATTTAGGGTTTTGGACCATGTGAAGGGCAAAATGGTCTTTTTGACCTTAAATGACTAAGTTGTGGGTTTTGGACTCGCGAGTTGAGTTATGGACCTTAGTTGTTAATTAAAGTTAATTATTTCATTGATTAAGTGGAGTCTAGTTCCGACAATTTGGGTGTGAGATTTACTTGTAGTCAGTATCAGGTGAGTCTCGTAACCTATTCTTACCTATGTGGTAAAATAGTTGTGTTTGTGATGACCAGTTGCGTCTACTGTTATTTATGTGTGACTAAGACTGCAGGTAGTCTCTAGGGTTGCTGATAACCCATAGGGCGTGTTGTTGCCCACTGGGACTGTTGATAGTCCCCAGGGTTGCTGATAACCCATAGCTATTTATTTATGTTGTGTTGTTAGTGGTATCTTAGGGACTCACTAAGCTTCGTGCTTACAGTTGTTGATTTATGTGTTTCAGGTATTTTTAGGACAGCGGGAAGGCGAAGGTCTGATTGTACACACTCGCTGGAAGATTTTTTAGTAGGACAGTTTGAGATACTGTGATATTTCATGATGATGTTTGTTTAAGGCACTTATGTTTTGATGACTTGGGTAGTGAAACATTATTTTGGTAAATTAAAAATAAAAATTTTGGTTTAAAGTTTGAGGTGTTACAACTTCCTAGAGTTCATCTTCCTTCAAAATCACCAAAAACACCCTCAAAGTTCACTTCTAAGCTCAAAACACTCAAAGGGCACTTAGGGTTTCGTTCTTAAGGTTTGGAGAGGTGGAGGTTGGTTATAAGAAACTCCCAAGGCAACTTAAGGTGTTTAAATAGGGCACAAACCCTAAAAATTAGGGTTTTTCCCAGTCGAGCGTACGCCCAACGTACTCCCACATACGCCCCGCGTACGTGGGCGCCTCCACGACCAACTTGTGAGCCAGTATGCCCAACATACTCATAGAGTACGCCCAACGTACTCGGCTAGGGACTAAATCCACCATTCTTCCGAAAGCCCTAACTTCTTCGTTCTAAGTCCGATTTTGACGTTCTTTATATCCACGGAAAGGCAATGTGAAGCTCTACCATTCTATCAACTCTCATTTTCCTTAAAACTTATCGAGCTTAAATCCAAAATTCATAAAAGACCCGAACTATCACTTTACAGTTATACCCTTGGGCTCCAGAACACAAACTGAACTCTCGGATCACCTAATCTACATTATCCACATCCAAGGGGTCTAAAACTCTCCTTCCCTAAGGCCCATAGCCTTATGATAACTGAACTTTGGGTCACGGCCCCAAATTAAAAAACGATTTGAAACAGGATATTACTATATATATATATATATATATATATATATATATATATATATATATATATATATATATATATATATATATATATATATATATATATATAAACTAACAAATCCAAAAGATATGTTTAATAAATACATTTATAGTCCACCAGAATGTTTTCGACTTGTAAGAGATTGAAATTGTATGCTTCCTCAGTTTCATATTCAACTAATTTTTTCCAGCCTTTACAAAATGAGGTCCAACAACGACGATGCACTAAAAACGTTTTGTATTTTCTCTTAATGCTTATATTTCCATGCTTTCATGCAAGCCATATCTCTATATGTGACAATTACATGTAGAAACGTGCATCTATCTATTGTTGATTTTAAACACTCTAGTTCCCAAGTGTAGTTGGATTCTGTTTCTTTATGCATGTAGACAAATGCTACGCAAAAGGTCTGATTAGTTGGATATTTTTATTACAATAACGTAACTAAGTCCACGCCCCACATTTTGCACCCAGTCTATTAGTTGTTGACGAGAATTAAATACCTAAAAAATATTTTTTATTAGATACCGGTAAAATTATTGATTAATAACCATATGAATAAATCTAAAACTCTATGACATGCTAGTTCAAATTCTATTAGTTGAGATGCATTGTTTGTGTAAATATCATTAGCCTAATCAATACATACAAATATAAATATGTGATTTATAAAAACATAAATATCTGAATAATAATAAACGAACATACCTCGTTATTTAACTCATCAAACAATGGCAAATATTACGGCTAACTCATTTTTTTACTTAGCCTATCGTTTTCAAAATATCGTAGAATGAAAATGAAGTTTGAGACACATTCATTTATAGTAAAACTTTAGGCATGAAAAGAAATACTATATAAACTATAGGGTAAGTTAAAGGACCACACATTTAAATATACTTATATTATTTTGAATTAATCGTAGTGGTATTCATTTACATCGCAATGAAATAAAGATAGAGTATTTATTTATGCTAATGCTATAACTACCGCCCTTATTTTTTCAATCCACCCCATGATGTGATATTTTGTCATTTTTGTTTTTGTTTTTTCCCTATTTTGTTTTTTTTGTTGTTTGTAATTATTTTTTATTTTTTGTTTTATTATTATTATTATTATTATTATTATTATTATTATTATTATTATTATAAATTTCGATAATCGTATAAAATTCGGACAATATTTTAAAATTCGGATGACATTTTAAAATTCGGACAACATTATAAAATTTGAACGACTATATAAAATGGAAGAAAAAGCAAAGTTTTTCTTTATTTATCATGGATATTAATTGGTTTCG
The DNA here is from genome assembly GCF_052849685.1 of Lactuca virosa. Lineage (NCBI taxonomy): Eukaryota > Viridiplantae > Streptophyta > Magnoliopsida > Asterales > Asteraceae > Lactuca > Lactuca virosa. Next base: position 298,371,299 of record NC_136433.1, on the reverse strand, counting down.
TATTACAATTGTGTGGTGTGTTATGCGGATTGAAAGCATTTAGTCAAACATTATATAATGTTTCCCATGCAGCCGAATGTTCTGAGATGTATGTATGGAGAAGCGTGGATAAAAAAAATCAAGCATTGGATATGCTCCTTGTAAATCAACCATTGCATAATTGTTAGGGTGAACGTGGGAGATAACGACATATGCAGGATTTGGTATGTCTTGTGGGCCATATCGATGTGGGAACCATGTTAAAGAACCTTGCTTGCTTAGATAAATAACGATAACACCATATCTGTTAGCAATGAGTATAGCAGTGTCTGGCATAACCAACCAATACTCGAATACCACAAAACCCGATCCATTGTAATTCAACGAGTGACTTATGTGGTTTACAAAATCAACGTCACCATAAATCATAGCGTACTCTTGATAGTGTGATAATAACTCGTTGTATAGATCATACCTAATTTGAAGCCAATCATGTTCACTACGACCAAGAGCAACTGCTATAGACCGAAATCCACAATTTCCATCTCCTTCGACATCTGCAATGTTCCAGACGTATGGATGAAATTGATGTGGAATTTCATTCATAAGTGGGTTTGAAGTATAAAATGGTTGATCTTGGTTAAAGTATGAGTGTGACATCCATCAATTTTGGTCAATAAAAGTCAGTTGTATGTAAATTAGGTCAAAAAGATGAAATGTAATCTTCATAACATTCTTAATGTATTTTTCAATATTATAATACTACATGCACTATTTTGAATAAATTATCGAATAAACGCTTTAATTGCGAACAATAAACTATGGTAAAGTAGCAAATCGATAAAACACACAAACATTGTCAGGTATTGAGTAATATTCATTACACGAGGTTTACATGTTCACAAAGCCATAAACATGTTTCAAACATCATATGATTTAGTATTTAGTTTGATACTCCGGTTAATTACCAGAAAAAGATCATACATCAAGAAAACGGGAGTTATCACGTTTAACGCTCACATTTTATACAACGAATTTGAGAAAAACCATTTGATCATAAGGTTTTAATACTTTAGTTAATAATATTAAACAACAATATTTTTTATTAGTTATTAAACCTTACCAATTTCTAAAATCCCACCACACTTTTATAAAAATACCAAACTTTTATAAAAAGGGCTAGTTTTTTTATAAAAACTATAAGAAGACAATTCGTGTCTGTTCTTTTCCTACAAAATCCACCATATCCCAACATAATCATGATCTTCTTATAAAAAAATCAAAAAGGTCATGCATTGAATTAAATATTCACAATACTATGCTTCATTATTTTAATGGAAATGGCTTAATCCTAGATTTTTATAATCAAAAGAATACATGTGCTACTTCCCCATGCAAACCACCGACACTCTTCTCTCTCCCTCTCCTTCTATAAATTCGGCCAAGAGGCCTCCCTCCCCACCATTTCATCTTCAATCTCACTTCTATACTCTCTAAACTCTCCAAGAACTCTCTAGTTGTTTCTAGGATTTTGACAAGTGTTTTGCAAGACTTTTTGGTAGTTTTCTTCATTTTTCGAGATCCTACTACATTCTACCATCATCTTTTGGTTGTCTGATTTTCAATCTTGAATCAAAAACCCTAGGGAAGATCTTGAAGTTCAAGAAGGTGTTGTCTTCCAAAGCTTGATACTTACCTCATCTTTCCCACCATTTCGTGCCATCTTCTAGGGAAAGCACAAAAGGTGAGTTCATACCCCCTTTTCTACTAGTTTTCACTCATTTTACACTTTCGGGGGAGGTTACATGCCATGCAAACAAAATACATTTTTGAAAATAACTTTACACAAAGGTCCGAGATCTAATATATGTTGGCTAAAACCTTTAACCTTTGGGTAATACTATTACATGCATGTTTATGTTCTTTTATGAAGATATATACATATATTCATGTTTTCAAAGAAAGCACACAAGTCTTATTCTTTCATATGCACAAGTTTCTCATATTGGAGCTATTGTATGGTGGATAATATCTTTATCCATTGGATGATATTATCACATAATGGATAAACACAAACTAACATTTTTACCAAAAGTCTAGTTTTTAAAGATTAAAACTTTTTGTTTACACAGTGGATAAAACCATTACCCATTGGATAATACCATTATCCATTGGGTAATACTATTACACACTAGGTTATCAACATACATTTAGAACAACATTTTCAACATGGAAAAGCTTCGATTTCATTTACAACCTACAACAACATACTTTCGACGGGTTATGTGAGATATTTCTTCAACCATTACGCTAAGTCTCAGACCTTATAATCGTTAAATCTTAAGTGAGAAGGAGAATTGTGTATAGATCTATATGGGATTGACAACCCCCACCTATGGTTGCTAGCTACAATCGCGACCGACGGGTCAAGGGTGACAATTGTCTTAACGTTTCACGACGTCCGAAGTAGCGTCGTGGCAGGCAGCATTACAGTCGATAACTCGATTATAAGGGCTCACTATAACATCGAATAGTAAATTTTAGTGCAGGATACTGTATAAGTATGGTTATTTACTTATACACTACATTTATAAGTATGGTTATTTACTTATACATTACATTGATAAGTATGGTTATTTACTTATACACAACATTTATAAGTATGGTTATTTACTTATACACTTGATTTTTGGATAATAAAATCACATGACAAATCACACTTTTTATAAGTTTAGAAGTTATAGGAACTTCTATTTTATAAATATTTTTGGATATATACTACACACATACATTTTTCATTTACGCTAAGGGCATACAAATACAAAACTTTTTACAAGGCAGAGATACGATTTTCATACAAGGAAAAACATCAGATTTTCTACAACTAAACTCTTATGAACTCACCATCTTTATGTTGACTTTAAAACGACATGTAATCTCAGGAAACAATTAAGCTCGGATCAGTGGAGCTACTTTTGAAGGCAAGACACCCAATATCATTACGGGAAATACTTTATTTGATAATAGGCAAATCTTGTAATGTATTTTGATACTATGTAACATTTGGGTCATGTAACTGATATAATCATATGGTATGATGGTTGTTTATGTACTTTTGTTTCAATGTATACAATTTTTGTGATACTGTGTTCTCGTTCCACCCCCGGACGTTTCTGCCATCCGGTTTAGGGGTGTGACAATGAGTTGGACATTGAAGGTTCTCGAACGAGTATGTGCTAAATGGTTGATCTTGGTTAAAGTATGAGTTAGGCATTGAAGGTTCTCGAAACGAATACATGATATGCCTCTCTGGTTCTTGATTTAAGTCAAGGTCACAAGTATCCATATTATATGTTCTTTTCGTATAAAAACTACGTATACGAGTATTGGTAGGGATGGGCATTGGTATGGGTGGGGTGTTGTGGTCTACTTTTTTGGATTTTTGTTTGCTCAATCATGGACGTCCACGAGTATTTTTATGAACATCTGAATAAACAAGTAAATTGTTAGCACATTATTATACAAATTAATATATTAAAGAAAATAATAGTTGGATCAACAACTGTAGTTGTTGATGGTGAAAATATGTCCCATAATTTTCTGGCATAACTACGTTTCTGTTTATTTGACTGTTTAGCATAGCTTTCTTTTAACAATTCCACACCCTCTTCGAAACCAGAATTAGCATAATCAGTAACGTTGACATTGATTAAATCAAGCTTATGGAAAAAGTAGCATCATCGGTAATGTTGACATTAGCAATGCACCTCATATCTTCAATTGTCACACCCCCAAACCAGGATGGCAGAAACGTCTGGGGGTGGATGACTTCATGAAGAGTATCACAACATAATGTACAATAGTGATCAAAGCAAACACAACCATCATAAATATAATTGAGAATGTTACATTGTTTCTAAGTATTGTATGTTTCAAACCAATTACATTATGATGACAAAAATGAATAGTATGATGCCGTAATGTCCCATCCTCAAAAGCCTTGTGGTTACCTGTTTAATGATTTCCTGAGACTACAAGTAATTTTGAAAAGTGTCAATAATTAAGTTGGTGAGTTCATAAGAGTTTTTTATGTGAAAAATCTGTAACTTTTTCCTTGTAAAATGATAGTGTTTGTTCTCAGAAAATCCAATATTTTCTTAAAAATGAGTTGTAGTCTTAAAAACCCTAAGACCAAAAATGTGTAAGTATTTCTATAGTTAAAATAGTATTACGTAGTTTTATTCTTTTATAAAACCATTTGAACGCATGTTACCCCGTAAACTAAATGTATTGTTGATTCCCCATTTGAGTTATTACAACCATGCTAAAACCGAAGTTGGCATGCCGCGACGTTCTTCAGGCGTCGGATCAAGTGCATGAACTCAACTACATTGTGTTATGAATATTATTTATACCTAAATAATATAAAGTTGAATTATCGAATTGTTACGTTACTAACCCTGATTAGGGTTTATATTCGATAATTGGCAACTAGAGATGTACTTTGCATTATAACTTGTCAATAGTACATTAGTAACATTAGGGAATATCACATTTCTCCTAAAATTCTAATATGAGTTGAGTTGACCTGGTTAACATTTGTTGACTTTGTTTGACCAAAATCGACGGTTGTCACATCATCCCCTGTTAGAAGGAATTTCGTCCCGAAATTAGCATTCCGAGTGGGTTCTCAAGAGTTTGGAAAAAGATGTGGGTATTTCTGTTTCATTTGATCCTCCAGTTCCCAAGTAAATCCAGGTCCTGGCTTGGCGTTCCAACGGACCTTTACTATTGGTATGCGGCTTTGCTTCGTTCTCTTGACTTCCCTGTCCATGATATCCACAGGTTCCGCAACGAAGTGAAGACTCTCGTTTACTTCGATTTCGTCAAGTGGAATAACGAGTCTCATCGGTTAGACACTTGTTTAAATTGGACACATGGAAAGTGGGGTGCATATTGCTGAGTTCCTGCGGTAGCCGAAGTCTGTAAGCTACCGGGCCAATCCTGGCAAGGATCTCGAATGGCCCTATATACCTTGGATTTAGTTCCCCACGTTTTCCAAAACGTATCATTCCCTTCCAGGGTGATACTTTCAACAACACGCGATCACTAACCTGGAATTCCAAGGGTCTGTGTTATTTATCCGCATAACTCTTTTGTCGATCCTGAGATGCCTTTAGTCGTTCACGGATCTGAACGGTCTTATCTGTCGTTTCCCGTATGATTTTAGGGTCGGTAAGAGTGCTTTTAGGAACTTGTCCTCTAGCTAACTGAGTGTCACCCACCTCAGCCCAGCACATTGGTGATCTGTATTTGCGCCCATAGAGGGTTTCAAATGGAGCAACTTTAATGCTAGAGTGATAATTGTTGTTGTATGAGAACTCGATGAGTGGTTAGTGGGTATCCCAAGCTTTTCCGAAGTCTATCACACAAGCTCTCAACATGTCTTCCATCGTTTGAATAGTTCTCTCGCTTTGCCCATCGGTTTGTGGGTGATAGGCTGTACTCATGTCGAGTTTGGTTCCCAAGTGCTTTTGTAGTGATTGTTAAAACCGTGAGGTGAACCTGCTATCTCTGTCAGAGATAATGGATATTGGCACACCATGTAATCGTACAATCTCCTTGATGTACGTCCTTGTTAGTTTCTCCATTTTGTCTGTCTCATTTATGTTGGGTTTTAGTATACTACAACATCCTATGGTGCATATACAACCCTAATTGCTTTGGATCTATGTTTTCTCTAATTATACATGCAATATTGTTTCCAAAGCATAAAGCCTACAACTAGCATACAATTGACATAATTAACATAAAAGTGAGTTATAGAATTACCTCTTGTTGTAGCTTGTAGTTTTGGCCTTTAAGAACTTAGCATCCCAAGTGTGATGCCTCAAACGGTTCACAACACACCCTTGAACAATTGGATGACTTGAGAGAGACTACTTGGCACACAAATCAGTTATGAACTCCAAGAACATGTCTAGACGATTTTAGGGTATGAGAAACATATATATAGTGTAGGATTCCAAAGGTCATGGGTAAACCCTAATCCATACACATGGGTTATGATCCATGGTTCATGTGGGCTAACTCTTTATGGATCCTTACATAAACTTAGTCCAACATGGATCAATAGCCCAATCCATATGTTTCACTAATTACCATAATTAGTCCCCATTAATTTAATTAGTCTCTTTTGATCACAAAATTAATTCCAAATTAATTATTGATCAATACTAATTAAATCATATGATTTCATATTAATATATTAGAACTTATAATATATTAATAAATCATATATAACCTATTCTCAAAAGTCCATCCTAACAAATTGTCCTGGTGATATGCAACCCGAAATAGACCATGCTACTCTCGGGTCAAGTACATACCAATTATAGTTATGGGCTTACACACCTAATCCAACAGTCTCCCACTTGGATAAGTTTAATAACTATTATTGCAAGTACGACTCCACAACCCGACTAGAAATCGTAGCTCTTAAAAGCCGATGTCGAACTCTGACCTAGTCAATGACGCGTCCATTAGATAAGGGATCCTATATTCCTCCATTCTACAAGATATCATATAGGCTGAGACATGGATTATAATCATTCTCTCTGTCCATCTGTTATTTCCCGATTTTCGATTTATGATGACTGACTAATTGAACAAATCAAATCAGTCCAGGCTTGGCCAAGCACTTAGGTTTTTCATCACTAAATCATTGAGGGGCCCACAGATATCGCTTTTATCCCTTTAAGGGTAAAATGAATGGATAAACTTCGACTCAAATGCTTGCTTGTACTTACTCATCCAATCACACACAACAATATGTTTTATAACACCAAGTTACTGGTGCGTTTACATATGTCAATGTGCAACCGACTTGTAAGTTACAACTCACATGTATTGGTTTCAAGAATATAAGATATTATCGTCTCACAATCAGTTGTGATAAAATCCATGAAGTGATTAAGATGAGTGTGGGTTTAGTACAATACTCGAATCTTATTCCAGGAGTACTCATGAACACTGCAGCAAACTTGTGCTATGTCTAAAACACCCAGACAATCTACAGTCAGATTCATGACAGGCTTGCCTCAATACCTACTTCCAAAGTATGATCGACTGTGGATAGTTTTAATAACCTAGTTATTCGGGAAGTCAAAACATGCAAAGTGAAACACAAGAATAATCGAATCCAATATGGTCTCAGAACTTATGAATATAAATAAAACACTTATTATTTAATCACCATATTGATTACACATTATTGACTGTATAATGCTTCGATTAATCAACTTGATACTTGAATTAAAACAATAGTTATCCCATGCTCCAAGAATGGACACTATGTTTACCTATGGTCCTTTCTTTGTGAAATAGATCAATTGACAACATTTCAATGATGCTCATTTCACAATTCCAAATCCTTATCATAAATGTAAAAATACCAAATTCTTGCCATTTGCTATAATTTGTTTAGATTCTAAACTTATATTCAATGATCCTCTTGTAATGACTATGCACAAAAGTCACAGAGACTTTGCAACAGACATTACAAAGTATTCCAATGGAGAGCAATTCCATGGAAACGAAGTCTCACATTTAAAGTACATTCCTTTGAACATCCTTCTCGCATTCATTTTTCTAATCTTATACAGATTTAAAGAATAACTTCCACTTATGGAAACATTTCCATATTCCCATTTTGACTATCACTTCTGAACAAGAGTTACATCTTCTCAGAGTATGTCAACATGGTCCTTCCAAAATTTACAATATATACTTCCAACTGTCCATAAGTAACCAATCTTTGGTAAACTTCAGATTGTCCTCGACAATTGCTTAACCATTTTAGTCATATCCCATCCTACTCCCTTTTCCTCTTAATACCCTAGGCATTTGGAAAATTAGAACAAATTAATATTATAGCATATGCAATCGATCCTATACCAAAGCATATGGGATACGATTCATAATTTATTACATAAAGACATGATACTTTACCAGTCTTTCGCTATAACATTTCCATATATAAAATTTCCTTATGTCAAAACTTTTCAAAATAACATTCATATATATCCTTGACTAAATTTGATTAAAATCTCAATCTAAGCTTTTATATTTGAAATGAAGTATGAATTCCTCTCCCTTAATTATAGCAAAACAACTTTTCAAATCCTGCAACTTTACGAATTGAAACTTTTTGCTTTCTATAATTAACATTGCTAACTCGCAACACTTACCATAATAATTATGCTCCCACTATCATAATAATTACATTGTTATTAGCATAACACTTATGCTCCCACTAGCTTTGACATGTACCCAGAAATCAGATGGACTTCTAGAAATCAATACTTATTGACTTTCTTACCAAAGTTCAGATTTCTGATACCAGATGCTTCGATAAGACTTTATCTAGGCTTCTCAAACTCATACACCTTTCCTTAGATAGCTTACATGTGTGTCTAAACAATTTTAGAAGTTACAACAATAAGTGTCAACTGTTTAGACCTTTTGCCATTTCTCACAATTCGAACTATGAAGAGGGATGTCGTAATCATAATCGAATTTGAGAATGCAAATGTCAAAATTGCTATCTCCTTAAAATCTACTTAGTGAAAGCGTTTCCTCACAATAATTTTCATGAATTGGAGAGAAACCTTATGACACTTAGATTTTATGGTGTATGTGTTTCTATCCATGTGAAGTTTGTCAAAACCATAATCACAAGAAAAGGTTAGTGACAAATCCAAACTCATATGGACTGAACTTGTTCAATCTTAATTTCTTGCCACCTGGCAGCACAAGTGCCTACCATTGCCTCCAAGTTGTTATGCAAACCATTGAGAACTCATAGAACTCACATGCATAGTCAACCAACTGGAATGGGCACAAAAATAAGAATATGTCAACACGATAGGTTATAAACCTCAAGTCGTATGCTTGTGATTAACAATAGGTTTACTCTTGATTAGTTCTTGAAGCTATTCAAGATCTTTAAGACTCCCACTGACCTCTTGATATATAAGATTCACTTTGTCAATAAACATTACTTGACAAACAAATATTCAAGAGTTAGTGCGGTTTCTTATCAAGACAAACACATCACACAATTGGCCTTAGTTGGTCTTTGTCTTATCCAAAACAGTTGGATTAGATGTCTAAGCCCATAACTATTATTGGTATGTACTCGACCCGATAGTAGCACGGTCCATTTGGGTTGCATAACATCAGGACAATTTGTTAGGATGGATTTTTGAGAAAAGGTTATATATGATTTATTAATATATTGTAAGTTCTAATATATTAATATGAAATCATATGATTTAATTAGTACTGATCAAGAATTAGTTTGGAATTAATTTAATGATCAAAAGAGACTAATTAAATCTATGGGGACTAATTATGGTAATTGGTTATATTTATATGTGTTGGGCTTATGATCCATATTGAACTAAGTTTATGTATGGATACATAAAGAGTTGGGCCACATGAACCATGGATCATAAAACCCATGAGTATTGATTTGGGTTATACCCATGACTCTTGGAATCCTACATATAAATATAAGCTCCATAACCTAAAAACGCCACTTGGAATACTTCTTGTTCTTGGAGTTCATGGAGTTCATGGAGGTGTTTTTGGTGCATCGAAATTCTCTCTCAAGAGTCACCTTTGTCCTAGATGAGTTGTGATTCCATTTGAGGTGCAACACTTGGGGCACTAAGTTCTTAAAGGCCAAAGTCTTCCTATTAACATCAACAACATCAAGAGGTATGTCTAAAACTTGTCTTATTATACATATGTTATTTGTATGCTAGTTGTAGGCTTAAAGCTTTGGAAACCATATGCATGTATAATTAGAGAAAACATAGATCCAAAGCTTTTAGGGTTGTATGTGCACCATAGGATGTTGTAATATACAAAACCCAAAAAAACATCACAACTTACCAATTTCAAATGTACACGAGTAGCAAACATTTTACTCTACATTTGATAAGTGTCATAAACCTTTCTTAAGATTATGTCACTCGAGTCTCAATCTTGGAGTTTGACTCTAAGATTTGATTTTGGAAGTATGATTCACCTTTTGACTTAACCATTTCAACAATTCACGATTCCTCTTCTTAGCCACACAAATGCACTAAGATGTCCTTAGAGGATCAATTGTGATATGGTTTCATAATCAATAAGATAATCATAAAACACGATACTCAAGTACTCTCCCTTCTTCTCAGATTGGAGAAACTTTTATATTTCTACCTAATTTGATTCTTCTTATTCGTTCTGCTATACACTGAAACCTTTCCAATGGTTCAGAATTACACTTAATCATGTAAGCATAACCATATTACTAAACTTTAGTAAATCATAACGAATAGTCTTATCGTTCTTTGTGGTGGACCTGATCAGCACACAACCAAGTGTACCCGATCTCCTAGTCCTTCACTTGACTCACATATACATGTGAACAAGGAATTAGTCTTAATTTCTCAAAGATGAAGTTCTCATTCATCACACAATACAAGTTGCATGATTCCAAGTTTCTATCCAACTGAAACTTGAGTGATGAGAATCTTTCCTTATTTGGTAAATTTTGACTCTACCACAAACAAAAGAATCAAATCCATTTTCCAATATTGCTATCAATGGAAACATATAAACAACAATTTTCACAAATGCCATTGTAAGGAACCTTAAAATAAGACAAATATCAAAAAAATTTCTTTATTTAAAAGGTGTGGAAAACTAGTCCTTACAATGCAAATAAAAATGAAAACTATGTTGTTATCTATTCCTAAGAAATCTATCATAACTCTTAAGAAGCAGCTCAAAATTCTGATCATCGAACCATGCGATCGAAATCTATCTCTTCACGATCAGAATTCGCTTACTCTTCCTTTAAGCTTCCTTTCTTTTTTGCGATCCTACAAAACATCAAAATGTAATTACATTACATCATGTATTAAGAATCTCCAAATAGGAACTTAATAGATTTAGATAGTGGACTTAACTGAAGCAGAGTCAAACTTTTTGACTTTACCATCCTTGCAATGTTTCAGGTAAATATGGCAGCTTCGCAACCAATGCCCCTTTTCTTGGCAATAGAAACAAATGGACTCTTTGAGAATGGTACACATGACTATCTCAGACTTAGCCTTTCTTTTTACCATTTGGTCAAATGACTTGACCATGGCCGATACCTTTCCTTTGGGAAAAGAAAGCTTTTTTGGACTTCCAATGTTACCATTTGTCAATGTACATGGAAGTTTGGGGAGTAGATCTTCCAGTCAAATTTGCTTTACCAGTCCGCCAAATCATTGCTAATTCAGCAGCAACAAGCAAATAGGCATGATCGATAAGGGTCATGTCGTGATCTGTCATATAGTAACCCTTAATGAACTCACTATACGACTCAGGGAGTGAGTGAAGAACCCATTCAACAGCCAACTTCCTCGACATCGACTCCTAACATTCCCAACCTGTCAATGTGTGACTTCATCTCCAAGACATGTGCACACACAAACCTTCAATATTGGTGTTCGCTAGCCAATAGGGCTTGAGTGACCTTGAACTTTTCAAGTATTTGAACTTGTGGGTTAGGATAATTATTGGAGTCGGTGGAGGAAGTGAAGTTCCACTACATCATGAAGAAGGGATTAATCTTTCACTTTTATTGTCTTGTGGAATATCATCTTCATGAAGAAAACTTTTTCCAAAAGGATTCGGGAAGATCATAGTTGTCTGAACTAGACATCTACAAGGGTAAAATTCAAGTTCAGTTGATTTAAGTCCTTAATATAACACCCAAAATGAAATATTAAGGCTAGGACCAAACACAATATTTTACAATTCGGAAGAGGGATTCCGTAATCCAATTGAAAAATATTTGAAGGTAGGTAAATGACGATTTACCAATTTGCAACATGAAAAACGAAAATGAATTTTAGGTTTTAAATGAATTGAAATTCCTAGATCTTTTGAGATTCATTTAACTTTTCAATGGCATGTTTAAATCTCGATTATGCCCTTCAAGTTTGTGACTGGGATACCAAGGATCACAAACAAGGTGTGAATAACCATGGAAATTAGCTTGGTACTCTCGATATCATTTATCACCTAATCAATTTGTCGGTTAACCACACACGCTCCATTGATATATGACAAACATCAAGCTACCCTTTTCCACCCTTGTTAGTCCAAGTTAATGTGTCGGTTAACCACACACGCTCCACTAACGACTTGGCAAGGTGCAAAGTGCAATTTCCTGGATTAGCACCAAATTCACATTTTTCCTAAGTATCTAATATTGGGAATTTATAAGTGTTTAGTTACTTGGTATTTTCATTATACTTTTAATGAGAATTAATGTCCTATCCTACCCGTTCGGATAATGACCCTCCACCAGTCAAGCAAGCGGTGGTTGAGAGTGGACACCCATTAAACTGTCATTTTATAGGCAGTAACCTTATACCCCCCTTATAGACCGGTTTCGTGAATAAAGTTTACTAACGGTAAGACTGACTTGTCTTATACATATATATAATTATTAAACTTTTAATATTACAATAGTATAAGGGTGTATTTTAAACTTTTAAAATACTAGATGGTTTAATCTATTTAATAAATTATACTCTTAATTTAATTAAACTTAAACCATGTCATTATGGAATTATTAATCTCTTTTAATTAAAACACTTTAATTAATTTAATAAAGTCCATAAGGTGTAATTGAACTATTTAAGACATCAAGGTTCTAAATGAAAAATTCAAAATTAAAAACTATTTAATTAATTTTTTAATTTATGAACCCAAGAGTTACACCTTTTAATTACAAGAGTTTCAAAATTTGAGACTTTTCAAATACCAAAACTTGAGGGCAAGTTTTGTAATTCTTGAAAACTTTTGGTTTTCCATAACCTATGAGTTAATATGATTTTTATGAAAAATCATTTTCATGTTCCATAACTTGAGGACAAGTTATGAAGTTCTTTAAAAGCAATTAGATCAATATTTTATACTAATAAAATTACCATATAATTTATCATTGATCTATTCTAACTCACAAGCCTAGATAATACCAAGTCAACATATTTCAAATAAATTAGCTAATCATATAAACTAACACTAAACTTGAAATTTTGATGATTATCTTTTATTTGGATGAGGCTAATTATTTTCATAACATAAAGAAACGAATTTTTTTTATCAAGAAAACAATCCATAGTTAATTACCCAAATCCAAATTATGCCAACAAAACCGAAATCTGCCATCTGATGCTTCACCACGTCATGGTAAATATTGCCACGTCGTGGTGGGCATGCAGAAACGAAAATTGCAGATTTTCCAGCTTTGAAAATAATACAATTGCAACAATATAACAGAAAACAACCCATGGCTTTGATACCACTGTTGGGTTTTAGTATACTACAACATCCTATGGTGCACATACAACCCTAATTGCTTTGGATCTATGTTTTCTCTAATTATACATGCAATATTGTTTCCAAAGCATAAATTCTACAACTAGCATACAATTGACATAATCAACATAAAAGTGAGTTATAGAATTACCTATTGTTGTAGCTTGTAGTTTTAGCCTTTAAGAACTTAGCACCCCAAGTGTGATGCCTCAAACGGTTCAAAACACACCCTTGAACAATTGGATGATTTGAGAGAGATTACTAGGCACACAAATCAGTTATGAACTCCAAGAACATGTCTAGCCGATTTTAGGGTATGAGAAACATATATATAGTGTAGGATTCGAAAGGTCATGAGTAAACCCTAATCCATACACATGGGTTATAATCCATGGTTCATGTGGGCTAAGTCTTTATGGATCCTTACATAAACTTAGTCCAACATGGATCAATAGCCCAATCCATATGTTTCACTAATTACCATAATTAGTCCCCATTAATTTAATTAGTCTCTTTTGATCACAAAATTAATTCCAAATTAATTCTTGATCAATACTAATTAAATCATATGATTTCATATTAATATATTAGAACTTATAAAATATTAATAAATCATAAATAACCTATTCTCAAAAGTCCATCCTAACAAATTGTCCTGGTGATATGCAACCCGAAATGGACCATGCTACTCTCGGGTCAAGTACATACCAATTATAGTTATGGGCTTAGACACCTAATCCACCACTTTATTGGTAGGAAGTGCACATATATGGTTGGCCTATCGACAATTATCCATATGGTTTTATGCCCACCAGTTGTCTTGGGAAATTTAGTTATGAAGTCCATGGTTATCCGCTCCCAATTCCACTCGGGTATATCCGGTTGTTGTAGGAAACCTGAGGGTTTTTGGTACTCTACTTTGACCTTGGCGCAAGTCAAACACATGCCCACATAAGTAGCGATTTCCGCCTTCATGTTAGGCCACCAATATAGTTTCTTGAGGTCTAGATACATCTTGTCTGAACCGGGATGAACATAGTACTTGTTCTTGTGAACTTCATTCATGATAATGTCTCTGTACCCACCAAATCTCGGCGTCCAGATTCGATTCATGAAGTAACAAGCTCCGTCATCCTTGACCTCAAGGTTTTTATCCATTCCTCATAAGGCTTCACTTGCGACATTCTCAGGTTTCAAGGCTTCAAGTTGCGCCTCCTTGATCCGAGTGGACATAAGTGAATGGATAGTCATTGTTAATGATTTTACTCAGTGGCCCGAGTACTCCTTTCGACTGAGGGCATATGCTACCACGTTGGCCTTGCCCGGATGATATCGAATTTTGCATTCGTAATCATTTAGTAACTCTATCCATCGTCGTTGCCTCATATTGAGCTCTTTTTGATTGAGGATGTGCTGGAGACTCTTATGGTCAGTGAATATCGTACACTTTGTACCATAAAAGTAGTGTCTCCAGATCTTTAAAGCAAACACTACTATCCCTGATTCAAGATCATGTGTGGTGTAGTTGACCTCATGAGTCTTAAGTTTTCTTAAGGCATATGCAATGACCTTTACCCATTGCATGAGTACGCAACCTAGACCTTGCTTGGATGCATCGTAGTAGACCACAAAGTCTTCCGTTCCTTCTGGACGAGACAAGATCAGAGCACTGCATAAAGCTTGCTTTAGCGTCTGGAAGGCAGTTTCTTGTTTATCTCCCCAGTTGAATGTCACTCCTTTCTGGGTCAGGATAGTAAGTGGCTTTGCGATGTTGGAAAAATTCTTTATGAACCTTCGGTAGTAGCCGGCAAGGCCCAAAAACTGGCGGATTTCTGTCGGTATCCTCGGCGCTTCCCAGTTTTCAGTTGCTTTGATTTTGGAGGGATCCACATGTATCCCTTCTTCACTTACCATATGCCCCAAAAAGTCCACCTTTCGAATCCAAAATTCACATTTTGAAAACTTTGCATACAACTTTTCCGCCCTTAGTGTCTCCAAGACTTGTCGCAGATGTTGACTATGCTCTTCCTTACTTCACGAATAGATTAGTATGTCATTGATGAATACTATCACGAATTTATCTAGGTAAGGTCGGCATATACGGTTCATTAGATCCATGAACACCGTGGGTGCATTAGTCAATCCGAAGGATATCACAATGAACTCGTAATGGCCGTAACGAGTCCAGCCTAAACGTCGTCTTATGAATATCTTCATCCTGGATTCTGAGCTGATGGTACCCCGACCTTAAATCGATTTTCGAAAAGTAGCTCGATCCCTGGAGTTGGTCGAACAGGTCGTCAATTCGGGGTAGGGGATATCGGTTCTTGATGGTGAGTTTGTTCAACTCTCGATTGTCAACGCACGTATGAAATGATTCGTCTTTCTTCTTTACGAACAAGATTAAATAATTCCTATATTTCTTCTGGGGCTAATCGATATGGTGATTTGGCTATGGCGGTGGCTCCATAAATCAAGTCAATTCTGAACTTGACTTGTCGCACAGGTGGTACTCCAGGAAGGTCCTCTGGGATTACGTCGGGAAAGTTACAACCTTATGGAATATCCTTGATGTCCTTCACTTCTTTCTTCTCATCAACAACGTGGGCTAGGAATGCGTGGTACTTCTTGCACATGTACTTTTGAGCCTTGATGTACGAGACGATTTGTAGGTTTGTGTCAGGTTTGTCACCATAGATGACAAGGGTTTGTTATTTGGTAAGTTAAGTCGGACGGCCCTTTCGTAACACATGATATCAGCATGGTGAGGGCTTAACCAATCATTGCTAATGATCACATCAAAGCTTCCTATTGTAACAGGAATTAGGTTGATTTGGAAAGAGTGATTGTTTAGGGTTAGGGTGCATCCTATGTATATGTGTTTAGTGCTTTCAGTTTTTCATTTGCCATTTCTACTGTAAATGTTTCATTGAGTGATTGAGGTTTTTGTTTGAGTATGTGTTTAAACTCATGGCTCACAAAACTCCTTTCCGTACCGCTATCGAAAAGTATGCATGCATATGAGTTATTGAGGAGAAACGTACCGGTAACCACAGCGGGGTCCTTCGTCGCTTCCTCGTGCCCCATTGTCAAGACCCTTCCCATGCCTCCGACATTCTTGTTCTTAGCCTTTGGGTACTCCCTTTTGAAATGCCCCATCTCCCCACATCCGTAACACGCCTGACTCAACCCAGCATTAGTGGATTGGGTGGTCTGTTGAGCTGGCGCCTTACAGAAACGATCGGTATTCCCCTTCCTGTTACAGTTGTTGTAGTGCATCTCCCGGCAAGCTCCATTGTGATGGAAGTTGCACTTGTTGCATTTAGGTAGATTCCCAGCATATTGTTTAGCTGGCACTGGGAAAGTAGGGACAGTGGCGACATGGACTGCCAAAGTTTGTTGTCTTTTGGAAGGCTCTTGAGTAGGTTGGCCCTTTTTCTTGTTCTAGAACTTTCACTTTTTTTCTCTCCTTTTTGGTTGATCAGGTGTGGGAGCCATAATGCCATGGAGGACTCCGTGGTGGACAAGACTTTTTGCCAAACATTTGGCATTGTCGTTGGTGGTTGGGTTAGCAGATATAACCATTCCTTGAATCTGGGGGGATAGTCCCCAGATGTAGCGTTCCACCATCTTGGCTTCCGGGGTGACCATCCCGGGACACAAAACTGCCAAGTCGTTAAACCTGGTAGTATAGGTGGTCACATCATAGCCCGTCATGGTATGGTTCCAAAGCTCTTGCTCTAATTTCTAAATTTCGCTTCTTGGGCAGTACTCCTCCAGCATCATGACCTTCAGATCTTCCCAACTCATAGAGTTGGCCATGGCGAAAGTCAGGGTTTTAACATGACCATTCTACCAGGATAAGGTTGATTCAGTGAAAGTACAAGCTACGTACTTGACTTTACATTCATCTGGGCATGAACAGACTTCAAACACAGATTCAGTTTTCTCAAACCATCCCGTTAAGGTGATGACACCGCCGATGCCATGAAAAGTCTTGGGCTTGCAGTTCATAAAATCCTTGTAGGAGCATACTCGTTGGTGTCCTTAGATTTCGCCCTGATTGGAACAGTTGGCACCATTCTTGTTTGAGTCCAAGCGTTGTATTGTGAGACCTCTCATTCGAAGAATTATCTAGTTTAGTGATATGTAATAGTATTCGCGAGTTAGTTAGAAGGATATAGCTAGAATTCTTTCTGCAACTGATGGCGGAATGTGGTGTGGAGTTGCCCTAGGAGAACCTAGGATGAGATCTAGTGTTGGGAGCGTTATCTGTGAGGGATGGATATATGGATTTGGAGTAACCTGTTTGAGTCAAAGAAATTCTTGAGGAAAGTACGGATAGATGTGGAAGGTAGTATGGGCCCGTACTAGTGAAAGCAGAGGATCCGTACTCGATTCAAGGAGGGCTATGATAAGATCAGGAAGCTTATAGGATTATAATTCCTAGGTATTTTCTGGTGCGTATTCTTATAGTTTTTGTGGTCTATTTTTAGTATGTAGGTATTGTAAGGTAGACCAGTCGGCAGTTCCGGTGCCGGGGAGGGTTCAGGCTCAGGATCCGAAGCCGGGTAGCTCCATGAGAAGACTAGGGAATTTCTCTCTTCATAGATTACTCATTGCATTTTCGATCAAACTCCTGTGATCTTCGGCTCGGTCAAGGAGGGTATATTGGAGGTTTTGGAGGAGCGATTGAGCTCGTTTCGTTCTGAGAGGATGGCTAAAACAGGAGCTCGATCTTTGACATTCAGGGAGTTCCGGGCTTGTGGGGCTCCAAACTATCATGGGGAGAAGGACCCCATTGCAAGCAGGCATTGGTTAGTAGATGTTGCTAAAGATTTCTGCACCAGTCGTTGTCCCAAGGGAGACAAGGTCAGACTAGCTTCCTGCCTTCTGAAGGACAGGGCTCGAGACTGGTGGGAGGAGGTTGGTAGCATTGTGGGTGATAATGCGGTTGATGGGATGACCTGGGATGATTTTTCGACCTGGTTTCGAGCTGAATTTTCACCGATTATCGAGGTACAGCAGTTGGCACGAGAGTTCCAGGATCTTCGTCAGACTACTGAGACGGTGGCTCAGATCACCGCCATGTTCAGGGAAAGGGCGCTTCTGGTTCCGCAGTATGTGGCGGACGAAGAGATGAAGAAGGCCC
Source organism: Lactuca virosa (assembly GCF_052849685.1). Taxonomy (NCBI): domain Eukaryota; kingdom Viridiplantae; phylum Streptophyta; class Magnoliopsida; order Asterales; family Asteraceae; genus Lactuca; species Lactuca virosa. The sequence goes on along the minus strand of NC_136433.1, from coordinate 298,352,734 downwards.
GTTATCATGAGATGCTGAGGAGTGATATCCGACAGTTTGTGAGCCGATCCAGCTGCAAGACGCTGGAGGATATGATCGCTCGTGCTAGGGAGAGAGAAATTGATTTGGAGATGGATAGGAAGAGGAAGCCAGATGAGGTTCAGACATCAGGCGGCTCGGGCAAGAGGTCCAAGGTATCAGATTCCAGATCGATGGGCCATCAGGGCCGTAGCCGTTGTGGCAAGTGCGGCAGGACGCACGAGGGTGCGTGGAGGAGTGGTAATGGTGGTGGTTATGGCTGCTACAAGTGCGGTCGGACCGGTCATTATCTTAGGGATTGTACTGCTACCACCACCCAGGGATCATATCTGATTTGCTTTTATTAAAATCAGAGGGGCCAAAAGAAGACCCAGTGTCCGGGTATGGATACAGTAGAACCGGTGCCAGCACCCGATCCTTCAACCTTGAGGATTACTGACGGCCGTTAGGGCCGGGCAGATGCATCTGCGGCGAAGAGTAGGGCTTTCCAGCTGACAGCCGAGGAGGCACGTGTAGCTCCCGATGTTGTGACGGGTATGTATCTTCTCCTTTTCTCTTTATTTATATTAAATTAATGTTCAAGTTTATGTGTTTTATTTTAGGATCGTTCCTTGTGAATGGTATCTCTGCTCTGGTATTGTTTGATTCGGGGGCTACCCGATCTTTTGTGTCGCTTGCGCTTAACAAGAGATTTGCTGGAGCTCCAGGGGAGCTGGATCTTCCTTTTGATGTGGAGATTGCTGATGATAGGACGGTTAGGGTTGCGAGAGTTCATCGGGGTTGTACTCACCAGTTGTTCAATGAGCAATATCCGATTGATCTATTTCCCATTCCTCTGCATGGGAACAAAGTCATCATGGGCATGGATTGGTTGAGCCCTAATGAGGCAGTGATTGACTGTGAGCAGTAGCTAGTGCGGGTTCATACCCCAAGTGGGGGAGAGTTAGTGATCCAGGGCGAGAGACCGCAGTGTGGGGTGGTTATGTGTTTTGCAGCAAGGGTCAGACGTTATCTACTTCAGGGTTGCTCGGGCTTTGTCAACTATGTCATGGATACCCGGGATCTGGGTAAGGCGACCGTGGAGGATGTGCCGATCGTGCGAGAATATCTGGATGATTTCCCAGAGGATTTTCCAGGGGTACCTCTAGAGAGGCAAGTAGAGTTCAGGATTGATTTGGTTCTAGGTGCGGCTCCGATAGCCAAGGCACCATATCGGTTGGATCCTCCCGAGATGTAGGAGTTGTTTACACAACTGCAGGAGTTGTTAGGCAAGGGATTCATTAGGTCGAGCAGTTCGCCTTGGGGTGCCCCGATTTTGTTCGTGAAGAAGAAGGACAGGTCTCATCGTATGTGTATCAACTATCGGGAGTTGAATAAGGTAACGGTGAAGAACCGTTATCCCCTCCCAAGGATTGATGATCTTTTCGACCAGCTTCAAGGTGCATCTTGGTTCTCCAAGACTGATCTGCGATCGGGTTATCATCATATGCAGGTCCGGGATGAGGATGTGCAGAAGACAGCTTTCCGTACTCGATATGGTCATTATGAGTTCGTGGCGATGCAATTTGGGCTCACCAATGCTTCTGTTGCGTTCATGGATCTCATGAACCGCTTGGGTAGACCGATGCTGGCTCAGTCTGTGATAGTCTTTATCGATGATATCTTGGTTTATTCCAAGACTCAGGAGCAGCATGAGGAGCATTTGAGAGAGGTACTGGAGACTTTGAGGAGAGAGAGACTCTTCGCAAAGTTCTCCAAGTGTGAGTTCTGGTTGCGAGGTGCAGTTTTTGGGGTACCTTGTCAACCAGAAGGGCATTCTGGTCGATCCGGCCAAGGTTGATGCCGTGATGCAGTGGGAGGTTCCGAGGTCTCCATCTGAGATTCGGATTTTTCTTGGTCTGGCGGGTTACTATCGGAGATTCATCCAAGATTTCTCCAAGATCGTTGTTCCATTGACCCGACTGACCAAGAAGTCGGTGACATTTCATTGGGGGCCCGAGCAGCAGGCAACTTTTGAGACTCTTAGGCAGCGGTTGTGTGAGGCTCCAATTCTAACCCTGCCATAGGGTGTTGATGATTTTGTGGTTTATTGTGATGCCTCGATCATGGGTCTAGGCGCAATGTTGATTCAGCGGGGTCACGTGATCGCTTACGGTTCGAGGCAGCTAAAGCCTCATGAGGCGAATTATCCGACACATGATTTGGAGCTGGGGTTTGTGGTTTTTGTTGGATTAATGTCTAAGTCCATAACTATATTTGGTATGTACTTGACCCGACCCGACATGGTCCATTTGGGTTTCACTTCACCGGCACAATTTATATGGATAGTCTTTTGAGAATAGTATATTTATGATTTATATTAATATATTATAAGTTCTAATATATTAATATGGAATCATATTATTTAATTAGTATTGATCAAGAATTAATTTAGAATTAATTAAGTGATCAAAAAGAACTAATTAAATATGGACTCTTATATATATGGAATGGGCCAAGTTCATTTAGGTTAGGCTAAGTTTTCATGGATGGTCCATGGAGCTTTTAACCCATGGATCCTATGTAAATGAAAGGTCATGGGTATTAGGGTTTACATGGATGTAACCCTAATCCTCCATAATATATAAAGGGGTGCTTGGCTCACAAAATTGGCACAAGTGTGTGAAAATAAGAGTGGGCTGATTTTAGTGTGCATACATATTCTCTCAAGTTCTTCCAAGGTGTTTTGGTGATTTGTGATTCCATTTGAGGCTTCCACACTATTGGGGCTAAGCTCTTAAAGCTTGAAGACATCAAGCTACATTAAAAGGTATGTCATCTAACTAGAACTTTGTAGTATAGGTGCTTCATAATATGCTAGTTAGGATGAAACCTTGGAATAGTTAATATTTGCATGTATAATAGAGAAAACATAGATCCAAGGTTTATAGGGTTGCATGTACACCATAGGAGTGTTAGAATGCTCAAAACCCAAGAGTGGTATCAGAGCCATGGGTTGTTATCTGTTATATTGATGCAAATGTTTTATTTTCAAGTTGAAAAAAAAAGGAAAAAAAACATGACGTTTGTCAAATTTTAAGATAATTACTTGTTTTGTGAAAAACGAATTATTTGTAAAATTTGAATCATTTGTTATATGAGTTGAATTAGGTCAAATTTAGTAAAAGATAAAATGATATGATTGTTTTATTAGTTTTAAAAGTTTGATCTAAATGTTTTAAGGAGTTACATATTTTGTCATAAAATTTTGGAGCTCAAAAGTTTTTTTTAAAGTTGTGATCTTAAGGGTTTTTGAAACTTCCATAAGTTATGGATATTAAAGTTTTTTAAAAAAAAAATTTGATTCAAAGTTTTTATGGAGTTACAAAATTCGGTGTTAATGTTTTAAAGAATTCCATAACTTGTTCTTAAGTTATGGAACATGGAAAGTTTCATCATAAAACACCATTAATTCCATAAGTTATGGAATCCAAAGGTTTTCAAGAATTACAAAACTTGCCCTCAAGTTTTGGAAATTGAGAAAAGTTTTTTATGAAAAAAAGAATTGAATTCTAAAACTCTTGGGTTCATAACTTAAACAATTAATTAAATGGTTTTAATTTTGAGTTTAATAATTGGAATTATGATGTTTTGTTGAATAGTTCAAATTAACTCTTATGGACTTTATTAATAGTTAATTAAAGCGTTTAATTAAAAGAGTATTATTAATCCATAAATATATGGTTTGAGTTTAATTAAATTAAAAGTCTAGTTTAATTAATAGATTAAACCACCAAGTATTTTAAATGTCTAAAATACACCCTTATACTATTATAATATTAAAAGTTTAATATATTATATGTATAAGAGCAAGTCGTCTTACCATTAGTAGGCCTCATTCACGAAGCCGGTCTATAAGGGGGGTATAAGGTTACTACCTATAAAATGGCAGTTTAATGGGTGTCCACTCTCACTCACCGCTTCCTTGACCGGTGGAGGGTCGTTAGCCGAACAGGTAGGACAAGGACTATAATTCTCCCTTCATTATAAGTATAATGATAAATACTAAGTAACTAAACACTTATAAATTCCCAATCTTAGTTACTTAGGAAAATGTGAATAACGTGCTAATCCATGAAATTACACTTTGCACTTTGTTTAAGCTGTTAATGGAGCGTGTGTGGTTAACCGGCACACTAACCTGGACTTAACAAGGTAGGCAAAGGGTAACTTAATGTTTATCATAGTATCGTTGGAGCGTGTGTGGTTAACCGGCACATCGATTGAGGGGTAAATATTAAGGGTACCAAGTATATTTGCATGGTTACTTCACACCTTGTTTTGTGATCCTCGGCATCCCAGTCACAAAACCTAAAGGGCACACTCGAGATTGAAACATGCCATTGAAAAGTTCAATGAATCTCAAAAGAATCTAGGAGTTTCAAAACCAATTAAAACCTAATAATACATTTCGTTTATCTTGGTGGAAATTGGTGAATCGTCATTCACCTACCTTCAAATATTTTATAGCTTGGATTACGGCATCCCTCTTCCAAGTTATAAAATAGTTTGTTGGGTCCTAGCCTTAATATATCATATTAGGTGGTATATTAAGGACTTAAATCAACTTTACGTGAATTTCTCCCATTGTTGATGTCTGATTTAGACAACAATGATCTTCCCAAACCAAGCTTTCCTAATGAATATGACTTCCCGAGTTTGGCTCATGGAAGTCATACTTCTCTTCCTCCACCTCCTCCAATTATTCTCCCTAACCCACAAGTTCAAGGTCACTCAAGCCCTAATGGCAAGCAAGGTCTATGTGTGATCACATCTTAGAGATGAAGTCACATATTGACAAGCCGGGAGAGTTGGGTGTCAAAGTTTTGAGAAAGTTGGATGTTCAATCACTTTCTAAGTCACATAGTGAGTTCCTTTGGGACTACTATGAAACAGACTATGACATGAACCTTAATGATCATATCTATTTGCTTGGTGCTGCTGAATCAGCAATGATTTGGAACGATAGTAAAGCAAATTTGATTAGAAGATCAACTTCCCAAAAACTTTATGGACAGTGACAATGGTGACACTGGAAATCCAGAAAAAGCATTCTCTCCCCAATGGAAAGGGATTGGCCATAGCCAACCCAGTTGACCAAATGGTAAAGAGAAAGGCTAAGTCTGAGATAGTCCCATTACCAAAGGGTCCATATGTTTATTTTGCCAAAGGAAGGGGCGTTGATTGCAAAGCTGCCAAATTTACCTAAGGATGTTAAAGTCAATAAGTTTGACTCTACATCAGGTAGAGCCCATTATCTAACTCTGTTAAGTTCTATTCTGAGATCCTCATTACATGATGTGACTGGGTCACATGTTGATGTTTTAAGAATCAAAGAATAGAGAGAAATCTTAAAGGAAGTATATGCTGATTCTGATCGCGAAGGTAGATTTCGATCGCATCAGAATTTTGAGTAGTTGCTTAAGAAGTTATGATATATTGCTAAGGAATAGATAACAACAATTTTCCATGTGGATTGTAAGGATAAGTTTTTCCACAAAGTTTTAAAATAAAAAGAAAATTGTTTAATTTTATTTATTTGAAGTATCCTTACAATGGTATTTGTGGAAAATTGTTGCTTATATGATTCCACTGACAGCAATATTGGAAAATGGATTTGATTCTTTCATTTGTGGTAGTGTCTAAATTTACCAAATCAGGAAAGTTCCTCATCCCCCAAGTTTCAATTGGACCGAAACTTGGAATCATGCAAGTTGAATAGTATGATGAATGAGAACTTTCAAGCATTGGAAAATCAAGACTAATTACTTGTTCACATGGATGTGTGAGTCAAGTGAAGGACTAAAGGGATCGAGTACACATTCTTGTGCACTGGTCATGTCCACCACAAAGCTCGTTAAGACTATTTGATTTACTAAAGTTTAGTAAATATGGTTATACTTACAAGTTTAAGTATAATTCTGAAACATTGGAAAAGTCTCAATGTATGGCAGAATGAATGGGAAGAATCAAATTAGGCAGAAAGATAAAAGTTTCTCAAATCTGAAAAGATGGGAGAGTACTTTAGTATCATGTATGTGATCATCTTAATGATTTAGAAATCATATCACAATTAGTCCTCTAAAAGTCATCTTAGTGCATTCTTATGACTAAGAAGAGGAGTCATGAATTGTTGAAATGGTTAGATCAGGAAGATGAGTCATACTTCGTTCCAAAACAATTCTTAGAGTCATACTCCAAGATTGTAACTTGAGTGACATATCTTAAAGAAAGGTTTAAAACACTTGTCAAATGTAAGAGTAAAAGTGTCCTACTCTTGTACATTTGAAATTGGTAAGTTGTGATGTTTTGGATAAAACAAAGACCAACTAAGGCCAATTGTGTGAAGTGTTTGTCTTGATAAAGAATCCGCACTATCTCTTGAATATTTGGCAAGATAGTCTTATATGTCAAGAGGATAGTGGGAGTCTTAAATATCCTAAAAAGAATTTCAAGAACTAATCAAGAATAAAACCTGAGGTTCTTCACTAGCACACGACTTGAGGTTTATAACCTATCGTGTTGACATATTCTGTGCCCATTCCAGTTAAAGTTGGCTTTGCATAGGAGTTCTGAAAGTTCTCAATTGGTTGCATAAAAACTTGGAAGCAATGGCAGGCCCTGTACTGCCAGGTGGCAAGAAGTTAAGATTGCATAAGTTCAGTCCATATGAGTTTGGATTTGTCATTATCCTTGTCTTGTGACTATGGTTTTGTAGATTCACATGGATAAGAACACATACACCATAAAATCTAAGGGTCATAAGGTTTCTCTCTGATTCATGAAAATGATGGTGAGGAAACACTTCCACCAAGTAGATTTGAAGCAGATGGCAAAAGGTCTAAACAATTGATACTATGATTACGGCATCCATTTTCATAGTTCTGAAATTGTTTAGACACACATGCATGCTATCTAAGGAAAGGTGTATGATTTTGATAAAGTTTTATCAAAGCATCTCGTATCAGAAATCTGAACTTTGGTAAGAAAGTCAATAAAGTATTGATTTCTAGAAGTCCAGCTGATTTCTGAGTACATGTCAAAGCTAGTTGGAGCATAAGTGTTATGCTAATAATCATCATGTTAGTGGGAGCATGATAATTATTGTTAGTGTTGCAAGTTAGCAATGTTAATTATAGAAAACAAAAGTTTCAATTCGTGAGGCTGCAGGGATTGAAAAAGTTGTTTTTCTATAATTAAGGGAGAGGATATACTTCATTTCAGTTCTAAAGGCTTAGATTGAGACCTTAATCATCTTTAGTCAAGAATATATATATGAATTTCATGTTGGATTGGTTCAACTTAAGGAAATTCTATATAAAGGATTTGGGAGTGTGAAATTAGAATCATTGAAATTATGTTAAATTGGTTTATTTCACAAAGTAAGGATCATAGACAAACATAGAGTGCATACTTGGTGTATGGCAAAGCTATTGTTTAAGAAAAACATAGTGTACATGCTTGGAGCATGGGACAACTAGTGTTTTTAATTCAAGTATAAAGTTGATAAAACCGAAACAATGAATAATGAGTAATCAGTATGGTGATAAATAAAAGTGTTTATTTATATTCATAGGGGTTGATACCATATTTGATTCATTTATTCTTGTGTTTCACTTTGCATGTTTTGACTTCCAGAATAACTAAGTCGCTCTTCCTGAATGATTAAGTTATTCAAACCATCTATAGTCGGTCATATGTTGGAAGTAGATATGAATCAAGACTGTCATGGGTTGGTTTGTAGAGGTCCAAGTTGGTGGACAAAGTGGTGCTACAACACTCATGAGTGCTCATAAGTTCTGAGTATTGGATTCAACCCGCGCTCATTTGAATCACTTCATGGATTTTATCATGAGTGATCATGAGACGATAATATCTTATATTCTTCAAACCTAGAGATATGAGTTGTTACTATGAGTTGGTTATACATTGATTGCACGAAAACGCATTTGGTAACTCGATGTTATAAAACGTGCCTTTGTGTATGATTCAACAAGTAGTAGAACAAGCCATATGAGTCGAAGTTTATCCATTCCTTTTACCTTGGGGATAAAAGCGATATCTGTGGGCCCCTCGATGATTTAGCGATGACACATGTGAGTGCTTGGCCAAGCCATGACTGATTTGATTTGTTCAATCAGTCAGTCATCATAAATCGAAAATCGGGAAACAACAAATGGACAGAGAGAATGATTATAATCCATGTCTCAGTCCATATGATATCTAGAATGTAGGAATATATGATCCCTTATCTAATGGACAAGTCATTGACAAGGTCAGAGTTCGACAGCGGCTTTAAGAGCTATGATTGCCAGTTAGGTTTTGAAGTCATACTCAATAATAGTTTTAGACTTATCCAAGTGGGAGACCGTTGGATTAATGTCTAAGTCCATAACTATATTTGGTATGTACTTGACCCGACCCGGCATGGTCCATTTGGGTTGCACTTCACCGGCACAATTTATATGGATAGTCTTTTGAGAATAGTATATTTATGATTTATATTAATATATTATAAGTTCTAATATATTAATATGGAATCATATTATTTAATTAGTATTGATCAAGAATTAATTTAGAATTAATTAAGTGATCAAAAAGAACTAATTAAATATGGACTCTTATATATATGGAATGGGCCAAGTTCATTTAGGTTGGGCTAAGCTTTCATGGATGGTCCATGGAGCTTTTAACCCATGGATCCTATGTAAATGAAAGGTCATGGCTATTAGGGTTTACATGGATGTAACCCTAATCCTCCATAATATATAAAGGGGTCCTTGGCTCACAAAATTGGCACAAGTGTGTGAAAATAAGAGTGGGCTGATTTTAGTGCGCATATATATTCTCTCAAGTTCTTCCAAGGTGTTTTGGTGATTTGTGATTCCATTTGAGGCTTCCACACTATTGGGGCTAAGCTCTTAAAGCTTGAAGACATCAAGCTACATCAAAAGGTATGTCATCTAACTAGAACTTTGTAGTATAGGTGCTTCATAATATGCTAGTTAGGATGAAACCTTGGAATAGTTAATATTTGCAAGTATAATAGAGAAAACATAGATCCAAGGTTTATAGGGTTGCATGTACACCATAGGAGTGTTAGAATGCTCAAAACCCAAGAGTTTTCACCCTCAAGATTTGGCGGCATTACCTCTATGGGGTTCGTTGTACTATATACACGGACCACAAGAGCCTGAGGTATTTGATGGACCAGCCAAAGCTGAATATGAGACATCGTCGTTGGTTGGATGTTGTGAAGGATTATGATTGCGAGATCCTTTATCACCCGGGGAAGGCCAATGTGGTGGCCAATGCCATCAGCCGCAAGGCGGTCGCGGCTCCGATTTGTGGTATATGCTTGAGGATGACAATAATTACTCCGTTACTGGAACGGATTCGGAAGGCACAGGTTGAGGCTATGAAGGAAGAGCGTCAGAAGTGTGAGCGGATTGTGGGTCAGGTGGCCTCCTTCGATTATGACAGCCTTGGATTGTTGACCCTGCATCGGCGTGTCTGGGCTCCGTATTGGGGTGGGGTGCACCAGGTTCTGATGGAGGAGGCTCACAAGTCGAGATTCTCCATCCATCCCGGGGCGATGAAGATGTATAGGGATCTTTGCCATGATTATTGGTGGCCCTGCATGAAGCGGGATATAGCATGGTTTGTAGAGCGGTGCTTGACTTGCAGGAAAGTCAAGGCCGTGCATCAGCAACCTCATGGCAAGATGCAGCCGTTGGAGATTCTCGTATGGAAATGGGAAGATATCACCATGGATTTCATCATGAAGCTTCCCAGGACCGCGCGCGGAGTGGATTTTATCTGGTTCATCGTGGATCTTTTGACCAAGAGCGCGCATTTCATTCCGATCTAGGAGAGTATATCTGCAGAGAAGTTGGCTAAGATTTATGTCCAAGAGGTGGTGGCACGTCTTGGGGTGCCGGTATCAGTTGTTTCGGACAGGGATGTTCGTTTTACTTCCAGGTTCTGGAAGAAGTTCCATGACGAGATAGGTACTTGTCTTCATTTTAGTACAACATTTCATCTGCAGACCGATGGTCAGAGTGAGCAGACTATTCAGACTCTTGAGGACGTGTTGCGGGCATGCGTTTTAGATTTCGGTGAGAGTTGCTATACGTATCTTCCGTTGGTGGAATTTTTGTATAACAACAGTTATCACGCCAACATCGATCGACCTCCTTTTGAGATGCTCTATGGGAAGAAGTGCATGACCCCGATTTGTTGGAGCGAGGTTGGTAAGCGATTCATGGGGAGCACCGAGGTGGTGATCAAGACCACGGAGTTGATTCAAAAGATTCGAAGTAGGCTTCAGACAACATAGAGTCGGCAGAAGAGTTATGCTGACAGGCGCCGTTCAGACTTGGAGATCCAGGTGGGAGATATGGTTCACCTGAAGGTGTCACCTTGGAAGGGTGTCATCCGGTTTAGGAAGCAGGGCAAGCTGAGCCCCAGGTATATTGGACCCTTCAGGGTGTTGGCTCGGGTGGGCTAGGTTGCTTATCGTCTAAATATTCCAGCCGAGCTCAGTCAGATTCACAGTTCATTCCATGTCTCTCGGTTACGGAAGTGTTTAGTGGACGATTCTGTAGTTATACCATTGCAGGACATTCAGGTGGATGACTGCCTGAATTATATTGAGAGACCGGTAGCAATTTTGGAGCAGAAGACGAAGACCTTGAGGAACAAGGTAGTAAACCTGGTAAAGGTGTAGTGGCGGCACCGCAAGGGGTCGGAGTGGACTTGGGAGCCCGAGGAGGAGATGGAGGAGCATTATCCTGAATTGTTTGAGACTGAGGATTTCAAGGACGAAGTCCGATTCAAGTGGGGGAGAATTGTAACGCTTAAGTCTCGGTAAGTTCTTCTTTTAACATTGCATATTTATATTGTCCCATTTTGACCCTTGAGTTTTACGCGGGGCGTACAACGAAGTATGCTTGGCATATAAGTGATGAAGCAAGTACGGGCGTACCTGGTGGTACGCTTAGCGTACTCATGCGATGGTAATCGGGGGTTCCTGATGCGTACGCGGGGCGTACGCGATGATTAATGAAAATCCTAATTTTAGGGGTTGGCCACTATATAAGCATCCTTATGGATTTGAAACCCTCATTTCACCAGCCTCCTTGTTCCCTTAACCCTACTTTCGAACCCTAAAACTACCTTGTGTGTTTTTGGAGCTTCGGAGGCCATTAAAAGAGTATTTTGGTGCTTTTGAAGGAAGGTGTTCACTCTTGAAGATTCATTGGTGAAGTTAAAGCTTTTAGATCTAGAACCTCATCAGCTTTTGGCTCTCATTTGAGGTATAAAGTCTTGAACTTGGTGTTTATTTGCTTAGATCTCTTTTGGGGTTAGGTTTATGGACTCTTTTGGTCTCATTGATGAAGTCTCATGAGTCCAAGACGTTTTTTGGAGCTTAGAGTTGTCACTCTTAGTGTTATTGTGATCTAGAATCATAAAGTTGTCATTTTTGGAGTTGAAATCCACCCATGCACGAGTTAGAGCCTCTTTCGTGAAAGAAGAATGTTATACTTTCAGTTTGGGTTCATTTGGGTATTGTAAAGTCACCAAGTCAGTGGCTTTATGGGTTTAGACGTTAAGTAGGACTCAGATCTGTGATTTGGACCCTTGGTTTAAAGCATTAAGTGCTTAATAGCGAAAATGACTTAATAGAGAAGTATGTTGGGCGTACAAGCAGGTACGCACAGCGTACAAGTCATGAAGCCATTACGCGTTGCGTACAGCTGATGAGTATGCCCTGCGTACTCAATCAGAGTGGGCTTCGCACTTGTGGGCCTCGGTTTGGGCCATTTCTTGGACCTTGCTGTTTTGGGCCTTAGTGGGCCATCAGAAATTGGACTTTTGGGCTAAGGATATGTTTGGGCTTTAGGGTAAGGCCCATTTGAGGGGTTTGGGTCCAATTTGGAAAATTGGGCCATAAGTGTGATGGGTTTTGAGCATATCTACATTCCTATGTGATCATGCAACCCTAATTGCAATGGATCTAAGCTTTTCTCTATTGAACATACAAATATGAACACCAAAGTAATGACCCTATAGACTAGCATACAATTTCGATTTTCATGTATAAACTAGGGTTAGAATATTACCTCACTTTTTATGTAGTAATAACAAGAACCACCTTGACTCTTGAAAGCTTAGTGCCCCAAGTGTTGCACCTCTAATGGAGTCACAAACACCCAATGCAAAGAATGATGATAGAGAGATGAGGAAATCGGCCAGGGTTCTCTTAGAATAGCATGGGGCCGAAATTCCTTAGGTTAAGAGGGTTTATATAGTTGTGGTTGCTATGGTTTTCAGTTGGAAACTCTAATTTCCTTGCTTACGCCTTAAGCAGTCCATGGACCTCCTCAATAGAAGCCTTGGACGAATTCTATAGAGCTTCCTATAGATTTCATCCAGTCCTCCCAAAGGAGTCTATAAGCCCAACTTTGCAACTATCAATGATTTGCAAAACCAGTCCCTCCATTATTAATCAGTTCCTTTAATCCCAAAATTAATATCAAATTAATTTCTGATTAATTACCGATCAATAATATGATTTCCAAATAATATATTAATCTTATAATATATTAATAAAATCATTTTGACTACCAATTTATTATTCATATAATAAATCCTACTCTCTCTCCACTAGTCATCCTGTTGTTTTGGTCAAAAATTACACAAGTACTAATCAACCAAATTGAATGAGAGGCTGTGATGTTCAGATTGTGTAATAGCAGGTGGTAAAAGAAAGTGACACAATGGTTTACAAGGAAAGCCCTTGATCCTTACTAAGATATCCGACATAAAACCTTGGGAGGTGATAATGATCACCTGCCATGATGATTTTATTGATATAAAATGAATATTACAGTGAGTTTTTAGTAAGAATAAGTAGAGAATTTCGTAGAGTAAGCTTAAGCTAAAGAACAATGTGTTATTTGTAGATTACAAGTGTCAATTTATAGTCTAATCTAGCCAACAAGATGTCCGGTATTTTCGGGATCCTCTATGTCCAGCTTCATGAACGTTATTTGACCAAGTATTCCGGGTCTTTAGCATAGTTGAGATGATTCTTCATTGAGAATTGGTCTTCCCTTGACTACTTATGCACACGTGTTAGTTATAGACAAAATATGACCGTTATAAATATTGATAAAAATAATAACGGTAATTAAACGGGATCCTGATGTAGCTGAGGATCCTGGATATTTGAGGATCCTGAATATCGTAAGGATCCTGGCCCTAACAATTGCCCCAAAGTTCTTCCTGATAATATCGGGGTTAGTTTTGTAAATATTAAAGGAATAACTTAAAGTAAATAGGTAAAAAGAATTTAAATTTAATCTTTAAGGGATAAGTCTTATCTTAATTGAGATAATCTACAAATGGTCAAATCATCTCCGTCATCTTTTCCTAGCTATAAATGAGGGTTTTGGTAACTCGTCTTTTTACTTTTCCAAGTCGCCATCATCTCGTTGTGAAGGTAATCCTTTTTTCCGTTCATTCGTTCTTCCGTTGTTTTGATTTTCCTTCTCATGGATAAGAAGATTAGTTGTTCTCGAGTTGGCATTGTTATTCCTTCCGAGAACAATTTTAACGATCAAGGAATCTTAACCTATTACGAGGTTTGTTCTTTTGAAAATGAAGACACGGAATCGTTGAAAGCCATCAGGGCTTTCCCTTTTGACGTGGTTCTTTGTCCTTTCGAGGCCACCGTTCAACCTGATTTTGTGTCTCCAACGTGGGTTTGTTTTCCTGAATATTCATTCACTCTAGGTCTGACTTATCCTTTTACTGGTATTGTTCGTGATTTCTTTTTGTGTACCTAAATCTCCTATATCCAAACTATGCCTGTGGTTTGGAGGATCCTCCATTGGATTGATTGCCTGAATCAGTCCAAAAATATGGACATTGGATTACCTGAGTTGGCCTCTATCTATGATCTTTCTACTTTTGGTTCTTCTCGTTTCTAGTTAAGAGTTAAGACAAATAAACCCCACCTAATTCTGAAATCTAAACAAAACGATGGCCCTTGGAAAGAAAAATTTTGTTAGGTGCGATTCGATTTCTGAAGGGGATTCCCTGCCAAGATCATGGGTTAAAAAGGGTAGGAAACAAATTTAGATATCAAGGATCCTGAAATTTACTTCCCTTATTTTGTTTGTTTTGATGCAGCGTTTAGGTTTGAGGAGCTAATTCCTGCCACTGGCGATTCTGAGGACAAGATATCCAAATTTCTCACACTTCCTGCAGTGGAGAGGTCGTTTAGGCTTGAATATTCCAGTCTTCAAGAGGGTTCCTCCACTACTGCTTCTATGGCTACTTGTAACATTATTCTTGAAAACTTTTGGTTTTCCATAACCTATGAGTTAATATGATTTTTATGAAAAAACCTTTTCATGTTCCATAACTTGAGGACAAGTTATGAAGTTCTTTAAAAGCAATTAGATCAATATTTTATACTAATAAAATTACCATATAATTTATCATTGATCTATTCTAACTCACAAGCCTAGATAATACCAAGTCAACAATTTTCAAATAAATTAGCTAATCATATAAACTAACACTAAACTTGAAAATTTGATGATTATCTTTTATTTGGATGAGGCTAATTATTTTCATAACATAAAGAAACGAATTTTTTTTATCAAGAAAACAATCCATAGTTAATTACCCAAATCCAAATTATGCCAACAAAACCGAAATCTGCCATCTGATGCTTCACCACGTCATGGTAAATATTGCCACGTCGTGGTGGGCATGCAGAAACGAAAATTACAGATTTTCCAGCTTTGAAAATAATACAATTGCAACAATATAACAGAAAACAACCCATGGCTTTGATACCACTGTTGGGTTTTAGTATACTACAACATCCTATGGTGCACATACAACCCTAATTGCTTTGGATCTATGTTTTCTCTAATTATACATGCAATATTGTTTCCAAAGCATAAATTCTACAACTAGCATACAATTGACATAATCAACATAAAAGTGAGATATAGAATTACCTATTGTTGTAGCTTGTAGTTTTAGCCTTTAAGAACTTAGCACCCCAAGTGTGATGCCTCAAACGGTTCAAAACACACCCTTGAACAATTGGATGATTTGAGAGAGATTACTAGGCACACAAATCAGTTATGAACTCCAAGAACATGTCTAGCCGATTTTAGGGTATGAGAAACATATATATAGTGTAGGATTCGAAAGGTCATGAGTAAACCCTAATCCATACACATGGGTTATAATCCATGGTTCATGTGGGCTAAGTCTTTATGGATCCTTACATAAACTTAGTCCAACATGGATCAATAGCCCAATCCATATGTTTCACTAATTACCATAATTAGTCCCCATTAATTTAATTAGTCTCTTTTGATCACAAAATTAATTCCAAATTAATTCTTGATCAATACTAATTAAATCATATGATTTCATATTAATATATTAGAACTTATAAAATATTAATAAATCATAAATAACCTATTCTCAAAAGTCCATCCTAACAAATTGTCCTGGTGATATGCAACCCGAAATGGACCATGCTACTCTCGGGTCAAGTACATACCAATTATAGTTATGGGCTTAGACACCTAATCCACCACTTTATTGGTAGGAAGTGCACATATATGGTTGGCCTATCGACAATTATCCATATGGTTTTATGCCCACCAGTTGTCTTGGGAAATTTAGTTATGAAGTCCATGGTTATCCGCTCCCAATTCCACTCGGGTATATCCGGTTGTTGTAGGAAACCTGAGGGTTTTTGGTACTCTACTTTGACCTTGGCGCAAGTCAAACACATGCCCACATAAGTAGCGATTTCCGCCTTCATGTTAGGCCACCAATATAGTTTCTTGAGGTCTAGATACATCTTGTCTGAACCGGGATGAACATAGTACTTGTTCTTGTGAACTTCATTCATGATAATGTCTCTGTACCCACCAAATCTCGGCGTCCAGATTCGATTCATGAAGTAACAAGCTCCGTCATCCTTGACCTCAAGGTTTTTATCCATTCCTCATAAGGCTTCACTTGCGACATTCTCAGGTTTCAAGGCTTCAAGTTGCGCCTCCTTGATCCGAGTGGACATAAGTGAATGGATAGTCATTGTTAATGATTTTACTCAGTGGCCCGAGTACTCCTTTCGACTGAGGGCATATGCTACCACGTTGGCCTTGCCCGGATGATAACGAATTTTGCATTCGTAATCATTTAGTAACTCTATCCATCGTCGTTGCCTCATATTGAGCTCTTTTTGATTGAGGATGTGCTGGAGACTCTTATGGTCAGTGAATATCGTACACTTTGTACCATAAAAGTAGTGTCTCCAGATCTTTAAAGCAAACACTACTATCCCTGATTCAAGATCATGTGTGGTGTAGTTGACCTCATGAGTCTTAAGTTTTCTTAAGGCATATGCAATGACCTTTACCCGTTGCATGAGTACGCAACCTAGACCTTGCTTGGATGCATCGTAGTAGACCACAAAGTCTTCTGTTCCTTCTGGACGAGACAAGATCAGAGCACTGCATAAAGCTTGCTTTAGCGTCTGGAAGGCAGTTTCTTGTTTATCTCCCCAGTTGAATGTCACTCCTTTCTGGGTCAGGATAGTAAGTGGCTTTGCGATGTTGGAAAAATTCTTTATGAACCTTCGGTAGTAGCCGGCAAGGCCCAAAAACTGGCGGATTTCTGTCGGTATCCTCGGCGCTTCCCAGTTTTCAGTTGCTTTGATTTTGGAGGGATCCACATGTATCCCTTCTTCACTTACCATATGCCCCAAAAAGTCCACCTTTCGAATCCAAAATTCACATTTTGAAAACTTTGCATACAACTTTTCCGCCCTTAGTGTCTCCAAGACTTGTCGCAGATGTTGACTATGCTCTTCCTTACTTCACGAATAGATTAGTATGTCATTGATGAATACTATCACGAATTTATCTAGGTAAGGTCGGCATACACGGTTCATTAGATCCATGAACACCGTGGGTGCATTAGTCAATCCGAAGGATATCACAATGAACTCGTAATGGCCGTAACGAGTCCAGCCTAAACGTCGTCTTATGAATATCTTCATCCTGGATTCTGAGCTGATGGTACCCCGACCTTAAATCGATTTTCGAAAAGTAGCTCGATCCCTGGAGTTGGTCGAACAGGTCGTCAATTCGGGGTAGGGGATATCGGTTCTTGATGGTGAGTTTGTTCAACTCTCGATTGTCAACGCACGTATGAAATGATTCGTCTTTCTTCTTTACGAACAAGATTAAATAATTCCTATATTTCTTCTGGGGCTAATCGATATGGTGATTTGGCTATGGCGGTGGCTCCATAAATCAAGTCAATTCTGAACTTGACTTGTCGCACAGGTGGTACTCCAGGAAGGTCCTCTGGGATTACGTCGGGAAAGTTACAACCTTATGGAATATCCTTGATGTCCTTCACTTCTTTCTTCTCATCAACAACGTGGGCTAGGAATGCGTGGTACTTCTTGCACATGTACTTTTGAGCCTTGATGTACGAGACGATTTGTAGGTTTGTGTCAGGTTTGTCACCATAGATGACAAGGGTTTGTTATTTGGTAAGTTAAGTCGGACGGCCCTTTCGTAACACATGATATCAGCATGGTGAGGGCTTAACCAATCATTGCTAATGATCACATCAAAGCTTCCTATTGTAACAGGAATTAGGTTGATTTGGAAAGAGTGATTGTTTAGGGTTAGGGTGCATCCTATGTATATGTGTTTAGTGCTTTCAGTTTTTCATTTGCCATTTCTACTGTAAATGTTTCATTGAGTGATTGAGGTTTTTGTTTGAGTATGTGTTTAAACTCATGGCTCACAAAACTCCTTTCCGTACCGCTATCGAAAAGTATGCATGCATATGAGTTATTGAGGAGAAACGTACCGGTAACCACAGCGGGGTCCTTCGTCGCTTCCTTGTGCCCCATTGTCAAGACCCTTCCCACGCCTCCGACATTCTTGTTCTTAGCCTTTGGGTACTCCCTTTTGAAATGCCCCATCTCCCCACATCCGTAACACGCCTGACTCAACCCAGCATTAGTGGATTGGGTGGTCTGTTGAGCTGGCGCCTTACAGAAACGATCGGTATTCCCCTTCCTGTTACAGTTGTTGTAGTGCATCTCCCGGCAAGCTCCATTGTGATGGAAGTTGCACTTGTTGCATTTAGGTAGATTCCCAGCATATTGTTTAGCTGGCACTGGGAAAGTAGGGACAGTGGCGACATGGACTGCCAAAGTTTGTTGTCTTTTGGAAGGCTCTTGAGTAGGTTGGCCCTTTTTCTTGTTCTAGAACTTTCACTTTTTTTCTCTCCTTTTTGGTTGATCAGGTGTGGGAGCCATAATGCCATGGAGGACTCCGTGGTCGACAAGACTTTTTGCCAAACATTTGGCATTGTCGTAGGTGGTTGGGTTAGCAGATATAACCATTCCTTGAATCTGGGGGGATAGTCCCCAGATGTAGCGTTCCACCTTCTTGGCTTCCGGGGTGACCATCCCGGGACACAAAACTGCCAAGTCGTTAAACCTGGTAGTATAGGTGGTCACATCATAGCCCGTCATGGTATGGTTCCAAAGCTCTTGCTCTAATTTCTAAATTTCGCTTCTTGGGCAGTACTCCTCCAGCATCATGACCTTCAGATCTTCCCAACTCATAGAGTTGGCCATGGCGAAAGTCAGGGTTTTAACATGACCATTCTACCAGGATAAGGTTGATTCAGTGAAAGTACAAGCTACGTACTTGACTTTACATTCATCTGGGCATGAACAGACTTCAAACACAGATTCAGTTTTCTCAAACCATCTCGTTAAGGTGATGACACCGTCGATGCCATGAAAACTCTTGGGCTTGCAGTTCATAAAATCCTTGTAGGAGCATACTCGTTGGTGTCCTTAGATTTCGCCCTGATTGGAACAGTTGGCACCATTCTTGTTTGAGTCCAAGCGTTGTATTGTGAGACCTCTCATTCGAAGAATTATCTAGTTTAGTGATATGTAATAGTATTCGCGAGTTAGTTAGAAGGATATAGCTAGAATTCTTTCTGCAACTGATGGCGGAATGTGGTGTGGAGTTGCCCTAGGAGAACCTAGGATGAGATCTAGTGTTGGGAGCGTTATATGTGAGGGATGGATATATGGATTTGGAGTAACCTGTTTGAGTCAAAGAAATTCTTGAGGAAAGTACGGATAGATGTGGAAGGTAGTATGGGCCCGTACTAGTGAAAGCAGAGGATCCGTACTCGATTCAAGGAGGGCTATGATAAGATCAGGAAGCTTGTAGGATTATAATTCCTAGGTATTTTCTGGTGCGTATTCTTATAGTTTTTGTGGTCTATTTTTAGTATGTAGGTATTGCAAGGTAGACCAGTCGGCAGTTCCGGTGCCGGGGAGGGTTCAGGCTCAGGATCCGAAGCCGGGTAGCTCCATGAGAAGACTAGGGAATTTCTCTCTTCATAGATTACTCATTGCATTTTCGATCAAACTCCTGTGATCTTCGGCTCGGTCAAGGAGGGTATATTGGAGGTTTTGGAGGAGCGATTGAGCTCGTTTCGTTATGAGAGGATGGCTAAAACAGGAGCTCGATCTTTGACATTCAGGGAGTTCCGGGCTTGTGGGGCTCCAAACTATCATGGGGAGAAGGACCCCATTGCAAGCAGGCATTGGTTAGTAGATGTTGCTAAAGATTTCTGCACCAGTCGTTGTCCCAAGGGAGACAAGGTCAGACTAGCTTCCTGCCTTCTGAAGGACAGGGCTCGAGACTGGTGGGAGGAGGTTGGTAGCATTGTGGGTGATAATGCGGTTGATGGGATGACCTGGGATGATTTTTCGACCTGGTTTCGAGCTGAATTTTCACCGATTATCGAGGTACAACAGTTGGCACGAGAGTTCCAGGATCTTCGTCAGACTACTGAGACGGTGGCTCAGATCACCGCCATGTTCAGGGAAAGGGCGCTTCTGGTTCCGCAGTATGTGGCGGACGAAGAGATGAAGAAGGCCCGTTATCATGAGATGCTGAGGAGTGATATCCGACAGTTTGTGAGCCGATCCAGCTGCAAGACGCTGGAGGATATGATCGCTCGTGCTAGGGAGAGAGAAATTGATTTGGAGATGGATAGGAAGAGGAAGCCAGATGAGGTTCAGACATCAGGCGGCTCGGGCAAGAGGTCCAAGGTATCAGATTCCAGATCGATGGGCCATCAGGGCCGTAGCCGTTGTGGCAAGTGCGGCAGGACGCACGAGGGTGCGTGGAGGAGTGGTAATGGTGGTGGTTATGGCTGCTACAAGTGCGGTCGGACCGGTCATTATCTTAGGGATTGTACTGCTACCACCACCCAGGGATCATATCTGATTTGCTTTTATTAAAATCAGAGGGGCCAAAAGAAGACCCAGTGTCCGGGTACGGATACAGTAGAACCGGTGCCAGCACCCGATCCTTCAACCTTGAGGATTACTGACGGCCGTTAGGGCCGGGCAAATGCACCTGCGGCGAAGAGTAGGGCTTTCCAGCTGACAGCCGAGGAGGCACGTGTAGCTCCCGATGTTGTGACGGGTATGTATCTTCTCCTTTTCTCTTTATTTATATTAAATTAATGTTCAAGTTTATGTGTTTTATTTTAGGATCGTTCCTTGTGAATGGTATCTCTGCTCTGGTATTGTTTGATTCGGGGGCTACCCGATCTTTTGTGTCGCTTGCGCTTAACAAGAGATTTGCTGGAGCTCCAGGGGAGCTGGATCTTCCTTTTGATGTGGAGATTGCTGATGATAGGACGGTTAGGGTTGCGAGAGTTCATCGGGGTTGTACTCACCAGTTGTTCAATGAGCAATATCCGATTGATCTATTTCCCATTCCTCTGCATGGGAACAAAGTCATCATGGGCATGGATTGGTTGAGCCCTAATGAGGCAGTGATTGACTGTGAGCAGTAGCTAGTGCGGGTTCATACCCCAAGTGGGGGAGAGTTAGTGATCCAGGGCGAGAGACCGCAGTGTGGGGTGGTTATGTGTTTTGCAGCAAGGGTCAGACGTTATCTACTTCAGGGTTGCTCGGGCTTTGTCAACTATGTCATGGATACCCGGGATCTGGGTAAGGCGACCGTGGAGGATGTGCCGATCGTGCGAGAATATCTGGATGATTTCCCAGAGGATTTTCCAGGGGTACCTCTAGAGAGGCAAGTAGAGTTCAGGATTGATTTGGTTCTAGGTGCGGCTCCGATAGCCAAGGCACCATATCGGTTGGATCCTCCCGAGATGTAGGAGTTGTTTACACAACTGCATGAGTTGTTAGGCAAGGGATTCATTAGGTCGAGCAGTTCGCCTTGGGGTGCCCCGATTTTGTTCGTGAAGAAGAAGGACAGGTCTCATCGTATGTGTATCAACTATCGGGAGTTGAATAAGGTAACGGTGAAGAACCGTTATCCCCTCCCAAGGATTGATGATCTTTTCGACCAGCTTCAAGGTGCATATTGGTTCTCCAAGACTGATCTGCGATCGGGTTATCATCATATGCAGGTCCGGGATGAGGATGTGCAGAAGACAGCTTTCCGTACTCGATATGGTCATTATGAGTTCGTGGCGATGCAATTTGGGCTCACCAATGCTTCTGTTGCGTTCATGGATCTCATGAACCGCTTGGGTAGACCGATGCTGGCTCAGTCTGTGATAGTCTTTATCGATGATATCTTGGTTTATTCCAAGACTCAGGAGCAGCATGAGGAGCATTTGAGAGAGGTACTGGAGACTTTGAGGAGAGAGAGACTCTTCACAAAGTTCTCCAAGTGTGAGTTCTGGTTGCGAGGTGCAGTTTTTGGGGTCCTTGTCAACCAGAAGGGCATTCTGGTCGATCCGGCCAAGGTTGATGCCGTGATGCAGTGGGAGGTTCCGAGGTCTCCATCTGAGATTCGGATTTTTCTTGGTCTGGCGGGTTACTATCGGAGATTCATCCAAGATTTCTCCAAGATCGTTGTTCCATTGACCCGACTGACCAAGAAGTCGGTGACATTTCATTGGGGGCCCGAGCAGCAGGCAACTTTTGAGACTCTTAGGCAGCGGTTGTGTGAGGCTCCAATTCTAACCCTGCCATAGGGTGTTGATGATTTTGTGGTTTATTGTGATGCCTCGATCATGGGTCTAGGCGCAATGTTGATTCAGCGGGGTCACGTGATCGCTTACGGTTCGAGGCAGCTAAAGCCTCATGAGGCGAATTATCCGACATATGATTTGGAGCTGGGGTTTGTGGTTTTTGTTGGATTAATGTCTAAGTCCATAACTATATTTGGTATGTACTCGACCCGACCCGACATGGTCCATTTGGGTTTCACTTCACCGGCACAATTTATATGGATAGTCTTTTGAGAATAGTATATTTATGATTCATATTAATATATTATAAGTTCTAATATATTAATATGGAATCATATTATTTAATTAGTATTGATCAAGAATTAATTTAGAATTAATTAAGTGATCAAAAAGAACTAATTAAATATGGACTCTTATATATATGGAATGGGCCAAGTTCATTTAGGTTAGGCTAAGCTTTCATGGATGGTCCATGGAGCTTTTAACCCATGGATCCTATGTAAATGAAAGGTCATGGGTATTAGGGTTTACATGGATGTAACCCTAATCCTCCATAATATATAAAGGGGTGCTTGGCTCACAAAATTGGCACAAGTGTGTGAAAATAAGAGTGGGCTGATTTTAGTGTGCATACATATTCTCTCAAGTTCTTCCAAGGTGTTTTGGTGATTTGTGATTCCATTTGAGGCTTCCACACTATTGGGGCTAAGCTCTTAAACCTTGAAGACATCAAGCTACATCAAAAGGTATGTCATCTAACTAGAACTTTGTAGTATAGGTGCTTCATAATATGCTAGTTAGGATGAAACCTTGGAATAGTTAATATTTGCATGTATAATAGAGAAAACATAGATCCAAGGTTTATAGGGTTGCATGTACACCATAGGAGTGTTAGAATGCTCAAAAAACCCAAGAGTGGTATCAGAGCCATGGGTTGTTATCTGTTATATTGATGCAAATGTTTTATTTTCAAGTTGAAAAAAAAAGGAAAAAAAACATGACGTTTGTCAAATTTTAAGATAATTACTTGTTTTGTGAAAAACGAATTATTTGTAAAATTTGAATCATTTGTTATATGAGTTGAATTAGGTCAAATTTAGTAAAAGATAAAATGATATGATTGTTTTATTAGTTTTAAAAGTTTGATCTAAATGTTTTAAGGAGTTACATATTTTGTCATAAAATTTTGGAGCTCAAAAGTTTTTTTTAAAGTTGTGATCTTAAGGGTTTTTGAAACTTCCATAAGTTATGGATATTAAAGTTTTTTAAAAAAAAAAATTTGATTCAAAGTTTTTATGGAGTTACAAAATTCGGTGTTAATGTTTTAAAGAATTCCATAACTTGTTCTTAAGTTATGGAACATGGAAAGTTTCATCATAAAACACCATTAATTCCATAAGTTATGGAATCCAAAGGTTTTCAAGAATTACAAAACTTGCCCTCAAGTTTTGGAAATTGAGAAAAGTTTTTTATGAAAAAAATAATTGAATTCTAAAACTCTTGGGTTCATAACTTAAACAATTAATTAAATGGTTTTAATTTTGAGTTTAATAATTGGAATTATGATGTTTTGTTGAATAGTTCAAATTAACTCTTATGGACTTTATTAATAGTTAATTAAAGCGTTTAATTAAAAGAGTATTATTAATCCATAAATATATGGTTTGAGTTTAATTAAATTAAAAGTCTAGTTTAATTAATAGATTAAACCACCAAGTATTTTAAATGTCTAAAATACACCCTTATACTATTATAATATTAAAAGTTTAATATATTATATGTATAAGAGCAAGTCGTCTTACCATTAGTAGGCCTCATTCACGAAGCCGGTCTATAAGGGGGGTATAAGGTTACTACCTATAAAATGGCAGTTTAATGGGTGTCCACTCTCACTCACCGCTTCCTTGACCGGTGGAGGGTCGTTAGCCGAACAGGTAGGACAAGGACTATAATTCTCCCTTCATTATAAGTATAATGATAAATACTAAGTAACTAAACACTTATAAATTCCCAATCTTAGTTACTTAGGAAAATGTGAATAAGGTGCTAATCCATGAAATTACACTTTGCACTTTGTTTAAGCTGTTAATGGAGCGTGTGTGGTTAACCGGCACACTAACCTGGACTTAACAAGGTAGGCAAAGGGTAACTTAATGTTTATTATAGTATCGTTGGAGCGTGTGTGGTTAACCGGCACATCGATTGAGGGGTAAATATTAAGGGTACCAAGTATATTTGCATGGTTACTTCACACCTTGTTTTGTGATCCTCGGCATCCCAGTCACAAAACCTGAAGGGCACACTCGAGATTGAAACATGCCATTGAAAAGTTCAATGAATCTCAAAAGAATCTAGGAGTTTCAAAACCAATTAAAACCTAATAATACATTTCGTTTATCTTGGTGGAAATTGGTGAATCGTCATTCACCTACCTTCAAATATTTTATAGCTTGGATTACGGCATCCCTCTTCCAAGTTATAAAATAGTTTGTTGGGTCCTAGCCTTAATATATCATATTAGGTGGTATATTAAGGACTTAAATCAACTTTACGTGAATTTCTCCCATTGTTGATGTCTGATTTAGACAACAATGATCTTCCCAAACCAAGCTTTCCTAATGAATATGACTTCCCGAGTTTGGCTCATGGAAGTCATACTTCTCTTCCTCCACCTCCTCCAATTATTCTCCCTAACCCACAAGTTCAAGGTCACTCAAGCCCTAATGGCAAGCAAGGTCTATGTGTGATCACATCTTAGAGATGAAGTCACATATTGACAAGCCGGGAGAGTTGGGTGTCAAAGTTTTGAGAAAGTTGGATGTTCAATCACTTTCTAAGTCACATAGTGAGTTCCTTTGGGACTACTATGAAACAGACTATGACATGAACCTTAATGATCATATCTATTTGCTTGGTGCTGCTGAATCAGCAATGATTTGGAACGATAGTAAAGCAAATTTGATTAGAAGATCAACTTCCCAAAAACTTTATGGACAGTGACAATGGTGACACTGGAAATCCAGAAAAAGCATTCTCTCCCCAATGGAAAGGGATTGGCCATAGCCAACCCGGTTGACCAAATGGTAAAGAGAAAGGCTAAGTCTGAGATAGTCCCATTACCAAAGGGTCCATATGTTTATTTTGCCAAAGGAAGGGGCGTTGATTGCAAAGCTGCCAAATTTACCTAAGGATGTTAAAGTCAATAAGTTTGACTCTACATCAGGTAGAGCCCATTATCTAACTCTGTTAAGTTCTATTCTGAGATCCTCATTACATGATGTGACTGGGTCACATGTTGATGTTTTAAGAATCAAAGAATAGAGAGAAATCTTAAAGGAAGTATATGCTGATTCTGATCGCGAAGGTGGATTTCGATCGCATCAGAATTTTGAGTAGTTGCTTAAGAAGTTATGATATATTGCTAAGGAATAGATAACAACAATTTTCCATGTGGATTGTAAGGATAAGTTTTTCCACAAAGTTTTAAAATAAAAAGAAAATTGTTTAATTTTATTTATTTGAAGTATCCTTACAATGGCATTTGTGGAAAATTGTTGCTTATATGATTCCACTGACAGCAATATTGGAAAATGGATTTGATTCTTTCATTTGTGGTAGTGTCTAAATTTACCAAATCAGGAAAGTTCCTCATCCCCCAAGTTTCAATTGGACCGAAACTTGGAATCATGCAAGTTGAATAGTATGATGAATGAGAACTTTCAAGCATTGGAAAATCAAGACTAATTACTTGTTCACATGGATGTGTGAGTCAAGTGAAGGACTAAAGGGATCGAGTACACATTCTTGTGCACTGGTCATGTCCACCACAAAGCTCGTTAAGACTATTTGATTTACTAAAGTTTAGTAAATATGGTTATACTTACAAGTTTAAGTATAATTCTGAAACATTGGAAAAGTCTCAATGTATGGCAGAATGAATGGGAAGAATCAAATTAGGCAGAAAGATAAAAGTTTCTCAAATCTAAAAAGATGGGAGAGTACTTTAGTATCATGTATGTGATCATCTTAATGATTTAGAAATCATATCACAATTAGTCCTCTAAAAGTCATCTTAGTGCATTCTTGTGACTAAGAAGAGGAGTCATGAATTGTTGAAATGGTTAGATCAGGAAGATGAGTCATACTTCGTTCCAAAACAATTCTTAGAGTCATACTCCAAGATTGTAACTTGAGTGACATATCTTAAAGAAAGGTTTAAAACACTTGTCAAATGTAAGAGTAAAAGTGTCCTACTCTTGTACATTTGAAATTGGTAAGTTGTGATGTTTTGGATAAAACAAAGACCAACTAAGGCCAATTGTGTGAAGTGTTTGTCTTGATAAAGAATCCGCACTATCTCTTGAATATTTGGCAAGATAGTCTTATATGTCAAGAGGATAGTGGGAGTCTTAAATATCCTAAAAAGAATTTCAAGAACTAATCAAGAATAAAACCTGAGGTTCTTCACTAGCACACGACTTGAGGTTTATAACCTATCGTGTTGACATATTCTGTGCCCATTCCAGTTAAAGTTGGCTTTGCATAGGAGTTCTGAAAGTTCTCAATTGGTTGCATAAAAACTTGGAAGCAATGGCAGGCCCTGTACTGCCAGGTGGCAAGAAGTTAAGATTGCATAAGTTCAGTCCATATGAATTTGGATTTGTCATTATCCTTGTCTTGTGACTATGGTTTTGTAGATTCACATGGATAAGAACACATACACCATAAAATCTAAGGGTCATAAGGTTTCTCTCTGATTCATGAAAATGATGGTGAGGAAACACTTCCACCAAGTAGATTTGAAGCAGATGGCAAAAGGTCTAAACAATTGATACTATGATTACGGCATCCATTTTCATAGTTCTGAAATTGTTTAGACACACATGCATGCTATCTAAGGAAAGGTGTATGATTTTGATAAAGTTTTATCAAAGCATCTCGTATCAGAAATCTGAACTTTGGTAAGAAAGTCAATAAAGTATTGATTTCTAGAAGTCCAGCTGATTTCTGAGTACATGTCAAAGCTAGTTGGAGCATAAGTGTTATGATAATAATCATCATGTTAGTGGGAGCATGATAATTATTGTTAGTGTTGCAAGTTAGCAATGTTAATTATAGAAAACAAAAGTTTCAATTCGTGAGGCTGCAGGGATTGAAAAAGTTGTTTTTCTATAATTAAGGGAGAGGATATACTTCATTTCAGTTCTAAAGGCTTAGATTGAGACCTTAATCATCTTTAGTCAAGAATATATATATGAATTTCATGTTGGATTGGTTCAACTTAAGGAAATTCTATATAAAGGATTTGGGAGTGTGAAATTAGAATCATTGAAATTATGTTAAATTGGTTTATTTCACAAAGTAAGGATCATAGACAAACATAGAGTGCATACTTGGTGTATGGCAAAGCTATTGTTTAAGAAAAACATAGTGTACATGCTTGGAGCATGGGACAACTAGTGTTTTTAATTCAAGTATAAAGTTGATAAAACCGAAACAATGAATAATGAGTAATCAGTATGGTGATAAATAAAAGTGTTTATTTATATTCATAGGGGTTGATACCATATTTGATTCATTTATTCTTGTGTTTCACTTTGCATGTTTTGACTTCTAGAATAACTAAGTCGCTCTTCCTGAATGATTAAGTTATTCAAACCATCTACAGTCGGTCATATGTTGGAAGTAGATATGAATCAAGACTGTCATGGGTTGGTTTGTAGAGGTCCAAGTTGGTGGACAAAGTGGTGCTACAACACTCATGAGTGCTCATAAGTTCTGAGTATTGGATTCAACCCGCGCTCATTTGAATCACTTCATGGATTTTATCATGAGTGATCATGAGACGATAATATCTTATATTCTTCAAACCTAGAGATATGAGTTGTTACTATGAGTTGGTTATACATTGATTGCACGAAAACGCATTTGGTAACTCGATGTTATAAAACGTGCCTTTGTGTATGATTCAACAAGTAGTAGAACAAGCCATATGAGTCGAAGTTTATCCATTCCTTTTACCTTGGGGATAAAAGCGATATCTGTGGGCCCCTCGATGATTTAGCGATGACACATGTGAGTGCTTGGCCAAGCCATGACTGATTTGATTTGTTCAATCAGTCAGTCATCATAAATCGAAAATCGGGAAACAACAAATGGACAGAGAGAATGATTATAATCCATGTCTCAGTCCATATGATATCTAGAATGTAGGAATATATGATCCCTTATCTAATGGACAAGTCATTGACAAGGTCAGAGTTCGACGGCGGCTTTAAGAGCTATGATTGCCAGTTAGGTTTTGAAGTCATACTCAATAATAGTTTTAGACTTATCCAAGTGGGAGACTGTTGGATTAATGTCTAAGTCCATAACTATATTTGGTATGTACTTGACCCGACCCGGCATGGTCTATTTGGGTTGCACTTCACCGGCACAATTTATATGGATAGTCTTTTGAGAATAGTATATTTATGATTTATATTAATATATTATAAGTTCTAATATATTAATATGGAATCATATTATTTAATTAGTATTGATCAAGAATTAATTTAGAATTAATTAAGTGATCAAAAAGAACTAATTAAATATGGACTCTTATATATATGGAATGGGCCAAGTTCATTTAGGTTGGGCTAAGCTTTCATGGATGGTCCATGGAGCTTTTAACCCATGGATCCTATGTAAATGAAAGGTCATGGCTATTAGGGTTTACATGGATGTAACCCTAATCCTCCATAATATATAAAGGGGTCCTTGGCTCACAAAATTGGCACAAGTGTGTGAAAATAAGAGTGGGCTGATTTTAGTGCGCATATATATTCTCTCAAGTTCTTCCAAGGTGTTTTGGTGATTTGTGATTCCATTTGAGGCTTCCACACTATTGGGGCTAAGCTCTTAAAGCTTGAAGACATCAAGCTACATCAAAAGGTATGTCATCTAACTAGAACTTTGTAGTATAGGTGCTTCATAATATGCTAGTTAGGATGAAACTTTGGAATAGTTAATATTTGCAAGTATAATAGAGAAAACATAGATCCAAGGTTTATAGGGTTGCATGTACACCATAGGAGTGTTAGAATGCTCAAAACCCAAGAGTTTTCACCCTCAAGATTTGGCGGCATTACCTCTATGGGGTTCGTTGTACTATATACACGGACCACAAGAGCCTGAGGTATTTGATGGACCAGCCAAAGCTGAATATGAGACATCGTCGTTGGTTGGATGTTGTGAAGGATTATGATTGCGAGATCCTTTATCACCCGGGTAAGGCCAATGTGGTGGCCAATGCCATCAGCCGCAAGGCGATCGCAGCTCCGATTTGTGGTATATGCTTGAGGATGACAATAATTACTCCGTTACTGGAACGGATTCGGAAGGCACAGGTTGAGGCTATAAAGGAAGAGCGTCAGAAGTGTGAGCGGATTGTGGGTCAGGTGGCCTCCTTCGATTATGACAGCCTTGGATTGTTGACCCTGCATCGGCGTGTCTGGGCTCCGTATTGGGGTGGGGTGCACCAGGTTCTGATGGAGGAGGCTCACAAGTCGAGATTCTCCATCCATCCCGGGGCGATGAAGATGTATAGGGATCTTTGCCATGATTATTGGTGGCCCTGCATGAAGCGAGATATAGCATGGTTTGTAGAGCGGTGCTTGACTTGCAGGAAAGTCAAGGCCGTGCATCAGCGACCTCATGGCAAGATGCAGCCGTTGGAGATTCTCGTATGGAAATGGGAAGATATCACCATGGATTTCATCATGAAGCTTCCCAGGACCGCGCGCGGAGTGGATTTTATCTGGTTCATCGTGGATCTTTTGACCAAGAGCGCGCATTTCATTCCGATCTAGGAGAGTATATCTGCAGAGAAGTTGGCTAAGATTTATGTCCAAGAGGTGGTGGCACGTCTTGGGGTGCCGGTATCAGTTGTTTCGGACAGGGATGTTCGTTTTACTTCCAGGTTCTGGAAGAACTTCCATGACGAGATAGGTACTTGTCTTCATTTTAGTACAACATTTCATCTGCAGACCGATGGTCAGAGTGAGCAGACTATTCAGACTCTTGAGGACGTGTTGCGGGCATGCGTTTTAGATTTCGGTGAGAGTTGCTATACGTATCTTCCGTTGGTGGAATTTTTGTATAACAACAGTTATCACGCCAACATCGATCGACCTCCTTTTGAGATGCTCTATGGGAAGAAGTGCATGACCCCGATTTGTTGGAGCGAGGTTGGTAAGCGATTCATGGGGAGCACCGAGGTGGTGATCAAGACCACGGAGTTGATTCAAAAGATTCGAAGTAGGCTTCAGACAACATAGAGTCGGCAGAAGAGTTATGCTGACAGGCGCCGTTCAGACTTGGAGATCCAGGTGGGAGATATGGTTCACCTGAAGGTGTCACCTTGGAAGGGTGTCATCCGGTTTAGGAAGCAGGGCAAGCTGGGCCCCAGGTATATTGGACCCTTCAGGGTGTTGGCTCGGGTGGGCTAGGTTGCTTATCGTCTAAATATTCCAGCCGAGCTCAGTCAGATTCACAGTTCATTCCATGTCTCTCGGTTGCGGAAGTGTTTAGTGGACGATTCTGTAGTTATACCATTGCAGGACATTCAGGTGGATGACTGCCTGAATTATATTGAGAGACCGGTAGCAATTTTGGAGCAGAAGACGAAGACCTTGAGGAACAAGGTAGTAAACCTGGTAAAGGTGTAGTGGCGGCACCGCAAGGGGTCGGAGTGGACTTGGGAGCCCGAGGAGGAGATGGAGGAGCATTATCCTGAATTGTTTGAGACTGAGGATTTCAAGGACGAAGTCCGATTCAAGTGGGGGAGAATTGTAACGCTTAAGTCTCGGTAAGTTCTTCTTTTAACATTGCATATTTATATTGTCCCATTTTGACCCTTGAGTTTTACGCGGGGCGTACAACGAAGTATGCTTGGCATACAAGTGATGAAGCAAGTACGGGCGTACCTGGTGGTACGCTTAGCGTACTTATGCGATGGTAATCGGGGGTTCCTGATGCGTACGCGGGGCGTACGCGATGATTAATGAAAATCCTAATTTTAGGGGTTGGCCACTATATAAGCATCCTTATGGATTTGAAACCCTCATTTCACCAGCCTCCTTGTTCCCTTAACCCTACTTTCGAACCCTAAAACTACCTTGTGTGTTTTTGGAGCTTCGGAGGCCATTAAAAGAGTATTTTGGTGCTTTTGAAGGAAGGTGTTCACTCTTGAAGATTCATTGGTGAAGTTAAAGCTTTTAGATCTAGAACCTCATCAGCTTTTGGCTCTCATTTGAGGTATAAAGTCTTGAACTTGGTGTTTATTTGCTTAGATCTCTTTTGGGGTTAGGTTTATGGACTCTTTTGGTCTCATTGATGAAGTCTCATGAGTCCAAGACGTTTTTTGGAGCTTAGAGTTGTCACTCTTAGTGTTATTGTGATCTAGAATCATAAAGTTGTCATTTTTGGAGTTGAAATCCACCCATGCACGAGTTAGAGCCTCTTTCGTGAAAGAAGAATGTTATACTTTCAGTTTGGGTTCATTTGGGTATTGTAAAGTCACCAAGTCAGTGGCTTTATGGGTTTAGACGTTAAGTAGGACTCAGATCTGTGATTTGGACCCTTGGTTTAAAGCATTAAGTGCTTAATAGCGAAAATGACTTAATAGAGAAGTATGTTGGGCGTACAAGCAGGTACGCACAGCGTACAGGTCATGAAGCCATTACGCGTTGCGTACAGCTGATGAGTATGCCCTGCGTACTCAATCAGAGTGGGCTTCGCACTTGTGGGCCTCGGTTTGGGCCATTTCTTGGACCTTGCTGTTTTGGGCCTTAGTGGGCCATCAGAAATTAGACTTTTGGGCTAAGGATATGTTTGGGCTTTAGGGTAAGGCCCATTTGAGGGGTTTGGGTCCAATTTGGAAAATTGGGCCATAAGTGTGATGGGTTTTGAGCATATCTACATTCCTATGTGATCATGCAACCCTAATTGCAATGGATCTAAGCTTTTCTCTATTGAACATACAAATATGAACACCAAAGTAATGACCCTATAGACTAGCATACAATTTCGATTTTCATGTATAAACTAGGGTTAGAATATTACCTCACTTTTTATGTAGTAATAACAAGAACCACCTTGACTCTTGAAAGCTTAGTGCCCCAAGTGTTGCACCTCTAATGGAGTCACAAACACCCAATGCAAAGAATGATGATAGAGAGATGAGGAAATCGGCCAGGGTTCTCTTAGAATAGCATGGGGCCGAAATTCCTTAGGTTAAGAGGGTTTATATAGTTGTGGTTGCTAGGGTTTTCAGTTGGAAACTCTAATTTCCTTGCTTACGCCTTAAGCAGTCCATGGACCTCCTCAATAGAAGCCTTGGACGAATTCTATAGAGCTTCCTATAGATTTCATCCAGTCCTCCCAAAGGAGTCTATAAGCCCAACTTTGAAACTATCAATGATTTGCAAAACCAGTCCCTCCATTATTAATCAGTTCCTTTAATCCCAAAATTAATATCAAATTAATTTCTGATTAATTATCGATCAATAATAAGATTTCCAAATAATATATTAATCTTATAATGTATTAATAAAATCATTTTGACTACCAATTTATTATTCATATAATAAATCCTACTCTCTCTCCACTAGTCATCCTGTTGTTTTGGTCAAAAATTACACAAGTACTAATCAACCAAATTGAATGAGAGGCTGTGATGTTCAGATTGTGTAATAGCAGGTGGTAAAAGAAAGTGACACAATGGTTTACAAGGAAAGCCCTTGATCCTTACTAAGATATCCGGCATAAAACCTTGGGAGGTGATAATGATCACCTGCCATGATGATTTTATTGATATAAAATGAATATTACAGTGAGTATTTAGTAAGAATAAGTAGAGAATTTCGTAGAGTAAGCTTAAGCTAAAGAACAATGTGTTATTTGCAGATTACAAGTGTCAATTTATAGTCTAATCTAGCCAACAAGATGTCCGGTATTTTCGGGATCCTCTATGTCCAGCTTCATGAACGTTATTTGACCAAGTATTCCGGGTCTTTAGCATAGTTGAGATGATTCTTCGTTGAGAATTGGTCTTCCCTTAACTACTTATGCACACGTGTTAGTTATAGACAAAATATGACCGTTATAAATATTGATAAAAATAATAACGGTAATTAAACGGGATCCTGATGTAGCTGAGGATCCTGGATATTTGAGGATCCTGAATATCGTAAGGATCCTGGCCCTAACAATTGCCCCAAAGTTCTTCCTGATAATATCGGGGTTAGTTTTGTAAATATTAAAGGAATAACTTAAAGTAAATAGGTAAAAAGA
This sequence comes from Lactuca virosa, assembly GCF_052849685.1. Classification (NCBI taxonomy): domain Eukaryota; kingdom Viridiplantae; phylum Streptophyta; class Magnoliopsida; order Asterales; family Asteraceae; genus Lactuca; species Lactuca virosa. The sequence continues at coordinate 298,319,221 of NC_136433.1, read as the reverse complement.
ATTTGAATTTAATCTTTAAGGGATAAGTCTTATCTTAATTGAGATAATCTACAAATGGTCAAATCATCTCCGTCATCTTTTCCTAGCTATAAATGAGGGTTTTGGTAACTCGTCTTTTTACTTTTCCAAGTCGCCATCATCTCGTTGTGAAGGTAATCCTTTTTTCCGTTCATTCGTTCTTCCGTTGTTTTGATTTTCCTTCTCATGGATAAGAAGATTAGTTGTTCTCGAGTTGGCATTGTTATTCCTTCCGAGAACAATTTTAACGATCAAGGAATCTTAACCTATTACGAGGTTTGTTCTTTTGACAATGAAGACACGGAATCGTTGAAAGCCATCAGGGCTTTCCCTTTTGACGTGGTTCTTTGTCCTTTCGAGGCCACCGTTCAACCTGGTTTTGTGTCTCCAACGTGGGTTTGTTTTCCTGAATATCCATTCACTCTAGGTCTGACTTATCCTTTTACTGGTATTGTTCGTGATTTCTTTTTGTGTACCTAAATCTCCTATATCCAAACTATGCTTGTGGTTTGGAGGATCCTCCATTGGATTGATTGCCTGAATCAGTCCAAAAATATGGACATTGGATTACCTGAGTTGGCCTCTATCTATGATCTTTCTACTTTTGGTTCTTCTCGTTTCTAGTTAAGAGTTAAGACAAATAAACCCCACCTAATTCTGAAATCTAAACAAAACGATGGCCCTTGGAAAGAAAAATTTTGTTAGGTGCGATTCGATTTCTGAAGGGGATTCCCTGCCAAGATCATGGGTTAAAAAGGGTAGGAAACAAATTTAGATATCAAGGATCCTGAAATTTACTTCCCTTATTTTGTTTGTTTTGATGCAGCGTTTAGGTTTGAGGAGCTAATTCCTGCCACTGGCGATTCTGAGGACAAGATATCCAAATTTCTCACACTTCCTGCAGTGGAGAGGTCGTTTAGGCTTGAATATTCCAGTCTTCAAGAGGGTTCCTCCACTACTGCTTCTATGGCTACTTGTAACATTATTTTTCTTGGATATGTCTTTTCACAGGATCCTGACTTGATAGGGATCTCTGGCAGGTTCTAAGACTACCCGATCCAAGGCCAGCTTTGATTTGGCAGATCTTGAAGATGATATGACCAGTGGTTTAATCAAAGCTAAAAAGGAAAAAGGTGACATTCTCCCTCCTCCCAAGAGATCTCATATAGATCTTACGGTTACGGCTTCTGAGGCTGTAGATTTCCGCTTAGAGAACCTTAGCATCGAGGATGCTCTCGGGAAGCTATCTTCGTTTTCTCAAGCTGTAAGAATAGGCACTATTCATATTAATTTATCAAACCTGTTATTTTTCATGCTGATGTTTATGTTTCTTCCAGGTCTTCGCTCATGTTTCTCATGTTACCAACGACCTCAGGGTCCGTGTTGATAAAGCCAAGATTGTTCTAAAAGAGAAGGAGAATACATGGAGGGTCACTAATGAGGATCTTCTCCAAAGGGTGGAGTTGTTGAGCAAGCAGAAATTCGAAAAGGAAGAAGAGCATCTGGCAGATCTCGAGGAGGTGATTGTTGATGCCAAGACGGGCGCTGTAATAGCTATTCTGCAGGCCAATATCAAGTTGGCTAAGGATCTGGAAAATGCGAGTTCTTGGGACGTGGAGGGATGGCGTGAGGCGTTGGCTAAGCTGATCGATAAGCCTGTTGTCGCCAATCAGGATCCTGTGTTGATGTTGATCGAAGGGGGGAGAAGGATGTCTCGGCCGATGATGACCAGACTAAGGTCTAGGCCTGCAAAAAATTGGTTTGAGTAGTTTTTGATTTTTTTAGTGATGTAATACATGTAACCTTTTGGCTGTGTTGATATGCGACTCTTTTCTTTTGGATGATATGGTAGCATTTTCCTTTTACATCTCTCTTATGGTTTTTCTGTATGGCCGATTGTCTTCGAGTTTCTCTTCAAGCTTCATGAATCTTTAAATTTTAGAATTTACTGAGGATAAATTCCAACTTAGGAGAGAACTTTGGTTCAATGTTGGAAATGAGGTCCCTTACCAACAAGGGTCGATCAGGATCCTTAAAGGCGAGGATCCTTACCGTCAGAAATCCTAAAAAATAAAGATTTTGGATCTTGTAAGGGAAATTTTTCCTTGGGATAACCTGCTTATAGACTTAGACAAAATAGATAACACGTCAATGTTATATTCTAGGGAGGATCCCTACTTGAGATATAATTCATTGGGTAGGTAACATGAAAATGTTACAATATGACTGGATTTTCTGGGGAACATTCCCAACGTGTGACAACATGAAGATGTTATAGGTCTTGTGTAATTTCTAGGTCAAAATCCTAATCTTTGATAACATTAAAATGTTATAAGCCTTGAGTAGTTACTGGGGTAAAATCCCGATAACATGAAAATGTTATAAGCCTTAAGTAGTTACCGGGGTAAAATCCCGATAACATGAAAATGTTAAAAACCTGGAGTAATCACTGGGGTAGGATCCCGATTTCTGGATAACATGAAAATGTATTAAATCTTAAGGATCTCAACTTGTGTTCAAAGATAAGAGGGTTGTCAAGCCATTGAATCGTGAAATGATCCCCCTTATCCGTATCCCACAGTTAGATATCATGCGTCCAAGCGATGTGTATAAACCTTAGTTCGTGTGAAAGAGGTAATTAGCTCTTTAAACCTTAGAGGGGATTAAGTACCCTTTGGTGTGGGAGAGATGATCAGTCTCTAGCTTGTGTACATGATAGTTTAGGGATTATATTGTTAAATATAATGGAGTTTACCAACTATTGGGATCTTTATGTGTCAAGATCCTTGTGCATCGGGGTGTTCAAACTTTAGGATCCAGACGTTTCGGGATCTCCGGTTGTGAGGATCCTGATGTTTCAGGATCTCCACTCTTGAGGATCCTTAACTATATGTCATTCTGCATAGCGAATGTTAGCTAAGGGTGGGCGTTTGTCTAGCTAACGCTCCTCTGATGCTTAAGTTAGTAATGTATTTGAGGAGAAAATCAGTAATAATTAAAATTTTAAGGTAAAGGACATGTCTACCTTGGTTTTTTTGTGGATCATTCGATCCTACTTAAATGTAGTATGCTTTAAGGTGTATGGCATTCCAGGATCTTGGCAGAACGTCTCCTTCGAGTGTTGCTAGCCAGTATGCTCCTTTTCCTGCTTCAGCATCTACAATATATGGTCCTTCCCATTTGGGAGCCAATTTTCCTGCACTAGGATCCTTGGTGTTTTGGAATGTTTTCCTTAATACCAAGTCTCCTATTTGAAACCTTCTGACCCTTATATTCCTATTGTAAGCCTTGGTGATTCTTTGTTGATGAGCAGCAATGCGTATTTTGGCAAGATCCCTAAGCTCGTCAATAGTGTCAAGATCCTGTGCTAGGATCCTGTCATTATTCTCCTGGTCTTGCAGCAAGTATCTTGCCGTTGGTATCATTACTTCAGTAGGGATTACTGCTTCTATCCCAAACACCAAGGAATAGGGGTCCAACATGTGGCTACTTTGGAAGTGGTTCTATCTGCCCATAGAACGAAAGGAAGTTCTTCTGCCCATCTTCCCATCTTTTTGTCCAGCCTTTTCTTCAAATTGTTAACTATGATTTTGTTGTTGGACTCTGCTTGACCACTAGCTTGGGGATGAACAGGAGTGGACATTATCATTTTGATCCCCCAGCTTGTGCAAAGGTCTCTTGTTGTTTTGCTAATAAATTGGGATCCATTGTTGCATATGATTTCAGTCGGGATCCTAAACCTGGTCAAGATATTACGTTTAATAAATGATACTACCTCTTTGTCTCTTACCTGGATGAAAGTTTCAGCTTAGATCCATTTGGAGAAGTAATCAGTCATCACCAACATGAAGACTTTTCCTCCTGGGGCTACTGGCAATTTTCCTACAATATCCATCCCCCATTTCATGAATGGCCATGGGGAGATAATAGGATGTAGAGGTTCAGTCGGTTGGTGCAGGATGTTGTTGTGTCTTTGGCAATCATTACATTTTTGAGCATGTAGAAATGAGTCTTTCTTCATGGTTGGCCAGTAGTATCCTGTTCTCAGTATTTTGGAGCATAAGGGCATGCCCCCGGTGTGATTGCCACAATCTCCTTCGTGTATACCCTTTAAGACTTTTGCAACTTCAGGATCTTCCAAGCATCTTAGGTATGGACCTGCCATAGATTTTTTGTAAAGTTTACCTTGGATTAACACGAATCTTGAGACTCTCGTCCTGAATGCTCTTTCAATTTTTTCTGCTGCCGAGATTGTGCCATTTTGAAGATATTCGATAATGGGTTGGGTCCATGATCGCGGGCTTCTTTGAGGATCCTGTTCGTCGGGATCCCTTTGAGGAACGATCCTAGGGTCGTGATCTTCAATAGCTGCTATGCTTGTCAGACGCTTAGGATCTTCTAACTTGTCGGAGAGGGTTTCTATGGTTGGGGTTATTATGTGAGTTATAGGAATCTTCGTCTTTGGTGGGATCCTAAGGGAGGATCCTAAATTGGCTAATGCATCTGCTTCTGTGTTTTCCTCTCTGGGAACTTGGGTTAGCCTAAAGTTTTTGAAATCGGAAGCTAATTTTTTTAGGATCACTAGGTATAATGCTAATTTTTCACCTTTCACTGCATAAGATCCATTGTAGTGATTAGTTAGTAATAAAGAATCAACAAATACCTGAAGATCCTTGATTTGAAGGTCCTTAGCTAATTGTAGTCCCATGATGAGTGCTTCATACTCTACTTCATTGTTGGTAGTGTTGAATTGACAACTAACTGTCTGGGGTATGATGTCCCCCTTATGGCGACTTTAGTATGATCTCTAGGCTTGTTCCTTTCTGATTTGAAGCTCCATCTGTGAACAACATCCATTTTCCCAGGTGTTCATCTTCTAGGAGTCGCTTGGCTTCCATGTCTACTTCGTTTTGTAGATCATCACTAAAGTCAGCCACAAAGTCCGCTAATGCTTGTGACTTTATGGCAGATCTTGGTTCGTATCTGATGTCAAATGTGCTTAACTTCACCGACCATTTTTCCATCCTTCCTGACATTTCTAGTTTTCTCATGACATTCTTGATAGGATAGTTAGTTTTTACATGTATAGTGTGTGTTTCAAAGTAGTGTCTTAATTTGGTAGAAGCAGTTACTAAGGCAAGAATTAAATTTTCGAAATGAGAGTACTTGGTTTCAGGATCCAGGAGACTTTTACTTAGATAGTAGATAGGATGTTGCTCCCCGTTAAGATCCTTGACCAGAACGGCACTTACCGCTTTTGAGGATACTGAGAGGTAGAGAATAAGTGGTTCTCCATCTATAGGTTTCACTAGTAGTGGAGCAGAGCTTAGATATATTTTGAGTTCCTGGAAAGCTTTCTCGTGTTCCTCCTTCCACTCAAATTTCTTATTCTATTTCAAGATATCGTAAAAGGGCTTGCACCTTTCTGAGGATCTTGAAATGAACTCGTTGAGTGTTGTTACTCTTTCGGTTAGCCTTTGGATGTTCTTTGTTGAAGACGGGGATCTTAGTTCCATGATTGCTTTTATTTGTTCTGGGCTTGCTTCTATCCCTCTTTTGGTTACCATGAATCCAAGGAACTTGCCTGACTTCATTCCAAAGTGACATTTGAGTGGGTTCAGCTTCATATTGTACTTGTCCAGGATGTCAAAGGCCTCCTTGAGGTCTCTAAGGTGATTTTCATCTTTCATCGACTTCACTACCATGTTGTCAATATAAACTTCCATGGTGTCCCCCAGTTTGTCTTTGAACATCCGATTCACCAATCTTTGATATGTTGCACCTGCAGTTTTAAGACCAAAAGGCATTACGGTGTACCAATATATACCTGTTGGTGTTATGAATGCAGTATCTTCTTGGTCTGATGGTTCCATTTGGATTTGTTCAAATCCTGCTGAAGCATCCATGAAGGTCAGGATTTCATGGCCACCCGTCGCATCTATCATAGAGTCAATATGTGGTAGAGGGAAAGGATCCTTAGGATAAGCCTTGTTGAGATCCATGTAATCTACACACACACTCTCCATTTGTTGTTTTTCTTTTGTACGACAACCACGTTAGCTAACCGTCTTGGGAACTTTACTTCCTTGATCATCCCTATTTTGAGGAGCTTCTCTACTTCCTCTTGGATGATTTGATTCCTTTCAAGTGCAAACTTCCTTCTCTTTTGGTGTATTGGTCTGAAAGAAGGATAAATATTAAGTTTATGAGTAATGATACTCTTGTCTATACCTGTCATATCTTCGTGTTTCCATGTGAATGTCTTGCTTCTGGTTCTTAAGAAATTCAGTAGATCCTGCTCGATCTACTCAGGCATTGAGGATCCTATGAGGACTTTAGCTTCAGGATCCTCGATGCCCAAGGGCACTTCCTTTACGTCTTGTTCCTTTGTCTCTAGAACATGTCGTGCCCCCTGCCTTAATTGTTATTCTTGTTGGGGTTTGGTCGTAGATTTCATAGAGGTTTTGTAGCATTCTTTCGATTCTTGTTGATCTCCCATGATCTTCACTATCCCCCATGGAGTGGGAATCTTCACACACTGATGGTATGTTGATGGAACCGCTTTCATCTTGTGGATCCATGGTCTACCTAGTATCACATTATAAGAAAACAGGGTGTCAATAACACAAAAAAATTGTATGGAGTTTACCCCTTCTATGTATATTGGTAGCTTTATTTCTCCAACTGTGTGTTTTGTTTCCCCTCTAAATCCTATGAGGACTGAGGATCTTCTGACTATCTCTGATTCTTGGATGTTCATTCTTTTCAGCGCGTCTAGGAGTATGAATTGACTGAGGGTCCTCCGTCAACGAGGATCCTTCTAACGAAATGGTTGGCCATGTACAGTTTTATCACGAGTCTGTCATGGTGAGGATCCTGAATTCCTTCCCTGTCAGTCTCGTCAAATGTAATTTCTTTTTCACTGCTAGCCATGGTATTCTTTCGTGGCCTATCCTCCTTTTCTGTTTTGGAGACCTTGGCGTGTCTTTTAGCCTGAGAATAAGAGGTACCACAGATGTTAGATCCGCCTGAGATAACGTTAATTATCTTAGTGTCGGAGGGTGGAGATCATGGTCTCTCCGGGATCCTGTGATCATCATGGCTGTTGTCCTTGGATTTTTCTCTTTTTCTCCCGAGGATCTCTTTGAGGTGTCCTTTGCTAAGGAGGTAGCTGATTTCTTTTCGTAGAGCTATGCAGTCCTCCGTCATGTGGCCAAATTCTTCATGGTAAGCACACCATTTGGACTTGTCTTTCCAAGCGGTGGACTTGTTGTCTCTCTTTGGCCATCTTGCTTTATCTCCAAGATCCTGCATAGCATGAATTACACCTGAAACATCCACAGAAAAACAATAGTCAGTGATTTTAGGAAGCTCTCCTTCTTCTCCATCTTCAAGGGCATTAACCCTGTAATGATCTGGTTTGGAATAGGGCTTCGATTTGTAGGATCTGAGTCAAGGATTCGGCCTTCCTGTTGGGGTTATCATATTGATCTGAAGGGTTGCTTCTCTTCTGGATCTCTCTATCCTCTTCGAGCCTTATGAACCTCAACGCCCGACACCTGACTTCATTAAATCTTTTGCATGGGGTCATCACAAGGTCTTCGTAGAAAGGTGAATCCTTTCTTAATACCATTTTAAAAGCTTCCACAGTGGTGGCCATGTCAATGTTGGGGATTCTCAGAGCTTCCCTGCCAAACCTGTTAACAAAGTCCCAAAGTTTTTCCTTAGGATCCTGAACCACCCGGTAGAGATCACTAGTGATCTTCTCGAAGGTTCTGCTACAAGAAAACTGGTTATTAAAGATATTGACTAAGTGTGCAAATGAAGTAATAGAGTATGGGGGAATGTTTAGTAGCCATTCGAGGGCTGATCCTGTAAGGGTCGAACCAAAGCCTTTGCATAGGCAAGCTTCCTTCAAGTGCCCTGGAATGGGAATGATCTCCATCCTTTCTCTGTAATGGGCTATATGCTCTTCAGGATCTGTAGTCTCGTCGTATAGCTTCATGCTGGGAGTTTGGAAGCACTTAGGAACTTCAGTATCGGCTATCGCAGGAGCAAATGTCGAGATTATGTGGCTTGTAGGGGATGCTTTTGGTATTGGTTGGACCACTCCGGGTACACTGGAGATCATTTGTCGTAATTGTTGAAGTTCCCTTGCCATGTTCGGGTTTATTCCTGCATCAACATTAGTGTAGTTAGTATTAATAGTATTGTTGTTTAAGAAGTTACTAGAGTCAAGGTTTCTAGGAGTGTTGAAAGGCTCATTGAGATCATTGATCATGGACGCTCGGTTGTCCATATTTGCTCCCCAGGGTGACGCCACAGTGGTAGGAATTGTGTCCTTCTGGCGATTTTCTGAGGATCCTGCATTATTGTAGTCCATGATCCTTGGTTGCACAACTGTAGGCGTAATTTCCTAGGATTTCTGAAATTCCGCCATCATCATCTCCACTTCTTTAAGTAGTGCTCTATTCTCCTCCTACTGTTGGGTCACCTGTTGCATCATTTTCCTCATCATAGAAAAAAGTTATGCAGTAGTGACTGAAGCAGTCGGATCCTGGAGCCCTGAGGATCCCAAACTTCCTAGATTAGCGATTGTGGGGGTGCTTTTATTGGAAGTTTCAGGCGTTTTCCTCTGAGTGGGGGGTCCACTTGGAGGAGATGGTATGTTTTTGGTTGGAATAGAAGGATCAGAGGATGAAGAGAGGGTCGGTTGTGTAGACATGATTTTTTTGAGGATTTTGAACACCACGGCCCCACGGTGGGCGCCAAATTGTTTTAGTCAAACATTACACAAGTACTAATCAACCAAATTGAATGAAAGGTTGTGATGTTCAGATTATGTAATAGCAGGTGGTAAAAGAAAGTGGCACAATGGTTTACAAGGAAATCCCTTGATCCTTACTAGGATCTCCAGCATAAAACCTTGGGAGGTGATAATGATCAGATGCCTTGATGATTTTATTGATATAAAATGAATATTACAGTGAGTTTTTAGTAAGAATAAGTAGAGAATTTTGTAGAGTAAGCTTAAGCTAAAGAACAGTGTGTTGTGTGCAGATTACAAGTGTCAATTTATAGTCTAATCTAGCCAACAAGATGTCCGATATTTCCGGGATCCTCTATGACCAGCTTCATGAACGTTATTTGACCAAGTATTTCGGGTCTTTAGCATAGTTGAGATGATTCTTCGTTGAGAATTGGTCTTCCCTTGACTACTTCTGCACACGTATTAGTTATAGACAAAATATGACCGCTATATATATTGATAAAAATAATAATTGTAATGAACCGGGATCCTGATGTAGCTGAGGATCCTAGATATTTGAGGATCCTGAATATCGTAAGGATCCTGGCCCTAACACTTGTCAAGTTGAATGAGTGAAGGCAACCCAAAAGGACCATGCTACACATGAAATCAAGTACATACCAAATATAGTTATGGGCTTAGACACCTAATCCAACAAAGTGGGCCATCAGTGGGCCTTTGTAGATTACTTAGTGTTGGGCCTTTTATATGGTGGATTTGGGCCTTAGCGATGGATCAGATTAGGTCAGGGGAAAAATGGTCAATTTAAACCAATAATGCATTATTGGATATTAATTGGAACCCAAGTATTGATTGGGTGTTATTTTGCAGTGATAGCTCAAGGAGTCGTCAGGGCAGCAGCTAGATATTTCTTTCTGTGAGATTTAGCATATGAGGTGAGTTCCCTCACTGGGCTATAGCGGGTTTAAGGCACTAATGTCGACCCTTATTGGTTATTCTAGGATGCTAGGAGTCTATGTCACTCTTGCGTGTCTTATGTACTGCTATGTATACCGAGCGGTGCTCGATGCCAGGCGAGGCCTGAAGATTGGAACATATGTTGGAGTTTATGATTGATATGTGTATTAGCATGATTATGTGATACTGATTGAATATGTATTCTGTCACACCCCCGAACCAGACGGCGGAAACGTGTGGGGGCTCGTGTGACTAACAATTGAATAATCATCACAATGAATATACATGAATCATAACACGATCATCACCAACATTACATAACACAACTAGCATTGTTCACATCAAGTACATTGTTAAAATACATAAGTTCAAATTGTTAAAAGTACGATAAGTGCTATTACATAAAACGAAACCATACACACTTGCATATATTCCAGCTTAACGATTACCTGAGAATACAAGTTATTTTGAAAACGGTCAACATATATAATGTTGGTGAGTTCATAAGTATGTTTGAGTAAAAGTCTTTGTATCTTTCATAAAAACCCAGAAAATCCGATATTTTCTGTAAAATGTCTGAAAATATTGTGAAAATCAAGTATAAATGCATGTGTGAATTTCATAGTTATAGCTTATAAAAGAGTAGTTTAGTTTCATTGTACTGTGAATAAGTAATAAATGTATATGAATAATTTCCCCCAGAAAATCCGATATTTTCTGTTTTATAACAATGTCTAGATTCTTGTATCGTTACATAAGTTGTTTTGCATTGACACAATCAAAGAATTTATCTTCGAAAGTTTACTTTTGGTATTGAATCCCTATATGAGTCGTTATAACCATGCATGATAATGACTAGGTCGCCCGTCTTGGTATTTTTCCAAATGCCGGTCTTGCTAAGGATGTTGTCGCCCTAGACTGGCCTAGTCTAGCTATAGCGAACAGCTAAGGGGGTCACCCCGTATAGATCTATACACAAACTCCCGCTTTCCTACCAGGAAACTCTGATTATAACTACAGGCTACGATTGTACACTCAGTGGTGCCAACCGACAAGTCTCACTAGATTCTCAACCTTTTTTTGTACTATGTTTAATGTTTACGTGTATATGATATGTATTCGAAGGGTACATGATTAAGTATACGAAGTTTAATGATTACATAAAGGTATCATTTCGGCTTACTAACACATGAAATTTACATTCCAAGCCCTATTAGCATGTAATTAGGCCACAAAGGCCCAATCACATGTAAATAGGTAATTTAGGCCCAATAGGCATGTTAATGGGCCACAAAAGCCCAATAAACATGTAACCCATAATTCAGGCCCAAATTAACATGTAAGTAGGTCGCAAAACCAAATAAACATGTCATGGAAAACATTGGGCTCATTACATACTTAATTGGGCCCTTAAGGCCCAATGGCTAAGAAATGTGAATATTGGGCCCAATAAATAGTTTTTGACGTATTTCGTTTGTTTGTTTTATTCGGTTGTTTGTTTTAGTTCGAGGCTTAGTAGATTGATGATAAAAAGCTTTCATTTTGTAAAAATGACATTTTTGGCCAATAATACTCCAATTTTTAATTAAGGCCCAAAGTTTTGTAAAAATGACACTTTAATCCATAATTTATAAAAGTTTGCAATCTTGTCCCAAATGTCTATAAATTTACGGTTTTGACCCAAAATGTTATATTTTCACATTTAGAACCCTGTTTTGCAGAAAAATAGATTTTCAGCCCCTTGTTTGCAAAAGTTTACACTTTCAGCCCGATTTTTGGAAAACTTTACATTTTTGGTCCAATTTGAAAATAAATGATATTTTCACCTCTAAATTTGGTTTATTTACATTTATGACTCAAACTTTGGCCAAATAACATTTTTAACCCCAAAACTCATTTTTTTCGCAAATTGGACCCAAAACCGTGAGGCCTAAAAGTTTTGGCCCATTAAGCTAAAATTTGCATTTTTTGGCCCTTTTAGAAGTATGATTAACATAAAAATACCTTTTTATACTTGTAGGACCTGTTTGGCCCTTATAAAAACGTAAATGACCCTTTTTGCCCTTATCTTTTGTTTTCTTGACAATTTTGACCCTTAACAAGGTTTTTGTTGAAATCCTTTGTATCTAAAACATGTAATCATTTTTGGCATGATAATATGTTGTATATAATGTCATAGTTCATAGATCTTTGCTAAATAACACATAGAATTTCGAGATTTGTTGAGATCCAACACATTTTTACCAAATAAACTAAGTATTCACACCAAACATGCATATAACACATAGATCTACACATTTTACTTGTATTCTCCCCCAAAAATCATATGAAAACCGAAAACAAGGGGGTATCAACTCACCTTTTGCTTGATGTTTTGGTTTTTGAAGAAGAAGTGGAAAGGATGAAGTGATTTTCGGCCCTAGCAACTCCCTTGAGTAGATCTCAAAGTTAAGAAGATTTCTAGGAGTATGATCACCAAAAACTTTGTTTAAAAGAGTGATCTATCATTAAGATGGAGTTATAAAACTTGAATGTGTAAGGGCTTACCAAGAATGATGATTATCTTGTGAAAATCCTCTTCAAACCTAAGCAAAACATTGAGAATTTAGGAGGAAAAAGGTGGATGACTCTTGAGAGAAATGGAGAGAATTTGGTGTAATGTGTGTGTGTGTGTGTGTGTGTGTGTTTCTTGTCTTCGGCCGAGAGTAGAAGAGGAGAGGGGAGAGAGAGGGGTGAGGTGACTAGCTTGGTTGCATGGTGGTTCTAAGCCTTGATGCATGTTGGATATTATGGAGGTGGCATCTCCAAAGTCAACCCCCTTAATTCTCCTCTTTTTTTCTTTTTTTTTTTGTTCATACATGGGCCGAGATCTTGGGCCAAGAAGAAAGGGTAGAGTAGATTGGGCCCATTAACTTTATCTAGGATATTTGGATCCTAAACATACAATTTTTCGGTCCATTGCGCTCTTGGAAGAATTCACGGCCCAATTAGAATAAAAGAATGGGCTTATGGCTCACTAAGGTTAATTGGATTAGTTATGGCCCAATAAGGCCCATTAGGGTTAGAATGAATCATTATAGACCCAAATGGTCCAAAATGTTCTAGATTTATGAATTGGGTCCCATTTAGGATCCAATTAGGGCTTCTAAGTCCAATAAAGTTGAATTGGGTGCTTATTGGTCCATTAGGCCCAATAAGGAACTCCTAGTCCAATATGGACTTAAACCATGGATCTTAGGGCTTTAGAGTCTTTGATGAACATGAATGGTGAATCTAAATGAAAAATTAAGTGAGATTTACTTAGAGTATATGTTTTACAATAGTTGAATGGTTACATAGGAATAGAATTTCCTAGCTAAAATGCCAGTTGTGACATCATCCCCCCGTTAGAGGGAATTTCGTCCCGAAATTCTTTTGAAAACTAGGATCGTGAAGGAAGGAATAAGTGAGGGTACTTTTGCTTCATCTGGTCTTCACGTTCCCACGTGAATTTCGGTCCCCGTTTTGCGCTCCATCGAACCTTCACGATCGGGATGCGACTTTGCTTTGTACGCTTCACCTCCATGTCCATAATCTCGACTGGTTCTTGGACGAACAGGAGATTCTCGTTTATCTATATCTCTTCCAAAGGAACGACAAGGGTTTCATCTGATAGACACTTTTTCAGATTTGAAACATGGAACACTGGGTGCACGTTGCTGAGCTCGACGGGTAGCTGCAGCTTGTAAGCCACTAGACCAATCCGGGCAAGAATCTCGAACCGTCCAATGTACCACGGGTTCAATTTTCCTCTTTTCCCAAATCGAATCATTCCTTCCCAAGGAGAAACCTTTAACAACACGCGATCCCCGACTTGAAATTCTAGTGGCTTTCGCCACTTGTCAGCATAGCTCTTTTGTCGGTCCCGCGATGCTTGAAGTCGAGCTTTGATTTGGACTATCTTCTCGGTTGTTTCACGAATGATTTCGGGTCCTGTAAGAGCACTGGCTAGCGATTTCCCTTTTGTTAGTTGAGTGTCACCCACTTCGGCCCAGCATAGGAGCGATCTACATTTACGACCATAGAGAGCCTTGAAAGGAGCAACCTTTATGCTTGTATGGTAACTGTTGTTATAAGAGAATTCGATCAGAGGCAAGTAGGCATCCCATGATTTTCCGAAGTCAATCACGCAAGCTCAGAGCATATCCTCGAGTGTCTGGATGGTACGCTCACTCTGACCATCTGTCTGAGGGTGGTAGGTGGTGCTCATATCTAGTTGTGTTCCCATTGCCTTCTGAAGAGATTGCCAGAATCTTGAAGTAAACCTGCTATCTCGATCCAAGATAATAGACACTAGCACTCCATGGAGTTTCACAACCTCCTTAAGGTAGATTCGGGTCAGCTTTTCCATCTTGTAGGATTCTTTTATTGGCAGGAAATGAGCGGATTTTGTTAATCTATCAACGATTACCCAGATAGCATCCAATCCGTCTGCTGTCTTTGGCAACTTGGTCACGAATTCCATGGTAATCCTTTCCCATTTCCACTCGGGTATCACTGGTTGTTGCAATAGTCTCGAGGGCTTTTGGTATTCCACTTTCACCTTGGCGCAAGTAAGACACTTGCCCATGAAAGTAGCTATCTTTGCCTTCATATTAGGCCACCAATATTGCTGCTTGATATCCAAATACATTTTATCTGACCTCGGATGAATAGAATATCGCGTCTTGTGGGCTTCATGCATGGCTTTCCCTCTGAATCCCCCAATTTTGGGAACCCATATTCTATTCATGAAGTAGTGGGTTCCATCGTCTTTAACTTCAAGCTCCTTCTCCATTCCTCGTAGCGATTCACTAGCAACATTCTCTGGCTTCAATGCGTCCAATTGAGCTTCCTTGATCTGTGAAGCTAGATGAGATTGGATGGTGATTGATAGAGTCTTCACACGATGATTTGAATACTCCTTTCTCCTCAGGGCATTGGCTACCACGTTAGCCTTGCCGGGATGATATTTGATCTCACACTCATAATCGTTTAATAGCTCAACCCATCTTCACTGCCTAATGTTTAGTCCCTTTTGATTTAGAATATGCTGGAGGCTCTTGTGCTCTGTAAAGATGGTGCACTTGGTACAATAGAGATAGTGCCTCCAAATGTTTAAGGCGAAGACCACCGCCCCCAGTTCAAGATCATGCATAGTGTAATTTACTTCATGCGTTTTCAGTTGTCTGGAGGCATAAGCAATTACTTTCTCTCGTTGCATGAGGACACAACCTAAACCCTGATTCGAAGCATCACAGTAAACTATGAATTCTTCGGTTCCCTCCGGTAAGGATAGCACTGGAGCACTACAGAGGGCTTGCTTCAAGGTTTGGAAGGAAAACTCTTGATTTTCGGTCCATTTGAAGGGTAAGCCTTTTTGGGTTAACGTGGTGAGGGGTTTGGCTATCTTGGAAAAGTTCTGAATGAATCTTCGGTAGTAGCCTGCGAGACCCAAGAATTGGTGAATTTCTGTTGGCGTTGATGGAATTGCCCAGTTTTCGATTGCTTTGATTTTGGAGGGGTCCACATGTATTCCTTCCTGACTAACTACATGGCCCAGGAAGTTCACACTGCGGAGCCAGAACTCGCACTTGGAGAGTTTCGCATACAATTTTTCAGCCCGTAGGGTTTCTAAAATCTGTCGAAGGTGTTGGTTATGATCTTCTTCGCTTCGAGAGTACACGAGAATATCGTCGATGAAAACGATGACGAATTTATCAAGGAATGGGCGACAGACTCGATTCATGAGGTCTATAAATGCAGCGGGGGCATTTGTTAGACCGAAGGGCATTACGACGAATTTGTAATGACCGTATCGAGTTCGGAAAGCAGTCTTAGGAATGTCCTCATCTCGGACTTTGAGTTGATGATAACCGGATCTCAGATCTATTTTTGAAAAGTAACTAGCTCCTTGAAGTTGGTCAAATAGGTCATCAATTCGTGGAAGTGGATACCGGTTTTTGATGGTGAGTTTGTTTAATTCCCTATAGTCGATGCACATCCTGAAGGGTCCGTCTTTCTTTTTAACGAAAAGAACCGGAGCTCCCCACGACGAGAAGCTGGGTCTGATGAATCCTTTCTCCAGGAGTTCGCCCAGTTGGCTTGATAATTCTTGCATTTCTGCAGGAGCCAACCTAAAGGGTGATTTGGCTATTAGAGTGGCTCCAGGCACTAGGTCGATTCGGAATTCGATTTGTCGTTCTAGGGGTATTCCCGGAAGATCTTCTGGAAACACGTCCGGGAAGTCACATGCCATTGGGATGTTGCGAATGCTCGCTTCCTCTTTGGTTTTATCCACCACGTGAGCAAGGAATGCGTAGTTCTTCTTTTGTAGACACTTCTGCGTCTTGATACATGAGATAAGGCGAAGGTTTGCGATGGGTTTATCTCTGTAGATTATTAGGGTTTCGTGATTAGGAAGATGAAGGCGAACGGCCTTCTCGTGACACATAATATCGGCATGATGGGGGCTTAACTGATCCATGCCGATGATCACATCAAAACTCCTAATATTTACAGGCATTAAGTTTATTTGGAAGGTGTAACTGTTTATTGCTAACGTACATCCTATATAGATATCTTATGTTGTTTCTGGTTTCCCATTAGCCATTTCCACCGTAAAGGCTCCGTTGAGCTTCCGGGGTTGTTGATTTAGCAAGTGTTTGAATTTATTACTAACAAAACTTTGTTCTGCCCCACTATCAAATAGGATGCATGCATACGAGTTGTTAAGTAGGAACGTACCGGTGACAACGGTTGGGTCCTGCAATGCTTCACCCTGACCCATTGTCAGCACTCTCCCTGCTGCTCCTGTCCTTTGATTGTTTGCGTTGGGGCAGTTTCGCCTAAAATGCCCGGTCTTCCCACATCCGTAACAGGTATAGCTGGCTCCAGCATTGGTGTTGTTGTTATTGTTGTTGTTGTTGTTTTTGTTTGTCATCTGGTTCTGTGGGAGCTGAGTCCTACAATACTTTGTTGTATGGCCCTTCCGGTTGCACCTTGTGCAACTCATCTCTGTGCACTCTCCATGATGGTGGAAGTTGTATTTGTTACACTTTGGAAGAATTCCTGAATACTGCTTTGAAGCATTTGGCGTGGATGAGGCTGGAGCATGTGGTGTGGTGGTAGCTTGTGTTGCAGCATGGACAGACACCGTTTGTTGCTTCTTAGACGATTCTGAGTTTTGCTTTCCCCTTCTCTTGTTGTTTCTCCCCTTCTTGTTATCTTTTTCCTTATTAACCTCCGCTTCCACTGTCTTGGCACCCTTCTTATTGCCATGATCATACAGTTTCTTGGCCAGTCTCTTGGCGCTATCAAACGTCTCAGGGTTTGCCGCAATGACATTCCCTTGGATAGGTGCAGTCAATCCCCAGATAAACCTCTCAATCTTTTTCCCTTCTGAGGTGATCATTCCGGGACACAGAAGAGATAGCTCGCTAAACCGGGATATGTATGCATCAATATTGGAGTTTTGAACCGTGAGGTTCCATAACTCTTGTTCCATCTTCTGAATCTCACCTCTAGGACAGTATTCCGCTAACATCATCTCCTTCAGCTCTTCCCAGGGCAGCGCGTTTGCCACCGGAAGTGTCATGGCCTCTACGTGGCCATTCCACTAGGAGAGATCTTGGTCAATGAACGTGCAGGCTGCGAACTTGACCTTACACTCATCCGGACATCCGCAGATTTTGAAGACGGATTCTACCTTCTCGATCCATCTCTTCAGGGCTATGACGCCTCATGTCCCATTAAAGGTCCGAGGTTTGGCGTTGGCGAAGTCTTTGTAGGTGCATACTTGTGCGGCTTCGTGATTTGTCCCTTGATTGGTGCTTCCGGCTCCCTGCCCGTTGCCTTCTCCGTTGTTTCCATTGCGAATCTGTGCAAGTGCTGCAGTGACCGCAGCGGACACTGGTACCTGGAATGCAACCAAGTTTATCTCAGGTGGGGTCGGTGTTGCGTTGTTTCCACGGTTGGGTCTTTGAGGCATCTTTCTGTCATGGAATGGAAAGATGTTGAGTGCCTATTGTTTTGCGATTTTGTGATCCTATAGACTAGGGGCATAGTGTGTGTATTTAAGTACTTTCATGCATTAACATAAAACAAGGAAAATAAAACACATAGCAGGTGACAAGTCATGATAAAACATAGAGAATTTTCATTAATACTAATAATTTTGATACATGAAAATTTGCCAGAAGGCATACAGTACATAAGGAAAATAAAAATCCGGCAGCATAACGGCTCTATGAGTAGTGTGATCACTTCAACATAGAGTCGGTAGTACATGGCATAGTACGCCTAAGAGAAACCTAATACTAAAGATAGTTATTGCTGGTCCTAGTCATGGTGGGATGTGCTAGGGGGTGGTGTTGAGGAAGTGGAGGCTCCCTGAAGGCGAGCCACCTGTCGCTCCGCGTCTCGAAGTAGAGCCTCCCACCTCACCTGTCTCATGTGGAACTCCCGGATAACCTCTCGCGTTTCCTGCTCCGCCCGCTCAACCCTAGTCCGCATCTGGTGCATCTGATCAGCAGTGCTCTGAGTCAGATCGCCAGTCTCCCTCAATCGTCTCACCATGACTGGAAGTGCTCGGTCATCCGGTCCTCCATCCCTCAAGTCATAGAACTCACGAGCCATGCCAAACGGGGGTCGTTGTCCCTGTTGTCTGCTGCATCTCCAAATTTCGATCCTGCAGGGAGGGGTAGGGCCATTAGGGCCCATTCGGTGAGTTGGCACCCTCACTGGGTATGGTGGGTTGATGACTATGGAATCAGTGTCCGAATCATCGTCGCTGTCGCCACCAGACTCCTCTTCTTCAACGTCTGCCACAGGTTCCGTAGGTCCCTCTTCGATCTCTTCTTCCGGCTCCTCCTCTTCCACGGGGTCCTCTTCAGGTTCCTCGTCGGATTCGTCTATCCATCCGTTATTTCCCTGATTGGGAAAGTAGGGATCTCCAGGGTGGTGGAGGCCAGCCATACTGACTGCACGAGGGTGCGTAAATAAATCACGTTTTGAATATTTCCTATAGTATATTTTTAGTTATTTAAGTTTTGGGTTCCCTAGAGTTTTTGGAGAGTAAGGTAGGCTCTTGGATTCATTTCCCGCTATGATTACTCCCGAACACATGTTGGTCATATTCTGAATAAATATAGTTGATCAGGCTATATTTATCCCTAACATGACTACATAACTGCCTAGGTTTAATCATAGTGTTCAATTTCCTCCAGAAGCTTTTATTAGATGTTGTTAGATTATTATCCTAGTATGCGCACATAAGTGTGAGATTTTTGTTGTGTTCAGAGTTATTTAGTCCCATTGTGTTTATAGTTGCATATCATGTATGGTTAGATATTCTAGTTCACTATAAACATTGCTCTGATACCAACCTGTCACACCCCCGAACCAGACGGCGGAAATGTCTGGGGCTCGTGTGACTAACAATTGAATAATCATCACAATGAATATACATGAATCATAACACGATCATCACCAACATTACATAACACAACTAGCATTGTTCACATCAAGTACATTGTTAAAATACATAAGTTCAAATTGTTAAAAGTACGATAAGTGCTATTACATAAAACGAAACCATACACACTTGCATATCTTCCAGCATAACGATTACCTGAGAATACAAGTTATTTTGAGAACGGTCAACATATATAATGTTGGTGAGTTCATAAGTATGTTTGAGTAAAAGTCTTTGTATCTTTCATAAAAACCCAGAAAATCCGATATTTTCTGTAAAATGTCTGAAAATGTTGGGAAAATCAAGTATAAATGCATGTGTGAATTTCATAGTTATAGCTCATAAAAGAGTAGTTTAGTTTCATTGTATTGTGAATAAATAATAAATGTATATGAATAATTTCCCCCAGAAAATCCGATATTTTCTGTTTTATAACAATGTCTAGATTCTTGTATCGTTACATAAGTTGTTTTGCATTGACACAATCAAAGAATTTATCTTCGAAAGTTTACTTTTGTTATTGAATCCCTATATGAGCCGTTATAACCATGCATGATAATGACTAGGTCGCCGTCTTGGTATTTTTCCAAATGTCGGTCTTGGTAAGGATGTTGTCGCCCTAGACTGACCTAGTCTAGCTATAGCGAACAGCTAAGGCATGGGGGGTCACCCCTTATAGATCTATACACAAACTCCCGCTTTCCTACCAGGAAACTCTGATTATAACTACAGGCTACGATTGTACACTTAGTGGTGCCAACCGACAAGTCTCACTAGATTCTCAACCTCTTTTTGTACTATGTTTAATGTTTACGTGTATATGATATGTATTCGAAGGGTACATGCTTAAGTATACGAAGTTTAATGATTACGTAAAGGTATCATTTCGGCTTACTAACACATGAAATTTACATTCCAAGCCCTATTAGCATGTAATTAGGCCACAAAGTCCCAATCACATGTAAAAGGATAATTTAGGCCCAATAGGCATGTTAATGGGCCACAAAAACCCAATAAACATGTAACCCATAATTCAGGCCCAAATTAACATGTAAGTAGGTCGCAAAACCCAACAAACATGTCATGGAAAACATTGGGCTCATTACACACTTAATTGGGCCCTTTGGCCCAATGGCCAAGAAATGTAAATATTGGGCCCAATAAATAGTTTTTGACGTATTTCGTTCGTTTGTTTTATTCGGTTGTTTGTTTTAGTTCGAGGCTTAATAGATTGATGATAAAAAGCTTTCATTTTGTAAAAATGACATTTTTGGCCAATAATACTCCAATTTTTAATTAAGGCCCAAAGTTTTGTAAAAATTACACTTTAGTCCATAATTTATAAAAGTTTGCAATTTTGTCCCAAATGTCTATAAATTTACGGTTTTACCCCAAAATGTTATATTTTCACATTTAGAACCCTGTTTTGCAGAAAACTACATTTTCAGCCCCTTGTTTGCAAAAGTTTACACTTTCGGACCGATTTTTGGAAAACTTTACATTTTTGGTCCAAGTTGAAAATAAATGATATTTTCACCTCTAAATTTGGTTTATTTACATTTATGACTCAAACTTTGGCCAAATAACATTTTTAACCCCAAAACTCATTTTTTTCGCAAATTGGGCCCAAAACCGTGAGGCCCAAAAGTTTTGGCCCATTAAGCTAAAATTTGCATTTTTGGCCCTTTTAGAAGTATCTTTAACGTAAAAATACCTTTTTATACTTGTAGGACCTGTTTGGCCCTTATAAAAACGTAAATGACCCTTTTTGCCCTTATCTTTTGTTTTCTTGGCAATTTTGACCCTTAACAAGGTTTTTGTTGAAATCCTTTGTATTTAAAACATGTAATCATTTTTGGCATGATAATATGCTCTATATAATGTCATAGTTCATAGTACTTTGCTAAATAACACTTAGAATTTCGAGATTTGTTGAGATCCAACATATTTTTACCAAATAAACTAAGTATTCACACCAAACATGCATATAACACATAGATCTACACATTTTACTTGTATTCTCCCCTAAAAATAATATGAAAACCGAAAACAAGGGGGCATGAACTCACCTTTTCCTTTATGTTTCGGTTTTTGAAGAAGAAGTGGAAAGGATGAAGTGATTTTCGGCCCTAGCAACTCCCTTGAGTAGATCTCGAACTTAAGAAGATTTCTAGGAGTATGATCACCAAAAACTTTGTTTAAAAGAGTGATATATCATGAAGATGGAGTTATAAAACTTGAATGTGTAAGGGCTTACCAAGAATGATGATTATCTTGTGAAAATCCTCTTGAAACCAAAGCAAAATCTTGAGAATTTTGGAGGAAAAAGGTAGATGACTCTTGAGAGGAATGGAGAGAATTTGGTGTAATGTGTGTATGTTTGTTGTCTTCGGCCGAGAGTAGAAGAGGAGAGGGGAGAGAGAGGGGTGAGGTGACTTGCTTGGTTGCATGGTGGTTCTAAGCCGTGATGCATGTTGGATATTATGGAGGTGGCATCTCCAAAGTCAACCCCCTTAATTCTCCTCTTTTTTTCTTTTTTTTTGTTCATACGTGGGCCGAGATCTTGGGCCAAGAAGAAAGGGTAGAGTAGATTGGGCCCATTAACTTTAGCTAGGATATTTGGATCCTAAACATAAAAATTTTCAGCCCATTGGGCTCTTGGAAGCATTCACGGCCCAATTAGAATAAAAGAATGGGCTTATGGCTCACTAAGGTTAATTGGATTAGTTATGGCCCAATAAGGCCCATTAGGGTTAGAATGAATCATTCTAGATCCAAATGGTCCAAAATGTTCTAGATTTATGAATTGGGTCCCATTTAGGATCCAATTGGGGCTTCTAAGTCCAATAAAGTTGAATTGGGTGCTTATTGGTCCATTAGGCCCAATAAGGAACTCCTAGTCCAATATGGACTTAAACCATGGATCTTAGGGCCTCAGACTCTTTGATGAACATGAATGGTGAATCTAAATGAGCATTGAGTGAGATTTACTTAGAGTATATGTTTTACAATAGTTGAATGGTTACACAGGAATAGAATTTCCTAGCTAAAATGCCAGTTGTGACATATTCTGGGCGAGACCCAATGACAGGCGAGGTCTGTAAATAACAGATCTGTAAACTGAGTGGGGCTCGATATGGGGCGGTGCCCGAAGTCGGGCGGGGGCCAGTATGTGATTTAATATGTATTGGTATGGTGTAGTTTGGCGAGATCACTAAGCTTTGTGCTTACTGTTTTCGGTTTATGTTTCAGGTACTTCCGGTAGCAAAGGGAAGTGCTTGGGATGACTGCATCGCACATACCATTGGGATTCCGCATATGATATATTACTCTGACTTTTATGACATTTGATACATTGGATACTTTGGTATGTATGAATGATGTTTGGAAAATAATATTTTACCTATTTCAAAAATGAAATTTTTGGGACTATATTTTTGTATGTTACAGTTTCATAGTAGTACATAGTTTTGGAAAATTGACCTTCATGGAGGTCTATAATACACCTGAAACCCAAAATAAAATCGACAACATAACGACCCTTAGAATAGTGTAATCACTTATTCGCAGGGTCGGACCTACATACATGAGGGAGTAGAACCAACGCTTACTCACAAAACCTAGTTTATAACAAAAGTTGAGTAGCATAAACACTACTCATGGTGAGTGACATCCTGCGGCCCTCGAAGTGTGGCTATGAATGCTCGCATCTCCCTTGTTTCCTCTCTGGCGTCCTCGGCTCGGCGCTCTACCTCGATCACCCTCTGCTCCATGACGGCGTGCCTATCCCTAAGCTCGTTAACCTCGGCTCGGGCAGTCGTGACATCCTCCTGGAGACAATCGATGATCCGGCGTGTCTGATCATGATCTTCATCTAGACGACGAAACCTGGTGGCGGTGACCTCAACAGTGGCACCAACATCTAGGATCTGGCTGGTAGACGCCCTAGCATGCTCGTCAAGGCGCGGAATGCGGCGAATCATGATAGGGAGAGTCCTGTCGTCTGAACCGTTGTTGCGGAGGTCGTAGAACTCTCGGCACATATCGTACGGGGAATGCTGGCCATGCTCGTTGCTCCATCTGTGTAGGTCCTCTACCCACAGGGTGTCGGTCCTTGGAGTGTTACACATGTCATAAAAATCTCGGGTCTACGAAAGGGAGGTATCCTCTTACGAGGAGTACGCATCCATAATGGACCACCTGGATGGCGGTATACCTGAAAGCTCGGCTCGAGCATAGGATCGTGCAGGTTGCGGATGGCAAAGCGTGGGTTGCTGACCTCAGAGTCAGCATCAGATTCCTCCTCCATCAGGTCCTCGTCACTGTCCTCATCATCATCTTGACCCTCCTCTGGGTCCTACTCATCGGTTGGTGCGTCAGCCTCGACCTGCTCCTCGGGCTCCTCCTTAATCCATCCACCATTCCTATTATTGGGAAAGTAAGGGTCTCCTGGTAGGTGAAATCCGGCCATGTCGACTGTGCAAGAATATAGGTATAAGAGGCATCTAAGGAGTCTAGGTGTATGGTTCTATAGTATCATCAAATACTTCCTATAGTATTTTAAACTTTATGTTTGGTTCTAGAGTTCCTTTGTATGGGTGTTGGTAAGTTTTAGACTTGTTGTTCACCACGACTATTCCTAAGCGCATGTTAGTCACATCTTCGACGAATATAGTTGATCAGGCTATATTCATCCTAGATCTGATTACATAACTACCTAGGCCTACACGTAGTGTTCAACTTATCTTATTACTTTTGTATTGTTCTTGTTATGACACTGTTCTAGTATGTAGGTTTGTACTTATACTTTATTAAAATGTTAAAATATTACTATATTTTAAAAGTATATTTTCATGAAATGTTTTAGTCAGAGAGTTTTAGTCCCATTTTATTTATAGTTGTATATCTTATATGGTTTGATATACTTAGTTCACTATAAACAATGCTCTGATACCAATTTGCCACACCCCCAAACCAGGATGGCGAAAACGTCTAGGGTGGATGACTTCATGAACAGTATCACAACATAATGTACAATAGTCATCAAAGCAAACACAACCATCATAAATATAATTGATAATGTTACATTGTTTCTAAGTATTGTATGTTTCAAACCAATTACATTATGATGACAAAAATGAATAGTATGACGCTGTAACGTCCCATCCTCAAAAGCCTTGTGGTTACTTATTTAACGATTTCCTGAGACTACAACTAATTTTGAAAAGTGTCAATAATTAAGTGGGTGAGTTCATAAGAGTTTTGTATGTGAAAAAGTTTGTAACTTTTTCCTTGTAAAATGATAGTGTTCGTTCCCATAAAATCCAATATTTTCTTAAAAATGAGTTGTAGTCTTAAAAACTCTAAGACCAAAAATGTGTAAGTATTTCTATACTTAAAATAGTATTACGTAGTTTTATTCTTTTATAAAACCATTTGAACGCATGTTACCCCGTAAACTAAATGTATTGTTGATTCCCCATGTGAGTTATTACAACCATGCTAAAACCTAAGTTCGCATGCCGCGACGTTCTTCAGGCGTCGGAATGTTAGACATTTGTCACCCCAGACATGCCGGTCTAGCTGTAGCTAGCAGCTTAGGTGCGGTATTGTAAGTCCCGTATAGATCTATACACCTAGTCATGACCATTTTTGCTAGCAAACCCTAATTTTTCATAAAAATGGTGGATTTTTAGGTTTTCTTTTTGTAAAACCAAATCCTTGGTATTTATAACTAGTTTCATAACATATGCCCAAAATGACAAATTTTGGTTTATATTCCACAAAAATGCTGTAATAACTTGGTTATAACCATTTTTACTAGAAAAGTCATATTAGGTTCATAAAAGAAAACCATAGTTTTAATAGTTTTGTTTTTGGTGACTTTTTCTCAAGAACATATAGCATGTTTATACTCATTTTCATAGATTTGCATTTTAAACAACATGCCACACATAAATGTTCATAATACTAAGTAATAACATTATTTCATGTAAATAATACTTTTACACAAATAGAAGGCAAAGCATATATATCAACTTGTATTATTATACAAGTTTACTTGTAACCCCCCCCCCCCTAAAACTTGGATAAAAACGAAAATGAGGGGTATGAACTCACCTTGAGTTTGTTTCTTGGTGGATAAAGAGGTGAAGATGAAGGTTTTCAAGCTAAGAACTTTTGAAGACACTTGAAGAACACTTGAAGCTAAGAACACTTGAAGGTTGATATGAAATGAAGGAGATGAAGAAAATGATGAAGATGAAGTGTAAAGGGGGGGGGGGGGTGGGTGAGGGGGGTGTGGTGGGTAGGGTATGGGGGTGTAGGGGTTGACTTTTATTAAAATATTATTTCTTTAATAAAGGTGTCATCACCATATATGACAAAAAGTGTTTCTTTTATTATTATTTTTTTATAAAAGAATCGGTAATTTTTATAAAAGTTGGTAGTTTTTATAAAAATTATGGTACAAATGATGTATATTTACTTAATTTGAATCATTTAAATTCAAATTATTATCAAAAATAATAACACATTACATGAGAGTTAGGATAATTCGTAATTCTTTTCGTTAACGTTTGGGTGTTTAAGCCGGTTATAGAATCTATCGCATTTGGTGATGAATTCACCAAAAATTCTGTATATGTAACCCTTGTTATGAATTTGCCATGTAGCATAAAGTGCATGAACTGAACTACATTGTGTTATGAATATTATTTATACCTAAATAATATAAAGTTGAATTATCGAATTGTTACGTTACTAACCCTAATTAGGGTTTATATTTGATAGTTGGCAACCAGCGAGATACTTTGCATTATAACTTTTCAATAGTACATTAGGGAATATCACATTTCTCCTAAAATTCTAATACGAGTTGAGTTGACCTGGTTGACTTTTGTTGATTTTGTTTGACCAAAATCGACGGTTGTCACACCAATGACGTTGGGTGAACAAAGAATAGATCTTCCATGGCATTGGTTGTATCATTTGCACGATGGTTAAATATATATCCTTTTGAATGCAAAAATCTGAAGACAACTTGCATTTGACTTCAGTCTCCAAGCTCATCCATTTGAAATTTGTAACACTCATTATAAACTATTTTTACTGTAGAAACATTTTTGGAATTTTGTCTCTTCAGTGCGGACAGATTATCCCGTGAGGGGACATTTTTCATCTTTATTTCTTCAACCATTGTTGATTCATTTGGGGTTAACCGCCTTGCATATGGGTGGCCCTCCATATACATTGCAGGTTCATGATTATGTTCATCAGTTTTAACCTTTAACCTCCAAATATCATCCGACTTATAGTAACAAGAAAAAATTTCGAATGAACAATTTGTTTTTCTGGACCTGTATTTTTCGAGGACATCTCCGGAACTCTAAGTACACCACCCCGATCACACATAAAAATAATTTTTGAAGCATATCCACTTCCTTCTGTCTTTTTTCTTTTAATAACAGCCACGTATCCAAGAGACCGTGTCATTTCTTGCACTCACTCTGTTAAATTTTCACGATTGCTAAACACCTAACAAATATAAATATATATTTGGTCATTTTAAAAAAAATTCACTACAAATATAACATATAACAACTTACGAATAAACTAAAATTATCCATCAAAAATACATATCAGGTTAGTTTGAAAATTTGTCACAAGAATGACGATCGACAATTTTGTGAATGTTGTTATGAATGGAACAAATGTTGAATTGAATTGAATCGAATGAATCGTTTATATAACGTATAAAGTTAAAGCTATGTCAATCCAGTTTCTTTATTATTAAAGAAAAAGATAAAGATTATTCCAATCAAATCAAAACATTTGACTTTAAATCATTTATTTACAGCACTTACTTTGGCTTTTTTTTCACTTTTGTGTTATGTAGAGAATATTAATTGAGGAGTAATAAGTTTTAATTTTTTATAATAATAATAA
This sequence comes from Lactuca virosa, assembly GCF_052849685.1. NCBI lineage: Eukaryota > Viridiplantae > Streptophyta > Magnoliopsida > Asterales > Asteraceae > Lactuca > Lactuca virosa. The sequence continues at coordinate 298,292,036 of NC_136433.1, read as the reverse complement.
TAATAATAATAATAATAATAAGTTTTAATTTTTTAAAAAATATATAAATAATATAATAAATAAAAGTAAAGTAAAAACAACAAAAAAACAAAAAGAGAAAAAGGGAAAAAAATTATGTCAAATCAAAAAAATAAATGGTTGATTAGATTGAGTTTAGGGGGGGGGGGGGTAAAAAAGAAAAATGGTGTATTTACAACACAACTCGTAAAAATGTAGGGTAAGTTAAAGGAACATACATAAAAATATATTTAAATTATTTTGATTTGTCGTAATAGTATTTATTTAAATATATGGTATATATTATAAATATGGGTTAAGTTAAATGATCAAAAATATAAATATAGTTATATTATTTTGATTGGATCGTAGTGGTATTCATTTACACCGGAATGAAATAAAGATAGGGTATTTATTCTAAATAAAAATCACTATTTTCATTTACCTCGATTTTTTCATACACAATGATATTTTTATTTTATTAGAAATAGGTTAATATTAACAATAAAATATGAAGTATTAATAATATATAAATTAATTTTATTAATTATTAGAGACATCAACTATATGAATATTAAAATTATTACGCGGGGCATTCGATGGAATATATGCATTCGGTCGAGCATTATGCATTATTTCCCACTCATCATAACGTATTGATATGTTGTGACGCCAAAGTGGCAAAACTCTAGGCATTGAATGTGATTCTTGTAAATCAACTTACACATAATGGTCATTGTCAACGTACCGATAACAATAGATCTATGATGTGAGATGTCTTGCGTAACATACCATTAATAATAAAGTCAAATAAATAAAATATTAAAAATATAATTACCTAATCATATTTAATGAATGAAAGATTATGGTTTTGAGGCAATCTTCAACTCCTTTATAACTATTTTAATTTCTTTTTAAATAATTGATTTTTATTTTAATGTTTATAATTCTAGCAACATGTATAACAATGAGAACAAAACAAATAAAAGAAATGAAAACACCTAGTTTTGAAGTTATGATGTTGAATCGTTTTGCAGCACAAGGATAACGATTTTTTAATCGTTTTGTAGGATCCAACAACAAAATTTGCAAAAACTTGTGAATAAAATTTACGATGAAAATGATTATTGAGTTCTAATGAATTTTTTAGTTCAAAAGATTCTCTATATCTTATTTTCAATTTATATCCTTTTGGATTTTATCAAAATTACTTTCAATCCTTATTATCCCAATTTATATATATATATATATATATATATATATATATATATATATATATATATATATATATATATATATATATATATATATATATATAGGGAAGGTTATATGGAAAACAAAAAAAAACCATAAAAAAACCCTTACAATCATAAAAATTTATCAAAAAAAATACGTAGAGATCACATAACTTTTTTTTGATTTTATATATGAAAAAATTGCACATTTTTTTAAAAATTCGCTAAAAAAATAAAAAAATCAATTGTTTTTTATTCAATTGGTTTTTTTTCAAAAAACATTTTAGTGAATTTGTAATAAAAGGTGCGATTTTTTCAAAAAAAAAAAGTTTTGTGATCTCTAAGTATTTTTTTTATGCATTTTTATGATTTTTGGGGTTTTTTGTTTTCCATAGAACCTAAACCTATATATATATATATATATATATATATATATATATATATATATATATATATATATATATATATATATATATATATATATCGAGAACCAGAAGATTTGTTAGAACTTGGGAACTCATAATCAATTCATCATTTTTCAACACCAAAAACATCAACCTTCTCCAAATGATGCGTCTAAGCCATATCTAGGCTTAAAAAAAATTGTCGATTTTTTTTTTGTTTTTTTTTTTTGTATAACTTAGGGATGAGCATATGGACCGGGGAACCGGCCGGAACCGGAACCCGATGGAACCGGTCGGTCCGAGACCGATACTATAGTTTCGTCAGTTTTTGGAATCGGGACCCGGTAAGAACCGGTCGTTGGAACCGGCCCAAAACCGGGAACCGGACCGGATAATCTTTCAAAAAAAACCATGCCTTTTGCCGTTTGGACTTCTAATTTGGACGTAAAAGAAAAGTGAGAGCTTAATGGTATCTGTATCTGATTTGGATACTCTATCTCTATCTGTATCTAGGTTACATATAATTTTGTTTGTTGTATATATTGAGAGCTTAATCGTATTCAATGTTTAAACAGGAAAAAAAAGCACACAATAATGGAAACATATAGGTTAATGCTTTTTATATTTATCTGTTTTTTAGATTATGAACATATTCAACGATGATATGACTTATAAAACTGAAATTAAAGAGAAGTAAAATGCATATAATTGTAGCTTCATCAACCTTTTGAAATTAATAACCTAGAACATAAGGACGAAGGACCAATTACATGAGAAAGAAAGTGTAAGATGGTTTATTTGTCCTTTTATATCATATAAAAAAAAATATTTTTTATTGATTTTGAACTATATTTTGTTAGGACATAATGCTACCAGTGAGTACGGTAGTTAATGCTATTACATTTACTTCTTGATGGGTTTGTTTTATTATCATTATATTTTGATTTTATAACAATTTATACCGATTGATAAACCGAAATCGTAACCCAAAAATACATTGCTATTTCTCGAACACCGGTTCCAAAATCGAAAACCCGGCAAAAACCGGACACGGAACCGGAACCGGTAGAACCGCCAGGCCGGTTCGGTTCTTGATTTTGGCCGAAGCCGGTTCTCGGGTCGGGCCGGTTCCGGCCGGTTCGGTCCGTTTGCTCATGCCTAGTATAACTGCTGATAGCACAATCAGCAGTCCGTCATATTGACTGCTGATGAACAAAATAAGCAGTCATATGAACTGTTGATGAGCATAATCATCAGTTATATGGATTGTTGATGAGCACAATCACAACTGATTGTACACAGCCACAGTCCATATAACTATTGATTGTGCATACATGCAAATTTCCAAAATAAATTAAAACAAACGTCAAATCTTTTCTTTGATCCTAGATATGGCTTAGACTCACCATTTTAAGAAAATTAATATTTTTGGTTTTAAAAAATATGAGTTAATTAGGAGTTCGCAAGTTCATATGTTTTTTTTAGTTATCACAATAACTCGGATATATATATATATATATATATATATATATATATATATATATATATATATATTAAATTGAGGTAATAAGGATTGAAAGTAGGTTTGTAAAATACAAAAGGATATAATTTGAAAATAAACTTTAACTAGAAGGGGGTAAAGATGTAAAATTTGTTTAATGTCTGATAAATTGATTGTTAGTGGGGATGCCAAAAGAATCTTCATATGTAGGTTCAGTAAATAGTAATACGAGAGTAATATGTAATTATTATCTAAGTCCCATCAATTGTGGTTATTTAACCAAGTCAAAATTGGTTTCGACGTTAAAGTGGTTTTTGACCTCTAAATCCAGTGGGAATAACAACCGGTAAAATTACTAATTTCATGATAGACTCTGTAAGGCTTGGCAATCCATCTAAACTCTAAAAATGTAAAAGTAACCCAACTAGTAAAATTTTTTCTATTGCTATTATAAATTTATAAAAACAACCCAACTAGTAATATTTTTCTATGCTATGATAAATTTATAACCTTATATAATAGAGTCCATGTTAGAACTCACTTTTAGGCCCTTTTTTTTTCTAAATACTAGTTTTAATAAATGATAATAATAAATATTATCGGATAAGATAACAACATACCTAAGATATTGATAGGAAAAAACAGAATGAGGACAATTTTTCCTGACTTTTTATAAAATCTAATTTTTTTTCAAATGAAGTTATGTTCCTATTATTTAACTATGTTAAAAAAAGTGCATCTTATTCCTGTTTCTATCCACGTCCAAAATATTCATCACAATATACAAATCTTGATTTCTCTTTACCACCACTACCATTATTTTCTCTTTATAATTACACTCATCCCACATTCGAGTAACATTTACACCACATCCCAAACCTCTAACAAATGACATAAATTACCTTTAAATTCCCAGATCTTTTGACGGACAATCCAAAAAATCCAAGTTTTGATCGTTCGGTTTATCATTCACCTTCCCCGACGCCTCTGATCGCGATCTCAATTTTCTGGTAGCTTCTTCCTCCAACGCATTAAAATCAATACCTCCATAGAACTTATCACTATCAAAATCATCCATGGCTTCTCCTTTCGCCTTCCATGGCGGCTCTTTAGCAGCAATAGATTCAGCATCTATTAAGATTTCCTTTTCTATGTTACGAATTGGAAGTGACTCACCATTAGAAAAACTCAACTTCCTTTTCCGAATTTTGGTTGCGGTGCTCAAGATTCCGGTGGCTGAAGAGAGCCTCTCGGTGTTGAAAGAGACGGATGTGGAATAGGTATTGTTGGGCGTATATCAGGACATCCATGGGGAACTGTGGTGTTCTGATTACGGGTGATTGGGTGAGTAAAGATCGTCTTCCACCCAAACAAAAAGAAGTTACATGTAGATTTTTCAAAGTGACCAAAATAGCCTTTCATGCCAGACAATATCACATTGTGATAGAAATTTTACAGTAAAATTCAGAGGAACGTTAACATACCTATAAATGGCCATCATATCACATTCAACAGCTTGTGTGGTTGCCACTGTAGGGTTTATCCGGTCATCTATGAAACGACCATCATAAGAATCTTGACCATGGTCAACATCCTCATCACCAAGACCCTTCTATTATTAACTTCAATAATATATTTTCAAACATTTTATAGATGGAATGTTCAGTTTTTGTCACAAAAAGAATAAAAACATATTGTACTTTGTATGCATTGAGGTCTCGCAGATGCAAATGGGACAAAAATTGTGACTTTTTGTCTCACTTAGGGTATTGTTAAAAAAATAGCCCTAGAATATCGCATCATCCTGTGTCTAGAAAACTCATCCAAAGTAGGTTGTGTTTTTTTCTGGACTTACTGAACTTCATCTTCAATAGGCATTATTTAACACCTTTTTTTCACTTGAAACAAAAAAAAAATAGGTTTCAATTGGCTCTAAGTGCATCATATAAGAAATCTAAGGATGTTTCGTAGCAATAATAAGTTGAAATGCACCATAAGTAACAAAATTTGCAAAATTTACCTCTACCACGCTTATTGGAAAAATGATCCAACTCACCACAAGATCTAAAAGATATGTTAAATAAATACATTTATTGTCCACCAGAATGTTTTCGACTTGTAAGAGATTGAAATTGTATGCTTCCTCAGTTTCATATTCAACTAAATTTTTCCAGCCTTTATAAAAAGAGGTCCAACAACGATGATGCACTAAAAACGTTTTGTATTTTCTCTTAATGCTTGTATGGATATGCCATCTACAAAGTGATCATTTAGCTTTTGGAAATACAGTATTGCATGCTTTAATGCAAGCCATGTCTCTATATGTGACAATTACATGTAGAAACATGCATCTATCTATTGTTGATTTTAAACACTCTAGTCCCAAATGTAGTTGGATTCTGTTTCTTTATACATGTAGACAAATGCTACGCAAAATGGCTGATAAGTTGGATCTTTTTATTATAATAACGTAACTAAGTTCACGCCCCGCATTTTGCACCCAGTCTATTAGTTGTTCACGTTAAATACCTAAAAAAAGATTTTTTTTATTAGATACCAGTAAAATTATTGATTAATAACAATATTAATAAATCTAAAACTTTATGCCATGCTAGTTTCAAATTCTAACGTGTCACTGATGAAGTAAGTATTTTCATTATTGTCATCTTGAGTGCATTGTTTGTGTAAATATCATTAGCCTAATCAATACATACAAATATAAATATGTGATTTATAAAAACATAAATATCTGAATAATAATAAACGAACATACCTCATCATTTAACTCATCAAACGATGGTAAATATTACGGCCAACTCATTTTTGTACTTAGCCTACCATTTTTCAAAACATCGTAGAATGAAAATGAAGTTTGGGACACATTCATTTATAGTAAAACTTTAGGCATGAAAAGAAATACTATATAAATTATAGGGTAAGTTAAAGGGTCATACATGTAAATATATTTATATTATTTTGATTTGATCATATTCATTTACATCGCACTGAAATAAAGATAGGGTATTTATATAGGTTAATGTTATAACTACTTCACTTATTTTTTCAATTCCATCCCCATGATGTGATTTTTTGACTTTTTTCGTCTTTTTGTTTTTTTCCCTATTTTGTTTTTTTGTTGTTTTTAATTATTTTTTAATTATTATTATTATTATAAATTTCGGTAATCGTATAAAATTCGGACAACATTTTAAAATTCGAATGACATTTTAAAATTCAAACGACATTATAAATTCGGTCAACATTATAAAATTTGAACGACTATATAAATTGGACAAAAAGCAAAATTTGTCTTTATTAATCACAAATATTAATTGGTTCGGGATTACAATTATGTGGTGCGTTATGTGGATTGAAAGCATTTAGTCGAGCACTATACAATGTTTCCCATGCAGCCGAATGTTCTGATATGTATGTACGGAGAAGCCTGGAAAAAAAATCAGGCATTTGATATGCTCCTTGTAAATCAACCATTGCATAATGCATAGGGTGAACTTGGGCGATAATGACATATGCAGGATTTGGTATGTCTTGCGGGCCATATCGATGTGGGAACCATGTGAAAGAACCTTGCTTGCCTAGATAAATAACGATAACACCATATCTACTAGCAATGAATATAGCAGTGTCTGCCATAACCAACCAATACTCCAATACCGCAAAACCCGATCCAGAGTAATCCAACGAGTGAATTATGCGGTTTACAAAATCAACATAACCATAAATCATAGCGTACCCTTGATAGTGTGATAATAACTTGTTGTATAGAGTGTACCTAATTTGAAGCCAGCCATGTTCACTACGACCAAGAGCAACTGCTATAGACCGAAATCCACAATTTCCATCTCCTTCGACATCTGTAATGTTCCGGACATATGGATGAAATTGAAATGGAATTTTATTCATAAGTGGGTTTGAAGTATAAAATGGTTGATCTTGGTTAAAGTATGAGTTGGACATTGAAGGTTCTCGAAACGAGTACGTGCTAAATGGTTGATCTTGGTTAAACTATGAATTAGACATTGAAGGTTCTCGAAACGAATACGTGATATGCATCTCTGGTTCTTGATTTAATTCAAGGTCACTAGTATCCATATTATCTATTCTATTCGTAGAAAAACTATATCTACGAGTATTGGTAGGGGTGGGCGTTGGTATGGATGGGGTGTTGTGGTCTACCTTTTTGGATTTTTGTTTGCTCAATCGTGGATGTCCACGAGTATTTTTATGAACATCTGAATAAAAAAGTAAATTGTTAGCACATTATTATATAAATTAATATATTAAATAAAATAGTACATGGATCAACAATTGTCGTTATTGATGGTAAAAATATGTCCCACAATTTTCTAGCATAACTAAATATCTGTTCATTTGACTGTTCAGGGTGGCTCAGCGTGGCTTTCTTTTAACAATTCTATACCCTCTTCGAAACCAAAATTAGCATCATTAGTAACGTTGACATTGATTAAATCAAGATTACGCCAAAATTAGCATCATCAGTAACGTTGACATAGAAATGCACACCATATCTCTAATGATGTTGGGTAATAAAAAGAATAGATCTTTCAAGGCATAGGTTGTATCATTTGCACGATGGTTAAATATATATCCTTTTGAATGCAAAAATCCGAAGACAACTTGCATTTGACTTCGGTCTCCAAGCTCATCCATTCGAAATTTCTAACACTCATTATAAACTGTTTTTATTATAGAAACATTTTTGGAATTTTGTCTCTTCAGTGCCGATAGAATATCCTGTGAGGGGACATTTTTTATCTTCATTTCTTCAACCATTTTTGATTCATTTGGGGTTAACCGCCTTGCATATGGGTGGCCCTCCATATACATTGCAGGTTCATGATTAGGTTCATCGTTTTTAACCTTTAACCTCCAAACATCATCCGACTTATAGTAAAAAGCAAAAATTTCGAATGGACAATTTGTTTTTCTAGACATGTATTTTTCGAGGACGTCTCCGGACCTCTAGGTACACCACCCTGATCACACATAAAAATAATTTTTGAAACATATCCACTTCCTTTTGTCTTTGTTCTTTTAATAACAACCACATATCCAAGAAACCGTGTCATTTCTTGCACCCACTCTGTTAAATTTTCACGATTGCTAAACATCTAACAAATATATTGGTCAGTTTAAAAAAATTCCACTACAAATATAACATATAACAAATGACGAATAAACTAAAATTATCCATCAAAAAAGCATACCAAGTTAGTTTAAAAACTTGTCATAAGAATGACGATGGACAATTTTGTGAATGTTGTTATGAATGGAACAAATGTTGAATTGAATTGAATCGAATTAATCGTTTATATAACTTATAAATTTAAAGTTATCTCAAATCAGTTTCTTTATTATTAAAGAAAAAGAAAAAGATTACTCCAATCAAATCAAAACCTTTGACTTTAAATCCTTTATTTACGTCACTTACTTTGGCTTTTTTTTCACTTTTGTGTTACGTAGAGAATATTAATGGACGAGTAATGAGTTTTAATTTTTATAATAATAATAATAATAATAATAATAATAATAATAATAATAATAAGTTTTATTTTTTTAAATAATAAAAATAATATAATAAATAAAAGAAAAGAAAAATCAACAAAAAACAAAAAGGGAAAAAAACAACAAAAAAATGATGTCAAATAAAAAAAATAAATGGTTGATTAGAATGAGTTTAGGGGGATAAAAAGAAAAATGGGGTATTTATAGCACAACCCATAAAAATATAGAGTAAGTTAAAGGAACATACATGAAAATATACTTATATTATTTTGATTTGTCGTAGTGGTATTCATTTGAAGATATGATATTTATTGTAAATGTAGGGGTAAGTTAAAGGACCATAAATATAAATATAGTTATATTATTTTGATTGAATCGTAGTGGTATTCACGTAATGAAATAAAGATAGAGTATTTATTGTAAATATAGGGTAAATTAGTTATATTATTTTGATTTGATCTAGTGGTATTCATTTACACCGCACTGAAATAAAGATAGAATATTTATTGTAAATATAGGGTAACTTAAAAGACCATAAATATAAATATAGTTATATTATTTTGATTTGATGGTAAATATGATCATATTTTAATTTTATTATAAAGACTCTTATATATAATATTAGGTTATAACCCGTGAGAACCACGGTTACCAATTTAATTAATTTTTTATAGTAAAAAATCATAATAATTAATCAATATTTTAAATAAACTATTGATATTACCAAACACAGCATGAACAAAAATCACAGTTTTCATTTACCTTGGTTTTTTCATACACAATGATATTTTTATTTTATTAGAAATAGGTTAATATTAACAATAAAATATGAAGTATTAATAATATACAAATCAATTTTATTAATTATCAGAGACATCAACTATATGAATACTACAATTATTACGCGAAGCATTCGGTGGAATATATGCATTCGGTCGAGCATTATGCATTATTTCCCACCCATCAGAACATTTTGATATGTTGTGACTCCAAAGTGGCAAAACTCTAGGCATTGGATGCGATTCTTGTAAATCAACTTTCACATAATGGTCATTGTCGCCGTAGCGATAACAACAAATCTATGATGTGAGATGTCTTGCGGAACATACCATTAATAATAAAGTCAAATAAATAAAATATTAAAAATATAATTACCTGATCATATTTAATGAATGAAAGATTATGGTTTTTAGGCAATCATCAACTCCTTTATAACTATTTTCATTTCTTTTTAAATAACTGATTTTTATTTTAATGTTTATAATTCTAGCAACATATATAACAATGAGAACAAAACAAATAAAAGAAATGAAAACACCTAGTTATGAAGTTATGATGTTGAATCGTTTTGCATCACAAGGATAACGATTTTTTAATCGTTTTGTAGGATCCAACAACAAAAATTTCAATAACTTTTAAATAAAAGTTACTACGAAAATGATTATTGAGTTCTAATGAATTTTTGAGTTCAAAAGATTCTCTATATCTTATTTTCAATTTATATCCTTTTGTATTAAAAATTACTTTCAATCCTTATTATCTCAATTTAATATATATATATATATATATATATATATATATATATATATATATATATATATATATATATATATATATATAGAGAGAGAGAGGAGGGTTCAATTGAGAAAAAAAAAAGTTGAGAATGGAGGAATCATTCTCAGCCACTCATTTATTTTTGCCACAAAAGCCTCCGTCGTACCAGCGGAAATGAGAAAGGAATAGACATGTGTTTTCCAACAAAACATATTTCCTTAAACTATGCTAATCATTACCTTAATATATACAAAAACATAGCTTTTTTTCGTTTTTTTTAATTTTTAAGAAGCTATTTTTATCGAAAAATGATTTTAAATATACCAAAATTCATGATTTTTTATTCTCTACAAATAGACATCCATATTGATATACTTTTAAGATAAAATATTTTTTTTTTTATATTTTCAGCTATCGTTATTCATAAGTGAATAAAAATGCATTAGGTTTATTACAGTACATTCGTTATTTACTTATGAATAAAAAGTATAATTAATTTTTTTTACAATTTAAGTATCATTCATATATGCATATAGCATATAATAAACATAATATATTCATATTTAAATATTAGACGATTCATTTACTTGTGAATATTAACATAGTATATTCACTTGTGAATATTAGATGGTATATTCACTTATGAATATTAAATGATATTTTCATATGTGAATATTACATAATATTATATGGTATATCACATATGAATATTACAAAGTGTATTCACTTGTGAATATTAAATGATATATTCACTTATGAATATTACACAGTATATTCACATATGAATATTACAAGGTATATTCACTTGTGAATATATTCACTTATGAATATTAGAAGGTATTTTCACAAATATATATAATTTTTATATGTTATTCACATATGAATAACATACAGACTTGCATATTTGTTTTGTGTTTCTAATAATCATATACTGATTCATGTGAGAAAACATATTCATATGTGAATATAACGTGGTAAGTTAGTTTATGCATTTCATCAAACAGTTGGAGTGCATACAAGTTAACTATGTTAAAAACATGATACTTCCGATTCAAGTTATCAATTCCAAATTGTCATATACTTCCGATTTCGACTTCAGATGCGACATCCTATGTCTGATCGATTTCTCATTTTGATTTTGATTTCTGAAAATCTGATTGGGAACCTGTGAGCACCGATTCCGAGTCCTTCAATGTCGACTGTGACTGCGAGTCCAGAACTCCGATTCCAACTGAGTTCGTTTGCGAATCTAGGAAATTCCAGTTCCAAATCCGTTATGAACTTTAACAAATGCTTGCAAGCTACGAACATTCGGAGTATTCAACAAAGAAATCGATGAAATTGATGAATTTGGGTTGCGAATCTATCTTGAACGGCGAACCTCCCAGCCACGAATATCGATGATTGATTAACACTGGATGACAATGATGATGGTTTAGTTGAAGAAATTTGGATGATTGTTGAAGGTTGGAGGAGAAATTTTGATGATGAACGAACTGTTATCAAATTCTCTATAGTTACGTATTTGAGATTGAAGGTTATTAACATATTTACAAGTTTGCCACCGTGTGTTGTTATGCTTAGATTAAATGAGTGGCTGAGAATGATTCCCCCATTCTCAACCTTTTTTATTTTCTCAATTGAACTTACCTCTCTCTCTCTCTCTCTCTCTATATATATATATATATATATATATATATATATATATATATATATATATATATATATATATATATATTGAGAACCATAAGATTTGTTAGAACTTGCAAACTCATAATCAACCCATCATTTTTCAACGCGAAAAACATCATTATTCTCCAAATTGTGCGTCTAAGCCATATCTAGGCTAAAAATAATTGACGATTTTTCTCTTTTTGGTTTTTGTGTATAATTGCTGATAAGCACAATCAGCAGTCATATGAAAAGTTGATGAGCATAATCAGCAGTTATACGGATTGTTGATGAGCACAATCACAACTGATTGTACACATCTGCTATCCATATAACCGTTGATTGTGCATACATGCAAATTTCCAAGATAAATTAAAAAAATGTCAAATCTTTTCTTTGAGCCTAGATACGGCTTAGACACACCATTTTAAGAAGATTAGTATTTTTTGGTTTTAAATAATGATGAGTTAATTAGGAGTTCGTAAGTTCACACGTTTTTTTTAGTTCTCACGGTAACTCATGTGTGTATATATATATATATATATATATATATATATATATATATATATATATATATATATATTAAATTGAGGTAATAAGGAATGAAAGTAGGTTTGTAAAATACAAATGGATATAAATTGAAAATAAACTTTAACTAGAAGGGGATAAAGATGTAAAATTTGTTTAATGTTTGATAAATTGATTGTTAGTGGGGATGCGAAAAAGAGTCCATAAGTTCATTCAGTAAATACTAATACGAGAGTAATATGTAATTACTATCTAAGTCCCATAAATTGGGGTTATATAACCAAGTCAAAAGTGGTTTTGACGTTAAATTGGGTTTTGACCTCTAAATCCAGTTGGAATAGTAAAAATTACTAATTAAGACTCTATAAGCCTTAGCAATCCATCTAAACTCTAAAAATATAAAAGTAACCCAACTAGTAATATTTTTTCTATTGCTATTATAAATTTATAAAAGTAACCCGACTAATAATATTTTTCTATTGCTATGATAAATTTATAACCTTATATAATAGAGTCCATGTTAGAACTCACTCTTAGGCCCTCTTTTTTTTTCTAAATACTAGTTTTAATAAATGATATTAGCAAATATTATCGGATAAGATAACAACACACGAAAAACAGAATGAGGACAAATTTTTCCTTGACTGTTTATCAAATCTAGTTTTTTTTTCAAATGAACTTATGTTCCTATTATTTAAGCTTGTTAAAAAATAGTGCATCTTATTCCTGTTTCTATCCAAGCCCAAAATATTCATCACAATATAGTTGAATCTTTTTATCATAATAACGTAATTAAGTCCACGCCCCACATTTTGCATCCAGTCTATTAGTTGTTGACGAGAATTAAATACCTAAAAAATATTTTTTTTATTAGATACCAGTAAAACTATTAATTAATAACCATATTAATAAATCTAAAACTTTATGCCATGCTAGTTTCAAATTCTAATGTGTCACTGATGAAGTAAGTATTATCGTTATTGTCATCTTGAGATTCATTGTTTGTGTAAATATCATTAGTCTAATCAATACATACAAATATAAATATTTGATTTATAAAAACATAAATATCTGAATAATAATAAACGAACATACCTCATCATTTAACTCATCAAACGATGGCAAATATTACGACCAACTCATTTTTGTACTTAGCCTACCGTTTTTCAAATAATCGTAGAATGAAAATGAAGTTTGGGACACATTCATTTAATAGTAAAACTTTAGGCATGAAAAAAAATCCTATATAAATTATAGGGTAAGTTAAAGGGTCATATATGTAAATATACTTATATTATTTTGATTTCATCGTAGTGTTATTCATTTACATCGCACTGAAATAAAGATAGGGTATTTATTTAGGTTAATGCTATAACTACCTCCCTTATTTTCCAATTCCACCCCATGAAGTGATTTTTTGACTTTTTTTTTATTTTTTTGTTTGTTCCCTATTTTGTTTTTTTTGTTGTTTTTAATTATTTTTTAATTATTATTATTATTATTATTATTATTATAAATTTCGGTAATCGTATAAAATTCGGACAATATTTTAAAATTTGGACGAAATTATAAAATTTGAACGGCTATATAAAATGGACCACAAGCAAAGTTTGTCTTTATTAATCACGGATATTAATTGGTTCGGTAATACAATTGTGTGGTGCGTTATGCGGATTGAAAGCATTTAGTCGAGCACTATACAATGTTTCCCATGCAGCCGAATGTTCTAATTTGTATGTACGGAGATGCCTGAGATGACTAGACAAAAAATCAGGCATTTGATATGCTCCTTGTAAATCAACCATTACATAATGGTTAGGGTGAACGTGGGCGATAACGACATATGTAGGATTTGGTATGTCTTGCGGGCCATATCGATTGGGGAACCATGTTGAAGATCCTCGCTTGCTTAGATAAATAACGATAACACCATATCGGTTAGCAATAAGTATAGCAGTGTCTGCAATAACCAACCAATACTCCAATGCCGTAAAACCCGATCCAGAGTAATTCAACGAGTGACTTATGCGGTTTACAAAATCAACATCACCATAAATCATAGCGTACTCTTGATAGTGTCATAATAACTCGTTGTATAGATCGTATCTAATTTGAAGCCAACCATGTTCACTACTACCAAGAGCAACTGTTATAGACCGAAATCCACAATTTCCATCTCCTTCAACATCTGTAATGTTCCGGACGTATGGATGAAATTGATGTGGAAATTCATTCATAAGAGGTGTTGTGGTCTACCTTTTTGGATTTTTGTTTGCTCAATCGTGGACGTCCGCAAGTATTTGTATGAACATCTGAATAACCAAGTAAATTGTTAGCACATTATTATACAAATTAATATATTAAAGAAAATAATACCTGGTTCAACACTGTAGTTGTTGATGATGAAAATATGTCCCATAATTTTATGTCATAACTACGTTTCTGTTTATTTGACTGTACAGCGTTGCTTTCTTTTAACAATTCCACACCCTCTTCGAAACCAAATTAGCATCATTAGTAATGTTGACATTGATTAAATCAAGATTACGCCAAAATTAGCATCATCAGTAACGTTGACATTGGAAATGCACACCATATCTCCAATGAAGTTGGGGGAACAAAGAATAGATATTCCAAGGCATTGGTTGTATCATTTGCACGATGGTTAAATATATATCCTTTTGAATGCAAATATCCGAAGACAACTTGCATTTGACTTCGGTCTCCAACTCATCCATTCGAAATTTGTATCACTCATTATAAACAGTTTTTATTGTAGAAACATTTTTTGAATTTTGTCTATTCACTGCCGATAGAATATCCCGTCAGGGGACATTTTTTATCTTCATTTCTTCAACCATTTTTGATTCATTTGGGGTTAACTGCCTTGCATATGGGTGGCCCTCCATATACATTGCAGGTTCATGATTATGTTCATCGTTTTTAATCTTTAACCTCCAAACATCATCCAACTTATAGTAACAAGCAAAAATTTCGAATGGACAATTTGTTTTTCTGGACACTGTATTTTTGGTGGACGTCTCCGGACCTCTAGGTACACCACCCCGATCACACATAAAAATAATTTTTTTAAACATATCCACTTTCTTTTGTCTTTGTTCTTTTAATAACAACCACATATCCAAGAGACCGTGCCATTTCTTGCACCCACTCTATTAAATTTTCACGATTGCTAAACACCTAACAAATATAAATATATACTTGGTGAATTTTAAAAAAAATTCAATACAAATATAACATATAACAACTTACGAATAAACTAAAATTATCCATCAAAAATACATACCAGGTTAGTTTGAAAACTTGCCATAAGAATGACGATCGACAATTTTGTGAATGTTGTTGTGAATGGAACAAATGTTGTATTAAACTGAATCGAATGAATCGTTTATATAACGTATAAAGTGAAAGTTATGTCAAATCAGTTTCTTTATTATTAAAGAAAAAGAAAAAGATTATTCCAATCAAATCAAAACCTTTGGCTTTAAATCCTTTATTTACGGCACTTATGGCTTTTTTTCACTTTTGTGTTATGTAGAGAATATTAATGGAAAACTAATGAGTTTTAATAATAATAATAATAATAATAATAATAATAATAATAATAATAATAATAATAATAATAAGTTTTAATTTTTTTAAATAATAAGAATTATGTAATAAATAAATGAAAAGAAAAAAAAACAAAAATAACAAAAATAAACAAAAAAAAAAGATGTCAGATCAAAAAAATAAATGGTTGATTAGATTGAGTTTATAGGGTAAAAATAGGGGGTACTTATAGCACAACCCATAAAAATGTAGGGTAAGTTAAAGGAACATACTTGAAAATATACTTATATTAGTTTGATTTGTGGTAGTGGTATTCATTTAAAGATATGATATTTTTTATAAATGTAGGGGTAAGTTAAAGGACCATAAATATAAATATAGTTATATTATTTTGATCGGATAGTATTCATTTACACCGCAATGAAATAAAGATAGGGTATCTATTGTAAATATAGGGTAAATTAGTTATATTATTTTGATTTAATCGTAGTATTATTCATTTACACCGTACTGAAATAAAGACAGAGTATTTATTGTAAATGTAGGGTAACTTAAAGGACCATAAATATAAATATAGTTATATTATTTTGATTTGATGGTAAATATTTTATGATCATATTTTAATTTTATTATAAAGACGTTTATATATAATACTAGGTTATAACCCGTGGGAACCAGAGTTAGCAAATTAAATAAAACTGTGATTTTTATTTATGCTGTGTTTGGTAATATCAATAATTTATTTAAAATATTGAATAATTATTATGATAAGTTATAGCACAACCCATAAAAATGTAGGGTAAGTTAAAGGAACATACTTGAAAATATACTTATATTAGTTTGATTTGTGGTAGTGGTATTCATTTAAAGATATGATATTTATTATAAATGTAGGGGTAAGCTAAAAGACCATAAATATAAATATAGTTATATTATTTTGATTGGATCGTAGTGGTATTCATTTACACCGCAATGAAATAAAGATAGGGTATTTATTGTAAATATAGGGTAAATTAGTTATATTATTTTGATTTAATCGTAGTATTATTCATTTACACCGCACTGAAATAAAGACAGGGTGTTTATTGTAAATGTAGGGCAACTTAAAGGACCATAAATATAAATATAGTTATATTATATTGATTTGATGATAAATATTTTATGATCATATTTTAATTTTATTATAAAAATGTTTATATATAATACTAGGTTATAACCCGTGGGAACCAGAGTTAGCAAATTAATTATTTTTTTATAGTAAAAAAATCATAATAATTATTCAATATTTTAAATAAATTATTGATATTACCAAACACAACATAAATAAAAATCACAGTTTTCATTTACCTCGGTTATACACAATGATATTTTTATTTTTTTAGAAATAGGTTAATATTGACAAGAAAATATGAAGTATTAATAATATATAAATTAATTTTATTAATTATCAGAGACATCAACTATATGAATATTACAATTATTACGTGGAGCATTCGGTGGAATATATGCATTCGGTCGAGCATTATTCATTATTTCCCACCCATCATAACGTTTTGATATGGTGTGACGCCAAAGTGGTCAAACTCTAGGCATTTGATGCGATTCTTGTAAATCAACTTTCACATAATGGTCATTGTCAACTAGCGATAACAATAGATCTATGATGTGAGATTTCTTGCGGAACATACCATTAATAATAAGGTCAAATAAATTAAATATTAAAAATATAATTACCCAATCATAAATACTGAATGAAAGATTATGGTTTTTAGGCAATCATCAACTCCTTTATAACTATTTTAATTTCTTTTTAAATAAATGTTTTTTATTTTAATGTTTATAATTCTAGCAACATGTATAACAATGAAAACAAAACAAATAAATGAAATGAAAACACCTAGTTATTAAGTTATGATGTTGAATCGTTTTGCAACACAAGGATATTAACGATTTTTGAATCGTTTTGTAGGATCCAACAACAAAAATTTCAAAAACTTGTGAATAAAATTTACTATGAAAATGATTATTGAGTTCTAATGAATTTTTTAGTTCAAAAGATTCTCTATATCTTATTTTCAATTTATATCCTTTTGTATTTTAAAAAATTACTTTCAATCCTTATTATCTCAATTTAATATATATATATATATATATATATATATATATATATATATATATATATATATATATATAGAGAGAGAGAGAGAACCAGAAGATTTGTTAGAACTTGCGAACTCATAATCAACTCATCATTTTTCTACAACAAAAATATAAATCTTCTCCAAATGGTGCGTCTAAGCAATATCTATGCTAAAAAAAAAATTAACGATTTTTCTTTTTTGGTTTTTTTGTATAACTGCTGATGATAACAATCGGCAGTTATTTGTATTGTCGATGAGCATAATCAGCAGTTATATGGATTGTTGATGAGCACAATCACAACTGATTGTACACATCCGCAGTCAATATAACTGTTGATTGTGCATACATTCAAATTTCCAAAATAAATTAAAAAAAATGTCAAATCTTTTCTTTGAGCCTAGATATGGCTTAGACACACCATTTTAAGAAGATTAGAATTTTTGGTTTTAAAAAATGATGAGTTAATTAGGAGTTCGCAAGTTCACACGTTCTTTTAGTTCTCAGAATAACTCATATATATATATATATATATATATATATATATATATATATATATATATATATATATATATATATATATATTAAATTGAGGTAATAAGGATTGAAAGTAGGTTTGTAAAATACAAAATGATATAAACTGCAAATAAACTTTAACTAGAAGGGGGTAAAGACGTAAATTTTGTTTAATGTTTGATAAATTGATTGTTAGTGGGGATGCCAAAAAGAATGTCCATATGTTCGTTCAATAAATAGTATTACGAGAGTAATATGTAATTATTATCTAAGTCCCATCAATTGGGGTTATTTAACCAAGTCAAAAGTGATTTTGACATTAAAGTGGTTTTTGACCTCAAAATCCAGTAGGAAAGGTAAACATTACTAATTACAGGATAGACTCTATAAGGCTTAACAATCCATCTAAACTCTAAAGATGTAAAAGTAACCCAACTAGTAATATTTTTTCTATTGCTCCTATAAATTTATAAAAGTAACCCAACTAATAATATTTTTCTATTGTTATGATAAATTTATAACCTTATATAATAGAGTCAATGTTAGAACTCACTTTTAGGCATTGTTTTTTTTTCTAAATACTGGTTTTAATAAATGATATTAGTAAATATTATCGGATAAGATAACAACACACCTGAGATATTGATAGGAAAAACATAACGAGGACAATTTTTTCGTGACTTTTTATCAAATCTAATTTTTTTCAAATAAAGTTATGTTTCTTCTATTTAAGTCTGTTAAAAAATGCATCTTATTCCTGTTTCTATCCATGTCCAAAATATTCATCACAATATACAAATCTTGATTTCTCTTTTCCACCACTACCATTATTTTCTCTTTATAATTACACACATCCCACGTTCCATCACATTCGAGTAATATTTACACCACACCCCAAAATCTATAACAAATGACATAAATTACCTTTAAATTCCCAGATCAAAAGACGGACAATCCAAAAAATCCAAGTTTTGATCGTTCGGTTTAACATTCACCTTCCCCGACGCCTCCGATCGCGATCTCAATTGTCTGGTAGCTTCTTACTCCAACACATCAAAATCAATATCTCTATAGAACTCATCACTATCAAAATCATTCATGGCTTCTCCTTCTGCCTTCCATGGCGACTCTTTAGCAGCAGTAGATTCAACATCTATTAAGATTTCGTTCTCTAGGTTACGAATCGGAAGTGACTCGCCATGAGAAAAACTCAACTTCCTTTTCCGAATTCCGGTGGCGGTGGTCGAGATTCCGGTGGTGGTGGTTGGGATTCCGGTGGCTGAAGAGAGCCTCTCGGTGTTGAAAGAGACGGATGTGGAATAGGTATTGTTATGTTGTTGTGCGTAGGATTTGTTCTTCTGGTTGTACTTCCTCCCTCATAATGCATTGGGTCTATATCAGGAATAGGTTCCATGGGGAATTGTGGTGTTTTTATTACGGGTGATTGGGTGAGTAAAGATCGTCTGCCACCCAAACAAAAAGAAGTTACATGTAGATTTTTCAAAGTGACCAAAATAACCGTTCATGCCAAATAATATCACATTGTGATAGAAACTTTACAGAATTAAAATTCAGAGGAACGTTAACATACCTATAAATGGCCATCATATCACATTCAGCAGTTTGTGCGGTTGCCACTGTAGGGTTTATCCGGTCATCTATGAAACGACCATCATAAGAATCTTGACCATGGTCAACATCCTCATCACCAGACCCTTCTGAAGACACTCTGAAATTTTATCAACATTCAACCCTACTATTATTAACTTCAATAATATATTTTCAAACAATTTTATAGATGAAATGTTCATTTTTTTGTCACAAACATAATAAAAACATATTGTATTTTGTATGCATTGAGGACCGGCAGATGCAAATGGGACAAAAATTGTGACTTTTTCTCTCACTCAGGATACTGTTAAAAAAAATAGCCCTAGAATATCGCATCCTCTTGTGTCTAGAAAACTCGATCAAAGTAGGTTGTGTTTTTTTCTGGACTTACTCAACTTCTTCTTCAATAAAAACTATGACATTATTTAATACCTTTTTTCACCTTAAACAAAAAAATAGGTTTCAATTGGCACTAAGTGCATCATATAAGAAATCTGAGGATGTTTTGTAATCAGTTGAAATGCACCATTTGTAACAAAATTTGCAAAATTTACCTCTACCACGCTTATTGGAAAGTGATCCAATTGAGCACAAGATCTAAAAGATGCATTGTTTGTGTAAATATCCTTAGCCTAATCAATACATACAAATATAAATATGTGATTTATACAAACATAAATATCTGAATAATAATAAACGAACATACCTCGTCATTTAACTCATCAAGCGATGGCTACGGCCAACTCATTTTTTTACTTAGCCTATCGTTTTTCAAAATATCGTAGAATGAAAATGAAGTTTGGGATAAATTCGTAAACTTTAGGCATGAAAATAAATGCTATATAAATTATTGGGTAAGTTAAAGGGCCATACATGTAAATATACTTATATTATTTTGATTTGATCGTAGTGGTATTCATTTACATCCCACTGAAATAAAGATAGTATATCTATTTAGGTTAATGCTATAAACGAACATACATCGTCATTTAACTCATCAAACGATGGCTACGGCCAACTCATTTTTTTACTTAGCCTATCGTTTTTCAAAATATCGTAGATTGAAAATGAAGTTTGTGACAAATTCATTTATAGTAAAACTTTAGGCATGAATAGAAATACTATATAAATTATAGGGTACGTTAAAGGGCCATACATGTAAATATACTTATATTATTTTGATTTGATTCGTAGTGGTATTCTTTACATCGCACTGAAATAAAGATAGTGTATTTATTTAGGTTAATGCTATAACTACCCCCCTTATTTTTCCAATTCCACCCCATGATGTGATTTTTGTCTTTTTTTGTTTTTTCCCTATTTTGTTTTTTTTGTTGTTTTTAATTATTTTTTACTTATTATTTATTATTATTATTATTATTATTATTATTATTATTATTATTATACATTTCAGTAATCGTATAAAATTCGGACAATATTTTAAAATTCGGATGACATTTTAAAATTCGGACAACATTATAAATTCGGACGACATTATCAAATTTCAATGGAAATATAAAATAGAACAAAAGCAAAGTTTGTCTTTATTTATCACAATAATTAATGGTATTACAATTGTGGTGCATTATGCGGATTGAAAGCATTTAGTCAAACACTATACAATGTTTCCCATAGAGTCGAATTTTCTGATCTGTATGTACGGAGAACCTGGAAAAAAATTTAGCATTGGATATGCTCCTTGTAAATCAACTATTACATAATGGTTAGGGTGAATGTGGGCGATAACGACATATGCAGGATTTCGTATGTCTTACGGGCCATGTCGATGTGGGAACCATGTTGAAGAACCTTGCTTGCTTAGATAAATAACAATAGCACCATATATGTTAGCAATGAGTATAGCAGTCTCTGGCATAGCCAACCAATACTCCAATACCACAAAACCGATCCAGAGTAATTCATGCGGTTTACAAAATCAACATCACCATAAATCATAGTGTACTCTTGATAGTGTGATAATAACTCGTTGTATAGATCGTACCTAATTTGAATCCAATCAAGTTCACTACGATCAAGAGCAACTGCTATAGACCGAAATCCACAATTTCCATCTCCTTCGACATTTGTAATGTTCCGGACGTATGGATGAAATTGATGTGGAATTTCATTCTTAAGTGGGTTTGAAGTATGAAATGGTTGATCTTGGTTAAAGTATGAGTTGGACATTGAAGGTTCTCGAAACGAGTACGTGCTAAATGGTTGATCTTGGTTAAAGTATGAGTTAGACATTGAACGATCTCGAAACGAATATGTGTTATGCCTCTCTGGTTCTTGATTTAAGTCAAGGTCACTAGTATCCATATTATATGTTCTATTCATAGAAAAACTACGTTTACGAGTATTGGTAGGGGTGGGCGTTGGTATGGGTGGGGTGTTGTGGTCTACCTTTTTAGATTTTTGTTTGCTCAATCGTGGACGTCCACGAGTATTTTTATGAACATCTGAATAAACAAGTAAATTGTTAGCACATTATTATAAAAATTAATATATGAACAACTGTAGTTGTTAATGGTAAAAATATGTCCCACAATTTTCTGGCATAACTACGTTTCGGTCATTTGACTGTTGAGCGTAGCTTTCTTTTAACAATTCCACACCCTCTTCGAAACCAAAATTAGCATCATCGGTAACGTTGACATTGATTAAATCAAGCTTACACCAAAATTAGCATCATCAGTAACGTTGACATCGGAAATGTACGCCATATCCCCAATGACGTTGGGTGAACAAAGAATAGATCTTCCAAGGCATTGGTTGTATCATTTTCATGATGGTTAAATTTATATCCTTTTGAATGCAATAATTCTAAAGACACTTGCATTTGACTTCGGTGTCCAAGCTCATCCATTTGAAATTTTTAACACTCATTATAAACTGTTTTTATAGTAGAAACATTTTTGGAATTTTGTCTCTTCAGTGCCGATAGAATATCCCGTGAGGGGACATTTTTTTTATCTTCATTTCTTCAACCATTTTTGATTCATTTGTGGTTAACCGCCTTGCATATGGGTGGCCCTCCATATACATTGCAGGTTCATGATTACGTTCATCGTTTTTAATCATTAACCTCCAAACATCATCCGACTTATTGTAACAAGCAAAAATTTCGAATGGACAATTTGTTTTTCTGGACCTGTATTTTTGGTTGATATCTCCGGACGTCTAGGTATACCACCCCGATCACACATAAAAATAATTTTTGATACATATCCACTTCCTTTTGTCTTTGTTCTTTTAAAAATAACCACATATCCTGTGTCGTTTCTTGCACCAACTCTGTTAAATTTTCACGATTGTTAAACACCTAACAAATATAAATATATACTTTGTCAGTTTAGAAAAAATTTCACTACAAATATAACATATAACAACTTACGAATAAACTAAAATTATCCATCAAAAATACATACAAAGTTAGTTTAAAAACTTGTCATAAGAATGACGATCGACAATTTTGTGAATGTTGTTATGAATGGAACAAATGTTGAATCAAACTGAATCGAATTAATCGTTTATATAACGTATAAAGTTAAAGTTATGTCAAATCAGTTTCTTTATTATTAAAGAAAAAGATAAAAATTATTTCAATCAAATCAAAACATTTGGCTTTGAATCCTTTATTTACGGCACTTACTTTGGTTTTTTTCACTTTTGTGTTATGTAGAGAATATTAATGGACGAGTAATGAATTTTTTTATAATAATAATAATAATAATAATAATAAGTTTTTTTAATAATAAGAATTATATAATAAATAAAAGAAAAGAAAAAAAACAAAAAGGAAAAAGGAAAAAAAAAACAAAAAAAATGATGTCAAATAAAAAAATAAATGGTTGATTAAATTGATTTTAGGGGTAAAAAGAAAATGAGAGGTAATTATAGCACAACCCATAAAAATATTGGGCAAGTTAAAGGAACATACTTGAAAATATACTTATATTATTTTGATTTGTCGTAGTGGTATTCATTTAAAGATATGGTATTTATAATAAATGTAGGGGTAAGTTAAAGAACCATAAATATAAACATAGTTATATTATTTTGATTGGATCGTAGTGGTATTCATTTACACCGCAATGAAATAAATATAAAGTGTTTATTGTAAATGTAGGGTAAATTAGTTATATTATTTTGATTTGATCGTAGTGGTATTCATTTACACCGCACTGAAATAAAGATAGGGTATTTATTGTAAATGTAAGGTAACTTAACGGACCATAAATATAAATATAGTTGTATTATTTTGATTTGATCCTAAATGTGATCATATTTTAATTTTATTATAAAGACATTTATATATAACACTAGGCTATAACCCGTAGGAACCACAGTTACCAAGTTAATTAATTTTTTATAGTAAAAAATCATAATAATTAATAAATATGTTAAATAAGTTATTGATATTACCAAACAAAACATAAATAACAATCACAGTTTTCATTTACCTCATTTTTGTCATACACAATGATATTTTTATTTTATTAGAAATAGGTTAATATTAACAATAAAATATGAAGTATTAATAATATATAAATTAATTTTATTAATTACCAGAGACATCAACTATATGAATATTACAATTAATATACGGAGCATTCGGTGGAATATATGCATTCGGTCGAGCATTATGCATTATTTCCCACCCATCATAACGTTTTGATATGTTGTGACGCTGAAGTGGCAAAACTCTAGGCATTGGATGTGATTCTTGTAAATCAACTTTCAGATAATGGTCATTGTCAACGTAACAATAATAATAGATCTATGATGTGAGATGTCTTGCGGAACATACCATTAAAAATAAAGTCAAATAAATAAAATATTAAAGATATAATTAACTAATCATATTTAATGAATGAAAGATTATGGTTCGTAGGCAATCATCAACTCCTTTATAACTATTTTAATTTCTTTTCAAATAATTGATTTTTTTAATGTTTATAATTCTAGCAACATGTATAACAATGAGAACAAAACAAATAAAAGAAATGAAAACACCTAGTTATGAAGTTATGATGTCGAATTGTTTTGCATCACAATGATAACGATTTTTGAATCGTTTTCTAGGATCCAACAACAAAAATTTCAAAAACTTGTGAATAAAATTAACTATGAAAATGATTATTGAGTTCGAAAGAATTTTTTAGTTCAAAAGATTATCTATATCTTATTTTCAATTTATATCCTTTTGTATTATAAAAAATTACTTTCAATCTTTATTATCTCAATTATATATATATATATATATATATATATATATATATATATATATATATATATATATATATATATATTGAGAACTATAAGATTTGTTAGAACTTGCAAACTCATAATCAACTCATCATTTTTCAACACAAAAAACATCAATATTTTCCAAATGGTGCGTCAAAGCCATATCTAGGCTCAAAAAATTGACGATTTTTCTTTTTTTGGTTTTTTTGTATAACTGCTGATTAGCACAATCATAGTCATATTGGCTGCTGATGAGCACAATCAACAGTCATATGAATTGTTGATATCAGCAGTTATATGGACTATTGATGAGCACAATTACAGTTGATTGTACACATCCGCAGTCCATATAATTGTTGATTGTGCATACATGTAAATTTCCAAAAGAAATGAAAAAAAATATGTCAAATCTTTTCTTTGAGACTAGATATGGCTTTGACACGCCATTTTAAGAAGATTAGTATTTTTGGTTTTAAAAAATGATGAGTTAATTAGTAGTTTGCAAGTTCACACGTTTTTTTACTTCTCACAATAACTCAGTCCAATATATATATATATATATATATATATATATATATATATATATATATATATATATATATATATGGAGAGAGAGAGAGAGAGCTAGGTTCAAATGTTTCTAGCAACTATTGTGTACCTAAATGCACCAATGAGAATTCAAGAAATAATAAATAATTAAATAAATCATTTAAGGGTATTTTGGACCTTTTGTGCTTTTAATTAAGGAAATCATTTAATTCAAATCCTGAAATTAAGGAAATAAAATAAATATATTTGACCTAGTCATGTGTGTGGTCGAACACGTTCATCATCGGCATCAACACCATCACCAAGTTCAGTTTATCGTTGTTCGTCTGATCTTAATTCATCACTTGTGGAGTTCTTCATCGATTCACTGATTATCGATTTTTGAAGCCAAAATCGCTATTTGGGTAATCGATTCAAGCCTCTTATGAGTCACGATTCTCATGTTGTCGATTGTTGACTAGATTTATTCTTTATTCAATTGACTTTATGTTCTTCAATCGAATCTGATTTCTTCAAAATCATTTTGTGATTTGTGGATTTGTTCAGGCTTGTCGTTCCAATGAGATTGTTGATTTCATCATAAATCATTGATATGAGAAATTGATATTTATCGATTTTCTATTTGAAAGTGAGTTATGCTGTTGAACTTAGATCAATGATTGTTCTCTGATAAATTGATGAAATCGTTTGCTGTATTGACCAAATCCAGATTGATCTGTAATTCGATTTGGGAAAAATAATCGTTGTTTGTCAATTGTCTGCAACAATTACTCATTGGAACTGTAATATTTGAAGAACATCTTATCTTTACCTGAGTAAGTTTTCCTTTTTTTTCATGTATATTATTCTTAAACATACAATTTAACACTTCTGTTTAACACTTCTGGTTATTCTTTGTAACCGATAAGTTAAATTTACTCTAGATTGCTGCAATTTTTGTTGTTAAACTTCACACTTCTATGTAAACTTCTATTAGTATATTGTATTTTTGCATTCATAGAGGTATCTAATAAGGTGAAAGAGAAGTATATGTCTACATTTACTCATTCATGGATTTTCTTGTGAACATATGTGGATAATTTTTCTGTTTCACTCTACAAATCCTTCTTGAGGTGTGAATGGAATTGTGTGCATTCTGTCAGAATTTAGAAGAAATTAGTCTATTATGATGTGAAAGTTGAGTATGAGGTGTGAATGGAATTGTATGTATTCTGTCAAAATTTATTTATATGATCCATTCTTTTATAATGTTTGTATTCTAGCAGAATGTGGTTTATGTATTCTGCCAAAATTTATAAATCAAATCTTATCAATAATATTATTTTAGAATAGATTAGTGTTTTTGTTAAATTTTAATGGTTTTTCTTTTTCTTTTTAGGCTTTGAAGATTTGTCATTCATGTGGAAAAGGAAGAAAATATGGAGAACAAGAGTGTCTTATAGTAGAATGTATTCCGCCAGAATGTATAAAATGAATCTTAGCAACATTATTCTTTCAGAATGAATTAGTGTTTTCTGTTGGATTTTGATGCTTTTGTTGCATTTGTGATAGGAATGGCTTGAAGACCTTATAGAAATGACGTGAAGATGAATCGAAGATTGATCACACTCACAGTTTAAGAATGTTGTTGTTTTTTAAGAATTACGCTTGCTATTCTTTCATAATGTTGTTATTATTCAAGAATGTTCTTTTTGTATCACAATCATAGAATATAATTATTTGATATATTATTAGTTCAAGAATCGATTTGTATATTGTTTCATAATGTACTTATTCATGTTTTCTTCTTATTTATGTATTCTTAAAAGTTTTCATAAAATGTTATTCTAACAGAATGTCATTATAACAAAATTTAATTCTAATAGAATCTCATTCTGTCAGAATAAAATAAGTTATAATCGGTTATGATTACAAATTAAATTAGAATTGAAATTGAATTAATTTTAAAAAAAATCAGAATTATCCCTTTAATTTCGAAAATTTCCTTTTTTAAATATAGTTAATTGTCTAAAATACCCTTTTAATTAAATTTGAGTGATTATATGGTACATGTTACCCTATTCTAATATAGTAGACCCTCATATTATGACCATTGATTTTATTCATCTATTGGTGCAGAATTGTGCTTACGGGCACAAAATAGATGTAGGAAACAAAATAACCTATCCATATATATATATATATATATATATATATATATATATATATATATATATATATATATATATATATAATTTGAAAATAAACTTTGACTAAAAGGGGGTAAAGATGTAAAATTTGTTTAATGTTTGATAAATTGATTGTTAGTGGGGATGCGAAAGAGAATCTTCATATGTTCGTTCAACAAATAGTAATACGAGAGTAATATGTAATTATTATCTAAGTCCTATCAATTGGGGTTTCTTAACCAAGTCAAAAGTGGTTTTGACCTTAAAGTGGTTTTTGACCTCTAAATCAAGTGGGAATAACAACTAGTAAAAATTACTAATGATAGGATAGACTCTATAAGGCTTAGCAATCCATCTAAACTTTAAAAATGTAAAAGTAACCCAACTAGTAATAGTTTTTCTATTGCTATGATAAATTTATAAAAGTATCCCAACTATTAATATTCTTCTATTTCTATGATTAATTTATAAAAGTAACCCAGCTATTAATATTTTTCTATTGCTATGATAAATTTATAACCTTATATAATAGAGTCCATGTGAGAACTCACTCTTAGGCCCTGTTTTTTTAAATATTGGTTTTAATAAATGATATTAGTAAATATTATCGAATAAGATAACAACACACCTTAGATATTGATAGGAAAAACAGAATAAGGACAATTTTTTCCTGACTTTTTATCAAATCTAATTTTTTTTCCAAATAAAGTTATGTTCCTATTATTTAAGTCTGTTAAAAAAAGTACATCTTATTCTTGTTTCTATCCATGTCCAAAATATTCATCACAATATACAAATCTTGATTTCTCTTTACCACCCCTACCATTATTTTCTCTTTATAATTACACACATCCCACATTCCATCACATTCAAGTAATATTTCTCGCCACACCCCAAAAACTCTAACAAATGACATAAATATATATATATATATATATATATATATATATATATATATATATATATATATATATATATATATTTAATAATAAAACATTTTAGTTATCATCATACAACGAATGAGAAAGCAAACGTGCAACAAGTTGCGCCGCTAAGCCCTTTTGTATGGTAAAGCCAATTCTTTTGAAGACTACATCCATAGATCTAGGAGATATAATATTGTTATGCATGATCCGTTGTAGTCTACTAAGAAGCTCCACCGCATCCGGCGCAAGGAAACCAAACGTATCAAATGCAAATGGTATGAACGCGTGTTGATTTTCCATGCACGGTTTCTCATAAATTATCTTTAAATTCCCAGATTAAAAGATGGACCATCCAAAAAAAATCCAAGTTTTGATCATTCCTTTTATAGTTCACCTTCCCCGACGCCTCCGATCGCAATCGCAGTTGTATGGTAGCTTCTTCCTCCAACGCATCAAAATCAATACCTCAATAGAACTCATCACTATCAAAATCATCCATGGCTTCTCCTTCCATCTTCCATGGCGGTTCTTTAGCATCAGTAGATTCAACATATATTAAGATTTCCTTCTCTAGGTTAAGAATCGGAAGTGACTTGCCATGAGAAAAACTCAACTTCCTTTTCTGAATTATGGTGGCGGTGCTCGAGATTCCGGTGGTGGTGGTTGGGATTCTGGTGACTGAAGAGAGCCTCTCGTTGTTGAAAGAGAAAAATGTGGAATAAGTATTGTTGTGCGTAGGATTTGTTGTTCTGGATGTACTACATCCATCATAATGCATTGGTCTATATCAGGACTCGGGTCAATGGGGAACTGTGGTGTTCTGATTACGGGTGATTAGGTGAGTAAAGATCGTCTGCCACCCAAACAAAAAGAAGTTACATGTAGATTTTTCAAAGTGACCAAAATAACCTTTCATGCCAGATAATATCACATTGTGATAGAAAATTTACAGAATAAAAACATATTGTACTTTGTATGCATTGAAGTTTGGCAGATGCAAATGGGACAAAAATTACGGCTTTTTGTCTCACTCAGGGTATTGTTAAAAAAAAATAGTCCTAGAATATTGCATCATCGTGTGTCTAGAAAACTCAATCAAAGTAGGTTGTGTTTTTTTTTCTGGACTTACTCAGCTTCATCTTCAATAAACCCCTGGCATTATTTAACACCTTTTTGTCACTTGAAACAAAAAAATAGGTTTCAATTGACACTAAGTGCATTATATAAGAAATCTGATGATGTTTCGTAGCAATAATCAGTTGAAATGCACCATAAGTAACAAAATTTACCTCTATAATGCTTATTGGAAAAATGATCCAACTGAGCACAAGATCTAAAAGATATGTTAAATAAATATATTTATAGTTCACCAGAATGTTTTCGACTTGTAAGAGATTGAAATTGTACGCTTCCTCAGTTTCATATTTAACTAATTTTTTCCAGCCTTTATAAAAGGAGGTCCAACAACGACGATGCACTAAAAACGTTTTGTATTTTCTCTTAATGCTTGTATTGATATCTCATCTACAAAGTAATCATTTAGCTTTTGGAAATACATTATTGCATGCTTTCATGCAAGCCATGTCTTTATAGGTGATAATTACATGTAGAAACATGTATCTATCTATTGTTGATTTTAAACACTCTAGTTCCCAAGTGTAGTTGGATTCTATTTCTTTATGCATGTAGACAAATGCTACGCAAAAGGTAAGATTAGTTGGATCTCTTTATTACATTAACGTAACTAAGTCCACGCCCCACATTTTGCACCCAGTCTATTAGTTGTTGACGAATATTAAATACCTAAAAAATATTTTTTTTATTAGATACGAGTAAAATTATTGATTAATAACCATATTAATAAATCTAAAACTTTATGTCATCCTAGTTTCAAATTCTAATGTGTCACTGATGAAGTAAGTATTTTCATTATTGTCATCTTGAGATGCATTGTTTGTGTAAAAATTATTAGCCTAATCAATACATACAAATATAAATATGTGATTTATAAAAACATAAATTTTTAATAATAATAAATGAACATACCTCGTCATTTAACTCATCAAATGATGGCGAATATTACGGGCAACTCATTTTTTTACTTAGCCTATCGTTTTTCAAAATATCATCGAATGAAAATGAAGTTTGGGACACATTCATTTATAGTAAAACTTTAGGCATGAAAAGAAATACTATATAAATTATAGGGAAATTTAAAGGGCCATACATGTAAATATACTTATATTATTTTGATTTAATCGTACTGGTATTCATTTACATCACACTGAAATAAAGATAGGGTATTTATTCAGGCTAATGCTATAACTACCCCACTTTTTTTCCAATTCCACTCCATAATGTGATTTATTGTCTTTTTTGTTTTGTTTTTTTTTTGTTTTGATTTTTCGCTATTTTTTTTTGTTGTTTTTAATTATTTTTTTTATTTTATTGTTATTATTGTTATTATTATTATTATTATTATTATTATTATTATTATTATTATTATTATTATTATTATAAATTTCGGTAATCGTATAAAATTCGGACAATATTTTAAAATTCTGAAGACATTTTAAAATTTTGACGACATTATAAATTCAGACGACATTATAAAATTTGAACGGCTATATAAAATGGAACAAAAGCAAAGTTTGTCTTTAATTACCACGGATATTAATTGGTTCGGTATTACAATTGTGTGGTGCGTTATGCAGATTGAAAGCATTTAGTTGAGCACTATACAATGTTTCCCATGCGGTAGAATGTTCTTATTTGTATGTACGGAGAAGCCTGGACAAAAAATAAGGCATTGGATATGTTCCTTGTAAATCAACCATTGCATAATGGTTAGGGTGAACTTGGGCGAGAACAACATATGCAGGATTTGGTATGTCTTGCGGGCCATATCGATGTGGGAACCATGTTGAAGAACCTTATTTGCTTAGATAAATAACGATAACACCATATCTGTTAGCAATGAGTATAGCAGTGGCTGGCATAACCAACCATTACTCCAATACCGAAAAACCCGATCCAGGGTAATTCAACGAGTGATGTATGCCGTTTACAAAATCAACATCACCATAAATCATAGCGAACTCTTGATAGTGTGATAATAACTCGTTGTATAGTTCGTACCTAATTTGAAGCCAATCATGTTCACTACGACCAAGAGTAACTGCTATACACCAAAATCCACAATTTCCATCTCCTTCGACATCTGTAATGTTCCAAACGTATGGATGAAATTGATGTGGAATTTCATTGATAAGTGGGTTTGAAGTATAAAATGGTTGATCCTGGTTAAAGTATGAGTTGGACATTGGAGGTTCTCGAAACAAGTACGTGCTAAATGGTTGATCTCGGTTAAAGTATGAGTTAGACATTACATGTTCTCGAAACGAATACGTGTTATGCCTCTCTGGTTCTTGATTTAAGTCAAGGTCACTAGTATATATATTATTTGTTCTATTCATAGCAAAACTACATCTATGAGTATTGGTAGGGGTGGGCGTTGGTATGGGCGGGGTGTTGTGGTCTACCTTTTTGGATTTTTGTTTGCTTAATTGTGGATGTCCACGAGTATTTTTATGAACATCTAAATAAACAAGTAAATTGTTAGCACATTATTATACAAATTAATATATTAAAGAAAATAGTACCTGGATCAACAGATGTAGTTGTTGATGGTGAAAATATGTCCCACAATTTTCTCGCATAACTACATTTTTGTTCATTTGACTGTTCAGCGTAGCTTTCTTTTAACAATTCCACACCCTCTTCGAAACCAAAATTAGCATCATCAGTAACGTTGACATTGATTAAATCATGCTTATGCCAAAATCAACATCATCAGTAACTTTGACATTGGAAATTCACGCCATATCTCCAATGACGTTGGGTGAAAGAAGAATAGATCTTCCAAGGCATTGGTTGTATCATTTGCATGATGGTTAAATATATATCCTTTTGAATGCAAAAATCCGAAGATAACTTGCATTTGACTTTGGTCTCCAAGCTCATCCATTCGAAATTTGTAACACTCATTATAATCTATTTTTATTGTAGAAATATTTTTGGAATTTTGTCCCTTCAGTGCCGATAGAATATCCCGTGAGGGAACATTTTTTATCTTCATTTCTTCAACCATTTTTGATTCATTTGTGGGTAACCGCCTTTCATATGGGTGGCTCTCCATATACATTGCAGGTTCATGATTATGTTCATCGTTTTTAACCATTAGCCTCCAAACATCATCCAACTTATAGTAACAAGCAAAAATTTCGAATGGACAGTTTGTTTTTCCTGGAACGGTATTTAGTGGACGTCTCCTGACCTCTAGGTACACCACCCCGATCACACATAAAAATAATTTTTGAAACATATCCACTTCCTTTTGTCTTTGTTCTTTTAATAACAACCACATATCCAAGAGACCGTGCCGTTTCTTGCACCCACTCTATTAAATTTTCACAATTGCTAAACACCTAACAAATATAAATATATACTTGGTTAGTTTAAAAAAGTTCCACTACAAATATAACATATAACAACTTCCGAATCAACTAAAATTATCCATCAAAAATACATACCAGGTTAGTTTGAAAACTTGCCATAAGATTGATGATCGATAATTTTGTGAATGTTGTTATGAATGGAACAAATGTTGAATTGAATTGGATCGAATGAATCGTTTATACAAAGTATAAAGTTTAAGTTATGTTTGGTAGTGGTTTTGGAGTAGGATCACTTATTCGAAGGTCTATTTAATCTTGAATTATATACAACTTGTATACATTGTGCAATTATAGGAGGACTCTGTAAGGATCACCCCATAATGTTTCACTTAAATCTCATAGATTCTTTAGTCACTTCTATTCTCGTACGACAACCCAGATAGATGTAACCACTTCCTCATAGTAGACAACAGAAGAGTCAGGAGGAAACGAGAGCAAGTTCATGAGGAGCTTTCAAAGAAGGATCAACCGAAGTAACCAAAACGTCCTATGCGTCACACTAGTAAATAATAATCTTGTTAACTTAATGAGTTAGTGGAAACACTGCTCACATTATATGTTAGGATTATTTTGTCACATGCAGCTGGTAACAGTTATTCAGGCAACATATATTCATTCTAGGATAGCCATTCCAAATTCATAAAGTTTATTTGGTATAGACTCTTTTATGAATTGTTTCCAGAACCCTGTGGAAGTCAGGACCCGATACACCCAGAACTAGGATAACCTTGCCTTTTCAGCTTTCGACTTGTGTCCATTGCTTTAGACTTATTCCATCTCATCTTTGTATTCTTTTAGCAAAGATGCCTCCTCGCAGATCAAACAGACGCGCTACTCCGATAACTCCAACTCCACCTTCGCAATTCGATCCTGCTGATCTTCAAGCAGCGATATCCTCCGCAGTGGCAACTGCTCTAGCTCACTTCGGTGAAACTGGTACCCTCGGATCTGGTAGCGGTACCCACTTAACCAACCCCGGAATTACTCACGAACACCCAATGGAGTGTTCGTATAAGGACTTCATAAACTGCAAACCCAATTCCTTCGATGGAAATGGTGGAGTCATCGCTCTGATGCGATGGTTCGAGAAAACAGATTCGGTCTTCGAAATCTGTTCGTGCCCCGAAGGGAGCAAAGTGAAGTTTGTTGCCTGCACCTTTTCTGACAGAGTTCTGACATGGTGGAGCAGCCATGTTAAGTCACTGACCCTATCAGTGGCTAACTCAATAGGTTGGGAGAACCTAAAAGAGTTGATGCTGGAAGAATACTACCCGTTGGGCGAAGTTCAAAAGCTAGAACAAGAGCTGTGGGAGCTCACTATGGTCGGCTCAAACATAGTGGCCTATACTGACCGGTTCAGCGACCTAGCAGCTCTATGCCCCGGGATGGTTACCCCGGAGAGCAAGAAGATAGAAAGATACATTTGGGGTCTATCTGCCCCGATCCAAGGAGATGTATTGTCTTCTAACCCAGCCACGTTCGATAGTGCTAAACGTCTGGCTCAGTGACTCATCGACCACGGAGTCCGCCATGGTGTAGAAGTCCCTATTACCGAGCCATCGAGGGAAGAGGACAATAGCCAGAAGTCGGGGAACAAGAGGAAGAAGAAGCGAACAACACAGGACACCCTGCAGGAGGAACAAACGAGTACTATGTACGCCGCCACAACACCTGCTACTCCAGCACCTGCCAGTCGATATGCTGGAACCCTCCCAAAGTGTGGAAAGTGCAACTATCACCACACTGGAGCATGTCGGGAAATGCAGTGCCTGAACTGCCATAGAAAGGGACACACAGTCCGTTTCTGCAGGGCACCGGCTCAACCGATCTCCCAAGTCCCCGGAGTTGAAGAAAACCAAGCCTGCTATGGCTGTGGTGAGACTGGACACTACCAGGAGGACTGCCCGATAACAAAGAACTCAGGAGCGGATGGACGAATTCTGATGATCACCGCAGGAGAATCGACCTCGGAGTCGCCATCGAGCAGCGGTACGTCTTCGATCCAGAAATTGCTTTGAAAATTAATTTATATTTATATAAGATTAAAACTTGGGGATAACACTTAAAATTAATTATAATAACTCACTTAATGAATTAGGTCAAAGTATTCAAAAGAACTAAGAGATCCGTTCTAAGAAGCTATGATGGCTTAGTATGTACGTTAGGGTTGTGCACAGCTAAGATTTTGCAGACTTAGAGTGAGTGATTCTGCCTTAGTTCCTGTTCCTTGTTTGGTTGTGGATTTGAGGCAGAGTTAGTCAGTCGACCGTCCAATTCATCTTAAGTATTCATAACTTGTATATTCCAGGCGATCGTAGTGGTACCAAGGAGGATTGTAGTTTAAGTATTGATTCTAGATAACAAAGCACTTTCGCGGTATGTATGCGCGCATCGCGGTACGATACGTAGAAGTGTTAACATCAAGAGGAAAACAGAAAGCACTAGAACATTTACTAAGAGTACATTTTCAAGCACACTAGGGAGTACATCATCGTATAACATACATTTCTTTCAAATCGGCCAAACTTTGTTCAGCAAAGAGTCCGTTTCTATCATTTGTCATGAGTTGGCGTGGTCCTCACCATACTAAGTTCATATGTTTCTATCGCCTCAACCATCAAGTTCACGAAACCTTCGTCATTCGTAATGACAGTCTGACCCAGACCTCAGTTTTGTCTTTCATATTCTAAACCCCAAAGTACTCATGCGAAGAGTACTTTGTCCTCCGAAGCCTTGCCGTCATATGTACGCAGACCTTTCTGAAATACCACTCGTCCAGCAGACCAAGTTCAAGCATAGAGGCTAAGGACGAATACAGCACACCTATCACTATTAAGTGTATACGCGAGGGTAGTATATGATTATGATTACGCAGATCTAGTATGTGTGTTTCCGCCCTATCTCATGTTCCTTGTTTGCTTGTGGACCTGGGGCAGAGTCGCACATCCGACTGTCTAACTAATCCTAATTATATACGACTTGTATACACGAGATAATTATAGATGGACCAAGTATGAATCCTATCATGAACAGTAAGGCAAAGTGCCAGGTCTACGAGTAGGTATTCTGCCAATCAGAGGAGCGCAACCCCAGTAGTACTTCTAAGAAAGCTAATTTCGGGACGAAATTCCATCTAACGGGGGGATGATGTGACAACCCGAAAATTCTTGCCTTGTAAAGTCCAACCATTCAACTCAACTAAGTGTCAGACTCATTTCTAATGAGTTCTAGCCTTGTTAAGGGTCATTTTATTGGGTTTTAAGCCTAGTACACTTAAGGAATGAGTGTTAGAATGTACCTGCTAGAGACACTGTGCAACATTCAAGCCTTAACACCACCAAAAAGGATTTCACGGCCAAGACTCATGAGTTTACGGCCATAAAGTCAAGGCTGGCCGTAAACTCCCCTATAAGTCTCCATTTCCTTCACTTTTCCTTCATTATTTCACTTCCACCTCAAGAACACTTGAATTCTCTCTCAAGTATCATTGATATTTTCATTCCCGATCTTCCAAAAAGTAAGTGATTCTTCCCTCTAGTTGTTGTTACCCTTCTAACTCATGAATCACTCTTTGATTTCATCCATGGAAATGGACTTTTTTGCTAGATCTTCATCTTTCACCAAGAACACCAAGAACACCCACTTGTTCTTGGTGGCCGCAAACTCATCTAAGGCATCCAAAAGGGTGAGTATTCCATCTATCATCTAGTAGTACATGTTAAACACTAGATCATAGCCTTGAAACATCACCAAACTCAACATAAATGAGTGTTTACGGCCAAAGAGAATCTCCCTTGGCCGTAAACCCTAATTATGGCCAAGTTTTGAGCCTTAAACACTTCTAGACACTAGCTAACCTTTGGGACACTTGAGCCTTTGAAACTCCTTACCTTTAAGACCCAAAATAAGACCATTTAGTGAGTTTACGGCCATACACTTTATGGTGTGGCCGTAAACACCTCAACACCTTCCATAAAGTTGGTTTGTCTCATACTTGTGTAGAGCAATAGTCCCTCAAGCTTCCCGAGCATTCAAACACCCTCTTGTACACCTTTTACCATGAGTTTACGGCCCAAATCTCCATGGCCATAAACCCATGGCTGTAAACACCAAACCATGGCCTTAAACATCCCTTAGATGAATCACATGTGATTCTAACACTTGGTCCAAGTGTTTCCCAGTCCCTAGGGGTGTTTCCTTTCATATAGTTGCTTATAAACACTATATTCATGCCAATATATGTCATTATATGTCATTTAGCACTTGTTGTGTCTCGGGACTTCATTCGTGGAACTTCTCATCCTTACACGCATATTCGTTTGAATCACCCACATAAGGTGAGTTCATACCCCGTAATCAATCTTTTAAAGTGTTTTAAATGCTTTTAAGGGGGGGAATACAAGTTGAACACAATGATACTTGTGCAATTGTTTGTTATAAACATTTTTAAAGGATTGCTTATGTCATTTATAAGTAATCAAAACATTTCAAAAACTCTTTTAAAGTTATGTTACTTTATTGTTTAACAAAACTCCGTTTTTAAAGTACAAGCATAACTTAGTAGTAAAATGAGTCTTTTCAATAACAGTTCAAGTAAAACACTAGTAAACTATTAGGGGTATAGTTTAGAGGTTCAGTTCATACTAGATGCTAGAACATACTATAAAGAGAAACAGGGAGGTAGATACAATACACGATAACATAAAGAGAAACAGGGAGGTAGATACAATACACGATAACATAAAGAGAAACAAGGAGGTAGATACAATACATCAGAGAGACACACTATACACTATAACAGAACGAACACACTATACACTATAACAGAACGAACATACTAAGATGCTATAGCATGAGAACACTACAAGATCTAATTATACCAATGAATCACTAACTCATTGTTCTTAACAAAAGGTGATAGTTTAATTGGGTATACATGATCATATAACTTTAATGTGAATTACACGGCTAGCAATTGTTTGTTGCAGTCGCGTTTGGTCCCCAGAATCTCTTGACAGGGAGAGCGTATAGTATGGGTACTGGCCTTCACATTATGACCTTACTAAAACAAACATGTTTTAAGGTAATTAGTACTACATGATGTAATTCAAAAGACAACTGCGTACTTATAAATTCCCATTACTTTCAGTAAGTGACAGTTCCACTTGAAAGCTAATACAAACTATTTTCGAGTCAAGATAGTTATAAACTAGGGAAAAACTTACATTTTACAAACGACACACAGAACAGTCGAGTCTAGTACATTCAGTAGAAAGGGATCTATAATGCTAACTTTATGATTCCTTAGTGTATTCATTTAGGGATATATATTAATCGGTTCCGACAGGTAGTAGGATGTGTGCTTTCCGCTTCATTTCATGTTCCTTGTTTGGTTGTGGGCTTAGAGCAGATACACCCAGCCTACTATCTATCCGAGCTTAGTTATATATATGTTCCGTATACACTAAGTAATCACAAGGGGTACCATGTATGGGTCAGGTCATAGGACACTAATTCAATGCACTGTTTTCTAGTACAAAACATACTTTTCAAATGAAGAACTTTTGGTATACAAAACTAGAAACTTAACCAGTAAAGGGTTTAATCCATTTTATTAAACCAGTAAAACTTAAAGGACCTTAGGTGGTTAATTCTATAATACCTTAGTTTATACACCAGGGTTATATATAATTAATATCCGATAGGTAGTTGGATGTGTGCATTCCGCCTCATTCCCTGTTCCTTGTTTGGTTGTGGGTTTAGGGCAGATTCACACAATTAACTATCTGTTCTATCTTAGATTATATATAACTAGTATAAACTAAGTGATTATAGAAGGAACTACTCATTTTATTATAAGAAATAAGGGTTTTCTTAAAGGATCTTTTCATCAAATATAAAGGAACTATTACAGTTAACTCAGTGAGTACCAAGTGAATACGCCAGGGGTTATATACAACGATGATCTAACAAACAATGGGATGTGTGCCTTCCGCCTCATTTCCTGTTCCTTGTTTGGTTGTGGGCTTAGGGCAGATACACACAACCGATTGTTTGTTTACTCTGAGTTTTATATAACTTGTATCCATTTAATACTCATAGAAAGGACTGTAGAGTCATTTTTACTTATCTTTCATCAAAGCAGGAAATATAGGATTTTCTGGAGGAACAGGCAAACTTTTCTAAACAAGAAGTTACTACAACTTACTACAACTTTCTACAAACTTTCTTACTACTTACTACATCACTAAAATCTTATGAACTCACCAGCTTAAATGCTGATCTACGCTTTCAAAATAACTTGTATTCTCAGGAGACCAGTAGACAGGTTCGCGCACTGGGATTCAGAAGATGGAGCAGTATAGCTTCATGTCTTTTTTGTTATTTGCTATGTATTCTATATTATGTGAATCATACTTTGTAAACACTTTCTTTCAAATGAAATGGTTGTTTATTACTTTGCTTTCTATGATGTATGACTTGTGATACTAAGCAGTAGATTCAGCATCTATTAAGATTTCCTTCTCTAGGTTACGAATCGGAAGTGACTCGCCGTGAGAAAAACTCAACTTCCTTTTCCGAATTCTGATGGCGGTGCTCGTGATTCCGGTGGTGGTGGTTGGGATTCTGGTGGCTGAAGAGAGCCTCTCGGTGTTGAAAGTGACGGATGTGGAATCGGTATTGTTGTGCATAGGATTTGTTTTTCTGGATGTACTTCCTCCCTCATAATGCATTGGGTCTCTATCAGGACTAGGGTCCATGGGGAACGGTGGTGTGGTGTTCTGATTACGGGTGATTAGGTGAGTAAAGATCGTCTTCCACCCAAACAAAAAGAAGTTACATATAGATTTTTCAAAGTGACCAAAATAACCTTTCATGCCAGATAATATCACATTATGATAGAAAATCTACAGAATTAAAATTAAGAGGAACATTAACATACCTATAAATGGCCATCATATCACTTTTCGCAGCTTGTGTGGTTGCCATTGTACGGTTTATGCGGTCATCTATGAAATTGCCATCATAAGAATCTTGACCATGGTCAAGATGCTCATCACCAAACCCTTCTGAAGATACCCCTGAAACTTTATCAACATTCAACCCTACTATTATTAGCTTCAATAATATATTTTCAAACAATTTAATATATGAAATGTTCTGTTTTTGTCACAAACAAAATAAAAACAGATTGTATTTTGTATGCATTGAGGTCTGGCAGATGCAGATGGGACAAAAATTGCGACTTTTTGTCTCACTCAGGGAATTGTTAAAAAAATAGTCCTAGAATATTGCATCATCCTGTGTCTAGAAAACTCAATCAAAGTAGGTTGTGTTTTTTTCGGGACTTACTCTCTGGCATTATTTAACACCTTTTTGTCACCTGAAACAAAAAATCGGTTTCAATTGGCAATAAGTGCATCATATAAGAAATCTGACGATGTTTTGTAGCAATAATCAGTTGAAATGCACCATAAGTAACAAAATTTGCAAAATTTACCTCTACCATGCTTATTGGAAAAATGATCCAACTGACACAAGATCTTAAAGATATGTTAAATAAATACATTTATAGTCCACCAAAATGTTTTCGACTTGTAATAGATTGAAATTGTATGCTTCCTCAGTTTCATATTCAACTAATTTTTTCTAGCCTTTATCAAAAGAGGTCCAACAACGACGATGCATAAAAACATTTTGTATTTTCTCTTAATGCTTGTATCGATATCCCATCTACAAAGTAATCATTTAGCTTTTGGAAATACATTATTGCATGCTTTCATGCAAGCCATGTCTTTATATATATATATATATATATATATATATATATATATATATATATATATATATATATATATATATATATATATATGAGAATTACATGTAGAAACATGCATCTATCTATTGTTGATTTTAAACACTCTAGTTCCCAAGTGTAATTGGATTATGTTTCTTTACGCATGTAGACAAATGCTACGCAAAAGGTCTGATTAGTTGGATATTTTTATTACAATAACGTAACTAAGTCAACCACTACAAGAAAAACGCGATTTTGCTACGGAAGGAATCCGTTGCGAAAAGCTGAAATTCCGTTGCAAAAGACGAATAGCGACAGAATTTGCAATGAACTATTTCCGTCCCTAAAAACGCTGTAGCGAGGGGTTTGCAACGAAAGCGATAATTTCGTTGCATTTGTGACAACGGAATGAAATCCGTGGTAGATGGTATTCCGTAGTAGGTTTCTATCACAAATTTTGTGGTAGTATTTCCGTCACAAATTCCGTTGTAGTTAATCCCTAGCAAAATCTGTGGTGATGAATCCCTAGCTAAATCCGTGGTGATAAATCCCTAGCTAAATCAGTGGTGATGAATCCCTGGCTAAATCCGTTGTGATGAATCCATAACTAAATACGTTGTGATGAATCCCTAGCAAAATCTGTAGTGTTAAATCTCTAGCTAAACCCGTTGTAATGAATCCCTAACAAAATCCATGGTTTATATTCCATAGCAGATTCCATAGAAAATAACGTCGATATATTTTCGTTGCAAAGCTGGATAGATATGAATGGATAATTAATTTACAAATTAAATCCTAACTATTTTGTAATAATATATATAAACAAAAAAAATCAAATAACAATAAATATGTATTACATGGAAAATGAAAAGCGGTTAATCTAAAATTAATACTTTGCGATAAACAAATCAATACTCTATTATCTACTATTCTTGCAGTTCTTTAAAAGCCTTAACAATTTTCTTTGCCGATTGTAGTTGTCATTCTAGCTGCTTGCGTTTTGTGTTGTGTTGTTGATCTTTGGCTTTCATTACTTCCATAAGTTCTTCGTTTTCCTCTTTTTGTTTACTTGGAAACTCTCTCAATTCTTCTAATTCATCATTTTTTTCCGAAATATAACATAGTTCCATTGTGCCGTTAATCATCGGAATCACCTTTAAAAATGAGCCAAATACAAATAAAATACAATTAGCATGTAGCAGGAATGTAAACAGAATCAAACTAATAGAAACCACCTAAAAATCAATTGACACTTCTAAATTTAACAGCAACCAAACCTACTCAATGTTGGGGACATATAGCAAAACGACATTAACTTTTGGGGCTTCACCAAAAAAGCATCAAACCAATAAAGCAATTACCTGCATAGAACAACAAACAAATTTAATATACGATCCAATCAAAACCCACAAATTTTGATGAAACCACCTGAGCAAAAAAATATCCAAACATCTCCAATGAAACCAATTAAGAATGATATCCCTACATGCTAATATACAATACCATTGACCCTTTCAATGGTATTGTAACTTGTTGAGTCCACCAACATTTGAAACTAAAAAAAGCAGCAAGCACCTGCATTAAGAAAAATAAATATATAAACTCCATAATTATCTCATTAACATTCATGTCTAAAGAAAGTTAAATAATTGACACATTCCATCACTCCCTTTCTCT
Source organism: Lactuca virosa (assembly GCF_052849685.1). NCBI lineage: Eukaryota > Viridiplantae > Streptophyta > Magnoliopsida > Asterales > Asteraceae > Lactuca > Lactuca virosa. The sequence continues at coordinate 298,248,872 of NC_136433.1, read as the reverse complement.
ATACACACTAACACAAACATGACATGAAAGATGTAATACATTAATACAGATAAATCATAACAATCTTAATACATATAAATCATAACAATACTAATAAAGATGTCATGGCCACTGTACCCTCGCTTAGGCATTTAAACAAACAGGTTGTATTCATATCAATGTTCCACAAGGTGAATATGAAAGTAGTACCTTCAATGAACCCGTGTAATTAGATGTATTCCAATCGAGCAATAGAAACATGAAGTACATGAAAAATGCAAAATAGGGCAGCAAAAAAATACAACCTGTATAACAGCATGCAAAACATATGAAAAAGAATTTCAATAGAGAAAATAAATCAATTGAGCAAAAAAACGCAAAGTAGAAGTAATACTTGCAAGAAATTTGATACGAACATGTGCTACCTGATCTAGAAACCCAGAAGAAGGTGAACTCTGACCACTACTTCTCAATCGATTTGGATGTGGTTGTTGGAATTGGGAAGTCGATTTCTTCATCTTGTAACTGTCTGTTTACGAATTTTGCAGCAGAAATCATGTTGTGTTTCATAACTTGTGGTGCAATGAATTTAGTTGGCTTCACACCGGATGCTCCTTTTGCTTTCGAGGTCGACATCTTTCTAACACAAACAATAAAAATAAATTATATATGAATGCATTACTTTGCATGCAAACTATTGAATACAATCAAAACCAATTTACATGTAGATGATCAGAGAACAAAAAAAACGATCGATCATCAAGACAACACTAAATTAAATAAATATAAATTTTAGATGAGTGACAACCTATATCGCCAAAGTCAAGGCACAAACGTATAACGAACAAAGATTTCGATCAATAAGCCGCCGGAGATGATGATTACAGAAAATGTAAACCCTATTTCTAATCGGTAAACTTAATTACCCTAATATGCAGCATAAACGTGTGTAGGTTGGAGGGAAACAAATTGTGAAATACTTTGAACCTCCGCTAATAATTAATTCGAACTGTGCTAATTACCGCTAAATATTTAGTAATTCAAATTTATTTAAAATAGTTACAGATAGATAGATAGGGTATATACATATAAATAACGTCCAAAAAGAACATAGACTAACGATGTGTTCATAGTATAAGTTTCACTTAAAATTATATACGAGGACTAAACATTAATAAACTATACATCTTTATGATTTTCTGTTTAAACTGAAATTTATATACAAAAGACATACGGGTCATGTCAATATATATGGTAGTGGCTTATGGTGTCCATGGATGACATATGGGCCATTGGTCGACATGGTAGTGCGCTTATGGTGTGCATGGATGACATATAGGCCATTGGTCCACATGGTAATGGATTATGGTGTCCATGGTTGACATATGGATGATATATGGGCCATTGGTCAACATGGTAGTGGCTTATGGTGTCCATGGATGACATATGGGCCATTGGTCCACATGGTAGTGGCTTATGGTGTCCATGGATGACATATGGATGACATATGGGCCATTGGTCAACATGGTAGTGGCTTATGGTGTCCATGGTTGGCATATGGGCCATTGGTCCACATGGTAGTGGCTTATGGTGTCCATGGTTGACATATGGATGACATATGGGCCATTGCTTATGGTGTCCATGGATGACATATGGGCCATTGGTCCACATGGTAATGGCTTATGGTGTGCATGGATGACATATGGGCCATTGGTCCACATGGTAATGGCTTATGGTGTGCATGGATGACATATGGGCCATTGGTCCACATGGTAATGGCTTATCGTGTCTATGGTTGACATATGAATGACTGGGCCATTGGTCAACATGGTAGTGGCTTATGGTGTCCATGGATGACATATGGGCCATTGGTCCACATGGTAGTGGCTTATGGTGTCCATGGTTGACATATGGATGACATATGGGCCATTGGTCAACATGGTAGTGGCTTATGGTGTCCATGGATGACATATGGGCCATTGGTCCACATGGTAATGGCTTATGGTGTGCATGGATGACATATGGGCCATTGGTCCACATGGTAATGGCTTATGGTGTCCATGGTTGACATATGGATGACATATGGGCCATTAGTCAACATGGTAGTGGCTTATGGTGTCCATGGATGACATATGGTCCATTGGTCCACATGGTAATGGCTTATCGTGTCCATGGTTGACATATAGATGACATATGGGCCATTGGTCAACATGGTAGTGGCTTATGGTGTCCATGGATGACATATGGTCCATTGGTCCACATGGTAGTGGCTTATGGTGTCCATGGTTGACATATGGATGACATATGGGCCATTGGTCAACATGGTAGTGGCTTATGGTGTCCATGGATGACATATGGGCCATTGGTCTGCATGGTAGTGGCTTATGGTGTCCATGGTTGACATATGGATGACATATGGGCCATTGGTCAACATGGTAGTGGCTTATGGTGTCCATGGATGACATATGGGCCATTGGTCAACATGGTAATGGCTTATGGTGTGCATGGATGACATATGGGCCATTGGTCCACATGGTAATGGATTATGATGTCCATGGTTGACATATGGATGACATATGGGCCATTGGTCAACATGGTAGTGGCCTATGGTGTACATGGATTCGAAGTCGGTGGTTCGAATCCTACTTATGTCATTAATTTTATTTAAATTTGTCTCTATAACTTTAATCAATAATTTTATTTAACTTCATCTTTTTAAATTTAAATTGTTAATTTATTTTAAAAAATGCCCGTAGGTATTTACAAAAATACCCTAACCATTTACGTAGTAATCTTTGTTACTTAAAGGGCAATTATGTCAATTCATAGTCTACATATTTAGGCGCCATAATTTGTAGTCAGAGTCATGTCGTCGATTCAGTTTATCGGCGAATGATCATCTACATTCCATCCCCAACAGTCAAAATTCTGGCACGTTGATCAATAAACCCTAAACTCGTTGTTGTTATATAATTTGAATACATTCGACACAGTTCAACATAATGGCAGTGAGTTGTTCATCAGAAAGAATACAAACAAGACAACAAGGAACAAGAATTACTGCTTTGCCATCGAACTTGATCGAAAAAATAGTAACTACGGTTGGAGGAAATTCACCAATCGATGCTTTTAAGTGCCAGTTAGTGTAAGTATGATGTGTATTTCTTATATTATACTTATATACATATTTAATTTAGTGGTTAATAGATTAACTTTGTTGATTTGTGTGAATTATAGTTGCAAACTATTTAGGGATTTTGTAACATCAGACGCTATATATAAAATCATAGACACAAATCGACTAAGGTTTCGTCCCTTAAGTATTAGACAGTATGACGTCATAAGCAGATGCAGAATGTTGAACAACGCACACGTACTCTTCAACGATGGAATGGTAATCTTTTTTTAACCAATCGGATTATTGCAAATTCAATTAGTTTTCTATATTTGTATTTTTAAAATTGTATGATTACTTATTTGTATTCCAGGCGAAGTATTTTACGTCAGGGGAAGAAATAGCAGGGAAACAGTTGCTTCAAAATGCAGCCGATCAGGGGCAGTTAGATGCGATCTTCGTCTTGGGAATGATGTTGATGGCCGAAGGCATTGAAATGAAGGAAGAAGCTCTGATCATGTTAAATAATGCCTACATTAATAGTAGAAGGAGTTGGAATCTAAGGCATACCTGTAACAAGGCTCAAACCACTTGGTAAGGCGGTCAAAGTAGATAAAATTCCATGGCTTACATAGAAGTTGTGCAAAGCATCCTTCTGTGAGCAGTTATGGAATAGCTTTTATGAATCAATACAGTTGGTTGTTGAATTGTGAAATTTGTTTGTGGGATGCATGTTTTGTAAAGTTTGCTAGGATGTTTGACATTAGTTTTGAGTAATTGTATATATGATAGTTGTTTGATTCACACAATTAGTGATGCATATTGTATGTGTATTTTGGTGTTACTTTTGATATGTATGTATATATATGTTACTTTTGATATGTATGTTATTTTTGTCTTTTCCATTTTACTAACCAAAAGTTCATTGTGACCAATTTGGTTAGATTTCAAGGTCACTTTGGTCTATTTGCAATTTATAAAGTGAAGGCGGCATTTTTTTTATGGAAATAAAAAAATTTGATTAATCAAGTCGTTATTAAGAAAAATGCTATATATATAGAATTTATATTTTAAGTAGATCTATATTTTTATATTTATTATGAATGTTATTTAAATTTATAATTACCCATATACTACATGGGTTTTAACCTATTATTGAATAATATCGACCCAATAATATGACCTAATATCCATCCAACACATTGAAATCAAGGGTTGTCGAAGGTTCCCTAATCGATACACACTCTGTTTGAATATGTGTTCTGCAAGGGTCGATCTCAATTAAAGCATTCTACTAATATTCTAAGCCATTATCCAATTAAAAAAGTTGTTCAACCATTCAAATTAGAAAACTTTGAAGATTTGTTCATCATTCGGTCATTAGCTTTGTGAGACGAGTCCTTGTGAAGGTACCTTTGTGATGTTTGTATGGTAACTATATATTTAATTCAAATGTTATATATGAATTCAAAACAACATTAATGAACATACAATTAATATTGTGTTATTTACATTTATACTTTACAGATTTAAGACAATGAACAATCCAAGTAGAAAGTGGATGTATGAAAGAAAAGATAGTAGTAGTTGTATATCGCATGTTTTCGTACAAGGAGTGAAAAAATTTATAGATTTTGCTACCAGTCAACATAGGTTCATGACGAAAATAAAATCAAATACCCATGCATAAAATATCGTAACATACCATATACATAAGTTGATATTGTTAAGACTCATTTGTACAAGTTTGGTTTTGTTGAGGAATATTGGTGTTGGGATAAACATGGGGAAAAATCAATTGATGATGACAATACGTTTTTAGGAGTGGATGATTCAAACACAAATTTTAGTGAAGGTGCATGTTCTTATAGAGATATGGTCATAGATGCAATGGCTCCTGATTTAAATAATAGTGATCCTGAAGAGGAGCCAAATGCACTAGATAAAAAATTCTTTCATATGCTAGATGAAGCCAATAAAGAATTGTGGCCTGGATGTAAAAAAGTGACACAACTATCTGCTGTAGCTAGACTATTGAATATAAAATCAGAGTATCGCATGCATGAGCAAAGTTATGATGCTATCTGCCAGTTGATAAATGATGTGTTACTGGAGGAGAATAATATGGTAGGTAGTTTATACGAGAGCAAAAAGTTAATACAAGCACTAGGTTTGCCTGTGGAGATGATTGACTGCTACAGATCTGGATGTATGATATATTGGAGGCAAGACAAAGATCATTATCGGTGCAAATTTTGCAATGCAGATAGGTACAAACGGTCAAAATTTTTGGCCAGATGTTCTCGCGTATCCTTCAAGAAAATGCATTACTTTCCTTTGACTCCAAGGTTGAAGAGACTGTATGCTTCACAAGCCACAGTCGCTTCCATGCGATGACACTCCGAGAATCATGGACATGATGCTGGAGTAATGTGTCATCCATTCGATTCAGAAGCTTGGAAGCACTTTGACAAAAGTCATCGCATGGAAACCCTAATCTCATAATCAGATGGGGCTATAAGTTCCCTTATATAGGCCCAACCCCGGGAAATTAGGGTTTCTCTGCCCAGCACCTACCCGGCGAGTCGGCTCTCTGACTCGTCGAGTCCATTCATTAATCCCACGTGGACACTCGACTCTACTCGACGATTTGGACTCACAACTCGCCGAGTCACTCCATAAGTCTCAAGATTAATCACACAATAATATACCTGAAATTCCGGATGTTACAATTCTCCCCCACTTGAATTAGATTTTGCCCTCGAAATCGCTCCTCAACAACACATAGATTGAACCCAATAACCAAACAAAACCGCCGAAAGGATCTCATACCACACAACTATCTCCTTCCATGGACACCTAAATCCAAACAGGAACTCCCACCCAGCAAAAAGACAGACCCTTCTGCCGCCATGATAACCCTTCTGACTCTCCATAATCTGGAACACTAGTGGCCTGTCTCACTTCCAGACCGCCTTCTCGAGATATCACCATGTTATTCGCTCCTCAAATAACAGACCCTGACAACTCACTGCCCCTCTAATTCTCTCGTTGTGACTGATAAAACAAGTCAATGTCCAAAAATTGACTACCGATCACTCATACAGACATGTTAAACAATTCAGATCATACTCCAAAGAGTGAAAGGATCACATCACACCAGGGACCCATCCGTTGTACTGCAATCAAAACTCATCTGAACAATGAACTCTCAACACCCTGTCCTCGGACACCAAAACAATGATCATGTTTGCTCAGAATTATCCTCTGACATCTAACAATCATAAACCCCAGCTTCCTTTTTCGATATCCCTTTCAACACTGCGCACCAGGTCATCTCCTGACCTAGCAGTTAAACCTTCCAAGGTTATCCATTACATACCTCAACATGTCTCACTGACTTCCTTCCCACACCAACTATCTCGGCCCAGTGTGACACACAAGTCACGACGTCCGTTTTACCCCGAATGATTACTAAAATCCGAACTGAAGTTCATCTCACCCTGACCTCTGTCATCTACTACTCATTGGTTCCATGCGTCTCGCGATACCTCCCGTACCAACGAACTGACCCACTCAGGCCTAAGTCATCAGATGACATACAATGCCCCTCAAAATGGAACCCCTTCTCTGGATTCGGAATCTCATTTCGCATACTCAATATATCACTAGAGCCAAACTCTAACTCGAGAGTCTGGTCAGACTAAGAATTGGAACCACTCGTCCCAATGAAGCACTGAACTCACGACCCATGACCCGCAACTCACGCGTACATCACTTCTCTAATTTCTTTTGATTGCGATAACCACACCTTAACTCCGAATATAACGATTCCCGATCATCAAGAAGACCCCAGTCTCGTCCTTGGTCCGACCTCCAGGTTTCTAAAACTCAAAGAATAAGGCTATCCAAGCCTAAAAACTCTTCTGCGTCATGCTTTGACTAGCGAATAATACGGCTCCCCGTAGTATCATAACATACCCTCTCACTATCTCGTGAAGGCTACGGCTCCGCACAGGCCTATGACACTTTCTCACTGACTCATGAATACTACGGCTCCCCGCAGTATCACGATACCCTTTCTCTGACTCGTGTATGCTGCGGCTCTCCGCAGTCACACGATACTCTTTCTCTGGATCACGTATGTTGAGGCTCTCTGTAGTCACACGATACTCTTTTACTTACTGAATCGCCATGGGCTCACTCCATGGTCTTTCCCCGATAATCCTAAGTGACTACTCCCACTCGAATCCACTCGCTCTCTAATCACCTCAAAATCTCATCATCAAGTCATCACTACACTGAGTTCACTAACTCATGCCCATAACCCAACATAGATAAGTGCACACACCTACTCATTTTATGCACCACCACTCCTCATGTAAGTTCTCATAGGCAGGTAACTTTTCTCAGCACGGATACACCCTCAGACAGTCCCATTCCGTCGAAAATTCACTGATGGGTTCCCAATGGAACAATAAATCACTCGGGTACCTCGGTACACCATCACAGCATCTCACGATGTCTTGCCTCAACCACAGATCTGCCGCCCATGGCATCATACTCGGATACCACAATGTATCCGTCAAGAATCTCACAATATCTCGACTCCACCACCGATCTTCCTCTCGCACAACTCGTAACTTTGGATTATTCCAACTCTTAATTGAAACACGAAGGCATTGCCAATGAACCAGAACACATTGACGATAATCCGAAACTCCCTCCTCTATTTCTCAAAACCCATGCAAGAACACACATACTAACCCTGAAGTTGGCTGCCTAATCACGACCCATACATTGAACCAGAGATTCTCAACTGCCAAAACTATCCTTACGAGCCAACCACCTCGAATTTACCATTACAACCTTGAAGAATCACTAACCACCACAAGGTTTCTGACCAACGGCCACCTGTCGTAGAGACACTCATCCGTTCTTAAACACGTACAACATGCATTATCTCGCTCTGTACCTCGCCTCGACCACCAATAACCCTGGTCTCATGTATCCATACCGCATGTCACTATATCCAGTCCTCTAACTGCTCTTGAACAAGTCTCTGATACTCTAAATAAAGTGTTCACTTCTCCCCCACTCAGGGTTCGAACCTTCACCAATTGGCATACCAACAGTCCATTCCACAGACTGTCTCATCGGGTACATCATACTTAACTCTTGGAACGTACCATGCAGTCACCTCAATGATCTTCCCGATGGAAACCAAGCAACTCCAAATATCCCGTAACTCAGACAAAAATCTCAGAATCCTCTCGACGTGACTATCTCTAGTCATCTCGAGGCCTCAGACCGACACACCGCCGGATACCCCAACTGTTTCGAAATAATCCCGATTCTCAGTCCGGAAATAATGCACTATTACCCACCTCGTCTCTGACTCCTCGACCGGCCTCCCAATACGGGAATCCTCATCAAAGCACGAGACCTCACTCTCACGGTCGATACACAGCATAACGACTAGGGCCACTACTCCAACATACTCCTCTTGATCACTTAGAACCGCTGCTAAAAACATACTTGACTCGAATAAGGCATCTCTTTGTCCTCATCTCAGTCTCCACTAATAGTTCTCTCATGGCCTAAGGACTACCTCGTAGCAAACATACTGCCCAAACACTCTGGTGAAAGGTTGCAACCCAATGCTACCCCACGGGGTTTACCTCCAACTCTGAAACTGGAAACTCTTACCTCTTTTGCTCCTCCCAGAAATGGGACGACGCAACTCTTGTCACAGAAGGTGATGTCTCATCTATCGGTCGATTGCTCAACTCAGACCGCGATCCTCCAATAATCATCACCTCTACTCATCCCTGAGTTTTGCGACTCCAACTGGCATCTCACCAGATAAGTCTCCCAGAACTAAGTCGATTTCCCTCTCAAGGTATGTTCTATTGAAACTCGTTCGACATGGCCCTCTGGCCCCACATTCTATCATATCTACTCTCAATCTGATCAATCACATCGGGATATCTGGTAAAACCAAAAGCACTAACCGCTACACATCATGGTACTCGAACCATGTGATCAACTCTCAATCTGCTACAAATCACGGTAACCGAACCATGTTATCTCCTCTCAATCTGCTACGAATCATGGTACTCGCACCATGTTATCTCTCTTCTCAATCTGCTATGAATCATGGTACTCGAACCATGTTATCTCTCTTCTCAATCTGCTACGAATCATGGTACTCGAACCATGTTATCTCTCTTCTCAATCTGCTACGAATCATGGTACTCGAACCATGTTATCTCTCTTCTCAATCTGCTACTTAGAACCTCTGGAATTCTCCCTGTTTTGAGTATGGGTCCTCTGCTTTCAGTAGTACGGGCCCATACTACCTGCCACATCTACCCATACTTTCCACACGGATCGTCCCAGATTTCCTAAGTAGCTGCTCAACCTTCCCGATCACCAATCCCGTTATACCTGGTCCCTCTCTAGCGAAAACTCCCCTCTTATCAGCATATTCATCTGACTAAAGTCACTCCCTAGGCCATTCCTAGGTTCTCACACTCCTCTGCCATCAGCTGCTGAGGAACTCCTCATGATGCGAACCATCTACCTCATGAATATCGTCATATCCACTTAGTAGCTGACTCCCATCATCAAGAGTTCCACAAATCACGAAGCAAGCAGCATTCCGGCATCAAATAACCTCCACTGAAACATAAGGCCACTCTGGCATATAACTCCTCTTGCTCTATTCACAACTCAAAAGACATTGCCGACTCAGGAAATCCTACCTCTCGAGGTATCTAACTACTCTTCTCAGTAGACTCCTTAAATGCTCATCTAGGTATCTCTCCTAGATTATCTCTCGACTCAGAACTCTCTCTCTAGGCGATTCCTACTAGATACTCTTACTCGGCACATACTCAAAAGCACATCACAGATAGCAGCAACTCCTAGGCTAAGGCATCACAAATCAGGCAACTCTAGTCCTAAAATATGAAATACCTAGCCTATCTCTAGCATGCATAATATCTCATAAAATATCTCATAAATATCTCATAGCACAAAAGTAACGGTATTTTGGGAAATCACCGTTCGGGCTCTGGCTGATTGTACACACTGCTCCAACTCGTTTTCTCTTAAACTCTTTCTTATTTTAGACAAATTTATCTCTTCTGAAAATCTTTATCAAATCCTCAGTTTGTGTCCAGACATACCCGAAGGTGTATCTGAATCCCTCAAACCAAGGCTCTGATACCAACTTGTAACACCGTAAATTTTCACATAAATTTTTCATTTAAGAACAGAATAAAACACACGTCTCATTTTCTTAAAAATCACAAATATCAATTTATCAACGTATTTCAAAAGTTGTTTATCACAAATCTAGGATCCTCCAATAATATATCTCTACTTAGATGTGTGTACAATCGAGTCGGTGCCTTCCCGCGATCCTGATAAGAACCTGAAACACATAACACATAACACATAGCACGGTAAGCACGAAGCTTAATGAGTTCCCCAATATACCACATACAACATATTACCCACTCGAGGCTATAGCTCTGTAATACCTTCCGGTCGATGTGTCTCAGTGGGACCCTCCAGTCCCATAACTCTGGTGGACCCTCCGGTCCTAACTCTGTAGACCCTCTGGTCCTAACTCTGTGGACCCTCTTGTCCTAACTCTGTAAACTCTGAATAATACATAGCAATAATTACATAGAAATAATGCAGTATATCACAGTGCACAAATAACATATAAGATACTTTATCACACAACTCTGGTTACCACTCTAGGCGTGTATAGTGAGAAGACTCACCTTGCAAGTAGCAAGCAATCATCCTCGAACTCGAATCTCGAACTAGCCACTGCCTAACACATAGGGTAAATATCTCTAATTAATACTCGATTCTCAATTCCCAATAACCAGATGTTATTCTTCTCTCTCTAACTTTTGAATTGGGTAAAAGACCATTTTACCCCTCCATGGTCTCCATTACTCATGTTGACCAAACCCTAAAGTCAACAGAAGTCAAACTCAAGTCAATAGTCCATGTTTGACCCGACTCGCCGAGTGCACTAAGGCGACTCGTCGAGTCCACTCGTTCCTCATAAGTCTCGTGAAGGTCTAGCTCGTCGATTTAACCCCTAACTCGCCGAGCTATTGCACGATCCAGCTCATCGGGACAAACCCTAACTTACTCGTCGAGTCAGTTCATGGACTCGGCGAGTTCCTTCGATCTGATTTCCTATTCAGACGTCCAAAGTCAGATCTATAATTCCAAACCCTAGATCTAGCCCTTTAAGACACAAAAGTCACATAAATTCTCGACCTTTACGTTCATGCATGGAATAAATGCCTCAAAAATGCCAATACAAAGCCTTTCAAGGGTTTGGTGCTCAAGGTCTAGTCTCTAACTCAATAAAGCTTGGTTCTTTGGTCTCTCAAGTCCTTCTACAGTCCAGATCTGAGGTTTCAACCTCAAGATATGTCCAAATAACTCATTGCCAAGAATGGATGGGAGAAAACCCTCAAAATCTCCCTAAACTAAGATCTCACAAAGGAAAGGTCAATATAGGAGCTTTTTACCTTTACACTGAAGCTAACCATTGAAGAACTCTGGATGTACATCCCTTCCTTGATTGAACACACCAAGCTTTCCAAATCTACTTCAAAGGATGCACAAACCACTCCAATTAGCTCCTCATCCATTCTCTAGCTCTAATGGTGATTAGGGTTTGTTCGCAGGGGTGTAAGGTAACTGGTGAGGCGTAAATGGGGCTATAAGTTCCTTTATATAGGCCCCAACCCCGGGAAATTAGGGTTTCTCTGCCCAGCACCTACTCGGCGAGTCGGCTCTCTGACTCGTCGAGTCCATTCATTAATCCCACGTGGACACTTGACTCTACTCGACGAGTTAGACTCACAACTCGCCAAGTCACTCCATAAGTCTCAAGATTAATCACACAATAATATACCTGAAATTCCGGATGTTACACAGCAGAAGTATGTAACGTAAGATTAGGCCTAATTACAGATGGGTTTGCACCACATGGAGCATTTGGAAAGCAATATTCATCTTGGCCTATTATTATAACACCTTATAATTTGCCACCTTCCATGTGCATGAAAGAGCCTTACATGCTTTTGACCGCACTTGTGCCAGGACCGTCAAACCCTAAGCATAAAATAGATGTATTTTTGCAACCAGTTGTTGCAGAGTTGGAGCAATTATGGGAAGAAGGCGTAGTAACATATTATATATCTTTAAAACAAAATTTCCATCTAAGAGCAGCTTTGATGTGGAGAATAAGCGATTTTCCAGCATATGCAATGTTGTCTGGATGGTCTACAGCAGGTAAGCTAGCATGTCCACACTGTGGGAAACATACACAAGCATTCAGACTAGAGAATGGTAATAAGATGTCATGGTTTGACTGCCATAGAAGATTTCTACAGGTAAATCACCCATATATAAAGGATAAAAATAAGTTCAGGAAGAATCGTCAAGTGATAGAAGGTCCTCCTCCAAGTAAGAATGGTGAACAAACTTTAAGGGAGATTGAACAATTAGGTTTGGTAAAAGTGACTGAACTAAATGCTGATGATGTAAACAAAAGATGTGGCGATCATGGTTGGAAAAAGAAAAGCATATTTTCAGATTTACCATATTGGAAAACAAACCTCATTAGACATAATTTTGATGTTATGCATATTGTTAAAAATGTATTTGAAAACTTTTTTTACACTGTAATGGATGTCAAGGGGAAAACAAAGGACAATGTAGCAGCCAGAAGAGATCTGAAGCTCTATTGTAGGAAGAGAAAAGGAGTCGAAGATAATGAAAGAGCATACTACACTCTGGACAAGAATCAAAACAAACCCATATGCTAATGGGTGGAGAAATTGCGTTTCCCCGATGGTTATTTTTCTAATTTGGGGAGGTGTGTTGATTTAACAGGGTGTAGACTGTTCGGAATGAAAAGCCATGATTGTCATGTTTTTATGCAAAGATTGATGCCAATTACATTTCGTGAGATGTTGCCACAAGAAGTGTGGGAAGCATTAACAGAGTTGAGTATTTTCTTCAAAACATTAACAGCAACATCAATCGCAACAAAAGACATGGAAAGGATTGAAACTGAGATCCCAATAATATTATGTAAATTAGAGACCATCTTTGTCCCTGGTATTTTTAACTCCATGGAACATTTACCAGTACATGTGCCATACGAAGCGAAGATAGCCAGTCCTGTCCAATATCGGTGGATGTATCCATTTGAAAGGTTTGTATGGTACATCGTAATGTATGTTGCTATTTTTGTAAGCTAATTTAAACAATCTTCACTATAGGTATCTAAATCAGTTGAAAAAAGATGTGAAAAATAAAGCTAGAGTGTAAGGGTCCGTTGTTAACGCGTACTTGCTACGTGAAGCATCAATATTTTGCTCTCATTATTTCGAGACTGGTGTCCCCACACGTAATAGAAAGTTGCCTCGAAATGATGATGGAAGAGGAGATGAGCAAGCGGATGCTAACAACGACATGTTAGATATATTTTCATATCCTGGGCGTAATTATGGAAGATTCACGAATAGAATGATGTCTGATGAGGAAGTGCATGCTGCCCAAACTTACATACTCCTTAACGAAGATAAGATCAAGCATTAAATCAGGTTCGTACGTAACATATGCATCACTTTTAATTGTAATAATCATTTGTTGTGTAATTGCTATGATCGAATAACATTTACATGCATGATTTTGTTTATTACATTCATAGTTACTTTAAAATGTTATTGAAATGGTGATACAGAATATTTGAAGAACATTTGAATGAACTTATGGGGGATATGGATGAACAGGTCCTTGCATCTGAAGTTGAGAAGAACTTTGCATTATGGTTTCAAAACTATGTGGGTGTTCTTTTTGTATTTTTTAAAATTTATTATTTTTTGTTATGGTTATAAATAACTCTAATTAAGTGTTTTACCATTATTCATATAGGCACGTAATATCCCGATAAACAACAAGTCTATATCTTACCTGTCCAAAATGCCATTCAAAAAAGTGAAATTAAGGTTCACAAACAATATAACTTAGTCGAGATAAACGTCAAAAGAAAATACAACAAGTTCGAGCCACTTGTTTTAGTCATGCAAGCCACTCAAGTGTGTTACATTCCCTACCCAAGTTCAAAAACAAACAACTCGGACTGGTGGGCTGTATTTAAAGTTAAACCTCGTGGTTGGACCGATGAAAATCATCCTCAGAAAGACGTTGCTTTTGAAGAAGATGAAGTTGAATCAAATGAAATCATTATACCAAGTCTAGCCGATACAGACAATCATGATGATGATCACGAAATGTCAAGCAATGATTTAGATAATGAAAATAATATTGATGAAGAAGGTGAAATTCATGAGGACGACAATGATGGTATTCCTGACAGCGAGGGTAGTTATGAGTATAGTACATCGAGCAATGAATAAGAAGAGGAGGAAGAAGATAATGACTAAATGTTTTTGTGTTTAATGTTTTTTGCGATGAAGTTAATTTGTAATTTGGTTTAATATCAATACATAAATGTAAACTAGGAAGAAAGCCCGGGCTTCGCCCCGGGATGTTTTTTTGTGTTTACATCATTCTGTTAAAAGGGCATTTTAGTCATTTTTGCTTGCTATGTTGTTTGAGTAGGATGAAGTATTTGTAAAACCCATGTTGTTTTTGTGATGAAGTATACTTAATGTAATTAATAATTAGTTTGTAATGAATTCGTTATTAAGGAAAATAATCTACATAGATTATATACTTTAACAAGCCCGGTTAATGTAATTAAAAATAACTTTGTAATGAATTCGTTGTTAATTATTCATTATATACTATGTTTTCAAGAAATTATACACAACTTGATTAGCACAACTGCCTTAACCGCGCCCTTTTCTAGCATAAGCTTAAGTTCGAGTCTTCTTGCCAGCAATATCTACTTTATAATTCATTTTTACATTTTTTAGCCATTAGTTTATGCCACATATTACCAATTCAAAAACATTTCATTCAAACCATATCTTACAAATTCCAATGATCAATAATAATAATTCATCCATAGTATAACAAAATTAATTAAGCATACAACATCCCAACAAATGCCGTCACAAATTAGCTACGCGTTTTGTTCCATAGCAAAACAAGCAAACGAAATCATATTCCATAGCAGAATTCAATAGCAAATACCTACAAATGGTACCTCCGTAGCAATTCAACTATGGAATTGGTTTCCGTCACAAACTCCGTTGCATAGTAACCACGATGATGAATTCCATAGCAGCAGTACAACGGAAAGTGATTTGGTAACAAATGTCGTTGGAAAATTGCTACGAATTTTTGTTCCATACCACTATCGGTAGCATAATACCAACGGATATGGAGTCGGTAGCATTTTCCCTAGCAACTCCCACTCTCGCTACCATAAATAAAATCTGTAGACAATGTGGTAGCAACATTGCTATGGAACGACATTCCATAGTACGATCCATTGCAGATTAACAACGAAAATACGTTTCATAGTAACGTTCCCAAGCAAAATCGCGTTTTTCTTGTAGTGAACGCCCCACATTTTCCACCCGGTCTATTAGTTGTTGACGAGAATTAAATACCTAAAAATATTTTTTTTTATTAGGTACCAGTAAAATTATTGATTAATAACCATATTAATAAATCTAGAATTTTATGTCATGCTAGTTTCAAATTCTAATGTGTCACTGATGAGATAAGTATTTTCATTATTGTCATCTTCAGATGCATTGCTTGTGTAAGTATCATTAGCCTAATCCATACATACAAAATATAAATATGTGATTTATAAAAATATAAATATCGATAAGAATAAACGAACGTACCTCGTCATTTAACTCATCAAACGATGGCAAATATTACGGGCAACTCATTTTTTTTAGCCTATCGCTTTTCAAAATAGCATAGAATGAAAATGAAGTTTGGGACACATTCATTTATAGTAAAATTTAGGCATGAAAAGAAATACTATATAAATTATAGGGAAAGTTAAAGCGCCATACATGTAAATATACTTATATTATTTTGATTTGATCGTGGTATTCATTACATCACACAGAAATAAAGATAGGGATTTATTTAAATTAATGCTATAACTACCCCTTTATTTTTCCAATTCCACCCCATGATGTGATTTTTTGTCTTTTTTGTTTTTTTCCCTATTTTAGTTTTTTGTTGTTTTTAGTTATTTTTTATTTTATTATTATTATTATTATTATTATTATTATTATTATTATTATTATAAATTTCGGTAATCGTATAAAATTCAGACAATATTTAAAAATTCGGATGACATTTTAAATTTCGGACGACATTATAAATTCGGACGACATTATAAAATTTGAACGGCTATATAAAATGGAACATAAGCAAAGTTCGTATTTATTTATCACATATATTAATTGGTTCGGTATTACAATTGTGTGGTGCGTTATGCGGATTGAAAACATTTAGTCAAGCACATACAATGTTTCCCATGCAGCCGAATGTTCTGATCTATATGTACGGAAGAAGCCTGGACAAAAAAATCAGGCATTGGATATGCTCCTTAGAAATCAACCATTGCATAATGGTTAGGGTGAACGTGGGCGATAACGACATATGCAAGATTTGGTATGTCTTCCGGGCCATATCGATGTGGGAACCATGTTGAAGAACCTTGCTTGCTTAGATAAATAACGATAACACCATATCTGTTAGCAATGAGTATAGCAGTGTCCGGCATAACCAACCAATACTCCAATACCGCAAAACCCAATCCGGGGTAATTCAACGAGTGACTTATGTGGTTTACAAAATCAACATCACCATAAATCATAGCGTACTCTTGATAGTGTGCTAATAACTCGTTGTATAGATCGTACCAAATTTGAATCCAATCATGTTCACTACAACCAAGAGCAACTTCTATAGACTGAAATCCACAATTTCCATCTCCGTCGAGATTTGTAATGTTCCGGACGTATGGATGGAATTAATGTGGAATTTCATTCATAAGTGGGTTTGAAGTATAAAATGGTTTATCTTGGTTAAAGTATGAGTTGGACATTGAAGGTTCTCGTAACGAGTATGTGCTAAATGGTTTATCTAAGTTAAAGCATGAGTTAGACATTGAAGGTTTTCGAAACGAATACGTGTTATGCCTCTCTGGTTCTTGATTTAATTCATGGTCACTAGTATCCATATTATTTGTTCTATTCCTAGAAAAACTACGTTTACGAGTATTGGTAGGGGTGGGCGTTGGTATGGGTGGGGTGTTGTGGTCTACCTTTTTGGATTTTTGTTTGCTCAATCGTGGACATCCACGAGTATTTTTATGAACATCTGAACAAACAATTAATTGTTAGCACATTATTATACAAATTAATATATTAAAGAAAATAGTACCTGGATCAACAACTGAAGTTGTTGATGGTGAAAATATGTCCCACAATTTTCTCGCATAACTACGTTTCTGTTCATTTGACATTTCAACGTAGCTTTCTTTCAACAATTCCACACCCTCTTCGAAACCAAAATTAGCATCATCAGTAACGTTGACATTGATTAAATCAAGCTTACACCAAAATTAGCATTATCGGTAATGTTGACATTGAAAATGCACGCCATATCTCCAATAACGTTGGATGAACAAAGAATAGATCTTCCAAGGCATTGGTTTTATCATTTGCATGATGGTTAAATATATATCCTTTTGAATGCAAAAATCCGAAGACAACTTACATTTTACTTCGGTCTCCAAGCTCATCCATTCGAAATTTGTAACACTCATTATAAACTGTTTTTTATTGTAGAAACATTTTTGCAATTTTGTCTCTTCAATGCCGATAGAATATCCCGTGAGGGACATTTTTTATCTTCATTTCTTCAATCATTTTCAATACATTTGTGGTTACCGACTTGCATATGGGTGGCCTTCCATATACATTGCAGGTTCATGATTATGGTCATCGTTTTTAACCATTAACCTCCAAACATCATCCGACTTATAGTAACAAGCAAAAATTCCGAATGGACAATTTGTTTTTCTAGACCTGTATTTTTGGTGGACGTCTCCGGATCTCTAGGTACACCACCCCGATTACACATAAAAATAATTTTTGAAACATATCCACTTCCTTTTGTCTTTGTTCTTTTAATAACAACCACATATCCAAGAGATTGTGTAATTTCTTGCACCCACTCTGTTAAATTTTCACGAGCTAAACACCTAACAAATATAAATATATACTTGATCAGTTTAAAAAAATTTCAGTACAAATATAACATATAACAACTTCCGAATAAACTAAAATTATCCATTAAAAATACATAAGAGATTAGTTTGAAAACTTGCCATAAAAATGACGATCGACAATTTTGTGAATGTTGTTATAAATGGAACAAATGTTGAATTGAATTGAATCGAATGAATCTTTTATACAACGTATAAAGTTAAAGCTATGTCAATCAGTTTCTATATTATTAAAGATAAAGATAAATATTATTCCAATCAAATCAAAATATTTTCCGTAAAATCCTTTATTTACGACAGTTACTTTGACTTTTTTTCACTTTTGTGTTATGTAAAGAATATTAATGGACAAGTAATGAGTTTTAATCTTTTTTTAATAATAATAATAATAATAATAATAATAATAAGTTTTAATTTTTTTTTTAAATAATAATAATAATATAATAAAGAAAAGAAAAGAAAAAAAAACAACATAAAAACAAAAAGGGGAAAAAACAAAAAAATGATGTCAAATCAAATGGTTGATTAGATTGAGTTTAGGGGGGTAATAAAGAAAAATGGGTTACTTATATCACAGCCCGGAAAAATATACGTAACTTAAAGGAACATACATGAAAATATATTTATATTATTTTGATTTGTTCTAGTGGTATTCATTTAAAGATATGGAATTTATTATAAATGTAGGAGTAAGTTAAAGGACCATAAATATAAATATAGTTATATTATTTTGATTGGATCGTAATAGAATTCATTTACACCGCAATGAAATAAAGATAGGGTATTTATTGTAAATATAAGGTAAATTAGTTATATTATTTTGATTTGGCCGTAGTGGTATTCATTTACACCGCAAATAAAGAGAGAGTATTTATTGTAAATGTAGGGTAATTTAAAGGACTATAAATATAAATATAGTTATATTATTTTGATTTGATCGTAAATATGATCATATTTTAATTTTATTATAGATACGCATATATATAATATTAGGTTATAACCAGTGGGAACCACAGTTACCAAATTAATAAATTTTTTATAGTAAAAAATCATAATAATTAATCAATATTTTAAATAAATTATTGATATTACCAAACACAACATAAATAAAAATCACAGTTTTCATTTACCTCGGTTTTGACATACACAATGATATTTTTATTTTATTTGATATATGTTAATATTAACAATAAAATATGAAGTATTAATAATATATAAATTAATTTTATTAATTCTTAGAGACATCAACTCTATGAATATTACAATTATTACGTTGAGCATTCGGTGGAATATATGCATTCGGTCGAACATTATGCATTATTTACCACCCATCAAAACGTTTTGATATGTTGTGACGCCAAAGTGGCAAAAGTCCCGGTATTATATGCGATTCTTGTAAATCAACTTTAACATAATGGTCATTGTCAATGTTGCGATAACAATAAATCTATGATGTGAGATGTCTTGCAGAACATACCATTAAGAATAAATTCAAATAAATAAAATATTAAAAATATAATTACCTAATCATGTTTAATGAATGAAAGATTATAGTTTTTAGACAATCATCAACTCTTATATAACTATTTTAATTTCTTTTTAAATAATTGATTTTTATTTTAATGTTTATATTTCTAGCAACATGAATAACAATGAGAACAAAACAAATAAAAGAAATGAAAACGCCTAGTTATGAAGATATAATGTTGAATCGTTTTGCATCACAATGATAACGATTTTTGAATCGTTTTGTAGGATCCAACAACAAAATTTTCAAAAACTTGTGAATAAAATTTACGATGAAACTGATTATTGAGTTCTAATGAATTCTTGAGTTGAGAAGATCCTCTGTACCTTATTTTCAATTTATATCCTTTTGTATTTTATAAAATTACTTTCAATCCTTATTATCTCAATTTAATATATATATATATATATATATATATATATATATATATATATATATATATATATATATATATATATATATATATATATATATATATATAACCAAAAGATTTGTTAGATCTTGCGAACTCATAATCAACTCATCATTTTTCAACACCAAAAACTTCGGTCTTTTCCAAATAGTGCGTCTAAGCCATATCTAGGCTCAAAAAAATTGATGATTTTTTTTTTGTTTTTTTGTATAACTGCTGATGGGCACAATCAGCAGTCATATTGACTGCTGATGAGCACAATCAGTTGTTTTATTGACTGCTGATGAGCACAATCAGCAGTCATATAAACTGTTGATGAGCATAACTAGCAGTTATATGGACTGTTAATGAGCACAATCACAGCTGATTGTACACATCCGCAATCCATATAATTGTTGATTGTGCATACATGCAAATTTCCAAAATAAATTAAAAAAATGTCAAATATTTTCTTTGAGCCTACATATGGCTTAGACACACCATTTTAAGAACATTAGTATTTCTGGTTTAAAAAAATGATGAGTTAATTAGGAGTTCGTAAGTTCACACGTTTTTTTTAGTTCTCACAATAACTCATATATATATATATATATATATATATATATATATATATATATATATATATATATATATATATTAAATTGAGCTAATAAGGATTGAAAGTAGGTTGGTAAAATACAAAAGGATATAAATTGAAAATAAACTTTAACTAGAAGGGGGTAAAAATGTAAAATTTGTTTAATGTTTGATAAATTGTTTGTTAGTGGAGATGCGAAAAAGAATCTCCATATGTTCGTTCAGTAAATACTAATACGAGAATAATATGTAATTATTATCTAAGTCCCGTCAATTGGGGTTATTTAACCAAGTTAAAAGTGGTTTTGACCTTAAAGTGGTTTTTTACCGCTAAATCCAGTGGGAATAATAACTGGTATAAATTACTTATTACATGATAGACTCTATAAGGCTTAGCAATCCATCTAAACTCTAAACATGTAAAAGTAACCCAACTAGTAATATTTTTTCTATTGCTATGATAAATTTATAACCTTATATAATAGAGTCCATGTCAGAACTCACTCTTTGGACCTGTTTTTTTTTCCTAAATACTAGTTTTAATAAATGATATTAGTAAATATTATCAAATAAGATAACAACACACCTGAGATATTGATAGGAAAACAGAAGGAGGACAATTTTTTCCTGACTTTTTAACAAATCGATTTTTTTTCAAATAAAGTTATGTTCCTATTATTTAAGTCTGTTATAAAAAGTGCATCTTATTCCTATTTCTATCCATGTCCAAAATATTCAACACAATATGAAAATCTTGATTTCTCTTCACCACCACTACCATTATTTTCTCTTTATAGTTATACACATCCTACATGTCATCACATTCAAGTAATATTTACACCACACCCCAAAACCTCTAACAAATGACATAGATACCTTTAAATTCCCAGATCAAAAGACAGACAATTCAAAAAATCCAACTTTTGATCGTTCCGTTTATCATTCACCTTCCATGACGCCTTCGATCGCAATCTCAAATGTATGGTAGCTTATTCCTCCAACGCATCAAAATCAATACCTCAATTGAACTCATCACTATCAAAATCATCCATGGCGTCTCCTTCCGTCTTCCATGGCGGCTCTTTAGCACCAGTAGATTCAGCATCTATTAAGATTTCCTTCTCTAGGTTACGAATCGGAAGTGACTCGCCATGAGAAAAACTCAACTTCCTTTTTCGAATTCTGGTGGCGTTGCTCAAGATTCTGGTGGTGGTGGTTGGGATTCTAGTGGCTGAAGAGAGCCTCTCGGCGTTGAAAGAGACGGATGTGGAATAGGTATTGGTGTGTGTAGGATTTGTTGTTCTGGATGTACTTCCTCCATTATCATGCATTGGGTCTATATCAGGACTAGGGTCCATGGGGAACTGTGGTGTTCTGATTACGGGTGATTAGGTGAGTAAAGATCGTATGACACCCAAACAAAAAGAAGTTACATGTGGATTTTTCAAAGCGACCAAAATAACCTTTCATGTCGGATAATATCACATCGTGATAGAAAATTTACAGAATTAAAATTCATAGGAACATTAACATACCTATAAATGGCCATCATATCACAATTAACAGCTTGTGTGGTTGCCACTGTAGGGTTTATCCGGTCATCTATGAAACTGTCGTCATAAAAATCTTGACCATGGTAAACATCCTCATCACCGGACCCTTCTAAAGACACCGTAAAATTTTATCAACATTCAACCCTACTGTTATTAACTTCAATAATATATTTTCAAACAATTTAATAGCTGAAATGTTCTGTTTTTGTCACAAACAGAATAAAAACAGATTGTACATTGTATGCATTGACGTCTGGCAGATGCAAATGGGACAAAAATTCCGACTTTTTTTCTCACTCATGGTATTGTTAAAAAAATAGCCCTATATGTAACGCCCCGATTCTCAGGTATCGATTTTATATAAGAATTTTCTTGTTTTCAAGGTCTACTCGACAAGTTGGTTGCCCTACTCGTCGAGTAGCAGCGGGTTGGGTCGCGTGTTTTAGTGACCTACTCGCCGAGTCCAATAAGGGACTCGACGAGTAGGAGCTGGAGGATGAAACCCTAAATCTCGAGGTATTGCACCCTATTTAAAGGATCATTGGCCTCCCCCAGCCTCCCCTTTACTGCTTCTTATCCCTATCAAACCCTAATGTGTGTGTGTGTGTGTGCTCCATTGTGTGTTTCAAGCCTTGGGAAGAAGATTCTTAGAAAAGCGAGCTTGAAGATCAAGTAGCTAGCAGCAAGGAGCAAGGATGAACCCTTCCTTTTGAGTTAAACCCCATTTCAAGTTTAGATTTGGCATTATGGGTCATTAGAGCCTTGCATGCACGTAAAGTTTGCAACTTTACGTGATAAACATGCCTTGGGAAGCTGGATCTACAATATAGGGCCTTAGCATGGCTTAAAAAGCGTCTGTATGAATGATGGATTGAAGGGACTCGGCGATTTGCAAGGTCGACTCGGCGAGTCATATGAATATGGTCATGAACTCGTCGAGTTGATGAACAACTCGGCGAGTCCGATGAAGATTGCCTTGGGCTCGGCGAGTCAGTCGAATGACTCGGCGAGTCGGCTAGGGTTTTTCCCAATCTTTGGACACGTATGAACTCGGCGAGTTAAAGGGGAACTCGACGAGCCAACCAAGGATTTCACTACTGCTCGATTTCAGGAAGGACTCGGCGAGTCGGTGAACTACACTCAACGAGTCGAGTCAACATGGACTGTTGACTTTGACTGTGGACTTTGACTTTGACCAAGAGTTGACCAGTTGACTTCTGAGGGTATTTTGGTAATTTGGAAACTTATGAAAAAGGTTTTTATGGTAACTATAGCTGGGGGAGTTTGTGTTGGTGATCCGGGAGTTGAGCTTTCTAGTTTCAGATGACAGTTGCGAGGTGAGTTATCCTCACTATACTAAGGGGTCTAAGGCACCAAGGCCGGCCCATTGGATATGTTATCTTAACAGTGTTAGATGTTGAGTATGAGTTAGTGTTGCATGCTAGTGGTTATGCCAGTTAGGTAGACCAGTAGGACTACCTGTTATGTTATATGATTGTTGCATGCTCAGTGGTGATGTTGTATGTTATATGTATGTGGGGTGGGTTGAGGTCGTACCGCTCCGTGCGGTAGCCAACAAACCCTAGGAGCATTCCAGTTATGGGCTAAGGGAGACTCGTACTGTGGGCTCGGGAGCATTCCAGTTACGGGCTAAGGGAGACTCGTACTGTGGGCTCGATGGCAAGCCAGATGTGAGCTGTGGGCCCGTAAGGCAATCCAGACTCACACTGTGGGCCCAGGGGTAATCCAGTCTGTAGAGTTGTGGACCCAGTACATGCTGTTGTTTGTATATGTGTTATGTGTAGTGTATCGATATTTTGGGGGAACTCACTAAGCTCTCGGGCTTACAGTTTCAGTTTATTGTTTCAGGTACATCAGGGGATCGCGGCAAGGCGAAGGCGTGATCGTACAGCTCCTCATGTTTTGTCTATGTTTCTGGGAAGACTCCGATATTATACATTTTGAAAACAAAGTTGTAATGATTTTTATGGTTTGAAATGTTTTTTTTTTAAGTTTAAATTGGCTTAAATTTTTGGGTGTTGCAAGTTGGTATCAGAGCCTTGGTTTGAGTGAATTGGAGGAACATGCGTGTGAATCCAGTCTTAAATCAAGGAAAGGTTTTCAAATGATTTCTAAAAAGGTTTTCAAAATAAGTACATGAGGATGCAGGATGTACGATCAGCCGGAGCCAGTAAGTAGCCCCAAAATACCATACAATTATTTGATTATGTGATGTGTTAGAACAGCATGCTAGTGCTAGGCTAGGGATCTTCAGGAATGGCATGATAGAATTGTCTGATTGTATGATGCCTGATAGCCTAGGGTTTTCCTCATGTGAAATTGATATCATTATTGTAGTTGCTTAGTGTATGCATCACAGCCGTACATAATTAAGATCTTATAGCCTGAGAATGTTTGATTTAGCCTTATGTTCTGTTCTTGTTTGATTGGGAGCTTAGGGTAGGATTGGATATTTGAAAGTCTATAGGGTCCAGCGTTATGTATGGCTAGCATACACTAGTGTTGCAGGGTTGGTGGAAGTTTCATGTATGGGTGTGTGGGACCGGTAGGTCAGTTGTGAGGCAGTTAGCTTTCCTCTAGGAGTGAGGATTGAGTGCTCGCTATGTTTATGTATATTGTTATGGTGTTGTGGTGATACTTGAAACAAATATGGGTAGGTGTAGAAGGTAGTATGGGCCCGTACTACTGAAAGCACAGGACCCATACGCGTGTCAAGTAATTCACAATCCCTAGGGTTAGTAGGGAGTTGACTCCCAGTTATTTATATGGGTTATCTGATATCTTGTGGTATGTTTCAGAATGGTAATGACGAGACGCTTTGTGGCTGGATCCGGTTCAGGATCAGGATCAGGGGACAGAGGCCAGGAGGGGCCAACAGCACCTGAGCCGGTGGTGCAGATGGGTATAGAGGAGTTGGATGCCAGGATTCGAGAAAACCTGCATGATGAGGTTGCTGCTGCGTTCTGGGCACAGTTGCCGGAGATGTTCGGGTCGATTAAGACCGCCATGGTGGAGTACTTTGATGAGCGCTATGCAGCCCTTGCAGAGACAGCTGCCGCAGCAGCTGCATCAGCTGTATCGGCGGTAGGGGGAGGAGTTAGTAGAGGCTTTCAGTACAGGGACTTCGATAACACGAAGCCCCCTACTTTTGACGGGACGCAGGATCCCATCAAGGCTATGAGATGGATTTCAGACGTGGAGGGGTGCTTTTTCACCTGCTCGTGTCCTACTGACCAGAAGGTCAGGTGTATGAACCTTTAGGTCCGGGGCCAAGGACTGGTGGAGACTTGCGACTGGATCGTACACTGATGACCAGAGAGCTGCTGTTACTTGGGAGCAGTTCAGGGACATGTCCCACGCCCGTTACATTCCACGGGTCGAGCGGGAACGTTTAGCACAGGAGTTTCTGAGATCGAGGCAGTATGGGGAGTCGGTGACGGAGATCACCTGTATGTTCACTGAGAGGGCGATGTTTTGCCCGGAGTTTGCTTCAGAGCAGGCTCAGATGACCCGTTATCTGAGCATGCTCAAGACGGATATCCGTCAGTTTGTGTCTACCCAGCGATGTGATACTCTTCTAGAGTTGCAGGAGGCCGCCAGACGGCGTGAGTTGGAGATTGAGCTGCAGTTGAGAGAGCAGCGGCAGGCCCCGACATAGTCTCAGCCGGCGCCTAAGCGGTCTAAGACCGCTGATACTAGGAACAGGGGTCAGCAGAGCCGCACTTGTGGGAAGTGTGGCAAGGGTCATTCTGGTGTGTGTCGAGCTGGTAGTGGGTGCCACAGGTGTGGCAAGGAGGGGCATTACGCGAAGGACTGTCGCCAGGCAGTCCCAATTCAGGGTATGAGGTTATGTTATCACTGCGATCAGGTTGGCCACGTTAAGGCCAACTGTCCGTTGCTAGCCGCCAAGCCGGCGCAGGCTCCAGCGCCGACTACTTTGAGGATCACGGATGGGAGACCAGTCGGGGAAGAGCCTCCGAAGGCTCAGGGTCATGCTTTCCAGCCTACAGCGGAGGAGGCCAGGGCAGCACCAGATGTGGTTCCTGGTATGTTTCTATCCTTTGTCTCCTTTATTATATATGTTGTATACTTATTTGTTGTACCGGTGGTTAGGTACGTTTCTAGTGAACTCCTTACCCGCATTGGTTTTATTTGACTCGGGGGCGAGTCGGTCTTTTGTATCTCAGATATTTAGTAGGGAGTTCAGAGTTCCAGTAGGCGAGCTAGAGTGTCCGTTGCGAGTTTCTATCGCCAACGAACACGGGGTTTCTGCTTCTTCGATCTACCGAGGGTGCGAGATGGAGATCTTCGGGGTACCTTTTCCGATAGACTTGATTCTGATCCCCATGGGGGATGTGTGCGTGATTGTAGGGATGGATTGGCTCAGTCGTTTTGGTGCCATGATTGATTGTGAGGGTCAGCGGGTAGTGGTTCGAACCCCAAGTGGGGGAGAGTTGATTGTATATGGCGAGGGCACCAAGGTGGGATCAGGGTTTTGTTCAGCCGCTAGGGCTCGGCAGTATATTCATCACGGGGGTGCGGGTTACCTAGCATATGTATTGGATACGCGAGTCAGGGATCAGATTTCGGTTTCTGATGTTCCGGTAGTCAGGGAGTTTGCAGATGTGTTTCCGGAGGAGTTGCCAGGGATACCTCCGGAGAGGCAGGTCGAGTTCAGGATCGACCTGGTGCCAGGTGCGGCCCCTATCACTAAGGCGATGTATCGATTGGCACTGCCAGGGATGCAGGAGCTGTCGTCACAGCTACAGGAACTGCTGGGCAAGCAGTTCATTCGACCTAGCAGTTCTCCATGGGGAGCACCGATTCTTTTTGTCCGGAAGAAGGACGGTTCGCACTGGATGTGCATTGATTATCGGGAGTTGAATAAGTTAACGGTGAAGAACCGTTACCCACTCTCGAGGATAGACGGTCTCTTCGATCAGTTGCAGGGCGCATATTGGTTTTCCAAGATAGACTTGAGGTCTGGGTATCATCAGGTCAAGGTCTGAGAGGAGGACGTGGAGAAGACCGCGTTCCGAACTCGTTATGGACATTAAGAGTTCGTGGTGATGCTGTTTGGGCTCACCAACGCGCCAGCAGTGTTCATGGACCTGATGAATCGGGTCTGCAGACCGATGCTTGATCGCTCGGTCATAGTGTTTATAGATGATATCTTGGTGTATTCCAAGACCCGAGAGCAGCATGAGGAGCATCTACGGGAGTTATTGGGAGTTCTGAGACGAGAACGGTTGTACGCCAAGTTCTCAAAGTGTGAGTTTTGGCTACGAGAGGTCTAGTTCCTCGGACACCTCGTTAACCAGGAGGGGATTTTGGTCGATCCGGCCAAAATCGAGGCGGTTATGCAGTGGGAGGTTCCGAAATCTCCCTCAGACATCAGAAGCTTTTTGGGATTGGCAGGGTACTACCGGAGATTCATACAGGACTTCTCCAAGATTGTGGTACCCCTCACTCGTCTGACGAGGAAGGGGGAGGATTTCTGGTGGGGCCCTGAGCAGCAGAGGGCGTTTGAGACCCTCCGACAGCGGTTGTGCGAGGCCCCAGTCTTGACACTCCCGGAGGGAGTTGAGGATTTTGTGGTGTTATGTGATGCATCCATCACAGGTTTAGGGGCGGTCCTCATGCAGAGAGGGCGAGTGATAGCTTATGCGTCGCGGCAGTTGAAGCCGCATGAGACGAGATACCCTACGCATGACTTGGAGTTGGGGGCGGTGGTGTTCGCCCTCAAGATATGGAGACATTACCTTTATGGGGTCGGCTGTACCATTTACACGGATCACAAGAGCTTGAGACATATCATGGATCTGTCGAACCTGAACATGAGGCAGCGCAGGTGGCTGGATGTAGTCAAGGACTACGATTGCGAGATCCTTACCACCCTGGTAAAGCGAATGTGGTTGCGGATGCTTTGAGCCGCAAGTCAGCTGGGTCTTCCACCCCAGCGGTATGTATGAGGATATCAGTGGACTCTCCGCTTGTGAGTTTGATCAGAGATGCCCAGGTTGAGGGCATGCGACCGGAGAATTGGAAGCTGGAGAGGATCAAGGGTGAGAATACCCAGTTTGAGCAGGATAGTCGGGGATTATTGACCTGATGCGGTCGGGTTTGGGTTCCGATGTCTGGTGGGGTTAGGCAGACGGTTATGGAGGAGGCTCATAAGTCTCATTTCTCTATTCACCCGGGGGCCACCAAGATGTATCGGGATTTGACTTTGAGCTATTGGTGGTCGTGCATGAAGCGAGAAATCGCTTGGTACATCGAGAGATGCTTGACCTGTAGGATGGTCAAAGCCGAGCATCAGAGGCCGCATGGCAAGCTGCAGCCCCTGGAGATCCCCATGTGGAAATGGGAACAGATCACGATGGATTTTATTACCAAGTTGCCGAGGACGGCGAAGGGGCTTGATGCTATATGGGTCATCGTGGATCGATTGACCAAGAGTGCCCATTTCTTGGCCATACGGGAGAGCTCATCGGCCGAGAAATTGGCCAACGTATACGTTCGTGAGATCGTGTCTCGCCATGGGGCCCCTGTTTCCATTGTTTCTGATCAGGATGTCAGGTTTACCTCTCGTTTCTGGCAGAAGTTTCACGAGGAGTTGGGCACGTGGTTGCACTTCAGCACAGCATTCCATCCGCAGACTGATGGTCAGAGCGAGCGGACCATTCAGACCCTCGAGGATATGTTGCGGGCATGTGTTATTGATTTCGGTGGGAGCTGGGATTCGCACCTACCGCTTGCAGAGTTCGCCTACAACAACAGCTATCATTCCATCATTGGCGCCCCGCCATTCGAGTTGTTGTACGGGCGGAGATGTCGCACCCTGGTTTATTGGGGTGAGGTTGGTCACAGGGTGATGGGTCAGACGGAGGTGGTCTTACAGACTACCGAGAAGATTCAGCAGATTAGGCAGTAGCTGCAGACCGCTCAGAGTCGGCAGAAGAGTTACGCCGACCGGCGCCGATCCGAGCTAGAGTTTCAGGTCGACGACATGGTATTCCTGAAGGTCTCGCCCTGGAAGGGCATGATCCGCTTCAGGAAGAGGGGAAAATTGGGTCCCCGATATATTGGGCCGTTCAGGATCGTTGCCAGGGTTGGCAAGGTGGATTACAGGCTAGAGCGGCCGGAGGAGCTTAGTCGGATCCACAGCACTTTCCACGTTTCGCAGCTGCGAAAGTGAATCATGGATCAGGAGGCGGTGGTGTCGCTGGATGATATTCAGATCGATGATCGTCTGAATTACATGGAGAGGCCTGCGGCCATACTGGAGAGAAAGATGAAGATTCTGAGGAACAAGGAGATACCTTTGGTTAAGGTATAGTGGGAGCATTGGAAAGGGTCCGAGTGGACGTGGGAGCCAGAGGTGGAGATGCGGGAGCATTATCCGGAACTGTTCGTCGCAGCAGACTTTGAGGACGAAGTCTAGTTCAAGTGGGGGAGAATTGTAACGCCCCGATTCTTAGGTATCGATTTTATATAAGAATTTTCTTGTTTTCAAGGTCTACTCGACGAGTTGGTTGCCCTACTCGTCGAGTAGCAGCGGGTTGGGTCGCGTGTTTTAGTGACCTACTCGTCGAGTCCAATAAGGGACTCCACGAGTAGGAGCTGGAGGATGAAACCCTAAATCTCGGGGTATTGCACCCTATTTAAAGGATCATTGGCCTCCCCCAGCCTCCCCTTTACTGCTTCTTGTCCCTCTCAAACCCTAATACGCGTGTGTGTGTGTGCTCCATTGTGTGTTTCAAGCCTTGGGAAGAAGATTCTTAGAAAAGGGAGCTTGAAGATCAAGTAGCTAGCAGCAAGGAGCTTGTGTGGACCTGAAATCTACCTCAGATAGCACCATTTGAAGGTATCAAATCATTACCTTGACCTTCTTTCCTTATAGATCTCCTTTGGGTTGAAGTTTAGGGCTTTTCATCATGTTATGAAACTATTCTTGGGTATGAGCTAAGATCTGAAGTTGCAACTTCAGATCTGAACTCTCCTTGGTCTTGAGGTCCATAAAGCTTACAGCTTTAGCAAGGATGAACCCTTCCTTTTGAGTTAAAACCCATTTCAAGTTTAGATTTGGCATTATGGGTCATTAGAGCCTTGCATGCACCTAAAGTTTGCAAATTTACGTGATAAACATGCCTTGGGAAGCTGGATCTAGAATATGGGGCCTTAGCATGGCTTAAAAAGCGTCTGTATGAATGATGGATTGAAGGGACTCGGCGATTCGCAAGGTCGACTCGGCGAGTCATATGAAGATGGTCATGAACTCGTCGAGTTAATGAACAACTCGACGAGTCCGATGAAGATTGCCTTGGGCTCGGCGAGTCAGTCGAATTACTCGGCGAGTCGGCTAGGGTTTTCCCCAATATTTGGACACGTATGAACTCGGCGAGTTAAAGGGGAACTCGACGAGCCAACCAAGGATTTCACGACTGCTCGAGTTCAGGAAGGACTCGACGAGTCGGTGAACTACACTCGACGATTCGAGTCAACATGGACTGTTGACTTTGACTGTGGACTTTGACTTTGACCAAGAGTTGACCAGTCGACTTCTGAGGGTATTTTGGTAATTTAGAAACTTATGAAAAAGGGTTTTATGGTAACTATAGGTGGGGGAGTTTGTGTTGGTGATCCGGGAGTTGAGCTTTCTAGTTTCAGATGACAGTTGCGAGGTGAGTTATCCTCACTATACTAAGGGGTCTAAGGCACCAAGGCCGGCCCATTAGATATGTTATCTTAACAGTGTTAGATGTTGAGTATGAGTTAGTGTTGCATGCTAGTGGTTATGCCAGTTAGGTAGACCTGTAGGACTACCTGTTATGTTATATGATTGTTGCATGCTCAGTGGTGATGTTGTATGTTATATGTATGTGGGGTTGGTTGAGGTCGTACCGCTCCGTGCGGTAGCCAACAAACCCTAGGAGCATTCCAGTTATGGGCTAAGGGAGACTCGTACTGTGGGCTCGGGAGCATTGTGGGCCCAGGGGGTAATCCAGACTCACACTGTGGGCCCAGGGGGTAATCCAGTATGTAAAGCTGTGGACCCAGTACATGCTGTTGTTTGTATATGTGTTATGTGAAGTGTATCGGTATTTTGGGGGAACTCACTAAGATCTCGGGCTTACAGATTCAGTTTATTGTTTCAGGTACATCAGGGGATCGCGGCAAGGCGAAGGCGTGATCGTACAGCTCGTCATGTTTTGTCTATATTTCTAGGAAGAATCTGATATTATACATTTTGAAAACAAAGTTGTAATGATTTTTATGGTTTGAAATGTTTTTTTTAAAGTTTAAATTGGCTTAAATTTTTGGGTGTTGCACTATAATACCGCATCATCATGTGTCTAGAAAACTCAATCAAAGTAGGTTGTGTTTTTTCCTGGACTTCCTCAGCTTCAGCTTCAATAAAAACTCTGGCATTATTTAACACCTTTTTTGTCACTTGAAACAAAAAATATGGTTTCAATTGGCACTAAGTGCATCATATAAGAAATCTGAGGATATTTCGTAGCAATAATCAGTTGAAATGCACCATAAGTAACAAAATTTGCAAAATTTAGCTCTACCACGCTTATTGGAAAAATGATCCAATTGAGCACAATCTAAAATATATGTTAAATAAAACCATTTATAGTCCACCAGAATGTTTTCGACTTGTAAGAGATTGAAATTGTATGCTTCCTCAGTTTCATATTCAACAAATTTTTCCAGCCTTTATAAAAGGAGGTCTAACAACGACGATGCACTAAAAAAGTTTTGTATTTTCTCTTAATGCTTGTATTGATATCCCATCTAAAAAGTGATCATTTAGCTTTTGGAAATACGTTATTGCATGCTTTCATGCAAGCCATGTCTTTATATGTGACAATTACATGTATTGTTTCAGGTACATCAGGGGATCGCGGCAAGACGAAGGCGTGATCGTACAGCTCCTCATGTTTTGTCTATATTTCTAGGAAGACTCTGATATTATACATTTTGAAAACAAAGTTGTAATGATTTTTATGGTTTGAAATGTTTTTTTTAACTTTAAATTGGCTTAAATTTTTGGGTGTTGCACTATAATACCGCATCATCATGTGTCTAGAAAACTCAATCAAAGTAGGTTGTGCTTTTTCCTGGACTTCCTCAGCTTCAGCTTCAATAAAAACTCTGGCATTATTTAACACCTTTTTTGTCACTTGAAACAAAAAAAATGGTTTCAATTGGCACTAAGTGCATCATATAAGAAATCTGAGGATATTTCGTAGCAATAATCAGTTGAAATGCACCATAAGTAACAAAATTTGCAAAATTTAGCTCTACCACGCTTATTGGAAAAATGATCCAATTGAGCACAAGATCTAAAAGATATGTTAAATAAAACCATTTATAGTCCACCAGAATGTTTTCGACTTGTAAGAGATTGAAATTGTATGCTTCCTCAGTTGCATATTCAACTAATTTTTCCAGCCTTTATAAAAGGAGGTCTAACAACGACGATGCACTAAAAAAGTTTTGTATTTTCTCTTAATGCTTGTATTGATATCCCATCTAAAAAGTGATCATTTAGCTTTTGGAAATACGTTATTGCATGCTTTCATGCAAGCCATGTCTTTATATGTGACAATTACATGTATTGTTTCAGGTACATCAGGGGATCGCGGCAAGGCGAAGGCGTGATCGTACAGCTCCTCATGTTTTGTCTATATTTCTAGGAAGACTCTGATATTATACATTTTGAAAACAAAGTTGTAATGATTTTTATGGTTTGAAATGTTTTTTTTTTAAGTTTAAACTGGCTTAAATTTTTGGGTGTTGCACTATAATACCGCATCATCATGTGTCTAGAAAACTCAATCAAAGTAGGTTGTGTTTTTTCCTGGACTTCCTCAGCTTCAGCTTCAATAAAAACTCTGGCATTATTTAACACCTTTTTTGTCACTTGAAACAAAAAAAAATGGTTTCAATTGGCACTAAGTGCATCATATAAGAAATCTGAGGATATTTCGTAGCAATAATAAGTTGAAATGCACCATAAGTAACAAAATTTGCAAAATTTAGCTCTACCATGCTTATTGGAAAAATGATCCAATTGAGCACAAGATCTAAAAGATATGTTAAATAAAACCATTTATAGTCCACCAGAATGTTTTCGACTTGTAAGAGATTGAAATTGTATGCTTCCTCAGTTTCATATTCAACTAATTTTTCCAGCCTTTATAAAAGGAGGTCTAACAACGACGATGCACTAAAAAAGTTTTGTATTTTCTTTTAATGCTTGTATTGATATCCCATCTAAAAAGTGATCATTTAGCTTTTGGAAATACGTTATTGCATGCTTTCATGCAAGCCATGTCTTTATATGTGACAATTACATGTAGAAACATGCATCTATCTATTGTTGATTTTAAACACCCTAGTTCCCAAGTGTAGTTGGATTCTATTTCTTTATGCATGTAGACAAATGTTACGTAAAAGGTCTGATTAGTTGGATCTTTTTATTATAATAACGTAACTAAGTCAACGCTCCACATTTTGCACTCGGTCTATTAGTTGTTGACGAGAATTAAATACCTAAAAAATATTTTTTTTATTAGATACCAGTAAAATTATTGATTAATAACCATATTAATAAATCTAAAACCTTATGACATGGTAGTTTCAAATTCTAATGTGTCACTGATGAAGTAAGTATTTTCATTATTGTCATATTGAGATGCATTGCTTGTGTAAATATTATTAAGCCTAATCAATACTAACAAATATAAATATGTGATTTATAAAAACATAAATATCTGAATAATAATAAACGAACATACCTCGTCATTCAACTCATCAAGCGATGGCAAATATTATGGCCAACTCAATTTTTTATTTAGCCTATTGTTTTTCAAAATATCGTAGAATGAAAATGAAGTTTGGGACACATTCGTTTATAGTAAAACATTACGCATGAAAAGAAAATACTATATAAATTATAGGATAACTTAAAGGGTCATACATGTAAATATACTTATATTTTTTGAGTTGATCGTGGTAAATATACTTATATACTCATTTACATCACACTGAAATAAAGATAGGGTATTTATTTAGGTTAATGTTATAACTACCCCCTTATTTTTCCAATTCCACCCCATGATTTGATTTTTGTCTTTTTTCTTTTTTTTCCCTATTTTGTTTTTTTGTTGTTATTTATTTATTTATTTATTTATTATTTTATTATTATTATTATTATTATAAATTTCGGTAATCGTATATAATTCGGACAATATTTTAAAATTTGGATGACATTTTAATATTCGGACGACATTATAAAATTTGAATGGCTATAAAAAAATTGAACAAAAGCAAAGTTTGTCATTATTTATCACGAAAATTAATTGGTTCGGTATTGCAATTGTGTGGTGCGTTATGCGGATTGAAAGCATTTAGTCAAGCACAATACAATGTTTCCCATGCAGCCGAATGTTTTGATCTGTATGTACGGAGAAGCTCGGACAAAAAATTAAGCATTGGATATGCTACTTGTAAATCAACCATTGCATAATGGTTAGGGTGAACGTGGGCGATAACGACATATGCAGGATTTGGTATGTCTTGTGGGCCATATCGATGTGGGAACCATATTGAAGAACTTTGCTTACTTAGATAAATAACGATAACACCATATCTGTTAGCAATGAGTATAGCAGTGCCTGGCATAACCAACCAATACTCCAATACCGCATACCCGATCCAGAGTAATTCAACGAGTGACTTATGCGGTTTACAAAATCAACATCACCATACATCATAGCGTACTCTTGATAGTGTGATAATAACTCATTGTATAGATCGTACCTAATTTGAATCCAATCAGGTTCACTACGACCAAGAGAAACTGCTATAAACAGAAATCCAAAATTTCCATCTCCTTCGACATTTGTAATGTTTCGGACGTATGGATCAAATTGATGTGGAATTTCATTCATAAGTGGGTTTGAAGTATAAAATGGTTGATCTTGGTTAAAGTATGAGTTTGACATTGAAGGTTCTCAAAACGAGTACGTGCTAAATGGCTGATCTTGGTTAAAGTATGAGTTAGACATTGAAGGTTCTCGAAACGAATACGAGTAATGCCTCTCTGGTTCTTGATTTAAGTCAAGGTCACTAGTATCCATATTATTTGTTCTATTGGTAGAATGTAACACCCGTGTTTATAGGCTAAGCATTAAAGACGAGGTAATAGTCTAGGTCAACTATTGTAACGTGTTTTGAAGTAATAAGAATGAATTATGTGAATTTATGTGCCTTATATTTAATTATGATGATATAATAAATTAAGGATAAAAATAAGCGTCGAAAGTAAAATGTAATATAGAGCCAATATCTATGAAGAAAGTTGTAGTGGTTGGAACAAAGATTCCGGAGATATAAAGAATACCGAAATCCGAGTTATAACGAAGAAGTTATGACCTGTCGAAGTTTCGCGACAGAACCGGCACGACGTTGTGTGACGTAAAAAGTGAATTTACGATAAAGTGCTTTTTAGCATTAGTGATCCAAACGAAAGTCGTAGTGTTCATTAAACCAAGAGCATTCTCTTCCCAATGGAAGGGATCGTCCATAGTCAACTCGGTTGACCAAATGGTAAAGAGAAAAGCTAAGTCTGTGATAGTCCCATGTACCATTACCAAAGGGTCCATTTGTTAAAATTGCCAAAGGAAAGGGGCACTGTTTGCGAAGCTGCCAAATTTACCTAAGGATGTTAAAGTCAATAAGTTTGACTCTACTTCAGGTAAAGTCCATTGTCTAACTCTGTTAAGCTCCTATTTGGAGATTCTTATTACATAATGTGACTGAGTCACATGGTGATGTTATAAGAATCAAAGAAAAGAGAGAAAGCTTAAAGGAAGTATATGCTGCTTCTGATCGCGAAGATGGACTTCGATCGCATCAGAATTTTGAAGCTGTTACTTAGGAGTTATGACACATTGCTTAGGAATATATAACAACAAGGTTTTCATATGGATTGTAAGGATAAGTTTTTCCGTAAAGTTTTTAAAATAAAAGGAAATTTTTGATTTTATTTATTTTAAGTATTCTTACAATGGCATTTGTGAAAAAAATTGTTGTTTATATGATTCCATTGCTAGTAATATAGGAAAATGGTTTTGATTCTTTCATTTGTGGTAGTGTCTAAATTTACCAAATAAAGAAAGTTTCTCATCACCCAAGTTTCAATTGGACCGAAACTTGGAATCATGCAAGTTGTATAGTATGATGAATGAGAACTTTCAAGCATTGGAAAATTAAGACTTGTTCACATGGATGTGTGAATCAAGTGAAGGACTAAAGAGATCGAGTACACATTCTTGTGCACTGGTCATGTCCACCACAAAGCTCGTTAAGACTATTCCTCATGATTTACTAAAGTTTAGTAAATATGGTTATACTTACAAGGTTAAGTATAATTCTGAAACATTGGAAAAGTCTCAATGTATGGCAGAACGAATGGAAGAATCAAATTAGGCAGACAGATAAAAGTTTCTCAAATCTGAAAAGATGGGAGAGTACTTTAGTATCATGTTTTGTGATCATCTTAATGATTAAAGAACCACATCACAATTGGTCTTCTAAGGACATCTTAGTGCATTCTTATGACTAAGAAGAGGAGTCATGAATTGTTGAAATGGTTAAATCAAGAAGATGAGTCATACTTCGTTTCAAAACAAGTCTTAGAGTCATACTCCAAGACTGTAAGTTGAGTGACATATCTTAAAGAAAGGTTTAAAACACTTGTCAAATGTAAGAGTAAAAGTGTCCTACTCTTGTACATTTGAAATTGGTAAGTTGTGATGTTTTGGATAAAACAAAGACTAACTTAGGCCAATTGTGTGAAGTGTTTGTCTTGCTAAAGAATCCGCACTATCCCTTGAATATTTGACAAGAGAGTCTTATATGTCAAGAGGACAGTGGGAGTCTTAAAGGTCTTGAAAGTTTCAAGAACTAATCAAGAATAAAACCTAAGGTTCTTCACTAACACACGACTTGAGGTTTATAACCTATCGTGTTGACATATTCTGTGCCCATTCCAGTTAAAGTTGGCTTTGCATAGGAGTTCTGAAAGTTCTCAATTGGTTGCATAACAACTTGGAAGCAATGGCAGGCCCTGTACTGCCAGGTGGCAAGAAGTTAAGATTGCATAAGTTCAGTCCATATGAGTTAGGATTTGTCATTATCCTTGTCTTGTGACTATGGTTTTGACGATTCACATGGATAAGAACACATACACCATAAAATCTAAGGGTCATAAGGTTTCTCTCCAATTCATGAAAATGATGGTGAGGAAACATTTCCACCAAGTAGATTTGAAGCAGATGGCAAAAGGTCTAAACAATTGAGACTATGATTACGGCATCCCTTTTCATAGTTCTGAAATTGTTTAGACACACATGCATGCTATCTAAGGAAAGGTGTATGATTTTGATAAAGTTTTATCAAAGCATCTCGTATCAGAAATCTGAACTTTGGTAAGAAAGTCAATAAAGTATTGATTTCTAGAAGTCCAGCTGATTGCTGAGTACATGTCAAAGCTAGTGGGAGCATAAGTGTTATGCTAATAATCATCATGTTAGTGGGAGTATGATAATTATTGTTAGTGTTGCAAGTTAGCAATGTTAATTATAGAAAACAAAAGTTTCAATTCGTGAGGCTGCAGGGATTGAAAAAGTTGTTTTGCTATAATTAAGGGAGAGGATATACTTCATTTCAGTTCTAAAGGCTTAGATTGAGACCTTAATCATCTTTAGTCAAGAATATATATATGAATTTCATGTTGGATTGGTTCAACTTAAGGAAATTCTATATATTGCGTTCTCAAAATTCGATTATGATTACGGCATCCCTCTTCATAGTCAAATTTTGAAAACATGGCAAATAAAAATATTGTAGCAAAAGACTGGTCTAGAATCATGTCTTTATGAATCGTGTACCATTTGCTTTGGGTACAGGATCGATTGCATGTGCTATAATATTTGTCATTTCTAAATTTTTCCAAATGCCCAGAGGCATTAAGAAGGGAAAAGGTCGAGAATTGGATATGACTAAAATAATTAAGCAATTGTCGAGGACAATCTGAGGTTTACTAAAGATTGGTTTCTCAGGGACAATTGGAAGTATAGTGCTAATTTTGGAAGGACCATATTGACATATTCTGAAAAGAGGCATCTCTTGTTCAGAAGTGATAGTCAAAATGAGAATATGGAGTTGTCTCCATAGGTGGAAGTTATCTGTGTAAGATTAGAAAACTTAATGCAAGAACCATGTCCAAAGCAATGTACTTTGAATATGAGACTTAGTTTCCATGGAGTTGATCTCCATTGGAATACCTTATAATGACTGTTGACAAGTCTTTGTGACTTTGTACATATTCATTACAGGAGGGTCAGTGCATATAAGTTTAAAATCTAAACAGGTTTCGATAAATGATAGGAATTTGAAATTCTCACATTTTTCGATAAGGATTTGGGAGTGTGAAATTAGAATCATTGAAATTATGTTCAATTGGTTTATTTCACAAAGTAAGGATCATAGACAAACATAGAGTGCATACTTGGTCTATGGCAAAGCTATTGTTTAGAAAAACATAGTGTACATGCTTGGAGCATGGGACAACTAGTGTTTTTAATTCAGGTATAAAGTTGATAAAACCGAAACAATGAAATAATGAGTAATCAGTATGGTGATAAATAAAAGTGGTCTATTTATATTCATAGGGTTTGATACCATATTTGATTCATTTATTCTTGTGCTTCATTTTGCATGTTTTGACTTCCAGAATAAACTAGGTCATTCTTCCTGAATGACTAAGTTATTCAAACTATCCACAGTCGGTTATATGTTGGAAGTAGATATGAATCAAGACTGTCATGGGTTGGCTTGTAGAGGTCTAAGATGTTGGACAAAGCGGTGCTACAACACTCATGAGTGCGCATAAGTTTTGAGTATTGGATTCAACCCACGCTCATTTGAATCACTTCATGGATTTTATCACGAGTGATCATGAGACGATAATATCTTATATTCTTAAAACCTAGAGATATGAGTTGTTACTATGAGTTGGTTATACATTGATTGCACGAAAACGCATTGGTAACTCGATGTTATAAAACGTGCCTTTGTGTATGATTCAACAAGTAGTAGAACAAGCCATATGAGTCGAAGTTTATCCATTCCTTTTACCTTTGGGATAAAAGCGATATATGTGGGCCCCTCGATGATTTAGCGATGACACATGTGAGTGCTTGGCCAAGCCAGGACTGATTTGATTTGTTCAATCAGTCAGTCATCATAAATCGGAAATCGGGAAACAACAAATGGACAGAGAGAATGATTGATAATCCATGTCTCAGTCCATATGATATCTAGAATGGAGGAATATATGATCCCTTATCTAATGGACAAGTCATTGACAAAGGTCAGAGTTCATCGGCAAGGTCAGAGTTCGACATAAGCTTTTGAGAGCTACGATTGCTAGTCGGGGTTTGAAGTCATACTCAATAATAGTTTTAGACTTATCCAAGTGGGAGACTGTTGGATTAATGTCTAAGTCCATAACTATAATTGGTAAGACTTGACCCGACCCGGCATGGTCCATTTGGGTTGCATGGCATCGAGACAATTGGATAGACAAGATGAGGAAAAAAGGATACTAGTGATTTATATTAATATATTATAAGTTCTAATATATTAATATATAATCATATTATTTAATTAGTATTGATCAAGAATTAATTTATAATTAATTAAGTGATCAAAAGGAACTAATTAAATATGGACTCTAAGATATATGTGTGTGATGGGCCAAGTTCATTTAGGTTGGGCTAAGCTTTCATGGATAGTCCATGGAGTGTTTAACCCATGGATCATATGAAATGAAAGGTCATGGGTATTAGGGTGTAACCCTAATCTCCACACTATATAAAGATGTCCTTGGTTGGTGAAATTGGCACTAGTGTGTGTACACAAAAGGGCAAGGCCGATTTCACTAGAGAGAACCAAAGTATCCTTATTCTCAAGGTTATTCCAAGTGTTCATGGTGTTGTGTGAACCATTTGAGGTGTCACACTTGGGGCACTAGGCACTGAAGCTTCATGAAGACAAGTTACATCAAAAAAAGGTATGTATTCTATCTATTTTATTACCCCAAGTATATGATATTTGTATGCTAGTATAGGGTAATATCTTGGAAACTTCATATTTGCATGTATAATAGAGAAAACATAGATCCAAGGTATTTAGGGTTGTATGTGCACCATAGGATGTTGTAGTACACTAAAACCCAACATATATGTTGTTTGCTTATTTGAGATGGATGTTGAATAAATGTTTTGTACAGGTTTTAAAATGTATATGTACTTTTATCTACAAATATGTTAGGTAAAACATGGGTAGATGAAATAGTTGGTGTGATAAAAAAATGAGTTTGATGATGAGAGGAAAGGTGATATAGATCATGAGATGAGGGTGAGAGGTGAAAAGTGAGAAAAGCCTTTACCCAAACGTTGGCCACCATCATTCAGCAGAGTATGGATGACAACCATGGACTATTCTAGACGGTCTGTGGAACACTAGCAGGCTCGCAACCTGTAGGTGTTGTGAACTATATGTCCATCAGATGTACTCTGAAAACCCATTGACATGCATTGCAGGTGGATTCCCGTGAAAAATGATGTCGATAAATGAGAGCTATGGACTTAGCACATGTTGTATAAACACTGGCAGCTATGGATTTAGTGGTCGTTGTATAAACCCTGGCGACGATGTACTTTGTGCCTATTTGACATAAATTGCTGAGGAAAAGCAGTGTTGTCACCCCGATGGTTATTTGTTATTAATCAGGGAGTATGGATTAAGACAATAGTTATTT
Source organism: Lactuca virosa (assembly GCF_052849685.1). Classification (NCBI taxonomy): domain Eukaryota; kingdom Viridiplantae; phylum Streptophyta; class Magnoliopsida; order Asterales; family Asteraceae; genus Lactuca; species Lactuca virosa. Next base: position 298,207,492 of record NC_136433.1, on the reverse strand, counting down.
ATTATTAATCTGGGAGTATGTATTAAGACATAGTTAATTGTCCCTAGTCCGAGAGTATGGAATGGGCACAGTTATTGATCCGGGAGTATGGATTAGGTAAAGAGTTTGATTTTAGATCTGAGAGTATAGATCGTGTCGTTGTGAGGATTTGTTGGGCTTTGAGCATCCTAACAATCTTAAGGTGCACATACAACCCTAGAAGCTTTGGAACTATGTTTTCTCTATTATACATGCAGAATTGATTTCCAAAGCCTTATCATATCTAGCATGCAATCCTAGGTACATGAATAACAAAAATTCTAGATAGAATTACATACCTTTTCTTGTAGTGATTTGCTTGGAGTTTATGAGCCTAGCACCAATAGTGTGGATGCCTCAAGTGGTGTCACAAATCACCAAAACAAGTTGGAAGCTCTTTAGAGAATAAGAATATTATATACAAATTGGCCTACCTTATGCTCACACACTAGTGTCATTTCAAGTGCTAAAGACCCCTTTATATAGTATGGAGGATTAGGGTTACATGCATGCAAACCCTAATACCCATGACCTTTCAGTTACATAGGATCCATGGGTTAAAAGCTCCATGGACTATCCATGGACTTCATATACTCTTAGCCCATCCTAAATAAATCTTAGTCCAATCCATATATATGTAAGATTCCATATTTAATTAATCTCATTTGATCACTAAACTAATTCCAAATTAATTCTTGATCAATACTAATTAAATAATATGATTTCATATTAATATATTATAACTTATAATATATTAATACATCATAAACATCTTATTCTCAAAAGTATATCCATACAAATTGTTCGGTGAAGTACAACCCAAATGGACCATGCCGGATCGGGTCAAGTGCATACCAAATATAGTTAAGGACTTAGACACCTTATCCAACAGTATCCCACTTGGATAAGTCTGATAACTATAGTTGCAAGTATAACTTCAAGAACTAATCAGTAATCGTAGCTCTTTAAAACTCTGTTGAACCATGAAGCGCCATTTTAGATAAGTGATCATACAATCCTATGTTCTCAAGATATCAGCCAGACAAATACATGGAACAATGTCGTACTTATTGTCCAGCAGTTTGTTTCTCGATCTATTGATTTGTTTGACATAGAACTAAATTGAACACATCAATTAGGTTCTGACCGGGCCCGGCACATAAGTTAAAACAGAATCATCGAGGGCCCCAGATATCGCTTCTAATCGTAGAAGGAACAGATAAACTTCGACTCATATGCTTATACTAACTACTAGTTGAATTATGCACAAAAGCACGTTTTATGACATCAAGTTATTGATGCGTTTTCGTACAATCAATGGATAACCAACTCACAGACAACAACTCATATCTCTAGGTTTGAAGATTTATATGATATTACCGTCTCACGATCACTCGAGATAAATTCCATGAAGTGATACAAGTGAGTGTGGGTTTAATCCAATACTCAGAACTTATGAGCACTCATGAATGTTGCAGCAACGATTGTTATGTCTAATAAACCTTAGACAAATCTACAATCCGAATTCATGACAGTCTTAATTCAACACCTACTTCCAATGTATGACTGACTGTGGGGGTTCGAATAATATAATTATCCAGGAAGTCAAAACATGCAAAATTGAAACAATAGTAAACGATCAACATAGGATAGTAACACTTTACTCATAAATAAATAACAACTTTTATTTAATCATCAAATGTTAATTACATTTTACAAGTTTCAGAAATCTAATTATTAAAACTAATATCGCCCCTCAGCCCGATGCTTCTTGCGTGCTGCAAATGCCTAACCCTAGTCAGTCCCTTCGTGAGGGGATCTGCAGGATTTTCTTCTGACGATACCCTCTTTGCCACGAGGAGTCCTTCTTCTATCTTATGTCTTATGAAGTGATATTTTCTGTCAATGTGTCTTGATCTACCATGATCTCTTGGTTCCTTGGCTAAGACAACCGCACTATTGCTGTCATAGAAAATCTCCATAGGCTCCTTTATAGTTGGTACAACTCCAAGGTCTCCGATGAAGTTCTTTAGCCATATCACCTCCTTTGCTGCCTCGCTTGCTGCTATGTACTCTGATTCGCAAGTTGAATCAGCTACTGTCTCCTGCTTGGAACTTTTCCAAGTAATTGCTCCTCCATTGAGGGTAAAGACCCAGCCTGACTGAGAGCGGAAATTATCCCTGTCAGTCTGAAAACTAGCATCACTATACCCAACCACTCTCAAGTTATCACTCCCACCAAGGGTAAGGACCCAGTCCTTAGTCCTCCGCAGGTACTTGAGAATATTCTTTACCGCAGTCCAGTGAGCCATTTCAGGGTTATCCTGATATCTGCTAACCATGCTCAAATCAAAGGCCACATCAGGGCGAGTACAAGTCATAGCATACATGATCGAGCCAACAGGGGAATCATATGGTAATCGACTCATCTTAGCTATCTCAGCCTCTGTACTCGGACTCTGAGTTTTACTCAGTCTGGCATTATGCTGGATCGGTAACTCCCCTTTCTTCGAATTCTCCATGTTGAACCTCTTCAACACTTTATCCAACTAGGTACTCTGACTAAGTCCAATTAGTCTTTTACTCTTGTCTCTCAGTATCCTTATCCCTAGTATATAGGCAGCTTCTCCAAGGTCCTTCATAGCGAAACACTTCCCAAGCCAGGACTTAACCTCCTGCAAAGTTGGGATGTCATTTCCTATGAGTAGTATGTCATCCACATACAGTACCAAAAAACTAACGATGCTCCCACTAGCCCTAACATATATATTGGACTCATCCTCGCTCCTCGAAAAGCCAAACTCTTTGACTTTCTCATCGAAGTAAAGATTCCATCTGCGAGGTGCTTGTTTCAATCCATAGATGGATTTCTCAAGCTTACACACCTTATTAGGGTACTCTGTACTGACAAAACCCTCTGGCTGACTCATGTAAACATCCTCAGCCAACTTTCCATTAAGGAAAGCGGTTTTGACATCCATTTTCGATATTTCATAATCATGAAATGCAGCAATGGCTAGCATAACCCTAATAGAATTAATCTTTGCTACTGGTGAAAAGGTCTCATCATAATCAACTCCCGGAATTTGAGAAAAGCCCTTTGCAACCAGTCGTGCCTTATACGTGTGTATATTACCATCCATGTCGGTCTTCTTCTTGAAGATCCATTTGCACCCGACTGTCTTACGACCTGGTACATTGTCAACCAAGTTCCAAACTTGATTGTCGTACATGGACTGTATCTCACTGTCCATAGCCTCTTTCCATTTAGCAGCCTCAGGGCCTGCCATGGCTTCCGTGTAGCTGTTAGGTTCATCCAGACTTACCAGTGTACTATCATTGATAAGTGTATCACCTTCCGCAGTAATATGGAAACCATAGTAATGCTCAGGTGCATTCCTAACTCTCGTGGAACGCCTCAGAGGTATGGGCTCGTCAGTCGGATCAACAGGAGTTTCCTCCTCAGGTTGATTACTAGGGTTTGAGGTTCCTTCACCACTTGACTCTTGAATTTCTTTAAGGTCAATTTGCCTCCCACTGTCTCCTTGGCTTATGAACTCTCTCTCACGAAAGACTCCTCTTCTAGCTACAAAGACCACATTCTCATTGGGTCTGTGGAAGAGGTGACCAAAGGATTTATGTGGGTAGCCGACGAAAATACACCTCTCACTTCGAGGTTCGAGCTTGTCGTGAGACTCACGCCTCACGAAAGCCTCGTAACCCCAAATCTTGATGTGGTCTAAATTGGGAACTTTCCCAGTCCACATCTCGTGAGGTGTTTTGTCAACCTTTTTAGTAGGGACTAGATTAAGGATATGGGCGGAAGTCTCTAAGGCATACCCCCAGAATGAGATAGGTAACGAAGCTTGACTCATCATGGAACGAACCATATCCAACAAGGTTCGATTGCGCCTCTCAACCACACCATTCAGCTGTGGTGTCCTAGGAGGTGTCAGTTGTGAGACAATCCCACATTCCTTAAGATAGTCAAGGAACTCAATACTAAGATACTCTCCTCCCCTATCGGATTGGAGTATCTTGATGTTCCTGCCCAGTTGATTCTCCACTTCCTACTTAAACTCTTTGAACTTTTTAAAGGTTTCTGACTTATGCTTGATTAAGTAGATATATCCATATCTACTATAATCATCAGTAAAAGTCACATAGTAGCGATTAGCATCCCTCCTGGCGGTTTTGAAGGGTCCACACACATCTGTGTGTATGAGGTCCAACAAACCCTCACCCCTCTCACAAGTACCAGTGAAGGGTGACTTTGTCATTTTTCCAAGTAAACAAGACTCACAACTATCATCCGACTTTAGGTCAAATGATTCCAAAACTCCAGCCTTTTGGAGTTGGCCTATGCGCTTCTTGTTAACATGTCCAAGACGACAATGCCACAAGGATGCTTTATCTAAACTATTTGAAGAATCAATACACAATACATTATTTCCTAGATTATCTAAAACATTCACAGCTTCATATACACCATCACAAGGTAATGCTTTAAAGTAAAATACATCATTGTAATAAACATTAATAGCACCATTATCATTATCAAATGAAAAGGAAAATCCTTGTTTGTATAAGCCATGAAAAGAAATAATATTTCTTTACATTTCAGACGAGTAACAACATTTATTCAAATCTAAAATTAACCCATTCTTAAGTAATAAAGAATAAACTCCTATCTTGGTAACAGGTGATGCTTTCCTATTGCCCATGATTAAGTTTATCTTCCCGTGCTCCACTTTCTCACTTCTTCTTAGGCCCTACAAATCAGTACAATGTGAATGCCACAACCTATATCAAGTACCCAAGAGTTAGAACGCAATGAGTTATTAGAAAATATAGTATAAATACCTACATGGGTGGGTTTTACTTTCCCATCCCTTACATCCTGCAAGTATTTGGGGCAGCTTCGCTTCCAGTTCCCCTTTTCCTGGCAGTAGAAGCATTGTGCTTCCTTTGGGTTTGAAGAAGGAGGAATGGAACCTTTCTTGGTTCCACTTGAAGAGGAGCCATCAAGGGGCTTTCCCTTGGTACCCTTCGAAGGGGTCTTCCTCTTCTTCCCCTTTCCCTGCCCAATTGCCAGAACAGGAGCAGTAGTAGGAGTGGGAGTAACAGCTGATGTACTTTTAAGGCCACTTTCAGTGGTCCTTAAAAGTCCTTGAAGCTTGCTGAGTGTGACTTATTCCTTGTTCATATGATAAGTCATGCGAAACTGATCATAACTTGGAGGTAAGGAATGGAGAATGATGTCAATCGTCATGTCCTCAGGGAAGTACACATTAAGCTTCAATAACCGGTCCACGAACCTTTGCATTTTCTGCAAGTGGCCGGTGATGGGTTCACCATCCTTCATCCTAGCTGTTATCATGGAGGAAATGACTTCATACCTCTCTTGACGAGCACTCTGATGGTACCTATCCATCAGATCCTGGTGCATCTCAAAAGGGTAGAAATCTTCATAGGATTTCTGGAGTTCTGCTGTCATTGTGGCCAACATGATACAAGACACCTTAGTGGCATCTTTCTCATGGGTAGTGTACTCAGCAACCTCCTTAGGAGTAGCAGTCGACTCATCAACAACCTTCAGTTCCTTATCAAGGGCATATTCCTTCCCCTCGTATCGAGTGATCATCCTGATGTTCCTAATCCGTTCATTGAAATTGGAACCATCAAATGTGATCTTCCCACACAAGTTCATGAGGGAAAAAGAGTCTGTAGGGTTTGAGCCAGTAGCATTGTTGGAAGACATCTGAAAAGAAAGATAGACAAGTTTTAATTAGATAAATTAGTCCTTAATAAGTCACCCAAATGAAATATTAAGGCTAGGACCCAACAACCTATTTATAACTGGAAGAGGGATGCCGTAATCCGAGTTATAAAATAGTTGAAGGTAGGTAAATGACGATTTACCAATTACCACCATGAAAAACAAAAAATATTATTAAGTTTTAATTGGATTTGAAACTCCTAGATCTTTTGAGATACATTGAACTTTCAATGGCATGTTTGAATCTCGATTGTGCCCTCTCAAGTTTGTGACTGGGATCCCGAGGATCACAAACAAGGTGTGAATGACTTGGTAACCTCAACTTTATCACCTAATCGATGTGCCGGTTAACCACATGCGCTCCACCGATCTATGATAAAATCAAGTTACCTTTTGCCACTCTTACTAGTCCTTATTAGTGTGCCGGTTAACCACACACGCTCCACTAACGACTTGGTAAGGTACAAAGTGTAATTTCATGGGTTAGAACCTATTTCACATTTTCCTAAAGTAAATAAGATTGGGAATTAATAAAGGTTTAGTTACTTTATAATTTCATTATACTTTTAATGAGGTGTAACATCCGGATTTTCAGAGGCATTGTGGTGTAGGTTAATCTTGTGATTAAAGGAGGGACTCGATGAGTTGAGGGTCCAACTCGCCGAGTCGAGTCGGGTTTCTCCCGTGGATTTAATGAGTGGACTCGACGAGTCCGAGGAGAGGGACTCGCCGAGTAGGCGCTGATTAGAGAAACCCTAATTTCCGAGGTTTGGGACCTATTTAAAGGCACTTATAGCCTCATTTGCGGCCACCCTTTCCCTGGAAGCAAACCCTAAAGGTCATTTGAGCTAGAAAGTGAGAGAGAAGCTATCTTGGGATTTTTAGTGCATCATTTGAGAAGAAGAGAAGGAGATCAAGCAAGGTTCAAGAGGGGAAAAGTTGAATCCAGTGATAGATCGTCCAGAGCTTCTAAGGAAGGTAAAAGTCTGCACCTTTCTCATTATTTTGGTTAGATCTCATGTGTTTGGAGTTCTAGGGCTTTTACCACCTTTGGTTTGGGACTTTGAGTAAAATGGATTAGCTAGAAGCCTAGTCCTCAGATCTAGACCTTGTAAGGTCCCTAGAGTCCAAAGGTCCCAACTTTATTCATCCAAATGAGGGTTTTTGTGCTTAACACCTTAAGAAGGGCTTGTTTTGGCATCTTGAGGCATTTGTGCCATGCATGAACGTAAAGGTCGAGACTTTATGTGCCTCTGGTGTCTTAAAGGGCTAGATCTAGGGTTTGGAATGAGAGATCTGACTTTGGACGTCTGAATGAGGAATCAGACCGAGGGGACTCGTCGAGTCCATGAGTTGACTCGACGAGTCAGTGAGGGTTTGTCCCGATGAGCTTGAGCATGCGATAGCTCGACGAGTTGGGGGTCAACTCGACGAGCTGAGCTGGACTGTCACGAGATTTCTGAGGAAAGTAAGTGGACTCGACGAGTCACAAGGGTGCACTCGGCGAGTCGGGTCAAACATGGACTGTTGACTCGAGTTTGACTTCTGTTGACTTTGGGGCTTTGATCAACATAAGTAATAGAGACCATGGAGGGGTAAAATGGTCTTTTATCCACTTCAAAAAGTTAAAGAGAGGAAGAATAGCCTTCGGTCATTAGAGTTGTGATTAGAGTATCACTTAGAGATATTCATCCCTTGTGTTAGGTGGAGGCTAGTTCGAGATCCGGGAGCGGGGTCTTTACTTGCTGCTGTCCAGGTGAGTCTTCTCACTATACATTACCTAGAGTGGTATCTATATGTAGACCGGAGGGTCTTGTGTGTGTATGTATGAGATTATATGCATTGTGATATATGTATGCTATGTGTTGTATAGACCGGACCGGAGGGTCCAACGATATAGACCGGACCGAAGGGTCCAACGATATAGACCGGACCGAAGGGTCCAACGATACAGACCGGACCGAAGGGTCCAACGAGCTATGACCAGACCAGAGGGTCCAACGAGCTACGGGACTGGAGGGTTCCGCTGAGACACATCGACCGGAGGGTCGCACTGTAGCCTCGAGTGGCGTATGTGTTGTATGTGGTATTTTGGGGAACTCACTAAGCTTTGTGCTTACCGTGTTATGTGTTATGTGTTTCAGGTTGTTCTCAGGAATCGCGGGAAGGCACCGGCTTGATTGTACACACCAGAGAAAGAGTTATGTTTTGAGGATCCTGGATTTTTAATGGAGTTGTGTTTTGTAATTTGAATAAACGAGATTTCCATACAATTTGTTATGAAAAGTATGCGATTTTAAAATGAAAATTTTGTTCGAAAAATTACGGTGTTACATGAGGATTAAGGTCATATCCTACTCATTCGGCTAACGACCCTCCACCGGTCAAGGAAGCGGTGGGTGAGAATGGACACCCATTAAACTGTCATTTTATAGGCAGTAACCTTATACCCCCCTTATAGACCGGCTTTGTGAATGAGGCCTACTAACGGTAAGATTGACTTATTCATATATATATCTATATACTTAAACTTATAATAATAGTATAAGGGTCGAATTTTAAACTTTTAAAATTCTAAGGTTTAGTTTGGAATTAAAGTATTAATGTGTGAGTCTTTAAAAATTCTAAAACTTGAGGGCAAGTTTTGAAACTCTTCAAAACTCTTCAACTTCATAAGTTAAGAGTTAATGGCCAATAAAATTAAGACTCTTCATTTTATGTAACCTATGAGTTCTTTAAATGGTTTTAATAAAAATGACTTTTGGTAATCCATAACTTGAGGACAAATTATGGACTCCATTAAGACATAAAAACATGGATTTAACTAATCATAATAATCGAATAAACAAACATGCATGATCATATTCAAACTCATAGTGCAAGACAATTCATATCATCATCACCATATCATAAACCTTGTAATTAGATTAGGATAATCATCACCATATCATAAAAAACAGTTTAAATGATTCAAAACAGTTATAGGTAATGATCCTAACCCAATTCTGGCCAAAAAAAACTTGAACAGTATACTGTCGGCACCTTAAACTCGTCGAGTTCCATGAGGAACTCGTCGAGTTCATACCAAAAACCTTGAACTCGTCGAGTTTCTTGCAAGAACTCGTCGAGTTTTGTAGTCTGGACGGATTTCAGCTTTGCAAAATCACAAAAACAACAATATAATAGAAAACAAGCCTAGGCTCTGATACCACTGTTGGGTTTTGAGCATCCCAACAACCTTAAGGTGCACATACAATCCTAGAAGCTTTGGAACTATGTTTTCTCTATTATACATGCAAAATTGATTTCCAAAGCCTTATCATATCTAGCATGCAATCCTAGGTACATGAATAAAAAAAATTCTAGATAGAATTACATACCTTTTCTTGTAGTGATTTGCTTGGAGTTTATGAGCCTAGCACCAATAGTGTGGATGCCTCAAGTGGTGTCACAAATCACCAAAACAAGTTGGAAGCTCTTGAGAGAATAAGAACACTATATAGAAATCGGCCCACCTTATGCTCACACACTAGTGCCATTTCAAGTGCTAAAGACCCCTTTATATAGTATGGAGGATTAGGGTTACATGCATGCAAACCCCAATACCCATGACCTTTCATTTACATAGGATCCATGGGTTAAAAGCTCCATGGACTATCCATGGACTTCATATACTCTTAGCCCATCCTAAATAAATCTTAGTCCAATCCATATATATGTAAGAGTCCATATTTAATTAATCTCATTTGATCACTAAACTAATTCCAAATTAATTCTTGATCAATACTAATTAAATAATATGATTTCATATTAATATATTATAACTTATAATATATTAATACATCATAAACATCTTATTCTCAAAAGTATATCCATACAAATTGTTCGGTGAAGTGCAACCCAAATGGACCATGTCGGGTCGGGTCAAGTGCATACCAAATATAGTTACGGACTTAGACACTTTATCCAACAGATTCTTAGGGTGGAACCTTAAGAAACTACAAAAGTATCCCTTAAGCAGTGTTGTTACCCCGATGATGATCCTTAAGCTGGGTCCCTTGTGATATGTGTTTAGGGACGTAAAGTGAGGATAATGGGAACGGGTAATCAGGGTTATTTTTGGTTGATGAAATTAATAAATTTATTATTGGTTGATGAAATTAATAAACTTATTATTATTTGTGGGTTGCAAACCCTATATGCTCACCAGGCTCCCAAGCCTGACCCACTCAGCTTTTTATATTACAGGTAGTGGAACAAGAGCATAGTTGGACGATGACGAGGGATTTTGGATTATAGGCCAGTAGATATAAATAAATATTGTAAGGCCTATATTGTACTGTTGATGCTTTTGGTCTGTATCGGAACATGACATCCCGAGGTTTTGATATATAATGAAAATATATATTTCTTTAAGAAATGTTTTGATAAATTTTTATCATGTTTTGATTTGGGGACAAATTCCGCAACATCTTTTAAAAAAGATTACTCTGATTTTATTTTAAAAAGCATAAACGAAATCGGTCTTTTCTGGCCGAGAAAATTGAGGATGTCACAGTTGGTATCAGAACATTAGTTTAAGCGAACTAGGAATTTGTAGGATTTCTAGACTTAAACTTAGAATGCTAAGTGATGATTGTGAGATGAGTGTCTACCATATTTTAGACACGAGCACTAGTATATTTTAAGAAAGATGCCTAAAATGCTTTTATGTGCTAAATGTTATATGTTTGCCATATATGATATTATTTGTTCGTGTCTATGGTCTGTTACCGACCGGATCTGGAAACCTTATGTGTTTAGGATTCTAAGCGTTTAATTACGATATTAGAACTAGCATATAACGTTTCGAGTTGATAAGGAGGATTTAACGTCTATCGTGAATAGAGATCTAAATTCGCCTAATTTGGTGTATAGATCATAATGGCAAGAACCCGAAGTGGAACTAGAAATGCAAATAGGAATCAGCAACCTCCACCACAAGTGATTGAGCAGGTGTCGGTGGTAGAAGCTGCACCAGAACCAATCACAATGACTGGAGTACAAGCCATGATTCAGGCTATGATGGATGAACAAAGGGAAGAGATGAGACAACTGTTGCTGAATAATAGGGATGAACCATCAATTCCTGTCGTACAAACTGAATTGAATGACGGACAGTCAGAAGAAGGGGGCGACAGTAGGACTGTCAGTCAAGCAGAACCCCCAGTGGCAGAAAGGAATAACCCGGAGGGAAGAATCAACAGAGATGGACGTATGTATAAGAATTTCTTGGGCGCAAAACCACCAAGTCTTTCAGGAAGCCCAAAGCCTGTAGAGATTATGGACTGCATCTCCGAGATGGAGATGGTGTTTGAAAGTTGCAAATGCAACAACAAGCAGAAAACTATCTTTGCAGTCAGACCGCTAAAGACTGGAGTTTTAAGTTGGTGGAAGTTGTTGGCAGATACAATGCCATGGGGAGAAGCCCTAAGGATGTCTTGGGAAGCATTCATGGAGCAGTTGAAAATGCAATACTGCTCCGAAATAGATATGATAGACCTAAACAATGAGTTTCAGAACCTGAGGAAAGGGAAGATGAGTGTAGATGAGTATGCCACAACATTCACTGAGAAGATGAAGCTATTTCCCTACTTGGTGCCAACGGAACTCTCCAAGATAGATAGGTTTGCTAACGGATTTCCAGCAGGCTTTAGTGCAACAGTGAAAATGGCAACTACCTTGAAGGCAGCCGTTAGAGCGGCCAAGAATGTGGAGATCCAACTTAGGGAAAAGGGTTTGGAAAGAGCTGAGGTAGGCGAGAATAGGAAGTTTGAGGGATCCTCAAGATCCAAAAGTAAAAATAGGTTCCTGAAGTCTGACCCCAACAACAAGAAGTATGGGGAAAGTAATGAAGAAAGGTGGTGTGACAAATGCAGAAGGAAACAAACTGGGAGATGTCCTAAAGAGGTGACCTGCTTCAAATGCAGGAGGACTGGTCACTATGCCCTTGAATGCACAACCCAGAGAGAAGTCTGCTTTAAGTGTGGTGAAGAAGGACACTTCAAGCAACACTGCCCGAATAGGGAAGGGGCAATGAAGCCAAATGAATCGCCAAAGCCAATGCCAAGGGCATTCCAAATGATCCTCGATGAAGCAGGTGACGATGCGAGGAATCAAGGATGAGGACTTCATATCCAAAAAAATCGAGTTATGAAGTAACAATGTGAATAGTATCATGTGGTGTAGCCTATTAGAGGCATAGTATAGGGTAAAATTGAACCTCTGTGTAATCGTTTCAAGAAATAATATAAACCCTGGTTTTGTTATCTGATGTATTAAAAAACTGTGAAACAATACTTGGGACGAGTATGAGTATGTGTGAATAGTAGTAGAGGCCTATACTACTGGAAGCATAGGACTCACACTTGGACCAGGGAAAGTCACAAGGTTACCAAGAAGCTAGTAAAAAGCATAAACGAAATCGGTCTTTTCTGGCCGAGAAAATTGAGGATGTCACATAGAAAAACTACGTCTACGATTATTGGTTGGAGTGGGCATTGGTATGGAGAGGGTGTTGTGGTCTACCTTTTTGGTTTTCTGTTTGCTCAAAATAATATATTAAAGAAAATAGTACCTGGATCAATAATTGTAGTTGTTGATGGTGAAAATATGTCCTACAATTTTTTCGCATAACTACGTTTATGTTTATTTGACTGTTCAGCGTAGCTTTCTTTTAACAATTCCACACCCTCTTCGAAACCAAAATTAGCATCATCAGTAACGTTGACATTGATTAAATCAAGCTTATGCCAAAATTAGCATCATCAGTAACTTTGACATTGTAAATGCACGCCATATCTCCAATGGCGTTGGGTGAAAGAAGAATAGATCTTCCAAGGCATTGGTTGTATCATTTGCATGATGGTGAAATATATATCCTTTTGAATGCAAAAATCCGAAGATAACTTGCATTTGACTTTGGTCTCCAAGCTCATCCATTCGAAATTTGTAACACTCATTATAATCTGTTTTTATTGTAGAAACATTTTTAGAATTTTGTCTCTTCCGATAGAATATCCCGTGAGGGTACTTTTTTTATCTTCATTTCTTCAACCATTTTTGATTCATTTGTGGTTAACCGTCTTGCATATGGGTGGCCCTCGATATACATTGCAATATACATTGCAGGTTCATGATTATGTTCATCGTTTTTAACCATTAACCTCCAAACATCATCCAACTTATAGTAACAAGCAAAAATTTTGAATCGACAGTTTGTTTTTCAGGACTGTATTTTTGGTGGACGTCTCCGGACCTCTAGGTACACCACCCCGATCACCATTAACCGGGTCCGTATTTTCAGGACCCTGTATTTTTGGTGAATCGACAGTTTGTTTTTAATAACAACCACATATCCAAGAGACCGTGTCGTTTCTTGCACCCACTCTGTTAAATTTTCACGATTGCTAAACACCTAACAAATATAAATATATACTTGGTCGGTTTAAAAAAATTCCACTACAAATATAACATATAACAACTTCCGAATAAACTAAAATTATCCATCAAAAATACATACCAAGTTAGTTTGAAAACTTGTCATAAAAATGACGATCGACAATTTTGTGAATGTTGTTATGAATGGAACAAATGTTGAATTGAATTGAATCGAATGAATCGTTTATACAATGTATAAAGTTAAAATTATGACAAATCAGTTTCTTATTATTAAAGAAAAAGAAAAAGATTATTCCAATCAAATCAAAACATTTGGCTTTAAGTCCTTTATTTATGGCACTTACTTTGGCTTTTTTTTCATTTTTGTGTTATGCAGAGAATATTAATGGATGAATAATGATTTTTAATTTTTATAATAATAATAATAATAATAATAATAATAATAATAATAGTAATAAGTTTTAATTTTTTTTAAATAATAAGAATAATATAATAAAGAAAAGAAAAGAAAAAACAACACAAAAACAAAAAGGGAAAAAAACCAAAAAAATGATGTCAAATCAAAAAAAAAATGGTTGATTAGATTGATTTTAGGGATAAAAAAGAAAAATGGGGTACTTATAGCACAACCCGTAAAAATGTAGGGTAAGTTAAAGGAACATACATGAAAATATACTTATAATATTTTGATTTGTTCTAGTGGTATTCATTTAAAGATATCGTATTTATTATAAATGTAGAAGTAAGTTAAAGGACCATAAATATAAATATAGTTATATTATTTTGATTGGATCGTACTGGTATTCACTTACACCGCAATGAAATAAAGATAGGGTATTTATTGTAAATACAGGGTAAATTAGTTATATTATTTTAATTTGATCGTAGTGGTATTCATTTACACCGCAAATAAAGACAGGGTATTTATTGTAAATATAGGGTAACTTAAAGGACCATAAATATAAATATAGTTATATAATTTTAATTTGATTGTATGATCATATTTTAATTTTCGTATAAAGACGCTTATATATAATACTAGGTTATAACCCGTGGGAACCACAGTTACCAAATTAATTAAGTTTTTATAGTAAAAATTCATAATAATTAATCAATATTTTAAATAAATTATTGATATTACCAAGCACAACATAAATAAAAATCACAGTTTTCATTTACCTTGGTTTTGTCATACACAATGATATTTTTATTTTATTAGAAATATGTTAATATTAACAAGAAAATATGACGTATTAATAATATATAAATTAATTTTATTAATTATTAAAGACATCAACTATATGAATATTACAAGTATTACGCAGAGCATTCGGTGGAATATATGCATTCGGTCGAGCATTATCCATTATTTCTCACCCATCAGAACGTTTTGATATGTTGTGACGCCAAAGTGGCAAAAACTCTAGTCATTGCATGCGATTCTTGTAAATTAACTTTCACATAATGGTCATTGTCAACGTAGTGATAACAATAGATCTATGATGTGAGATGTCTTGCGGAACATACCATTAATAATCAAGTCAAATAAATAATATATTAAAAATATAATTACCTAATCATATTTAATGAATGAAAGATTATGGTTTTTAAACAATCATCAACTCCTTTATAACTATTTTAAACTCTTTTTAAATAATTGATTTTTATTTTAATGTTTATAATTCTAGAAACATGTATAACAATGAGAAAAAAACAAATAAAAGAAATGAAAACACCTAGTTATGAAGTTATAATGTTGAAACGTTTTGCATCACAAGGATAACGATTTTTGAATCGTTTTGTAGGATCCAACAACAAATACTTCAAAAACTTGTGAATAAAATTTACAATGAAAATGATTATTGAGTTCTAATGAATTCTTGCGTTTAGAAGATCCTCTCTATCTTATTTTCAATTTATATCCTTTTATATTTTATAAAATTACTTTGAATCTTTCTTATCTCAATTTAATATATATATATATATATATATATATATATATATATATATATATATATATATTAAGAACCAGAAGATTTGTTAGAACTTGCGAACTCATAATCAACTTATCATTTTTCAACACCAAAAACATCAATCTTTTCCAAATGATGCGTCTAAGCCATATCTAGTCTCAAAAAAATTGACGATTTTTCTTTTTTTGGTTTTTTTGTATAACTGCTAATGAGCACACAATCAGTAGTAATATTGGCTGTTGATGAGCACAATCAGCAGTCATATGAACTATTGATGAGCATAATTAGCATAATCACAGCTGATTGTACAAATCTGCAGTCCATATAATTTTTTATTGTGCATACATTCAAATTTCCAAAATAAATTTAAAAAAATGTCAAATCTTTTCTTTGAGCATAGATATGGCTTAGACATACCATTTAAGAATATTAGTATTTTTTGGTTTAAAAAAATGATGAGTTAATTAGGAGTTCGTAAGTTCACACGTGTTTTTTAGTTCTCACAGTAACTTAGTCCTATATATATATATATATATATATATATATATATATATATATTAAATTGAGGTAATAAAGATTGAAAATATGTTTGTAAAATACAAAAGGATATAAATTAAAAATAAACTTTAACTAGAAGGGGGTAAAAATGTAAATTTTGTTTAATGTTTGATAAATTGATTGTTAGTGGAGATGCGAAAAAGAATCTTCATATGTTCGTTCAGTAAATAATAATAAGAGGAAATAATAATAAGAGGGTAATATGTAATTATTATCTAAGTCCCATTAATTGGAGTTATTTAACCAAGTCAAAAGTGGTTTTGACCTTAAAGTGGTTTTTGACCGCTAAATCCAATGGAAATAACAACAGGTAAAAATTACAAATTATAGGATAGACTCTATAAGGCTTAGCAATCCATCTAAACTCTAAAAATGTAAAATTAACCCAACTAGTAATATTTTTTTCTATTGCTATGATAAATTTATAAAAGTAACGCAACTAGTAATAATTTTTTATTGCAATGATAAATTTATAACCTTATATAATAGAGTCCATGTTAGAACTCACTCTTACGCCCTGTTTTTTTTCTAGTAAATATTATCAGATAAGATAACAACACACCTAAGATATTGATAGGGAAAACAGAATGAGGACAATTTTTTCCTGACATTTTATCAAATATAATTTTTTTTCAAATGAAGTTATGTTCCTATTATTTAAGTCTGTTAAGAAAAAGTGAATTTTCTTCTTGTTTCTATCCATGTCAAAAATATTCATCACAAATATAAATCTTGATTTCTCTTTTACCACCACTACCATTATTTTCTCTTTATTATTACACACATCCCACATGTCATCACATTCAAGTAATATTTACACCACACCCAAAAACCTCTAACAAATGACATAAATTACCGTTAAATTCCCAGATCAAAAGACGGACAATCCAAAAAATCCAAGTTTTAATCGTTCGGTTTATCATTCACCTTCCTAGACATCTTCGATCGCAATCACAAATGTATGGTAGCTTCTTCCTCCAACGCATCAAAATCAATACCTCGATAGAACTCATCACTATCAAAATCATCCATTGCTTCTCTTTCCGTCTTCCATTGCGGCTCTTTAGCACCAGTAGATTTAGCATCAATTAAGATTTCATTCTCTAGGTTACTAATCGGAAGTGACTCGCCATGAGAAAAACTCAACTTCTGTAACATCCCAAATTTAAGGCCAAAAATTTCATTTTCAATATAAGAAAACACTTCATAACTTTATCCCAAACGTTGAAAAGATTTCATTTAAAATAAATATCAGAGTCAATTCCCAAAGATCACATAATGCGGAATAAAATGGGTAAATGCGTTGCGATCGTCCCGAGCTCCTTTTCTTGAAAACTGAAGATACCTGAAACCAAAATTGTAAACCGTAAGCACGAAGCTTAATGAGTTCCTCAAATACCACATACCATACATATCAATTGGGTCATACATGTCATATATACTGTGAGCCATACATATCAATCAGATAAGGTGCTATGTGTCGCAGATGGTCTTGTCGTTAGGCCACGGGCCGCCACGTGGTCTTTCTTGCCAAGTCGGGGGCCACCCCCTGGGTCTTACAGACAAGTGCCAAGAGCCGCCTCCTGGTCTTCCATGCAAGTATCACAAAGACAACTAGCATACATACTACTCTACTTAGCTAATGAGCATAAGGTGTGCCAGGAGCCACCTCCTGGTCTTTCAAACATATTGCCTACGGCTAACCCCCAGGTCTTCCTATCATACATAATAACATACTGGGTGCCAGGAGCTACCTCCTGGTCTTTCATATATAGTGTCTAGGGCTAACCCCCGGGTCTTCTAACCAAACATAAACTAAATGGGTCGTCATTGTGGCCGTAGACCCATACAAACAGTGAGGATACTCACCTCACAAGCTGACTGCCGAATCCCACAAATGAACCCCTCGCTGCTAGCTGGCAGATCCCTGAACTGCTGATCTCTCGACTTCCCGAGCTACCGATCATCATACAACTTAAATAAGTCTGGGATTCTTATAACTTAACCATAAGTCCTCACTAGGGTAGAAGACCATTCCACCCCTCACATACTCTTGTCCAAAAGCCTTCATAAGTCAAACTAGGTCAACCTTTTTCAAAGTCAAAGTCAACGCACTGAGTTGACTCAACTCGCCGAGTTGCTCCATTAACTCGTCGTGTTCCAAAACTCAGAATCCTGAATTCGCGACCCAACTCGTCGAGTCAACCCCTGACTCATCGAGTTTCCTGGATACTCATGGTCGCAACTCATCCCATCAACTCGTCGAGTCACTCCTCGGACTCGTCGAGTTCAATCATACAGAATCGGGACAATCCACTTCGACTCGTCGAGTCCCTCCCTGGACTCGCCGAGTCCCTTAGTATGTTGAGCTATCTTAATGGATTAAGCCCCTATACATCAGATCCCAACTCCAAACTTCGAATACTCTCTGGAAATGACCATAGAAGGGGAAAGTTTCCAATTTTTCCCATTAATACCCTTGCTTGAAGGATTTTACTCAAACCCTATCTCTTAAGGATCTAGATCTTGGTCCATAAGCCAACCATACACCAAACCAATGCACCTAAGCATAGATCTGGACCCAAACATCTCATAACCATGCAAAGCTCCTGCCTTTTTCCTTCTATACATGGCCTTTTGAGCTTAAAAGGCCAAACGATCACTCTATTGCTTGCATGGGGACTCCTATGGCATAAAGTTTGCACCTTTATGCCATAACAACCCTTAATGGTTCCAGATCTGAAAGCATAAGCCTTTGGGACGTCCATTTCTCACAAGCTAGGGTTCTTGGACCAAAAAAACCCTTAAAAGTGACAAAGAAGAGATCTAAGTGCATAATGATCAGGGTTGGAACTTTCTTACCAGAAAGTGATGAAGAATGCAAGAGGTTTCTGGATCTACTAGTCTCCTCTTGTATCCCCAAGGCTTATCCTTCTTCTTCAAGCTTCCAAGCACTCAAGAACACTCATAAATGGCTCACTAGCTCATAGGAGTCACTAGGGTTTCGTGGATTAGGGTTTGGACAGTGGGGGCTGAGAATGGGGCTGAAGAATAAGATGCTTAAATAGGGGACAAAAGCCTGAATTTAGGGTTTACCAAACCCAGACCAACTCGCCGAGTTGGTCCTCCTACTCGCCGAGTAGGTCACTTAACCCGCGTCACAAAAACTCACTCCTACTCATCGAGTCATCCCTCTGGACTCGGCGAGTAGACTTCTTGAATTGAGGTTTTCCTTTCTTTTCTAGGTCTTCTGAATTTGGGGTGTTACAACTCTCCCCCACCTAAACTAGACTTCGTCCTCGAAGTCCGTTACGGCCAACTACCCTGCAACCTCTCACGACATTCCTTTACGATGCATACTTGCCTGCTCGGTCCAATCCTCGAAGGACCGCTTCTATTGGCCTTTTGCCCTGCCCTCCTGAGCGAAATGCTAATCCTAGAAGGTGTCATCCTGAAAACAGTCCAATCACCATAACCTTGAGTACATCGCTCTTACTCAATCGGCAATCCTTCCGCTACTCCCCGAGTACTGACACTGGATATCCAAGGGGTTCACCCCTTCACCCTGCGTAGTTGCTGGCCTTCCCAAGGTAACTTTCCATAAGTAACAAACCCTTCGCTGCAACTAAATCTCCAGACACTCCCAGTGTTGGTCCCTTCGTTGTTACCTACTGAATGCTTCCTCCTACTATGTCCAGATGCTGAACGCCCAACCCAGCGAATGGATCAGATAATCCTTTGAGTAAAAGACTCATCCGTGCAACAATTAGACTCATACGAGAGCTGCGCAATAGAGTCAAATCACTCACTCTGAGATTATTTAATCCTGTTGTGAGTGGCTTAGCACCTCTCGGTCAACTAACTGCTCTACTCTAGAGTTCTCTTATCATTGGCTGTCCGAAGATCCTGCTGTCTCTTATCCGCTTTCCGGATGATCCAAGACCACCCTGGTCCCTTCTGGTCTGTTATTATCTGGAATATCGGACTCTCACCGGTTACTGAACTAAACAACACTTTCTCAGTCGCTCCTAGCGACTTCCGAAGAAACTTCGGCTATCGAAAACTACTCTGTCCACTTTTCCACTCATGGCTCTATTAATCTTGTTGATACTCCCGATCACACCGTCCAAGTACCCGTTGTCGCCGAACCTACTACAAAGGTGAATGCTACAAGAACCGTTGTAGCCTTATATCACTCCTGGTCTTCACAACATACCGCTTCCCGAATTCAATCATACGGTGACCTACTCATATCCGCGCGGGCTGTCCTGCCTTGGTCTAAACCATCTGAGGAAATCAACAAGTGGATCATTCATCTAATACATTCTTACTGCCGAATAGGGACCGGCGAATGCTACGGTCCACCCCGTAGTCTTACTATTCCAATATACGAATGCTACGGGCCACCCCGCAGTCTTACAACGTTCCTACTCTATCTGCCAACTAGTGAACGCTAGGGGTCACCCCATAGTCTTATAACACTTCTACATTATCTGATAACTAATGCTACGGGCCACCCCGCATTCTTGCCACACTTCTCATGCTATCTGGCCACTGGTGAATGCTACGGCTATCCCGTAGTCTTACAACACTTCCCCCGCCGACTGGCTACTAGTGAATGTTATGGCTACCCCACAGTCTTACAACACTTTCCAAACCGGGTCGAGCACGCACTCGACCTAACACTCAACTGAACTTGAGTCCTAACTGAAGCTCTAACCTAGTTCCCAAAACTTGTTGTCTGAGAGTCTCGAAGGCTGCCTGCTGCACAGGCCCCCAGCGAAATGCCACCGACTTCTTGGTCAATCGGGTCAAAGGAACCGCAATCTCGTAGAAGTCCCGTATAAATCTCCGGTAATAACCCGCTAGACCCAGGAAACTCTGAATCTCAGCTAGAGACCTCAGAATCTCCCACAGCATCACGGCCTCTATCTTGGCTGGATCGACCATAATACCCTTCTGGTTGACAAGGTGCCCAAGAGACTGCACCTCGCGCAACCAGAACTCACATTTGGAGAACTTTACAAAAAGTGTCTCCCCCACTTAGATTCGACTATGTCTTCAAGGTACGTGAGAATTGAAGGATTCCCAATCCTTCTTACTTCCTAATAGTCCACTGCCAACAATCTGAGCTTACCAATGCTAACGATCAATTACCAGTCAAACCTTAAGATCGCCCATCCTCTGAAATCTTGAAGAGTACTCTTGAAATCTGGTACAGTCTGACACCTCAGTCCATCTCCCATGTTGTCAACAGAAGGTCTCAATCTTCATTCTAGCTGACGAATCCTCGTCCCCACTTCCAATCTTGCAGTACCACTGAACTCTAACCAAACACAGCCCATGCGAAAATACAATTCTCTTGAACATCCAATGACCAACCAATTATGAATTTAACACCCACAACTGACACTACCATTTTCATGCTACCAGACCTGTCCTAGCAACGATAGTGCCTTGAGCTTCCAAGAATCTTCCATAGACAACTGTCGACCATACCCGAACAAATGATAGAACCATTGAACTCTGACTTCACTGGAGAGCTATTACTCTAACCCTGACCTAATATCCTCTAAATAATACTCCTGCACAGATCCCGACACCCACCTAGAAGTAGCAGAAAATAACACATCCGCAATCATCTGAAGGATTCCTAATCACCTCCTCCTGAGATACCTCGGCCATTCTGAGGACATGGTGCTAAACTCCCTTCCGATCTCAATGACAGGAACTAACAATAGGACCATCCTTCCTGAAGGACTCTAAGGATTCACAGGCTTTGGGATTCAGATGAGCCCCTAACTGACCCGCGACAAATCTGTACTATGAACCGAGAGAACACTGAACACCCCCAACCAGCAAAAGGAAACGACCCTTCACTAACTACTAGAAATCCACGGTATGCAATTAGCACTTGATATTCCTTGAAATATACTCCAAACACAAGAAGAGAAATAAATCCCTAGATACACTTATCCAAAACTCGGTGAGAATCCAAAGCAGTTATAATTACTTGATCAAGAGTAATTACACCATAATTTCATTACAGAAAGGGGAATTTAAATTACATATCAGCGATCTATTGCGGCTCAATCTTGACTTCCTGTGGAAGTACCTGCGATGAGTCCTGAGCAGCCCTAACCTCTATGCAGGGGCAATTCGCCCTGATATGACCAGGCTGATGGCAACGATCGCATAACTCTACCTCCAACGTGCATGCTTGGTGATTGTGACCCTTCCACCCGTACATGCCGCACTTAGACCTGCTACGAACATCTTTTTGTACCCCTTTGTTCTTCGTGCAACCACCACGACCCCTCGGGTCTCTGACACTTGATGCCGCTGCACCCAACTGTTCAGTTCGTCGACCCAGACCATGTTCCCGCTTCCTCTTCCCCAGCTGTCCATCCAAAACAATCTCCTGCTCCCGAGCTACCCCGAATACATCATCAATTGTCTGAACAGCCTCCGACTGACTTTGGAACTTAGCGGTCAACCTGTCCATGCCACACCCAATGATATCGGGTAACTCCTCGCGGAGGGCTAACTCCTCCATGATCCAATCCTGTAATGGACTCCCTTGAGGACAAGGTGCGTAACCCACCTCCGATCATGAATGACAAGGGCTAACAATAGAATCCTCCTTCCTGAAGGATTCCAGGGATCTAATAGCATTGGGCTCCAGATGAGCCCCCAACTGCCCCGTAAAAATCTCAGCCCGAAAGGCCTCAAGGCGACTATCCAAAAGTTCCAAAATCCCCTCCTTAACCGAACCGAAGATCACAGGAGTCTGATCAATGATGTTGCGCGTAATCTCAGCTGAAATAAACTCTCTCATCCGCTCATCAAGCTGTCTGGCTCTAGAGCCTGAGCCAAATTCCTCACCGGCACTCGTACTTCCAACAGGTATCTCCCGTAGTGTCACCATACTGCAACATATCATAGATCCATCAGAATACTCATTACTATCGAGGGATCACACACTCACTACAAGTTTCCTGGTTTTATCTCAGTCCTCCTTGACTCGAGTACAGATCCTATGCTTTCAGTAGTATGGTCCCCTGCTACCTTCCACATCTATCCATACTTTCCTCAAGAATTGCCTCGACTCCACCAAGTCCCTTTCACTACTACTATTGCTCCCAGCACTAATCTCATCCTAGGCTTACCCTAGGGAAATCTCCAATCCCAAACCCAGTCCTCAGCTGCCGAAAGACTCTTCATAATGCCAAGTAACCATTACATGAATACCATCACATGTCACGAGGCTCGGATAATCCTTCGAGTAAAGGACTCATCCTTACAACGGTTAGACTCAAACGAGAGCTGCACAATAGGGTCAAATCCAGCACCCTGAGATTATTCAACCCTGGTCACATGTGACTTAACGTATTCATCTAATAGCTAACTCCCATCACTCGAAGTCTCACAAAGCACAAAGCAAGAAGCATTCAGACAAACGGAAAATCTAACCAAACAGGCCATTCTATCCTCTTATCAGGAATATATACTAGCATGTAATTCAAAGGCTCATACAATCAGGCATAACATAAATAGGCTATCCTACCACTGGCTGATCAGTTCTAGCATGCAATTCTACAAGCTCATGTAAACATGCAAAGGCATCTTTCTTAGACCCTTAGCTCTAATCTACCATGCGAATCACATAAACATATCATATCACATAACAAACATGTATTGGTATTTTGGGAACCACCTACTTGAGCTCGGTCGATTGCACGCATCACCCCTTTTTCTCTTTTAAAATTCTTTTTTATTAAATGATTTTACTTTTGAAAATTTTCATACCAAGTCCTCAGTTTGAGTTCAGACACACCCGAAAGTATGTCCTAATCCCTCAAACGAAGGCTCTGATACCAACTTGTAACATTCTAAAATTTAAGGCCAAAAATTTCATTTTTAATATAAGAAAACACTTCATAACTTTGTC
This sequence comes from Lactuca virosa, assembly GCF_052849685.1. Taxonomy (NCBI): domain Eukaryota; kingdom Viridiplantae; phylum Streptophyta; class Magnoliopsida; order Asterales; family Asteraceae; genus Lactuca; species Lactuca virosa. The sequence goes on along the minus strand of NC_136433.1, from coordinate 298,183,773 downwards.
CCAAACGTTCAAAACATTTCATTTAAAATAAATATCAGAGTCAATTCCCAAAGATCACATAATGCAAAATAAAATGGGTAAATGCGTTACGATCATCCCGATATCCTTTTCTTCAAAACTGAAGATACCTGAAACCAAAACTGTAAATCGTAAGCACGAAGCTTAGTGAGTTCCCCAAATACCATATACCATACATATCAATTGGCCCATACATGCCATACATATTGTGAGCCATACATGTCAATCAGATAAGGTGTTATGTGTCGCAGATAGTCTTGCCGTTATTCCACGGGCCGCCACGTGGTCTTTCTTGCCAAGCCCAGAACAACTCGCCGAGTTTAGGGTTTCCCAAACCCAGAACAACTCGCCGAGTTGGTCCTCCTACTCGCCGAGTAGGTCACTTAACCCGCGTCACAAAAACTCACTCCTACTCGTCGAGTCATCCCTCTGGACTCGGCGAGTAGACTTCTTGACTTGAGGGTTTCCTTTCTTTTCTAGGTCTTCTGAATTCGGGGTGTTACAACTTCCTTTTCCGAATTCCGGTGGCGGTGCTCGAGATTCTGGTGGTGGTGGTTGGGATTCTGGTGGCTAAAGAGAGCCTCTTGGTGTTAAAAGAGACGGATGTGGAATAGGTATAAGAAATCTGAGGATGTTTTGTAGCAATAATTAGTTGAAATGCACCATAAGTAACAAAATTTGCAAAATTTACCTCTACCATGCTTATTGGAAAAATGATCCAATTGAGCACAAGATCTAAAAGATATGTTACATAAATACATTTATAGTCCACCAGAATGTTTTCGACTTGTAAGAGATTGAAATTGTATGCTTCTTCAGTTTCGTATTCAACTAATTTTTCCAGACGATGCACTAATAACGTTTTGTATTTTCTCTTAATGCTTGTATTGCTTTCCCATCTACAAAATGATCATTTAGCTTTTGGAAATACTTTATTGCATGCTTTCATGCAAGCCATGTCTTTATATGTGACAATTACATGTAGAAACATGCATCTATCTATTGTTGATTTTAAACACCCTAGTTCCCAAGTGTAGTTGGATTCTGTTTCTTTATGCATGTAGACAAATGCTACGCAAAAGGTTCAAATTAGTTGGATCTTTTTATTACAACAACATAACTAAGTCCACGCCCCACATTTTACACCCAGTTTATTAGTTGTTGACGAGAATTAAATACCTAAAAAATAATTTTTTTTATTAGATACCAATAAAATTATTGATTAATAACCTTATTAATAAATCTAAAACTTTATGTCATGCTAGTTTCAAATTCTAATGTGTCACTGATGAAGTAAGTATTTTCATTATTGTCATCTTGAGATGCATTGTTTGTGTAAATATCATTAGCCTTATCAATACAGACAAATATAAATATGTGATTTATAAAAACATCAATACCTGAATAATAATAAATGAATATATCTCGTCATTCAGCTCATCAAGCGATGGCAAATATTACGGCCAACTCATTTTTTTTATTTAGCCTATCATTTTTCAAAATATCGTAGAATGAAAATGAAGTTTGTGACACATTCATTTATAGTAAAACTTTAGACATGAAAAGAAATACTATGTAAATTATAGGGTAAGTTAAAGAGCCATACATTGAAATATACTTATATTATTTTGATTTTATGGTGGTGGTATTCATTTATATCGAAATAAAGATAGGGTATTTATTTAGGCTAATGTCATAACTACCCCCCTTATTTTTCCAAATCCACCCCATGATGTGATTTTTTGTCTTTTTTCCCCTATTTTGTTTTTTTGTTGTTTTTTATTTTATATTACTATTATTATTATTATTATTATTATTATTATTATTATTATAAATTTCGGTAATCATATAAAATTCGGACAATGTTTTAAATTTCGGATGACATTTTAAAATTCGGACGAAATTATAAATTCGGACGACGGTATAAAATTTGAACGGATATATAAAATGGAACGTAAGCAAAGTTTGTCTTTATTTATCACGGATATTAATTGGTTTAGTATTACAATTGTGTGGTGCGTTATGTGGATTGAAAACATTTAGTCAAGCACTATACAATGTTTCCCATGCTGCCGAATGTTCTCATCTGTATGTACGAAGAAGCCTGGACAAAAAACTAGGCATTGGATATGCTCCTTGTAAATCAACCATTGCATAATGGTTGCGGTGAATGTGGGCGATAACGACATATGCAGGATTTGGTATGTCTTGCGGGCCATATCGATGTCGGAACCATGTTGAAGAACCTTGCTTGCTTAAATAAATAACGATAACAGCATATATGTTAGCAATGAGTATAGCAGTGTCTGGCATAACCAACCAATACTTCAGTACCTCAAAACCCGATCCAGAGTAATTCAACGAGTGACTTATGCGGTTTACAAAATCAACATCACCATAAATCATAGCGTACTCTTGATAGTGTGATAATAACTCGTTGTATAGATCGTACCTAATTTGAATCCAATCATGTGCATTACGACCAAGAGAAACTGTTATAGACCGAAATCCAAAATTTTCATCTCCTTCGACATTTCTAATGTTCCGGACGCATGGATGAAATTGATGTGGAATTTCATTCATAAGTGGGTTTGAAGTATAAAATGGTTGGTCTTGGTTAAAGTATGAGTTGGACATTGAAGGTTCTCGAAACGATTACGTGCTAAACGGTTGATCATGGTTAAAGTATGATTTAGACATTGAAGGTTCTCGAAACGAATACGTGTTATGCCTCTCTGGTTCTTGATTTAAGTCAAGGTCACTAGTATCCATATTATTTTTTCTATTCGTAGAAACACTACGTCTACGAGTATTGGTAGGGGTGGGCGTTGGTATGGGTGGGGTGTTGTGGTCTACCTTTTTGGATTTTTGTTTGCTCAATCGTGGACATCCACGAGTATTTTTATGAACATCTAAATAAACAAGTAAATTGTTAGCACATTATTATACAAATTAATATATTAAAGAAAATAGTACATGCATCAACAACTGAAGTTGTTGATGGTGAAAATATGTCCTACAATTTTCTCGCATAAGTACGTTTATGTTCAATTGACTGTTCAGCGTAGCTTTCTTTTAACAATTCCACACCCTCTTCGAAACCAAAATTAGCATCATCAGTAACGTTGACATTGATTAAATCAAGCTTACGCCTAAATTAGCATTATCAGTAACGTTGACATTGGAAATGCACGCCATATCTCCAATGACGTTGGATGAAAAAAGAATAGATCTTCCAAGGCATTGGTTGTATCATTTGCATGATGGTTAAATATATATCCTTTTGAATGCAAAAATTCGAAGACAACTTGCATTTGACTTCGGTCTCCAAGCTCATCCATTCGAAATTTGTAACACTCGTTATAAACTGTTTTTATTGTAGAAACATTTTTGGAATTTTGTCTCTTCGGTGCCGATAAAATATCCTGTGAGGGGACATATTTTATCTTCATTTATTCAACCATTTTTGATTTATTTGTGGTTAACCGCCTTGCATATGGGTGGCCCTCCATATACATTGCAGGTTCATGATTATGTTCATCGTTTTTAACCATTAACCTCCAAACATCATCCAACTTATAGTAACAAGCAAAAATTCCGAATGGACAGTTTGTTTTTCTGACCCTGTATTTTTGGTGGACGTCTCCGGACCTCTAGGTACACCACCCCGATCACACATTAAAATTTTTTTGAAACATATCCACTTCCTTTTGTCTTTGTTCTTTTAATAACAACCACATATCAAAGAGACTGTGTCGTTTCTTGCACCCACTCTGTTAAATTTTTACGATTGTTAAACACCTAACAAATATAAATATATATACTTGGTCAGTTTAAAAAAATTCCACTATAAATATGACATATAACAACTTCCGAATCAACTAAAATTATCCATCAAAAATACATACCAGGTTAGTTTGAAAACTTGCCATAAGAATGACGATTGACAATTTTGTGAATGTTGTTATGAATGGAACAAATGTTGAATTGAATTGAATCGAATGAATTGTTTATAAAACGTATAAAGTTGAAGTTATGTCAAATCAGTTTATTTATTATTAAAGAAAAAGATAAAGATTATTCCAATCAAATCAAAACATCTGGCTTTACATCCTTTATTTACGGCGCTTACTTTGACTTTTTTTCACTTTTGTGTTATCTAGAGAATATTAATGGACGAGTAATGAGCTTTAATTTTTTTATAATAATAATAATAATAATAATAATAATAATAATAAGTTTTATTTTTTTTTAAATAATAAGAATAATATAATGAAGAAAAGAAAAAAAAACTAAAAACTAAAAAATGATGTCAAATCAAAAAAATAAATGGTTGATTAGATTGCGTTTAGGGGGGTAAAAAAGAAAAATAGACTACTTATATCACAACCCGTAAAAATATATCGTAAGTTAAAGGAACATACATGAAAATATACTTATATTATTTTGATTTGTTCTAGTGGTATTCATTTAAAGATATGGTATTTATTATAAATGTAGAAGTAAGTTAAATGACCATAAATATAAATATAGTTATATTATTTTGATTGGATCGTAGTGGTCATTTACACCGAAATGAAATAAAGATAGGGTATTTATTGTAAATATAGGGTAAATTAGTTATATTATTTTGATTTGATCGTAGTGGTATTCATTTACACCGCAAATAAAGACATGGTATTTATTGTAAATGTAGGGTAACTTAAAGGACCATAAATATAAATATAGTTATATTATTTTGATTTGATTGTAAATATGATCATATTTTAATTTTATTATAAAGACGCTTATATATATAATACTAGGTTATAACCCGTGGGAACTATAATTACCAAATTAATTAATTTTTTATAGTAAAAAATCATCATAATTAATCAATATTTTAAATAAATTATTGATATTAGCAAACACAGCATAAATAAAAATCACAGTTTTCATTTACCTCGGTTTTGTCATACACAATGATATTTTTATTTTATCAGAAATATGTTAATATTAACAATAAAATATGAAGTATTAATAATATATAAATTAATTTTATTAATTATCAGAGACATCAGCTATATGAATATTACAATTATTACGCGGAGCATTCGGTAGAATATATGCATTCGGTCGAGCATTCGCGGAACAATTCTACACCCTCTTCGAAACCAAAATTAGCATCATCAGTAACGTTGACATTGATTAAACCAAGCTTACGCCAAAATTAGCATCATCAGTAACGTTGACATTAGAAATGCACGTCATATCTCCAATGACGTTGGGTGAAAAAATAATAGATCTTCCAATGCATTGGTTGTATCATTTGCATGATGGTTAAATATATATTCTTTTGAATGCAAAAATCCGAAGACAACTTGCATTTGACTTCGGTCTTTAAGCTCATTCATTCAAAATTTGTAACACTCGTTATAAACTGTTTTTATTGTAGAAACATTTTTAGAATTTTGTCTCTTCAGTGCCGATAGAATATCCCGTGAGGGGACATTTTTTATCTTCATTTATTCAACCATTTTTGATTCATTTGTGGTTAACCGCCTTGCATATGGGTGGCCCTCCATATACATTGCAGTTTCATGATTGTGTTCATCATTTTAACCATTAACCTCCAAACATCATCCAACTTATAGTAACAAGCAAAAATTCCGAATGGACAGTTTGTTTTTCTGACCCTGTATTTTTGGTGGACGTCTCCGGACCTCTAGGTACACCACCCCGATCACACATAAAAAAAATTGAAACATATCCACTTCCTTTTGTCTTTTTCTTTTAATAACAACCACATATCCAAGAGACTGTGCCGTTTCTTGCACCCACTCTGTTAAATTTTCACGATTGCTAAACACCTAACAAATATAAATATATACTTGGTCAATTTAAAAAAATTCCACTACAAATATAACATATAACAACTTCCGAATAAACTAAAATTATCCATCAAAAATACATATCAGGTTAGTTTGAAAACTTGCCATAAGAATGACGATCGACAATTTTGTGAATGTTGTTATGAATGGAACAAATGTTGAATTGAATTGAATCGAATGAATCGTTTATACAATGTATAAAGTTAAAATTATGACAAATCAGTTTCTTATTATTAAAGAAAACGAAAAAGATTATTTCAATCAAATCAAAACATTTGGCTTTAAATCCTTTATTTACGGCACTTACTTTGGCTTTTTTTTCACTTTTGTGTTATGTAGAGAATATTAATGGATGAGTAATGAGTTTTAATTTTTTTTATAATAATAATAAGTTTTAATTTTTTTAAATAATAAGAATAATATAGTAAAGAAAAGAAAAGAAAAGAAAAAAACAACAAAAAGAGAAAAAAGAGAAAAAAACAAAAAAATGATGTCAAATAAAAAATAAATAAATGGTTGATTAGTTGTGTTTAGGGGGGTAAAAAAGAAAAATTGGTTACTTATAGCACAACCCGTAAAAAATGCTGGGTAAGTTAAAGGAACATACATGAAAATATACTTATACTATTTTGATTTGTCCTAGTGGTATTCATTTAAAGATATGGTATTTATTATAAATGTAGAAGTAAGTTAAAGGACCATAAAGATAAATATAGTTATATTATTTTGATCGGATCGTAGTGGTATTCTTTTACACTGCAATGAAATAAAGATAGGATGTTTATTGTAAATAAATACAATAAACATAGGGTAAATTAGTTATATTATTTGATTTGATCGTAGTGGTATTCATTTACACCGCAAATAAAGACATGGTATTTATTGTAAATGTAGGGTAACTTAAAGGACCATAAATATAAATATAGTTATATTATTTTGATTTGATCGTAAATATGATCATATTTTAATTTTATTATAAAGACGCTTATATATATAATACTAGGTTATAACCCGTGGAAACTATAATTAACAAATTAATTAATTTTTTATAGTAAAAAATCATAATAATTAATCATTATTTTAAATAAATTATTGATATTACCAAACACAGCATAAATAAAAATCACAGTTTTCATTTACCTCGGTTTTGTCATACACAATGATATTTTTATTTTATTAGAAATAGGTTAATATTAACAATAAAATGTGAAGTATGAATAATATCTAAATTAATTTTATTAATTATCAGAGACATCAACTATATGAATATTACAATTATTAAGCGGAGCATTCGGTGGAAATTTACGATAAAAATGATTATTGAGTTCTAATGAATTGTTGAGTTCATAAGAACCTCTATATCTTAATTTCAATTTATATCATTTTGTATTTTATAAAATTATTTTCAATCCTTATTATCTCAATTTAATATATATATATATATATATATATATATATATATATATATATATATATATATATATATATGAGAGAGAGAGAACCAGAAGATTTGTTAGAACTTGTGAACTCATAATCAACTCATCATTTTTCAACATCAAAACATCAATCTTCTCCAAATGGTGCGTCTAAGCCATATCTAGGCTCAAAAAAAAATTGTTAGTAGGGATGCGAAAATAAACTTTAACTAGAATGGGGTAAAGATGTAAAATTTGTTTAATGTTTAATAAATTGATTGTTAGTAGGGATGCGAAAAGGAATCTCCATATGTTCGTTCAGTAGTAAATAGTAATAAGAGAGTAATATGTAATTATTATCTAAGTTCCATCATTTGGGATTATTTAACCAAGTCAAAAGTGGTTTTTGACCTCTAAATAATAACAACAGGTAAAAATGTAAAAGTAACCCAACTAGTAATATTTTTCTATTGCTATGATAATTTTATAACTTTATATAATAGGGTCCATGTTTGAACTCATCTTAGGCCCTGTTTTTTTCTAAATACTGGTTTTAGTAAATGATATTAGTAAATATTATCGGATAAGATGACAACACACCCGAGAGATATTGATAGGAAAAACAAAATGAGGACAATTTTTTCTTGACTTTTTATCAAATCTAATTTTTTTTTCAAATGAAGTTATGTTCCTATTATTTAAGTGTGTTAAATAAAGTGCATCTTATTCTTGTTTCTATCCATGTCCATATTCATCACAATATACAAATCTTGATTTCTCTTTTCCACCACTACCATTATTTTCTCTTTATAATTACACACATCCCACGTTCCATCACATTCGAGTAATATTTACACCACACCCCAAAATCTATAACAAATGACATAAATTACCTTTAAATTCCCAGATCAAAAGACGGACAATCCAAAAAATCCAAGTTTTGATCATTCGGTTTATCATTCACCTTTCCCGACGCTTCCGATCGCGATCTCAATTGTCTGGTAGCTTCTTCCTCCAACGCATCAAAATCAATACCTCGATAAAACTCATCACTATCAAAATCATCCATGGCTTCTCCTGCCGCCTTCCATGGCGGCTCTTTAGCAGCAGTAGATTCAGCATCTATTAAGATTTCCTTCTCTAGGTTACGAATCGGAAGTGACTCACCATGAGAAAAACTCAACTTCCTTTTCCGAATTCCGGTGGCGGTGCTCGGGATTCCGGTGGTGGTGGTTGGGATTCCGGTGGCTGAAGAGAGCCTCTCGGTGTTGAAAGAGACGGATGTGGAATAGGTATTGTTGTGTGTGGGATTTGTTGTTCTGGATGTACTTCCTCCATCATCATGCATTGGGTCTATATCAGGATTAGGGTCCATGGGGAACTCTGGTGTTCTGATTACGGGTGATTGGGTGAGTAAAGATCGTCTGCCACTCAAACAAAAAGAAGTTACATGTAGATTTTTCAAAGTGACCAAAATAACCTTTCATGCCAGATAATATCACATTGTGATAGAAAGTCTACAGAATTAAAATTCATGGAAGCATACCTATAAATGGCCATCATATCACATTCAGCAGCTTGTGTGGTTGCCACTGTAGGGTTTATCCGGTCATCTATGAAACTGCCATCATAAGAATCTTGACCATGGTCAACATCCTCATCACCAGACCCCTCTGAAGACACCCTGAAATTTTATCAACATTCAACCCTAGTTTATTAATTAACTTCAATAATATTTTCAAACAATTTAATAGATGAAATGTTCTGTTTTTGTTACAAACAGAATAGGTCAGGCTGATGCAAATGAGACAAAAAGTTGTCATTCAGGGACTCATTGTCGCAGTCTGTGCAAAAGACGTAAACGCCCTCATTGTTAAAAAAAAATATCCCTAGAATATCATCCTATAGACTTACTCAGCTTCATCTTCGATAAAAACTCTGGCATTATTTAACACCTTTTTGTCACCTGAAACAAAAAATAGGTTTCAATTGGCACAAAATGCATCATATGAGAATTCTGAGAATGTTTTGATGTGCATTTTAAAAGTGATTATTGCAACTTAAAGAGTAAGAATCAGATTTGATTAATAGGTTGATTAAAGCTAGGGATAGGTAGGTAATTTTACATTTATTTCAATAACCACTTTACTCACAGTAACTTATTACCTACTTCGCCAAATCTGATTATTTTAACCTAAAATAATCAGAATTATAATCACTTTTACCTCGAAAACTCAAAATTGATTACGACAACTCAAAGTAGCAATAATCAGAACAAAATTTGCAAAAATTACCTCTACCACGCTTATTGGAAAAATGATCCAATTGACCACAAGATCTATGGCCCACAATTTCTTCCACATCTGACAAATTCCCACTTTTTATATCGCCATATTTTCGTAATCTTTTAAGCCTTGGCTTCGGTTGACTAATTGACTTTTCACCAGAACTTAACATCCAATCTTTACTACTCATATCATCAGACAACTTTGTCACAGGAGTTCGCGTTTCTCCCACAAACTTAGAAACTGAAACACAATTTTCTGAAGAATTATTCTGTATTTCAATTCCTGGAGTTTGTATTTCTCCCTCATTGTTCTTATTTTGAACCAAAGATATGGGGAGATGAGGCATTGTAGGGTTATCTTTTACTTTATAATCACTGTTATCTATTGGGGACTCTGGAACAACACCAGACATTATTAGATTTGTTAGGCGAGGACTGAGTTCAGCAGCTTTCGAATCGGTTGACTCGGTGTCAGCAAGAGGGGTTTCCGTGATGTTCCTTCTAGAAGATTCCAGAAGATCATCACTTTTTACAGGGGTATTAAAAACGTGATTTATAATATCACATGATGTCTCTAAATCCTCTAAATGGATGTTTTGTGGAGTTGAATTTTTGGTGAGAGAAAATAATGGAACAGAAAGAATCATAACTCGTCCAAGTGAATCAATGGATGTAAAATCTGATCCAAAAAGAAAGGAGTGAACAGATGGTTTCATAGGAGATAATATGTCACTTTCAGGTTCTTTCTGTATTTCATCATCATCTGCAATATTGTAAACCCAATGTCAAAAACATACTAAATCATAACACTGAATCCATTTTTGACTTTTTGCTTTTTGTTACCTCTTATATTGGTATGGTGATGCTCAATGTCAATGCTTTCAGCTCTGAAGTAGCCTTGTGAAGTCTCTTCTTCATCCTTGTTATCAAAAGATAAGTCTTGTAAATTTTGCATTGTATCGATTAGCATCTCTGTTCTCATAGAATGAGAAACTTCATGAACTCTTGATGGAAATGCTTGGAAGTGAGGAAAAGCAATAAGAGAAGGCCTCCATTCGTTTTCACTTGAAGGCTGAAAATACTTTGCAAGAAGATCAATCTCAATGTTGTTGAGTTTAAGTTTATATTTTGGTGTCTGAATAGCCTCATCATTTTTCACTTTCTTTCCACGTCGAACATATTCTTCAATCAACAGCTTAGTCAGCACTTTTTCAGGCCTAAAAACATTTGGAATCTGTAAAAAAAACAAATTAATAAACACAATTTGTAATCAAGTAATAATAACAATAATAATAATCTTACCATTCTTGGACTAGAGTGAAAACGGAAGCTACTTGTTCCTCCATTTATCATATGTTTCTTGATACTTTTGCTGTTTGCTTGTTTTTTCAAATAACCTCTTACTTCTTGGCCTTTACAAGCTAAGACTAGTATGCATGTTAAGGGAACTTTTTACAATTTACATTACTAAAATGTTATATTTATGAAACAATTTGTATCATTGAATAATGACAAAATTTCATAATTGGTCCCTGTGGTTTGCAAAATGTTGCACTTTGAGGACAACTATGGAAAACATTACGCCACTGGTCCCTATGGTTTCAAAACCTTGCATGAATGCTCCTTTCCAACGTTAAAACTAACTTTTCAGCTATTAATTTTAATGAAAAGACCAATTTACCCTTGAACCAAATTTGATTTACCCTTGAGGTTTGTTGTATATTGCATATTTGGTTCAAGGGTAAATTGGTCTTTTCATTAAAATTAATAGCTGAAAAGTTAGTTTTAACGTTGGAAAGGAGCATTCATGCAAGGTTTTGAAACCATAGGGACCAGTGGCATAACGTTTTCCATAGTTGTCCTCAAAGTGCAATATTTTGCAAACCACAGGGACCAATTATGAAATTTTGTCTTGAATAATTAAATAATGAAATGAAGTATGAAATATAAAAGGATATCAACTCTTCCTTCACTTTTTCTACCAGTTCTTCCCATGCGTTGAATCATGCGTAAAGGTGAGACATTAGCATCAAAACAAATAACAAGATCAACTTCCATAATGTCTAGACCTTCTTCTCCAATTGATGTTGCAACAATAACATTATATTCACCAGCTCGAAATTTCTAATAACAAATTATGAAAATAATATTACATAAAAAGAAAAACATGAAGAAGATAATGGCTGCATAAAAGTTGGACATTGTTACCTCTAAAACAGCCTGCTGAATTTTTTGTGTCTGGCCCTTTGATTTTTTACCTGTGCAAAAATATAAATGTAATACAAGATCAACAGTATTCATGAACCACATTTATAAAAAAAAAAAAAAAAATGTGTTTCACAAAGTAAGCATGGCAAGTTCACCATTTATGCAAAAGAATCAATGAAAAGCTGCAAGTACTTTAGTTAGTATAAGAGCATGGAACACATGGAGTTCAATTTCAAGTATTTCCCCTTGTGAAAAATACCAAAATACCCTTTTAACCTAAAATTATATAAAAAGATCGAACACAAGGATTTGGATTTCTACAGTACTATAATGTAAGAAGATAATTACTGGACAAGATCACTAACCTGAGTTTTGGCCAATAAATTCTGTAGCTTTAACATATGGCCCAATGGTAGATAATGACTTCATTATCTCACTGAAAATATTAAGATGGATATTTAAAATCTTATAACTTGAAATTCCAGCATCATGATAATCATGTTCATTGCAAAAATCAAAATGAACTAGAGATTAAGAATAATGAATGTTTTGACCTTACACTTCCTCTAAAATTTGAAAAAATGATAACCCTCGACTTCTTGGGATCTTGTTTTTCTGCATATGCACAATTGTCAGAATCTCCAAAAAAAGAATATTAAATCACTTCAAACTCTTGGAATACACACGAAAAGGTCAATGTAATCTATGAAGTTAGCAACATCAAGTAAAACAAAAAGGATCCAATGACATACTATTGAAGTGTTCAGACAATACTTCTAACATCTTTTGAAACTTTGGACTATGAACACCATGATCCAAGTTTTGTTTCATTATAGCTTTTGCTTTCCAAAGTTCTTCTTTCGTATTCATAAATCGAGAAAAATTCCTGGAAGTTAATCAATGTTAGCATCAATAGGACTTGAAAGAAAAACTCTTTAAGTGACATATTTGCATGCTCAAATAACCAAAATGTTGATAAAAGATGGACAAAAATACCCCTGCTTCAATTTGCCTTCAAGCATATCAAATGCTGGTTGTATACCATGAGCTGAAAGGAGCTTCCTTATATGATATAGTGTGATCAGGACGAACAAAATCCCATCTATTTCCCGGATTTTGATTTCAGAAATGTTTTGTGGCAAATCTTTGTGGAATTGTTCCTTTGACTCAAGAAAATCGTATGGGCTAAACTGCCAAATTAAGATCCATGTCAGCACACTCTCATTATGAAACTTGTTCCACCAAAACTAGCTAAGTGAATAGGGTTTAATGCAAGAAAAAAAAAAAAAAAAAAAAAAACAGAAAGTACTATGTTGTTATAGGAAAAAAGAAAGTAGAACGTTGAAGTTGAAACTACTCCTATGTTGCTATTTCTTGCATTTAGACTGATTTGAATATTGGAGATGGAAACACTCATATGAAAGAAATTGTACTTATAAAAGAACACAGATAAGTTGGGGCTTAAAAAGAGCCCTAAAATAGACGAAAGCTTACCGAATTTATGTCTCTTTTTGGAAGAGCTATAAAGGGAGAAAGCCTTGAAAGATATGGACGTATGATATCCATTAGCAGTTTATCTACTTCAAGAGCATCATTTCCCATCTCAACCTATCACCATTATAGCAAGAATAATGATTATTGGAAAAAAAAATCCTTAAAATAGTGTTTGTTATGATGGAAACAGGGAAGAAATGTGACTTGTACTATTTGATTGATATTCATTCGAATGGAAATGGACCATTCTTGAATGAAAAAATAGCTTTTTGTTTAATGAGCTAAAAAAACTCATAAATTGTAATCAAATAATGTACAAAGTTTAGCATATACCTCAATTAAATCAACCTTCCTTTCATGGACATATGGAGTCACATCAGGATCACTCTCACTTCTATGCTCAAGACAAGATATTTGCAAGTTATCAATCACTTGTTGGACCTTCTCTTGCTTAGCTGAATACTCACATATAACATTATGAACTTTATTTGTTAGGTATTGTCATTATATGTAAAGAAATGTAAGTATATTGTTATCATGTGTGTGTGTGTTGCTATTTATGTTTGAGATAATTGATAAATGACTTACATCCTGGTGTTGCAGTAAGAGCTAATAATCTCAAATGCACTGGAACAGCCATCAACTATGAGTAGAAAGAAATCACAAAATTTCAAAATCTCAGTGAAAGAAACATACTTGATGTAATGTACCAATCTCAAAGCACAAAGTACAACCCCTGAACATACCTTACGAACAACTGCACAGTAGGCATAGTCTCCAATTGCACGATGAGCTTCATCAAGCACTAAACACACTAGTTGTTTCATATCACAACGTCCTGCATTATACACTTTCTTTAAAAAACTAAAAAAAAAATACCATGTCCTCATTTTAAAATGTAGAAAACTTGTACTACATTTGGCATGTATTGGATTGGGAAAGGGACTTGCCATATTTTATATCCTCATTAAGAACTTGTGGGGTAAGGAAGAAGATTCGTTTAGTTTTCCAAAGGCCTGATCTTTTTGAAGGACTTGTTTGACCTGTCATATCGACTGTATATTCCTGCAATCGGTTTGATATAAACTTCTTAAAAATAGAAAACAAGACAAATCTGATATGTAAGAACCTAAACTGGACAATGTATGAAGAAAGAAGAAAAGAAATCTCACTTGTGGAATTCCCACAATATTATGACATGCTTCTATCTGTTGCAAAACAAGAGGGCGAGAAGGAGCAGCAAACACAATCTTTCCTGCAATACAACATCACATAAGGACTACATTTCCAATCTAATTAAACAAAAACACACATTCTAGATTTAGAGATATATGTAGGATTCAACTTGCAAAAGGAAATTAAGCATATCATCACCTTGAGGAAACCATCTGTAGTAATTATACATTACAACAGCAGCAATAAGAGTCTTTCCCAATCCTGTAGGCAATGACACCAATGTATTTGCAAATAAAGCTGTTCTGGTAATAGATGCCTGATAATCACGAACAGGGACATTTTCTGCCACTAAAGATCAATCGTATAAGCTTCAGAATGCAAATCATTTACGGAAAACCAATTCTTGGAGAGCAATTAAGCATTGGGGGTTCTTTGATTAATCACTTGAGGACAAGAAACGATGCCAATAGCAGAAATCAAAGCAAGTTATTTGTAGTGATTAACTAGTTAATTGTTAACTTGGGTTGATAGGATCTGACATCAAAAGGAAGCGTAACAAGATTAGTTTTTTTTATAATGATGGATGTTCTGAATTGCCCCATAATCAAAATTCAACAAATCAGTAGACCCCAAAAGGATTAAAGAGCGACAATTCTGCAATATATAAAGCTATGGTAAAGTAAACAGATACCTGGGTATATCCAGGTTTGTGCGGCCTCTGGGTCAATGCTAACGTCGCTTACTCTTTCGTCATTGCACTCAACCTTATCTTGGGCATCATGTCGTGCATCCTGATTTGCGGATTTCAAGCCTGTCGATCCAATGAATCTATCAAGTGTGGATTGACGAGAAGAAGAGGGTTTGTTGTTTTCAATCTTAGGGTAAGAACCCGTATGTAAATTAGAATTTCGATATATGGTTGCGCTGGTAGTAGTAGTAGTAGTAACTCCAGATGATGATTGTTTAATGGCTTCACCACAGGCGACATCAATCTCTCTAACGGCTGCTTCCCAATCAAAATCCTGGTGTAAGAAAAACGAAAAATGAAATCCAGAATTATTGACAGAAATGAAATGGGGCTTTGCGAGAGAGATGCTTATGGAGTAGCTTACGTCATCGTCGTCAATCATCTCAACAGGAACAGCCGATGCCATTAACCGTGTTACAAGAAGTAACTAGCGAGTGTGTGAAGTTGCAATTGAAAACAGAAACCCTTGGAGAGGAAAATAGGCGGCAAATTTTTTGTGACGATGAACTTGTAAAACTCTTTAAAAGTGTGATTTTATTTTGAGTAAGTTACAAATTTGGTTCTTTTATTTTATGTATCTCATCCAAAAACGAAGTGATTTCCAAAAAATATTATTTCATGACAACTATAAAAATGTTAGGACACGTTTGGTTAGGGTGTCAAAAAAATCTAAACTCAATTATCCCGACCCAAATCTGAATAAGATAAATAGGGTAGAGTTTAATAGATTTAAAATTACTAATCAGGTTATTCGGGTTAACCCGAAAAAAATAATAATAATAATGAAAACTGGATTCTAATTAGGTCCAGGTTTAAGGTTGATATTTAAAAATATTTTAAGTTGCAGGTTAACCCGACTAAAAAATTAAAGTCTTTAGATAGCACACCATTCTCTACTTGTACAATACAAAAGCAAAATAACCCTTCAGTTTTACTTATGATTTACATTTGAATATTCACATTCTTTGTCTCCTTATGTCTTTGAAACTCCTCATTCATATCTTTGTGACCATTGTTAGCCGATTAAAAAATTAAAGCTAAAAAATTTCGTTTTTTAATTAATAAAACTATTATCCAAAACATCATCATAAAAATCATGGTGGAACTAGTGTACCAACGACATCATAGTAACATAAAATGCGAAACGAGATGGTGCGTGCACTGCAATCATCTCGGACTCTTCCCCTTCGAACCAGAAGTACCTGAAAACATAAACTGAAAACCGTAAGCACAAAGTTTTGTGAGTTCCCCAAAATATCACATACCATACATAATAACATATAATGGGCTCCGCCCGGCATCGAGCCTCGCTCGGTATACAGATATGTTAGTCATCGGGGCCCACCCGGTATACATATAAACATATAAACAGATAAACACATAACACATGCAATAATCACAAAAATAAATAGCATACAAAATGTTTATCGCCCCCCCCCCCCCCCGGGTAAACATATAAACACATAACATATGCAAGAGTCACGCAGACATCTAACATCTTGAACATAATAAACCATAGGCCGGCATTGGTGTCTTCGACCCGCTAAACACAGTGAGGAAAACTCACATATAGCTATTGAAACACTCAAATGAATCTTGGTCTGTTGGTCCGGAAAATCCCCGTGCTGACATCATCAAAATAATATCAATCAATAATTGGATCTTGACCCATAACCAAGAATCTAAGCTACTTATCCCATAACCAAGGTAAAAGACCATTTTACCATTTTTCCTTACTTGGCCCAAAACCAAGGCCTAACCCAATTACTCGAGAGGCCCAAATCCTAGATGATAACCCAAGGCCCAATATGGCCCAGTCTTCTAAATTGGGCCCAAAACCCATCATGGGCCTAAACCAAGGAAGTCCAATATACTAGCAAAAGCCCAAAATCAGAAGCATAATGGCCCAACAAGGCCCAATCTTAAAAGTCCCAAGTATGGCCCAAACCTATGAAGGTCAAGCCCATGTGTCCATTTGTTGAGTATGTGGGGCGTACTCAGCTCGTACGCCCAGCGTACACATCATGCTCCCAAACCACTTCATTAAGCACTTAAACAGTTAAGACCTTTTGCCAAACTCTCATATTTGGTCCCTAAGGGTGACTTAATACGCAAAGTTGGCAACTTTACACCCATGCATGACTTAATGGGACCCAACACTCAAAAAGAAGCTTAATAAAGCTCTTAACACTTGCATATACCAATATCTTTCACAAAGTTTGCATTTTTATGAACAAGAGACCTCCATGGAGCTAAGATCTAACATCCATTGCTTCTAGAGTATATCAAAAGCTCAACCTTAACTCAAAAGACTCAAAAATGCATAAATAACACCATAAAATAGATCTAGCACAAATGACCATCAAGGTGGGAGCTTTTACCTCAAAAGGCTTGCAAATGTGAAGGTAACTCTGGATCTACAGGCTCAAGTTATTCCTCCAAGTGTTCCTCTTTTTCTTCTTCACCACAAAACACCAACAAACTCACTTTCAAGCTTAAATCTCACCAAATACACTTAGGGTTTTGTTTTTAGGGTATAGGGAGGATGGAGGTTGGTCAATAAATGTCCAATAGGTGGTTTAAAATGTTTAAATAGGGTGCAAACCCAAAAATTAGGGTTTGCCCAAACCATGTGTACGCCTAGCGTACGCTCAACGTATAAGGGTGAAGTCCGCGATCAGCAAAGAGCTAGTACGCTAAGCGTACTAGCCAAGGACCAAAATGTTAATAATTTTGCATTAAGGGCTAAGAAGGAAACATACCAAAACTCGAATGTTACATAAAACTTATTTTTGGATTTAATGTTATCTTTATTTACCATATTACAATTTATATGTATTGTTTACTATTCTTTATTAACCATCAGGCGAATCTCTGCATGTTGTTCGGGAATATATTTGTATAGATAGTCGGGGGTTTCACGGCGGGACAGGCTGCATTACAAGCTGTCACATGCAAGGTCACCAAACATGAGAAATCATGAATGGAAAATCAACACGTATTCATACCATTTTCTTTTGATACGTTTGATTTCCTTGCGTCGGATGCAGTGGAGCTTCTTTAGTAGAGTATAACGGATCATGCATAGCAATGTTATATCCCCTATATCTATAGATGTAGTCTTCAAGAGAAATGGATTCACCATACAAAAAGGTTTAGCGGCGCAACTTGTTGCCCGTTTGCCTTCTCATTCGTTGTACGATGATAACTAATATGTATTCTCAAAATTACTATAAAAGTACGGTAATGTAATAAAAAAAATAGTTGATAACACATATATTTCGTTAAAAGTATTTAAGTCAATGTCATTAATAATGAAATAAATACTGTCAATTAGTATTGTAAAAAATAATTATTATTCTTAAATCATATTACTTGAATTCTTATAATAAAACACAAGTTTAACATTTATATACATAAAATAAAATAATATGAATGATGTTTTTCATAATAAATATATAATATCTTAATAATTCGATAAAAATATTTAAGTCATTGTTATTAATTATGAAATAACATTGTCAATTAGTATTGTAAAAAATTATTATTATTCTTAAATCGTATAACTTGAATTCTTATACATAAAATATGTTTAACACTTATATAAATAAAATAAAATAATATAAATGATATTTGTGGCATTTAAAATATCTTAATAAATAAAAAGTCATTAGTAAATATCATTAATTTTAGAAATATAAAAAGTCATTTAGTTAAAGTCTATTGAATTGACCAATATTCATAAGATATATTATATTAATTTAAACACTTACTAATTATTAAGATATAAGTTAAAACTCTAGAGTGGTTATGATTATAAATTTATTTAGACAAACTTTTTTCGGGTTTAGTTGAGAATCTAATTTATGTTTCGATTTTAAAACTATATTTAAAGTAACAAAACAAGTATATTATATTCTAACATTAAAAAAATAATATTTAACATCTAGTTCAAATAAATGAATCGAGTATTTTTAATATTGAAATTATAGTAACTAGGAGGAAAGCTCGGGTTTTGCCTTATGACGATTTTTTTGGTGTTGTATAATTTTTGTTGTTGTTGGGTTTTAAAACAAATTTCACATGGATTGTGTACAACTTGATGAGTGGCTCCTTTTTCCGGTTTTACTGAAGTAAAGGATATTAAGGATTTTTCTTGTTCACATTTGCTTTATACATCCAAATCAATTGAGTTTAGACCGGAAGAAAAAATCATTGACTATGTAAGAAGCGATTAACTCAATATGATATCTTCAAGTAAATGTACAGACTGCATATAACATATAATTCAATATGATATTTTTAAGTAAATTCACACAGTGCATATAGTAAGAATCGTTGCTGAGACAATGGAAACTGTTGTGTTTCCATCTACACATGTGTATTCAGGCTGCAAAAAAAGGGGGTGGGGGATGACCAATGAACAAAATTTTAGATAAAATCAGGCTAGGGTTGAAATGAAGGTAAGATGGTATATTAGAAAACAAAATAAAAGTATGTTGCTATTTCTTGCATTTAGCTCTTAAAATACAATGTTTTTGAAATATCTATATGCCCAAGAATCATTATAGAATGATATTGTTAGATAATATATGATCATAAATTGTCATATTAACAAAAACTTGATGCACATATATTATTTATAAGAGTTTGGTTCATGATGAATATATATATATATATATATATATATATATATATTGTAATTAATTGTAATTTATTTATTTAATGAAAATATTAATTTTCAATGTTAAGTATCAAAATATATCATAGTATATCATAAGGTATGATTTATTATGTCATGTACATCTTTTTGGACCAAAAGGGTTTTTTGTCTTATAGGATTTATATGTTTTATAAGTTATAAAAGTTAGAAGAGTTTTTATATAAAAACTAGATTCTTCTTTTTATAAAATATTCAAGGAGACCATAAAGAAGAAAGAAGACTTGCTTTTGATTAATTTATTCAACACACTATGATCTTAGAAAGCATGGCTAGTTGATTTGATAAATCATGGGTCTTAAAGTGCTAAGACACATGGGATAAAGGCTAAAAGTACAAACTTAAAAGAACTAGTTTATCCCTTCTTTCACAAGCCAAAAACCACAAAATTTACGACTTCCCATCTCCATATTCTCTCTAATTTTTGTCTCTTAAAGTGTTAAGAACATAAAGATGAAGATGATACTTGAAAACTCTTTTTTAAGGCAAACTAGTTTCTTTGTCTTAAGAGCTTAAGAGATTCTTTTATTACAAGAAGAAGACTAACGTCTTATTAAGTTGATTTGTTGTTGGTGGATATCTTTAGAGAACTTCTACCTTAAAGTTTCATGACACACTTCATCAACTTCGAACCTCTCATGAGGATCAAAGTCTTCAAAGGTTGTAACACTTTCCTTCTATGATTTTTTAATCTTTATAAGTCTTACCAAATGATCTATTGGTGGAAATAAAACTAGTTTTATTTTGTTCAAATATTAAGTCTTACGTTGCCATGTTTATGTTTTTGAAACAAATTTTTGAATAAAAACCCAACAATTTGTATCAGAGCCATTTTTACAAGATTTGTTAGATTATTTGTTAAGTTGATGTAATTTTTGTTTTTGGAAAACATAGATGGTTTTCTCTTTACAAGAAAAAATCATACATATTTTCTAGGACAACTTTTAAAATGTTTATAATTGTTATTTTATGACTAGAAGTTTACATGCATCTTTTAGTCATGAAAGTTGTATTAGAAAAACAAAGAGTTGGTTTATATAGTTTTGAGTATATAAGTATATATGATGTGCATAACTAGCCAAGGACCTTTATATTATTGTTTGGATGATATAATAACCACATAATTACTTCCTTTGTGTAGAACTTTTGTGACACGATAAACACATAATTTGAGCCCAAAAAGTAATACTTGTTGCTATAAACTAACTGTGTAATTAATGTTACAAATCGCAACAGTACCCATAGCATCTAAAATCAACGATGACAAGAAAAAAATGGTTAATCTCATAAAAGACCTTATATTTTGTGTTTTTTCCGGATTAAACTTCAGCTTTATTTTTATTTCTTTTTTCTGAAAAGACATTGCAGTTTTTCATTTTTTTCCAACATGGCCCTTTGAGTTTTTTTTTCCTAAAAAGCTTGTTAAATGTGAGTGTTTTTTTGGAAGAACGGAAAGATTAAGGGTTTATTCAGAAACAATTACAAGGTTGATGGTTTTGTTCGAAAAAAAAGAGTTAAAGTTGAGGGTTTTTTTTTTAAAAAAAATAAATAAAATATAAAGTTTTTTATAAGATTAATCTTATATTTTAAGCAAAATTGACTTGCTAAATAAAACATCTCAAAATCAAATTGGCACTCACAGTTACAAATGATAACCCATTTATATAAAAGAATAATATTAGAACAAAGCATAATGAATAACATAAATAAAATAATCTACAATCAAACTAGTGATTTACGTAATGCATACCAAGTGTGGGTTAGAACAAAAATTATTAAATAAATAAGTAAGAAACAATGAAAAAGACATTTTGTTTTATATTGTCATTAAACTTTCATGCTTTAGTTTTTTTTATTGTTTATATTAGATAAGACTTTCTCTTATGTATTCTTGTACGTTTCTTATCATATATATTTTTAAACAGTATTCTTGTATCATATATATTTTTAAGTAAAAACGACAACAAACTTTTAGAATTCTATTCTATTGTAATGAGGTAGGAAAGGTAGAAATCGAAGATCATGTCTTCATATGAAGAATGTGTACTACTTCGATGATTTCAGGCATGTGCACAAAGAAAATCTTTAGAAATGAGGCAAAATAATGAAAAATATGTAACATCTCCCTCTGACACGTATCACAATATTGTCCGCTTTAGGCTCACGACATGAAAACTTCCTAGGGGATCACCCATCCATGGATTGCTCTCGCCCGGGCACGCTTAACTGCAGAGTTCTTATGAGATCTACTGCCCACACGGCTTTTAAACGCATTGTGACAAGGAATATATTCACACTCTTTATAAGGAAATATTTCGTTCTCCTTCCAAGCTCACGTGGGATCAGGTGCAACCCACATTCACTTGTAACGTCCCGAAAATCCGAGGTAATTTTTTTCATTTTTAAAACAATAAATCATACAAACGATTTGTTCCAAAACCGATCAAAGTGAATATATCATTTAAACATCAGAGTAATATCATTAATTGCCAATGCGGAAAACTCTGGGGAATGTTGTGCAGTCACGCCGGGCTTTTCCCTTTCGAACTGAAAGTACCTGAAACCATAAATATGAAATCGTAAGTACAAAGCTTAGTGAGTTCTCCAAAATACCACATACCAAAACATACAAGTGTCATGGGCTACCCCCATGGTCTTTCCTTGTAGTGTCGAGGGCCAAATCTCGGTCTTACATACAGGTGTCAGGGGGCAGATCTTGGTCTTTCATATAACTGTCAGGGGCCAAATGATGGTCTTTCATACAATTACCAGGGCCAGATCATGGTCTTTCGTACAATTTCCAGGGGCCAGATCATGGTCTTTCGTACAATTTACAGGGGCCAGATCCTATTCTTTCATGCAAGCATCACAGAGACAACTAGCACTCCATGTAACAAGTAACGGGTCGGCATTGGTGCCTTCGACCCATGGATATAGTGAGAAAACTCACTTCATAGTCTGAAAGAATAGCTGTACCAATCACTTCTGTAAAAGCTAGCTCTACCGGTCACCTATACAATTAACAGGAACCCAAATCTCAAACTATAAATCAAATTACCCAAAATGCTCTTAGGTTAAACTTGGTCAACCTTGGTAAAAGTCAGCGGTCAAGGTCCAAAAGTCAATATTTCTTCCCAGTGGAGTACGCCCTGCGTACCAAGTCGTTATTGCCGTGCTTATCCCAAATACTTTTGTATTGTCGTGCTTATCCCAAGTACTTTTATATTGTAATGTTTATCCCAAGTACTTTTATATTGTCGTGCTTAGCCAAAATACTATTATACTATTGTGCCTAGCCAAGTACTTTTATACTGCAATGCTTATCCCAAGTACTTTTGTACTGCCGTGCTTATCCCAAGTACTTTTGTACTGCCGTGCTTATCTCAAGTACTTTTTTACTGTCGTGCTTATCCCAAATACTTTTGTATTGTCGTGCTTAACTAAAATACTATTGTGTTGTCGTGCATGTCGTGCCTAGCCAAGTACTATTTTATTATCATGCTTACCCAAAATGTTATCATACTACTAAAAAATATCCTTTACGAAAAGTCTCTCGAGATCACCATACTAGGATTAGAAAGTGAGAATAACGGGAATGGGGTAATTGGGTTATTTGAATGCTGAAGAATGTATAATTAAATATTATATTGTGTGTTGAAAACCCTATATATCTCACCATGTTTCCCAACCTTACCCACTCAGTTTTCTTTGTATCACAGGTAACGATACGAAGGTAAATTATTGTCACACCCCCGAACCGGAACGGCGGAAACGTCCGGAGGCGGATGACTTCATGTACAGTATCATAACAATTGAATATTAGAGATCAAAGCATTATAACAATTGTGTAACACCCATAAAATTCAAGCAAATTTAAAACTTTTTAAAACATTTAAAACCATTAAGTTATTACAGTTTACTTTCAAATAATTTAAACATTAGAGTATCCCCATAATCAATCATGAAAATGTAAGGAGGTGCACGATCACGCCTTCGCCTTTCCGCGATCATCAGAATACCTGAAACAATAATCGATAAATGTAAGCTCGAAGGCTTAGTGAGTTACCCCCAAAATACCAACGCTATACAAATATAACCATATCATATAAACATATAAGCAAACAGCATGCATAATGAGCCTTCAACCTGACTGGACCGCCTCGCAGGATTTCAGCCTATCTGGACAGCTCTCCAAGCCTTCGGCACGTCTGGACCGCCTCGCAAGGCCTACAACCTATCCGGACCGCTCGCCGGGCCTTCGTTCTGACCGACATAACCTCCTGGGTCTGTAGTCTATCCGGACCGCCCTGGGTGTCTTGGCCTACAGCACGAAACAGGACCTGCCTCAACCCATTCTCATTCAAACACGCATGTGCACATAATATCATACGCTAGCATATATAATAGTCAAACCGATCTAACAGATCATCAATCATAGCAACATCCTATAACCAGGATACAGACCTAACCGGTCACTAACATAGCATCATCCTATATACCAGGATACCGACCTAACCAGGTCACTAAGCATATCACCATCCTAACTACCAGGATGTAAATCAATAAGCATATCATGCAATAACCCGGATACAATCTGATAAGGGTCGGCATTGGTGCCTTAGACCCTGTTGATATAGTGAGGATAACTCACCTGACACTGCTGAAGTCCCGCAGATAAAACTCCAGTTGTTGGTTGACAGATTCCCGAACTGTCAACATCAAACAACACCTAATTAATAATTGGGTTCCAAGCCCAAAGTCCAACTCACACACTAAAGGCCCAAAAGTCAAGTAATGGGCCAAAGCCCAACATATGGCCCAATTTTCCAAATTGGGCCCAGACCTCTACATGGTCTTTCCTTAAGGCCAATCCAGTTATTCTAGTCCAAACTCTTGGTATTCCCATGGCCCAATATCACATAATCATAAAGGCCCAATTATGGCCCATCTATGTCCCAATTTTCCAAATTGGGCCCAAGTCTCTCACATGGGCCTTATCCTAAAACCATACGATTATTTTAGTCCATTTACTTGTTCTTGGAAAGCCCATCAATAGTCCAATCACCAAAGTCCAATAGAAAGACCCAACTCAAGGCCCAAGTGAAATTAGGGTTTCTACATGAAATGATGATTAGGGTTAAGTGTTCTTACTTAACCCATTACGAACTTAATCCATTAATTCCAATATTGTCTTAGGTTAATTTGCCAATGATTATTAATTAACATTTCTAGTTTCGTAATTAATCAAGTGCGGGCCCCGATAATTCCTCAAAATTAGGGTTTTATGCCATTAGGGTTTTCCAAACCCTAATTAGGGTTTCCTACCCAATACTAGCCCATTAGTCACATGGTTGGGCTTTTAGGCCAATTAGGGCTTCATTGGGCCCATTAGGGTTTCATTGGGCCCACTAGGGTTTCGTCAGGCCCATTCTGTCTAAGCATCACAAAAGATTCAAAACGCAAACGAGGCACACCGCCACCCAACACGGCGGCTGGTGGCGGCAGGAGGCGGCAGCCACCACCTTACGGTGGTGGTTTGATTTTTCTTTTCATTATTCCATTTTTTTAGTTACAATTTACAATGCTAAACCCCAAAGAACACACACACACACACACAACCACTCTGTGGCGGCAGGCGTTGGTCGGAGGTGCTAGCCACCACCTTACGGTGGTGGTGGTGGCCCTCTTGTTTTTCCGGCTAAGACATCCACCCACACACGACACACACACGAAATTAACACCATACAACAACATACACACCCGCCACGGCTGTCCTTGAGGCGGCAACCACCATGGCCGGCAACCATGGTGGTTTTTCTTGGGTTTTCCGGCAGCAACAACAACATAGCGACAGTCATGGCATTTGGCAGCCGCCCCGCCGGCGTTTCTTCCCTGCTACAGCCACACGACGCATCCGTTTCGCGAGTCCCCGAGCTCAGCCACCATTTCACGGTGGCAGAAGAGCATCTCCGACAACAGCTTGATCTTCAACGAAAATGGGCAGCGGCGGCTATGTCTTCACCGTTTCAGCGCAACAGGGCAGCAATCCCGGTGGTTTTCCGGCCACACACGACGTCCAGCGACGTAATGATGGTGGTGCTTCGATGGCAGAATCGGCAGGAGACATGGTGGCGGCGGATGAGGCTTTGTGATGGCGGCTGGAGAAAGAGAAGAAGGAGAATGGCAGCTTCCGGTGGTCGCTGTCCTCGTCCGCCGATCGGGAACAGCGTGGTGGCATCGCCAGTGGTGAAGGGAGGCAATAGGGTGGTGCGACGTCGGAGTTGAAGGAAGGTGAAGGTAAAGTTGGCAGCTGCATCATCCATTAGGTTTAGGGTTTAGAGGATGATGGTTCTATATACCCGACCCCATAACTTCATTCCATAACTACACATCTGGTCCGTCCTCCTTCCTTTTCTTTCAATTTCGATCCCAAATTTACCATTTAGCCCCTGACTCCATAAAATCCTTTCAACTTTGATCCAATATTTACCAAATAACCCTCATCTTTCATAATTCATTACAATTCAGGTACAATACTTACCAAACACACCCTAACTTCTGAAATCCTTTTCAAAATAAATCCCAAAATTACACTTTAACCCCCGAACTAACATCCCGATAATTATTATTTGATTTTTGGGCTATAATAATCTAAAATAATAATAATAATTACTTCTCGGGGTTCCGGGTTAATTATTTAATGATTCTATTTAAAACGAGATGTTACAACTCTCCCCCACTTAAATTTGATTTCGTCCTCGAAATCGTTTCTCATCATTCCTTACATGTCATACAACTTGAACTGCATGGCCACAACTACAAGCATACCCCAGCCTTTCCAAGGCAACTGTAACCAACCCTCGCAGGGTTCTGAAATCTGAAGTCTCGAAATGGTCTGGCTCCCTAATAGATCGCCCACACTGAATTATTGTTGAATTCATTGCATTTATCTCCCAACTGCTACTCAACTTCTGATAACCTGAGGTTCCTACTAGAAGACCGAGTCACAGACCAAATTTCCCTGCAGTACACTTATACTTGACTGAAAACTCATCCGGAATACCGGATTCCCACCCGGTTGCTGAACCAACGAGCGATCTTACAGTCGCTGCATGCGATTCCCGAAAGAAACTTTGACTAGCAATAACTGCCCTAGCTATATCGCCACTCATGGCTCCATCAATCCTTCTGATCCATCCGACCATAATAGTCTGACAATCTGTCGCCATCGAACCAAATACGAAAAGTGAACGCTACCAGAATACTGTAGTCTTACATCATGTCCGGTCTCCAACGACCTACCGTTTTCCTGATTCCGATTATGCTATGGTCTACCCACAATCTTGCGAACTGGCCCACCCTGACCTAATCATCTGAAAGAATCTATGAATGCTACGAATCATCTCGCAGTCTCACAACACTTCACACACCATCTAACGGCTATTGAATGCTACGGCTACCCCCGTAGTCTTACAACACTTTCCATACTATCTGATCGCTTGTGAATGCTATGGCTATCCCCGTAGTCTTACAACACTTTCATTCAAACACAACCGCAGCCCGATATCTTACCCTCAATCTATCAATCCAATTACCCTCAGAGTCTAACACACACTCGACTGAACACCCGAACTGAACTCAATTCATGACTGGAACCCCAAACTGATTCCCCGAATTCTGCAATCAAGCACTGAGAAGACGCGATACACATGCTGGGGAGTTTTACCGAACTCCCAACTCACACAACCCTCAAACCAAACAGCCACTTGGGCCGCCTTTCTTCCTGACAAGGATGCAAAACTTATCCCAGTTTCGAAATCACTCCCGCTTCCGAATCCCGAGACGATTCTCCCCCACTTAGATTCGACTAAATTCTCAAGGAACATGAGAATTGAAAGACCCCCAATCCTTCTCGCCTTACAATGATCGACCCGATGACCACTAGCGCTTATCAACTAGTGCTCCATCACTAGCTAATTCCAAATGATCACACACTTCTAAGAACGAGATGAAAACTTCTTGAATCCCAGTGGAATCGATAGTCTCTAATACTTGAATGATCCCGCATCCAAATCTGGAAGACCAAAAGATAGATACTCCAACCAATACCTCAGCAACGAGCTACTTCCCTTGGCGCTCTCATCCTCCAATCAATAACGGTTACTAAAACCACTGAATCCTGTCAAAGCTGAATAACCATCCTGTGGGCCCCTGTCCGCAGACCTCCCACATAATACCCTTCTTCCCAAAGTGCTCCAACAAATCTCCCACTCTCGGCTCTAGAAATCATATCATTTAGAGTCTCGCACCCTGACACACTCACTAGCTCGATCATCCAGAGCTGAACTGCAGTCGCAGAAGCAACCTTTGCCCTATACCGGGCTACAAACTACTCCCAATACATAGTCTCCAATCCCAAAAGTGCAATAGATCGCACAATTAATCCTTACCGACCGATACAAGAGATCCAAGGCGAATCGGGTCTTAGCTCCTATGGGTAGGGACGGTAATCGCGTACACCTCACAAGATACTCATACCATATCGACCCACCTGCGCTCAGCAATGTTGAAATAATGTCGCCAACCCCGGTGACTAACTGACCCCGACCTGGAATACAACCTGATCATAGGTCACAAGCCTGCTCACTCCATTGAGCTCGAAAGAACTGAAAGGGCACAATCCTTGCCCTAGAAAACGATATTCCAATCCATCAATTAACCATTCTACTTCTAGCTGCATAACTCCAACTGAACATAATCATCACTCCTTTCTGGAGTCCTCGCGACTCGCGTTTCGGCCTCGATAAAAATCCCTGAAGCCTCAAATCCAGTAACTCGTGTGCTAGCCTCTCCCGCTCACCCGCGGAATGTAACGAGTATAGAACATCTCCCTGATCCAAGTAACTGCAGATGTCTGCTCATCGGAACACATCCCAGTAACAAGCTCCCACAAGTCCTTCGCCCCCGGACCTCAGCAGGTTCAGAGCGTGCCTGACCTTCTGGTTAGTAGGACAGGAACATGTGAAGCAACATCCCTCCACATCAGATGGCCACCTCATGGCCATAACCGGGTCCAAAACCCTACCGAAATTCGGGGCTTCGCGTTAACAAAGTGCCGATACTGGAAAGCCCGACTGGATCCTCCCCCTGCCGACGTTACAACTGTTGAAGCTGTTGTGGTAGCCATCTCAGGAATGGCTGCATAACGCTCATCGAAATACTCGACCATGGCGGTCTTGTTAGACCCAAACATCTCCGAAATGGCTGTATTCTAAAATCCTCCCCCAGATGTCACACCCCGGCTGACGGCGGAAATGTCGAGCTTGTGCGACGTCATCATGGTTCACAGTTATTGATTACATTAAACAGTATAACACAAATGTTATTTTTATATTACAAAATATATTACATATCGTACTAGGTTTTTAGAATACAAGAAACCAAAAATTGCAAGTAGTGCTAAATCAGATAAGTACAATATAGATAAAAAGTGTTCCGACGATCCCATGAAGATTTTCCCAAAAGATTGATACGGCCGACTCTTATTTTCCTGAGAATACATGTGATTTAAAAATGTCAACATAAAGTTGGTGAGTTCACATGTTTGTATATTTATATTAACGTACTTTTTACTCCAAAGAATATTTTTATTGTATATAAGTATTTTCAAACTTATATGTATATGTGTACTTTATTTCCAAAAGTACTTGTTCTATCGTATATAAGTGTTTTCAAACTTATATTTGCTTTTAGGCGTGATTATCAATGTTACATGAGTTCCCATAATCGAGCTACAAACGAGTTGTTGCCCCTCACGACGTTTCATTGGACGTCGTAGTGTTTAGACAGTTATCACCCGTGACTTGACCGTCGATGGTTGTAGCTAGCAACCGTAGGTGGGGTGTCAGTCCGTATAGATCTATATATAACTCTCCCGCTCACTTAAGATTTAACGATTATAGGTAGGGGACTTTGCTAAGTATTACACTTAGGTGATGAATCTGTCTCATGAAAACCCTTGAATGAGTAGCACTAAAAGTTGTAGTCTTTTAACCATACATGTTTATGTTTACCAGTTTATGTTATATAATTATATGAAAAAGATTTTTATAATTATATCGTTAGATAATTTTCTAAAACATAAATAGGCAGAGTAACAGCAGTATATAATAATTTATTCATAGACTAACGACAATGCATAATATAATTTTATATTATCTGGGCATAGTGACGCCAATGCATAATATAATTTTATATTATGTGGGCAGCATAACGACAGTGTTTACTAAATTGTATATATGTAAACAACTGTTTTAACGGTAAATTGTTATAACGATTATGTAACTAAATTATATAAGCGATATAAACAATTTACGATTTATATAAATAAATATTATAAAAAAAACATGTATCCTCCCCCGAAAGATGATAAAAAATTTAAAATGGAGTCGTGAAACTCACCTGACACAACGAGCGTATATCTCAGGTCGTCCTTGATTTCACTCTTCCAAAATATTTTCTTTCTAAAAATTTTATTTTCCGAAACCTTAGTATTTTGTTGATTCAATTGTGTTATAGAAAAGAAAACTGTTACAGACGTTTGTATTTATACTCAAATTTTGAAGATGCTTAGTCATTCCATAATTTATAGAGAATATCCCACAAGTTGACACTACACTAAAAATATGCAAATATTTCTATTGACCGACGTGTATCATTCAAATTGACACGAATGGATTACGTATGTTTATATGAGATATGAGCCACAACGTAAATACTTATTTAATTCAACTTTGAGTGGTGTACTTGTTGGTCCATACGTAGTGCATCTTTCATTTTAGTTTTTACTTATTTAATAACATATATATTATTTATAATCATGTTTTATTTGTTTATTTATTATTATTATTATTATTATTATTATTATTATTATTTTAAATTCAATCTTATAATCACTAACTTAAATATTATATCTACTAGGTTACAACCCGTGGAAACCACGGGTGAAAAAGAAAAATAATATTTATAATTAAAAATTTGTAATGAAAAATCAAAGATTTATAAGATTTTAATAAATTAATAAGATATAATTAAAAATAATGTCGTTTAGGTTATTATTATTATTATTATTATTATTTGCTAATTTGGTTTAACTAATAGTTTGTTGTCGTTTAGGTTAAAAAGAAAATTATTTTGCTAATTTGCGTTATAGGTTGTTGCTAGTTTGGATTAAAAACCCGTATGTTGGTATGCTTAAAAATATAAATAAATAAATAAGTTAATTTTTATTTTATGTAGTTTTCATTAAGAATTGGTAAAAAAGTATGTTAATTTAGATTTCAAATTTTGAAATCATTTGTAGTTATGGAAAAGGAAAATGAGATGAAACTCTAATTCCTTGTGTTCTTTCGCACAAAAAAAGGATTGATCTGTATGATGTTGATTTTGTTATGCTTTCACTATTTTTTTAATAATACCGGATCGGGTTCTTCTCCTACCCGTATCGAATAGAAAACGTTGAGCCAATTTTTTTGTAATCTTTGACATTATTCTAAAAGCATTCACTAAAATTTAAGTGTTTGTTGAAGGTATAAGATAGACCATTATATATTTTTTGAGGTATATTGGCTTTCATTCTAAACCGATATGGAATGTTGTCGATTCAATATTTAGGAATGTTGTGCCTACATGTCTCAAATTAATTGAAATCTTTTTTATGTTGCTCTTTTAACCCTAATTTTAATTTATTTTATACACTCTTATATATTTTCTTTCATACTCTAAGCATTTTAATATGTTAATTTAATTTGTTTATGAAAATAACAAAATATAAAATATTCTATGAATATGTTAAAAATAAAGCAGCATCCTAAATGGAATTAGGGGTGTTAATCGGGTCAATCCGATCAGGTTTCGGGTCAATCGGGTCGGGTTAGTCGGGTTTTTTTAAACTAAAACTTCACCCGAAACCCGACCCTATTAAGCTACGGGTTAGTCGGGTTAGGGTCAATCGGGTTAATAGGGTCGGGTTAAACCAAACAAATTAAGGGCAGCAAGTGGTTTTAATTTAAAGAAAATTATCGAGTTTTTAGTTCTGTGTGCTCCATGGTATTCCATTTTAATGGTGTGTTTAACGTATAGATAATCATAATATGATATAGTTATTTATATGAGCTTGGAGAACTAAATGATTCATGCATATCAAATAGAAAAAAAAAATATTAATTCATTCTTACATGTATTGTTTTACTGGACAAGTGGACATTACAATTAAGATGATCTTTTCAAGAGGATGATCTCCATTAATGAAACAATAGAAAAATGGATGATCTCTATTAAACAAACTAAAAGAAAAACTTTATGCTTAGAAGAACAGAATTATCACAATGCACTTCGTCCATTGTTATAATACCTTGTAAATATTAAAACTAAATGCACCATGTCCTTTTTTTTCATTGTTATAATACTTGTAAATATTATGACGAATCTTAAGAGAGTACGAAACTAATTGCTTCCAAATAGATACTAAATTTGTAGATTTTTAACAAAATTAAAGGACGAAAATCAAATATGAATTAAACTAAAAACAAATAAGATTAAAACATGACAATGCATTGTCATTGTACATTACTTGCAGAAAGATTGCATACAATATGATATAGACATGAGATTCGCATGATTAATTAAATTTATTCGGGTTAATAGGGTCGGGTTAGTTGGGTTAGTCGGGTTAAACCAAACAAATTAAGGGGAGCAAGTGGTTTTAATTTAAAGACAATTATTGAGTTTTTGGTTCTGTGTGCTCCATGGTATTCCATTTTAATGGTGTGTTTAACGTATAGATAATCATAATATGATATAGTTATTTATATGAGCTTGGAGAACTACTTGATTCATGCATGTCAAATAGAAAAAAAAAATTATTAATTCATTCTTACATGTATTGTTTACCGGATAAGTGGACATTACAATTAAGATGATCTTTTCAGGAGGATGATCTCCATTAGTGAAACAATAAAAAAAATGGATGATCTCTATTAAACAAACTAAAAGAAAAACTTTTTGCTTAGAAGAACAAAATTATCACAACACTTGGTCCATTGTTATAATACCTTGTAAATATTAAAACTAAATGCACCATGTCCTTTTTTTTCATTGTTATAATACTTGTAAATATTATGACGAATCTTAAGAGAGTACGAAACTAATTGCTTCCAAATAGATACTCAATTTGTAGATTTGTAACAAAATTAAAGGACGAAAATCAAATATGAATTAAACTAAAAACAAATAAGATTAAAACATGGCAACGCAATGTCATTGTACATTACTTGCAGAAAGATTGCATACAATATGATATAGACATGAGATTCACATGATTAATTAAATTTATTCGGGTTAATAGGGTCGGGTTAGTTGGGTTAGTCGGGTTAAACCAAACAAATTAAGGGCAGCAAGTGGTTTTAATTTAAAGTCAATTATCGAGTTTTTGGCTCTGTGTGCTCCATGGTATTCCATTTTAATGGTGTGTTTAACGTATAGATAATTATAATATGATATAGTTATTTATATGAGCTTGGAGAACTACTTGATTCATGCATGTCAAATAGAAAAAAAAAATATTAATTCATTCTTACATGTATTGTTTACCGGACAAGTGGACATTACAATTAAGATGATCTTTTCAGGAGGATGATCTCCATTAGTGAAACAATAAAAAAAATGGATGATCTCTATTAAACAAACTAAAAGAAAAACTTTTTGCTTAGAAGAACAAAATTATCACAACACTACGTCCATTGTTATAATACCTTGTAAATATTAAAACTAAATGCACCATGTCCTTTTTTTTCATTGTTATAATACTTGTAAATATTATGACGAATCTTAAGAGAGTACGAAACTAATTGCTTCCAAATAGATACTAAATTTGTAGATTTTTAACAAAATTAAAGGACGAAAATCAAATATGAATTAAACTAAAAACAAATAAGATTAAAACATGGCAACGCATTGTCATTGAACATTACTTGCAGAAAGATTGCATACAATATGATATAGACATGAGATTCGCATGATTAATTAAATTTATTCGGGTTAATAGGGTCGGGTTAGTTGGGTTAGTCGGGTTAAACCAAACAAATTAAGGGCAGCAAGTGGTTTTAATTTAAAGACAATTATCGAGTTTTTGGTTCTGTGTGCTCCATGGTATTCCATTTTAATGGTGTGTTTAACGTATAGATAATCATAATATGATATAGTTATTTATATGAGCTTGGAGAACTACTTGATTCATGCATATCAAATAGAAAAAAAAATTATTAATTCATTCTTACATGTATTGTTTTACTGGACAAGTAGACATTACAATTAAGATGATCTTTTCAGGAGGATGATCTCCATTAATGAAACAATAAAAAAATGGATGATCTCTATTAAACAAACTAAAAGAAAAACTTTTTGCTTAGAAGAACAAAATTATCATAATGCACTTCGTCCATTGTTATAATACCTTGTAAATATTAAAACTAATGCACCATGTCCTTTTTTTCATTGTTATAATACTTGTAAATATTATGATGAATCTTAAGAGAATACGAAACTAATTGCTTCCAAATAGATACTCAATTTGTAGATTTTTAACAAAATTAAAGGACGAAAATCAAATATGAATTAAACTAAAAACAAATAAGATTAAAACATGGCAATGCATTGTCATTGTACATTACTTGCAGAAAGATTGCATACAATATGATATAGACATGAGATTCGCATGATTAATTAAATTTATTCGGGTTAATCGGGTTGACCCGAACCCGAAAAAATTATATAAATCTAACCCGAAACCCGACCCTAAATATATTTCGGGTTATTCGGGGTTAACCCGAATAATCCGATTTTGACTTCAGACCCTATTAAACCTGACCATATGTATCTTATTCGGGTTAGGGTCGGGCCGGGTTAATCGGGTTCGGATATTTTTGACACCCCTAAATGGAATCGATGGGTCCAAGATTAAATCAAGAAATAGACACATAAAACATTGCTGTCAAGGGTATTATTATATTGCATGGAATTATAGAAAAACAAAATACATGATGACAGCAAGTCGATGAAATTTAGATAAATATATGTTATGTTGGTAAAGGGAAAAAGATGACAGGGATTGTGTGGGGATGATTAACCTGAAGCCGTCTTTGATAATAGAACGATATAAGGAGATGAAGAGGGGTTGAGATTAGAGAACTGTGAAATCATCTTTGATTATAAAGAATTATTAGAGCGAATTTATTCTAAACTCAGAATATTTATGGATTTTGATTTTGAAATTCTTGGGGTATGGAAGGAAATATAAAAACACACAGACAAATGATTTTTTTTAATATAAAATCTTCAATTTGTTTAACCAGACATGATAACTAATAGGATTGTAATTTCAAATCCTTCATATTTATTACTCCCAATTCCTCCAAACCATACACATGTTTAGAGTATGTGGACCATTCAAAGCAGATGTTGGAAATTACTATACAAACTTAATCCCATTAGTATCAAAAATGACACACCATGGATAAAAAAACCATGAAAGGGTTGTTTTTTTAGGAACATGCATTTAAATGAATTAACACTTACCGAAAAGATTGATTGCATGAATTCGTCTGTATCGACAATTGGTAATGAATAGTAACTGATATCTACCTGTTCCAAATAAACAGCAAAATGCCCAAATTATATACAAGGTAAACCACGATTTTTCATTGAGATAGGTAATTGAATATATCCCAAACATAATATCATATAACCTTTGATGCTCTCTAATAATGGCTAAATATAAAAGTATAACATTAAACTTAATTTTTTTGTAACATAATCCCTTTCATTTTTTTCTTACCAGCCTCATCATTCCACCGGTTATCATAAATTCAATTAACCACTACAACTTCAACTACCGAAAAAAGTTGAAAAAAAGTTCATCAAAGCATTCAGCTCCCAAAAAACCATATTAAAATCAAATCATAACTATATGAGAATGTCGGAAACGACTACGTGGAATTCACTGCACCAGCAATAAACATGGGGTTGGATCATTAAAACCGTTCTTTATTGTTTAGTCCAATATTTTACTGCTTCAAAAAGAATCCGTATTTTTAAGTAGAATGCTATAAAACATCAATCAAATGAAAGTACGTTGCTATTGCAACAATAGAAACTTACTTTTATTTATTGGTGTTTTAACATATTTACAAATTTATGTTATTCGTTTCTATTCCATCAGATGTAACAAAAATCATATTTACTTGAAATATATAAAATGTTACCTTGACTTTGTACATGGCCACATTTCTTCTTCCTATCATCCCCATCAAGGCTAGCTATGCCTATCAGATCCAAACCAACTGAAGTTGCAATCACATTGATTATTAGCTGCAAAGTCTTAAAGTATAATTGTTTCCAAGGGTTACTTCAAAACCCCCTATTAACAAAACAATGGGCCTAATCATCTTTAGAAAATAAATCAAGTAAAGATCGTCTAAAAACCATTGTTAGTATTTATTTGAAAAAAAATACTTATAAAAGTTCAAATGAGATGATATTTGTGTGTAAGACATATTGTTTCTTATCTTTTCTTTTACATTAAGTCCTGGATGGTAAACTCAAAACCTTAAAAAAACATTAATAGATGAAAAAAAGTATACATGTTCAGCCCTTAAAAGACATTCATCGAAAAAATATGAATACATAAAACTATTCGAAAAAAGAATAGGCATATCAAAATAGTTTATAGAAACAATTTCATTTACAAAAACATTACTATAATGTAAAAAATAATCGATGTAGTGGTTAGGTATATTTTCTACAATTTTGAGGAGCAAAAGTTCAAACCTAAAAAAAAGACTGTAGCTTGCAATAAGCCACATACCAACTGAAACTTATTGGGATTTATATGTAAAAGTTCAATAAGCCACGATACTGTAAAGGATCACGTGGACTGTGATGATGCAAATCCTTGGAAAGACGATGTTGTAAAGGAACGATTCAGATCAATATGATGGTTAATATTAAACAGAAATAACAACACAAGAAGAAACAAAAGATAAACACATGCACGGGTAGGGGTATATCAAGAAATCAAGAAACTAAATACATATACACATGACCATAAACAGTTAAGCAGTCACACACATGCATACACATTGAGAACCAGAAAGTTATGTGAAAAAAACAACAGAAGAAGAAACAAAAGATAAACAAACAATTTGAAAGTATGTTTTTTTATAAAATTACCGATTGGATCGAACTCTTTGATTGAACAGAAAATTTTCGACTGTGATGATTTGATCCTTGGAAACACGATGCTGTAAAGGATCACGTGGACTGTGATGATGCAAATCGTCGGAAAGACGATGCTGTAAAGGAATGATTCATATCATATAATTGAAGTGTATATTGAGCAGAATATGATCAAATTGAGGTAATAAAGAAAATTAAATGCAATTGATATCATTCCTTAAATACGAAATCGAATACCATAATAACATGGTATTAATCGGGTATGTAATGAATTTTGAGTTAATATGTACAGCTGTTATCACCGAGTAAAAATTGAAACAAAACAGAGCGTTCTTTTTATCATTATCAAAATAGATGTGTAGGTGAAGGAAAGAAGGGGTATTATTGGTATTTAGCTTTTGGCATAATTCAGCCGTTTAGAATGGACACGTGCACTTTTGGTTTTGTTTATTAGATAGGGAGATTATATATTTAGTGGCCCAACTGAATCTCTATAATCCTTACAATATTTGTAACATTTAAATTAAAATATCAATTTGAATATTATTGATACGTAATTAGATAAAATTGATTGAAAGGTTATTTTATGATATATATATATATATATATATATATATATATATATATATATATATATATATAATGAAATCATATTTTCATTAAAAGCTGTTAATTATTACAAATCAAGCCTATTACATTTGATGTCGTCAAATTTGTGAGTGATGATTGTTGACTTAATTTGAGTGTTGTCACATTCTCCCCCTGTTAAAAGAATTTTGTCCCGAAATTTAGCTAGTGGACGGAACATTGTTGAACAGTTAGGGGTACTTACTTTTCATTTGATCCTCGCGTTCCCAAGTAAACTCTGGTCCTCGTCTAGAGTTCCATCGAACTTTTACTATAGGGATGCGGCTTTGTTTGAGCTTCTTGATTTCTCGGTACATGATCTCGACGAGTTCTTCTACGAAATTAAGTTTGGCGTTGATTTGGATTTCGTCAATTGGAATTGCAAGAGCATCATCAAATAAGCACTTCTTGAGGTTTGATACATGGAAAACGTCGTGTACATTGTTGAGCTCATGAGGTAACTTGAGTTGATAGGCTACATGACCAATTCTTGCAAGAATCTCAAAAGGTCCTATGTATCTTGGATTAAGCTTCCCTTGTTTTCCGAACCTTATGACACCCTTCCAAGGAGAGACTTTCAACATAACTCGATCACCGACTTGAAATTCTAGAGGTTTACGTCTCTTGTCGGCATATTTTCTGACGATCTCGTGCAGTCTTAATTATGTCGCGTATCTGGACGATTCGGTCGTTTCATGTATGATTTTTGGGCCAGTCAGTAGTGTATAGCATGCATGTTTCTTTGCTAGTTGGGTATCACCTAATTCTGCCCAACATATTGGTGATCGACACTTGCGTCCGTATATGGCTTCAAATGGTGCAGTTTTAATGCTGGTGTGATAACTATTATTGTATGAAAACTCAATCAGAGGAAGATGAGTATCCCATGTGCTTCCAAAGTCTATTACACATGCTCAGAGCATGTCTTCCAATGTTTGAATGGTCCTTTCACTTTGACCATCTGTTTGTGGATGATAAGTTGTGCTCATGTCAAGGCGTGTTCCCAATGATTTCTGTAAAGATTGCCAAAATCGTGAGGTGAATCTACTATCTCTATCAGAGATGATAGAAATTAGCACCCCGTGTAATTTGACAATTTCCTTGAGATAAGTTTGGGTCAACTTCTACATCTTATCAGTTTCTTTGATTGGTAGGAAGTGGGCGGACTTAGTCAATCGATCAACTACTACCCAAATAGTGTCGTAACCACGGGGTGTCTTGGGTAGTTTTGTTACAAAGTCCATTGTAATTTGCTCCCACTTCCACTCAGGTATTTATGGTTGTTGTAATAATCCTGAGGGTTTTTGGTACTCTGCTTTGACTTTAGCACAAGTCAAGCATTTGCTCACGTAAGTGGCAATCTCTGCTTTCATATTTGACCACCAATATTGCTTCTTCAAGTCTAGATACATCTTGTCGAAACCTGGATGAACGAAATACCTTGACTTGTGAGCCTCATCCATGACTAAGCTTCTGATGTCACCAAATTTTGGCGTCCAAATGCGGTCCATGAAACATCGTGTACCGTCATCCCTAAGCTTGAATTGTTTATCTATTCCTCGCATGCATTCATTAGTAATGTTTTCTTCTTCTAGAGCCCCTAGTTGAGCCTATTTGATTTGAGCAGCCAGGCTCGACTCGATTGTAACTGTTAGTGCCTTGACCTTGCGAGGCTTTATTCATTCCTTCCTACTCAAGGCATCTGCTGCATCGTTTGCCTTGCCAGGATGATAACG
This sequence comes from Lactuca virosa, assembly GCF_052849685.1. Taxonomy (NCBI): domain Eukaryota; kingdom Viridiplantae; phylum Streptophyta; class Magnoliopsida; order Asterales; family Asteraceae; genus Lactuca; species Lactuca virosa. The sequence continues at coordinate 298,144,182 of NC_136433.1, read as the reverse complement.
AATTTCGCATTCGTAGTCATTCAACAACTCAGTCCATCTTCGTTGTCTCATGTTGAGTTCTTTCTGATTGAAGATGTTTTGAAGACTCTTGTGATCTGTGTAAATGATACACTTTGTGCCATAGAGATAGTGTCGCCAAATCTTCAAGGCAAAAACTACAGCTCCCAGTTCTAGATCGTGGGTAGTATAGTTGTTCTCATGTACCTTGAGTTGATGAGAAGCATATGCAATAACTTTGTCTCTTTGCATCAATACACATCCCAACCCTTGGTGTGATGCATCGTAGTATACGACAAAATCATCTGTCCCATCTGGGAGGGATAGGATTGGTGCACTACACAATATTTTCTTCAGTGTCTGGAACACGAATTCTTGTTTGTCTCCCCAATCAAACTTCATGTCTTTCCGTGTTAATGTTGTGAGTGGCTTGGCTATTTTGGAGAAGTTGTCTATGAATCTCCAATAGTAGCCTGCAAGTCCTAGGAATTGGCGCACCTCTGTTGCTGACCACATGCCCTACAAAGTTTACTTCTCTAATCCAAAATTCACATTTAGAGAATTTGGCGTACAACTTTTCCTTTCGTAGCAGTTCCAGGATTAGTTGAAGGTGTTGCTCGTGTTCCTCCTTGATTTGTGAGTATATCAATATATAATCGATGAATACAATCACAAATTTGTCCAAGTAGGGCTTGCAAACACGGTTCATGAGATCCATGAAAACTGCTGGGGCATTGGTCAATCCAAATGGCATAACCAGGAATTCATAGTGGCTGTAGCGAGTTATGAATGCCGTCTTTGGAATGTCTTCACCTAGGACTCGAAGTTGGTGGTATCCTGACCTTAAGTCAATCTTCGAGAAGTAATTGGACCCTTGCAGTTGATCAAATAGATCATCGATTCTTGGGAGTGGATATCGATTCTTGATGGTCAGCTTATTTAGCTCCCGATAGTCGATGCACATCCGGAAGGATCCATCCTTCTTCTTAACAAACAAAATTGGTGCTCCCCAGGGTGAGAAGCTTGGTCTAATAAAACCCTTGTCAAGAAGTTCTTGTAGTTGGCTAGAGAGTTCTTGCATTTCAGACGGTGCCAACCTATAAGGAGATTCTGCCACTTGTGTTGCTCCTGGGATCCAGTCGATTCGGAATTCGACTTGTCGAATTGGTGGCAATCCGTGTAGATCTTCAGGGAATACATCAGGATAATTACACACCTGAGGTATATCTTTGATTTCTTTCCCTTTGCTCTTTTTATCCACAATGTGGGCTAAGAAAGAGTAGTACTTCTTGTGAAGGTACTTATGTGCTTTCATACATGAGATGATTCTGAGGTTTTGACCGGACTTATCCCCGTAAATAATTAGGGATTCTCCATTGGGTAAAGGGAGTCGTACTGCTTTTTCATAACACAAAATTTCAGCACGATGAGGGGATAACCAATCCAAACAATTTTCAAGAATTTTAAATTGCCAACTAGAGTATCAAAGTATAGTCGTGCGTCGGTCAGACCATAATAAAACTTAGGTGAGCAAGCTAAGTCTAGTTATGGTTTGGTCGATGTACTGTACCAACTTAGATAATATATTTGGCCTAAACTCTTGAGTTTGTGCTCCTATAGATTTTGTTGTATGTTACATCTATAAGTATAAGTGTTTTCATCGAGGGTTTGAGTTTATAAATAACTTTATATCTGAAGTTTGTTTGTGTGTTTTATTAATTTTTATTTGGTACTTTAAGATTATCAAGTAAGGATAAGTCAATCAAGAAAAGTCAGAGGGCGGGATTATTTCAGCATATAGCTTTTCTGAAATCCAACAACCCATGACGACAAATCCATCTTAGACATTTCTCTCGTAACTAGTTTACAGTAGTGTAATTAATACTATTATTATTATGTTTAAGGGATAAACTTAATCAGAGTAGTGAGTCTAAAGCTATAGTCATAATTTCCCAAGAAAATACTAGTTCGCTATAGCCAATAACTCTTATACCAATCTGTCACACCCTGGCCGACGACGTAAATGTCGAGCTTGTGTGACGTCATCATGGTTCACAGTTATTGATTACATTGAACAGTATAACACAAATGTTATTTTTATATTACAAAATATATTACATATCGTACTAGGTTTTTAGAATACAAGAAACCAAAAATTACAAGTAGTGGTAAATCAGATAAGTACAATATAGATAAAAAGTGCTCCGACGATCCCATGAAGATTTTCCCAAAAGATTGATACGACCGACTCTTATTTTCCTGAGAATACATGTGATTTAAAAATGTCAACATAAAGTTGGTGAGTTCACATGTTTGTATATTTGTATTAACGTACCTTTTACTCCAAAGAATATTTTTATTGTATATAAGTATTTTCAAACTTATATTTATATGTGTACTTTATTTCCAAAAGTATTTGTTCTATCGTATATAAGTATTTTTCAAACTTATATTTGCTTTTAGGCGTGATTATCAATGTTACATGAGTTCCCATAATCGAGCTACAGATGAGTTGTTTCCCCTCACGACGCTTCATCGGACGTCGTAGTGTTTAGACAGTTATCACCCGTGACTTGACCGTCGATGGTTGTAGCTAGCATCCGTGACTTGACCGTCGATGGTTGTAGCTAGCAACCGCAGGTGGGGTATCAGTCCGTATAGATCTATACATAACTTTTCCCGCTCACTTATGGTTTAACAATTATAGGTAGGGGACTTTGCTAAGTATTACACTTAGGTGATGAATGTGTCTCGTGAAAACCTTTGAATGAGTAGCACTAAAAGTTGTAGTCTTTTAACCATACATGTTTATGTTTACCAGTTTATGTTATATAATTATATAAAAAAAGATTTTTATAATTATATCGTTAGATAATTTTCTAAAACATAAATAGGCAGAGTAACAGCAGTGTATAATAATTTATTCATAGATTAACGACAATGCATAATATAATTTTATATTATCTGGGCATAGTAACGCCAATGCATGATATAATTTTATATTATGTGGGCAGCATAACGACAATGTTTACTAAATTGTATATATGTAAACAACTGTTTTAACGGTAAATTGTTATAACGATTATGTAACTAAATTATATAAGCGATATAAACAATTTACGATTTATATAAATAAATATTATAAAAAAAACATGTATCCTCCCCCGAAAGATGATAAAAAAATTTAAAATGGGGCCGTGAAACTCACCTGACACAACGAGCGTATATCTCAGGTCGTCCTTGATTTCACTCTTCCAAAATATTTTTTTTCTAAAATTTTTATTTTCCGAAACCTTAGTATTTTGTTGATTCAATTGTGTCATAGAAAAGAAACTGTTACGGATGTTTGTATTTATACTCAAATTTTGAAGATGCTTATTCATTCCATAATTTATAGAGAATATCCCACAAGTTGACACTACACTTAAAATATGCAAATATCTCTATTGACCGACGTGTATCATTCAAATTGACACGAATGGATTACGTATGTTTATATGAGATACTAGGCGAATGCCCGCGCGTTGCGCAGAAACACCTATATAGTTGAAGTCTTTACAAATATGTTTTTTTAAATATAACAATAACGTTGTTGTTAAATTTGATATAATAATTTGTATACTAAATTGTATAATATATTGATTATTTTAAATTATATGATAATATATACATCTATTATAACCGCATTATCACAATCGTTTGATTGACTTCTACACGCGAGTTACACATGAATAAAATTAAATATAATATATGATTTAATGTTATTTATAGTTGTTGTTATTGTTAATTATTTTTTAAAAATTTATTTTTTTAATGTTTTAATTTATATCATTATAATTATTTAAAACATCAAACATTGTTTTTTGATATTAAAGGTAACAATATAATTATTTATATAGAGTTATTTTAAACTATTGTTATTGTAAGTTATTTTAAGCTACTTATTTGAAATTTTTTAACGATTATAAAAATATCTTTAGGAAATATTTTAGTTTAATTGAGATTACAATTTAGTTTTTGCATTTATCACTATAATTTATCACTTTTAACTATTTACAAAATATTCTTTGGTTTTTTAAGTGGAACTGAAATTTATATTTAAGTTGACACTGTCATGTTATATTTAAATTAACAATTTAAGTATTTTGTCCAAACTGTTCAAAAGTTGTAGCTTTAGACTGATAATGGTTTACATACAACGACATTTTAAATCTAATAAATTAAGTATAATATGTTAAAAGTTAAAGACAGAACTTTATAAATAGAAGTAAATATATTATTTTAAAATTGAAATTTAGTATATTTATGATTACACTTAGGTTTGATATTTGTTTAACCTTATTAACCAACTTATAATCATTATCAGAAAGACACTACAATTAATCACTTTTAACTATTTACAAAATATTCTTTGAGTTGTTTAAGTTAAACTAAAATTTATATTTAAGTTGACCCTGTAATGTTATATTCAAATTAATAATTTAAGTATTTTATACAAATTGTTCCAGAATTGTATCTTTAAAATGATAATGGTTTACATCCAACAATATATTAAAAGTAATAAATTAAGTAAAATATGTTAAAAGTTAAAAAACATAACTTTAAAAGTAGAAGTAAATATATTATTTCAATATTGAAATTTAGTTTATATATAATTACACTTTAGGTTTTATATTTATTTAACCTTATTAATCAACTTATAATTATTATTAGAAAGAAATTGAAAAGTCATGGGAGTTTCAAATAAATGTGGTGAAAGAAAAAAATGAATGAGAGTTTCAAATGAATGTGGTCAAAGGAAAATTGTTTCCTTTATAATATAGTATGATGAGCCACAACTTAAATACTTATTTAATTCAACTTTGAGTGGTGTACTTGTTTGGTCCATACGTAGTGCATCTTTCATTTTAGTTTTTACTTTATTTAATAACATATACATTATTTATAATCATGTTTTATTTATTTATTTTATTTATTATTATTATTATTATTATTTTATTTCAATCATATAATCACTAACTTAAATATTATATCTAGTATATATTTGGGGGCCAACTGAATCTCTATAATCCTTACAATATTTGTAACGGTTAAATTAAAATATCAATTTGAATATTATTGATAGGTAATTAGATAAAATTGATTGAAAGGTTATTTTATGATATATATATATATATATATATATATATATATATATATATATATATATATATATATATATATATATATATATATGGGAAAAGTGAATATACGTTACAGCCTCACCTAAGCTTAGGTACTAAACCTGATTAAACTACGTCGTTTTATTAGCTAAAGATTGCAATTAGGGATTCATAATTAACACTTGATGTTGTAGATTCAATATTGAAGCAACAATTTTGATAGGGAAGAAAAAATGTTAATTATCTTTGACATTCGTGATGATGGAAAACAGTAATGTTCACTGACGTGAAATAATAAACGATAATAGAAGAAAGAAAACATGAATACTTAAACGATCATAGAGGAAAGAAATGCAATGGGGAATTGTATATTTACCAAGTAAAAACTGAATCGGTTATATTTACTAAGATAAAACTTCATAATTTAGAGGTTTAGTACCTAAGCTTAGGTGGGGCTGTAATGTATATTCCCTATCCCATATATATATATATATATATATATATATATATATATATATATACATATATATAGGTGGGGCTGTAATGTATATTCCCTATCTCATATATATATATATATATATATATATATATATATATATATATATATATGTATATATATATATATATATATATATATATACTTGTTTGGTCCATACGTAGTGCATCTTTCATTTTAGTTTTTACTTTATTTAATAACATATACATTATTTATAATCATGTTTTATTTATTTATTTTATTTATTATTATTATTGTTATTTATTTTTTTTATTTCAATCATATAATCACTAACTTAAATATTATATCTAGTATATATTTGGGGGCCAACTGAATCTCTATAATCCTTACAATATTTGTAACAGTTAAATTAAAATATCAATTTGAATATTATTGATACGTAATTAGATAAAATTGACTGAAAGGTTATTTTATGATATATATATATATATATATATATATATATATAGAGAGAGAGAGAGAATGAATTTATATTTTCATTAAAAGTTGTTAATTATTACAAATCAAGCCTATTACATTTGATGTCGTCAATTTTGTGAGTGATGATTGTTGACTTAATTTGAGTGTTGTCACACCAGAATATCTCGATTACCTCCTCCCTGATGAGCTCACTGACACGATCCTCCGACAATACTGGCCTATCCTGGCTGCCAGCTCCCGATCCTGATCCGAATCCGGTCTCAAAACGTCTCGTAACCATCGTTCTGATTATACACCAGAAAGATCTCGTATAGTACATATAATAACCGAGAACAAAGTCTCAACTAAACCCCAGGGGTTGTGACTTCCTTGCTACGTGTATGGGTCCTGTGCTTTTAGTAGTATGGGCCCATACTACCTTCCACACCTACCTATATTTGTCTCAAGTATCACCACAACACCCTAACAATATACATAAACATAGCGAACGCTCTATCCTCACTCCTAGAGGAATGCTAAATATCTTATAACTGGCCTCCCAGCCTCTCACAACCCACCCATGAAACTTCCACTAACCCTGCAGCACTCGTGTATGCTAACCATACATAACGTTGGACCCTATAGACTTTCGAATACCTGATCCTACCCTAAGCAATTCATCAAAAAAGAATAGGAAATAAGGCCAACCCAAACATTCTCAGGCTATAAGATCTTAATTATGTACAGCCGTGATGCATACACTAAGCAACTACAGTAATGATGTCAATTTCGTATAAAGAAACCCTAGGCTATCAGGTATCATATAATCAAGCAATTCTATCATGCAATTCCTGAAGATCCGTAGCCTAGTACTAGCATGTTGTTCTAACATATCACATAATCAAATAATCCGTAAGGTATTTTGGGGTCTATCCGCGAGCTTCGGCTGATCCTACACTTGCATCCTCCTTTATTATTTTGAAAACATTTTAAGAAAATCGTTTTAAAATCTTGTCCTCAGTTTGAGACTGGAGACACGCGAGTGTTCCCTCCAATTCACTCATACCAACGCTCTGATACCAACTTGTAACACCCATAAAATTCAAGCAAATTTAAAACTTTTTAAAACATTTAAAACCATTAAGTTATTACAGTTTACTTTCAAAATAATTTAAACATCAGAGTATCCCCATAATCAATCATGAAAATGTAAGGAGGTGCACGATCACGCCTTTGCCTTCCCGCGATCATCAGAATACCTGAAACAATAATCGATAAATGTAAGCTCGAAGGCTTAGTGAGTTACCCCCAAAATACCAACGCTATACAAATATAACCATATCATATAAACATATAAGCAAACAGCATGCATAATGAGCCTTCAACCTGACTGGACCGCCTCGCAGGATTTCAGCCTATCTGGACAGCTCTCCAAGCCTTCGGCACGTCTGGACCGCCTCGCAAGGCCTACAACCTATCCGGACCGCTCGCCGGGCCTTCGTTCTGACCGACATAACCTCCTGGGTCTGTAGTCTATCCGGACCGCCCTGGGTGTCTTGGCCTACAGCACGAAACAGGACCTGCCTCAACCCATTCTCATTCAAACACGCATGTGCACATAATATCATACGCTAGCATATATAATAGTCAAACCGATCTAACAGATCATCAATCATAGCAACATCCTATAACCAGGATACAGACCTAACCGGTCACTAACATAGCATCATCCTATATACCAGGATACCGACCTAACCAGGTCACTAAGCATATCACCATCCTAACTACCAGGATGTAAATCAATAAGCATATCATGCAATAACCCGGATACAATCTGATAAGGGTCGGCATTGGTGCCTTAGACCCTGTTGATATAGTGAGGATAACTCACCTGACACTGCTGAAGTCCCGCAGATAAAACTCCAGTTGTTGGTTGACAGATTCCCGAACTGTCAACATCAAACAACACCTAATTAATAATTGGGTTCCAAGCCCAAAGTCCAACTCACACACTAAAGGCCCAAAAGTCAAGTAATGGGCCAAAGCCCAACATATGGCCCAATTTTCCAAATTGGGCCAGACCTCTACATGGTCCTTCCTTAAGGCCCATCCAATTATTCTAGTCCAAACTCTTGGTATTCCCATGGCCCAATATCACATAATCATAAAGGCCCAATTATGGCCCAATTTTCCAAATTTGGCCCAAGTCTCTCACATGGGCCTTATCCTAAAACCATACGATTATTTTAATCTATTTACTTGTTCTTGGAAAGCCCATCAATAGTCCAATCACCAAAGTCCAAAAGAAAGGCCCAACTCAAGGCCCAAGTGAAATTAGGGTTTCCACATGAAATGAAGATTAGGGTTAAGTGTTTCTTACTTAACCCATTAAGGACTTAATCCATTAAGTCCAATATTGTCATAGATTAATTTGCCAATGATTATTAATTAACATTTCCAGTTTCGTAATTAATTCAAGTGCGGGTCCCGATAATTCCCCAAAATTGGGGTTTTATGTCATTAGGGTTTTCCAAACCCTAATTAGGGTTTCCTACCCAATACTAGCCCATTAGTCACATGGTTGGGCTTTTAGGTCAATTAGGGATTCATTGGGCCCATTAGGGTTTCATTGGGACCACTAGGGTTTCGTCAGGCCCATTCTGTCCAAGCATCCCAAACGAGTCAAAATGCAAACGAGGCACACCGCCACCCAACACGACGGCTGGTGGCGGCAGCCACCACCCTACAGTGGTGGTTTGCGTTTTCTTTTCATTATTCCATTTTTTTAGTTACAATTTACAATGCTAAACCCCAAAGAACACACACTAATACAACACACACAGCCACTCTGTGGCGGAAGGCGGTGGTCGGAGGTGCTAGCCACCACCTCACGGTGGTGGTGGTGGCCCTCTTATGTTTCCAGCTAAGACATCCACCCACACACAACACACACACAAAATTAACACCATACAGCAGCATACACGCCCGACATGGCTGTCCTTGAGGCGGCAGCCACCATGGCCGGTAGTCATGGTGGTTTTTCTTGGGTTTTCCGGCAGCAACAACAACATAGCGACGGTCATGGCGTTTGGCATCCGCCCACGCCGGCGTTTCTTCCCTGCTACAGCCACACGACGCATCCGCTTCGCGAGTCCCCGAGCTCAGCCACCATTTCACGGTGGCAGAAGAGCATCTCCGGCGACAACTTGATCTTCAACGAAAACGGGCAGCGGCGGCTATGTCTTCATCGTTTCAGCGCAACGGGGCAGCAATCCCGATGGTTTTCCGGCCACACACGACGTCCAGCGACGTAGTGATGACGGTGTTTCGATGGCAGAATCGGCAGGAGACATGGTGGCGGCGGATGAGGCTTTGTGACGGCGGCTGGAGAAAGAGAAGAAGGAGAATGGCAGCTTCCGGTGGTCGCTGTCGTCGTCCGCTGATCGGGAACAGCGTGGTGGCATCGCCGGTGGTGAATGGGGGCAATAGGGTGGTGCGGTACCGGAGTTGAAGGAGGGTGAAGGTGAAGTTGGCGGCTGCAACATCCATTAGGGTTAGGGTTTAGAGGGTGACGGGTCTATATACCCCGACCCCATAACTTCATTCCATAGATACACATCTGGTCCCTCCTCCTTCCTTTTCTTTCAATTTCGATCCCTAATTTACCATTTAGCCCCTGACTCCATAAAATCCTTTCAACTTTGATCCAAGATTTACCAAATAACCCTCATCTTTCATAATTCATTACAATTCAGGTACAATACTTACCAAACACACCCTAACTTCTGAAATCCTTTTCAAAATAAATCTCAAAATTACACTTTAACCCCCGAACTAACATCCCGATAATTATTATTTGATTTTTGGGCTATAATAATCTAAAATAATAATAATAATTACTTCTCGGGGTTCCGGGTTAATTATTTAATTATTCTATTTAAAACGAGATGTTACAACTCTCCCCCACTTAAATTTGATTTCGTCCTCGAAATCGTTTCTCATCATTCCTTACATGCCAGACAACTTGAACTGCATGGCCACAACTACAAGCATACCCCAGCCTTTCCAAGGCAACTGTAACCAACCCTCGCAGGGTTCTGAAATCTGAAGTCTCGAGATGGTCTGGCTCCCTAATAGATCGCCCACACTGAATTATTGTTGAATTCATTGCATTTATCTCCCAACTGCTACTCAACTTCTGATAACCTGAGGTTCCTACTAGAAGACCGAGTCAGAGACCAAATTTCCCTGCAGTACACTTATACTTGACAGAAAACTCATCCAGAATACCGGATTCCCGCCCGGTTGCTGAACCAACGAGCGATCTTACAGTCGCTGCATGCGATTCCCGAAAGAAACTTTGACTAGCAATAACTGCCCTAGCTATATCGCCATTCATGGCTCCATCAATCCTTCTGATCCATTCGACCATAATAGTTTGACAATCTGTCGCCATCGAACCAAATACGAAAAGTGAACGCTACCAGAATACTGTAGTCTTACATCATGTCCGGTCTCCAACGACCTACCGTTTTCCTGATTCCGATTATGCTATGGTCTACCCACAATCTTGCGAACTGGCCCACCCTGACCTAATCATCTGAAAGAATCTATGAATGCTACGAATCATCTCGCAGTCTCACAACACTTCACACACCATCTAACGGCTACTGAATGCTACGGCTACCCCCGTAGTCTTACAACACTTTCCATACTATCTGATCGCTTGTGAATGCTATGGCTATCCCCGTAGTCTTACAACACTTTCATTCAAACACAACCGCAGCCTGATATCTTACCCTCAATCTATCAATCCAATTACCCTCAGAGTCTAACACACACTCGACTGAACACCCGAACTGAACTCAATTCATGACTGGAACCCCAAACTGATTCCCCGAATTCTGCAATCAAGCACTGAGAAGACGCGATACACATGCTGGGGAGTTTTACCGAACTCCCAACTTACACAACCCTCAAACCAAACAGCCACTTGGGCCGCCTTTCTTCCTGACAAGGATGCAAAACTTATCCCAGTTTCGAAATCACTCCCGCTTCCGAATCCCGAGACGATTCTCCCCCACTTAGATTCGACTAAATTCTCAAGGAACATGAGAATTGAAAGACCCCCAATCCTTCTCGCCTTACAATGATCGACCCGATGACCACTAGCGTTTATCAACTAGTGCTCCATCACTAGCTAATTCCAAATGATCACACACTTCTAAGAACAAGATGAAAACTTCTTGAATCCCAGTGGAATCGATAGTCTCTAATACTTGAATGATCCCGCATCCAAATCTGGAAGACCAAAAGATAGATACTCCAACCAATACCTCAGCAACGAGCTACTTCCCTTGGCGCTCTCATCCTCCAATCAATAACGGTTACTAAAACCACTGAATCCTGTCAAAGCTGAATAACCATCCTGTGGGCCCCTGTCCGCAGACCTCCCACATAATACCCTTCTTCCCAAAGTGCTCCAACAAATCTCCCACTCTCGGCTCTTGAAATCATATCATTTAGAGTCTCGCACCCTGACACACTCACTAGCTCGATCATCCAGAGTTGAACTGCAGTCGCAGAAGCAACCTTTGCCCTATACCGGGCTACAAACTACTCCCAATACATAGTCTCCAATCCCAAAAGTGCAATAGATCGCACAATCAATCCTTACCGACCGATACAAGAGATCCAAGGCGAATCGGGTCTTAGCTCCTATGGGTAGGGACGGTAATCGCGTACACCTCACAAGATACTCATACCATATCGACCAACCTGCGCTCACCAATGCTGAAATAATGTCGCCAACCCTGGTGACTAACTGACCCCGACCTGGAATACAACCTGATCATAGGTCACAAGCGTGCTCACTCCATTGAGCTCGAAAGAACTGAAAGGGCACAATCCTTGCCCTAGAAAACGATATTCCAATCCATCAATTAACCATTCTACTTCCAGCTGCATAACTCCAACTGAACATAATCATCACTCCTTTCTGGAGTCCTCGCGACTCGCGTTTCGGCCTCGAGAGAAATCACTGAAGCCTCAAATCCAGTAACTCGTGTGCTAGCCTCTCCCGCTCACCCGCAGAATGTAACGAGTATAGAACATCTCCCTGATCCAAGTAACTGCAGCTGTCTGCTCATCGGAACACATCCCAGTAACAAGCTCCCACAAGTCCTTCGCCCCCGGACCTCAGCAGGTTCAGAGCGTACCTGACCTTCTGGTTAGTAGGACAGGAACATGTGAAGCAACATCCCTCCACATCTGATGGCCACCTCATGGCCATAACCGGGTCCAAAACCCTACCGAAATTCGGGGCTTCGCGTTAACGAAGTGCCGATACTGGAAAGCCCGACTGGATCCTCCCCCTGCCGACGTTACAACTGTTGAAGCTGTTGTGGTAGCCATCTCAGGAATGGCTGCATAGCGCTCATCGAAATACTCGACCATGGCGGTCTTGTTAGACCCAAACATCTCCGGAATGGCTGTATTCTAAAATCCTCCCCCAGATGTCACACCCCGGCTGACGGCGGAAATGTCGAGCTTGTGCGACGTCATCATGGTTCACAGTTATTGATTACATTAAACAGTATAACACAAATGTTATTTTTATATTACAAAATATATTACATATCGTACTAGGTTTTTAGAATACAAGAAACCAAAAATTGCAAGTAGTGCTAAATCAGATAAGTACAATATAGATAAAAAGTGCTCCGACGATCCCATGAAGATTTTCCCAAAAGATTGATACGGCCGACTCTTATTTTCCTGAGAATACATGTGATTTAAAAATATCAACATAAAGTTGGTGAGTTCACATGTTTGTATATTTATATTAACGTACTTTTTACTCCAAAGAATATTTTTATTGTATATAAGTATTTTCAAACTTATATGTATATGTGTACTTTATTTCCAAAAGTACTTGTTCTATCGTATATAAGTATTTTCAAACTTATATTTGCTTTTAGGCGTGATTATCAATGTTACATGAGTTCCCATAATCGAGCTACAAACGAGTTGTTGCCCCTCACGACGTTTCATTGGACGTCGTAGTGTTTAGACAGTTATCACCCGTGACTTGACCGTCGATGGTTGTATCTAGCAACCGCAGGTGGGGTGTCAGTCCGTATATAATTATACCCTTGAATGAGTAGCACTAAAAGTTGTAGTCTTTTAACCATTCATGTTTATGTTTACCAGTTTATGTTATATAATTATATGAAAAAGATTTTTATAATTATATCGTTAGATAATTTTCTAAAACATAAATAGGCAGAGTAACAGCAGTGTATAATAATTTATTCATAGACTAACGACAATGCATAATATAATTTTATATTATCTGGGCATAGTGACGCCAATGCATAATATAATTTTATATTATGTGGGCAGCATAACGACAGTGTTTACTAAATTGTATATATATAAACAACTGTTTTAACGGTAAATTGTTATAACGATTATGTAACTAAATTATATAAGCGATATAAACAATTTACGATTTATGTAAATAAATATTATAAAAAAAACATGTATCCTCCCCGAAAGATGATAAAAAATTTAAAATGGAGTCGTGAAACTCACCTGACACAACGAGCGTATATCTCAGGTCGTCCTTGATTTCACTCTTCCAAAATATTTTCTTTCTAAAAATTTTATTTTCCGAAACCTTAGTATTTTGTTGATTCAATTGTGTTATAGAAAAGAAAACTGTTATAGACGTTTGTATTTATACTCAAATTTTGAAGATGCTTAGTCATTCCATAATTTATAGAGAATATCCCACAAGTTGACACTACACTAAAAATATGCAAATATTTCTATTGACCGACGTGTATCATTCAAATTGACACGAATGGATTAAGTATGTTTATATGAGATATGAGCCACAACTTAAATACTTATTTAATTCAACTTTGAGTGGTGTACTTGGTCCATACGTAGTGCATCTTTCATTTTAGTTTTTACTTATTTAATAACATATATATTATTTATAATCATGTTTTATTTGTTTATTTATTTATTATTATTATTATTATTTTTTTAAATTCAATCTTATAATCACTAACTTAAATATTATATCTACTAGGTTACAATCCGTGGAAACCACGGGTGAAAAAGAAAAATAATATTGATAATTAAAAATTTGTAATGAAAAATCAAAGATTTATAAGATTTTAATAAATTAATAAGATATAATTAAAAATAATGTCGTTTAGGTTATTATTATTATTATTATTATTATTATTATTTGCTAATTTGGTTTAACTAATAGTTTGTTGTCGTTTAGGTTAAAAAGAAAATTATTTTGCTAATTTGCGTTATAGGTTGTTTCTAGTTTGGATTAAAAACCCGTATGTTGGTATGCTTAAAAATATAAATAACTAAATAAGTTAATTTTTATTTTATGTAGTTTTCATTAAGAATTGGTAAAAAAGTATGTTAATTTAGATTTCAAATTTTGAAATCATTTGTAGTTATGGAAAAGGAAAATGAGATGAAACTCTAATTCCTTGTGTTCTTGCGCACAAAAAAAGGATTGATCTGTATGATGTTGATTTGGTTCTCCTTTCTCTATTTTTTTAATAATACCGGATCGGGTTCTTCTCCTACCCGTATCGAATAGAAAACGTTGAGCCAATTTTTTTTGTAATCTTTGACATTATTCTAAAAGCATTCACTAAAATTTAAGTGTTTGTTGAAGGTATAAGATAGACCATTATATATTTTTTGAGGTATATTGGCTTTCATTCTAAACCGATATGGAATGTTGTCGATTCAATATTTAGGAATGTTGTGCCTACATGTCTCAAATTAATTGAAATCTTTTTTATGTTGCTCTTTTAACCTTAATTTTAATTTATTTTATACACTCTTATATATTTTCTTTCATACTCTAAGCATTTTAATATGTTAATTTAATTTGTTTATGAAAATAACAAAATATAAAATATTCTATGAATATGTTAAAAATAAAGGAGCATCCTAAATGGAATTAGGGGTGTTAATCGGGTCAATCCGATCAGGTTTCGGGTCAATCGGGTCGGGTTAGTCGGGTTTTTTTAAACTAAAACTTCACCCGAAACCCGACCCTATTAAGCTACGGGTTAGTCGGGTTAGGGTCAATCGGGTTAATAGGGTCGGGTTAAACCAAACAAATTAAGGGCAGCAAGTGGTTTTAATTTAAAGAAAATTATCGAGTTTTTAGTTCTGTGTGCTCCATGGTATTCCATTTTAATGGTGTGTTTAACGTATAGATAATCATAATATGATATAGTTATTTATATGAGCTTGGAGAACTAAATGATTCATGCATATCAAATAGAAAAAAAAAATTATTAATTCATTCTTACATGTATTGTTTTACTGGACAAGTGGACATTACAATTAAGATGATCTTTTCAGGAGGATGATCTCCATTAATGAAACAATAAAAAATGGATGATCTCTATTAAACAAACTAAAAGAAAAACTTTATGCTTATAAGAACAGAATTATCACAATGCACTTCGTCCATTGTTATAATACCTTGTAAATATTAAAACTAATGCACCATGTCCTTTTTTTTCATTGTTATAATACTTGTAAATATTATGACGAATCTTAAGAGAGTACGAAACTAATTGCGTCCAAATAGATACTAAATTTGTAGATTTTTAACAAAATTAAAGGACGAAAATCAAATATGAATTAAACTAAAAACAAATAAGATTAAAACATGACAATGCATTGTCATTGTACATTACTTGCAGAAAGATTGCATACAATATGATATAGACATGAGATTTGCATGATTAATTAAATTTATTCGGGTTAATAGGGTCGGGTTAGTTGGGTTAGTCGGGTTAAACCAAACAAATTAAGGGGAGCAAGTGGTTTTAATTTAAAGACAATTATTGAGTTTTTAGTTCTGTGTGCTCCATGGTATTCCATTTTAATGGTGTGTTTAACGTATAGATAATCATAATATGATATAGTTATTTATATGAGTTTGGAGAACTACTTGATTCATGCATGTCAAATAGAAAAAAAAAATATTAATTCATTCTTACATGTATTGTTTACCGGATAAGTGGACATTACAATTAAGATGATCTTTTCAGGAGGATGATCTCCATTAGTGAAACAATAAAAAAAATGGATGATCTCTATTAAACAAACTAAAAGAAAAACTTTTTGCTTAGAAGAACAAAATTATCACAACACTTGGTCCATTGTTATAATACCTTGTAAATATTAAAACTAAATGCACCATGTCCTTTTTTTTCATTGTTATAATACTTGTAAATATTATGACGAATTTTAAGAGAGTACGAAACTAATTGCTTCCAAATAGATACTCAATTTGTAGATTTGTAACAAAATTAAAGGACGAAAATCAAATATGAATTAAACTAAAAACAAATAAGATTAAAACATGGCAACGCATTGTCATTGTACATTACTTGCAGAAAGATTGCATACAATATGATATAGACATGAGATTCGCATGATTAATTAAATTTATTCGGGTTAATAGGGTCGGGTTAGTTGGGTTAGTCGGGTTAAACCAAACAAATTAAGGGCAGCAAGTGGTTTTAATTTAAAGACAATTATCGAGTTTTTGGCTCTGTGTGCTCCATGGTATTCCATTTTAATGGTGTGTTTAACGTATAGATAATTATAATATGATATAGTTATTTATATGAGCTTGGAGAACTACTTGATTCATGCATGTCAAATAGAAAAAAAAATTATTAATTCATTCTTACATGTATTGTTTACCGGACAAGTGGACATTACAATTAAGATGATCTTTTCAGGAAGATGATCTCCATTAGTGAAACAATAAAAAAATGGATGATCTCTATTAAACAAACTAAAAGAAAAACTTTTTGCTTAGAAGAACAAAATTATCACAACACTACGTCCATTGTTATAATACCTTGTAAATATTAAAACTAAATGCACCATGTCCTTTTTTTTCATTGTTATAATACTTGTAAATATTATGACGAATCTTAAGAGAGTACGAAACTAATTGCTTCCAAATAGATACTAAATTTGTAGATTTTTAACAAAATTAAAGGACGAAAATCAAATATGAATTAAACTAAAAACAAATAAGATTAAAACATGGCAACGCATTGTCATTGAACATTACTTGCAGAAAGATTGCATACAATATGATATAGACATGAGATTCGCATGATTAATTAAATTTATTCGGGTTAATAGGGTCGGGTTAGTTGGGTTAGTCGGGTTAAACCAAACAAATTAAGGGCAGCAAGTGGTTTTAATTTAAAGACAATTATCGAGTTTTTGGTTCTGTGTGCTCCATGGTATTCCATTTTAATGGTGTGTTTAACGTATAGATAATCATAATATGATATAGTTATTTATATGAGCTTGGAGAACTACTTGATTCATGCATATCAAATAGAAAAAAAAATTATTAATTCATTCTTACATGTATTGTTTTACTGGACAAGTAGACATTACAATTAAGATGATCTTTTCAGGAGGATGATCTCCATTAATGAAACAATAAAAAAATGGATGATCTCTATTAAACAAACTAAAAGAAAAACTTTTTGCTTAGAAGAACAAAATTATCATAATGCACTTCGTCCATTGTTATAATACCTTGTAAATATTAAAACTAATGCACCATGTCCTTTTTTTCATTGTTATAATACTTGTAAATATTATGATGAATCTTAAGAGAATACGAAACTAATTGCTTCCAAATAGATACTCAATTTGTAGATTTTTAACAAAATTAAAGGACGAAAATCAAATATGAATTAAACTAAAAACAAATAAGATTAAAACATGGCAATGCATTGTCATTGTACATTACTTGCAGAAAGATTGCATACAATATGATATAGACATGAGATTCGCATGATTAATTAAATTTATTCGGGTTAATCGGGTTGACCCGAACCCGAAAAAATTATATAAATCTAACCCGAAACCCGACCCTAAATATATTTCGGGTTATTCGGGGTTAACCCGAATAATCCGATTTTGACTTCAGACCCTATTAAACCTGACCATATGTATCTTATTCGGGTTAGGGTCGGGCCGGGTTAATCGGGTTCGGATATTTTTGACACCCCTAAATGGAATCGATGGGTCCAAGATTAAATCAAGAAATAGACACATAAAACATTGCTGTCAAGGGTATTATTATATTGCATGGAATTATAGAAAAACAAAATACATGATGACAGCAAGTCGATGAAATTTAGATAAATATATGTTATGTTGGTAAAGGGAAAAAGATGACAGGGATTGTGTGGGGATGATTAACCTGAAGCCGTCTTTGATAATAGAACGATATAAGGAGATGAAGAGGGGTTGAGATTAGAGAACTGTGAAATCATCTTTGATTATAAAGAATTATTAGAGCGAATTTATTCTAAACTCAGAATATTTATGGATTTTGATTTTGAAATTCTTGGGGTATGGAAGGAAATATAAAAACACACAGACAAATGATTTTTTTTAATATAAAATCTTCAATTTGTTTAACCAGACATGATAACTAATAGGATTGTAATTTCAAATCCTTCATATTTATTACTCCCAATTCCTCCAAACCATACACATGTTTAGAGTATGTGGACCATTCAAAGCAGATGTTGGAAATTACTATACAAACTTAATCCCATTAGTATCAAAAATGACACACCATGGATAAAAAAACCATGAAAGGGTTGTTTTTTTAGGAACATGCATTTAAATGAATTAACACTTACAGAAAAGATTGATTGCATGAATTCGTCTGTATCGACAATTGGTAATGAATAGTAACTGATATCTACCTGTTCCAAATAAACAGCAAAATGCCCAAATTATATACAAGGTAAACCACGATTTTTCATTGAGATAGGTAATTGAATATATCCCAAACATAATATCATATAACCTTTGATGCTCTCTAATAATGGCTAAATATAAAAGTATAACATTAAACTTAATTTTTTTGTAACATAATCCCTTTCATTTTTTTCTTACCAGCCTCATCATTCCACCGGTTATCATAAATTCAATTAACCACTACAACTTCAACTACCGAAAAAAGTTGAAAAAAAGTTCATCAAAGCATTCAGCTCCCAAAAAACCATATTAAAATCAAATCATAACTATATGAGAATGTCGGAAACGACTACGTGGAATTCACTGCACCAGCAATAAACATGGGGTTGGATCATTAAAACCGTTCTTTATTGTTTAGTCCAATATTTTACTGCTTCAAAAAGAATCCGTATTTTTAAGTAGAATGCTATAAAACATCAATCAAATGAAAGTACGTTGCTATTGCAACAATAGAAACTTACTTTTATTTATTGGTGTTTTAACATATTTACAAATTTATGTTATTCGTTTCTATTCCATCAGATGTAACAAAAATCATATTTACTTGAAATATATAAAATGTTACCTTGACTTTGTACATGGCCACATTTCTTCTTCCTATCATCCCCATCAAGGCTAGCTATGCCTATCAGATCCAAACCAACTGAAGTTGCAATCACATTGATTATTAGCTGCAAAGTCTTAAAGTATAATTGTTTCCAAGGGTTACTTCAAAACCCCCTATTAACAAAACAATGGGCCTAATCATCTTTAGAAAATAAATCAAGTAAAGATCGTCTAAAAACCATTGTTAGTATTTATTTGAAAAAAATACTTATAAAAGTTCAAATGAGATGATATTTGTGTGTAAGACATATTGTTTCTTATCTTTTCTTTTACATTAAGTCCTGGATGGTAAACTCAAAACCTTAAAAAAACATTAATAGATGAAAAAAAGTATACATGTTCAGCCCTTAAAAGACATTCATCGAAAAAATATGAATACATAAAACTATTCGAAAAAAGAATAGGCATATCAAAATAGTTTATAGAAACAATTTCATTTACAAAAACATTACTATAATGTAAAAAATAATCGATGTAGTGGTTAGGTATATTTTCTACAATTTTGAGGAGCAAAAGTTCAAACCTAAAAAAAAGACTGTAGCTTGCAATAAGCCACATACCAACTGAAACTTATTGGGATTTATATGTAAAAGTTCAATAAGCCACGATACTGTAAAGGATCACGTGGACTGTGATGATGCAAATCCTTGGAAAGACGATGTTGTAAAGGAACGATTCAGATCAATATGATGGTTAATATTAAACAGAAATAACAACACAAGAAGAAACAAAAGATAAACACATGCACGGGTAGGGGTATATCAAGAAATCAAGAAACTAAATACATATACACATGACCATAAACAGTTAAGCAGTCACACACATGCATACACATTGAGAACCAGAAAGTTATGTGAAAAAAACAACAGAAGAAGAAACAAAAGATAAACAAACAATTTGAAAGTATGTTTTTTTATAAAATTACCGATTGGATCGAACTCTTTGATTGAACAGAAAATTTTCGACTGTGATGATTTGATCCTTGGAAACACGATGCTGTAAAGGATCACGTGGACTGTGATGATGCAAATCGTCGGAAAGACGATGCTGTAAAGGAATGATTCATATCATATAATTGAAGTGTATATTGAGCAGAATATGATCAAATTGAGGTAATAAAGAAAATTAAATGCAATTGATATCATTCCTTAAATACGAAATCGAATACCATAATAACATGGTATTAATCGGGTATGTAATGAATTTTGAGTTAATATGTACAGCTGTTATCACCGAGTAAAAATTGAAACAAAACAGAGCGTTCTTTTTATCATTATCAAAATAGATGTGTAGGTGAAGGAAAGAAGGGGTATTATTGGTATTTAGCTTTTGGCATAATTCAGCCGTTTAGAATGGACACGTGCACTTTTGGTTTTGTTTATTAGATAGGGAGATTATATATTTAGTGGCCCAACTGAATCTCTATAATCCTTACAATATTTGTAACATTTAAATTAAAATATCAATTTGAATATTATTGATACGTAATTAGATAAAATTGATTGAAAGGTTATTTTATGATATATATATATATATATATATATATATATATATATATATATATATATAATGAAATCATATTTTCATTAAAAGCTGTTAATTATTACAAATCAAGCCTATTACATTTGATGTCGTCAAATTTGTGAGTGATGATTGTTGACTTAATTTGAGTGTTGTCACATTCTCCCCCTGTTAAAAGAATTTTGTCCCGAAATTTAGCTAGTGGACGGAACATTGTTGAACAGTTAGGGGTACTTACTTTTCATTTGATCCTCGCGTTCCCAAGTAAACTCTGGTCCTCGTCTAGAGTTCCATCGAACTTTTACTATAGGGATGCGGCTTTGTTTGAGCTTCTTGATTTCTCGGTACATGATCTCGACGAGTTCTTCTACGAAATTAAGTTTGGCGTTGATTTGGATTTCGTCAATTGGAATTGCAAGAGCATCATCAAATAAGCACTTCTTGAGGTTTGATACATGGAAAACGTCGTGTACATTGTTGAGCTCATGAGGTAACTTGAGTTGATAGGCTACATGACCAATTCTTGCAAGAATCTCAAAAGGTCCTATGTATCTTGGATTAAGCTTCCCTTGTTTTCCGAACCTTATGACACCCTTCCAAGGAGAGACTTTCAACATAACTCGATCACCGACTTGAAATTCTAGAGGTTTACGTCTCTTGTCGGCATATTTTCTGACGATCTCGTGCAGTCTTAATTCTGTCGCGTATCTGGACGATTCGGTCGTTTCATGTATGATTTTTGGGCCAGTCAATAGTGTATAGCATGCATGTTTCTTTGCTAGTTGGGTATCACCTAATTCTGCCCAACATATTGGTGATCGACACTTGCGTCCGTATATGGCTTCAAATGGTGCAGTTTTAATGCTGTTGTGATAACTATTATTGTATGAAAACTCAATCAGAGGAAGATGAGTATCCCATGTGCTTCCAAAGTCTATTACACATGCTCAGAGCATGTCTTCCAATGTTTGAATGGTCCTTTCACTTTGACCATCTGTTTGTGGATGATAAGTTGTGCTCATGTCAAGGCGTGTTCCCAATGATTTCTGTAAAGATTGCCAAAATCGTGAGGTGAATCTACTATCTCTATCAGAGATGATAGAAATTAGCACCCCGTGTAATTTGACAATTTCCTTGAGATAAGTTTGGGTCAACTTCTCCATCTTATCAGTTTCTTTGATTGGTAGGAAGTGGGCGGACTTAGTCAATCGATCAACTACTACCCAAATAGTGTCGTAACCACGGGGTGTCTTGGGTAGTTTTGTTACAAAGTCCATTGTAATTTGCTCCCACTTCCACTCAGGTATTTATGGTTGTTGTAATAATCCTGAGGGTTTTTGGTACTCTGCTTTGACTTTAGCACAAGTCAAGCATTTGCTCACGTAAGTGGCAATCTCTGCTTTCATATTTGACCACCAATATTGCTTCTTCAAGTCTAGATACATCTTGTCGAAACCTGGATGAACGAAATACCTTGACTTGTGAGCCTCATCCATGACTAAGCTTCTGATGTCACCAAATTTTGGCGTCCAAATGCGGTCCATGAAACATCGTGTACCGTCATCCCTAAGCTTGAATTGTTTATCTATTCTTCGCATGCATTCATTAGTAATGTTTTCTTCTTCTAGAGCCCCTAGTTGAGCCTATTTGATTTGAGCAGCCAGGCTCGACTCGATTGTAACTGTTAGTGCCTTGACCTTGCGAGGCTTTATTCATTCCTTCCTACTCAAGGCATCTGCTGCATCGTTTGCCTTGCCAGGATGATAACGAATTTCGCATTCGTAGTCATTCAACAACTCAGTCCATCTTCGTTGTCTCATGTTGAGTTCTTTCTGATTGAAGATGTTTTGAAGACTCTTGTGATCTGTGTAAATGATACACTTTGTGCCATAGAGATAGTGTCGCCAAATCTTCAAGGCAAAAACTACAGCTCCCAGTTCTAGATCGTGGGTAGTATAGTTGTTCTCATGTACCTTGAGTTGATGAGAAGCATATGCAATAACTTTGTCTCTTTGCATCAATACACATCCCAACCCTTGGTGTGATGCATCGTAGTATACGACAAAATCATCTGTCCCATCTGGGAGGGATAGGATTGGTGCACTACACAATATTTTCTTCAGTGTCTGGAACACGAATTCTTGTTTGTCTCCCCAATCAAACTTCATGTCTTTCTGTGTTAATGTTGTGAGTGGCTTGGCTATTTTGGAGAAGTTGTCTATGAATCTCCGATAGTAGCCTGCAAGTCCTAGGAATTGGCGCACCTCTATTGCTGACCACATGCCCTACAAAGTTTACTTCTCTAATCCAAAATTCACATTTAGAGAATTTGGCGTACAACTTTTCCTTTCGTAGCAGTTCCAGGATTAGTTGAAGGTGTTGCTCGTGTTCCTCCTTGGTTTGTGAGTATATCAATATATAATCGATGAATACAATCACGAATTTGTCCAAGTAGGGCTTGCAAACACGGTTCATGAGATCCATGAAAACTGCTGGGGCATTGGTCAATCCAAATGGCATAACCAGGAATTCATAGTGGCTGTAGCGAGTTATGAATACCGTCTTTGGAATGTCTTCACCTAGGACTCGAAGTTGGTGGTATCCTGACCTTAAGTCAATCTTCGAGAAGTAATTGGACCCTTGCAGTTGATCAAATAGATCATCGATTCTTGGGAGTGGATATCGATTCTTGATGGTCAGCTTATTTAGCTCCCGATAGTCGATGCACATCCGGAAGGATCCATCCTTCTTCTTAACAAACAAAATTGGTGCTCCCCAGGGTGAGAAGCTTGGTCTAATAAAACCCTTGTCAAGAAGTTCTTGTAGTTGGCTAGAGAGTTCTTGCATTTCAGACGGTGCCAACCTATAAGGAGATTCTGCCACTTGTGTTGCTCCTGGGATCCAGTCGATTCGGAATTCGACTTGTCGAACTTGTGGCAATCCGTGTAGATCTTCAGGGAATACATCAGGATAATTACACACCTGAGGTATATCTTTGATTTCTTTCCCTTTGCTCTTTTTATCCACAATGTGGGCTAAGAAAGAGTAGTACTTCTTGTGAAGGTACTTATGTGCTTTCATACATGAGATGATTCTGAGGTTTTGACCGGACTTATCCCCGTAAATAATTAGGGATTCTCCATTGGGTAAAGGGAGTCGTACTGCTTTTTCATAACACAAAATTTTAGCACGATGAGGGGATAACCAATCCAAACAATTTTCAAGAATTTTAAATTGCCAACTAGAGTATCAAAGTATAGTCGTGCGTCGGTCAGACCATAATAAAACTTAGGTGCGCAAGCTAAGTCTAGTTATGGTTTGGTCGATGTACTGTACCAACTTAGATAATATATTTGGCCTAAACTCTTGAGTTTGTGCTCCTATATATTTTGTTGTATGTTACATCTATAAGTATAAGTGTTTTCATCGAGGGTTTGAGTTTATAAATAACTTTATATCTGAAGTTTGTTTGTGTGTTTTATTAATTTTTATTTGGTACTTTAAGATTATCAAGTAAGGATAAGTCAATCAAGAAAAGTCAGAGGGCGGGATTATTTCAGCATATAGCTTTTCTGAAATCCAACA
Organism: Lactuca virosa; assembly: GCF_052849685.1. NCBI lineage: Eukaryota > Viridiplantae > Streptophyta > Magnoliopsida > Asterales > Asteraceae > Lactuca > Lactuca virosa. Next base: position 298,119,516 of record NC_136433.1, on the reverse strand, counting down.
ACCCATGACGACAAATCCATCTTAGACATTTCTCTCGTAACTAGTTTACAGTAGTGTAATTAATACTATTATTATTATGTTTAAGGGATAAACTTAATCAGAGTAGTGAGTCTAAAGCTATAGTCATAATTTCCCAAGAAAATACTAGTTCGCTATAGCCAATAACTCTTATACCAATCTGTCACACCCTGGCCGACGACGTAAATGTCGAGCTTGTGTGACGTCATCATGGTTCACAGTTATTGATTACATTGAACAGTATAACACAAATGTTATTTTTATATTACAAAATATATTACATATCGTACTAGGTTTTTAGAATACAAGAAACCAAAAATTACAAGTAGTGCTAAATCAGATAAGTACAATATAGATAAAAAGTGCTCCGACGATCCCATGAAGATTTTCCCAAAAGATTGATACGACCGACTCTTATTTTCCTGAGAATACATGTGATTTAAAAATGTCAACATAAAGTTGGTGAGTTCACATGTTTGTATATTTGTATTAACGTACCTTTTACTCCAAAGAATATTTTTATTGTATATAAGTATTTTCAAACTTATATTTATATGTGTACTTTATTTCCAAAAGTATTTGTTCTATCGTATATAAGTATTTTTCAAACTTATATTTGCTTTTAGGCGTGATTATCAATGTTACATGAGTTCCCATAATCGAGCTACGGATGAGTTGTTTCCCCTCACGACGCTTCATCGGACGTCGTAGTGTTTAGACAGTTATCACCCGTGACTTGACCGTCGATGGTTGTAGCTAGCATCCGTGACTTGACCGTCGATGGTTGTAGCTAGCAACCGCAGGTGGGGTATCAGTCCGTATAGATCTATACATAACTTTTCCCGCTCACTTATGGTTTAACAATTATAGGTAGGAGACTTTGCTAAGTATTACACTTAGGTGATGAATATGTCTCGTGAAAACCTTTGAATGAGTAGCACTAAAAGTTGTAGTCTTTTAACCATACATGTTTATGTTTACCAGTTTATGTTATATAATTATATAAAAAAAGATTTTTATAATTATATCGTTAGATAATTTTCTAAAACATAAATAGGCAGAGTAACAGCAGTGTATAATAATTTATTCATAGATTAACGACAATGTATAATATAATTTTATATTATCTGGGCATAGTAACGCCAATGCATGATATAATTTTATATTATGTGGGCAGCATAACGACAATGTTTACTAAATTGTATATATGTAAACAACTGTTTTAACGGTAAATTGTTATAACGATTATGTAACTAAATTATATAAGCGATATAAACAATTTACGATTTATATAAATAAATATTATAAAAAAAACATGTATCCTCCCCCGAAAGATGATAAAAAAATTTAAAATGGGGCCGTGAAACTCACCTGACACAACGAGCGTATATCTCAGGTCGTCCTTGATTTCACTCTTCCAAAATATTTTTTTTCTAAAATTTTTATTTTCCGAAACCTTAGTATTTTGTTGATTCAATTGTGTCATAGAAAAGAAACTGTTACGGATGTTTGTATTTATACTCAAATTTTGAAGATGCTTAGTCATTGCATAATTTATAGAGAATATCCCACAAGTTGACACTACACTTAAAATATGCAAATATCTCTATTGACCGACGTGTATCATTCAAATTGACATGAATGGATTACGTATGTGTATATGAGATACTAGGCGAATGCCCGCGCGTTGCGCAGAAACACCTATATAGTTGAAGTCTTTACAAATATGTTTTTTTAAATATAACAATAACGTTGTTGTTAAATTTGATATAATAATTTGTATACTAAATTGTATAATATATTGATTATTTTAAATTATATGATAATATATACATCTATTATAACCGCATTATCACAATCGTTTGATTGACTTCTACACGCGAGTTACACATGAATAAAATTAAATATAATATATGGTTTAATGTTATTTATAGTTGTTGTTATTGTTAATTATTTTTTAAAAATTTATTTTTTTAATGTTTTAATTTATATCATTATAATTATTTAAAACATCAAACATTGTTTTTTGATATTAAAGGTAACAATATAATTATTTATATAGAGTTATTTTAAACTATTGTTATTGTAAGTTATTTTAAGCTACTTATTTGAAATTTTTTAACGATTATAAAAATATCTTTAGGAAATATTTTAGTTTAATTGAGATTACAATTTAGTTTTTGCATTTATCACTATAATTTATCACTTTTAACTATTTATAAAATATTCTTTGGTTTTTTAAGTGGAACTGAAATTTATATTTAAGTTGACACTGTCATGTTATATTTAAATTAACAATTTAAGTATTTTGTCCAAACTGTTCAAAAGTTGTAGCTTTAGACTGATAATGGTTTACATACAACGACATTTTAAATCTAATAAATTAAGTATAATATGTTAAAAGTTAAAGACATAACTTTATAAATAGAAGTAAATATATTATTTTAAAATTGAAATTTAGTATATTTATGATTACACTTAGGTTTGATATTTGTTTAACCTTATTAACCAACTTATAATCATTATCAGAAAGACACTACAATTAATCACTTTTAACTATTTACAAAATATTCTTTGAGTTGTTTAAGTTAAACTAAAATTTATATTTAAGTTGACTCTGTAATGTTATATTCAAATTAATAATTTAAGTATTTTATACAAATTGTTTCAGAATTGTATCTTTAAAATGATAATGGTTTACATCCAACAATATATTAAAAGTAATAAATTAAGTAAAATATGTTAAAAGTTAAAAAACATAACTTTAAAAATAGAAGTAAATATATTATTTCAATATTGAAATTTAGTTTATATATAATTACACTTTAGGTTTGATATTTATTTAACCTTATTAATTAACTTATAATTATTATTAGAAAGAAATTGAAAAGTCGTGGGAGTTTCAAATGAATGTGGTGAAAGAAAAAAATGAATGAGAGTTTCAAATGAATGTGGTCAAAGGAAAATTGTTTCCTTTATAATATAGTATGATGAGCCACAACTTAAATACTTATTTAATTCAACTTTGAGTGGTGTACTTGTTTGGTCCATACGTAGTGCATCTTTCATTTTAGTTTTTACTTTATTTAATAACATATACATTATTTATAATCATGTTTTATTTATTTATTTTATTTATTATTATTATTATTATTATTATTATTATTATTTTATTTCAATCATATAATCACTAACTTAAATATTATATCTAGTATATATTTGGGGGCCAACTGAATCTCTATAATCCTTACAATATTTGTAACAGTTAAATTAAAATATCAATTTGAATATTATTGATACGTAATTAGATAAAATTGATTGAAAGGATATTTTATGATATATATATATATATATATATATATATATATATATATATATATATATATATATATATATATATATATATATATGGGAAAAGTGAATATACGTTACAGCCTCACCTAAGCTTAGGTACTAAACCTGATTAAACTACGTCGTTTTATTAGCTAAAGATTGCAATTAGGGATTCATAATTAACACTTGATGTTGTAGATTCAATATCGAAGCAACAATTTTGATAGGGAAGAAAAAATGTTAATTATCTTTGACATTCGTCATGATGGAAAACAGTAATGTTCACTGACGTGAAATAATAAACGATAATGGAAGAAAGAAAACATGAATACTTAAACGATCATAGAGGAAAGAAATGCAATGGGGAATTGTATATTTACCAAGTAAAAACTGAATCGGTTATATTTACTAAGATAAAACTTCATAACTTAGAGGTTTAGTACCTAAGCTTAGGTGGGGCTGTAATGTATATTCCCTATCCCCTATATATATATATATATATATATATATATATATATATATATATATATATATATATATATATATATATATATATATATATATACTTGTTTGGTCCATACGTAGTGCATCTTTCATTTTAGTTTTTACTTTATTTAATAACATATACATTATTTATAATCATGTTTTATTTATTTATTTTATTTATTATTATTATTGTTATTTTTTTTTTTCAATCATATAATCACTAACTTAAATATTATATCTAGTATATATTTGGGGGCCAACTGAATCTCTATAATCCTTACAATATTTGTAACAGTTAAATTAAAATATCAATTTGAATATTATTGATACGTAATTAGATAAAATTGACTGAAAGGTTATTTTATGATATATATATATATATATATATATATATATATATATATATATATATATATATATATATATATAGAGAGAGAGAGAGAGAGAGAGAGAGAGAGAATGAAATCATATTTTCATTAAAAGTTGTTAATTATTACAAATCAAGCCTATTACATTTGATGTCGTCAATTTTGTGAGTGATGATTGTTGACTTAATTTGAGTGTTGTCACACCAGACAATCTCGATTACCTCCTCCCTGATGAGCTCACTGACACGATCCTCCGACAATACTGGCCTATCCTGGCTGCCAGCTCCCGATCCTGATCCGAATTCGGTCTCAAAACGTCTCGTAACCATCGTTCTGATTATACACCAGAAAGATCTCGTATAGTCCATATAATAACCGAGAACAAAGTCTCAACTAAACCCCAGGGGTTGTGACTTCCTTGCTACGTGTATGGGTCCTGTGCTTTCAGTAGTATGGGCACATACTACCTTCCACACCTACCCATATTTGTCTCAAGTATCACCACAACACCCTAACAATATACATAAACATAGCGAGCGCTCTATCCTCACTCCTAGAGGAATGCTAAATATCTTATAACTGGCCTCCCAGCCTCTCACAACCCACCCATGAAACTTCCACCAACCCTGCAGCACTCGTGTATGCTAACCATACATAACGTTGGACCCTATAGACTTTCGAATACCTGATCCTACCCTAAGCAATTCATCAAAAAAGAACAGGAAATAAGGCCAAACCAAACATTCTCAGGCTATAAGATCTTAATTATGTACAGCCGTGATGCATACACTAAGCAACTACAGTAATGATGTCAATTTCGTATAAAGAAAACCCTAGGTATTTTGGGGTCTATCCGCGAGCTCCGGCTGATCGTACACTTGCATCCTCCTTTATTATTTTGAAAACATTTTAAGAAAATCGTTTTAAAATCTTGTCCTCAGTTTGAGACTGGAGACAAGCGAGTGTTTCCTCCAATTCACTCACACCAACGCTCTGATACCAACTTGTAACACCCATAAAATTCAAGCAAATTTAAAACTTTTTAAAACATTTAAAACCATTAAGTTATTACAGTTTACTTTCAAAATAATTTAAACATCAGAGTATCCCCATAATCAATCATGAAAATGTAAGGAGGTGCACGATCACGCCTTTGCCTTCCCGCGATCATCAAAATACCTGAAACAATAATCGATAAATGTAAGCTCGAACGCTTAGTTAGTTACCCCCAAAATACCAACGTTATACAGATATAACCATATCATATAAACATATAAGCAAACAACATGCATAATAAGCCTTCAGCCTGACTGGACCGCATCGCAGGCCTTCAGCCTATCTGGACCGCTCTCCGAGCCTTCGGCACGTCTGGACCGCCTCATAGGGCCTACAGCCTATCCGGACCGCTCACCGGGCCTTCGGTCTGACTGACATACCCTCCTGGGTTTGTAGTCTATCCGGACCGCCCTGGGTGTCTTGGCCTACAGCACGAAGCAGGACCTGCCTCAACCCATTCCCATTCAAACAAGCATGTGCACATAATATCATACGCTAGCATATATAATAGTCAAACCGATCTAACAGATCATCAATCATAGCAACATCCTATAACCAGGATACAGACCTAACCGGTCACTAACATAGCATCATCCTATATACCAGGATATCGACCTAACCAGGTCACTAAGCATATCACCATCCTAACTACCAGGATGTAAATCAATAAGCATATCATGCAATAACCCGGATACAATCCTATAAGGGCCGACATTGGTGCCTTAGACCATGTTGATATAGTGAGGATAACTCACCTGACACTGCTGAAGTCCCGCAGATAAAACTCCAGCTGCAGATTGACAGATTCCCGAACTGTCAACATCAAACAACACCCAATTAATAATTGGGTTCCAAGCCCAAAGTCCAACTCACACACTAAAGGCCCAAAAGTCAAGTAATGGGCCAAAGCCCAACATATGGCCCAATTTTCCAAATTGGGCCAGACCTCTACATGGTCTTTCCTTAAGGCCCATCCAATTATTCTAGTCCAAACTCTTGGTATTCCCATGGCCCAATATCACATAATGATAAAGGCCCAATTATGGCCCATTGATGGCCTAATTTTCCAAATTTGGCCCAAGTCTCTCACATGGGCCTTATCCTAAAACCATACGATTATTTTAGTCTATTTACTTGTTCTTGGAAAGCCCATCAATAGTCCAATCACCAAAGTCCAAAAGAAAGGCCCAACTCAAGGCCCAAGTGAAATTAGGGTTTCCACATGAAATGAAGATTAGGGTTAAGTGTTTCTTACTTAACCCATTAAGGACTTAATCCATTAAGTCCAATATTGCCATAGGTTAATTTGCCAATGATTATTAATTAACATTTCTAGTTTCGTAATTAATTCAAGTGCGGGTCCCGATAATTCCCCAAAATTGGGGTTTTATGTCATTAGGGTTTTCCAAACCCTAATTAGGGTTTCCTACCCAATACTAGCCCATTAGTCACATGGTTGGGCTTTTAGGTCAATTAGGGATTCATTGGGCCCATTAGGGTTTCATTGGGACCACTAGGGTTTCGTCAGGCCCATTCTGTCCAAGCATCCCAAACGAGTCAAAATGCAAACGAGGCACACCGCCACCCAACACGACGGCTGGTGGCGGCAGCCACCACCCTACAGTGGTGGTTTGCGTTTTCTTTTCATTATTCCATTTTTTTAGTTACAATTTACAATGCTAAACCCCAAAGAACACACACAGCCACTCTGTGGCGGAAGGTGGTGGTCGGAGGTGCTAGCCACCACCTCACGGTGGTGGTGGTGGCCCTCTTATGTTTCCAGCTAAGACATCCACCCACACACAACACACACACGAAATTAACACCATACAGCAGCATACACGCCCGACATGGCTGTCCTTGAGGCGGCAGCCACCATGGCCGGTAGTCATGGTGGTTTTTCTTGGGTTTTCCGGCAGCAACAACAACATAGCGACGGTCATGGCGTTTGGCATCCGCCCACGCCGGCGTTTCTTCCCTGCTACAGCCACACGACGCATCCGCTTCGCGAGTCCCCGAGCTCAGCCACCATTTCACGGTGGCAGAAGAGCATCTCCGATGACAGCTTGATCTTCAACGAAAACGGGCAGCGGCGGCTATGTCTTCATCGTTTCAGCGCAACGGGGCAGCAATCCCGATGGTTTTCCGGCCACACACGACGTCCAGCGACGTAGTGATGACGGTGTTTCGATGGCAGAATCGGCAGGAGACATGGTGGCGGCGGATGAGGCTTTGTGACGGCGGCTGGAGAAAGAGAAGAAGGAGAATGGCAGCTTCCGGTGGTCGCTGTCGTCGTCCGCTGATCGGGAACAGCGTGGTGGCATCGCCGGTGGTGAATGGGGGCAATAGGGTGGTGCGGTACCGGAGTTGAAGGAGGGTGAAGGTGAAGTTGGCGGCTGCAACATCCATTAGGGTTAGGGTTTAGAGGGTGACGGGTCTATATACCCCGACCCCATAACTTCATTCCATAGATACACATCTGGTCCCTCCTCCTTCCTTTTCTTTCAATTTCAATCCCTAATTTACCATTTAGCCCCTGACTCCATAAAATCCTTTCAACTTTGATCCAAGATTTACCAAATAACCCCCATCTTTCATAATTCATTACAATTCAGGTACAATACTTACCAAACACCCTAACTTCTGAAATCCTTTTCAAAATAAATCCTGAAATTACACTTTAACCCCCGAACTAACATCCCGATAATTATTATTTGATTTTTGGGCTATAATAATCTAAAATAATAATAAAAATTACTTCTCGGGGTTCTGGGTTAATTATTTAATTATTCTATTTTAAACGGGATGTTACACATTGTATTGAATATTTAATAAGTTTACATTGTACTCAAACACATTGTTTACATGATATCAAATGCATGTGACAAAAATGAAATAACGAGATGCGATGATGTCCCATCCATCAAAATCTCTTGTGGTTACATGTTTACTGGTTTCCTGAGAATACAACTGATTTTGAAAAGTGTCAACAATTAAGTTGGTGAGTTCATAAGTCTTTTTGTATGAGAAAGGTTTGTAACTGTTTTGCGAAAATGATAATGTATACTTTCAGAAAATCCAAAATTTTCTTTAAAACTGAGTTGTAAGTCTTAATCCAAAGACTAAAATGTAAGTAATACAATACTGAGAAATAGTGTTATGCAGGTTTATCTTTATATAAAACTACTTGAGTGTATATTAACCCGTAAATCAGACGTGTTGTCGATACCCTATGTTAGTTATTATAACCATGCTAATGGGACTAGTTGCCTGAACGACGTTGCTTCGGACGTCGGAACTGTTACGACATTTGTCACCCCATACCTGTCGGTCTAACTGTACCTAACAGTTTAGGTGCGGGGTTGTCAATCTCGTATAGATCTATACACAAGTGTCACGCTCTCCCTACAAGAGACTCTGGTTATAATGCATGTCTTAGTATGTGTACTATGGTGGGTACGGTGAAGCCAAATGTCTCACAACCAGTATCTATCGATTTACGTGAACTGAAAACTCCTTTTTCTTGTAGATGGACTAATTATACCTTTAAATAATTAGATGTTTCTTCTGTAATGATAGTGTAGTTTTGTGACTCCCAAACTATACCAGTTATAGTTTATCATTTTTGTTTGTCAAGAACATTTATGTATCATTTATATAAATACATAGTAATCATCTTGTTTAGTTTCAAAATATAAGATCCAACTTCATATTTTTGGGTTTTAACCCACAAAATGGTGAAATAATTTGAGTGTACTCCTTTTTGTTGGAAAATCTATGTTTTGGTAAAAAGCTTCCAAAAACCTTATACTTTTTCAAATCATAATTTTTCTCATGATTTTTATAACCTAGATCATGTCATGTTTTTGTTAGTTTTGCATTTGAAAACTAATATACCACAAATACTTGTACAAAAGCTAGTAATAATCACATCTTATGCAAATAATGGATTATACTTTATAATAAAGATGAAACATGCAAATATTTGTATGATAAACAAATTTTGACTTGTACCCCCCCCTTCCCTAAAACATGGAAAATCTCAAAAATGTGGGGGTGTGAATTCACCTTGAGTGGATATGTGGGTTGTTTGAGAAGATGGTGTGAAGATTTCCAAGCCTAAACTCTTGAATGGGGTTGATGAACTCTTTGAAGATGATATTATCCTAAGAGTTTGTAACACATAATAATGTGTGTAAATATAATGAAACTAACATAAAAATGTATAAAAAACACTAGATTAACAAGAGGAACTTACCAAAATACTAAGAACAAACTTGGGAAATTTTGAACTTGGAAGATATTTTGGTCTTGGTTCTTGAGAGATAAGTGAAGTTATCAGAAAGTAGAATGGGAATGGTGGGGATCTCGGGTGCTTCCTGTGGTTTTTAAGGAGGAAAGGTGATAAGACTCATACTTGGTTATCTGTTGGGTAATGCTTGGATATTTGTTGGGTTATTATGTGGGATACTGCCGAACTTTGCATGGGAAATAGGTGAGACATCTAATCCTATAGTCAACTTTCTTACCTTTTCTTTAATTTTTCCGAAAACCCACTAAAATCTCCCTAGTATGACCGAAATCACATGTGATTTCGGTCTTAGGCATGGTTTGACCAAGTGATTTCGGTCCTAGTGGTTTTGGTCTTGGGGATTTCGGCCTAGGTGTGTTCTAGGCTTGTGTTTTCAGTCCTACTTCCCCCACAAAAAATGTTTACAGTTTTGGTATTACTTATTAAGGGGTGATTTCGGTCCTTGCCAAACCGAAATCACTAATATGGTGGGGTACTAGGCTGGAAATTATAAAGCAAAGTTTTAATTCCTCATTTATGTTCCAACTATTTGCCTTATCTTGACTTGCTATAACTTGTTGGCTTCTAAAGGTTTATTACGAATATAGTTTTCAAGATATATATACATGTTCACTTATACTAATAATGCCCTTTTTGCTTCAAGGGTCTATTGCAAAAAGGTTACATTGTGAATTCACTTGTACACGGTTACAATTTAAACCTTGCTTGTTCCCAATTTTCCCAGTTGTCACAATTATGCTGAGAGATTAAATGAGATATAGATCAGTAGTGTAAATTAATGTAAGGACATGTTTATGCTTATGATTTGTATAAGTTATGACATCTCAGACTTTTAAGATATAAGATATTCTGAAATGCCTTGATTTTGATATTATATCATGTTAAGGATATTTTGGGACCAATTCCGTAATAACAAAAGTTTCAAATAAGCATAAATAAAAGGTTTTAAAATGACCGTAAAAATGGGGATGTTACAGAATCCAAAATTTTCACAAACACAAAAATCGTCTGAAATTTTGTCTAGTTTTACGAGCATCTCAAATCTCGTCTATCGGAGTAACGAGTCGTGAGATATGTCCAAAACAATGAAGAGAGGTCAAGCTGCCAACAACATCCTTTTCAGCTCCGTTTTCCTCCTTTTGCATCCGAACTTCCATTTTAACTGTAATTGAAAATTTCAAAACATATTAAGTATCATATATCTCAAAATATAACATTTTTACTCAAATATATTAGGATAATGGCCTAAAATACATAGTTGAATAAGGTCATGTCAATTATTATCATAGTTAATCCATGACATCTACATCTCAAGTCATACATCAAAGGTATATACACATAATACTACATAGCATCAATTAGTAACATGTAAAAAAAGATACACCTTTCAACAAAACAATTTTTAGCATGCATGTCCTAGTTTCATTCAAACTTGACAAACCAAAAATATAACATACATATCATCAATTTTGACCACACAAATAATCCTCACTTCTAGCATGGTCCTAACTTCTCAATGTGCACTGAACGATTAATTTAAGAATTCTAGCATACCAAAGATTACTAAATTCAGTTGTATCAACATAAACTTCACATATTCATGTTGTACTCATCTCAAAATATTCAGTTTATAATATCACACAAAAACCAATTAGACAAGAACATAAGTATGGATGCATGCTATCTTTTCAAACAAGTGCTTAAACCACCACAAGAAACGACTCACCTTTGTCAAAAAGCACCCTTTCCACACTTCAATTCTTGTAGTACTTGAGGTATCAAACTTTCCCCTAATACAAAACAAATATTTATATTACTATAATTCTACAAGACCAAAGATAGTTATTCTATACCCAAACATGTAAACTAGTTACTAGGCCAAATTCTCAGATTTTGACCCTAAACAATCTATTCAAGGCCACTTTAGCACAACCAAAGCTTGCAAAGTTACAATATTTTTCCATGTTCCAGTATTTTGGACACTTCAATTATCAGAAAGTGCTCATACAGGTCCATATTATTTTTCTATACTTTTCTATGAATTTTACAAAGATGTATATCCATGCAGCGAATTTCTGACCAGTCAGGGAAAATGACGATTTTCTCCTTGGTTAGAGACAACATCAGGTCCTGGAAAAAAAATAGGGACAAACTAGACTTAAGATTTAAACTTTGAGAGTTTACGGATCATAAATCCAACTAATTTTTCTACTTTTTTTTTTACAAAATACATATTACTTCTCAGCTTTGACTCATTGGGTTAATTTGGCATCTTAACCCATTAAGTCACAAAACAAATACCTTATATGCTATAAATGGACATCTAACATTATTTATAAGATGCTATGACATAAATACCATTTGATGATGCAATTTACAACTCAAATCATGAGGTTTACAAAGAAAACCAAAGTACTTCGCCTAAGTGATAAGACTTTAAACTAGGTTTTGTTATTCTTCAACTTCAAGGCTTTCAATATGGAAACTACACCACCCTTAGCCACCTTATAATGGTAGCAACAGGTGGTCGGATGGTAGCCATAGCCAATGACCATGGTGATTCTCGGTTTGAATCAAAATCGAAAGAAAGAAGAAAAAAGAAGGAAAAGTTCAATGGTTTACCTAACAAACGAGATTCACAACCAAGCCTTCACTTGGATCAAGTTCTTCTCCCTTCTTCTTCTCAATTTCGACAACGTACTGCTGCCTTTCTTCCTCTCAACGTAACCTCAACCTCACGGTTCTCCTTCTCTTCGTCCGTCTCTCCCTCGCTCCACTTTCTCTAATTTTTCTCTCATCCCATTTTCTTCTTTTGTGAATGACGGAGCTGCCCCATGGGATTCTAGAGATCAATCTTGGTGATCACATATTCAATCAAGTCACAAAAGAAACGGACGACCCTATACAACCCGTCGATCCCATCCCATTGGGGGTTTATAAGCAATTTTTTAAAACAACCCCTCTACTTCCATGATTTAATTCTAAGCACCCCTACCCTAATAACTTAACAAATTAAGTTTCCTTAGTTGACATTTCATCCCTTAAACATCATTTATATAATTTTTATGATTTACATACACCCTATGTAAGATCCCAAAAACATGGATAAAATTTTGTTTTTAATTTCATTCAAATCACACGACACTAATATCAAAATAGTCAAAATAGTATCATAGTAACATGTTATCAGAGTACAAATTCCCAAAATCACTAAGGGCGGAAAAACATAGGGTGATGATGTGCGATCAGGCTGGGCCCTTCCCCTTCGAACTGGAAGTACTTGAAACATAAACTGAAAACTGTAAGCACAAAGTTTAGTGAGGTCACCCAAAATATCACATATTAAACAAACATATGACCAAACATATATGGGTGCTTTCCTACCCCTTCGGTCTATTTCAACCGGATACTATCAAGCATATTTGGGTGTTTGCCTACTCCTTTGGTCTATCTTCAACCGGTTACTATCAATCATGTATGGGTGCTTGCAATCCCCTTCGGTCTATTTCAACCGGATACCGGATCTATTTCACCCATACTACTACCACATAATATGTAACATCCCAAAATTTAATACCAAAAATTTCGTTTTAATTAAGTTATTATGTAACAACGTAAATTTTAAACCAATTTTTTCAGATTTCAAACACATTTTTCTCAAGTTAAACATCTCAAAAAGTATTATAGTATCAAATCATCCAACACATATCCCAAAAACTGAATATATAATAAATCCCGGATCCTCATGACTCAAATCTCTGGCGTGTGTACAATCAAGTCGGCGCCTTCCCGTGATCCTGAGAAGTACCTGAAACACATGTCACATACACGGTAAGCACAAATCTTAGTGAGTTCCCCAAAATACGACATACACTCATTAGCCACTCGAGGCTATAACACTGTAAGACCCTCTGATCAATGTGTCTCAGTGGGTGCCTCCAGTCCCCCAACTCTGATGGACCCTCTGGTCCTAACTCTGTGGACCCTCCGGTCCTAACTCAGTAACTCAATAACACAACATATACACAATAAGCACACAGTAAATAAGCATGATAACTCAAATCACAGTATATGCACATAAGACCCTCCGGTCACACAAATGTTACCACTCAGGGTAAGTATAGTGAGAAGACTCACCTCGTAAGTACTCGGATAGTCTCGAACTCAAATCACCGGTCTAGCCTTCGCCTAACACAATGATAATAATCCCTAATTAATAAAGATCTCACTGAAGCTAAGCTAACCCTTCTACAAACTCACAGAAGGGGAAAAGACCATTTTACCCCTCCATGGCCTTATAGTCCACAAATTGACCAAACCCTAAAAGTCAACCGAAAGTCAACGGCAGGGAGTACGCTGCGCGTACCAGCTCTCTAAGCTGGGCGTACTCGGCTGCCATGCAAGTCATCGGGGATGCTCGACCCCTACGCTGCGCGTACTGGGAGTACGCCCAGCGTACGTCCCAGTTTCACTATCCTCACGTTTTTTGTCTTAATCCGTTAAGACATTGGCTCATATCACAGATCTGGACTCCCTAATGTCTCTTAATCCATAAAGTCAGTGACTTTAAGCCTTTTCATGGCTATTTGGGTCACTAACACTCAAAACATCCATCATCTTTCCTCATGAAGCTCATATCTCATGCATGGCTTACTCCTAACGTCCAAGATTGGATTTTTATCACTCTAGTCCACAAAATACACTGAAAAGGGGTAGATCAAGGTCTCTGGAGCTCATTATCTCATAAAGCCTCCATCTTTTGGGACAAAACCCTAAAATACTCCATGAAAATGCACAAAACAAAATAGTGAGAAAGCTTGGCGCTTTATACCTCTATGTGAAGCTTTCCTCACTGCTAAGCTCAGATCCACAAGCCTGGAATCTCACTCTTCTTCTCCAAAGCTCCTTCTCCTCTTCAAGATCACAAGAATATGCTCACAAGCTCTTCAATGCACTCTCCGGCTAAGAAGACGATTATTTAGGGTTAGGAAGATTGGGTGTCTGGGAATGGTGGCCAGGAATGAGGCCATCACTTCCTTTATATAGGGCCACACCTCAAATTAGGGTTTACATTCTGGGCCTAGTACGCCCAGCGTACCCTCCGGTACGCCCAACGTACTAGGTGGCCTCCGCGTCCAAAGCACGCACATGAGTACGCTGAGCGTACACTCTAGTACGCCCCGCGTACCCATTAATCACTTTTTCTCTACCAAGGGCCAAATGAAACAAATGCTCAATAGATTAAGGTTCACAAGGTATACCTGGACTTGGGGTGTTACATATTATAAAACCAACAGTATAAGAAAACATCCATAATAACATATCATGTCAAAACCAGTATGTCAATAATCAAAGCATGTCATCATAAAACAATATCAGAGTATAATCCCAAAGATCTCATGTGCGGAAAACATAGTGTGATGCGCTGTGATCGAGCCGACTCCTTTCCTTTGAAAACGAAGTACCTGAAACCAAAACTGTCAACCGTAAACACGAAGCTTAGTGAGTTCCCCCATCATACCACATACCATACAAATAACATACTGTCAAGCATATATGGGTGTCCGACTTACCCTGTCAGGCATACCTGGGTGCCCGACCTACCCTGTCAGGCATATCTGGGTGCCCGACCTACCCTGTCACGCATATCTGGGTGCTCAACCTACCCTGCTGAGCATACCGGGGTGCTCAACCTACCCCACTGTCAGGCATACCGGGGTGCCCGACCTACCCCATGTCAGACATATCTGGGTGCCCGACCTACCCTTCGGTGTATCTCAACCAGTTACGGAGACTATTTCACCCCTACCACTACCACATTACAACATAACATAAACATACTGTCAGGCATACCGGGGTGCCCTACCTACCCCTTTGGTCCTTTCGACCTGATACGGGGACTATTCCCCCTACTACCACTATCACATAAAATCATACCAGGCTAGCACATAAAACATAACAGATAGTGGCAAACCCAGATAACTATCACAAAGACAATTATCCAACAAACAACTCCTACCAGTGGGCCGACATTGTGGCCTTAGACCCACTTCTACTTGAAGGTAACTCACCTCGTACTGCTGAAGTCCCGCAGACAAAACCCTGGCTGCTGGATGACAGATTCCCAAACTGTCAACATCAAAACAATACCCAATTAATAATTGGGTTCCAATACATATCCATAAGTCCATGTTTGGGGTAAAAGACTACTTTACCCCTATGTTAGCTTGATTCAAGCTCAAGGCCCAATCCAAAGGCCCAAAAGTCAAACTATGAACCAAAGCCCAACATATGGCCCAATTTTCCAAATTGGGCCCAAACATCTACATGGTCTTACCCTAAGGCCCAACCATTTAGTCCAGTCTAACCATTTGGCATTCCAATTATCCAAACTCTCATAATCCTCAAGGCCCAGTTATGGCCCATCTATGGCCCAATTTTCCAAATTGGGCCCAAACCCTCACATGGGTATTACCCTAAACCCATCCATGTATTCTTAGTCCATATGATTGTTCTTGGATGGCCCATCAATAGCCCAATCACCAAAGCCCAATATAAAGGCCCAACTCAAAGCCCAAGTAAAATTAGGGTTTTCACATAAAATGACGATTAGGGTTAAGTGTTTCTTACTTAACCAATTAAGGACTTAATCCATTAAGTGTATCAATCTGTTGGGTCAATCATGTAGTGTGGTCGGGCTTAATACATAATCCCAATCCGGTCATCCAAAATGTGGGTCCCGACACTCCAAAACCCATATATCCAAAATTAGGGTTTTCCAAACCCTAATTAGGGTTTCCAACCCAATTAGGACCAAAATCTAAGTCTTTAGATCGATTAGGGTTTCATTAGGCCCACTAGGGTTTCATAAGTCGGGCACCACCCACTACCACCTCGGGTAGTGGTGGTCAACGACGGCTCACGGCGGCGGCCACCACCTCACAGTGGTGGTTATGGTTCTAGTCTATTTATGTCCAAGCATCCCAAAGTAGTCTAAACACAAAAAAAGCACACCGCCACCCAACACGGCGGCTGGTGGCGGCAGGAGGCGGCAACCACCACCTCACGGTGGTGGTTATGAGTTTTCTTTGATTATTCTGTCACCGATTACAAACATACAACACAAAATCCCAAATAAACACACACACACACTAAGATAAACACACACACACACATCCACCCTTGTGGTGGCCGATGGTGGTACATGGTGGCAGCCACCACCTCACGATGGTGGTGGTGGCTTTCTTAGTTTTCCGGCCAAATGAAAACACACACAACACACACTACAACAGAAAACAAACCCACACACGCTTCCGTTTGCAAGGCACCCAGCCACCCACCTGGTGGCGTACGACGGCGGCAGCGACACGGGAAGGCGGCAACAGCGGTGTTGACAACGACAGCCACCATGGTTAGCCGCTATGGTGGTTCTTTTCGGTCACCGACATAAACACGGGACGTAACCGAACACGCACATCGAATTACAGCAGAAAAACACACACACCTGTTCGCAAACTCGATCACAGTCGTCCTTCCCGGCTACTCACGACGTCCGACGGCCGGAGTTTGACTAGGCGGCGGTCATGGCTGAGGCGCAGCACCGGAGAAACGAAGGAGAGCTGTGACTGCTAACGATGGCAACAACAACGGTAGAAAGGCCGCCCACCCACGGTCCTCATCGCGTCGTCGTCGGAAGCAACCATAACGCTGTATGACGGCTCTCAACGGCGGCAACGACGTCGGCTGGAAACGGTAAGCTCGCCGGTCTCGCCTGATCAGAACAACGAAGAAAGGGTGGTGGCTGAAGAAGGATAAGAAGAAGAAGAATGGTCGAGGTTCGGTGTTCGCTTGGCGACCGCTAGTTGATCAGAATGGCATGGTGGCGGCGCCGACCAGAGGGGATATAAGGTGGGTGGCGGCTGGACTATCCCATAGGGTTAGGGTTTGGAAGGGAGTTATATACCCGGTACCCTACAAAACTTATTGCCATAATGGCAGAAATAGTCCCTCCCCAGAAACATCTTTTCAAATCAAGTCTATAATTTACCATTTAACCCTGCCTTCTGAAATCCCTTTCAAATCAAGTCCAATATTTTACCCAGCAGCCCCTCCCTCTACAAATTATTTTCAATTGAAGTCCTTATGTTACCAAATGGTGTTACGACGTAAATTTTCAACCAATTTTTTTCATTTTCAAAACACATAGAACTCATATATTATATTTCATAAAAACCACAAGTGTCTCAATGTCAACATAAATCCACAAACGAAAGTCAAATCCCAGAATCCTCAACATAGTCTCGAATAGGTGTACAATCATGTCGGCGCCTTCCCGCGGTCCTGAGAAGTACCTGAAACACATATCACACCACACGGTAAGCACAAAGCTTAGTGAGTTCCCCAAAATACCACATATACAAATAATAAGCTTCTCATGGCTATAATTCGGCATGTACCCTCCAGTCTCATGTGTCTCGGTGTGGAACCTCCGGTCATGTGTCTCAGTGAGGACCCTCCGGTCTCACAGCTCGATTTGGACCCTCCGGTCCTGTCTCAGTGGAAACCCTCCGGTCCCACAACTCGGGTTGGACCCTCCGGTCATGTCTCAGTGGAAACCCTCCGGTCCCACAACTCAGGTTGGACCCTCCGGTCCTATCTCAGGTAAAACACAGAATATAGCATATATATCACACATACAAAATGCATAATATTACATAACTCAAATAAGCACATAATACCCTCCGGTCACACATAGATACCACTCATGGTAAGTATAGTGATAAGACTCGCCTCGTAAGAATCGGATAACCTCGAACTCGAATCACCGGTCTGGCCTCCACCTAACACATACAATAATTATCCCTAATTAATAGCGGCTCTCAAGGAAGTTGGACTAACCCTTCTACAAGCTCACATAAGGGTAAAAGACCATTTTACTCCTCCATGGCCTTAATAGTCCACAAGTTGACCAAACCCTAAAAGTCAACTAAAAGTCAACGGCAGCACATACGCCGCGCGTACCAGACTCCTACGATGGGCGTACTCCAACGTCATGCATGCATCAGGGATTCTCGACCCCACGTTGCGCGTACTGGGATTACGCTCAACGTACGTCCCAATTTTGCTCTTCCTACTCATTTGGTCTTAATCCGTTAAGACCTTGGCTCATATCACATATCTGGACTCCATAAAGTCTGTGACTTTAAGCCTTTGCATGGCTGACAAGGTCACAAACACCCAAAACTCTCATTCTCTTATCTAAAAATGCTCATATCTTATGCATGGGTTGATTCACACGTCTAAGTCTCGATTTTTATGACACTATATCACTAAAGACACTCAAAGGAGCTGATCATAGTCTTTGGAGCTTAATATCTCATAAAGCATCCAACTTTGGGACCAAAACCCTTAAATGGTCTAACATGATGCACCAAACAAAAGAGTGAGAAAGCTTTGAGCTTTATACCTCCAAATGAAGCTCCCAACACATATATGCTCAGATCTAAAGCCTGGAATTCCACTCCTTCTTCTTCAAGGCACCTTCTTCACTCCAAAGAAACATAAAATCACTCAAATGCTCTCAAATGGACACACACAAGCTCAAGAACGAGGATTAGGGTTTGAGAGGGTTGTTTGTCTGAGAATGGTGGCCAAGAATGAGGCCATCATATCCTTTATATTGGGACACACCCCAAATTAGGGTTTTCACTCTGGGCCTAGTACGCCTAGCATACCCTCTGGTACGCCCAACATACTAGGTGGCTTCCACGTCAAAAACACGCATATGAGTACGCTGAGCGTACACTCACGTACCCCCCGCGTACTCATTTACCAATTTTTCTCCATAAGGGCTAAACTTGACAATTTACCAAAAGAGCAAGGGATTATAAGGTATACCTGGTCTTGGGGTGTTACAAATGGCCCCTCCTCTACAAAACCTTTTCAACTTAGGTCCAGAATTTACTCTTTAGCCCCCGCCTCCAAGAATCCTTTCATAATAAGAATAATACTTACCAAATACCCCCTGTCTTCTAAAAATCTTTACAAAATAAATCTCGGAACTTACACTTTTAACCCCCAACTTCTAAAATTGTGACAGTTAACTCCTCGAGACCAGCACCTTGCTATATAATTATTGATTTTAGGGCTACTATTCATTCATTAATTTGTTTATTTATTTATTTAATAAATGGGGTGTTACAACTCTCCCCCACTTAAATTAGATTTCGCCCTCGAAATCATTCCTTACCATTCCTTACACACCAAACCACTCGAGTAACATGGCCACAATCCTGTGCACACCCTAGGCTTCCCAGGATAACCGTGACCAACCTTCGCAAGGCCCTAAAATCCGCAGATGAACGAATTCCTTGCAATAAGATCACATCTACTCCGTCCGAAATCTGTAGTCTCGAGGTGGTCTGATTCCCTGACAGACCACTCATACTGAATCATTATTGTTGAACAAAGTCCACTTATCCCTAAACCGACTACTCAACTTCTGATAACTCGAGGTTCCTACTATAAAACTGTAACATCCCAAATTTCAGAAATATGATATAAGGGCTTAAAGTGTACATTGAGGAAGCTACTCGACGAGTAGGTGCGAGTACTCGTTGAGTCGGATCGGGATTTGGTCGCAAATTAAGTGACCAACTCGCCGAGTCTGAAGCTGGACTCGACGAGTTGGTGCTGGGAAGAGAAAACCCTAATCTCAGGGCTTTCACCCTATTTAAAGGACCTTAAGTCCTCACCTCAGCCTCTTTGTCACCCCTTGAGAGTCAGAAAACCCTAGAATCGTGTGTGAGCCTATGGAGTGAACTTAGAAGCTTTGGAAGGAGATTCTAGCAAAGAAGGCTTGTAAATCAAAGTGTAGAGCATCAACGGATTTGTGTAGATCCAGAATCTACTTCAGCTTGGGCACATTTTAGAGGTAACAAGTTGTTACCTTGACTCTATTGCATTTATATCTATTATAGAATGATATTTGAGGCTATTTTGGCATGTTAAGGATCTAATTCGGGTTAGGGGTCTAGATCTGAGGTTACTACTTCAGATCTAGACTTGTTTTGGTCCAGAACCTCACAAAGTATCAGCCCTTGGCTTGTTGGTGAAGCATCATTGTCTTAAACCTTAGCCCTAGAGTGATTTGGGCTTATAACACCTTGTATTCACGTAAAGTTTGCAACTTTACGTGAGAGCCATGACCTAGAAGTGTGGATCTACAGTTTGGAGCCCCTGCATGACTCGAAAAGTCTCTGCATGAATAAAGGACCGAAGAGACTCGGCGAGTCTGTTCTTGGACTCAGCGAGTCTGTTGAAGATAGGCATGAACTCGACGAGTTGGAGGAACAACTCGGCGAGTCTGTTGAAGATTGTCGTGGACTCGGCGAGTCTGTTCTTGGACTCGGCGAGTCAGAACGCAAAACCCCAACCTCTTCTGGTTAAGACTCAGATCAGTGAGTTGAGTGGTGACTCAGTGAGTTGGACATGATAGGACTCAGAGATCGTTAAACTCGACGAGTCATGGAGTGACTCGGCGAGTCGAGTTGTGATATAAGAGTTTTCTGAAGTTGAGAACTCGGCGAGTCGACGAGTTGACTCGGCGAGTAGAGTCAATCAGGAAGGTTGACTTTGGCTAGGACTTTGACTTTGACCTGGTTGACCTTCAGGGGTGTTATGGTATTTTGGATATTTATGTCATGGTTCATTGATGGCATCAGGTGTTGGAGTTTGGAGTAGTGCTTCGGGCCACTGTTTTCGTGTTTCGGTTCGGCAGTTGCAAGGTGAGTTATCCTCACTATATCAACAGGGTCTACGGCACCAAGGCCGACCCTTTATCGGATTTGTATTCGGGTATTCACATAATATACTTATTGGTTTGTTAGATCTGCATCCTGGTAGTTAGGACGGTGTTATGTTAGTGACCGGTTAGGTCAGTATCCTGTTTAGGATGTTGCTATGCTATTATGATCTGTTAGATTGGTATCCTAGTATATAGGATGATGTTATGTTAGTGACCGGTTAGGTCAGTATCCTGTTTAGGATGTTGCTATGCTATTATGATCTGTTAGATTGGTATCCTGGTATATAGGATGATGTTATGTTAGTGATCGGTTAGGTCAGTATCCTGTTTAGGATGTTGCTATGCTATTATGATCTGTTAGATTGGTATCCTGGTATATAGGATGATGCTATGTTAGTGACCTGGTTAGGTCGGTATCCTGGTTATAGGATGTTGCTATGATTGATGATCTGTTAGATCGGTATGACTGTTATATATATATATGCCAGTATATGTTATTTATGTGCACATGGTTATTGTTGATGGGTGGGTTGAGGCGGGGTCCTGCTTCGTGCGGTTGAGGCCAACATACCCGACGAGCGGTCCGGATAGATTGTGAACCTGCATGACGGTCCAGTCATACTGAAGGCTCGAGATAGATCCAGGTAGACTGTAGGCCTTGCAAGGCGGTCCAGTCAAGCTGAGGGTTCAGTATGCATGTTGTTCTGTATTCGTTGATATGATATGATTATGGTTATATGAGGTTGGTATTTTGGGGGCAACTCATTAAGCTTTCGGGCTTACAGTTTCAGTTTATTGTTTCAGGTTCAGCGGATGGCCGCGGGGAGGCGAAGGCGTGACCGTACACTTCCTCGATTGATGATTATGATTTCTGGGAACTCTGATGTATAAAATATTTTGAAAACAAATTGTAATAACTGAATGGTTTCAAATGATTTAAAAAGTTTTAAATTGGCTCGAATTTTATGGGTGTGACAAAAACAGGATTACATACCCAATTATCCCTGCAGATCACTTATACTTGGCCAAGGCTCAGATAATCCTGATGTGAGTGACTTAGCATAACCCAAGCAATCTGTTATTCCGTCCGTACTTGCAACCTAAAACACAAATACTAATACTGCCCAAATGTTGAAACTGCCCGAAACAGCATGCTGCCACATGGCGGCTTTCCAAAATCTACCGAGACCTTCCGGGTCTCCAACCGAACGGGTCCATGCGTCGAATCCTGACGTCACCAAATCCCAGGCTAAAAGTGATTGCTACCTGACCAATGGTATACTTATATCACAAACGATCTTAAGGAGTCCCTTGTTTCCTTGATCTCATAACTGTAGTGGCGTTCTTACAGTCTTATCACTGGCTCAACCAGGTCTCATTCGTCTGGGGAGATCCATAAACCAATCCGTGGATTTCCAACGCCCTCACTGTTGCACCCAAACTGGTGGGTACTACTGTTTATTTCGCGTTCCAAGAACATGTTCATGCCATCTACCAACCTAGTGAATGCTATGACTACACCCGCAGTCTCACAACACTCTATCACTATCTGCAAACCTCGTGAATGCTACGGCTACACCCGCAGACTTACAATATTCTAGCACTATCTGACCGCTAGTGAATGCTACGACTATCCCTGCAGTCTTACAACACTTCCCATGCTAACCGACTGCTAGTGAATGCTACGGCTACCCCCACAATCTTACAACACTTTCCATGCTAAATGACTGCTAGTGAATGCTACAGCTACCCCCGCAGTCTTACAACACTTTCCATACCAGGCCGAACACGTACTCGACCTAACACTCAACTAAACTTGAATTCTAACTGGACCTCTAACCTGGTTCCCGAAACCTGTTATCCAATTCCAAGGAAAAGCGTGAACCAACTGTTGGAACGTTTTCTGAACTCTCAACTCACCCAATCCTCAATCAAGACGGCCACTCGACCGCCTTCCTCCCTTACGGGGATGCGGAACTTATCCTAGTTCCATACCTATTTCTGCTCCTGAATACCTGATCGATTCTCCCCCATTTAGATTTGACTAAGTCTTCACGGCATGTGAGAATTGAAGGATGCCCAATCCTTCTCGCTTTCTAATATCCCACTAATGACAACCTGTGCTTACCAATGCTAGCGATCACTTATCAGTTAAACCCTAAGATCGCCCATCCTCTGAAATCTTGAAAAGTACTCTTGAAATCTGGTCCAGTCTAACATCTCAATCCACCTCCCATGCTGACAACTGGAGGCCTTAACCTTCACCCTGTCTGACGAATCCTCGCTCTCACTTCCACTCTCGCAGCACCACTAAACTCTAACCGAACACAGCCCATGCGTAAGCACAATTCTCTTGAACATCCAATGCCCCAATACCCATGCATCTAACACTCACAACTGACACCACCATCTTCATACACGTGGAACCCACTTTGCAAGATACATCCCTCTGTAGGTTCATCAAGGACCTTTCGGCATGCAGAATGACATATAACAATCCTTGATAACCCAGACAATAACAGAGAACCGACCCGAGATCTGACTTATCCAAACTCACTCACAGTTCCAAAGCGATACAGCTTCCCGAAATCCACCTAGTAGCAGTAGAAGATGACATACCCGCAACATCTGGAGGAATCCTGGTCACCTTCTCTAGAGATACTCAACCTTCCTGAGATCATGGTGCAAAACTCCCTTCCGATCTCGATGACAGGAACTGATAATAGGACCCTCCTTCCTGAAGGACTCTAAGGATTCACAGGCTTTGGGCTTCAGATGAGCCCCTAACTGCCCCGCAACAAATCTGTACTATGAATCGAGAGAACACTGAGCACCCCGAACTAGCAAAAGGGAAACGATCTTACACTAACCACTAGTAATTCACAGTATGCAATTGGCATATGACGATATTTTATGATCTAACCCAACAGGAGCAAAGAAATAAACCAGGGATACACTTACTCATCCTGCTACAGTATCCCAAACCACAACACAATTCCCACAACAATGTGCAAATAAAACTAAAAGAAGGCAAGGTTACATACCCGCAACATCGCCTGCTGGAGTTCTGACTTCTCCTGTCTGACACTGCAGGGCCTAATTCCTTCTGTTGACATGACCAACCCCGCTACACTTGTAGCAGCCTAAACCCCTAGAATGTCAAACTCCCTTGTGTACTTTCGCACACGTGCTGTATTGACTCTGACCATGCTGGCCTTTCACCCGATGATCAGAAGTCTTGGGTCTCTCCCCGGGACCCTCTACTATATGTACCTGGCACGACCCTCTCTTCTCAAAGTTCTCCAAATCGGTCTCGCATCCTAGGACTTAGAAGTCATATCCTCCAGGGTCTGACACCCTGTCACGCTCAGTAGCTCACTTGCCAATGGCTGAGCTGCAACAGTTGGAACATCATCTGTCCCCAAACCGGGTCACAAACTCCTCCCCGAATCTTCTCAGATTCTCCAAGACTCTCACCGATTCGAGTATGGATCCTGTGCTTTCAGTAGTACGGGCCCAATACTACCTTTCACACCTATCCATACTTTCCTCAGCAATCCTCCAAGTCACTTCCTCAAACTGATACACCCAAGTCTCACTAAACCTCACTACTAACCCACTGAAACATATCCTAGGATTTCCTAGGTTCCCAAACCCACCCAGTCCTTAGCTGCTGAAAGATTCCTAGTAATGTCAACTAGCTACCTCATGAATATAGCTACATGTAACAGAGATAAGATAATCCTTCGAGTAAAAGACCCATCCCTAGAATGGTTGGACTCAGACAAGAGCTGTGCAATAGGGTCAAGTCCATCACTCTGAGATTATCCGGCCTGTGTCCCATGTGACTTAGCATATTCACTTAGTAGCTAACTCACATCACTAAGAGTCCCACAAAGCACAAAGCAAACAACATTCAGACAATGGAAAATATAACCAATATACTCCAATCAAACTATTTTATCCTCTAATCAGGAATCTGTACTAGCATGTAATTCGAAGGCTCATACAATCAGGCATAACCTAAATAGGCTATCCAATCACTGACTGATCAGTACTAGCATGCAGATCTACAAGCACATATAGTATGCATATAAGGCATCCTTCTTAAATCCTTAGCCCTAATCTAGCATGCAGTTCTCATAAACATATCATATCATAACATAACATGTATGGGTATCTTGGGGAAAACTTACTTGAGCTCGGCTGATTGCATGCATCACACTCCTTGTTCTTTATCAAAACTCTTTATTTTAATTTTTAGAAAATTAATTTATTGTAAAAATCTTTCAAACCCCAGATTTGAGTCCAGACACACCCGAGAGCATGTCCGAATCCCTCAAACCAGGGCTCTGATACCAACTTGTAACATCCCAAAATTTAAGACCAAAAATTTCGTTTTAATTAAGTTATTATAAAACCAACATTATAAGAAAACATCCATAATAACATATCATGTCAAAACCAGTATGTAAATAATCAAAGCATGTCATCATAAAACAATATCAAAGTATAATCCCAAAGATCTCATGTGCGGAAAACATAGTGTGATGCGCTGCGATCGAGCCAGCTCCTTTCCTTTGAAAATGAAGTACTTGAAACCAAAACTGTAAACCGTAAGCACGCAACTTAGTGAGTTCCCCCATCATACCACATACCATACAAATAACATACTGTCAGGCATATCTGGGTACCCGACCTACCCCTGTCAGGCATACCTGGGTGCCCGACCTACCCTGTCAGGCATATCTGGGTGCCCGACCTACCCTGTCACGCATATCTGGGTGCTCGACCTACCCTGTCAAGCATATCTGGGTGCTCGACCTACCCTGCTGAGCATACCGGGGTGCTCAACCTACCCCACTGTCAGGCATACCGGGGTGCCCGACCTACCCCATGTCAGACATATATGGGTGCCCGACCTACCCTTCGGTGTATCTCAACCAGTTACGGGGACTATTTCACCTCCTACCACTACCGCATAACAACATAACATAAAAATACTGCCAGGCATACCGGGGTGCCCGACCTACCCCTTTGGTCTTTTCGACCTGATACGGGGATATTCCCCATACTACCACTATCACATAACATCATACCAGGCTAGCACATAAACATAACAAATATTGGCAAACCCATATAACTATCACAAAGACAATTATCTGACAAAAAACTCCTACTAGTGGGCCGAAATTGTGGCCTTAGACCCACTTCTACTGGAAGGTAACTCACCTCGTACTGCTGAAGTCCCGCAGACAAAACCCTGGCTGATGGATGACAGATTCCCGAACTGTCAACATCAAAACAATACCCAATTAATAATTGGGTTCCAATACATATCCAGAAGTCCATGCTTGGGGTAAAAGACTACTTAACCCCTATCTTAGCTTGATTCAAGCTCAAGGCCCAATCCAAAGGCCCAAAAGTCAAACTATGAACCAAAGCCCAACATATGGCCCAATTTTCCAAATTGGGCCCAAACATCTACATGGTCTTGCCCTAAGGCCCAACCATTTAGTCCAGTCTAACCATTTGGCATTCCAATGGTCCAAACTCTCATAATCCTCAGTTATGGCCCATCTATGGCCCAATTTTCCAAATTGGGCCCAAACCCTCACATGGGCCTTACCCTAAAGCCCATCCATGTATTCTTAGTCAATATGATTATTCTTGGATGGTCCATCAATAGCCCAATCACCAAAGCCCAATAACAAGGCCCAACTCAAAGCCCAAGTAAAATTAGGGTTTTCACATAAAATGACGATTAGGGTTAAGTGTTTCTTACTTAACCCATTAAGGACTTAATCCATTAAGTCCATCAATCTGTTGGGTCAATTATGTAGTGTGGTCGGGCTTAATACATAATCTCAATCCGATCATCCAAAATGTGGGTCCCGACACTCCAAAACCCATATATCCAAAATTAGGGTTTTCCAAACCCTAATTAGGGTTTCCAACCCAATTAGGCACAAAAGCTAAGTCTTTAGATCGATTAGGGTTTCATTAGGCCCACTAGGGTTTCATAAGTCGGGCACCACCCACTACCACCTCGGGTAGTGGTGGTCAACGGCGGCTTACGACGGCGGCCACCACCTCACGGTGGTGGTTATGGTTCTAGTCCATTTATGTCCAAGCATCCCACAGTAGTCTAAAAACAACAAAAGCACACCGCCACCCAACACGGCGGCTGGTGGCGGCAGCCACCACCTCACGGTGGTGGTTATGAGTTTTCTTTGATTATTCTGTCACCGATTACAAACATACAACACAAAATCCCAAATAAACACACATACACACTAAGATAAACACACACACAACCACCCTTGTGGTGGCCGACGGTGGTAGATGGTGGTAGCCACCACCTCACGATGGTGGAGGTGGTTTTCTTGGTTTTCCGGCCAAATGAAACCACACACAACACACACTACAACAGAAAACACACCCACACACGCTTCCGGTTGCAAGGCACCCAGCCACTCACCTGGTGGCGTACGGCGGCGGCAACGACACGGGAAGGCGGCAGCAACGGTGTTGACAGCGATAACTACCTTGGTCAACCGCCATGGTGGTTCTTCTCGGTCACCGGCATGAACACGGGACGTAACCGAACACGCACATCGACTTACAGCAGAAAAACAAACACACCTGGTCGCAAACTCGATCACAGTCGTCCTTCCCGGCTACTCACGACGTCCGACGACAGGAGCTTGACTAGGCGGCGGTCATGGCCGAGGCGCAACACCGGAGAAACGAAGAAGAGTTGTGACTGCTAACGATGGCAGCAACAACGGTAGAAAGGCCGCCCACCCACGGTCCTCATCGCGTCGTCGTCGTAAGTAACCACAACGCTGTATGATGTATCTCAACGGCGGCAGCGGCGTCGGCTGGAAACGGTAAGCTCGCCGGTCTCGCCTGATCGGAACAACGAAGAAATGGTGGCGGGTGAAGAAGGAGAAGAAGAAGAAGAATGGTCGAGGTTCGGTGTTCGCTTGGCGGCCGCTAGTTGATCAGAATGACATGGTGGCGGCGCCGGCCGGAGGGGATATAAGGTGGGTGGCGGCTGGAGTATCCCTTAGGGTTAGGGTTTGGACGGGAGTTATATACCCGGTACCCTACAAAACTTATTGCCATAATGGCAGAAATAGTCCCTCCCCATAAACATCTTTTCAAATCAAGTCTATAATTTACCATATATACCCTGCCTTCTGAAATCCCTTTCAAAACAAGTCCAATATTTTACCCAGCAGCCCCTCCCTCTACAAATTATTTTCAATTGAAGTCCTTATGTTACCAAATGGCCCCTCCTGTGCAAAACCTTTTCAACTTAGGTCCAGAATTTACTCTTTAGCCCCCGCCTCCAAGAATCCTTTCATAATAAGTCTAATACTTACCAAATACCCCCTGTCTTCTAAAAATCTTTACAAAATAAATCCCGGAACTTACACTTTTAACCCCCAACTTCTAAAATTGTGACAGTTAACTCCTCGAGACCAACACCTTGCTATATAATTATTGATTTTAGGGCTACTATTCATTCATTAATTTGTTTATTTATTTATTTAATAAACGAGGTGTTACATAATATCATAACAGAAATCACAGAGTCATCAAGCAAATATAGGCATAACTGACAATTGTCACAAATACAATCAACACACTACATCATAAACTAGTGGGCCGATATTGGTGTCTTCGACCCACGGATACTGCGAAGGAAGACTCACCTCAGACTGAAGATATCAAATCGCACTGGGCGGATGACTCGCGAAATCCTTTTCTTAACGCACAAACATAAAACCCTAATTAGAAATTAGGCCACACTCTAACTCAAAGGTCCAAACCCTAAATCTTGACTTAAGGAAAAAAAGGCTTCTTTACCATTGCCTCATTGGGCCTCCCTCCCTCCAAGGCCCAACTCCATACAAAGTCCAAAAAGGTATCCAAGCCCAACTATAAGGCCTCTAAGGCCCAATATGGCCCAAGAACACCTAACATAGTCTTAGGCCCAAAAATGTCATATTACAACAGGTGGCCTTGAGGCCCAACCTAAACAAGTCCAAAGCCCAACACTAATCGATACCAAAAATCATCTAAGCCCACAGACTGCGTACGCGTGACGTACACGGCTCGTACGCCCAACATACACTGATGACCTTCCGGAGTCGCGACGTACAAAAAAGGCATCCAAGCCTAGTACGCGCAGCATACTCTAGAGTATGCCCACTGTACTGTCCAGTTAGCCCAAACTCATTCCTATGTCTTAATCCATTTAGCCTTTACGTCCAAAACTTAGATCCAAGCTCAAAATAACGTCTTAATCCATAACGTTGCAAACTTTATGCTTTTGCATTCATGGATGGGGCTCAAACCATGAATTAAGTCCATTAACTCACTTGGATGGTTACTGACACTTGCATGGTTGAGTCTTAACCACCAAGATCCGATTATTATGACTCAAAACACTTCCAAGAGTCCAAAATGACAACTCAAATGGCTTGGAGTTGTTCATACTCCAAGAAACCAAGCTATGGGACCAAAAGATGCCATATTCTACTCTAAACCTAGATCTAAGCTTGTAATGATCAAGGTTCAAACTTTAGACCTTCAATAGGCTAGAAATGGTGCACAACCTCTAGATCTACAAGCTCCTTCTTCTCCTTTGCTTCTTCCCAAACCTCCTTATTCTTCAAAACCACCAAAGAACACCAAAATACTCAAGGTAAGCTCAAAGATGCAATCAAGAAGGCTAGGGTTCAAGATTGACACTAAAAGGGCAGTGGAGGCTGAAAGTGTAAAGGACTTGAGGGACTTAAGGTCTTTAAATAGGGTGCAAACCCTAAAAATTAGGGTTTTCCCCTGGCTTGATTACGCCCAACGTACGCATGGGTACGCCCAACGTACGCCGAAGATCACTTGATGAAGTGCATGTAAGGAGTACGCCGTGCGTAACAAATGTACGCCCAACGTACTGACGAGTCCCCCACCCCTTTTTACTTGAATTTAAATAGAACGAATCATTAACTTATACCTGGTGACTCGGGTGCTACACCCTATCTTCCCACAAAACCATATATCTTTTGAATATATTTATTAAATCTTTTAGGTATTAATTAACACCATTTTTAATTAACTTATTTCATTTATACTCTCTTAGAATCAAATAGCTTTACAACAATTAATATCCAAGCAACGAAAAGCTGACGTCATTAACAGGAGGATTTCCGGGCCGTTACACAACTCGTCTGGAAAAACTTCCATAAAATCATGAACTATTTTTACATTTTTGAACTTCTTCATTTCTTTTCTTGTATCCAAAACATACGCTAAAGATGACTCACAACCTTTTCTTATTCACTTTTAAGCTTTAAGTGTTGTGCTATACTTTGCATTCTACAATTATTTTCTCCGTAAACCACTATTTCCCTCTGAAGTTCTCAAGGACACGATCTTACTATCAAAGAAATTTTTTGCATGATATTTTGAAATCCAATCCATTCCAAGCACCACATCGACAATACTCTTGCTTCAAACATTTCTCCGTCTATTTCTATACAACAAATTGCGTAACCTTGACGTACCATAACATGCTCTCCGGTTGCTACGTCTACTATATATATCTAACTTAGGGGGTACTAAAGGCATATCAAATTTCTTTTAGAAATCATGAGACACAAAATAAAAATATGCACCAGAGTCAAATAAAACACTTGGAATAAGAGAGTTCACAAGTATTATACCTGACACCACATCATGTGCCTATTTAGCTTCTTCCATAGTCAACTGAAAAGCACGCACTCCAACTTTCGCCGGTTCTGACTTCTTACTAGCATTCATAGATATCATCTCACTTTTCTTCTTTGGGTAATTTTTGCTGATGTAACCTTTCTCGTGGTAAGAATAACATTCCACATCTTTTTATCTCTTTCTTACACTCGAACGACTTGTGATCGAGGCTTCTACATTTGTAACACGCTTTACTCCAAAACTTGCACTCGCTAGAATGAATAATGATTAAATCTGATTATTTAATTGATTCAAATCGGTTTATCTTGAAAACACCACAACTATATAAAGACTCCTCTAGACCTTAGAAAAACCGAATTTACTCTCCCCAAGGTTGGAAATTCGGATTTCTCAACCTCTCTCATCTCTCTCTAAAAGTTTATAGGATTTTAGTTTTTTTGGTGTGAGCCATTAAATACATTCCTACTTTGAGTGCTAGACTTTCTAAGACTGGAGGGTACGGGAGGGAAGCTTCCCTCACTTTTTATGGGCCATACCACCATTTCTCTCAATTTCCTTTCCCTCACCTAAAACCCAAGGAATGGGTGAGAAGGTCTTCCCTCACTTTTTTTTAAATATTTTTTTTTATGATTTATAATTTTTAAATTAATACTAAACATAAAATTTAATTAAAAATAAAAAGCATTTCATTAATTAAAATAAAAATTACATTAAACCTAATATTTAAATAAGTAGAAAATTAAAAAAAAAAACGCAAACAAAAAATCAAACAACCCACAACATAGAAAATATAATTAATATCCTAATTTTAAATAAACCAAAATACGTCACTCGGAATCATCGTCCTCGTCATCGCCCTCATCGTCCTCGTCATCACCTTCATCATTCTCCCCAGCGTCACTCTCGTCGTCGGAATCTTCACTCTCGACGAACATATCAGAATCCTTGTCTGATTCGTCAAACAAATCATCGTGAGAAAACTCTAACGGTGACTGAATATGAGCCCTATAAATGTGTTCCACCAAATCAGCACGAAGGGCGTGATGAATGTCGCGATTGTGTACTTCTCTTATATTCACCCTATACTCTTGTGTACCAACGGCTACTCCTTCGACATTTGGCAAAACTTCATTTTCATTGTACCGGCATATCGCTCTTCCTTCGTCTTCAAGAATCATATTATGCAATATGATACATGCATACATTACGTGCTGTAACCTTTTCACTTCATACGACCTTGCCCCGACCGTTAGTACTTGCCAACGTCTCTTAAGTACACCAAATGTTCGCTCCACATCCTTCCTAGTTGACTCTTGCGCCTCTTTAACTTTTTCCTTTTCGGGTCGTTAGGACATGTAAACGATTTCACAAAAACAGACAAGGGAGGATATATACCGTCAGTAAGATAGTATCCACGTTTATATGCTACCCCATTTGCTTGAAAAGGTACATCGTGCGACTTTCCAAGGTAGATATCGTTGAATACCGGCGACTGGTCTAGCACATTGATGTCATTGTTTGCACCAGCTGGACCAAAGAATGCATGCCATATCCAAAGATCATGTGATGCGATAGCCTCTAAAATGATCGTCGACTCTTTATGGTCGCCTCTCATGTACTGACCACGCCATGCGTTGGGGCATAATGACCAACTCCAATGCATGCAATCGATACTACCTAGCATTCCAGGGAATCCATGCTTGCCTTCATGCACCGTGTACAATTGGTGGATATCGTTGATAGTTGGTTTGCGCAAATATCGTTGCCCATAAATCAAACAGATCGCTTTGCAGAACTTGTACACACACTCCCGCACGGTACGCTCTGACATCCTAAAATACTCGTCCCATTTGTCTGCGCCCATGCCGTATGCTAGCTGACGAATTGCAGCCGTGCATTTTTGAACGGGAGAGAAACCTTTTATCCGCCTTGCATCCATTTTCCATTGGAAATATGGAAAACGGCCTTCCAAATCGCCAACAATACGTAAGAATAGTTCCTTCCTCATCCGGAACCGACGTCGAAACTTTACAGCGTAGATGGCGTCATCTGCAAAATAATCTTCTATAAGGCGATCGTGTCCGACTTTGTGATTTCCACGCAACCGCAACTTTCTTGGTTTAGATCGTGCACGTGATGTTTCGCCTAGTCGGTTTTGATAGTATGCAACCGTTTTCGCCATGACGGAACCGATAAACTTAGCCTCCTCTACAGCCGTCGAATCGGATGATGAAGAAGATGATGACATTTTGAATAATATTTTTTTGGAGAGAAGTATAAGTTATGGGTTAAAAAAATGGTTGGATGTTGTTGTATTTGTAGGTTAAGAAAAGAAAAAAAAACAAATATATATATATATATATATATATATATATATATATATATATATATATATATATATATATATATATATTAACGGCTATATAGCCGTTGGAATCAAAAAAAGAAAAAAAAAGAAAAAAAAATAACCGACGAATCATGTGAGGAGTGAGAACGCGGGATCCCCACCCCCCACCCTCTTCCTGCGCCTAGCTTCCCGCACCCACGGTGTGGTGTTCCCCTGTGCGGGAAACGTCCCGCACCCTCGAATTCATCAACAAATGAACTCGAATTCATCAAGTGGTCAAATGACAAATTCGATTTTGTGAAAATGTTAGTCTAATAATAATAAAAAACTGAAAATTTTCATGAATTTGGTAATGAAAATATAGTTTTTTCATGAATTTGTTAATTAAAAAACTGAAAATTTTCAATAATTTTGTGGGTTATAAATATACAATTACAAAAAAACAATTTTAAACGGCTTTTTTATTGTTAAAATAAAATAAAATTTTCTAGTTTTAAACGTTTTCTATAAAAAACTCCAACAAAAAAATTGCCTTTAAAAAAAAAAAAAAACTACACCGCACGCAACACACGTGACACCTACTACCTTGTCTTTGACCTGATAATCCACGTCAGCTTTTGGATTTTAGGGTCTTACCATTGCCATTGATTCTCTTGTCGATCTCCAGTCATAACAACTTCAAACCACTTGCAGAACCTTAATCCTACTGAACTCCAACTAACACTCTTCATCTTCAACCAGAATTCGTCTCTACAGATGGATCCCCTCGCACAAATGACCACTTCCGATCAGTCCAGGTACTTCCATTTTCGTATTTAGAATTCTATTAACTATCCGAATATACCGAAGCATGTTTGATCAAACCCTGCTTCTCAATCTAGTTAATTTCTCAGTCTTGTTTGCTTCAATTTAGAGCCAATAATTCCTCCACCACTCCTCTCTGTCGAATAAGACTGAGGTTACAAATGAAAGCTTAATTGTGGTTAATGATGGAGGTTGATGCAAATGATCAGAGAAGGATAGTAAAAATGATGCGAAGACTCTGTACATGAATTAGTTATAATAATGATTAACACACAACGTTTATGAATTTATAAGCAAATTCTATATTATCTATTCAGTTTTTTGCTGAATGACAACTATTATCGATTTGATTGATACTATTGGGCCAAAGATCTAAAGTTAATCTATTCAGTTTTTTGCTGAATGACAACTATTATCGATTTGATTGATACTATTGGGCCAAAGATCTAAAGTTAACTGGTTCCATATGTGGCTTTTGATTTCTATGATTGATGATTTGATTCCTTGTTTCGTTTCAGAAAATCCAAGATGGTAATTGAGTTGCTTAAAGGCATTCATTTTGTTTCTTCTGTGGAGGCCATTTCTCTTGGCGTTCAAGCTGGGATTCATCCTTGGATATTATACGATATTATATCAAATGCTGCAGGAAACTCATGGTAGATTCAGTAACTATTACCATCTGAACTCATTTTTGTTTTAAAGTAGTTTCATAGTTGATGTTAAAGAATTCCAAACCTTATATAAACTTTGATCTTATATTATACATTAGGTAACTTTCTTCCATTCCAATATGCAGGGTTTTCAAGAATTACATCCCCTATCTATTACAGGGGAAACAAATCAAGGATGATTTCCTTAACACTTCTGTTCAAGATTTGGTAACTTACCCGAATTCAATGTTTCTAGCTTACATAGAAGGAAATGACATCTTACTTTTACCAAATTAAATTTTGTATACTACAGGGGACTGTTTTAGACATGGCTAAGTCCCTTATATTTCCTCTTCCACTTCTGGCTGCTGCTCATCAACAATTCCTAGCAGGTATGCTCTACATTAAAAACATTATATGAATGCTAAAATCAAATGAATAATCAGTGATGCTTGTTTGTGTTCATATTGAACAGGCTGTAGACATGCAGATGCAAATGGTCTTGATGGTTTAAAGGTTAAGATTATACTATCATCTATCTGCTATCAGCCTTGTTTATTCATGTCAGTATTCAGAAATTGTTTTTCTGCAGGTTTGGGAAAGAGTACTTGGAGTGCAAATTAAGGATGCTGCAGATGCAGAAACTTATAATCCTGAACAATTGGCAAAGCAACTTGGTACAAAATCACAAAGACCAAATAAAATTGGTTTTATTGGTCTTGGAGCTATGGGATTTGGCATGGCAACTCATCTTGTGAAATCGAATTTCTGTGTCCAAGGATACGATGTAACACTTCTTTTCCTTCCTTTCAGTTTTTCTTTTATGTATTTAGATGAAGGGCAAATTGCAGGAAATAGCAACACACTTTTTTTCTCTATACCAAAAGAGAAAATATACTTTATTTTTTACATTCCTTTATCGATAATAGCAATATGAAACGAATAGAGTACATTACCCATAAGGGTAGCAAAATGAAAGTATGTTGCTATTATGGATAAAAAAAATAATACGACATATAGAAAGCTCAAGATTCCCTTACTGTTATGCTTTGTCTGGATTATAGGTGTATAAGCCAACTTTATCTAGGTTTGAAAAGGCTGGTGGCTTGATTGGAGGCTCTCCTGCAGAAGTATCAAAAGGTAACAGAAGAGATTCATATTCAGTGGTGGATTTTAAGTTACAAACACTCCATGGGCTTTAAATAATTATGTTAAATAGTAGGATCCTGGTTGTCAAAGTTTGTGTTTTTTTTTTTTTTGGCTTTTAGATGTAGAGGTTCTTATTGTCATGGTGACAAATGAAGTTCAAGCTGAAAGTGTTCTATATGGTGTTAATGGGGCTGTTTCAGGTATATCTAATTATACCCTACAGTTTTGTGAGCTAAACTGACATTGCTTCTCCTTTTTGTGTAGTTCTTCTACCTGGAGCATCTATTATCCTTTCATCCACAGTTTCTCCTGCTTTTGTTAGTCGGCTTGAGCTACGCCTGCAAAGTAGGTTTTTTTAATTTTTAATTTTTTTTAACCTTTTTACATATGGTGTGTGGCAAGGCATTGTACTTTAAAAGCTCTACCAAGTTATAGCATTTTTCTTTCATTTCTTTCTTATTAGGACATTATTATACTTTGAAAAGTTACCTAATCATAGCAGTGATTTTTTTTTTTTTTTTTTTTTTTTTTTTTTTGGTATTTGGATGACATTGCTATAGTTGGTAGATTTTTAAAGTAAAATGAGGAAGAAATGAAAGTAGGATGCTATAATAAACAAATCTATGGAAGTTTTTTCTATTTTTTTGCATTTAACTCTTTTTAAAACCATGTCATGTGTTTGTACTTCTTTCTTGTATGCATTATGATCTTTCCATCACAAAATGCAGATGAGAATAAGGGTCTGAAATTGATTGATGCCCCTGTATCTGGTGGTGTCACAAGGGCTTCTGAAGGCACACTTACGGTGTGTAAGTTAGTCTTTTTACTGAATGCATCTCACTTTTAAGCTGCATTTTTTTACGCGGGACAACTTTCTAGGGCTATTTTCTAGAAGGGCATTCATGTCTTTTGCACACATGACAAATCGAGAACAAGTCCATGTCCCATTGACATCTGTCTTTGTTTCCAAACACTTAATTGTAAATACATTGTACAGATTATGGCATCAGGTACAGATGAAGCTCTTGAGCATGCTGGTTCAGTTCTTTCAGGTAATTTACATGTCTTGATGACATTATATATCACTCTTATTAAAACTATTATGACTAATCAAAATAACTTATTTTCCTTTTTTGTTTCAATAGCATTGAGTGAAAAGCTATATGTGATAAAAGGGGGTTGTGGAGCTGGAAGGTATTACTATTTCTTGCATGACTTTTCACTTCCCCTACATCAAACTTTCTTTAATTTTGTTAACTTATTTTTCTGTTGTGTAGTGGTGTAAAGATGGTGAATCAACTGCTAGCTGGAGTTCATATAGCATCAGCAGCTGAAGCAATGGCCTTTGGAGCTCGATTAGGTTTAGATACAAGAATCTTGTTTGATGTCATAAAAGCTAGTGAAGGAACATCTTGGTATGTCCTCTTAAAAGGTTAACTAATAAACATAATGGGATTAAGTTTCCATTTTATGTGTAGAATTTGTGAAAGTTTTGTTTCCATTATTGCAGGATGTTTGAGAATCGAGCTCCACACATGGTGGACAATGATTATACACCCTTATCTGCACTTGATATCTTCGTGAAGGATCTGGTATGACTAATATCCATCTATTGTTCTTTTTTTTTTACTCAAAAAGTTGACCTTATCATGATACCTTTTGTAATCAATCATTATTTCTTTACCTCACTTTTTCAGGGTATTGTGGCTCGTGAATGTGCATCACGTAGAGTTCCACTTCACATTTCTACTGTTGCACTCCAGTTGTTCTTATCAGGTAGTTTATGTGACAAAAATGATCGAAGATTATATATATTGTTTTGATAGAAGTCAAATGTTTATATAACTGGAGTTTTCCATTTCTAGGTTCTGCTTCTGGGTGGGGACGCTTAGATGATTCAGCTGTTGTTAAGGTAAGTTACTTAAGTCATTATATTTCAAAAAATCTAGCTAATTGTTGCATTTTACTTCCATTTTTCTATTAGGACATTAGACTTCAAATTAATGAAAGCACATAACTATGTCCTTTTATTTTGAACAGGTTTATGAGACACTAACAGGTGTGAAAGTAGAAGGAAAAGTTGCTGTGATTAGTAAAACAACTA
Source organism: Lactuca virosa (assembly GCF_052849685.1). Classification (NCBI taxonomy): domain Eukaryota; kingdom Viridiplantae; phylum Streptophyta; class Magnoliopsida; order Asterales; family Asteraceae; genus Lactuca; species Lactuca virosa. The sequence goes on along the minus strand of NC_136433.1, from coordinate 298,081,339 downwards.
CCCTGGCATCTCTTCCATCTGAATGGGCAGTGGATCCACTGGATGACATACGCAAACTGGATAATAACTTGAAGACTTTAGTTGTTCTTGATGATGATCCAACTGGGACTCAAACTGTCCATGATGTTGATGTTTTGACTGAATGGTGAGTATCTCACTCCTCACTTTAAAGTAACATCTTCCTCTAGTTTTCAACACATCAATGTTCCAATTTCCATATCTATTTGTAATTTTCTTTTACAGGAATGTGGAGTCACTTGCTCAACAGTTGAGAAGTAGACCTAAATGCTTTTTCATTTTGACAAACTCTCGTGCCTTAAGCTCTGATAAGGTACACCACATCCATATCCACCACCATTAATATTCTTTTTTCATGCAGTATAGACTGAGTATTCTTTTTCATTCAGGCTAGTGCATTGATAACAGACATTTGTCAAAACCTGATTACTGCTGCAAAATCAGTTGGAAACAACGATTACACAGTGGTGTTACGTGGTGATTCGACATTAAGAGGTCATTTCCCTGAGGTGAGTACACAGTATACACACTTTATGGTAGCTTTTTCTTACTACAAAGATAAGAAACTTTTTAGAATTGTATTCCCTTTTTCTTATAGGAACCAGATGCAGCTGTTTCAGTACTTGGTGAAATGGATGCTTGGATCATTTGCCCCTTTTTCTTACAAGGAGGTCGTTACACTATTGAAGATGTACATTATGTTGCCGATTCTGATCAGTATTATACTTTAAAACCCCCTTTTTTTTACCACAAAATATAAATCATTGTGTAAATCTTCAAACCTCACACTGTAAATGTCTTGTATTACGCAGGCTTATTCCTGCAGGAGATACCGAGTTTGCTAAAGATGCTTCATTTGGCTATAAATCTTCAAACCTGCGTGAGGTCTTAGCCAACTATCCTTTTTCCATTATCCTCATTAGCAGTTAAATACTATTAAAGTATCAAGTACACTATTTGACATTTTTAACTGTATTTGGAAACCAGTGGGTTGAGGAGAAAACAAGAGGACGTATTCAAGCTAGCAGTGTTTCATCAGTCTCTATTCAATTGTTACGTAATGGAGGCCCAACAGCTGTCTGTGAGTATCTTTGCAGTTTACAGAAGGTAAATATATCAGTTTAAAATTTTTAGTACCGATAAGAATTGTTTTTGTCATAGATAAAGAATTAACAACATTAATCATTTAAGATGGATTTCTGATTTGTGACATTTTAAAGCCAAATGAACTAAAAACATTAATTTGTGTGACTTGGTTCATCTAGAAACCTTACTTAGCAAACAAGAACGTTCTACTTCATATATTTATGAAGGGCTAAATGCAAAAAATGCCAACTTCATTCCATTTACTTGTGATATATAGCATCCTACTTTAATTTCTTTGTATTACAAGTTTACAACATCATACTTCCATTTTTTTTTTGAACTTTGAAATCTGTACTCAATTACAGCTTTCAACTTCTTACTAAGATATTATACTCTCTACCAATCATAGAGTGAATATTTATGTGTATTTGAATGGCTTTGCTATAATTTGGTAAATTTTTTGAATGCAATGTTTTTGCTGCATTAAACAGGGCTCCACGTGTATAGTTAATTCAGCTAGTGACAGAGACATGGCTGTATTTGCAGCTGGTATGGCTCAGGTACATGAAAATTCATTATGTTCCCTTTTTTTTTTTTTTTTTGAAAAATATGTAGTTTGATTGATTTGTGCTTTCACTATCAGGCAGAATTGAAGGGAAAACGTTTTCTGTGTCGAACTGCTGCTAGTTTTGTTTCTGCTAGGATTGGAATTATTCCAAAAGCTCCAATTTTGCCTAATGATCTTGGAATCAGTAAAGGAAAAAGTGGTGGACTCATTGTTGTGGGTTCATATGTCCCAAAGACCACAAAACAGGTCCAGTAGTTTTTAGATTAATGTTCCTTCTCCATGTAAAGTTTTATTAAATAAATTATCATTACCGATTTTCCTAAAATCTACAGGTCCAAGAGCTCAAGTTGCAATGTGATCATAATCTCAGAAGCATTGAGGTGATTGAGAAGCTATACATACACCAATACACACAAACACACATACTCATTTCATATGTTCCTGTAATTATATAGGTTTCTGTTGATAAACTTGCAATGAAGTCAGCAGAAGAGAGAGAGGAGGAAATCAGTGATGCAGCTGACATGGCAGATGTTTACCTTAGGACTGGTAAAGACACTTTAGTGATGTCCAGTCGAGAACTTATCACAGGGAAGAGTGAGTAGCTTAAGAATTTTTATTAGGGCTAAATGCAATAAATCATTTCTAAGTGCTAATTATTAACTTCAGCTCCTTCTGAGAGTCTGGATATCAACTTCAAGGTCAGCTCTGGGCTGGTGGAAATAGTTAGGAGGATAAAGACAAGTCCACGTTACATTCTTGCAAAGGTATATAATGTTTAAAAAACCTGAGAAGATGCTAATAAGTAATATTAACAATTTTATTTTTTTTTTGTAGGGTGGAATTACTTCTTCAGATATTGCTACAAAAGCTTTAGAAGCAAAACGTGCAAGAATAGTTGGACAAGCATTGGCTGGTGTTCCTTTGTGGCAGTTGGGCCCTGAAAGCAGGCATCCAGGTGTTCCCTACATTGTTTTTCCAGGTATGTTTGGTTTACGGAATTGGAATTCCAGATTCCATTCCACTCTGTGTTTTGTTTCCAAACGGACACAATTCAATTCCTTCGAATTTCCTGTTTAATGGATTTCACCATTCCTAGGGGAGCGCGGAAGGAGTTTAATTTTGCTCTTCCTTTTTTTATTAAAATACCAAAGTACCCTCATTATATATATATATATATATATATATATATATATATATATATATATATATATATATACAATTAACAAATTTGGAATATTTTCTTGGTTTTAGGAAATGTGGGTGACACTAAGGCTTTGGCTGAAGTGGTCAAATCTTGGGCTCGACCAGTTAGAATTTCATCAACCAAAGATCTGCTTGCTGTAAGTCAATTTATACAAGCAATATAAGCCTCTCTGTTTTTTTTTCATGTTATATCCCTCATTTTGGTATGCGTTTTTTTATATTATTATGTGTAGGATGCAGAAAAGGGAGGATATGCTGTTGGAGCATTTAATGTGTATAATCTTGAAGGGGTTGAAGCAGTTATTTCTGCAGCAGAAGAGCAAAAGAGTCCTGCTATATTACAGGTATTGGATACTTTATCTAGAAGCTATATACTAGAACAACTCTTTCTTTCTATGTGGATGTAGAATAAAAAGTTTAGTTGAAATATGATATACTATAACATTGTTTTTTTCTACAGATTCATCCTAGTGCTCTAAAGCAAGGAGGAAACCCTTTGGTGGCATGCTGCATCTCTGCTGCTGAACAAGCAACTGTAAGTTTTCTGAACAAAAAAGTTATGCTCTTTGTTTAGAGGCTAGTGAATTCTTTAAAGGAAAAAGAGACTAAATCATAATGTGTATATATATATATATATATATATATATATATATATATATATATATATATATATATATATATATATATATATATATATATATTCTTCAGGTGCCTATCATTGTTCATTTTGATCATGGTAATTCCAAACAAGAACTTATGGAAGTTCTCGAGTTGGTAAGTCTGAATCTTAAATTTGGACAAATTTTTTTATTCAATTCATCCACTATATTATAATCTTTACGACTTTACGTTTATTTATTTAATTTCTGAATTCATACACAGGGAGTTGACTCAGTCATGGTAGATGGTTCACACCTACCCTTCAAGGAGAATATTTCATACACAAAATACATTTCATCATTAGCACATGCAAAGGGAATGACAGTGGAAGCTGAATTAGGCAGATTATCTGGAACTGAAGATGATTTGACTGTAGAAGACTATGATGCAAAGTTGACCGATGTAAATCAGGTCAACACTTATTTTTCTATGCCCTAACTTTGTTAATAAGAAAAAAAAAACATGGGTTCAATCATGGTCCATATGAATTATAGGCTCAAGAGTTCATTGATGAGACTGGTATTGATGCTTTAGCAGTGTGTATTGGTAATGTTCATGGGAAGTACCCTGCAAGTGGGCCAAAGCTTCGGTTTAAGTTACTTAAGGTAGAGGAGGGTATTTATGTCTTTTCACCTTATGGGCTGTTCAATTATGCGCATCATTAGCAGCTTCATAATTCCACATTTTTTTTTTTTTTTTTTTTTTTTGCAGGAGTTATATGACTTGGCTTCAAAGAATGGAGTGTTTCTTGTTCTTCATGGAGCCTCTGGATTGCCTAAAGAGCTTGTCCAGGTATATATGATCATAGAGTAAGATTACAATAGTTTTCATTTTCGGATTTAGCATTTTTGGTCAAAATGTCCTAACATGACTATTTAGCCATTATTGATAATTACAAACCATTTTCAGACGTATCATCGTTAGGGACAATTTTCAAGCCAAAACACCTCTAATGGTCTGGCAAAAACACAATAGTATTTGTTTCAATGAATACTGAATAGTGGCCCACCAAATTTGGTGTTACAATATCCATATTGCACCAGAACACCGAACTTGGTCTTATACAGAAAAATTAAGAATTCATTTATACAAAACATCTCATCCAAAGCTGTAAATTGAGTACAATATTTACTGAGGGTATATAATACACTGTTAACTGATATAGCGTTATTTTTTGACCATGATAGCAACAGCAATAGTTACAATATTTAGACGTACTTCCATTTTCCAAACGAAAAAATAAATAATAATTAGAATTTGTAAGTATGTTACTGTTATATGTTAAGAGATGTAAGTATGTTGCTATTATGAGTTACATTGCTATTATTCGGAAAAAAAAATATAAGTAACTTACAGAAAGGTAAGTACATTGCGTATATTAGTAAAGAAAAAGTAAATAGGTTGGTATTTCCTGCAATTTGTCCTTTATATTAGTGAATTTTATGATGTACAGGAATGCATAGAGCTGGGAGTTAGGAAGTTCAATGTGAACACCGAAGTACGGAAAGCTTACATGGACATCTTGAAAAGCCCTGAGGCTCAGACAGACCTTGTCCATGTCATGGCTGCTGCTAAAGAAGCCATGAAAGCCGTGGTTGCAGAAAAGATGCAATTGTTTGGTTCAGCAGGAAAAGCCACCTAATTAATTAACTAACTAACCATCTTTTTCACATTATATTATATACCCCGTTCAAATTTCAACTTACGATTTGATCTGACATGGTGAACAGTGTATGTAACATTATTTTATATTTATTCTGTGGAGTATTTTAATGTAAATAACATGTAGCCTGATGGTTTGATCACCATGACATGGGACGATGGGAAAAACCTGGGTTTGAATCCTCCTCTTTTTTTTTTCGCCTGCCTGACCTAGATAGGTATGCCTGCCCTATCTACCTTTACTCCCCCCCCCCACCCCCCCCACCCTCCACCCCCTTTTTTTTTTTACAGTTTTAACCCAACTTTCAAAATCTGGTCCAAATGTTTTTATAAGTTTTTTTCAAGATATTTGTTTTACAACTATTTATATGTAGTTTTTTTATTATTATTATTATTATTATTATTATTATTAACTTTGTTTTTGACCAATTATGTTTTACATTATTTGTACTCTATACTATATGTTTTTTTCAAGATCTTTGGGATGTCTCTTGCGCTCAGCATAAATAAAGAGTTAAGGAGAAGAGACATACTCATCACCACATCTGGTGCAGCATGCGCCTCCTCGGCAGTTAGTTAAAAAGCTCTGCTCCTCACAACTGGCGCACCCGCCTTGCCCTGGCGGCCATCAGTAGTCCGTAGGGTAGCTGGAGCAGGTGCTACCATTGGTCCTCCCAATGCTAAACTCGGACAGTGGCCTTCTTGTGGCCCCTCTGATTACAATGAATGCAAATCAGATCTGATGTCTGGGTGGTGGTGATAGTAGTAGTACAATCCTTGCTAAAGTAACCGAACCTTACATGGTATACAACTATAAACACTAAAGGGGCCAAAGCGCTCTGAAACTAAAAGTATACTTTAAAATATAAGTATTTTACAAGAAGTATACAAGTATACATACGTACAAGAAGCTATAACATAGTTATGTAGTCATATGTGGGGCCAATATAACCTGATCAACTATATTTGTCCGAGATATGACCAACATGTGTTTGGAAGTGACTGTGGTGTTGCGACAAGTCTAAAACTCATCAAATCTTATACTAATGAAGTACATAGTTAAAATACTATAGGAGTATTTTATGGTTCTATAACACTGCACAAAATTATTACAAGTAGTACTAATCCTCGCAAATGAAAGACCTGCAATTCCTTGTTTATGTTAGTAAACCTTTATTGTAGATCTCTGTTATCGCTGTAGGATTTAGATATATCTTGCTCGAAAATATCCGATTCATGATCAGTATAGAAGGCTTATCGTCATCTCCCCTTGTATCTTTTAGAGAAAGATGCCTCCCAGGAAGAGACCCAACAGAAAGAGCAACAACCCTTCGACAGATCCTCCGCCACCACCTCCTCAGTTCGATCCTGCCATGTTCCAGGCAGCAGTAACAACCGTTGTGGCTGCCGCGATGTCGCAGATCAATTCTGGTGGCTCTAGCGGATCAGGAAGTGGTACCCATCCCCATAATCTTGATGGTGGTCAAGGACATCAGAAGGAGTGTTCCTACAAAGATTTCATGAATGTGAAGCCCAAATCCTTTGACGGCAATAGAGGTGTCATTGCCCTAACTCGTTAGTTCGAGAAGATCAAATCAATCTTCGAGATCTGTGCGTGCCCTGAGGCAAGCAAGGTGAAGTTCGCCGCCTGCACCTTCATCGATAAAGCGTTGACTTGGTGGAATAGTCGAGTCAAATCCTTAACTCTGCCGGTAGCCAATGCCATGGGTTGGGAGATTTTGAGAGAGTTGATGCTTGCAGAGTATTGCCTAAGGGGCGAGATGCAAAAACTGGAACACGAGCTCTGGAACCTGAAGATGAAGGGTTCTGACATTGCTGCGTACACAACTAGGTTCTGCGACCCGACTCTTCTATGTCCCGGGATGGTCACCCCGGAAAGCAAGAAAATCAAGAGGTACATTTGGGGATTGACACCTCCGACTCAAGGAAATGTCTTGGCTGCAAAACCTCTCACATTTGACAGTGTTAAGTGTCTAGCGCAGACCCTGATAGATCACGGGGTTGATCATGGAGCTGTGGCAGCCATTCCCGAACCACCCAAGGTGAGTGGTGAGAAGAAATTTTTTTGGAACAAGCGCAAGAGCAAGTCTTTGCAGGAGGCCTCCAAGAAACAACAAGTAGTGACAGTTCATGCTGCTACCACTCCTGCCGCTGTTCCTACCACTCCAACACCTGCCAGTAGATATGCTGGTACCCTTCCAAGGTGCGACAAGTGTAACTTTCATCATCATGGGCAGTGCCGCGAGATGTTGTGCAATAGTTGTGGCAAGAAGGGACACACAGCTCGATTTTGCAAAACACAATTCCAACCAACCAATCAGGCTCCTGGAGCGGGAGTTGGTCAAGCATGCTATGGTTGTGGGGAGACCGGGCACTTCAAGAGAAATTGCCCAAAAGCGACAGCTGGCAACACAGGGAGAGTGCTAGCCATGGGCCAGGAGGAAGCGGTCGTTGATCCCACCGTTGTTACGGGTACGTTCCTCCTCGACAACTCTTTTGCATGCATTCTTTTTTATAGTGGTGCGGAGAGGAGTTTGTTAGTCATGCATTTAAGCATCTACTCAAGCATAAATCCCAACCTTTAACCAAAACATTCACCGTCGAGATGAACCAAAAGAAAGAGAGCACTAACGACATATTCATAAGTTGTACCCTTACCTTAAACGACCATTCTTTTCCCATCGACCTTATGCTAGTTTCCATAAAAAGCTTCGATGTCATCATCGGCATGGATTAGTTGAGCCCCAATTGTGTTGATATCATTTGTTATGAAAAAGTCATTCGCCTCAATCTGCCCTCTGGCAAAACCCTTATTATCTATGGTGATAAACTCAGCTCAAACCTTCGTATCATTTCATGCATCAAAGCCCGGAAATATCTGCGAAAGGAGTGTCATGCATTCCTAGCCCATGTTGTTAATGAGAAACAGGAAGTTAAAGACCTCGAGAGCATCCTCGAAGTCTGCAACTTTCCTGATGTCTTTCCCGAGGATCTTCCTGGAATCCCTCTCGAGCGCCAAGTTGAGTTCCGAATCAAATTAATCCCCGGAGCTACCCCCATAGCTAAATCCCCATACCGTCTAGCACCGACAGAAATGCAAGAGTTATCCAGCCAGCTCAATGAACTACTCAGCAAAGGATTCATCATACCAAGTTCCTCGCCCTAGGGAGCCCCGGTCTTGTTTGAGAAAAAGAAAGATGGGTACTCTAGGATGTGCATAGATTACCGTGAATTGAACAAGCTTACTATCAAAAACCGTTATCCCCTACCCAGAATCGACGACCTCTTTGATCAACTCCAAGGAGTCGGCTATTTCTCAAAGATAGACTTGAGATCAGGGTACCATCAGTTACGAGTCCATGAGGGTGATGTTCCTAAAACAACATTTCAGACTCGGTATGGTTACTACGAGTTTGTAGTGATGCCCTTTGGTCTGACCAACGCACCAGCGGTATTCATGGATCTGATGAATCGGGTGTGTCGCCCTTTCTTAGACAAGTTCGTAATAGTGTTCATTGATGATATACTTGTCTACTCTCGGAGTGAGGAAGAACAGAGATATCACTTGAGGCTAGTGCTAGAAACTCTAAGGGCGGAGAAACTATATGCAAAATTTTCAAAGTGCGAATTATGGATCAGAAAAGTAACTTTCCTCGGTCACGTGGTTAGTGAGGAAGGCATACACGTGGACCCTTCCACAATTAAAGCGATTGAGAATTGGTCAGCACCGAAGACACCCACAAAAATCCGTCAATTCTTGAGTCTTGCTGGCTACTATCGCAGGTTTATCCAGAATTTCTCCAAGATTGCTAAGCCTCTAACCGCCCTGACTCAGAAAGGTGTAACCTTTAGTTGGGGAGAAAGTCAAGACACTGCGTTCCAAACATTGAAGCAGGCCCTATGCAGCGCACCTATCTTGTCTCTTCCAGAAGGGACGGAGGACTTTGTGGTCTACTGCGATGCATCCAACCAGGGGCTAGGATGTGTGCTCATGCAGCGAGGAAAAGTCATTGCATATGCTTCGAGATAGCTGAAAGCACACGAAGTCAATTAAACAACTCACGATATGGAGTTAGGAGCAGTAGTCTTTGCATTAAAGATTTGGAGACATTATCTCTACGGAACCAAGTGCACCATCTTCACTGACCATAAGAGCCTACAACACATTTTCGATCAGAAAGAGTTGAACATGAGGCAACGATGATGGGTTGAGCTACTCAACGATTATGAGTGCGAAATACGCTATCATCCCGACAAGGCCAATGTGGTAGCAGATGCCCTTAGCCGGAAGGAGTATTGAGGTCGTAGAGTGAAGGCACTGACAATGACCATCTATTCCCATATGTCCGCCCAAATCAGAGAGGCTCAACTGGAAGCCTTAAAACCAGAGAATGTAGTTGATAAAGCCTTGAGGGGAATGGAAAAGAATCTAGAGATCAAGGGAGACGGAGTTTACTATTTCATGAACCGGATCTGGACCCCAAAGTTCGGCGGTTACAGGGAGGTTGTCACGAACGAAGCTCATCGAACTAGATACTCCGTTCACCCAGGTTCGGATAAGATTTATTTGGATCTCAAAAAGCTACATTGGTGGCCAAACATGAAAGCAGAGATCGCTACCTTCGTGGGCAAGTGCCTGACTTGCGCCAAGGTGAAGGTGGAATATCAAAAGCCCTCAGGTATACTTCAGCAGCCAGAAATACCTGAGTGGAAGTGGGAGCGGATCACAATGGATTTTATCACCAAATTACCCAAGACTCCGAGTGGCCATGACACTATCTGGGTAATCTTCGACAGATTGACTAAGTCTGCCCACTTCCTGCCAATCAAAGAAACATTCAAGATGGAGAGACTGGCACAAATCTACATCCAAAAGATAGTTCGTCTGCATGGTGTGCCTATGTCCATTATCTCCGATCGGGATAGCAGATTCACCTCGAGATTTTGGCAGTCACTGCAGAAGGCTCTTGGAACTAAGCTGGATATGAGCACAACTTACCATCCACAGACAGACGGGCAGAGTGAGAGAACCATTCAAACCCTAGAAGACATGCTGAGAGCGTGCGTTATTGACTTTGGTAAGTCGTGGGATACCCATTTGCCATTGGTTGAGTTCTCTTGCAACAACAACTATCATACTAGCATCAAGGTTGCGCCGTTTGAAGCCCTCTATGGCCGTAAGTGCAGATCCCCTCTGTGCTGGCTGAGGTGGGTGACACGCAGTTAGCTAGAGGTCAAGTCCCATATAGCTCTCTCACTGGCCCATAAATCATCCGGGAAACCATAGAAAAGATTGTACAAATTCGAGAACGATTAAAAGCTTCAAGAGATAGACAAAAGAGCTACGCCGACAAGAGACGAAAACCTTTGGCGTTCCAGGTTGGTGACCGTGTTTTGTTAAAGGTCTCACCCTAGAAAGGTATGATACGCTTTGGAAAGCGTGGAAAGCTGAATCCGAGATACACAGGACCATTCGAGATCCTCGCTAGGATCGGTCCCGTAGCATACAAACTTCGTTTGCCCCAAGAACTTAGCAATATTCATCCTGTCTTCCACGTGTCGAACCTTAAAAAGTGTTTATCCGACGAAACCCTTGTGATCCCTCTTGATGAGATCGAGATCAATGAGAACCTTAATTTCGTGGAAGAACCAGTCAAAATCATGGATCGGGAAGTCAAACGAATGAAACAAAGTCGCATACCGATAGTAAACGTCCGCTGGAATGCCAAGCGGGGACCTGAGTTCACTTGGGAGCGAGAAGATTCAATGAAACAAAAGTACCCTCATCTTTTTCCGAGTCCATGACTTGTATTCTATGTTAGAATTTCGGGAAGAAATTCCCTCTATCGGGGGGATGATGTGACAACCCGAACCTTTTTCCGTTAACATTAACCCGATTCCGTTAAATAAATTTTGAATTTTATTTAGTTCCGTCAAATTCCTATGGTTTGGAAAATCATTTAAGTTATATAATTGAATTTTCTTTTATGAGTCGGAACCAAAATCGCGCGAAAACCCGAGTTACTTCGAAAATCAACGAAAATCGGCCTGACTGGTGTTTACGGCCGTGAACCCAATCACGGTCGTAAACCTGTTCACGGTTGGTGGACCCCACCACCGACCATACACCCCCTATATATATATATATATATATATATATATATATATATATATATATATATATATATATATATGTGTGTGTGTGTGTGTGTGTGTGCGCTACCCTCATTTATACTTTTCTGGCCGCGAACACCCTTTCTCTCTCTAAAAATCATCACCCAAAAACACAAGATTTCTCTTCATCTATCACTCTATCCGCCTTGGAACTCGTTTTGGAGCATCAAAACATCCGTTTTTCATCAAATCAAGCATTGTTGTTCTTGAGTTCACGGCCGTGAACCCTTCAAATCTTCATATTTCACCAAGAACAGGCTGTGAACCCTTCAAACCTTCAAAGACCGTAAACTCTTCAAAGTCAGTAAACAGTTCACGGCTGGAAACCCTTTACGCCGCAAACCTTCCCAAGTCGTGAACTTGGCTGAAAACCCGCTTTCTCCGATTCAATCGAGTCCCGGTAACATTCCTAAACCAAAAGCAAGTGTTTTTCCAACACTATAATTAATGGTTTCGGTAAATAAAATGCATATATGTATTTAATTGTTATTAGGATCCCGTTAAGTGTCGCGTACATCAACCCGAGGGTCTTCATTCTCAGTTTCGTTGTCCAACACTTTCACGCAACTAACAGTGAGTTCATACCCCTATGCTTTTATTATTTAACGTTTTCAGGGGGAATACAAGCCAAACACAAAGGATTTTGTGAATTTATACAAAAGGATTCCAACGCGCTTAAAACTGATGCAATTGATACAACCATACGGTTTCCACATTTTTATAAAATATTTAGATATTTTATCCCTTTTGTAACATGCTGAGCATAAGGGATGTTTTCCACTTACAAGCATAATTGCATAGTTTTCAGATCAATACACAAACCAAGTACATAACATACATACAAATTATAATAGGTATAGTTTGTGATTTCAATATAAGGTTTCACATTTACAAGCATATAAACTATGACAGACTTAGTTTATGATATTCAACGGTATTTCTCGGGTAACAAGAATACATTACTAAATAATTATTTAAGTATAATTATTACTCTACACAGTATACAAACGAATTTGAATACAATAGAACAATACAGAACTACATGTAAACTAGTTAATACATGATTGTGAGACAACTCTTCAATTGTACCTTTCGGGGTATAGGTTAAATCTTATCATTTGGTGTAACCAGAGTCTCCTGGAGGGAAAGCATGAGATTTTTGAATAGATCTATTCGGGACTGACAATCCCACACCTAAACTGCTAGCTACAGTTAGGCAGGCATGCTTGGGGTGACAAATATCATATCGTCCGACGCCTGAAGAACGTCGTAGAGATCAACAGTCATATCAAGCATGGTTATACGACTCACAATAGTATAAACTAACCTTTTTGTTTACGGGATTTCATTCTTCTTTAGTTTTATTTTCATTAATGGAACTACTTCATACTACAACTGGAGGATTCCAGGGAATTCAACTCACGGTTTTATTTTAATTAATAAAACTTCTATACACACTAGTGATAGCCAGGGTTTTCATACAAAAGGGTTTTCATTCAAAACAACATTATACAATACATCTGGTGGTAACCAGGCATACAAACTAATACATTATGGAACACTGTAACGAACTAATATGTTAGAAAATACTGGATTTTCTTGGAAACATACAAACATTTTCACTGATTCATTAACATGTTTTCATTACAAAAACATGCTTACGAACTCACCAGCTTAATGCTGATACACTTTTCAAAACCGCTTGTATTCTCAGGAAATCAGTAGACAGGTACTCTTGCAGCTTTTGAGAAGACGGAGCGTATAGAGTCACGTCTTTATATTTTTGCTACTTTTGAATGTATATAAATATGAATCAAACTGATGTAAATACCTTTTATATATTCAATGTAATGGTTGTGTTTACTTTGATTACTATGATGCAATTGTTGTGATACTATACATGACGTCCACCACCCCCGAACGTTTCCGTCGTTTCGGATTGGGGGTGTGACAGTATCATTTCATCTAGAGTCGGGCAGACATAAAAACTAACAAACTCCTTGATATTAGATCTCAGCATGACATGGTATCTGGTCTTCCTCATCTCCTCATCTGTCGCATACTGTGGTACCAACAAAGCTCTCTCTCTGAACTTGGCGGTGATCGTCGCTACAGTCTCGATCGTCTGTCTCATGTCCAAAAACTCTCGCTAACTGCTGCACCTCAACAGCCGGTGCAAACTCTACTCGAAATTGGGTCACAAAGTCTAGCTAGGTCATGGCCTCAATGGTTGGGGCTCCCAAAACATAGCCGACCTCCTCCCACCAATCGCGGGCTCGCTCCCTCAAACATCCTGCAACAAACCTCACCTTCCACCCCTCGGGGCAGAAGCTTGTTATATGGGCACACTCAATATCAATTATCCATAGTCTGAATGCAATGGGGTCCTTCACCCCGAAGAAATCCGGTGCCCCACATCCCATGAAATACTTGAAGGAGAGTGTGCGGGTCTCAGACTGGCTAGCGGCTAGATCGACCCTGAAAATCCAAAGTCTTTCCTCCATCAGCTCCATGATACCTTCCTTGATCGACCCGAACATCACCGGGGTCGCATCAAGGATGCCTCTAGTAATCTCAGACATAATGAAATCTCGTAAGCCCTCATCAATTGGTTCGAAGCCCGTGCCCAAACCATATCCAGATCTTGAACCTCCCGCTCCATGACGTGTCACCACCATACTGAAACATAACCATATAAACAGTTAGCATACACACGAGAAGGTTCACACTCTCGAGCTCCCTAGATTCACCGTGGTCTTCCTGGTCTCGGGTATAAATCTTGTGCTTTCAGTAGTACGGGCCCAATACTAGCTTCAAAACCTATTTATACCTTCCTCAAGGACTACCCCGACTCTTCCAAGTCACTCTTCCCAACTGATACGTTCCTCAAACTATAAGGCGTCCAATACACCAAAGCATCTCACAGGGACTCCATAAGACTCCCTTCCTCACCCCTTTCTGCTATCAGTTCTAGAAGGAACTTCCACAAATACTACCTAACTACTGCATGAACACAATTACATACTATTAGTACTAGATAATTCTTCGAATGACAGGTCCCACACTACAACGGTTGGAATCAAACAAGAGTTGCGCAATAGGGTTAACCCTATCCTTCTGGAATTATCCAATACAACAATATGTAATCCAACACATTAATCCGCTAATTAGCTAGTATCAACAGAATTTCCTAAAGCACAAAACATGTAGCATTTGAGCATCAAACAATTCAACTCAAAACATACCATATACAAGCCATCCTAACAAGTAACTGATATGATACTAGTATGCAAACCTAAAAGCTCATACCAATAGACACTTAAAGGCATCTCTCCTAGCATTCTATCATGCAATTCTAAGCAGATCCTTAGCCCCTAATCTAGCATGCAATTCTCATGTCATAACATGAAACATATAACTTTTATGGGTATTTTAGGCAGACTTACTTGAGCTCGACTGATTGCACGCATCACACCCCTTTCTTTTATTAAAATCCTTAGATCAAAATGTTTCTTTTTATGGAAAAAAATCTACCAAACCCTCGATTTGAGTCCAGGCACACCCGAGAGTATGCCCGAATCTCTCAAACCAAGGCTCTGATACCAACTTGTAACGACCCAAAAATACGGATAAAATTTTGTTTTTAAATTCATTCAATTCATAAGAAACTGATATCAAAATAGTCAAAAGAGTATCATAATAAAATGTTATCAGAGTACAAATTCCCAAAATCTCTTAATGTAGAACCATAGGGTGATGCGGTGCGATCAAGTCGGGCCCTTCCCTTTCGAGCTGGAAGTACATGAAACATAAACTAAAAACTATAAGTACAAAGCTTAATGAGTTCCCCCAAAATACAACATACTAAACAAACATACTGCCAAACATATCTGGGTGCTGGCCTACCTCTTCGGTCTATTTCAACCGGATATTATCAAGCATATCTGGGTGCTTTCCTACCCCTTCGGTCTATTTCAACCGGATACTATCAATCATATTTGAGTGCTTGCAATCCCCTTTGGTCTATTTTAACTGGATATTGGGTCTATTTCACCCCTACTACTACCACATAATATCATAACATGAATCACATATTCATCAAACAAATACATGCATAAATGACAATTGTCACAAAGACCATCATCACACTACATCATAAACTAGTGGGTCGGCATTGGTGCCTTCGACCCACGGATACTGCGAAAGAAGGGTCACCTCAGACTGAAGATATCAATCACACTCGGGCTGCTGACTCGCGGAATCCTCTCACTAGATCACAACTATAAAACCCTAATTAGGAATTAGGTTAATAGTCTAACCTAAGAGTCCAAACCCTAACCTTGACTTAAAGACAAGGGTCACTTAACCCTTGCCTTAATAGGCTTACCTCACCAAGACCCAAATTCATATTAGTCCAAAAAGGCTTTCTAAGCCCAACTAAAAGACCATAAGGCCCATTATAGGCCCAAGAGCTCCTAGAATGGCCTAATGCCCAAAAATGCCATGTTACAACATAAAGGTCCGAGGCCCAGTTCTAGACAAGGAGAAGGCCCCAACAAAGCTCAAGCCCAAAATCACATAAGCCCACTTTTTGCGTACGCACGACGTACTCGGCTTGTACGCCCAACGTACGCTGGTGTTGATCCGGAGTTAGGACGTTGGCCCAGTACACACAGCGTACACTGGAGTACGCATGACGTACTGGTCAGCCAACCCAAAAAAACTCCCATGACTTAATCCATTAAGCCTTAACGTCCAAAACTCAGATCGAAGTTCATAATAACATCTTAAGCCATAAAGTTGCAAACATTATGCTTTTGCATGCATGGATGAGGCTCAAACAATGAATTAAATCCATTAACTCACTTGGATGGTCACTAACACTTGCATGGCTGAGTCTTGACCACCAAGATATGATTTTTATGACTCAAAACACTTCCAAGAGTCCAAAAGGACATCTCAAATGGCTTGGAATTGCTCATACTCCAAGAAACCAGGCTATGGGACCAAAAGATGCTATAATCTACTCTAAACTTGTATCTAAGCTTATAATGATCAAGGTTCAAACTTTCTACTGCATAAACTCTGGATCTACAAGCTCATTCTTCTCCTTTGCTTCTTCCTAAACCTCCTTTTTCTTCAAAACCACCAAAGAACACCAAAACACTCAAGGTAATTTCAAATATGCACTCAAGAAGGACAGGGTTCGAGATTGACACTAAAAGGGAAATGGAGGTTGAAAGGGTAATGAGCTTGAGGGACTTAAGGACTTTAAATATGGTGCAAACCCTAAAAATTAGGGTTTTCCCATGGCTTGAGTACGCCCTGCATACGCCCAACATATGCCAGGGATCACCTGATGATGCACATGCAAGGAGTACGTCGTGCCTACCAAGTGTACGCCCAACGTACTCACGAGTCCCCCACCACCTTTTTACTTGAACTAAAACAGAATGAATCATTAACTTTATACCTAGCGACTCGGGTACTACAAATAATAAGCCCCTTAGCTCACATATTATTTCCAATAACACAAAATGCCCGATGACACTAAAATCACCAACAATCCTCCCCTATTTTAGTGTACCCCATAAACCAACATAAAATTAATCTAAACAAACCAAATCATTACATAAATGAAAATGTCGAAACAATTGAATTCTCATCTTAGTATCAAACAATTTAAATACTCGAGAATCGGGGTGTTCTAAGAACTGAACCCTCAACCCAACTAAATATCTGAAAGTAAAATACATACTAATTTATTGAACTTTCTATAAAAAAAACTTGACACAATTATAAAGCCGTGTGTCCTAATCCTCTCATGATTGTATCAATGCCAAGTCTACAACCTCTTGAAATGCGGCTACACTTCACAATCATGTAGATAATTCCTTTAGTTCATGTATCTGCACATACATTTTATCAAAGGGATTATTAAGAAGTTAAACTTCAACTTGGTCAACTATAGAACTGAACACATACCTGGGATGAATACTTACCGCGTTCCAATCTATAAGTGTGATATTTCAATATTGAATTCAACTCCCAATATCATATTAGAAGGGAATCGGGTATTTCATCATTACAAAATTAGATGGACTTTAATCTTATCCTAATAACAGACTTGTGCACTAAGTCTCTTGTCATACCTTTAGTCGAGTGATCTGCCAAATTTTGTTGCGATTTCACAAACTCAACCGAAATCACACCATATGATTAACTCTCTAATCATATTGTGTAATCATATGGTGTCTAACACCTAAGTGTCTAGACTTCCTCTTATAAAGATGGCCATACCTCAGCCAAGGAAGCAACATTATCACAACGGATAAATATAGATGCTATCGAATTTGACCACAAAGGAATCTCAAGTAGTAAATTCCTTAGCCACTCTACTTATTTACCAGTAGTAGCTAATGCAAAAAATTCAGATTCCATTGTCGAGTTTGTAATGAACGTTTGCTTCTTTGAAGCCCAAGAAATGGCACCTCCCCCAAGCAAGAATACACAACCAGTAATTGAGGAATGATCTTCCATGTTGGTTATCCAACTTGCATCAGAATGACCTTCTAAACCAAAGGACTTCCCAAGTAACTAAAGACATAATCCATGGTTCCCTAGAGATACTTAAACACTCTATGATATTATTGTTGAGCACTAGGATTACTAGTGTACTTGCTCAACTTTCCAACAACAAAAGCAATGTCAGGTCTGGACTTTTCATGACATACATCAAGCTACCAATAACCTGCACGAGACGAGCATAGGACTTCTCCTATTTGATCCTGATCATGCCATTGGTTATATCGTCCTTAAGGTCAGCCAAAGCGAAACGAGCACTGGAGAGAACAGTCCTGGAACCTGCACGATATACAAGGATCCTGATGAGATCAAGGATCCTAAGACAACAACTCAAAATCGAAAAGAAAGAAAGAGATACATGTAGCTATAGAAGTTGTGTTGGAAGATCCTTCTTGGAGACCAAATTGATCAAGCCTGAGAAATCTATCTGCATCCGGTATGGAAAAAAATTAGTAATCTTATCCTCCGTGTCCTCAGTAGCAGCAATGAGCTCCCCGAACTTGAAACATGTAACAGAAGGAACAAAATATGAATAAGATTTCAGGATCGCAAGGAAAAATATTGAAATCCTACCCTTCTTAACCCAATATTTGGGTAAGAGATCTCCGCCAGGGATGGAGTCACGCCCGACGAAGAAGTATCTCCCCTTCAAAGCCCCATCATTGTGTTTTGTTTTTAACACAAGAGGAGGCTTGCCGCTCTTGACCTTGAACAGGAAGCGGGAATTGCCAAAAATTAAGAGATCATAAAAATGGGCCAATTCAGCCAGACCCATGCCAAGATCTTGTGTCTGATTCAGAAACTCAACCCAGTACAAGATCCTCCAAATGATAGGCATCATTTGGACGAAAGAAAGTTTTGTGATCCCAAAAAACTATGAGATCACACCAGAAAATGTATATTTAAGGCCCAAAATAGAGAAGGGGTACTCCGGAAAGCACACCTGAGAAGGGGAGGTGAAGTCTGGTTGGATCAAAGGATCATAAGGCCTGAAGACTACTTCAAGAGGGAAGACACCACTAGTCTTCAACACTTCGATATCACCATCATCGAAGAAGCATGTCTCGTCATAGGACAAGACCTTTTGATTTGTGAAATCGTCCTCAGGAAGACCTAGGATCTTATTGCGAGAAACAACCATCTTTTTACCCATGATCGAAAAAGTGGAGAAAGGAGATTGAGTAAAGAGCAGTGTTGTAAAACTCGCCGAGTTGGCCGATTACTCCTCCGAGTACTCGCTACTCGGCCCCTTACCGAGGCGAGTTACAAAATCCCGAGTACTCCTCGATCGGCCCCTTACTGAACTGAGCAGTGTTGTAAAACCCGGTCAACTCGGTGATTAATATGTATAATATACTTAATGATTTATTATTTAACACAAACACATTTGATTATTACTACATATATATCTTAAATTTTTAGTAATTATTCACGAAGTGAGACCATTATGTGTTTTTCGGTTTTTGTGTATTCACATTTATCTAATTTTGTTATATATTTCAATCAACTTAAGATTTTAACTTATGATTTTGACATATATAAGTTCCCTAAAAATATTTGTACATGAATTATCGAATCCGAGTACTCCCGAGTACTCCTGAGTACTCGCTACTCGGTAGTCGGCCGAACAGGTACCGAATAACGAGTTCTACAACCTTGGTAAAGAGAATATTACCTTTATCGAAATCACTGATAACACGAGGAAAGCAAAGAAAATCGAAACGAATAGGAGATTAAAGGACTGATCACTTCTATTTATACTGAGGAATTGAAGCTGATTTGACTGTTAACGGCTAGTTATCTACCCGTTGGATTTCAAAATTACCTAGCTATTACCATTATTATTTTTATTAATATTTATAACGGTTATATTTTGTTCATAACTATCACGTGTGCAGAAGTAGTCAAGGGAAGACGAATTCTCAACGAAGAATCATCTCAACTATGCTAAAGACCCGGAATACTTAGTCAAATAATGTTCAAGAAGCTGGTCATAGAGGATCCCGGAAATATCGGACATCTTGTTGGATAGTTTAGACTATAAATTGACACTTGTACTTCGCACACAACACACTGTTTTTTATTCTAAGCTTACTCTACGAAATTGTTCATTTGTTCTTACTTAAATATTCTCTATAAACATCATTTTACATTAATAAAATCATCAAGGCAGGTGATCATTATCACCTCCCAAGGTTTTGTGCCGGAGATCCTAGCAAGGATCAAGGGTTTTCCTTGTAAACCATTGTGTCACTTTCTTTTATCATTTGCTATTACACAATCTGAACATCACAGCCTCTCATTCAATTTGGTTGATTAGTACTTGTGTAATTTTTGACCAAAACAGTGATGATTGTGGAGGTGATGTTGGTGGTGGTGTTATGGGCAATAAAATAATTTGTTAAATAATTTTTTGAATAAATTAATTATATAACTCATTATATAATAAATAAAATTATTTAAAAGTTTTGTTTTAACTAACTACGCAACAAAAGCATACCTTAGGGACTCTCATAGTTAGAAAAATATATTAGGATAGTCTAATATACTCTTATTTTTTAGATTGTTTGCATCATATGGCCCACCTTAGGGGGTGTTTGGGATTGCTTTTTAACCTAAAAAATCATTTTCAACAAAAAGACTTTTTGACTTATAGCTTTTGCCAAAAGATGGTTTTAAAATGTGTTTGGATTAACTTTTGAGGAAGGAAATGTCAAAAAGCCAAAAGTCACCAAAAGTCACCAAAAGTCACAAATCCTAGCTTTTAAAACCCCTTCTTTTTCTTCTTACCAAAAAGTCATTTTAAAAAGACTTTTAGATTTACCAAACACCTTTTTAAACTTTTAGCTTTTTGAAAAAACCAAAAGTCCAAAAAATCACTTTGAAAAGGAATTCCAAACACCCTTTTAACCTTAAAACTTTGATTGCCTTTCTCTTTCTCACAAATGTTAGACCAAAAAGACCAACCCCTTTTTCTCCTTCTCCTTTTTCACCGGATGACACCTTTCTCAATCTCTTGATGGATCATCTCTACGACATACTCTCTCTCCCCCTTTTGTCTACCCACATTATCTTTTTTTTTTTTTTTGAGTTAACTACTTTATCCCAACCAACTTTTTGGTTTTGGTTTAAATGGTCTCTAAACTTAATTTTTTGCTTTCAAGAGGCACAAAATTGATATTGACCTGCTTATGTTTAAATGGTCTCTAAATTTAATTTTTTGCTTTCAAGAGGGACAAAATTGATATTGACCTGCTTATTCCGTCACTATTACCTATTGTATCCGGTTACCAAACTACAAACCCATTTTCGTGATTTGGCTACTACAATTCCATAACTATTTCCTTTAAAAGTGGACGAATAAATATTTTCCTGAAACATCGGCGCTTAAACCCTAAAAACTGAGCTGCTTTCCTCAACATAAACCCTTTTTTCATTTTTTAGAGGTTGAAATAAAACACATTGCCACTAACATAGAGATTGTTGTCTCCAATGATGTATCTTCTCTACGAATCTGTGCCTCGATACGAACTGTTTTTGGCCCACAGTATGGATGAAATCGGGCAGAACACATAAGTTGTTCATAACCGATCAGTAGTTGATCTTAATCAATTTGGAATGGTTGTAAGGATTGCCACTTTTTATCTATTTGAATCAGCGTTGATGTTCTCAACTAATACAATGTAGTCTCTAAAGGTACCTGCATATATGTATCGATATCCTTTGTTTGAATGATTTCGTTTGGTTAACATGTGGAGACTAATGAAATTTCTGTGTCATTCGTGATTTTACTGAAAGTTGCGAGTTTCTCATGCTCCTTCAAATTTTCACAGAAGATATAATATAATAACACCTTCATTGAAATGCGGGCTGATTTTTCTTTCATCTTTTATTGGACGTGTATTTGCTAAAAACAAGGGTCGGATGGCTCGATATCTAGCAAACAAGTGTTCTATTATTGCTTTTCAGGTGAGTTTGGGGTTGTTTAAGAAGATTTTTGCTTTGTTTATATGTGTTTGTGGGCATGTGGCTCATGATTTTCTTTTTCTTGATATTGATAGGGAAAAGGACGACACTATTTGGTGATAAACTTTGTGAACAAGTTGAGGAGTGGCTTGATTTGATGACACAGGTGCTAATCCTTGTAAAAATATTGATGTTGTAACGCCCCGAGTCTCAGGTATTGTTTAAAGAAGATTTATGGGGTAAAGCTCTACTCGACGAGTTGGTTGACCTACTCGTCGAGTAGGTGTGGGGTGGGAACGCGTATTAAGTGACCTACTCGACGAGTCCATATTTGGACTCGGCGAGTAGGAGCTGGCGATGGAAACCCTAAATTCTGGGGTTGCACCCCTATTTAAGGGAACCTTAGCCTCCCTTGGGCCTCTTTACAATTCTAGAGAGTCCTTAAAACCCTAATACGTGTGTGTGTGTGTGTGCCATTGTGTGATTGAAGCTTGAAAATAGGATTTTGGAGGGGGAAGGCTTAGAAGAGAAGGATATTGGAGCAAGTGGAGTGTGGGAATCAGCTCTTATCTCAGTTGCCATCTTCTGGAGGTAACCAAATCGCCTTTTTCCTTGTGAATCTCTTCTATTGGTTGAGTTCTAGGGTTTTGATGAAATATTAAGTTGAAAGGACCAGTCGGAGCCTGTAAGTAAACCCCAAAATACCATACAGTTATTTGATATTCTGATATGTTAGAACAGCATGCTAGTGCTAGGCTAGGGATCTTCAGGAATCGCATGATAGATCTGCCTGATTGTATGATACCTAATAGCCTAGGGTTTCTTGTATATGGGATTGACATCATAACTGTAGATGTTTAGTGTATGCATTATGGCTGTGTATAGTTAAGATCTTATAGCCTGAGAATGTCTGATTCGACCTTAGGGTGGGATTGGATATTCGAAAGTCTAT
Organism: Lactuca virosa; assembly: GCF_052849685.1. Classification (NCBI taxonomy): domain Eukaryota; kingdom Viridiplantae; phylum Streptophyta; class Magnoliopsida; order Asterales; family Asteraceae; genus Lactuca; species Lactuca virosa. Next base: position 298,058,441 of record NC_136433.1, on the reverse strand, counting down.
CGGGTCCAGCGTTATGTGCGGCTAGCATACACTAGCGCTGCAGGGGCTGATGGAAGTTCCATGTGGGTGTGAGTTGTGCCGAGCCGTGGGATCAGTTGTGAGATAGGCGATGTCCCCTAGTAGTGAGGGTTGAACGCGCATTATGTTGAGTATAGTTTTAGGGCGTTGTGATGATACTTGAGACAAATATGGGTAGGTGTGGAAGGTAGTATGGGCCCGTACTACTGGAAGCACAGGACCCATACGCGTAGCAAGGAAGTCACAACCCCTAGGATTTGTGGGTTTCGGTCTCACGATATTATGTTATTTATCTGATGATTTATATATTTCAGTATGGTGGTGATGAGACGTGTTGCTTCTGGATCCGGATCAGGATCAGGATCGGGGTCGGGAGACGGAGAGTTGGAGGTGCCGGTAGCACCTGAGCCCGTGGTACAGATAGGGACCGAGGAATTGGATGCCAGGATTCGGGAGATCATGCACGATGAGGTCGCTGCGGCCTTCCGAGCGCAGCTACCAGAGATGTTTGGGTCGATCAAGACCGCGATGGTCGAGTATTTTGATGAGCGATATGCCGCTCTGGCAGAGACAGCAGCCGCTGCAGCCGCTTCGGCTGTAACTGCGGCAGGGGCTGGAGGAGGAGCCGACAGGGCTTTCCAGTACCGGGACTTTGATAATACGAAGCCCCCGACATTTGATGGTACACAGGATGTGATCAGAGCTATGCGGTGGTTGTCTGACGTGGAAGGCTGTTTCTTCACGTGCTCATGCCCTGCTGACCATAAGGTCAGGTGTGCCCTGAACCTGCTTAGGCTCGAGGCAAAGGATTGGTGGAGATTGACGACAGGTTCATATTCTGATGATCAGCGGGCCGCTATTACTTGGGAGCAGTTCTGGGATATGTTTCGTACCCGCTACGTTCTACGCGTGGAACGGGAGCGGCTTGGTCAGGAGTTTTTGACTTTGAGGCAGGATGGGGAGTCTGTGATGGAGATTACCCGGATGTTCACTAAGAGGGCTATGTTTTGCCCGAAGTTTGCATCAGAGCAGTCTCAGATGACCCGTTATCTGAGTATGCTCAAGACGGATATACGGCAGTTTGTGGCTACACAGCGTTGTGAGACCCTCCTGGATCTACAGGAAGCCGCGAGGCGGCATGAGTTGGAGTTAGAGCTGCAACTGAAGGAGCAACGTCAGACACCGGCACAGTCTCAGCCGGCGCCTAAGCGGTCTAAGACCGCTGATACTCGGTCTGGGATTCAGCAGAGCCGCACTTGTGGAAAGTGTGGCGGGGGTCATTCGGGAGTTTGTCGAGCGGGAGGTGGGTGCCACAAATGTGGCAAGGAGGGGCACTATGCCAGGGACTGCCGTCAGTCCGCCCCTCCAGCAGATATGAGGATTTGTTACCATTGTCATCAGGTTGGTCATGTGAAGACCAACTGTCCGCAGCTCGCCGCCAAGCCGGCGCTGGGTTCCGCGCCAGCTACTGTGAGGATTGGAGATGGGAGGCCAGTCAAGGTGGAGCCTCCGAAGGCTCAGGGTCGCGCCTTCCAGCTCATGGCCGAGGAGGCCAAGGAAGCACCGGATGTGGTTGCTGGTACGTTTCTTTTCTCTGTCTCAGTTATTATTTTGGTGTTATGCTTATTGATTGTACCTGTGGTTAGGTACGTTTTTAGTGAATTCTTTGCCCGCTTTGGTATTATTTGACTCAGGGGCGAGTCGGTCGTTTGTGTCTCAGACCTTCTCTAGAGGGTTCAGTGTGTTGATAGATGATCTTGAGTGTCCGTTGCGAGTTTCGATCGCCAACGAGCACGGGGTTTCTGCTTCTTCGGTCTACCGAGGATGCGAGTTGGAGATTTTCGGGGTGTCTTTCCCGATAGATTTGATTCCTATCCCCAGGGGGGATGTATGCGTAATTGTAGGGATGAATTGGCTTAGCCGTTTTGGCGCCATGATCGACTGTGAGGGACAGCGGGTGGTGGTTCGAACCCCAAGTGGGGGAGAACTGGAAGTATATGGTGAGGGCACCAGGTCGGGATCAGGGTTTTGTTCGGCGGCCAGGGCTCGACAGTATATTCAGCACGGGTGTGCCGGTTATTTGGCGTATGTGGTAGATACGCGGGTTAGAGAGCAGCTCTCAGTTCAGAGGTCCCTGTGGTTAGAGAGTTTGCTGATGTGTTTCCGGAGGAGTTACCCGGAGTGCCTCCGGTGAGGCATGTTGAGTTTAGGATTGATCTAGTGTCAGGTGCGGCCCCTATCGCCAAGGCACCGTACCGTTTGGCACCGCCAGAGATGCAGGAGCTATCATCTCAGTTGCAGGAGCTGCTGGGTAAGCAGTTTATTCGTCCGAGTAGCTCACCCTGGGGAGCACCGATCCTTTTCGTCAGGAAGAAGGACGGTTCGCACATGATCTGCATCGACTATAGGGAGCTGAACAAGTTAACGGTGAAGAACCGTTATCCGCTCCCGAGGATAGACGATCTTTTCGACCAGCTGCAGGGTGCATCTTGGTTTTCCAAGATTGATTTGAGATCAGGATACCACCAGGTCAGGGTGAGGGAGGAAGACGTGGAGAAGACCGCGTTCCAGACTCGTTATGGTCATTACGAGTTCGTGGTGATGCCGTTTGGACTCACCAACGCGCCAGCAGTGTTCATGGATCTGATGAACCGAGTCTGCAGGCCGATGCTCGATCGCTCGGTTATTGTGTTTATAGATGATATCTTGGTGTATTCCAAGACCCGAGAGCAGCATGAGGAGCATCTCAGGGAGCTGTTGGAGGTACTGCGACGAGAACGGCTTTATGCCAAGTTCTCGAAGTGTGAGTTTTGGTTGCGAGAGGTTCAGTTCCTCGGACATCTCGTTAACCAGGATGGGATTTTGGTCGATCCGGCCAAGGTGGAGGTGGTTATGCAGTGGGAGACTCCGAGATCTCCCTCAGAGATCAGGAGTTTCTTGGGTTTAGCAGGGTATTATCGGAGATTCATTCGTGATTTCTCCAAGGTTGTCGTACCCCTCACTCGTCTAACGAGGAAGGGAGTGGATTTTCGGTGGGGCCCTGAGCAGCAGAGGGCGTTTGAGACCCTCCGGCAGCGGTTATGCGAGGCGCCAGTGTTGACACTCCCCGAGGGAGTGGAGGATTTCGTGGTATATTGTGATGCGTCCATCACAGGCTTAGGGGCAGTCCTCATGCAGAGGGGACGAGTGATAGCTTATGCTTCGCGGCAGTTAAAGCCGCATGAGACGAGATACCCCACGCACGATCTTGAGTTGGGAGCGGTGGTCTTCGCTCTCAAGATTTGGAGGCACTATCTGTACGGGGTCTGTTGTACCATATACACGGATCACAAGAGTTTGAGGCACATTATGGATCAACCAAACCTGGATATGAGGCAGCGCAGGTGGCTGGATGTAGTCAAGGACTATGATTATGAGATCCTTTACCATCCTGGTAAAGCGAATGTGGTTACAGATGCTCTGAGCCGCAAGTCAGCTGGGTCCTCGACCCCAGCCAGGTGTATGAGGATAACGGTGGATTCCCCGCTGGTGGGTCTGGTCAGGGATGCTCAGATTGAGGGTATGAGGCCAGAGAACTGGAAGTTGGAGAAGATTAAGGGCGAAAGCGCTCGGTTTGTTCAGGATAGCCGCGGATTGTTGACCCGTTACGGTCGGGTTTGGGTCCCGATGACCGGAGGGGTCCGGCAGACAGTGATGGAGGAGGCTCATAAGTCTCGCTTCTCTATTCATCCGGGAGCCACCAAGATGTACCGTGATCTGTGTTCGAGTTATTGGTGGTCTGGCATGAAGCGAGATATCTCTTGGTTTGTTGAGAGGTGCTTGACCTGTAGGATGGTCAAGGCCGAGCACCAGAGGCCGCATGGTAAGTTGCAGCCCCTGGAGATTCCCATGTGGAAATGGGAACGGATCACGATGGATTTCATCACGAAGTTGCCAAAGACGACAAAGGGTTTCGATGCTATATGGGTCATCGTGGATCGATTGACCAAGAGTGCCCATTTTCTAGCTATACGGGAGAGTTCGTCGGCGGAGAAGTTGGTCGACCTATATGTCCGCGAGATTGTCTCTCGCCATGGGGTTCCAGTTTCCATAGTTTCCGATCGGGATGTCCGATTTACTTCCCGTTTTTGGCAGAAGTTCCATGAGGAACTAGGTACGAGGCTGCATTTCAGTACAGCGTTCCATCCGCAGACTGATGGGCAGAGTGAGCGGACCATTCAGACCCTCGAAGATATGTTGAGGGCGTACGTCATTGATTTCGGTGGGAGTTGGGATTCCCACCTACCGCTTGTAGAGTTCGCCTACAACAACAGCTATCATTCCAGTATTGGCGCTCCGCCTTTCGAGCTGTTGTATGGGCGGAAGTGTAGGACCCCAGTCTGCTGGGGCGAGATTGGGCACAGGGTGATGGGTCGGACAGAGGTAGTTCTGCAAACTACCAAGATGATACAGCAGATTAGACAGCGACTGCAGACCGCTCAGAGTCGGCAGAAAAGTTATGCCGACCGACGCCGATCTGAGCTGGAATTTCAGGTGGGTGACATGGTTCTCCTGAAGGTCTCACCCTGGAAGGGAGTGATCCGCTTCAGGAAGAGGGGGAAATTGGGTCCCCGTTACATCGGGTCGTTCAGGATTGTTGCCAGGGTTGGCAAGGTGGCTTATATGCTAGAGCTTCCGGAGGAGCTCAGCTGGATCCACATCACATTCCATGTTTCGCAATTACGAAAATGCGTTATGGACCAAGAGGCAGTGGTAGCATTGGATGACATTCAGATCGATGAGCGCCTGAACTATGTGGAGAGGCCTGTGGCTATCTTGGAAAGGAAGAGGAAGATTCTGCGGAATAAGGAAATACCTTTAGTAAAGGTACAGTGGGAACATCAGAGGGGATCCGAGTGGACATGGGAGCCGGAAGCAGAGATGCGCGAGCATTACCCGACATTGTTTATTCCAGCGGACTTCGAGGGCGAAGTCTAGTTCACGTGGGGGAGAGTTGTAACGCCCCGAGTCTCAGGTATTGTTTAAAGAAGATTTATGGGGTAAAGCTCTACTCGACGAGTTGGTTGACCTACTCGTCGAGTAGGTGCGGGGTGGGAACGCGTATTAAGTGACCTACTCGACGAGTCCATATTTGGACTCGGCGAGTAGGAGCTGGCGATGGAAACCCTAAATTCTGGGGTTGCACCCCTATTTAAGGGAACCTTAGCCTCCCTTGGGCCTCTTTACAGTTCTAGAGAGTCCTTAAAACCCTAATACGTGTGTGTGTGTGTGTGCCATTGTGTGATTGAAGCTTGAAAAGAGGATTTTGGAGGGGGAAGGCTTAGAAGAGAAGGATATTGGAGCAAGTGGAGTGTGGGAATCAGCTCTTATCTCAGTTGCCATCTTCTGGAGGTAACCAAATCGCCTTTTTCCTTGTGAATCTCTTCTATTGGTTGAGTTCTAGGGTTTTGATGAAATATTAAGTTGAAAGGACGAGCTAGGGGCTAGATCTGAGGTTGTAACTTCAGTTCTGGACCCTCCTTGGATTCTAGAATCATAAAGTTGTTGTATTGGTTGTGATTGAGGTCCCTCTTGGACTTGAAGCTCCATTAAGAACTTGAAATAGACATTTAGAGCCTTTATAGCCATACATGCACGTAAAGTTTGCAACTTTACGTGATAAGTATGTCCTAGAAGCTTGGATCTGTGATTTGGAGCCGCTGCATGGCTCAAAACAAGTCTGTATGGAAAGTGGACTGAATGGACTCGGCGAGTCGCAAGGTTGACTCGGCGAGTCACATGAAGATGGTCGTGAACTCGACGAGTTGGATGAACAACTCGGTGAGTCCGATGAAGATCACCATAAGACTCGACGAGTTGAAGAACAACTTGGCGAGTCGGATGAGTTTTCCCTAGGATATGTATGCGTGTGTATCCGTCGAGTTGTAAGGAGGGAACTCGACAGATGGCCTGAAATTTTGATCGGAAATCGATGGAACTCGACGAGTCACCCCGATGACTCGGCGAGTGGGATGTGCTTCAAGGCACTCGGCGAGTAGCCGAGGATACTCGGCGAGTTGGGGTCAACATGGACTGTTGACCTTGACTGAGGACTTTGACTTTGAACAGGGGCTGACTGGTGGATTATGGAGTACCTTATATGGTTAAGTACTTATGGGTATATTGTATTATGGTCATAGGTGGTGGAGCCTGTGTCAAGTGATCCGAGAGTTGGAGTTTATCTTCTGAGTCGACATCTGCGAGGTGAGTTATCCTCACTTTATCGATAGGGTCTACGGCACCAAGGCCGGCCCTTTATGATTTACATCCGGGTTTAGGATGGTTGCTATGTTAGATTTCATCCTGGTTTAGGATGGTTGCTATGCTAGAGATCGGTTAGATCGGTTGTTATGGTATGCTACATATGAATTTTGGTCTGTTAGATCGGAATCAGGATAGATAGTATGTTATGTTTTTATGATCCGTAAGGATTAGTATGTAGTGACCTGCTAGGTCGGTACTCTAGTTACGAGAGGATTCTATAGTTGATGATCAGTGTGACAGATATGTTGATGTTTGTATATGCTAGTATGTGATAGTTATGCGCACATGGTTAATTGCTTGTTGGTTGGGTTGAGGCGGTCCTGCTTTGTGCTGAAGGCCAACATACCCTACGAGCGGTCCGGGGAGGCTGCAGGCCCTCGAGGCGGACCAGTCATGCCGAAGGCTCGGGATAGATTTAGATAGACTGCAGGCCCAGTAGGGCGGTCCAGTCAGGCCGATGGCCCAGTATGCATGATTGTTTGATTGATTGTTACTGATATGATATTGTCAGTGTGATATTGATATTTTGGGGGTAGCTCACTAAGCCCTTGGACTTACAGTTCTCAGTTATTGTTTCAGGTACTTCAGGAGATCGTGGCAAAGCAAAGGCGTGACCGTACCGCTCCTCATCCTTATGTTATGATTTTGGGACACTCTGATGGATATTGATTTGAAAACATTTTGTAAACAATACTATTTGACTTTTATTTATGATTTAAAAAGTTTGAATTTGGCGTGAAATTTATGGGTGTTACAGATGTCATGAAAGATGTTATCGAACATGATTCACATCAAGGTTAGGATTAAAAATACTTGATAATGTATTTGATTAGTGGGTTGATTAGCATTATGTTTTATCTCTTACGAGTCAAATGGATAAAATGAAAAAAAAATGGGAAAAAGAAATGGTTTGAATGTTAAATGGATCGAAACTTTTTGGTTAGGATTATATGTTAGTATAATGAATTTCTATTTTGTTTTCAGATACAGAAATGGAGGTGGAAATGTTTCTGGAACCACATCAAAGAAAAGCAAGAAAAGGAAATCTAAAGATAATGAGGCTAGTGATGATGGTGATAAAGAAAATACAGTGGTTACAAACAAAAATCTAAGTCTGAAAAGAAGTCATTGCTTGAAGAAAGAATAGAGCCCAATGAGAATGGTGAAGACGCTATTAAAAAAAAAAAAAAAAAAAAAGACGTTGATATGGAGGATGGTGCTTCTTCTGCTAGTGAAGACAAGAAGGAGAAGAAGAAAATTTTCAACGCCACTCCAATCACATGCAACCAACACCATTGACCTCGTTGAAATTGAAATCGAAGGTCAACCACACCCCCTCACACCCTTTCATGCTAACTGTTCACACCGGTGATGGTGAATGAGAGCGACAGGAATGGAGAGGGTTTGGTGGGTTTGAAAGGGTATGTGGAGTCCTTTGTAAATTAATATTCTTATAAATTATAATTTAATAAAAAAATAATACAGCAATCTCTTCATATAGGTCAATATTAAAACGTACTGTTATCATAAAAAAAAACATTAGGAAATGGTCTTAACACGTTTTGCTGACACATGACAATAAATTACAAAAAATATTGCTTTCAATTTTAAATTTGGTGATTTTTAAACTAGTGGTGATGGTGAAGGAGCCAGGAGGGCGACGGGAGAATAGAGAGGAATGGTTTGGGTGCGGTTTAAAGGGTCTCTAGGGTCCCTTATAATTTAATATTATTATAAATTATAATTTAATAAAAAGGATAAAAAAATGACATTACAATCTCTTCAAGTGGGTCAAAATTAAATACTCAAGACCCTCATCATCAGAAAAAAAATATTAGGAATTGACCCCATAACTTTTTGTATTACAAAGCACAGACCAATCACATAATTTTGTCTTTTGCAAATAATAAAGCCCGTGCTTCGTGATTAAAAAGTTTATGCATACGTCAATTTCTACCAATTTTGTTAGTTTTGCATAGACTTTTTTTGTTAAGTATTCAAGGGCCGTTTGTTCCTTGAGGTTTTACTAGTCACTAGAGAACATTTTTATCTATCATACCAGATGATAACAACGTTTGAATTATATTCAAAAATACTGGTTTTTATTTTCATGGGAATTTTCCTTATGCAATAAAAGCTGGACCTGCTTTTCTTTCCACATCAAGGTTTAAGGCCCAGGGTGTGTTTGGATTTTGCAAATTTTGGAAGACATGAACACTTCAATTGTTACGTTTTCATCACAACTCTCATTGTGGCCTGTACAAATGTATAACAAAGACAATTAAAAAGTGTTTTATTTGGGATCTTCACACCTTGATTTATTTTGGATCCTGCTCACTAAGCAATTTCAAGATCCATCCACACGAGAAACTACATGCATTATCATCCACATATCTCCTGAAAACATGTATGTCTTGTAGAAGCTACATACCATCAACATGAGATACCACTGTTTGGATAAGGAAGTTGACACAGACTAATTAAAGCAACCATATGTATGACGAAATAGATTAGGAATCATATCAAAGATATGCATATTTCAGGTCCCAATATGAAATACCATCCACATGAGAAGCCGTTGTTTGGATAAGGAATCTGGGAGTGACTAATTGAAGCGATGGCGAAATAGATAAAAGACCGCGATACAGGTTATTAGCATAAGGGGTGGGATCTTCAGAGAGATGTCTTGGAAGAGCAGAACGAAATTGTGTAGGAATGCTAAAGTCTGGAACATGAAAGATATGCCAAGTACTATTTCAGCCGACTTGAGCTTGTGAAGTGATGAAGAGAAGAAATCACGTTCAACATAGCTAGAGCGAACTATGGATAACGAAATGAAGATTGCGGTGTAGGCTAATAGAAGAGAGGTACCATTCCATATAATGGACCAGTTCTTTTGATGAAACATAAACGTACTCTTGCCTGTGTCTTTTCCGTATCTGCCTACAAATGCAATATCAATCACACAAGATATGATGGCTATAGCTGATGCAACCACCATTAATTCAAGAGATGTCTTTTCCACAGAATCTACAGCTTTGGAAAGTAGCTCTTTATGATTCTTGGTGAACAATTCACGTGGCCTTAGGTCAGCTTTATTCTTCTTTTCCCTAAGTGAGGGAGGGAGCATATCTGAAACCATCTATAAACACATAGATTAGGTAGTTATGATCAAAGACCATATCAATCATTATAAAATAATAGGCGCCACATGAAAGATGTAGCTTTCCCATCCCACTTAATATTGATCTCAATTTTATTGTCTTGCGTCAATATTTCTTTGGTATTGTCATGCTAAAACCTCAACTCTAGGCACATTTTTTTTACCTTTAACATGCATTTTACATATAATAAACTGAAAGAAGGTATTTTGTACAAAAACTAAATCTAAAGTCAATTGCATTTGTGAGAATGAAAAGACACAAAGAGAAAAAATGCTGAAACACTTACCTTGAACCATTGTCGTTCTCGTTCCATATGTACAGCTGGTCCTTGAAGGTACTGTGATTGACTATCCATCAACGGCTCCTTTCGGATTCCAACAAAATGCAACAAATTATTTCCATTTTTGTCTTCAAGATTAATTATTGAATCCTTGATTGAGCCTATGCCATGCAATAAGTTGTAGATTCCAAGATGACGATTTAAGACAGCAATGTGAAATATACTTTGCTTATTATCATTTAACTCTACTACTAGTTGAGGATAATGATGGATTAGCTCATTTACAAATACTGTGTTGCCTAATTCTGCAGCTACAAATAGGACACTGGATGAAGATATTCCTTCCATAATCTGATACAAAGAACCACTTGGCATGTCATCAAGTTCATGTTTGGGAATATTTGGCAAAATGGTTCTAAGCAACTGCACTGCTTGATTTCCCTCATCAACATGCCCATCATTCGCATCGTATTGATAAACTAAGAAACCAAATAAATGATATTAGACTATATTACATTTTTGGTGCATGTGTTTAGGTGTTCATTATGGATCATGTCCAAAAAAAAAATGTTGCAGATTTGGTCCCTATTGGAAAGTTTCATAACAATTTTAGTACCCATCACATGTTAAAGGACTATTCTGCCCCTTATCTGTTTTATTTGCATTTTTTTATTTATTTAATGTTGAAACTTTAAACATAAACATTAGTAATTTAAGTTGTAGGGGTAAGGGATGCATATTGACTGAGAATATATATATATATATATATATATATATATATATATATATATATATATATATATATATATATGAGAGAGAGAGAGAGAGCATGTGGCTTGTTTACTTGTTCAACTATTGACTTGACTATAGTAAGGAAATTCTTTGGCAATATTTATTTCATTAAATGGTAACAAAAGGTCAATTATGTTCGTTCCAGCATGCTACCAAAAATATTTATTATAATGTTTATATTGAATTCTAAGTTCAGTTCCATTATTTATGTGTGTGTATATATAAATATTAAGGAGTAGAGATTTTTACTGTATTTTTGAATCGGATTATATTTTTTCCCAAATGCATGAGGTTTTCGAGCAAGAATTGCAAGAATTCTGAGGATAATGCGTTCACTCACTGCAAGTTCAGGACAATCCTTCACAATTTGTTGTGCCACATCTGCAAAGTATTTGATGCTTAGAATAAGAGTTTATTGTGGAAAGAGATCAAGAGAGTAAAATCTAGCTACCGAATAGCTCAGCTTCAACACACGCCAAGAGCACACCACCTCGACTCTCTTCTGTCGAGCCTTTCATTCTTTCAGACTTTCCCTGAAGATTTGCCAACATATCAAAGGGTCCACAAAAATCTGCCATTTGGAGTGACAACTTTCCATCATTGCCTTCATGTTTGTCTAAAATGACCTTAGCAGCTTTCGTTGATGCTTTGAAAAGGTCTAAACCGGCCTTATCAAATTCCTCTGAGCTTTCTCTTGATGTGTTCATTTCTATAGAAGCAAACTACAATCCAAATTAAGTCACAATAGTAATAATCAAAACCAAATCAGAAAACTGTGAGAAACAGATATGAAATCACCTTAAAATGGGGGGATGTGATTTCTATTAGGTTCAATGTAGCTCTGTTTGTATGTATTGCCTACAATTTTTTCCTTCTGCGTCTCAATCATGAATCCTAATATCAAACATAATTATAAAATTAAACTAAATTAAAACCCCACAATTCAAAAACATAAAATAACCAAACCCAAACACACATCGGATTTCATTCTCAAACCCAAATTTATGCAAAGTGATAAAATTACCAAATTTGACAGTCGGTAATTCAAGCCGAAATCCGTAAAACTGATTACCTGATGGATGGCTGTAAAATGAGGTCAAACTAACGCACATTCTTCGAAGGTCCGGCGGCCGCTGACGGATTGCGTAACTGGTAAGGCGCTCTCACGGTGGCTACGCCCTCTCTCTTTGCAAAAAGCTTAACGAGTTTCGACCTTACGGTTCGTTGACCACAAATCAACTAACAGAACTCCAAAAAGATCTTATGGTACGTTGACAACTAATCAATTAGATCTTACAGTTCACCACAAATCAACTAGATCGGTTCGTTGACAGCATCAGAACACAAACAAGATCAGAAAGTTATCTGCTGTTAGAGGGAACGACGGAGAGAGCTCCATTAGGGTTATGCTCAACTTCCTAGAGAAAACACTTATAAACGCAACATTTTCTCTTTAGCCCTTATAAGCAACTTCTTTCCACATTTGGTCCTTCAATTTTTTCCTAGCAGCCAATTCCACATTTTGCTTTTGCTTATGTAAATTCAACATTTGCCACATCCTACGACTAGTCAACTACGTTCTATCTTCTTATTCTAATAAAATAATAGTTTTATTTTCTTTTTGACATGTGTCATCACATTAGGCCTCATAATTAATACATGTTTTTTTTATCATCTGTCACCTAATTTTATCTCCTAATTAATGCATGTCACTTATCAACCTATTTATTCTCCATTTCAAATTCAAATTTTAAATTTTTCACTCTAATTATATTAAGTTAATAATATTAGAATAAAAATTAAAATAAAATTAATACAAATTATAAAGTGATATGATTTTACATATTTATTTAAATCAATGATTATAATTTTATATAACTAAAAAAATTCTCTTAATTAATAATTTATTTAAGATAAGTGATTAATAATTTTGAGTTTTTACTATTAAAATTTAATTAATTTTGTAACCGTGGTTCCCACGGGTTATAAACCAGTTATATTATACATTTAAACTAGGTTATAACCCGTGAAAACTACGGTTAACAAAGTAAAAAGAATATTGATATTTCAAAACCATAATCATTAATAAATGATTTCAAACGGTTATTAACTTTCAAAGTTAGATGATTTATAGTCACTTTATAATTGTTGATTTAAATTAATACATAAAATGGTTTGAAGATAACATTATTTAGGTGTAGATTAATGAAAAAAATGACAATGTTATATAATGAAATATATAATTTTAATAGTCTAGAAAAAACCAACACAGTTAATCATGGAAATGCAATTGCTATATGACAAAACTAAAATTAAGTTATTGTAAAATTATCTTGTTGTCTTTAAAAAGACTTTGTATATAAGAACAGTTTATTGGAACATCACACTGGTCTACTACTTGAAATGGGAAAAGTAAAATATATTACAACACCTAGTCAATACTAATTAAATGTTTTTCTCTTAACCCCTTTTGCCATTATAAAAAGATTATAATTCTTATAAAAAGATATATTATTTTTTATTTATTTAGGGCAGTGTATTGGAACTTGAATTACAAGGTGTCAAAAAGAAATTCACCATGTTTCAAGATTTTACATTTCTTTTCAAAGAAAATGATCAACATAATCAGGTTTTAAATATAGATTTCTTATTTTTATCAAATTCTTATTTGCAAACTTGACCTGTACGTACACCTCACACTGTTGCATTAAAGCTTGTTGCCGATACTCCTCTGCTTTTAATATACATTTACATCATTGACCATTATACCCCTTGATTATATAATCATCTGTTTTATGTAGATGTTGAGTTTGTAATGCTAAAGACATTAACAATCATACAAAATATAGTCTCCTCCAATTTGTATCCAAATTATACACTCAAAGTTGACCCAGCTTTCTCCTGCAGTTAACATAACAACAAACGCTAGATAGGGTACATCATGTTCAATTGAATATACACAAAAAAGGCTGGATAAAAAATCATAAAAACCATGTCAATTTTTAGTCCAAATCATCACAACTATTTTGTAACTTCTAAAAAGATTAAACGCATTTCATTTTCATCATGTTTCAACCCATCAAACCTAAAAGGAAAATAAAATAAAAATTAAAGATTTTTAAAGTTCTATTTCGAGTTATAAAAAATATATGTTGTATGCAGATAATCTTCTACACTGATTGGGCAATTAAAATGAACACAAAAATCGTTCATTAGCCAACGAATTATAACCGTAAAAAAGTTCTGTTCACCATTCAAATTATATTGTTATGCAAGTCATACCAATTTGACAATTTTATCATCTTCTTTCCTTCGAAGATATCATGCAAGTATTAAGTGGAAATAAACAATGAGTATAACTCAATAAAGACATAAAAGTCAAACACTTATCGTGCATCAAAAAATATATGAGAAAGCCTTAGAACTTAAATCCACTGTGTGGATCAAACATGCACCAAAGTCAGAAATTGGTTGCAAACAAATCTATTTAGACGATTTCAATGATACTTATTAAAACAAACCTAAATAAATTAAATCAACTAACATTGCATTTTGAAAGTGGACCTTCGTCACCAGTAGAAGATGGTGTCAGTACCAACCTTAAACAATCCTAAACAAATTATATATATATTTCCATCACGAACATTTCCTTTAGAACTGTAGGCGTTAGATTTCTGAATCAAGTGAACAAAATAATTAGTAATTTTAAACATATGTGAACAAAATTAATTATATATTTGAAAACATATGTGATATATTGTGTATGCAAATTTAAGTTGTAGTTAGGGTACTTGTTTGGAGAGAAATTCAAGTGTCATATGTATAAATACTTTACTCAAATCGTCATGATCAACTCCAAATAATTAATGAAAGTACATTCATGATTTCTTATGTTTAAGGTTTAACCCAATTTCTTTATCAGAACCAACTAACATTCTCTTACAGATCCTTTTTCATTATTTAGCATACCTCCAAAATAACCATTTATGAAATAACACAAAAAAAAAACAGTACCTAATAGTCTGAAACTATGGCCATCAACTAACCACCATGTACCCGTCTCCTCCAAATTTGCTGCATTTAATGACTCATTATGGCCTCTTAATTTGTCTATTATAGAAAGCATCAACAAAATAGAATGAATCGATTAATAAAACTTCTGAATTTATTAAAAAAAAAAATGAGAACAAAGATTTCGAAATTTCTCTTTTCTCACCCTTTTAGTTTGAATCTCAACTCATATTGCATCTCAGAAGTCTTTCTTCTTATCAACTTACAACTAAGAACTTCCAATATGATCTTGAAACATTGCATCATTGAATCTTGGAAACCTAGATAAGAAATTATATGTTAGTACGTCACCTTCTTCAATATGTGCATCAAGAGGTCACTTGTGCTTTTAACAACATAAACATTTTTCACCGAATTTGTCGTATGATTTCATACTCTCCTGTAGGAAAGTTAATAGTTTTTCAATCTATTGCTGGCTATTTCTTTTTGACTTAATTCCAACAGAAAGGTCTTAATGTGTTAAGTCAAAAAAGGATGCTCAATGAGTTCGGTTGTCCTATATTCCAACAACATTATGATTAACTATTATGTTCTGTTTAATTTTTTTTTATAAATATTAAGATTGAATAAATAATGATATATAACAAAATTTAAACAAACACTTTTTATAGAAGGATAAAATGGACATTTACTCGGATTCAAGCAGCTCACCCGATCTTAAATAAAACCATTTTTATATAAACAAAACTTTAATCGTTATCGATATAGGAGTTAATGGGGAGAAGAAACATACCTTAATACTCGAATTCAGTAATTCCCAAAGCAGACACATTCAAAGAGAATGAGAAGGGATCAAAATAGGTTCTAAAAGTTCAGTACAAAAGTTAAATTTTGATTTGTAGATGTCAAAGTAATCACTCTTTATGATTTTGTTTAAAAGCTTCGTATCATAACATTTAACTTTTTCCAAAAAATATTTACATATGAGGAAGAGCGATTATTCCATTTTAAGTTGATTTTGAAATTTCAACAAAATCGTGGTAGAAGTACCTCAAGAAAAGCCCTTATAGTTTTAGTTGGTCAACTATAGCATCATTAGTCTAATCCAGTTCTTCATAATTACGTCCTTTAAATTTTCCTTCTCGTTTAATTTTGAAGCCCAAGATAGAACTTATTTGCCAGACATTTCATCGAACATGTGGAGGTCATACAGATGAACATATACCATTCATCTTCAGGTATGATATTGCAAAGTAAAATCCTACAGAAAACAAACAACATCAATATCATAAAGAATATCAAGAGTAAATGAAACACCAGCCCTAGAAGCACGATATTCAACCAGTTAGGCACATAATGAAACATGAACCCCAGAAAAATAATATTCATATTAAGTTGATGGCATCGAGCCATTTTATGCTAGCAGATAATTAATAAGCAAATACATAAATCACAAAAATAGCAAATAAAACCAGCAAAAAATTAACATCAAACCTAATATCAATTTGCTTGAATCCTAAAAGTGAAAAAAAATTACCTTCAATGGAGATTGAGTAGAATAAAAATCAGCAACACTATGAAAATTATAGAATACAAAATCGCTTGAAGCCGTGCAGAAGCAGAACTGAGATGCGTTTATGGAAGCTGCGATTTGTCGAAGGAGGCTGCGACGTTGCGTTTAGAAAATAACAGTAGATGATGAAACAATAGAACATAAGACATCGAATATAGACAAAGGGGGGAGTTTTGAGAGATAGGTGTCGAGACGGAGAAAATCAGGATTCAAAATTGAATCTGATAAGGAAAGGGGAGAAGTATTGGGGATTTAAAATTGAATGTATAACTCATCTCCTCAATTACAGGGATAATAGGTGATTTTGTTTCAATGAGAATCCTACTTTATAGGATCACATTAAAGGCTAAAGATTAAATATTTAAAGTTTAAAGATTAAGGATGAACGAAGCATATAGGCGGGAATTAGAGGGAAAACTCTACCAAATATGGCAAATTGAATTTGTAGATAAATGCAATGTGGCATGTTTAAGACTGTTTTATTAAAAGAGAAGATATTTATACTAACCCTCCACTCCTATCGAATTTATTATTTTTATATTACATGAATATTATTATCTATATTTAGATAATTTTAATTATATAATAATATTATTAAGTAACCGTGACCATAATAATAAAATATATATGCTGTGTATTATACTCAACCAAATTCATTTTAATTGTTTTCTGTTTTTATTGGTTTAATAATATAAATAATTATAATATTAATTTCTTTTGATTTTTATTTTTAGAGAATTTCGTATATACCCTCGTTAAACATTAAAATATCATATTTATCCAATTTAATTTCTAAATATCATATATATATCCTTCATAAACATTCAAAATATCAAATTTATCCAAATCCTTATTTTTAATATTTTTAAACATATTATAAGCATTTAAAAATCCTTATTTTTAAGGATTGACTATTATACCCTTTAGGGATGAGCAGAACCGGGTACCCGACCAAATATATTGGAACCGGAACTGGAACCGATTATATTGGTTCCTAACGTTTTGGAACCACTCCTAGAACCGCCGGAACCGGTTCCGGATACCCGCTTGCTAAATTTTTTTAAACTAAATTTAGCTTTAGAAACAAGTTAAAGCTTATAAAACCTGTAATATATAAAAAAAGATTACATAAAATCGAAGTTTAAGAGAATTTTCTTTGAGAATCAAAAAGGTTACCACAAAATAAGATATCATCTTTACTACCTGCTCCCTTATTCGTTCCTTTATATAAGCATAAGATAAGATACATGTATTTTGTAATAACTCACGCGATATGGGATACTTTCTTAGGCTGGAGGGTGTGGTGCAACCGAAACCGCACTCCCTCCCCCGCCACATCAGTGTCATGTCATTTTTTACCACACAAGTATGGTTTCTTGCCACACCAAAGGAGTGGTGCCACACTTTCAAAAGGCAAAAAAGAAAAAATAAATAAATAAATCAATTCATTTATGCCCCCAACGGTCACACCCACCAACAACCAATCACAAACCATGGTCTTCAAGGACCGCACTGCGGTCTTGGCCGCACCTAACCGCACCCTGGGGGCAGTGTTCCTTGGCCACGTGTCACCGTCGCGGTTCCAAACCGCATCCCACTCCGTGAAGCCTTAAAACCAATGTTTATCCTTCGTCACTACAACAACGCCGATGATAACAACCACTACATAGGCATGGACATTGAAGTTAATATATATGGTTTTTGCTTCCTTAAAGCAAATTAATATATTGCCATTTTTCTAATAAGTTTATGCATACATATTATGTAATGATTTCTTTCTCAATTCCTCTGATTAGTCGTTTATCCCACGTTTACATTTATAATGACAAATTTCTTTTATTATTTTAAAATTACCCACCGTCACAATTAAACTACATTTTTTATATAAGAACTTTTAAGTTTTTCTTTATTGAAAATAACAACTATAACTTAAAACTTCCAACAATTATATTATGTACATATAACATATCGAACGAATAGAATAATGTTATATATATATATATATATATATATATATATATATATATATATATATATATATATATATATATAGAGAGAGAGAGAGAGAAATGATCATTTGAGAACCTATAGTCCGAGAACCAAACAAAGACTGTTAGATCAAAATAATAGAGGGTCAAGATGATCTATGACATTTTTGTAAATAGTTAGAGAAAATAAGACACGGGGGTAAAAAATTGAAATGAATCAAGGTCATGTTAGGAATTATTTTAATTCCTCGATTAAACCTTTAATTTACGTCTCTCTCTCTCTCTCACACACGTCATCTTCTTCACCGTATCTCTTCCCTATTCGTCCTTCCTCGATTGATCGACCACCTATACCTCTGCAGACTACTACAAATCCAATGTCATTCATCTCCAAATCATCGATGAATAATCCACGATCCACTATTATTCTTTACTGAAATCATAAATTCATCATCTCAACTTGATAATCGAGATTTTTACAGGTTCTGATTTGCGTTGACTTCCAATCCATGATACCTAATTTCTAAATCGTCTGCAGATAATCGATGAATCAACAAATTGACACCATTCCGCGGGTTAACAGATCTAATCTATTCTGAAACAGCCATTACCAGCTATGAAGGTATTGCTCATGTTTCTGTATTTCAAAGTGAGATCTCTAGTGTGTTTCTGCAATATCAACACACGTTGCTTTGTCTATACGTGTTTGATTTCAAGCGACATTGCTTTGATTTAAAGCTTCCGTCTCAGCTTGTTCGTCACCATCAATGCATCCATGTTGAGTTCATCATTAAGTATACCAGGTGAAATTTTGTTCAATCATTGAAGACTAATTCTTTTTCTTAATCATATGACTTATTTCACATTATAATTTGGAGTTAATTACAGTTTAAGGTGTGTTTTTTGCTTGCTAATATGTTACAGTTTGAGTTTATTTGAAGCGACGAGTTGTATTGCCTATTAGGTGTTTGACAAAATGCCCTAGTGAACAATTCATCTCTAATTATCTTGTCAAATTTTTTCTTTGTTCTTTGTCGAAGATTAAGTAAATGTAGCCACTCTGATAAGAATTTCAGCAACTTCATTGACTGGATACAAGATACATATAATTAATATCACTATAATAATGTTGGTGTTTTTTTTATCAAGTTATAAAATAGTAAACACTAAACTCAAGTTGTATCATATTTTAACTTTTATATTCTTAAAGTTGGCCTAATCTGTTTGTATCATATTTCTAATTTTATCTTGTGTCATTTTTATCTAATCAAATAAGGCCTGAATGAATATATGTGCATGTACAAATAGTCAAATTCAGGTAAAATTTATGGCAAATCAATTGAAAAAAATGGTTGCTTACTTCATGTAGTAAGTCGATGTGACACATTAATTTCAAATTTATGGCAAATAAGCCCTCCACTCTAGGTTCTCTCCAGCAGGTAAATACACAAAACTAGCACCCAATGTATTTGCCTTCTACTTATTGCAGACACTATGCAAATAGAAGAACATTCAAAGCAGAATCCAACTGGTGAATCAGATGTAAATAAAAATGTAAATGGAGCCAAAGGAAATGTTAACAAACCTGAGCAAGTGAACCTTCAGGGGCAGAAACTCCATAGTACTTCAAAGTGACATATAATTCTTGTATGACGAATCATGAATCTTTTCAGGTAATTTCTGCCTCATGAGCTGTTAAACATGAAGATGTTATGGATCAGGTAAAAAAAATGTTCACAAAGCTCTCAGCCAATCCCATGACTACAACACAGTTAGTAGAAAAGGAGCCTGCAATCTTCACTAGATCACAAGTATGCATTATTATTATTATCCTTATTTATTATCCATGAAATTAAAAATTCCAAATTGATGAAATTAATAATCAGATTTGTATGAGGGACGATGATATTCCTCTTTTAACTTGGTATCTATATATGTACATATTTTTTTTCACATAGTTGTTTACTAACTTGGTATCTATACATGTACATATTTTTTCACATACTAACTTGGTGATTCACTTGTGAATTACATATGAATTACATGTGATTCACATGTAATTCACATCTGAATTACATGTGATTCACATGTAAATCACATGTGACACACATGTAAATCACATATAAATCATATATGAATTACATGTGATTCACATGTAAATCACATGTAATTCACAATTCACATATGAATTACATGTGATTCACATGTAAATCACATATGAATTACATGTGATTCACATGAAATTCACATATGAATTACATGTGATTCACATGTAAATCACATGTGATTCACATATGAATGACATGTGATTCACATGTAAATCACATGTAATTCACATATGAATTACATGTGATTCACATGTAAATCACATATGAATTACATGTGATTCACATGCAAATCACATATGTATTTTTGTGAGTGTTTTTGCATCAATCATATTCTTTTTAATTTTCTTGTAAATTTGGAAGAAATTGTGGTGAATATTGAAGAGGTGGAAAATGATAAATTGTAGAAAATATGGAAATATTGACACGAAGACATGAAAATGCTTTGAAATTTTGTAGCATTTTTTTGTTTTTTATATTTTATATTGTATCGAATAAAATACTTATTGTATTGTGTTTATAGATTAGTAAATAAAATGAGTTTTCTTATGATTTTCTTACATATATTATAGTATATGAAATATGCATATATGCATTTGTAAAAATATGCATAAATGTACCAACAATGTTGATTTTTTTGGTTAAAAAAATATAGTATTTTTTAAATATTCAAGTTTTTTATTGATTTTTAAATGATTTTAAAAATATGCAGTTTTTTAAAAAAAAATAGTTTTTTCAATTTTTTTTTCAAAAATTCATGTTTTCTATAAAAAACTAAAAAATCTGCACTTTTTTTTTTAAAAACTGAAAAATACTATTTAAAAAAAAACTGAAAAATACTATTTTTAAAAAATCTGCAAAAAACTGATTTTTTTTTTCAAAAATTCATGTTTTCTTTAAAAAATTAAAAAATCTGTACTTGAAAAAAAATACTTTTTTAAAAAAATCCGAAATTTTGATTTATTATGTAGTGTTTTAGACATTTCTATTAATATGTAGAATAACACAAAAAATTAAACATTAAATGAAATCGATAAGAATACGATCATGCCCTTAATGAATTAGTTTTGATCTAACGCTCCACTTTTAGTTCTCGGGTTCTCGGGAAACTATGAGTTCTCAACCGATCTCAACCCTATATATATATATATATATATATATATATATATATATATATATATATATATATATATATATATATATATATATATATAATCGGTTTCGGCGGTTACCCAACAGGTAGCGGTTCTGGAAAAATAAAAACCGGAACCGAAACCGCTTAAGGCGGTTTCAAAACATTAGGAACCGGAACCGGAACCGCCAAAGACGGTTCCCATTCCGGAACCGTCGGTTCCAAAGCGGCTTCGGTTCCGAAAGCGGGTATCCTGTTCCGATGCTCATCCCTAATACCTTTTTTATAATAAATCTATCTCCATAAACATTTCATAATCACCACTAAATTGCCCCAAATCAACATCAACATACATTCTATCCATTCCCACCTCCACCTCCGGTCACATTTATTGACATTTCCACAAAAATTATCACAAATGTTAATTACCATATAAAGAAACTTCATTCTTTCAAATTTGTAGCTTCCTGGAGTGTATATTTAGAATCTTGGAGGTAAAGGTGTCCACTTTCTTAGTTTTGTAATTTCAAGAGAATGTGATCATTTTCATTTTTATATTAATTAAATTAGCTTTGAACAAATCATTTGTGAGAAAAACCTTCAGTGAGTGTCCTGCAAAAACTTGCCATCCAAACTAACTCGATCCAGTAACTCACTGGAAATGGGGCCAACTCACAAGATTGATTACAGTGACTCTTGGGAATGAATTTGGTAATGATGCAATTGGAGAATGAACAAGTTCCACTCCAAATCCTAATCTGTGAAAATTCAATTGTAATCAGAACTCTACATATAATTATGCCCAAATCTCTGAATTACTCACGGAAACTTACAAAACTACAAAGTAAATGGATTGAATTCGATAACTTTCGACGAATTACATGGCTGAAGTTAGAACTCCACAAGAGGATGAACTAATCAAGACATTTCTATCTCTGACAACGAGTCCATGGAGAGAACTTCAAACATAGCATCACAAACCAGTTTTCTGTAATTTCCGGGCGACCGTGTGAGGATCAGACATTAGGGTTTTCACCAAGCTTTGTTGTGGGGTGATTTCGGGGAAAAATCATTGAGAATTTGGGTGAATTTGTGTGGAAATGTCGATAAGTGTCACTGGAGGTGGAACTCAGAGCGGATAAAATGAATGTCAAGTGTTGATTTAGCGAGACTGAAATTGGATGAAAAGCACGGTGATTATAATATGTTGACAAAATTGCAAAAATGGTCCATGTGGTTGTCAAAATTTTGTGCTTTTGGTCCAAAACGAAATGTTGGTGCACCATTTGTCCAAAATTGGATATTTTTAGTGATTTTGGTCCCCATCCACTTAAAAAGACAATTATACCCTTCATATTTGTTTTTCTTATTTTTATATAAATTTTAATGATTTTAAGTAATTAAAAATTAAAGAATGGCCCTCTCTCTCTCTCTCTCTCTCTCTCTCTCTCTCTCTCTCTCTCTCTCTCTCTCTCTCTCTCTCTCTCTCTCTCTCTCTCTCTCTCTCTCTCTCTCTCTCTCTGGTGGTAGCTTTCATCTTCTTCACTTCTCATCTCTCTTTCTCTCTTTCGAGAAAACACATTCAAGAACACCCACACTGCCACCACCATCCTCCAGCACCACCAGACGCCACGAATATGTTCCTACATTAGGGAAGGAGCGGTGACAGACTTCGTTCTGCACCATAGAGCCAGTGGAAGAAAGGGGCAACGGTGATGACAGAGAAGTCGACACAGGCATCACCATTTTCTAGCCATCACCGTTCGCTACAACCATCCGCCACTAACCACCTTCATCTCCCTACCCTTACCTCCATATCTCCTTGGCCTTAACTCGATGAGACCTCTCCTCAGATCTGAAAAACTCAAATTTGAAAAAGCTCTCCTTCACCACTGTTATTCTTACACAGATTGTTACTGAAAAACAGAGAAGAGAGATGATGGTGGCCGAAGATGGTTATTATTTGAGCATCAAACACAGTGGATACTGATTTTAATATTTTTGTTTTTCCTCACATCGTGCTCTTCATTTTCTAGAATCTGTCATATTTATGTATGTTTAAATCATTTAGATCTTGATTAATGGTTTTCAATTTGTTGTCGATCTCAGTGGTACGAATTTCACTGCGTCGATTTGGTAATCAAAATGGTTTTGCTGATGATTAGATTCAGATAGATGAAATGAACTTAGTCTTGATCGAAAGGTTCGTTTCAAATGGAAAGATGGGTTGGATTTCTCGATTCTCAGTTGTTGAGCCACCATATCCTCCAGTCTCATAGATGATGATCGGAGATAGAGCAGAGAGAAAGAAGGTGGGATTTTTTTGAGGCTTTCCATGGCAGATCCCACATGTGGTGTTGGTGGTCTTCTAACGGCAGGACTATGGTTTTCTGTCGATTCTGGTGGTATAATGGTCGCCGGTGAGGGTATGGATGGTAAGGGGTGATGGTGTCGGACTCGGAGGCAGTGAAGGGAGGTGACAACGATGAACGTCGGTAGTGGAAAAGGGGTGTTATGATGACACTGGTCTCGTTTTGCAGATCTAGAAATGAAAAGATGGTTGTCCGGCAGGTGGAGGTCTAACAAATGGTGGTTAGGGTGACCGGTGATGGTGTTGCTGTGTGTATGTGTGTGTGTGAGAGAGAGAGAGAGTGTGTGTGTGTGTGTGTGTGTATGTGTGTGGGGGGGGTTAAAGGTGAGTACGAGGGGTGGGGTGGGTGTTATTTCTTTTTCTTTTAATAATAAGAAAATAAAAAGGAAATTAGTAAAAGAAATATAAGGGCATATCCGTCTTTTTATGTTGGGTGTGGACTAAAACCACACAAAAATGTCAATCATAGAGACCAAAGTCGCACAAGATATTCAAAATTGGACCAATGGTGCAACAACATTTCGTTTTGGACCAAAAGTACATAAATTTGCCAACCACAAAGACTGTTTTTGCAATTTTATCTAGACAAAATTGCAAAAATGGTCCCTGTAGTATGCATTTTTTTGGGGTTTTAGTCCAAACCTCGACTTTTTTGGATTGGTGGTCATTTTGAGCTAGTTTACATGCAGTTTTGGTCCCTGTCCAAACTAAAAAGACTATTATACCCTTAATGAATTTAGTTTTCATTTTTCTTTTACTTTTTAAAATTATTATTATTATTAAATATAAAACCGGACCCACCTCCCTCTCTCTCTCTCTCTCTCTCTCTCTCTTCGTCCTCCCCCTGATCACCATAAAGAACCTACATACACTCCACGATACACACATATAAATACACACACTCCACATATACAAGCAGTCGCCACTTGTTAGCCTTCAATGACTCCGCTCGATCCTCCCACCATCGATTGCATTCAACAACGCATCAAAAGGAAGCTCGAAGATTTCAGACGATGATCGCTCCTCCTCCGACTTAGTCTGCGTCAGGATGAGAAGAAACGATCCTAACCCCACCTTCTCTTCTTCTTCTACTTGATCCAACGGTGGAAGGGCAACGATAGGTGGCTGCAGTTGGTGGCTGTGGACAGCCTTGCTGCTTAATTTTTGTTGGTGGATGCTCGACGAGGGACCAAGACGAAGCAGCAACAATGATGACGTTTGGTGGTGGTGGGTTACGACATGATGGAGGTGTTTGGTGGGTGGTGGGTGGTGAAGTGGGTTTTGCCAACAGTCACAACGGTGGTAGGTGGTGAAGTAGGTTTTACAACGGTGGGTGGTGACGGAGTTGTGGTGGCAGCTTCACTACCTTCGTTTCCTTTCTTTTCAGAAGAGCTCGACGAGAGAGAGGGCTGGGAGGAGCAAGGTTATGGTCCGAAGGTATTTGGGAAGGGTGTTTGCTGGTGGTGGGTCACGACATGGGGAGGTGGAGGAGGTGTTCGAAAAATTAGGTGGGTTAAGATGGTGGTGGTTGTTTCCTCCGATCAGTAGCAAGACGGGGAAGAACATGGTGGTGTAGGGTGGTGCCTGGCAGCTTGCTCGACAGAAACAGTAAGGGAATGGTGGTGGGGCTCGACCAAGACAGACGAGGATGATTTTCGGTGGGGTTGTGGTGGTCTATGGCGACAGTCGTTGTGGTGAGCAGCCTAGACCGGTGTTACAATCACCGGTGCTTTCTTTCTTCAACTGGTGAGATACGAGAGAGAGAGAGAGAGTGTGTGTGTGTGTGTGTGAGAGAGAGAAAGAGAGAGGGGGGGGGGGGAGATAGGTGGGTCCCATAATTTTTATTAATAAAACTTTATATTAAATAGAAAAAAACATAGAAAATGTATCAGAAGGGTATTTTTGTCTTTTTAATTTTACGAGGGACCAAAACCACAAACAAAGTAACTCAAAAGGACTGTCAATCCAAAAAAGTCGGGGTTTGGACCAAAACCCTAAAAAAATGCATACCACAGGGACCATTTTTGCAATTTTGTCTTATTATATAAGGGGTTTAATAGTAAATCGATAAAAGTAAAGATTTTTGAATGATAATAAAATATTTAAAAATATTATAAATAAAGATTGGGGTAAATTTGATATTTTAAATGTTTATAAAGGGTAAATATGATATTTATATTTTAGAGTGGACAAATATGATATTTTGATGTTTAAAGAGGGTATATATAAAATTCCCTTTATATTTTAATAAATAAGAAAAACAAAATTCAAACAACATTTAAACTTCTATTAAAATCAATTTAATAAATAAGAAAAACAAAATTCAAACAATAAGCTCATTTTTAAGGATTTTTATCCACACATTTAAACTTAGCTTATTGTGGTGGGAATAAACAACATACAATAAACACCCTCTAAGATTTCATTTTCTCTCGTGGCATTTTCAATTCATTTTTGAAACTTATTTGCTACTCATTTTCCCTCTTTTTATTATTCCAACTTCATTCTATGTGTCATTTCATTTGTTTGTGAGATTTCATATATGAAATTTATTAATTTAGTCTTTATCATTCTATGTTAATTAATTTTAAATATTTGTTTTAGTTTTTATATACTTATTTCATATAAACCTGATTACTTTATCACGTTGGATGATAATTTTTTTTGTCTATTCATCTTTTGTCTATTTATTTATTCTTTAACCGAATCAAAACAAATAATTATTCAAAATATATAACTATAGTTAAGATTTTAAAAATAATTTCCACACATCATGTTTGTGCAGTAGGTGGTGATTTTTTATTTTCATAAAAAACATATCTTTATATTTTTTATATGCTTAATATTATTTAGTAAAATCAAATAAAAAACTTAATCATTATATATATATATATATATATATATATATATATATATATATATATATATATATATATATATAAGGCTAGGTTATAATGTGGATGATAAGTATTGTGTGGATGTAGGGATGAATGTGGACCAAGAGTTTAAAATACATATTCTAATAGAATACATATTCTGATTGAATACAAATTCTGACAAAATACATGTTCTGATTGAATGAACATTTTGAAAAATAACAAATTTTGAACCATGAGTTGGAGAATAACAACATTCTTAAAGAATAACCATCTATTATTAATATTATTGAAGAATCTAAGGTCCAAAAATAAACAAAAAAACAATTTTTACTGTTACATTCTATAAAAATACAATGTCATTTTTTTGAATTTTTGTCAAGTTCTATAAGAATACAAGCTCCATAGTAAGTAAGTCTTGAAAATATCTTCATTCTATAAGAATATTCTCCTTCTTCCTAGAAGGGGATTTATTTCCTTTGACTTTAGATCTTCAACTAATGAGTAAACAAAGACCTGTATTTAAAAAAAACAAAAATAAGCATGGGAATAAGATTATACAAATAACAAGAAAACATGTGGTTTAGAAATTAAGTTTTATGGCTGAATTAAGAAAAACTTGACAGCTTCAAACTTTACAATTACTAAAAGCTATGTGGGTTATGACCTTTTTAGAAAACAACATCATTATATTTTCAAGAATTCATGTGGTTCATTCATTGTCTTCTAACACACTTAGAAACACCATTATGTATATATACAGACAAACAAATCCACATAAATACATCAATTCTATAGAAATTGCTATGCATAAGAATTAGGTGTACACATCTAAGAATCGACTCAACTGGTACATTTAAGAAAAAATTAAGGACACCAAAACTCAGAATTATGTAAAGATGTGGACGACGGATAAGAAAAAGAAAACCTGCTATCAATCGGAGCAACACTCATCTTCATCTTCGTAGGCTGTCCAGTACCGTCGTAGGAGGGCTTTCCGATTAGTCAAGAGGTTGCAGGTACCCGGTGGTCAGGAGGGCAGCAGCCTCCTTCGCATCTCCCCAGATCGTGTGTTGTTGCTGCTTGCCTTACCCTCTCGGATCAACCTTCTCCCTTCTCTACACATTTGATTGCCGGAGCAGACCCTGCGCTGCTTTTCCCCTTTGGCCTTGTCGACCCCGGAGACGACGACCTCCCATCTTCCCTCTGTCTCTTCAACCTCTTCGAACCCTGGAGACGATCTCGATTGGTCACGACATCCAGAATAGCGGACAACGCATCTGAGAACTTCCCTCCGACGATCTTGACATCTTCGATGGAAGTAGGAGGCGATTTTGTGCCGACGATCTTGACATCTTCGATGGAAGCCGAAGGCGATTTTGTGGGTGTGGATGAAATAGGCAATAGGGTTTTAAATAAAGTAATTTGCCTAAATTAAAAGGTAGAAGATTTAATTAATTATTTATTAAAATTAAATAATACTTGGCCCATATTAATCCCTACATCCACACAATATTTGTTAATCCACATTTGAACCTACCTATATATATATATATATATATATATATATATATATATATATATATCAACTTCGAGTATGTGAGTATTGATGGGTTTTATGCATAAGAACAATCTTATGTGCTTATACAAACCCTAATGCTTGGATCTAGGTTTCTCTATTGTACATGCTTTGAATCCAAGACTTACAAACCTAGATCTATCATATATAATTCGAAAATAACATCATAAGAACAGATCTAAGTGTTTACTTCTTTCAAATAACTTGGAATCCTTGTAGTCTTCTTGATCTTGAGCTTAGAGGCACAATTGTAACTCCTCTAATGGTTCACAAACCCCACAAGCAAGAAGGCAATATGAGAGAGGATGAGAGATGCTAAAATCGGCCTTAGGGTTCTCTTGGAATCCAGTGTCGCTGATTTTCATAGCATAGGGGTCTTATTTATACTGCAGGCTTCTAGGGTTTCAGTCTAAACCCTAATGGACAGCTTAATCACCAAGCAGCCCAAGGAACCTTCTATATTAGGGCCTTGGACGAAAATATGATGGATCCCCATCATAATTTCGTTCCCCCCTTAGTCCATTAGGTTTCCCAGCCCAAAACTCAACTATCATACATTTGACAGTTTATACCCCTTTATTCAATTAATCTCTTTTAGTCACCAAATTAATTCCTAATTAATTTATGACCAATACCAATTGAATAAATATGATTTCTCCTTTAATATATTATTCTTATAATATATTAATAAACCATAATATTCTCTCTCTCTCTCTCTCTCTCTCTCTCTCTCTCTCTCTCCTTAAATTACCTTGTCTAGTTGCTTTGGTGAAGGCAACCCAAAAGGACCATGCACAACCGGGCCAAGTACATACCAAATATAGTTACGGGCTTAGACACTAATCCAACAAGTATAAGTCGGTGTTCATTTGGTTTTTTCTTTTTCCATAACCAAATTTACTAAATTCCTATCATATTATAGTTTTTAAAGTTTTGTGTACAAAATGCAAATAAGGTTTTATTTGGAAATAGCAAGTTTTATTCTTATTACAACAAACTTTTTACATTTATATTTTCTACCCTAAAATAATTTTGATTAAATAGTTTTTATCCTTTATAATTTTAAATTTAAATTATTGGTAATTTTAAGTTATAATTTTGATCCCTTACTATATTTTAAAGTTATATTTTTGGTCCCTTACATAATTATTTTTATAGTTTTTATTTTTATTAATATTACTTTTTTATTTAAACGATGATTAATACGTTTAAGATACATTTTCAAACTTCATTTTGTATGTATCATCCAAACATAATTTTTTTCTTCGAAACCTTATTTTATACTTTTATAATTCACTTTGTAAAGAAGTTTTTCGGTGCAATGCGCATAAATTTCTCCCAAAAACCTTATATATGTCGATATGCATTTTCAACGTATTGGGCTTTTGCAGCATCGCACGGACGGTCCAAACCTTAGTTTTCTTATAATTTTCAAATCTCAAACGATAATCTATCTGTTAATACATAACTTATATATTTCAAAAAGTTAGTGATCATTTATTTATAATTTGTAAATCTAAAAAAATAATCTACCTATTCATTTACAACTTTTATATATTTCAACTTTTATACTCGTCGAGTAGAGATCAGGTGAGGCGCGGGTTTTAAGTAACCTACTCGACGAGTTGAGAGCCTTCAACTCAACGAGTAGGCTGGCAAAGGTGAAACCCTATTTCGGGGTATTGCACCCTATTTAAGCATCTTAATTCCCTCTTGCTAGCCCCATTTCCAGCCTCCAAGTCCCAAACCCTAAATCTCGAAACCCTAATGCCTTGTGTGAGCTTGTGAGTCATTTTTGAGAGAAAACTTGTGTATTGAAGCTTGAGTGCCAAGAGAAAGCTTTTAGATCCATAAACTTCACTCCATTTTTACAGCATTTTATGGTAAGCAAGTCTCAAACTTGCTTAATGATTACTTAAATCTCTTTATTTTCACTTTTATTGGGTTTTGGTCCAAATAGCATGGTCCTTGGGAAATGGACGTCCCAAGTGGGTATACTTCCAGATCTTGAGCCTTGAAGGACTTTCATGGCATAAAGGTGCAAACTTTATGGTCATTGAATCCCCATGCAAGCTTTAGGATGTCATTTTGGCCTTTTAAGCTCCAAAAGGCCATGCATGGAGAGAAATTCAGAGACTTTGCATGTTCATGTAGTGTCTAGGGTCTAGATCTCAGTTTGTATGCATTAGCTTGAAGTATTAATGGCTTATGGATCAAGATCTAGGTCTTAAAGAGTTAGAGTTTGAACTAAATCCATTAAGGAAGGGTATTAATGGGTAAAAGTTGGGAACTCTACCCTTAAAAGGACATTGTATGTATATGAAGGATGGATAATAGATCTTAAGGAGAAGCTTAATCTATTATGTAACAATTGGCAAAAATATAGACTTCTGTACGACAATCTATGTTAATAATGAATAACGAATATTATACCTTCTAAAAATGCTGAGAAAATTTGATACAAGTTAGATAATAACTTGAGGAAATTTCATGATCTAGGAATTTGTCGAATAACGATGTTATTTTATAATCTGAACTAGAACCGGTTCCGTGAAAACAACCGACTAAAAATTGTGTGTTCAAAATATTATATTTACACGACTTCGGGTAACGGAAAATTTTATAAAAGTTACGTGTCATACTATCAACGGACAAATATACGGAACTGAAATTTATCAAACTTAGTCGTTTATGAACAAAATCGACGGAAAATAAATAACATTTTTACAAAAGTACATAATTTTGTATTAGATTATAAATCTTACCAATTATGGCTTTGAAAAGATAATATAAAATGCATAAAGATCAACAAAAAAAAAGTATATAAATACTAATCGTATATGTCACATTTTAATTTAACCAAAGTTTAATTGGCTATACATAAATATATGTATGTATATATAATAATAATAATAACAAGTAAAGGAGTATGAGACCTAAAGGAGGTGATATGTTACAGGGGATATGAGCCTAGAACATCTAGAAGATAAGAAATATAAATTCAAAATAGGGGATGATTGCTACAAGCTAGAAGGAAACCACCTGATTCATTTTTCTTCTTTCTTTTCTTCCCCCTCCATTTTATTACCCTCTACATCCCACACAAATAATATAACTTCTCTTATATTACTAACTATATACCAATTGAGAACTAACTAAAAAAAAGATTTCAAAAATCTAGCTAATTATGGGAAGCACGTGAATTGATTCGATTGCACCTTCCTCACTCTTTCCTCCGGCCATAAATACATCGACACCCTCCCCTCCATTTCACTCTCATTTTACTGCAAACAATCACTCCTTCTTTCTCTCAATATCATACAAGAAAAACAACCTTCTTACAGCCCCTCCCATCTCCACGAAAACCATCAAAAACAGAAGAAGAAATGGAGCTGCTGCCTCCCTTTTTTTTTTTAGTTTCCTGTCACAGCATTTAGCACCTATTTTCAACCCATTTTTATCCCAAAAATACCCCTTAAACATGCCTCCTGTTACGGTATGTTTGAAGTCACCAAAACAGCCCCAAAACTCTGTTGGTTTGAGGCCCCTGTACTTACATTTCTTTACCCATATTACAATAACATAGTAACATTTTTTAACCAATTAAAGCAAACTTACGTTTCTTTACACATAATAATATACTTACATATTTTAATAACAATATGTAGCAAATAAACCCATAAAAATTAATTGCTATTATGGGTAATGTAATGTATGTTCTGATCAAAAGAGTATACCCAAATAAAGCAAAACACAGAGTTGCAGGGAAAAGATTCCTAGTTTTTCTCTCTTATTATATTCATAAAACAAAGACTTACAAAGCTTTAAATACAAACAAAAGAAAGGAACTGCTAAGCTAAAAACTGAAAAAACGTGACCTCCTAAATAGGTGGCAACTACTCCACTTATTCCTTTAGACAAGGTCAACACAAGGACTAAATCAGAATTACATTTCCCACATACTTCCCCTTAATTCTAAGCTTTGTCCTCAAGCCTTATAACTCCCAACAGATCTCTCATCTCCAAGAACTTGAGTCTAGGAAAAGCTTTTGTCAAGGGGTCTGCTCTTTGTTACTCACCCCTGATGTGTTTCACATGAATTTGTTTCCTTTCAATATAACCCCGTATGAAATGGAACTTGGTGTCAATGTGCTTACTCCTCCCATGGAAAACAAGATTATGCATAAGAGCTATGGCTGACTTGTTGTCTACATACATCCTGACACATTCTTCTTTCCAACCGGTCAATTCTTTGAGGAGACTCCTTAGCCAAAGTGCTTGGCATGCTGTTGCAGCTGCTGCCATAAACTCTGCTTCACAGGAAGATAGGGCCATAGTGTGTTGTTTCGGGGACGACCATGTGATTGGATTACCTGATAGATAGAAAGAAAATAATTCATGTTGTACCCTTTCTACCATCAATATCCATTCCATTGCTACTATCACTGAATCCAATAAGCCTTTATCACCACCTTTCTTGTACATTAGGCCAAAGTTGGTTGTCCCCTCTATGTACCTTAAAATGTGTTTGATTGCTTTGAGATGGCTCTGCTTTGGTGATTCCATGTATCTACTCACTACTCCAACTGAGTAGCTCAAATCAGGTCTTGAGTGGATGAGATAGCAAAGACTTCCAATGAGGCGTCGATACTCGGTAGCATTGACTGGTATTCCATCTTCATCTTTTGTCAAACCCAGTCGAGGTTCCATTGGGTATTGAGATGGGTTTCACTCTCCCATGCCTGCTATTTGCAAAATCTTCTTAGCATACCCTGCTTGACCAATTGTGATGCCATCCTTGTCTTGGTGAACTTCTATCTGTAACGCCCGTAGATCCGGGCTAGTCAATTTAGAGGCAATAAGTGTCGAAAATGACTTTTCGGTAAAAGATTATTTAGGATAAATAATCTTAACCAAGTTGTAGTATATGTTACAAGGTTTCCGTATATATAAAGAGCCTCGAAATCTGAGTTATAACGAAGAAGTTATGGCCCGTCGAAGTTTTACGTCAAAACCGGCACAATACCGGGAAGCGTAAATAGTGAATTTACGATAGAGGAAGTTATGATTTTTCGAAGTTTCGGCTTCCGAAATTCGAATATTAGATCGAGTGGTTTTTGGCCGAGACAACCTAAACGAGAATCTAAGATCTCGTTAATAGTAGCGTAACGATAAAAAGACAAACGAAAACGGACGTCGGATGAAGAAGTTATGAATTTTAACGGACCAATCGTGTCCCGGCCTGTTAAAAATATAACTTTTAAAATTGATTCAAAATTAGCCGACGGAGTCTAAACGAAAGTTGTAGGGTATGTTCCCGCCTACTCGTGGATATAAAGAACGTCGAAAACGGAGCTCGTATGCGAAAGTTATGATTTTTAGAAGTCGGGAAGGAAAATTGCGAAATCTGTGAGAAGGGAGATGACGTGGCCGCATCTGAGCTGTTGCTTGTTGCCCAAGGCTTCGCTTCGGATGGATGACACGTCGCCTTGCATACGCACCGCGTAAGAGGGTACGCCCCGCGTTCGGAAATCGCTTGGTCTCGGAAGCTCCACGTCGCCCCACCGAAGCCGCGCCATCTGTCCCCTCATCCGAACTACGCCCCGCGTAGTGCTGTACGCCCAGCGTACCTCCGAAGGCTCACGCCTATAAATAGGCTACGAGGGCTGTCGAGCAAATCACACCAAAAACCCTTCTCTCTCTAAATTCTTTCTCTCTCTAAGGTTCCAAACCACCCCTAAACCCTAGGTAAAACCCCTAGCACCCGAGGGAAGCCCCGAGGCTCCCGGAGTCCTGAGAAAAAGGGTCTTTCGGTTCAGAAACGCTGCTCCGAGCAAGACCCGATTTTCTTTAAAATCCGCTGTAAGTGAGCTACGCCTATGAAATTTTTAATATAGCTTCTAATTAATTATAGTAACATTATTAGGACCTTAAAATAATTATTTATTTGGGCTATTATTATGAGTTATATAGTGTTGTTTAACTCTTATATAAAATAATAATAGCTAGACTATTAAATTAGTCTCGGTGAATATTAAACTAAACCCTAGTGGTAATGATACTAGGTTTTGTCGAGGAAAATTGTTTTAAGAGTTACGAAGTACTGTCCGAGGACCGAGTCACCACCTTTCAAGTGAGTGCATAGTTACTTTCATCTTACACATAGATATGAAGTATTTTATATAAATTACGTGCTATGTGTGCATATTATCTGAATACTTGCTGTCTATGCTAGATGAACGATTTTATACACGATTTAAACGATTTAAACTGTATATGTATTTTATATCTACGAAAATGTTGGGATAAAACATGGGTAGATATAATAGATGGAATATGAGTTGGATGATGAGTTGAGAGGTGTTATAGACCACGAGGTGAGGGTGAGAGGTGGACGATGTGAGAAGCCTTTTCCCAAACGATGGCCCTGTCATTCAGCAGAGTATGGATGACAACCACAGACTATTCTAGACAGTCCAGTGGAACACTAGCAGACTTTCAACCCGTAGGTGTTGTGAACGATGTTTTCACCCGGTGTACTCTAAACCTAGGTGATCATGCGGACTTGAGCCTAAACCCTGGTGATCATGCATACTTGATACCTAAACCTTGGTGATTATGCAGACTTGATGCCTAAACCCTGGCGACTATGCAAACTTAGTGCCCGTTGTGTAAACCATGGCAACGATGGACTTCATGCCAATTCCTTAGGATGATCCTTAGGAATGAATGAACGAGAGATAGCTGATTCTTAGGGTAGATCCTTAAGAATAAATAAGATAATGGGGATGGGTAATTGGGTTGATTGCTTGATTGTTTAAACATAATAATTATATTATTGTGGGTTGAAAACCCTATGTACTCACCAGGTTTCCCAACCTGACCCACTCAGTTTATTTATATCACAGGTGTCGATATGAAGTTACATTACACTGAGAGATTAAGGAGATATAAATCACTAGTGATAATGAATGTAAGTTCTGTTTATGCTTATGTTTCTGTATTGACGATGACATCCCAAATGTTTTAAAATGAATAAAAATACATTTCTTCAGAAATGCCTTGATAACGTATTTATCATGTTTTACTGGGAACAAATTCCGCAACATTTTTATTAAAAAAAGGTACTCTAATTTTTATAAAGCATAAACAAAATCGGTCTTTTCTGACCGTGAAAATGGGGATGTCACACTATCCCTAGGTAGTAGGATAAGGTTCCCAAGTCACTCATATCAAAATACTTCAACATCCTTCTCTTAAACTCAACAACCAGTTCTTCACTTGAACCTGTCACAATCAGGTCGTCCACATAGACCCCGACAATCAAAGACCTGTTTGACTTTTGGAGTTTATACACAACATATTCCTGTGGACATCTCTGGAATCCCATTTCTTTCAATGTTTTATCAAGCCTATCATTCCATGCCCTTGGAGCCTGACGTAGGCCATAGAGAGCCTTGTTCAACCTGTACACCATGTTCTCCTTTCCTGCGATAACAAAACCGGTTGGTTGTGTGACATACACTTCTTCTTGCAAAATCCAATTTAAGAAGGCTAATTTTACATCCAAATGATGAACCTTCCATCCTTCACTTACAGCCAAAGCCAACAAGGTCCGTATTGTTTCCAAACGTGCCACTGGAGCGAAAGCTTCATCGAAATCGACACCCTTTTGCTGTACATACCCCTTTGCTAAAATTCTTGCCTTGTATTTGGTTACTTTTCCTTCCACATCCTTCTTCAATTTAAACACCCACTTCAGCCCTATTGCCTTATTCCCTTTGGGAAGATGGGTTAGTCTCCAAGTTTTATTCTTTTCAACAGATTCCAGCTCCTGTTTCATTGCGGTTCTCCATTCTTTGTCACGTGAAGCTTCTTCATACGTGGTGGGTTCTTCACCTGCAT
Source organism: Lactuca virosa (assembly GCF_052849685.1). Taxonomy (NCBI): domain Eukaryota; kingdom Viridiplantae; phylum Streptophyta; class Magnoliopsida; order Asterales; family Asteraceae; genus Lactuca; species Lactuca virosa. The sequence continues at coordinate 298,022,344 of NC_136433.1, read as the reverse complement.
ACATCAGGACTTCCGAATCTTCTTGCAGGACTTGCGTTTCTTCATATATATATCGGTCAGAGATCGAAAGCCATGAACTGGCTTGTTGTCGTATGTTTCCCTAGGAACTTCGTCTGGTGATGGAGATAAGGTATCCGCAATTGAGCTTGGTGATTCGTTTCCAGCTTGTAATTGACTAGGTGATGTCGATTGTGAGTGACTTTCGTTTGACTGTGGATTAGGGCTTCCAATCTCGACTTGTGTTGGATCGAATTCTCCCACAGTCTCTTGGGCTACTCCTTCACTGGGAAATCTAACCCAATTGTTGCTTAAAACTGGGCCTTCATCTTGGACCTTAGCCCAATCCCACTTTCTCTTCTCTTTGAATACGATGTCTCTTGTTACACTTATTTTGTTTCTTTCAGGGCAATATAAATGGAATGCCTTGCTTCCTTCCTTGTTTCCCAAATACACCAGTTTCTTACTCCTATCGCTCAATTTTGTGAGCTTGTTTGATGGCACCTTTGCGTGAGCGACACAGCCAAACACTTTAAAGTGTTCAAGTGTGGGTTTCTTCCCATGTATGCCTTCATACGGAGTCAGATCTTTCACTCCTCTTGTCGGGACTCGATTTAGAATCTGCACAGCGTGGCGAATGGCTTCCCCCCAAAGTGTTTCTGGGATGTCCATTGCTTTCAACAAAGACCTGGTGACTTCAAGGATTGTGCGATTCCGGCGTTCTACTACCCCATTCTGTTGAGGGGAGTAGGGTGCGGTTAATTGCCTCTTGATTCCTTCCTGATTGTAGAACTCAGTGAATTCATTTGACGTGAATTCACCACCACGATCAGTGCGCAACATTTTTAGCTTGTATTTCCCTTCACCTTCTATTCGATTCTTGAACCTCTTGAAGGCAGTGAGAGTTTCACTTTTGGCTTTAATCATCGACACCCACATGTACCTGCTGTAGTCATCTACAATGAGGAGAAAGTATCGATTTCCAGCTAGTGTTTGGGGAGTTATAGGACCGCACAAATCTGCATGAATCAATTCAAGTGGAGAGCTTGCACGCCACTCTGCTTCTTTTGGGAACGAATATCGGGTCTGTTTGGCAACTAGACATCCCTCACAGATCTGTGTGGGATGGTGAATTCTTGGCACTCCCCGCACCATGTCCTTTACCACCATAGACTCGATCACACGGAAGTTTACGTGACCCAATCTTGCGTGCCACAGCCATGCCGTATCATCTAAGCTCGCACTAAGGCACACAGGTTGTGTTGTATGCAAGACAATCTTGTACAACCTGTTCTTTGAACGTTGTACCTTCATTATCAACCTGTTGCTATCATTATGAACCCTTAAGAATTCATGAAGCATCTCGATCTTGTATCCCACTTCTGTCATCTGTCCTAGGCTAAGTATATTACTTTGTAAGGCTGGGATGTAATATACCTCAAAGATGACTTGTTGTTCTCCATTTTTACATTCCAAGATAATTGTACCCCTTCCTTTGATCTGAACTTTGGACCCGTCCCCAAAATGCACCTGCCTTGTTACTCTTTCATAAAGTTCTGCAAAGTACTCACGCACCCCTGTCTTGTGGTTACTGGCCCCATTATCCAAGTACCATGTATCCTTCTCATTCTCTTTTGTTGCTGGGAACACTTTGTCTTCATTAAGCAATACCCAGTTATCTGTACCTTCACCCCAGACAGTTAATAAAAGAGTATGTTCTTCTTCTTGTACCTGTGTGAGATTGACATCAGCCTCCTTCCTCTTAGGATTGGGGTATTCTGATGCATAGTGTCCAAACACATCATAGTTTAAGCACTTTATGTGACTCTTGTCTCTTCCTTTTCCTTGACCATTGTCTCGTGATTGTTGGTGATTACCCCGACCACCTCTACCCCTTGAGCCTCCTCTTCCACCATGATGACCTCCTCGACCTCCTCTCTCACTGTGAGATGAGCCACGTCCTCTTCCTGCTGAGTTGGTGGAGTTTTTTTTGACTTTTGACCCATTTGCCCTTCTGATCGGGTGAGCAGCAGACCAGCTTCAGCATTAGTGGTTTCGGTACGACTTCTCAACCGATCCTCATAAGCTTTGAGTCTTCCTATAGCTTCTTCAAACGGCATGGTATCCAAATCTGAATATTGTTCAATGGAGGCTACAAGTTGTAGATACTTTTCTGGGACAGAATCAAGCAACATCCTCACCAAAGTGTTGTCTTCTATTGTTGCACCGAGACTGATGTATTTTGAGTTAATCCCACTCAACTTTCATGCGAACTCATCTATTGACTCTCCTTCTTTCATCCTCAGTGCATCAAACTCACTCTTGAGTGAGTGCAATCTTGCCTTTTGCACTCGATCTGCACCCAGGTACCGAATTTTCAAAGATTCCCACACTTCTTTTGCAGTTTTCTTCTTGGCTACCTGCATGAGAATATCCTCTGGTATTGATTGGAAAATGTAGGCCTATGCCATCTTGTTCTTCCTCTCATCCACAGTCACTCCGACTGTTGGTTCTATGGATTCCCAAACACCTTGAGCATCCATAATGGCCTCTATCTTGATTGCCCATGTGGTATAGTTTGTTGAAGTCAGCAATGGACACTGGAACGACACCCCACCATTATCTTTTGTGACCTGATGGCTAGAACTCATCATGTTACTGTATCTAATATTTTTCGGCATAAAATGGAAGGCTCTAATACCAAGTGTTGGTTTGAGGCCCCTGTTATGATCAAAAGAGTATACCCAAATAAAGCAAAACACAGAGTTGCAGGGAAAAGATTCCCAGTTTTTCTCTCTTATTATATTCATAAAACAAAGACTTACAAAGCTTTAAATACTAAACAAAAGAAAGGAACTGCTAAGCTAAAAACTGAAAAAACGTGACCTCCTAAATAGTAGGCAACTACTCCAATTATTCCTTTAGACAAGGTCAACACAAGGACTAAATCAGAATTACATTTCCCACAAACTCATCTTTTTATTATGTTCTTGTTGAATTTTCGAGACCCAAACCAGTGAAAGAAATGGTTGTTTTTTGAGTGGCTTTTAACATCCAAGAACCCACTATTTTGCTGTCCAATTTCGAGATTTAAACTACCATACAAGAAGCCATTTTCAAGTAATCACAAAACCAAGAAGATACATCTCTTTGGTTGCTGATAAACTTGTGTTCAAACCTTAGTCTGACAACTTACTTTTGAAACTTAAGAACAAAGGTAATGACTCCATCTTCAGCTTATAAACTCTACCTTAAAAATATAACTGGTTTAGTTATTTGAATACATATTGTTGGTTTCTAACTTACTGATCTATCATTGTTATGAAAAAATTCTCCAAAGACACTTCCATCGTAAGCCTTGGAGAAACCGGGAACATCTCGATATAACTCGAACCCAAAAACGATACGTGACGAACATGAGTTTTCTACGACCCCTCTTTTATGCTTTACGAGTTTTAGGGGAGAATACACACTAAAAAAAATTATAGTTGAATGATTTAAAGGCTTTGCTAACTAAAAATGCAAGTTATGTCACTAAACATATCTAAGCTTAAATTTCAGCTTTTTACAGAAAAGTTGTGGTCTGTTCACAGACTGTTTTTCCCTTCTTAAACTTAATGGATTTCAAAACTGTACAATATGAAAATAGTTCAGGTCTATACCTTTTCAAATACTACTCACACGTGTTCATACGATTTTTCTACAATTTATGATGATTTTTATAAAACTGCCTATCATTTCTGAACATTTTCGGACCAGTCTGTGAAAATGAACATTTTCACTCTCGTTAGGAACCACTTATGGACAGGGTAAAAATTATGGACAAAGTATACTCATTTTCTAAGCTCTGAGAGTTTATGGATCACAATTTTGACTTACGATAATTTTTCTATAATTTTTCTAAAATCATGGACATAATTGCTCTTTTGATAAACCTTGCTGTTTGGTTTTTCAAATATAAATATAAAGTATTGTTGTAAATGAGAAATACACAAATTATGACATTTTTTAATTCACACATACTTTAAGTGTTACAAAAGTGTAAATTATAACAAGTATTTCTAATATAATCATGTTGACAACCTTATAAGATAAGATGATTTGAATTGTGTCAACTTTGGTCACTCACAGCCAGGGTGTTGTATAAACTTTGTTATTCACTTACAGTCGGAGTACTGTCTAAATATATGGTCAGTTACAGTCGACGTATTGTTTAAACTCGTATATGGACACATACGACAGTTGTCCTGTTAGAACTTTGGTAGCTTTACATTTTTAAGCATTACAGCCAAAAATCTTTAAACTCAAACAATCGGAAATTATAACAAAGTCTCGGATATAAATATACAAATACATACTGGGATGAGGCTTTATGTGGTATAAATATTGTTTGTAGATTGCTAAACCGATTGTTAGTATCTATTTATACAAATACTAAATATTTTGCTTCACAAAAATATGTTAATATTTACTTTTATCGTAAGTATGTAACATGGATACTCGTACTGGATTTCAAATATCGGGTCTCAAACGAAGCATATCGGTAACATTATCGACCATGTTTTGCACATCTTATTTTGTTAAACATTCCACTTTTTATAAAGATTTCTTGTAATAAAACTCACGGAGTCAAAACCTGTGGAACTCACCAACAATTTTTGTTGACGTATTTTAAAAATGTGTATTCTCAGGTAACTAAGGAGCCGGAGGTAGGACATCGGTTCTAAGGAAATTATAGTTCCTTTCTTTTGAGAATAATCTTGAACTATTTTTATTTACCGTGGTGTGTTTAAACTATGAATATGTAATTCCAATTCCAAAACTTTAAGGTTTGTAATATATGATTTAAATATGTTAAGTGTTCGATATATGTGGTTAACTTGTGATCCAATTGTATAACATCGCAACCCCAACGATTTCCGCAGTCGATCGGGGTGTGACATATTAAGATAACTTATCAGACTGAAGAACTCGACGAGTTGGGTCGAAATGCCCCGACCCTTTAGAAGGTAAGACTCGACAAGTTCCAGGGCGGACGCGACGAGTGGGGTTGGAAAGTCCCGATTTTGTTGATAGGAGAAACTCGACGAGTTCGTAAAGAACTCGACGAGTTGGATCGCGATTTCAGGGTTTTCTGATTTATGGAACTTGGCGAGTTGATGGGTTAAATTGGCGAGTTGAGTCAACCCAGAATGTTGACTTTGACCAGAATGTTGACTTTGACCAGGGGTAAATTGGTCATTTTACCCTAAGAAGGATTATTGGATTTCGACTAAGTGTTATTGTGATAATGATAGCCGGGTAGTCGTTGGAGCAGCCGTTAGAGATTCCTTACCGTGAGATTCTGCATTCAACTTTGCGAGGTGAGTTTCCTCCCGTAGGAACGGGTCTAAGGCACCAATGTCGGCCCATTTGTGTATGCTAGTATGTTCCAGACTAGGGTCCGATGTCGGACAGTGCCCGATGTAGGTTTATATGTTTCTGGACTTCAGTCCAATGTCGAGGAAAGCCAAGGAATGTTTGTATGCTTGATGTCTTCGTGATTCTTGCATGTGCTTGTTTTATATGTTTCTAGACTTCGGTCCGATGCTGTCACAACTCACACCCCCAGCCGAGGCGGCGGAACACGCCGGGCTGTGCAGCTAAGTTCATGGATCACAGACAAATTGAATATATCGCACAAGTACAACAATAAACAAAATAACATTCATGTTCCATCCTGATATTTGAATACAAGGTTTTTACAAATAATAATAATTATACATGAATTCCCTTAACAGATAGGCATTTAATACAATAGTAAGTAAACTAGATCACCTATAATCAAATCTGTCTTGAATGCTTGTTTAGTGTTTTCCTGAGAATACATGTAGCTTTGAAAGTCAACACAAGGTTGGTGAGCGTCACGGGTTTTCTGCTAACGCAGTAATACTTTTAATATGTCTAAAAAGTATTATCTTTGTATGTATAATGATAGTTAAAAACAGTATTTGCAAAGAGTCTTTAAAAGCCAAGAATGTATTTTGATATGAGTAAATTCATGCTTTTAACATGTACTTGTAATAACTTCTTGAAAGTCAAAATGAATGTTTTGTATAAGTAACTTCCGTACTTAAAAATGTACTTGTAATGACTTCTTAAAAGTCAAAATGAATGCTTTGTATAAGTAATTTCCATACTTACAAATGTACTTGAAGGCAACCAACCCTATGGTTGTAGTAAGAGAGAGAGAGAGAGATTCGTGTTAATGTTTTTAGTGAGTTCTATAATCGAGCTATGGACGAAAAGTACCCCTCCCTACGACGCTTCATTGGACGTCGTAGTAACGATCGTAGACACATATCACCTGCTACGATTGATCAGTCGATGGTTGTAGCTAGCAACCACAGGTGGGGTTGTCGACCCCATATAGATATATACATATGTACCTCGCTCCGAAGATTAACGATTATAGCAGTGTGAGGTAGGCTAATTGATTAAACTCAGCTAATGAATAGTAGCGGCTCACTCAAAAACCATTAACGAAAAGTTCTGAATAACTCTCAGCCCTAACTTAATTAAGATTAAGTGCCGGACATAATGAATTTCGTAGTATAACATTCGTAAAAGCTGAGTATGGTTGTCGTCAGTGGCGGATCCCTTTAGGGGCCAGGGGAGGCCATGGCCCCCCTGCTTTTTAACCTGCTAATATATATATATATATATATATATATATATATATATATATATATATATATATATATAAATTATGTACGAGTTATTCAAAGGAGAAGGATGTGATTATAGAAACTTGAAAGGAAATCACGTAAAAATCTAAACTATTTGAGGATACCTATAATTCCTAATTCGGAGGAAAACTTATCTTCCTAAAAGAAAAAGATTACAATTTTATAGTATTTAATAACCATGGAAAGAAAAGATAAACAAAAAGATTATAAAAGAAATAAAACCCAAAACCTAAACCTTAATCATAAGTCATCAGCCGACGCCTCTCTTCTTGTCGTCTCTGTTATATGGTTTTCTTCTCTGGTAAGTTCTGAGTCGATGAACTCCTGTGATCGATCGCCCGGGCTGTTATCCTCTCTCGCTTTCACGACTCCGATCGTCGGAGCACCTACCGACTTCGGTTAATCTCTACAGCCTTGCTTACTTGTAAGTCTGACACTATACATCTTCTTTCCCTCTTGTCTTGTTTCTTCTTTCCCCCTCTTGTCTTGTTTTTTGTTCTTTTTCTTATTATAGATTTAGAGTATTGCTTTAAGGTTTTTTTATTGCTTTTTATTTACTTATCTATGAATATAGTACATTAGTAGCCTGTGGTCACTTGTGCGTCTCTATGCTACAGTGACTCAGTGAGCCTCATTATCAGTTATATATATGTTACTAAATTGTTTAGGAGATAGTTTTTGGTTTTTTTCTTAGGAGACTATAACATTTTTTTGCCTAATGCCTCTCTACGCAAGAATTTGATACATTGGCATGCTTTTGTTATTCTTTTTATTTTGGCGTTTATATTTGCATTAAGTTTAGGTGTCTAAATAGGGTTTGAGATAAATTGTTAGAAAACTAATGCTTAAACAAAAAATATAAGGTTTCTTTCGTATGTTAAAAATGTTATTAATGAAAACCAAATTAAGCTTTTTCATATTCTCGTTTTTAAGTTTTAGTTTCGGCCCCCTCATAATATAGTCCGTGTTCCGCCCCTGGTCACACCCCAGCCGAGACGGCGGAACACGCCGGGCTGTGCAGCTAAGTTCATGGATCACAGACAAATTGAATATATAGCACAAGTACAACAATAAACAAAATAGCATTCATGTTCCATCCTGATATTTGAATACAAGGTTTTTACAAATAATAATAATTATACATGAATTCCCTTAACAGATAGGCATTTAATACAATAGTAAGTAAACTAGGTCACCTATAATCCAATCTGTCTTGAATGTTTGTTTAGTGTTTTCCTGAGAATACATGTAGTTTTGAAAGTCAACACAAGGTTGGTGAGTGTCACGGGTTTTCTGCTAACGCAGTAATACTTTTAATAAGTCTAAAAAGTATTATCTTTGTATGTATAATGATAGTTACAAACAGTATTTGCAAAGAGTCTTTAAAAGCCAAGAATGTATTTTGATATGAGTAAATTCATGCTTTTAACATGTACTTGTAATAACTTCTTGAAAGTCAAAATGAACGTTTTGTATAAGGAACTTCCATACTTAAAAATGTACTTGTAATGACTTCTTAAAAGTCAAAATGAATGCTTTGTATAAGTAATTTCCATACTTACAAATGTACTTGAAGGCAACCAACCCTATGGTCGTAGTAAGAGAGAGAGATTCGTGTTAATGTTTTTAGTGAGTTCTATAATCGAGCTATGGACGAAAAGTACCCCTCCCTACGACGCTTCATTGGACGTCGTAGTAACGATCGTAGACACATATCACCTGCTACGATTGATCAGTCGATGGTTGTAGCTAGCAACCACAGGTGGGGTTGTCGACCCCATATAGATCTATACATATGTACCTCGCTCCGAAGATTAACGATTATAGCAGTGTGAGGTAGGCTAATTGATTAAACTCAGCTAATGAATAGTAGCGTCTCACTCAAAAACCATTAACGAAAAGTTCTGAATAACTCTCAGCCCTAACTTAATTAAGATTAAGTGCCGGACATAATGAATTTCGTAGTATAACATTTGTAAAAGCTGAGTATGGTTGTAGTATTTATAAAATATAAATTACTCGCTTTTATAGAGAAATGTAGTTCAACATAACGATCTTGTATAAGTGTGTAAAGCCTTATGCAAGAAAGCATTCGAGGGTACTAGTCTTCGAAACTTCGGAATACTTTAAACTTGTATATATGTGTACAACCTTATGCATAAAAGTATACATATAATGAATTTCATAGTATAATGTTCATAAAAGTTGAGTTGGTTAACGTATTTATAATAGTATAAAGTACTCGCTTTTATAGAAAAATGTATTTCAATGTAATGATCTCGTATATGTGTGTAAAGTCTTATGCATAAAAGTATTCATGTATAGAAGTCTTTGAAACTTTGAAATAATTTAAACTTATAGCATGCATATCATATGAGACTTATGTATTTTGTAATTTAAATACTATTTAGCACAAGGCGGGGACCGATGCCGGATCTCGATCCAATTCCTAGCGGGGCCCAATGCCGGACTTTGGTTTGATGTCGGGCGGGGACCGATGTAGCGAGCAAGGCCCAAAGTTATGTTATTATGTGATTATGTGTATGATATGTGGTAGTTTGGGGAGACTCACTAAGCTTCGTGCTTACAGTTTTCAACTTTGGTTTCAGGTACTTTCGGTAGCAAGGGGAAGAGCTCGGGATGACTGCAGTGCACACACCATTTGTTTTAGCATGGGATGTTTTCACTCTGATATTTTTGACAGATGTTTATGATGTTTGAGAAACAATTACTTATGATATTTATGAGATGTTTTGGATAACTATGGTTTTATTAATAACTAAAAATGAATTTTTGGACCGTATTTTTGGAATGTTTCAAGATAAAAGATACTTCTGTTTAGCTTCGAATCCCCCCCTCACTTTCTTATGGCCAATTTCGAGATAATGGATTAATTCCGTTGGTTACCAAATTATAAGTTACTAGCTATCATGATCAGATTAACTAGCATATACCAATTTATAAACTTTAATTACCATGGTCAAGTCAATTAAGAACACCAAAATGATTTTAAGAATTATTTGGACTATAAATGATAAAAGCTAATAATTGCCTATCTATGGTCAAGGCAAGCAAATCAAGCATATATTATGGCCAAATAATGCTCTCTAACACAGTCATAGCAACTAACTTTACCACCTAACCCTAGGATTTGGTCAATCACTAGTCCTAACTGTTTAATGATCATAAACTAATTAAGATTCAAGTTAATGTAATTAGATTGGTCCTCTTAACTACACATAACTTAGCAATAGGCACAAAGATTAGAACTTAAGATGCTAGGATACGATTTATCAAACATAAGTAAAACTAACCTCATAAATCCATCAAATATGAAATCAACACATAGTATTAGGGGTTCATCTAATCTAAACAAAAGGAAAGGGTTATTAACCCATGATCAAAGTAAAACACACATAAACATAGAGCAAACTAGATTAAACATAGTCAAAAGTAGCAAACTGAATGATTGTTGATGTTCTTCACTATAAATCTCTCTAATCCTTATTTTGCAATCGAATTATAGCCTCCTAAGGGCTTCTTATAAGCATTCTTTTGCTTTTATTCGTAGCTCTCTTCTCTATCTCCCGAAATTTGACCTAAAAGTCGATATTTATACTTGTCATATTACTAGAGCCGACAAAAATCGACCCAACCCGCTAACCCAACCCAAAATTAATGGGTTGGGTTGATATTTTCAACCCATTTAAGTTAAATGGGTCAACATGCTTAACTCATTTAATTAAATAGGTTATGTTGGGTAAAAATGATCAACTTGTTTTCAACCCGACAACTCATTTAACTTTAATATATATTTAGTTTAATAGTTATTTGAATATTATCATGTATTAATCAAAGTATTAATTTATAAATTATAATGTTGTATTATTATTTATGTTTAAAGATAAAATGCAATCCTAGTTTTCATCCTTTTTCTTAGCACCAACAATACTAGTCATTCTTCAAAATCACTTCGAAATTAAACATTTTTAATGTTATTTGAATAATTTATATGTATTTGGGAATTATGATTGTGCTTTTATCATACCTTGAAACTTTATTACGCTTAGAACTAATTTAGGTGCTATAATTTTTAATTAATTTTTTTTTAATTTTAAAAGGGTTTAATCAATTTATGTAATAGGTTGGGTCAGAAACTACATAAACATGTCAACTCGGTTACAATCCATTTATCTAAAAGGTTGGGTTGGGTTGAATTGGAAATATCAACCCATTTAAATAAACAGGTTGGGTTGAAAACTTCAACCCAACTAATAAATGTGTTGAACTCGAACCCAACCCAAGTCGACCCATTGCCAACTCTACATATTACGGCTGCCATGACGTTGCCCAATGCTCATCACGTCGTGGGAATCAATTTCCTTCCATGAGCTTCAAGACTTCATGCAGATTATCGAGAATCTTCTAAGCCTCCACGTCGTGGGGATACATTGTCAGTGATGTGGCATCCATTAAATGCACGTTTTCTTCTCTCTTTTCTTCTTCATGTATGCTCCAACTTCCAAGTTTCCAACTTTTTCCAATTTTGGTCCTTTTCTCCGAGAATGTGGTTTTTGGCTACAAAATAGAATTTATACTTTATAAGCACCAAATATCTTTATATTTAACCAAAACACAGCTAAATACATTGAAACAATGCATAAATATATGTATAAATATAGCAATATCAAAACACCTCACACTTGTCTTTTGCTTGCCTTCAACCAAACTTTATTTCAATACATCACTTTAAAACATAGAATACCAACATCACACAAAACAATCCATCTTGAACTCACTAATTACGCATTGCCTCAATGCATGTATTTGTGTCTAACTTTTTTTTAAGAAAAATAAATAAACATAAAATATATCAAATGCATAAGAAATTTAATTAAAAATAATTGAAGTAAAATTTATAACAACTTTCTTATCTTTTTTTATTAAGGCCCCATTTGATAGTTTCTGTCTGGAAAAATGCTGTCTGGGAAAGTGCTGTATGGGAAAGTTTTTTGACTGGGAAAGAAACCATGTTGTTTGATTGTACATCTGATTGACTGTGTTGAATGATAAACAATGACAATATTACCCTGCTGTTCTATACTGTGATGGATGAAGTTGCTGAATAATTATAAAAACATACAAATTGTCATATAAAATCAAAATTACACAATAATCATTTAGAATCCAAATAGAATGTCAATTAAGTTGTTTTTAGTTTTTTTTACAAGTTAATGTTACATCGTTATTCTTTGTAGCAAATCTTTTATAACTCAACATGTGATTCTTGACTTGGTTTATGTTCGATAGTGGTGGGATGGATGGATTTTTTCAAAATATATTAGGATAATGGTAGTGTTATAAAAAAAAAGAACTATCTAATAAAAATGAATTAAAAAAATTAACTAAAAGAAATTAATAATCCAATAAAGTAATATTGATTAATAGGTAAATATTATATATTTATAACTAATATTTTTTAATATATAATAATCCAATAAAAAGAATTAATCCATTAAAAAGAAATAAAAAAAGAATTATTTAAAAGAAATTAAAAATCCAATAAATAAATATTATATATTAAAAATAATATTTATTAATATATAATAATTCAATAAAAAAAGAAATTAAAAAAATTATTTGAAAGAAAATTAATAATGCAAGAAAGAAAGAGGCAGAGTTTGGGCACAATTATCTTTCCAGCCTATTTAGCCAGAAAGATATGGTTTTGGAGCTTTCTGGGAAAGACATATCTTACCGGGAAAGACCAATTTTTTGTGCATATCAAACAGTCTTTCCAGTCCATTCAGCCAGAAAGATCTGTTTAGACCTGGAAAGATGTTTATCAAACGGGGCCTAAGACTAGTAAACATGAGTATTCGTCGGAATTCATAGATATGAATGCGAAAGGCACTTGAATTCATAGACATGAATGCAAAAGGCACTTAGTATTGAATATAATAGTGAACTACAAGTTTAATAAATGGAATAATGAATTGCAATTATCCGTATGGATTGCTAATAACGGCCTACACTCTCCATATAATATCTTGAAAAGGTATAAATTCCAACTAAGTGGAAAGAGTGAACCTCAAGCCAAGTGTAATAAAAAGAAGGGTGCAAAACATCGATCTTCACGTAGACTAATAGGCCATCTTCCCCGACATCAAGAAAGTTGGGTCAAGAATCTGCTGACCACCTCAAGACTATCATTGAACAAGAAGGAATTCTCCGTCTTTTAATTAGGTAAAAACAAATTCAAAAGCAAAAAAATTATGGGAAATAACAATAACTTTCATTTACTCTTTTTCTTATTAAGACTTACCCAAAAACATGCCTAATTGTAGTCTTGTAAGGGATAATGACTTAAAAAGGTAATATATTTTTCGATTTGTACACATTTGGTCACTGAGTTTTTTTTTCGTCCACATTTACCCCTTCAACTTGTTGAACTGTACACATTCAGTCCTTATGACCGGTTATTCCAGGTTAGCCAGAAAAATGATTTAATAGGGTAATATATTTCTCATTTTGTACACATTTAGTCCTTAATATTTTTGTACACATTTAGTCCTTAATATTTTTTTGTTTCAAAATAAGTCATTTTTGTTTTTGTACACATTCAGTACTTATGAATGTTTTCTTTAGGTTTTTCTCACGACATCTTACGTGGGACAATCATTGATGAAGTGTGTGAGGCTGTTGATGTTTATGTGTAATGTCTCATTTTTACAACCAAAAAATTTCATTTTTAAATAAGGCAAAACTCCCTAATTATAAATCCATTATTAAGAAAAAAACATTTATTCTAAAATACATTTATCGAAAATCAGAGTAATATAAGAAATGCGTAATCCTCAATATTGTTGATGAGTGTGTACAGTCATGCATTCGCCTTCCCATGACCAACGATAGAACCTGAAAACATAAACAACTGGGTAAGCACAAAGTTTAGTGAGTTTCCCCCAAAATACCCAACACAACAAACGTATTATCATGCATAACGGACCCACACTCATCAGGTTGGTATACATTGGCCCAATCAGTCATCGGACTGGAATGCCAACATGCAATAGGTCCAATCAATCATCGGAATGGAATACCCAGGGTTTGTTAGCATGACGCCTTAATCCAACCGCTCTTCTCGAGTCTTCGTGCCTACAGGTTATAGCCGGCCCGCACTAGGTATCTTGGCCTACAACATATAGCAGGACAACCTGAACCTATCCCACCACCATATGGCTATCCCACATAAGATGTCGTGAGAAAACCTAAAGAAATCATTCATAAGTACTGAATGAATACAAAAACAAAAATGACTTATTTTGAAACAAAAAAAATATTAAGGACTAAATGTGTACAAAAATATTAAGGACTAAATGTGTACAAAGTGATAAATATATTACCTTATTAAGTCATTTTTACCGGCTAACCTGGAGTAGCCGGTCATAAGGACTAAATGTGTACAGTTTAACAAGTTGAAGGGGTAAATGTGGACAAAAAAAAACTCAATGACTAAATGTGTACAAATCAAAAAACCATCTTAGTGATAACCCGTGAACATAATCCGAAAACCATCTCAATGATGTTTGGCAGACAAGTATCAAGTAAAAGAAAACAAAAAAAATATAATGTTTGATGGAAATGTTGGTACTTTGAAGTAAAAATAATGCATACATTTTTTGATCACAAAACTAATAAAAAATAAAGAACTTGCATTTCCAATTCTTTCCATTCTTTCCCCTTTCTTTCTATCCTCTTTTTCCTATCAAATATTTTTTATTTGTCCATCCAAAACCAAGGCCTACCCACCAATCTCCAAGTAAATTTTTGTCTTTATGTTTCAATTAGAAAATTGTTAAAAGATATTCACAACACATCTGTTAGATTCATGATGGTCAAAGTCTATTTCACAAAAACAAAATACTTAAAACGTGTGACGAAGAAGAGACCTGTAAAAATCAAACAAATATGTATTCAATGCAATGAAAGGGTCTATAAAATAAACTACTTAAAATAAAAAAATAATTCATTTTCAAGGTTTAATGTAGCAACAACAGTTCTAAATATTAACATAGAAAAAAAGTCACTTTAAGTTTAAAAACTAAAAATAAAATCATGAAAAGGAACAATTTGCACAACCTAATACATAAATTTTGTTTTATTGTGTAAAATCCTTTTGCCTTATCAAGTAGGTGGTGGAGCTTACATTTTAATTTTGAATGGTAGGAAAACAGAGATGAAAAGTACTCATTTTAGCAACAAAAAATGAGGACTGATATCTAAAACAAAAAAATCAAACAAAATGAATAACAAAATAATAGAAAAGTGTAAAGATTCAATTCAAGTTGGAGATAAACACTTTACTGATGTCAAATTAATGTCATGAAGTTCAAGTTGGAAACTTACTTTCTTCCGTATCAAAATAGAAAAGTCAAATGTGCATCCACTTTGGGAAGGGATAAAAATGTCAACCTGTATGACAAATCAAAACACAAGAAATATAGTAAAAAAGAAAACATTCTCTACATAAAAAAGAAATTGATTCCATGTGAGGAGAAAATGCAATCGGAAGAACATCATTAGTCAGTACTTGACCCCGAAATATATCTGCACAAAAAAGAAAAGTAAGTTAATGCTTCATCCACAAGAAAGAAAATACAAGAACAATATCTCAAAACATACCCTTGAGCTACAAAGAGTTCAACCTTCAAAAGAAAAAGAAAAATCAGAAACAAAAACAAAAGATAGCAGATTTCACAAGGATATCAATAAAGAATATACAATTGCTAAGATTGCATTTAGTTACGGAAAAACAACTTTCATTTTCTGTTTTCCGTTTTCCCTTTTTAGTTTGCGTTTTTCGTTTTCAGTTTTCATTGGAAAATTTAGAAAACGCGTTTAGTTAAAACTTATTAATTTTTCATTTTCAGTTTTAGAAAATTAGAAAACGCGTTTAGATGTGTATATTTCTATCGGTTTTCATTTGTAGAAAACGATAGCGGTGGTAGGTTGGGGGTGTGGTAGTGGTGGTGTCGATGATGGCAACGGTGGTTGTGGTGGTGGTGGCGGTGGTGGTGATGACAGGCGGTAGAGGAAGCGACGACAATTGTGACAGAGGTGGTGATGGCGGCGACGGTGGTGGTGATGCTGGTGATGGGGTAGTGGTGGTGGTAGGTCAGTGATTGGGGTAGTTGTGTTGGGTGGGTAGGTGTGTATGTGTGTGTGTTTGTGGGTGTGTGTGTGCGTGTTTGCGGGGGTGGGGGTGGGTGTGTGTTTGTGGGAGTGTGGGTGGGGGTTGGGGTAGGTGGGTGTGTGTGTGTGTTTGTATGGGTGTGGGTGTGGGTTGGGGTGGGTGTGTGTGTTTGTGGGGGTGTGGGTGGGGTTGGGGGTTGAGGTGAGTGTCTGTTTGTGGGGATGGGGGTGGGTGCCGGTGTGTGTGTTTGTGGGGGTGGGGGTGGGTGTGGGTGTGTTTTTGTGGTTGTGTGGGTGGGGGTAAGTGTGTGTTTGTGGGTGTGTATGTGTGTGTGTTTTTTTTGTGTGTGTGTGTGTGGGGGGGGGGGGGTGTTTGTAGGGGTGGGCTTGGGAGTGGGTGGGTGTGGGTAGGTAGGGGTGTAGTGGGTTGGGGGTGTTAAGGTGGGAGTGGGTGTATGTTTATATTTTAGAAAAATTTTGGAATTAGAAAAATGTGGAAAACAATGATTATTGGTTTTCCAAAAATTTTCAACTTCTTTGTAATTTTAGAAAACAGAAAATTTACATTTTCCGTGAAAAAATTAGAAAAATAGACGAACTAAACGCTTTTTCAAAATTCACATTTTTCTTGGAAATTTTTTCCGGAAAACGGCCCATTTTTCCACAACTAAATGCACCCTAACCTACTCCACTTCTGTCATCCTCAAAAGTCTTCATTCATGAAATCTTCATGTGTAAAACAGCCAGCGACACCACCTCCTCTAACTGCCCATAGATATTGTGTACACCTTGAAGTCCTTCTGTTCTTCTTGTTCTGTGTTCACCATCAAGAGGTAAGGCCAGAAGCTTTATGACATTACGAAAGTTTATCTCTTCCAAAGCTTCATCAATTTGTGCTTGTAGATCTGGTGCAAGACTGCTTGTACCTTCTTCCTAAACAAGAGCAAATAAACAAGAACAACATATGAGGTTTCAAGAACTTAAAACTTCATTCTTACTCGACCTGGTGTTTCAAGATGCCATTTTTTTTATAGGAAAACAGAAAAGAAACAAAAGCAAAGTTTTAAAAGGATTTTTTTATTATTAAAAGTATTACCTGTAATAACTTCAGTACCGTCTCCATCAATTCACAACCCTTAATATAATATGGAGGACACAATGTCATAGTGTCCCTTGAAATTTCAACATAGGACTGTGCCATTGCCAACACAACTGTAACATCCAAAATTTCATAGCCAAAAATTTCATTTTTCTTGCTTGAATGATTTGGGTAGTCTCTCTTTCAGTAAACTTTCACTAATTAGAAGCACCAGTTCATCCTCTCATACTTCTTGTAATAGGCATAGGGCTCCAAGAACCTTGAAAAGTCTAATATTAACTAATATTTATTCAATGTTGTTCGTTAAATATCATAAACATGACTAGTAAGTTAGATTGTTGGCCAACTTTTCTTTCTCCAACTGTTCTTTCCTAGCCGAATCTAGTGTAATTCATATAATATTATGCTTTACACTGATGTCGTATAAAACTTGACGAGGTATAGCGAAGAAAATTAGAGTATTACATCATCCTATGGAACATCAGTGAGGGTTGTATTGAATTCATCATATTCCCTTTTCGAGTTAGGGTTTGTTAGGATTTCACAAGCTGCTTGAAGAACCTGCCTCTGGGTAATCAATGCGTCGTCATTATATTCATACTGATGTGGTTTCAAAGACCTAGCTTCATAACATATTCTAATTCCGTCTCCGAGGAAGTGAGACTCCGCGCTGAGCATTTGGTAGAAGTCGATGGGAATACATACGTGGCGGTCAAGGGCGGTGGAGAGCATGAGAGGGTAGTGGCGGTTAGATCATTAGGGTCAGCATTATTGGTTTGGCCCCAATTCCTTAAAGCGATGCTTTTCCTTACAATCTTTCCGAAGGTGGTGACATAAAAAGAGAGGTGCATTCCGACGATAGATAGAGGCAGATGAATGCAACAGGGGGTGGCGGTTCTTTCCATGAGTAAAGGGTTAGGGAAAATGACACATACGAACCTATGAATTTTCTAAGGTTTACCTTTTTAATCACTTAACTTATTTAGTGGCTTTACGATGGAATGAACTTTATTTTGTCAGGTCAATTACGTCATTATTTCATTTGTGAAGGGTTAGCCGGTCATATTTATGTCACTTGTGTTACTTAAACCCCTTGGCTTGCTGACTGTGTATGCCATGTCATTTAATAATAACTTTACTTAAATGAGATTTTTTCCCGTCGACTGTTCACCACATCCATCTCTTTTGATAAACCCTTATTCACTTTCGTCTCCTCAAATCTCAAACATGGATCCCGTATTCATCCAAGTCGATGTGAATTTCTAAGGAATCTTCGCAAAATACCCCATACGCTACACCGGGGGGATTACTCAGAGGTTGTCAGACATCGATTTCGCAGGAATGGACAAGAACGAGTGTTATGAGTTTATCGAAAGGCTCACTGGAGAAAAGTGTGAGAAGCTCTATTACTGCCAACTAGATATTCATTTTCCCAAAGGTTTGAACTTAATTTCCAATGAGTTGGATTATGTCGATTTCATAGCAATAGCTTATGAATGTGGTGTTATACTCCCTATGTATGTAGACCATTTTGGTAATAGTAACATGCCAGAATGGTTGGAAGAACACAAAGAAGAGGTTGTTGATAACATAGTGGAAGAAGTGATTGACGGTGCAAGACTAATTAAGGAAATTAAGACAGTCCATTTGGATGAGGATGAGGATGAGGATGGGGATGAAGATGAAGATGAGGATGATGATGACCATGGGACTGACGATGTGGATGCTAATGAAGACGAGGATGACCATAGAAGCCCTCATTCTTTCAAAAAGGATAATGGCCCTGATGTCGACATGGGTGAGAATGAAGCTTTGGGTGACCCTTTGGAAGAATCCATGGATGACGATGAAGAAGTTTATCCTCAGTTTCCAAATATTTTCAATGAAAAACTGCACTGGAAGGAGCAGGAACCTGTGTTAGGTATGAGGTTTGAGAGTCCTAAACAATTGAAACACATGCTCTGTAACTGTACTGTTGCAAATGGTTATCAATTATGTTTTGTGAAAAATGATAGTAGACAGCTGCTAGCCAAATGTTGTGATGGAAAATGTACATTTAGGGTTTGGGGTTCATGGATGACTGATGATAAGTCTTTCCAAATCAAGTCTCTTATTAATGACCATAATTGTTCAAAGAATTTCAAATTTGGATCAATTGTCACATATAGGTGGATAGGTACCCACATTACCCAACATTTTTTAACAATCAAAAGATGAGTGTGAGATTACTTAGAGGGGAGGTGAACACCACTTTTGGCCTTGTTGTAAGTATGAGTCAGTGTAGGAGAGCCAAGAAGTATGCATTGAGTCTAACTGAAGGCACGGTTGTAGAAAATTATGCTAAAATATGGTCTTACGGTGAGGAGATTAAAAGATCAAATCCTAGATCCACGGTTAAAATTTATGTGGATACAATGTCTGATGGTAAGAATTACTTAAACAAGATTTACATATGCTTTACTGCAGTTAAAGAGGGGTGGAGGGGAGGGTGTAAAAGGATCGTTAACTTGAATGGTTGTTTCCTGAAAACGTTTTGCCAAAGTGAGTTGCTTTGTGCTGTTCAACAATGGAATATTCCCAATTGCTTGGGCAGTTGTGTGTGTTGAAAACAAGGAGATCGAATTGGAAATGGTTCATTGAAAGTCTTTCAGAAGATTTGCAGTGTTGGAATGAAGGAAGTGGTTTGGTTTTAATTTCTGATCAACACAAGGTATGTTTGTAAAATATTAAACATAGTATAATAAATTTTAAAAAGGGGTAAACTACATGAATGGTCCCTGTGGTTTGAGGTAATATGCATGCTTGGTCCCTAACAACTTTTTTTTAACTCGAATAGTCCCTACGATTTATTTTTGTTTCGAATTTGGTCCCTGATCGACTTAAAACGACAATTATACCCTTATATATATATATATATATATATATATATATATATATATATATATATATATAACTTCTTAATAGTTTATTTATTATAATTATATATAAATTAGATATACAATAAATAATAAATAAAAATATCAAGTATAATCTTTCTCTCTCTGCACTAAATACATGTCAGACTTCATCTTCAGATCATGGCTGCCTTTGACTTCCCTCTCCAGTTTCTGGTGACTCCTAATCCTCCCCTCCGGTGACCACCTTTTTGCTGCACCCTTGCTCTGCATCCACCCCCTCCTTTCAACCTCTGTTTCCCCTCTCACATTCTCTTCGAATCCTTCATCTTGAAACAATATCGATTTATCAAGGGGGTCAGCGGAAGGGTACCGATATGCTTTAATCGACTGTAGTTTGCATATTCAATCCTCACCATGTTCCTCTCCCTTTCAGAACCTAAGCTCTGATTTGCACTGTAACCATATTTCCACCTGGTATGTCTCCTCATCTTCAACCACCTCTTGTCACATATTTAATCTTGATTTCAACCATTTGATTTTCAATGTAACCAAATTACCACATGATTCATAACACCCTTGCCTCAAATCTTGATTTCAATCATCAACTTCAATAAATAAATAAACAGGACTGGACTTACCATATTCGAATCCACATACATAACCTTGACTTCAAACATTTGACCTAAAATAAAACCCATCCACCAGATTCATAACAAACATACATCACATCTTCTTTCACCATACTTGAATCCACTTGATACAACTTAAGCCAAGTGGGTCGAAATCGTCGGCAACTCCAAATCCTAACACGATGGTGGTTACGATAGGTACGAGAGGGAGGAGAATTAGTATATAGTGACAAACCTGCAACTTTAATGGCTTCAATTATTGGTTCAATTTGGTAAGAACACTGATGTGCTAAAGGAACAAGGTGACATTAGATCCAACAATCTAGAAATCTGGTAAGAAAGAGATGGAATAGAGAAGAGAGATGCCTAGATCCACCATTTCCATCTTCATCGGCGATCAAGAAATATGAATTCTGAAACATAACTAAATCCAGAAATATAGAAATCTGAAACAAAGCATAATCAAAATGTCCATCCAACCACACCACAGATCTCCAATCCGATCAGGTAGAAATCGAGATAGAAAGATCAACACATGAAAATTGTCTTTTTTCGATGAGGGGTTTTCATTTGGGTTTAGGTTACTGGTGGTAGATAAGAAAGGAGATGATCGATGTTTGGAACTGTTGTGACATGCTTTACAAGGGATTGGAAGTTGATTGATGGATCTGTCCTGGGGGTTTACCTGAGAACACAACACAGAAGAATCGTTAAAGGATGACCGGGTGTTCTCCCTGGACGTCGCTCTGACGATCAAGTTAGTTTCTTCACTGAGAGATTTAGGTAGAACAATATGAGGGAGAAGATGGATCCCTTCCTTGGGCAGGAAGAGATCCTTTTAGACTTGTTACTAACGGAATGAGGGGACTCTCCCTTGTGGGAGTGAGATGTGGCCTCCTCTTACTGGGAGAGGTGTGTCCACACTTAACTAACTGCCAGATGACGTCAGTTCTGGGCGTCATCCAGCTCTTTGTCACGACCTGATTGGTTGTGAGTAAATGACAGGATCGCGAGGAATATTCTTTCCTTGTGAGGGAAAGTGAACCGTCATCCCGGCGTTTGATTACTTGGGCCAAGACCGGGTCCCGCCCAAGGTCCTGTCTTGATAACATCCCGTCAATGCTTTTCGTTAAGTTTAACGTAGCCGTATACGGTAACGTTAACAAGTCCCTTAGACCAGTAGGATTCTGCGTTAGTGACATAGCAGAGTCGTTTTGGTCTATTCATAGGCACGCGCCGGCCTGCAGGGCCGGTCCTTTGGGTTTCGATGCCCCGGGTGAACAAAGGTCATAATGCCCCTATGTATCGTACAATGCCAATGCCTTAGGTCAATTCCCTATATCAATTATTTGGCTATTACCAACATACGTGTTACAAAAATGTGACAAATAATAATAATAATAATAATAATAATAATAATAATAATAATAATAATAATAATAATAACTAAAATTCCCTATTGTTTCTCTATGAGATAGTGAACCTTTGAGATTGAAAATGCACATGTCGTGCACACTGCAAGTATACAAATTAAGACACTTATAATTGTAGTTTAAGAATGACTTTGATTATTGTAGTTTCCCACACTAGATATCCAACTAGCAATAAAAAAATATCTAATTTAAGTTAAATCTTTCAATATTTGGCACTGCAAAACGTAGATAAACCAGCATAACATGTTATCTTATATTCAATAAATTATAATAATTGAGTTGTAATTAGAAACAAATCAACTTCTAATTTTCTGCAAACTTGATGAATACTTTTGTGTAATAGGTTAATGGAAAAATCAATGAAAAACAAATATCTTTCATTTCTTAACTTGATATAGTTCATGTACATGTCCTACCAAAATCTTCTTCTCAAACACGATGAGCATATACTTCACAAACATATCTTCTCCATTTCTTTATTATTATGATAAACATAGTTGAGGACCATGGTTAGCCATTTTAGTTCATGAAATTTCCCTAACATCTCATTTAGCACTTTCATCGAACAGTTGGAACTCGTTAAAAAGTTAAAACCATAAACATAAATATATGCATCCGAACATAACTAGAAGATAAAATCCGATAAGAAATTAAACTAATAAAATAACTACAATTTTAATAGAACCCTCGATCGTCTCTTGTTAAGAAAATCATATTCACAATAAAACTGGAATGAATGGGCAAGTGATGGATACATAAACGATTTGGAACAAACCTGATTCTTCAGCTTTTCAGCTACCAAAGAAAGAGAAACTTCCTGATACGATGAAATTGGAGTTATACAAAATCTCAAGTACAACCTCCATATAAAATTAAAATACAAAAATACACAAGAAAATGAAAATATCAACACAAATTCTTACTACAAT
This sequence comes from Lactuca virosa, assembly GCF_052849685.1. Classification (NCBI taxonomy): domain Eukaryota; kingdom Viridiplantae; phylum Streptophyta; class Magnoliopsida; order Asterales; family Asteraceae; genus Lactuca; species Lactuca virosa. Next base: position 297,999,437 of record NC_136433.1, on the reverse strand, counting down.
TCAATGTTTTTTGCAACTTAAGAAATAGTAGAAGGCAAGTAGAAAATATATCCAAGAAAATAGGTGAAATTAGATTAGGACTTTACAATATTGAATTAGACTTACGACAAAGGGATAATGAAATTATTAGAGAAACATAGTCTCTCCAAGACCTTTAGCGTTTAAGAATTAGGATCTAGGAGAACCACTGAACTAAGAACACAAATCAGATTAGGATAATGAATTAGGAATTTAGTATTTAGGAGAAAATTGAGAATAAGAATTATGAAAAAGTAATACCAGGCGACACCAACCAACTGATATATATGCTCTGGCAGTTCTGCTCTTCATTACTCCTCGCCCCCATGCCCGTCTCCTCGTTTTCTCCCATCTAGACATCTGATACATTAATTAGGCATGCGTTTAATTTTCTGGTTGAATAACTTAATTTCCCGCTTCACTAATCGCGCGTCTTCTTCCCTTTACAATGGGATTATGGAACCAACATAAAGTGAGGCCCATTATAACAGTATCTACAACATTAGGTCTAAATAACTTGCTGCCCCATAAAATTTGTTGCCCTGGGCCATGGCCCAGCTCGCCCTGGGCTTGGGCCGGCCCTGGCGGCCTGCTATTGCTAGCTTATGCGGTTGACAGGGTGAAGTCGCCATTCTTCGACGGTTTGATCATGAAAACGGTTCGCTGCTCCTTTAGTAGCATTAAAATCTTGTTCCTACAGACGTTTACACATCACCCTCTGCCTTTCTCTCTTTGCTTCCTTGCTCCAAAGAACCTTTTCGACCTTTTCTTGCATTCTTTCTGATAGGTTTTGATCATCACAACAATCCTATAGTGCACATGCAAACCCCAAAGCTTTGGATCTAGTTTTCTCTAATTGTACATGAAATAATCATCCAAAGCTCATAAACCCTATTACTAGCATACAAAAATCAAAATTAACAACTTTTACAAGTTTAGATGATTACCTTTCAATTGTAGCAAAAATCTTCAACCTTTGAGAGCTTTAGCACCTCAAGTGTGATGCCTTTAATAGATCACAAACACCAAAACAATTGGAGTATATTAGAGAGAGAGAGAGAGAGAGGAGGAGTGCTAAAAATCGGCTCTAGTAATCCTTAGGGTTAAGTGTAGCCGATTTTAGGTGCCCAAGGGGTTCCTTATATAGGTGAGGAATTAGGGTTTCAGTCAAATACCTAATCCGGTTGCTTAGGCTCTAAGCAGCCCATAGAAATCTTCTAGAATACAAGCCCTTGGACGAAATCCTTATGGGCTTCCATAAGATTTCGTCCACCCTATCTTTAGGGTTCCTCATCCTACTTTTCAACTATCACATAATTACAATATCAGTCCCCTTAGTTTTAATTAATCTCTTTTGACCATAAAATTAATTCTAAATTAATTCTTGACCCATATAAATTAAATAATATGATTTCTCCTTTAATATATTATTCTCATAATATATTAATAAACCATAATTATCCTCTTTCTCCATTATTCATCCAGTCAAGTTGCTTTGGTGAAGGCAACCCAAAAGAACCATGCTACTATCGGGTCAAGTACATACCAATTATAGTTATGAGCTTAGACACCTAATCCAACAGTCTCCCACTTGGATAAGTCTAATAACTATAAATGTAGGTACGACTTCAAAATCCGATTAGCAATCGTAGCTCTCAAAAGTCGTTGTCGAACTCTGACACGTCCTTTAGGTAAGGGATCGTATAGTCCTCTGTTCTCAAGATATCATGTGGACAGTTACATGGAGCGTAGTCACACTTATTGTCCAATAGTTTGTTTCCCGAATTCTGATTTGTCTTACATAAAACTTAATTGAACACATCAATTTAGTCCTGACCGGGCCCTATAAAAAGTCAAACCAAATCATCGAGGGGCCCAAGATAGCGCGTTTACTCTCGTAGGATAAAAGAAATAGATAAAATTCGACTTATATGCTTGTACTATTTGCTCATCAAATCGTATACACCAATACGTTTTATAAAATCAAGTTACTGATGCGTTTACGCATATCAATGCACAACCAACTTGCAAACAACAACTCATATATCTAGGTTTAAAGACTATATGATATTATTGTCTTACAATCACTCGTGATTAAATTCCATGAAGTGATTCATGTAAGCACGGGTTTAATCCAATACTCAAATCTTATTTCAGAAGCACTCATGAACGTTGCAACAAACTTTTGCTATGTCTAAACGCTTTAGACAGTATACAAGCCAATTCATGACAATATTCTTTCATACTTACTTCCACCGTATGATCGACTTTGGATAATTTAAATAATATTATTATTTAGGAAGTCAAAACATGCAAAGTAAAACAATAGTAAATAATTAGCACAAGATAGTAACTTTACTCATAAATAAAACACCTTTATTTAATCATTAGATGTTAATTACAATTTATCTATTACAAGTTTCTAAAAGCTATCTAATCACTAAAACTAATTGATGGGTTTTGAGCACCACATCATTCCTATGGTGTACATGCAAACCCTAAAGCTTTGGATCTAGTTTGTCTAATGAACATGCAATAATCATCCAAAGCCATAAACCATAGATCTAGCATACAATAATCAATATTATCATAATATAGGGTTTAGATCTTACCTTTGATTGTTATGTAGCAATAACAATCTATTCCTTCTTGTAATTGGCTTCTGAAAGCTTAGTGTCACAAGTGTCACACCTCTAATGGCTCACAAACACCAAGAGCAAGAAGATGACTTAGGAGAGGAGAAGGAGGCACCAAAAACGTCCAAGAAACTCCAAGGAATGCTTAGCCACGTTTTTGGGTGCCCTAGGGGTCTTTATATAGTGAGGCTATTAGGGTTTTGAACTAGGAAACCCTAATTTGACTACTTAGGCCCTAAGCAGCCCATGGACTCCCTCCTTAGAGGCCTTGGACGAATTCTCATGGGTTTCCCCATAGATTTCGTCCACTCCAACCTCTATGGAGTCCATTAGCCCAATATCCAACTATCACACAATTGACAGTTCTAGCCCCCTTTATTTAATTAATGTCTTTTAGCCAAAAAATTAATTCTTGACTAATATTAATTAAACAATATGATTTCTCTTTTAATATATTATTCATATAATATATTAATAAATCATAATTAATCTCTTTCTCCACAAATCATCCTATCAAGTTGCTTTGGTGAAGGCAACCTAAAAGGACCATGCTCACAATCGGGTCAAGTACATACCAAAATAGTTATGGAGTTAGACACTAATCCAACAGTCTCTCACTTGGATAAGTCTAACAACTATTCTGCGTATGACTTCAAGCCTGATTAGCAATCGTAGCTTTCAAAAGCCGCTGTCAACTCTGATTTTATCAGAAGCGTGTCCTTTAGATAAGGGATCATATATTCCTCCATTCTAGATATCGTATGGACTGAGACATGGATTTAAATCATACTCTCTGTTCATGTGTTGTTTCCCGATTTCCGATTTATGACGACTGACAACAGACTACAATTAAACACATCAACTTAGTCCCGGCTTGGCCAAGCGCTTAGGTGTCATCACTAAATCATCGAGGGGCCCACATATATCGCTTTTATCCCATTTTGGGTAAAGGAACGGATAAACTTCGACTCAATGCTCGCTTGTACTCACTCACCGAATCACACACAACAATACGTTTTATAACACCAAGTTACTAGTGCGTTTACATATTATCAATGTGTAACCGACTCGCAGGATACAACTCACACATCTCAGTTTCAAGAATATAAGATATTATCGTCTCACCAATCACTCGTGATAAAATCCATGAAGCGATCCAAGTGAGCATGGGTTTAATCCAATGCTCAAATCATATTCATAAGCACTCATGAACGTTGCAACAAACATTTGCTATGTATAATACACTTTAGGCAATCTACAAACCAATTCATAACAATCTTCTTTCATACCTACTCCCAAAGTATGAGCAACTGTGGAACGTTCGAATAATCTTATTATTCAGGAAGTCAAAACATGCAAAGTGAAACACAAGAATAATCGAACCCAATATGGCCCCAAACTTTTGATTATAAATAAAACTCCATTTATTTAATCACCATATTGATTACACATTATTCATTGTATAATGTTTCCGGTAATCAACTTATTACATGAATTATAACAACATTTGTCCTATGCTCTTAGGATGCACACTATGTTTACCTATGGTCCTTACTTTGTGAAATAGTATAATTGAATAACATTTTCAATCACACTCATTTCACAATTCCCAATCCTTACCACAAGTGTGAGAATACCAAATTCTTGCCACTTATAGAATATGTTAGATTTTAACATTTTATGCAACGATTCTTTCGTAATGTCATAGCGCCAAAGTCACAAAGACTTTGCCAATGAAATTACAAATTCATCTATTTGAGATTGTTGCAAGACAATTCCATAGACATGAAGTCTCACATTCAAAGTACATTCCTTTGAACATCCTTCTTGCATAAAAGTTTCTAATCTACATAGAGATTCTTAAAGTCCAACTCCCAATATGGAAACAATTCCATATTTACCATATAACAACTCATTATTAATAGAATCATATCTAATAATAATAATGTCAGTATGGTCATTCCATTACTATACTTCCAACTGCTCATAAGAGACCAATCCTTAGCGAACCTTAGATTGTCCTCTTGACAGTTGATTAATCACCTTTAGTCATATCTGGTTCCAATCCTTTTTCCCTCTGAATACCCTAGGCATTTGGAAAATTTTAGAACACGCGAATGTTATAGCATATGCAATTGATCCTATGCCCGAAGCATATGGGATACGATTCATAATGTCTTACATAAAGACGTGATACTTGACCGGTCTTTTACTACAATATCTCTATTTGTCATGTTCTCACAATTCGAACTATAAAGAGGGATGCCGTAATCATAATCGAATTTGAGAACACAATCTTAATTTTATATGACTAAATTAGATAAAAAAATCAATCCAAGCTTTTAGAACTGAAATGAAGTATAAAATTTTCTCCCTTAATTATAGCAAAACAACTTTTCAACCCTTGCAACTTTGCGAATTGAACCTTTTGTTTTCTATAAATAATATTGCTAACTCGCAATACTTACCATAATTATCATGCTCTCACTCACATGATGATTATATCTTTTCCAAACATAACACTTATGCTCCCACTAGCTTTGACACGTATTCAGAAATTAGTTGGACTTCTAGAAACCAATACTTATTGACTTTATTTACAAAAGTTTAGATTTCTGAAACCGAGATGCTTCGATAAGCCTTTATCTAAGCTTCTCGAACTCATACACCTTTCCTTGGATAACCTATATGCGTGTTTAAACAATTTTAGAACTTATAACAATAAGTCTAAAATGTTCAGACTCATTTGCCATTTCCCACAATTCGAACTATGAAGAGGGATGCCGTAATCATAATCGAATTTGAGAAATGCAAATTACATAATGCTATCTTCAAAATCTCTCTTAGTGAAAGCGTTTCCTCACGATCATTTTCATGAAGGAGAGAAACCTTATGACACTCAGATTTTGTGGTGTATGTGTTCCTATCCATGTGAATTTGTCATAACAGTAATCATAAGACAATAATTGTGACAAATCCAAACTCTTATGGATCGAACTTGTCCATTCTTAATTTCTTGCCATCAAGGGTCCTACCATTGCTTCCAAGTTATTGAGCATCTCACCCCTACCTTTCAATGTACTTTCCATTGATTAAGGTGCCTTGCCCCTATGCAACCTATTGAGAACTCATAGAACTCACATGCATAGTTGACCAAAGTAGAATGGCACAGAAACAAGAATATGTCAACACGATAGGTTAGAAACCTCAAGTCGTGTGCTAGTAATTAACATCAGGTTTACTCTCGATTAGTTCTTGAAACTTTTCAAGATCTTTAGACTCCCACTGACCTCTTGACATATTAGATTCTCTTATCAAGAAACATTTCTTGACAAAACAAATATTCAAGAGTTAGTGTGTGTCTATATCAAGACGAAACCTACACGCAATTTGGTACTAGTTGGTCTTTGTGTTATTCAAGACATCACAACTTACAAAAATGTGCAAGTGTAAGAACATTCATACTTAAGATTATGTCACTCAAGTCACAATCTTGGAGTATGACTCTAAGACTTGATTTTGGAACGAAGTACGATACATCTTATTGACTTAACCACTACAACAATTATCGATTCCTCTTCTTAGCCAAACTAGTGCACTAAGGTGTCCTTAGAGGATGAATTGTAATATGGTTCCTACGACTACCAAGACGATCATAAAACACGATACAAAAGTACTCTCCCTTCTTCTTAGATTGGAGAAACTTTTTATCTTTCTGCCTTCATTGATTCTACTTATTTGTTCTGCCATTCATTGAAAATTTTCAATGATTCAGAATTACACTTAATCTTGTAAGTATAACCACATTTACTAGACTTTTAGTAAATCATGACGAATAATGTTATTGTTATTTATGGTGGACTTGACCAGTGGACAACATTGTGAGCTCGATCTCCTAGTCCTTCACTTGACTCTTTGTCAAGGAATTAGCCTTAAAATTTCTAAGTACCAAGATTTCCACACATCACATGATTCAAATCATATGATTCCAAGCTTCTGTCCAATTGAAACTTGGGCGATGGGAATCTTTCCTTACTTAGAAAATTACGACATTACCATAAATAAGATAACTAAGAATCACATCCATTTAATATTGCTTATAATAGAAACACACAGACATCAATTTTTCACAATTGCCATTGCAAGGAAATATAAATAAGACAAAATCAAAATTTATTTTATTGCGGAAAAATATATCCTTACAATACAAATGAAAACTATGCTATTACATATTCCTAAGCAATTTATCATAACTCTAAGCAGCATCACAAAAATCCGATCATCGAATCCATGCGATCGTAATCCATTTCTTCGCGATCAGACTCAGCTCGCTCCTTCCTTTAAGCTTCCTTTCTTTTCTTCGATCCTTCAAAACATCAAAATGTAATCTTATCACATCATGTATTAAGAATCTCCAAATAGGAACTTAATGGAGTTAGATAGTGGATTTTACCTGAAGCAGAGTCATACATCTTGACTCTCCCATCTCTTAGATCTCTCAGGTAGTCAGGGCAGCTTCGTAACCAATGCCCCTTCTTTTGGCAGTAGAAACATATGGACTCTTCTGGAATGGTACACGACACTATCTCAGACTCAGCCTTTCTCTTACGTAGAGAAAACTTTTCTGGACTTCCAATGTTGCCATTGCCCGTAGAAGGTTGGGATATTGATTTATCAGACCAATTTTCTCGACCAGTGCACCAAATCATTTCCGATTCAGCAGCAATAAGCAAATAAGTCAAATCAATAAGGGTCATGTCGTGGTCCATCATATAGTACTCTCTAACGAACTTACCATATGATTCGGGAAGTGATTGAAGAACCAAGTCAACAACCAACTTCCTTGAGACATCGACACCCAACATCCTTAACCTGTCAATGTGTGACTTCATCTTTAAGACGTGTGCACACACAGACTATCCATCTTTGTGTCTTATTTCCAATAAGGCTTGAGTGACCTTGAACTTTTCAAGTCTTCGAACACGTGGGGCAGGGAGAATTATTGGAAAAGGTGGAGGAAGTGAAGCATGATTTCCATTTCCACAATCCAATTGTGGAACATCATCTTCACGTGGAAAACTTTTTCCAACGGATTCAGGAAGACCATAGTTATCAGACTTTGACATCTATAAAACGGGAGAAAATTCATGTTAGTTGATTGAGTCCTTAATAAAACACCCAAATGAGATATTAAGGCTAGGACCCAACACAATATTCTACAAACTGGAAGAGGGATGCCGTAATCCAATTTGCAGAATATTTGAAGGTAGGTAAATGACAATTTACCAATTTCCACCATGAAAAACGAAAAAGAAGGTTAAATTTTAAATGTATTGGAAACCCCTAGATCTTTTGAGATTCATTTAACTTTTCAATGGCATGTTTAAATCTCGATATGCCCCTGCCGAGGACCACAAAACAAGGTGTGAATAACCATGCAAACATTCATGGTGCCCCCAATGTTACAGTCACCTATTCGATGTGCCGGTTAACCACACATGCTCCACCGAACTATGACAAACATCGAGTCACCCTTCGCCACCTTTGCTTAGAATCCAATTAGTGTGCTGGTTAACCACACACGCTCCACTAACGTTTTAGCAAGGGTACAAAGTGTAATTTCATGGAATTGCATCAATTCACTTTTGCCTAAAGTAACTAAGATTGAGAATTTTTTGTAAAACATTTAGTTACTTTAACATTCATTATACTTTTAATGAGGAGAGGGTTTGCCCTATCCTACCCATTCGGCTAACAACCCTCCACCAATCAAGGCAATGATGGGTGAGAGTGGACACCCATTAAATGGTCATTTTATAGGCCATAACCTTATATCCCCCTTATAGATCGGCTTCGTGAATGAGGCCTACTAACGGTAAGACTAGCAGTTTAAGTTATACATATATAATATTAGACTTTTAATGTTATATATAGTATAAGGGTGTATTTTACACTTTTAAAATACTAGGTGGTTAGATTTTATAAATTACACTTTTAATTTAATTAAATATAAACCATATCATTATGGATTTATTAACTATCTTTTAATCATACTTTTAATTAACTTAATAAAACCATAAGGGTGTAATTTCAACTTTTCAAAACTAGGGTTTTAGAATTTAAAATTTCAAAAAATTAAACTTTTAATCAAAAAATTTAAATTCCAAAACTTGAGGGAAAGTTTTGAAACATTTCAAAACATTAGGGTTTAGAATTTAAATATTTCAAATTTAAACTTTTAATCAAAAATTTAAATTCCAAAACTTGAGGGCAAGTTTTGAAACTTTTCAAAACTATCTAGATCAAATTACAAATAATTAAAAGTAATCAAATAATTGGTAATTATCTAAATTTGACCTAATTCAATTTCTTACTAGATAATTCAAAACAAAATTACAAATAATTAATATTTATCTTATAAAACAAGTAATTATCTAAATTTTGACAATTATCTTCTATTTTGGTAAGGATAATCACCAAATATTGATAAAATTCGGATTTTATTAATGAAAAACGTTTTTGGTAATTATCCCACAGCAAAATAAGTCAAAATCCCGAAATATCCTCTGTCTCACCCCGGGACTCGCCGAGTCAGCCTGACTCGCCGATTCAGTCAGGCAGAGGACCAAAAACATCGATTTTCAGGCAATGAATGATTAAACAAGAATCAAATACATCAAACAAACAGCCTAGGCTCTGATACCACTGATGGGTTTTGAGCACTACATCATTCATATGGTGTACATGCAAACCCTAAAGCTTTGGATCTAATTTGTCTAATGAACACACAATAATCATCCAAAGCCATAAACCCTAGATCTAGCATACAATAATCAATATTATCACAATATAGGGTTTAGATCTTACCTTTGATTGTTATGTAGCAATAACAATCTATTCCTTCCTGTAATTGGCTTCTAAAAGCTTAGTGTCACAAATGTCACACCTCTAATGGCTCACAAACACCAAGAGCAAGAAGATGACTTAGGAGAGGAGAAGGAGGCACCAAAAACGTCCAAGAAACTCCAAGGAATGCTTAGCCACGTTTTTAGGTGCCCTAGGGGTCTTTATATAGTGAGGCTATTAGGGTTTTGAACTAGGAAACCCTAATCTGACTGCTTAGGCCCTAAGCAGCCCATGGACTCCCTCCTTAGAGGCCTTGGACGAATTCTCATGGGTTTCCCCATAGATTTTGTCCACTCCAACCTCTATGGAGTCCATTAGCCCAATATCCAACTATCACACAATTGACAGTTCTAGCCCCCTTTATTTAATTAATGTCTTTTAGCCACAAAATTAATTCTTATTAATTCTTGACTAATATTAATTAAACAAGATGATTTCTCTTTTAATATATTATTCATATAATATATTAATAAATCATAATTAATCTCTTTCTCCACAAATCATCCTATCAAGTTGCTTTGGTGAAGGCAACCTAAAAGGACCACGCTCACAATCGGGTCAAGTACATACCAAAATAGTTATGGACTTAGACACTAATCCAACACTAATATCGTCATTCAGCCCAATGCTCCCAGTGTGTTGCAAGTGCTTAACCCTACTTAGTCCCTTCGTAAGGGGATCTGCTGGGTTCTCCTCTGACGATACCCTCTTCACTACGAGGACTCCCTCTTCCACCTGATGTCTAATAAAGTGGTATTTCCCGTCGATATGCCTGGATCTGCCATGATCCCTCGTTTCCTTGGTTAAGGCAACCGCACCTTCGTTATTACAGAAAATCTCCATAGGCTCCTTTATGGCCGGTACATCTCCAAGGTCTCCAGTGAAGTTCTGTAGCCATATTGCCTCCTTCGACTCTTTGCTTGCTGCTACGTATTCTGATTCGCACATTGAATCAGCCACGGTCTCCTGCTTGGAACTTTTCCAAGTCACTGCTCCTCCATTTAGGGTAAACACCCAACCTCACTGAGATCGGAAATTATCTCGGCCTGTCTGAAAACCGGCGTCACTATATCCTCGCACTCTCAAGTCATCAGTCCCACCGAGGACAAGGAACCTTTCCTTAGTCTGTTGTAGGTACTTAAGAATGTTCTTTACTGCGGTCCAGTGAGCTCTACCAGGATTCCCTTGATATTTGCTGAACATGCTCAAAGCGAAGGCCACATCATGGCGAGTACATGTCATAGCATACGTGATTGGGCCAACTGCGGAAGCATAAGGTAGTCTGCTCATCTTTGCTATCTCTGCATCTGTACTCGGGCTCTGAGTCTTACTCAATTTGGTATTGCTTTGGATTGGTAACTCCCTTTTCTTGGAATTTTCCATGCTGAAATGTTTCAAAACTTTATCCAAGTAAGTACTTTGACTATGTCCTATTAGTCTCTTACTCCTATTTCTCAAAATCCTTATCCCTAGAATATAAACAGCTTCTCTGAGGTCCTTCACAGCGAAGCACTTCCCAAGCCTGGACTTAACCTCCTGCAAGGTTGGGACGTCGTTTCCTATGAGTATTATGTCATCCACATACAACACGAGAAAGCTAACTATACTCCCACTAGCTTTGACATATACACAGGACTCATCCTCGCTTCTCGTAAACCCAAACTCTTTGAATTTCTCATCGAAACAAAGATTCCATCTGCGAGATGCTTGTTTCAATCCATAGATGGATTTCTCAAGCTTACACACTCTATTAGGGTGCTTCGCATCGACAAAACCCTCTGGCTGACTCATGTAAACATCCTCAGCCAACTTCTCATTAAGGAAAGCGGTTTTGACATCCATCTTCCAAATTTCATAATCATAAAACGCAGCTATGTCTAGGATAACCCTTATAGATTTAATCTTCGCAACTGGTGAGAAGGTCTCATCATAGTCAACTCCAGGAGTTTGAGTAAAGCCCTTCACAACCAATCGCGCCTTATACGTGTGTACTTTCCCATCCATGTCGGTCTTCTTCTTGAAGATCCATTTGCACCCGACCGTCTTACGACCTAGTAAATTGTCAACCAAGTTCCAAACTTGATTGTCATACATGGACTGAATCTCGCTGTCCATCGCCTCTTTCCATTTCGCAGACTCTGGGCCTGCCATGGCTTCCTTGTAGTTGTTAGGTTCATCCAAATTTACTAGTGTACTATCACTAATAAACATATCACCCTCAGTTGTTATATGGAAACCATACAACATAGGTGGAACACTAACTCTACTGGAACGTCTAAGAGGTAAGGACTCGTCAACAAGTTCAACCGGAGTTTCCTCCTCGGGTTGATCCCTAGTGTTAGAGGTTCCTTCATCGCTTGATTCTTGAAGCTCTTCAAGATCAATTTGCCTCCCACTGTCCTCTTGGCATATGAGTTCTCACTCGCGAAAGACCCCTCTCCTCGAAACGAAGACAACATTGTCACTCGGTCTATAAAAGAGATATCCAAAAGACTTCTATGGATAACCGATGAAAATACAACACTCACTACGAGGTTCGACCTTGTCGTGAGTCTCTCATCTTAAGAAAGCGTCGCAACCCCAAACCTTGATATGTGCTAACGAGGGAACTTTCCCTGTCCACATCTCATGAGGTGTTTTGGCAACCTTCTTAGTTGGGACTAGATTAAGGATTTGGACGGCAATCTCTAAGGCATACCCCCAGAATGAGAAAAGTAGCGAAGCACGACTCATCATGGAACGAACCATGTCCAACAAGGTTCGATTGCGCCTCTCGGCCACACCATTAAGTTATGGTGTCCTCGGTGGCGTCAAGTGTGAAACACTTCCACATTCCTTTAGATACTCGTGGAACTCGATACTAAGATACTCACCACCCCGATCGGATCGTAGCATCTTTATCTTCCTGCCCGGCTGATTCTCCACTTCTTGTTTAAACTCTTTGAACTTTTCAAAGGTTTCTGACTTATGCTTGATTAAGTAGATATACCCATATCTGCTATAATCATCAGTAAAAGTCACATAGAAGCAACTCTCATCCCTTGTGGTGGATCTGAAGGGCCCACATACATCAGTATGTATGAGATCCAACAAACCCTCACCCCTTTCACAAGTACCAGTAAAGGGTGACTTGGTCATCTTTCCAAGCAAACAAGACTCGCAAGTGTCATCTGATTTTAGGTCAAACGACTCCAAAACTCCATCCTTTTGGAGTTGGGCTATGCGCTTCTTGTTGACATGTCCAAGATGATAATGCCACAAGCATGCTTTGTCCAAACCATTGGACGAATCGATTTGCAACACATCATTTCCGAAGTTATCTACTACCATCACAGTTTCATATATTCCATTACAAGTCAATGCTTCAAAATAGAATGTACCATTCAAGAAAGCATTAATAAAACCAATTTCATTATTAAACGAAAATCTAAAACCTTGTTTATATAAACCATGAAAGGAAATAATGTTTCGTGTCATTTCTGACGAGTAGTAACAATTATTCAAATCTAGACCTAACCCACTACTAAACACTAAAGAGTAAACTCCAATCTTGGTGACATGCGACGCTTTCCTATTCCCCATGATCAGGTTCATCTTCCCATGCTCCACATCCCTACTTCTTCTTAGACCCTGCAAATCCGAACAAATATGAAAACCACATCCTGTATCGAGGACCCAAGAACTAGCATGTGATGAGTTATTAGATTGAATAGTGTAAATACCTGCGAAGGTGGGCTTTGTCTTCCCATCATTGATGTCCTGCAAATACTTCAGGCAACTTCGTTTCCAATGCCCTTTCTCATGGCAGTAGAAGCACTCTGCTTCTTTTGGGTTGGTAGAGGGGGTAGCAGAACCAACTTTGGTCCCACTAGAAGAGAATCCATCATGGGGCTTGCCCTTGTGGCTCTTAGAAGGATCCTTCCTCTTCTTCCATTTTCCTTGCCCAATAGCCAAGACAGGGCCAATAGCAGTAGGAGTTGATGCAACAGATTTGTCTTTTAGACTACTCTCAATAGTCCTTAGCAGGCCTTGAAGCTTGCTCAAAGTGACCTCCTCCTTGTTCATATGGTAGGTCATACGAAACTGATTGTAACAAGGAGGCAACAAGTGAAGAATAATATCTATGGCCAACTCCTCATCGAATTTGATATTCAACTTCAACAAGCGGTCCACAAATCTCTGCATTTTTCATCAAATCTTGGTTCATCTCGTAGGGATAGAAGTCCTTGTAGGACTTTTGGAGTTCAACAGTCATTGTAGCAAGCATGATACACGACACCTTTGTCGCATCTCTTTCATGTGCCTTGTAGGTAGCTATTTCCTCAGGAGTAGCAGTATTGATGTTAACCTCCTTAAGCTCCTTGTCGATAACATATTCTTTGTCCTTGTATCGAGTCACCATTCGTATGTTACGAATCCAATCGTTGAAGTTGGTGCCATCGAAGATCACTCTCCCACAAAGGTTCATGAGAGAGAAGGAGCCAGAGGGGTTCGAGCCAGAAGCGTTGTTGTTTGGAGTAGACATCTGAAAAGAAAAGAAACAAAGTTTAGATTAGATATGAATCCCCAATTAAACACCCAAATGAGAAATTAGGGCTAGGACCCAACACAATTATTCACAATTCAGAAGAGGGATGCTGTAATCTAATTGCAAATAATTTGAAGGTAGGTAAATGACGATTTACCAATTTCCACCATGAAAATGAAAAAGGACTTTAATTTTTGAAACGAATTGAAATTCCTAGATTCTTTTGAGATTCATTGAACTTTTCAATGGCATGTTTAAATCTCGATTATGCCCTTCAAGTTTGTGACTGGGATATCGAGGATCACAAACAAGGTGTGAATAACCATGCAAATGTGCTTGGTGCTCTTGATGTCATTTATCACCTAACCAATGTGTCGGTTAACCACACACGCCCCATTTGTCTATGATAAACATCGAGCCACCCTTTGCCACCCAAGCTAGTCCCAAATACAATAGAAAACAGCAAGGCTCTGATACCACTGATGGGTTTTGAGCATTACAACAATCCTATGGTGCACATGCAAACCCTAAAGCTTTGGATCTAGATTTCTCTATTTGTACATGAAATAATCATACAAAGCTCATAAACCCTATTACTAGCATACAAAAATCGAAATTAACAACTTATACAAGTTTAGATGATTACCTCTCAATTGTAGCAAGAATCTTCAACCTTTGAGATCTTTAGCACCTCAAGTGTGATGCCTCTAATAGATCACAAACACCAAAACAATTGGAGAATATTAGAGAGAGAGAGAGAGAGGAGGAGGAGGAGTGCTAAAAATCGGCTCTAGTAATCCTTAGGGTTAAGTGTAGCCGATTTTAGGTGCTCAAGGGGTTCCTTATATAGGTGAGGAATTAGGGTTTTAGTCAAATACCTAATCTGGTTGCTTAGGCTATAAGCAGCCCATATGAATCTTCCAGAATACAAGCCCTTGAACGAAATCCTTATGGGCTTCCATAAGATTTCATCCACCCTATCTGTAGGGTTCCTCAGCCCACTTTGCAACTATCACATAATTACAATATCAGTCCCCTTAGTTTTAATTAATCTCTTTTCACCATAAAATTAATTCTAAATTAATTCTTGACCAATATTAATTAAATAATATGATTTCTTCTTTAATATATTATTCTCATAATATATTAATAAACCATAATTATCCTCTTTCTTCATTATTCATCCAGTCAAGTTGCTTTGGTGAAGGCAACCCAAAAGGACCATGCTACTATCGGGTCAAGTACATACCAATTATAGTTATGGGCTTAGACACCTAATCCAACACTTTCATGGTTGCCGCTCATTCTTTGGGAAGCGAACTTACTGCCGAGGAATGGGAGTATTTTCGGTTCTGATTTGGGTTTGTCCTTGAACATGGGGTTCTAATCCCTCATCCCGATGCATCGCTTTACTGTCCTCCTAAGGGCAAGGTCGGTATTCTGATTGCCTTGTTCGAGGCGGGTTTGTGCTTGCCTACTACAGACTTCTTTAACCTGACTGTGGGTTTTGAGCTTCTTTGTCGTACTCTAGGCCGTTAGCCGACTGTCCCGACGTTTAAGTGTTTTTTCAATGCTTCCACCCAGTCTGGGATCCAAACCCTTTCTCGCTGGCGGGGAGTCCCTACCCTCATTCATGATAAAAAAATCCAAGAAGAACTGGCAGGAGAAGTTTCTATGGGTGAACAACGACCTTGTGGTGCTTAGCTACCCAAGGAATAAGGTGTATGTGGACCGTGCTCCAATACTCTTTGGTGCTGAAAAAGAATTTGCGGATGCTCTGGAGATGATCAAGATTAATAGTGAGGACTGGCTCGATTGCTTCTTAGCCGTTGGTGGGATGAGCGTTGCTTGGAGGGCTCATGGGAAAATGCCCAAAATTTTCCTTGAGAAAGAAGGTATAATGCTTTTGCTTCTACTTTCTTCTGCCCTTCCCCCCTTTTTTAGTTGGTTAAGTACATTTAATCGATAACTTTGTTAACTGATGCTACCTTTGCTTTGTTGTCAGGTGTGGAGGAGGTTGTCTCCTTAGAGAGGGCTCTTCAAGGCTTGTTCGATGGCGATCTTAAGTGTCGCGATGTCGACCTTGTAGAGACTCTTCCGCACCCTCTTTTTGATTGGGAAATTGGGGCTATACATGGGTCTCCCACCGGTTGAGAAGGTGTTGCTGGCACCGGCGGGGAGTCAGATCTGCAGGACGTTGTTGTTATCGGTGCTTCTCAGAAGGATCCTGTCCCTTTCGGGTCCCCAAGGAGTCTCCGCCAAGTCAAGAGGCATTTTGTTTTGCTGGAAGCCTATTCCGGTGGCAGCATTGAGACGGCTAGCACCGAGCCCCCGCTTCACAAGAAACGTAATTTGAGTTTCTTGTTAGGAGGTTCCAAGGGTTCAACCAGTGCCCCCGATGAAGGTCCTCCGAAACTGCTGGAGGGGGCAGACAATAGGGTAACAGAATCGCCCAGTCATACAAAGAAAGAAACCACCGACATGACCCACCCTGATCCTGCCATTGAGGGAGCCAAGGCAAGGGCTGGATCTACGCCCTCTCAGGGTCTTGTGACAACTTCTTCTGGCAAAACATGAGTTGTCCCCCCTCCTTCAGGGTCTCATCCAAGCACCTACAGGCCGTCTTGGAGCGTAACCCCCCAAGACCTCGTGTCCGACCACGACACTGGTCTTGAGTGGTGTCGACATGCTTTTTCGCCAGCCACAACTGAGGCTTTGGTTTTCCTTGCGGATGAGCAGATGGCCGACGGTCTTCGCTATGCCGCCACCCAAGTATCATCTTACTTGGTTTCAGCTGCTGAGCGCATCTCTGATATAGAGACTATCCAGTCTTAATCGGACCAGATGAGAATCGCATGTGCAGAGTTTAAGGCCTAGGTGGCAAAGATGGAAGCCGACAACCGCAGCTAGAAGGCCCAACAAGAGCTTATGTTATGCGAAAATGCAAGCCCGAAAGAACATGTAGCAAGGCTTGACGTGGAGGTGAAGCTCTTGAACGATCGTGTGGGATCCTTAAGTTTGGAGAATACTGGCCTAAGAGAGCGAACGACAGATCTGGAGGCTGACCTGGTTAGGGAGCGCTGTAAGAGGGGTGTTGGAGAAGTACATCGTGTGGATCCTTCACGACAGGCTCGGTCGGGCTGTGGACAGGGTGATTGAAAGCCCCTAGCTTCTCAAGGGCTTGGTGCACGTACAGGTGGCTTGTGTGGCGGCGGGTATGGAGCAGGGGAAAAGAGCTTCAAAAGAACTGGTGGCTGCCAGGGAGTTTGACCCAAAGATGGAGGTGGATGTGGCCACCAAGACTTAGGAGACGAAGGATGGAAACGTTCACTGAGACGGATTTTGCTGGCTACTTCCGCCTTGGCGACATGGACTTGGTTGGGCTCTATGTTCTTTGTCAAGATACTCATAATGACGAGTTAGGTCCCGACTCAAGCTCTCCACCGGGTGATGGTCCTGCCCCTGCTCATTTGTAATGTTATTTGTCTAATTTGTTTTGATGTAACTTTTGTGAACAATATTTCCCCTTTTCTCTTTTTTTCTTGGCTGCCCTTCATGGCAGTGCTAAAGTCCAGGAGTCCGACGATTAACAATGTTTGCTTTTGATTCATGGATGCGAATATTTCCTGTTATCGTATATATTCTTTTGTTTGATTGCTTCATAAATGGTTTATTTCGGCCATCACGTAGTATTTATGGAGAGTTTGCTTAAATCCCTGGTCTAAGTTCTTTTACTTGTTAAGTCTTTGTGCTTTACTAATGATGGTCTTTGAGAAATTTGTTCTAATTTGCTGCTTAAAGACCCTAGGTGTAGCCAAGATCGTCATCTTGAGGCTCACCCGATTGTGCTTTTCTCATTAGTGGAAGGTTATGACTCTTCAACACTTACGTCACATGTTCTTTTGTACATTTTTTTCGGGAACATTTCCTATAATGTGAATGATGAACATGTTTTGGGAGAAAGGTTATGAACCTTTTTATACAAACCCCCTTCCTGCCTCCTTGTATCGATTTTGCTCATGTGACATTGGATGATCAGTCCTTGTTGTCACATGGTAATGTTGGATTAATGTCTAAGTCCATAACTATAATTGGTAAGACTTGACCCGACCCGGCATGGTCCATTTGGGTTGCATGACATCATGCATTTGGATAGACTACAATGAGAGAAATAACACTTAAGGTTTGTGAATATATTATAAGTTCTAATATATTAATAAGATTATTTAATTAGTATTGATCAAGAATTAATCTAGGATTAATTAAGTGATCAAAAAGAAGACTAATTAAATATATGGGTTGATTGTGTAAATCACTCATTCTTATATATGTGGGCTTGTGATCCAAGATTCCTTATGTTGGACTAAGTCCATGGGGTAACCCATGGATACTCCATGGAGGTTAAAATCCATGGAGCATAAGGAATGGGTAAAGTTAGGAGTTACATAGTGTAACCCTAATAGCCACCATATAAAAGAATCCCATGGCTCAAGAAATCGTGCACTAGTGTGTGTGAATATGAGGGCTACACGATTTCAAGAAGTGTTCAAGTTTCTCTCAAGTCATTCCATGTGTATTTGGTGTTGTGTGAACCATTTGAGGTGTCACACTTGGGGCACTAGGCACTCAAGCTTCATGATGACATTCTACATCAAAGAGGTATGTATTCTATCTTGTTATATTCATTGTTTTGTATGCTAGATTAGGATAATACCTTGGATGTTCATATTTGCATGTATAATAGAGAAAACATAGATCCAAGGTATTTAGGGTTGCATGTACACTTAGGAGTGTTAGAATGCTCATAACCCATCAGTGGTATCAGAGCCTGGTTTTTTTTTTCAATTATACTTGATGCAAGTTGCTGGAAAAAAAACTGGAAAAAATCGAATGATTTTTTTTTGGCCTGTTTTGGATTAGAATCATTACCGCAAAGTGTTTTTGTTCATAAAATTTGTTTTTTGATACTATGGTAATGTTTATTCTCATCCAAATAAAGGATAATAATCAAAGTTTCAAGTTTTATACATGCTTATATGATGCTTGAAAAATGTTGATTATGGATGTTCATGTTTATGAGTTTGTTTAGATTAATAGGAAAAATTATGAGATAGTTGTTTTCAATCTATTTTAATCTAAGAGTTGATTCCAAAGTGTGTTTTTGTAACTTGTCCTCAAGTTATATGAAAAGTCACATTTAAGAATCATAAAACTCATAAAAGTTGGCAAAGGTTACAAAATGAAGAGTCTAGTTCTAATTAAATGGTTTTATGACTCCATAACTTGTCCTCAAGTTATGGAGGTTCTAGAGTCTCTTCATTAAATTAAAAAAAAAGGTGTAACCTTAATTAGTTTAAAGTCTTCCATAACTTGTCCTCAAGTTATGGAACTTGAAGAGTTTTTTTTTTTTTTTAAAATTAAAACTACTTTAAATTCATAAGTTATGGAGTCATAAAACCATTTATATATATATGTATAAGAGTAAAGTCAGTCTTACCGTTAGTAGGCCTCATTCACGAAGCTGGTCTATAAGGGGGGGTATAAGGTTACTGCCTATAAAATGGCAGTTTAATGGGTGTCCACTCTCACCCACCGCTTCCTTGACTGGTGGAGGGTCGTTAGCCGAACGGGTAGGACAAGGACTATAATTCTCCATTCATCAAAAATATTAATGATAAATACTAAGTAACTAAACTCTTATTAATACCCAATCTTAGTTACTTAGGAAAATGTGAATTTGGTGCTAACCCATGAAATTACACTTTGCACTTTGCTTAAGTCGTTAGTGGAGCGTGTGTGGTTAACCGGCACACTAACCTGGACTTAACAAGGTAGGCAAATGGTAACTTAATATTTATCATAGTATCGGTGGAGCGTGTGTGGTTAACCGGCACACAGATTAAGGGGTAAATATTAAGGGTACCAAGTATATTTGCATGGTTATTCACACCTTGTTTTGTGATCCTCGGCATCCCAGTCACAAAACCTGAAGGGCACACTCGAGATTGAAACATGCCTTTGAACAGTTCAATGAATCTCAAAGATCTAGGAATTTCAAATCCAATTAAAACCTAATAAATTATTTCGTTTTTCATGGTGGAAATTGGTGAATCGTCATTCACCTACCTTCAAATATTTTATAGCTTGGATTACGGCATCCCTCTTCTAAGTTATAAAATAGTTTGTTGGGTCCTAGCCTTAATATTTCAAATTGGGTGTCATATAAAGGACTTTAAATCAACTATCTTGAATATCTCCCAAAAAGATGTCTAGTCTAGACATTTATGATCTTCCCAAATCTCTTGAAACAAGCTTTCCTAAATGAAGATGATGTCTCATGGATATTATACTTCTTTCACCTCCTCCAATTATTCTCCCTAACCCATAAGTTCCTAAAAAGTTTAAGGTCACTCAAGCCCTATTGGCAAGGCAAGGTCTAGGTGTGATCACATCTTGGAGATGCAGTCACATATTGACAAGCCGGGAGAGTTGGGTGTCAAAGTCTTGAGAAAGTTGGTGGCTCAACTACTTTCTAAGTCACATAGTGAGTTCTTTTGGGAATCCTATGAAACAGACTAAGACAAGACCCTTAATGATCTTATCTATTTGCTAAGATCAACTTCCTAAAAACGCTATGGACATTGACAATGATGACATTGGATATCCAGTAAAGCTCTCTCTTCCCAATGGAAAGGGATCGGCCATAGTCAACTCGGTTGACCCAATGGTAAAGAGAGAGGCGAAGTCTGAGATAGTCCCATTATCAAGGGTCCATAGGTAACTATTGCCAAAGGAAGGGGCATTGGTTGCGAAGCTGCCAAATTTACCTAAGGATGTTAAAGTCAATAAGTTTGGCTCTACTTCAGGTAAAGTCCATTGTCTAACTCTATTAAGTACATGCTGATTCTGATCGCGAAGATGGATTTCAATCGCATGGTTCGGTGATCAGAATTTTGGGCTATTACTTAAGAGTTATGATATTTATATTGCTTAGGAATAGATAGCAACAAGGTTTTCATATGGATTGTAAGGATAAGTTTTTCCGCAAAGTTTTAAAATAAAAGAAAAAGGTTTTGATTTTATTTATTTTAAGTATCCTTACAATGGCATTTGTGAAAAGTTGTTGCTTATAAGATTCCATTGATAGCAATATTGGAAAAAAATGGATTTGATTCTTTCGGTTGTGGTAGTGTCTAATATTACCAAATAAGGAAAGATTCTCATCACCCAAGGTTCAATTGGACCGAAACTTGGAATCATACAAGTTGTATAGTATGATGAATGAGAACTTTCAGCTTGGAAAATTAAGACTAATTCCTTATGTGAATAAGGAAAGGACTAAGGGATCGAGTACACATTCTTGTGCACTGGTCAAGTCCACCACAAAAGATCAAGAAGACTATTCGTCATGATTTACTTAAGTTCAGTAAATATGGTTATACTTATAAGTTTAAGTATAAGTCTGTAGCATTGGAGAAGTTTCAATGTGAGACAGAACGAATAAGAAGAATCAAAGTATGGCAGAAAGATAAAAGTTTCTCAAATCTGAAAAGATGGGAGAGTACTTTAGTATCATGTTTATGATCATCTTAATGATTAAGATACCATATCACCATTGGTCCTCTAAAGTCATCTTAGTGCATTCTTATGACTAAGAAGAGGAGTCATGAATTGTTGAAATGGTTAAATCAAAAAGATGAGTCATACTTCGTTCCAAAACAATTCTTAGAGTCATACTCCAAGATTGTAACTTGAGTGACATATCTTAAAGAGGGTTTGTTAACACTAGTCAAATGTAAGAGTAAAAGGTTATCTACTCTTGTACATTTGAAATTGGTAAGTTGTGATGTTTTGGATAAAACAGAGACCAACTTAGGCCAATTGTGTAAAGTGTTAGTCTTGATAAAGAATCCACACTATCTCTTGAATATTTGACAAGGGAGTCTTATATGTCAAGAGGACAGTGGGAGTCTTAAAGCTCTTGAAAGTTTCAAGACTTAATCAAGAATAAAACCTAAAGTCCTTCACTAGCACACGACTTGAGGTTTATAACCTATCGTGTTGAAATTTTTGTGCCTATTCAAGTTGGCTTTGCATAGGAGTTCTGAGAGTTCTCAATTGGTTGCACAACTACTTGGAAGCAATGGCAGGCACCTGAGCTGCCAAATGGCAAGAATTTAAGATTGCACAAGTTTAATCAATATGAGTTTGGATTTGTCACTAACCTTGTCTTGTGATTATGGTTTTGACAAATTCACATGGATAAGAACACATACACTATTAAATCTAAGTGTCATAAGGTTTCTCTCCGATTCATGAAAATGATGGTGAGGAAACACTTTCACTAAGTAGATTTTAGCTAGATAGCAATTGTGATATTTGCATTCTCAAAGTCGTTAGTGGAGCGTGTGTGGTTTACCGGCACACTAACATGGACTTGTGAGAAGTGGCAAAGGTCTAAACAATTGAGACTATGATTACGACATCCCTTTTCATAGTTTTAAAATTGTTTAGACACACATGTGAGCTATCTAAGAGAGGTGTATGATTTTGATAAAGTTTTATCAAAACAATCTAGTATCAGAAATCTGAACTTTGGTAAGAAAGTCAGCTGATTTCTGAGTACATGTCAAAGCTAGTGGGAGCATACGTGTTATGCTAATAATCATCATGTTAGTGGGAGCATGATAATTATGACAAAGGTTGCAAGTTAGCAATGTTAATTATAGAAAACAAAAGTTTCAATTCGTGAGGCTGCAGGGGTTGAAAAAGTTGTTTTGCTATAATTAAGGGAGAGGAAATTATACTTCATTTCAATTCTAAAAGCTTAGATTGAGATTTTAATCGTATTTAATCAAGGATATATATATGAATTTCATGTTGGAATGGCTCAACATAAGGAAATTCTATATATGGGTCCATTATTTGCGTTCTAAAATTCGATTATGATTACGGCATCCCTTTTCATAATCTGAATTTTGAGAACTTGGCAAATTGAAATGGAAATATTATAGCAAAAGACTGGTTTAGTCTTTATGTGAGACATCATGAATCGTGTCCCATATGCTTCGGATATAGGATCGATTACATGTGCTATATTTATCCTTTCTAAAATTTTCCAAATGCCTAGGGCATTATAAAGGGAAAAGGTCTAGAATTGGATATGACTAAAATGATTAAGCAATTGTCGAGGACAATCTAAGGTTTACCAAAGATTGGTTGCTCAAGAACAGTTGGAAGTATAATGTTAATTCTGGAAGGACCATATTGACATAATCTGTAAGGAGGCCACTCTTGTTCATAAGTGATAGTCAAACTGGAATATGGATCTGTTTCAAAGTTAGAAATTATTCAATAAATCTGTGTAAGATTAGGAAACTTAATGCAAGAAGGATGTTTCCAAGGAGTTTATCTCCTTTGGAATGCTCTGTAATGTTTGTTGTCAAATCTTTCTGACTTTGTGCATAATCATTACAAGAGGATCAATGCATATAAGTTTAGAATCTAACAGATTTTAGTAAATGACATGAATTTGGAATTCTTGCATTTGCAGTAAGGAATTGGGAATATGAAATGAGAATCGTTGGAGTTATGTTCAATTGATCTATTTCACAAAGTAAAGATCATAGACAAACATAATATGCATACTTGGTGTATGGCATGACTGGTGTTTAGAAAAACATAGTGTACATGCTTGGAGCATGGGACAACTATTGTTTTAAATTCAAGAATAAAGTTGATAGCTGAAACAGTATACAATGAATAATGTGTAATCATATGGTGATAAATAAAAGGTGTTTTATTTATATTCATAAGTTCTGAGACCATATTGGATTCGATTATTATTGTGTTTCACTTTGCATGTTTTGACTTCCAGAATAACTAGGTCATTGTTCTGATGGACTAAGTTATTCAAACCATCCACAGTCGGTCATATGTTGGAAGTAGATATGAATCAAGACTGTCATGGGTTGGCTTGTAGAGGTCTAAGATGTTGGACAAAGGGCTACAACACTCATGAGTGCTCATAAGTTCTGAGTATTGGATTCAACCCGCGCTCATTGGAATCACTTCATGGATTTTATCACGAGTGATCATGAGACGATAATATCTTATATTCTTCAAACCTAGAGATATGAGTTGTTACTATGAGTTGGTTATACATTGATTGCACGAAAAAGCATTGGTAACTCGATGTTATAAAACGTGCCTTTGTGTATGATTCAACAAGTAGTAGAACAAGCCATATGAGTCGAAGTTTATCCTTTCCTTTTACCTTCAGGATAAAAGCGATATCTGTGGGCCCCTCGATGATTTGGTGATGACAAATGTAAGTGCTCGGCCGGGCCTGGACTGATTTGATTTGTTCAATTAGTCAGTCGTCATAAATCGGAAATCGGGAAACAACAAATAGACAGAGAGAATGATTATAATCCATGTCTCAATCCATATGATATCTAGAATGGAGGAATATATGATCCCTTATTTAATGGACAAGTCATTGACAAAGGTCAGAGATCATCGGCAAGGTCAGAGTTCGACGGAAGCTTTTGAGAGCTACGATTGCCAGTCGTTTCTTGAAGTCATACTTGCAATAATAGTTTTAGACTTATCCAAGTGGGAGACTGTTGGATTAATGTCTAAGTCCATAACTATAATTGGTAAGACTTGACCCGACCCGGCATGGTCCATTTGGGTTGCATGGCATCATGCAATTGGATAGACTACAATGAGAGAAATAACACTTAAGGTTTGTGAATATATTATAAGTTCTAATATATTAATAAGATTATTTAATTAGTATTGATCAAGAATTAATCTAGGATTAATTAAGTGATCAAAAAGAAGACTAATTAAATATGTGGGTTGATTGTGTAAATCACTCATTCTTATATATGTGGGCTTGTGATCCAAGATTCCTTATGTTGGACTAAGTCCATGGGGTAACCCATGGATACTCCATGGAGGTTAAAATCCATGGAGCATAAGGAATGGGTAAAGTTAGGAGTTACATAGTGTAACCCTAATAGCCACCATATAAAAGAATCCCATGGCTCAAGAAATCGTGCACTAGTGTGTGTGAATATGAGGGCTACACGATTTCAAGAAGTGTTCAAGTTTCTCTCAAGTCATTCCATGTGTATTTGGTGTTGTGTGAACCATTTGAGGTGTCACACTTGGGGCACTAGGCACTCAAGCTTCATGATGACATTCTACATCAAAGAGGTATGTATTCTATCTTGTTATATTCATTGTTTTGTATGCTAGATTAGGATAATACCTTGGATGTTCATATTTGCATGTATAATAGAGAAAACATAGATCCAAGGTATTTAGGGTTGCATGTACACTTAGGAGTGTTAGAATGCTCATAACCCATCAGGTAAATGTACACAACCTATTTATTTTACTTTTCAAGCTTGAAAATAAGGAGAATCTGAATTGCTCTTTTTTTTTGTTTTTCTAAATCGTTTACTATTGGAGTGTCATAAGACTGGAAATGATAAACTAATTCTAACTGACTAAATTTACATTTCAAAGCTAATAAACAATTCCTATTTCCATGATTTAATTTGTCTTTGAC
Organism: Lactuca virosa; assembly: GCF_052849685.1. Lineage (NCBI taxonomy): Eukaryota > Viridiplantae > Streptophyta > Magnoliopsida > Asterales > Asteraceae > Lactuca > Lactuca virosa. Next base: position 297,973,765 of record NC_136433.1, on the reverse strand, counting down.
AGTCGTTTAAGAGTAGAAATGACGCAGGCTCTGTGCATTCCAAGTTCTTGGGATTGCACGCCCGTCCTGGGCTTCTAGCACGTAAGCGCCATTCTTATGGGCTTCCACAATTTTGTACGGTCCCTCCCAAGTGATGCTAAGTTTCCATAATGGCTCAGCATGGTTGGACTTGTTTTTCCTCAACACCTATTCTCGGAATTTGAAATTCTAAAACCCGGACTTGGCAGTTGTAATAATTCTCGGTACGTGATTTGTACAGTGCTTGACGCATCTGTGCAACCTCACGTTTTTCAATTAGGATGTCCAAGTCCTGGCGTCGCCCTGCTTCATTGGCTGTTTCCTACAAACTCTCTGTTATCAGTGAGCCAACAACTATTTCCAATGGGAGGACTGCTTCCATCCCATAGGTATGGCTGAATGGCGTTCCCCCGTGCATGACCTAGCAGTGGCACAATATGACCACATCACCGTCAGGAGCTCATCCACCCAGACAAACTTTAATCTGAGTAACCTTTTCTTTAAACCATTAACTATGGTTTTGTTCGATATCTCAGTTTGTCCATTGGCCTGAGGATGTGTCACAAACGTGAAACGGTGGTGAATTTTCTTGCTTTCACACCACTCCTTGAAGGGGTTCCCTTCGAATTGTGTGTCGTTGTCACTTATGAGGATTTTGGGGGTACCAAAGCGAGCCAATATATTTTTGGTCAGGAACTTTACCATTTGCTTTTCCATGACGGTGGCTAGCAGTTCCGCCTCTACCCACTTTGTAAAATAATCCACAACCACTCACAAGAATTTCACACCCCTGGAGCTGGTGGAAATGGTCCCACTATGTCAATCCCCCATTGATGGAAGGGCCAGGGGCTGGTGATGCTAGTCAATGGCATGGCCGATTGCTTTTGGAAAGGATTGAATGCCTGACATTCTTTGCATTTCTTAGTTAGGGTTGTTGTTGTAACACTCTAAATTTTCAAATACAATTTTCATTTTTAAAATCACATAAAACTCAATATCTTATTTCTCAAAAACCACAAAATGTATAAGTTGTAAAAACACAAGGCAAAAAATGTTTAATAATATCCCAGAATCCCGAAAAACATAATCTCTAACTGGTGTGTACAATCAAGCCGGCGCCTTCCCGTGATCCTGAGGGGTACCTGAAACACATATCACACAACACGGTAAGCACGAAGCTTAGGGAGTTCCCCAAAATACCACACACACAAATAATATGCCTCTCATGGCTATAGCTCAGCATGGACCCTCCGGTCATGCGTCTGGTGAGGACCCTCCAGTCTCACGGCTCAGTGTGGACCCTTCGGTCATGTGTCTCAGTGAAGACCCTCCGGTCTCACAACTCGGGTTGGACCCTCCAGTCCTGTATCTTAGTGAAGACCCTTCGGTCTCACAACTCGGTTTGGGCCCTTCGGTCCTAACTCAGTAAGGCACAGAATAATATATAACATAAATCACAAAGACAAAATGCATGATATCACATAACTCAGTATAAGCACATAAGACCCTCCGGTCGATAACTCAAATAAGACCCTCCGGTCACGCAGTATTACCACTCAGGTAAGCATAGTGAGAAGACTCACCTCGCAGAGTAAAGCAATATATCCCACACTCGAACTGCTGGTCTAGACTCCGCCCCTCCATAGCCTCCAAAATCCACAGCTTGAACAAAACCCTAAAGTCAACGGAAGTCAACAGTCAAAGCTGACTTAACTCGTCGAGTGCAACTCATGAACTCGTCGAGTTCCTCAGTACTCAGTAAATCACAAAAATCCGAGTCAACTCTCCGAGTCCATGCGGAGTCCAAAAGATTGGGGAAAACCCTAACCACTCGTTGAGTCGTCCCACCAACTCGTCGAGTTCAATCTGAATCCAAAAACGGGAAAACCCAACTCAACTCGTCGAGTTGGATGCCCAACTCGTCGAGTTATTCAGCCATTACTCATTAAACTCATTCTAGTTGATTCCAATGCTCCAAACTTCAGATCCAATCTCCTAGGATGAAGTTACCACGTAAAGTTGCTAACTTACGATCATGCAAGGCCTCACAAGGCTAAAACACCCAAAACTAATCTCAAGAAGATGTTTGAGACATGGAGATGGGTCAAAGCTTCATAAAGCTTGAGACTTTATGCACATGAGAGCTTAGAGGAGTCCAAATCTACAACTACACCCTCTGGACAAGCCTAACCCAAGAATGGCTCTCATTTTGCACCAAAATGCCCCAAAAAATCACATAGGGAGAGATCTAAGGAATGATAAGTCAAGGTAAGGAATTTTTACCTCCAAATGGATGCTACAATCGTTTGAATACTGGATCTAAAGACTCCTTCTCGTTCCAAGCTCTTCACTTTTCAAATCTCTTCAAGGAATGCACAAAAAATACACTTTCTTAGCCTAATACACTCTCAAAATGGGAGGGTACTCGATTAGGGTTTGTATCAGGGTGGTAAGGTGATGAGGGAGGCGAGGTAAAGGAGTTAAAGTCCTTTAAATAGGGTGCAAGCCCGAATAATTAGGGTTTCATCAAATAGACTCAACTCGTCGAGTTCAGTCTTCCAACTCGACGAGTAGACTTCATATTCCGCGTGTCCTGATCAACTCCTACATGAAGATTTGGGACCAACCAACTCATCGAGTAGGCCCTACAATGTAAATAAAATTCTCAAGTCTCACATCCAGGAAATCAGGGTGTTACAGTTGCGTTATTGTATACGTCTAGCCAATATACTCCTAGGCTGAGTATTTTGCCTGTGAGCGCTCGAGCGCCTTCGTGTGTAGCGGCGTCTCTAGAATGACTTTCTTCAAGGAGTGTCTGTCCCTCTGTCTTAGAGATGCATTTTAACCATGGGCTTAATACAATTTGTTGTCTCTGCTTGTGAAATGTGACGCCCTGATCCTGACTTTCCTCGCTTCTTCTGGGTTATCCGGGAGTACTCCATGGTGCAAGTAATCAATGTATGGTTTGGTCCATTCTGGGATAGTCGAGACTGTATTGAACTTTTGGTTATCAATGCTTCTTTCTGGGAGCACTTCGACTAGCACTTTCTTTGTTAGGTGGTCGTAGGAAGTTGAGGCTAGCTTGCTGAGAGCATCCACCCTCGCATTTTTCCATAGGAAATTTCTTTTATGGAAAAGTTTTTGAATGTGCTTCTTAAGCTGTGAACTGCATCTAGGTATTTCTGCATCCTTGGATCTTTTACTTCATATGTTCCATTTATCTGGTTTGTGATAAGTAATGAATCACTGAGAGCTGCTAATTGCTTTGCACTAACCTCCTTTGCCAACCTCAGGCCCGCTAGAAGTGCTTCGTACTCTGCTTCGTTATTGGATACCTGGAAATCGAATCACAGTGCGTAAGTGATTTCTTCACCCTTGGGGCTTTGAAGGATCAGGCCTGCGCCTGAGCCTTCGTTACTTGTCGCACCGTCGGTGTATAACTTCCAAAGTTCTTTACAGACTTCAGGTTTCGATGGGTCGAAATAGATTGTCGTCGGTACTCCCTTGATAGTGTCTGGGATTTCGACTAGGAAGTCTGCGAGGTCCTAAGACTTGATGCTAGTCCGGGGGTGATAATTGATATCGTGCTCGCTTAATTCTATGGCCCACTTGGCCAGGCGTCCAGACTTTTCCAGCCTTAGCAGAACTTGCTTTATCGGATAGCTGGTTAGTACATCCATATTGTGGGCTTAAAAATACCGCCGTAGCCACCTAGTAGCGTATACCAAGGTGAGGACCAGTTTCTCTAAGGCCGGGTAATTGACCTTTGGCCCTTGCAAATAAATACTCAAAAAGTGGATGGGGACCTGCTTGCCTTCCCTTTCCATTGCCAACACAGAGGAGATAGCTTCTTCCAAAGCGGCTAAATACATCTGTAGTGTCTTCCCTGGTAACAGGCATGCGAGAGCCGGTAGTTGGTGTAAGGAGTCTTTCAGTCGTTGCAATGCTTTGTCTGCTTTTTCCATCCATTTGAACTGCTTTTTATCTAAGCACCCTTTGAGGGTTTGGTACAGGGGAAGTACCTTTTCTGCTGACTTGGTAATGAATCTTCCCAATGCCGTTAGCCTACCATTGATTTCTTGCACACCCTTGAGGTTGTGGGGAGTTTTCGACTCGAGGAACTCTTGGATTTTGGTAGGATTGGGCAGGATTCCTTCCTTGGATATCTCATATCCGAGGAATTGACCTTCCTCTACACCGAAGGTACACTTAGCCGGGTTTAACTTCATCTACGCTTTAGCTAGCGTTTTAAAAGTTTCTTCCACATCATGGAGTTGATTTTCTTCGCTAGGGATTTTGATTACCATATCATCAACATAGACCTCGATATTTTTGCCGATTTGATCAACGAATATCTTGTCCATTAGTCTCTGATATGTAGCGCCCACGTTTTTGAGTCCAAATGACATTTTATGATAGCAGAAAGTTCCTTTCTCGGTATGAAAGGCTGTTTTCGCCTTGTCCTCTCATTTCATCTGCACCCGGTGATAGCCCTTGTACGCATCATGGAAACATTTGAACTAAAACCCTTCAAGAGATTGGACTTTCTGATCTATCTCTAGAAGGGGATAACAATCCTTTGGACAGGCGCTATTAAGATTTAAGCAATCAATGCACATTCGCCATGACCCATTGGCTTTCTTTACCATGAAAGGATTTGCAATCCATGTCGGGAACATTATTCCCTGAGTATGTTGGCACTCACTAGATTGGCTACTTCTGCCTTTATAGCCCTGTTCCGGTCTTCTGCCAGGCCCATTTTCTTTTGTATAGGATTGCTTCCGGGCGTGATATTGAGACTATGCTCTATAACCTGTCGATCCACACCCGTCAGATCTGTTGGTTTCCAGGCGAAAACAACGGAATATTGCTTTAGGAGCGCCACCAGTCGTGCCTTTGTCTCACCTGATAGGTGATCACCAATTTGCACAAGCTGTTCTGGGTATTCGACGTTTATCTGGTGTTGTTTAGTGGAAAAATCCTCCTTTGACTTTTGTGGAGCTCACACCAACCTGGGAGCAGCTATAATCTGATGACAGTGCTGCGCCCTGGTGTTTGTGGCAATAATTGTTTCCGATCCCTGGAGTGTGCTAAATTTGACTATGCCATGGATCGTTGATGGCACGAACTGTAGTAAAGAGATTGCTGACCGTCCAAGCAAAATATTGTATTTTGCTGGAAACCGGATCACAGATAATTTGAATGTTCTCGTGATTCTGTCCCTTTTATCATGACTGACCAACATTAAGGGCAGCAGGATAGTGCCCAATGGCCACACGCTGTGACCGGTGAACCCCACCAACGGTCCTCTGGTTGGCGGCCATAGCCCCTCCTTCCATGCCTCTAGTAGTTGCCTGAAACAATGCTCATAAAGTATGTCGGAGCAATTACCATTGTTAATGTATATTCGATGGATTTTCATATGACGAATGAATCTAGATATGAGGAGTGGGTCTCGTGGATCCTAGTTCAATGCTCTGGGATCGCTGCTCGAAAAACTAATATTGAGTAGATTTCTGGAGAGTACCTCTATCTCGTCCTCCGCTTGGTGAGTTGCGTTTCTCTTACGAGACTTAGAGACAGTGAGTACCTTGGTGCCATCATACGGAGGTTCCTACAATAGATCAGGATACGGTATCAACATCTGAGGCAGCGAACCTTCCAACAACAGTTGCTGAAAACTGCTCTGGAGTACTGGCTCTGCTATTTTTGCCGTAATCGGTGGGATCTGTGCCATTAGCACCTGGATTGGGGCCTGTGTTCTATACTTGTGGTGGTGGTTGTTGGATACCGTCACCGATATTCTGAACATATCTTCTACTGCACTCGCAAATGCGGTTGGGTTTAGATCGCCCTTTTGCAGAGAACCAACGTCGTTTATTGGCTGTATCACTCTGAGGATACGTCCGGATGGCGCCAAATGTTGTGACATGCTCTACATGGGATTGGAAGCTGATTGATGGATCTGTCCTATGGGTTTACCTGAGAACACAACAAAGAAGAATCGTTAAAGGACGACCGGGTGTTCTCCCGGGACGTCGCTCTGACGATCAATATAACAACCCCAAATTTTCAGTAAAAATTTTCATTTTTAAATAACAACCCATATTTATTAATTATAAAATTCCAACCATGTTTGTTTCAAATCCAAAACATCAGGTAAATTATTTTACAATATCAGAGTGTCCCAAAAAAATGAAAGAGAGTGCATGCCGCGCCATCAAACCGGGCTCTTGCCCTTAGATCCTAAAGTACCTGAAACAACCAACAAACTGTAAGCTAATGCTTAGTGAGTTCTCTAGAGCATACCGCACACAATCCACATAATCACATAAACCATATCAACCATATAAGATACATAAGCCATGCATACAAACATATAAGGATGCCATGGAAACCCTCCAAGGTCTTACATTGGGTGCCACTGGAACCCCCAGGTGCTCTTAACCCACTGCCATGGGAACCCCCACATGGTCTTAACTACCTACCATGGGAACCCCCACATGGTCTTCTTAACTGCCATGGGAACCCCCACATGGTCTTAGCTAACCATCAAAATGTCATATAAGCTAAACATGTAAACATACTAGGATACCATGGAAACCATCCAAGGTCTTACACCAAATGCCATGGGAACCCCCACATGGTCTGAGTCTACTGCCACGGGAACCCCCCGGGGTCTTCCATGTGAGTATCCCAATGACAACTAGCATATCACATATCACGTAATCAACTAGAATTCCACACAACACGTAATGAGCCGACCTTGGTGCCTTTGACCCATTGGTATGGTGAGGAGACTCACCTCAAATGCGAACTGTAGCTGAATAGGCCTACGCTCCGAGTATCAGATCTGTCGAATACCTAAACGTAACCAACCCTTAGATTCAACTCAACCATCAAGCCCCTAAAGTCAACCTTGGTCAAGCTCAAAGTCAAGGTTAAAGTCAAAGTCATGGTCAACACTCTGAGTTGACCCAACTCGTCGAGTTACCCTTCAAATCGTCGAGTCCACCCAAAAGTCAGAGTCGCGATATTGCGATCCAACTCGTCGAGTTTTTCCTATAACTCGTCGAGTTCTTCCGGTTCTTAACATAATCGGGAAAATCCAAACTCAACTCGTCGAGTTCTTCATTCCAACGTTACCCTCAAGGATCATCCAAGAGGCTATAAACCCAAACCCTAAGTCCTTTAAGGAATGTATTGACCCATTAATCCCTTAAGCTCTCATTTCCACGTTCCAAACACAGATCTGATGTCCTAGGGTGGACATATCACGTAAAGTCCTTATCTTTACGTCCATACATGTTTGAAACACTCTCTAGGGTCCATTTTAGGCTTGCTAATAGACATATGGCTAACATGGGACATAGAGGTCATTAAAGTTGTCAAATTTAAGCCTCAAGAGGCCTTCTGGGGGTCAGATCTACTCAATCACCCACTAGAAACCTCTTCTCTTTTGATAACTCCACAATGTCCCAAAAACTTAATCTAAAACTTCAAGAAGAGAGATCTAACAAGCTATAAGTCAAGGTGACGACTTTATACCTCCAAGATGCAACCTTTGGTGAAGATGTTCTGGATCCAAACTCCTTCTTCCAACCCAAATGCTCCTAGCCTTCAAGATCCTTTCACGGAATCACCAAAACGACTCTTTTAAGCTCACAAGACACAATATACGAGATGGTATTCGAACTAGGGTTTTCTTTGGTCAAGAAGCCTGGTAGGCAAGCCAGGAAAAAGGGATAAGTTCTTTCAATAGGGTGCAAAACCCGTAAAATTAGGGTTTCCAATTCTAGCACCAACTCGTTGAGTTGGGGCTCCCCAACTCGTCGAGTAGATTTCCTACTCCGCGACCAAAAAGATTTCTACTCGACGAGTTGGAGCTCCCCAACTCGTCGAGTTCTAGTCCAAAACCCTAAAATGTTGAAAATTAATGTAATAACTGAACCAACCGTTACAAATCTCCCCCATTGAACTATACTTCGTCCTCGAAGTCTGCTGATGCAAAGAGATTCGGATAATGCTTCCTCATCTCGTCCTCCGGCTCCCACGTCCATTCGGAACCCCTTCGGTGCTGCCATTGCAACTTAACTAACTTCATTTCTTTGTTCCGAAGGGCTTTCGTCTTCCGGTCCAAAACTGCAATAGGTTTCTCCACATAGTTCAGATTCTTATCAACTTGGATATTATCCAAGGATATGACCGCGGCCTCGTCAGCAACACACTTCCGAAGCTGGGACACGTGGAAGGTGTTGTGGATCTGACTAAGCTCGTCCGGTAGGTCCAATCGGTAAGCCACCTTGCTAACCCAGGCAGAAATCCTAAACGGACCAATGAAGTGGGGCCCCAACTTGCCCCTCTTCCAAAAACCTGATGACACCTTTCCATGGTGACACCTTCAGCAGAACGAAATCCCCCACCTGAAACTCGAGGTCCTAGCGACGCCGGTCAACATATCTCTTCTGACGGCTCTGTGTGACATGCAACTTGTCGCACACCTGTTGAATCAGCTCGGTGGTCTTGAGCGCCACCTCGGTGCTTCCCATAACTCGGTGCCCCACCTCACCCAAACAGACCGATGTCCTACACCTCTGACCATAAAACATCTCGAATGGGGGTCGGTCAATACTAGCATTGTAATTGTTATTGTATGAGAATTCTACTAGTGGAAGGTAAGTATACCAACTTCCTCCGAAATCCAATATGTAAACCCGAAGCATATCCTCAAGTGTCTGGATCGTCCACTCACTCTGACCATCGGCATGTGGGTGGTAAGAGGTGCTGAAATGTAACTGTGTGCCCAATTCTTCATTGAACTTCCTCCAGAACCTGGAGGTGAATCGAACATCACGGTTCGAGACCACTGATACCGACACTCCATTCCTGATCACCACCTTGCGCACATAGATATCTGTTAATTTCTCAGCAGATATATTCTCGGGGGTCAGGATAAAATGAGCACTCTTCGTCAATCTGTCTACAATTATCCATATAGAATCCACACCCCTTTCCGTCCTCGGTAACTTCGTGATGAAGTCCATGGTGATCTCTTCGCATTTCCACATGGGAATGGGTAGCGGCTGGACTTTTCCGTGAGGCCTCTGATGTTCGGCCTTCACCTTTCTGCAAGTCAAGCACCGCTCCATGAACCAAGCAACCTCCCGCTTCATGCAGAGCCACCAATAGCTCAATCGCATATCTCCGTACATTTTTGTGGCCCCTGGATGGATAGAGAACTTGGACTTGTGCGCCTCCTCCAAGATCTTCTGCCTCACTCCCCCAGATACCGGTACCCACACCCGGCCACACTATGTCAAAAGACCCTGACCATCCCGTACAAACAAGGATATTTGACCCTGAATCCACTTCGTCTTCCACTTTTCTTTCTTCAAACCCTCCACTTGAGCCTCCTTGATCATATCCAACAAAGGAGAAATCACCGTCATCCTCAATCAAACATCCCTAATCGGTGCACTAGCCGCCTTGCGGCTCAAGGCGTCGTCCACCACGTTGGCCTTCCCCGGTTGGTAGAAAATCTTGCAATCGTAGTCCTTCAGTATATCCAACCACCTCCTCTGCCGCATGTTCAAGTTCTGCTGATCCATCAACTACCTCATACTTTTGTGGTTAGTAAAGCTGGTGAACCGTACCCCATACAAGTAATGCCTCCAGATTTTGAGGGCAAACACCACCACCCCCAATTCCAAGTCGTGAGTAGGGTAGTTCGCCTCATGAGGCTTTAGCTGCTTCAAGGCGTACGCGATCACATGCCCCCTCTACATCAATATAACACCTAACCATGCGATAGGCGCATCACAATACACTACCACATCATCCAACCCCTCAGGTAGTGCTAAAACCGGGGCCTCACATAGTCTCTGTCTCAAGGTCTCGAAAGCTGACTGCTGATCCGGGCCCCACCAAAATGTCACATTCTTCTTGGTCAAGCGAGTCAAATGTACCGCAATCTTGGAGAAATCCTGAATAAATCTTCGGTAATACTCTGCTAGGCCCAAGAAGCTACAGATCTCAGATGCATTCTTCAGGATTTCCCATTGCATCACTGCCTCAATCTTGGCTGGATCGACCAAAATGCCCTCTTGGTTGATGATGTGCCCCAAGAACTGCACCTCACGCAACCATAAATCACACTATAAGAGCTTGGCATAAAGCTTTTCCGTCCTCAGTGTCTCTAATACCTCCCTCAAATGCTGCTCATGCTGCTCCTTCGTCTTAGAATAGACCAAGATATCATCGATAAAAACCAGTGTTCTAAAAGGCGTGCCATGGCGCGCGCCAAGGCGTGCAATGGCGTGAAGCATGACTTCGTCGTTACGAAAAGTTTCATAACATTGCTGTTAGACGTGGCGCGTGGCAAGGCGTGATATGGCGTGCCATGGCGCGTTATGGCGTGTTATGATGCGTTTTTTTTTTGTTTGAGACACATTTTTTGCTATTTGTTTTATCTTTTTTAATCGGGGATACAAGTATTGCGTTTTTTGTTAACTTTTTGTTATTATTTATTGATAGAACACTTCCAAAAAGTAGCTATATTTAATATAAATTAATATTTATGTGGTAATATAATTATAAATTAATACAAAATCCTCGCCTTACATCACGCCTTGATAAACGCCATGGCTCGCCATGGCTCGTTAAGCTTGAGGCTTGGCCTTTCCGCTACGCCACGCCTCACGCCATTTAGAACCTTGATAAAAACGATCACAAACCGATCCAACATCGGCCTACACACCCTGTTCATGAGGTCCATGAATGTTGCTGGGGCATTGGTGAGCCCGAATGACATCACCACAAACTCGTCATGACCGTACCGAGTCCTGAAAGTTGTCTTCGGTATATTCTCACCCCTAATCCTCATATGATGGTACCCTGACCGAAGATCAATCTTGGAAAACCAAGATGCACCCTGAAGTTGATCAAATAAATCATCGATCCTTGGAAGCGGATAACGGTTTTTCACCGTTAGCTTCTTCAGCTCCTGATAATCGATGCACATCATGTGTGACCTGTCCTTCTTCTTTACAAAAAGGATCGGTGCTCCCCACAGAGAGCTGCTCGGATGGATAAACCCTCGGTCTAGCAGCTCTTGAAGCTGCATAGACAACTCCTGCATCTTAGGCGGAGCTAGCCGGTACGGTGCCTTGGCTATTAGAGCAGCACCTGGAATCAAATCAATGCGAAACTCTACCTGCCTCTCTGGAGGCACCCCATGTAACTCCTTAGGAAAGACATCTCGAAAATCCCATACAACCGGTACACTGCCCAAATATGTCGTGGGCTTAACCCTCCTATCTGAGATGTATGCCAGAAACCCCGAACAACCCTGATGAAGGAGTCTCCTGGCCCTCGCGGCCGAACAGAGGGTCGGCCCTACAAGGCCCTCTTCCCATAAGTAACCAGTTCTCCCCCACTTGGGGTTCGAACTCTCACCATCTGGCGCTCGCAGTCTATCATGGCCCTGTTGTCCCCCAACCAGTCCATCCCGACGATCACCTTCAGCCCTCACAATGGTATCAGAACCAAATTAACACGGAACCTCTCCCCAAACACATTCAGGACACAATCCCGATATACCCTCGCAACACTCACGGTGCGGTCATCCGCAATCTAAACCTCCAGCGGGGAATCCAAAGCCCCCGAAGCAACCAGGAACTTCTTACTAAACACAATAGATACGAACGATCGGGTAGCCCCCGAATCGAAAAGAACATGGGCCGACATACCATTGACTAGGAAGGTCCCTATACAAGCGCACATATATATTCATAAGCATAATAAATAAATGTTAACGAGAAAATATATCACGTACCAACCATGACGTCTGGTGCTGCTCGAGCCTCCTCTATGGTCAACTAAAATGTGCGACTCTTCACCGTAGGAGCTTCCACCTTGGCAGGACGACCATCAGTGATCCTCATTGTGGCAGGCGCAGGCGCCGCTACCGCTCCTCCCCCTCCCTGCAATCTCGGACAATCGGCCTTTTTATGACTTGTCTGGTTGCAGTGGAAACAAACCAAGACGTTCTTGGGGCATTCCCTGCTCACGTGGCCTGGCTAACCACACATATAACATATCGGGCCCGTCACCCGCCAAACTCCGCTGTGGGACCTCCCACATTTGGCACACCGGCCACCGCCCTGCTGGCTCCTACCAGAAGAATCCGAGTTCTTAGGCTTTTTAGCCTGACCTATAGCTATCTGAGCTTGCTCTGGCTTCCGCTTCGTGCAATGCTCCAACTCCATCTCCCGTTCCCAGGCATTCTCCACCATCTCATTCAGGGTTTTGCACCCTGAAAAGCTCATGAACTCACATATATCATCCCTCAGCATGGAATGATACCTTGTCCTCCTCATGTCCTCATCCTCAACATACTGCAGAATCAGTAATGCTCGCTCTCGAAACTTAGTGATGATCTCCGCCATAGTCTCGGTGGTCTGCTGTAACTCGTAGAACTCCCTCACTAACCGTTACACCTCAATGGATGGTGCAAACTCCGAGTCAAAACGCCTGACAAACTCCTCCCATGACATCTCAGCCATACCAGCTAATCCCACCTGGCAGGTCACATCCTCCCACCAATCCCTAGCTCGGTCCCTCATCATACATGAAGCAAACCCCACCTTTGCCGCCTCGGGGAAAAAGCTCGTGCACTGGGCATTCTCCATGTCTGCCATCCAGCGTCGACTAACTATGGGGCCCTGAACCCCGAAGAACTCAGGCGTCCCGCATGCCTTGAACTCCCGAAACGAGGGAGTTTGGGCCCCAACCTGGCCCGCAACAAATTCGGCTCAGAAAAACCGGAGCCACTCTCCATGATCTCCATAATCCCCTCCTTGACAGTCCCAAAAATTACTAGGGTAGAATAAGGAATGCCCATTGTAACCTCGGTTGTGATAAGCTCGCACAACCTCTCGTCAATGGGCTTTGTAGTGTAGCCCAACCCAGATCCAGATCCTGATCCCGATCCTGATCCTGATCCCCTACTCCATGACGTGTCACCACCATTCTGATCTGAAATACCATTAGACAGAATGATCAAGATATTCAAAAAGGGGATCCTTCCACACCGGTTCTCCTTAGAGCTTCCAGATCTAACATTAGTTCAGGTACAGGTCATGTGCTTTCAGTAGTACGGGCCCAATACTACCTTCTACACCTACCTGTACCTTCCCCAAGGCTCTACCTGGTAACTCTAATTCGTCCCAGATCAATACCTATCTCATAAACTACTGCATAACTCAAATCCTAGGCTATCCTAAGATTTGCTCAGTCCCATCAAACCATATCTCAAATCAATCATAACAGGTTACCCTATGCATGCAAATTATACACAGAACAGGATCAAATAGACTGTCGAATAACAGACTCTACCCTAGGACCACAACCAGACAAGGAACAGGAAATAAGGCCAAATCAATTATTCTAGGACTATAAGATCCTAACCGTATACAATTTTGAAAGCATACATATAGCAAAATCCATCCAATTATCGTATAACGTGGCTAACATATTGGGGAACCAGTTATTGGAGCTTGACCGATTATGCGCATTGCACTCTCCCTTTTTAGTTTTAAGAAGTTTTTAACTTTTGAATTTTGAAAATAATTTTACCATTTCCTTAGTTTGAGTTCTGACAGACCCGAGAGTATGCCTGAATCCCTCAAACCAAGGCTCTGATACCAACTTGTAACTGCCCCAAATATTCAATAAAATTTTTCATTTTTAAATAACAAGCCATATTCATTAATTATAAAATTCCAACCATGTCTCTTTCAAATCCAGAACATCTGGTAAATTATTTTACAATATCAAAGTGTCCCCAAACAAAATGACAGAGAGTGCATGCCGCGCCATCAGACCGGGCTCTTGCCCTTAGATCATGAAGTACCAGAAACAACCAAAAAACTGTAAGCTAATGCTTAGTAAGTTCCCCAAAGCATTCCCCACACAATCCACATAATCACATAAACCATGTCAACCATATAAGCTACATAAGACATGCATACAAACATATAAGGATACCATGGAAACCCTCCAAGGTCTTACACCGAGTGCCACTAGAACCCCCACATGGTCTTAACCCACTGCAATGAGAACCCCCACATGGTCTTAACTACCTGCCATGAGAACCCCCACATGGTCTTCCTAACAGCCATGGGAACCCCCACATTGTAACATCAATAGAATTCATAAAAATTTAAAACTTTTCAAACATTCCAAAAACCATTATTCATTACAAAATGTATTCAAAATAGTTTCATCTCAAAGTTTCCCAGAAATCACAATCATAAATTGAGGAAGTGTACGGTCACGCCTTCGCCTTCCCACGGTTATCCAAAGTACCTGAAATAATAATCGATAAATGTAAGCTCGAAGGCTTAGTGAGTTACCCCGCAAATACCCATATGCACAACAATACACAGACAATCACAAACAACATACTATGGGTCCAATCAACCATCGGGTTGGAATACCCCAGGCCTCTACCATCGGGTTGGAATGCCAACATACTATGGGTCCAGTCAACCATCGGGTTGGAATACCCCAGGACCATCGGTTTGGAATGCCAACATACTATGAGTCCAATCATCATTGGGATGGAATACTTGTTGGATAAGGTGTCTAAGTCCATAACTATTTCTGGTATGTACTTGACCCGACCCGGCATGGTCCATTTGGGTTGCATGGCATCATGCATTTGGATAGACTAAATGAGAGAAATAACACTTGTGGTTTATTAATATATTATAAGTTCTAATATATTAATAGTATTATTTAATTAGTATTGATCAAGAATTAATCTAGAATTAATTAAGTGATCAAAAGGTGACTAATTAAATATATGGGTTGATTATGTAAATCATCCATAACTTGTATAGTGGGCTAAAAGGCTCCATGGATTATCAAGTTGGGTTAAACCCATTGGATGCTCCATGGAGGCTCCATGGAGGCTCCATGGGAGTTACAAACCCATGGGTCATGGAAATGAAGAGTCATGTCACATTAGGGTTTACATGGTGTAACCCTAGATGTGACACACTATATAAAGAACATGTCATACACCAAAATCGGCTACACAAGAACAAGTGAGGGCTAGGCTGATTTTTCAAGTGTGTATTCTCTAAAAAAAGTTTACTCCTTTGCATTTGGTTTTGTGTGAAGCATTTGAGGCATCACATTTGGGGTGCTAGGCTCTCAAGGTTTCAAGGAATCATAACAACTACAAGGTATGTAATTCTAGCTATCTTTTATATTATATTGTTCCCCATGTATGCTAGATAGGTTTATGAACCTTGGAAAAAGTATTTTGCATGTATCTTAGACAAACATAGATCCAGGGTTTTCTAGGGTTGCATGTACACTTAGGAGTGTTAGAATTGCTCAAAACCCATAAGTGGTATCAGAGCCTAGGTTTGCTTGTTTGATACTTGATGCAAAATAGTGAAAAAAGTCATTTTTGTGCTGTCTGCATGCTGAACTCGCCGAGTCCATGGGGGGACTCGCCGAGTTCATGACCAAATTCATCCTACTCGTCGAGTAGGTTCGTGCACTCGCCGAGTAGGAGCCTCAGAATGCAGTTTTTCGACTTTTGCTGCTGGAAATGGACTAGAAACATTACCCTAAACTGTTTTGGTGTTATTAAACTTGTTTTAGATGGTGTAATGTTTGTTCTAATCCATTTACATTGGCTAATATCAAAATTACATGATTATATGTGTTTATATGTTCTTGAAATTTTGATATGATTAATTCATGTTCTTATGAGTTCTTGATAGATCATAGGAATTACATGTTAAATTTGTTTAATGCTGAATTCATGATCTTTATGTGTTTTAATGGAGTCCATAACTTGTCCTCAAGTTATGGATAACCAAAAGTCTTTTTGTGTTAATACCATTAAAAGAACACACAAGTTACAAAAATGAAGAGTCTTCATTTAATAACTCATAAGTTATGAATTGAAAGGTTTTGTAAAGTTACAAAACTTGCCCTCAAGTTTTGGAACATGTAAAGCCATCTTGATAAACTTTAGTTCCAACCCCTAGAATTTTAAAAGTTAAAATTCAACCCTTATACTTATAATATTATAAGTTTAATAATATATATATATATATATATATATATATATATATATATATATATATATATATATATATATATGTATGTATAAGATCAAGTCGTTTTACCGCAAGTGGGCCTCATTCACGAAGCCGGTCTATAAGGGGGGTATAAGGTTGTTGCCTATAAAATGGCAACTTAATGGGTGTCCACTCTCACCCACCGCTTCCTTGACTGGTGGAGGGTCGTTAGCCGAACGGGTAGGACAATGACTTAAAATTCTCATTAAAAGTATAATGACTATTATAAAGTAACTAAATGTTTCTCTTTAATTCCCAATCTTAGTTACTTTAGAAAAAATGTGAATAAGGTGCTAATTCATGAAATTACACTTTGCACCTTGTTTAAGTTGTTGGTGGAGCGTGTGTGGTTTACCGGCACACTAACTTGGACTTAACAAGATAGGCAAAGGGTGACTTAAGGTTTTTCATGAGGTCGGAAGGAGCGCGTGTGGTTTACCGGCACAACGATTAAGTGAAAAACATTAAGGGTACCAAGTAATTTGCATGGTTACTTCACACCTTGTTTTGTGATCCTCGGTATCCCAGTCACAAAACATGAAGGGCACACTCGAGATTGAAACATGCCATTGAAAAGTTCAATGAATCTCAAAGAATCTAGGAGTTTCTAAAAACCAAATAAAACCTAATTACCATATTTCGTTTTTACAGTGGGAATTGGTGAATCGTCATTCACCTATCTTTCAAATATGTTATAGCTCGGATTACGGCATCCCTCTTTTAAGCTATAATATATTGTGATTGGATCCTAGCCTTAATATTACATTTGGGTGTTTTATTAAGGACTATCCCTATATCTAAACTAAACTTGTTTTTTTTTCTTTTCAGATGTCTTCCAACAATGCTACTCCTGGCTCAAACCCTACTGGCTCCTTCTCTCTCATGAACCTTTGTGGGAGAGTCGTCTTTGATGGATCCAACTTTACTGACTGGATCAGAAACATCAGGATGGTCACTCGATACGAGAACAAGGAATATGTTCTCGACAAGGAGGTCAAGGTGCTTGAGCCAACTGCTACTCTTGAAGAGCTTGCTGAATATGAGGTACATAAAAGAGATGCTACAAAAGTGGCATGCATCATGATGGCCACTATGACAGCCGAGCTCCAAAAGTCCTATGAGGACTACTATCCTTTTGAGATGCACTAGGATTTGATGGACCGCTACCATCAGAGTGCTCGTCAAGAGCGATATGAAATCATCTCCTCCATGATAACAACCCGAATGAAAGATGGTGAACCCATCACAGGCCACATGCAGAAAATGCAAAGGTATGTGGACCGTCTGATGAAGCTGAATGTGAACTTCCTAGAGGAGTTAGCAATAGATATCGTTTTGCACTCCTTACCATCGTGTTATGATCAATTCCGCATGACATACCACATGAACAAGGAAGAAGTCACTCTCAGTAAACTTCAGGGACTCCTTAAAACCACAGAATCAGGTCTTAAAGGTAAGTCGGTTGTTACCACTTCTACTCCTACTCCAAACTCCACAACTGTCTTGGCAATCGGGAAAGGGAAAGGTAAGAAGAGGAAGAACCCTTCGAAGGGTACCAAGGGTAAGACTCTTGATGGCTCCTCTTCTAGCGGAACCAAGAAAGGTTCCGTTACACCTTCTTCTGACCCCAAAGAGGCTGAATGATTCTATTGCCATGAAAAGTCGCATTGGAAGCGGAACTGCCCAAAGTACCAGCAAGATTTGAAGGATGGGAAAGTGAAACCCAACCATGCAGGTATTTACACTATCTTATCTAATAACTCATCCTATTCTAACTCTTGGGTCCTTGATACCGGTTGCGGTATTCATATTTGTTCTAATTTGCAGGGACTAAGAAGAAGTGAGAATGTGGAGCATGGAAAGATAAACTTGATCATGGGAAATAGGAAAGTGTCACCTGTCACCAAGATTGGAGTTTATACTTTGTTGCTAAGTAATGGGTTTACTTTAGATTTGAATAAATGTTGTTATTCGCTAGAAATGGCAAGAAATGTTATTTCCTTTCATGCTTTGTACAAACAAGGTTTTACCTTTTCCTTTGATAATGAAATTGGTGGAATAAATGCTTTCTTTAATAATGTGTTTTGTTTTAAAGCATTACCTTGTGATGATGTGTATGAAGCTGTGTCTGTTGTAGATAATTTAGGAAATAATGTGTTGTGTATTGATTCTACTAATGATAATAACTTGGATGAAGCATCATTATGGCATTGTCGTCTTGGACATATAAGCAAGAAACGCATAGGCCAACTCCAAAAGGATGGAGTTTTGGAATCATTTGACCTAAAGTCAGATGATAGTTGTGAATCATGCTTACTTGAAAAAATGACAAAGTCACCCTTCACTGGTTCTTGTGAGAGGGGTGAAGGTTTGTTGGATCTTGTACACACGGATGTGTGTGGACCCTTCAAACATGCCACAAGGGATGCTAGTCGTTATTATTTGACTTTTACTGATGATTACAGTAGATATGGATATGTCTACTTAATCAAGCATAAGTCAGAGACGTTTGAAAGGTTTAAAGAGTTTAAACAGGAAGTCGAGAATCAATTGGGCAGGAACATTAAGATGCTTCGATCCGATCGTGGTGGTGAGTATCTTAGTACTGAGTTCCTCGACTATCTAAGGGAATGTGGGGTTGTCTCACAATTGACACCTCCTAGGACACCACAGTTGAATGGTGTAGCTGAGAGGCGTAATCGAACCTTGTTGGACATGGTTCGTTCCACGATGAGTCGAGCTTCGCTACCAATCTCATTTTGGGGGTATGCCTTAGAGACTGCCACCTATATCCTTAATCTGGTCCCTACAAAGAAGGTTGCCAAAACACCTCACGATATGTGGACTGGAAAAGTTCCTAGTCTAGCCCACATCAAGATTTGGGGTTGCGAGGCTTTCGTGAGACGCGAGACTCACGACAAGCTCGAACCTCGAAGTGAGAGGTGTATTTTCATCGGCTACCCACAAAAATCCTTTGGTTACCTCTTCTACAGACCTAGTGAGAATGTGGTCTTTGTAGCAAGAAGGTGTGTCTTTCAAGAGAGAGAGAGTTCATAAGCCAAGGAAACAGTGGGAGGCAAATTGACCTTGAAGAACTTCAAGAGTCAAGTGGTGAAGGAACCTCAAACCCTAGCAGTCAACTTGAGGAGGAAACTCCTGGTGATTCAATTATACCTCCAATTGTACCTTTGAGGCGTTCCACAAGGGTTAGGAATGCACCTGAGCATTACTATGGTTTTCATATTACTGTGGAAGGTGAGACACTTATCAGTGATGGGACACTGGTAAGTCTGGATGAACCTAACAGCTATGCGGAAGCCATGGCAGGCCCCGAGTCTGCTAAATGGAAAGAGGCAATGGATAGCGAGATACAGTCCATGTATGACAATCAGGTCTGGGACTTGGTTGACAATGTGCCAGGTCGTAAGACAGTTGGGTGCAAATGGATCTTCAAAAAGAAGATCGATATGGATGGTAATGTACACACTTATAAGGCACGACTGGTTGCAAAAGGCTTTTCTCAAACTCCAGGAGTTGATTATGATGAGACCTTCTCACCAGTGGCCAAGATTAAGTCTATTAGAGTATTGTTAGCCATTGCTGCATTTCATGACTATGAAATATGGCAAATGGATGTCAAAACAGCTTTCCTTAATGGAAAGTTGGCTGAAGATGTTTACATGAATCAGCCAGAGGGTTTTGTTAGCACATAGTACCCTAATAGAGTGTGTAAGCTTGAGAAATCCATCTATGGATTAAAGCAAGCACCTCGCAGATGGAATCTTTGCTTTGATGAGAAAGTCAAAGAGTTTGGCTTTTCAAGGAGTGAAGATGAATCTTGTGTATATGTCAAGGCTAGTGGGAGTATAGTTAGCTTTTTGGTACTGTATGTGGATGACATACTACTCATAGGAAATGACATCCCAACTCTGCAGGAAGTTAAGTCCTGGCTTGGGAAGTGTTTTGCTATGAAGGACCTTGGAGAAGCTGCCTATATTCTAGGGATAAGGATTCTGAGAGACCGGAGTAAGAGACTAATTGGGCTTAGTCAGAGTACATACTTGGAAAAGGTGCTAAAGAGATTCAGCATGCAAGATTCCAAGAAAGCAGAGTTACCCATCCAGAGTAACGCTAGACTGAGTAAGCCTCAGAGCCCGAGTACAGAGGTTGAGATAGCAGAAATGAGTCGAGTACCTTATGCTTCTGCAGTAGGCTCGATCATGTATGCTATGACCTGAACTCGTCCTGATGTAGCCTTTGCTTTAACCATGGTTAGCAGGTATCAGGGGAATCCTGGTAAGGCTCATTGGACAGCGGTAAAGAACATTCTCAAGTACCTACGGAGGACTAAGGACTGGGTCCTTACCCTTGGTGGGAGTGATGACTTGAGAGTTGTAGGGTATAGTGATGCTAGCTTCCAGACTGATAGGGATAATTTCCGCTCTCAGTCGGGCTGGGTCTTTACCTTAAATGGAGGAGCAATCTCTTGGAAAAGTTCTAAGCAGGAGACAGTGACTGATTCAACTTGCGAATCAGAGTATATAGCGGCAAGCGAGGCGGCAAAGGAGGCTATATGGCTAAATAACTTCATTGGAGACCTTGGAGTTGTACCAGCTATAACGGAGCCCATAGAGATTTTCTGTGATAGTGAAAGTGCAGTTGCCTTAGCAAAGGAACCAAGGGATCACGGGAGATCCATACACATTGACAGAAAATACCATTTCATCAGACATCGTATAGAAGAAGGACTCCTCGTGGCAAAGAGGGTATCATCGGATGAGAACCCGACAGATCCCCTCACGAAGGGACTGGGCAGGGTTAAGCATCTCCAGCATGCAAGGAGCATAGGGCTGAAGGATGATATTAGTTTTTAGTAGTTAGATAATTCTGAAATATGTAAAGTGTAATTGACATTTGATGATGAATAAAAGGTGTGTTTTATTTATGAGTAAAGTGTTGCAATCTTGTGTCGATCATTTACTATTATTTCTTTTGCATGTTTTGACTTCCAGAATAATTATGGTGTGTTTTTCATATTATTCGAATTATCCACAGTCGGTCATATGTTGGAAGTAGATATGAATTAAGACTGTCATGAGTTGGTTGTAGAGGTCTAAGTTGTTGGACATGGCCTCAACACTCATGAGTGCTCATAAGTTCTGAGTATTGGATTCAACCCACGCTCACTGGTATCACTTCATGGAATTTATCTCGAGTGATCGCGAGACGGTAATATCATATAAGTCTTCAAACCTAGAGATATGACTTGTTAACTATGAGTTAGTTATGTATTGATCGTGCGAAAACGCATTGGTAACTCGATGTTATAAAACGTACGTTTGTGTGTAATTTAACAAGTAGTAGAACAAGCATATGAGTCGAAGTTTATCTGTTCCTTCTTGGATTAGAAGCGATATATGGGCCCCTCGATGATTTTGTTTTCACCCATGTACCGGGCCCGGTCAGAACTAAGTTGATGTGTTCAATTAAGTTCTATGTCAAACAAATCGGAAATCGGGAAACAAACTGCTAGACAAAAGTAAGACATTGTTCCATGTACTTGTCCGGCTGATATCTAGAACAGAGGATTATATGATCACTTATCTGAAATGGCGTATCATCATCTTCTCAGTTCCGAGAAACCTTGAAAAGAGCTATGATTTCCGATCGGTTCCTAAAGTCATACTTGCAGTTATAGTTATTAGACTTATCCAAGTGGGAGACTGTTCGATAAGGTGTCTAAGTCCATAACTATTTCTGGTATGTACTTGACCCGACCCGGCATGGTCCATTTGGGTTGCATGGCATCATTTATTTGGATAGACAAAATGAGAGAAATAACACTTGTGGTTTATTAATATATTATAAGTTCTAATATATTAATAGTATTATTTAATTAGTATTGATCAAGAATTAATCTAGAATTAATTAAGTGATCAAAAGGTGACTAATTAAATATATGGGTTGATTATGTAAATCATCCATAACTTGTATAGTGGGCTAAAAGGCTCCATGGATTATCAAGTTGGGTTAAACCCATTGGATGCTCCATGGAGGCTCCATGGGAGTTACAAACCCATGGGTCATGGAAATGAAGAGTCATGTTACATTAGGGTTTACATGGTGTAACCCTAGATGTGACACACTATATAAAGAACATGTCATACACCAAAATCGGCTACACAAGAACAAGTGAGGGCTAGGACGATTTTTCAAGTGTGTATTCTCTCAAAAAGTTTACTCCTTTGCATTTGGTGTTGTGTAAAGCATTTGAGGCATCACATTTGGGGTGCTAGGCTCTCAAGGTTTCAAGGAATCATAACAACTACAAGGTATGTAATTCTAGCTATCTTTTATATTATAATGTTCCCCATGTATGCTAGATAGGTTTATGAACCTTGAAAAAAGTAGTTTGCATGTATCTTAGACAAACATAGATCCAAGGTTTTCTAGGGTTGCATGTACACTTAGGAGTGTTAGAATTGCTCAAAACCCATGAATACTCTCGGCCCACAACCATCGGGTTGGAATGCCCACATACTACGAGTCCAATCATCCTCGTGATGGAATACTCTTGGCTCACAACCATCGGCTTGGAATGCCCACATACTAAGAGTCCAACCATCCTCAGGATGGAATAACCTCAACCCACAACCATTGGGTTGGAATGCCCACATACGAAGAGTCCAATAATCCTCGGGATGGAATACTCTCGTCCCACAACCATCGGGTTAGAATGCCCACAACCAATAAAACATGTGCACCTATATCAGATAATCATATAACAGTCTATAGAGACAACATACTAGGGTCCAATCATCCTCGGGATGGAATACCCTCAACTACCAATCAAGCATGTGCACACATAACATGTAATCACCTAACTGTATACAGATAGTCAGACCAAACTACAAGTCACTAAGCATAACCACATCCTATCTACCAGGATACCGATCTAACAGATCATACCAGCATATAACCATCCTATCTACCAAGATACCGATCTAACATATCATAACAGTAACAAATCCGAATAACAATTCAAAGGGCCGGCCTAGTTGCCTTAGACCCTTGAGTATAGTGAGGATAACTCACCTCGTAATTTTGATTTGAACTAAAAACTCAAACTCCTGAATCATGGCTCCAAACTCAAAACACCTACAATTCCCACATGACCATTTCCATCAAAGCCCAAATTACCAAATTACCCTCCGAAGTCAAACTTGGTCAACTCTTGGTCAGAGTCAAAGTCAATGGTCAACATTCAAAGTTAACAGTCCATGTTGACCCAACTCGTCGAGTCTAACTACCGACTCGTCGAGTTCCTCCAGAACTCAGGAAACTGTGAAAACCTAGGTCAACTTGCCGAGTTGCCAGGCAACTTGTTGAGTCCATGCAACGTCTAGACTATCGGGGAAAACCCTAACCACTCGTCGAGTTGGCTCCTAACTCGTCGAGTTCATGCAGAATCCAAAAAACAGGAAAACCCTCTTCAACTCATCGAGTTGGCTATCCAACTCGTCGAGTTCCTTTAATCCATTTGTCATTCAGTCACTTTTAAGCTAAACCAAGGCTCCCAACTGTAGATCTAGCCTCCTAGGGCATGGTTACCACGTAAAGTTGCAAACTTTACGTGCATGCAAGCCTCAAATGCTAAAACTAAGCTAAAGAAAAGGTTTAGGTTATGGATAAGGGTCAATGCTTCATAAAGCTTGAGGCTTTATGTCAACGGGGGGCTAAAAGAGTTCAAATCTGAAGTTACAACTTCAGATCATGTTCCGTACCATAAATGACCCATAAAAATGCTAGAAATGGCTTTAAGCCTTTGAATGAGGAGATCTAATACTAGGATGATCAAGGTAACGACTTGTTACCTTCCAAATGATGCCAAGTTGAAGTAGATGCTAGATCTATAAACGCCTCCTCATTCCTAGCTTCCAAATCTTCAAGATGTGCACCAACAACACACTTTTAGCCTCTCAAACACTCAAAATTAGGGTTAGATCGCTTAGGATTTGCTTCTGGACGTGAAAGGGTAGTAAGGAGGCTGGGAGGATGGACTTAAGGGTCATTAAATAGGGTGCAAATCCTAAAAATTAGGGTTTTTATTTCCAGCTCCAACTCGTCGAGTTGGGTCCTCCAACCCATCGAGTAGATCCTAAAAATCACGCGGGTTGGCTACTCTCTACACGACGAGTTGGGGCCTCCAACTCGTCGAGTAGGCTTTCTTATTTGCCTAAAAATCCTTATAGTCTCACTTCTGGAAATTGGGATGTTACAACTCTCCCCCACTTAAGCTAGGCTTCATCCTCGAAGCCTGTTGTGGTGAACAATCCAGATAATGCTCTTGTACTTTAGCCTCCGGCTCCCAAGTCTACTTGGATTCCCTCTGATGCTCCATTACACCTTTTCCAATGGTATTTCCTTGCTACGTAGTATCTTCACCTTCCTTCCACAACGGCCACTGGTCTCCTTGCATAGTTCAGGGGCTCTCCGGCCTGAATATCACTCAGCGATACAACCACCTTCTCATCTCATATGCATTTTTTCGTAGCTGTGAGACGTGAAAAGTGATATGAATCTAACCGAACTCCTCGGGAAGGTCTAACCTATATGTCACCTTGCCAACCCTGGCAATAATCCTGATGATCCAAAGTATCGGGGACCCATCTTTCCCCTTTCCTAAAGCGAATCCTTTTGTGCTGATAGGATAATGCGTCCTTTAGCTCCCAAAACAACACACATAAACAACCAGCTAGAAAGCATGAACACTCATACCTGACCCAATCAGCCTCAGTATGGAATACCAGGCATGCCTACGACGAGTCCAGTCATCCTTAGGATGGAATACCCTCGTATCACGCACATGTTTGGCCTAATCAACCCTCGGGTTGGAATACCAAACACGTCAGGTCTAATCAATCATAGGGTCCGGTCATCCTCATGATTGAATACCCTAGATTGGAATACCACTATATACATAACTCGGGTCTAAAACCTTAACTTGAGATCCAAGGACCTATCCTTGCATCTCATCCAAATCCCTAGATTCAACGCAACCATGTACCACTCATCCGAACCTCAACAATACATCCATTCCGAACACGTTCCAATAGGAGAAATAAACCATCACTATCTATATGCCCGCAACCTATGACTGGAATACCCTTGCGTGGTCCTCAATATAGGTCTAGATTGCTTCTGAGCCCACATCAAGAGTCTGGTAAGCCCTCCCCGACCCTCAGCTCATGACTGGAATGCTCCTGATAACCTATCAACATTGTTGGCGTCACATCAGTTGCCCAACACCCCGAGCCTGAAGATACTCACCTTCCTCCATTTCTCAAGAAGGCCTAATCAATGTCCTTCACAACATCAAACAAGCGCCACAATACTGAAACCCTACCATACACGATTCACTTATAGAACAAGTCGCTACCCAAGAGTTTTCTGTCTCTCCTTCATAACCACCGACAGTTCCTAAGGGAACTTTATAGGTGATAACCAGCAAGCGCATAACATACGAATCCATAGGTTATTATCACTAAAAAAACATACTCAATACCAGAAAACAGACCTCCTGATTGCTGTAGCATAGCACACACTCAATACCCGAACGTATAACTAACAGAATCCACACAGAGTCTTCAGCATGACTGGACTGCCCCACCGGGCCTTCAAACTATCTGGACCACTCTCAGAACCTTCATTATGTCTGGACCACCTCTCCGTGCCTTCAGCCTGTCTGGACCATTCTCCGGGCCTTCGGCCTAACTGGTCCGCCTCGCAGGGACTTCGGTCTATCCAGGCCACCCTAGTTCTGTTGGCCTTCAGTACAAAGCAGATCCGCCTCAACCCAACCATTCTGGAAACCGTTATCCGAATTACAAAAGACAACACCTTCAATGGCTGACATCCATCTGAGAATTCCCGATTCTCTCCCACTTAGAGATGTGTTTTGAGCACTACAACATTCCTATGGTGTACATGCAACCCTAATGCTTTGGATCTAGGTTTTTCTCAAGTTATACATGCAAACAAATTAATCCAAAGCAATACCCTAAACTATCATGCAATTTTTCGAAAATAATAACTAAACAATAGTTAGAGGAATACATTTTCCTTGTAGCTAGTAGATCTTGACCTTCAAGAGCTTAGTACCTCACTTGTTGCACCTCTGATGAGTCACAAACACCAACTAGCAATGGAAGAATATGAGAGAGTATGAGGCTCTAAATTTCGGCTTGGGTTCTCTAAGAAAGCATTTGGGGCCGAATTTGTGAGCCAAGGGGTTCCTTTTATAGTTGAGTATCCTAGGGTTTTCAACTTGGAAACCCTAATTCCTTGCTTAGGCCCTAAGCAACACATGGATCCCCATATGGAAGTCTTGGACAGAAATTCTATCGGCTCCCCATAGATTTTCGTCCATCCTATACCAATAGGATCCTAGCCCAAACTAAAACTATTACTGATTTACATAATCAGTCCCCATTAATTTAATCAATCTCTTTTGATTACTAAATTAATTCCAAATTAATTCTTGATCAATACTAATTAAATAATATGATTTCTAAGTTAATATATTATTCTTATAATATATTAATAAATCACAATTAACCTCTTTATCTATTATTCATCCTTTCAAATTGCTATGGTGAAGGCAAACCAAAAGGACCATGCTACTATCGGGTCAAGTACATACCAATTATAGTTATGGGCTTAGACACCTAATCCAACAGTCTCCTACTTGGATAATTCTAATAACTATAATTGTCAATGCAACTTCAAAATCCGATTAGCAATCGTAGCTCTCAAATAGCCGTTGTTGAATTTTGATCTTATCAGTAATGCGTCCTTTAGATAAGGGATCAAAATATTCTTCCATTCTACAAGATATCGTATGGACATGAGACATGTATTCATAATCATTCTCTCTGTCCATGTGTTGTTTCCCGATTTCCGATTTATGACGATTGAGTTTAGACTACAATTGAACACATCAACTTAGTCCTGGCTTGGCCAAGCGCTTTAGTTGTCATTACTAAATCATCGAGGGGCCCACATATATCGCTTTTATCCCCCTTAGTGTAAAAGGAACGGATAAACTTTGGCTCATATGCTTGCTCAATTTACTCATCAAATCACACACAACAATACAATTTATTACACCAAGTTACTGGTGTGTTTACATAGTGTCAATGCGCAACCGACTTGTAAACTACAACTCATATGTCTCTGTTTCAAGAATATATGATATTATCGTCTCACAATCACTAGTAATATGATCCATCAAGTGATTCAGATGAGCATGAGTTTAATCCAATACTCAAATCCTATTTCAGGAGTACTCACGAACACTGCAACAAACTTGTGTTATGTCTAAACATTTAGATAATCTACAGTCGGATTCATGACAGTCTTACCTCATTACTTACTTCCAAAGTATGATTGACTGTGGATGTTTGAATAACCTAGTTATTCGGGAAGTAAAACATGCGAAGTGAAACACAAGAATAATCTAATTAACTATGGTCTCAAAACTTTTGAATATAAATAAGACACTTATTATTTAATCACCATATTAATCTGACTTATTCAATGTATACTGTTTCGACTAATCAACTCTATACGTGAATTAAAACAATAGTCATCCCATGCTCTTAGCATGCACACTATGTTTATGTATGGTCCTTTCTTTGTGAAATAGATCAATTGAACACATTTCCAACGATGCTCTTCTCACAATTCCAAATCCTTATCATAAGTGTAAGAATACCAAATTCTTGCCACTTCTGAAATCTGTTAGATTCTAAACTTATATGCAATGTTCCTTTTGTAATATCAAAGTACCAAAGTCACCAAGATTTTGCCAATCATATTACAAAACATTCCACTTGAAATTGATTTCAAAACAATTCCATGGAAACGAAGTCTCACATTCAAAGTACATTCCTTTGAACATCCTTCTTGCATTAAAGTTTCTAATCTCATGCACAGATCTCATTAAGACAACTTCTAATATGGAAACATTTCCATATCCGATATGACTAACAATTCCGAACAAGAGTTATCTCTTCTCTAAACATGTCAATATGGTCCTTTGAAAATTATACTATACTTCTAACTGTCCACAAGTAACCAATCTTAGGTAAACCTTAGATCGTCCTTGACAGTTGTTTAACCATTTTAGTCATATTTCGTTCTAGTCCTTTTTCCCTCTTAATGCTCTAGGCATTTAGAAAATCAGAACGATTAATATTATAGCATATGTAATCAATCCTATATACCAAGCATATGGGATTCGATACATAATGTCTTACATAAAGACATGATACTTTATCATTCTTTTGCTATAATATTTCCATATATATAGAACTTCCTTATGTTGAATCATTTCAACATAACATTCATATATGTCCATGACTAAGTTCTATTAAAATTTCAATCTAAGATTTTAGATTCGAAACGAAGTACGAGTATTTTCTCCTCTAACTTTCTATTGCGAAACAACCTTCAAACTTGCAACCTTGCAAATTTGTAACTTCTGTCTCCTATAAATAGCATTGCCTACTTGCAACACTAAGTATAATCATGCTCCCACTAGCATAACAATTATACTCTTACTAGCATAACAATTATGCTCCCACTAGCTTTGACATGTACCCAAAAATCAACTATACTGCTAGAAATCAATACTTATTGACTTTCTTACAAAAGTTCAGATTTCTGATACGTGGTGCTTTGATAAGTCCTTATCTAGACTTCTCAAGCTCATACACCTTTCAGATTAAATAGCACAAGTGTGTGTTTAAACCTTTCAGAAACTTACAGTAATAAGTCCCGAATGTTCAAACTATGTGCCAATTTCTCACAATTCGAACTGTAAAAAAGGATGCCGTAATCATACTCGAATTTGAGAACACAATTGTCACAACTGCTAAATCAAATATACTAGTCAAAGCGTTTCCTTACTATCATTTTCATGAAGTAGAGAGAAACCTCTTGCCACTTAATTTTAAGGTGTATGTGTTCCTATTCGTATAAATTTTCCATTTCCAACCACTATCATAAGACAAGGTTTATGACAAATTCAAACTCATATGGACTGAACTTGTTTAATCTTAATTTGTTGCCATCTAGTAGCACAAGGACCTACCATTGCTTCCAGGTCATTGAGCAACTCACTTATACAAATCAATGTACTTTTCATTGATCAAGGTGCTTTGCCTTATGCAATCAAATGAGAACTCATAGAACTCACTTGCATTCTCAACTTAACTGGAATGGGCACAGAAACAAGAATATGTCAACACGATAGGTTACCAACCTCAGGTCGTGTGCTAGTGATAACTAAAAGGCTTATTCTTGATTAGTACTTGAAACTATTCAAGACCATTAAGACTCCCACTGACCTCTTTACATATAAGATTCTCTTTTGAAGAAATATTCCATGACAAACAAATATTCAAGAGTTAGTGTGGATCTTATAAAGATAACACTTCATGTAATTGGTCTTAGTTGATCTTTGTTTTATCCAAAACATCACAACTACCAATTTCAAATGTGCAAGAGTAAGAAAACATTTCCACTCCACATTTCATGAGGCGATATAAACCTACTTAGAACTTGTTACTCAAGGTACAACTTGGAGTAACTTAAAGTATGACTCTTAGTCTCGATTTTGAAACGAAGTATGACTCGTCTTCTTGATTTAACCATTTCAACAATTCCCGATTCCTCTTCTTAGACATACAAGTGGACTAAGGTGTCCTTAGAGGATCAATTGAGATATGGTTCCATAATCAATGGGATGATCATAAAACACGATACTAAAGTACTCTCCTTTCCTTTCAGATTAGAGAAACTTTTATATTTCTGCCCAATTTGATTCTTCTTATTCATTCTGATATACTTTGAACTTTTTCAAGGTATCGGAATTATACATAATCTTGTAAGTATAATCATATTTACTGAACTTTCAGTAAATCATGACGAATAAACTTTATCGTCCTTTGTGGTGGATCTGACCAGTTCACATCAATGTGTACTAGATCCTTTCATCTTTCACTTGACTTACATACATATGCAAACAAGGAATTAGTCCCAATTTCCCAAGTACCAAGATTTTCATACATCACATAATTCAAATCATATGATTCCAAGTTTCTGTCTAATTGAAACTAGGGCAATGAGAATCTTTCCTTAGAAAATAACGACACTACCACAATTGATATAACTAAGAATCAATCCATTTTCAACATTGCTAACAATAGAAATAAATAAACACCAATTTTCACAAATGCCATTGTAAGGAAACGTAAAACAAGATAAAATCAAATTTTATTTTATTTATAAAAATGCGGAAAAACTTGTCCTTACAACGCAAATACATATGAAAACTATGTTCCTAAATATTCCTAAGCAATCTATCATAACTCTAAGTAGCAGCTCCAAATCCTGATCATTGAACCATCTGACCGAAATCCATTTCTTCATATC
Source organism: Lactuca virosa (assembly GCF_052849685.1). NCBI lineage: Eukaryota > Viridiplantae > Streptophyta > Magnoliopsida > Asterales > Asteraceae > Lactuca > Lactuca virosa. The sequence continues at coordinate 297,943,085 of NC_136433.1, read as the reverse complement.
AGAATTAGCGTTTACTTCTTAAGCTTCCTTCTCTCTCTAGATTCTGCAAAACATCAAAATGCAATCTTATCACATCATGTATTTAAGAATCTATAAATAGGTACTTAATAGAGTTTGATAGTGGACTTACCTGAAGTAGAACCATACAATTTGATTTTACCATCTCTTAGATCTCTTAGGTAGTCAGGGCAGCTTCGCTTCCAATGTCCCTTCATTTGGCAGTAGAAACAGATAGACTCTTTAGGAGTGAAATATGGACCTATCTCAGAATTTTCCTTTCTCTTATGATCAAACGTTTTGACCATGGCCAATTTCTTTCCCTCAGGAGAAGAAATCATTTCTGGACTATCGTTGTCATTGCCTATGTCCATGGCAATTTGGGAGGTAGATATTCCAATCAAATTTGCTTTACCAGTGCGCCAAATCATTTCTGATTCAACAGCAATTAGCAAATATGTCAGATCAATGAGGGTCACGTCGTGGTCTGTCATATAGAAATCTTTCAGGAACTCACTATACGAATCAAGAAGTGATCGAAGAACCAAGTCAACAGCCAGCTTCCTTGGGTAAATGACACCCAACATTCCCAGTCTGTCAATGTGCAACTTCATCTCGAGGACGTGCGCACACATAGGTTTTCCATCTTGGTGCTTGCATGCCAATAGGGCTTGAGTGACCTTGAACTTTTCAAGTTGATGAAAATGTGGGTCAGGGAGAATCACTGGAAGAGATGGAGGAAGTGAAGTACGATTTCCAGTTCCACCAATGCACGACAAAGGAATTGATCTTTCACCTCGATCGACACGTGGAATATCATCTTCATGAGGAAAGCTTTTTCCAAAAGGATAAGGAAGACCATTATTATCAGAACTAGACATCTACAAAAGGGAGAAATTCAAGTGAGTTGATTTAATCCTTAATATAACACCCACATGAAATATTAAGGCAAGGACCCTACACAATAATTCACAATTCAGAAGAGGGATGCCGTAGTCTAATTGCAGATTATTTGAAGGTAGGTAAATGACGATTTACCAATTTCAACATTAAAAAAAAAGAATGAAATTTAAAAGAATTAAGTTTTATGAAATTCCTAGATCTTTGAGATTCATTGAACTTTTCAATGGCATGTTTAATCTCGATTATGATCTTCAAGTTTGTGACTGGGATACCGGGGATCACAAACAAGGTGTCTAATTAGCTTGGTACTCTCAATGTCATTTATCGCCTAATCTGTTGGGTTCCAGCATACTACAACATCTTATGGTGCACATACAACCCTAAAAGCTTTGGATATATGTTTTCTCTAATTATACATGAAATATTGTTTCCAAATCTTTAAGCCTACAACTAGCATATAAATGACATAAATAATATGAAATACTAGTTAGGATGACATACCTCTTATGTAGCTTGAAACCTTGTTGTATTTGGCCTTTAAAAACTTAGCCCCAATAGTGTGGAAGCCTCAAATGGAATCACAACACATGATGGACAAAGATGGAACTTGAGAGAGAATTCCATGCACCCAAAAAGACCCATGAACTCCAAGAACATGCATGTAGGTGTTTTTAAGGTTAAGAACATGTATTTATATGTTGGATTTCAAGGGTCATGGGTATAACCCAAAACCATACCCATGGGTTTATGATCCATGGTTCATGTGGCACAACTTTTTATGTATCCATACATAAACTTGGTCCAACATGGATCATAAGCCCAACACATATAAATATAAATATAACTAATTACCATAATTAGTCCCCATATATTTAATTAGTCTCTTTTGATCACTAAATTAATTCTTGATCAATACTAATTAAAACATATGATTTCATATTAATATATTATAGCTTATAATATATTAATAGATCATATATATAAGCTTCTCTCCAGAATCTATCCTAACAAATTGTCCTGATGATATGCAACCAAAATGGACCATGCTACTCTTGGGTCAAGTACATACCAATAATAGTTATGGGCTTAGACATCTAATCCAACAGTCTCCCACTTGGATAAGTCTAAAACTATTATTGCAAGTACGACTTCAAAACCCGACTAGCAATCGTAGCTCTTAAAAGCCGCTGTCGAACTCTGACCTAGTCAATGAGGTGTCCATTAGATAAGGGATCATATATTCCTCCATTCTAGATACCATATGGAATGAGACATAGATTATAATCATACTCTCTGTCCATCTGTTGTTTCCCGATTTCCGATTTATGACGACCGACTAATTGAACAAATTAAATCAGTCCAGGCCCGGCCGAGCACTTATGTTTTTCATCACTAAATCATCAAGGGGCCCACAGATATCGCTTTTATCCACATGGGGTAAAAGGAATGGATAAACTTCGACCCAAATGCTCGGTTGTACTCACTCATCAAATTACACAAAACGATATGTTTTATAACATCCAAGTTACTGGTGCATTTACATATGTCAATGTGCAACCGACTCGCAACTACAACTCACATGTCTCCGTTTGAAGAATATAAGATATTATCGTCTCATGATCACTCGTGATAAAATCCATGAAGTGATTTAAATGAGCGTGGGTTTAATCCAATACTCGAATCTTATTCCAAGAGTACTCATGAATACTGCAGCTATGTCTAGCCCACCTAGACAAACTACATACCCATTCATGACAGTCTTGCCTCAATACCTACTTCCAAAGTATGATCGACTGTGGACGGTTTGAATAACCTAGTTATTCGGGAAGTCAAAACATGCAAAGTGAAACACAAGAATAATACTAATCTTATATGGCCCCAAACCTTTTGAGAGTAAATAAAACACCTTTTATTTAATCACCATATTGATTACTCATTATTCATTGTATAATGTTTCGAATAAGCAACTTAATACTTGAACTAAAATAATAGTCATGCCATACTCCAAGCATGCACACTATGTTTATCTATGGTCTTTTCTTTGTGAAATAGATCAATTGATAACATTTCAATGATGCTTATTTCACAACTCCAAATCCTTATGATAAATGTAAGAATACCATATTCTTACCATTTACGGAAATCTGTTAGATTCTAAACTTATATGAATTGATCCTCTTGTAATGACTATGCACAAAAGTCACAAAAACTTGGTAACAGACATTACAAAGTATTCCAATGGAGAGCAATTCCATGGAAACGAAGTCTTAAATTCAAAGTACATTCCTTTGAACATCCTTCTTGCATTAAGTTTTCTAATCTTACACAGATTTTGAAGAATGACTTCAACTTATGGAAACATTTCCATATTCCCATTTTGACTATCACTTCTAAACAAGAGTTGCCTCTTTACAAAATATGTCAATATGGCCATTTCCAAAATTTACACCATACTTCCAAGTGTCCATGAGCAACCAATCTTTGGTAAACCTGAGATTGTCCTCGACAATTGCTTAATCATTTTAGTCATATCCAGTTCTATTCCTTTTCCCTCTTAATGTCCTAGGCATTTGGAAAATTTGGAATAGATGAATATTACAGCACATATAATCGATCCTATATTCGAAGCATATGGGACACGATTCATGATGTCTCACATAAAGACATGATACTAGACCAGTCTTTTGCTATAATATTTCTATTTCTATTTGTCATGTTCTCATAATTCGAATTATGAAAAGTGATGCCGTAATCATAATCGAATTTTAGAACGCAAATAATATTTCCATATATAGAATTTCCTTATGTTGATCCATTCCATCATAACATTCATATATACACACTTGACTAAATTTGATTAAAATCTCAATCTAAGCTTGTAGAATTGAAATGAAGTATGAATTCCTCTCCCTTAATTATAGCAAAACAACTTTTCAACCCCTGCAACTTTGCGAATTGAAACTTTTGTTTTCTATAATTAACATTGCTAACTTGCAACACTTAACATAATTGATTATGCTCCCACTAGAATAATAATTATTTCCATACTAGCATAACACTTATGCTCCCACTAGCTTTGACATGTACTCAGAAATCAGCTGGACTTCTAGAAATCAATATTTTATTGACTTTCTTACCAAAGTTCAGATTTCTGATGCGAGACTCTTCGATAAGACTTTATCAAAATCATACACCTTTCCTTAGATAGCTCACATGTGTGTCTAAACAATTATAAAGAGGGATGTCGTAATCATAATGTTTAGATCTTTTTGCCACTTCTCACAATTTGAGCTATGAAAAGGGATGTCGTAATCATAATCGAATTCGAGAAATGCAAATACCACAATTGCTAACTATTTAAAATCTACTTAGTGAAAGCGTTTCCTCACAATCATTTTCATGAAGAGGAGAGAAACCTTATGACACTTAGATTTTCATGGTGTATATGTTCCTATCCATGTGAATTTGTCAAAAACATAACCACAAGAAGAGGTTAGTGACAAATCCAAACTCATATGGATTGAACTTGTTCAATCTTAATTTCTTGCCACCTAGCAGCACAAGGGCCTACCATTGCTTCCATGTTGTTATGCAAACCATTGAGAACTCATAGAACTCACATACATAGTCAACCAATTGGAATGGCACAGAAATAAGAATATGTCAACACGATAGGTTACAAACCTCAAGTCGTGTGCTAGTGATTGATAATAGGTTTACTCTTGATTAGTTCTTGAAACTATTCCAAGATCTTTAAGACTCCCACTGACCTCTTGACATATACGATTCTCTTTGTCAAGAACCATTCCTTGACAAAACAAATATTCAAGAGTTAGTGCGGATTCTTATAAAGATAAACACTTCACATAATTGGTCTTAGTTGGTCTTTGTCTTATCTAAGACATCACAACTTAGCAATTTCAAATGTACAAGAGTAGAAAACATTTTACTCTACATTTGACAAGTGTTTTAAATCTTCTTAACATTATTTCACTCAAGGCTCGATCTTAGAGTGTTACTCTAAGACTCAATTTTGGAACGAAGTATGATTCATCTTTTGATTTAACCATTTCAACAATTCACGATTCCTCTTCTTAGTCAAACAAATGCACTAAGATGTCCTTAGAGGATCAATTGTGATATGGTTTTTCCTAATCATTAAGATGATCATAAAACATGATACTAAAGTAATCTCCCATCTTTTCAGATTGGAGAAACTTTTACCTTTTTGCCTAATTTGATTCTTCTCATTCGTCTTGCCATACATTGAAACTTTTCCAATGTTTCAGAATTATACTTAAACTTGTAATCACAACCATATTTACTAAACTTTAGTAAATCATGACGAATAGCCTTATCGTTCTTTGTGGTGGACCTGATCAGCGCACAACCAAGTGTACCCGATCTCCTAGTCCTTCACTTGACTCACATATACATGTGAACAAGGAATTAGTCTTAATTTCCCAAAGATGAAAATTCTGATTCATCACACAATACAAGTTGCATGATTCCAAGTTTCTATCCAACTGAACTTTGGGTGATGAGAATCTTTCCATATTTGGTAAATTATGACACTACCACAAACGAAAGAATCAAATCCATTTTCCAATATTGCTATCAATGGAATCATATAAACAACAATTTTTCACAAATGCCATTGTAAGGAAACTTTAAATAAAAAAAACTTTTCTTTTATTTAAAAATTTGCAGAAAAACTTTTTCTTTACAATGCAATTAGAAATGAAAAACATGTTGTTATCTATTCCTAAGCAATTTATCATGACTCTTAAGCAGCATCTCAAAATTCTGATCATCGAATCATGTGATCGAAATCCATGTCCCCGCGATCAGAATCAGCTTACTCTTCCATTAAGCTTCCTTTCTTTTTTCTTCGATTTTACAAAACATCAAAATGCGACCTAGTCACATCATGTAATAAGAATCTCCAAATAGGAACTTAATAGAGTTAAATAGTGGACTTTACCTGAGGCATAGTTAAATTCTTTGACTTTTATCATCCTAGTGAACTTTCAGGTAAATAGGACAGCTTCGCAAACAACGCTCCTTCTTTTGGCAATAGAAACATTTGGACTCTTTGGTAATGGTACACGAGACTATCTCAGACTTAGCATTTCTCTTTACCATTGGGTCAAATGACTTGACCATGGCCTATCCCTTTCCATTGGGAAGATAAAGCTTTTCTGGACTTCTAATGTTACCATTGTCAATGTCCATGGAAGTTTGGGAAGTAGATCTTCCAATCAAATTTGCTTTACCAGTGCTCCAAATCATTGCTGATTCAACAGCAACAAGCAAATAAGTAAGATCAATAAGGGTCATGTCATGATCTATCATCAGGGAGTGACTGAAGAACCCAATCAACAACTAACTTCCTCGAGACTTCGACACCCAACTCTCCCAGCATGTCAATATATGACTTCATCTCCAAGATGTGAGAACATATAGACATTGCTTGCCAATAGGGATTGAGTGACCTTGAACTTTTCAAGAACTTTTGGGTTAGGGAGAATAATTGGAGGAGGTGGAGGAAGTGAAGTATGATTTCCAATCCCATTAATGCACAACAAAGGGATTAATCTTTCACCTTGATCGCCATTTGGGATATCATCTTCATTAGGAAAGTTTTATCCAAAAGAATGAGGAAGACCATAGTTGTCACAACTAGACATCTATGAGGGAGAAATTCAAGCAAGTTGATTTAAGTCCTTAATATAACATCCAATATGAAATATTAAGGATAGGACCCAACACAAAATTTTATAACTTGGAAGAGGGATGCCGTAATCCAAGCTACAAAATATTTGAAGGTAGGTAAATGACGATTTACCAATTTCCACCATGAAAAACGAAATTTAACATTAGGTTTTAAATGAATTGAAACTCCTAGATCTTTTGAGATTCATTGAACTATTTAATGGCATGTTTAAATCTCGATTGTGCCCTTCAAGTTTGTGACTGGGATGTCGAGGATCACAAACAAGGAGTGAATAACCATGCATATTAACTTGGTACACTTAATGTCAGAACCACCTAATCAATGTGCCGGTTAACCACACACGCTCCATTGATCTATGATTAACATCAAGTTACCCTTTGCCACACATTGTCAGTCCCATATTAGTGTGCCCGTTAACCACACACACTCCACTAACGACTTAACAAGGTGCAAAGTGCAATTTCATGGGTTAGCACCATATTCACATTTTCCTAAGTAACTAAGATTGAGAATTTATAAGTGTATAGTTACTTAGTATTTCATTATACTTTTAATGAGGGGAGAATTAATGTCCTGTCCTACCAATTCGGCTAACGACCCTCCACCAGTCAAGGAAGCGGTGGGTGAGAGTGGACACCCATTAAACTGCGATTTTATAGGCAGTAACCTTATACCCCCCTTATAGACCGGCTTCGTGAATGAGGCCTACTAACGGTAAGACTGACTTTGTTCTTATATATATGTATAAATATTAAACCTATAATATTATAATAGTATAAGGGTTGAATTTTAAACTTTTAAAATTCTAAGGGTTGGAATTAAAGTATACATGGGGGAGGGGTAACTTTACAAATTCCAAAACTTGAGGGCAAGTTTTGAACAATTCAAAAACTTTTGGTTTCCATAACTCATGAGTTTAAAGTAGTTTAATGAAAAACTCTTCAAGTTCCATAACTTGAGGACAAGTTATGGAAGACTTTAAAAACATTTAAAAAATAAGACTATTCATTTTCATAACTTATGGAAATTTTATGAGTTTTAAAATTCATAAATGAGACTTTTCATATAACTTGAGGACAAGTTACAAAAACTCATTTTATGAACAAATTTTAGATCAATTTGAATCGAAAATCAATTATCACATAATTTTTCTATTAATCCAAATTAACTCATAAGAACAAGATAATTCATATCATCAATCTTCAAGAAATTAGCATAAACATATAAACTAATACAAATCTTGAAATTATGACAATTATCTTGGTTTTGGAAGCACAAAATCATTACCATAGAAACAAAATCAAATTTTATGAACAAAAACATTTTGTGGTAATGATTCTAATCCAAAACAGGCCAAAAAACCTCGAAAATCTGCTGTCTGGACTGCCAACTCGTCGAGGCCATTACTGGACTCGACGAGTCCAAGACAAAACACATGCAACTCGGCGAGTCACTTAGTGGACTCGGCGAGTTCACTGGGCAAAAGGCAGATTTTTCAAATTTTTCACTTTGAAAACTTATAAAATATCAAGTATAATAGAAAACAACTCATGGCTCTGATACCACTGTTGGGTTTCAGTATACTACAACATCCTATGGTGCACATACAACCCTAAAAGCTTTGAATCTATGTTTTCTCTAATTATACATGCAATATTGTTTCCAAAGCTTTAAGCCTACAACTAGCATACAAATGACATAAATAATATGAAATACTAGTTAGGATGACATACCTCTTATGTAGCTTGAAACCTTGTTGTATTTGGCCTTTAAAAACTTATCCCCAATAGTGTGGAAGTCTCAAATGGAATCACAAAACATCATGGACAAAGGTGGAACTTGAGAGAGAATTCCATGCACCCAAAAACACCCATGAACTCCAATAACATGCATGTAGGTGTTTTTAAGGTTAAGAACATGTATTTATATGTTGGATTGCAAGGGTCATGGGTATAACCCAAAACCATACCCATGGGTTTAGGATCCATGGTTCATGTGGCCCAACTCTTTATGTATCCATACATAAACTTGGTCCAACATGGATCATAAGCCCAACACATATAAATATAAATATAAGTAATTACCATAATTAGTCCCCATATATTTAGTTAGTCTTTTTTTATCATTAAATTAAATCCAAATTAATTCTTGATCAATAATAATTAAAACATATGATTTCATATTAATATATTATAACTTATAATATATTAATAAACCATATATATAACCTTCTCTCAAGAATCAATCCTAACATATTTCCTGATGATATGCAACCCAAATGGATCATGCTACTCTCGGGTCAAGTACATACCAATAATAGTTATGGGCTTAGCCATCTAATCCAACATAATCAACGTGCCGGTTAGCCACACATGGTCCACCGATCAACGATAATTTACAAGCTACCCATTTCCATCCTTCATTAGTCCCATATTAGTGTGCCCGTTAACCACACATGCTCTACTAACGACCAATAAGGTGCAATGTGCAATTTCATGGGTTAGCATCAAATTTACATTTTTCCTAAAGTAACTAAAATTGGGAATTTTATAAAAGCATTTAGTTACGTTATATTTCATTATACTTTTAATGAGGATTAATGTCCTATCAAACCCGTTCGGCTAACGACCCTCTACTGGTCAAGGGTGCGGTGGGTAAGAGTGGATACCCAATGACGGTCATATTATAGGCCGCTTCCTTAAACACCCCTTATAGACCAGCTTCGTGAATGAGGGCTATTAACGGTAAGACTGACTTTTCTCTTATACATATATAATATATTAGACTTTTAATTTTATATAGTATAAGGGTGTATTTTATACATTTAAAATACTAAGGTTTAATCTTTTAATAAATTAGAGTTTTAATTTAATTAAATTTAAACCTATCTATGGATTTATTAATTATCTCTTTTAATTAAACACTTAATTAATCTATTAATAAAATCCATGAGGGTGTATTTTAAACTATTAAAACTCTAGGGTTTAGAATATAAATATTTCAAAATTAAAACTTTTTAATCAAATTTTAAATTCCAAAACTTGAAGGCAAATTTTGAAACTTTTTCAAAAACTTTTAGATCAAATTTATAACTATTAAATTAATCACATAATTTATCCTTATCACATAATTTGACCTAATCCATTTATATGGTAAGATAATTCAAATCAAATTCTGCAAATAATTAATTTATCATATAATCTTGTAATTATCTTAAAATTTGACAATTATCTTTCAATTAGATGATGATATTCATTACCATCTCAGAAAACACGTTTTTAATCAATTAAAACAACTTATGGTAATTATCCTTATCTAATTTTGGCCTAAAATCCGAAAAATCTGCCAACAGATGAGTCAACTCGTCGAGTCAGGGCATGGACTTGTCGATTCCCACATTGGACTCGTCGAGTTCATCTGCCAGAGTCTAGATTTCGGTTGCTTTCAGCTTTGAACAATTAACCATGTCATCAAATATAACAGAAAAACACCCTAGGCTCTGATACCATTGATGGATTTTGATCACTACAACATTCCTATGGTGCACATGCAACCCTAATGCTTTGGATCTAGGTTTTTCTCAAGTTATACATCCAAACAAATTAATCCAAAGCCATACCCTAAACTAGCATGCTATTTTTCGAAAATCATAACTAAACAATAGTTAGAAGATACCTTTTCCTTGTAGCTAGTAGATCTTGACCTTCAAGAGCTTAGTGCCTCAATTTTTGTACCTCTAATGAGTCACGAACACCAAGTAGCAATGGAGGAATATGAGAGAGAGGTATGAGGCTCTAAATTTTGGCTATGGTTCTCTAAGAAAGCATTGGAGGACGAATTTGTGAGCCAATGGGTTCCTTTTATAGTTGAGGCTCCTAGGGTTTTCAACTTCGAAACCCTAATTCCCTTGCTTAGGCCCTAAGCAACACATGGACCCCCATATGGAAGCCTTGGACGAAAATTCTATGGGCTCCCCATAGATTTTCGTCCATCCTATACCAATAGGATCCATTAGCCCAAACTAAAACTATTACTGATTTACAAAATCAGTCCCCGCTAATTTAATCACTCTTTTGATCACAAAATTAATTCCAAATTAATTCTTGATCAATATTAATTAAATAATATGATTTCTTAATTAATATATTATTCTTATAATATATTAATAGATCACAATTAACCTCTTTCTCTATTATTCATCCTATCAAATTGCTATGGTGAAGGCAACCCAAAAGGACCATGCTACTATCGGGTCAAGTACATACCAATTATGGTTATGGGCTTATACACTTAATCCAACACTTAGAACACTAACCACTACCTAATGGTGGCGAAACCGATACACGACTTAATCGTCCCAACCAAACATTATCATACTTCACCATAGAATTAATAACCCACGCAAAACATTCCTCCCGACACGAAGTAACCGAACTTCAAGAGAATCTGAATTTCAGCTGAAAGCCTCTGAATTTCTGAATTACAATCATTTACCTTGGAGTGGCAATTTTCTACCCTAGCTCCTTATCCTCGAATGCATCTCTAGATCCTAACCATCTACAATCCCTTGATAATAAATTCCCCCTGGCATCTCCTATGTCCTAACAACTCATGCAGAAGGCAAACGAAACCTCATAATACAACATAAGCAATAAGATAGGAGGAAAAGACATACCAGTCGCCGCATCAGGTACGTTCCTGACCTCCTCAACAGTGAGCTAGAAGGCGTGTCCCCTAGCCCTCGGGGGCTCTGCCCTACCCTGACTCCCGTCCATGATCCTCAAGGTAGCCGGCGCTGGAGCCTACGCTGGCCTGTCAACTAGTAGGGGGCACTGAGCCTTCATATGGCCCACCTGCTCGCAATGATAACAAAGTATGATACCAGCAGTTGGAGTTTGCTTGTTACACCCCCGAACCAGACGGCGGAAACGTCCGAGGGCTTGCGTGACTTAAATTGAATATCATCACAATGAATATACATGAATCATAACATAAACATCACCATGCATCAATACATTACAACTGACATTGTTCACATCAAGTACATTGTTTAATCATTACATATCCATAATATAAATTGTTTGATAGTTTTCAAAAGCATAATACCCTAACATACTCGGTGTTACTCCTCGACTTACCTGTTACCTGAGAATACAAGTTATTTTGAAAAACGTCAACATATGAAATGTTGGTGAGTTCATAAGCATGGTTGTTACGAAAATGTTTGGTGTAGTTCATAAAACCCAGAAAATACGATATTTTCTGAAAAAGACAATTGTTTATACCAAAGTGTGGAGATCCATCGGTTTATGCATGAATGATTTCAAAGCTTGTATAAATGAAAAGTTTTGCATTATAGTTATTGAAAAGTACAAATGAACGATGCTGGTTTCCTCGAAAAACCCGATGTTTTCTGATCAGAAGATATAATTGTTTCAAATTGTTAAACCGTCACAACGAATGATTATGATTTTTCCCTGATTACTCGGATAGTGTTAGATTTGTTTATGTGAGTCATTATAACCATACATGATAATGACTAGTTCGTCTGTCTTGGCATTCTAACGAACGCCGGAATTTGATCTTAAGATTTTGTCACCCTAGACTGGCCGAGTCTAACTGTAGCGAACAGCTGAGGTGTGGGGGAGTCACCCCCGTATAGATCTATACACAAACTCTCGCTCTCCCTCCAGGAGACTTTGATTATAACTACAGACTACAGACGACCCATAGAGGTGCCGCCCGCTATTACTCACTAAATCTAACATGAATTTGATTACTATTGATTAACGACTTGTATATGTTTACTGAATTGAAGGTAGGCCTAATAAACGGGGAGAAGAGGATTACAAGGTCCTATTAATCCCCCGAATTATTTATGGCTATTGGGTATACGAAGGACACGTGGCCCATTTTGCATTTGATTTACTTGGACCTTACTAGCAATGCTAATGGGCCACTAAGGCCCAATAGCACTTAAAAGCCATTGAGGGTCCCTTAAATATGAAATTGGGTCATAGAAGGCCCAATAACATTTATTATTATCCCTTGGGCCCAAAAATCATGTTAATGGGTCACAAAGGCCCAACAAACATGATTGGAACTTTCAAGCCCAAAGATTTGAATGTTTACTTGTTTTAGGTATAGTATAATTGTTGGAAAGTTTGATTGGGTGATTGTTAATTTCGTACCGGAACGAGGCCGGTCGGTTATTTATAACGATGTTTGGAGTTATTCGTATTTTCATCTTTCCATTTTCATGAATTGTAGTTTGGTATTTTTGACTCAAATATCATAATAATAAAATAATTGGTTCAAAATATTGGTTTGACCTTTTCAGCCCTTCTTTAATAAAAATGACAATTTTAGTCCCTTATAAATAAAAAAAAGATAATTTAGGCCCTTAAATCATTTTCTTGACATTTTTGATCCATAGACTTGTTTAAGTGATGTTTTTAGTTCAAAATTTACTCATTGGCAGTTTCAGCCCTTCCAGTAAAGAGTTTTTCGGTTTAAGCCCAAACTTTTTGCAATTTTTACAATTTTGGCCCAAAATCCAAAAAGTTTACATTTTTGATCATTGTTTGGAAAATACATCATTTTAACCCCTGAATTAGTTTTATTTACCCTTTTACCCCTTGTTTTGAGAAATTTACCATTTCAATCCCTTGAAAGTTTTATTTTGTGCAATTTTTGGCTCAGTGGGCCGAAAAGCCCAAAATTTGGCCCATTAAGCTACAAATTACATTTCTAGCCCTTAAAAGAGTATGATATTCATAAAAACATTTATTTTTACTGTTTTGACTCTTTTGGTCCTTAAGAAAACCATGGATGGCAAGTTTTCAACCCAACTTTTGTTTATTTGACAAATTAAGTCCAAAAATGGGTTTTATGTTGTAATGTGTTTATTATCACCTTAGAGGGTAATTTTATTGACTTGTTTAGTGTAACATATCTTAGATCATGTTTATCTTACTCCTAGAGCCATAGATCTCGAGATTTCTCTCATTTTGTTACATATTTACCACATAAGCACATGAAATCACACATAACATACACATACACATAGATCTACACGTTTTACTTGTATTCTCCCCCATAAAACATATGAAAACCGAAAATAGAGGGGTATGAACTCACCTTTGCTTGTTGATTTCGATTTGAAGAAGAGATGGAAGAGTTTGATGCTATTTTCGGCCCTAGCAAGCTTTCTTGGGTTGATTTCGATATTAGAGATTTCTAGGATGATGATCATGAGTTTATATGAGTTAAGAAGAGATTTTTCATAAAACAAAGAGTATAGATTATGGATCCAAGCATAAACTTACCTAAGATGATGATTTTTATGAAATAACCTCCTTGAAAAGCTCTTAATCTCGAAAATTTTGATGGAGAAATGAAGGAGTTGTTGTGAGCTCTTGAGAGATGTTTAAGTGAATTGTGTGTGTGTGTGTGTTTTTCCTTTGGCCGAGAATTAAGAAGAAGAAGGGAGAAGAGAGAGAATTGAGAGGATGGTTGCTTGGAGACATGTGTTGATGCATGGAAGACCAAAATGTAATAAGGAGGTGGCTAACCCTCCTTATTTCACTAGTTTCCAATTTTTTTTTTGTTTTTGCACTTGGGCCGAGAATTAGAGAAGAGAGAAGGGAATTTTGGGCCTTTGTGTTTAAATCCATATTATGGGCCCAATTTGATGGTTTTTCGGCCCAATAGGTCCTTGGAGATGGTTCACGGCCCAAAATAAATTAAAGTATGAGTTTTATGGCTCATTAGATTAATTAGATTTGTTATGGCCCATTAGGGTATTTTATTTCATTCTAGGCCAATTATGGCCCAAAATGTTAAAATAAATGAAAGTTGGTCCAATTAGGGCCCATATAAGAGTTCTAAGCCCAGAATAGTCAAATTAGAAACATATTGGCCCATTAGGCCCAATAAGGAAATCCTAGTCCATAATACACTTAAACCGGGATTTTTAGGGCTTCCAATTCTTTGTTGACTATTTGAAGTGCTTGTATAGAGTGTTTGATGGAGATTTTGTTGTTATTGAATAAGCATCATACATGCTTTCACATTTTTGGTTCACAAATGTTATCATTGTTGTTGTTACAAAGCATCAAAATTTCTAGTTGTGACATTGCTGCCTACAATCCCTCGCGATATGACCCTCCTTGCCACACTTGTGGCATCTAGAAGAAGATCGACAACCCCCATCATGCACATTGCCGCAATTTCCACAAGTGCGACCCCTCTGACTCCCATGTATGGAATCAGTGGCCCTAAACCGTTTCGGCACATGCTGTGACTGCACCGGGGCCTGCCTCTGCTCCCTCAACTGAAGCTCAATCTCCAACTCGCGCCGCCTGGCGGCCTCTTGTAACTCTAGCAAGGTATCACATTTATGCATGGACACAAACTGTCGGATGTCCGTCTTGAGCATGCTTAGATATCGGGTCATCTAAGCCTGCTCCGAAGCAAACTCATGGAAAAACATTGCCCTCTCAGTAAACATCCTGGTGATCTCCATCACTGACTCGAATCCTGTCTTAGCTCCAAAAACTCCTGAGCCAACCGCTCACGCTCAACCCTGGGAATGTATCGAGTACGGAATAGCTCCCTGAACTGATCCCATGTAACTGCAGCTCTCTACTCATCATGGTATGATATCGTAATCAACCTCCACCAATCCTTCGCTCCGGACCTCAATCACCTCCTCACGGATGATTTCCCTCACGCGATCCTCTGTCAATGTTGGCCTACCTTGTAACGTCCGCAGATCCGAGCTAGTCAATTTAGAGATAATAGGGGTCGAAAACAACTTGTCTACAAAAGATTATTTAGAGTGAATAATCTTAACCAAGTTGTAGAATATGTCTCAAGGGTTCCGTACATATAAAGAACGCCGAAATCCGAGTTATAACGAAGAAGTTATGGCCCGACGAAGTTTCGCGGCAAAACCAACACGACACCGGGAGACGTAAATAATGCATTCATGATAGAGCGACTTTTTTCCTTAGTGGTCTAAACAAAAGTTGTAGTGTACGTTAAACCGAGAACATACAAAAAAAGAACGCCCAAATTTGACTTCGTATGAGGAAGTTATGAATTTTCTAAGATTTGGCATAGCAGTGCACGACCCAAAACTCGAATTTTAGTTCGAGCGGTTTTTGGATTTCGCGACCTAAATGAGAGTTGAAGATCTCATTATTACGAACTCAACGGTAAAAAGACAGACTAAAACGGAGTCCGTATGAAGGAGTTATGAATTCTTCGCGGTCATTTAACAGCCTAATCTCCTTCTACTGTTAAATTTAAGATCGGTCGAGAATTAGCTGAAGGATTCTGAACGAACGTTGTAGATATTGTTTTTACCTACGCGTGGAAAAAAAGAACGTCGAAAACGGAGCTCGTATGCGAAAGTTATGGGGTTTAGAAGTCAGCATGTGCTGCTGCAAAAGGGGTGACGTGGCACAATGTGAGCCACACACGTGGCACCACCAAGAGGCTGACATGTGGCACTGACTCGGCGAGTCAGTGGACTGACACGGCGAGTCCATTAGGAAATCAGCCGATAAATAGAGGTGTTGGGTTCCTTCATTTCCCACACCTCTCCCATTCAACTTTCTCTCTCCAGCCTCCCTAACCCCCCCCCCCCCTAAAGTCTAGGTAAACCCCCTAGCACCCGAAGGAAGCCCCGAGGCTCCCGGAGGCTCGAGAAAAGAGCTTTTCGGCTCGGAAATGCTGCTCCAGCGAAGCCCGGTTTTCGAGAAAACCCGCTGTAAGTGAGCTATGCCTACCCTATCTTTAGTATAGCTTATGTTTCAATATAGTAATGTTATTAGGACCTTATAAGGAGTATTTGGGCTATTATTATGGGTTATATAAGTATTGTTTAACGCTTATATAATAGTAATAATAGCCATACTATTAATTAGTCTCGGCGAATATTAGACTAAACTCTAGTGGTAATGTTACTAGGTTTTGTCCGAGGAAAATTGTGTTGAGAGTAACGAAGTGTTGTTCGAGTGCCGATTCACCACCTTATCAAGTGAGTACATAGTTACTTTCATCTTACACATAGATATGAAGTATTTATATAAACTACGTGCTACGTATGCATATTATCTGTATACTTGCTATCTATGTTGGATGAACGATTTTATACATGTTTTAAATGATTTAAACTGTATATGTATTTTATATCTACAAATTTGTTGGGTATGACATGGGTAGATGAATAATGAGAGATAAAAGATGATATGAGTAAACATTGGCAGCTATAGACTTAGTGCCTAATAAATAACATCGACAGCTATGGACTTAGTGCCTATTGGACAAACACTGGTAGCTATGGACTTAGTACCTATTAGGTAAACACTGGTGGCTATGGACTTAGTACCTGTTAGGTGATGGTAGCTATGGACTTAGTACCTGGAAGCTATGGACTTAGTGCCTGTTAGATAAACGTTGGTAGCTATGGACTTAGTACCTACACTTGTAGCTATGGATTTAGTACCTCATGAATGAACTTTAGCAGCTATGGATTTAGTGCATTGGCAGCTATGGAATTAGTGCATGTCTTATAAACCCTAGAAGCAAGGGACTTCGAAATGAACGAATGCAGGATAGATGACTCTTAGGGTAGACCCTTAAGAGTAAGGAAGATAATGGGGATGGGTAATTGGGTTGATTGTTTGATGTTTAAACATAATAATTATATTATTGTGGGTTGAAAACCCTATGTACTCACCAGGTTTCCCAACCTGACCCACTCAAGCTTATTTGTATCACAGGTGTCGATATGAAGCTACTTTACACTGAGAGATTTAAAAGAGATGTAGATCACTAGTGTAAATGAATGTAAGTTCTGTTTATGCTTATGTTTCTGTATTGACGATGACATCCCAAATGTTTTAAAAATGAATAAAAATACATTTCTTTGGAAATGCTTTGATAATGTATTTATCATGTTTTTCTGGGAACAAATTCCGCAACATTTTTATTAAAAGAGATACTCTGATTTTTATAAAGCATAAACAAAAATCGGTCTTTTCTGGCCGTGAAAATGGGGATGTCACAGTTGGTATCAGAGCATTAGTTTAGCGAACTAGGAATATGGAATTATTTCTAGACTTAAACTTAGAATGCTAAGCGATGATTGTGAGGAGTGTGTCTAATAAAATTTAGGTAATACACCTGAATAGACACAAGCACTAGCTTATTTAGGGAAAATGCCTAACATGCTTTTATGTGCTAAATGATTTGTGATGCTTTATGCTATCGTTTGATCGGATCTATGGTCTGTTGCCGACCAGATCTGGAAATTTTATGTGCTCAGGTTTCTAAATGTTTAATTACGATATTAGAACTGCCATGTAACTTTTTGGAGTAATAAGGAGGAATACACGTCTAAATCTTCCTCTATCTATATTCTCGTCTCAATACACCGAACGTCTGCTTTGGTGTATAGAATGTCATGATAAGGACTCATAGCAGACTGAGCAAATAAAGGAAATGAAAAGTCTTATGATAGTGAATGACACCTATCGGAAGATATCGTAAGAGTGGTATCTTGCCTTTAGAATATGTCATGCAGTACGTTTAGAGGAGTACAGTACGTCCGAAGTACACCTTCGATTGGCGGGATGATGGAACGATTGGTGTAATTCCCGCAGTTGTCCCATCGTACGACATTGTCACCACCAACCGAGTTGAAGCAGAATTGATGATTGAAGATACGCATGGAAGAAGTCCTAGTAGAGTCTAGGGAAAATTATATGATTGTTTGGACACATTTGTATGTGTTAAAAATTTCTTTGTGATAATGACTTGGAGAACTGCGAGACAATACTTGGGACGAGTATGAGTAGGTGTGAAAGGTAGTAGAGGCCTATACTACCGGAAGCACAGGACTCGCACTTTTATCAAGGAAAGTCACAAGGTTACCAAGAAGCTAGTAATTGATACCATTTTATTCAAGTATTTCATTACCATTGTTTCGGTAATGACTAAGAAGATTGTTGTTATTCCAACCCTAGTGGTCATACCAAATTGAGTCCGACTACGACGAGTATGTTACGTGGTTCCGAGAACCAAGTTCGATGTAGCACCTGACTTAAGCCGGGAGAATTAATCAAAGCGATCAGTAGAGGTATCACGACGGTTGATTGTAGCTAGAAATGCTACCTTTTAAGATGAGATTAGAACATGAAGGAAAGTATAGTTTGCTCTGGAAGACTCTAAGAGACCTGAGTCTAAGCATTGCAACATACGATGATAGGTCATTAGAATATGACACATCATTCCATTGTAGTAATAAAAGACCTTATCTTAAGTTCGTATCCAGTGAGGATCGAGATTATGACTTAAAGGTCATAATTTGGAGTCTAACGTGAGATGGGTAGCAAGTGCAAGATCGAGCACCGCCTGCAATCAAGGAGTCCAAGAGTTAGATACTCGTTCGAAGAAACATCAAAGTTACGATTATTACCTAGGATGAAGAGATAACATATGGAGTCATTATACTGCCCTGTTTCGTTGATGATTCTGGGATGTAATCATCCTAAGGGGGAGATAATTGTAACGCCCGCAGATCCGGGCTAGTCAATTTAGAGATAATAGAGGTCGAAAACGACTTTTCGACAAAAGATTATGTAGAGTAAATAATCTTAACCAAGTTGTAGAATATGTCTCAAGGGTTCCGTACATATAAAGAACGCCGAAATCCAAGTTATAACAAAGAAGCTATGGCCCGTCGAAGTTTCGCGGCAAAACCGGCACGACACCGGTAGACGTAAATAGTGAATTTACGATAGAGCGAATTTTGGCCTTAGTGATCTAAACAAAAGTTGTAGTGTACGTTAAACCGAGAACATACAAAAAAAAGAACGCCCAAATCTGACTTTGTATGAGGAAGTTATGAATTTTCTAAGATTTGGCATAGTAGTGCACGACCCGAAACTTGAATTTTAGTTTGAGCGGTGTTTGGCTTACGCGACCTAAACAAGAGTTTAAGATCTCATTAATACGAACTCAACGGTAAAAAGACAGATGAAAACGGAGTCCATATGAAGGAGTTATGAATTCTTCGCGGTAATTTAACAGCCTAATCTCCTTCTACTGTTAAATTTAAGATCGGTCGAGAATTAGCTGACGGATTCTAAATGAAAGTTGTAGATATTGTTTTTACCTACGCGTGGAAAAAAGAACGTCGAAAACGGAGCTCGTATGCGAAAGTTACGGGGTTTAGAAGTCAGCAGGGTGCTGCTGCAAAAGGGGTGACGTGACACAATGTGAGCCACACACGTGGCACCACCAGGAGGCTGACACGTGGCACTGACTCGGCGAGTCCATCAGGAAATCAGCCTATAAATAGAGGTGCCGGGTTCCTTCATTTCCCACACCTCTCCCATTCAACTTTCTCTCTCTACACACACTCTCTCTAGCCTCCCTAACCCCCCCCCCCCCCCCTAAAGTCTAGGTAAACCCCCTAGCACCCGAAGGAAGCCCCAAGGCTCCTGGAGGCTCGAGAAAAGAGCTTTTCGGCTCGGAAACGCTGCTCCAGCGAAGCCCGTTTTTCGAAAAAACCCGCTGTAAGTGAGCTATGCCTACCCTATCTTTAGTATAGCTTATATTTCAATATAGTAATGTTATTTGGACCTTATAATGAGTATTTGGGCTATTATTATGGGTTATATAAGTATTGTTTAACGCTTATATAATAGTAATTATAGCCAGACTATTAATTAGTCTCGGCGAATATTAGACTAAACTCTAGTGGTAATGATACTAGGTTTTGTCCGAGGAAAATTGTGTTGAGAGTAACGAAGTGTTGTTCGAGTGCCGAGTCACCACCTTATCAAGTGAGTACATAGTTACTTTCATCTTACACATAGAGTAAGGAAGATAATGGGGATGGGTAATTGGGTTTATTGTTTGATGTTTAAACATAATAATTATATTATTGTGGGTTGAAAACCCTATGTACTCACCAGGTTTCCCAACCTGACTCACTCAAGCTTATTTGTATCACAGGTGTCGATATGAAGCTACTTTACACTGAGAGATTTAAAAGAGATGTAGATCACTAGTGTAAATGAATGTAAGTTCTGTTTATGCTTATGTTTCTGTATTGACGATGACATCCCAAATGTTTTAAAAATGAATAAAAATACATTTATTCGGAAATGCTTTGATAATGTATTTATCATGTTTTTCTGGGAACAAATTCTGCAACATTTTTATTAAAAGAGATACTCTGATTTTTATAAAGCATAAACAAAAATCGGTCTTTTCTGGCCGTGAAAATGGGAATGTCACATACCTGATCCCGATCTGGATCCGGTTTCAAGTCACCTTGTGGTCACCATACTGCAATACAGCGGAGAGATATCATATAATCCACATAACAACAGAGAACCAACTGTCAACCAAAACCCTAGGGGTTTGTGACTTCCCTGCTACGCATATGAGTCATGTGCTTTCAGTAGTATGGGCCCATACTACCTTCCACACCTACCCATATTTGTCTCAAGGATCATCACAACACCCTAACAATACTCTTAAACATAGGCGAGCTCTTAATACTCACATCTAGAGGAAAGCTACATATCTCCCAGCTATCCGACTGACTCCTCACGACTCATCCATGAAACTTCTGTAGGGTTTTAAGCACTATAACACTCCTATGGTGCACATGCAACCCTAGATGCTTTGGAACTATGTTTTCTCTAATTATACATGCATTTTTCAAATGTCCAAAGCATATAACTTAACTAGCATACATTGAATATAACAACCAGTTAGATAGCTTACCTCTTGAGTAGTTCTTGGCCTTGGAAGCTTGAGAACCTCAAATGTAATGCCTCTAATGTGTTACAAACACCAAGTGTAAAGGAGACTTTTGAGAGAATAAGTTCACTAACACAAAATCAGCTCACACACACAATTAGCATAGGGTAACCGATTTTTGGCACAAGGGGGTTCATTATATAGTGTTACAAACTCTAGGGTTTCATCCATGTAACCCTAATGCACCATGACCTTCCATATCCCTTAAGCTCCATGGGTTAAAGCTCCATGGACTATCCATGAACCACTTAGCCCATCCTAATGGATCCTTGGCCCACACTATAAGAATGATTGATTTACATAATCAACCCCTTAGATTTAATTAGTATCTTTTGATTACAAAACTAATTCCTAATTAATTCTTGAACAATACTAATTAAAAAAATATGATTTCTCAATCAATATATTATACTTACAATATATTAATAAATCACCAATAACCTTTATTCTCAAAAGTCCATATTATCAAATTGCATTGGTGAAGGCAACCCAAAAGGACCATGCTACAATCGGGTCAAGTACATACCAGATATAGTTATGGGCTTAGACACCAAATCCAACAACTTCCACCAACCTTGCATCGCTCGTGTATGCTAATCATACATAACGTTGGACCCGATAGACATTTGAATATCTGATCCTACCTTAAGCCCTTCATCATATAAGAATAGGAAATAAGGCCAAACCAAACATTCTCAGGTTATAAGATCTTAATTATTTACAACTATGATGCATACACTAAGCAACTACATTAATGATGTCAATTTCATATAAGCAAGGATCCTAGGCTATCAGGCATCATATAATCAGACAATTCTATCATGCAATTCCTAAACATCCCTAACTTATCACTAGCATGTTGTTCTAACATATCACAATATCAGATAGCAGTATGGTATTTTGGGGTCTACTTACTGGCTCCGGCTGATCGTACACTTCGCATCCTCTTTTTTATTTTGAAAACCATTTGAAAAATCATTTTGAAAATCTTTTCCTTAGTTTGAGACTGGATTCACACGAGTGTTCCTCCAATTCACTCAAACCAAGGCTCTGATACCAACTTGTAACATCCATAAAATTCATAAAATTTTAAAACTTTTCAAACATTCCAAAAATCATTATTCATTACAAAATGTTTTCAAAATAGTTTCATATCAGAGTTTCCCAAAAATCACAATCATAAATCGTGGACGTGTAAGGTCACACCTTCGCCTTCCCGCGGTCATCCGAAGTACCTGAAACAATAATCAATAAATGTAGGCTCGAAGGCTTAGTGAGTTACCCCCGAAATACCCATACACACAACAATACACATACCGTCACAACCAACATACTATGGGTCCAATCAACCATCGGGTTGGAATACCCCAGACCCTCAACCATCGGGTTGGAATGCCAACATACTATGGGTCCAGTCAATCATCGGGTTGGAATACCCCAGGCCCTCAACCATCGGGTTGGAATGCCAACATACTATGAGTGCAATCATCCTCGGGATAGAATACTCTCGGCCCACAACCATCAGGTTGTAATGCCCAAATACTACGAGTCCAATCATCCTCGGGATGGAATACTCTCAGCCCACAACCATCGGGTTGGAATGCCCACATACTACGAGTCCAATCATCCTCGGGATGGAATACTCTCGGCCCATAACCATCGGGTTGGAATGCCCACATACTACGAGTCCAATCATCCTCGGGATGGAATACTCTCGGCCCACAACTATCGGATTGGAATGCCCACAACCAATCAAACATGTGCGCCTATACCAGATCATCATATAACAATCTAACAATCTATAGAGACAACATACTAGGGTCCAATCATCCTCGGGATGGAATACCCTTAACTACCAATAAACCATGTGCACATATAACAGGTAATCACCTAACAGTATACAGATAGTCAGACCAAACTACAGGTCACTAAGCATAACCACATCCTATCTACCAAGATACTGATCTAACAGATCATACCAGCATATAAACATCCTATCTACCAGGATACAGATCTAAGATATCATAATAGTAAAAAATCCGAATAACAATTCAAAGGGACGACCTTGGTGCCTTAGACCCTTGAGTATAGTGAGGATAACTCACCTCATAATGTTGATCTGAACTGAAAACTCAAACTCCTAAATCACGACTCCAAACTCAAAACACCTACAATTCCCACATGACCATTTCTATCAAAGCCCAAATTACCAAATTACCCTCCGAAGTCAAACTTGGTCAACTCTTGGTCTAAGTCAAAGTCAACTGTCAACAGTCAAAGTCAATAGTCCATGTTGACCTAACTCATCGAGTCTAACTACTGACTCGTCGAGTTCCTCCAGAACTCAGGAAACTGCAAAAACCTGGGTCAACTCGCCGAGTTTCCAAGCAACTCGTCGAGTCCATGCAATGTCCAGGCTATCGGGGAAAACCCTAACCACTCGTCGAGTTACCTCCTAACTCCTCGAGTTCATGTAGAATCCAGAAAACGGGAAAACCCTCTTCAACTCGTCGAGTTGGCTATCCAACTCATCGAGTTCCTTTAATCTGTTTCTCATTAAGTCAGTTTTAAGCTAAACCAAGGCTCCCAACTGTAGATCTAGCCTCCTAGGGCATGGTTACCACGTAAAGTTGCAAACTTTATGTGCATGCAAGCCTGAAATGCTAAATCTAAGCTAAAGAAAAGGTTTAGGTTATGAAGAAGGGCAAAAGGTTCATAAAGCTTGAGGCTTTATGTCAATGGGGGCCTAAAAGAGTTCAAATATGAAGTTACAACTTCAGATCATGTTTCATACCATAAATGACCCACAAAAATGCTAGAAACGGCTTTAAGCCTTTGAATTAGGAGATCTAACACTAGGATGATCAAGGTAACGACTTGTTACCCTCCAAATGATGCCAAGCTGAAGTAGATGCTGGATCTACAAACTCCTGCTCGTTCCTAGCTTCCAAATCTTCAAGATGTGCACCAAGAACACACTTTTAGCCTCTCAAACACTCAAAATTAGGGTTAGATCGCTTAGGATTTGCTTCTGGACGTGAAAGGGTAGTAAGGAGGCTGGGAGGATGGACTTAAGGTTCTTTAAATAGGGTGCAAACCCTAAAAATTAGGGTTTTTATTTCCAGCTCCTACTCGTTGAGTTGGTTCCTCGAACTCATCGAGTAGATCCTAAAAATCACGTGGGTTGGCTACTCTCTATACGATGAGTTGGGGACTCCAACTCGTCGAGTAGGCTTCCTTATTTACCTAAAAATCCTTAAAGTCTCACTTCTAGAAATCGGGATGTTACTCACAAGGTCTTAGCTAACCACCGAAATGTTATATAAGCTAAACATGCAAACATACTAGGATGCCATGGAAACCCTCCAAGGGCTTACACCAAATGTCATGGGAACCCCTACATAGTCTGAGTCTAATGCCACGGGAACCCCTCGGGGCCTTCCATGCGAGTATCACAATGACAACTAGCATTCCACATAACACGTAATGGGCCGACCTTGGTGCCTTTAACCCATTGGTATGGTGATGAGACTCACCTCAAATGCAAACTATAGCTAAATAGGCCCAAGCTCTGGGTATCATCTCTATCGAATTCCCAAACATAACCAACCCTTAGATTCAACTCAACCATAAAGCCCCTAAAGTCAACCTTGGTTAAGTTCAAAGTCAAAGTCATGGTCAACACTCCGTCGAGTTACCCTTCAAATCGTTGAGTCCACCCAAAAGTAAGAGTCGCGATATTGTGATCCAACTCGTCGAGTTTTTCCTATAACTCGTCGAGTTACCCTTCCCTTCCATTATGATGTCTAGAAGGGTAAAGTTTCCAACTTTACCCTCAAGGATTATCCAAGAGGCTACAAACCCAAACCCTAAGTCCTTTAAGGAATGTATTGACCCATTAAGCCCTTAAGCTCTCATTTCCACGTTCCAAACACGGATCTGATGTCCTAGGGTGGACATGTCACGTAAAGTCCTTATCTTTATGTCCATGCATGTTTGAAACTCTCTAGGGTCCATTTTAGGCTTGCTAATGGACATAGAGGTCATTAAAGTTTGCAAATTTAAGCCTGAAGAGGCCCTTTGGGGGTCAGATCTACTCAATCACCCACTAGAAACCTCTTCTCTTTTGATAACTCCACAATGTCCCAAAAACATAATCTAAAACTTCAAGAAGAGAGATCTAACAAGCTATAAGTCAAGGTGACAACTTTATACCTCCAAGATGCAACCTTTGGTGAAGATGTTCTAGATCCACACTCCTTCTTCCAACCCAAATGCTCCTAGCCTTCAAGCTCCTTTCACAGAATCACCAAAACCACTCTTTTAAGCTCACAACACACAATGTGCGAGATGGTATTCGAACTAGGGTTTTCTCTAGTCAAAGAGCCTGGTAGGGAGGCCAGCAACAAGGGATAAGTTCTTTAAATAGGGTGCAAAACTCGTAAAATTAGGGTTTCCAATTCCAACACCAACTCGTTGAGTTAGGACTCCCCAACTCGTCGAGTAGATTTCCTACTCCGCGACCAAAAAGATTTCTACTCGACGAGTTGGAGCTCCCAAACTTGTCGAGTTGCAGTCCAAAACCCTAAAATGTCGAAAATTTAAATAATAACTGAACCAAGCGTTACAATCAAGTTAGTTTCTTCACTAAGAGATTTAGGTAGAACAGTATGAGGGAGAAGATGGATCCCTTCCTTGGGCAGGAAGAGATCCTTTTATACCTGTTACTAGAAGAATGAGGGGACTCTCCCATGTGGGAGTGAGACGTGGCCTCCCCTTACTGGGAGAGGTGTGTCCACACTTAACTAACTGATATGTGACGTCTGTTCTGGGCGTCATCCAACTCTTTGTCACGACCTGATTGGTTGTGAGTAAATTAGAGGATCGCCAAGAATATTCTTTCCTAGTGAGGGAAAGTGAACCGTCATCCTGGTGCTGGATTACTTGGGCCAAGACTGGGTCCCGACCAAGGTCCTGGCTTGATAACGTCCCGTCAATGCTTTTCGTTAAGTTTAACGTTAACAGGAACAGAGGATGTCGATGACGGTGTGGCTGATGACATTCTTCCGGGTTGTAGTGTTAGCGGTAGGTGAGAGCGGTAATGGATGTTTGCCGTCAATTGAAGAGAGTAAGGAGAACCAGAGAGAGAAATGTATGTTTGGGTTTGATTGGAGAGAAAAGTCAAAGGAAGGGATAGGAGGTTGTGTGGGACCCACAAAGTTAATTACCATTTCATTTTAATTATAAGTAATAGATAATAATAAAAAAGATCAAAACAAATATCATTAAGGGCAATATAGTCAATTCAAGTCGGTAAGGGACTAAATACGCAATAAAAACATATTATAGGGACTATCCAAGTTTTAAAAAAAAAGTTGTTCGGGACCAAGCGTGCATATTACCCCAAACCATAGGGACCATTCGTGTAATTTATCCTTTAAAAAGACTATTATAACCTTTTCTTTTGTTTTTTACTTTTTTTATATTTATGTCTTTATTTTAAGATTTTGATAATTAAAAAATAAGACAAAATCCCACTTGTCATCCCTCTCCATCGTATCCCCCCTCTCTCTCTCTCTCTCTCTCTCACACACACACACAACTCTTTCTGGACTTCATCTTCTCCAGACATCCCCAAAACAATGAACAAATTCCAAAATCAAGCCCTAGAAAATAAATTGAACTAAACAAATCAAAGAACACCCTACCCGCACCCTTTACAACAAATTTCTTATTCCAATATTTCCAACCTTTGCCCTTTGATCATCGTAATCACCTTGTGAACTGGGTTTACAAACCCAGAGCTTAAAACCCCCTGAATCCAAGAAAAAAAGATTATAATGTACACCCAGTAAAGATATGTTATAGAAAGAAAAGTCGCCTACTGGAGCTCCTTCTCCGAGGCTGGTGCTCGATGGTTAGGATTTCCTCTCAATGTTCATTTGGTTTACTGGAAAAGCACAAAAAAGGGGCGATGAGTTCAGCGGACAGACATATATATATATATATATATATATATATATATATATATATATATATATATATATATATATATATATATATATACACACACACTTATTTCCGGTGAGAGGGAGACAAGGTATCAAACCTTAACTCCATTTTCGTCTTCTTCACCTTAAGTGCAAGACAAGATCAATTATCCTAATTCCTTACTGGGTTCTTCTCATCGGACTTCAAATTAAAAAAAACCCATCAGCCAAGCATACCAACACTGTCAAACTGTAGGAGCGTTTCCTCCTGTGATTATTGTTGGATGTCACTCGAGGATGGTGGGTACCGTCGGGAAACATCTCCTCTATCGTTGTTTCGTTCCATATTTTCTTTGATTTGTAATCAACATCGATGTTTCATTTTATCCATTCCAAAATTTCATGAGATTTATATTTCTAGGTTAGATCCACCTGTCTAATCCTTCAAACACTCCATTGATGAAGTTCTCGCACTATGTGTGTGTAGTGGGTGCCACAAGTGTGGCAAGGAGGGGCACTATGCTAGGGACTGTCGCCAGTCCGCCCCTGCACCGGATATGAGGATATGCTATCACCGTCATCAGGTTGGTCACGTGAAGACCAACTGTCCATAGCTCGCAGCCAGGCCGACGCAGACTCCAGCTCCGGCTACAGTGAGGATTTCTGATGGGAGGCCAGTTAAGGCAGAGCCTCCGATGGCTTAGGGGCGTGCCTTCCAGATTACAGCAGAGGATGCCAGGCAGCACCGGATGTGGTTGTTGGTATGCTTCTATCCCTTATCTCATTTATTATATCTGTTTTATGCTTATCTGTTGTACCTGTGATTAGTTACATTTTTAGTGAGCTCCTTGCCTGCATTGGTTTTTTTTTACTCGGAGGCGAGTCGGTCTTTCGTATCTCAGACATTTAGTAGGGAGTTCAGTGTGCCAGTAGGCGAGCTAGAGTGTCCGTTGCGAGTCTCTATCACCAACGAACACGGGGTTTCTGCTTCTTCGGTCTACCGAGGATGTGAGTTGGAGATCTTCGGAGTGTCTTTTCCGATAGATTTGATTCCGATTCCTATGGGGGAAGTGTGCGTGATTGTGGGTATGGATTGGCTTAGTCAATTTGGTGCCATGATAGATTGCGAGGGCCAGCAGGTGGTAGTTCGAACCCCAAGTGAGGGAGAACTGATTGTATATGGCGAGGGCACCAAAGTAGGATCAGGGTTTTGTTCGGCCACCAGGGCTTGACAATATATTCAGCACGGGTGTGCGGGTTATCTAGCGTATGTGGTGGATACACGGATTAGAGATCAGACTCCAGTTTCAGAGGTTCCAGTGGTTAGAGAGTTTGCTGACGTGTTACCGGAGGAGTTACCAGGGGTACCTCCGGAGAGGCAGGTCAACTTCCGGATCGACCTGGTGCCGGGTGCGGCTCCTATCGCCAAGGCGTCGTACCGGTTGGCGCCACCCAAGATGCAGGAGTTGTCATCACAGCTGCAGGAACTGTTGGGCAAGCAGTTCATTTGACCTAGCAGTTCTCCATGGTGAGCACCGATCCTCTTCGTCAGGAAAAAGGACGGTTCACACCGGATGTGCATTGATTATAGAGATTTGAACAAATTGATAGTGAAGAACCATTATCCACTCCCGAGGATAGATGATCTCTTTGATCGGTTGCAGGGTGCATCTTGGTTCTCCAAGATTGATTTGAGTTCGAGGTATCATCAGGTCCGGGTCAGAAAGGAGGACGTGGAGAAGACCGCGTTTCGGACTCGTTATGGTCATTACGAGTTCGTGGGGATGTCGTTTGGGCTCACCAACGCACCAGCAGTATTCATGGACATGATGAATCGGGTCTATAGAACGATGCTTGATCGCTCGGTCATAGTGTTTATTGATGATATCTTGGTGTATTCCAAGACCCGAGAGCAGGAGGAGGAGCACCTCAGGGAATTGTTGGGAGTTTTGAGACGAGAACGGTTGTATGCCAAGTTCTCGAAGTGTGAGTTTTGGTTGCGAGAGGTCCAGTTTCTCGGACATCTCGTTAACCAGGAGGGGATTTTGGTCGACCCGGCCAAAATCGAGGCAGTCATGCAGTGGGAGGTGCCGAGGTCTCCCTCAGATATCAGGAGTTTTCTGGGATTAGCAGGGTACTACCGAAGATTTATTCGGGATTTCTCCAAGATTGTAGTACCCCTCACTCGCCTGACGAGGAAGGGGGTGGATTTCCGGTGGGGCCCTGAGCATCAGAGGGCGTTTGAGACCCTCCGTTAGCATTTGTGCGAGGCTCCAGTTTTGACTCTCGTGGAGGGAGTTGATGATTTTTTGGTGTTCAGTGATGCATTCATCACAGGTCTGGGGGAGGTCCTCATGTAGAGAGGACGATTGATAGCCTACGCATCGCGGCAGCTGAATCCGCATGTGACGAGATACCCTACACATGACTTAGAGCTGGGAGCGGTGGTGTTCGCTCTCAAGATATGGAGACATTACCTGTATGGGGTCCGGTGTACCATATACACATATCACAAGAGTTTGAGACACATCATGGATCAACCAAATCTGAACATGAGGCAACGCAGGTGGCTGGATGTAGTCAAGGACTATGATTGAGAGATCATTTACCACCCCGGTAAAGCGAATGTGGTGGCAGATGCTTTGAGCCGCAAGTCAGCTGGGTCTTCAGCAATATGTATGAGGATAGTGGTGGATTCTCCGCTTATGAGCTTGATCAGGGATGCTCAGGTTGAGGGCATGCGACCAGAGAACTGGAAGTTGGAGAGGATTAAGGGCGAGAACACCCGGTTTGTGCAGGATAGTCGGGGATTATTGACCTTATGCGGTCGGGTTTGGGTTCCGATGTCTGGTGGGGTCAGACAGACAGTCATGGAGGAGGCTCATAAGTCTCACTTCTCTATTCACCCGGGGGCCACCAGGATGTACCGAGACCTGAGTTTGAGTTAATGGTGGCCATGTATGAAGCGAGAAATCGCTTGGTATGTCGAGAGGTGCTTGACCTATAGGATGGTCAAGGCCGAGCATCAGAGGCCGCATGGTCTGCTGCATCCCCTAGATATTCCCATATGGAAATGGGAACATATCACGATAGATTTCATTACCAAACTGTCGAGGACGACGAAGGGGTGTGATGTTATATGGGTCATCTTGGATCGATTGACCAAGAGTGCCCATTTATTGGCTATACGGGAGAGTTCATCGGCCGAGAAGTTAGCCGACGTGTATGTTCGCGAGATCGTCGCTCACCATGGGGTTCCGGTCTCCATTGTTTCCGACCGGGATGTTAGATTTACCTCCCATTTCTGGCAGAAGTTCCACGAGGAACTGGGCACGCGGCTGCACTTTAGCACAACATTTCATCCGCAGACCGACGGTCAGAGTGAGCGGACCATTCATACTATCGAGAATATGTTGAGGGCGTGCATCATTGACTTCGGTGGGAGCTAGGATTCCCACATACCCCTTGCAGAGTTCGCCTACAACAACAACTATCATTCCTGCATTGGCGCCCCGCCTTTCGAGCTGTTGTATGGGCGGAGATATCGCACCCCGATTTGTTGGGGTGAGGTCAGACACAGGGTGATGGGACGGACGGAGGTAGTCTTGTAGACTACCGAGAAGATTCAGTAGATTAGGCAACGTCTGCAGACCGCTCAGAGTCGACAGAAGAGTTACGCCGACAGACGCCGATCTGAGTTAGAGTTCCAGGTCGGTGACATGGTACTCCTGAAGGTCTCACCCTGGAAGGGTGTGATCCGCTTCAGGAAGAGGGGGAAATTGGGTCCCCGATACATATGGTCGTTCAGGATCGTTGCCAGGGTTGGTAATGTGTCATACAAATTAGAGCTACTGGATGAGCTCAGTCGGATCCACAACACCTTTCACGTTTCGCAATTGCGGAAGTGCATTCTGGATGAGGAGGCGATTGTATCATTGGATGACATACATGTCGATGAGCTCTTGAATTATGTGGAGAGGCATGTGGCCATTCTGGAAAGGAAGATGAAGGTTCTGCGGAACAAAGAGATACCTTTGGTAAAGGTTCAGTGGGAGCACTGAAGGGGGTCCGAGCGGATGTGGGAGTCAGAGGCGGAAATGCGGGAGCACTATCCAGGGTTATTAACTGCAGCAGACTTCGAGGAAGAAGTCTAGTTCAAGTGGGGGAGAATTGTAACGTCCAGATTCTCAAGTATTGATTTATGGTTATAAATTTTCATGATTTCAAGGTCTACTCGACGAGTTGGTTGCCCTGACTCGTCGAGTAGCAGCGGGTTGGTCCACGTGTTTAAGTGACCTACTCGCCAAGTCCAGGAAGCGACTCGATGAGTAGGAGCTAGAGGATGAAACCCTAATTTCCGTGGTTTTGCACCCTATTTAAGGGATCATTAGCCTCCTTTGGCCTCCTTATTGTCCCTTGAGAGCTCAACAAAACCCTAATATGTGTGTGTGTGCTCCATTTCTGTGTTTTAAGCTTTGGAAGAGGATTCTTGGTGAGAAGAGCTTGGAGAACAAGTGTCTAGAAGCAAGGAACGTGTGGGAATCAGAAATCTACCCCAGTTGGCATCCTTTGGAAGGTATCAAGTCATTATCTTGACCTCATTTCATTCTAGATCTCTTTTGGGTGAATTTTAAGGCTTTTCTAGCATATTAGGAAGCTTTTCTTGTGTATGAGCTAAGATCTGAAGTTGCAACTTCAGATCTGAGCTCTCTTGGGTCTCTAAGTCCATAAAGTTTTCAGCTTTGGCAAGTATGAACCTTTCCTCAAGTGAAAAACTCCATTTCAAGCTTGGTTTTGTCATTTTAAGACTTTAGAGCCTTGCATGCACGTAAAGTTTGCAACTTTACATGATAAACATGCCTTGGGAAGTTGGATATGCAATATGAAACCTTATCATGGCTTTAAAAGCATCTGTTTAGATGAAGGACTGAAGGGACTCGGTGGGTTGCATGGTTAACTCGGCGAGTCCGATGTAGATTGTCGTGGGCTCGGCGAGTCAGTAGAGTGACTCGGTGAATCAGCTAGGGTTTTCCCAACCTTTGGACACGAATGAACTTGGCGAGTTGCAAGGGAAACTCGACGAGTTGGCCAAGGAGTTTACGGCCGCAAACATTAGGAACTCGACGAGTCACTCAAGTGACTCGGCGAGTTGACGAGTTCTGCAAGGAACTCGACGAGTGGCTGGTTGTACCCGACGAGTTGAGGTCAACACTGACTGTTGACCTTGACCGTTGACTTTGACTTTGATCAAGGGTTGATTATTTGACTTCTGGGGCATTTTGGGACGTTGAAAATTTATGAGTGGTTCTATGGTGATTATAGGTGGTGGAGTTTGTGGCGGTGATCCGAGAGTTTGAGCTTATCTTTCGAGTCGACAGTTGCGAGGTGAGTTATCCTCACTATATCAATAGGGTCTAAGGCACCAAGGTCGACCCCTTTATGGATTTGTATCTAGTTTATGGCATGATATGTTATTTATTACATCCTGGTAGTTAGGATGGTGATATGCTTATGCTTGGTGACCTGGTTAAATCGATGTCCCGATTATAGGATAATGCTATGTTAGTGACTGGTTAGGTCTGTATCCCGGTTATTGGGAAGTTGTTATGATTAGTGATCTGTTAGATCGGTTTGGCTGTTATATGATATGAGCTAGCATATGATATTTACATTCACATGTTTGTTTGCTTGGGGATGAGTTGGGGCGGTCCTGCTTTGCGCTGTAGGCCAACATACCTAGCGAGCGGTCCGGATAGGCTGTAGGCCCTGGGAGGCGGTCTAGTCATGCCGAAGGCTCTAGAGCGGTCCAGATAGGCTGTAGGCCCTGCGAGGCGGTCCAGTCAGGCTGAAGGCTCATTATGCATGATGTTTTGTATTTGTTGATATGTTATGATTATGGTTATATGAGGTTGGTATTTTGGGGGAACTCACTAAGCCTCGGGCTTACCGTTTTAGTTTATTGTTTCAGGTACATCAGGGGATCGTGGTAAGGCGAAGGCGTGATTGTACAGCTCATGTTTTGTTTATGTTTTTGGGAGAACTCTGATATAAACCTTTTTTGAAAACAAATTTGTAATAACTGTTGGTTTTAAATGTTTTGAAAAGTTTTAAATTTGGTCGAATTTTATGAGTGTTACATGTTGTTTGCACTTAGGGTGATGAATAATATCTCACTCATAAGGCCATTAACTAGAGTTTGTAATGAAAAACTGAGTATGGTCGATAAGAAAATCCATAAAAATGTGTAATACTCGTTCAAATAAGTGGCAAATCCCATGGTAGTGTACACAGTACCTAAATGACTTCAAGATAAGAGATTGATAGCTCGTATATGTATGTTTGATATGAACTTGAAATACTACAAAGGTAGTAACTTTTTATGACATAAGTTTTATAGCATATTTTGTCATAAAATCATAATATTTTGTATGCAGAAATCATTTATCTCGACTAGTTGTATTATTTAAAAACAGTTGTAACATATTTACATAAAACATATTTATCACTAGTTTATTTCTAAATAAAATATTATTTAACGAAATAATATTTATAAACTAGTTTTGAAATCGATAAGTGTTTGTCAAGATCAATAAATATATATAGGACATGTATTCTCCCCCAAAGCGTAAAAATATTAAAAGGGGGCTGTAAACACTCATCCTTGAAGCATGAACGAGTCTCGAGGGTGAAACTTGTCGTGAAAGCTTCTACGTAACGTTCCTTGTTCTTAAAATGAACCACCAGGTATATTTATTTTACCTAACAAAACCAAGAGGGTAGTTTTGTTATTAATTATTAAATGTAAAGTGTTTTTTTATAATACAAATAATTTGTAGGGATTGATTTTTGCCAAAATTATACTCTAGGGACTGATCTTGAAAACTATTTTTAAGGCAGGGACTAAATAGGTACATTTGAAACTGATTTGGGGTTTTAGGACCAGGTTTGTTAAGGTTTCTGGTGGAGGGACCAATTCTGTTTAATTTAGATGTGAGTTTGGGTTTGTATTTACTCTATTTCCGGGGAGGGGACAAAAGTGGATATGTAATCAACTTCTAGGGTTACATTTAAATAAAATGTAATTAAGTTTGCACAGTATATCTTCTTTTGGTTACGGCTGCACGCGGGAAAACAAAATAAATTTCCTTTTTTTTTTGTCTGTTTTCGTTTGATCATGCACCAACGCCGAAAAAGAAAAAAAATGAAACACGTCGAGACCCACATCGAATGGGTCTCTCGGCTTCGAATCAATCTCGACAAAAGGACTACGACACAAAATGAAAGGCGGTGATCGGAGCTTACAACGGCAGGAGCAGCAAGGTGGCAGCGAGTGGTGATGGCGGGTTGGTCACCATGGCACCCGACGGCTGTGGGGGGTGGCGACGGACTCCGGCAGCCTCTTGTTGCCCGGTTTCTGCTTATTTGCCGACGACAATGACGAGGAGAAGGGCGGCAGGAGGCTTGCACGAAAGGCTTAAACGTGGCTATGAAAGAGGCTTGCACAAAAGGCCTTTTCAAAGGTCTACGAATTCCCAACAGTAACATTATGATATCCCACTTATTTTAAGCGGATGATGTCTTATTCATAGGAGAATGGTGTAAAGACAACATCAAGAACTTAGCTAGAATTCTTAGATGTTTCCACGTTTCCTCCGGCCTCAAAGTCAATTTCCGAAAATCCCAGTGTGTTTGGGGTTGGTGCAAACCGACAAGAGGTTGATAGATGGGTAGCCCCATTAGCTGTGAACCTGCTTCTCTGCCTTTCAAGTTTCAACTACCTTGGAGTACCAGTGGGTGCGAATATGAATCTTAAAAAACATTGAACACCGGTGATGGAAAGGTTTCACACTAAACTATCAAGTTGGAAAGCTAAAACCTTATCCTTCGGTGGAAGACTGGAAGACTGACCCTATTAAAGGCTGTGTTGGGGAATCTCCCTACATTCTATTTTTCTCTCTTCACTGCTCGAGCTGGGGTAATTGAGAATTTGGAAAGCATTCAGAGAAGGTTCCTGTGGGGAGGCTGCGAAGACAAGCAGAAAATACATTGGGTATCTTGGAAAAATATTGTCGCTCCAAAGGAGAAGGGGGGACTTCGGGTGGGATCTTTAAGGGCTCTCAACATCTCCCTTATTTCCAAATGGTGGTGGAGGTTGAGAACCGAACCAATGTCACTATGGGCCCAAGTGATTACTGGAATCTACAACATCCATCGTAAGCCTGATGAATGTATCTCGAGAAAATTCATAAGTGGCGTCTGCAATAATATTGCAGGTGTTGCAAAAGAACTGAAAGGAGCGGGAATCGAGATGCGCAAGATAATCACGAAAAAAATTAGGAGAGGCAACGCTACTCTCTTCTGGCACGATAGATGGGTGGGATCGGAACCATTCAAAACAAGGTTCCCTGAACTATATAAAATTGAGAGGAGGAAACGGTGTTTGTTAATGGATAGAGTGAGAGATGGTTGTATCCTATGGGACTGGATATCACAACCATCATTTGATTCTCAACATGCAAAATTATTAGGGCTAATTGGACTCATTAACTCATTCCGGCCTACTGCCCTTGACGACTGTTGGCTCTGTGGCATCTCCCCTGATGGAAATTTCCATGTAAAGTCCTCCGAAGAATGATTGATCGGCCTCACTTAACGGTTCTAGCAGGGAAGATCAATTGGATTAGAGAGCTCCCCAGTAAAATCTCGTGTTTTGTGTGGAGAGCATTACAGGGCCGTATTCAATCTCTATATGCCTTATCCAGGAGAGGGCTACATGCAGGTCCCATGATATGTAGCCATTGTTCGGTAGTCGATGAGGATTCAGACCACATCCTTACCACCTGCTCATTTGCAAAAAAATGTATGGGATTGGATTTTTAGATGACAATGGCGGATCCCTTTAGGGGCCAGGGGTGCTTTTTAACCTGCTAATATATATATATATATATATATATATATATATATATATATATATATATATATATATATATACTAGGTAAAAACCCGTAGAACCCACGGGTGTTAATGTTAAATAGAATTTAAAATTTAATTATGTATTAAATAATAGAAAATTTATATTGTATTTTTTATTAACTTTTTGATTTGTAAGTATTTAATTACACAATAAATGATAAGTATTTAATTAGAAAGGAATATTTTTAAAACCCTTACTTTTTAGAATGAAGATTTATTTAGAAGAGTAGTTTGAGAGTGTAGTTATGTTTTTTTCAGACATGCCTCCATTGTTACCCGCTTTCAATCTCAATCTGTAATGTTTAAAAATATTTTTTTCATATAATATAGTGTATTGGTTTATATAAAAAAAACAATATAAAAAATTTAAACAAAAAAGAAAAGAAACTAACTCTTTCTTGAATTCATTAATTTCGACAATGTCAGAATTAATGAATAATTTGGTTACATCAAAATAACTTTTGGCTTCACCAATTCCTATAAAAATAAATTAGTCAATAAAAGTAAATTCAAATAAAAAAATAAATAAATATACATAGAGTGACTACAAACCATCCCAAACGTTAAGTTTAGCAAACTGCTGGGTTTTATAATGATATATGTTTGACCTTCCTTTAAAAGATCACTAAATCTGGAAAATTTTGATTGAAAACACAGGAATGATATTTTGTTCCCTGTTAAATAAAAAAATACTATTAATTACTTGAAACATATGTAATATTTAGTGGGATATTAAAAAAAACAATATAACCAACCTCCTCGTCCATTATGATCATTGCAATTGATAAAACTGTATTATTCTTGATAAAGTTTCACATCTTTACCACCCGCACTTTAATATGTGAATCATCATCAATGTGTTCAATGTTTTTGAGGTAAACTTTATTACCTATATTCATTTCCTGCAATATAACACTATTCAAAATTAAAAATAGTTATGAAACATCATATATTTATTAAATTCTATTAATTGAAACACAAATAATTTTGTTTACATTTTATATTGAAATCGATGCTGCAAACAGAAAAAAAAATGGGATTCGACATTGAAAAAGGTATGAATCTTTGTTAAGTTTGTGTTTTTATATTGAAATCGGTTCTGAAAAACATAAAAAAAATGGGGTTCGACATTGAAAAAGGTATGAATCTTTGTTAACTTTGTGTTTTATATTGAAATCGGTGCTGAAAAACATTAAAAAAAATGGGATTCGACATTGAAAAAGGTATGAATCTTTGTTAAGTTTGTGTTTTTATATTGAAATCGGTGCTGAAAAACATAAAAAAAATGGGATTCGACATTTTGTTAAGTTTGTGTTTCAATAATTTAATTTCATTTGTTAAATTGTGCATAATAGTAGAAATATTGAATTTTTATTCCTCTTCCGCGTAATAATAGATGTTAAAAATTAGGATTTGAAGACCACATTTTTCCCAAGGGTTTGTAATGTGTACAAAAAAGGCCCCTGTTTAACTTTTTTTTTTCATTTTTATACTGGATACAATAGCAAAGTAATTTTAAAATACATTTCTATAATAGACACATTAACAATTATACATACAGAAAAAGTCACATATAAATATATAAATACAACCTTTTTGTCGGTCCACATTAATGAACTGAGTTGATTGTTAAGGATCCGAACCACCACATCCAGTGGGGTCATACCCATACCATCACT
Source organism: Lactuca virosa (assembly GCF_052849685.1). Lineage (NCBI taxonomy): Eukaryota > Viridiplantae > Streptophyta > Magnoliopsida > Asterales > Asteraceae > Lactuca > Lactuca virosa. The sequence goes on along the minus strand of NC_136433.1, from coordinate 297,904,956 downwards.
TGCTTCAACTTCTCCCGCCTATTATTATATCCAACATAAACATATTCAAATTAATCATTTTTTTTTAAACTTTTCAAAGCTGCTTTTTGCATTGCCAAATAAAAAAAATAAAGATAAATAACTTGATTGGCATTAAGAGTCTGAATAATAGACTTTATTTGTTCGGTCATTTGTTCAATTTCTCTCTCTATGAATTCAGCATGCTCATACCTAAAATTTAGCAAATGAAAACAATAAGTTTGTAATGTGCAAAAGACATAAATGCCCTCGACTCCAGAAACTTACACTGCATCTCTGGTTGAAGCTGCTTCATCATCAAGAAGTAAGCCATGTTCATCTTTGTATATTCGCTCAGCTTCTTCTTCCACACATTGTAAAGACTTGTCAAACTAACAACAATTTATTGAATTATTATTATTATATACAAATTTACAACAACTACCACCCACTGAATCAGTATCATAATATTCAAAATACCTCTTGCTGATGAGTCTCGATAATTTCAAGTTGGGGCTCAAGGTTTGATTGGGTCTCAACAACTTTAGCAACTTCTGCCTGCTTGTTTTGTTTATAAACAAAATTCAAAATCAAAAAATAAATAAAAAAAGGTGGATGGCAAAACAAAGAGCTATTTTTTCATTTCCATTCTTGACTTTAACTTTAAGAATAAAAAAAAGTGGGTACAACAACCTACTTACATCTTGTCCCAGTCAGCAATTGCATTAACTTGCTTCCGGAACTTTCCGATTTTTCCCTGGAGCTCCACATTCAACTCCTTGATGATATTTAAACAAAAGAAGAAACCCAACCCAAAATAAATGTAATGATGTGCTCAAATTTCACAATACGACAACCTACTTACATCTTTATAACATTAATATTATAGGCTGTTAACATACTTTATTTTTGCATCTATCTACCATTATATTCATAGGACTTTATCTTTTAGCTAGAATAGCAATCAAGTAGTAGCATTTGTTGTTACCATTCAAGGAAATTAAGATGAAAAATTTTATATTTCTTCAACAGTCTTTCCAGTAATTTCAGAGTAATTTCAGATGGTAACTTTGGTGCAGGGACAACAACTATGCTCACCCTCGTACTTGTCCTGCAGACAATCACATGGCTTAGCAATTTTTTTTAAATCTCTAGGATAGTATGATAAAGATGAACTTTATGGTCTTTATAACTTGAATAAAAAAAGTATATATTTTGAGATACTGTTGTGATGATTGACCCTGACCCGCTACTGGAATTCTTTCAAATAAATAAAATTATAACTACCACTTAACCAAAAAGGGGTCAAACAAACCAAGAGCCAACTAATTAGTGGTAAAAGTGGACCCAAAATGTGGATAAACAATGATATTAATAAATAAACATAATTTGTGGTGTCACATGGATAAAGATAAACGCATGCTGATTAATAAAAAAGTGTGGCAATATAAAACATAAAATATATAATCAATGCTTTTAGTGTAATTGTGGAATTTTCTCATGTATTTCAAAGTAGGACCCAAGAGTCTCCGTTGGACAAAGTGGAATTAATATGCAACCACAATTTTGTGGTCGCAGTTTGTTGACTTGAGTAGCTGAAAATTTGTCAAACACTGTTGGAAATTTCAAGTTTCCAAGAAACCGCAATTGAATTTTGTATATTTCTAATACATGCAAGCAAAATTGCATACACACAGTCACACACACATATAGACCAATAAGCAAATTTTGATACATAACTTAGCTGTAATATAAAGATATCGGATATAGAAGGAAATTGCTACCCTTGACTAAATACACATTAAAATGATGAATCTCCAGAAGATCTTTAAAAAAGGGTACTTCAGGAACATTATAAACTTAAGAATGTACAAATCTGAAATCAAGTTCTATTTATTGGCCAATTAAGAAAAACAGAGAAATGGATTTTTGATGGAATGAGGTGTACTCTGGGCATCCTACATCAGTTATGCTATATGTAGTTTAGGAATCAAACAAACTATTTTCAATTTTGAAATTGGTATTTACATATTATTTTTCGATTAAAAATCCTATAACTGCTTCAAAAGTTCCAATAAATATTATATATACAAAAAGAGAACAATGTCAAAACCCTAAAATAATGAATACTAACTAAAATTGTAGTACTTCTAAGTTTGACATTGAAAGTTAAAATATCACAGTTACCAGAGGAGGAAGAGGAGGAAGAATCGTGTATCAACTGTTTTAGGTCATAAACAATCATACAGAATATCACCTTGTATACGTTCTACATTCCCATGACACAAGGAAAAAATATGCTAAACTCAGCAATAATCAGTGCCAATTTCAGCAAAAAAAAACGATTACAATTTTAGCAATAAGAAGTATTACAAGGTTGTTCTTCTATTTCGGAAGGCCATTCAAAGCAATCTCATAATCCAAGTATTCAGATAGATTGAAGATGAAAGTTGAAATTGTAGTCAATAAACCTAATCAAGTTGGAATCGAAGATAAAGCTTGAAAAATCGAACATGCAAAGTCAAAAATCGAAGTTGAAATCAGAAATCGAACCTTGTGGCCGGAGGTAGGACGTCGTCGTCGGTGTGTCTGGTCGGATCAAGGTGGGGGAGTAACAACTTAACCTAGATGAGTAAAGTTGTGCAAAGAAGATCGATGTTTACCCGAACGGAAGTTATGGCACCAAAGGGCATATGGGCGTCCTCTTCACCGTTGATGAGGGAGTAATCGCAATTCAACATAAGCCCTAGTATACATGAGAAGAAGAAACATCGGAGAAGTATCACAGATAAAATATCGTAATCGTAATTGTAACGTAAGGAGGGCAGTGTTTTTCACTTTATAGATTTGAGCGGGAAAAAATGATTGGGATGGGCTTAGAAATTGCCACGTGGCAAGAAAGCTGTTATTTATTAGGATAGGATATATATATATATATATATATATATATATATATATATATATATATATATAAATTATGTACGAGTTATTCAAAGGAGAAGGATGTGATTATAGAAACTTGAAAGGAAATCACGTAAAAATCTAAACTATTTGAGGATACCTATAATTCCTAATTCGGGGGAAAACTTATCTTCCTACAAGAAAAAGATTACAATTTTATAGTATTTAATAACCATGGAAAGAAAAGATAAACAAAAAGATTATAAAAGAAATAAAACCTAAACCTTAATCATAAGTCATCAGTCGACGCCTCTCTCCTTGTCGTCTCTGTTATATGGTTTTCTTCTCCGGTAAGTTCTGAGTCGATGAACTCCTGTGATCGATCGCCCGGGCTGTTATCCTCTCTCGCTTTCACGACTCCGATCGTCGGAGCACCTACCGACTTCGGTTAATCTCTACAGCCTTGCTTACTTGTAAGTCTGACACTATACATCTTCTTTCCCTCTTGTCTTGTTTCTTCTTTCCCCCTCTTGTCTTGTTTTTTGTTCTTTTTCTTATTATAGATTTAGAGTATTGCTTTAAGGTTTTTTTATTGCTTTTTATTTACTTATCTATGAATATAGTACATTAGTAGCATGTGGTCACTTGTGCGTCTCTATGCTACAGTGACTCAGTGAGCCTTATATATATGTTACTAAATTGTTTAGGAGATAGTTTTTGGTTTTTTTCTTAGGAGACTATAACATTTTTTTGCCTAATGCCTCTCTACGCAAGAATTTGATACATTGGCATGCTTTTGTTATTCTTTTTATTTTGGCGTTTATATTTGCATTAAGTTTAGGTGTCTAAATAGGGTTTGAGATAAATTGTTAGAAAACTAATGCTTAAACAAAAAATATAAGGTTTCTTTCGTATGTTAAAAATGTTATTAATGAAAACCAAATTAAGCTTTTTCATATTCTCGTTTTTAAGTTTTAGTTTCGGCCCCCCTCATAATATAGTCCGTGTTCCGCCCATGTTTAGATGGTGTAATATTCCTTCACAACATTTCAATAAGGTTGGAGATGTGGTTGAATTTGCTAACTCAGGATGGGGTTGTCGTAACAGGTGGAACAACTTAACGTGCATCTGCTACGGAAGAATGTGGTGGTTATGGAAAGCAAGATGCGACCGAGTTTTTAAAAACGAATGTACAAACCCAACCAAGGTGGTGGAGATCATCAAGTCACATGTTTTCACATGGGTTAAGCATAGGGGATCAAAGTGTTCTTATTAATAAAGTCTACTAAATTTCAGATGTGTATCATATAGAAGTAGTCGTTAGAATGGGTCATAATTGTCCTGGTCTCAAGGCATCATTGTTCACGTGCCTATGTATTAGGAATTAGGTATTCCTTTGTATTTTCTTTGTGTATAAATACATGAAGTTGTATCAATACAGAGAAAATTCACTTCAATTATCAATAACTTATATGGTATCCAGAGCATAGGTTGTCCATCGATTCTTTTTCCACCATGTCTACCCCTGCCACTAGGGGTGGAATTGGTACGGTGCCAATTCATTTTTCTCTAAACCGTGTACTGTACCAACTATGATTGGTATAAAAAAAATTCTACCGGTACCATACCAAGTATACTTGGTACCAATTTATTTGGCTACCAACATGTTTGGTTGGTACAAATTGGTAATGGTATATACCAACTTCTTTTAATTTTCTATTGTAACATTTAAAAATAAGCAAAGACATCGGGATTTTGATGTTTAGTATAGAAATTAGTTACGTAGTTCTTTTTTTACAAAAGAATTCTACTAAAAATAAAGACATCGGGATTTTAATGTTTAGTATAAAAATTAGTTACGTAGTTCTTTTTGTTTACAAAAGAATTATACTAAAGTAACGCTAAAGTAACGTTTTAATTGTGTGGTTTAACGTGGTAATAACTATCGACTAATACAATCAAATGACTAATATAATGTTATTAAAACTGTAAACACTAAACACAATTAATAGTTGAAATATACGATTTCATTTATATATATATATATATATATATATATATATATATATAATAATAATAATAATAATAATAATAAATGAATTGGTTGGTACGGTATTATCATGGTATTCAAAGTTTTGTACCATTACCGTACCAACATTGATCAATTGGTACGGTACTACCAACCAAACATGTTGGCTACCAAATATATTGGCTACCAAGTTTATTGGTTCGGTTGGTAACATGTTGGCTGGTTTTCTGTGGTATAATTTTGCCAGCCCTACCTGCCAGCACCCAGCAGCTCCTTGCAGCCGCCACTGCCTCTACAAATCTGAACTTTCAGATTCCTTCTCTGAGCATCAAATTAGACCGAGAAAATTATTCCCTTTGGCGCACAACAATTATCTCTGCCTTGGAGTGTTTTGACCTAGAATCGTTTGTTCTCAACCCCTCCCCCCTACTGCAACTATTACCCCAACTGCTGAACCTACTCCTTCCACCCCTCCTACCCCTCCAACTCCCAACGCCGAATACACAACCTGGAAGAAAAGGGACCGCTTTGTCCTCCTTTGGCTGAAATCAACCTTCACTGAGCGTTGCCTTGCCTCTGTTGCTCGCTCCTCATCTTCTCATGAAGCATGGCTTACTCTTGAGCGTACCTTTCAAGCCCAAACCCGTGCCAAGCGCATGGCTCTCAAAGCCCACTTAAAAACTCTTGCAAAGGGCTCATCCTCAATGATCGATTATCTTGATCGCAAATGTCAAATTGCGGACTCTCTCGCTGACAATTTGACCCCTGTCTAAGATGATGACCTAATAGCATATATTCTCCAAGGCTTGGACTCCTCTTACAACTCATTCACCTCTGCGTTTCTCATGCACTCAGCAACCGCTACTGTGGATGATCTTATCGGCTTGCTCCTCCATGAAGAAGCTCGCATTGATGCCGATCTTACTCGTCAGGCTACGACCCAACTACCCTCCACTCCGATTCCCCCCTCCACACCGTCATTCCCGGTCACCAATCATGTCTCCCGCACCAACACCCACAACAATCGTCCCTCCACTCACTCCTCTAGCAGTTCATCCCACTCTCGTGGTCCTGAAAATCGCCGGCGTCGCCTCCACTGTCAATTATGCAACAATCCAGGTCACGAGGCTATAAACTGTTGGCAACGGGGCAACCAAACCGACTACCCGTCTCGCCGGCCCAATTCCACTTCTCGTGATCCAACTCGACAGGCCCATCTCACCACTGGACCAAGTCCATCCACCATCACGGATCCGGCCTGGTACTTCGATACGGTTGCCACTGATCATGTCTCTCCGGATCTGAGCAAGCTACAAATCACCGAACCTTACATAGGCGACGACAAACTTCAAGTTGGGAACGGTAACCACTTAATTATAAGTCATTCTGGCTCTTCTTCTATCTCTTCATTGCAATTACCCAAAGTCTTCATTGTTCCCAAATTAACCAAAAACCTGCTAAGTGTTTCCCAACCCTTTTTGTTTTTATGCAATGAAGTGTGAATACGATGCCTTAATGAGAAATAATATGTGGTCGCTAGTTCCACGTCCTACTAATGCTAACATTGTTGGTTGTAAGTGGATTTTCAGGATAAAACGACATTCAGATGGAACAATTGAACGTTACAAGGCGCGTCTTGTTGCAAAAGGGTTTAGTCAAGAAGAAGGTGTGGACTTCTTTGAAACCTTTAGTCTGGTAATCAAGCCAACAACCATTCGTTTAGTCATCTCTGTGTGTCACACCCTCAAAACCGATGAACGGCGGAAACGTTCTGGGGTGGAGGACGTCATGTACAATATCACAACAATGAATAGTAGTAAACAAGCAACAACATCATCCATTGCACTAATAATATAATTTCATACAAGTGTGTTCTGTCAAGTTATATATATAGACACCAAAATAATATACATTATAATAAAGATGAGTCTTGAACAAGCTCCATCTTCTCAAAAACCTGGCTCCGGTACCTGTCTATTGGCGACCTGAGAATACAAGTTATTTTGAAAGAGTTGATAAGCTTTAAAGCTGGTGAGATCATAAGTATATTAGTGTCTGTGTTTGTGTGAAAGCGGTTGTAAGATGTTTTGTAAGATGTACTGTGTATGTTTGTAAAAGTTTTGTATTTGTTTGAACTCTCCTAGAAAACCCTATGTTTCCTACTAAAAGTAGCCTTCTACCAAGGCATCTAGTATTTGTGTGTGTGTCTCTTGTAAAAGTGTGTATTTTCCCAAATCCGACTATCATTAACCAAAAATATAGTTTTTACATTATTGTTTATTGTGTGAATATCACAAGGTAAAATGTAAAGGGGAAATGTTATAGTACTGTAATGTAGTATTAAGTAACTACTGCTGTACTAACTACCTTAAACCAGTTGTATATTTTAAGGTAACATGTGATCGGTCTGTATCTTGCTACCGACTCAATAGTAAAACGACAATGTAAGATACCGTAAAAATGACGTTTGGCACCCGTAGACTTGCAAGTCCCACTGTAGCGAGCAGCAAGGTGTAGGATAGTCAATCCAGTATAGATCTATACACAAACTCATACGCCCCCCATTTAAGGAGATTCTGATACAAAAACAGTCATGGCAGGTAGTGCCATGCCCTGTTTAATGGCTCACATAAATGTATTAATGTATATGTTATGTGAATTGTGTGCTAGCTGTATTGTGTGTTCCTTCTCTGTCTAGCCTGTATGTTTGTTTCACATTACTCTGTTTCATGTTTGTTTCTCATCACTCTGTTTTATGTTTGTTTCTCATCACTCTGTTTTATGTTTGTTTCTCATTATAGTATGTATTGACTCATGTATGAACTGACTCATTGTATGTTTCATTGTTCTAGTAATAGTATCTTCCTAAACTACCCCTATGGTAGCTTACTAGTACTGTATGAACATGTTTGTATACCCTTGCTACCCAAGGGCATGGAATTGAATGAAAGAAATAACCTTTTATATCTATATACATATACATAATATATAACTAGGATTCAAACGACCTTCGGACAACTAACCTTGATACCCTAAGTCCACAACCAAACAAGGAACAGGAAGTAAGGTAGGCTAGCAGTCCTAAGTCCTTTCAATCCTACTTATATAACTATATCTATATAGATACACAGAATAGAAGTTAAAAGAGTTTAATAAAAGTATTTGACAATTAAAGGAGTTTGTAAAACAGTTTGAGGTAAAACAGTTTGATAAATAGTTTGATAAACAGTTTGAAAAGTAAGAAAACCATTTGCTTGGTAGTTATTAATCACATGTGATTGATATAATAACTATAATTGTTCAACTTGTATCCCCCCCCCCATAAAAGCATTTAAAAACATTTAAAAGGTTAATTAAGGGGTATGAACTCACCTGTAGTGAGTGATTCGGATGAACTGAAGATGTAGGATTGCTAGGTGTCAAGTGAAGACTTGAACACACTCTAGGATCCTTGTTAACATATAGCATCACACGTATGTATTCAATTAGTCTTTAAACAACTAATTAACAAAGTTAAGACATCCTAAGACAAGTTAAACACTTTATATAAGTGTTATAAGTCCCTAGGAGTGCATCTAAGTGTTGTAGGAAAAAGCTATTGAGCTTAGGGTTCAAAAGAACCCCTTTAATGAGTTTACGGTTTTGTGACCTCAACCCATTGAGTTTACGGTCGTAAACCCTTGAGTTTACGGCCGTAAACTCCTACTCTTTTGACCATTTGTTGATTTGAAGGTTTCTAAGTCTATTGAAGTGTTTCTACTTGAAGCATAAGCCTAAGGAAGAAGCTAGGGCACCATTTCACTCCTATATGGAGTTTACGGCCCAAAGACCACATCCCTTTGGGTTTACGGCCGTAAACCCCTATGGATGATGGTATTTCGATGATTTCAAGTCCTTAACACATCAAGGCAAGGATCCATGATAGTTACCTAGGCTTAGGAAGGGACTAGGGACACTTTGGCCCCTTAAGAAGGGTTTACGGTCCAAGATGTTCTTGGACCGTAAACACCTTGTTGTTTCATGGTTGATTACTTGTTATAAGGAAGTGTATCAAGCTTAAGCATACTCTAGGATAGAAGTACTTACAGTCTAGGAGCTTGAAATGAGCCAAAAGTCCAAGAACACTAGTGTGTGTTCTTGGTGTTCTTGGTGAAACTTGAAGATTTGATCTTTTGGAAAGATCTAACGGATAGATGTGTGTTAAATCACTAGATTAAGTGATATACTAACTTGAAATGGTTAGAAACACTTACTAGATCGAAGATCTTGAATAAAACTTGGATGATACTTGAGAGGATTTGATATTTGTTCTTGAGAATTTGGAAAAATGACATAAAATGACTAAGTGTCATATATATACTTCCAAATTTAGGGTTTTTGGCTGTAAATATTTTATTCATGCAGTAAACTCCAATTTCTTGGAGTTTAAGAATAACAGTGATGCTCTATAACCCTTGGGCATCCTCTCTCATGATATCTCCTAAAGTGTAAATCCTAAAAATACTCAAACTTATTCCAAAAAGTCTGAAAATTAACAGTACTGTTTTGACTTCTATTGATTTGACATGTTACACAGAATAGAAATTTCGGGTTGTCACACTGTGACTTTATCTCGAGGTTGGAACATTCGTCAGTTGGACATTAACAATGCATTCTTAAATGGATTGTTAACTGAAGACGTTTACATGGAACAACCGTGTGGCTTTGAAGATTCATCTCACCCCACATCCGTGTGCAAGCTTCACAAGGCCCTTTATGGACTCAAACAAGCTCCAAGAGCATGGTTCAATCAACTAAAACACCACCTTGTTACACATGGATTCAAAGCCTGTCATTCTGATACCTCCTTATTTGTGCACACCTCTTCCATTGCCACCATCTACATCCTCGTCTATGTGGATGACCTAATAATCACCGGGAATAATCCACATCAGATCCAACATATCATCAACACCTTGCATCGGTCCTTTTCACTCAAAGATCTAGGCTAACTCAACTATTTTTTGGGTGTCCAAATCACAAAAACAGCCACGGGTCTCACCATATCCCAAACCACATATATTCAAGATCTTCTCACCAAAAGCAACATGCTTCACTCCAAACCTATAACCACACCAGCAGATCCATCCACTCGCCTTGTACTTTCTGGTGAGCCATTCACTGATCCAAAACTATACACACAAACTGTTGGCTCCCTTCAATGTGCAACCATCACTCGTCCCGATATCGCCTTTGTAGTCAATCGTGTGTGTCAATTCATGCATGTACCACCACTCTACATTGGCAAGCTGTGAAATGCATACTACGCTACCTCAAGGGCACCTTACATCATTGCCTTCACTTTAAACCTCATAATACCACTTCTCTACTTGCATACTCAGATTCTGGATGGATATCAGACCCGGATGATAGTCGCTCACAGTATGGCTTTGCTGTTTTCCATGGACCGAATTTGATAAGCTGGACCAAACGGAAACAAAGGGTCGTTGCTCGATCCAACACTGAAGCTGAATATAGAGCCATTGCATACACAACTGCTGAATTACTTTGGATTCAACAACTCCGGCGTGATCTTCACATCACCTTACGACAACCTCATATTCTTCTCTGTGATAATATTGGTGCAACATTCCTGTGTAAAAACCCAGTTATCAGTACAAGATCGAAACATATCGCCTTAGACTTCCATTTTGTATGCGAACAAGTCGAATCTGGTGCATTACAAATCTCCCAAGTTCACTCCGTTGACCAAATCGCTGGCATATTTACGAAACCATTGGGTAAAGATCGCATAGCTCATCTTCGAACCAAGCTTGAAGTCACTCCAGCCCTGAGCTTGCCGGGGGGTAATAACATCTACTAAATTTCAAATGTGTATCATATAGAAGTAGTCGTTAGAATGGGTTAGAATGGGTCATAATTGTCCTGGTCTCAAGGGATCATTGTTCACGTGCCTATGTATTAAGAATTAGGTATTCCTTTGTATTTTCTTTGTGTATAAATACATGTATCTGAAGTTGTATCAATACAAAGAAAATTCACTTCAATTATCAATAACTTATACTTAAAAAATGGGTCGAGTGGGCTAATTGCCCTTTCAGTTGTCTGTAAAATTTAACTTTGTATTACTTGTTCCTGTCTGTTTTTTTGACCGTCTAGCTACTTGCTAAGCGGGTGGCAGGTTCCTTATTAATATATTTGCCGGTTCCAAAAAAAGTAGCTAGAGGAGGTAGCAGTTGATGTTTGTTTGGCAACCGGGTGGAGAATGGTGGTGGGGAAAGGGCTAAAAATGGTAGTGACAGCTTGTGGGTCCCTTCCCGTTCACCTTCGTCGTTGGCTGTGTTGAGCTAGAAGGGGAGGGTGGTGGACTACGGTGATGGTTGTGGTGGCGCAGTCGAGATCGGGTGTTACAATCACCGGTGCATTCATTTCTTTGCCGGTGAAACAAGAACAATGGTGAGGGAAAAACGGGTTTGAGTGAGAGAGGATTTAAGAGAGAGTAGTGAGAGAGAAAGGTTTTAGAGAGGGTGTAGGGTATAGGGACCGAGATTATACAAATATATATGAAAAAACAAAATAACATATTTCAAAAGTAACAAAAGGGTGGAGGTTGACCGTGTCTAAGATAAAAGATAAATACTTTTTCTAAGCATGATAGTTACGTATGCATGCACATGGTTTTTTTTTTTATTATTTATTTATTTTCTTATTTATTTATTTATTTACCTCATTTACAAGCTGTCTCAATTTACATGACGTTAGATTTGAAGTTGCGTAATATATATATATATATATATATATATATATATATATATATATATATATATATATATATATATATATATATATATATATATATATATATATATATATATATATATACTAGTTAATTTAAAAGAACCGTGCTCATGAAGGGTAAGTTTGGAAATTTAAAAATGATGTGTATTATATGATCTTAAAAGGTTTTAAATGAGTTAAATTTTGTTGATTAAAGAAATGAAAGTAGCATGATATAATGCATAAGTAATTTTGTTGATTAAAGAAATGAAAGTCGCATGCTATAATGCATAAGTAATGAATTAAAAAAAATACCTATTGATATCATCATCTTTAATCTAAAGAGGCCTTTGAAGGAAGCAACAACAGTTGAATTATGGAAGAGTGACTCGAACTATAATTCTGCTATAATCAAAATCAACAACTCTTCTTACCTCAAGAAATTTCAGGTTCAGGATAATAACAAAAGTAAGTTGCCATTATTGCATCTAACCCAATAATTAAACACAAAAATAAACACCTGCAACCACTTGAACACATAAATAAGATGGACGCAAGTATAAAATGACAAAAGAGCAGTTGGATAGCTTGTAAAATCTCACATGAAAGGAAGCCCTATTGATGACACTACAAAAGAAAATATTTAAAAAAAATGCATGGATTCTCTTCTTTTTTAGCCATTCATGATCATATGACCTGGTAGCTTTTCTTCAAAACAAATGCAAAGTTGGATTCCTCTCCCACACCCACTTGCCACATACTCACCTCTAATATTTTGTTTTTATTTCACGTTCCAACACTGAAATTTCAAATCAAAACTTAAGTCGCATGCTGATGCATAAATGATATATTTTTAGAAGTAATATTTAAAAACATATGATCATTCATGTATTTGACTAAAAACATATGATCATTCATGTATTTGACTAAATAAGAGCTCCATTAGTTATCCAAGAGAAGAAGGTGAATATGAAAATCGGTAAAACAATATAATCAAACAAATTGAGGGATAAGCTTCCATGATCGTGTAATTTTTTATACCAAAGTCGTAGCCTCATTACTTGTTTTTCAACACTAAGCTTATCAAGTGAACCAGAATTTTTGACAGCCTTAGGTATAATGACTTGATATGAAAAAAAAAAAAAAAAAAAAAAAGTGAAGTATATGCTATAATTGGCTAGAATTTAAAAAGCATAGTGATTTAATAAAGAAAAAGATTGAGAATTCAATGATGTAATGGAAAGAAATGAAAGCAAGTTGTTATTCCTAACAATTAAAACACTGTACCTTGTAAACGGAAGATTGAAAGTAAGCTTCTATTTGAATGATGTAAACGATAGTAAGTTACTATTTCTTGCGATTAGCAGTTTATTATTACCTCTTCTTTCCTGAACCTATCTTGCTCATTTCCAGCTGATGTTCATTGATAACATTGGTATGGGACCAGGTAGTGGAAGGTTGGTTTGAGCTAATTCCCAGTAGAATCAGCTTGCTGCCCTATTACATACAAAAAAAAAAAATCAAAATATTGACTATTTTTTTTATGGAAAACTTAAATGGAATTTACTAAATAATTTTAAAAAAATGTACCTTCATTTGTTTGCCATAAAGAATGGATTAGGTGTTTCCCACTCAAATAACTGAGGTATTGGTTGGTAGCACTCCCATTAGGCCGCTACTGATTTACTTTCTAGTATTTCTATGGCCTTAAAGATCCTGATCATAGTAAACATGAGAACAAATTGGTTAGTCACTCATGAAATTCTTTATGACCAACTTCAACTAAAAATAAGACTTCTTAAGAAACGGAAACAAACATACCTATTCATCAACACACGAACTATGATCTAACCAATGATAGTCATAACTCATAACAATGGGTTTTCCAACCAAAAGAAGAGGATGTTTAGGGTATTTGACAGCAATATTTTTTTACAACATGAGAATGAAATTCAACCACTTTTCTGCTCTAGGATGAGGATTTTTCAAGCAATATCTACCAAAAGCTGTTTTTAGACAACCTGAAAATGTATTAGGATTCAAAGTTGCAAACAGCCCTAGCTTAATTTGATTTTTTTTAGGAAACTCACATGGATAGTAGAAAGTTACAACTTCGATAGCTTTTAGTGCATCAGCCAACAAGTTAACCCATCTGCATAACACCAAGCATCTTATTAATGTCGGTCAAAATAACAAATCTTTATAACCAACCATCTTATTAATGTTGCAAACAGCCATTGTTAGGGTTTGTAGCAATCTAATTTGTTCCTAATCCGATTAAGTTCCACGCTCATTTGTTCATAATAAATTGAAATTTCAAATCAATAATGTCTAGCGATGATTCTTCTTAGTAGTAATTTGGAGAAAAAATGTCAAAAGATTCAAAAATTAAAATTAATAAAAGGAAGAGACTGGTAGACTTCATCAAAGTAACAAAATAGATGAAAAACAAAATTTAAGAAAACCTAAATAAAAATATTTAAAACAAGAGGAAAAAAGTTATACCTTTTGTGATTGGATTTGTCGTAAACCTTAGCCTTGATGACCTTGCTATCAAACATTCAAAACAAAATGAAGGAGATTTATTAAAAGATCTTAGTTGACCATTTATCAATAAGAAAAAACAAAAAAAATCCAAAAAATAAAAAATCATATTACCTAATCACAAATTGAAAACCTTTATGTTACAATTACATCAGTATATTATTGGTATTAGCATAATTTTTGTACAGATGCCCTTGTGGAAATATGGAAAACTTAATATTGGTTTTGTTAAGCATCTAAAATGATAAATTAATTTCGCAAAGTGGAAGTTCTTCTAGAAATGGAAAACATTCCAAACAAGAAGAGTACATCAAGAGCATCATAATCAATTCATTTAATTCTCTTTTTTCAAGTCATTATAAAATTATCTACAACTCTAGTAGTTAATATCTTTTTATGGAAATTTAATATTTACGATCATCTCCAAGCCCAAATTAGCATCAATTTGATGCTAAATTTCCGTGTTTACTTGCTAATCTACCATATTAACCTTTTAAAGGAATTTACATATGTGTATCACAAAAGGGTCTCACATCAACAATACATTGATGTAGTAATGAATTCTATTAAAACAAGCAATGCTACTATTAGATACTTAATAGTGGATGTGGTAATGAATATTGTTATTAGATACGTAATTATTAGAGTACACTAACTGACCCAATAACCATGTTCGTCATCTTTCATACTTTAATTGTATGATCAAATAATGAGTCTTAACATTGGGTTTAGATTTGAATCTTAAATAATACATCTGTATCTTGTTTCAAAAACATGTAAAAAATAGGTTATTCTGAAAGGTATCTCTTGCAAGGTATACAAAAGGGAGAGCCTTTTATTTACAGGCATGAAATATGTGTGCTTTAAACAAAAAACAATAGATGGTGAAATCAATAGATGATACCTGAAACCAAGCCGCCAATAAAGTCCAACCAACGCCACAAAACATCCCCAAAACCATGGCCTGCAAGTGTTGACTTCCATGAAAGAGAAAGAGAACTTACATCACAATAGTTGTTAACTTCACCATCCAATGGAAAGAACCCGGATTGATAAACATGGAATAAGAACAACCAAATTTAAAAAAAAAAAAAAAAAAAAAAAAAAAAAGTGAAGTGTAATATAAATGTAAGGAAATCGGAAGAAATTGGTAATTGAAAGCATCAGGCATATTTTCTTCTTTACCTTCTAAAACGGGAAACAAATTAAGGAGCTAGCAACCAGCTTCGGGGGAAACGCCACCACCTTTGTATATCCAATATTGAAGGCACTTGCAAAGATGATAGCAGTATGCGGCCCATTTGACCGAACCGTTTCTGGTTTATACATCCTCCTTGATACGTTCATTACTGGTGACTTCCATCAAGTAAATAAAATCATGTAATTATGTAATAATCTCATGTAGCATCTGAATCAATATATATATAACAAGAAACATAAGCAAAGAAATACAAAAGGTAACCAAAATTATAGTCATCTCATCTTTGAGGCATTTAGTCAAACACTTGTTAGGCAATAAGAATAAGTTAAATATTTAGGTGAAGAACATTAGTAACTTTCATGAAGGAAAAAAATCGATTTAGCAACCCAAAACTGATAGCCTCATCCGAATAAGAGATAAATCAAGAAAGAAACAGGTGGAGTTTCAAGAAATTTCATGATAATATTTATGTTATCCTTTAATATATTCAAAAAACTTTGCCCGCTAATCGTTTGGTGATTTATGTAGAAGTAGAAGAACATAATTCCAAATTTTGAGATTTTTACTCATTTGGATTCCAGTTAAAAACAAAGCTTAAGAAATTGGTTGATTTCACCCATTAGTTTCCTATTCCCCTCTCTATTAAAAAATGAAAACAGAAAAGGAAGAGAATCAAGCACCTGATAGAGTATAGCCAAGTTGTTCCTGAACATAAGTGAAAGCCAATCGACGTCCCAGGAAAAGCAAATAGCTAGATTTAAAATCCTTGTAATAGATAAAACAAATAAAAGATAAAAACATGTAATTAAAAGCTTAATGAACAAAAAAGAGTACCTGTAAATTCAATGTCATTTTCTACCATCTCTTAGTAGAATCAGAACATGCCCTTCATAAACCCCAAATAAAAATAATAATAACCCTACAAGAAAAAGATGAATACTTGGGGGCTCTAATCAAATCTCCAACCCACCCCCAAACTCCACTTTTTCCGCCATTTCTTCCCCCGTTCTTCTCCAACCCTATCCCATTTTCACCTCAAAAAGATGGAGATATGAATAGTATTCCCCCATATATATGGGGGAATACTATTCATATCTCAAAAAATGGAGGTGAAGTTTGGTTGCCAACTTTAGTTCCTTTCATTTTTATTTTATAAATTTCTAGTTTATTTTATCTACTAATTATAATTTAAATGCAATATTTAATATTTATAATATCATGTTATATACTAATTTATATTAGTTAATCATAAATATAGAGTTTAATTAGTAGAGGGGTGTATTTGACAATATATATAAGTTATAAAAATGAAATATTTTAGGAATATACTTTTTGGGGTAAAAAATGGGGTAGAAAATGGAGTAGGGTTGAAGATGAAACACTATTTACTTCATTTTTTACTCCATTTATGGGGGGAAAAATGGAGATGGGTTGGAGATGGTCTAAGCGAACTAAAAATTTGGGGCCTCTAGTCAAATCTGGAAAACTGAAAACTCAAATTCGTTCCAACAATCCAACTTGATTCACTGATTGCATATTATGTAATTTGTTGTAATCAATTAACAATGGGTTAAAAAAATCCGATAAATGAAAAAATAAGAACCGAAGAGTATTAACCCGTGGAATAAAAAATCAGATCAAGAAAGATTCATTATCGTTTGAATCTGCTAAAGAACAAGAGATGTTGTATAGTCAGACAACTCAGAAACGATTTTGATTGAACATGGTCACTACCAATCTGCCTTCAATCGGGATTTTTAAAACAAACATGGTTTTGATCGAAAATAAATAAATTTCGATTCCACAAACCAAAGCCAATAACCCTAATCGGCTTTAAGTATTAAATGACAACATGACACATAATGGAAAAATAAAAGTGAAAAGTGAAAAAACTGCAAATATATTATCGTTTCAGTGATATTGTGAGTCTGTGACAGCCTTTAATGGAGAATGAAGAAGCCGAGAATTTGAAAGAAGAAGAAGAACATAATGTAATGTATTTCAGCGGTTTAGACTTCAGAGTGTTCAAGCCGGGAATGGAGAATGAAGAAGACCATCAATTGTCGCTTGTACAATAAGAAGAACATAACTTCTTTTGAGGCGTTAGGCTTGCAATGATTCCGGGAAAGGCGTGCCAGGAATTCGATTCTTTTTTTGGAACAACCAAATGGAATATGGACGAGGTAATAAGAACTTGGGTTTAAGTGGGGCCCTTAAAAGTATGGGCCCTAAGCCCTATCTTTGTTTATCTACACATAATTGAGCTAATTGTATCATCTTTAACTTTGAAAATCAGCTCCCTACGTTCCCACTACTTCCATCCTCAACAAAAAGATGTTTGAGAGAAAAGTCCTTTTGTTTATTGTAGTCACACTCCAAAAATTGAAGATTAAAATTAAAGAAAAAGATGGAATGGGCATGTGTCAGCGTCGATGGAAGAGGAGTCACAATAATGAAGAAACGGCAATCCTAGCTATTCATTTGGTAGATAAAACAAAAAAACATTTTTAAAATGCAAAATAATTGAAAATTTTCGAATTTTTTTTTTCATCGGAATTTATATTTTCCAAAAAAAAAACACCAAAAAAATAAAAAAAAAATCCATTCTTTTACATATTCTAGTAGAATAATAGAATATTCTACATATCTGATAAATCTAGTATAATATTCTAACATTCTAAAAATCACATTAGAATATTTACAGTGTAATATTCTATTAGAATATTTCACGTATTTTTAAAAAAAATGGTAATTTTTTTATATTTATTTTTTATTTTTTTTAGGTAATTAAAGTTCCGAAAATAACAATCAAAAAAAGAATTTTTGGATTTTTCCTTTTATTTTGCATTTTAAAATTATTTTTAGATTTGGTCTCACGGTCTCACAAAATTACCATGGTCTCAAATGAACCTGAACATATATATATATATATATATATATATATATATATATATATATATATATATATATATATATATATATATATATATATATATATATATATATATATATATATATATATATATCGAAAGTGTCTGGAAAATGGCACGATCACGGTGATTTCTAGTGTTTAATCGAATTTTAAATCTGATACACAGATCTCCATAAAACGACATTCAGAGTTTCGCGTTAATCATGGTACGATTTGTCAACTTTCGTGAATCTGATTTCGGTTCAGGATAAAAATATCGGTATACTAAAATTAATTACTAGGCCGAAGCCTGAGTTTAGAAACGTGCTCAAAATTTATTTACGAGATGTGTAGCTACTTTAAACTGAGTTACGTAGTGTCCGGTATGGGGTAAAATCAGGTATATATCTGTTTAAAAACTTAAAACATGCCTAATTTTCTCATACGATCTCCGTTTTGGACGTTCTTTATTTCCACGAAATCCTGAGAGCATGTTCTATCTAATTTTATCATTCGTGGCCCCAATGTAGGTCAAATGCGAAAATTTGATTTTTAGGGCATATGGTCTCACTGATTTTTGAAATGTTTCTTGTTTAATGACGACGATTAACTTTTTGAGCGTTTTGTGGTATCCTAAAGGAACTTATAAGTGATATGATCTCATTTGTATTTAAAATCTCCTGGGCACTATGTCGTAGGTTCACAACATTGTGGTTCACGGAGAACTAACTGTTTACAAATTTAGACCTAAATTCTGAGATGTCACATTACCGCTCCGTTGAAGGAATTTCGTCCCGAAATTATCTCGTTCCTACAACTATTTCATTCCACCAGTGGAGGGATCACCGTTGAATAGTTGTGGGTACTTCTGCTTCATTTTGTCTTCGTGTTCCCAAGTATGCTTCGACCCTCTATGAAAGTTCCATCGAACCTTTACTATAGGTGTGCGACCTTTAACCTTTCCTTGATCTGAATGATCTTCTTCGTGGTTTCCTGAATGATCTTGGGGCCAGTACATAAAGTATCCCCAACATGCTTTCTAGCCAGTTGGATATCTCCTACGTTTTTTCCAGCATAGCGGAGAACAACATCTACGTCCATACAATGCCTTGACTGGGGGAGCATGTATGTTGGTGTGATGACTATTGTCGTATGAAAACTCAACTAGCGGTAAATGAATATCCTATGCATTACCGAAGTCTATTACACAAGCATGAAGCATGACTTCCAGAGTTTGTATCGTCATTTCATTATGTCCATTTATTTGAGGATGATATGCATTACATTTATCTGGTTTGGTTCCTAGATATCTCTGCAACGATTGCCAAAACCTGCAAGTGAATCTGCTATCTCGGTCCGACATAATAAATATTTCCACTTCGTGTAGTCTGAACATTTCTTTGATGTAGGCCCTGGTGAGTTTCTCAATCTTGTCGGTTTCTTTAATGGCTAGGAAATAGGCGGACCTGGTCAAGCGGTCAACCACTACCCAAATGTTGTCATAACCGTTCGAAGTCTTAGGCAACTTCGTTATAAAGTCCATGGTTATCTGTTTCCATTTCCATTCCAGAATCGATGGTTGTTGTAGTAGTCCTGATGGCTTCTAGTACTTTGCTTTGACTTTGGCACAAGTCAATCATTTATCGACATACATGGGAATCTATGCCTTCATGTTGGGCCACCAATTAAACTTCTTAAGATTGAGATACATCCTGTTAATCCCGAGATGTATCCAATATCTCAACTTATAAGCTTCGTTTAAAACTAGGTTTCCTGACTTCACCAAACCTAGGGGTCCAAATTTGGTTCATCAAATATTGTGTTTCGTCTTTCTTGGTTTAAGTTGTCTGGATGTGTATATAATGGCTTTATACCTTTGCATCAGTGCGCATCTTAATCCTTGGCGAGAGGCATCACAAAATTCTACTATGTCTTATGTTCCCTCTGGGAGAGACAGAATCGGTGCACTGTACAACATTTGTTTCAACTTTTGGGAGGCAGACTCTTGACTGTCTCTCCAATCAAATTTCTTGTGTTTTTTAGTGGGAGCAGTGGGAGGCCTTGCTATTTTATAGAAATTCTCGATGAATCCATGATAATAGCCCATAAGCCTTAATAATTAGCGTACTCTGTTGATGTCGTTGCTTCTTTCCAATCCGTATTTGCTTCAATCTTTACAGGGTCGTCATGAATTCCTTCGTTATTGACCACATGATCGAGGAAACGCACCTCGTTGATCCAAAATTCGCATTCTAAGAACCTTTCATAAAGTTTCTCCTTCCTTAGTAGTTCCAGAATCAAACGCAAGTGCTAGCCATATTATTCCTTGGTTCATGCGTATATTAAAATGTAGTCGATAAAGACAATCACGAATTTGTCCAAATAAGGTTTGCACACCTGATTCATAAGATCCATGAATATTATTGGTGCCTTGGTCAACCCGAAGGGCATAACCAGGAACTCGTGGTGATTGTAGCGAGTACTGAATGCGGTCTTTGGAATGTCCTTTTCTTGAACTATGATTTGATGATAATCGGATCTCTGGTCGATCTTCGAGTAGTAGTAGGATCCTTGCAGTTGGTCGAACAGGTCATCGATCCTCGGGAGTGGGTGTCGGTTTTTGATGGTGAGTTTGTTCGATTCTGGATAGTCGATGCATATCCTGAACGATCCATCCTTCTTTTTTGACGAGCAAAATCGAAGCTCTTCAGGGTGAGGAGCTTGGCTGGATAAAGCCTTTGTCCATTGGTTCTGGAAGTGGATTGGATAGTTCTTGCACTTCTGATGGTGTCAGCGATAAGGAGACGTTGCTACTAGCTCTGCACCCAGGATTAAGTCGAATTTGAATTTGACCTACCTGACTAGGGGTAGTCCAGGTAGATTCTTTGGGAACACATCCGGGTAATCGCACACTTATGGACCATCTTAGATTTCCTTACCCTTGCCTTACTTATCCATCACGTAGGACAAGAAAGCGAAGCATCTTTTCTGTAAACACTTTCTTTCCTTCATGCAAGAAATGACTCTTAGATTCTTCCCTAATTTGTCTCTATAAATCTCAGGGGCTTCGTCAGCGGGTAGGAGTAGTCGGACGACTTTCCCATATCATAGAACTTCGGCTTGGTCAGGCGATAACCAATCTATTCCGATGCTCACATCGAATCCTCCAATGGTCATGGGTATTAGGTTGAGGTAAAATACGTGGTTGTTCAAGGTGAGGGGGAAATTAGTAAGTATTTCTAAGGTGCGTTCTACTTGGCCAATTGTCATTCCTACCGTGTAAGTTTTATTAAGTGTGTAGAATTTATGTTTTATCGTGCTTCTAAACCTAGGATAATTAAAGTTTCTATTGGTATCAAGGTTTACTAATACGGAAAACATAAATATTGTTGATAGGAAACGCACCGGTAATCTCAACTGGGTCCTGGAAAGCATCTCCTGTCCGAATCATAAGTGTTCTTCCCTTGCCACCTCGATTCTTCAGTTTCGGGTAGTCCTTCTTAAAATGCATTGATTGGTTGCATCCGTAGCGATTTCGGCTTCCTCCTGCTACAAAGGTTGAGGTTTTTCTACAGTACCTCGAGATGTGACCTTTCTTGTTACAGTTATTGCAGATTACATCCCTGTAATTCTCGACATGATGGAAATTGCATTTGGTGCATTGGGGAAGTGTCCCATTGTAGGACTTGGATAGGGTGGGAGTGTTTGTTCTTGTGGCGCTGATAGTCATAGGTTCTGATTTGGGCTTCAGGAGTTTGAAGTTTCCTTTGGACTTCTCAGGGTGTTTCCTCTTCTTACTCTTTGCATGGTTCTGTGCTGTTTTTTGGGTCGTCGTACTCAGATGAAGATCATGTTCGGTCAAATGATACACCAATTGCTTAGCGCCATCAAAGGTAGTGGGCCTGGACGCAACAACTAGACCTCGAATCGTGGGAGTTAGTCCCCAGACATACCTTTCAATCTTTTTGTATTTCGGGTTTACTATTCCCGGGCAAAGGTTAGCGAGGTTGTTAAAACGGGACGTGTAGGCAGTCACATCGGACTCTTTCATAATAAGGTTCCAGAATTCTTGTTCTAAGGCTTGGATTTCTTGTTGAGAACAATATTCCTTGATCAACATCTGCTTCAGGGCTTCCCAAGTAATGACATAGGCTGCGTCGACCCCTATGGACTTGGTATGTTCATTCCACCAAGCCAGAGCGAAATCCATTAATGTACAAGTAGCATACTTAACTTGGAAGTCATTAGCACAAGAGCTGAGGCGGAACAATGCATTGATCGACTCTATCCAACGGGATAGACCAATGGCTCCTTTCGTACCATAGAAGGATTGAGGTTGGTAGGCCATGAAATCCTTGTATGAACAAGACCTTGAACTGTTTTGGTTAATCACTAGAGTGCCGCCACCATTTTTACTGTTTACAGAGTTTTTGCCTCGGCAGCCTCATATACAACTAAGGCTGTGGAGATTCCTTGTGCAATCAGGGTCTGTACTAATGTTGAATCCTTTCGAAATGGTGCTGACGGGTGAACTTGTGGATTCCTTCGAGGGGCTTTATCCTAAATGTTTAGAAAAGACACACTTAAGTTACTTAGTCATAAACAAGTACTGTAAAGTAGGGTATTAGTAAAATTTGTTTCCTAGGATCTCATAGATTCCCAAATTATAGGGTAAGATTGATTCTGGAAATCCTATTGATTTCCAAATGATAGGTTGGTCAGTTCAGAATTTCTCTAGGTTTCCAAATGGTAGAGATTAGATCTTAACCGGTAGTGCTTTTAAATTGAGTAATGATATGTTTTTAAATGAATAAGTGTTTTAGGGTTGACATAGGGATTCTGCAGCGAATCCTGAGAACATCCTTCAATCTCTGAAACTCTCAACCATTGTAGTTTGTCAAACTCGTCGCTCAAGGTTGCTTGTTCACCGGCCCGACCATAAATAACATAGGCGCACGTTCCAGGTTTATTTATGGTATGGCCTATGTACGATACTAACCTTAGTTGAGGATTTTGACCTAAAGGCTTGAGTTGGTAGCTTTAGTTGATGGCATGTCAGAATTTTTATTAAGTGTTCTCATTGCGCGTAAGAGTATATATATATATATATATATATATATATATATTTATATATATATATATATATATATATATATATATATATATATATATATATATATAACTATTATAAATTATTGTTGGTAAGGTTTGTAGTATTATTAAATTTTGTTTTGTACTCCAAGACTAACAATCACAAACGAGGGCCAGACATGAAACACCGGGGGCAGGACCATTGTGGCATTTAAGCCGTTTTGAAGTCCTGCAACCCTAGCAACCCTTTAAACTAGTTGCCTCTCCCGTGAGCAGACGAGAAGTAGTATATTTATTAATAATACTTTTATTAAGATCCTATAGCTATAGTTGTATTTCCTCTTTCGAGGATACGAGTTCTCTATAGCCAATTTAGCTCTGATACCAATCTGTCACACCCCCGGCCGAGGCTGTGGAATAAGCTGGGTTGTGCAACTTAGTTCATGGATCACAAGCAAATTGAATATACATCACAAGTTACAAAAATAACAACATAGCAGTTACATTACACTTTAAGGTTTGAATACAAGGTTCATAATAATAAATTCATAAATTTGCCTTAACAGATAGGCCGATATAATAAAAGCAAGATAAAACTAGGTCGCCTGAAATCCATGACTTATCTTTTGACTGAAAGCTCGTTTAGTGATATCTGGAGAATACATGTAGTTTTGAGGGTCAACACAAGGTTGGTGAGAGTTTACAGGTTTTCTGCTAACCGCAATAATGATACTTTAAAAGACTAAAAAGTATTCCTTTTGTAGTTTAAACCATGTTTGGAAATGTTTGATAAAAGAGAAATTGTAAGTAAATTCATACTTAAAATATTTGAGAGACAGAGAAATCATAAGTAAATTCGTACTTAAAATGTTTGGTAATCAATGAAATCGTGAGTAAATCCATACTCAAAATGTATATTAATCAGAGGAACCGTGAGTAAATCCATGCTCAAAATGTTTGGTAATCAGAGAAACCGTGAGTAAATCGATACTCAAAATGTTTGGTAATCAGAGAAACCGTGAGTAAATCCATACTCAAAATGTTTGGTGATCAGAGAACCGTGAGTAAATCCATACTCAAAATGTTTGGTACTCAGAACCATGAGTAAATCCGTACTCAAAATGTTTGATAATCAGAGAAATTGGATCCGTGGTTTCTAGATTATGAGATCTAGTTAATACTTATAATGAGTCCTATAACCAAACTATGTGACTAGACTACCCCCTATGACACTTCATTAGACGTTGTAAAACTGTATTAGATATTTATCACCCGCTTCGATTGATCGGTTGAGGTTGTAGCTAGCAACCGCAGGTGGGGGTGTCAACCCGTATAGATCTATACATACGTATCTCAGCTCCACAGATTAACGATTATAGTGGTGTGGGTCTTCCAAGTGTTGTTTGCACTTAGGGTAATGAATAATGTCTCACTCATAAGGCCGTTAACTAGAGTTTGTTATGAAAAACTGATATTACTCGATAAGAAAATCCGTAAAAATGTGTAATACTCGTACAAATAAGTGATAAATCCCATGGTACTGTACACAGTACATAAATGACTTCAAGATAAGAGATTGATAGCTTGTATATGTATGTTTGATATGAACTTGAAATACTACAAAGGTGGTAACTTTTTATGACATAAGTTTTATAGCATATTTTGTCATAAAATAATAATATTTTGTATGCAGAAATCATTTATCTCGACTAGTTGTATTATTTAAAAACAGTTGTAACATATTTATATAAAACATATTTATCACTAGTTTATTTGTAAGTAAAATATTACTTAAGGAAATAATATTTATAAACTAGTTTTGAAATCGATAAGTGTTTGTCAAGATCAATAAATATATATAGCACATGTATTCTCCCCCAAAGCGTACAATATTAAAAAGCGGTCGTAAACACTCACCTTTGAAGCATGAACGAGTCTCGAGGGTGAAACTTGCTTTCGTGAATCTAATTTCGACAATATATATATATATATATATATATATATATATATATATATATATATATATATATATATATATATATATATATATATATATATATATATATATATATCGAAAGTTTCTCGAAAATGGCACGGTCACGGTGATTTCTAATATTTAATCGGAATTTAAATCTGATACACAGATCTTCGTAAAACGGCGTTCGGAGCTTTGCGTCAACCGGGTTATAATTTGTCAGTTTTCGTAAATCTGATTTCGGTTCAGGATAAAAATACTGGTATAGTAAAATTAATTACTAGGTCGAAGCCTGAGTTAGAAACGTGCTCAAAATTTATTTACGAGATGTGTAGCTACTAAACTGAGTTGCGTAGTGTCCGATACCGGATAAAATGAGGTATCCTTTTTGGACGTTCTTTATTTCCACGAAATCCTGAGAGCATGTTCTATCCAATTTTATCATTCGTGGCCCCAATGTAGGTCAAATGCAAAAATTTGATTTTTAGGGCATATGGTCTCACCGATTTTTGAAATGTTTCTTGTTTGATGACGACGGTAAACTTTTCGAGCGTTTTGTGGTATCCCAAAGGAACTTATAAGTGATATGATCTCATTTTAATTTAAAATCTCATGGGCACTATGTCGTAGGTTCACAACATTGTGGTTCACGGAGAACTAACTGTTTACAAATTTAGACCTAAATTCTGAGATGTCACATTACTGCTCCGTTGAAGGAATTTTGTCCCGAAATTATCTTGTTCCTACAACTATTTCATTCCACCAGTGGAGGGATCACCGTTGAATAGTTGTGGGTACTTCTGCTTCATTTTGTCTCCACGTTCCCAAGTATGCTTCGACCCTCTACGAAAGTTCCATCGAACCTTTACTATAGGTGTGCGACCTTTAACCTTTCCTTGATCTGAACGATCTTCTCCGTGGTTTCCTGAATGATCTCGGGGCCAATACGTAAAGTATCTCCAACATGCTTTCTAGCCAGTTGGATATATCCTACGTTTTTCCAACATAGCGGAGAACAACATCTACGTCCATACAATGCCTTGACTGGGGGAGCATGTATGTTGGTGTGATGACTATTTTCGTATGAAAACTCGACTAGCGGTAAATGAATATCCTATGCATTACCGAAGTCTATTACACAAGCACGAAGCATGACTTCTAGAGTTTGTATCGTCCTTTCTTTATGTCCATATATTTGAGGATGATATGTAGTACTCTTATTTGGTTTGGTTCCAAGATATCTCTGCAACGATTGCCAAACCTGCAAGTGAATCTGCTATCTCGGTCCGACATAATAAATATTGCCACTCCGTGTAGTCTAAACATTTACAAATTTAGACCTAAATTCTGAGATGTCACATTACCTCCCAGTTGAAGGAATTTCGTCCCGAAATTATCTCGTTCCTACAACTATTTCTTCCACGAGTGGAGGGATCACCATTGAATAGTTGTGGGTACTTCTGCTTCATTTTCTCTTCGCGTTCCCAAGTAAGCTTTATCCTTTTACGAAAGTTCCATCGAACCTTTACTATAGGTGTGTGGCCTTTAACATTTCCTTGATCTGAATGATCTTCTCCGTGGTTTCCTGAATGATCTCGGGGCCAGTATGTAAAGTATCTCCGACATGCTTTCTAGCCAGTTGGATATCTCCTACGTTTTCCCAGCATAGCATAGAACGCTATTTATGTCCATACAATGCCTTGACTGGGGGAGCATGTATGTTGGTGTGATGACTATTGTCGTATGAAAAACTCGACTAGCGGTAAATGAATATCCTATGCATTATCGAAGTCTATTACACAAGCATGAAGCATGACTTCTAGAGTTTGTATCGTACTTTCATTATGTCCATTTATTTGAGGATGATATGCAGTACTCTTATCTGGTTTGGTTCCTAGATATCTCTGCAACGATTGCCAAAACCTGCAAGTGAATCTGCTATCTCGGTCCAACATAATAAATATTTCTACTCCGTGTAGTCTGAACATTTCTTTGATGTAGGCCCTAGTGAGTTTCTCAATCTTGTCGGTTTCTTTAATGGCTAGGAAATGGGCGGACCTGGTCAAACGGTCAACCACTACCCAAATGGTGTCATAACCATTCGAAGTCTTCAGCAACTTCGCTATGAAGTCCATGGTTGTCTGTTCCCATTTCCATTCCAGAATCGATGGTTGTTGTAGTAGTCCTGATGGCTTCTAGTACTCTGCTTTGACTTTGGCACAAATCAAGTATTTATTGACATACATGGGAATCTCTGCCTTCATGTTGGGCCACCAATAAAACTTATTAAGATTGAGATACATCCTGTTAAATCCCGAGATATATCAACAAGAAAAAGGGATGTCCGACTCAAGAGCCGACTAAAAGACAACAAACGGCGGCAGCCCATACCACCAATGTCCCTACTGCCTCAGTGCCGACGAAACTATATTCTAGGAACCTGCCTAAATGAAACCAGTGTAAATTCCATCACAATGGATTCTGCTGGGAGAGGCACTGCAACAACTATAACAAAAAGGGGCACACCGCTCGTTCCTGTAGGATGCCAGCTCAACATACCACCTAAGCCCCTAATGCTGGGATGGGTCAGGCTTGCTACTGATGTGGGGAGCCGAGGCATTTCAAAAGGGAGTGCCCAAATACTAGAAACAAAAATGTCAAAGGCGTCGGGAGAGTTGCAACAGGAAAACATGAGGAAGCAACGAGGGACCCCGTTGTGATTACCGGTACGTTTCTCTGTAAATAACTATATGCATGCATACTTTACGACAGTAGTGCGGATAGGAGTTTCGTGAGCCATAAATTTGAACATTTCCTCAAACAAAAACCTTAAACACTTAATGAAACCTTTACTGTAGAAATGGTTAGTGGGAAAACCGAAACCACAAAAGACAAATACGTAGGATGCACTCTAACACTAAACAACCAATCCTTCCACATCGGCCTAATGCGGTTACAATAGGGAACTTCGACATAACCATCGACATGCTTTGGTTAAGTCCTCACCATACCAGTATCATGTGTTACAAAAAGGTCGTTCAACTTAACTTATCAAATAACGAAACCCTTGTAATTTATGATGACAAACCTGACACAAACCTCCGAATCGTCTCTTGCTTCAAGTCTCAAAAATACCCACATGAGAGATACCACGCTTTCCTAGCCCACATTGTGGATGAGAAACAAGAAGCAAAAGACATCAAGGATATTCCACAAGTCCGTAACCTTCCCGATGTATTCCCAGAAGACCTTCCGGGAATACCACCCATACGACAAGTCAAGTTCAAAATAAACTTAAACGTAGTAGCTATGGAAAAAGTAGTAGTAATTACTTCCTCACCTAAATTAGTCGCATCACTCACATAGAAACTAGGAAACCATGTTGGTAAGCTATGTTTACTAAGTGTATACATTAGGGTTATATATAATTAAGGTTCTATAGACTTAGGATTTGTGATTCTGCTTTAACTCCTATTTCTTGTTTGTATGGGCTTAGGGTAGAATCACTTATTCGACCGCCTTTTCAATCTTGATTATATACGACTTTTATACACAAAGCGATTATAGAGGGACCAGGTATGGATCATACCATGGACTTCATAACTAAATTTCCCAAAACAACTGGTGGACTCGACACTATATGGGTGATTGTCGCTAGATTAACCAAACCCATACACTTCCTACCGATCAAAGCAACAGATTGAATAGAAAAGCTGATAGGAACGTATCACAAGGAGATTGTGAGACTACACAGTATCCCATTATCTTTTATCTCGGATAAGGGACAGTCAATTCGCCTCACATTTTTGACATTCGTTACAGAAGTCTTTGGAAACCCAACTCGTCTTGAGTACAACTTACCATCCTTAAATAAACAGTCAGAATGAGAGAACTATCCAAACATGGGAAGATATGTTGAGAGCTTGCGTAATAGACTTTGGTAAAGCTTGGGACACCCACTTACCACTCGTCAAGTTCTCAAACGACAACAATTATCACACTAGCATCAAAGTTGCTCCATTCGAAGCCCTCTATGGATACAAGTGCAGATCACCTCTGTGATTGGGCTGAAGTAAGAGACACACAGCTAGATAAGGGACAAGTACCTAACAACACTATCACCGGCCCAAAGATCATATGTGAGACCATGGAGAAGATCGTTTGAATTCGAGAACGTATGAAAGCATCTCGGGACCGACAAAAGAGTTATGCGGATAAAAGACGAAAGCCCTTGAAATTCCAGGTTGGGGACCCTGATGGGTTTTGAGCATTCTAACACTCCTATGGTGTACATGCAACCCTAGAAACCTTGGATCTATGTTTTCTCTAATATTCATGCAAAATTGATATTTCCAAGGCTCTCATCCTAACTAGCATGACATGGGGTACTTGTAATATAAAAACTAGTAGAATGACTTACCTTTCTTATAGCTTGGATACCTTAAGACCTTGTGAGCCTAGCACCCCAAATGTGATGTCTCAAATGTTTCACACAACACCGCAACTCTTGGAATAACTTGAGAGAAGAACAATTTCACTCAAAATCGGCTAGCCCTCCTTGTTCTTGTCTTAGTGCCGATTTTGCTCCATATGAGGTTGCTTATATAGTGTGTCACATGTAGGGTTACACCATGTAAACCCTAATGTGCATGGCTTTTCATTTCCCCCATGATCCATGGGTTTTAACCTCCATGGAGCATCCATGGAGCACCCAATGGGTCCTATCCCAATCTAGTGAATCATGGACCATAAACCCACTATATAAGAATGAATGATTTACAAATCAATCCCCATATATCTAATTAGTCTCCTTTTGATCACAAAATTAATTCCAAATTAATTCTTGATCAATATTAATTAAATAATATGATTTCATATTAATATATTAGAACTTATAATATATTAACAAACCATAAGTGTCCTTATTCTCATTTTGTCTATCCAATTGTTATGATGCCATGCAACCCAAACGGACCATCCAAATCGGGTCAAGTACATACTAAATATAGTTATTGACTTAGACACCTTATCCAACAGTCTCCACTTGGATAAGTCTAATAACTATAGTTACAGGTATGACTTTAAGGACCGACCAACAATCGTAGCTCTTTCAAAGTCTCGCGAAACTAAGATGATGCACCATTTAAGATAAGTGATCATATAATCCTCTGTTCTAGATATCAGCCGGACAAATACATGGAACAATGTCGTACTTATTGTCTAGTAGTTTGTTTCCCGATTTCTGATTTGTTTGACATATAACTAAACTGAACACATCAATTTGGTTCTGATCGGGCCCGATACATAGGTAAAAAAATCATCGAGGGACCCAGATATCGCTTTTAATCCTCCAAGGATTAAAAGGAACAGATAAACTTCGACTCATATGCTTGTACTAACTACTTGTTGAATCATACACAAAAGCACGTTTTATAACATCAAGTTACTGATGCGTTTTCGTGCAATCAATGCACAACCAACTCATAATCAACAACTCATATCTCTAGGTTTGAAGACTTATATGATATTACCGTCTCACAATCACTCGGGATAAATTCCATGAAGTGATACAAATGAGTGTGGGTTTAATCCAATACTCAGAACTTATGAGCACTCATGAATATCGTAGTAACCAATTGACACAAGATAACAACACTTTACTTATAAATAAACAACAACTTTTATTTAATCATCAAATGTCAATTACATTTTACAAGTTTCATAAATAGCTATCTAATCTGTAAAACTAATATCGTCCTTCAGCCCGATGCGCCTCGCATGCTGCAAATGCTTAACCCTACATAGTCCCTTCGTGAGGGGATCTGCTGGGTTCTCATCCTATGATACCCTCTTTACCACGAGGAGTCTTTCTTCTATCCGATGTCTAATGAAATGGTATTTTCTGTCGATGTGCCTGGATCTGTCGTGATCCCTAGGTTCCTTAGCTAAGGCAACTGCACCCTCATTATCATAAAAAATCTCCATAGGCTCCTTAATAACTGGTACAACTCCAAGGTCTCCAATGAAGTTCTTTAGCCATATAGCATCCTTTGCCGCCTCGCTTGCTGCTATGTACTCTGATTCGCAATTTGAATCAGCTATTGTGACCTGCTTGGAACTTTTCCAAGTAATCTCTCCTCCGTTTAGGGTAAAGACCCAGCCCGACTGAGAGCGGAAATTATCCCTATCAGTCTGGAAGCTAGCATCACTATACCCCACAACTCTCAAGTCATCACTCCCACCAAGGGTAAGGACCCAGTCCCTAGTCCTCCGTAGGTACGTGAGAATATTCTTCACCGCAGTCCAGTGAGCCTTGCCCGGATTCCCTTGATATCTACTGACCATGCTCAAAGAAAAGGCCACATCAGGGCGAATGCAAGTCATTGCATACATGATCGAGCCTACAGTGGAAGCATACGGTACTCGACTCATCTCAACTATCTCAGCCTCTGTACTCGGGCTCTGAGTCTTACTCAGTTTAGCGTTACTCTGGATTGGTAAGTCACCTTTCTTGGAATCCTGCATGCTGAACCTTTTCAGCACCTTATCCAAGTAGGTACTTTGACTAAGTCCAATTAGTCTCTTACTCATGTCTCTCAATATTCTTATCCCTAGGATATATGCAGCTTCTCCAAGGTCCTTCATAGCGAAACACTTCCCAATCCAGGATTTAACCTTCTGCAAGGTTGGGATGTCATTTCCTATGAGTAGTATGTCATCCACATACAATACCAAAAAACTAACTATACTCCACTAGCCTTAACATATACACAGGACTCATCTTCGCTCCTCGAAAAACCAAACTCTTTGACTTTCTCATCGAAACAAAGATTCCATCTGCGAGATGCTTGTTTCAATCCATATATGGATTTCTCAAGCTTACACACTCTATTAGGGTGCTTAGCATTGACAAAAACCTCTAGCTGACTCATGTAAACATCCTCAGCCAACTTTCCATTAAGGAAATCGGTTTTGACATCCATTTGCCATATTTCATAATCATGAAATACAGCTATGGCTAGCATAACCCTAATAGACTTAATTTTCGCTACTGGTAAGAAGGTCTGATCATAGTCAACTCCCGGAGTTTGAGTAAAGCCCATCGCAAATAGTCGCGCCTTATAAGTGTGCACTTTCCTATCCATGTCAGTCTTCTTCTTGAAGATCCATTTGCACCCAACCATCTTACGACCCGGTACATTGTTAACCAAGTTCCAAACTTGATTGTCATACATGGACTGAATCTCGCTGTCCATAGCCTCTTTCCATTTAGCAGACTCGGGGCCTGCCATGGCTTCCCTATAGCTGTTAGGTTCATCGAAATTAAACAATGTACTATCACTGATAAATGCATCACCTTCCGCAGTAATATGAAAACCATAGTAATGCTCAGGTGGATTCCTAACTCTTGTAGAATGCCTTAGAGGTACGGACTCATCAACAGGAGTTTCCTCCCCAGGTTGATTGCTAGGGTTTGAGGTCCCTTCACCGCTTGACTCTTGAAGTTCTTCAAGGTCAATTTGCCTCCCATTGTTTCCTTGGGTTATAAATTCTCTCTCTCGAAAGACCCCTCTTCTTGCCACAATGACCACATTCTCACTGGGTCTGTAGAAGAGATAACCAAAGGATTTATGTGGGTAGCCGATGAAAATACACCGCTCACTACGAGGTTCGAGCTTGTCCTGAGTCTCACATCTCACGAAAGCCTCGCAACCCCAAATCTTGATGTGGTCTAAATTGGGAACTTTCCTAGTCCACATCTCGTGAGGTGTTTTCGCAACCTTCTTGGTAGGGACTAGATTTAGGATATGAGCGGCAGTCTCTAAGGCATACCCCCAGAATGAGATTGGTAACGAAGCTCGACTCATCATGGAACGAACCATGTCTAACAAGTTTCGATTGCGCCTCTCAGCCACACCATTAAGCTGTGGTGTTCTGTGAGGTGTCAATTGTGAAACAATTCCACATTCCTTAAGATAGTCAAGGAACTATGTGCTAAGATACTCTCCTCCTCGATCGGATCGGAGCATCTTAATGTTCTTGCCCTCCTGATTCTCCACTTCCTGTTTAAACTCTTTGAACTTTTCAAAAGTTTCTGAATTATGCTTGATTAAGTAGACATAACCATATCTACTGTAATCATCAGTAAAAGTCACATAAAAGCGATTAGCATCCCTTGTGGCGGTTCTGAAGGGTCCACACACATCTGTGTGTATGAGGTCGAACAAACCTTCACCCCTAGCACAAGTACCAATGAAGGGTGACTTAGTCATTTTTCCAAGTAAACAAGATTCGCAACTATCATCTAACCTTAAGTCAAATGACTCCAAGACTCCAGCCTTCTGGAGTTGGCCTATGCGCTTCTTGTTAACATGTCCAAGACGACAATGCCACATGGATGCTTTATCCAAACTAGTGGAAGAATCGATATGTAACACATTATTTCCTAAGTTATCTACAACTGACACAGTTTCATATACACCACCACAAGGTAATGCTTTAAAATAAAGAACATTATTATAAAAAGCATTAATACCACCACATTCATTATCAACTGAAAAAGTTAATCCTTGTTTGTACAAACCGTGAAAAGAAATAATATTTCTCGCCATTTCGGACGAGTAACAACACTTATTCAAATCTAACACTAACCCACTACTTAGCAACAAAGAATAAACTCCAATCTTGGTGACAAGTGAAGCTTTCCTATTCCCCATGATCAATTTTATCTTTCCATGCTCCACATCCTCATTTCTTCTTAGGCCCTGCAAATCAGAACATATATGAGTACTACAACCTGTATCAAGGACCCAAGAATTAGTATGCGGTGAGTTATTAGACAATATAGTGTAAATACCTACATGGATAGGTTTGACCCGTCCATCCTTAACATCTTGCATGTAATTGGTGCAGTTTCGTTTCTAGTGCCGCTTTTCCTGACAATAGAAGCATTGGGCTTCCTTTTGGTTGGAAGAAGGAGTAACAGAACCACCTTTGGTTCCACTTGAAGAGGAGCCATCAAGAGACTTTCCCTTGGTACCCTTCGAAGGGGTCTTCCTTTTTTTCCCTCTACTTTGCCCGATTGCCAAAACAGGGGCGGTGTTAGGAGTAGGAGTAGTAACAATCGATTTACCTTTGAGACCGGTTTCGGCGTTCTTCAAAAGTCCTTGAAGCTTGCTGAGTGTGACCTCCTCCTTGTTCATATGATAGGTCATACGGAACTGATCATAACAAGTAGGTAAGGAGTGCAGTATGATGTCAATAGCCAACTTCTCGGGGAAGTTCACATTCAACTTCAGCAAACGGTCCACAAACCTTTGCATTTTCTGCATGTGGCCTATGATGGATTCACCATCCTTCATTCGGGTTGTTATCATGGAAGAGATGATTTCATACCTCTCTTGACGAGTACTCTGATGGTAGTGGTCCATCAAGTCCATGTGCATCTCAAAAGGGAAAAAGTCCTCATAGGACTTCTGGAGTTCAACTGTCATTGTGGCCAACATGATACATGCCACATTTATAGCATCTCTCTCATGTTCCCTAAAGTCAACGATCTCCTCTGGAGTAGCAGTAGACTCATGAATTTCTTTTAGCTCCTTGTCAAGGATATATTCCTTGTCCTCGTAACGTGTGACCATCCTGATGTTCCTGATCCAATCATTAAAGTTTGAACCATCAAAGATGACTCTCCCATAAAGGTTCATGAGAGAGAAGGAGCCGGTTGGGTTTGAGCCAGAAGCAACATTGTTGGAAGACATCTGAAAAGAAGAAATACAAGTTTAGATTAGATATAGGATCCTTAATAAGACACCTAAATGTAATATTAAGGCTAGGACCCAACACAATACTTTATAACTTGGAAGAGGGATGTCGTAATCCAAGCTATAAAATATTTGAAGGTAGGCGAATGACGATTCACTAATTTCCACCATGAAAACGAAATGAATTATTAGGTTTTAATTGGATTGAAACTCCTAGATCTTTTGAGATTCATTAAACTTTTCAACAGCATGTTTAAATCTCGATTGTGCCCTCTCAAGTTTGTGATTGGGATGCCGAGGATCACAAACAAGGTGTGAATAACCATGCAAATTAACTTGGTACCCTCAATCTTTATCACCTAATCCGTGTGCCGGTTACCCACACGCGCTCCACCGATCTATGATAAACATTAAGTCACCCTTTGCCACTCTTACTAGTCCATGTTAGTGTGCCGGTTACCCACACACGCTCCACCAACGACTTGGTAAGGTATAAAGTGTAATTTCATGGGTTAGCACCAATTTCACATTTTCCTAAAGTAACTAAGAATGGGAATTTATAAAAAAAAGTTTAGTTACTTTATATTTATCATTACACTTTTAATGAGAATTATAGTCCTTGTCTTACCCGTTCAGCTAAAGACCCTCCACCAGTCAAGGAAGCGGTGGGTGAGAGTGGACACTCATTAAGCTGCCATTTTATAGGCAACAACCTTATACCCGCTTATAGATCGGCTTCGTGAATGAGGCCTACTAACGGTAAAACTGACTTGCTCTTATACATATATATTATTAACTTATAATACTATAAAATATAAGGGTTGAATTTTAACTTTTAAAACTCTATGGTTTGGAATTAAAGTTTTCTAAAGTGACTTTACAAATTCCAAAACTTGAGGGCAAGTTTTGAAACTATTCAAAACCTTTTTCAACTTCATAACTTATGAGTTTAATGGTCTATTAAAATGAAGACTCTTCATTTTATGTAACCTATGGTTCTTTAATGAGTTTTTAAAGAAATGACTTTTGGTAATCCATAACTTGAGGACAAATTATGGACTCCATCAATAACATGTAAGTCAAGAATTACATCATGAAACAATTTGCAAATAATTCCTATGATCTTACTAAAACTCATAAGCATGAACATTCATATCAAATATTTCAAGAATCATATAAACATATATAAAACTTGAAAATTTTGATAATAACCATTGAAAATGGATTAGCATAATCATTACACCATCAAAAACAGGTTTTATAAGTCCAAAACAGTTTAGGGTAGTGATTCTAGTCCATTTCCAGCAGCAAAACTCGAAAATCTGCACACAGGGCCTCCTACTCACCGAGTGCAAGAACCTACTCGACGAGTAGGATGCATTTTCACTTGGACTCGTCGAGTCCCCCCATGGACTCGGCGAGTTCACTGAACAGTGAACAGAAATATTGTCACACCCCAAAACCGGAACGACGGAAACGTTCTGGGGTGGAGGACGTCATGTTTAGTATCACAAGACATGCATCATAGTAATCAAAGTAATAAACAACCATTTCATTAGAAAGAAAGTGTTTACAATGTGTGTGTTCACAAAACATAGAATTCATAAACAAATAACAAAACAAGACTTGAAGCTATAATGCTCGATCTTCTGAATTCCCAGCACGAGCACCTGTCTAATAGTCTCTTGAGAATACAAGTTATTTGAAAGAGTTGATCAGCAATTAAGCTGGTGAGTTCATAAGATTTTAGTGATGTGGTAAGTTGTAGAAAGTTGTTGAAAAATGTGGTGTGTTGTAGTAAGTTCTGTTTAGAAAAGTTTGCCTGTTCCTCTAGAAAATCCTATATTTCCTGCTTTGATGAAAGATAGGTAAAAATGACCATACAGTCCTTTCTATGAGTATTAAATGGATACAAGTTATATAAAACCCAGAGTAAACAAACAATGGGTTGTATGTATCTGACTTAAGCCCACAACCAAACAAGAAACAGGGAATGAGGCGGAAGACACACAGTCCATTGGTTGTTTGATCATCGTTGTATATAACCCTAGCGTATTCACTTGGTACTCACGGAGTTAACTGTAATAGTTCCTTTATATTTAATGAAAAGATTCTTTAAGAAAACCCTTATTTCTTATAATAAAATGGTGACCACATTGACTACTTTTATAATAGCTTAGTTTATACTGCTATATATAATCTAATATCGGAGAGAAAGTTAATTGAGTGAATCTGCCCTAAGCCCACAACCAAACGAGGAACAGGGAATAAGGCGGAAAGCACACATCCAACTACCTATTGGGTATTATATTTATATATAAACATGGTGTATAAACTAAGGTATTATAGAGTTACTCACCTAAAGTCCTTTAAATTGTATTGGTTTAATAAAATGGATTAAACCCTTTACCGGGAAGTTTCTAGTTTTGTGTACCAAAAGTACTGATTTTGGAAAGTATGTTTTGTACTAGAAAAACTGTGCTTTGACTCTGTGTCCTATAACCTGACCCATACCTGGTACCCTTATGATGACTTAATGTATACTGAGCATACATATATATAGAATCGGATAGAAAATAGATTGGGTGAATTTGTTCCAAGCCCACAACCAAACAAGGAACAGGAAATTAAGCGGAGAGCACACATCCTATTACCTGTCGGACCCTATTGGTATATATATATCCTATGATGTACACATTAAAGAATCATAAGACTAGCATTATGGTCCTTTCTCTTAAACATAGCCTTCTACCAAGGCATCTTCTGTTAAACGTAGCCTTCTACCAAGGCATCTACCGTTATGTGCTAGACTCGACTGTTCCGTTTGTCGTTTGTAAAAATGTATATTTTCCCTAGTTTATAACTATCTTGACTCGAAAATAGTTTGAGTTTGACTTTCAAGTGGTACTGTCACTTTATGAAAGTAATGGGAAATGTAAGTACATAGTTGTCGTTCATAATGACATGCGGATGTACTAATAACCTAAAAAACATATTTGTTTTATTACGGTTATAATGTGAAGGCTAGAACCCCTACTAAACGCTCTCCCTGTCAAGAGATTAAGGGAACCAAACGCGACCTCTGCAAATTCTTGCAAGCCGTGTAATTCACATTAAATTATATGATCATTTATACCCAATATAACTATCACCTTTTGTTTAAAACAATGAGTTAGTGATTCATTGGTATAATTAGATCATGTATGTGTTCTCATGCTATAGCAACCTAACTTGTTTGTTTTGTACTGTATATTGTACGTTATGTTTGTTTCTCGTAATTGTGTGTTCTCTCTGTATGGTATTGTTTGATTCTCTTCACTATATGTTATGTATGGTATTGTTTGATTCTCTTCACTGTGTGTTTGACTCATGTATGAACTGACTCTTTGTGTGCTTCATTGTACTAGAAGTAATGAATAGCATTCTCCTAAACTATACCTATTATAGTTTACTAATGTTCTACTTGGACTGTTATTGAAAAGACTCATTTATCTACTAAGTTATGCTTGTACTTTAAAAACGGAGTTTTGTATAACTATAAAGTAACATAACTTTAAAAGAGTTTTTGAAATGTTTTGACAACTTATAAATGACATAAGTAACATTTTGAAAGATGTTTAATAACAAACATTTACACAATTATCATTGTGTTCAACTTGTATCCCCCCCTTAAAACAGTTAAAACAGTTAAAAGATTCATTACGCGGTTTTGATGCTAGAAGTGTACGCGATCCATTCTTATGGTCAATGCTTGAATGTACTAACCTTTGGACCTTTAAATGGACTCTAAACAAGGCTCAATGATAGCAGAAATGAGTTTGACACTCAGTCGAGTTGGCTGGCGGAGCTTTATCAGGCAAAAATTTAAAATTTTTCGAGTTGTCACATCATCCCCCCGTTAGATGGAATTTCGTCCCGAAATTAGCTTTCTTAGCCATACTACTGGGGTTGCGCTCCTCTGATTTGCATAATACCCACTCGTAGACCTGGCAACTTTGCCCTAATGTCCATGATAGGATTTATACTCGGTCAATCCATCATTACATCATGTATACAAGTCGTATATAATTAGGATTAGTAAGACGGTCGGATGTGCGACTCTGCCCCAGGTCCACAACCAAACAAGGAACAAGAGATAGGGTGGAAACACACATACTAAATCTGCGTAATCATAATCATATACCACCCTTTGTGTATACACTGAATAGTGATAGGTGGGTTGTATTCGTCCATTGCCTCTGTGCTCGAACTTGGCCTGTTGGACGAGTGGCATTTCGTGACGGACTGCGGACATTCGACGATAAGGCTTCGGAGGACAAAGTACTCTTCGCATAAGTACTTCGGGGTTTAGAATACGAAAGATAAAGCTGAGGTTTATGTCAGATTGTCGATATGAATGATGAAAGTTTCGAGAACTTGCCGATCGAGGCGATAGAAACATATGAACTTAGTATGGTGAGGACCACACCAATTCATGACGAATGATAGTAACAGACTCTTTACTGAACAAAGTTTTGGCCGATTTGAAAGAAACGTCTATTATACGATGATGTATCCCTAGTAAGTTCGACAATGTACTCCTAGTGTGTTTGACAATGTACTCTTTGTGACTGATCCAGGGCTTTCTGTTTTCCCTTTGATGTTAACACTCCTACGTATCGTACCGCTATGTGCGCATACATACAAATGAAAGTGCTTTGATAATTGGCGATGATACTTTATATCATGATCCTCCTCGGTACCACTACGATCGCCTGTCATATACAAGTTATGAATATTTAAGATGAATAAGACAGTCGACTGAGTAACTCTGCCTCAAATCCACAACCAAACAAGGAACAAGAATCAAGGCGGAATCACTCACTCTAAGCCTGCAGCCTCTTAGTTATTCGCAACCCTGATGTATATGCTACGCCATCATAGCTTCTCTAAACGGATCTTTTAGTTCTCTTGAATACCGTGATCTTTTTCAATATGTGAGTTATTATAATTACTTTTTAAGTGTTTTCCCCACGTTTTAATCTTATATGAATATAAATTAATTTTCAAAGTAATTACTATATCGAAAACGTACCGCTGATCGTCGACAATTCCGGGGTAGATTCTCCTGCAGTGATCATCAGAATTCGTCCATCCGCTCCTGAGTTCTTTGTTATCGGGAAGTCCCTCTGATAGTGTCCAGTCTCACCACAACCATAATAGGCTTGGTTTTCTTCAGCTCCGGGGACTTGGGAGATCGGTTGAGCCGGTGCCCTGCAGAAACGGACTGTGTGTCCCTTTCTGTGGCAGTTCAGACACTGCATTTCCCGGCATACTCCGGTGTAGTGATGGTTGCACTTTCCACACTCTGGGAGGGTTCCAGCATATCGACTGGCAGGTGCTGGAGTAGCAGGTGTTGTAGCGGCGTACATAGTACTCGCTTGTTGTTCTTGCGGGGTGTCCTGTGTTGTTCGCTTCTTCTTCCTCTTGTTCCCCGACTTCTAATTATAGTCCTCTTCCCTCGATGGCTCGGGAATAGGGACTTTTACACCATGGCGGACTCTGTGGTCGATGAGTCGCTGAGCCAGGCGTTTAGCACTATCGAATGTGGCTGGGTTAGAAGACAACACATTTCCTTGGGTCGGAGCAGTTAGACCCCAAATGTATCTTTCTATCTTCTTGCTCTCCGGGGTAACCATCCCGGGACATAGTGCTGCTAGGTCACTGAACCGGTCAGTGTAGGTCACTATGTCTGAGCCGACCATAGCGAGCTCCCATAGTTCTTGTTCCAGCTTTTGAACTTTGCCTCTCGGGCAGTATTCTTCCCGCATTTACTCTTTTAGGTTTTCCCAACCTATCGAGTTAGCCACTGATAGAGTCAGTGACTTAACATGGCTGTTCCACCATGTCAGGGCTTTGTTGGAGAAGGTGCAGGCAGCAAACTTAACTTTGCTCCCTTCCGGGCAAGAACAGATTTCGAAGACCGAATCTGTTTTCTCGAACCATCGCATCAGAGCGATGACTCCACCATTCCCATTAAAGGAAAGAGGTTTGTAGTTGGTGAAGTCCTTGTAGGAGAACTCTCTCGAGCGCACAGGGACCTCACCTTGAGTAGAATGAACAGGTGTTCCTCTTCTGCTGGAACTGGTAGGATGATATTGAGCCATGGCTATTGCCACAGCCGCAACCACTGCAACGTTTATAGTTGCCATATCGATTTGTGAAGGAGGCGGCGTTGGAGTTATCGGAGTAGTGAGTCTGTTAGATCTGCGAGGAGGCATCTTTGCTAAAAGAACACAAAGATGTGACGGAATACGTCCAAAGCAATGGACACAAGCCGAAAGCTGAAAAGACAAGGTTATCCTAGTTCTGGATGTATCGGGTCCTGACTTCCACAGGGTTCTAGAAACAATTCATAAAAGAGTCTATACCTAATAAACTCTATGAATTTGAAATAACTACTCGAATGAATATCTGTTTCCTGAATAACTGTTACCAGCTGTATGTAAGAATATAATCCTAACATATAATGTGAGCAGTGTCTCCACTCGCTCATTAAGTTAACAAGATTATTATTTATTAGTGTGACGTGTAAGACGTTTTGGTTACTTAGGTTGATCCTTCTTTGAAAACTTCTCATGAACTTGCTCTCGTTCCTCTTTGACTCTTCTGTTGTCTACTATGAGGAAGTGGTTACATCTATCTGGGCTTGTCGTGCGGGAATGAAAGTGACTAAAGAATCTATGAGATTTACGGTAACTTTATGGGGTGATCCTTACAGAGTCCTCCTATAATTGCACAATGTATACAAGTTGTATATAACTTAAGATTAAATAGACCTTCGAATAAGTGATCCTACTCCAAAACCACAACCAAACAAGGAACAAGTAGTGGAGCGTAGATCACAAATTCTAAGTCTATAAATTCTCAATTATATATAACCTTGGAAGTATACATTGCAAGATTATAGCCCTATCTGTAAGGGTCTTTTAAGTTATCACAGAAGTTATTTGTATAGTGCCTAAAATACTCCTATAGTATTTTAATGTAATCTTCCTGGTATGTTTCAAACTTGTTCTCGCGTTATAGAATCATAGAATACTCCCATAGTATTCTAACTCAAATGTACTTGATCTAGTATTCTCTTGACTGATGCTAGGTAAGTTTTAAGACTGTTGCAACACCACATCACTCCCAAACACATGTCGGTCACATCTCGAATGAATATAGTTGATCAGGCTATATTGATCCTAGCTATGATTACATAACTGTTCAGGTTTGACGACAGTGCTCAACCTTTAAATACTTTAGTTCTGTTCTTCTTGTGATACTTGGTCTAGTATGTACATGTATAAGCAAGTAGGTATATTTTTATAACTTATCGTTATACTTTTAAAATATATCATTATCCAGAGCACTTAAGCCCCATTGTATTTATAGTTGTATATCTTTTATCGGTTGATATACTTAGTTCACTATAAATAAGGCTCTGATACAAATCTGTCACACCCCAAAACCGGAACGGCGGAAACGTTCTGGGGTGGAGGACGTCATGTTTAGTATCACAAGACATGCATCATAGTAATCAAGGTAATAAACAACCATTTCATTAGAAAGAAAGTGTTTACAATGTGTGTGTTCACAAAACATAGAATTCATAAACAAATAACAAAACAAGACTTGAAGCTATAATGCTCCATCTTCTGAATTCCCAGCACGAGCACCTGTCTAATAGTCTCCTGAGAATACAAGTTATTTGAAAGAGTTGATCAGCAATTAAGCTGGTGAGTTCATAAGATTTTAGTGATGTGGTAAGTTGTAGAAAGTTGTTGAA
Organism: Lactuca virosa; assembly: GCF_052849685.1. Classification (NCBI taxonomy): domain Eukaryota; kingdom Viridiplantae; phylum Streptophyta; class Magnoliopsida; order Asterales; family Asteraceae; genus Lactuca; species Lactuca virosa. The sequence continues at coordinate 297,861,953 of NC_136433.1, read as the reverse complement.
AAATGTGGTGTGTTGTAGTAAGTTCTGTTTAGAAAAGTTTCCATGTTCCTCCAGAAAATCCTATATTTCCTGCTTTCATGAAAGATAGGTAAAAATGACCCTACAGTCATTTCTATGAGTATTAAATGGATACAAGTTATATAAAACCCAGAGTAAACAAACAATGGGTTGTATGTATCTGCCTTAAGCCCACAACCAAACAAGGAACAGGGAATGAGGCAGAAGACACACAGTCCATTGGTTGTTTGATCATCGTTGTATATAACCCTGGCGTATTCACTTGGTACTCACGGAGTTAACTGTAATAGTTCCTTTATATTTAATGAAAAGATTCTTTAAGAAAACCCTTATTTCTTATAATAAAATGGTGACCATAGTGACTACTTTTATAATAGCTTAGTTTATACTGCTATATATAATCTAATATCGGAGAGAAAGTTAATTGAGTGAATCTGCCCTAAGCCCACAACCAAACGAGGAATAGGGAGTAAGGCGGAAAGCACACATCCAACTACCTATTGGGTATTATTTTTATATATAAATATGGTGTATAAACTAAGGTATTATAGAGTTACTCACCTAAAGTCCTTTAAATTGTATTGGTTTAATAAAATGGATTAAACCCTTTACTGGGAAGTTTCTAGTTTTGTGTACCAAAAGTACTGATTTTGGAAAGTATGTTTTGTACTAGAAAAATTGTGCTTTGACTCTGTGTCCTATAACCTGACCCATACCTGGTACCCTTATGATGACTTAATGTATACTGAGCATACATATATATAGAATCGGATAGAAAATAGATTGGGTGAATTCGTTCCAAGCCCACAACCAAACAAGGAACAGGAAATGAAGCGGAGAGCACACATCCTATTACTTGTCGGACCCTATTGGTATATATATATATATATCCTGTGATGTATACATTAAAGAATCATAAGACTAGCATTATGGTCCTTTCTCTTAAACGTAGCCTTCTACCAAGGCATCTTCTGTTAAACGTAGCCTTCTACCAAGGCATCTACCGTTATGTGCTAGACTCGACTGTTCCGTTTGTGGTTTGTAAAAATGTATATTTTCCCTAGTTTATAACTATCTTGACTCGAAAATAGTTTGAGTTTGACTTTCAAGTGGTACTGTCACTTTATGAAAGTAATGGGAAATGTAAGTACACAGTTGTCGTTTATAATGACATGCAGATGTACTAATAACTTAAAAACATATTTGTTTTATTACGGTTATAATGTGAAGGATAGAACCCCTACTAAACGCTCTCCCTGTCAAGAGATTAAGGGAACCAAACGCGACATCTACAAATTCTTGTAAGCCGTGTAATTCACATTAAAGTATATGATCATGTATACCCAATATAACTATCACCTTTTGTTTAAAACAATGAGTTAGTGATTCATTGGTATAATTAGATCCTGTATGTGTTCTCATGCTATAGCAACCTAACTTGTTTGTTTTGTACTATATATTGTACGTTCTGTTTGTTACTCGTAATTGTGTGTTCTCTCTGTATGGTATTGTTTGATTCTCTTCACTATACGTTCTGTATGGTATTGTTTGATTCTCTTCACTGTGTGTTTGACTCATGTATGAACTGACTCTTTGTGTGCTTCATTATACTAGAAGTAATGAATAGCATTCTCCTAAACTATACCTATTATAGGTTACTAATGTTTTACTTGGACTGTTATTGAAAAGACTCATTTATTTACTAAGTTATGCTTGTACTTTAAAAACGGAGTTTTGTATAACTATAAAGTAACATAACTTTAAAAGAGTTTTTGAAATGTTTTGACAACTTTTAAATGACATAAGTAACATTTTGAAAGATGTTTAATAACAAACATTTACACAATTATCATTGTGTTCAACTTGTATCCCCCCTTAAAACAGTTAAAACAGTTAAAAGATTCATTACGGGGTATGAACTCACCTGATGTGGGTTATTCAAACGAATACGCGCGTAAGGATGAGAAGTTCCACGAATGAAGTCCCGAGACACAATAAGTCCTAAATGACATATATTGGCATAGATTGACATAAATATAGTGTTTATAAGCAACCAAATGCAAGGAAACACCTTACGGGACGAGGAAACACTTTACCCAAGTGTTGGAATCACATGTGATTCACTAAATGGGAGTGTACGGCCATATTGATGGGTGTGCGGCTATGGGTGTGCGGCCAGGGGAGTGTGCGGCCGCACACTCATGGTAAAGAGTGCACAAAACGTTTTCCAAATGGTAGGGAGGCTTGTAGGACTGATGCTCATCAAGTGTTGAAGCTAGAAAGGCACTTTGGAGGCCCTTAAGCACTAAACAAAGGGGTGTACGGCCATATGGAGTGTGTGCGGCCGCACACTCCTTGATGAACATGGTTTGGACATTTTCTAAGGCTCATATCTAGTAAGTAACATGCTTAGGGAATGGTACCTACAATATGGAAGCCTTTAGGGGTGTTTGAAGGGTGTTTTGAGGGGTGTTTGAGGGGTGTACGGCCACAAATGTGTGTGCGGCCGCACACACCATATGTTCTTGAGTTCTGGGCAGTTTCAAGGCTTTAAACAAGTGTTCTTAACAAGTTCAAAGCTTAACGAAAGAGTACTTACGATCCGGAAGCTCGAGAAGGTCCAAAATCGCCAAGAACAAGTGTGTGTTCTTGGTGAAATGGATGAAGATTTGAAGATCTATCCAAAACACGATTTCAAATGGATGAATGAAGGGATGTAACTAGTTTATGAAGATTAACAACAATTCGGGAGAAGAACACTTACCAACTCGAAGATCTAAGCTTAAAATCGGATGGTAGTTGAGAGCAAAATCGAGTTCTAAGCTTGGGAGGGTGAAAAGGGATTAAAGGAGGCTGAGTATACCCTTTGTACTCATGAGTGTACTGCCAGAAGAGGGGTGTGTGGCCACACACCCATGTGTGCGGCCGTACACTCCTTGTGTTGGAGTGTAAGGCCCGGTTTTGATGCTAGAAGTGTACGCGATCCATTCTTATGTTCAATGCTTGAATGTACTAACCTTTGGACCTTTAAATGGACTCTAAACAAGGCTAAATGATAGCAGAAATGAGTTTGACACTCAGCCGAGTTGGCTGGCAGAGCTTTATCAGGCGAAAATTTAAAATTTTTCGGGTTGTCACAAATATCGACTTTTTCAAGCAATTTGCATCAAATACAAAGAAAACAAGCCTAGGCTCTGATACTACTGATGTGTTTTGAGCATTCTAACACTCCTATGGTGTACATGCAACCCTAGAAACCTTGGATCTATGTTTTCTCTAATATTCATGCAAAATTGATATTTCCAAGGTTCTCATCCTAACTAGCATGGCATGGGGTACTTGTAATATAAAAACTAGTAGAATGACATACCTTTCTTATAGCTTGGATTCCTTAAGACCTTGTGAGCCTAGCACCCCAAATGTGATGTCTCAAATGTTTCACACAACACCACAACTCTTGGAATAACTTGAGAGAAGAACAATTTCACTCAAAATCGGCTAGCCCTCATTGTTCTTGTCTTAGTGCCGATTTTGCTCCATATGAGGTTGCTTATATAGTGTGTCACATCTAGGGTTACACCATGTAAAACCTAATGTGCATGGCTTTTAATTTCCCCCATGATCCATGGGTTTTAACCTCCATGGAGCATCCATGGAGCACCCAATGGGTCCTATCCCAATCTAGTGAATCATGGACCATAAACCCACTATATAAGAATGAATGATTTACAAATCAATCCCCATATATCTAATTAGTCTCCTTTTGATCACAAAATTAATTCCAAATTAATTCTTGATCAGTACTAATTAAATAATATGATTTCATATTAGTATATTAGAACTTATAATATATTAACAAACCATAAGTGTCCTTATTCTCATTTTTTCTATCCAATTGTTATGATGCCATGCAACCCAAATGGACCATGCCAAATCGGGTCAAGTACATACTAAATATAGTTATTGACTTAGACACCTTATCCAACAGATCTAATACTATTGAAGTTCTCACCTTGGAAGGGAATGGTATGTTTTGGGAAAAATAAGGAAACTAAATCCTAGGTATATCGGCCCATTTGAGATCCTTGCCAGGATTGGCCAGGTGGCATACAAACTTCAACTACCCTAGGAACTCAGTAACGTACACCTCACCTTTCATGTGTCCAGCTTAAAGAAGTGCTTGTCCGATGAGACTCTCGTCATCCCACTTGATGAGATCGAAATCAACGAGAGTCTCCACTTCGTCAAAGTACCAATGGAAATCATGGACAGGGAAATCAAGAGAATAAAACAAAGCCGCATACCCATAGTGAAGGTTCGTTGGAATGATAAACGAGGACCTGGATTTACCTGGGAACGCAAACATCAGATGAAACAAAAATACCCACATCTTTTTCCCAACTCTTGAAGACCCACTCCAAATGCTATGAAACATCCCAAAAATACGACCCAAAAATTTTCGTTTAATTAATTAAAATCATGCACTGAATATCATATCATAGAAACCGTACGTCAAATATCTCAAACCATAGTAAAATATCGTATTCAAACTGTATCAAACTGTATCATCTCATATCAAATAACTGATCAAACTCCCAGGACTAAAACTGAAGCTGTGGTGTGTGCGATGCCATCATCCCGAGCTCTTCCCTTTACTTGCGGAAGTACCTGAAACCAAAACTGAAACTGTAAGCACAAAGCTTAGTGAGCTCCCCCAAACTACCACATACCATACAATAATATATAAACAACTACTGGGCCTTGCCCACTGCATCAGACCGAAGTCCGGAAACTGCATCGGACCGAAGTCCGGAAAATGCATCGGACCAAAGTCTGGAACTAACCAGGGCCTGGCCCTCTGCATCGGACCGAAGTCCGGAAACTGCATCGGACCGAAGTTCGGAACTAACTAGGACCTTGCCCTCTGTATCGGACCGAAGTCTGGAAACTGCATCGGACCGAAGTCCGGAACTAACTGCATCGGACCGAAGTCCGGAACTGACTGCATCGGACCGAAGTCCGGAACTGACTGGGACCTTGTCCCCTGCATCGGACCGAAGTCCGGAAACTGCATCGGACCAAAGTCTGGAACTAACTGAACATAACATAGCATAAACATATCAACTAGCATGAACACATATACTGCATACTGCATCGGACCAGGGTCCGGAACACATAACACAAAACATGCTTGAATCACAAAGACATCAAGCAATCTAACTACTGCATCGGACCGAGGTCCGGAACTACTGCTAACTAAACGGGCCGGCATTGTGGCCGTAGACCCGTCCCTACTGGAAGGGAACTCACCTCGTACCGCTGGCTGCTGAGGTGCTAAACCTGAGACTGTCTGACTGCTGCTCCGGAACTCCCCGGCTACAAATCCCATAAACACTGAATCAAATACTGATAACTACTCTCAGGGTAAAATGACTATTTTACCCCTGGTCTAATCAACTTCCTGGTCAAAGTCAACTTCCAGGTCAAAGTCAACTTCCAGTTGACCGGACTCGCCGAGTTGGGCCGCCAACTCGCCGAGTCCCTTCCATCTGATCAAGACCTCTGCTAGCTTCTACTCGTCGAGTTTGGCGAAGACCCGACGAGTTCTTCTTCGACATATTTATCTAGTCTAACTTCATCCGACTCGCCGAGTTGAAGAACAACTCGCCGAGTATGAAGAACAACTCGCCGAGTTGAAGAACAACTCGCTGAGTTCCCAACATGCTATTACTACTCAGTCGATTCTAAATCGATTCCAGTGCTTCCAAAACATAGATCTGAACTTCTAGGACTGGTTTTACACGTAAAGTTTCCAACTTTACGTGCATGCACAAGGGTATGAGGCTAAAATACCCAAACTCATCAAATACAAGCACTTAGGGTTTGGAACAAGGCCAAGATTGCATAAAAGGTAGCTACTTTGAGCCCCTGGAGCTCAATGATAATCAGATCTATAGTCTCCATCACAAGAAGAGCTCAAATCTCTAGTTTATATTGCAAAAAGCTTCCAAAAGAGGCATAAACAAGCATAAAGAGGGTTTAATGGAGGAATAAGCAAGGTAATGACTTTATTACCAGAATATGAAGCAAATGAAGCCTAGAATCTGGATCTCCTTACTTTCCTTTGGACCTTCTCTCCTTCCTTCTGTTCTTCAACACCAAAATGCACACAAAACACACTAATTAGGAAGAACTCACTCAAACTCAACAATGGTGGGCTAGGGTTTACAGGGAGAGACGTTCTGAAGGTGATGGAGGCTGGGATGGGGCTATAAGGACGTTTAAATAGGGTGCAAACCCTAAGGATTAGGGTTTCCTCCTGACTGGTCTACTCGCCGAGTCCAGGCGTGGACTCGCCGAGTAGATTACTTAGAACTTGCGTCCAACTCGACTTCTACTCGGCGAGTTAGGGCTACTACTCGCCGAGTAGCTCTTCATAAAAGACCTTTATTACGTTAAACACGTACCAGGAACGGGGCGTTACATGCTAATTTAGGGACGAAATTCCTTCTAATGGGGGGATGATGTGACAACCGTCAACTTTGGGTCAAACAAAGTCAACAATTCAACTCGGTCAACTCAACTAGTACTAGTACGTTAGGGTTTACGCTAAGTTTTCCTAATGTTTCCTAATGTACAACTTACTATTATAATACAAGGTATCACTCGGGATTTTTACATATTGTCAAATATAAACCGTAGACAGGGTGAGTAACGTAACAACGCGATAAAATTCAACTATGTATCCTTCGGGGATAAATAACACTCATAACACGACGTAGTGGAGTTTATAATCCTAACACTACGGGGCAATAATCATAACAAAAACTACAAACACAATCTCTCTCTCTCTCTCTCTCTCTCTCCATCTATCTCTCTCCCTCCCAAATATCTCTTGGTAACAATAATCACACTTCCAACCTTTTCCATAAACTCCCTTACCAGCCCATCCCTTCCTTTGTTGAAAACAGCTCAAAACTGAAGAAGAAAACCAAAATGATTAAGAAAGTTTTACAGGTTATTGTTCATCTGCGAAGCTTCACATGCATTCAGATCCTTGGCTACCTGCGAAGCCTTCGCAAGCATGTAACCTTCGCATCGAATCCTTGACTCTCGCAGTCTCGGACATTCGCAGTCATGCATGTTCGCATTCGCAGCCTCAGACTCTCGCAGTCACGCATGTTCACATGTCCTCGACAACATGTGTTCTATTCACAGACTGTTTTATCCATCTTAAACTAAATATATTTAAAAAATGTACAAAATGAAAATAGTTCAAGTCTATACCTTTTTAAGGACTACTCGCAAGCGTTGATACAATTTTTCTACAATTTATGGTGATTTTTACAAAAAAACCCTATCATTGGAGAACAGTTTCAGACCAGTCTGTGAAAATGAACACTTTTAATCTGGTTAGGAACTACTTAAGGTCTGGGTAAAAATCATGGACAAAGTAGACTCTCTTTCTAATCCCTAAGAGTTTACGGATTCAAATTTCGACTTATGATGATTTTTCTATAATTTTTCTAAAACTGGGGCAGAAAAGTTAAAAACTAGAAAGAAGTAGACATTTTCATACTAAAGACTCACGTATTTGTACTTGATGTAAAATATTTATTATTTGTGAATATCTAAGTATATTAACCCATATATATATATATATATATATATATATATATATATATATATATATATATATATATATATATATATATATATATATATATATATATATATATATATATATATATATACGGGTGCAAAAACAAAACACTATAATAAACTGTTTAAGTATAATTTTTGAATCCTTAACACTTTGTAGCATGTTGAGCAAAGTGTATAATCATATAGAAATTTATATATATTTATTTCATGTTATAATATTATCATGGAAAAGTAATAATCATACATATAGAGATTTACATTACTACGAAACATTTATGATAAATTATAATCGATATAGTTTATGGGTCCTTTACAAGTATTTTGCCATTTGGGGTGAAGAAATAATTATTTAAGAGTATAATTATTTTACACTATGGAATTTCTATGGAAAAGTGATGTTTTCACTTACTAAAGGATTTTTCTCATTTCACTATACGTAAACTCGTTGAATCAATTATTTGTGAGACATTTGTCTTCACGGTACCCACTAAGGTGCCTACTCAAGTCCTGAATTATAACCAGAATATCTCGTAGGGAGAGCATGACACTTGTGTATAGATATATATGTGATTGACAATCCCGCACCCTAATTGTTAGCTACAGTTAGACTGGCAGGTATGGGGTGACAAATGTCATTAACATTCCGACGCTTGAAGAAGGTCGCAGCAGGCCATCTAGGTCATAGCACGGTTATAAGAACTCACATGGGAAACAACGACACATTTAGTTTACCAAAAATGTTAGGACATGTTTTGTTGGTTTGAGCTAGGCATTTATGTTTTGTAGACATTGTTAGTCTTTGTATAGATGTTTTGTGAGTTTTCGGTTGGGTGGACCGAAAACATTCCGTTTTCGGTCCATGTGGTGTTTTCGGCCGCAAACAGTTTGCTGTTATTGTTCCCTATATATAGTGTCCTAGCTTGTCAGTTGTCAGTAGCTGTTTTCGGTCAACTGTGTGTGTATTGTCCATTGTACCTGACGGTTGTCTTAATACAAATCGGGTGCAATTTGGATCAATCTCGCTTCTACTCCTTCTTGTGCTTTATCATTTTGGCTTGTTTATTTGTTGATCACTAGATGGTTCTTAATTTGGGGACTTACAATTGGTATCAGATCCATACTAGTGTCAACTTGATCAAGCTTGTTTTGGCTAATTTGGTATTCGTTTTTGGAGTTGATCAAGCTTCTTGTTGCAAATCATTCGTTGTTGCTGCTGTTGTTGCTGGGTTTTTGCTATTGATCGTGAATTCAAGGCCAAAAGGATCGAAAATCTATTGGGAATCGAATTTTTCATCAAGATCTGGGCGTTTTCGGTTGAGCATTATTGATCAGTTTTTATCTGCAAACCATTTTCGGGTGTAAATCGTTTTCGGCAGTAAACTTATTTTCGGCCGAAAACCCTTTTCGGTTGCGATTTTCTTTATTTTTTGAACAAGTTTTATTTTTGATTAAAATTAATTATTTTTTTTAAATGGAACCTCAACACAGTGCAATTCTTCAAGAACTAGATTCAATCATGGGAACTACTATGAGAATTCTGTGTCTCTTTTCAGCAGAAGGATTTAGGATCGAAAAATACATCAAAATGAAAGATTTCAAGATTTGGCGCAACATTCTTAGGGGTGTCGTTAGAATTACAACAACCTTGGAAGATGGTACAATCACTGACAAAAAGGTGGAAAACTACACAGATGAGGATTTTGAAAAAAATTTAAGAATAGGAAAAGGCACTTGCAACTCTAATAATGGCTTTATCCCCTGACATCGCTCAAGGATTCAGGGAGTATGATTTTGCCAAAGCACTTTGGGAAGCACTGATAGAGGTCTATGAAGGTAATTAAGACATGAAACAGAGTAGACAAGACATGCTTCGTCAAAAATTCAACATGTTCAACCATGTTCTTGGGGAGACTCTAGAGGCCTAATTGCAGAGGTTTATTACTCTTACCATGGAAATGAGCACTGCTGGAATTTATGTACCACGCTCAGAGATTAACAAGAAATTGTTGAACTCTCTTCCCAAGTCATGGGACATGAACGTTTCTGTTATCAAGAAAACCAAATATCTCAACAGACTCACTCTTGCTGAAACAATGGCTATCGTCAAAGCTTATAATTTGGATGATAAGCAACGCGAGATAAACCATGTGAATTCCTATTCAACAGCCAATCTGGGAATTTCATCGAATAATGCTTTTTCATCATTCACCACACCACAAACCCATGTTATTTCGTCATCCATGCCCTACACACAAACCCATGTTATTTCGTCATCCTTGCCCTACACACAAACCCATACTATTCCACATTCAGCCTCTTCCTCAAAAGCTCCTTCCACTGTATCTACTCCCAAGGAAGTTGAAGAAAATATGGCTCTAGCGTCTGGTCTCGTGAATTGTTAAAATGCGTTCTTAGCCGGAGATTTGCCTCCTCAAATTTCGTTTCCTGATCTTGACCAAATTCATCCGGAAGATGTTGAGGAAATGGATATCACCACGCAAATTGCCATGGCAGTGTTCAGAGCTAAACAATTTTCCAAGAAGACGGGAAAGAACAACTGGGGAATGAATGGAGACATGAAAGTTGGTTTTAATAGGGGCAAGCTCAGGTGCTTCAACTGTCACGAGCCTGGTCATTTTACTCGAAAGTGCCCAAAACCAGATAGAAGGGAGAATCATGACAGGACAATGGTGTCAGTAGTGAACAACAGAGGAACAACATCCAACAGTGAAACTGCAAATTTGGCAGTTATGGCTCAAGCATTTGATTGGGAGGATCAGATTCAAGCATTGAACATCTCAGGACCTGAAACGCTAATTTGGTACAGATAAGTGAGCTTCCAGATGAAAATGCTGAAGAGGATGCTGAAGCAGAAATGATGCAGTTGTAGTTTGCTTTCATGGTATCTACCACTCCTGAGAAGAAAGAGGCCAGTGAAATTTCTTGCTCTAAAAAATGTATGGATAATGTTAAATTTCTGCGTGATCAAATTGATTTATTGCGTAGAGAAAATGAGGACCTTAATTATGAAGGGTATACTCTTAGGAAGGGTCAAAAACCTCTAAAAGAACAACTAGAGGCTAAAACCAGAGACTTTAGAAAACTTTAGGAAGAATACATAAATAAATGTGAAAATTATGATTATGTTAAGAAACAACTTGTTGACTTGACTGCTGAGCTTGACACTTTGAAAAATAAGTTTGAAAATGCAGATTTTAATTTCATAAAATTTGATGTGTCAAGTGAGATAGTTGAGTCCATGATTGAAAAACAATTGAAATTTAAGGATAACCAGAAAAATGGTCTAGGGTATGATAGTGTTCCTCCTCCTTTTAATCACAATTATTTGTTTACCCCTATGACTATGGAAGAAATGGACAGAGATGCACATCTAGAATATGGCAAATTTGCTGTATTTGTGCCAGAAAGTAGTTCTAGGGTAAAGGATACTAATGTTTCTACTTCACATGTAGATTCAATTTTAGTTCAAGGCAAGCAAGCAGCCAGAGAGAGTGTTTCTGATAATAATGTTGTTTTGAAAACTGATGTTTCTGTTTCAAACACTAATGTTTTTATTTTTAATTTGAAAACTGAAGTTTTGGTATTTGATGATTTTGTTGTGAGAACTGATAGTTCGGATGTTTCTGATAAGTGTGGTGATGTGTCTGATAAATCTAATGAACCTGTCACTAGCACATATCTGCCACTTAAGCCAGTCACACAATCTGAACCATGCACGTGCACTTGTGGAAAAAGTAAAGAATTCAATAAAGGCACGAAATCAGGAAAGAGCGGTACCAGTTTCTATATGAAGAAACAAACATGTTTCAATTTGTGAAATTCCTGGTCATATCGCGCGAAACTGTCCAAACCATGCATTTGTTCCTTTTTATACACAAAGAAGAGTGAATGAGTCACGAGGAAGATCTCTTAAGAGAAAATTCTCGAGATCTCATTCAGTTGATGGTGATTGGAACATCAATAAAGAAAGAAATCGGGCTGATCTTGAAAAGAACAAACAGGTTTTAGACAAAAATGCAACAAGTACTTTAACGAGACCGAAAGTGGTTAAGCCAAGATCGGTATCGTCAAAGTCATCGTCTGGGTCTTCGGCTAATCTTAGACGAAAATCCAAACGATCAAAACCAAAGAAAAAAATTTTAAAATCATCTATAGATGCTTCTAAATCTAACTATAGATGGGTGCCCAAACATTCAAATGTCCAATCACCTCAACTTTCTTTATGTGCATTTGGTAATCAATCTGTCTTAAAAGGTGAAAAGGCTAATTCTGTTGCTAACAAGGGAAAACCCAGTGTTTCTATGACCTGGGTTCCAAAATCTAACTAATCTCGCACATCGTGCTGGAACAGCTACGGAGGAATATCGTCAGACCTTGGTATGTCGATAGTGGTTGTTCTAGGCACATGACAAGAGACATCTCCCAACTGCAAGACAGTCAGAATTTTAATAAGGGTATGTTTCCTTTGCGGGAGGAGAAGGTGGAAAGATCACTCAGAAGGGTACCGTGACGAATGGTGTGCTCAACTTTGAGAATGTTAACTATGCTCCCGAGCTGAAACACAGTCTATTGAGCGTATCTCAGATCTGTGATAAAGGCTATTCAACTCATTTTATGAACAAATAGTGTCTCATTTTGAAGCCCGGAATCATTATAACTGAAGAATGGATTTTGGTCAGATCTGAAAGGGAAGGGAATGCCTATGTTATTGACATGAATCATAACATTCCCGAGCAAGTTACTTGTCTTTTCTCAAAAGTCTCCGAACACAATGCAATGCTCTGGCATCGTCGTCTCGGACATGCTATTGCCAAGAACCTCAATCGTCTTGCTAAAAATGAGATTGTGCGTGCTCTTCCAGTCAAAGACTTCATAACTTTCGAAAAGTGTGTTGCTTGTGCTCAGGGCAAACATCATCGTAAGACACATAAGCCAAATTTGGTCAACTCAATCAACAAGGTTCTTCAATTGTTGCATATGGATTTATTTGGTCCGGTCAACGTTCTCAGCATCGACAAGAATTCTTATTGCCTAGTTGTGATCGATGATTATTCGCGGTTTACATGGGTTTTCTTCTTATCCAACAAGAGAGGGATTGCTGAATTGATCAAGAAGTTCATTGTGATGATTGAGAATCAGACAAATGAAAAGGTGAAGGCGCTTCGAACTGATAATGGCACGGAGTTCAAGAATGCTGTTATGGATCACTTCTGTGTAGAAAAGGGAATATTGCGTCAATACAGCTCTGTTACGACACCACAACAAAAAGGTGTTGCAGAACGGAGAAATAGTACTCTGATGGACGCTGCAAGGACAATGCTTTGTGATTCCAAACTACCAGTCTTCTTCTGGGATGAGGCTATTAACACTGCTTGCTATGTTCAGAACCGATTTTTGATCAACAAATCTTAGATGAAGACCCCGTACAAGATTTTATATAATCATAAGCCATCGGTTGCTCACTTCATAATCTTTGGATGTCCTTGCACCCTCTTTCACCTAGAATCCAACCCCAAGTTCAACTCAAATGCCGATGACAGCTACTTTGTGGGATATGCCGCACGCACTGCTTACCGTGTATACAACAAAACCACGAAGCAGATTGTGTTTTCAGATAATTTTTCAGGCTCTTGCTCAGGTACAAACACTGTTGTTGACGATGAAGAGGAAGAAGTTGTTTACAGACCACCCCTGGTGACTTCTGAGTCTCATCAAGTGGATGTTGTTATTCCAAGTACCTCCTCTTCTTCACCAAATCAAGGAACCTGTTCTGATGCTGTTGTTGCTTCCCTTTCACCTGAAGAAAGAGAAATCATGACAAGGGATACTTCCGCTGCTACTCAGTCGTTCATGGAGCTTCTCTTTCCTGAACCCATTTCAAACAAATACGTGGAAAGTACCTCTCACGGTCCTAGATCGTCAAAGGCGAGTGATTCAGCAGATGACGGTTTTATCAACATCAATAACCTTCCTGTCACAATCAATGACATCAGCCATGAAATCCCAACTAGAATTCAACGCGATCATCCGATCGAAAATGTCATCGGCCCACTAGGAGAAGGCGTTAAAACGAGAAGTCAAAATGGAGATGTCAACTTATGTCTCTTCTCCTGCTTTATATCTTAGATCGAGCCCAAGTGTGGTAATGGCATTAAATGAACCATGTTGGGTTGATGCAATGCATGAAGAGCTAAATCAGTTTGAAAAACTGGGGGTGTGGAAGCTGGTTAAGTTACCAAAAGGCAAGAAGTCGTTGGATAGGCGCTGGGTTTTTAGGAACAAGCAAGATGACAGTGGGGTGATTGTGCGAAACAAGGCGCGTCTGGTAGTTCGTGGCTTTCGGCAGATTGAGGGTCTTGACTACACTGCGGTGTATGCTCCTGTGGCACGCCTGCAAGCTATTCGTATCTTCTTGGCATATACATCCTACATGGGGTTTACTGTTTACCAAATGGAGGTCAAAACCGCCTTTCTATATGGTGTCGTGAAGGAGGAGATTTATGTTGATCAACCCCTAGGGTTTGTCAATCCAAAATTTTCAAATCATGTCTACAAATTAGACAAGGCTTTGTATGGGTTACACCAGGCTCCTCGAGCTTGGTATGCTACCCTGACAAATCATCTGCTAGACAATGGTTACACCAGGGGCACGATCGATCAGACGATGTTTATAAAGAAAGTAGATCGAAATACGTTAAGCGATTTTGGGGATTACAGTTGGTATCAGAGCTTGGATTGTATCAATCATGTTTGCAAGATCTTGAACGTTTTTGGACTTTTTCTTGAAGGATCTTACGTTTTTTAGTAGTTTTGGACAAAATATTGGGGGTTTGTTCTTCGTGTTTTTCATAAAAATGAGTTTTTGATCGAGTTTTGGAGCTAAAAAGGTGGAAAATCGTGTTTTTTTTGTCGTAATCAGCAAGGGTGTAGCAGCGGTTTTCGGTCAGTAGCTAGGGTTTGCGAGGGTTTGCGGTCGGAAGCTGCTGAGGTTTTCGGTCTGAAGTGTTTACAGCCGAAATCGGTTTCGGTGCGAGGCCTCAGACGTTTTCGGTTCGGACGTTTTCGGTTGCGCACGTGTTCGGTCCGAGTTCTAGCACGTGTTCGGTCTTCGTTTGCGGCCAACAGCTTCGTTTTCGGTCGGTGCGAGTCTTCCCGGTCCAGACCAAGCAACCTCGCGATTTCGGTCCAAATTTCGACATTTTGACATTTTTGGCCCAAAAATAAAGTTTTCGAATTTTGAAGTTTTGTTTTCAGCCCTAAGCTTCGGTTTTGATAAAATAGCCTCGTTTTTCGATATTAAAGCTTCGTATTTGGTTAAAAGACCATGTATTCCGTCAAATACTCTCGTTTTTGGTAAAACACTTTCGGTTTCAATCTTAAAATTTTTGTTTTCGACCTAGAGTTTTGACTTTCGACCTTTTACTTCAAAGTTGACTTTTGACTTTCACTTTTGACCTTTGACTTTCAAAGTTTACTTTTGACTTTGAAGTTTGACCTTTGACTTTAAACTTTGACTTTCTCGTTTAATCTTTCAAGTTTTCACGTGTACCTTTTCGGTTTGACTTTTAAGTTTTGACTTTTTAAATTTGACTTTTAAGGTTGACTTTTGAGGTTTATAGTCAAAGGGCATTTTTGGTAAACAATGAGTTCCTCAAACACAAAAGTCAATGAAGTTTCATGTTCTCAATCTTGTGAAGCAAAAATCAAACTTTATCGTGATCAATATGACTTATTAAAAAGGGAAATTGAGGACCTTAAATATGAAGGATATACACTTAGGAAGGCCCAAAAACCTTTAAAAGGACAACTAGAGGCCAAAACAAAGGACTTTAGAAAACTTCAATACGAATATAGTAACAAATGTGAGAATTATGACTATGTTAAAAGACAGGTTGCTAGCTTGACTGCCGAACTTGATGCATTGAAAGCAAAATATAATGATGCTGAATTTAACTTTAGAAAATTTGACGTGTCAAGTGAGGTAGTTGCATCTATGATAGAAAAATAATTAAAATTTAAAGATAATCAAACCAAGGGTCTAGGGTATCACAATGTTCCACCTCCCTTCAATGACAACTATACCCCACCCCTTGAGACCAATGAGGAAGAAATGTCTGATCAGTATGGCTAAACCTGTGTACCAGCTTCAGTTAAGACTAAATAATCTGGGCCAACTGAGAATATTGAGGTGAACGTTTTTGATGATTCTACTTCATGTGCAGGTAAACTAGAGATCAAAGGATAAAAAGATTGGAGCAAGGATTCGCATCTACACATTCGGTTTGCCTAGTTTAATCATGATTAGTCTAGTTTCCCTTATGTTTATGTGTTTCCCAGCTGTGATTATAGGCTAAAAACCCTTGCTTTCGTTTAGATTAGATGAACTCCTAAATACTATGTGTTGATTTCTTGTTTGATGGATTGATGAAGTTGGTTTTGCTTTAAGTATTGTTTGATAAATCTAAACCTATCTAGTTAAAGTTTCTATTTTTATTTCCTAGTCTCAAGTTTTTTGTAGTTAAACTGTGGTTAATTGCATGAAAATTGATTTACCTAGTTGTTTATGACCATTAAATTGCTAGAGCTAGAGATTGACCATATCCTAGTGTAGGTGATAAGTTAGTTGCTTAAATGTGTTAGAGAGCAGTATTTGATCATAATATTTGCTTGATTACTAGACTTGAACATAGAATAGTAGTTTGTAGATTCTATCATTCAGAGTCCAAATTACCTTTAAAATCAATTTAGTATCCTTAACATGCATGATCATGTGGGTTAAGTTATTAAATTGACTTATGCTAGGTAGTCTGACCATGATGACTAGTAACTTTTATTTGGTAACTAATGGAATTAATCCATTGACTTGAAATCAACCACAGGAAAAAGGAGGGATTCGAAGCTAAACG
Source organism: Lactuca virosa (assembly GCF_052849685.1). Lineage (NCBI taxonomy): Eukaryota > Viridiplantae > Streptophyta > Magnoliopsida > Asterales > Asteraceae > Lactuca > Lactuca virosa. The sequence goes on along the minus strand of NC_136433.1, from coordinate 297,845,343 downwards.
AGAGTATCTTTTATTCTTGGTTTTAAACTGTCTTTCTAGTTGTTTACATTAGTAATTAGTTTGTTATTTTAATTTAAGTTTTTCTGAACTTGTAAAATCAGATAAAAACCCCCCATTTTAGTTGTTTTTCTTAGTTTAGCTTTTAGTAATTATTTTATTAATTAAATATCATTCCCTGTGATCGACACCCGACTTACCCAAGCTATACTATAATCTGACTAGGTACACTGCTTATAGGTGCATAGTGAGTATAAGTTTGTTAGGTTATAAATTTAAAAGTTGATAGGTATAATTTGTGCACATCAGAGGTTTATCCGGCAAGCGCGGAGGAATGGATACCCTTAGCAAAGACTGGTTGTACGTGGTGTACAACATCTTCTCCAGCAAGAGCAACATCGTCGTTCTTCCTGAAGTACTGTGGTAAGATTTCCGGAAGTTTGCCATCAAACGGAAGCCGAACGAAATTTCGAGCCCTGACATTCAACAAATCTACCGCGAAAAGTCTGAACCAATTCCGGTGGATACGGTTCTGAAAGAGGTATTTGTTTCTTTTAAAACTGTTAGACACTATCATATTCCAGACCAGACTTCTTTTGGACCAATTAGACGATTACCGAAACACATGTTGGCCCTTATACCTTCTGGATCCATTCATTTGAAACATCACCTGGAGATCACGATTGTGTACAACCGTACACAATCTACCTCGGTCCCCGTTAAGCCTACTCTGGAAGAGGCCAAGAATGTTCCTTTTGGTGGCAAGAAAAAGAAGTCTGCCAAGAGAAAAACATCCCCCTCAAAGCCAAAAGCCAAAAAGAGAACCAAAGTCGGTTCCTCCTCTCAAAAGGAAGGAGCCAAAGACATTCCGGCCGACTTTGGCCACCCGCTCACCCCACCTACCCACTCTTCCAAAGTACCCTTCAGAGCTTCAATATAACATGCACACACATACGAGGAGTCACCACATAATCCACCCTCACCTTCCCAAAAAGGTGATGTCGGTGTTGAACAAAGTTCCTTGCCCCCCTGGAACAAACCCACATGTCACATTTAAAATCCCAATTTCTTCTACACAAGCATAGTCCGAAACCCCTGTTCCGGACCCCAAGCATTCCGAGGCTGGAGTTTTCCCTCCAACCTTAGATGCCAAAACTGGTCTAATACCTAGTAAGGGTACAGGACGACCAGGTGCTAATGATCCACTATGGGAATGTAGAGGACTCATTCAAGGCATCCAGAACTCACCAAATCTCAAGTTGAACCTAATCTCATTTCAATGAGGAAAAGAGCCATTCAAAGCAACCTGTCGTTTGTTGCCCCTACTGATGATATCACCGACTTGGAGTTCGCTTCTGGAGAAACTCCAACGACTCCACAACATGATGGTATGCATTCCCGCCCCAATGAACACCTTTCAGACGAGGTTATGTTCAATGATGCTAGTGCCTCTATTGATGCTACTCCTGTGCTACCTTTAGTTCGCTTTCAATCCAAGCCATCCTCATCAAGAATCAATTTTGGTTTCGGACTTTCATCTTCCTCCTCTGAGCTCTTGAATGAAGAATTTAAAATTGATGATCAAGTCCAGGTCAATCCTGATGCTGAAACGGAATCAACTAACAAACTTCAAGATGATGCGGCTACAACAAAGCCTGGCCCCTCCAAACGGCCAGTAAATCTGGAACCCAACAAAGCCAATCCTCAAGATTCCACTTCGGACACCGGATCCTCTGCAGGAAACTACATCGATCTCTTTGCCCTCCTGGAAATCCAAAGCAATGTTTTCGACACTATGAAAAAGGTTGACACCATCGAAACCACAGTGGCCGGACTCAATTCGAAGATAGATGAAAAGGTTTCCGGGCTGGATTCCAAGCTTGATGCAATCCTTCAATCCCTGTCTGAAACTAACAAGTCCGGACCCACTATCGCTGAAAGAGAAGCCCGCTTGATCAACTCATCTCTCTCAGACTCAAGCATGCTATGGAAGCAGTTGAACAGAAGCATGATGCATCAGTTGATCATTATCTCGATACCATCACCCAGATGCTCAAGTTTCATGATGATTTGGTTGCTGCCATGAATGAACTCATCAAGCAAACTCATGTTCACCATGAGAAACAGATACAAAGAATGGAGAAGGAGATTAATAAGAAGGATGAGATGAATCTCATCATGCAGCAAGTCTTCCTCAAGCTCCTCTGGGTGTGCTGGAACATCGTTGATGTTCCAAATCACAAGTTTGATGAAATGCTTTCGATTCTTGGAAAATTATTCGATCGTCTCAAAGGTCAGGCTCCCACAGCTGAATCTTATGATGCACTGACTCTTCAACTCAACACTAGCTTTCAGAAGGTGTTTGATAAGTTTTCGGACCTGAAGGAGTCCTATTTGCTTGCATCGGTTGTCAGGCCTTCCGCTGTAAGAGGGGGAGAAGGACCCAGTTCAAGAGATCAACCTTGGAAACCTGCTTCAGAGTTCACACTCCGAGATGAAAGCTCAGATGATGTGCAGGTCCTCACTGGCTCTCCTTATGCTGCTGATGATGATGATAATGATGATGGCAGTGATGAAGAAGAGGTGTATGTTACAAATGGAGTACTTGGACTTCTAGCTCCAAGGAAGTTCCCTGCTAAAGTGATGACAGAAGAAGAGAAAAGAATTTGGTCGACAGTTTCATGGCCATCTACCCTGACTGATGTTCTTCGGAAAAGCATAGAAAAAGCTAAGGCTAAAACCAAACAAATGATTAACGCCTTCCAAGCCACTACATCAATACAGCCTCCTATTCCCGTACCTCGAATTGCTCCTATCGATGAAGGCTCTCCTCTCTGGAAGTCGGATGATATTCTAAAAGAACCCTTACTCTCCTCCCCTCCGAGATTTGTAATTGACGAAAACATGCAGCAAATCCTTTCTGTCCTCAACAAACAACAGGACAAGGGTAACAAGCCCATCTCGGAAGATTATCAAGCTCATCACTCCGAACCACCACCAAAGCCGAAATCAGGCTGGTCCCAAGAAGAAATTAATCAGGCATTAGAGGAAAGCATCCAGATTCAAGCACTTAAAGATAATCCCAATCCGATGCTAGGGCTCTTTCCTCTATTCCGTGAAGGAATAATTCATGATCTGGACAGAGTACCGTTTATGTACTATGACATTCCCAACAATGATTCAGACCAACTTGATCTACCACTCTCTCCTTACAGCAAATACTACACCAAGTTTGCCCCTCTCCACCCTGATGATGATCTGCAATTGATCATCCAGACTGAGCGTGAAAGATTGAAGACCTTCTACTCTAAGAATGCACTTCCTCTGAAAGAAGTGTGGTCTAGAAAAAGGATAACAAAAATCTCAGGGTTTGGAAGGAAGATCCTGACCAAGTATGAACTCAACTACGTGATGTTCCGTTTCACATCTTCCGGAATAAACCAACCCAATACACCATCTCTGACGCTGATTTCCCTGCTATCAACCCCAATGACATCCTAACCATTGCTGCACATTTCCGGAGTCATCAAGTTGACAATCTCAGCATGGGAGCTTATCACGCTGCCTTAAGCTTCCTTAAGCATTATGTAGCTGAATTTTGCTTATGCGACTATGAATTGGCACATCTGTTCGGAACCGAAAACTACTTGGCCAAGATTGATTACGTTCTACCGGAAGCTGAGGTACTAGCTGAAGGGCCCATCGATGAGTCGGTGCTAGGGTTTGCCTACAAGCAAAGGAAGACAAACAAAAGGACTTCTTTCGAGTCCTTGACAAACACCTGGTTCCAACTAAAGCTCTTCAAAAATTCATTAGTCGTACATCCAAGTCCAAAGCTCCTGAACATGTCAAGGCAAAGTTTGTGAGTCAGTTGTAGTGGTACATTGAAGTCAGAGATTGGCTGTTTAGAGCATACGTTTTCATCAAGGAAGAAGCAAAATGAACTGACTTGATTGCTAAGTTCACTTAGGGGGGGATTGTTGGAACCTGAAAGTGAACCTCTAGCAATCTCTAACTTTTGGAATTTTCGAAGTTAGTTTTAGTTCCGAAATAGAATTTGGTCCAGAATCAGTATGTGGTTAGTGTAAAGCTTACGTCCGGAGAGAATGTTCAAGAAAATATGTTCCGAAATGAAGAATAAGTCCGAATCAGTCCATTCGTCTATTCATTAATTGTACTGGTCGTTTAGTTTGATGTAACAGTACATAGGACTTAGTTTATTTTGTCAAAATGGATAATCAGAGTGTCAGAAGCAACTCTATTGTCCGATCCTATGTATGTACTTCAGTTTATACGATGTAACTCTTTCTCCTTTATAAGAAGTGTTTATGGACAAGAATATGTAACGGATTGGTTGCTCCAAAGTTAGCATTGTTTAAAGTTATTTCACTTGCACTTCTCTTTCAAATCAACTTTTTCAAACATTCTTCTTGTTCATTTATTGTCTTTACCTTGATCATTATCTTCATTCCTCATTTATGACTTGAACACTTTGTTGAATCACTTACTTCAGTCTCGACTGGTTTACCAGACCTGACTGGAACATTAACTTAGTAGCATACATTGATCTTAATCATTAACTCAAGGTTTCAGTTTTCAAACCTTGTCCCTACGCATTCAGATCTTGTGTTGCCACAATCTTTTCCATGACACAATCACCTTTTTAATGATATCCACACAAAATAGAAACGAATATCAATATGCTTTGTCCGGCCATGAAATTTGATCTTTACTCAAGAGGATAGCACTTTGATTATCATAGAATATAGCAGTAACCATCAATCAATCATCAAGTTCACTAAACAAACCCCTTAATCACATATTTTCCTTAACTACTTATGTAATTAATGGTATACTCTGCCTAAGTAGATGACAAAGCAATTGTAGACTATAACTAGCCTTTCCAACTAATAGCACAACCGTTCAAAGCAAACACATACCTATAATAGATATTTGTTTATCGAGATCTTTAGCATGATCTGAATTTAACATATCCAAGCACCCGAGTGGTAGACTTACCAAAATGTAGACACATAGAAGATGTACCCTGCAAATATTGAAAGATCCATCATACTGCTTTCCAATGTTCTTTCCTTGGGTTTTCCATATATCTCCTAACCTTGCTAACGACATAATCCAAATCAGGGCGCGTGAAAATCATATCATTCATTAAAGATCCCACAGCACTAGAGTATGGAACATGTGCCATGTAAAGCATCTTAGTCTCATTAGTAGGACTCAAATGCAATGATAACTTGAAATGAGTTGCAAAAGGTGTGTTGGCATGTTTTGCTTCATGTATATTGAAGCATCTTAGGACTTTCTCAACTTAATTTTTCTGAGAAAGATGCAAGACCCTAGATTTCCTGTCAAAAAAATTCCCATACCTAAAATCTTTTTGGCAGCTCCTAAGTCCTTCATTTCAAAGTCAGCTTGCAACTGATCATTTATTTTTTAATCTCCTTCATATCTTTCGCTACGATCAACATGTAATCAACGTATAAGAGTAAGTAGATCAACGAACCATCATCACAATTTTTGTAATAAACACAACTATCACTAGCGCACCTCTTGAATTTATGATTGGTCATAAATGAATCAGACCTCTTATACCATTGTCTAGGAGACTGCTTGAGGCTATAAAGAGATTTATTCAATTTACACATGTAGCCTTCCTTGCTAGGAACTAAAAACCCTCAGGTTGTTACATAAAAATCTCTTCCTCAAGCACACCATTTAAGAAAGTTGTAGTAACATCCAGTTGCTCTAATACATAATCATTAGTAGAAACCAACCCTAACAATACACGGATAGAAGTATGTTTAAAAAATAGGGAAAAAAATTTAGAGTAATAAATAATAGGAATCTAACTGTAGCCTTTAGCTACTAACCGAGCTTTGTACCTTGGTTTCTCATTTAGGTTGACAGGTTCATTAAGTTGGTAGAACCACATGCATTTAACTGATCTTTTATAATTTAGGATATGAACTAAATCCCAGTTACCATTTCTTTGGAGATTAACCATCGCTCCTGTTTCTCGGCCTCCACTTTACTTCTCATTAAGTGTTCTGCTATGACTACCTCATTGCGTCTGTGCGCTTTTTCCTCATTTGCGGCCAGTGCTTCTTGACAGGTTATAGTTTCCTCTTGTGTCTACCACCGGGGCCCGACGTGAGAAGGCGAAATTTCATCTTTCCTGTCCTGGAGGCACTTGCACTTTTCCTTCTTCCTGACCCAACGCATGCTAAGGTGGGAAGCGCCTTCCTATGGCCAGGTGAGGGCACCACATGCGCCTTTCATCCTCGCGTGTCACACTATCACCTAAGGTGTTGTCTTGTTCATCCGAGGCCCTTGTATGGTCTCTTCTATAGGAAGTCTTGCTTGTTAAAATGAGTGACACTATGTCTCTACTTTTGTTGTGCCAGGTGCTTATCTCTTTCGTTCCACGGTATTTCGGTTCACATTCGACATCGACCAAGGTCTGCTCTGGGTCTCCAATCGCTTCTTGGTTGAACATGGTTTGGCCGTCGATCGCGGGTAGGTATTTCTTTGGTTCGCGATTTTCACTCCATACCTTGGCTGAGCCGTCCTTAGGTCTGTGCTCGTTTCCTTCTGTTGGGGGGATGTGGTGATATGACTGAATACACTTCTTTGTCTTTTCCTGGACTCGTTGTCTAGCACCTGGGCTACCGTAGACCTCCTCCGTGGATCCTCCATCTTTTGGCAACATTCGCTTCTACACAATTGGGTTTCTCACTTCCTTTCTCGTTGGGCATCGTGTCCATTGTCTGGATTGGTTGCTACCATCGTTGTCGATCCGTCACTCGTGTTGAATTTTAGAATACCTTGAAGAGTAGATGGGATCGCTTGTAGCTGGAAAAGCATTGGCCGGCCTAGTAGAATGTTGTGTTCAGCCAGGTGATCAACAACCGAGAATTAGAGCACCCTGGTTAAATGTTGTGCCCCGTCATGACTAATCAATGTAAACGGGAGGTTGACTGTTCCTGTTGGCCAAATGTCATGACCGGTTAACCCAACTAGTGGGCCTTGGCGCGGTGGCTGAAGATGTTTTTTCCATTTAATTGGTAACTGCCGAAGGCAGTTTTTATAAATCATATTGACCCTGCTCTCGGTATCGATGTACACTTGCTCAACACGGTTTTGGCTAATGAAGTCGGTGATGTGTAATCGGTCACTTGGGTCCTAGTGCTCTGGCCTGGGTCGTTTATCGAAAATGCTATGTCAAGGATGCTTTGATGGTATACCTCCATGCTGGCTCTGGCGTTTGCTAGATGAACGGGGCCCAGTGACGGTAAGTATCTCTTCCCTCCTTTCATGGTCCTTTCCCCCATCCTTTTGATTTTTGGGTTGGTGCTTATCCTCATCAAATTTTTCCCTGAGATCTTTGGCCATGTCAACGATGTTTCCCACTAATTGTTTCTCATCAATCTCCCGCTTCAATACTATGCACTCGTTAGTATCATGTGTTTTGATTTTATGATACTCACAGAACTTGGTATTGTCCTTGCTCTCCTTTGCCGGAGTCTTGTTGAATGCATGGACATCATTATGACCACTCCTGTTATCATCCCTATTGAATGGTCTATATCTTCTCGAGATATGCCTGGAGTGGCGATTGTGCCTCTGCTGGTTGCCGTCTTACCTCTCTTGCTGGGTGAGATTGACCGAGATTCCGCTTCTTCTTGCTTCACATATGCATTGGCTACAGCTTTGAGATTGGCCTCCATTCGCTCTTCCCCATTAATTTGTCTCAGATACTTTTCCACACAGAACTTGAGTTCGTCCCTAGATCTAGGAACAGTTCCTTGCATCTTCCTTGATAGGGGTCCAGGAAGCAAACCTTGGGCAAAGGTGCCTGTTACCAGGAACTCTTCATGTCCTGGAATATTCAAGGTAGCCAGCGTGAATCGATCGTAATATTCACGCATTGGATCCCCCTCTTTTTTCTTACATGCCATTACAGAGCTAGCGTCCCCCTTCCCTTTCTTCACCTGCATGAAATTGTTGAGGAAAAGGTATTTCAGCTGCTCAAAACTCGAGATACTACCTGGCCTGAGAGATTTGAACCACTTGCCTGCATTTCATGTTAAGGTGCAGGGGAAATAAGTGCAGGTGAAGTGACGATCCATCCTAAAAGATGTCATTGTCCATTCATAGTTGTCGATGTGGTCGTCTGGGTCTGTGGTATCGTCATACTTTGGCATATTCGGTATCATCACAGTGTCCAGGATCTCGTATAGGAGCAATTCGTGGCTGAAATTAGAGCTGGCGCTTCGCATGGGGTTATCCATGCATGAGTACAACATACGCCATAGGCCATGCATCTAATAGGGGCTTGCGTACATCTGGTTATGCATTGCGGCCAGTGAGATGTACGGTTGATACTGCTGTAGGTTTGGTGGCAATCCAAATTGCTGGGTTGCGTATTGCCCTACCGGGGGAGCCATATATGGATTCGCTCCTATGTACTGTTGCATGTACGGATTGGATGGTTGAGCGGCTACCACGAAGGGGTTGAATTTAGATGCGACTGAGAACTGGACGCCAGATCCATGAGAACTGGATCCCTGATTGGATGAGGTATGCGCCACTGCGACTTGCGGCTGAGACAATGCATGAATTGAACCTGGGATCTGTTATACAAGCGGATTGAAGATTTGTGGTTGTTGTACAAATAGTGGCACTTGAGGCAAACCTGCCATGGTGGCTTGTGGGTAGGCCATCGGGAGATATTGTGGTTGCAGTTGAATAGTGTGAGAGATCCAGGTGTCGGTGCCTGAAGTATGCGGGAGAGGTTGTTGTTGTGAAACAGGGATCTTTGTTTGTTGTGTTGCGATGATTTGTGGAGTTGTGGTTACAATCACTACTTGCGGGGCTGATTTAGTTGTTGGGCGCGATAAGCTGGCTATATAAGTTGACGTCGTTTCCATTATAGAGTTGGATGGTGTCTGCAAAACTGGTGTAGGGTTTGAAGTGTGCCCTTCCTGAACGGAAGTTCTCCCCCCCCATCCAATGGTTGCATTGGACGCAACAGACTTCTTTCGCTGCTTCCGACGCCATTGGGATTTCACCTGTCATCGTTGCTTTTTCCGTTTATTTCGTGAGTGTATCGTGCTAGAGATACGCCCAGTTGGCACCACATGTTGTGATATGCCGGAGATGGTTGGATTTAGATTGCAGATAAGTCTGGTGCAGATTCCATCTCCTAATATCATAGTGCGAAAGAGAGAGATGATCGTTAGTCGACACCCGGGAGGAATCCCCGGGACAAAGTTCCGACGATCAAGTTAGTAGTGTTTCGAGAGAAGTAAGAGTAAGTCACAGGAAAAAGAGTTCGTCCCCTTCTTCATGAGGAAGAAGGATCCTTTTATACCTCTTTGGGAGGCGTGTGCCTCTCAACTGATTCCGTTGAGCATTCCCTCGTGAGGTGCGACGTGGCGGACCCATATTGGAGGATCCTCTGTCACGTCTTTTGCCTCATCCCCTCATTGGCTAGAGGGGAATCTTTTGATATTATGATGACCGTGGCTATTGTCAGGTGGGCAAGCGGAACACTCTGATTGGTCCCATGTTTGCCAGGGCGTTATTCCTTGGAGAAGAGGTTAAGGCACGGTTCTGCACCTTAACCATCATGCTAGTGATCTTTGTGTTGGAGGAGTCACGACCTTAGCCTTGGACTAAGTCTAGCCGGGCTCTGGCCCGGCCGAGCCTGTCATTAGTCAGTCTTCTCCTTTTTCGACGTTATCCCTGAGGGATACGTTAACAGACACCAAAGCATTTGCACTTCTAGAAAGTTGTATATTTTAGACCTAATTAGTCCATTTTAAACATGTAGTCTATTTTAGACCTGATTAGTACAAATTAGACATGTAGTTTAATTTAAACCTGATTCATCTATTTTAGACATGATTTGTAGGAAAGACAAAGTAACCTTGAACTAAGTAGAACTTGTCAATTTTGTGAGGAATATTTTCGCACACTCTAATCTCTATTGGCTATCCATCTATCGTGAGCTCCATCCTTCCTCCCACCGAAGCATTTTCACTTCTAGAGGGTAGTATATTTTAGACCTGATTAGTCCATTTTAAACCTGTAGTATATTTTAGACCTGATTAATCCAAATTACACTTGTAGTCTAATTTAAACCTGATTCATCTATTTTAGACATAATTTGCTGGAAAGACAAAGTAACCTTGAACTATATAGAGGTTGTCAATTTTGTGAGGAATATTTCCACACCCTCTAATATCTATCGGCTATCCATCCGTCGTGAGCTCCATCCTTCCTCCCACCGTCATAAAGCACATCTTTTTTTTCTTTTGTAGTTTTCCCTTTATATTGGTTAGCATAACAACTTTGATTTGAAGGAATTGGAAGTTGCTTGGTTTTGATTGTTCTAATTCTTGTAGAATACTGAATAGTTTATAATTGATTTTGACATTTTTTGTTGTAATTTTGTGTTAGGCGATGAAGAGGGCTCAATAAGGTATTACAATCAAATTTGCAAGAACTTTAGTCTTTACCGGGGGTTTTAAATGTCGGGTTTGTATTTCAATGCTTTCTTCATTTTTCAATGTGTAATTATGTGTGTGAGCTTGTGTATGTGTGTTTGTTCATGTGTTGTTGTGAGTCATGTTTGACGTTCAAATATGAGCTTCTGTCCCTAAATCTACATCAATCTTGAATAATACTTTCTCACTTCATTAATCATTGTTGTACTCAACTTGTGGCAGGTTTTCTTTAGGGATAATGACTTAAAAGGGTAATATATTTTTCGATTTGTACACATTTGGTCACTGAGTTTTTTTTTTCGTCCACATTTACCCCTTCAACTTGTTAAACTATATACATTCAGTCCTTATGACCGGCTACTCCAGGTTACCCGGTAAAAATGACTTAATAGGGTAATATATTTCTCACTTTGTACACATTTAGTCCTTAATATTTTTGTACACATTTAGTCCTTTTTTTTAAGCAAAATAAGTCATTTTTTTGTACTTATGAATGATTTTTTAGTTTTTTCTTACGAAATCTTACGTGAGACATTAATTAATGAGATGTATGGGGCTTTTGATGCTTATATCCATCGCGATCTCGACTACTTGGTTGCTTAGGTCATGTGTTCTGAACGTCATAACTTCTTCATATGATCTCGGATTTTAACGATCTTTATATCCATGCGTTCGTATTTTAGTCTACTACAACTTTCATTTAGATTACTTCCATTTAAAAATAATATATTTTTACTTACGATTTTTATATCCATACGCGGTGGCGGATTTAGTATGGTCCCGGTGTTGCACCGACAACACCTGTTTTTTCTGTTCGCAGCAGAAAATTTTTCGCTTTTTGTTTACGTTTATACCTATTTTCCATGTATCGGCAATACCTATTTCATCTCGGCAACACCTACTATGTATTACTGCGTCTTCCCCTGTCCATACGTTTTTTATGAATACATGTATGTATGTTTTTATATAAAATCGTTAGTAAAAATATATTACTTTTTAACGGGAGTAATCTTAATGAAAATTGTAGTAGACTCAAAAAATAAACACGTGGATAAAGATCCTTAAAATCTGATATCGTATGAAGAAGTTGCGATGTTCAAAATACAAGACCTAAGCCAAACCACAAGACTTACGCAACCAAGCAGTCGAGATCGCATTGGACATAAGCATCAACAACCCCAAGCACCTCATCAATGATTGTCTCACGTAAGATGTCGTGAAAAAAACCTAAAGAAATCATTCATAAGTATTGAATGAGTACAAAAAAAGGACTTATTTTGAAACAAAAAAAAATGTTAAGGACTAAATATGTACAAAAATATTAAGGACTAAATGTGTACAAAATGAAAAATATATTACCCTATCAAGTCATTTTTCCCCAGCTAACCTGGAGTGGAGTAACAGGTCATAAGGACTGAATGTGTACAGTTTAACAAGTTTAACGGGTAAATGTGGACGAAAAAAAAAACTCAGTGACCAAATGTGTACAAATCAAATAATATATTACCCTTTTAAGTTATTATCCATTTTCTTTATTTCTTTTAAATTGAGCCGTTTGTTTTTAGATTAGGATGAGTTTTGTTGTTTTTATTCTCATGTTATGATCTTTTTGTACTTTTGTAATATGGGTTTTGCTGAAATTGTGTTCTGCGACATATTACCTACTTTCTGTAACGTAGATCCCATTTGTGGTCGTGTGTGGATTTCTTTCAGTAAGCAATTTCAAAGGCCAAAAAGAAATAGCAAAACGCATGGTAATTACTCAAAAATATCACAAGAAACATATATCCGTGTCGCAATACATAATAAAATGTCTTGGAAAAACTACATAAAGTTATAGTAACAAATCTAGGATTCAAACTCTTGTATGTACAAACCCGAATGATATGGAAAAAACAAATGGGTCATAAAAACTTAGTTAATGGGTTATAATAATATCATCTAAAAAAAATATAATATTAACTTTTAATTATGTTTTTAGGATTTTTTTTACTCATTTTTAGTTTTTTCTTGCATGTTATTTTTTTGTTATAATTTACAAACCTAAAAGAATTACATATATAGATTGTGTACCTATGAAAAGGTTTTTTTAACCACCTCAGCCTCCTAATATACACTATATATTAACGTATAAACCTTTTTTTTTTTCAAAACAATCTCAAATCGTTTGTGTTTGCGTTGTGTACAGTGTCCACCAATACTTACAACCGGAATCCATCCAGATTTAATAATATATACTATGAAAAAATTTCCAAACTCAAGGGTGTTCATGGACACCCTTTAAATCAATGTAGCTTCATCCTCGACAAATTATACAAATGAGAACAAAACATTATTCCTAATATAGAGCAAGAGATACTATAGGTTTCTCAATGAAGTTATTGAATTGCGACAGATTATCCAGTAGAGAAAAGGAATAATCATCATTATTGTTGCTAACAGCAAGACGTATGGGTTGTACGTCATTGCTGCAGTAAAAAACACCAATACGACAGCCATTAGATTTCGTCTCATGATGGATGCGATCACTGAGCGTAATGAGAAGAAACCACGTTCAACATAGTTAGGCCACATGATAGACAAGGTACTGACGACTGATGTGAAAGTGAGTATGAAAGCCATCCCATGCAATAGCATAGCAAGCGCCGATAGCAGCCCGATGTCTCGGTGGTTTGGATATACTGTAGATGCAGCAATGACGACGAGCAAAGACATCACAGAAGCATATAAGACGTAAACTGTTTTTTTATCCGAATCAACCGCTTTAAGAAATAGCTCTTTATGATTTTTCGTGAACAATTCACGTGGTCTTAAACCATCTTTGTTCTTCTTTTCTCTAAGTGAGGGAGGGAGCATATCCGAAACCATCTATAAACACATAGATTAGATAGTTACCATCAAAGACCATATCAATCAATATAAATAAGAAAACATTTCCACACACATGCTAAATGCTAAATGAGGATGGTTCCACTGTAGTTTTTCCCTTCTCCTTTGTATTTATTTCAATTTTATTGCAGGTTTTATGAATATGCCTTGGTGCTCATGCTAAATGCAAGTTTTTACCTTTCACATGCATTTGACATATAAGCAACTGAAAGATGGTATACTGTACAAAAACTGAAGCGATAGCAGTGTGCAATATGGCTTTTTGGATGAAATGATTGAATGAGAAAGAACTATAGAGAAACATGTTACCTTGAACCATTTTTCTTTTTCTGCCATTTCTACATCTGGTTCTTGAAAGTCCTGGCATTGATTACTCATTGTGGCCTCCTCGAGGATTCCGACTAAATGGAGTAAATTGTTCCCATTTTCGTCTTCAGCAGTAATTATCGAGTCTTTGATTGAGCCTACGCCGCACAATAGGTTGAAGATTCCAGGACAACGACATAAGATGGCGACCTGAAATAAAGTCTTCTTTTTATCATTCAGATCTAGTACAAGCTTTGGATATTCACCAATTAGGACAGCTAGGAACGCAGTGTTGTCCTCTTCTGCAGCTACAAATAGTACCCTGGAGATATATGTTGGACATTGGCATGCTTCTTCCAGCATTTTATCTTCCATAATCTGGTCAACAGGACCTCTCCGCATGTCATCAGTTATAGTCTTGGGAATATTTGCCAAAATCATTCTAAGCAATTCCACTGCTTGATTTTCCTCATCACCATGACAGCCATTAGGCTTGCGTAAATATGTCAAAATGATTCTAAACAGCTGCACTGCTTGATTTCCCTCATCAACATGCCCGTGGTATGCATCGTATTGATAAACTAAGAAACCAAGTAAATGATAATAACTATTTCTGAACAGAAGCTATGAGTGAAGTTTGCTATTACTTGAAACATATTATGTCTTTACAAAATATATATATGTAAGTATAGCTGAGGGATCTATATTATAAGAAACAATTTATCTATTGAAAGATCGTGTTTCGTAATCAGTGATGGTTACAGTAACACAACAATAACAACCTCTAAAGCCAATAGACTAATTAGTGATACAATCTCAGCATAAGCTTCAATCTTTAGTCCATATATCAAGAATGGTCACGCGTAGTTTCTGTCAAAAATAATTTTCTTAAGGCACTATGAAAAGGTAATAGACAAATCAAAGAGTAGAGATTCTTACGGTGTTTTTTAATATTAAATGCATTACGTTGACGAGCAAGAATTCCGAGTATACCGTCTTCGTCTTCACTCTGAGCAAGTTTTGGAAAGTCCTTTACTATTTCTTGTGCAACCTCTACAAAGTATTTGACAATCAGTTAAGATGGGAGAATGATGACAAGTGGGTGGAAGAAAAGTGAATAAACAATTAAGTTTGGTGGTTTTGGGAATTCAAGAGAATGATAATCAATTAATCATATATCCTGAAGACAGGATCAAGATAATAAAGATAAAGAAATTTGGGCCTTGTGGAGTCCATCCTTCTGAGAAAAGTCTACAAGAGATAGTGCATGTATTCTATTCAACCTAGAATTCTATTTGATGGACCTTAAACACTATCTACCAAAATACTTACCAAATAGCTCAGCTTCAACACATGTCAATAGAACACCACATCGTCTCTCATCTGTCCAAGGACTGCATTTCATTCTTTTAGACATCCCATGAAGATACATGACCATATCATGGTTTCCGGATAAAGCTGCCATTTGGAGTGGCAACTTTCCATCATTACCTTCCATATCCAGCAATTCCGTGTTCTTGGTCGCCAGAACTTTAGCTATAACCACATTTTTGCCTTGAGCAACTATATGCAGCGCAGTGTTGGAACT
This sequence comes from Lactuca virosa, assembly GCF_052849685.1. NCBI lineage: Eukaryota > Viridiplantae > Streptophyta > Magnoliopsida > Asterales > Asteraceae > Lactuca > Lactuca virosa. The sequence continues at coordinate 297,830,031 of NC_136433.1, read as the reverse complement.
GCTATTCTTAAGCTCTAAATCCGCATCTTTCATCAATCTCACCAGATTTTCAACAAACAAAGTATGTCCTGCATACGCTGCAACATGAAGTGCTGTTTCACCCCATACATTGATGCTAACCCTTACCAGCTCTTCATGTTTGTCTAAAATGGCCTTACCAGCTTTCCAATTACCTTCCTTTGATGCTTCTAAGAGTTCTGAAAGGATTCTCTTCCATTCAGGTGTTTCTCCTGTTTGATTCCAATATGAAAATATAAATATATTTATAGAAAAGCAAAAGTGAAGTATATGTAAAATAAAAAACAGAAAAAACATTTATTTAGACAATTAGTTATTTACACCACTTTACTTTATGTTGCTAAGTTACTCCTCATTTATATTATATCTCTGTTGTGGTTACATGTATATATCAATATTATTACTGCTTGACCACATGTTGCTAAGTTTTTATAGCCACACTCCATGTCTAAGCCATTACCACTACTGTCAAAACGAGTTTAAAGTTGTGGATGAGGAATGGGAAAGAAGATTCTATTCATGTAACAGAACAGACCCATCATCCATTCCGTTTCCTCCATTTCCACCACTTAACTTATCTTTCCCTTCCAATCGTTTTCTTCAAAACAAACTAAAGACTGAATTTATGACAAAGAGAGGGTTCTACTGAACGGGTGAGAAGAAGGAAACCCATGATCCATTTACAATCTTTTCAAAACTGAACCTACAGCACCTTTTTTTTTTTGTTTGCATATGAAAGGTTAAAATTGAATCCCACTTCATATTTTACAACCATATCTGAAAAAGGGACTGTGAGAGCTATCTACGAACCCTGTATCTAACAACTAAAATCAACTAAATTCACCTATATTGGTTTTTGTATATACATAAAACACTATATAATTGTAGTTGACTGTGATTTGAGTATTTGAGACTTACCTAACAAACAGGGTTCAAGTCCTAACTTTTGAAATTGCAACAAAATTGCCTAGCTTATTGATTAAAATAGTTTGGCATGTTAGTTTCAATTCTTGCCAATAGAACTTTCTGTAAAATTTATAATCAAGAGCTTACAACTGAGTAGATCTTACAATCTCAAGTTACCATGGAACCAGATCGTAGATATATAGCAAGTCAAGTTAAGTTTCATATGAATCTCAAAATCTCATTAGGATCAAAAGATCTTACCATTGGAGGTAAAGGGCATATCAACTAAATGTTGCTGGCTGATGAGAATCGGCCGAATTGAATCTACGCTTCCACTTAATGGGTTCATTTCTCCCGAAGCAAACTGCAATCCAAATTAAGTCGTAATGATTAAACCTGTTAAGATTAGTATAGAAATCTGATGTGCATAGAACCTTGCATACTATTTACCTATTTTCAAGTTTAGCATCTCGTTTAGACTACATACTGTACACAATAATCTTAAAGCCGGTATGTTCCAAAAAAGCAATCTATCGCCGGAAGCCTGGTCAGAACCCAACTATGCCGGCGGAGCCCTCGTCCGACCTTGTCGAATCTCGAATCCAGGCACCTTTACCTCCTCTGCTTGACTCTGCTACACAATCTCAACTACGCCTCTTGTTGCTCTATACTCTGCTTGATGTCTGGGATTTGGAGACGATCAGGTAAACGTTTGTTTCGAAGAGACGATGGTCTTTTTATTTAATAACAAAATTTACCCATACAATCAGCAAAGAGACGCATAAATTAGTAAATTAGTTATGATATGATAATGATAACTAATTTTAGCCCACATTTTTAATATATATTTGGATGAATTACTAATTTAACCAAATTCATTAATGATTTATCATTGTTTTAGTCAAAATTTAAGGCTTATTACAAAATAGTCATGGTTAAAATGGCCTACAATTTCGCTCATTTACCTACTGTTTTGATGTTAGTATATAAGGATTTTTTTTAAATTTTCATTACGAAGCCGTAAACGAAAAAATGGTCTATTGTTTCCTCTGAAAAGTCTACTGTTTCCCAAAAAATAGATTAAAAATGATCTACTGTTTCGTCTAAAAACCTACGGTTTTGGGTTTTTTTTTGGTATTTTGACTACTAATTCATGTATTTTGACTACTATATCGCACCTAGTATATATTAAAAGAAAAATCTCTTTTAGAGTACAAGTTAGTGTTTTTTTTTCATCTTAAAAAAAAAAAAAACATAGGTTTTGGACGAAATTGTAGACAATTTTTAGTCTATTCCTTGGGAAACAGTAGACTTCTCAGAGGAAACAATATACCATTTTTTCGTCTATGGTTTCGTAAGTAAAATGAAAAAAAAAATCCTTATATATTAAAATCAAAACAGTAGGTAAATGGGCGAAACAGTAAACCATTTTAATCATCTACGGCTTCGATGACTATTTTGTAATAAGTCCTAAATTTTGGCTAAAAAGTGATAAGTCATTAATGAATTTGGTTAAATTAGTAATTTCCTCTATATATTTTCGGGTCTTTTATGAATTTAAAGTCTTCCAATTTTATTTATAACTTTGTTTTTATATACATTTAAAAACTTGATTTTTTATTTATAGTGTTTCTATATACTCGTTTTTATCCGCATTATTTTATTTATTTATTTTTATAAATTAGATTTTTCTTGCAAATTTTTTTCTAACTTTTCTTTAAATATTTATTTCGTATGTTGCTTTTTAAAACATATAAAATTTTGTTTTTTTACGTATTCAATTTTACAAGCAACAAATAAATTTTTACTTATAATTAAATTATGTATTACCCATTGTAAATATATAAAACTTATGCATCCTCGTCCGAGTTGTGAACTTACAGATTCTTTTTCTAAAAAAATAATAAAGCTTCTTAGACTAGAGAGAATGGTAGCACCCCCAACACTTTGCCACGTAGGATATTTTATGTTTTTCTGAAGCCATATAAGCTTAGCGTGTATAACACATAAAAGGTAGGGATTGGTAGTGTCTCAATTTAATAGGTTTAATTAATTTTTTTAGAAGGGAATTAAAAAAAGAAAAAAAAAAGAATCAACCAATCACAACACAAGATTCTTTGTCTCTCTCCTCTCAGTGAGGCAGAGTTAGTGAGCCCAATAGCAAGCGCTAGGTGGCGGTGTTCCTTCTCCCTTAGCGAGTCTGGCTACCATGTTTAGCGAGGCTACTCCTCGCAGCCTTAGGATCATAAGAAATGGATAGAAACTACAAAAAGGTTAACCGGTGACAAGGATATGGGTGAGGTCAACTCCAAGAATGAGAAGTGTAATGAAAATTTTAAAATCTATTGTAGGTATCTTCAAAAAGATTGATTTGGTTAATGCATGAAATTTCCCTAGTATATGGTTGGTCACGACATGAGGGATGAAGCTTCACGGCGTGACACCGGGCTAAGTGTCCGTCTTTGTGGCTCATGATGTGACACATGTCACACCCCCAAACCAAGGATGGCGGAAACGTCCGGGGGTGGCGGACTTCATGTGTAATATCATAACAACGAGTATAATAGTGCTCAAAGTAAATACAACCATCATAAATATAATTGAAAAAGTTACAATGTAGCATGTGTTCACATATTTCAAAATCAATTACATTATGATGACAAAATGAAATGTTTGACGTCTGAGCGTCCCATCCTCAAAAGCTGCTGTTTATCTGATTCACTGAATTCCTGAGAATACAAGTAGTTTCGAAAAGGTGTCAACAATTAAGTTGGTGAGTTCATAAGCTTTTGAAGGTGATGCTAAAATTCTTTTCTTTGTAAAAGTGATGTTTGTTCAAGAAAAATCCAATATTTCCCTTATAAAATGCATTGTAGTCTTAAAAGTCAAGACCGAAATGTACAAGTATTTTTCTATACTTAAAGTAATTTATGCAAGTTTAAATCGACATAAACTCGTTTAATTTAGAAGTAAAACCCGTAAATCTTATGTTTTGTTAATACCCCATGTGAGTTATTATAACCATACTATGACTTAGACGGCCTCGTAATACGACGTTCTTCAGGCGTCGCAAAGTTAAATGACACTTGTCACCCCAGACCTGCTGGTCTAGCTGTTGCATGCAGCTCAGGTGTGGGTTTGTCAGACCCAATATAGATCTATACACAACTATCACGTTCTCCCTACAAGAGACTCTGGTTACAATTTATAGGACTTTTGATTTCGTTACTTTGGAAGTAACGTGAAGCGAATGTCTCACAAATTTATTGATTAACAGATTTACGTGAACTTAACTGAAAACCCCCTTTTGTATAAACCCGATACTTTGTTTTCGCACCCCGTTTATATGAACTGGAAACATTTGGTAATGAGTTTGAAATGTAAATGATACATAAACTATACCTATTATAGTTTAACCAAAACGTTTGTAATGTAAAAGAACCCTTTTCTATGTAAGTCGAATGTATGGCAAAAATATAACTATGTTTATCATGCCTTGTCTTGTACTATTGGTAATGATAGAGGACTCTTACAAATCAGTAAGTGTTTTCTGTTATATAATTATACCACAACAGGAAGCACATGTAAAATATGAAATCATTAAAGATTAACACTTTGCTCAACATGTTACAAAGTCTGATGAAAGTTATAAGCTGTAAATTTGTTTTAACTATTTTTGCACTGATTTAGAAAAATCACATAAAATTCGTACGAAATCGAAAACTAGATCCCTAAATTCTTAGAGTTTAGAAAATATGTCTAGTTTATTCATAAATTTTATTATGATTTTTAGAAGTCTCTAACTGGTGTGAAAACGTTCATATTCACAGACTGGTCCGAATTCGTAGCTACAGTGATAGACAGTTTTATAAAAATCACCATAAATTGTAGAAAAATCATGTGAATATGTGCAAGTAGTCATTTTAAAGGTATAAACCTGAAATATTTGCACCAAATACAGTTTTGAAAGATATTAAGTCTAAGTTGGTCAAAACAGTCCGTGAATAGGACTCAACTTTTCTGATGAAAGTTGTTGTTTGAATCTAGGTAAGTTTTTGGTGTATTAACTTGTATCCCCCCCCCCCCCCCTAAAACTTGAAGAAAACCTGAAAATGTAGGGGTATGAACTCCCCTTGGCTGATTTCAGGAAATGGATAATGAAGAAAATAAATTTCCAAGTCAAGAACACTTGGGAGATGCTTGAAGATTTTAAGATCTAGTACCAAATATGACGATATTTGGGTGAGAAATCTATGAATGGAGTGTAGAAGTGTAGGATAATAAAGTGAAGGATGAAATTTACTTACCAAAAGAGGATGAAAAACTCAAAACTCCTGGAGAATCTCGAAATCTTGGAGAGAAAACGAGAGAGAAAAGTGTATTTGCCTTTAGGTGAAGTGTTTGTGATCTAAAGAATGTGAGTAGTATAAGTTCTTTGTGTGTGGGTTTAAGGAAACTTGTGGGGGAAGGATAAGAGTACAATGATTGGACAAGGCTGAATAGTGACTGAGGGTGTCATGGAGTGGGTATGGGAGGTAGCTTGTGTCTTTGCTTTATGGAAAAGTCAACACTCCACCTTTAGTACTTTGCCTTTGCTCTTAAGAAAAGTGTGGGTTTTAATACAAGAATCCTTAGAATATGCATATTTTATGATCTTGGAAGGTTAAAAATAATAAAATATGGATTTATATGAAAAATCCCGCGTTAAAATGACCAAAAACGGGCTTAAAACGTGCAAATAGTCGAAAACCGGGAAAAAGAGGCGAAACTGCGAAAATCCGAGGGTAGGAGGCGAGGTTCGGTCCATGGTGTTGAGAACCGAAAGTGGGTTCGGTCCGAGAAGGAAGGTGAGAACCGAAGGTATGTTCGGTCCGAGGAGACTCGCATGCGAAATAGACCGAAGGTAGTCTGAAGCTAAATGGACCGAAGCTAGGAAGAAGCGAAATAGACCGAACCCGAAGGTGACTTCGGTCCTTTAAGAGGCTTTAGTTCCTTAAGGGCAGTTCGGTTCTTATTAGGGTTTTGGTTCTTTTGGGAGGTTTCGGTCCTTAAGGGATGTTTTTCAAGTTATCTTCCCGTTTTGAGTGATTTTTGACCAAGTTAAGGGTCGGGATGCTCCGAGTGATTATAAATAGTTGAGAGAGATTTTGAGAGAGATTTGGGAGAGATTTCACATACTTGGAGAGATTTGGGAGAGATTTCACATACTTTGAGAGATTTCACATACTTAGAGAGATTTCACATACTTGGAGAGATTTGGGAGAGATTTCACATACTTGGAGAGATTTGGGAGAGATTTCACATACTTGGAGAGATTTGGGAGAGATTTCACATACTTGGAGAGATTTGGGAGAGATTTCACATGCTTGGAGAGATTTGGGAGAGATTTGAGATAGAGAGAGATAGAGCGAGAGGGACTTTGTTTGTGACCTTTACGAGTGTTTAACTTCGAAATGCAAGGTTTGTAAACCCCGTTTTGCCTTGTTATGAGCGTTATACGCCCCCGAAGGGTATGTAGTAATGTTTTTATCGAGTAGTTCCATCTCTTACCCTGATTAGGGTTTAGATTTTCTGAACACGTGAAGGCTCAAAATGATACTTTGCATTAAGATAGTGTGTTGTACAATATTAAACACGATGTAAACCCTAATATATAAGGGTTAAATGAGTTGACCGGTTTGACTTGATGACTTTATTTGACTGTGACTTGACCGGAAACTGACGGTTGTCACATCATCCCCTCGTTAGAAGGAATTTCGTCCTGAAATTAGCACTTTGACCGGGACTTCGAGAGTTGGGGAAAGATGCAGGTATTTTTTTGTTTCACTTAATCCTCACGTTCCTAGGTGAATTCGGGTCCTCTTTTTATGTTCTAACGGACCTTCACAACATGGATGCGACTTTGATTCGTTCTTTTGATCTTTCGATCCATGGTTTCTATCGATTTTTCCAAGAAGTGGAGACTCTCGTTGATTTCGATTTCGTCAAGGGGTATTACAAGAGTCTCGTCGGACAGACACTTCTTTAAGTTTGATACGTGGAAGGTCGGGAGTACGTTATTAAGTTCTTGTGGTAGTCGAAACTTGTATGCCACTGGGCCAATCCTGACAAGGATTTCGAATGGCCCGATGTACCTTGGATTTAGTTTCCCACGTTTACCAAAACGTATCATTCTTTTCCACGGTGAGACCTTCGGTAGTACTCGGTCACCAACCTGGAAATTCCAAGGGTCTGCGTCGCTTATCTGCGTAGCTCTTTTGTCGATCTCGAGACGCTTTTAGTCTTTCTCGAATTTGTATGATCTTTTCTGTTGTCTCCCTTATGATTTTAGGGCCAGCGAGGGTGCTGTTAGGGACTTGCTCCTTCGCTAGCTGTATATCTCTCACTTCAGTCCAGCGCAGTGGTGATCTGCCCTTGCGGCTATAGAGATCTTCGAATGGGGCGACCTTGATGTTAGGGTGATAGCTGTCGTTGTGTGAAAATCCAATGAGCGGTAAGTGGGCATCCCACGCTTTACCGAAGTCAATCACCCAACTATTAGCATGTCTTCCAAGGTTTGATCAGTTTCTTTTGCTCTGCCCGTCGGTTGTAGGTGGTAGGCCGTACTCCGTCTCGCCTAGTCCCTGAAAGGGTTGCCATAATCATGAAGTGAGTCTACTATCTCTGTCAGAGATGATGTATATTGACAGACCTTGCGGTCGTATAATCTCTTTGATGTACGTTCTAGTCAATTTCTCCATCCTGCCGGTTTCTTTGATTGGTAGGAAGTGCGCGGATTTGGTAAACCTATCAACAATTACCCAAATGGTATCGAGACCACCCTTTGACTTGGGTAAATTGGTTGTGAAGTTCATGGCAATCCGCTTCCACTTCCTTTCGGTTATCATTGGTTGTTGTAGGAAACTCGAAGGCTTCTGTTGTTCTTCCTTGACCTTGGCACAAGTCCGATACTTGCCCACATGTGTAGCGATGTCAGCTTTCCTATTCGGCCAATGATGTTACTTTTTGAGGTCCAGATACCTCTTGTCTAAGCCTGGATGAATGGAGTAGCGGGTTTTCATGTGCTTCGTTCATGACGTCATTTCTGATTCCAACAACTTCGGTGTCTAGATCCGGTTCATGGGATAACATGCCCTGCCGCTCTTGCGTTCTAGGTTCTTATGATCGATGAAGATTGTACATTTTGTGTCGTGGAGATAGTGCCTCCAGATCTCTATGGTGAATACTATTGCTCCTAGTTCGAGGTCATGTGTGACCTAGCCGACCCCGTACGTCTTTAGCTGTCTTAAGTTATAAGTAATAACTTCTACTCGGATCGCTGCATAGGGCCTGTTGTAGTGTTTCTCGTTTGTCAATTAGATCGGTAAGGAGCATATGGGTTCAATTTACGCGACTAGATTAATTCGAATGGTAGAACATCCACTCGCACTTCTGGGCGGCCTTATCCCGAAGCTCCTGGTAGGACTCGTACCTGGTCCATCTATCCTTAACTCGCGCGTATAGGTCATATGTAATTAGGGTTGGTAAGACAGTTGGATGGGTGACTCTGCCCCAAGTCCACAACCAGACGAGGAACAGGAAATAGTGCGGAAACACACATCCAATGTCCGTAGAATCTTAATTATACACCACACTTCGCATATACACATGGTAGTGATAGGTTAACCGCATTTGTCCCACGTCTCCAGGCTTGATCTTGATCTGCTATACGAGTGATATTCTCGAAGGGTTTACTAGGAATACTTTGAAAAGGTTTCAGAAGGTGTAACACACCTTCAGAGAGTGCTTCAGGGTTTCACAATGAAGGATGACCTGAGGGTCAGAGTCAGATTTAGGGTTATGAGGGACGAGGGTTTTGATATCCAGCTGGTTAGGTGGAGGGTCTTCTCGTAACATATGCAATTGATAGGGTGATGACCCAAACCAATCCATATCAAATGACGAAATCGGATTTTCTCGATGACACATGTATTAAGTTGTATTCGTAATAGGTATTCGTTAGAGTGATAGTGCATCCTGTGATTCTTATCAGTGTGTTCCATTTTAATCGATGTTATTGTTATTGCAAATGATTCACGCCACAGCAGCTAGTACTGGTAGTAAGGGTGTTCTGATAGCTAGTGATGATACTTTATATTATGATCCCCGACCGATCATTCTATGATCGATCGGTATATGTAAGTCATATGTCATTTGATGTCGATGAAACCAACGAGTGAACGGCTCTACCCTAATCCCACTACTAGAAATGGAACAGGAATTGGGACGGAATTATTCACTTTAAGTCTGTAATATTTTAATTATAAGTAACCCTGAAGTATACATTAAGTCATCACAGCTCACCAATAATGATCCTAAGGCCATATATGAGTGTCTTTAATTTGATTGAACGAGAGAATATTTTAACCACTTTTTGAAATACGGTAATTTTTAGCAAACATACCAAATTCATCACAAACATATGGTACTTAAACGTTTTTGTTGTTGGAAACACTACACAAGTCCTAATAAGATTCTTGGTTGTTCCTGCTGGTTTGTTTGTTTGTCACACTCCTCCTGCTCCCCCGTCATTCCTCTCAGTTGGACAGTCTCTCTTGAAGTGTCCCATTTCACCGCATAGGTGGCATACTGGACTTACACTAGTCTTGGTGATTGAAGTGATGCGTTGGGTCTGGGTCCTGCAGAAGCGGGTAGTATGTCCGTTCTTGTTGCAGTTTTTACAGTGCGACACTCGACAAACTCCCGTGTGATGGTAGTTACACTTGCTACACTTTGGAAGTGTCCCCATATATTGTCTGTCCGGTGCTTGAGTAACAAATGTTGTGGCTGATGTCGAGGCATGTGTTGTGACTGCTGTCGTAATATCAGGGGCAGCCACAGATTGTTGTCTTCTAGCGAGTTTTTGAGATGGGTTGCGCTTCTTTTTGTCCAAAAACTTCCGTTTCTTGCTCTTAGGTTTGTGGTCTGAGGCATTTTCGTTGGTAGACGCCCGCTGGTGTTCTTGATTGGTATTGCAGTTAGTATTCCCGACACCGCCTTCACCTCTGACGACGTTGTTAGCATTGAGTTGCGCCATGACGGCTGTCACGGCTGCCATGACCGTAACTTGAAAAGTAGCAGAGTCTATCTGCAGGATTGCTGCCTTGCTTGTTGGCTGGTTACCTTCTTGTGAAGACATAACCCTGTTGCATGGGGAGAAACGATGTCGTGAGTGGGGATGATTATCTCTATTTATATCCTTACCATTTATATACACATATATAAATTTCGCACTTTACTGAACTATTCTCGATGTTTCTGCTAGCGTTCCTGAGACGGAGTTATGGTAGTGGGTAGAAGTAGGTTTTGTACGGGCGTTAAGTATTACCCATCCTAGGATTATGTTTGTCCAAATACGCTTCGCAGAGGAGTTCTGATGGAATCCGGTGCATTAGTGCTGGTATGATCACACCCTATATGCCTACAAAAAGGGCACCTTTCAACCATGAGGTTTAAAAAGGTGAGATGATAATGAGTCTTGAACAAGGATTTATACGTCGTGAGTTATCTGACTAAGTTTATCTTAGTTCTGAGTGTATCGAGTTCCAACTTTTATGGTGTTCTGAAAACAAATCATATTGAGAGTCTATATATAATAAACTTATGAATTCTTAGTAGTATTGCTCCAAATGAAATAATACGCATGCCCATTTCATTTGTATGATTCTAGCATATTTAGCTTTTAGTGAAAGGTTTTGAGCCTGATGTAGGTCTGCAACACATCATTGCAAGGAAAAGTTTGGACCACAATTAAATCTCTCGACTAGTGTAATCACTAACTCGCAGGGTCGGGCCTACACATGGAGGGGAGTAGCACCAGCGCATACTCATAGACCTAATCTACAAGGTCTTGTGAGTAAAATGAACTATGGTCACGACAATACGCCCCCAGTGGTGCTTGAAACGAAGCCGATGCGTCCTGTAGTTCTGCTAACCTATGCTCGGCTACGACCACTCTCTCTTTGAGAGTCGAGTGTCTATCCCGACGCTCTCTTGACTTTAACCGAGTGGCGACAAGGTCCTTAACGAGTTGGTCTCTAAAATAGCAGTCTTTTTCCGAGTCTCGAGTTTATGAGATGATAGCATCTGTAGCAGCGCATAGTTCCCTAACTCGAGGTTCGTGATCTGCTGGGTCATCACCGGGAGGACTCTGTCAACCGGTCCCCCATGGTTGAGGTCATTGTAACTTCGTTGGTCTCTAAATGGCGATTGCTGTTGCTGATGGCGTCTCCACCCCTCGATCAATGCTGCCTAACGGGGTACAGGTTCGATGTAGTCGAAACGGTTCGCGAGAGTCCTGGCTACGTAAGGAGAGTTGTCGACCTCTGGCTCCACTTCCGACTATTTTCCCAATCGCCCAAAAACTCTCCGGGTTCGGAAAGTAGGGGTCTCCTGGTAAGTAAATCTTGCCATGATGTCCGTGCGAGAATAGGGGTGAGGTAAGAGGCATATAATAATCATATTCCTAGAAATACTTATAGGGGTTTGATCCTGCTTAGTTACTTCTATAATGACATGGTGCATACCAGTTACATATAACAAAAGATATGATAGACCTTCGAATAAGCGATCATACTCCAAAACAACAACCAAACAAGGAACAGGAAGTAAAGCAATGATCATAGATTCTAAGTCTATGATATCAAAGTCATATATAACTTTAGCGTATCCACTTAGTGATTTTAGATCTACTAGTAAGAATCTGTTTAGTTTTCACATCAGTTATAGTACCACAAAATACTCCTATAGTATTTAAATGTTATGTTTGGTTCTTAACGGTTTTCTTGTTTGGGAAGTTTTTAGGCTTTTTGCTCACTACGACCATTCCCCGGCATACATCAATCACACCTCGGATAAATATAGTTGATCATGCTATATTCGTCCCAAGTCTGATCACATATCCCAAGGCCTACCCGTAGTGTCCAACTCCTCATTTTACTTTCGTATTGTCCTAGATATGATACTATACTAGTATGTACGCATGTACTCATACTTTTAATCAAGAAACTATTTCATTTCTAAAAGTATAGCTATTTGAAAAATGTTTAATCAGAGACTTTTAGTCCCAATGCATTTATAGTTTGTATATCTTATGTGGTTTGATATACTTAGTTCACTAAATACAATGCTCTGATACCAATCTGTCACACCCCCAAACCAAGGACGGCGGAAAGGTCCGGGGGTGGCGGACTTCATGTGTAGTATCATAACAACGAGTATAATAGTGCTCAAAGTAAATACAACCATCATAAATATAATTGAAAAAGTTACAATGTAGCATGTGTTCACAATTACATTATGATGATAAAATGAAATGTTTGACGTCTGAGCGTCCCATCCTCAAAAGCTGTTGTTTATCTGGTTCACTGAATTCCTGAGAATACAAGTAGTTTCGAAAAAGTGTCAACAATTAAGTTGGTGAGTTCATAAGCTTTTGAAGGTGATGCTAAAACTATTTTCTTTGTAAAAGTGATGTTTGTTCAAGAAAAATCCAATATTTCCCTTACAAAATGCATTGTAGTCTTAAAAGTCAAGACCGAAATGTACAAGTATTTTTCCATACTTAAAGTAATTTATGCAAGTTTAAATCGACATAAACTCGTTTAATTTAGATGTAAAACCCGTAAATCTTATGTTTTGTTAATACCCCATGTGAGTTATTATAACCATACTATGACTTAGACGACCTCGTAATACGACGTTCTTCAGGGGTCACAAAGTTAAATGACACTTGTCACCCAAGACCTGCCGATGTAGCTGTTGCATGCAGCTCAGGTGTGGGTTTGTCAGACCCAATATAGATCTATATACAACTATCACGCTCTCCCTACAAGAGACTCTGGTTACAATTTACAGGACTTTTGATTTCGTTACTTTGGAAGTAACGTGAAGCGAATGTCTCACAAATTTATTGATTAACAGATTTACGTGAACTAAACTAAAAACCCCTTTTTGTATAAACCCGGTACTTTGTTTTCGCACCCCGTTTATATGAACTGGAAACCTTTGGTAATGAGTTTGAAATGTAAATGATACATAAACTATACCTATTATATTTTAACCAAAACGTTTGTAATGTAAAAGAACCCTTTTCTATGTAAGTCGAATGTATGGCAAAAATATAACTATGTTTATCATGCCTTGTCTTGTACTATTGGTAATGATAGAGGACTCTTACAAATCAGTGAGTGTTTTCTGTTATATAATTATACCACAACAGGAAGCACATGTAAAATATGAAATCATCAAAGATTAACACTTTGCTCAACATGTTACAAAGTGTGATGAAAGTTATAAGCTGTAAATTCGTTTTAACTATTTTTGCACTGATTTAGAAAAATCACATAAAATTCGTACGAAATCGAAAACTAGATCTGTAAATTCTTAAGAGTTTAGAAAATATGTCTAGTTTATTCATAAATTTTATTATGATTTTTAGAAGTCTCTAACTAGTGTGAAAACGTTCATATTTACAGACTGGTCCGAATTCGTAGCTACAGTGATAGGCAATTTTATAAAAATCACCATAAATTGTAGAAACATCATGTGAATATGTGAAAGTAGTCATGTTAAAGGTATAAACCTGAACTATTTGTACCTAATACAGTTTTGAAAGATATTAAGTCTAAGTTGGTTAAAACAGTCTGTGAATAGGACTCAACTTTTCTGATGAAAACTGTTGTTTGAATCTAGTTAAGTTTTTGGTGTATTAACTTGTATCCCCCCCCCCCCTAAAACTTGAAGAAAACCTAAAAATGTAGGGGTATGAACTCACCTTGACTGATTTCAGGAGATGGATGATGAAGAAAAGAAATTTCCAAGTCAAGAACACTTGGGAGATGCTTGAAGATTTTAAGATCTAGTACCAAATATGACGATATTTGGGTGAGAAATCTATGAATTGAGTGTAGAAGTGTAGGATAATAAAGTGAAGGATGAAATTTACTTACCAAAAGAGGATGAAAAACTCAAAACTCCTGGAGAATCTCGAAATCTTGGAGAGAAAACGAGAGGGAAAAGTGTATTTGCCTTTAGGTGAAGTGTTTGTGATCTAGAGAATGTGAGTAGTATAAGTTCTTTGTGTGTGGGTTTAAGGAAACTTGTGGGGGAAGGATAAGAGTACAATGAGTGGACAAGGCTGATGTGAATAGTGACTGAGGGTGTCATGGAGTGGGTATGGGAGGTAGCTTGTGTCTTTGCTTTATGGAAAAGTCAACACTCCACCTTTAGTACTTTGCCTTTGCTCTTAAGAAAAGCGTGGGTTTTAATACAAGAATCCTTAGAATATGCATATTTTATGATCTTGGAAGGTTAAAAATAATAAAATATGGATTTATATGAAAAATCCCACGTTAAAATGACCAAAAACGGGCTTAAAACGTGCAAATAGTCGAAAACCGGGAAAAAGAGGCGAAACTGCGAAAATCCGAGGGTAGGAGGCGAGGTTCGGTCCATGGTGTTGAGAACCGAAAATGGGTTCGGTCCGAGAAGGAAGGTGAGAACCGAAGGTATGTTCGGTCCGAGGAGACTCGCATGCGAAATAGACCGAAGGTAGTTTGAAGCGAAATGGACCGAAGCTAGGAAGAAGCGAAATAGATCGAACCCGAAGGTGACTTCGGTCCTTTAAGAGGCTTCGGTTCCTTAAGGACAATTCAGTTCTTATTAGGGTTTCAGTTCTTATGGGAGGTTTCGGTCCTTAAGGGCTGTTTTTCAAGTTATCTTCCTGTTTTGAGTGATTTTTGACCAAGTTAAGGGTCGGGATGCTCCGAGTGATTATAAATAGTTGAGAGAGATTTTGAGAGAGATTTGGGAGAGATTTCACATACTTGGAGAGATTTGGGAGAGATTTCACATACTTGGAGAGATTTCTTATACTTAGAGAGATTTGGGAGAGATTTAACATACTTGGATAGATTTGGGAGAGATTTCACATACTTGGAGAGATTTGGGAGAGATTTCACATACTTGGAGAGATTTGGGAGAGATTTCACATGCTTGGAGAGATTTGGGAGATATTTGAGATAGAGAGAGATAGAGCGAGAGAGACTTTGTTTGTGACATTTGAGAGTGTTTAAGTTCGAAATGCAAGGTTTGTAAACCCCGTTTTTCCTTGTTATGAGCGTTATACGCCCCCGAAGGGTATGTATTAATGTTTTTATCGAGTAGTTCCATCTCTTACCCTGATTAGGGTTTAGATTTTCTGAACACGTGAAGGCTCAAAATGATACTTTGCATTAAGATAGTGTGTTGTACAATACTAAGAACGATGTAAACCCTAATATATAAGGGTGAAATGAGTTGACCGATTTGACTTGTTGACTTTATTTGACTTTGACTTGACCGGAAACTAATTGTTGTCACAACACATAGGCTGTCACGACGTGAGAACGGATTTGCCCTAATCCTGTATTTTGTGCCATATTTAAAAGAAGTGAGGGGCGAAGGTTTACACACCCTCAACCTACATCACCTTCCTCCTGACCTAATTGAAGATAGCTTCCCTTGTGACCTTGAAGAGCTTATTTATTGAATTTTGATTCCTTGAAGAATAAGTAGGCTTCGTGGGTGCATCCTTTTAGCAAACAAGCACATTCCTCACCATCTTGCAGTGCTTTTGGACCTTTGTAAGTCCTAAAGCTCTTGCCTTTATCTCTTATTGGAGGTTTGTATCGATCAGATACACTTCAAGTATAAAGAACGAAAGTAAACTAATCTACGAAAAATAAAGAACAAAAAGAAAATAACACAGAGAGTTCTCCAAAGGGTTTTTGTCTTCACCAAGAAAGGGGTTTGTCTTCACCTAGAAGACGAGTTGTCACAAAGACGATTGGTACAAAGCCGAACTCTCTATATTAGGGTTTACCCGAATGTAGATTATATACTAATCTATACATGTGTATCCCATGATTTAAGGGATTGTATTTTATCTATACTAAGAACCGATCTGCATAACAAAAATATCGAATATGCTATCTATTTTATACTTATCTATATCATTACCTAATATACAAAAGATTGCATAGAATAACTATACTATGCACTGACGCTAATAAGCTTGGTACATTGGCGTTGGTAGTTTAGTTGATGTTGACGCTGATAGATAATGTAGAGTGTTTGACTCATCAGATCATAAGGTGTGACCTTACAATCTCCCCTATCTGATGATGTCAAACCGAATCTTCAGTGAATTCTTTAGCATAAGCTCCTCGTATGCCCCCTGGGAATATGATTGAGTGTTGTAGAAATTTTAAGTTCTTCAGCTTTTAACGAGTACTCCCCCTAAGAAGGTGAATGAATTTCAAGCAGTTGAAGCAATATGTGCGAGCTGTCAATGGACAGATGTCCACGTGAAGACCTGAGAGTTTTGATGTCCATGTGTTAATCCTCTTGACTCCCCCTTTGATTGATAACATCTGTAGATCTAGTAGTTTTTTCAACTTGACTCCCCCTTATATTGTGCTTTCTTTAGCTTTAGCAAATTCTCTCCCGTTTTGACATCAGTGGTAAAATAGAACTGGAGGAGGAAACCAGATAATCAGATTTGCAGCTTGCAGTCTAATAAGATTGTGATGTCTCCTGATAGTATGGGCTTAAACTACCATTCACCAACATAGTATTGCGAGATCTCATCAGCGTGTGGTTTCATACGCTGACTCATTAATCACTTTTATTATAAGAAAAATGGTAAGAGTGGTATGATGTGTGTAATAAGATGTGGTGTTTCAGCTTAACCATCGACATAGATTTGTGAAGCTCTCACCAATGTATGGTACATTACACTGAATCATTAAGCTTTAAAGAAGAATATAAGGGCAAGAATGGGTTGGTGCGTGTGATAGTCTACGGTACGTAGACTAACCATTGGCATAGAGTTTCAAACTTCTATCAGTGTGTGCTATAACATAGTGAATCGTCAAATTTTGTTAAGAACATAAAGGAAAGAATGGATTGTTTCATTCACGCTGAGGTGAAATCAGCGTGAATCATAAACAGTTATTAAAGGACCAGACAAGTAACTCTTACATTGATGACTTTACAATCAGTGTAAGCCATTCGGTTATGCTCAATGTTTGAGCAGTCAATGAGACATGATGCATACGACAAGCATGCTTCCAGGGATAAGGTTAGGTAGGATAGTTAACTAAGAATAAACACCCATGCCTTCTTATCAATTTTTTTATTAGACTAGACAATCTCACTTAGAAATTTTAGACAATGCTAAACAATCAGCATGAAGGGTGACTCAATGTTCTTAGCAGATAGCCTCGCTGATGAGAAACTTAGAGAGATTTTGTCACATACAACAACATGCTTCTAGGGATGATGATGTTTCAAAAGTTGCATACTAGGCTTAGAAAAGCCTCCATCAGATTCCCTTAAAAATAATATACAAATACAAACAAAAGAGTTAGTCAAATAAGAAAGTATTTTGAATAGCAAAATATGTGCAGCTTTTTCAGAAAGGTGATAAACTCGTTCCATCAAATCTTTAGAATAGAATGGTTATAAATGCACTTCCATTTTCCGAGATATCTACCACTTGAATCTTGGCTATAAAAGAGATAAAAAGAAAAGGTAAGCACATCAATATACAATACAACTCACAATAAACCACGAGTGATGAAGCCATTCATCATGGATTTCAAGCTTCATATCCATGAGCAAGATAGGAGCAGAAAACAGTCTTTATAACCAATGTGTTAACTAACTCATATCCATGAAACCATCGTGTCCTCAAGATCAACACGAGGGAATTCGATGTTTTATCGAATTATAAGTCAGTAGATGAAAACAAGACTTACTGTATTGATGGTTGCTTCTTGCATCCACAACAGTGAGTGGAGAAGAAAGAGATCATTCATAGGAAGAAAAGGAGATGATGCCACTCTTTTTGTCAACACAAAGAGCATTGAGATCTTTCAAGATGACTCCAATTCTCACAAACTCAGAAGAAGAGAGATGATGATATATCTTAGATAGGCCTGAAAGATAGATAAAAGAGAGAAGAGAATACTTGAAACAAGACTTAAACAAACTATGTAAAAATCTATAAAAGTAATAAAAGCAACATTTGTTTTTGTGTTTTTGTGTTTTTCAGAAATCAAGCAGAAGCAACGTTAAATCAAAAGAGTTAGAAAAACAATTAAGTCACTAAAAGCAGGCCAAGATCTGAAATCAGTTTGTTTAAAGTCTTCTCGTCCAATGCCTTTGTGAAAATGACAGCCAACTAATTAGTAGATGGAATGTAGAATAACTCCACGTTTCTCTTGTGAACTATGTCCCAGATGAAGTGATGATGGATATCAATGTGCTTGGTCTTGGAATGCTGCACTAGATTCTGTATCGTCTGAATGGCACTGGTGTTGTCACAGTAGATGGGATTTTTAAAAAGTTTAGACCATAATCCAAGAGCTGATTTTGAATCCATAGAATCTAAGCACAACACCTACCAGCGGCAACATATTTAGCTTCAGTGGTAGAGCAAGTCACTAATGTTTGCTTTTTGTTGGACCAGCTTACCAATCTATCTCCAATCATTTGAGCTCCTCTTGAAGTGATTTTACGATCAATGTCGCATCCACCATGTTCAGAGTTAGTGTATCCCACCACCTTGAACTCAGAGTCACGAGGATGCCATAACCCAAGATTGGGTGTATGCTTTAAGTAATAAACGATTCTTTTCACAACAAGTAAATGAGATTCTTTAGGACTTGTGTGATAATGAGCACACAATATAGTAGCAAAAATAATGTCAAGGCGACTAGCAGTAAGATAGAGCAGAGAGCATATCATTCCTCGATGTAGAGTTGCATTCATACCAGTTCAATTTGGATCAAATCCAATACACGTTGATGGGAACATTGGAGTCTTAGCCGACTTGCAATCATAGAAACCATACTTCTTTAGCATATCTTCAATGTATTTGGTTTGACAAAAAATACCATTAGTTAGTTGTTTAACCTGCAATCCAAAAAATAAAGTTAGTTCACCCATCATGCTCATTTCGAACTTCCTTGCCTTGATCTGAGCGAATTCGGAACTTAGTTTCTCATCATTGGATCCAAAGATGATATCACCAACATACACTTGAGCCAAGATGATGTGAGATCCTGAATGTTTGATGAACAAGGTGTTATCAATATTTCCTAGATTGTATCCACTTGTGAGAAGATAGCTTGCCAACGTGTCATACCAAGCTCTAGGTGCATGCTTTAAACCATATACAGCTTTATCAAGACGATACACATGATTTGGAAACTCTTCACTTTCAAACCCTGGTGGTTGCTTTAGAAAAAGTTCTTCATGAAGATCTCCATGCAAGAAAGCAGTCTTGACATCAATTTGATAGACTTTGAAGTTCTTGCATGAAGCAAAGGAAAGAAACAAATAGCAACATGAGCAAATGTTTCATCACAGTCCAATCCTTTTAGTTGACAGAAACCTTGAGCCACAAGTCTAGCTTTATTTCTTATTACAATCCCATCTTCATCCATTTTGTTCTTGAATACCTAGCAAGTGTCGATGATGGTCTTTCCTTAAGGCTTGGGAACAAGAGTCCACCCACGATGACATTCGAATTCATTCTGCTCATCTTGTATAGCCTTAATCCAGTCAACTTATTTCAAGGCATCAACGACATTCTTTGGTTCAATCATTGAGACGGAGTTCACAAACATGCAAAAGTTGTTGCTGACTCTGCTACGAGTGAGAATCCCAAAACTTACATCTCCGATGATTTGAGATTCAGGATGATCTCGAAAAATTCTTGGATTAGAACTTTCATTTCTATTACTTTGAGTTGAGTCTTCCTGATTGGATTGTTCAGCTTCTTCAAGTATGACAAGTTGATCTTTAGGGATAGGTTGTAAGCTGATGAATTGATCAAAATCGGGAACAACAGGCTCAACGTCATTTGGCAAGAAATCAGGTACGAGGTCTGAAGGACTGTAAGTGAGTTCATTCATAATTTATGAGGGGTGATTAACTCAATCATTAATGAACGAGTCTTCATCGTAGGTGACATGAGCTGTTTCCTCAATAGTTTTCCTTGAGGAATTGAATACCCTTAAAACCTTGGATATGCTGGAATAATCTAAAAACACTCCTTCATCATCTTTAGCTTCAAACTTCTAGCATTGATCTTTTTGATTCAAGATGTAACAACTACACCCAAACACATGAAAGTATGAGATATATCGATTTCTCCCCTTCAGTAGCTCATAAGTAGTTTTCCCACGAAGCTTAACAATGATGGACCAGTTTTGGGTATAACACGTTGTGTTCACAGATTCAGCTCAAAATGACAAAGGGAGACCACCTTCAATGACCATGGTTCTTCCAACTTCAATGAGAATTCTATTTCTTCTCTCTGGAACACCATTTTGTTGGGGAGTTCTAACAACAGAAAAGTTCTGATAAATTACCAAGATTGAGCAAAAGTCTTCCAGAGAGGAGTTTCTGAATTCAGTTCCATGATCACGACGTAATTGCCTTACTTTATGATCATAGAAAACTTCCCACTTCTTGATGAGAGAAATGATTACATCAACGACATGGTTCTTATTTCTTAAAAAGACTACCTACGTACATCTTAAAAATTCACCCACAATGACGAGAGTGTATTTCTTCCCAACTCTTGACTTAACCGGGACTGGTCCAAAAAGATCAATGTGAAGAAGATGAAGAGGCTTCATAATGGAAGAACAGGACTTTGGCTTGAAGGAAGACTTGGTTTTCTTCCCCTTTTCACACATTGAGCACAACTTATCCTTCACAAACTGCATTTTAGGAATTCGTCTTACAAGCGAATTCCCAGAGATCTTCGAGATGTTCTTAAAAGTCAGATGTGATAGCCTCTTGTGCCACAACCAATTTAGATGAGACTGAGCACGAGAGAAGAAGCAGCGACGAAGAGACTTGTCAACATAAAACATATGCAGAACATAGATGTCATTATGTCGATTTGCAGTCAGAACAGTGACATTCTTTTGATCAAAAACCTTTCATTCTCTCTTGTTAAAGAGAAATTTATAGCCAACATCACACAATTGGCTAATTGAAATGAGATTATGCTGAAGACCCTTCACATAGGAGACATTCTTGAGCACAACTGAAGTACACTTGATAAATCCATATCCCTTTGTAGCTCCCTTGCCATTATCTCCATATGTAACAGTCAGGCCATCCTTCTTTATGAAATCTTCCAGAAGAGACTTGAATATGATCATATGTCTTGAATAGCCACTATCTAAATACCAAATATGTTCTTTATCCTGAAAATAAAATATACAATAAGCCTTGAAACAAAACAAAATACACACAATATACACTAACCCACTTTGCAATGGGTCACTCAAGAAAAGATATTATAACAATCATCAGGGAGACAGTTCAACGAGTTTCCCTTTGTGATCCACTTATTATTGTGAGTCATGAAGTTTTCAGTACGAGTGGAGTTCATTTCAAAAGTGCATTCGCTGACTCTATGAGAGACATCAACACATCGATAACAAACTTTGATTCCATAATTCTTTCCTTTAACCTTAGATTTTGATTTCTTTTCAACTGTTAAATCTGAAGAACATTGATTATTTAATTTAAGAGTTCTTGTCTTAGTTCTGGAACAAGGAATTTCATCGATGGTATTCTCAGATACTACCTTGTCATGAGGATCATGACACATTGAAGAGTCATCTGAAGTAGAAGAATTTGATTGATCTTTAGGTTCAGAATTGCTAACGGAGAACTGAGGAAAAATGCTAAGAATTTTGTTTACTAAATTAACTTCACCATTACATATAGGAAATTTTAGCAACGTCTTAATGGAGGGAAGAACATACTCACGGTGATAAGGTTCATGAGACAGATCAAGAGTAGATAATTGAGAAACACATTTGGTGATACCGTTAGAATCAATGGAGCAGTGAGTATCAATTAACATTTGATTTATAAAATAAGAGCTCACAAATATATTCTTAAATTCTTCTTTTAAACAGTCAGCTTTATAGAAGGTTTGTTTGGTCTCAACAACTTTAGTTAAGGAAACAACACCTTCTATATCATCTCCAAGAATTTTCTCACACTGATATGGAATCTGAGCATTAATAATTCTTGTAACATTAAATGAGAAGAGGCCCAGTTTTTCAAAATAAGTTGAATTCATTGAGCATGATCAACAACTTTTTCTTTTTTAGTGTGAATAAAATTATTGGTAAGAGGGATACACGTGTTTTCCTTTTTAATGCAGAAAGAGACTTTTTGAAAAAGGAGAGCTTTTCTTTTAGTTTTTTTTTTATCTCAAAACTGAGAGATCTTCCTTTATTCGAGATCAATAAATCAAAACGTAAGTGATCAATCATGTCATATTTTTCGATATTTTCAACAAAATATTGATTAATGAGATTTTTTTACCTAATACGATGATGTAGCGTCCAATTTTGTCTTAAGGTCTGCAGTAGCTTGAGAAGGATCAGCGTCAAGAGTCCCAGTACTGTTAACTGAGGTGTTAGCATAAGATTCAACGGAATTCCAGGCACAAATTTCCCTTTCAACTTACTACTAGGTGCACCATCATTGGATGATTGATGCATAGTGGCGATGATGTCGAGCGTATCAAATTCCATGAACTCAAGAGCTTCCATGGCCTTTGATTTCCAAGTAGAGAATTTGCGTTTGTCAAACGGAGGGATCTTGTTGTAGACAGTTGATTTTGGAGTGAAAAAGGTCGACATGTTTACTTAAGTGTATCAAAAACCTACTCTGATACCGATTGAAGGTTTGTATCGATTAGCTACAATTCAAGTATAAAGAATGAAAGTAAACTAATCTAAGAAAAATAAAAAACAAAAAGAAAATAACACAGAGAGTTCTCCAAATTTTTCCTTCACCAAGAAAGGGTTTTGTCTACACCAAGAAGATGGGTTTTCACAAAGAATATTAACACAAAGCCGAACTCTCTACATTAGGGTTTACCTTAATGTAGATTATATACTAATCTATATATGTGTATCCCATGATTTGAGGGATTGTATCTTATCTATACTAAGAACCGATCTGCATAACAAAAATATCGGATCTGCTATCTATTTTATACTTATCTATATCATTACCTAATATACAAAAGATTACATAGAATAACTATACTATCCACTGATGTTAATAAGCTTGATACACTGGCGCTGGTAGTCGAGAAGATGCTAACGCTAACAGATAGTGTAGAGTGTTTGAATCATAAGATCATAAGGTGTGACCTTACACTTATGCATGCTAGATCTAAGATTTATGCTTTTCTTTTCATGGTTGGGTTGGGTAGCATGCATGGGATGTTAGATTAAGTGTCTAAGCCCATAACTATTATTGGTATGTACTTAACCCGAGAGTAGCATGGTCCATTTGGGTTGCATATCACCAGGACAATTTGATAGGATAGACTTTTGAGAAAAGGTTATTTATGATTTGTTAATATATTATAAGTTCTAATATATTAATATGAAATCATATTATTTAATTAGTACTGATCAATAATTAATTTGGAATTAATTTTGTGATAAAAAAGAGACTAATTAAATATAAGGGGTTGATTGGTAAATCATTCATTCTTATGGTGTGGGCCAATGATCCATGATTCCTTAGGTTGGGCTAAACCCATGTGACAACCCATGGAGGTTCAAACCCATGGATCCTAAGGAATATGGAAGGTCATGGCCATTAAGGTTTACATGGTGTAACCCTAATCTTGCCACACTATATAAAGAGCCCTCTAGCATCCAAAATGATGCACTAGTATTCTTGGAGAATCATTGAGCCGATTTGGTGTTAAGATATTCTCTCAAAAGTCATCCTTTGTCCAAAGGTGTGTTGTGATTCCATTTGAAGCATTCATACTATTGATGCTAAGTTCTTAAAGGTCCAAGGTTTCCAACTCCAACAAAAGGTATGTCATCTAACTAGAATTTTATAGTAAAGATACTCTATTGTATGCTAGTTAGGATGATGCTTTGGAAATACAAAGTTTGCATGCATATTAGAGAAAACATAGATCCAAAGCATCTAGGGTTTCATGTACACCATAGGATGTTGTAGTATACCAAAAACCAACAGTGGTATTAGAGCCATGGGTTGTTTTCAATTATATTTGATGCAAATGTGTTATTTTTCAAAGCTGAAAAACTGTCTGACAGCCCTACTCGACGAGTCCAAGCTTGAACTCGACGAGTAGGATGAATTTTGTAATGGACGCGTCGAGTGCAGTAAGGGGCTCGACGAGTTGGCTGTCCAGACAGCAAATTTTCGAGTTTTTTGGCCTGTTTTGGATTAGGATCATTACCATAAAATGTTTTTGTTCATAAAATTTGATTTTGTTGCTATGGTAATGATTATCCTCTTCGAAATAAAAGATAATTGTCATAGTTTCAAGATTTGTATTAGTTGTATGATTTGGCTAATTTCTTGAAATGTGTTTGATATGAATTATCTTGACTTATGAGTTTAAGTAGATCATAAACAAATTGTTTGATTTTGTTAGTTAGAATTTTTTATCTAAATGTTTTTGATGAAATCCAGAACTTGTCCTCAAGTTATGGAAAGTGAAGAGTCTCATTTTTAAATGTCATCTTAAATGGTTTTATGTCATCCATAACTTGTCCTCAAGTTATGGAACATGAAGAGTCCTTTTCATAAATGTTTTATGAACTCCATAACTTGTCCTCAAATTATGGATTTTCAAGAGTCTTTTCATTAAAACCTATATTAAACTCATAAGTTATGAAAAACTAAAAGTTTTTGAACAATTCAAAACTTACCCTCAAGTTTTGGAATTTGTAAATGTAAAAGTCTAACTTTTGAAACATTTAATTTCAAACCCTAGAATTTTAAAGTTTAAAATTCAGCCCTTATACTATTATAATATTATAGGTTTAATATTTATATATATATATATATATATATATATATATATATATATATATATATATATATATATATATATATATATATATATATATATATATATATATATATATATATATGTATAAGAATAAAGTCAGTCTCACCGTTAGTATGCCTCATTTACGAAGCCAGTTTATAAGGGGGTATAAGGTTACTGCCTATAAAATGATAGTTTAATGGATGTCCACTCTCACCCACCGCTTCCTTGAGTAGTGGAGGGTCGTTAGCCGAACGGGTAGGATAGGACATTAATTCTCATTATAAGTATAATGATAATTATAAAGTAACTAAACTTTTATTAAATTATCAATCTTAGTTACTTTAGGAAAATATGAATATGGTGCTATCCCATGAAATTGCACTTTGCACCTTGTTAAGTCGTTAGTGGAGCGTGTGTGGTTAACCGACACACTAATCTGGGACTGACAGTGCATGGCAAAGGGTAGCTTGATGTTAATCATATATCAATGGAGCGTGTGTGGTTAACCGGCACATTTATTAGGTGGTTGTAACATTGGGTGTACCAAGCTAATTTGCATGGTTATTCACACCTTGTTTGTGATCCCTGGCATCCCAATCACAAACTTGAAGGGCACAATCCAGATTTAAACATGCCATTGAAAAGTTCAATGAATCTCAAAGGATCTAGGAATTTCAATCCATTTAAAACCTAATGATCAATTTCGTTTTCATGGTGGAAATTGGTAAATCGTCATTTACCTACCTTCAAATATTTTGCAGTTCGGATTACGACATCCCTCTTCCAAATTGTAAAATATTGTGTTGGGTCCTAGCCTTAATATTTCATGTTGGGTGTTATATTAAGGAATAAAATCAACTAACTTGACTTTCTCCCATTGTAGATGTCTAGTTCAGACAACTATGGTCTTCCCAAATCTTTTGGAACAAGCTCTCCTCCTGAAGATGATGTTCCACGATTGGATCGTGGAAGTGGAAATCATACTTCACTTCCCCTACCTTGTCCAATTATTCTCCCTGACCCACAAGTTCGAAGACTTGAAAAATTCAAGGTCACTCAAGCCCTACTTGCAATGAAACATCAAGATGGAAGGCCTGTGTGTATTCACGTCTTGGAGATGAAGTCACATATTGACAGGCTGAGAGTATTAGGTGTCTTTGTCTCGAGGAAGTTGGTTGTTGACTGGGTTCTTCAATCACTTCTTGAGTCATATAGTGAGTTCATTAAAGGCTACTATGTGACAGACCACGACATGACCCTTATTGATCTTACCTATTTGCTTGTTGCTACTGAATTAGAAATGATTTGGCGTACTGGAAAAGGAAACTTGATTGGAAGATCCGCTTCTCAAACTTCCATGGACATTGACAATGGTAACACTGGAAGTCCAGAAAAGCTTTCTCTTCCCAATGGAAAGGGATCAGCCATGGTCAAGTCTTTTGACCAAATGGTAAAGAGAAAGGCTAAGTCTGATATAGTCTCGTGTACCATTCCAAAAGAAGCCATTTGTTTCTACTGCCATTTTAAGGGACATTGGAAGCGAAGCTGCCCTGACTACCTGAAATATCTGAGAGAAGGTAGAATCAGAAAGTTTGACTCTGCTTCAGGTAAGTCTACTGTCTAACTCTATTAAGTTACTAATTGTTGATTCTTAATACATGATGTGACAAGGTTGCATTTTGATGTTTTGTAGCATCACGCAAAAGGAAGGAAGCTTAAAGGAAGAGTATGCTGAATCTGGTCGCGAAGATGGATTTCAATCGCATGGTTCGATGATCGAATTTTTGAGCAGCTGCTTAAGAGTTATGATAGATTGCTTAGAAATTTGTAATAACATAGTTTTCATTTGTAATTGCATTGTAAGGAAAAGTTTTCTGCATCTTAATAAATAAATAAAATTTTGTTTTATTTTATTATATCTCCTTGCAATGACATTTGTGAAAATTGATGTTTGTATGTTTCCATTTTAGGAATATGAATTTGATTCTTTCGTTTGTGGTAGAGTCAAAATTTACCAAATAAGGAAAGATTCTCATCACCCATGTTTTAGTTGGATAAAAACTTGGAATCATGCAACTTGTAGTGTGTGATGAATGAGAACCTTCATCTTTGGTAAATTAAGACTGATTCCTTGGTCACATGTATATGCGAGTCAAGTGAAGGACTAGGGGATCGGGTACACTGGGTGTGCGCTGGTCAGGTCCACCACAAAGATCGATAAGACTATTCATCATGATTTACTAAAGTTTAGTAAATATGGTTATGCTTACAAGTTTAAGTATAACTTTGAAACATTGGGAAAGTTTCAATGTATGGCGGAACGAATGAGAAGAATCAAATTAGGCAGAAAGATAAATGTTTCTCCAATATGAAAAGATGGGAGAGTACTTTAGTATCGTGTTTTATGATCATCTTAATGATTATGTAAACCATATCACAATTGATCCTCTAAGGTCATCTTAGTGCATTTCTATGACTACAAAGAGGAATCATGAATCTATGGAATGGTTAAATCAAAACGATAATCATACTTCGTTCCAAAATCAAGTCTTAGAGTCATACTCCAAGATTGAGCGTTGAGTGACAAAATCTTAAGAAAGGTTTATAACACTTGTCAAATGTAGAGTAAAATGTTTTCTACTCTTGAACATTTGAAATTGGTAAGTTGTGATGTCTTGCTAAGGACAAAGACCAACTAATACATATTTCCAGAAGTGTTTGTCTTGATGAGAATCCGCACTAACTCTTGAAAAGTGAATCTTATATGTCAAGAGGTTAGTGGGAGTCTTAAAGATCTTGAAAGTTTCAAGAGCTAATCAAGAGTGAACCTATTGTTAAACACTAGCACATGACTTGAGTTTTGTAACCTATCGTGTTGACATATTCTTGTTTTTGTGCCATTCTAGTTGATTGACTATGCATGTAAGTTCTATGAGTTCTCAATTGTTTGCATAACAACCTGGAAGCAATGGTAGGCCCTTGTGTTGTCGGGTGGCAAGAAATTAAGATTGAGCAAGTTCAGTCCATATGAGTTTGGATTTGTCACTAACCGTGTCTTGTGATTATGGTTATGATAAATTCACATGGATAGGAACACATACACCATAAAATCTAAGTGTCATAAGGTTTCTCTCCGCTTCATGAAAATGATTGTGAGGAAACGCTTTCACTGAATAGATTTTAAGGAGATAGAAATTGTGATATTTGCATTCTCGATTTCGATTATGATTACGACATCCCTCTTCATAGTTCAAATTGTGAGAAATGGCAAAAGGTCTAAACATTTGAGACTTATTGTTATAAGTTCTAAAATTGTTTAGACACACATGTAAGTTATCTAAGGAAAGATGTATGAGTTTGAGAAGCCTAGATAAAGTCTTATCGAAGCATCTCGTATCATAAATTTGAACTTTTGAAAGGAAGTCAATAAGTATTGATTTCTAGAAGTCCAACTGATTTCTAAATACATGTCAAAGCTAGTGGGAGCATAAGTGTTATGCTAGTAAGATAATAATTATTATGCTAGTGGGAGCATAATTATTATGGAAAGTGTTGCAAGTTAGCAATGTTATTTATATAAAAAAAAGGTTTCAAATCGCAAAGTTGCAGGGTTTGAAAAGTTGTTTTGCTATAATTAAGGGAGATGAAATTATACTTCATTTCAAAATCTAAAAGCTTAGATTGAGATTTTAATCAAATTTAGTCAAATATATATGAATGTTATGTTGGAATGGTTCAACATAAGGACATTCTATATATGGAAATGTTAATTGCGTTCTCAAAATTCGATTATGATTACGGCATCCCTCTTCATAATTCGAATTATAAGAATATGGCAAATAGAAATATTGTAGCAAAAGACTGGTCAAACATCATGTCTTTATGTGAGACATCATGAATCGTGTCTAATATGCTTCGGATATAGGATCGATTACATGTGCTATAATATTTATCCGTTCTAAATTTTCCAAATGCCTAGGGCATTAAGAGGGAAAAAAGGACTAGAACCGGATATGACTAAAGTGGTTAACAACTGTTAAGGACAATCTAAGGTTCACCAAGGATTGGTTGCTTGTAGTTAGAAGTATAAAAATGGTTGGACCATATTGACATATTCTGAAAAGAGGCAACTCTTGTTCAGAAGTGATAGTCAAAATGGGAATATGGAAATGTTTCATAAGTGGAAGCTATTCTATAAATCTATGTAAGATTAGAAAACTTAATGCAAGAGGACGTTCAAAGGAATGTACTTTGAATGTGAGATTTTGTTTCCATGGAATTGCTCTCCATTGGAATACTTTGTAATGTCTGTTGCTAAATCTCTGTGACTTTTGTGCATAGTCATTACAAGAGGATCATTGCATATAAGTTTAGAATCTAACAGGTTACAATAAATGTCAAGAATTTGATATTCTTACAATTACAGTAAGGATTTGGAATTGTGAAATAAGCATCATTCAAATGTTGTCAATTGATCTATTTCACAAAGTGTTTGGATTAAAACCCTAATTGAGATTTGATGAACAAGATGCAGAAAATAAGAACAAACACAAATATGAAGATTATGTCGAATGACCACTCAATTTATTCAAACATGAGGAATAAATTACACTTTCAGCATAGACTAAAGAATCTAACACTATATAAGAAACCTCACAACGTGGCGGCTACATTTTGCCTCACTCTTAACCCTAATAATGAATAATACATGACTATTTATTGGGAAAAGACAAGTCTTGGGCTTTTAACCTACACTTCATCAAGGGGCCCATTGCCATCATCCATGGAGTGCTTTGAAACCATACAATCTCCCCCTCAAAGTATGGAATGGATGACAATGCTTTAACTTCCAAAACAAGCATCTAGCTAATAAAAAGATCTTGCAACGAGGAATAGATGAAGCAATCCACGAATCTTGATTCTTCAATAGTCTTCAAACACGGGCTCTAGGATATATAAATCAAGAACTGAAGTAATGTCTTTAAACTTCATTTTCGAATGTAGCCGCAAAAAAATCTTCATGAAAACCAAGCCTGCCATAAAAACCCATTTCAGAACAAAGAAACCGAATCACTTCTTGTCTTTGAAGAGCTCCCCCTCCAAGTCACAATGATCTTCAAATAAGCTAATGATATAAACCATCAAAAAATATCATGTAACAACTCAAACTTTAAGATTCGTAATGCCACTTGATCGAGAAAATACTAGAAGTCGAAGATATAACAAGTCCTTAGCAGAGCTCGATAAAGAACTTCCGCTGTAAAGGATATTTCTCTGTAAAAGCTTTAGCAGATCTCGATGAAGAACTTCTACTATAAAAGCTACCTTCATAATTCTACCACAAGCTTTATAAAAAATCTTCAAATTTGAAAAGTTACAAATCCAATTTCGAATGGCCATATCAAATTCTCCCCCGATTTATAATCGGAAACGTGATTATAAAGTCTTCTAATGGTCATGAGAATGATCTTGAATGTTACTATGCTCCCCCGTGACAAAATGATATAAACGATGAAGTATAAAATCCGAAAAAGACGTGAAAATTTGTCGTTATCACGAAAAACGACTTTCCGAACCGCCAAGACTTAATGAAATCTTTATTTTTCTGTTCACGAAAAAATATGTTCATGAAAAATCCAAATTTGTTCATCAGCCCTTAAATTTGTAAACATTTCGGAATATTGAGTTGAAACTGTAACTTTGCTGAAAGTCAGGGACTTAAATGGTAAAACTGCATCATCTTCCCCTTAATTTTTAACAATTCGGAAATTGCACTAAAACTGCCATGTTGCTGAAGTTACAGGGACCAAATGTGTAAATTAAGGTTGTCTTCCCCATTTAGTCTCTGATAAACGAACACAACAAAAAAAAACATGATTTCGTTCTGAACGCTTTCGCTCCAATCGTCTTCATTCCGAGCACCGTATAATTTCAGATCAACTCCTATTCCGATTCTGAGTTACAGTTCAGAATACCATCCAATTCCGACTTTGATGTCCTTGATATATTCTGATACCGACTCTAGAAATTTTGAATACCGATTCCGACCCGACAGTAACTCCGAAAATGGTTCTAAATCTGATTCACACCAGCCAACACCACAATTTCGAAACCAAATTCCGAGAATGGAGATTGGTTCCGATTCCGAGATCGAGTTCTGAACGCTTGATGAATTTAAGTTCCGATTGCGAACAATTTTCATAGCAATTCCGAACAAAGTGAATTCCGAATTCTGTTTTAGAAACAACTTCCGATTCTAAAAGAAATTCCGATTGCGAGACCTGCTTGGCAACAATGTTCCGAATACAAAGCCTTTTCCGATCAGGTATCTGAGTTCCGATTCAGAAACTTGACAAACACCAAATTGATTTACACAATGATTGAACTTATTTTCAACCAAAATAGAAAACGTTCTTCATCCGTTCTTCATTGGTACTTCATCATCCAGACTTATGTCGACATTCACAAAAACAACAAATCATCTAATCCACAAGTTCATCATTGCAACAGTTTAGAACATAAATCTTTTCCAGTTGGTTCAATTTTGAACAAACGAACATGAATCAAAAACATTTGAATATACAATAGGTCAAAATCGACATTTAGATCCGGTCATGAATCAAATCAGAAATTGAAGGAAAGAATTGAATCTCAACATATAATCGATTATCAGGCATAAATCAATTGATTGAAACAAGAATAAGAATCTCTGATTTTAAGATGACATAATCGATGATGAACGTGAATAAAGAAGAACTGAAACAAACAGAGTCAAAAGATCAAAAGGAAATACGTTTGGGCTAAGAAAACGGACATGAAGTGCTTGATGGACTTGGATCCAAAATAAGAATATGAGATCATGAGAAAACGATCCATAAACAACAAGAAGATAACTAATTAAACGAGAATCGGATTGAAATTACCGATGAACAGTATCAAAATTCGTAAATCTCCATGTTGCTTGGACAAGAATCTTGATTCCAAAACGCCAAAACACCAAAAATATTCAATATATGTGTAGAAAATCATGAAATCAAGAACCGATACTTCAAAAATCAATAGATTTTCAAAGACCCGCTCTGATACCACTTGTTGGGATTAAAACCCTAATTGAGATTTGATGAACAAGATGCGGAAAATAAGAACAAACACAAATATGAAGATTATGTCGAATGATCACTCGATTTATTCAAACATGAGGAAAAAATTACACTTTCAGCATAGACTAAAGAATCTAACACTACATAAGAAACCTCACAACGTGGCGGCTACATTTTGCCTCACTCTTAACCCTAATAATGAATAATACATGACTATTTATAGGGAAAAGACAAGTCTTGGGCTTTTAACATACACTTCATCAAAGGGCCCATTGCCATCATCCATGGAGTGCTTTGAAACCCTACACAAAGTAAGGATCATAGATAAACATAGTGTGCATGCTTGGAGCATGGGACAACTATTGTTTTAATTCAAGTATTAAGTTGATTATTTGAAACATTATACAATGAATAATGAGTAATCAATATGGCACTCAAAAGTTTTGGGGCCATATAGGATTAGTATTATTCTTGTGTTTCACTTTGCATGTTTTAACTTCCCGAATAACTAGGTTATTCAAACCATCTACAGTCGATCATACTTTGGAAGTAGGTATTGAGGCAAGACTGTAATGAATGGGTCTGTAGTTTGTCTAGGTGTTTTAGACATAGTTGCAGTGTTCATGAGTACTCCTGGAATAAGATTCGAGTATTGGATTCAACCCACACTCATCTGAATCACTTCATGGATTTTATCACGAGTGATTGTAAGATGATAATATCTTACATTCTTGAAACCAAGACATGTGAGTTGTAATTTACAAGTCGGTTGCACATTGACATATGTAAACGCACCAGTAACTTGGTGTTATAAAACATATTGTTGTGTGTGATTTGATGAGTAAGTACAAGAGAGTATTTGAGTCGAAGTTTATCCATTCCTTTTACTCTTAGAGGGATAAAAGCGATATATGTGGTCCCCTCGATGATTTAGTGATGACACCCCTAAGTGCTTGGCCAAGCCTGGACCGCTTTGATTTGTTCAATTAGTCAGTCGTCATAAATCGGAAATTAGGAAACAACAGATGGACATAGAGAATGATTATAATCCATGTCTCAGTCCATATGATATCTAGGATGGAGGAATATATGATCCCTTATCTAATGGACACGTCATTGACTAGGGTAGAGTTCGACAACGACTTTTAAGAGCTACGATTGCTAGTCGGGTTGGATTCATGCTTGCAATGATAGTTATTAGACTTATCCAAGTGGGAGACTGTTGGATTAGGTGTCTAAGCCTATAACTATTACTGGTATGTACTTGACCCGAGAGTAGCATAGTCCATTTGGGTTGCATAGCACCAGGACAATTTGATAGGATAGACTTTTGATAAAATGTTATTTATGATTTGTTAATATATTATAAGTTCTAATATATTAATATGAAATCATATTATTTAATTAGTATTGATCAAGAATTAATTCTATGATCAAAAAGAGAGTAATTAAATATAAGGGGTTGATTTGTAAATCATTCATTCTTATGGTGTGGGACAATGATCCATGATTCCTTAAGTTAGGCTGAACCCATGTGACAACCCATGGATGATTCATGGAGGTTTAACCCATGGATCCTAAGGAATATGGAAGGTCATGGCCATTAAGGTTTACATGGTGTAACCCTAATCTTGCCACACTATATAAGAAGCCCTCTAGCACCCAAAATGGTCCACTAGTATTCTTGGAGAATCATTGAGCCGATTTGGTGTTAAGATATTCCCTCAAAAGTCATCCTTTGTCAAAAGGTGTGTTGTGGTTCCATTTGAGGCACTCATACTATTGGTGCTAAGTTCTTAAAGGTCCAAGGTTTCCAACTACAACAAAAGGTATGTCATCTAACTAGAATTTTGTAGTAAAGATACT
The DNA here is from genome assembly GCF_052849685.1 of Lactuca virosa. Taxonomy (NCBI): domain Eukaryota; kingdom Viridiplantae; phylum Streptophyta; class Magnoliopsida; order Asterales; family Asteraceae; genus Lactuca; species Lactuca virosa. The sequence goes on along the minus strand of NC_136433.1, from coordinate 297,796,176 downwards.
CCATTGTATGCTAGTTAGGATGATGCTTTTGAAATACAAAGTTTGCATTTATATTAGAGAAAACATAGATCAAAAGCATGTAGGGTCGCATATACACCATATGATTGTTAGAATGCTCAAAAACCTTCATGGGATCCATAAAGTTAGCAACTTTATGGATCATTGAGGCCTTTTATTTAGTATAAGTTTCAGATACGAGGTTTGGTGTTGGTTTTAGACTCCAAGCATGAGTCTTGGCCTCATTTTCTCCTTATTGACCAAGTTAGTGTTCAAGTCATGCATTGGACATGCATGACTCAAAAGCTAAGATTTTTATTGTCCTTAGGGTTGGGAAAAACCCTCTATAAAGTCTCAGTGTGCTTAAGGGATTATGAGCTTAATGCTTAAAGCTGTCTAGAACAGATCTCACGATGTGAGGAATGCATGTCACTTCCTGAAAGGAGGGTGTTCATGATTGTTTTGTCCTGGTTCAGTTACGAAGTGACATATGGGTGGTCATGGGATGAGCGTTGGCTAAAGTTGACCATGGTTGACTTTTTGGGTCAAGCTAGGGTTTTAAGGATGTAGGCTGAAAGGGTATGTCTTTACTGTTGTTAGATGTCTTGTTGCTCCTGTCTACCTTGTATGTGAGAGTTGTTGTAGTTCTAGCTACTATTCGCACATTGAGTCTTCTTACTATATTACCTATGTAGTAATGCATGCATGCTGACCAGCTGGGTCTTACTTGTTGATTGATGTGATTTGTGTAATTGTGCTGCTAATATCTCCTGGACAGCTGTGAGGCCACGGGACTACTGATAGTCCCCAGGGTTATTGATAACCCCTAAAATGTGTTGTTAATCTGTAGGGTTGCTGATAACCTATAGTTTTTTATTTTGTTGAGCTATATGTAATATTTTGGGAACTCACTAAGCTTTTTGGTTAAACTTATAGATTAATTGTGTTTTAGGTACTTCAGATGATTGTGAAAAGATGAAGTCTTGACTGTACATGCTGGCTTGCAGATTTTATGATTTTTTATATTTTGATACTCTAATTTGGGATGACTATATTGATCTACCTGAGATTTTTATGACTTGGTTTTATAATATTTGATTTTTTTTTCTATTTAAAAATGAAAATTTTTGTGGTAAAAACCAGTATTTTAGAAATTGGTATCCGAGCCTTGGTTTGTGGGATTTGGATGAAGATTCATGGGATTCCAAAATCAAATTAAGGATCTAAGAGTTTTATAAAAAGCTTTTTTACCAAGTAATGAAGATTAAGAAAAGAACAGAGGAAGTAATGTGTACAATCAGCCGGAGATCGAAAAAGTGATCTCCCAAGATATTCATATTTGTATCGTATGCTGTATTAGAATTGATGTTATTTGAGCTGATAAAATACATACTTGATGATAGGCTAAGGATTCTTCATGACATGCAGGATAGGGTTTCCTGATTTTATGATGCCTTATAGCCTAGGAGATTCTTGTGAATGTTTTGCTAGGGCTGAAACTAAGATTGCTAATTGCTTCATGTATACTGCATGATTGTACATAATTAGGATTTTATAGCCTTAGAATTCTTGGTTTAGCATTACTTCCTATTCCTTTTTTGGTTGTGGATTTGTTGTTGAATCTCTTATTCAAATGTCTATGGAGTCTGAGGTATGTACAATTGGTTTGCATGGAGCCATTGGCGTGGTTAGTTGAGACTTCTCACAGGATGGATTGTAGCTGAACAAGGACCTAGGATGTGTATCTAGAGGATTAGATGCGGCTCTTCGAGCACCTCAGTGTATATGTGCTGCTTCTTTGAGGGCATAGTTGTAACGTCCCAAAAATAAGGCCATAAACTTTTTTGTTTTTAGGTTTATAAACATCTGTCACACCCCCAAACCGGAACGGCAGAAACGTTCGGGGGCGGAGGACGTCATGCTCAGTATCATAACCATAGTGAAGAAAGCAAACACAACCATCATAAATATAATTTAAAAGGTTACATCGTTGCAAAATTACATGTTTCCAAATAAATTACATATGATGCCAAAATAGTTCAAAAGAAATCCGCGCCTTAGCGTCTTGCCTTCAAAAATCTTCTGGTTACCTGTATTACGGAATACCTGAGAATACAAGTTGTTTTTGAAAGAGTATCAGCATTAAAGCTGGTGAGTTCATAAGCAATTTATGAATGAAAAATGGATGTTGTTCCTTAAAGTTTGTCACAAGTTTGTTTCCAGAAAATCCAATATTTTCAAAAAGGTTTGTTGTAGTCTTAACTGAACCAAGACTTAGTATATGTAAGTAAATCGTCATACTTTTGTGTGGTTTTATATTTAAATAAAACTCCTTTTTGTGAAATCCTTAAATTCCCGTGAACTGTGTGTTTTGTTAATTCCCCATGTGAGTTGTTATAACCATGCTAAGACTCGAAGACCTCGTACTCGACGTTATTCAAGCGTCGGAATGTTATGACACTTGTCACCCCAGACCTACCGGTCTAGCTGTTGCAAGCAGCTTAGGTGCGGGTTTGTCAGACCCAACATAGATATATACACAACTATCACGCTCTCCCTACAAGTGATTCTGGCTATAACTACATGACTTTTGTGTTGTACTTAAGAGTACCTTGAAGGTGAATGTCTAAATTAACATGTTCACATAGTTTGTAATGAAATACCCGCTTTGTAAATCGATTGTATTACCGTTTCTTTGTTAAATGAGGTGTCCAAACTATACCTATTATAGTTTATCAAGAGTGTTTTATGTTTTAAATGAAACCTTGTTATGCATGGCTTTGTATTTCAATAAAATGAAATTAAAAATACTAAGTATAAAATCTTACACACATTGCTCAGCATGTTACAAGGTGTGAATAACTCTTAAACTCGTTTTGACAGTTTTACCCTTAACTGTCACTGTTTTAGAATATTTATAGAAAAATCATCGTAAGTCAAAAACTAAATCCGTAAACTCGGAGAGTTTGTAAAAAGCGCCTACTGTGTTCAAAAAATTACCTATAATTTTTGGTGGTCTCAAACCAGTGTGAAAATGTTCATCTTCACAACCTGGTCCAATTTTGTTGCTGTAGTGATAGGCAGTTTTGTAAAAATTACGATAAATTTTAGAAAAATTGTATGGAGATGTGCAAGTAGTCATTTTAAAGGTATAAACCTGAATTATTTTCATATAAAACAGTTTTGAAAAATATCAAGTTTAAGTTGGGTAAAACAGTTCGTGAATAGGTCACAACGTTTCTGTTGTAAGCTGTCAAGTTAAGTTTCAAATATGTTTTGGTGTTTTAACTTGTATCCCCCCCCCCCCCCTGAAAACTAAAGAAAACTGGAAAATGTAGGGGTATGAACTCACCTTGAGTGATTTATTGAAGAGTGGAAGGTCGAAGAAGAGGAGTATCAAGTCAAGATCATTTGATGAACACGTGGAAGTTTGGATGATCCTAAGAACGATTTTTGGTGTTAAAATGTGTGTAGATGATCCAAGAGTGTTATGAAAATATGGAATAACACTTGAGTTTAGACGAAATACTTACCAAAAAGTGAAGTAATAGCTCAAGAACTCCTTCAAATAGTGGCTGGAAGTAGAGAGAAAAAGAAGCTTTCTTGAGGGGTAAGAGAAGTGTAAGTGTTTGATGGTGAAGGAAATGATCAAGGCAAACCAAGAAATCCTCCAGGGATTTCTTAATATAGGAGGTTGCTGGAGCAATTTGCAAGATTGATAGGATGTTTGCCTTGGTTTGTGTGATGTGGATAAGATTGGGCTAATGAGGAGATGACATATGGAGGCAAGTGGGCACACTTGACCCACTTGACATTCTAAGCTATTTCTTTATTGCAAAATAATGATTTATAATTAATAAATCTTTGAGATATGAATAAAATATGAGTTTAGGGAGTTTAAAATGATAAAAATATGAATTTGGTGAAAAATTCCCGTCAAAAACGTCAAAAACGGGCTTAACAGGAGAAAGTAGTTGAAAACCGGGAATTAGGAGCGAACCTGCGAGGTTCGGTCCTTCGGAGGTGAGGACCGAGAGTAGGGAGAAGGAGGAACCAAACGTAAGGGTCAGGTCCGAAGGCTGGGTCTCGGGTCCGAAGGGTGGTCTCGGTCATGCTGACTTCGGTCCAGGTGAAGTTCGGTTCGGATGCTATGTTCGGTTCAGAAGGGGCCAAGTTCGGTTCTCACAGGGTAGCTTCGGTCCTTAAGAGGGTTTCGGTCCTTAAGAGCTGTTTTCCAAGCTAACTTCCTGTTTTAAGTGATTTTTGGCCAAGTTAAGGGTCGGGATGACCCGGATGACTATAAAAAGTTGAGAGAGATTTGGGAGAGATTTAATTTTAGCCATTATTATCGTATAATCTTCCAATGCAAGGTTCGTGAACCCCGTTATGCTTTGGTTATGATCATTTTAAGTCCCCAAGAGGGTCCATAGTCGTGTTTTGATGCGTTTAACTCCCTTTTTAGGGTTTTACATTGTTCAACAACATAAAACATCCGAGACACTTGAATTCTTGACATACAAATGTACATTCTTATAGAATAACTTTTAATCATACAAGTACTAGATAAGTTTGACCGGTTTGACTTGTTGACTTGACTTGACTTGAATTTGACAGTTGTCACATTATCCCCCCGTTAGAAGGAATTTCGTCCCGAAATTTGCATTTTGAGAGGGACTTCAAGGGTTGGGGAATAAATGTGGATATTTTTGCTTCATTTGGTCCTCACGTTCCCATGTAAATCCGAGTCCTCGTTTGGCGTTCCAGCGAACCTTTACGATAGGAAAGCGGCTTTGTTTCGTCGATTTGACCTCTCGATCCATGATTTCAACAGGTTCCTCTATGAAGTGGAGGTTCTCATTGATCTCAATTTCTTCCAAAGGAATGACAAGGGTCTCATCAGACAAACATTTCTTTAAGTTCGACACATGAAAGGTAGGATGAACGTTGTTGAGTTCCTATGGTAATCGTAGCTTGTATGCCACCGAGCCAATCCTAGCGAGGATTTCGAATGGTCCGATATACCTTGGATTTAGTTTCCCACGTTTTCCAAAACGTATTACTCCCTTCCAAGGTGATACTTTCAGTAGTACTCGATCCCCAACTTGGAACTCCAAAGGCTTCCGTCTCTTATCTGCGTAGCTCTTTTGTCGGTCTTGTGAAGCCTTCATTCATTCTCGAATTTGGACGATCTTTTCTGTTGTTTCCCTTATGATCTCCGGGCCAGTGAGTGTGCTGTTAGGAACTTGCCCTCTTGCTAGTTGCATATCGCCCACCTCAGCCCAACACAGAGGTGATCTGCACTTACGGCTATAGAGGGCTTTGAACGGAGCAACCTTGATGCTAGTGTGATAACTATTATTGTATAAGAATTCGATAAGGGGTAAATGAGCATTCCAAGCTTTACCAAAGTCTATCACACAAGTTCTTAGCATGTCCTCTAACGTTTGAATAGTCCTTTCACTATGTTCGTCGGTCTGTGGGTGGTAGGTTGTACTCATGTCCAACCTAGTTCCCATAGCTTTCTGCAGTGACTGCCAGAACCGTGACGTGAACTGACTATCTCTATCGGAGATAATGGATATCAGTACTCCGTGAAGTCACACAACTTCTTTAATGTAGATACTTGTCAGTTTCTCCATTTTGTCAGTTTCTTTTATTGGTAGGAAGTGTGTGGATTTGGTTAATCTGTCGACGATTACCCAAATGGTGTCAAGTCCACCCGTTGTCTTAGGTAACTTGGTAATGAAATCCATTGTAATCCGCTCCCACTTCCACTCGGGTATCTTTGGCTGTTGAAGTAGTCCCGAGGGCTTCTAATACTCCACCTTAACCTTGGCACAAGTCAGGCACTTGCACATAAAGGTAGCTATTTCGGCTTTCATGTTCGGCCACCAATACAACTTCTTGAGGTCTAAGTACATTTTGTCTGAACCGGGATGCACGGAGTAACGAGTTTTATGAGCTTCGTTCATGACAACGTCCCTGAATCCACCAAATTTTGGTGTCCAGATCCGGTTCATGAGACAACGAATCCCGTCATCCCTGACTTCAAGATTCTTGTCCATTCCTCTCAACGCTTCACCTGCCACGTTCTCTGGTTTTAAGGCTTCTTCTTGTGCCTCTTTGGTTTGTGCGGAAAGGTGTGAATGGATGGTCATGGTTAATGCCTTAACTCAACGGCCCGAGTATTCCTTTATGCTCAATGCTTCTGCAACCACGTTGGCTTTTCCGAGGTGATAACGAATCTCGTATTCGTAATCATTTAGCAATTCCACCCATCGTCTTTGTCTCATGTTGAGTTCTTTTTGGTTGAGGATATGCTGAAGGCTTTTGTGATGGGTGAAGATAGTGCAGTTAGTCCCGTAGAGGTAATGTCTCCAGATTTTAGGGAGAAAACTACTGCTCCTAGTTCGAGATCGTGCGTCATATAGTTTACCTAGTGCGTCTTCAGCTGTCTTGATGTGTAGCCAATGAACTTTCCTCGTTGCATTAACACACATCCTAAACCCTGGTTTGATGCATCGCAATAAACCACAAAGTCCTCTGTTCCATCTGGTAAGGACAAGATCGGAGCACTGCACAGAGTTCGCTTCAGTGTTTGGAACGCAGCCTCTTGCTTATCCCCCCAGACGAAAGTCACTTCTTTTTGAGTCAAGGTGGTGAGTGGTTTTGCGATTTTGGAGAAGTTTAGAATGAATCTTCGATAGTAACCGGAGAGTCCTAAAAATTGTCGGATTTCTGTGGGTGTTCTTGGTGCTGCCCAACTTTCGATTGCCTTGATCTTTGAAGGGTCCACATGAATTCCTTCCTTGCTGACTACATGTCCAAGGAAATTCACTTCTCGAATCCAGAACTCGCACTTTGAGAATTTTGCATACAATTTCTCCTCCCTCGGTGTCTCCAGGACTTGACGTATATGTTGGATGTGTTCTTCCTTACTTCGGGAGTAGACTAGTATATCATCGATGAAAACAATCACGAACTTGTCTAAGTAAGGTCGACAGACCCGATTCATCAGGTCCATAAACGCCACGGGTGCATTTCTTAGGCCGAAAGGCATCACTACAAACTCGTAGTGACCATAGCGCGTTCTGAAGGCTGTCTTGGGAATATCCTCCTCTTGAACTCGTAGTTGATGGTACCCTAATCTAAGGTCAATCTTTGAGAAGAAACTTGCTCCTTGTAGCTGGTCGAAGAGGTCATCGATTCGAGGCAAAGGGTATTGGTTTTTAATGGTGAGTTTGTTCAATTCACGGTATTCAATGCACATACGGAACGATCCATTCTTTTTCTTGACGAACAAGACCGGTGCTCCCCAAGGTGAGAAGCTTGGCCTTATAAAACCTTTGCTTAGTAGTTCATTCAATTGACTAGACAATTCCTGCATTTCGGCTGGGGCTAGACGGTATGGCGATTTGGCTATGGGGGTAGCTCCAGGAATTAGGTCGATTCGGAAATCGACTTTTCTAGTAGGAGTACTCCGGGAAGGTCTTCCGGGAATATGTCGGGGAAATTACAGACCTCCGGAATGTGTTTGATATTTTTCGCTTCTTGTTTCTTGTCTACGACGTGGGCTAGGAAGGCGTGGTACTCCTTGCGGAGGTCTTTTGAGCCTTGACACAAGAGATGACCTGAAAGTTTGAGTTGGGTTTGTCGCCATAGACGACGAGGGTTTCGCCATTTGGCAGATTAAGGCGAACGGCCTTTTCATGACATAGGATTTCAGCATGGTGAAGGCATAACCAATCCATGCTAATGATGACATCAAAACTTTTTATGGTGACCGGCATAAGCTCGATTTGGAATGAGTGATTGTTTAAGGTGAGGGTACACCCGGTGTAAATGTCGTTAGTGTTCTCTGTTTTTTCCGTTAGCCATTTCTACGGTGAATGTGTCTTTTAGTGTTTGTGGTTTTGGTTTAAGCAAGCATTTAAATTGATGGCTCACGAAGCTTTTCTCCGCGCCACTATCGAAAAGAATGCATGTGTATGTATTGTTGAAGAGAAACGTACCGGTGACCATAGTTGGGTCTGCAACTGCTTCCTCATGACCTATCGCCAGAACTCTGCCCACTTCACCAGTGTTGGGGCTCCTTGCCTTTGGGCAGTTCCACTTGAAGTGTCCTGCATCTCCACAACCATAGCAGGTTCGACTTGCTCCGGCGTTGGCAGCTTGTGCGTTTTGTTGGGCTGGAGCTTTACAAAATCGAGCGGTGTTCCTCTTTTTGTTACAGTTGGTGCAATGCATTTCACGGCACGCGCCGTTGTGGTGAAAATTACACTTGTTGCACTTGGGTAGGTTTCCGGCGTATTGCCTTATCGGAGTGGGGGTGGCAGTGGTTGTGGCAGCGTGCACAAATTTCACTTGTTGCTTTTTGGCAGGGTCTTGAGCAGGTTGACCCTTCTTCTTGTTCCAGAACTTCCTCTTGTTGCTCCCCCCTTTCGCTTGTCCGGGGATGGTTGTCACAGTGCCATGGCTGGCCTTATGGTTGATGAGTTGCTATGCCAGTTCTTTGGCACTGTCAAAGGTCATTGGCTTTGAGGCCAATACGTTTCCTTGAAGTTGGGGAGATAGTCCCCATATGTATCTTTCCACCTTTTTGCTTTCCGAAGGAATCATCCCGAGACACAGCACGTCTAGATCGCTAAACCTTGAGGTATAAGACAGGATGTCAGAGCCTGTCATTTTGAGACCCCAAAGTTCTTCTTCCAACTTCTGTATCTCGCCCCTTAGGCAGTACTCCTTCATTAACATGGTTTTCAGGTCTTCCCATGTTATCGAATTAGCCACCAGATGTGTCAATGCCTTGACGTGGCATTCCACCAGGTGAGGGCCCTTTCAGAGAATATGCATGCTACAAATTTGACCTTGCTTGCTTCAGGGCATGCACATATTTCGAAGATGGATTCGGTTTTCTCGAACCATTGCAGAAATGCTATGACACCTCCGCTTCCATTGAAGGTTTTGGGTTTGACATTAGTAAACTCTTTGTAGGTACACTCTCTCGAGCGTCCCTGACTGTCCCCGTTGTTAGAATTTGTGGCACCATTACTCGCACCACCCACATTATTGGTGCTGATTTGGGACATTGCGGCTACTACTGCGGCTGTCACGGCAGCCTGGAACATAACTGGGTCGAACTGTGGGGGTGGTGGCCCTGTAGCCCCTTTGGCGCTGCCACGCCTAGGATTTCTACGAGGTGGCATCTTCTGCCATATCAAGAATGAAAAGACAATAAGTCTTTGATAGCACTCACAAGTCGAGAGTTAAAACTAAATATTATTAGTTCTTTATATGCATCATGATTCCGACTTGTAAAGATATTGTAAGAATCCATTCATACTAGAGGTCTATAGGTAATGAAATATAGACTTTATGAATTTTAATAGTTTTGATTCACATGAAATGTCTGTGATAGTATCCATACCGGGCCCATCCAACAATCGGTTGATGTACAATATTTATATATAATTAAGATTAAATAAACTTTCGAATCTAATGGGTCTGCTCTGGGCCCACAACCAAACAAGGAACAAGATCCAAGGCGGAACCACCATTTCTAGGTCGACATGGTCTTAATTATACATAACTTTGATTTATACATCAAATAATCATAAATTGGCCACTAGTAATTTAATCTGAAAATAATCCCTGTTATGAACTTGATGTAATGTTCCCAATAAAACAAATAGCGTGTCAATTTCATTGATATAACTTAGTATACAATATTTGGGAAAATTTGGCCCTATAAGGGTCTATGCTACATCAATGTATGGAAAATTTTTGACCGCCTAACAGATCCCGGAAGTGTAAACACTTAAATCGCGATATCGGACATAAAATACTAGAAAATAATAGTATTATTTATCCGCAAAACTAGAATAAGCTGAAGCGAGCAGTGCAAACACTACTTGCGGTGGTTGAAGCTCTGAGGATCACGAAGTGAAGACACAAAGTTCCTTGTTTCCCTCATCTCAGCTCTGGATTCTACCGCTTGGCGCTCTGCTTCTGCCAAACGTCCTTCTAAAGTGGCTCGGTGTTCTCGGAGTTCTTGCACTTCAGCTCGGGTCGCGGCCATTTCCCGTCGAAGAAGCTCGGTGCGGTCTCGAGTCCGATCGTGGTCATCATCCAACCGGCGAAGGCGAACGGAGTTGACTTGGCTGGTGGCACCAACTTCCATGAGGTGGCGGGCGTTTACCCTGGTTTGCTCCTCGTGGCGTGCGACACGGTGAACCATGATAGGAAGGGCTCTGTCGACTGACCCTCCTTGGTTGAGGTCGTAAAAACCTCGTTCTATGCTATAGGGAGGTCGTTGACCTTGCTCTCGGCTCCATCAATGTATAGTGTCGGCCCATTGGGGCGTCGGGCCCTGGAAGTGTTGCGGAGGGATAGGGGCAGGGTGTGGGTTGTAAACTTCGGGTTCTAAGTTGGTTCCATCTGAGTCTTCTTCCTCTTCACCGTCTACGGATTCTTCCTCTTCCATGGGTTCTTCATCCTCCATGGGTTCCTCATCCTCCATGGGTTCCTCTTCGGAATCTTCTTCTGGGTCTTCCACAATCAAACCGACATTCCCTTGGTTGGGGAAGTAGGGATTACCCGGCAAGTGAAATCCTGCCATCGCGCCTGTACGAGAATAGGGATAAGAAGGATATCGCGAGAAATTTTGGTATCAGAAATTAGTTATCGCAATTTATAATGTGATTATTACGGGTTTTTGTTTGTGTTAAAATACTCCTATAGTATTTTTATGTTTGATTCTCAAGGTTCTTGGTAAGTTGAAGACTTGTTGCTCATCATGATTCTTCTTCGGCATACGTTGGTCATACCTTGGCTAAATATATTTGATCATGCTATATTCATCCAAGATATGACTTCATACCCCGAAGCTGGATCATGGTGCCCAACTTGTCTCGATACTTTTATGTTATTGCCATTATGATACCGAATTAATGGGTGCGATTATACGAACACTTTTATAAAAATACTAATTTTTATTTTTAAATTATTTTTGAAAAGCTGCGTTAGAGAAATTTTGACCCCTTTGTATTTATAGTTTGTATATCTTACGTGGTTCGATATACTTAGTTCACTATAAACAAAGCTCTGATACCAATCTGTCACACCCCCAAACCGGAACGGCGGAAACGTTCGGGGGCGGATGACGTCGTGCTCAGTATCATAACCATAGTGAAGAAAACAAACACAACCATCATAAATATAATTTAAAAGGTTACATCGTTGCAAAATTACATGTTTCCAAATAAATTACATATGATGCCAAAATAGTTCAAAAGAAATCTGCGCCTTAGCGTCTTGCCTTCAAAAATCTTGTGGTTACCTATATTACGGAATACCTGAGAATACAAGTTGTTTTTGAAAGAGTATCAGCATTAAAGCTGGTGAGTTCATAAGCAATTTATGAATGAAAAATGGATGTTGTTCCTTAAAGTTTGTTACAAGTTTGTTTCCAGAAAATCCAATATTTTCAAAAAGGTTTGTTGTAGTCTTAACTGAACCAAGACTTAGTATATGTAAGTAAATCGTCATACTTATGTGTGGTTTTATATTTAAATAAAACTCCTTTTTGCGAAATCATTAAATTCCCGTGAACTGTGTGTTTTGTTAATTCCCCATGTGAGTTGTTATAACCATGCTAAGACTCGAAGACCTCGTACTCGACGTTCTTCAAGCGTCGGAATGTTATGGCACTTGTCACCCCAGACCTGTCGGTCTAGCTGTTGCAAGCAACTTAGGTGCGGGTTTGTCAGACCCAATATATATCTATACACAACTATCACGCTCTCCCTACAAGTGATTCTGGCTATAACTACATGACTTTTCTGTTGTACTTAAGAGTACCCTGAAGGTGAATGTCTAACAAATTTATTCATTAACATGTTCACGTAGTTTGTAATGAACTACCCGCTTTGTAAATCGATTGTATTACCGTTTCTTTGTTAAATGAGGTGTCCAAACTATACCTATTATAGTTTATCAAGAGTGTTTTATGTTTTAAATGAAACCTTGTTATGCATGGATTTGTATTTCAATAAAATTACATTAAAAATACTAAGTATAAAATCTTACACACATTGCTCAGCATGTTACAAGGTGTGAATAACTCTTAAACTCGTTTTGACAGTTTTACCCTTAACTGTCACTGTTTTAGAATAATTATAGAAAAATCATCGTAAGTCGAAAACTAAATCCGTAAACTCGGAGAGTTTGAAAAAAGAGTCTACTATGTTAAAACATTTTCCTATAATTTTTGGTGGTCTCAAACCAGTGTGCAAATGTTCATCTTCACAACCTGGTCCAATTTTGTTGCTGCAGTGATAGGCAGTTTTGTAAAAATCACGATAAATTGTAGGAAAATCGTATGGAGATGTTCAAGTAGTCATTTTAAAGGTATAAACCTGAATTATTTTCATATTAAACATTTTTGAAAAATATTAAGTTTAAGTTGGGTAAAACAGTTCGTGAACCGCTTACAATGTTTTGGTTGTAAGCTGCCAAGTTAAGTTTCAAATATGTTTTGGTGTTTTAACTTGTATCCCCCCCCTGAAAACTAAAGAAAACTGGAAAATGTAGGGGTAGGAACTCACATTGAGTGATTTCTTGAAGAGTGGAAGGTCGAAGACGAGGAGTATCAAGTCAAGATCACTTGATGAACACGTGGAAGTTTGGATGATCCTAAGAACGATTTTTGGTGTTAAAATGTGTGTAGATGATCCAAGAGTGTTATGAAAATATGGAATAACACTTGAGTTTAGACGAAATACTTACCAAAAAGTGAAGTAATAGCTCAAGAACTCTTTCAAAAAGTGGCTGGAAGTAGAGAGAAAAAGAAGCTTTCTTGAGGGGTAAGAGAAGTGTAAGTGTTTGATGGTGAAGGAAATGATCAAGGCAAACCAAGAAATCCTCCAGGGATTTCTTTATATAGAAGGTTGCTGGAGCAATTTGCAAGATTGATAGGATGTATGCCTTGGTTTGTGTGATGTGGATAAGATTGGGCTAATGAGGAGATGACACATGGAGGCAAGTGGGCACACTTGACCCACTTGACATTCTAAGTTATTTCTTTATTGCAAAATAATGATTTATAATTAATAAATCTTTGAGATATGAATAAAATATGAGTTTAGGGAGTTTAAAATGATAAAAGTATGAATTTTGTGAAAAATCCCCGTAAAAAACGTCAAAAATAGGCTTAACAGGCGAAAGTAGTCGAAAACCGGGAATTAGGAGCGAACCTATGAGGTTCGGTCCTTAGGAGGTGAGGACCGAGAGTAGGGAGAAGGAGGAACCGAAGGTAAGGGTCGGGTCTGAAGGCTGGGTCTCGGGTCCGAAGGGTAGTCTCGGTCCTGCTGACTTCGGTCCAGGTGAAGTTCGGTTCGGATGCTAAGTTCGGTTCAGAAGGGGGCCAAGTTCGGTTCTCACAGGGTAGCTTCGGTCCCTAAGGGAAGGTTCGGTCCTTAAGAGGGTTTCGGTCCTTAAGAGCTGTTTTTCAAGCTAACTTCTCGTTTTGAGTGATTTTTGGCCAAGTTAAGGGTCGGGATGACCCGGATGACTATAAAAAGTTGAGAGAGTTTTTGAGAGAGATTTGGGAGAGATTTAATTTTAGCCATTATTATCGTATAATCTTGCAATGCGAGGTTAGTGAACCCCGTTATGCTTCGGTTATGATCATTTTAAAAAAGGATCCATAGTCGTGTTTTGATGCGTTTAACTCCCTTTTTAGGGTTTTACATTGTTCAACACCATAAAATATCCGAGACACTTGAATTCTTGACATACAAATGTACATTCTTATAGAATAACTTTTAAACATAAAAGTACTAGATAAGTTTGACCGGTTTGACTTGTTGACTTGATTTGACTTGAATTTGACGGTTATCACAACATCAGGCCATATTATTGTCATACAACCAAAGTTATCAAAATGTATCGATACATCATCAATATCAAAGTAAATCACTAAATGCGGAAACATGTGGTTTTTGCGCTACAATTATCCCGAGCTCTTCCCTTTGAAAACAGAAATACCTGAAACATATACTGAAAATTCGTAAGCACAAAGCTTAGTGAGTTCTCCAGAATACCACGTACCATACATACCTTTGCCAAGGGCTACCCCCGTGGTGTTTTCCCCGAAATTCCATGGGCAATCCCCATGGCCTTACATCCAAGTGCCATGGGCTACCCCCATGGTATTTCCTTGAAATGCCATGGGCTGCCTGCATGGTTTGACATCCAAGTGCCATGGGTTATCCCCATGGTCTTCCATACAAATGCCACGGGCTACCCCCGGGGTCTTCCAAGCAAATATCACAAAGACAATTAATATTCCACATAACAATTAATGGGACGACATTGGTGCCTTTGAACCATTTGCACAGGAAGGAGAATCACCTCGCAAAGCCGAATCTCACAGAAAGAATCTCTGGCTGCTAGCCCGCTAAAAATCCATGTGCTATCAATCACCAAAATAATCATCAATCAATAATCGTATCCCAACCCATATTAAGAGTGTAAACTAGAGTAAAATACCTTTTTACCCTTCCCTATGCTTGACACAAGGCCCAAGCCCAATCCAATAATCCAAAGGCTAAACTTCCATAAAAATACTCAAGGCCTAATTTTCCAAATCGAGCCCAAATCTTTCATGGGTCTTAATCCAAGGTCCAAAAATATTCCTTAGCCGCAAAAACTTGAATTCTGATGGCCCAACAAGGCCTTAAGCATCTAAGTCCAACTAGGGCCCAAACCGAAGCCCAAAACATCCGAAGCCCCACTGGCTTATCACGTAAAGTTGCCAACTTTACGTGCATGCATGGCTTAATGAAGCTCCTGAAGCTCAAAAGGACTTAACAAATGACTTAATGGTTAATGCATGCATGATACCACCAAAACCATAAAGCTTGCACCTTAAAGCTCAAAAAACTCATAAAATACCCAGATCTAAAACAATAAGCTCCACAAAAGACTTTGGTCAACAAACTAACCCAAAAGGGAGTAAAAGCATAAAAACTATGACATGAAGAGATATAACATACAATGGTAAAGTTTGTGACTTATACCTCAAAAGTCACCAAAATAAGGAACTAAATCTGGATCTTTAAGCTCCCTTCCAATGAACCAGTCTTCCACTTCTTCTTCTTTTACTTCAAGGAGCACAAATCACCCAAAAATCAAGTCCAAAGCTCAAGAACACACAAAGAGTCTATTAGGGTTCGAGATTAGGGTGTTAGTGTTGGATTAGGTATCTAAGTCCATAACTATAATTGGTATGTACTTGATTTGATAGTAGCATGGTCCTTTTAGGCTGCCTTCACTCATGCAACTTGACAGGATGACTGGTGGAGAGAGAGTAGGATTTATTATTTGAAATAATAAGTTGGTACTCAAAATGATTTTATTAATATATTATAAGATTAACATATTATTTGGAAATTATATTATTAATTAGTATTTAATCAAAAATTAATTTGGTATTAATTTTGGGATTAAAGGAACTGATTAATAATGGAGGGGCTGTTTTGCAAATCATTGATAGTTGTGAAACTAGGCTACTAGACTCCTTAATTACAAGTGGATGAAATCATATAGGAAGGCCTTATAGATTTCGTCCAAGGCCTACTGGTAAGACGTCCATGGGCGGCTTAAGCATTAAGCAGGAAATTAGGGTTTCCTCCAGAAACCCTAGCAACCCTCAGCCATATATAAACCCTCCAGATCATTAGAATTTATGCCTAAGCATAAGGTTCTAACCCTAGCCGATTTTTCTAGTGTCTCTGCTCTCATCTTGTTGCATTGGGTGTTTGTGAACCATTAGAGGTGCAACATTTGGGGCACTAAGCTTTCAAGAATCAAGGATCTTCAAGATTGTCTTGTTATTAGTACATAACAAGTGAGGTGATCTTCTAACCCTAATTTTATATGGATTTAGATAATTGTATGCTAGATCTAGGGTTATTGCTTTGTAATTCAATTTGCATGTTCAATAGTGAAAAACTTAGATCCAAAGCAATTAGGGCTGTATGATCACATAGGATGTTGTTATGCTCATAACCCAACAGTGGTATCAGAGACTAAGATGTTTTTCAATTGAATTGATGCAATAGTGAACTGTCCAAAGTAGCACAAAATCGTTTTTGGTTGTCTGAAGCAGGAACTCGACGAGTTCATGTATGAACTAGACGAGTTTATTGGCCAACTCGACGAGTTGACTCGTCCGTTTCCTATTTTTTTGATTTTTAGATCTTATCTTGATTAGGATAATTGCCTTATTTCGTTTTTACTACCTAAAATTGAATTGTTTCAATTGTTAGGATAATTGCCTAAAAGTCAAAAAATTTCACAAATTAGAAATTTTTTGAGGCTTTTTCGTGATTGTTTTTCGTGCAATTTTTTCGGGAGTTTCATTTTTGGTACACATCAAGGGGGGGTATTGTGAAGTTCATTCATCGGGCGCTTGTCACCATCAATGGGTTTTATAATCATTTTTTGATTATAAAAAGGGGGAGAATGATGGGTATTCAAAGCGAGTTTGTCGGATATTCATTTGCGGATTTGAAGACCGGTGTTACTTCGAGGGGGAGTTTGATCTTGATCGTGCTAGCTCGTTGGAGACTGAAGCCGGGACATCTAATCCTAACTTTGAGGGGGGGAATGTTAGGTTGCAAAGTCACGCTTGGATGTGGCTTACCCTTATTGATGTGTAAATGAGTTGTACGTCTTTCCTAGAAATAGGAAGTGAGTGACACTTATATTAAGAATGATCATTTTGAAGTGTTAGTCTAGAGAGAGAATTTATACAAGACCCATTTGTATACTCTTTCAAGATCTAATGAGAGCTAAACCCAGATTTATTTACTCCATGTGTTCATAGTTTACATGATGATTCACTAGATCTTTTCTAATTCCGTACATGTCATCATAATCAACACCACTATAATCCTTATCATAATTAAAGGATTTGGTTAAATTTAGATAACGATAAGATTATTTTGATTTAAAATTTAACCTAGTATTTTGAAAAAGTTTTAAAACACACCCTTTTGGTTTTATAATTTAAATTTGAAATTAAAAGTTTATTTTTGAAAATTTAAATGGAAAAACCTAGAAGAAATCTTTATGGATTCTATTAATAATTTAATTAAAAGATTAATTAAAAGACAATTAATAAATCCATATATGGTTTAAATTTAACTAAATTAAAATTTTAATTTATTAAAGGATTAAACCACTTAGTATTTTAAAAGTTTAAAATACACCCTTATACTATATAAAATTAAAAGTTTAATATATATATATATATATATATATATATATATATATATATATATATATATATATATATATATATATATATATATATATAAGATAAGTCAGTACTACCGTTAGTAGGCCTCATTCACGAAGCTGGTCTATAAGGGTGTTTAAGGAAGCGGCCTATAAAATGACCACCATTAGGTATCCATTCTTACCCATCGCACTCTTGACTAGTGGAGGGTCGTTAGCTGAGCAAGTAGGATAGGACATTAAACTCTCATTAAAAGTATAATGAATTATAAAGTAACTAAACGCTTTTATAAAATTCCCAATATTAGTTACTTTAGGAAAAATGTGAATTTGATGCTAACCCATGAAATTGCACAATGCACCTTATTGGTTGTTAGTGGAGCGTGTGTGGTTAACCGACACACTAATATGGGACTAATATTTTTTGCAATGGGTTTCTCGTAAATTATCGCTGATCAATAGAGCGTATGTGGTTAACCGGCACATTGATTAGGTGATAAATGACATCGAGAGTACCAAGCTAATTTGCATGGTTATTCAAATATCGTTTGTGATCCTCGGCATCCCAGTCACAAAGTGAGAGCATAATCGAGATTAAACATTCCATTGAAAAGTTCAATGAATCTCAAAAGATCTAGGAATTTCATCTAAAACCTAATTCATTTAAAATTTCGTTTTTGTGGTGGAATAGGTAAATCGTCATTTACCTACCTTCAAATAATTTGCAATTGGATTACGACATCCCTATTCTGAATTGTAAATTATTGTGTTGGGTCCTAGCCTTAATATTTCATTTGGGTATTGTATTAAGGATCAAAATCAACTAACTTGAATTTTTCTCCCTTTATAGATGTCGAGTTCAGACCACTATGGTCTTCCACATTCCTTTGGAAAAAGCTTTCCGTCTGAAGATGATCTTCCATGTGTCGATCAAGGTGAAAGATCATTCCCTTCTTCGTGCATTGGTGGAACTGGAAATCATACTTCTCTTCCTTCACCTCCTCCAGTGATTCTCTCTGACCCACATTTTCGTCAACTTGAAAAGTTCAAGATCACTCAAGCCATATTGGCATGAAAACACCAAGATGTAAATTTTTTGTGTGCACATGTGCTAAAGATGAAGTCGCACATTGAAAGATTGGGAATGTTGGGTGTCATTTTCCCAAGGAAGCTAGCTTTGACTTGATTCTTCAATCGCTTTCTGAGTCATATAGTCAGTTCCTGAAGGACCATTACATGACTGATCACGATGTGACCCTAATCGATCTGACATATTTGCTAATTGTTGCTGAAGCAGCAATGCTTTAGTGCACTGGTCAAGCAAATCTGTTTGGAGGATCTATTTCCCAAAGTTCCATGGACATTTGTGATGGCAACGGTGATAGTCCATAAATGGTTTCTCCTCCTAAGGGAGAGAAATCGGCTAAGGTCAAAAAGTTTGATCATAAGAGAAAGCCCAATTTTGAGATAGTTCCATGTGACAATGCCAAAGAGTCCACCTGTTTCTATTGTTAATCGAAGGGGCATTAAAAGTGAAGCTTCCCAGGCTACCTGAGAGATCTTAGAGATGGTAAATTCAAATTGTATGACTCTACTTCAGGTACATCCACTATCTAACTCTGTTAAGTTCCTATTTATAGATTCTTATTACATAATGTGGTAATCACATTTTGATGTTTTTGCAGGATCTAAGAGAAAGAAGGAAGCTTAGGAAGAGTAAGATGAATCTGATCGTGAGAGATGGATTTCAGTCGCACGGTTCGATGATCAGATTTTTGTGCTGCTGCTTAGGAGTTATGATAGATTGTTTAGGAATATTTAGAAACATATTTCACATGTATTTGCATTATAAGGACAAGTTTTCCACACATTATCAATAAAGTAAATTTTTGTGGTTTATCTTATTTACTTTATGATTACTTGTAATGGCATTTATGAAAATTAGTGTTTATATTTCTATTAATACCAATGTTGAAAATGGATTTGATTCTTATCGCTTGTGTAAATGTCATGATTTACCAAGTGGGGAAGGAGTCTCTTCACCCAAGTTTCAATTAGACAAAAGCTTGAAATCTTACAATTTGAATTGTGTGATGTATGAGAATCTTGATCTTTGGAACATTAAGACTAAATTCCTTTCTCACGTGTATATGTGAGTCAAGTGAAGGACTAAAGGATCTTGTAGACATTGATGTGAACTAGTCAGATCCACTACAAAGGTCAATAAGTCTATTCGTCATGATTTACTAATAGTTCACTAAATGTGGTTATGCTTACATGATTAAGTGTAATTCTGATACCTTGAAAAGTCTCAAAGTAGAGCATAACGAATAAGAAGAATCAATTGGGCAGAAAGATAAAAGTTTCTCCAATCTGGAAGGAAAGGAGAATACTTTAGTATAATGGTTTATGATCATCCTAATGATTATGGAACCATGTCACAATTGATCCTCTAAGGATACCTTAGTTCATTTATATGACTAAGAATAGGAATCAAGTATTGTTAAAATGGTTAAATAAAGAAGATGAGTCATACTTCGTTCCAAAATCAAGTTTTAGAATTATACTCTAGTTACTCCAAGTTGTACCTTGAGTAACATGTTCTAAGTAGGTTTACAACACCTCATGAAATGTGGAGTATAAATGTTTTCTTGCTCTAGCACATTTAAAATTGGTAGTTGTGATGTTTTGATTAAAACAAAGACCAACTAAGACCATTTATATGAAATGTTTTCTTGATAAGAACCCACACTAACTCTTGAATATTTGTTTGTCGAGGAATGCTCCTTGACAGAGAATCTTATATGTCAAGAGGTCAGTGGGAGTCTTAATGGTCTTGAATAATTTCAGGAACTAATCAAAAATAAACCTTTTTGTTATCACTAGCACACGACCTAAGGTTGATAACCTATCGTGTTGACACATTCTTGTTTTTGTGCCCATTCCAATTGACTTGCCAATGTTTATGAGTTCTTTGGTTTTCATTTGAATACACAAGGCAAAGCACCTTGATCAATGAAAGTACATTGATCTGTATGGGTGAGCTTCTCAATAACTTGGAAGCACTGGTAGGCTCTTGTGCTACCGAATGGCAATAAGTTAAGATAAGTGAGTTCAGTCCATTTGAGTTTGAATTTGTCATAAACCTTGTCTTATGATAGTGGTTGAAAATGACAAATTCACATGGATAGAAACACATACACCATAAAATTTAAGTTGTAAGGGGTTTCTCTCTACTTCATGAAAACGATTGTGAGGAAACGCTTTCACTTGTGGATTTTATAGGATTGATTAATATCATTAGAATTAGCAGTTGTGATAATTGCGTTCTCAAATTCGAGTATGATTACGACATCCCTTTTCATAGTTCGAATTATGAGAAATGTAAAATAGTTTGAACATTCGGGACTTATTGATATAAGTTCTGAAAAGGTTTAGACATACATATAAGCTATCTAATGAATGGTGTATGATCTTGAGAAGTCTAGATAAAGACTTATCGAAGCACCACACATCAGAAATTTGAACTTTGGTAAGAAAGTCAATAGGTATTGATTTCTAGAAGTCCAACTGATTTCTGGGTACATGTCAAAGCTAGTGAGAACATAATTGTTATGCTAGCAAGAGTATAGTTGTTATGCTAGTGGGAGCATAATTGTTATACTAAGTGTTGCAAGTAGACAATGCTGGTTGTAGGAAACAAAGGTTACAAATTTGCAGGTTGCAAAGTTTGGAAATGGTTTCGCTATAGAAAGATTTAAGGGAAAGGATACTTATACTTCATTTCAAATCTAAAAGTTTAGATTGAAGTTTTAATGGAACTTAGTCTTGAACGTATATGAATATCGTGTTGAAGTGATTCAACATAGGAACTTATATATATGGAAATATTATAGCAAGAAATTGATCAAGTATCATGTCTTTATGTAAGATATTATGTATCGAATCCCATATGCTTCATATATAGGATTGATCGCATATGCTGTAATATTCAATCATTATATTATTCCAAATGCCTAGGGTATTAAGAGGGAAAAGGACTAGAACCAGATATGCCTGAAGTTATTAAACAATTGTCAAGGACAATCTGAGGTTTACCAAAGATTGGTTGCTTATGGACAGTTGGAAATATAGTATAATTTTTGGAAGAACCATATTGACTTGTTCTAAGTAGAGGTAAATCTTGTTCAGAATTGATAGTCAAATGGAATATTGAAATGTTTCCATTTTGGGAGATGGATATTGAGATCTCTGTGTTAGATTAGTAACTTTAATGCAAAAAGGATGTTCAAGGAATGCTCTTTGAATGTGAGACTTCATTTCCATGGAATTATTTTGTAACCAATCTCCAATGGAATGTTTTGTAGTATCATTGGCAAAGTCTCTCTGACTTTGGTGCCTTGACATTACAATAGGATCATTGCATGTAAGTTTAGACTCTAACGGATTCTAGTAGTGGTAAGAATTTGGTATTCTTACACTTGTGATAAGGATTTGGTATTGTGAAATGAGCATCATTGAAAATGTGTTCAATTGATCTGTTTCACAAAGAAAGGACCATAGGTAAACATAGTGTGCGTGCTTGAAGCATGGCATGACTACTGTTTTAATTGAAGTATTAAGTTGATTACTCGAAACATTATACAATGAATAAAGTCTAATTAATATGGTGATTAAATAATTAGTGTTTTATTTATATTTAAAAGTTTTGAGACCATAGTTAATTAGATTATTCTTGTGTTTCACTTCGCATGTTTTACTTCCCTAATAACTAGGTTATTCAAACATCCACAATCAATCATAATTTTGGAAGTAAGTAGTGAATTAAGATTGTCATGAATCGGACTGTAGATTGTCTAAGAGCTTAGGCATAACATTGGTTTGTTGCAGTGATCATGAGTACTTTTGAAATGGAGATTTAAGTATTGGATTAACCCACTCTCAGAGAATTACTTCGTGGATTTTATCACGAGTAATTCCAAGATGATAATATCTTATATTCTTGAAACGGAGACATGAGTTGTTTACGAGTCGGTTGTGCATTGATAATACGTAAACGTATCAGTAACTTGATGTTATAAAACGTATTGTTGTGTATGATTTGATGAGTGAATAGTAAGAACATACGAGTCGAAGTTTATTCATTCCTTTTACCCTAAATAGGATAAAAGAAATATCTGTGGCCCCCTCGATGATTTAGTGATGACATCTAAAGCGCTTGGCCAAGCCTGAACTAAGTTGATGTGTTCAATTGTAGTCTGATTCAGTCGTCATGAATCGGAAATTGGGAAACAACTATTGGACAGAGATTGATTATACTCCATGTCTCATGTCCATACGATATCTTGTAGAACGGAGAAATATTTGATCCCTTATCTAAAGGACGTGTCGTTGACTAAGTCAGAGTTCGAAATCAGCTTTTGAAAGCTACGATTGATAGTCAAATTTTGAGGTCATACTTGCAATAATAGTTATTAGACTTATTCAAGTGGGAGACTTTTGGATTAGTTGTCTAAGCCCATAACTATGATTGTTACGTACTTGATTTGATAGTAGCATGGTCGTTTGGGTTGCCTTCACTCATGCAACTTGACAGGATGACTGGTGGAGAGAGAGTAGGATTTATTATCTGAAATAATAAATTGGTACTAAAAATAATTTTATTAATATATTATAAGATTAATACATTATTTGGAAATCATATTATTAATTAGTATTTAATCAGAAATTAATTTGGTATTAAATTTAGGATTAAAGGAACTGATTAATAATGGATGAGCTGTTTTTCAAATCATTGATAGTTGTGAAAATGGATTACTGGACTCCTTAATTAGGAGTGAACGAAATCATATAGGAAGGCCTTATAGATTTCGTCCAAGGCCTACTGGTAAGACGTCCATGGGCTGCTTAAGCCTTAAGCAGGAAATAAGGGTTTCCTCAAGAAACCCTAGCAGCCCTCAGCCATATATAAACCCTACAGGTCATTAGAATTTCTTCCTAAGCATAAGGTTCTAACCCTAGCCGATTTTTCTAGTGTCTCTGCTCTCATCTTGTTGCATTGGGTGTTTGTGAACCATTAGAGATGCAACATTTGGGGCACTAAGCTTTCAAGAGTCAAGGATCTTCAAGATTGTCTTATTATTACTACATAACAAGTGAGGTAATCTTCTAACCCAAATTTCATATGGATTTCGATAATTGTACGCTAGATCTAGGTTATTGCTTTGGAATTCAATTTGCATGTTCAATAGTGAAAAACTTAGATCCAAAGCAATTAGGGTTGCATGATCACATAGGATGTTGTTATGCTCATAACCCAACAGTTAGGGCAATGGAGGCTGATAAAAAGGCCAACCCTAGGGACTTAAGGCCCTTATATAGGGTGAAACACCCCAAAATAGGGTTTTCTTATCCACCTTGTACGCCATGTGTAACCTTCGTACACTCTGCGTACAAGGCCTCAGATCTGGGACCAACCTGCTTAATACGCTCAGCGTATGCCAATGTATGCCCCGCGTATCGGACCTCACACTAGTACTCCCTGCGTACTCCCTATGTACTCCCTGCGTACTTGGGTTATCCTTAAACCATAAATTTCCAAAACATTTTCAACTTCTACTTGCCTTAAAATTTCCCGAACAAAAATCCAATTTCCATAAAATCCTGAGTTGACACTTTACCAAAATAACCCTTGGCTCCAAAACACAAACCGAACACCCGGATCATCAAAATTACATCACCCACACCCAAATGGGAAACGATTCAGGAGAGGGCATTACAACTCTCCCCCACTTGAATTAGATATCGTCCTCGAAGTCATTCCTTACCATCCCAGGCACGCCAAACGACTTTAGGAACACAACCACAACCCTTAGATACAACACCCTTCCCAAAGGAAATGAGCCAAACCTTAGCAGGGCTCTCCAAACCTGAAAATGAACGAATCATTTCCCAGCCTAAAACAATCCCATGCAAAATAGCCACATCTACTCAACCTAAATTCTGAAGTCTCGAATTGGTCTGACTCCCTGACAGATCGCCCACATTTAACCATTTCTAATTCCATTCCACTTATCAATCAAACTGACTACTCAACTTCTGATTACCTGAGGTTCCCACTAGAAAATAGAATCAAAGACCATACACTTCTGCCGACAACCTTTCACTTGACCAAAGGGATTAGATATTACTTTAAGAGAAGGCTCATCCTGATGATACCAATTCCATGAATATAATGAACAACGTGTGACAAACTAGGAGATAAACCTTCTAGTGCTGAACAAGACACTATTTCCTTTAACTGCCGAACCAAGATATCGCTGATGAGATTCTGAAACCCCATACCTTCCTGACCCCTACACAGATATAACCAATCCAAAACACAATCACAAGAGCCTGATCTACCATCAAAACTGAAACCATCCTTTAACCTTGAACCCTTCAACTGATACCCTTGGCATACATATTACTTAATTCATATAATCATTGAAATAAGACCTTGCACATAAACCCTCGTGATTCCCAACTCGAGTTCCTACCAAGAACCAACTCGGTACCTAACTCATAACCCGAGATCCAGGGATATACACTTGCATTTCCCACGAAACCTTCTGATTCACGACAACCCTAACTAAATCGGGGTGTAAAGGTTCCCAAACCATCACTGAGACTACCAGTCTCGTACCTGGTCCAACCACTAGGCTCCCAAGAGTCCAAATGACAAGGATGACCTAACCTACGCATTCCTCTACGCCATTCACTAACCACACACTCAATCCTGCAACCCAAGATCCAATACCTCGACCCAACGGTCTTTACCAGGTCCCACATGCATTTCCATAAACACATGGGCCTCACCCACGGGTCCCAACCATCTATAGCTACATAGGCTCGACTCCGCCTTGGACCTCAATGGTCCTCATCCTAAAACAGAGAAATGCTCTCCAACAATGATGACCGCCTTGTCGAAGGCACAAACTGATCCCCATTTATACTCATGACCACCTCAAACTAGTGAATGCTACAATCCCCTCACAACCTTACACCACTACGAACCAACCATGGTTACCACCCATGGTCTTACCACATTCGAATCATCTCACCCTAATTATCATAAGTCAAACCCACATCCGACTAAAATGAAATCAGGTGTTCGTGTCATGATTCGAACCCCAAAGCCTTCATCATACAAGAACAGTCAGCGATGCTCTAACACAAACCTCAACCTGGATCCATCCACAAGTCTGTTATAAAGATGACGCCAAAAAACTGTTGGAGTTTCCTAAACTCCCAACTCACACAACTTCAATCTCGACTACCAGTAGCATCGTCTCTCCTCCTGACTAGGATGCGAAACTTACCCTAGTTTCACACCCGATCCAACTCCTGGAATTTCTGATCGATTCTCCCCTACTTGGACTCATTGAAGATATCATATCGTACGAGACTTGATGGATTCCCAACCATCTTATCTTCATATACATGAACCGACTATGACATACACTTCCCAATACTAGTGTTCCATTACTAGTAAAACTCGATGATCGCCCCACTCCTGGAATCCAGAAGAATACTCCCCGAAATCTTAGCAGGTTTGATAATCTCAATCACCTCCCATGATACAACACCAAACCCTAAAGTCCTTTATGCTGGTGACAAAAGACTATAACCCATACTCTGAACTGCCGAATCTTCACCCCAACTTCCATCCTCCAAGAATCATCGAGTTCTAACCATCTACAACCCACACGATGATAAAATTCCCCTGACACTTCCAATAACCAAACAACTCATGCAACTGAAACCACCATCTTATTGCTACCGCTCCCTTCCTAGCAACGATAGTGAGTAAACCCCAAGGTTCTTCCATGGATAACTGCCAATCACACTAGAGAAAACACTAACACGACTGATATCTGTTGGAATATTTTATGTTGTGTCAATTGTGTTGTATGCTATATTATTATGTTTTGTAATAGGTTGGGCTGTCCACCTGGTTATTAATGATTCTAGGGTGAGACTATTTATAGTTCATGCTTGTGGATCTGTTCTTATCGTTTTCATTACTTTCATCGATTGGAAATGTTAGATCTAGTTCATTGTTAATCCCTAAACTCGATTTTAGTTTACACATCTGATTCTTCACAAGTCTTAAGTGAATCAACAACATGCAGCATGACGATCCTCACACTTAATCTTTCAGTCTTTCAAGTGGTATAGGATCGAAAACCAGGAACCCAATTCTATTCCCACAAGACTATGAAGTCCGAGCTTTACATTTCGAGGACTATGTTCTGGGGATTGAGGAGCATGATTCGACCATCTGGAACGCCATGATTGTTGAAACATACTCTCACACAGCAATAAAGACAGTTATTAAAACTCAGGATGATTATAATGCTCTTCTCATTGAACATACAATTGCTCAAGATAAGAAAGACAAGCTGATGAGAAACATTAAGGTGTTGAGGATTCTAAGATTTGCTCTTCCAGCCGATACCTTCCGTCTGGTCAGTTCTTGTGAAACAGTGAAGGAAATCTGGGATAGATTAAAAGAGCTCTACTCTAGTGATGCAGATCTAGAACACTGTTGGGTCTAAAATTATGGTTTATACTTTGCTTTTCTAGACAACTGTATTTTTCTATAGTGTAATAGTGTTTGTAGCTTGTTGTGTGGCTGTGTACGGCCGGACACGTGTGTACGGCCGGACACGTGTGTACGGCCGTACACCCTGTGTACGGCCATACACGCGTGTGCGGCTGTACACTCGTGTACTGCTGGGAGTGCTATAAATAGAGGAGTGCATGTGAGGAGTATAAGGCTAGAGAAAGAGCTTAAGTGTGTGTATTCTAAGGTGTTATAGAGAGAGAATTTGGAGAGAAGAATAGTGTGTGTATGAATCTATTGTAAGGATCTTCATTCATATTCATTCAATACATCATAGATTCAAGTTATTCTTCTTCTCCTTCTCTTCTATTTTGATTTGGCATCATCCGTTTGATTGGGATTCCGCACCATCAAACGGATCTGATTGATACACAAGCAGATTGGGGACTTACAAGTGGTATCAGAGCTTGGTTTGTATCAATCAATTTTGTCAGATCTGGAGCTTATTTGATCTTATTTTTGAAGGATTTCGGCGTTTTTGGATAAATCTTTGAAAATTAGGGGGGGTTTGTTCTTCGCGTTTTTCATAAAAAGAAGTTTTTGATCGAGTTTTGGAGCAAAAAGCGTGAAAAACGTCGTTTTTTCTTCGCATGTGTTGAAGGTGTGTGGCCAGTTGGAGGTGTACGACCAAGACCCGTGTACGTCCGTACACGGGAATCCGGCTTCGGAGTTTGCGGCTCAGCAGCAGAAGTCCTCGCAGCAGTGTTCATTAAAAAAGGTAGAAGGGAAATTGAGGGTGCCGGGGATCGAACCCGGGTCTCCTCCGAACTCAACCAGCGCCCCTTCTAAATCATCTAGGCTGCGAGATGATATCCTCTTTCCGTTTTTAATTCTTATGGATTCGCTTTCTCGGTTCCTCTTTCACATTTTTGACACTTTTAACCCCAAAATCAATTTCTTTTTATTTTTAAATTACATTTTCAACCAAAAATTTTAGTTTTTAATTTTTGACTTTTGACCCCAAATTTTGACTTTGACCTTCAAGTTTGGCCTTTGACTTTGAACTTTGACTTTTTCGTTTAACTTTTAAATTTTCAAATTTAGCTTTTCGGTTTGACTTTAAAGTTTGACTTTTCAAGTTTGACTTTTTAAATTTGACTTTTAAGGTTGACTTTTGAGGTTTATAGTCAAAAGACATTTTTGATAAAAATGAGTTCCTCAAACATCCCGGTCAATGAAGTTTCATGTACTCAATCTTGTGAAGCTACTATTAAATTTCTCCGAGATCAAATAGATTTATTAAAAAGAGAAAATGAGGACCTTAAATATGAATGCTATACTCTAAGGAAAGGTCGAAAACCCAAGCACAATTAGAAGCCAAAATCAAGGATTTCCGAAAGTTCCAAGAAGATTACAGCAACAAGTGTGAAAATTAAGATTACATTAAGAAACAACTTGCTGCTGTAACTGAAGAACTTGACACTTTGAAAATTAAGTGTGGAAAAACAGATGTTAGTTTCAAAAATTATACTGCGTTAAGTAAGGCAGTCGAGTCCTTAGTTGAAAAACAATTGAGTTTTAAAGATAATCAAACCAAGGGTCTAGGGTATCACAGTGTTCCACCTCCTTTTAATGACAACTATAACCCACCCCTTGAGACCAATAAGATAGAGACACCTGCTCAGTGTGGCCAACCTGCTTCAGCTTCAATTAAGACTGAACAATCAGGGTCTACTGAGGTTATTAAGGTGAATGTTTCTGATGCTTCTACTTCATGTGCAGGCAAAGTAGTAGAAGATGAGAACAAGGAGAACTCTACTGAACAAACAAACGACTCCTTGAACTCTGAATCTGTTGCTTCTAATCAACCTCCTGTTGGTAAATATAGGCCTCCAAAACAAGCAAATCAAAGTACCTGCTGCAACTGTGCTTGTGGGAACAATAAGAGACAAGGCAAGGGCATGCCACCAGGGGCAGGAAGAAACAACTTCACAGTGAAGAAAAAGACATGTTTTCACTATGGAACACCTGGACACATTGCCAGGAATTCTCCTAACTGTGCATACGTTCCTTACTACGAACAAGGCTGGCAGAACGTGCAAAGTGGGAGATTCTACAAAAGAAATCATCCGAGGCCAAGTTCAAAAAATGATAACTGGAATGCCCAGAAGGCCAAGAATCAAACCCACAAGCCAAGAATCCAACTCCCAAGAACAAGAAGGGAATGGCAGCCATGAAGTCCAATCCAAGAGATGCTCCTGTGAAATCAAGACCGGTTAGGTCAAAGTCATCTCGACGATCGGCTTCAAGTTCAAAATCAAGTACCGAGGCACCCATCGGATCGAAAAAGAAATGGGTTAAACCCGACTATAGATGGGTTCCGAAGGCTCAATCTCCCAAATCACCTAATGACTCTAATATTTCTTCATCTTCTGTTTGTGATAAACATGATATGTCATGGGAGAGAGTACCGTGAAAGGATGAAAAGGGTCAACCCAGTTTCAAAATGGACTGGGTTCCAAAGACCAACTGATCCTGCTCTGTATCGGAGCAGCTATGGAGGCATATCATCCGACTTTGGTTTGTTGGTAGTGGCTGTTCCAGGCACATGATAGGGGGCATCTCTCAAATGTACAACACTCAGAACATTGTTTGAGAGTATGTGACTTTTGCGGGAAAGGAAGAAAGGAGGGGATCACTCATGGGTTTTGTGCTTAACGATGTGAAGAATTTTCGGATCTGTTCTTTGATTATGCGTGCTGTTCTCAGACCTTCTGGATGCAAATTCAATCGGTGACTTACGGTTTGAGTTTTCTTCTCTATACTCCTGAGTTTAGCTTACACTGATTTGTTTTGAAGACAATCTTTTATTTTCTTATAGTCCTTCGTTAGTAGGTTGTTTTGGGAAGTGATATAAAGATAAAGTGATAACGGGCAGTCTAAAACCAGTGTAAGGGACTGAATCTGAATTGTCTAGAGTCTAGACTCTGTGTTCAATGTGCTGATAGGCATGAAGGATTTGACAGTGTGGATTTAGATAGAATTGTTTGGACTGACCATACGATGCTCGGGTAGATTGAGCAGTGAGATAAACATGGGAACCCACAGGATACACCAAATTAATATGCATCTAGAACAATGGTTCAACTTTTCTTTGATGTACAAACTTATGTCCTTAATTCTGGTTCTAATAGGGCGACTGGGGGGTTCTGATAAAGTAGGTCTGTAGGAAATTATTTTCTTGATTTCTATCTGTCAGTCATATGTTGCTTCCTCTGCGTGATTGGAAGAGATCCGACCTGAAATGCAACATATGCAACTCTATTTCTACGCACCTCCTTATCTATGAAATTCTTTCTATCTGTTAGTCATATGTTGTCTCCTCTGCGTGATTGAAATGATCTGAACTGGAACACAACATATGCAATATTCTACCTCTCAATCCATGTATCCTAGTTAGCCATATGTTGTCCCCTCTGAGTGATTGAAAGAGATCCGAACGGTTTCAAGTGTACACAAATGAAACATCAGTAAGCAAATTTCCCAAAATACAGCAAAATAAGCTTGAGTCCGCAATCCATAACCTGCTTATTGATTTCCTGAGAATACAAGTCGTTTGAAAAGCGTCAACAAAAAATTTGTTGGTGAGTTCATAAGCATTTGCGTATAAAAACTTTGATGATAGTTTAGAAATCCAGAAAATCCAATATTTTCTTATCAAATGGTTGTAATTCTTGTTTCAAATCGAGTATAGTTGCATGTGTGTCTTAATTCATCGTATTCAAAATCGTATGAATCGTTTCCCCAGAAAATCATATATTTTCTGATGTATAAAATAGTAGTTTTGGTAAAAACATAACACTTGTGTGGAAAAGTCTCATTGAGGTAGTCAAAAATAGGTGATTTTCAACCAAAGATGAAATCTGTATAAATACGTTTATGATATATTCTAGTGAGTCGTTATAACCATACTAATATGACAGAGTGCCTGTTATGACGTTCTTCAGGCGTCGGTTTTGTTCAAGACATTTGTCACCCTAGACTGGCCGATCTAGCTGTAGCGAACAGCGAAGGTGCGTGGTGTCAACCCCGTATAGATCTATACACAAATTCCCGCTCTCCCTCCAGGAGACTCTAGTTATAACTCTTACAGGACGTAGCGTGTACAATATTGTATTAATATATGTACTGTGAAGATTGTGTCTGACTAGAATACTAACCGATCTTTGAGAAAATCTTGAAATTCATTAATTACTAAATAAATAATAATAATAGTTGTAGTTGTAACTAGATATTTCGTTTCATTCGTTCGTTTATTGAAATCAATCCGCTTTGAAATATTTATCCAAAATGACCCAATATTATCAAAGCCGGAAAACAGCCCCTTTTTCCTTATAACAGACTATGTGTGATTCAAATTATCGGAAAAATCCTAGTTGTATGTTATATATGTATCTTTGGCTTGTGTGAGTTTATGACAGCAGCTTTATGACATGCAAATTTTTCTGTCATAAAGGCTTTATTTGTGTATTTTCTTGCCGCAAATATTAATATCAAATATTTATGAAATACCCCCTAATAGTTTGCAAAAACAATCATTTATGGGCATAAAGTCCAAAACTTTGTAAATCCTAGCAATTTTGTCAACTTATAAGTCTATTTCAACAACTTTTTATCTTTGGATATAGAGATGTGAAATAAGAGGGGTATGAATGGAAACATTCAAAACCTTGGGAGGCCCTTCTTGTACATAAAGTATTCTCTATATGGTGGGTTTGTAAACATTTCTAGGATTTTCATATAATCTGTGAACTCACGTTCATGAAAAATTTGCTATAATATAATTACATCTCAATATACATACTTAAACATATAAATAAATGCAATTATGCAAGGATTTAGACAAGATTTGACTTGTACTCTCCCCCAAAAACAATAGAAACTTAGAAAAAGGTGGGAAATGAAGCTCACCTTGGTTTGTTTGCTGGGTGGATTTGAAGGGTGATGAGGAAGTTTCCAACTCCAAAACTTTGGAGATTCTTAAATCTCTAGAGTATTATAAGAATAATTTTTGTGTGTAAATATAATGAAATCTTAGAAATAATATGCAGAATCACTAGTAAAAGAGGACAAACACTTACAAAAATTCTGGAAATTTTCCTTGAAGGAATGAAGCTTAAGTCTTGAAGGAGTTGGAGAGAATTCTTAGGAGTTTACTAGATGAGGAAGTGAGAAGTGAAATATGAGGGAAGGAGATTCACGTATTCTAAAGGGGAGGGATAAGGAGTGACTTGACATTTGCATGGAGGGCTGGTGGGTAAAGCTTGTTTTCTAAGGATAATGTGTGTTTAACTGGGATTTTCATGGGAAAATGGAGGATCTGCATCACATTACAAAGTCAAACTCCTTACCTTCTTAGAACTCTCTTTAAAATATTGGGTATTATTTTATATAAATATGTTTAAAATAATTGATTTTGGCATAAAATAGAGGTTTAAGGGGTTTAGGAGATGAAAAATGCGAGTTTGGTGTGATTTCCGGCGTCAAAATGTCTTAAAATGAGAAAAAGGTCCGAAGATAATGAAAATCTGGAATGGGGGCTGTTTTCTGCGAGGGTCCGAAGGCTTAGGGTGGATTCCGGAGTCATCTACCCATTTCCGGAGTCATCACGCGAAGTTCCGAAGCAACAGAGGAGTTCCGAAGCTTATCCTTGGATCCGAAGTACGTGTGAGGTTAGCAGTCCGAACCGAGGTGCGAAGCGGCTCAAAATTCCGAAGCTGGTCCAGACGTTTCCGAAGCAGTGCTAAGCGAGGTCTTCCGGAGTCACGCGAGAAGGTCCGAACAAGGGGGAAATTTCGAAGATGCACTCCTCTTGGTTCCTTAGAAGGTATTCCGGACCAAGAGGGTTCCGGATCAAGAGGGTTCCCGATCAGAAGGGTTCTGGACTAAGAGGTTCAGGACCAAGAGGGTTCCAGACCAACAGGTTTCCGGACCAAGAGGGTTCCGGACCAAGGGGGTCCTTTTGGGTTTCCTCTTCCGGTTTTGGGCTGTTTTCGACTGAGGAAGGTAGATAGAGAGATTTGGGAGAGATTTCACATACTTGGAGAGATTTGGGAGAGATTTCACATGCTTAGAGAGATTTGGGAGAGATTTCACATACTTGGAGAGATTTGGGAGAGGTTTCACATACTTGGAGAGATTTGGGAGAGATTCACATACTTGGATAGATTTGGGAGAGATTTCACATACTTGGAGAGATTTGGGAGAGAGTGAGGTATAGTGGGAGAGATTAAGAGAGACTTTGCCGGGAGCTCTTATTAACGTTTTTCTTCGTAGAGTAAGGACTTTAGACTTAGTTATATCTCATTTTGAGTGCTTTACACCCCCGAAGGGTACTTAGTAATACTTTATAGAGTTGTTACTTCCCCAAATCGAATTAGGGTGTTAAATTTTGAACATTTGGGACTTTCAAGAGTTACTTTGCATTAGGAATTATAGTTGTACATTAGTAAACATAAAAAAATTCCTAACACATAACACTAGTTGAGTTGACCAAGTTGACTTGTTGACCTTGACTTGGCTTTGACTTGACCAAAAACTTGTCGGTTGTCACATCATCCCCTGCTTGAGGGAGTTTCGTCCCGAAATTTTGCTTTGAGAACGCCTTCAAGGTTTAGCGAATAGGTAGGGATACTTGTGCAACATTTGATCTTCACGTTCCCACGTGAATTCAGGTCCGCGTTTGGCACTCCAACGAACCTTTACAATTGGGATGAGACTTTGCTTAGTAAGTTTCACTTCTCTGTCCATGATTTCGACTGGTTCATCAACGAATAAGAGATTATCGTTTACCTCGATCTCTTCTAGCGGGATTACAAGGGTTTCATCTGATAAGCACTTTTTCAAATTCGATACATGAAACACGGGATGCACGTTGCTGAGCTCAGAGGGTAGCTGCAGCTTATAGGCCACGGGACCAATTCGGGCAAGAATCTCGAATGGTCCGATGTAGTGCGAGTTTAACTTTCCTCGCTTCCTGAAGCGGATCACCCCTTTCCATGGCGAGACTTTCAGTAACACGCGGCCTCCCACTTGGAATTCCAGCGGCTTCCGTCTTTTGTCTGCGTAACTTTTCTGTCTATCCCGGGATGCTTGAAGTCGTGACCGGATCTGAATGATTTTCTCGGTTGTTTCCCGGATGATCTCAGGCCCGGTGAGAGTGCTATCCGGTAATTTCCCTCTTGCCAGCTGGGTGTCACCTACTTCAGCCCAACAAAGGGGCGATCTTCACTTCCGACCATACAAGGCCTCGAAGGGGGCGACTCCTATGCTTGTGTGGTAGCTGTTGTTGTATGAAAATTCAACTAGGGGCAAGTGGGTATCCCAGGCTTTGCCAAAATCTATTACACATGCTCGGAGCATGTCCTCTAGATTCTGAATTGTTCACTCGCTTTGGCCATCTGTATGGGGGTGGTAGGCAGTGCTCATATCTAGTCGGGTTCCCAATGCTTTCTGGAGCGACGGCCAAAAACGAGATGTGAATCTACTATCCCGATCTGAGATGATAGATATGGGGACTCCGTGAAGTCTTACCACCTCCTTCAGGTATATTTGTGTTAGTCTTTCCATCTTGTATGTCTCCTTTATTGGCAGGAAATGGGCGGATTTTGTCAATCGGTCAACGCTCACCCAGATAGCATCCAGACCGTCTGCCGTCTTGGGTAACTTGGTTATAAAATCCATTGTTATCCTCTCTCATTTCCACTCGGGTATTTCGGGTTGCTAAAGTAGACCCGAGGGCTTCTGATACACCACTTTAACCTTGGCACAAGTGAGACACTTGCCAACGTAAGTAGCAATTTTTGCTTTCATATTCGGCCACCAATAATGTTGCTTGATATCCAAGTACATCTTGTCGGAACCCGGATGGATCGAGTACTTCATTTTGTGAGCCTCATTCATAATCACGTCCCGAAATCCACCGAACTTCGGTGTCCAGATTCGGTCCATAAGTTAATAGGCTCTATCTTCTTTGACCGTCATATTCTTTTCCATTCATCGCAATGCCTCATTTCTGACATTTTCTGGTTTCAAGGCTTCCTGCTGAGCTTCCTTGATTTGTGCAGATAGATGGGAATGGATGGTCATTGTCAACGTCTTTACTCGGCGACCCGAGTATTCTTTTCGACTTAAGGCATCGGCGACTACATTTGCTTTGCCTGGGTGGTATTTGATTTTGCACTCGTAATCGTTTAGCAACTCGACCCATTTTCGTTGCCTCATGTTCAATTCCATTTGGCTCAGGATATGCTGGAGGCTCTTGTGATCTATAAAGATGGTGCACTTGGTACCATAAAGGTAGTGCCTCCAAATATTTAAAGCGAAGACCACAGCTCCTAGTTCGAGGTCGTGGGTGGTGTAGTTTACTTCGTGGGTCTTTAGTTGCCTAGAGGCGTACGCTATAACCTTTCCTCGCTGCATGAGTACGCAACCTAACCCTTGGTTAGAAGCATCACAGTATACTACGAAGTCCTCTGTTCCTTCTGGCAAAGACAGTACTGGAGCACTGCAGAGGGCTTGTTTCAGATTTTGGAAGGCAGCTTCTTGTTTGTCATTCCAAAGGAAAGGCGTACTCTTCTGGTGAGAGCGATGAGAGGCTTGGCGATTTTGGAGAAATTTTGGATGAATCTTCGGTAATAACCGGCGGCGCCTAAAAATTGTCGAATTTCGGTTGGGGTTCTTGGGGTTGTCCAGCCCTCAATAGCTTTGATCTTGGCAGGGTCCACATGAATTCCCTCTTCGTTGACTATATGACCCAAAAATTCCACTCTACGAATCCAGAATTCGCATTTTGAAAACTTGGCGTAAAGCTTTTCCGCTCTCAGTGTACCCAAAATTTGTTGTAAATGCTGACTGTGTTCTTCCCTGCTCTTACAGTAAACGAGTATATCATCGATGAAAACAATCACGAAGTTATCAAGAAATGGCCGACAGACTCTATTCATCAAATCCATAAAGGCTGCTGGCGCATTGGTGAGACCGAAAGGCATGACTACAAACTCGAAGTGTCCGTAACGGGTTCGAAAAGCGGTCTTTGGGATATCCTCCTCTCGGACTTTTAGCTGATGGTATCCGGATCTCAGATCTATCTTAGAAAAGTAACTGGCTCCTTGGAGTTGATCGAATAGATCATCGATTCGGGGGAGAGGGTATCGATTCTTGACGGTGAGCTTATTCAATTCTCGATAATCTATACACATTCTGAAAGAATCCGTCTTTCTTCTTGACAAACAGAACCGGAGCTCCCTAAGGTGAAAAGCTTGGCCTGATGAATCCTTTGTCGAGAAGCTCACTCAGTTGACTGGATAACTCTTGCATTTCGGCAGGAGCTAATCGGTAGGGGGATTTCGCGATTGGAGTGGCTCCAGGTACAAGATCGATTCGGAACTCGACCTGGCGCTCGGGAGGTATTCCAGGCAATTCCTCAAGAAATACATCGAGAAAGTCACATACTTCGGGAATATCGTTGATGCTTTTCTCCTCCTTTGTTTTATCCACAACATGAGCAAGAAAGGCGTGATTCTTTTTATGAAGGTACTTTTGTGCTTGGATACAAGAAATGAGTCGGAGGTTTAAGCCAGGTTTATCGTCGTAAACCATGAGAGTTTCATTTTTGGGTAGGTGAAGGCGAACGGCCTTCTCGTGGCACATAATTTCAGCATGGTGGGGGCTTAACCAATCCATGCCAACAATCACATCAAAACTCCTAATATTAACATGCATCAAACTGATTGGGAAGGAGTGATTATTTAACGTTAGTGTGCACCCTACGTAGACATCATTGGTTGATTCTATTTTACTGTTGGCCATCTCGACCGTATAAGTTTCATTCAATTTGTGAGGATTTTGATATAATAAGTGCTTGAATTTATGGCTTACGAAGCTTCATTCGGCACCACTATCAAATATAACGCACGCATAAGAGTTGTTAAGGGGAAACGTACCAGTCACTACTGTTGGATCTTGGACCGCTTCTCATTTCCCCATGGTTAAGACCCTTCCTACATTCTGATTGTTGTTCTTGGGGCAGTTGCGTTTAAAATGGTTGGTTTCCCCGCATCCATAGCATGCGCGGCTGACTCCGGCGTTGTTGTCGTTGGCTTGTTTGTTTTGTTGCGGGGGCATCTTGTAATACCGGGCAGTGTGCCCCTTTCGATTGCAGTTGGTGCATTGGAAATCCTTACACGCCCCGTAGTGGTGATAGTTACACTAGTCACATTTGGGATTGGAGCAGTAGCAGAATGGACTGCTATTGTCTGTGGTTTCTTGGATGACCCTGCATCCTGCCGTCCCTTTCGCTTGTTTCCCCAATTCTTCTTGTTTCCTCCTCCTTTCTTGCTTTCTCCCTCTGTTGTTTTCGTGCTTTTCTTGTCATTGTGATCATAAAGTTTCTTGGCCAGGCGCTTTGCACTGTCGTAGGTCTCGGGTTTTGAGGAAATCACGTTTCCTTGAATAGGAGGCGTCAATCCCCAGATGAATCGTTCGATTTTCTTTCCCTCGGACGTAATCATACCAGGACACAACAACGCAAGTTCGTTAAACCTTGAGATATAAGCATCAATGTCTGAGTTCTGCACCATAAGGTTCCACAGTTCTTGTTCAAGTTTTTTTACTTCCCCTCGGGGACAGTACTCGGCGATTAACATCTCTTTGAGTTCTTCCCAAGACATGGCGTTTGCAACGGGGAGTGCCATGGCCTCAATGTGACCGTTCCACCATGACAATACCTGATTGATGAAGGTGCAGGCTGCGAACTTGACTTTACTCCCTTCCGGACGTTCGCATATCTCGAACACTGACTCTACCTTCTCGATCCATCGTTTTAAAGTGATAACTCCTCCCGTCCTGTTGAACGTGCGGGGTCTTGCATTGGTAAAGTCCTTGTAGGTACAGGCCCTTATAGGCCCTTGATTCATCCCTTGATGGGAGCTTCCCATCCCTTGACCAATACCACTGTTGTTTCCGTTTTGGATGTGAGCTAACGCCGCTGTTACTGTTGCCGATACTGCCGCTTGAAAGGCCGCACTGTTCATCTCCGGCGGGGGCGGCGGTGGTGGTGTTGTGTTGTTGTTCTTTCGGATCGGTCTCCTCGGCATCTTTCTGTCATGGATCAGAAGGACAATGAGTATCCATTGTATTTTGTTTCACGTTTTGTCAATTATAGATTAGTACCGGTGATTGGGTGTTTACGAGCAAGTGCGTGTGTAAATTCAACATGGAATATTAACAATAGAGCGCACAATAGGTAATATATTCGTTTTTCATTGTTAATAACCTTCTGAGTACATGGAAAATTGCCTTCATAAGGCTTACAATGCTTGTAGTGAAATAGAATCTAGCAAAATCACGACTCCATGAATAGTGAGATCACTTAGTCATGTCATCGGTAATACATGGGAAAATACACAATAGAAAGATTGATATGGTGGCAATTAGACAAGTACTAATCGCGACGAGTGGGGTCGGGTGGTGCTGACGATGAGGTAGACGCGCCCTGTAGCTCGGCTAACCTGCGTTCGTCGATCCGTACACGCTCCTCCAAATCGACGTGTCGGTCCTGGTATTCTCTGACTTCCACTCGGGCGGTGGCAAGATCTTCTACAAGTCGTTCCATTGGATAGAAGTCTCGCTCGAGGTCTCGCGTGCGAGCATCCGTGATCTGCATAGCCGCCCGCATCTGCATCACCCGGTCGGCGGTCTCTTGAGTCTGGTTGCCGATGTCCCAAATACGTCTAACCACGACAAGGAGTGCGCGATCCGTTGGTCCTCCATGCTGGAGGTTGTAGTAATCTCGGTTCATCCCAAATGGTGGTTGTTGGCCCTGGCGTCGGCCCCATCTCTCAATAGTGTCATCCCAAGGAGGTGTATGGCCATTATAGCCCCATCTATACGACGGTACCCTTGCCATGTAGGGAGGGTTGATAACTTCAGACTCAGCTTCTGATTCCTCGTCCTCCTCAATATCTTCTTCATCATCTTCCTCGATCTCCTCATCGATGTCTTCCTCCTCAAACTCTACCAGCTCTTCGGGATCCTCCATGGGTTCCTCGGGGTCTTCTTCTAGGTCTTCCTCAATCCAACCCCCATTCCCCTGATTGGGAAAGTATGGGTCACCAGGGAGGTGAAAGCCAGCCATGTCGTTTGTGCGAGAATATATGAGTACGAGGAAATAGATAGAATGCCAAAATACTCCTATAGTATTTTAATTATTTTAGGTTTGGCTCTTAAAACTTTTGGATAACAAGTTGGGAGGCTTTAGGCTTGTTGCAACACTACTACCACTCCCAAACACATGTTGATCATATCTCAAATAAACATAGTTGATCAGGCTATATTTATCCCATATATGATTACATAACTGTCCAGGTTTGACTGTAGTGTTCAACCTTTAAGTTATCTTGCATGTTCTTGTTATGATATAATCCTAGCACGTATGTATACTTTTTGTCAGAGTGTTTTAGTCCCATTGTATTTATAGTTGTATATCTTGTATGGTTAGATATACTAGTTCACTATAAACAATGCTTTGATACCAATCTGTCACACCCCCAGACCAGAACGGAGGAAACGTCCGGAGGCGGGTGACTTCATTGTGTAGTATCATAACAATTGCATATAAATGAAACATAGCAAATCCAAACAACATACATAAATATAACAAGCTTACATTGTTTTACATCATGTTTATGTTTTCAAGTGAACACAAATGAAACATCAGTAAGCAAATTTCCCAAAATACAGCAAAATAAGCTTGAGTCCGCAATCCATAACCTGCTTATTAATTTCCTGAGAATACAAGTCGTTTGAAAAGCGTCAACATAAAATATGTTGGTGAGTTCATAAGCATTTGTGTATAAAAACTTTGATGATAGTTTAGAAATCCAGAAATCCAGTATTTTCTTATCAAATGGTCGTAATTCTTGTTTCAAATCGAGTATAGTTGCATGTGTGTCTTAATTCATCGTTTTCAAAACCGTATGAATCGTTTCCCCAGACAATCCTATATTTTCTGATGTATAAAATAGTAGTTTTGGTAAAAACATAACACTTGTGTGGAAAAGTCTCATTGAGGTAGTCAAAAATAGTTGATTTTCAACCGAAGATGAAATTTGTATAAATACGTTTCTGATATATTCTAGTGAGTCGTTATAACCATACTAATATGACGGAGTGCCTGTTATGACGTTCTTCAGGCGTCGGTTTTGTTCAAGACATTTGTCACCCTAGACTGGCCGGTCTAGCTATAGCGAACAGCGAAGATGCGGGGTGTCAACCCCATATAGATCTATACACAAATTCCCGCTCTCCCTCCAGGAGACTCTAGTTATAACTCTTACAGGACTTAGGGTGTACAATATTGTATTAATATATGTACTGTGAAGATTGTGTCTGACTAGAATACTAACCGATCTTTGAGCAAATCGTGAAATTCATTATTTACTAAATAAATAATAATAATAGTTGTAGTTGTAACTAGATATTTCGTTTCATTCGTTCGTTTATTGAAATCAATCCGCTTTGAAATATTTATCCAAAATGACCCAATATTATCAAAGTCGGCAAACAGCCCCTTTTCCCTTATAACAGACTATGTGTGATTCAAATTATCGGAAAAAGCCTAGTTGTGAGTTATATATGTATCTTTGGCTTGTGTGAGTTTATGACAGCAGCTTTATGACATGCAAATTTTTCTGTCATAAAGGCTTTATTTGTGTATTTTCTTGCCGCAAATATTAATATCAAATATTTATGAAATACCCCCCTAATAGTTTTCAAAAACAATCATTTATGGGCATAAAGTCCAAAACTTTGTAAATCCTAGCAAATTTGTCAACTTATAAGTCAATTTCAACAACTTTTTATCTTTGGATATAGAGATGTGAAATAAGAGGGGTATGAATGGACACATTCAAAACCTTGGGAGGCCCTTCTTGTGTTGGATTAATGTCTAAGTCCATAACTATAATTAGTAAGACTTGACCCGACCCGGCATGGTCCATTTGGGTTGCATGGCATCATGCATTTGGATAGACTAAAATGAGAGAAATAACACTTAAGGTTTATTAATATATTATAAGTTATAATATATTAATAATAAGATTATTTAATTAGTATTGATCAAGATTTAATCTAGAATTAATTAAGTGATCAAAAGAAGACTAATTAAATATATGGGTTGATTGTGTAAATCATCCATACTTATATAGTGGGCTAATGCTCCATGGATTATCAAGTTGGGCTAAAACCCATAAGATGCTCCATGGATGCTCCATGGTGTATTTGAACCCATGGATCCAAGGAAATGGAAAGGCATGACAATTAGGGTTTACCCTAATTGTAACACACTATATAATGATCTCTTTCTTGGGAAAATCAGCACTAGTGTATTACATGGAGGGCAAGCCGATTTTGAAGTGTTCTAATTTCTCTCTAAGTTATTCCAAATGCATTTGATGTTGTGTGAACCATTTGAGGTGTCACATTTGGGGCACTAGGCTCTCAAGCTACATGGAATCAAGCACCAACAAAGAGGTATGTATTTCTACTAGTTTTTGTATTACTTGTACTTCATCATATACTAGTTAGGATAAATACCTTGGAAATTGATATTTGCATGTATAATAGAGAAAACATAGATCCAAGGTATTTAGGGTTGCATGTACACCATAGGAGTGTTAGAATGCTCAAAACCCATCAGTGGTATCAGAGCCTAGGCTTGTTTTCACTTATACTTGATGCAAACTGCTTAAAATCGAAGTTTTTTGCTGCTGGGACAGTGGACTCGCCGAGTTCACTGATGGACTCGGCGAGTCCAAGACAAAATGCATCCAACTCGCCTAGTTGGTTCGTGCACTCGACGAGTTGGAACCCCAAACAACATATCTTCGAGTTTTGGTGCTGGAATTGGTCTAGAATCATTACCTTTGACTGTTTTGGACTTATAAAACCTGTTTTTGATGTGGTAATGGTTGTGTTAAACCAATTTCAATGCTATAATCGAAGTTTCAAGTTTATATATGTTTATGTAATTCTTGAAAATTGTTGATTATGAATGTTCATGCTTATGAGTTTTGGTAGATCATAGGAATTATGTGCAAATTGTTTGTTATTATAATTCTTGATCTCAATGAAATTGTAAGGAGTCCATAACTTGTCCTCAAATTATGGATTACCAAAAGTTTTTTATGTTTCCTTGATTTATGAGTTAGTTTAGATTAATGAAAAAAAATTGTGTTTTAGTTGTTTTTTGATCCAAATTAATCTAGAGTTAGTTCATAAAATATGTTTTTGTAAATTGTCTTCAAGTTATATGAAAAGTCATATTTATGAATCTTAAAACTCATAAAAGTGTCATAGGTTACATAAAAGTGAAGAGTCTTTTTCATTAAATAGTATTATGACTCCATAACTTGTCCTCAAGTTATGGATGTTAAAGAGTCACTTCTTTAAAAGATGTCATTAAAAAAATAAGAGGTTACATAAAAATGAAGAGACTTCATTTTAATGAACCATTAAACTCATAAGTTATGAAATGAAAAGTCTTGAATAGTTTCAAAACTTGCCCTCAAGTTTTGGAATTTGTAAAGTTACTATTCATGTATACTTTAATTCCAAATTGAACCCTTAGAATTTTAAAAGCTAAAATTCAAACTTTATGGACTTCATTAAATTAATTAAAGTGTTTAATTAAAAGAGTTAATAATTCCATAAAGACATGGTTTAAGTTTAATTAAATTAAGAGTATAGTTTAATTAATAGATTAAACCACCAAGTATTTTAAATGTTTAAAATACACCCTTATACTGTTATTATAATTTTAATTATATAGATATGTATAAGATAAAGTCAATCTTACCATTAGTAGGCCTCATTCACGAAGCCGGTCTATAAGGGGGGTATAAGGTTACTGCCTATAAAATGGCAGTTTAATGGGTGTCCACTCTCACCCACTGCTTCCTTGACTGGTGGAGGGTCGTTAGTCGAACTGGTAGGAAAGGACTATAATTCTCCCTTCATTAAAAGTATAATGAAAAATACTAAGTAACTAAACACTTATAAATTCCCAATCTTAGTTACTTAGGAAAATGTGAATAGGTGCTAACCCATGAAATTACACTTTGTACCTTACCAAGTCGTTAGTAGAGCCTGTGTGGCTAACCGGCATGCTAACAAGGACTAGTAAGAGTGGCAATGGGTAACTTGACTTTATTATAGATCGGTGGAGCGTGTGTGGTTAACCGGCACATCGATTAGGTGATAAAGTTAAGGGTACCAAGTCAATTTGCATGGTTATTCACACCTTGTTTGTGATCCTCGGCATCCTAGTCACAAACTT
The DNA here is from genome assembly GCF_052849685.1 of Lactuca virosa. Lineage (NCBI taxonomy): Eukaryota > Viridiplantae > Streptophyta > Magnoliopsida > Asterales > Asteraceae > Lactuca > Lactuca virosa. The sequence goes on along the minus strand of NC_136433.1, from coordinate 297,752,872 downwards.
GAGAGGGCACAATCGAGATTCAAACATGCCATTGAAAGTTCAATGTATCTCAAAAGATCTAGGAGTTTCAAATCCAATTAAAACTTAATTATATTTCGTTTTTCATGGTGGAAATTGGTAAATTGTCATTTACCTACCTTCAACTATTTTATAACTCGGATTACGGCATCCCTCTTCCGGTTATAAATAGGTTGTTGGGTCCTAGCCTTAATATTTCATATTGGGTGTTATATTAAGGACTTTAAATCAACTAACTTGAATTTCTCCCTTATAGATGTCTAGTTTAGACAACTATGGTCTTCCCAAATCTTTAGGAACAAGCTTCCTAATGAAGATGATATCCCAAAAGGCAATCAAGGTGAAAGACTAATCCCTTTATTGAGCACTAATGGGACTGGAAATCATACTTCATTCCTCCACCTCCTTCAATAAATCTCCCTATCCCATAAGTTTCAAGACTTGATAAGTTCTAAGTCACTCAATCCCTATTGGTAAACAAAGTCTATATGTGCTTAGGTCTTGGAGATTAAGTCACATATTGACAAGCCGGGAGAGTCGGGTGTCGAAGTCTCGAGGTAGCTGGCTGTTGACTTGGTTCTTCAGTCACTCCCTGAAGACAGATCACGACATGACCCTTAATGATCTTACCTATTTGCTTGATGATGCTGAATCAACAATGATTTGGAGCATTGGTAAAGCAAATTTTGATTGGAAGATCAACTTCCCAAACTTCCATGGACATTGACAATGGTAACATTAGAAGTTCAGAAAAGCTTTCTCTTCCCAATGGAAAGGGATCGGCCATGGTCAAGTCATTTGATCTAATGGTAAAGAGAAAGGCTAATTCTGAGATAGTCTCATGTACCATTTCCAAAGAGTCCACATGTTTCTTTTGCCAAAAGAAGGGGCATTGGTTGCGAATCTACCGAATTTACCTGAAACCTCATAAGGATGGTAAAGTCAAAAGTTTGACTCTACTTCAGGTAAAGTCCATTATCTAACTCTATTAAGTCTCTTTTGGAGATTCTTATTACATGATGTAATGTAATTACATTTTGATGTTTTTGAAGAATCAAAGGAAGCTTAAAGAAATAGTGTGCTGATTTGGATCGCATGGTTCGATGACCAGAATTTTGAGCCACTGCATAAGAGTTATGAGATATTGCTTAGGAATAGATAACAACAAAGTTTTCATATGAATTTGCATTGTAAGGATAAGTTTTTCCGCAAAGTTTTTAAAATAAAAGAAAATTTTTGATTTTATTTATTTTAAGCATCCTTACAAAGGCATTTGTGGAAAATTGTTGTTTATATGTTTCCATTGATAATCAATATTGGAAAAGGAATTTGATTCTTTCGTTTGTGGTAGTGTCATAATTTATCAAATAAGGAAAGATTCTCATCACCCAAGTTTCAGTTGGATAGAAACTTGGAATCATGCAAGTTGTATTGTGTGATGAATGAGATTTTTCATCTTTGGTAAATTAAGACTAATTCCTTGTTCACATTCGCATGTGAGTCAAGCGAAGGACTAAAGGATCGGGTACATTAGGTTGTGCGCTAGTCAGGTCCACCACAAAGGTTGATAAGATTATTCGTTATGATTTACTAAAGTTTAGTAAATATGATTATACTTACAAGTTTAAGTGTAATGCTGAAACATTGGAAGAAGTTTCAATATATGGCAGAATGAATAAGAAGAATCAAATAAGGCAGAAAGATAAAAGTTTCTCCAATCTGAAGAGATGGGAGAGTACTTGTGTATCTTGTTTTATGACTATCTTAGTGATTATGGAACCATATCACAATTGATCCTCTAAGGACACCTTAGTGCTTTTGTTGGCTGAGGAGAGGAATCATGAATTGTTGAAATGGTTAAATCAAAAGATAAATCATACTTCGTTCCAAAATCAAATCTTAGAGTCATACTCCAAGATTGAGCCTTGAGTGACATGATCTTAAGAAAGGTTTAAAACACTTGTCAAATGTAGAGTAAAATGTTTTCTTACTCTTGTACATTTGAAATTGGTAAGTTGTGATGTTTTGGATAAAACAAAGACCAACTAAGTCCAATTGTGTGAAGTATTTGTAAGAGAATCCGCACTATCTCTTGAATATTTGGCAAGAGAGTCTTATATGTCAAGAGGTCAGTGGGAGTCTAAAAGATCTTAAGATAGGTTCAAGAACTAATCAAGATGTTTGTTAATCACTAGCCCACGACTTGAGGTTTGTAACCTATCGTGTTGACATATTCTTATTTCTGTGTCTGTTCCAGTTAAAAGTTGACTATGCTTATGAGTTCTATGAGTTCTCAATTGTTTGCATAACAAACTGGAAGCAATGGTAAGCCCTTGTGCTGCCGGGTGGCAAGAAATTAAGATCGAACAAGTTCAGTCCATATATGTTTGGATTTGCCACTAACCTTGTCTTGTGATTATGGTTATGACAAATTCACATGGATAGGAACACTTACACCATAAAATCTAAGTGTCATAAGGTTTCTCTCTGATTCATGAAAATGATGGTGAGGAAACTCTTTCACTAAGTAGATTTTAAGTAGATAGCAATTGTGAGAATGACAAAAGGTCTAAACATTATGATTACGACATCCGTCTTCATAATTGTTTAGACACACAAGTGAACTATCTATGGAAAGGTGTATGATTTTGATAAAGTCTTATCAAAGCATCTTGTATCAGAAATCTGAACTTTGGTAAGAAAGTCAATAAAGTATTGTTTTTCAAGAAGTCCAGCTGATTTCTGAGTACATATCAAAGCTAGTGGGAGCATAAGTGTTATGCTAGTAAGATAATAATCATTACGCTAGTGGGAGCATGATGATTATGTTGCAAGTTAGCAATGTTAATTATAGAAAACAAAAGTTTCAATTCTTTTTGAAAAGTTGTTTCACTATAATTAAGGGAGAGGATTTTATACTTCATTCCAATTCTATAAGCTTAGATTGAGATTTTAATCTACTTTAGTCAAGGATATATAAGAATGTTATGTTGGAATGGTTCAACATAAGGAAATTCTATATATGTTGCGTTCTCAAAATTCGATTATGATTACAACATACCTCTTCATAGTTCGAATTGTGAGAATATGGCAAATAAAAAAAATTATAGCATGAATCGTGTCATATATGCTTCGGGTATAGAATCGATTATATGTGCTATAATATTTATCCATTCTAAATTTTCCTAATGCTTAGGGCATTAAGAGGGAAAGGGATTAGAAATGGATATGACTAAAATGATTAAGCAATTGTCGAGGACAAATTGAGGTTTACCAAAGATTGGTTACTCATGGAGAATTGGAAGTATAGAGTAAGGACCATATTGACATATTTTGAAAAGAGGCAACTCTTGTTCAAAAGTGATGTCAAAATGGGAATATGGAATTGTTTCCATAGGTGGAAGTTATTCTTTGAATAAGTGTAAGATTAAAGAACTTAATGCAAAGAAGGATGTTCAAAGGAATGTACTTTGAATTTGAGACTTCATTTCCATTGGAATACCTTGTAATGTCTGTTGCCAAGTCTTTGTGACTTGTGTGCATATTCATTACAAGAGGATCATTGCATATAAGTTTAGAATCTAACAGATTACAGTAAATGGCAAAAGTTTGGTATTCTTACATTTACAAAAGTGATTGGGATTGTGAAATGAGCATCATTGGAGTCATGTTCAATTGATCTATTTCACAAAAGAAAGGACCATAGGTAAACATAGTATGCATGCTTGGTGCATGGCATGACTATTGTTTTAATTCAAGTATTAAGTTGATAAATCGAAACAATGAATAATGAGTAATCAATATCGTGCTTAGATAAAAGGGTTTTATTTACACTCAAGAGTTTGGGGCCATATAGGATTAAGTATTATTCTTGTGTTTCACTTTACATGTTTTGACTTCCATAATAACTAGGTCATTCTCCCTGAATGACTAAGTTATTCAAACCATCCACAGTCAGTCATATGTTGGAAGTAGATATGAATCAAGACTGTCATGAATTTGGCTTGTATGATTTGTCTAATGTGCATTAGACATAGCAAGAGTTGCTACAGCATTCATGAGTGCTCATAAGTTCTGAGTATTGGATTCAACCCACGCTCATTTGAATCACTTCATGGATTTTATCACGAGTGAATCATGAGACGATAATATCTTATATTCTTCAAACCTAGAGATATGAGTTGTTGACTATGAGTTGGTTATACATTGATTGTACGAAAACGCATTGGTAACTCGATGTTATAAAACGTGCCTTTGTGTATGATTCAACAAGTAGTCAGTACAAGCATATGAGTCGAAGTTTATCCATTCCTTTTACCTTCGGGATAAAAGCGATATCTGTGGGCCATTTGATGATTTAGTGATGACAAAACGTAAGTGCTCGGCCGGGCCTGAACTGATTTGATTTGATCAATTAGTCGGTCATCATAAATCGGAAATCGGGAAACAACAAATGGACAGAGAGAATGATTATAATCCATGTCTCAGTCCATATGATATCTAAAATGGAGGAATATATGATCACTTATCTAATGGACGCGTCATTGATTTGTTCAGAGTTCGACAACGGCTTTTGAGAGCTACGATTGCTAGCCGGGTTATGAGGTAATACTTGCAATAATAGTTTTAGACTTATCCAAGTGGGAGACTGTTGGATTAATGTCTAAGTCCATAACTATAATTAGTAAGACTTGACCCGACCCGACATGGTCCATTTGGGTTGCATGGCATCATGCATTTGGATAGACTAAAATGAGAGAAATAACACTTAAGGTTTATTAATATATTATAAGTTATAATATATTAATAATAAGATTATTTAATTAGTATTGATCAAGAATTAATCTATAATTAATTAAGTGATCAAAAGAAGACTGATTAAATATATGGGTTGATTGTGTAAATCATCCATACTTATATAGTGGGCTAATGCTCCATGGATTATCAAGTTGGGCTAAAACCCATAAGATGCTCCATGGATGCTCCATGGTGTATTTGAACCCATGGATCCAAGGAAATGGAAAGGCATGACAATTAGGGTTTACCCTAATTGTAACACACTATATAATGATCTCTTTCTTGGGAAAATCGGCACTAGTGTATTACATGGAGGGCAAGCCGATTTTGAAGTGTTCTAATTTCTCTCTAAGTTATTCCAAATGCATTTGATGTTGTGTGAACCATTTGAGGTGTCACATTTGGGGCACTAGGCTCTCAAGCTACATGGAATCAAGCACCAACAAAGAGGTATGTATTTCTACTAGTTTTTGTATTAATTGTACTTCAGAATATGCTAGTTAGGATAAATACATTGGAAATTGATATTTGCATGTATAATAGAGAAAACATAGATCCAAGGTATTTAGGGTTGCATGTACACCATAGGAGTGTTAGAATGCTCAAAACCCATCATCTTGTACATAAAGTATTCTCTATATGGTTGTTTTGTAAACATTTTTAGGATTTTCATATAATCTGTGAACTCATGTTCATGAAAAATTTGCTATAATATAATAACATCTCAATATACATACTTAAACATATAAATACATGCAATTATCCAAGGATTAAGACAAGATTTGACTTGTATTCTCCCCCAAAAACAATAAAAACTTAGAAAAAGGTGGGGTATGAAGCTCACCTTGGTTTGTTTGCTGGGTGGATTTGAAGGGTGATGAGGAAGTTTCCAACTCCAAAACTTTGGAGATTCTTAAATCTCTAGAGTATTCAAAGAATAATTTTTGTGTGTAAATATAATGAAATCTTAGAAATAATATGCAGAATCACTAGTAAAAGAGGACGAACACTTACAAAAATTCTGGAAATTTTCCTTGAAGGAATGAACCTTAAGTCTTGAAGGAGTTGGAGAGAATTCTTAGGAGTTTACTGGATGAGGAAGTGAGAAGTGAAATATGAGGGAAGGAGATTCACGTATTCTAAGGGGGAGGGATAAGGAGTGACTTGACATTTGCATGGAGGGCTGGTGGGTAAAGCTTGTTTTCTAAGGATAATGTGTGTTTAACTGGGATTTTCATGGGAAAATGGAGGATCTGCATCACATCACAAAGTCAAAATCCTTACCTTCTTAGAACTCTCTTTAAAATATTGGGTATTATTTTATATAAATATGTTTAAAATAATTGATTTTGGCATAAAATAGGGTTTAAGGGGTTTAGGATATGAAAAATACGAGTTTGGTGTGATTTCCGGCGTAAAAATGTCTTAAAATGAGAAAAAGGTCCGAAAATAATGAAAATCCAGAATGGGGGCTGTTTTCTGCGAGGGTCTGAAGGCTTAGGGAGGATTCCGGAGTCATCTACCCATTTTCGGAGTCATCAGGCGAAGTTCTGAAGCAACAGAGGAGTTCCGGAGCTTATCCTCGGATCCGAAGTGCGTGCGAGGTCAGCAGTCCGGACTGAGGTGCGAAGCGGGTCAAAATTCCGAAGCGGGTCCAGATGTTTCCAAAGCAGTCCTAAGCGAGGTCTTCCGGAGTCACGGGAGAAGGTCCGAACATGGGGGAAATTCCGAAGATGCACTCCTCTTGGTTCCTTAGAAGGTATTCCGGACCAAGAGGGTTCCGAACCAAGAGGGTTCCGGACCAAGGGGGTCCTTTTGGGTTTCCTCTTCCGGTTTTGGGCTGTTTTCGACTGAGGAAGGTACATAGAGAGATTTGGGAGAAATTTCACATACTTGGAGAAATTTCACATGCTTGGAGAGATTTTGGAGAGATTTCACATACTTGGAGAGATTTAGGAGAGGTTTCACACACTTGGAGAGATTTGGGAGAGATTTCACATACTTGGAGAGATTTGGGAGAGATTTCACATACTTGAAGAGATTTGGGAGAGAGTGAGGTATAGTGGGAGAGATTGAGAGTGACTTTGCCGGGAGCTCTTATTAACGTTTTTCTTCGTAGAGTAAGGACTTTAGACTTAGTTGTATCTCATTTTAAGTGCTTTACACCCCCGAAGGGTACTTAGTAATACTTTATAGAGTTGTTACTTCCCTAAATCGAATTTGGGTGTTAAATTTTGAACATTTGGGACTTTCAAGAGTTACTTTGCATTAGGAATTATAGTTGTACATTAGTAAACATAAGAAAATTCCTAACATATAACACTAGTTGAGTTGACCAAGTTGACTTGTTGACCTTGACCTTGATGGTTCGTGGCAATGTCTCTGAGCAGCGAGGATACGCTACTGATGGCGGTCAAACCTCCGACAACGGTTTTGCTGCAAGACATGTTTCGGAACAAGTCTGTGAATGCGAGAGAGTCATCAGTAAGGTACAATCTATTCTTCAGTCTCTTAATATTCCAGTCACTCGTTATGAATCTGAATTATATGACTTGAAATTTACTGTCTCTAGTTTCAGTGATAGCTTAAAAAGAACTCGTTTAAGTAATTCTAACCTAAATGATCTAATCAGTAGGGTTACGAACAAGAGTGAAGAGAGAAGAATGTGGATAGAGAAGTTAGATTTATAGTTGAGTAGGACTAGGGATGATGTTATTTATTTGTAACGAGACAATTTAGGGCTTTTGAAAGAAAGAAATATTTTCTGTTTAATTGCTAAGCGTCTTTATTTGAACATCACTCAACTGCATCTTGAGTGTGAAATAGGCAAGAATATACACAAAATGATTTTACCCTTTCTCGAATTAAAAGAGGATGAAATCGATGTAGACTGCTACAAATGCACATCTATAGTATCCTCGGATGATGTTTCTGAATCTTACAAAGTAGGACTTGACAAAACTAAAGCATACTTTCAATCAAAAGCTCATAAAGACATGCTACAACAAATGTTTAATGAGAAAGATAAAGAGCAGATTAAATATGATACTGTACAAAAATTTGACTCATTATGCTCGAAATTGAGTTCGGAAAATACAGTTGATACTGAAAATGTTTCCGAATTTGATGAGAGCGAAATGAGTGAAATTTATGTGGAGGATGAGGTAGATTGCTCTGCTTTTGTTCAAAATGAGCCTGTAACTAAGAAAAATCTCATTTTCTAAAATTCCATTGAATATATTCACATTTCTGAAAATAAAGGCTCAAAAGTTTTAAAAGAAAAAACAATAGTTTTTCAGAAAGTAAGAATAGTTCCAAATCACGTTTTCACAACAACAGGACTGGACAAAAATCAAACACCGGAACTAACGTCCATTGTAGATGAAGATAATGCAGACAGGTGTGATGAATACTTCTGGTCCCCTCCCATTGATAATGAAGAAAAAAACCAAAGGTCTCTCTGAGATGACCTCTTGGAGAACAAAGGGGAGATATGTAGTTGAACCTTTAAATAAGGTTAACTCTAGTTACGAAAAAGGTTGTCCGAGTAGAACTAAAAATGTTCCAACTGCAACGTAATCCAAACAAACTATCACTCCTGTTAGAAAAGCAAAACCTAGCACTAACATTCATAAGTCAGCTAAGGACTTCATTGCTAAGAAGCGTCAACGAAATGCTAGATATAAGAAAAACTTAAAAGAAAGAAAGCATTTCTTGAAGTCCAAAAGTTTCAATTCTGTTAGTCAAGAAAGATGTACAAATCAGAATGTGAAAGTCTCTTCAAATATGAATTCTAAAAGATTTTCAAAACCACAGTCTTCATATCCACAAGTTTCAAAACCAAAAGTTTTTCCGAAACAATCATTTTCAAGGAAAAGACTAAACCTACTTTTTCCTCGAAAACAAATGTTTCAAAATCTGTCAATACATCAAAAGATGTTAAGGGCAAAGGAAAAGTGATTTCGGAACCTGAAATTTCTATCAAGAATTCCGAAGCAAATTTAAAGAAGGAGGAAAAGAAGTTGGTGAAAAAGGATCCTAAAGATAATAGGATTGTTGTTTTCAAAATCACAAAAGGAGAGAATTCTACTTTGACAAAGTGATCTTATTTGATTGATGAAGCAATATCTTTTCCTGTTTCTAAGAAAGCGTCACGAGGACCCAAGCAACTTTGGGTTCCTAAATTTCTCTGAATTTTGTAGGTGATTCGTGACAAACAGTTCGACTCCAAATGGTATATTGACAGTGGCTGTTCGCATCATGTGACTGGAAGGAGAGAAGAATTCAGGGAATTTAGATCACTGAAGGATGGAGGATGAGTCAAGTTCAGAAATAATTCAATCGGGGAAATCAAAGGATATGGCATGATCACGAATGGAGAATTCTGCATTCGGAAGGCAGCCTATATGGAAAGATTGTAACATAACCTAATTAGTGTATCTCAATTGGTTGTAGGTACTGGTCTGAAAGTTTCATTCGATGACGAGGGATCTGAAATCATAGACAAGAAATCAAAGGCAGTGCTTCTGAAGTCCAAGAGAAAAGCAAGATGTATCCATTAAATCTGAATTCTATTAATGGGAAGCCAGCCATTTTCCTTCTTACAAAAGCATCTTTGGATGATAGTTGGATTTGGCATCGAAGGCTCTCGCATCTCAACTTCAAGGATATCAACAAACTCGTTCTTTGCAATCATGTGCGAGGACTACCTCTTCTGAAGTTTGAGAAGGAATATCCATGTGCTGCTTGCGAGCTGTTGAAGCAGAGTAAGAAGAGTCATTCGACAATCATCAACACCAAAGTGATTGAGCCACTTAAACTGTGACAACCGTCAAAATTCGAGTCGGTTCTAGATTTGATAAACTTAGTTGCACGTGTAGGCACGACACATACTAGAATTAGTAACTAGAAGCTAAGTTATAACCTAATAGAAACTTGGAAACAAGTAGAATCGAAGGATAGTGTACTTAGATTTCACATTGGTATGTGAATTCTACAACTATTTAACTGTAATGACTATCCATATTCGGGTCATTCTTTGACTTGAACACCTTTTCATGAATCATATACACACATCATGCACATGACCTAGAAGTAGAAATTAGGTCAAAGTCTCATAGAAACTTAAGTCAAAGTTGAAAACTAGGATTAGTATACTCGATTCCTCAATTTCGCTTGAATCTCGAAACCACTACATAGAATGCCAATAAATCGATAAAAATAAATTACAAACATTATTTTTAACTAGAAAAGCGTTATGAAACTCTAACATAAATTGAAATCTCAAATAATTCAATTTATTTTGATATCCAAATATTTATTAAATCTCAAGACCCTAAAAACCCTAAAATCACAAATTTATAAACTTTAACACCTAAAATCCATAAAATTTGATATGGACATTATAATATCAATTTAAGATAACTCAAATTAGTAAAATATAACCAAGGAGAAATAAAATTTAAGTCATTAGTATTTAACCTTATTTTCTAAGCAAAAAATCAAGGTTTTGTGAATGAAAATTAAGATAAGGTGAATATTTTATAAAAACTTGATATTTTTATAAAATAAAGTTATAATTTTATAAAATTTAATAGAGGGAGACCCTCTCTCCATTCAAAAGTCGGATTCTCTATCTCTCTCCTCTCTCTCCTCTTCCCAAGACACTCAATCAATTCCTCTCCACACTCCATTTCTCCATACTTCACTTTCTCTCTCACACTCCCTCACTTCAACTTCTCTCTATTCTTCCTCTCTCTCAAACCCACGAATTGTTCCAGAAAATAGGTCCAAGAACACACCTTAAACTCGAAATCTTCATCATATTGTAGTGTTCTTGAAGGTAAAATCGATATCTACTTCACTATTCCTTCAAGTTTTGTTATTTTCTTACACTTTCTCCTTCTTCTACTCCATTCTATGGTAAAATCATGAGCATTTGCTCATACTCACGGTTTTGATGATGATGGTGGTACGATTTCACCCAAAAACAACATGCATGTTGTAAATGGTGAAATCCAAGGACCAAAACCTAAGTCAAAATCAACATAATGCACTTTTCTACAAGTTTTGGGTGAAAATCACCACATGCACCCTATGTTTTCTATCAAAAACGATTTTTGAACATTTCAAACTCATGATTGGTCTTCAAACCAACATGCATGTGATGATCTTCAAGCTTAGATGCTTGATGATCAAAGTTTATTGTTAAAAAGCTTTCAAATAGGTTTATAAAGGATTTATTACCAAATAAATATCTAAAACAACTTTTGTGATCAAATCGGATTTTTCCCTGTATTCCACCAACAAAATGAGATGTTCTACAAATTTTCAGAAAATAATTCATTTTTCTCGAATTATTATAATTATTGCAATAAATTAGGGCAATAAATCATACAAAATACTTACTGAGGGCTATAAATCCTAGGTAAATTCGTGGATGACCCCGATGCTAAATAATGACTTCTCAATAAGTTTTATCGATTTTTGTTACTGTTTCGTGTGGTTTTGAATTTTCTTTTTTTTAGCCCCAATAAATCATAAAGCCACTTTAGAGAATGTGAAAAGGGTATCTAATAATTTTCGCAGCTCCTACCCTATCTGTAAGACTGAGAAAAATATTTTCAGAATTTTTCATAATGCATTCCTATTTTTACCCTATTTTTTTTATTTACAATGGACTAATAATGGGAAAAATATTTCTCCTCATCCAAAATTCAAGAAAATTTATCAGACGACCTTATAATATATTAGAACTCGAAATAAAAATATGGATGATTTTTCTATTCAGTATGCTATTTTTCTTCTATTTTATAAGATTAAATACACTTAAATCCACAAAATCATATTGCACTATATAAAAATCACCATTGGGATTTTTCCCAGATTATTTACACTGTAAATAAAGTTTACAAAAATTTTGGTAATTTACTTTAACTTTTTCATAATTATTCTCTAATTAATGATTATTTAAGAGGATAAAACAAAGAAAAATAGAAAGACTAATTGAAAAATATATTTTCTATTTTTCGCAGGTTCTACTTGTCTAATAACAGTGTTACAAAAAGTTTGGGAAATTTTGGAAACAGTTTTGTATTTATTTCAATTTTTATTAGAATAAATGCACAAAAATCATAAACTCGGGTTAAACAGTTTAGAAATCCATTGTTATATTTTTCCCAACTTATAAATATATAATAAAAGTAATACAAAAAGTTTGGCAAATTTTGGAAACTGTTTTCTAATTATTTCAATTTTTATTAGAATAAATGCACAAAAATCATAAACTTGGGTTAAACAGTTTAGAAATCTATTTTTATATTTTTTTCCCAACTTAATTATATCTAATGGCAGTATCATAAAACTTTTGTGAATTTTTATCATTTGGATGCTATTTTTCACGAATTTATTTTGTTATGAAGGCTTAAAATTTTGGAAAAATAGTTAATCATATCAAAAATTCAAAGGAAAATTTATGGAAGACCTCTACTGTATTTAAAATGAAAATGAGAAGTTTGACAATTTTTGGAAACTGTTTGATAATATTTTGGCTTTTTAAGAGCTTAAAACACATTTAAATGTGTTGAAATACCCTCAATTAATATTACAAAAATCTGGAAATCAATATCCAAAATTGTCTTAATCACATGAGTTATAAAACTTCACCATTTCAGAAAAATGTTTGTAACTTATCAATATTAAATTTTGACACAATATTGGCATAATTCTACTATAGTAGCAAATATACTAGTGTTAGCTTTCTATTAAAGACTCATTAGTGTGTAACATCGTGTAGGAATCGATAGTGGTACAAGTGGATCGTAGTTGAAGGCACCATTTGCATCATCTCAATGCATATTGTGAGTATTCACGCACTCCCTTATTTTTAGTTTTTATGTTTTGGGGTGGAAAAGCATGTCCGAAAAACTATTTATTGTTCGTTGTATTTAAATTGATTTGTATCAAACTTGATTGCTATATTTTGCTATATCTCTCTCTATGTATGTCTATGCAACACGGAACATGAGAACTTATCGTCTTAAGTCCCTTCCCTTATACTTTTCTCCAACCATTAACTCTTTGAGCCAATGGTCATTATGGATAGCGCTATTAGGAATTGACAACTCCTCACTCGCCCGATCGCTGGAGTGCATGATACCATATAATCTATGGAACGATAAGCATAGATCTTGATAGGGCATCAGTCATAGGCTTGGTTGGGAACTCATTGTTTGCTCATACACATACAAACTTGTTATTTATTATGGCAATAAACTCGTTTATCAATTATAGCAATCAACTTTGTTTCTAATTATAGCAATGAACTTTGTTTCTCATTACAACAACGAACTTTGTTTATGCAAACTTAATACTCATTTTTGCAATATATTTCTATTTATGGAAACTTTTATCAAAACTTTGATTTCGATTCATGAAACCAATATTATTATTTTTTTTTATCTGTGAGTACTCACCAACTATTTTTATAGTTTACGCTCGTTTTACATGCTTTTTCAGGAATCATCAAGTAAGTGACACTTAGGGACACTTCACTGTTAGGAGCATTTGCATGTGTTGTATTCCAATTTTCATTGTAATTTCTTTTAAAAGTTGTTCAAAACCATTGTAAATTTGCAATGATTTTTAATACTATGGATGGTGTTGTCTTTTAACTTTTCCTATGAAACCCTTTATACTGCCACGGCTCGTGTTTCCGCTTTAGCGGGGTGTGACAGAAATGGTATCAGAGCCGAAGGTTATAGAGAATACCGGTTTTCCTTTGGAGAACCACAACTATAGCCAAAAAATTTCAAAACGTTTTTGAAATACTGAACATACTACTGGTATAACTAATTCGAGTATGCATTATTGGACTTTAATTAAGTATAGCCTGGCCAACTATGCTTAATTAAGGAAAGTTAATGTGAGGCTGGAAACGGTTATAGTAGAATTATGTTCAATACAATTTTCAACTTAAACTTTTGAAAAACAAAATTTTTCGGTGTGCGTACGGGCATTGCATATTGTAGGCATTCATCTAGATACACTTAGAAACTAAGTGCATTGTTATAACAATGCCTTTATTTAGAAATATTCTTGTCCCTTATCAAGTGCTAGGTTAACCATTTAGGTTATATCACTAGCCACTCTAGGAGCAATGCACATAGTACTAAGAATGGGTATTCCTTGGTAGTTATTGACTTTAGATGTAAGATTAGTAGCTAGATATACACTAGTAATAATCTTAAGTCGAAACCTATACCAATTATTCCTCAATACCTCTTCATCGTCTCCGTACTAGAGTTACAAATAGGAAAAACGTTCTGATACCGACATGGATGAGAATTGGAGCATTGCGTAAGGAGGTAGATGAGTCGCCACTAGTAATCACTTGGATACCATTGGCGAACATTCCCGATTCAACTCACGAGGAGACACAGAGGTTTAACCCATTGCCACCCATACGTGAGACCTTATTAATACGCTACGATTTAGCTCTACGTTGTTTCCACCTTGAGCTTAAAACTTAACATAAGATGTCCCTTTGACCTCTATAAAAGGTCGTAAACTGCATTGACACCATAAAACGTTTTACAAACAATTTTTCTTGTCCTTTATTTTGGGGAAAAGACACTGGTACTCGCCTTAGACTCGCCTTGTACTCGCCTTAGTAATTAGGTACGATCAGCTACACTAACATACTTATTCCTTACTTCTTAATCTTTCATCGAAAAGTTATTTTGGTTCATCAGTTTTACTTATCATCAATAAAATACTTTATAACCACTTCATACAATTTAGTAGACATTTCCTAACAATGTAAGCCATATTCTCGCTAAAAATCTTTTGACAACTTGCTTTAACTTAACACTTTTCTTCAAAACTCAATTTAACCAATATTGGTTTTAACCTAGCTATTTCACTTTCATTTCAAATCCATTTCAATGGATAGATGTGCTTTTAAAGGCATATAAACCATTTTAAACCTTGCTTACTATTTTGACACGTTTTCGAAAAACTTAGAAACATTTTCTTTTATAAAAGTGTTTAAACTCTATGCTATAAAACTTAAACATATGACATTAATGTTCATATTATGTGTAAAAGCTTCATCGAATCTTCAAACCACTTTTGTTTTAAGTCTTTTGACTACTTTCTCATTTAGGCATTGTACTTAACTTAAATGTGTTTTCTAGTAACCTAACATGGTATTTTTACAACTTTCTAATCCAAATGTGTTTACAAGACATCAATGATGCCTACATTTCAAAACACACCTTATTTGTTTATTTTATTTCAAATTAGTTTTATAATCTGTGTTTATAAAACTTACAACATTGCAAAAGTTAGTGTTCACTTTTAAACTTTCAGCGACGTACTTTTGACAATGCACAATTATTCATCTAAATATGTTAAGTCTTTACCTTATCCGTTTTAACCATTGTTGGACCCCAGTCAAAAAGGTCAAAACTGTCAGATTTTCAATTACATGTTTTTGTGTTTCTTCTTTTTCACAAATGGAGTTTAACTTAATAGATAACTCGTGAATTTTTAGCAAACCTTAGAAAACACTTTAAAACTTCTACATTTCTATGTAACCATCAACATACATCAAATATTGAAGTTTGAAATATATCTCAACCTGGTTTTAAATCTACGTATATGTTTTGTTCTTAAAATTTTAACAATAACAATCATTGCTGCCGTTACCTTCCTTTTTCTTTCCCGCAAACTTTATTTCTCGCTCTCCTTCTGATTTTAGATCTTGCACGCCATAATATTAACATAATACATTGTCTAACTTTGTTTCTGTCTATTTTGCTTCTCCTGGTATCATGTTCGTATACATAAAGACTAAAAGTCTACCCTTTCGTTTTGAGCGATTAATACGTGTATAGTTGTGAGACATAATTTTGATTTAGTCAACTTTGATATATTCAATTACACTTTTTACCATATTCATCTTGTTTTTATTTTGAAATATACAATAAACAAGTAATCCTTATTTACATTTGCTCTTTCGTTCTAAATTCGGAAACTTGATTTAAAATGCAAGTTTCATTGTATTTTTCCTTATAATTAATACACGATATGAATACCCTTATGCTTATAATTTTTCTATATCCGGAAAATATATGTGAAGGATATGTATCCTTATGTTTCTTCTTTTCTTTAAATACATCAAAAGTTTTGAATTTTACGATTATCTATTCTCTAAATGATTGTTTTTGTAGAAACACTAAACTAAGAATGCACTATTTTCAATGATCGATATTTTTATTCATTTCTTAAAAATAGCATTCTACTTTTCAATTTTCAGTGAGTTCCTAAACTCTCAAACTTGTTTTCATAAATATTCTGACCCCTCTTAAACTTGTATTTGTCTTGACTTAGACAATTAGTCAATTTTACAAAAAGCGTAATATCAATATTTCTATAAAAAAATTCCCTTAATGACGACTTAAACATTTAACTTTAATTTATCTTTTTATTATTTTACTACTTCGTTTGATCGCCACACATTTATCTTCATTATCTTGGAATTATTACACATTTTGATAATACTGAGATTACTTATCGTTTCTAATCACTCAAATTGTTATCTAGACAAGGTGATTTAATTTATCATAAACTTGCATCGCCTCCATTTGCGACAATGACTCTCTAAATATATATATTCTTCGAATATTGTTTTATTATAGTAAAAGTAACCGTGGTAGTAAATGTTGCTTCGGAAATCCTCGATCGTTTCGTAACTTATTTTATAGACGACACTTAAATAGCCTTTACATTCGAGAGGTACCAAAACTTCATTGCTTACCCTTAGTGCGTATCTTTAGGAACTTACCCTCGATCGCTTCTTTTTCATTTGTGCTACCCCTTCTTATTTCGGATTATATATATTTTCCATATTTAGTAGCCAACCCGGAAGTGAACAAATTGATCTTAATCCCTTCTTAATTAGATGACGAATTTACACTTAGTGCTAATTTATAATGCGACTTAAGGATCAATGCGGATTTAACGCTCAGTGCAGTTAGTGCTTCAACAAAACTTATAATGTTCTCTTAATTCAGATAATATCTAACTAGATGATCTTTTTCGACTAGGTCGCCATGGTTGGATCATGATTCCATGAACCAAATTTTCCAAAATCTAGACGAAAGAACTCGAATTAAGGAAACATTAATTCGATTATAGCTAAAGAGTTGGGATCTTCTCTTGAGGAATTAACCTAAAATAATCAAAGAGCTTTTCAAGTCACCACCTCTCCAGCTATACAATTGTATTCAGCTAAGTTCTAATAGAATACGCACGAATTGAATTTCGGGACGAAATTCTTTCAACCGGGGGAGACTATGACAACCGTCAAAATTCGAGTCGGTTCTAGATTTGATAAACTTAGTTGCATGTGTAGGCACGACACATACTAGACTTAGTAACTAGAAGCTAAGTTATAACCTAATAGAAACTTGGAAACAAGTAGAATCGAAGGATAGTGTACTTAGATTTCACATTCGTATGTGAATTCTACAACTATTTAACTGTAATGACTATCCATATTCGGGTCATTCTTTGACTTGAACACCTTTTCATGAATCATATACACACATCATGCACATGACCTAGAAGTAGAAATTAGGTTAAAGTCTCATAGAAACTTAAGTCAAAGTTGAAAACTAGGACTAGTATACTCGATTCCTCAATTTCGCTTGAATCTCGGAACCACTACATAGAATGCCAATAAATCGATAAAAATAAATTACAAACATTATTTTTAACTAGAAAAGAGTTATGAAACTCTAACATAAATTGAAATCTCAAATAATTCAATTTATTTTGATATCCAAATATTTATTAAATCTCAAGACCCTAAAAACCCTAAAATCACAAATTTATAACCTTTAACACCTAAAAATCCATAAAACTTGATATGGACTTTATAATATGAATTTAAGATAACTCAAATTAGTAAAATATAACCAAGGAGAAATAAAATTTAAGTCATTAGTATTTAACCTTATTTTCAAAACAAAAAATCAAGGTTTTGTGAATGAAATTTAAGATAAGGTGCATATTTTATAAAAACATGATATTTTTATAAAACAAAGTTATAATTTTATAAAATTTAAGAGAGGGAGACCCTCTCTCCATTCAAAAGTCGGATTTCTATCTCTCTCCTCTCTCTCCTCTTCCCAAGACACTCAATAAATTCCTCTCCACACTCCATTTCTCCATACTTCACTTTCTCTCTCACACTCCCTCACTTCAACTTCTCTCTATTCTTCCTCTCTTTCAAACCCACAAATTGTTCCAAAAAATAGGTCCAAGAACACACCTTAAACTCGAAATCTTCATCATATTGTAGTGTTCTTGAAAGTAAAATCGATTTCTACTTCACTTTTCCTTCAAGTTTTGTTATTTTCTTACACTTTCTCCTTCTTCTACTCCATTCTATGGTAAAATCATGAACATTTTCTCATACTCACAGTTTTGATGATGATGGTGGTAGGATTTCACCCAAAAACAACATGCATGTTGTAAATGGTGAAATCCAAGGACCAAAACCTAAGTCAAAATCAACATAATGCACTTTTCTACAAGTTTTGGGCGAAAATCACCACACGCACCCTATGTTTTCTATCAAAAATGATTTTTGAACATTTCAAACTCATGATTGGTCTTCAAACCAACATGCATGTGATGATCTTCAAGCTTAGATGCTTGATGATCAAAGTTTGTTATTAAAAATCTTTCAAACAGGTTTATAAAGGATTTATTCCCAAATAAATATCTAAAACAACTTTTGTGATCAAATCGGATTTTTCCCTGTATTCCACTAGCAAAATGAGATGTTCTACAAATATTCAGAAAATAATTCATTTTTCTCGAATTATTATAATTATTTCAATAAATTAGGGCAATAAATCATACAAAATACTTTCTGAGGGCTATAAATCCTAGGTAAATTCGTGGATGACCCCGATGTTAAATTATGACTTCTCAATAAGTTTTATCGATTTTTGTTACTGTTTAGTGTGGTTTTGAATTTTCTTTTTTTTAGCCCCAATAAATCATAAAACCACTTTAGAGAATGTGAAAAGGGTATCTAATAATTTTTGTAGCTCCTACCCTATCCGTAAGACTAAGAAAAATATTTTTAGAATTTTTCATAATGCATTCCTATTTTTACCCTATTTTTTTATTTATAATGGATTAATAATGGGAAAAATATTTCTCCTCATCCAAAATTCATGAAAATTTACCAGACGACCTTATAATATATTAGAACTCCAAATAAAATTATGGATGATTTTTCTATTCAGTATGCTATTTTTCTTCTATTTTATAAGATTAAATACACTTAAATCCACAAAATCTGATTGAACTATATAAAAATCATCATTGGGATTTTTCCCAGATTATTTACACTATATATAAAGTTTACAAAAAATTTTGGTAATTTATTTAACTGGTTCGTAATTATTCTCTAATTTATGATTATTTAAGAGGATAAAACAAAGAAAAATAGAAAGACTAATTGAAAAATATATTTTCTATTTTTCACAGCTTCTACTTGTATAATAACAGTGTTACAAAAAATTTGGGAAATTTAGAAAACAGTTTTGTATTTATTTCAATTTTTATTAGAATAAATGCACAAAAATCATAAACTCGGGTTAAACAATTAGAAATCCATTGTTATATTAATATTTAATAAAAGTAATACAAAAAGTTTGGGAAATTTTGGAAACTGTCTTCTATTTATTTCAATTTTTATTAGAATAAATGCACAAAAATCATAAAATTGGGTTAAACAGTCTAGAAATCCATTTTTATATTTTTCCCAGCTTAAGTATGCCTAATGGCAGTATCATAAAACGTTTGTGAATTTTTATCATTTGGATGCTATTTTTCACGAATTTATTTTTTTATGAAGGCTTAAAATTTTGGAAAAATGGTTAAACATATCAAAAATTCAAAAGAATTTTTTTGGAAGACCTCTACTGTATTTAGAATGAAAATGCGAAGTTTGACAATTTTTGGAAACTGTTTGATAATATTTTGGCTTTTTAAGAGCTTAAAACACATTTAAATGTGTTGAAATACCCTCAATTAATATTACAAAAATCTGGAAATCAATATCCAAAATTGTCTTAATCACATGAGTTATAAAACTTCACCATTTCAGAAAAATGTTTGTAACTTATCAATGTTAAATTTTGACACAATATTGGCATAATTCTATTATAGTAGCAAATATACTAGTGTTAGCTTTCTATTAAAGACTCATTAGTGTGTAACATCGTGTAGGAATCGATAGTGGTACAAGTTGACCGTAGTTGAAGGCACCATTTGCATCATCTCAATGCATATTGTGAGTATTCACGCACTCCCCTATTTTTAGTTTTTATGTTTTGGGGTGGAAAAGCATGTCCGAAAAACTATTTATTGTTCGTTGTATTTAAATTGATTTGTATCAAACTTGATTGCTATATTTTGCTATATCTCTCTCTATGTATGTCTATGCAACACGGAACATGAGAACTTATCGTCTTAAGTCCCTTCCCTTACACTTTTCTCCAACCATTAACTCTTTGAGCCAATGGTCATTATGGATAGCCCTATTAGGAATTGACAACTCCTCACTCGCCCGATCGCTGGAGTGTATGATACCATATAATCTATGGAACGATAAGCATAGATCTTGATAGGGCATCAGTCATAGGCTTGGTTGGGAACTCATTGTTTGCTCATACACATACAAACTTGTTATTTATTATGGCAATAAACTCGTTTATCAATTATAGCAATCAACTTTGTTTCTAATTATACCAATGAACTTTGTTTCTCATTACAACAACGAACTTTTTTTTTATGAAAACTTAATACTTACTGAGGGCTATAAATCCTAGGTAAATTCGTGGATGACCCCGATGCTAAATTATGACTTCTCAATAAGTTTTATCGATTTTTGTTACTGTTTAGTGTGGTTTTGAATTTTCTTTTTTTTAGCCCCAATAAATCAAAAAACCACTTTAGAGAATGTGAAAAGGGTATCTAATAATTTTCGTAGCTCCTACTCTATCCGTAAGACTGAGAAAAATATTTTCAGAATTTTTCATAATGCATTCCTATTTTTACCTTATTTTTTTATTTATAATGGATTAATAATGGGAAAAATATTTCTCCTCATCCAAAATTCATGAAAATTTACCAGACGACCTTGTAATATATTAGAACCCCAAATAAAATTATGGATGATTTTTCTATTCAGTATGCTATTTTTCTTCTATTTTATAAGATTAAATACACTTAAATCCATAAAATCAGATTGCACTATATAAAAATCACCATTGGGATTTTTCCCAGATTATTTACACTGTATATAAAGTTTACAAAAAATTTTGGTAATTTACTGTAACTGTTTCATAATTATTCTCTAATTAATGATTATTTAAGAGGATAAAACAAAGCAAAATAGAAAGACTAATTGAAAAATATATTTTCTATTTTTCACAGCTTCTACTTGTATAATAACAGTGTTACAAAAAATTTGGGAAATTTTGAAAACAGTTTTGTATTTATTTCATTTTTTATTAGAATAAATGCACAAAAATCATAAACTCGGGTTAAACAGTTTAGAAATCCATTGTTATATTAATATTTAATAAAAGTAATACAAAAAGTTTGGGAAATTTTGGAAACTGTTTTCTATTTATTTCAATTTTTATTAGAATAAATGCACAAAAATCATAAAATTGGGTTAAACAGTCTAGAAATCCATTTTTATATTTTTCCCAGCTTAAGTATGCCTAATGGCAGTATCATAAAACGTTTGTGAATTTTTATCATTTGGATGCTATTTTTCACGAATTTATTTTTTATGAAGGCTTAAAATTTTGGAAAAATAGTTAAACATATCAAAAATTCAAAAGATTTTTTTTGGAAGACCTCTACTGTATTTAGAATGAAAATGCGAAGTTTGACAATTTTTGGAAACTGTTTGATAATATTTTGGCTTTTTAAGAGCTTAAAACACATTTAAATGTGTTGAAATACCCTCAATTAATATTACAAAAATCTGGAAATCAATATCCAAAATTGTCTTAATCACATGAGTTATAAAACTCCACCATTTCCGAAAAATGTTTGTAACTTATCAATATTAAATTTTGACACAATATTGGCATAATTCTATTATAGTAGCAAATATACTAGTGTTAGCTTTCTATTAAAGACTCATTAGTGTGTAACATCGTGTAGGAATCGATAGTGGTACAAGTGGACCGTAGTTGAAGGCACCATTTGCATCATCTCAATGCATATTGTGAGTATTCACGCACTCCCCTATTTTTAGTTTTTATGTTTTGGGGTGGAAAAGCATGTCCGAAAAACTATTTATTGTTCGTTGTATTTAAATTGATTTGTATCAAACTTGATTGCTATATTTTGCTATATCTCTCTCTCTATGTATGTCTATGCAACACGGAACATGAGAACTTATCGTCTTAAGTCCCTTCCCTTACAATTTTCTCCAACCATTAACTCTTTGAGCCAATGGTCATTATGGATAGCGCTATTAGGAATTGACAACTCCTCACTCGCCCGATCGCTGGAGTGTATGATACCATATAATCTATGGAACGATAAGCATAGATCTTGATAGGGCATCAGTCATAGGCTTGGTTGGGAACTCATTGTTTGCTCATACACATACAAACTTGTTATTTATTATGGCAATAAACTCGTTTATCAATTATAGCAATCAACTTTGTTTCTAATTATACCAATGAACTTTGTTTCTCATTACAACAACGAACTTTTTTTTATGCAAACTTAATACTTACTGAGGGCTATAAATCCTAGGTAAATTCGTGGATGACCCCGATGCTAAATTATGACTTCTCAATAAGTTTTATCGATTTTTGTTACTGTTTAGTGTGGTTTTGAATTTTCTTTTTTTTAGCCCCAATAAATCATAAAACTACTTTAGAGAATGTGAAAAGGGTATCTAATAATTTTCGTAGCTCCTACTCTATCCGTAAGACTGAGAAAAATATTTTCAGAATTTTTCATAATGCATTCCTATTTTTACCCTATTTTTTATCTATAATGGATTAATAATGGGAAAAATATTTCTCCTCATCCAAAATTCATGAAAATTTACCAGACGACCTTGTAATATATTAGAACTCCAAATAAAATTATGGATGATTTTTCTATTCAGTATGCTATTTTTCTTCTATTTTATAAGATTAAATACACTTAAATCCATCAAATCAGATTGCACTATATAAAAATCACCATTGGGATTTTTCCCAGATTATTTACACTGTATATAAAGTTTACAAAATTTTTTGGTAATTTACTTTAACTGTTTCATAATTATTCTCTAATTAATGATTATTTAAGAGGATAAAACAAAGCAAAATAGAAAGACTAATTGAAAAATATATTTTCTATTTTTTACAGCTTCTACTTGTATAATAACAGTGTTACAAAAAATTTGGGTAATTTTGAAAATATTTTTGTATTTATTTCATTTTTTATTAGAATAAATGTACAAAAATCATAAACTCGGGTTAAACAGTTTAGAAATCCATTGTTATATTAATATTTAATAAAAGTAATACAAAAAGTTTGGGAAATTTTGGAAACTGTTTTCTATTTATTTCAATTTTTATTAGAATAAATGCACAAAAATCATAAAATTGGGTTAAACAGTCTAGAAATCCATTTTTATATTTTTCCCAGCTTAAGTATGCCTAATGGCAGTATCATAAAACGTTTGTGAATTTTTATCATTTGGATGCTATTTTTCACGAATTTATTTTTTTATGATGGCTTAAAATTTTGGAAAAATAGTTAAACATATCAAAAATTCAAAGGAATTTTTTTGGAAGACCTCTACTGTATTTAGAATGAAAATGCGAAGTTTGACAATTTTTGGAAACTGTTTGATAATATTTTGGCTTTTTAAGAGCTTAAAACACATTTAAATGTGTTGAAATACCCTCAATTAATATTACAAAAATCTGGAAATCAATATCCAAAATTGTCTTAATCACATGAGTTATAAAACTCCACCATTTCAGAAAAATGTTTGTAACTTATCAATATTAAATTTTGACACAATATTGGCATAATTCTATTATAGTAGCAAATATACTAGTGTTAGCTTTCTATTAAAGACTCATTAGTGTGTAACATCGTGTAGGAATCGATAGTGGTACAAGTGGAGCGTAGTTGAAGGCACCATTTGCATCATCTCAATGCATATTGTGAGTATTCACGCACTCCCCTATTTTTAGTTTTTATGTTTTGGGGTGGAAAAGCATGTCCAAAAAACTATTTATTGTTCGTTGTATTTAAATTGATTTGTATCAAACTTGATTGCTATATTTTGCTATATCTCTCTCTATGTATGTCTATGCAACACGGAACATGAGAACTTATCGTCTTAAGTCCCTTCCCTTACACTTTTCTCCAACCATTAACTCTTTGAGCCAATGGTCATTATGGATAGCGCTATTAGGAATTGACAACTCCTCACTCGCCCGATCGCTGGAGTGTATGATACCATATAATCTATGGAACGATAAGCATAGATCTTGATAGGGCATCAGTCATAGGCTTGGTTGGGAACTCATTGTTTGCTCATACACATACAAACTTGTTATTTATTATGGCAATAAACTCGTTTATCAATTATAGCAATCAACTTTGTTTCTAATTATACCAATGAACTTTGTTTCTCATTACAACAACGAACTTTTTTTTATGAAAACTTAATACTTACTGAGGGCTATAAATCCTAGGTAAATTCGTGGATGACCCCGATGCTAAATTATGACTTCTCAATAAGTTTTATCGATTTTTGTTACTGTTTAGTGTGGTTTTGAATTTTCTTTTTTTTAGCCCCAATAAATCATAAAACCACTTTAGAGAATGTGAAAAGGGTATCTAATAATTTTCGTAGCTCCTACCCTATCCGTAAGACTGAGAAAAATATTTTCAGAATTTTTCATAATGCATTCCTATTTTTACCCTATTTTTTATCTATAATGGATTAATAATGGGAAACATATTTCTCCTCATCTAAAATTCATGAAAATTTACCAGACGACCTTGTAATATATTAGAACTCCAAATAAAATTATGGATGATTTTTCTATTCAGAATGCTATTTTTCTTCTATTTTATAAGATTAAATACACTTAAATCCATAAAATCAGATTGCACTATATAAAAATCACCATTGGGATTTTTCCCAGATTATTTACACTGTATATAAAGTTTACAAAAAATTTTGGTAATTTACTTTAACTGTTTCATAATTATCCTCTAATTAATGATTATTTAAGAGGATAAAACAGAGCAAAATAGAAAGACTAATTGAAAAATATATTTTCTATTTTTCACAGCTTCTACTTGTATAATAACAGTGTTACAAAAAATTTGGGAAATTTTGAAAATATTTTTGTATTTATTTCATTTTTTATTAGAATAAATGTACAAAAATCATAAACTCGGGTTAAACAGTTTAGAAATCCATTGTTATATTAATATTTAATAAAAGTAATACAAAAAGTTTGGGAAATTTTGGAAACTGTTTTCTATTAATTTCAATTTTTATTAGAATAAATGCACAAAAATCATAAAATTGGGTTAAACAGTCTAGAAATCCATTTTTATATTTTTCCCAGCTTAAGTATGCCTAATGGCAGTATCATAAAACGTTTGTGAATTTTTATCATTTGGATGCTATTTTTCACGAATTTATTTTTTTATGAAGGCTTAAAATTTTGGAAAAATAGTTAAACATATCAAAAATTCAAAAGATTTTTTTTGGAAGACCTCTACTGTATTTAGAATGAAAATGCGAAGTTTGACAATTTTTGGAAACTGTTTGATAATATTTTGGCTTTTTAAGAGCTTAAAACACATTTAAATGTGTTGAAATACCCTCAATTAATATTACAAAAATCTGGAAATCAATATCCAAAATTGTCTTAATCACATGAGTTATAAAACTCCACCATTTCAGAAAAATGTTTGTAACTTATCAATATTAAATTTTGACACAATATTGGCATAATTCTATTATAGTAGCAAATATACTAGGGTTAGCTTTCTATTAAAGACTCATTAGTGTGTAACATCGTGTAGGAATCGATAGTGGTACAAGTGGACCGTAGTTGAAGGCACCATTTGCATCATCTCAATGCATATTGTGAGTATTCACGCACTCCCCTATTTTTAGTTTTTATGTTTTGGGGTGGAAAAGCATGTCCGAAAAACTATTTATTGTTCGTTGTATTTAAATTGATTTGTATCAAACTTGATTGCTATATTTTGCTATATCTCTCTCTATGTATGTCTATGCAACACGGAACATGAGAACTTATCGTCTTAAGTCCCTTCCCTTACACTTTTCTCCAACCATTAACTCTTTGAGCCAACGGTTATTATGGATAGCGCTATTAGGAATTGACAACTCCTCACTCGCCCGATCGTTGGAGTGCATGATACCATATAATCTATGGAACGATAAGCATAGATCTTGATAGGGCATCAGTCATAGGCTTGGTTGGGAACTCATTGTTTGCTCATACACATACAAACTTGTTATTTATTATGGCAATAAACTCGTTTATCAATTATAACAATCAACTTTGTTTCTAATTATACCAATGAACTTTGTTTCTCATTACAACAACGAACTTTTTTTTTATGCAAACTTAATACTTACTGAGGACTATAAATCCTAGGTAAATCCGTGGATGACCCCGATGCTAAATTATGACTTCTCAATAAGTTTTATCGATTTTTGTTACAGTTTAGTGTGGTTTTGAATTTTCTTTTTTTTAGCCCCAATAAATCATAAAACTACTTTAGAGAATGTGAAAAGGGTATCTAATAATTTTCGTAGCTCCTACCCTATCCGTAAGACTGAGAAAAATATTTTCAGAATTTTTCATAATGCATTCCTATTTTTACCCTATTTTTTTTTATTTATAATGGATTAATAATGGGAAAAATATTTTTCCTCATCCAAAATTCATGAAAATTTACCAGACGACCTTGTAATATATTAGAACTCCAAATAAAATTATGGATGATTTTTCTATTCAGAATGCTATTTTTCTTCTATTTTATAAGATTAAATACACTTAAATCCATAAAATCAGATTGCACTATATAAAAATCACCATTGGGATTTTTCCCAGATTATTTACACTGTATATAAAGTTTACAAAAAATTTTGGTAATTTACTTTAACTGTTTCATAATTATTCTCTAATTAATGATTATTTAAGAGGATAAAACAAAGCAAAATAGAAAGACTAATTGAAAAATATATTTTCTATTTTTCACAGCTTCTACTTGTATAATAACAGTGTTACAAAAAATTTGGGAAATTTTGAAAATATTTTTGTATTTATTTCATTTTTTATTAGAATAAATGTACAAAAATCATAAACTCGGGTTAAACAGTTTAGAAATCCATTGTTATATTAATATTTAATAAAAGTAATACAAAAAGCTTGGGAAATTTTGGAAACTGTTTTCTATTAATTTCAATTTTTATTAGAATAAATGCACAAAAATCATAAAATTGGGTTAAACAGTCTAGAAATCAATTTTTATATTTTTCCCAGCTTAAGTATGCCTAATGGCAGTATCATAAAACGTTTGTGAATTTTTATCATTTGGATGCTATTTTTCACGAATTTATTTTTTTATGAAGGCTTAAAATTTTGGAAAAATAGTTAAACATATCAAAAATTCAAAAGAATTTTTTTGGAAGACCTCTACTTTATTTAGAATGAAAATGCGAAGTTTGACAATTTTTGGAAACTGTTTGATAATATTTTGGCTTTTTAAGAGCTTAAAACACATTTAAATGTGTTGAAATACCCTCAATTAATATTACAAAAATCTGGAAATCAATATCCAAAATTGTCTTAATCACATGAGTTATAAAACTCCACCATTTCAGAAAAATGTTTGTAACTTATCAATATTAAATTTTGACACAATATTGGCATAATTCTATTATAGTAGCAAATATACTAGTGTTAGCTTTCTATTAAAGACTCATTAGTGTGTAACATCGTGTAGGAATCGATAGTGGTACAAGTGGACCGTAGTTGAAGGCACCATTTGCATCATCTCAATGCATATTGTGAGTATTCACGCATTCCCCTATTTTTAGTTTTTATGTTTTGGGGTGGAAAAGCATGTCCGAAAAACTATTTATTGTTCGTTGTATTTAAATTGATTTGTATCAAACTTGATTGCTATATTTTGCTATATCTCTCTCTATGTATGTCTATGCAACACGGAACATGAGAACTTATCGTCTTAAGTCCCTTCCCTTACACTTTTCTCCAACCATTAACTCTTTGAGCCAACGGTTATTATGGATAGCGCTATTAGGAATTGACAACTCCTCACTCGCCCGATCGCTGGAGTGCATGATACCATATAATCTATGGAACGATAAGCATAGATCTTGATAGGGCATCAGTCATAGGCTTGGTTGGGAACTCATTGTTTGCTCATACACATACAAACTTGTTATTTATTATGGCAATAAACTCGTTTATCAATTATAGCAATCAACTTTGTTTCTAATTATACCAATGAACCTTGTTTCTCATTACAACAACGAACTTTTTTTTATGCAAACTTAATACTTACTAAGGACTATAAATCCTAGGTAAATTCGTGGATGACCCCGATGCTAAATTATGACTTCTCAATAAGTTTTATCGATTTTTGTTACTGTTTAGTGTGGTTTTGAATTTTCTTTTTTTTAGCCCCAATAAATCATAAAACCACTTTAGAGAATGTGAAAAGGGTATCTAATAATTTTCATAGCTCCTACCCTATCCGTAAGACTGAGAAAAATATTTTCAGAATTTTTCATAATGCATTCCTATTTTTACCCTATTGTTTTATTTATAATGGATTAATAATGGGAAAAACATTTCTCCTCATCCAAAATTCATGAAAATTACCAGACGACCTTATAAAATATTAGAACTCCAAATAAAAATATGGATGATTTTTCTATTCAGTATGCTATTTTTGTTCTATTTTATAAGATTAAATACACTTAAATCCATAAAATCGGATTGCACTATATAAAAATCACCATTGGGATTTTTCCCAGATTATTTACACTGTAAATAAAGTTTACAAAAATTTTGGTAATTTACTTTAACGTTTTCATAATTATTCTCTAATTAATGGTTATTTAAGAGGATAAAACAAAGAAAAATAGAAAGACTAATTGAAAAATATATTTTCTATTTTTCACAGCTTCTACTTGTATAATAACAGTGTTACAAAAAGTTTGGGAAATTTTGAAAACAGTTTTGTATTTATTTCAATTTTCATTAGAATAAATGCACAAAAATCATAAACTCGGGTTAAACAGTTTAGAAATCCATTGTTATATTAATATTTAATAAAAGTAATACAAAAAGTTTGGGAAATTTTGGAAACTGTTTTCTATTAATTTCAATTTTTATTAGAATAAATGCACAAAAATCATAAAATTGGGTTAAACAGTCTAGAAATCCATTTTTATATTTTTCCCAGCTTAAGTATGCCTAAAGGCAGTATCATAAAACGTTTGTGAATTTTTATCATTTGGATGCTATTTTTCACGAATTTATTTTTTTATGAAGGCTTAAAATTTTGGAAAAATAGTTAAACATATCAAAAATTCAAAGGAAATTTTTTGGAAGACCTCTACTGTATTTAGAATGAAAATGCGAAGTTTGATAATTTGTGGAAACTGGTTGATAATATTTTGGCTTTTTAAGAGCTTAAAACACATTTAAATGTGTTGAAATACCCTCAATTAATATTACAAAAATCTGGAAATCAATATCCAAAATTGTCTTAATCACATGAGTTATAAACTTCACCATTTCAGAAAAATGTTTGTAACTTATCAATATTAAATTTTGACACAATATTGGCATAATTCTATTATAGTAGCAAATATACTAGTGGTAGCTTTCTATTAAAGACTCATTAGTGTGTAACATCGTGTAGGAATCGATAGTGGTACAAGTGGACCGTAGTTGAAGGCACCATTTGCATCATCTCAATGCATATTGTGAGTATTCACGCACTCCCCTATTTTTAGTTTTTATGTTTTGGGGTGGAAAAGCATGTCCGAAAAACTATTTATTGTTCGTTGTATTTAAATTGAATTGTATCAAACTTGATTGCTATATTTTGCTATATCTCTCTCTATGTATGTCTATGCAACACAGAACATGAGAACTTATCGTCTTAAGTCCCTTCCCTTACAATTTTCTCCAACCATTAACTCTTTGAGCCAATGGTCATTATGGATAGCGCTATTAGGAATTGACAACTCCTCACTCGCCCGATCGCTGGAGTGTATGATACCATATAATCTATGGAACGATAAGCATAGATCTTGATAGGGCATCAGTCATAGGCTTGGTTGGGAACTCATTGTTTGCTCATACACATACAAACTTGTTATTTATTATGGCAATAAACTCGTTTATCAATTATAGCAATCAACTTTGTTTCTAATTATACCAATGAACTTTGTTTCTCATTACAACAACGAACTTTTTTTTATGCAAACTTAATACTTACTGAGGGCTATAAATCCTAGGTAAATTCGTGGATGACCCCGATGCTAAATTATGACTTCTCAATAAGTTTTATCGATTTTTGTTACTGTTTAGTGTGGTTTTGAATTTTCTTTTTTTTAGCCCCAATAAATCATAAAACCACTTTAGAGAATGTGGAAAGGGTATCTAATAATTTTCGTAGCTGCTACTCTATCCGTAAGACTGAGAAAAATATTTTCAGAATTTTTCATAATGCATTCCTATTTTTACCCTATTTTTTTATTTATAATGGATTAATAATGGGAAAAATATTTCTCCTTATCCAAAATTCATGAAAATTTACCAGACGACCTTGTAATATATTAAAACTCCAAATAAAATTATGGATGATTTTTCTATTCAGTATGCTATTTTTCTTTTATTTTATAAGATTAAATACACTTAAATCCATAAAATCAGATTGCACTATATAAAAATCACCATTGGGATTTTTCCCAGATTATTTACACTGTATATAAAGTTTACAAAAAATTTTGGTAATTTACTTTAACTGTTTCATAATTATTCTCTAATTAATGATTATTTAAGAGGATAAAACAAAGCAAAATAGAAAGACTAATTGAAAAATATATTTTCTATTTTTCACAGCTTCTACTTGTATAATAACAGTGTTACAAAAAATTTGGGAAATTTTGAAAACAGTTTTGTATTTATTTCATTTTTTATTAGAATAAATGCACAAAAATCATAAACTCGGGTTAAACAGTTTAGAAATCCATTGTTATATTAATATTTAATAAAAGTAATACAAAAAGTTTGGGAAATTTTGGAAACTGTTTTCTATTAATTTCAATTTTTATTAGAATAAATGCACAAAAATCATAAAATTGGGTTAAACAGTCTAGAAATCCATTTTTATATTTTTCCCAGCTTAAGTATGCATAATGGCAGTATCATAAAACGTTTGTGAATTTTTATCATTTGGATGCTATTTTTCACGAATTTATTTTTTTATGAAGGCTTAAAATTTTGGAAAAATAGTTAAACATATCAAAAATTCAAAGGAAATTTTTTGGAAGACCTCTACTGTATTTAGAATGAAAATGCGAAGTTTGACAATTTGTGGAAACTGGTTGATAATATTTTGGCTTTTTAAGAGCTTAAAACACATTTAAATGTGTTGAAATACCCTCAATTAATATTACAAAAATCTGGAAATCAATATCCAAAATTGTCTTAATCACATGAGTTATAAAACTTCACCATTTCAGAAAAATGTTTGTAACTTATCAATATTAAATTTTGACACAATATTGGCATAATTCTATTATAGTAGCAAATATACTAGTGGTAGCTTTCTATTAAAGACTCATTAGTGTGTAACATCGTGTAGGAATCGATAGTGGTACAAGTGGACCGTAGTTGAAGGCACCATTTGCATCATCTCAATACATATTGTGAGTATTCACGCACTCCCCTATTTTTAGTTTTTATGTTTTGGGGTGGAAAAGCATGTCCGAAAAACTATTTATTGTTCGTTGTATTTAAATTGATTTGTATCAAACTTGATTGCTATATTTTGCTATATCTCTCTCTATGTATGTCTATGCAACACGGAACATGAGAACTTATCGTCTTAAGTCCCTTCCCTTACACTTTTCTCCAACCATTAACTCTTTGAGCCAACGGTTATTATGGATAACGCTATTAGGAATTGACAACTCCGCACTCGCCCGATCGCTGGAGTGTATGATACCATATAATCTATGGAACGATAAGCATAGATCTTGATAGGGCATCAGTCATAGGCTTGGTTGGGAAATCATTGTTTGCTCATACACATACAAACTTGTTATTTATTATGGCAATAAACTCGTTTATCAATTATAGCAATCAACTTTGTTTCTAATTATACCAATGAACTTTGTTTCTCATTACAACAACGAACTTTTTTTTATGCAAACTTAATACTTACTGAGGGCTATAAATCCTAGGTAAATTCGTGGATGACCCCGATGCTAAATTATGACTTCTCAATAAGTTTTATCGATTTTTGTTAATGTTTAGTGTGGTTTTGAATTTTCTTTTTTTTAGCCCCAATAAATCATAAAACCACTTTAGAGAATGTGAAAAGGGTATCTAATAATTTTCGTAGCTCCTACTCTATCCGTAAGACTGAGAAAAATATTTTCAGAATTTTTCATAATGCATTCCTATTTTTACCCTATTTTTTTATTTATAATGGATTAATAATGGGAAAAATATTTCTCCTCATCCAAAATTCATGAAAATTTACCAGACGACCTTGTAATATATTAAAACTCCAAATAAAATTATGGATGATTTTTCTATTCAGTATGCTATTTTTCTTCTATTTTATAAGATTAAATACACTTAAATCCGTAAAATCAGATTGCACTATATAAAAAGCACCATTGGGATTTTTCCCAGATTATTTACACTGTATATAAAGTTTACAAAAAATTTTGGTAATTTACTTTAACTGTTTCATAATTATTCTCTAATTAATGATTATTTAAGAGGATAAAACAAAGCAAAAAAGAAAGACTAATTGAAAAATATATTTTCTATTTTTCATAGCTTCTACTTGTATAATAACAGTGTTACAAAAAGTTTGGGAAATTTTGAAAACAGTTTTGTATTTATTTCAATTTTGATTAGAATAAATGCACAAAAATCATAAACTCGGGTTAAACAGTTTAGAAATCCATTGTTAGATTTTTCCTAGCTTAAGAATATTTAATAAAAGTAATACAAAAAGTTTGGGAAAGTGTGGAAACTATTTTCTATTTATTTCAATTTTTATTAGAATAAATGCACAAAAATAATAAAATTGGGTTAAACAGTCTAGAAATCCATTTTTATATTTTTCCCAGCTTAAGTATGCCTAATGGCAGTATCATAAAACGTTTGTGAATTTTTATCATTTGGATGCTAGTTTTCACGAATTTATTTTTTTATGAAGGCTTAAAATTTTGAAAAAATAGTTAAACATATCAAAAATTCAAAGGAAATTTTTTGGAAGACCTCTACCGTATTTAGAATGAAAATGCGAAGTTTGACAATTTTTGGAAACTGTTTGATAATATTTTGGCTTTTTAAGAGCTTAAAACACATTTAAATGTGTTGAAATACCCTCAATTAATATTACAAAAATCTGGAAATCAATATCCAAAATTGTCTTAATCACATGAGTTATAAACTTCACCATTTCAGAAAAATGTTTGTAACTTATCAATATTAAATTTTGACACAATATTGGCATAATTCTATTATAGTAGCAAATATACTAGTGTTAGCTTTCTATTAAAGACTCATTAGTGTGTAACATCGTGTAGGAATCGATAGTGGTACAAGTGGACCGTAGTTGAAGGCACCATTTGCATCATCTCAATGCATATTGTGAGTATTCACGCACTCCCCTATTTTTAGTTTTTATGTTTTAGGGTGGAAAAGCATGTCCGAAAAACTATTTATTATTCGTTGTATTTAAATTGATTTGTATCAAACTTGATTGCTATATTTTGCTATATCTCTCTCTATGTATGTCTATGCAACACGGAACATGAGAACTTATCGTCTTAAGTCCCTTCCCTAACACTTTTCTCCAACCATTAACTCTTTGAGCCAATGGTCATTATGGATAGCGCTATTAGGAATTGACAACTCCTCACTCGCCCGATGGTTGGAGTGCATGATACCATATAATCTATGGAACGATAAGCATAGATCTTGATAGGGCATCAGTCATAGGCTTGGTTGGGAACTCATTGTTTGCTCATACACATACAAACTTGTTATTTATTATGGCAATAAACTCGTTTATCAATTATAGCAATCAACTTTGTTTCTAATTATACCAATGAACTTTGTTTCTCATTACAACAATGAACTTTTTTTTATGCAAACTTAATACTTATTTTTGCAATATATTTCTATTTATGGAAACTTTTATCAAAACTTTGATTTCGATTCGTGAAACCAATATTATTATTATTTTTTTTATCTGTGAGTACTCACCAACTATTTTTATAGTTGACGCTCGTTTTACATGCTTTTTTAGGAATCATCGAGTAAGTGACACTTAGGGACACTTCACTGTTAGGAGCATTCGCATGTGTTGTATTCCAATTTTCATTGTAATTTCTTTTAAAAGTTGTTCAAAACCATTGTAAATTTGCAATGATTTTTAATACTATGGATGGTGTTGTCTTTTAACTTTTGCTATGAAACCCTTTATACTGCCACGCCTCGTGTTTCCGCTTTAGCGGGGTGTGACATGAACTATTACATATAGATCTTTGTGGTCCATCAAGCATCGAGAGTATTGGTAGTAACAAATATATTCTAGTTATTTTTGATAACTTTTCCAGATTTACCTGGGTTTATTTTCTTAGACAGAAATTAGAAGTCTCTTCCAAGCTTAAGGACTTTACCAAGCAAATCGAGTTTCAACTGCGAAAGCTAGTTCAGAACGTTCGCAGTGATAATGGTTCGGAGTTCAAGAAAAAAGTGTTTGAAGAATTCCTGACTGAAAAGGGAGTTGCTCATAACTTCTCTGCTCCTTACACTCCTCAGCAAAACGGAGTCGTTGAAAGACGAAACCGGTCTCTGTGCAAAGCTGCGAAGACCATGTTATCTTTTGTGAACTTGCCACTCTGCTTTTGGGCAGAAGCTATCAGAACTGGATGCTTTACTCAGAATCGATCTCTCATCAATAAACGATTATCAATAACTCCCTATGAGATTCTGAACAAACGAAAACCTAATGTCAAGTTCTTTCATGTCTTTGGTTCCAGGTGTTTCGTTTTCAACTCTTAATACCAAAGGAACAAATTTGACGTGAAAGCGAGCGAGGGAATTCTTCTAGTTTATTCTCTGACTTATAAGACATATAGGGTTCTCAACAAGAAATCTAAAAGGATTGAAGAAACCTATTACGTCACGTTCAACGATAACTATCTAACGAAGTATCAGACATCAGATCGTCAATCTGAGGAGATCTTTCCTGTGACAAATCCAATGAAAACTCCTCTCTCAAATCTCTATGAGGAATTCATAAACCAGAAAAGGCGATCTCTTCATAATTAAAAGCAACAGATAATAAGGAAGATGAGCTAAATAAGATTATTGATGACACTGCAAAAGATCTTGGAAATGAGCCACCCAGTCTAAAGGCCTTTAACATTCCATCTCCACCACTAGCTACAAATGCTCCAGTTCAGGGGGAGGGTTCCACATCTACCTCCACATCTAGTATCCATGTTCAGGGAGAACATTCAACTCCTCAAGTCAACCATGAAAGTCCGATCCAGGGGGAGAATCCAATTCCGAATGAAGAGCCTCATGCAGTATTCCAGGGGAGAATGAGAACGAAAATAATGATTTAGTTGCTCAGTCGGAATTTGAAGATGTTAACGCAGAACTAGATCCATCCTATGATCCGAACTACCCTCCACTGGCTAAATGGACCAAGGATCATCCCAAAACTTGAGTAATCGGAGCGGTTTCTTTAGCAGTTCTCACAAGAGCTCAACAAAAGGCGAATCAAACTGCATTATTTTCGAAAATGGAATTTTGCATGTTTAATTCGTTTATCTCCAAAATTGAGCCCAAGACTGTAACGGTTGCTCTTGATCACTCAGATTGGGTGCAAGCTATGCATGAAGAGCTTAATGAATTTTAAGTAACAAGGTATGCAGATTGATTCCAAATCCGAAGGATGCTTCTGTGGTCGGCTTAAAATGGGTGTTTCAGAACAAGCTTGAAAAGGAAGGGAATGTTATACGAAATAAAGCAAGGTTAGTTGTGAAAGGATACTAACAGGAAGAAGGCATAGAATACGAAGAAACATTCACACCAGTTGCTAAGCTTGAATCTGTTTGCAGTTTTCTCGCCTATGCAACTCATAAGAATTTTGAAGTCTATCCGATGGATGTTAAATGTGCATTTCTGAATGGTGAGTTAAAAGAAACGATTTGTGTAGAGCAACCGCCAGGTTTCGTGAACAATAAATATCCAAACCATTGCTACATCTTGGATGAGGCTGTGTACGGTTTAAAATAAGCTCCTCGAGCATGGTATGAAACCCTTACCCAATTCTTAAAACAATCAAAGTTTAAACAAGGCTTGGTCGACCCAACCTTCTTTCATAAGAAAGATGGCGACCATCTGATGATCATCCAAATCTATGTTGATGATATCATTTTTGGATCAACCAATCCTAGATTGACTGCTGAATTCCGAAAGTTGATGGAGACTATATTTAAGATGAGCTCAATGGGTCCTATTAATTTTTTCCTTGGTTTAAATATTAGACAGAGTTCGGAGGGGATTTTTATAAACCAGGAAGCATATACCAAGTCATTACTTGCGAAATTCGGAATGGTAGGAGACTCACGAGTCAAGGTATCGATGGAATTCGGAACAAGGCTAACACCGTCCTTGGACAAACCTACAACAGATATTACTCTCTATCGGAAAATGATTGGATATTTAATGTATCTAACATCCAGTCGACCAGACATAATGTTTGTTGTATGTTATTGTGCTAGGTTTCAGGCGAATCCTCATGAGCCACACATGACTGCTGTGAAGAATATTCTGAGATATCTCAAAAGATCATCTTCTCTTGGAATATGGTATCCGTCAAACTCTAGATTCTTTTTGCAAGCAATTTTGGATGTTGAACTAGGTGGATGCGGTCTCGATCGTAAAAGCACTTCTGGGGGGTGTCAGTTTCTAGATGGCAAACTAGTAAGTTGGCAATCAAAGAAACAGACTTGTGTATCCCTATCAACTGCAGAAGCTGAATACATCGCATCTGCATCATGCACTTTGCAAGTCATCTGAATACAAAGCCAACTTCGAGACTATGGAATAAACATGAAGAGGATTCCACTCTATTGTGATTCAGAAAGTGCTATTAGGATTTGTCACAACCCAGTATAACATTCCAAGAAGAAACTTATAGCATTGAGGTATCATTTTATAAAGGATCACATAGAAGATGGGAACATCGAAGTACATTTCGTAAGGTCATTTGATCAACTTGCTGATATCTTCACAAAAGCCTTACCTGAAATAACCTTCAATCTAATTCAACAAGGCTTAGGAATGATAGAAGCAGAATCTATTACAAAACCATCTTCATAATCGGAATACATCTCTTAAGTTCCGAACCGGTCCGAACCCTCGGAGCTATTCGTAAGTCACTGTTCACACTCAGAACGGGTCCGAGCGTTGGAGCGATTCACAGTCTACTGTTCAGCTGGGACTCGGAACTTCATGTATCCTCTGTACATTATGTATTTTCGGTTTTTATTTCTCTTTCAGAAAAATTTCAAAATACAAAAATATTTATCTTTTCTATTTTTATTTCTTTTTTATAAAAATTTCAAAATACAAAAATATTTCTCTTTTCTGTTTTTATTTCTTGTTCAGAAAAAGTTCAAAATACAAAAATATTTTATTTTCAGGTTTTAATTCTTTTTCCAGAAAATCTAAAAATAAAAAAATATTTTCTTTCTTGTTTATGTTTTTGTGTTTTTAGAAAATCAAAAACTCCAAAAATATTCTTTTTGTTTTATTTTCAAACTTCTTTTTATTATCGATACTATTTTGTCACCACAATTCGGAATGATGGGGAAGGTATATATCTCTGATTCTATGTACTAGCTAAGTGTCCCTAGAAGCATGCTGCTGCATGTTGACCAAAGCCTCTGAGACTCTATATTGAAGCCTTAATGAAACTTTCACTCCGAATGTTTCCTCCCAATCAGGCTAATACTTACATAAGTCGTTGAGTTACCTTACTCTTCTCATATTGAGTTAAGAGTTGACTGCTTAGTCATTCACAATATAGCAGAGGTACACTTTTATCTTCGAAACCACCTTATCTATTCTCCATCACTTTTAATTTCGCATTCGTAACCCTTGAGCCTCTCAGAAATTAACATTGAGGTTTATGGTTACACAAATTATGTGTTAGTGATCTTCAAATTGTTTTCACCACGATTTGAGTTAAACCCAAAATCCGAATCCTATTGACGGTGAACCTTTAATAAGTTCTAGATCTTTCACCATGGAATTGATGAATATCAACCCTCGTGGTTTTTACCTTGATCCAGTTTTTATTTTTTTGAGATTTCGATTTTGTCTAGCCACTTAAATAAATCCTAAGCATACTTGTTATTATGGCTACACTGGTCAGAGAAGTACTTCTTCCATACTTTCAGACTTATGTTGAGTTTCGTAGTTTGGATTGAAGCAAAGCCACCCATTAAAGCCTAATGAAAAGAAACCTTTCACTATTTCTCAATAAATAGATGATCGTAATTTGTAACAACCCGTTATTTCAGATCATTGTAATGACTAAAAGTCAATTTTTGTAATCTCTTTGTGGAATAATAAAATAGCGTGAAAAATGAAATGTTCAAAAAGCTCAGTTGAGTATACTATGTGGTAGATATCGTAACAAGGTTTCCAAAAATATAAAGAACACAAAGATCCGAGTTATAACGAAGAAGTTATGACCATTTGAAGATCCGTAACGATACCGGTAAAACACTGTTAAGCCTAAAACGAGAAATTTCAATAAAATACTTATTAGCTTTAGGTATCTAAATAAAAGTCGTAGATATCATTAAACCGTGAACATACATAAAAAGAACGCCCAAATCTGACTTCGTATGAGGAAGTTATGATTTTTCGAAGTTTCGGGATAGCGGTAGACAGCTAAAAACTCGATATAGAGATCGAGCGATTTTTAGCCAAAGCAACCTAAATGAAAGTTGAAGGTCTCGACAATAGCAATACAACGGTAAAAAGACAGACGAAAACGGACGTCGGATGAAGAATTTATGGATTTTTAACGGACTTTTCCAGTCCCGGCCTGTTAAAAATATACTATTAAAAATAAAATCAAAACTAGCCGACGGAGTCTAAATGAAAGTTGTGGAGTACAGTCTCACCTACGCGTGGATATAAAGAATGCCAAAATCTGAGATCGTACGCAAAAGTTACGAAATTTAGAAGTTGGGAAAATCCATTTACGCCCCGCGTAAAGGATTACGCCCCGCGTACCAGAGGATAGGAACCTCGTCCCATCGGCCACAGGGTTCCATCCGAAGTGCGTCATGCATGACGTCCGATACGTCTAGCGTAACCCGGAGGTACGCCTCGGTTTTCATATCCAAGTCCCAAAGGAAGTTTTACGCTCTCGAGATTCCCGAGAAATCCGCTTTCTCCTGTCAAAGTTCTGCTCGATTATTGCCTTATCTTCTTTAACCCGCCTCTTCAACCAAGTGAATTCATACCCCCATTTCTACGCTTTTAAATACTTTCTAAAATGTTTTTAACACATTACGGGGGAGAATACAAGTAAACACACGGTTAATCTTGTGTGAAAACATCTATCTTTCGTTATACCTTTCATATTGTTTTTAATACATATCATATGGATCTGTTGACATGCAAAACATCTTACCTTACTTTACCCTCTCGAAATGAAACATGATTATAAATACTCTAAGCTTATTTATACGTTTGCATCATATCCAGGGTAACCATTTTCAGTATACCATTTTTATACAAACAAGAACGTCCACCTTTTATTATGCCTTTGTTAACATTGTGAAAAAGGATAATCATTTCAGAAACAACATTATTCATTTTAATACGGGACTTAATTGAGAATCTGTGAGACATCCATCTTCAATATACCTTTTAAGGTACCGCTAGAAGTCCTGTTTATAACCAGAATCTCCCGTCCGGAGAACGTGACAAGTGTGTATAGATCTATACGGGACTAATGATCCCGCGCCATGACTGCTAGCTACAGTCCCCGGGGTGACAAGTTTCATCTCATTTCGACGCCTGAAGAACGTTGCTACAGGAAAATTATGATAGTACGGTTATAAAAACTCACCGGATAGACAATTATTATGGTATTACGTTTTTCACGGGAAGAGTAACATATACAGTTCTTTTCACATTCAAATACAAATCTTCTTATAGTTTTGCTTAATAATAAAACTATACATCATTATTTTTAGCATGTCATAGTTGCTTACAGGTTACGGTCTTGGTCATTTGAGACTGCATTTCACTTTAAGGAAAATATAGGATTTTCCTGGCTCAAATACATACAATTTATACAACAAACATTCATACTCATTTCATACAATTGTTAGAAAATATCGGATTTTCTGGAAAACATACACGAACTTTCGAATGGCATACATTTTCTCAAAACACTACTTATGAACTCACCAACTTTATTGTTGACACTTTTTCTTTGAAATAACTTGTATTCTCATAAATCAGGTAGCAACTACTTTTGAAGAATAACGCGCTGGCGTTAGTAACATATTTTGGATCACCATATTGTATTTGATATTTAAACATGTAACACATACAATCATGTAAACTTTTCAAATATATTTATATTATGGTAGTGTGTACTTTCTTTACTATTCAATTATTATGATACTGTACATGACGTCCTCCGCCCCCGAACGTTTCCGCCATTCAGGTTTGGGAGTGTGACATAATTCAACGGGAATCCATGCAAGCACTTCTGAGTCTCTCTTAACTCTGAAGGAAGAGATTGTTTCTAGTATCCCTCTGCTTTTATGTTAATTTTATATTGACATCACAGAATCCCTAATATATTTGTTATATTTCTTTATCTTTGGCACACTCTTTCACAAAAATCTTCGTGATTTTTCACAAGTCTGGCTCTAACATCCGAATGATTACTTTCAATTCCGAGAACAAGATATGGTGAGTGAGGATGAATTACGAACGTTCACAACTAAAACGACAATTTCCAAGGGATAAGCTTTCAAATCAGGCATGAAGTTTTCTGAAAACCCTGACATCACGGACGTCAGTTACGCCGCCTGACACACGTCTAAATGTCACGTCTTTTCAGGCTACTTTTACGGGATTTGGAAGCGCCAAACGCGGGATTTCTCTTACCAGTCACACCATATAAAAGGAAAATCGACGCTTCATTATCATTTTCCACTTTCAAAGCTCTCAAATTCTCTGGCAAGAAAAACCCTCTTTCTCTCAAGCACTGTTCATCTTCTCCATCTGCATCCATGGCCGCTTCTTCTGAAACTCCATCTGTGGCTGAACACACTGCTTCATCGATGCTATTGAACATCAAAGCCAACCAAAACCTTATCTTGGATCTCGAGTCATCCAAATATGTTGTCTCTCTCCAACCGATGGTTGAGTGCCTTCGTCACTCTCCTTTGGCTCCGACACTTACCATGGCAGAGAATGTCCTCTTGGTTCATGTATCCAAGGCATTCTCCACTGCAAGTTATCAAGAAGGAGAGTCTGTGATTAATTTTGAAATCGATTCCCACACAACCTCCATCACCAAGTCTAGGTTCAGTCGATTGCTAAGATTTTCTCAAGCGAGGGATCTTGTTGATCCATATACCATATCCTCCTCTGCAATTCTGGAGATG
The DNA here is from genome assembly GCF_052849685.1 of Lactuca virosa. Taxonomy (NCBI): domain Eukaryota; kingdom Viridiplantae; phylum Streptophyta; class Magnoliopsida; order Asterales; family Asteraceae; genus Lactuca; species Lactuca virosa. Next base: position 297,710,910 of record NC_136433.1, on the reverse strand, counting down.
TTTTTGTAGATGGAGTATTTGGAAAAACTTTCCATTCTTTCCAAGTTCTAGAAGCCCAACCTTCATCCTACGTGGAATGGTCTCTTCACTCTTCTTTTCAAAAGAATCTCAGAGCAGGTCACGGGCTCGGACAGTGCAAGTAAGCTTTTCTGCACTATTATCTACAGATTATACAATGGCATCAACCTGGATTATGGTTCCATCCTTTGGGAACAACTGGTTCAGAGTACTCTTTCCACAACACGACAGTCGGAAATTTCGTGTGCTCGGTTCTGGTCCGTCATCGTCCAGAGAGCCATCAATCGACTCAACACTCTGATGACTGAGGGATGTATCATGGCAACTATCCCAATCTTTCATACTTCAAACTTCATCGTGTATGATCCTACGAAGTTTACCTTTATTGGATCTCTTCCAGAGGCTATGCTCAACTATGTTCCAAGATACAAGGAGCTAATCAACGGATATTGGAAGAAACCTGTATCACATCCTCACCCTTTAACACCTTAGATGAAAAAGACTTTGGAGGAAGCCAACAAACCTAAAAAGGAAGGTAAACGAAAGGCGAAAGTTGGACCTTCCGAACTAGTTCACACTCCGAAGAAGAAAGTCTAGAAGGCCGCTCGTAAGCCGCAATCACCCTCTCCAGTTGTCGAGGAGGATTCAGAGTCTCACACTATTTCCGACGTTCGGAGAACAGAGCAAGTCCAGAACGAAACAGAAGATACATGAGTCAGTTCACAACCATGGTCTCAGAGCCCATTCCCATTCAGACTACTACGAAGGTACCATCTCCAATTCCTACTTCTGTTCCCTGACCAAATGAAACCTTTCATGTTCCTTCTCCTCCACCTTCTCCTACTACTATATCTACACCCATATCTACACCAATCACCATTGCTCCATTTCCGAATGAATCTGTTGGTATCTCACAACCACAAATATCCATTGGTCAATCAACCCCACTATATACCGATTCTACAACAACAACTACAACCACCACTAGCACACCACCATGAACTGTCAACGTATCTGATATGGGGGCAGGTGCTTCTGGTGTCACTTATGGTCCTGCCTTCACTCCAATCTCACCATTACACCATGATGATCCTGATAATGTGTTTGGTGATGATCGAGATGATTTCCAAGACATCCACTACAACCCATTCAATGTTCAACAAAAGAGTGATGAAGATGACGCTCCTATGACGAAAGGGCAATATAAGGCCCTAAATGCCAAGATGGATACTCTGCTTGAGTCTTCCAAAACATCTTCAAGCAAAGAATACTCCTACAAGTCTGTCAAAGCCTTAATCGAGACTTTCACCAAGGAGCATGCCAAAATCCTTGATGCTTCCACTAAAGCAGTTGAAAGTTCTGAGAAGACTGTTCGTGAATCGACCGCAAAAGTCGAAAAACTACTTGATGATGTTCATCAATTCATGGAGGATTTTCGGAGTTCTTCCGATAAAAACACAATAGCTACGAATAAGGTGATTACAAATCTTGGCTCTACTCTTCACACTTAAAAACAAGGCTCTCTCCAAAGTTTGTTCGGAGCTGATAGACGATAATGCGGAGATAAGTGCCACCATTGTTTCTAAGATTGAAAAGCTACAAGCCGATCTTGCAATGTAAAATAAGATCATGGATAAGCTCACTGCAAAAATAGAAAAAGTGAAGGTTCTTTCTATCCAACTTGCGAATGCAAACCAACAGATTGATGAGCTCAAGTTTGAAAAGGTTGTGATAAAAAGCTGTTTTGGCGATGTCAATCAATATTTGCTAAATATTGTTGAAACTCGTGATTCTTTGCTCACGGATTTAGTACGACAACATCTGGCCAACAAACTTAAACCCTTCTTTTACATGCTAAATTGGATAGAGGGTGTTCCAGAATCTAGTTCTATTATGAAACAAGGGGGTGAAGCGAAGAGGGCATCTACTGCAAAACCCAAGAAACCAGTTGATGATTCTGGTGAGCATGAACACAAGCCCAAATTACATGATCCGAAGGGTAATGAAGCTTTTGGATCAAAAGGAAAAGAAAATGATTGATAAAGATGAAGAAGACGAAGATCTATCAGAAGGGGCTAAGCTTTAAAGAAAGAAACGTGAACAAGAGATTGATGAGAATCTGCAAATTGCCAAAGAAGCTAAAGCTCGGGAAAGGGAGGCTCGTGAGACACGAGTTACTCTCGAGACTCAGAAGATCCTTTTCCCTCATTGGACGTTGGAGTAGATTCTAAAATAAGTTGTTGACAATCCAAATGTTTATTGGTTGGAACCTGTTGTTTTGTTTGATTTGGAGAACAATTCGGATTCACAGCTTGACCTTCCAATAACTCCGAAGGCGTTCCTGTTTCGCAGTTTTGAAAAGATTGAGAAATCTCCCATTACAGACTATGACGACGACCATTCGCTTTTCTCTTTCCACCCAAGCAGGGGAAGCCTTGGTATCAAACTTGGAGTTCAAAGAAAGTTACAGCTGTGAAAGTCATCGGGGCGATTGAAATGGAAAGCTTTATCAATGCTTGATTCAAAGTTGTCTGTGGTGCAAAGAGTTCATTTTTTGAATTTACCCTCACAGACTTGCCGTGCCTTAACCCATTTGACTGGATTTCTCTGTTCCATCTCTTGTTAAAGGATGAATAGAAATTCGAACCTATTGTGGCGTATCAAAAAAGGATGTTGATCTCCTACATTCAAGAAGTTGGGAATATGGATGTAGAGATTGCGGCTATGCTCTGAAAGAAACCCAATGTGCTGCCTAAAGAAGCTCCAAATGACATCAGCACGATGAGGCTGGGAAAAATTGAGAAAGATAATTGGAGTGTGGCGTTTCAACAGCGTGATATAAATGGTACGAACGTTCAGAGGTGTCTGCTTACCAGACAAGCATCTTTATTCCACATCTTGTCTGAACTACGTTTTGGGAATAACTGACAAGTACAAAGCGAACGGTGTTGTTGCCAAGAAATGCTTCGCAGACATGATCAAATGGTACATTCAAGTTCGCAACACCTTCCTTGGTCTAATTCCGAAGCTATTCAAGGTTAAGAAGCGCCAACAGCACTGAAGAATTTCCTTCCTTAATTGACACAAATGGGGAGATTGTTGGGATATTTTATGTTGTGTCAATTGTGTTGTATGCTAGAATAGTCCGTTTGTAATGGGTTGGGCCTGTCCACCCGGTTATTAATGATTCTAGGGTTAGACTATTTATAATGCATGCATGCACCATATTAGGATTATCGATTGTATTTGCCCTATAATGCCTTTACAGAGAAGTTCTCATCGAGCTCTTCTAAGGCATTGATTTATAATAATTCAGCACAACTTCGATCATTGCTTTTGTTATTTTGATTCATATTGTTGTTTAGAATCTGTCGATCTATTATTTATTGTCTCAAAAAATCTGGCTTCATTGGAGAACTAACCAGCTAATCTGATCATAAACCTTCCAATTAATACCCCTGAACTGACCCCACCGACGCATAAGAAAAACAATTGAACAAACTAAAAGCCGCTCAGCAAGATACGACTCACTAAAGACTTTTGGCATGCAGAAAAGAATATAACAATTCTTGATGATATAACCCAAACAGTAGCCGATAACCAAACCAGAGATAATGCTTACCCAAACAAAAGCAAAATTTCAAAGCACTAATAATTCTGATAATAACCAAGAAGAAAGAAAAAGACATCATACCCGCAATAGCACCTGATAGAACCCTGGACTCCCCTGATTGATACTGCAATACTCGGCTCCTCCCTACTGGCGCTCCTGCCTTATGCTCACGACCATCAAAAATCAAGTAACGTCCTAAAAATATGATTCAAAAATTATTTATTAACCATATAATTAACTAATAAATTTATCCTCTTGATGAGTTGAAAACTCTTTTAAAATCGATAAGTTTCTTAACAAATAAATAAGAAAGTAAACCAAAGTGTAAACACACAAAGAATCAAACAGTTGCCGAATGATTAAAACAGCAACACCTCAGAAGAGCTCGATGAAGAACTTCTACTGTAGAGGTGTGCTAGGGTTACAGTACAATCAATGAGATTATAATCAAAAAGCGTCTAAAATAAGATGCATGCATGCACCATAAATACTAAACCCTAAAATCATAAGCACGGATGGACAGGCCTATACCGTGAAAAAGTTGGACTAACTACCGAAGCCCAATGACGCAACCCTTAGACTCAAAAATCTCCCCCTTTGCGCCAATTGAGGCGAGAGATCACTTCGGTTGAGAAGCGGGAACTTTCTTTACAGTCTTGAAAAGAATCGGTATGATGGCGAGTATAGATTGACGAAAGTCAATATACCATCAAAGCATATCCGAAAAAGTCTTCTTATCGGCTTCACTGTTTTGATTACACCTGTAGATGAGATCGAGAATGTGCTCCAGGCAAGAAGTGGAGAACATGTGTTTATTAGCAAGAGCGAACATACATTTTTGGCCTTCGCCTCTAGTGAACATGATCGTATGATACTTCGGGTCAATTTTACCTCTAAGCATCACATTGATGTCACTTGCCTTCCCAATTGGCTTGATAGTGGGCTTCTTTCTTAAGGCAGAGGCGATATCCTGATCCATCTTTGCAACTTCAAGAATGTAACACACCAGCATTTGCTTGCTGTGATCAATGATCAACTCATACTCTTGTTGATTAGTCAACAAGATATTGTTCAGAAGGATCCAGTCATGAGGATTTAAATTTGGTAGATCAGCGAGAGAAATCATATGAAGTGAGCTGTCTAAGCCTCGAGTCACTTTGAATTTGACATTGATAAACTTCCCAGCCGAAGTTGGTTTCAACACCTTGATTGTTGTGATCTTATGATTACTCCAAGTCAGGTATTGCGGTTGAGAGAACGCAAGATAATATTCAATCAGTTCTCGATCAACCTTCGAGTCAGGAGAGGGAACAACAGCAGTTGGCTCAAAACAATGAAAAATGAATGTCTTTCGGGTGATTGGCATATCAAACTGATAGTCTTTGGAGTTTTCTCGGTTAAATGAGAGGACCGGTTCTAGCCAATGTGTGTTGGGTGATTCGATCGCTTCTTTTAAAAGCCTCACCAATGACCACAAAGAAAATAGAGACTTTCTAAGTTCCAATGCATCGTTCTCTTTTCTTTCCCTCTCCACAACTATCCCTGCAACACGAAGTTTTTCGTCAAGATCTCGGTCATTACGATTTATTTTGAGATCTTCAATATTGAGACCTTTTTCTTCGGTTTCAACCACATCTTCGGTTTCAACCTCATCATCATCACCAATTTTATTCTTTCCTTTGTCCTTTCTACTACCCGAAGCTTCATTACCCTTCAGTTCAGCAGTGACTTTCGTTTGGGAGATGGGTTTGCTTTTTGGTGGTTGTTGTGGTGGATCCTAACTTACATCTTCTCCCCCTTGTTTCGGAGAGACATTAGACTCCGAAACACCTTCAATCCTGCTCAGAATGTCAAGAGCAGGTCTCAATTTCTCATCTAAGTGGCGTCGAACCGAGATAGTGAGGACCGAATCGTGAGCTTCCAGGAGATTTAAAAGAATAGAATGCACATCACCAACACAAATTCTGATGACAACTCGCTCTGACTTGAGATCGTCAATTTCTTTTAGCGCCTGGTTGAGCTTCAGAGCTTGAGTCTTGACTTTGGTGGTTTTGTGAGCAAGTTCATCCATGACCTTGTTTTCCATGGCTAGATCAGCCTGAAGTTTATCAAGACGCTCATGAACAGAAGTTTGAAGCTCGTTGTAGTCAAATTTGGCGTTTTGACATGCTTTTTCAAAATGCTTATTCTCAGCCTGAAGCGATTATGTAAGATTATCAACCGAAGCATTCACAGTTTGAGCATTCTTCTGAGCTACTGCCTGAAGAGAATCAAGAAAAATGTGAGCATCAATAATTAGTTTTTCGACATTTTCGGTCGCATGCTTGCAATATTTGGTGGATTCTTCAACTGCAAGGGATGCCTTCTGGCATGATGAAGTAGAAGCATCAATGGCTTTGGCAGCATTGGAAATCAAGGTGTCATGCTCCTTGACAAAGGTTGTCAATATGGCCTTGATCGCAGCCTCAGAGTAAGCCTCACTGGAAGTAGAAGAGGTAGAAGAAAGCACTTTGTCGAGCTTGTCATCCAGACTTCTTAAATGCTTCTTCGTAATAGGAGCATCATCATCATCATCATCGCTCTGTACTCTGTATGGGCTGTAGTAAATGGAATCAAACTCCATTTTCGCTCCGCCAAGAACGATGTCAGTCTCCGATGAGTGAGGTGGAGATAGAGGTTTTTAGGTTACTGGGGTGTCATAGCCAGAAGCAGGTGCCCCCGTATCAGATACATTGACATGAACTTGAGGTTCGGTTGTAGAAGTGGTGATGGTGGTAACTTCTATGAACATGGGTGTTGGGATTGGAATGGAAGTGACAATTGAAGAGGAGAAAGGAGGAGGACATGGAGCAATGGTAATGGGAACCGATTGTGTAGGAGAAGTAGGAGGTGAGATTTGGTTACCTTCATGAGCTGGTGAAGGTGGAGGCGAATTACCTCGTTGCAAATTCTTGTGTTGTGAAGCGACATCATCACTTGACTCAGGTTCGGGCTGATGGTCAGAAGGAACGTAGTCAGAATCACTTGAAGAAGGAGCCTTCGGCTTGTGGGCCTTCTTTTTGATCTTTCGCTTCTTTGGAGCAGAAGGAGCTGCTTGTTCAGTCTTTCGCTTTTTAGGCGTAGCAGCTTTTGATGATGGACCTTCCTTCTCACTTTTTCGTTCAGGCTTCTTCCTTCTTTTTGTTGGTTTAGCTGCAGCATCCAGCGAGCTTTGCATTTCGGGAGTAAGCTGCCTTGGTCCTGTAGGCGGAAGCTTATTGTATTCGTTCATCAACTTACTTTCGCTTGAAACACACCTGTACATGGATTCCAGAACCGAACCGATGAACACAAACTTTGTGGGATCGGAAACGATTATTTTTGTCGTGTGGAAAGAAGCGATTGACGACATCAGTGAATCCGCCATTATTGGAACTTGGAACTTCTCCATCGCCTAATTAGTAACTAGGGTCCAAAACCTAGCACAAGAGATTTCAGAGTAGCGAGAAGTAGAACTGAGACTTTGAACCAGTTGAGACCATCGAATAGTCCCAATGTCTAAGTCGATCCCATGATACAGACCATAGAGAAGGGTCATGAACGCCTTGCTCGCTCCATCAAAACCTGCAAGCCTCTCTAATAAGCCTTTGAAGATAAGGGTAAAGATACCATTCCACTGAGGAGGAAGGCAAGATTTCTTGAATTTTGTCACTATGGTAAGAACCTCAGTGTACCCCATATCATAGAACATAGAGAAAAGTTGTGTTATAGTGATCGATTCTGGGTTGATCATGGAGTCGTTGACAGCAAGCCCTAATAAGAGACAAAACCTAGCCTTAGAAACTGAGGTTTCGTGGTTGAAGATCTAGAAGAATATCCTCTCATTAGCTTTATCGTAGACTGCTGTAGAGTAGACTTGAGAAAGTAACGACATTGGAACACACTAAACCTTGGTTAGGGCAATTACAAGTGGTGAATATTTGAGGCATTCAACCACTTGGAGCATGTAGGGATCATACTGGAAAGGTGATAGCTTGATCAGTAGGTTTTGATTTGGCTTGAAGATGAGAAGAGATGACTGGACGCTTTGTTCATGAACAGAAGAGGAATCCGCCGTTGATGAACTTTGAAAAGAAAGAGATGAACAGTGGAGAGAATTCACCGTATAATGCTTGAGAGGATTTGTAAGTGGTAAGAGCATAAAAGGAAGTTGAGAAATCTCTTTATATGATTACCATGAGAGAGAAAAATCTGGAGTGATGATTGCACTATCCTCTGATGTAACGCCTGAAAAGGCGCGATTTGACAACTGTTACCCCGAAAAGTGTGTCAAGCGTGTCAGGCGGTGTGGAAAAGGAAACGATTCAAATTCACGCGCCTTTAAAATCTTATCCTTTCATCTTCTCTTTAATTTTGAAAAGATTCAAATTCTTGTTTAAATGTCGAGTCACCTGTTCGCTTTATATGAAATTGTCTTCGCTCCAAACATAGAGTACCACCATAGCATATTGAACTGAACATTGTATCTAAGAAATACCAATTAGTACCACCATTAAGACTTGTGGAAAATCATAAAGATATTCGTGTGAGAGTGCGCCAAAGAAAAAGAAATAAAGCAAATAATTTGTGGGATTTAAGTGATGTCAATTAAGACACGAAACTGTAGATCCCGGGCACGAATCTCTTCCTTCAAAGTCAAGAGAGACTTAGAAGTGTCTGTGTGGTTTCCCGTTGGAATACAATTAGATGCTTATTAAGAAGCATTGAAAGGCATCTTTTAATTATATGGCTAATAGGGTGGCTTTGGCTTCATTCAAACTACGGAACTTGATATAAGACCGAAAGTTGAATGAAGTACTTGTGAGACCAATGTAGTCTATAAAACAAGTAGGTTTGATCAATTTTCAGTGACTTGGTGAAATTGTAGAAATCTCAAAAACAAAAATAAACTGGATCTTTTGGGTAGAAAAGTCTTGGTATTAGACAATTTCATAAAGACCGCGCAAAAATTAAAAGAGATTTCTTGGTACCTTCCACTAAAGTGGGTTCGTTAATACTTGGGTGAAAACTAGAACATTTAATTGTTCACCTTCAATTCGTTATAGGTATTGGATTTTAGGTTTAACTTAGCATGTGGTGAAACAAAATTAAGATCATGAACACAGACATTGTGTAACCATAAACCTCAGTGGTAAATACTTAGAGTCTCGAGGGTTACATGAATGAAATTGAAGTATGATGGAGAAAAGTGATAAGGAGGTTAAAGAACCGAAAGTACCTCTGCTATATAGTAAGAACCGAGTAGAAAACTCTTAACTCAATATGAGACGAGTAAGGTAGCTCATGACTTAAGTGATTTTATCAGCCAGGTTGGGAAGAATTAATTTGTATATATATCAAATCAGTAAGGCTTCACTTGAAGTCTTTGAGGCTTTGGTCAACATACAACAACATGCTTCTAGCGACACTTAGCTAGTGCAAAAATCAAGAGATTTATACCTGTCTCAGCTCCATCATTTGCATTGTCCATGATATCTTTCGGTGATATTTTTGTTATTTTTGATTTTGATAAAAAGAAATAAAAATAAAAACAAATGTTTTTGGATTTTATGAATTTTCTGAAAAAGAAATAAAAACAGAACGAAAAATATTTATGAATTTTATGAATTTTCTGAAAAAGGAATAAAAACAGAAAGAAAAATGTTTTTGAATTTTATGGAAAGAAATGAATTAAGAAAATATATACATAGTGTACAAAGTATACAACCGAAACTTCACCTAGAAGTAGTGAAGCAAAATGGGTCGAGCGTTCGGTTCATTTCGGTTCCCGAAAAATCCGGAGCCGAAATAGACCGAGCGTTCGCTCTATTTCGCTTGTCCAATTTCAATGAGGCGAAAGTCATTTCAGTACTGATCCAGCTTCCATCATTCCTTAGCCTTGTAGTATTTTATTAAAACTCACTTCAGGTAACGCTTTCGTGAAGATGTCAGCTAATTGATCAGTGGATCGAACAAAGTGGATTTCCACATTACCATCTTCAATGTGATCTTTGATGAAGTGGAATCTCAGTGCTATATGTTTAGTTTTGGAGTGTTGCACTGGGTTGTGACATATCCAAATAGCGCTTTCTGAGTCACAGTAGAGTGGAATCTTCTTCATGTTTAGGCCATAATCTCTAAGTTGACTTTGTATCCAGATGACATGTGAAGTACAAGATGCTGCAGCTATGTATTTAACTTCTGCTGTGGAAAGAGACACACATGTTTGCTTCTTGGATTGCCAGCTAACGAGTTTTCCATCAAGGAATTGACACCCGCCAGTTGTGCTCTTTCGGTCTAAACCACATCCTCCAAGATCAGAATCAGAGAATGCTTGAACAAAGAAGCCAGGTTTTGCTGGGTACCAAAGACCGAGAGATGAAGTTTGCTTCAAATATCGGAAGATATTTTTCACAGCCACCATATGAGGTTCTCGTGGAGTAGCTTGGAACCTGGCACAATAGCAGACAGAAAACATAATATCTGGTCTACTAGCTGTTAAATACATAAGAGATCCTATCATTTGACGATAGAGTGTCATATCAGCAGCTGGTTTCTCCAAAGATGGTGTTAGCTTCGTTTTGAATGCCATTGGAACCTTCACTTTAGAATCTCCCAACATACCGAACTTTGCCAATAGAGTCTTCGTATAAGCCTCCTGATTGGTGAATATGCCTTCGGGTCCCTGTATTATGTTCAATCCAAGGAAAAATTTAATCGGGCCCATTAAGCTCATCTCAAATTTAGTCTCCATCAACTTCCGGAATTCAGCTGTTAAGCTAGGATTCGTGGAACCGAAGATGATGTCATCGACATAAATTTGGACGATCATTAGGTGTTCACCTTCTTTCTTGCGAAATAAGGTTGGGTCAACCGAACCTTGGTTGAATTTAGACAATTTCAGAAAACGAGTTAGAGTTTCATACCAGGCTCTCGGGGCTTGTTTCAGACCGTAAACCAATTTGTCCAGAATGTAGCAATGACTGGGAAACTTCTCGTTTACAAACCCAGGTGGTTGCTCAACGTACACTGTCTCTTCAAGTTCTCCATTCAAGAACGCACATTTTACGTCCATTTGAAAAACTTCGAAATTCTTGTGAGCAGCGTATGCCAGAAAGATCTGAACGGATTCTAACCTTGCTACAGGAGCGAAGGTTTCTTCGTAATCTATACCTTCTTCCTGACAATATCCCTTAACTACCAGCCTTGCCTTGTTGCGTATCACATTCCCTTCTTTATCCATCTTGTTCCTGAATACCCATTTCAAACCATCCACAGATGCATCCTTTGGTGTGGGAATCAGTCTCCAGACTCGATTTCGCTCAAACTCATTGAGTTCATCTTGCATGGCCTATACCCAATCTGAATGATCAAGTGCAATATTCACTGTTTTCGGCTCAGTCTTGGAAACAAACAAATTAAACATGCAGAATTCTACTTGAGAGAATAAAGCAGTTTGCTTCGCTTTTAGTTGAGAGCGTGTGAGAACTCCATCAGATGATTCGCCAATAACTTGGGTTTTTGGATGATCGTGTGTCCATTTTACGAGTGGAGGATAATCTGGATCATAAGCAGGATCCAATTCAACATTTATTTCTTCTTCGAGTTCTGATTGAGAATCTTCATCATTTGTATTATTATTCTCCCCCTCGAATGAAGAAACAATTTCAACATCCGGTTCAGAATTCTCACCCTCGATTGGACTTTCATGGGTCATTGTTGGAGATGGGTTCTCCCCCTGGAATGGCAAGTCAGGTCGCTTTGGTGTAGATGAGCTCTCCCCTTCAAATGTGGTGCGGTTATTTGTGGGTTCGCTTGGACCTTTAGATTCGTTTGGTCCTTGAGGTTCGCTAGAATGAGTTTCGCTTTCCATGGCTTTTGCCGCTTCACTGATTATCTTCTTTAGATCGTCGATCTTATTATCCGCTACTTTAGCTTCAGAGAGAATGGCTTTCTCTGGTTCATCAAAGATCAATATGTATTCGTCAAACAAATTTAATATAGGAGCTGTGACTTGGCCTTTTTGAGGAAAAATTTCTTCCAGTGGAGTTTCACTTGATTGAAGTTTCTTCACGTAATTGTCATCAAATGTGATGTAGTAGGTTTCTTTAATCTTCTTTGACCTTTTATTCAGAACCCTATATGCCTTGGAGGTAAGAGAGTAGCCAAGAAAGATCCATTCGTCTTCCTTCACATCAAACTTGTTTCGATTCTCTTTAGAATTAAAGATAAAACACCTGGAACCGAAAACATGGAAAAATTTAACGTTAGGCTTACGATTATTCAGTATTTCATAGGGTGTAATGGAAAATCGCTTATTGAGGAATGTTCGATTCTGGGTATAACAGGCAGCTGCAATTGCATCGGCCCAGAAGTACAAAGGCAGAGAAGCGAAGCTGAGCATGGTTCGTGCCGCTTCATACAACGAACGGTTTCGCCTTTCAACTATACCGTTTTGTTGTGGAGTATAGGGAGCAGAGAAGTTGTTAGACACTCCCTTTTCAGTAAGAAATTCTTCAAGCTCTTGGTTTTTGAATTCCAGCCCATTGTCACTTCGGACATTTCTAACCACCTTTCGCAGTTGAAGCTCCACTTGCTTAATAAAGTTCTTGAGCTTTGGAGTCGGCTCTGATTTCTGTTTAAGAAAGAAAACCCAGGTGAAGCGTGAAAAATCATCAACTATAACAAGAATGTACTTACTACCACCAATGCTTTCTATGGCCGATGGACCACATAGATCGATGTGAAGAAGCTCAAGAGGTTCAATGATCTTTGTGTTGACAATTGTGGGATGAATCTTTCGGCTTTGTTTTCCCATTTCGCATGCAACACACAAATGTTCTTTATCAAACTTTAGAAGTGGCAGTCCTCGCACATGATCACCAAGAACTAACTTATTGAGGTCTTTGAAGTTAAGGTGCGAAAGTCGTCGATGCCACAGCCAGCTTTCATCAGAATGAGCTTTCCTTAGAAGACATATAGTAGGATTCCCTCGTATCGGATTTAGATTTAGTGGGTACATTTCGCCTTTGTGCTGGGACTTCAACAGAACTACCTTTGTTTTCTTTTCAATGATTTCAGATCCTTCATCGTCAAATGAGACCGTCAGGCCAATTCCCACAACCAATTACGATACACTGATGAGATTGTGTTGCAATCCTTCCACGTATGCCACCTTTCGAATCGAAAAATCCTCGTTTGTGATCATTCCATAGCCTTTTATTGTGCCATATGAGTTATTACCATATTTGACACATCCACCATCTTTTAGAGCCCGAAACTCCCTCAACTCTTCCCTTCTTCCTGTCATGTGACGTGAGCAGCCACTATCTATGTAACATTCGTCGTCGAACTGCTCGTCATTGATAACCTGCAAAAATCAAGCAGATTTAGGAACCCAAAGTTGGTTGGGTCCACGTAAGCCATTTGCTGAACAAGGAATAGTAATTGAAAGATCAACCATATAAGTTCTTTTTATTAAGGTGGTTTCGTATTTTCTCCTAATCGTAAAAACCTTGATTTTGTTATCTTTTGGTTTGTTCAAATCAGGTTGAGGATTTTTATTTTGATTCTTATTTTCTTGTTTCCTATGATTAGCAGACGTCTTCTTTGTCTGCTTTTCGTCTTCTGAGACGAACTTTTCTTTTCCCTTGACATCCTTGCTAGGATTCTGCTTTGGTCGAGAATGAGGAGGATGGGGTTTAGGACCGAAGTTGGGCTTTCAGTTCTTGTCACCACTTCATCTAGGACCGAAACTTCTTTTTCGGTTCTTCTGACTGCAAGATTGGCAGTGAGTGCATGGACCAGAATTATTCTTTGATCCTGCTTTCGCCTTGAGATTTGACGCCTTTTCTGTGTGAACATAATTGGAGTTTTGGGATTGCCAAAACTGCTTTCTTTCATTGAGATTCTTTTGATATCTCCTGTTTCGCTGGTGTTTCTTGTCTGACAGTTGCTTTTGAGATTTGTGAATATTTGCTTTTGACCTTGGTTTTTCTGTGTGAGTTTCGCTCTTCATTGAAAAGGATTCACTTGCAAGCTTTGCCAGTTTGCCATGACTATCTTTAGTACCACTTGTGCTTGGTACATCAAAGCTTGTAGGCTTATTGAGTGATTCTGCCACGTATCTGCCTTTAACCCGCCATGAGGTTCTCTCTGATAGACCAACAGTCTCATATGCATTGTCGATTGGAGCGGACTAAAAATAATCATCACAGCCACCGGCGTTGTCTTCGTTCACTATGGCTGTAAGTTCGACTGTCTGTTTCTGTGTGACCCCTGTTGTGGTGTATACATGGTTAGGTACAGTTTGTATCTTTTGATATACCACAGACTTCTTTTTCGGAACCTTGGACTTATCTTAAGACATCCGAGCGAACTCAACCGAATTTTCAGATATAAGACCTTTGGTAGGTTCGGTTTCGCTTTTGATAAACTTTGAACAGTCAACTTCATCCTCTACAAAAATTTCACTCATATCACTCTCCTCATCGAATTCAGAAGTGTTTTCCACATTTATTTTGTTTTCTGAACTCAATTTGGCATTCAATGAGTCAAATTTCTGCATGGTTTCGGTCTTTATTTTTAATTTATCATTTTCGTCCAAAAGGTTTTTAAGCATGTCCTTATGGTCTTTGGACTTAATAAAGGACTCGATTTTGTCCAGACCGATCTTATAGGTGTAAGAAATTTCATCTGAGGAAACAATTGATTCACAATTATAACCATCAATATCACATTCGTCCTCCTTTAACTGAAGAAAGGGCCAAATCATTTTGTGAATCTCTTTGCCTATCTCACAATCTAAATGCAATTGAGTGATATTTGTATATAAACGCTTAGCAATCAAGCAAAAAATGTTTCTTTGTTTCAAAAGCTTTAAATTATTACATTGCAAATAAATAACTTCATCTTTTGTCCTAACTAACTCCACCTCTTTCTGCTCTATCCAAATTCTTCTTTCCTCACTCTTTGAAGACACCCTGCTGATTTGATCAGTTAGGTTAGAAATCTCGAGGCGATTTTGTTTCAGACTACCACTTAAACTAGAAAACTTGAATTTTAAATCATTTAATTCATTTTCATAGTTATTAACTGGTATTTTCAGAGATTCGATGATAGATTGTACCTTCTTGATCAACTTATCACATTCGTTGATCTGTTCTCCCATTGGTTTGGTTGTGAAGCAATTGTCTTCTCTTTCCTTCGCTTCCTCACCTTCTCCTTCAGTTGTGTAGACTCTCATCTGTGACACTTTAGCAGTCACCATCAAACATCTTCCACCAAGCTCAGAATTTTCTTCCTTCGCCACAAAAGTTCTGCCATGTGTGGGCTTACGAACTTCTTCATCTTCAGAGTCTGTAGACCAGACTTCTACACCACCGAACTCATGATCAACAATGTTTCCCTACACAATCAAAGCATTCATAGTATTGTTAGATTTTTTCTCCTTCTTTATTTCCTCCAGCTTGCGTGAATGGTATGCTTCATCATCTTCTCCATCCTTATTTTCAGCCAGCTTTCTCAACATGCAATCTTTGTCAAAGTGATTTTTGCCGTGGCAAAAATTGAAATCATATCCGGAGTCACCAACAAGCTTGTTCTCCTTCTTCGCTTCTTCATGCTGAGGAGCATTTTTAGGTTCCTCTTTCTCCTTTTCGGAGCTGTAGCTCCCTTGCCAGTTCCGGTTCTTAGAGGTAGGGAACTTTTTGCGAGCAAACTTTTTAGGATTAGAGATCATTAAAGCATATTCATCATTCGTCTGATCCCATTCAGAAAGATCCAACTCTTCTTCTTCTTCATCCACATTCTTTCCTTTAGAAAGAAGAGCTAACGATCCCATACTAGAGACCACATTCGTTTCCTTAGTCACAACGCTTTCGTGTGATTTGAGTATTCCCTAGCTTCGCCAACGAATATTTTTTGAACTGTTCATGAGCTTTTACAGTCGAAACCACCGCCATCCATTCAGGTCTTAGGCAATTCATAAAAGTGACCTTCTGCTCAATTACTTATCTGCCAATTCCATGCTTGATCATTTTGCTAAGGAGATGATTAAAGCGATCAAAGGCCTGAATAACTTTTTCTTCTGGCTTCTGCTTGAAATCACCGAACTCAGAGGGAAAAAGAGTTTGTATTGGATGCTCTAAATCTTCGTTTGTAGAATATAGCTCTTTAAGCCTATCCCATATTTGTTTCACTATTGTGCATGTACTAACCAAACGAAAGGTATCTGATTGCAAAGCAAATCTGATTATCCTCATCGCTTTAATGTTGCAAAGCAACTTGTCCTTCTTGTCTTTAGCAACATCTTTCACATCAATCATTAGCTGATTGTACCCCTTTTGAGTCTTGATGACTCTTTCGGTTCCAATATGAGAAAAAGGACCCACAATGATTGCTTCACAGATTAGATAGCCATTGTCCTCTAAACCAAGAACATAGTCTTTAAAGTGATGCGTCTAGACTTTGTAATCTTGAGTATACAAGATTGGGATTCTTGTAGTAGATCCGATGTTGTTGGATATGTTGATGGGGTTGGTTTGTGAATCATCAAGAGACATGACGACCTGTTTAAAATGTTTGTCAAGAATCAGACTTGTAAAGATTAAATTGGGTAATATCGAGATCTATGAGCAACGTCAATGGAGGAATGACGGCCTAACAGATTCAATAAAAGCGGAAACCTAAGAAAATTCTTCAAACAGAAGAGATGCATGATTTACACAGCCTCCTGCTCTGATACCAATTGATGAGTTGAAAACTCTTTTAAGATCGATAAGATTCTTAACAAATAAATCAGAAAGTAAACCAAAGTGTAAACACACAAAGAATCAAATAGTTGTCGAATGATTAAAACAGCAACACCTTAGAAGAGCTCAATGAAGAACTTCTACTGTAGAAGTGTGCTAGGGTTACAGTACAATCAATGAGATAATAATCAAAAAGCGTCCAAAATAAGATGCATGCATGCACCATAAATACTAAACCCTAAAATCATAAACACGGATGGACAGGCGCATACTGTGACAAAGTTGGACTAACTACCTAAGCCCAATGGCGCAACCCTTAGACTCAACACCTCTCCCTACAAATATCATTCTACCCAAGTACTAGTTATGAGGGCAACCCAAAAAGGACTTTGCCTATAAATAAAATAATACACCAATTTAGTTATGAGCTTAGACACCGTAATCCAACAGCCTCCGATTTGGATAAGTCTATAACTACAATTGCAAGTACAACCTTGAACTAAACAGTAAAGTGTGCTTTCTAAAGCCACTGTCGAACTCTTATTCAAATCAAATGTTGGCCCTAAGATTAGTGATCAACTATACCTTCATTCTACAAGATATCATACGAATAGAGTCATGGATTAAATGATCAAACTCATGTTCATTTATTTGTTTCCTGCTTTCCCGATTTCTGATAAAAATCAGACTACAAAATTAAACACATCAATTCAGTCTAGACTTGGCGTGGTTCTTATAGATCAACTCAAGTCACTAAGTGGCCCACAAACATCTTTATCTTGTTAATACAAAAGGAACAAATAAACTTTTACTATATAATCATTCATCTTACTCACCAAATCATGCATGGAATTACACAATATATATATATATATATATATATATATATATATATATATATATATATATATATATATATATATATATATACATACTCCCTCCGTCCCAATATTATTGTCCACAGACAAAAAACACACATAAGAAAAACATTAATTACCACTAACTTTATTTAATAAAATGACAGTTTTGTCCTTACTTTACATTTAATGTTCCATTAAATGCTTAATTGGTTAAGTAATAATGAGAGAGTATTTTGGTAAAAATGTTCTTTATTTTTAGAAGTGGACTATTATTTTGGGACAAACCAAAAAGGAAAGATGGACTATAATTTTGGGACGAAGGGAGTATATATATATATATATATATATATATATATATATATATATCCGTTTGAAGAATAAAAGATATTATCATCTTATAATTACTCATGATAAAATCCATGAAGTTATTTCCTAGCGTGTGTTTATCCAATACTTAAATACCTATTTCAGAGTACTCATGAATATTGCGGCAATCCCATGTATAAATCAATTAACTAGTTATCTCAACCTACTAAATCCATTCTATCTAGGTCTTGAGGGAACCCTAAAAATGACTTTGTTATTATTCCTAAAGTTATACCAATTTAGTTATGACTTTGGACACATATTTCCAATAGTCTCCCACTTGGACAATTCATCAACTGTTATTGGTCAAATAATCTTCGAATAACCACAAAGCATGCCTTTGAAATATGATCTTATCAAGTATCAACCTTTAGATAAGTGATCAATTATTCCTCTATTTCTTCAAGATATCATTATGAATTGAGTTATAGACTATGAATCAACCTAACAGTTCAACATTATGTTTCTCGATTTCCAATTTCTAATGATTAAAAAGACTACAAATTGAACATGTCAATTAAATCTAGACCCTACCAGGAACATAAGATATCAACACGAAATCGTCGAGGGGCCTAAGGATATCGCCTATCCTATTAAGGGAGAAGGAACAGATAAAATTTGACTACATAATTTTCCTCTACTCATTAAATTATGCATGGACTCACTCGTTATGGCCACCAGTTATGGATAGCGTTAGAGCATGACCAAAACATAACCAACTTGTATGCAAAGAACTTAATGTCTCTTCATTTTAAGAATAAAAGATATTATCATCTCAAAATTACCCACGATAGAATCCATGAAGTAATCTTTCTGATCATGGGTTGTTCCAGTACTTAAATCACCATTTCAAGTACTCATGAATGTTAGTCGCAATATCCATGCTATGTCTAATCATTATAGACAATCTACTAAAACTGATACTCCAAATGACCGCTAAACAACGCAACTAAGCCCACTGAAGCACTTCCTAGGCTCTCCTAGGTTACAGACCTCACCCTGCCATCAGCTGCTGAAAACTCCCACCAATTTCAGCTGACCACCTCATGAATATAGTCACATGCAACAAAGATAAGATAATTCTTCGAGTAAAAGTCTCAACCCTAGAATGGTTGGACTCAAACGAGAGCTACACAATAGGGTCAAATCTATCACTCTGATATTATTTAACTTGTACAACATGTGACTTAACCTATTCACTAAGCAGCTGATCCACATCAGTGAGAGTCCCACAAAGCACAAAGCAAGCAACATTCGGGCAACGGAAAATCTAACCAACGCATCACTAATCAAGCCATTCTATCCAATCATCAGAAAACTATACTAGCATGAAATTATAAAAGCTCAAACAATCAAGCATATAAAGGCATCTCTCCTAACATGAAATCCTGAGCAGATCATTAGCTCTAATCTAGCATGCAATTCTCATAACACATAACACAATAAACATGTATGGGTATTCATGGAATCACCTACTTGAGCTCAGCCGATTGCACGCATCACACCCTTTTCTTTTGTTAGAAACCCCTTTAATAAAATATTTATTTTATGAAAAATTTACCAAACCCTCAGTTTGAGTTCATACACACCCGTGAGTATGCCAGAATCCCTCAAACCAAGGCTCTGATACCAACTTGTAACATCGCGAATGTCATAGGGTAAAATTTTCATTTTTAATATAATCAAAACACTAGTTATCTTTTACTCAAACATTTAAAAGTATATCATAATTAAATAGTTATCAGAGTACAATCCCAAAATCACTAAGTTGCGAAAACATGGGTGTATGCAGTGAGATCAAGGCGAGCCCTTCCCTTTTGAACCGAAAGTAAATGAAAGCATAAACAAAAAACTGTAAACACAAAGCTTAGTGAGTTCCCCAAGATACCAAATACCATACATATCATACATATAATAGAGAGTGCTATGTGCCAACCATAGTCTTGCCATTCTGCCACGAGCCGTATCATGGTATTTCATTGCCAAGCTGGGGGCCAGTACCTTGGGTCTTACAGACAAGTGCCAAGAGCCACCTCCTGGTCTTCCATGTAAGCATCACAAATACAACAAGCATACAATCTGCAACTAACAATCTACTTAACTGCCAGGGTTCGAATCCTGGTCTTGCATACATATTTGCCAGGAGCCACCTACGGGTCTTTCATTCAATGCCAAGGGCCACCCCTTGGTCTTTCAACAATACATAAGCCAATGGTTCGGCACTGGTTCCTTCTACCAATCAAGAACTCTAGCCCAAAGACCAGCCTTCAGGGTAAAAGTCCATTTTACCCCTTTCCTTATTTTGCCAAAAATCCAAGGACCAATCCACTAGCATCATAAGCCCAAATCCATTAAATGGCACCACAAGGCCCAAATATCCCAATTGGGCTAAAACCCATCATGGGCTTAACCCGAGAAGGCACAATATCCTAAAAGGCCCAAAATATCCAATGGTCAACCCCGGTCAAACTTCTGGTCAATGGTCTAAGGTCAAAAAGTCAAAGAATCAAGAGAACCCAACAGACTGAGTATGCCCTGCGTACTCAGTTGGTACGCTCAACATACGCCCATTTGACTCAGTATGCGCTGCGTACTAAGAGGTATGCCTCGTGTACTCACCCTGACCACAACCAACTTAGAAAATGTCTTAATCCCTTTAGCCAAAATGTCTAATACTCAGATCTAGCTCCAAAACATGCCTTGATCCATAAAGTTGTTAACTTTGAGCTTTTGCATGACTCAAAGGGCTCCAAATCCAAGTTCTTACTTTAAAACTTCAACAAAGAGTCTAATACACATGCATGGGTTGATATGAATTATCAAGATCACATTTTTATTCATTTGGGACATCTGAAATGTCGAGATCTAGTGTCCAACCTTTTGGGGGCAAGCTCAACCACATAAATACCAACCAAAGGGACTAAAATGTGCCATAAACCACCCCAAGCAAGATCTAACCAAAGATATGCCAAGATTAGTGCTTTTTACCTTCAATGGGTTGCAAAAGATGGGATACTTCTGGATCTACAAGACCCACTCCATGTGATGATTCTTCAACAAGCTCGAATGTCTGTAAGATGCACAAAAACACTCCAAGATTCCTTACAAAAGATTAAAAACTCCAAGATGGTGACTAAGGGTCGAATATTAGGGTTTAGGAGGCATGGAGGCTGATAAGGAACATGGATCAAGAATAAATGAGGCTTAAATAGGGGTAAAACCCTAAAAATGAGGGTTTCTATCTGAAGGCAGTACGCCCCGCGCCTTAATACGCCCGTCGTACTCAAGAATCTCGCGATCAGACCCGCCATTACTCCCAACGTACTTGGTGAGTACGCTCCGTGTACTCGAACAAGCTCCAAAACACTTAAACATCATTTGGCCATAACTCCCACGATCTAAGTCCAATTTCGATGAAATTTATATCTACAGAAAGGTGACGAGATGCCCTACCCTTCTTACAACTCACCCCTACCTTAAGACTTCCCGAAAAAAGCCAAATTCCTAAAGGCACGAACTGCCAAATTACGATTATACCCTTGGGCTCCGAAACACAATCAAACACTCAGATCATTTAATCTATAATATCCATATCCAAAAAGGGCTAATTCTCTCTTCCACCAAGCCCCGAAGCCTTATGAAAAAAGATGATCGAGTCACGGTCCCGAATAATGAAGCGATTCTTAACCGAGCATTACATAAATGGTGACCAAGCTACCCGTTCGAAGAATTCGAAGTGATAATGGAACCGAGTTTACCAATGAAAAATAGAAAATTTTTGGTATTGACTGCATACACTCTACAGCAAAACGATGTTGTCAAAACGAGTGTGTTATTTATGCACTAGTTTTTATTTATAAAGTCCTATCAAATATCAACTAGGCTTAAACACAAATAGGCAGTGTGACTTGTCGTGAAGTAATATAGTTTAAGGTAAGAAATTGCATCGCACACAGGGAATGTGAATGGTTTAGGTCAAATAATTCAAATGATAATTAAACTTATAACAATAAAGAACATTAAATTGAGGTTTTATCTAATTTTTCAAGTTCCTAGAAACTTAAATTAAAACACTTAATTATTTAATAAAAAAAAGTAAACAACTAGAAAACAATTCTCAATCAAGAATAAAAGATACTTCCATGTAGATTTGAATCCTCCTTTTTCTTATTGTTAATTTCAAGATAATGGATTAATTCTGTTTGTTACCAAATTAGAAGTCACTAGTTATCATGATCAGACTAACTAACATATGTCAATTTATGAACTTTAACCCCAATGATCATGCAAGTTAAGTACACCAAATTGATTTTAAGATATATTTGGACCATGAATGAATAAATCTAGGAATTATATATCTATGATCAAGATAAACAATCAAGCATATATTATGATCAAATAATGCTCTCTAACACAATCAAGCAACTAACTTCACCACCTATACTAGGATATGGCCAATCTCTAGCTCTAGCAATTTCATGATCATAAACAACTAGGTAACCAAGTTCATGCAATCAATGACCTTTTAACTACACAAAACTTAAGGGTAACACAATATAGATTGAACCTTTAACATGGTAGGATAACGCTCTATCAAACACAAGTACAAACCAACTTCATAAATCCATCAAATACGAAATCAACACTTAGTATTAGGGTTCATTTAATCTAAACAAAAGTAAAAGTTTTTACACCGTATTCAGTAAGCAGAAAAACATCACCATGAGATTGCAAGACATGATCATCAAGCAAACCCAAAGTGAAATCTCGATATAATAGCCCTTGAGTCTTTAAATACATGATCCAATCAAATCTATAGCTTCAAAATCGACCCATTGAGGGTTTCTGGACTTCAAAACGAAGTAAAAAGTCGCATATATAGGCTGGCACAGGCTGCACCCTGATTAGGGTTGGAAATCTCATGTTTTTTAGGTTCAACATCTCCACATCGTGGAAAATGATTTGCCACGCCACAGAAGATGGAATATTCATGTCCATATAAATTTTTTATTTTCCATGCCATGGAAATGGCTTTGCCACGACATGCGAACTGGGAATCAATATTTGGCCTAAACACAAAATTCATCTGAAGTTTTGCTTAGTTTTCAGAACATCTTGTATCTCCTCAATCAGAGTTATAATTCATGAGATATGGCCAAAACACTGAAGAGGGGTCAAGCTATGTAACAACATCCTTTTTGCTATTACTTTGTCTTTTTTAGCTCTCCTTTTGCATCTCGACTCCCATTTTAACAGTAGTTAAACATTTTCAAGCATATTAAGTATCATATATCTAAAAATATAACATTTTAATCAAATATATTAAGAAAATGGCCTAAACATATAGTTAAATAAGGCCATATAAAATTACCCCACACTTATCTTTTGTTTGTCCTCAAGCAAACTAGATTGTTATTATGTCATATCAAAAATTTTCTCACCAACATCATATAGAATAACCTAATTTGAACTCGAAAATTATGTCTCGCCTCAATGCATATACTTGTGTCTAAGAAATCCTAAATACGTTTCAATCCTAAATACTCACAATCGTCATAAAAATTTCCCACTCATTTTGAACAACATTCATTTTTGGCATTCCAACCACATATGCCTTTTATTTACCCCCTTTCATTTCAAAAGTTATTGCTAATTTCCAAGTAACACAACTTTAAAAAGAAAATTACTATATATTATAATTGACCTAAAAATATAACTACACTTTTATTGCAACTTCTTTATATTTTTTTTGGAATTGTTCTCTTTTTCACTTTTTTATTCCTTTTCACAACTTTTTCTATTTTTTTAATCTTTTCCAATATTTCAACTTCATCTTTCACATATATAAGAAAAAAAATAATTTAACACTTTATTGCTAATATACTATAGTTCGTGACTTTCTAAGAAATTCATGGGGTACTCGGAATTCCTTAGGCAACAAATGGAACCCAGGACTTACGATGAAACCCATGTAGCGATTTTCTTCCCAGCCATCCAAGATTTACAAATAGGTGGATAGATTTAAATATCTCCGGATGGAATACTCACCGATTCTCAAAGGCCACAGATAGGTTCCACTCATACAAAACCATACATCGATAAATATATGAAAGTTTAAAGAGATACTTGTTGAATCATAACTTGGTTTGCAGCCAAACACAAGTTATTGAATGTTCAACAACAAGTATGAACACATAAGTAAGAGTAATAAGGATATTTGTATTTCAAAGTGATAAGGTTTACATGGAAGATGGAATAAGACAGACATTCAAACAAGTACAAGACTATCTATTTATAGAAGGAAATAGTAGAAGTTTAAAAATATGATAATACAAAAGTAATTATGATTTAGACAGCCATGCTTCCCATGCATGGGACTAGCAACACCAACCTAACACACAAAGTCAGAAAAGGTGATCATTACTTTTCTGACACTATGGTATAGAAAAAGACAAAGCCTCTCTTCAACACTTTGCACAACCTTGTTTATCTTTGGTATTTGTAAGTCCTCAGTCAAAACAATACAGCTCCTCACTTCTCGACAAAACACCTCGCAACTCAGTCAATCAAGTCTTCGCATCATCAATACAATCCTTAGCTGCCGAGGGTCACTTTTATGTATCAGTATTAAAAAAAAGGGCCTAGGAGATAGATCATCACTGGAAGGGTTTTTATTGGGTCTAGGTATTCACAAAGCAAAATATATTACATCCCTCAAACTACACAAGAGGGGGAAAAGGAACTAACTCTCCATTTTTATTGTCGTGAGATAGGATAATTGTCGTGGGTTGCTTATCAATATCAAGTTAGACTTTGTTTGTTGGAATACTTCTAGAAGTGAACATCCTTGATGAAATTTATGGACTTGTGTCAAATAAATATGAGGCAGACAACTAAACTTCACCGCAAAAAAAATCTCAATGGAGCGTTGCAACGTCGTGGCAATAATGCGGCACGACGCGGTTTCTACAAAAATATGGAACTTTAATCGCGAGAAAATCTGTCACTACATAAAGTGAGAATTGGCACGTCGCGGTCTTCATGTTTGGAAATCTGTCGCTATGACATAGTAAATCGCGTCGTGGGTTAGCTAGGCTCGCATCATGTCTTCATGAAAAAATCTAAATTCTTTATCAGTGAATGAATCGACCAATCTGGAAGTAGCTAATTTCTTGACCGGTCCCTTGTATAAATTTCTTCCCATAAATTGATGGGTTTTCAACATAAGATTTAATCCTATGTGTGCATGCAGTCCTAATAAGATATTTGTCTTCTCTAATTGACATTAAAATATGAAAAACATCTCACAAACCCTAGATCTATGATAAATAATAGAAATTCATGTAATAAAGGGTTATGATACATACCTTTGATTGTTATGTAGTAATAACAATCCAAATCCTTGAAGATGTTGAAGCTTGAGAGTAAGTATCACAAGTGTAATACCTCTACTGAATCACAAACACACTTAACAAGAGGATGAGATATGTGAAGGATGAGGAGGCTTCAATTTTTTGCTATACTTCTCTAGGGTTTTTAGTGGCCGAAAATTAACAAGGGTGTCGGTCTTTATATAGTGAGGTGACTTAGAGCCAAAGCAAGGGTTAGAAGTACAAAACCCTAATTGCTTTGCTTAAGGACCAAGGAAACCCTAAACCTTCCATCCATAGGCCTTCGGACGAAAATTGTAGGGCATCTCTAGGAGATTTCTCCCAATCCTCTTTTGGAGGGTTTTAGAGCTTCTGTCCTCAACTATCAATAAATAGCCAAATAGCCCTTGTACTTTAATTAATTCAATTAATCCCAAAATTAATTCCAATTAATTTCTGATTAACAATTAATTAAATAATATGATTTCAAATTAATATATCATTCCCATAATATAATAATAACTTATGCATTTCAATATATTAGTCAAATAATAAATTGTTCCTCTTTCCCAATAAGTCATCCTGTCTAGTTGCTAGTATGAAAAGGACTGCGCTACAATTAATTCAAGTATATACGAATTATAGTTATGGGCTTAGACACCTAATCCAACAGTCTCCCACTTGGATAAGTCTAATAAAAATAGTTGCCAGTATAACATCAAAAATTGATTAGCAAATAGTAGCTCTCAAAGCCTTTGTCGAACTCTGACCCAGTCAGTTATGTGTCATAAGATAAGTGATCATATAATCCTCCGTTCTGCAAGATATCATGTGGACAAACGACATGGAGCTGAATCAATCTGATTGTATAATACTTTGTTTCCTGATTTCCAATTTGAAATGACAAATAACTACTAATCGAACACATCAATTTAGTCTTGGCCGGGCCCGACACTATTAGTCAACACCAAGTCATCGAGGGGCCCAAGATCTCGCTTTTCCCCTTAGGGCAAAAGGAACAGATAAATTTTGACTTATATGCTTGTACTATTTACTCATCAAATCACGCATAACAATACGTCTTATAACATCAAGTTACTAATGCGTTTACGTATCATCAATGCATAACCAACTTGTAAACAAGAACTCATATATCTCCGTTTAAAGGTTACAATATATTATCGTCTCAGAATTACTCATGATAAATTCCATGAAGTAATTCTCTGAGCGTGGGTTAATCCAATACTTAAAATCCCTATTTTCAAGTACTCATCAATGTTGTAGCAAACCATTTCTATGTCTAAACGCTTAGACAATCTACAACCCAATTCATGACAACCTTAATTCACTACTTACTTCCAAAAGTATGAACGACTGTGGATGTTTGAACAATCCAACTATTCGGGAAGTAAAACATGCAAAATGAAACACAATAATAATCAATTAACAAAAGATAGTAAACAATACTCACTTCCAAAAGTATGAATGCCTTAATTCACTACTTACTTCCAAAAGTATGAACGACTGTGGATGTTTGAACAATTCAACTATTCGGGAAGTAAAACATGCAAAATGAAATATAATAATAAACAATTGACACACGATAGTAAACAATAGTCATAAATAAGTCTCCTCTATTTATTCATCAAATGTCAATTACATTTATTTTGTTACATGTTTCTAAATATCTATCTAACTACTAAAACTAATATTATCCTTCAGACCAATGCTCCTTGCATGTTGAACGTGCTCAAACCTACTCAGACCCTTTGTGAGAGATCTGCAGGATTCACTTCTGATGATACCCTTTTCACGACGAGGTGTCCTTCTGCTACTCTATGTCTGGTAAAATCGTATTTTATGTTGATATGTCTCGATCTACCATGATCTCTTGGTTCCTTTGTGAGGAAACCGCTCCTTCATTATCACAGAAAATCTCCATTGGCTCCTTTATGTCTGGCACAACTCCAAGGTCTCCGATGAAGTTCTTCAACGATATAGCTTCCTTTTATGCTTTGCTTGCTGCGATGTACTCTTATTCATATGTAGAATCAGCCACCATCTCCTGTTTGGAACTTTTCAAAATTATCGCTCCTCCGTTAAGGATAATCACCAAGCCAGATTGAGAACGGAAGTTGTCTCTGTATGTCCGAAAACTGGTGTCACTATACCTAGTTACTCTCAAGTCATCACCGCCACCAAGCACAAGGACCCAATCCTTAGTTCTTTGTAGATACTTAAGAATATTCTTGACCGCTATGCAATGAGCTCTACCTGGATTTCCCTGATATCGACTAACCATGCTCAAAGAAAAAGCCACATCAGGATGAGTATATGTCATAGCATACATGATCGATTCAATGGAGGAAGCATATGGAACTCGACTCACTTCTGCTATCTCAACATCAGTACTTGGACTCTAAGTCTTACTTAGTTTGGTATTACAATAGATTGGCAACTCTCCTTTCTTGGAATTCTCCATGCCAAAACCTTTTAGCACTTTATCCAAATATGTACTCTGACTAAGTCCAATTAGTCTTTTACTCCTATTTCTCAAAATCCGTATCCCTAGGATATATGCAACCTCTCTCAGATCCTTCATAGCGAAACACTTCCAAGCCAAGACTTAACTTCTTGCAAAGTTGGAATCTCGTTTCCTATAAAGAGTATGTCATCTACATACAACACTAGGAAGGTTACTATACTCCCACTAGCTTTGACATATACACACGATTTATCCTCACTTCTAGAGAAGCCAAACTCTTTAACTTTCTCGTCAAAGCAAAGATTCCATCTACGAGAAGCTTGTTTCAATCCATAGATTGATTTCTCAAGCTTATACACTCTATTGGGGTACTTATTATCCAAAAAACCTCTGATTGATTCATGTTAACATCCTCAACCAACTTCCCATTATGGAAAGAGGTTTTAACATCTATCTTCCAGATTTCATAGTCATGAAATACAACTATAGCTAACATTACCCAAAATTTCATAGCCAACTTTCTCGTCAAAGCAAAGATTCCATCTACGAGAAGCTTGTTTCAATCCATAAAATTGATTTGTAAAGCTGGCACACTCTATTGGGGTACTTAGCAACCATAAAACCCTGTGGCCGATTCATGTAAACATCCTCAACCAACTTCCCATTAAGGAAAGCAGTTTTGACATCCATCTTCCAAATTTCATAGACATGAAACGCAACTATAGCTAACATTACCCTAATAGATTTAATCTTAGCTACTGGTGAGAAGGTCTCATCATAGTAAACGCCTGGGGTTTGAGTAAATCCCTTTGCAACCAGTCGAGCCTTGAAAGTGTGCACCTTTCCATCCATGTCGGTCTTCTTCTTGAAGATCGATTTGCACCCAACCGTCTTACGACCTGGTATATTTTCAATCAAATTCCAAACTTGATTGTCATACACGGACTTGATCTCGATGTCCATTGCCTCTTTCCATTTGGTAGACTCAGGGCCCACCATAGCTTCCTTGTAGTTAGAAGGTTCATCCAAATTTACCAGTGTACGATCACTGATAAACGTATCACCATCTGTAGTAATATGGAAACCATAAAACTCATGTGTCATTCTAACTCTACTGGAATGTCTAAGAGGTAATGACTCATCAATTGGTTCCACTAGAATTTCTTCCTCATGTTGAGCTATAGCAGGTTTAGAGGTTCCATCATCATTTGCCTCTTGAATTTCTTCAAGATCAATTGTACTCCCACTGTCCTCTTTGGATATGAGCTCTCTCTCGTGAAAGACTCCCCTTCGTGCTACGAAGACCACCTTTTCACTAGGTTTGTCGAAAAAATATCCAAAAGACTTTTGTGGGTAGCCGATGAAAATACATCTCTCACTTAAAGGTTCAAGCTTGTCGTGAGTCTCTCGTCTAACGAAAGCTTCACACCCCCAAACCGTGATATGTGCCAATGAGGGAACCTTCCATGTCCACATCTCGTGAGGTGTTTTGGCAACCTTCTTTATTGGGACAAGATTTAGAATATGGGCAGCAGTCTCTAAGGCATATCCCCAGAATGAGATTGGAAGTGAAGGTCGACTCATCATGGAATGAACCATGTCCAACAAGGTTCGATTACGCCTCTCAGCCACACCATTAATTTGTGGTGTTCTAAGAGGTGTCAGTTGTGAAACTATTCCACATTCCTTGAGGTAGTTGTGGAACTCGATACTAATATACTCATCGCCTCTATCAGATCTGAGCATCTTGATTTTCCTGCCCAATTGATTCTTGACTTCATATTTTAATTCTTTGAACTTTTCAAAGGTTTCTGACTTATGCTTCATTAAGTAGATATATCCATATCTGCTATAATCATCATTAAAAGTCACATAGAATCGATTTGCATCCCTTGTGGTGGATCCGAAGGGCCCACACACATCTGTGTGTATGAGATCCAACAATCCTTCACCTCTTTCACAAGAACTAGTGAAATGTGATTTAGTCATCTTTCCAAGTAAACAAGACTCGCATGTATCATCTGGCCTTAAGTCAAATGATTCCAACACTCCATCCTTTTGTAGTTGGGAAATGCTTTTCTTGTTGACATGTCCAAGACGACAATGCCATAAGCATGCTTTGTCTAAACCTTTAGACGAATCAATTTGAAGAACACTATTACCTAAATTGTCTACAACCATCACAGTTTCATACACACCATCACACGGTAAAGCTTCAAAATAAAATATACCATTACAATAAGCATAAGTAAATCCATTATCTTTATCAAAACAATATTTAAAACCTTGTTTATATAAAGCATAAAATGAAATGATGTTACCCTTCATTTCTGATGAATAGCAACAATTGTTCACATTTAAACATAACCTACTACTAAGCACTAAAATATAAACACCAAACTTGGTAGCAGGTGACGATCTACTATTTCCAATGCAGGTTTATTCTCCCATGCTCCACATCCTCACTTCTTTTTAGCCCTGCAAATTAGAAAAAATATGAAACCCACATCTTGTATCAACGACCAAAGAATGAGAATATGATGAGTTTTTAGACAAGATAGTGCAAATACCTACCCAAGATGGCTTCACCTTGCCATCCTTTATGTCTTGCAAGTATTTAGGGCAGCTTCGTTTCCAATGCCCTTTCTCATGGCAATAAAAGCAAGTAGCCTCCTTAGGATCAGAGGCGGGAGGAGCGTCAGAATTGGTCTTTCCTTTGGATCCATTACTTGGGGACCCAGCCTAGGACTTTGCCTCTGCTTAGGAGGAGCCTTCCTCTTCTTTCCCTTTCCTTGCCCTATGGCCAAGACAGGAGTAGTAGCAGTAGGAATAGATGCAACACCTTTTCCCTTCATTCCACTCTCAACAGTTCGCAGTAGGTTCTAAAGTTGAGCCAATGTGGTCTCTTGGTTGTTCAAATGATAAGTCATGATGAACTGATCATGACAACTGGGCAATGAGTGAAAGACTATATCAATAGCCAATTCCTCATCAGAGTTCACATTAAGCTTCACCAGGCGTTCCACATATCTTTGCATTCGTTGCAAGTGGCTGCTGACAGACTCTCCGTCTTTCATTTTGCTGGTGATGAAGGACTTTACTACTTCATACTTTTCCTGACGAGCTCGTTGGTGGTACTTTTTCACCAAGCCCTTGTTCATCTCGTATGGCTGGTAATCCTCATAGAACCTTTGCAGCTCAGGAGTCATAGAAGCCACCATGATGCATGCCACTTTGGTAGAATCATTGTAGAGTCTCCTATACTCAGCTTGTTCTTCAGGAGTAGCTTTTGTTTCATCAATCTCGAGAAGTTCCTTCTCGAGCACATACTCTTTGTCCTCGAAACATAGAGCCATCTTGATGTTTCGCATCCAATCATTATAATTGGTGCCATCAAAGGTAACCCTTGAGCAGATGTTTAAGAGTGAGAAGTTGTTGGAGGAGGAACCAGAAGCATCATTGGGAGTGGACATATGAAAAAGAAGAAGTACAATTTATAGTTAGATAAGAAGATTCCTCAATATAACACTCAAGTGAAATATTAAGGCTACGATCCAACTAGATATTTCACAACATAGAAAAGGGATGTCGTAATCTAATTGTGAAATAAAAAAAAGGTAGGTAAATGACGATTTACCAATTTCACCACGAAAAAGAAAATTTTAACGAATTAGATTTTAAATGAAATTCTTAGATCTTTTGAGATTCATTAAAATATTCAATGGCATGTTTAATCTTGATTATGCTCTTCCATTTGTGACTGGAATACCCAGGATCACAAACAAGATGTGAATAACTATGCAAATTAGCTTGGTGCTCTTGATGTCATTTATTATCTAATCAATATTCCGGTTAGCCACACACACACTCTATCAATCAATAATAATTTACGAGACACCCATTGCTACCCTTTATTAGTCCATACTAGTGTACTCGTTAACCACACACGCTTAACTAATGACTTATATAAAGTGCAATGTGTAATTTCATGGAATAACATCAAATTCACATTTTTCATAAATAACTAAGATTGGGAATTTATGAAAAATATTTAGTTACTTTATTAATTTCATATACTTATTAATGAGAATTAAGTGTCCTATCAAACCCGTTCGGCTAACGACCCTCCACCAATCAAGGAAGCGGTGGGTGAGAGTAGAAACCCATTCAATCGCAATTTTATAGGCAATTTCCGTAGACCCCCTTATAGATCGGCTTCGTGAATTAAGTGTACTAGCGGTTCGACTGACTTGTGTTATATATATATATATATATATATATATATATATATATATATATATATATATATATATATAGTAATAGTAGACTTTTAATGTTACATACAATATAAGGGTGTATTTTTAAACTTTTCAAAAATACTAAGGTCATATTTTAAATTTTCAAAATTAATATCCAATTAATTAAATTAAAAAATATTACCATTTATAAATTTTAGATAAGGATATCAAATTACAATTTTAAAATATTCACATTTATCTAATTAAACAATATTATTAAAAGTAATTATCCTAATCAATTTTAAAACATATCAAAAACTGAAATTTTTGCATCTGACAGCTTACCACATCGTGGTAAACAATTACCATGTCGCGATGAAAGCGAAATAACAGGGCACCACGTCGTGGTGGCGGAACAAAATTCAGATTTTGTTTAGCTTCCACTTTTTCAAGTTCATATTAGTATCAATTTAATAGAAAACTAAACCTAATATCTGATACCACTGATGAGTTTTCCACATAACATACAATCTTATGTGTGCATGCAACCCTAATAAGATCTATGTCTTCTCTAATTGAACATACAATATGAACAACATCTCACAAACCCTAGATCTATGATAAATAATCGAAATTCATGTAATAAAGGGTTATGATACATACCTTTGATTGATATGTAGTAATAACAATCCAAAACCTTGAATATGTTGAACCTTGAGAGCAAGTATCACAAGTGTAATACCTCTAATGAATCACAAACACACTTAGCAAGAGGATGAGATATGAGAGGGATGAGGAGGCTTCAATTTTTGGCTATACTACTTTAGGTTTTCTAGTGTCCGAAAATTAACAAGGGTATGGGTCTTTATATAGTAGGTGACGTAGAGCCAAAACTAGGGTTAGAAGTAGGAAACCCTAATTGCTTTGCTTAAGGACCAAGCAAACTCTAAACCTTCCATCCATAAGCCTTTGGACGAAAATTATAGGACTTCTCTAGGGGATTTTGCCGAATCCTCTTTAGGAGGGTTCTAGAGCTTCTTTCCTCAACTATCAATAAATAGCCACACAGCCCTTGTACTTTTAATTAATTCAATTTTTCCCAAAATTAATTTGCAATTAATTTTTTATTAACAATTAATTAGATATTATGATTTCATAATTAATATATCATTTCCATAATATATTAATAAATCATTCATTTCAATTTATTAATCAAATAATAAATTCTTCCTCTTTCCTAATAGGTCATCCTGTCTAGTTGCTAGTATGAAGGCAACCCAAAAGGATTGTGCTACTATTAATTCAAGTATATACCAATTCTAGTTATGGGCTTAAACACCTAATCCAACATAAATATCATTGAAATCTCATTAGACTCCCCAGTTTGCCCCATTTCGAATGTATACCCCACACTTATTTATGTGTCACACCTGTTGCTTTCTTCTCGTAATAATCCACCCTAAGTTTGCATTTTTTTTCCCATCATCAATTTAATAATTGAAATTTTCTTGAAACAAAACTAAGAGTCATGAAAAGCACTTTTATTTAAAATAAAACTAAAAATAAAAATTCTAAAAATAAAAACTAAAACAAAAAGAAAATACAAACTAATTTAAAATTTAGGTTACCTCTCTATGAGCTCTTCTTTTTGTGTGAGTCTTGAGTTGGACTCCCAACTTAATAAACTTATAATCGTCTAGTTAGCAATCCATTCGTTGCATTTAATACTCCTTTTGGACCGATTCGTTAAATTTGACACTTCGTTTCTAAAATCGACCAATCGAGCATGAATCCATAAAATCCTAGAAAATCGACAAGGGTTGGAACCGGTTGGATAATTATCAGAAATGGATCGCAGATAAGAACTCTTTCCAAAGAAGAAATTGTCACCCCATGCTTCAAAACAGAAACTAGAAAATCATGGGATTGCATCGTTGTAATAATCAAACTGTGTTGTGGTTCTCGCTTTTCAACTTGTTTTTTGTTCTTCATATAAGTCCTCTGCTAGCAATCTTTCTAGCTCCTCCAAATATTTTTCTGGATTAAATTCCTCCTCCTCTATTAGATCTACTTCCTGTAACTCAGTTTGTTCTGGTTCGTCAGGCCAGATGTTTGTTAACCATCTTCCCAACTTCTTCAAATATTTGTCTGAGTCATATACCTCATCTAAAAGCTTTAATTCCTGTTCCACTTCCTCAAGAAAAGCATCAAGAGCAGGGTTTGGAAAATACATATTATAAAAATTAAAAATTAAACTAAAAACAAAATTTAATCAATCCAATAAAAAAATCCGAACTAAATCAACCGTCCGGCAACGGTGCCAAAAATTTGATGTGTTATTTATGCACTAGTTTTTTATTTATATATTCCTACCAAATCTCAACTAGTTTTAAACACAAATAGACAGTGTACCTAGTCGTGAAGTAATATAGTTTAAGTTAAGAAATGGTGTCAAACACAGGGAACATGAAAGGTTTAGATCCAATAATTCAAATGATAATTAAACTTATAACAAAAAAGAACATTAAATTGGGGGTTTATCTGATTTTACATGTGTAAAGAAACTTAAACTAAAAAACTTCATTAATTACTAAAACAAATGTAAACAACTAGAAAACAATATGCAATCAAGAATAAAAGATACTTCCTTTTAGCTTTGAATCCTCCCTTTTCTTATGGTTAATTTCAAGATAATGGATTAATTTCATTGGTTACCAAACTACAAGTTACTAGCCATCATGATCAGACTAACTAACATATGTAAATTTATGAACTTTAACCCCAATGATCATGCAAGTTAAGTATACTAAATTGATTTTCAGATATATTTGGACCATGAATGAATAAATTTGAGAATTATCTATTGATGATCAAGACAAACAATCAAGCATATATTATGATCAAATAGTGCTCTCTAACACAGTTAAGCAACTAACTTTACCACCTATACTAGGATATGGTCAATCTCTAGCTCTAGCAATTTAATGATCATAAACAACAAGGTAAACAAGTTTGTGCAATCAATAG
Source organism: Lactuca virosa (assembly GCF_052849685.1). Taxonomy (NCBI): domain Eukaryota; kingdom Viridiplantae; phylum Streptophyta; class Magnoliopsida; order Asterales; family Asteraceae; genus Lactuca; species Lactuca virosa. The sequence continues at coordinate 297,676,163 of NC_136433.1, read as the reverse complement.
ACTTTTAACTATACAAAACTTGAGGGCAAGGCAATAAAGATTGAAACTTTAACATGCTTGGATAATGATCTATCAAACACAAGTAAAAACCAACTTCATAAATCCATTAAATACGAAATCAACACGAAGTATTAGGTTTCATATAATCTAAACTAAAGTAAAGGATTTTACACAACATTCAGTAAACTAAAGATGAAAAAAATCACCAAAAGATTGCAAGACGTGATCATCATGCAAACCCAAAGTGAAATCTTCATAGAAAAGTGCTTGAACCTTCAAATTCTTGCTCCAATCGAATCTCTAGGTTCAAAATCGACCCTTAGAGGATTTCTGGACTTCAAAATGAAGTAAAAGGTCGAATCTATAGATTAGTAAAGGCTGCACCCCTATTAGGGTTGGAAATATCGTGTTTTTATAGATGCAACAGCTCTACGACATGGAAAAAGACTTTCCACGCCGTGGAAGATGGAATCTTCACGTCCATGGAATTTTATAATTTTCCACACAGTGGAAACGGCTTAGACACGACGTGGGAACTCGGAATCAGAATTATGCATAAACACGAAAGTCGTCAGAAATTTTCTTTTGTTTTCAGAACTTCATGAATATCCTCAATAAGAGTTACGATTCACGAGATATTGCCAAATCACTAAAGAAGGTCAAGCTGTCTAACAACATCCTTTTTGCTATTACATTGTCTTTTTCAGCTCCGTTCTCATCCTTTTGCATCCCAACTCCCATTTTAACTATAATTAAACATTTTGAAGCATATTTTGTATCATATATATATATATATATATATATATATATATATATATATATGTGTGTGTGTGTATATGTATATATATATATATATATATATATATATATATATATATATATATATATATATATATAACATTTTAATCAATTATATTAAGAAAATGGCCTAAATATATAATTAAATAAGGCCATATCAAAATACCTCACACTTATCTTTTGCTTTTCCTCAAGGAAACTAGATTGTTATTATGTCGTATCAAAAATTTGCTCACCAACATCACATAGAATAAACCAATTTGAACTCGCAAATTCTGTCTCGCTTCAATGCATATATTTGTGTCGAAGAAATCCTAAATACTTCTCAATCCTAAATACTCACAATCCTCATAAACTCTTCCCACTCATTTTGAACAACATTCATTTTTTGCATTCCTACCACCTATGCCTTTTTAGTTACCCCCTTTTGTTTCAAAAGTTCTTGCTAAATTCCAAGTGACACGACTTTAAAAAGAAAAATACTATATATTACAATTGAGCTAAAAATCTACACTTTTATCACACCTTCTTCATATTTTTGTGTAACCTTTTCTCTTCACTTTTTTAAAAAAAATTCACAACTTTTCCATTTTTTAATATTTTCCAATATTTCAACTTCAACTTTCACATATATAAGCAAAAAAATAATTTAACAATTTATTGCTACTATACTATTGTTTGTGTCTGTTTAAGAAATTCATTGGGGGTACTCAGAATTCCTTAGGCCACTAATGGAACCCATGAATGTTGATGAAACCCATGTAGAGATTTTCTTCCCATCCATCCAAGCTTTTACAAATAGGTGGACATATATAAATATCCCTGGAGGGAATACTCAAAGGCCACAGGTAAGTTCCACTCATGAACTGTTGATTATTTATTTTATAAAACTTGACTCAAAATACAGAAATTAAAAAGATAAACTTGGAAACTTGACTCACTTTAATTTAACAAAAATGACCTAGGAGATAATTCAGCACCGAAGGCTTTTTATTGGATCTAGGTATTCATAAAGAAAAATATATTACATCCCTCAAACTACACAAGTTCGCGTTTTGTCTCATGATTTCAATTGAACTGGAAAACCACAAATATACTATAAAAAATTAGCTAAACTATACCTTTAAATCCGCATCAAATTATCCCACACAATACTAGCAAACTTAGTTCTAAAACAATAATATTTTAAATTTTCTAGATTTTTTAATTTAGACAATTTTTCAAGTCTTTATATTTTTGTTTTTTCTAAATCTAGCATTTTCATTATTTTTTATTTCAATCTTGTATGATATTTTCCTTTTTTCAATTCCCTACCCCACACTTAAGTTATACAATTCTCTCACTGTATAAAAACAATTAAAGCATATAAAATAAAAGACGAGAAAGGAACAAAATCTCCTTGTTTATGTAGTCGCGAGATAGGATGACTGTCGTGGGTTGCTTATCAATACTAAGTTTGACTTTGTTCGTTGGAATACTTGTGGAAGTGAACATCCTTGTTAAAGTTTATTGAATCATGTCAAATAAATATGAGGCAGACAGCTACACTTTAACACTAATAAAAATTTGAGTGTGGCATTGCCATATCGTGGTAAATAATGGGCCACGATGCGGTTTCTACAAAATCTGGAACCTCAACCGTGAGAAAATCTATCATGACAAGCAGTCAGAATTGACACATCGAAGTCTTCATGTTGGGAAAATCAGTCGCTATGTAATATTAAATTGCTTTGTAAGTTAGCTACGCTTGCGTCACGTCTTCGTGAAAAAATGTAAATTCTTCATCATTGAAAGAATCGACCAATATGGAAATAGCTAATTTATCGATCGGTCCCTTGTATCAATTTCTTCGCATAAATAGCATTGAAAGCTCATTAGACTCCCCAGTTTGCTCCATGTCAAATGTATACCCGACAATTATCGGGTAGGGATGAGAATTTGGCCCGAAAACCCGAACCGAACCGAACCGAACCGAACCGAATTAGACCCGAATAAGTAATTCGATTCGTTTTTCGGGTATCTATATAAGGCTTATTCGGTTTTCGGGTTATTCGGTCCGGGTTACCCGAATAAGGGCTTATTCGGTCCAAAAGGGCCGAACCGAATATGAAAAGTCACATTTTTTTTCCTAACACGATTGCTTATTCGGTCTTCTTTTATATCGATCGTTTCCCAACAAAACCCACGTAATACACCAAAAAAATCAACGAAATCGAATTCGATCATCCATATTACACCAAATCAACAGTAGCATATTACACCAAATCGACAAGTCGACGACATTACTCTTTGATCGATTGAGGTTTTTCTTATCCTTGCGACATTACTCTTTAATCGATAGTTGCGGCTGCTGACCTTGCGACTTGCGATAATCTGGACTCATTGATCGATCATCGCTAGTTCAAAGTTCAAACTTCGAAGTCCATTCACGATAAGAAAAAAAAGTCGGCCCTTGCGTCTGGAAAAAATAATCGTCTCCTCATCATTGTTTCTAGTTTCTAGTGTGATCAAACTCCATTCAAGTCATGGAAAATTGGGTTCCAAATCAAGAAACTCAAGTAAGCATTTGTATCTTAATCTACTACTCAATCTTTCAATGTGTTATTATGTATGTTACTCATTAAATTTGAATGTGTTAATCTACTACTCAATCTTTTAATTTGTTTCTTTAAAAGATCTGTTATGAAATCATAAGCTACAAAAGTCATACAAAATAGAATATTTATAATCACATTCTAAATGTTATTTGGGTTATTAGGGTTATTCGGCTCCTTAATCATCTTGTACATGTTATTTGGGTTATTCGGGCCGGAACCGAACCGAACCGAACCCGTATTGCTTATTTGGTTCGTTTTTCGGTTCATACAATTATCCTTATTCGGTTTTCGGTTTATTCGGGTTCGGTTCGGTTCCGACCCGAATAACATCCCTATTATCGGGTTGCCTCTCGATAAGCGCTTCTGTTTGTGTGAGTCTTGAGCTGGATTGCCAACTTAACCAACTTCTAATCTGCTTGTTGGTAATCCATTCGTTACATATAATAACCCATTTGGACCGATATGTAAAATTTGACAGTTCGTTTCTAAAATCAACCAATCGAGAGTGAATCCATAAAATCCGATAAAATCGACAAGGGTTGGAACCGGTTGGATAGTTAACAGAAATGGATTGCACATAATAACTCTGTCCAAAGACGAAATTGTCATGCCATGCTTCAAAACACATACTGGAACATCATGGGACCGCTTCGTCGTAATGATCAAGCCGTGTTGTGGTTCCAACTTTTCAACTTGTTTTTGTTCTTCATACGAGTCCTCTTCTAGCAATCTTTCTAGCTCCTCCAAATCTTGTATGGATTAAATTCCTCCTTCTCTTCTAGATCTAGTTTCTGTAACTCAGTTTGTTCTGGTTCGTCAGGCCAGATGTTTGCTAACCATCTTCCCAGCTTCTTCAAATATTTTTCTGAGTAATATACCTCATCTTCAAGCTCTGATTCACATTCCACTTCCTCAAGAAAAGCATCAAGATCATCAAGGTATGTAAAATACATAATATAAGCAATAAAAACTGAAAAAAAATTAATCAATCAAATAAAAAAAATCCAAACTAAATCAACCGTTCCTCGGTAACGGTGCCAAAAACTTGATGTGTTATTTATGCACTAGTTTTTTATTTGTAAAGTCCTACAAAATCTCAACTAGTCTTAAACACAAATAGGCAGTGTACCCAGTCGTGAAGTAATATAGTTTAAGGTAATAAATGTTGTCGATTACAGGAAACGTGAATGGTTCAAATCAAATAATTCAAATAATAAATAAACTTATAACAATAATGACCATTAAATTGGGGTTTTATCTGATTTTTCAACTTCAAAGAAAATTAAAGTAAAACACTTAATTTAAAAAAAAAGCAACAGTAAATAACTAGAAAACAATTTTCAATCAAGAATAAAAGATACTTCCCTTTAGCTTTGAATCCTCCATTTTCATATGGTTAATTTCAAGATAATGGATTAATTTTATTGGTTAGTAAATTAGAATTTACTAGTTATAATGATTAGACTAACTAACATATGTCAATTTATGAACTTTAACCCCAATGATGATGCAAGTTAAGTACACCAAATTGATTTTAATATATACTTTGACCATGAATGAATAAATGTAAGAATTATCCATCTATGATCAAGATAAACAATCAAGCATATATCATGATCAAATAATGCTCTCTAACACAGTTAAGCAACTACCATTACCACCTATACTAGGATGTGGTCAATCTCTAGCTCTAGCAATTTAATGATCATAAGCAACTAGGTAAACAAGTTCATGTAATCAATGGACTTTTAACTACACAAAACATGAGGGCAATGTTGGGGTTTTGGTATAATACAACATCCTATGGTGCACATACAACCCTAAATACCTTGGATCTATGTTTTCTCTATTATACATGCAAATATCAATTTTTCCAAGGTATTGTTCTAACTAGCATAATATGAAGAACATATAATATAAATTATAGTAGAATTACATACCTCTTTGTTGTAGCTTGATTCCATGGAGCTTAAGAGCCTAGTGCCTCAAGTGTGACACCTCAAATGGTTCACACAACATCACCAACATCTTGGAATAACTTGAGAGAAAAGGTTCCTATGCTCAAATTGGCTAGTCCTCTCATGTGTACACACACTAGTGCCAATTTCTTGAGCCATGGGGTCCTTATATATGGTGGCTATTAGGGTTACACCATGTAACTCATGTCTTTCCATATTTTTCATGCTCCATGGGTTAAAACCTCCATGGAGTATCCATGGGTTACTCCATGGGTTTAGCCCAACATGAAGAACTATGTATCATAAGCCCACATATATAAGAATGAATGATTTACACAATCAATCCCCAAATATTTAATTAGTCTCCTTTTGATCACATAATTAATTCCAAATTAATTCTTGATCAATACTAATTAAATAATATGATTTCATATTAATATATTAGAACTTATAATATATTAACAAATCATAATTATCCTTTTCTCACAAAAGTCTATCCAAATTGTTCTGATGCCATGCAACCCAAATGGACCATGCCAATCGGGTCAAGTACATACCAATTATAGTTATTGACTTAGACACTAATCCAACAGTCTGCCACTTGGATAAGTCTAAAACTATTATTGCGTATGACTTCGAAACCCGACTTGCAATCGTAGTTCTTGAAAGCTGTTATCGAACTCTGAACAAATCAATGACGCGTCCATTAGATAAGGGATCATATATTCCTCCATTCTAGATATCATATGGACTGAGACATGGATTATAATCATTCTCTCTGTCCATTTATTGTTTCCCGATTTCCGATTTATGACGACCGACTAATTGAACAAATCAAATCAGTCATGGCTTGGCCAATCACTTCGGGGTGTCATCACTAAATAATCGAGGGGCCCACAAATATCGCTTTTATCCCTTTAAGGGTAAAAGGAATGGATAAACTTCGAGTCATATGCTTGTTCTACTACTTTTTGAATCATACACAAAGCCACACTTTATAACATCGAGTTACCAATGCGTTTTCGTACAATCAATGCATAACCAACTCATAGGCAACAAGTCATATCTCTAGGTTTGAAGAATATAAGATATTATCGTCTCATGATCACTCGTGATAAAATCCATGAAGTGAGTCAAATGAGCGTGGGTTGAATCCAACTCTTGATTCATATCTACTTTCAACATATGACCGTCTGTGGATGGTTTGAATAACTTAGTCATTCAGGAAGAACGACCTAGTTATTATGGAAGTCAAAACATGCAAAGTGAAACACAAGAATAATCGAATCCAATATGGTCTCAGTACTTATGAATATAAATAAAACATCTTTTATTTATCACCATATTGATTACCCATCATTCATTGCATACTGTTTCAAACTATCAACTTTATACTTTAATTAAAAACAATAGTTGTCCCATGCTCCAAGCATGTACACTATGTTTTTCTAAACACTAGTCATGCCATACACCAAGTATGCACACTATGTTTTTCCAAACATTAGTTATGCCATACACCAAGTATGCACACTAAGTTTGTCTATGATCTTTACTTTGTGAAATAGATCGATTGAACATAATTCCAATGATTCTCATTTCACAATCCCAAATCCTTACTGCAAATGCAAGAATTCCAACCTCCTGCCATTTACCTAAATCTGTTAGATTTTAAACTTATATGCATTGATCCTCTTGTAATGATTATGCACAAAGTCACAAAGACTTGTTAACAAACATTACAGAGTATTCCAATAGAGATCATTCCATGGAAACGAAGTCTCAAATTCAAAGTACATTGCTTTGAACATCCTTCTTGCATTAAGTTTCCTAATCTTACATAGATTTAATGAATAACTTCCACCTATGGGAACATTTGCATATTCCCATTTTGACAATCACTCCTTAACAAGAGTTGCCTCTTTTCAAAATATGTCAATATGGTCCTTCCAAAATTTACACTATACTTCCAACTGTCCCTGAGCAACCAATCTTTGGTAAACCTTAGATTGTCCTCGACAATTTCTTAATCATTTTAGTCATATCCAATTCTAGACTTTTCCCCTCTTAATGCCCCGAGCATTTGGAAAATTTAGAAATGATGAATATTATAGCACATGCAATCGATCCTATATCCGAAGCATATGGGACACGATTCATGATGTCTCACATAAAGACTAGACCAGTCTTTTGCTATAATATATCTATTTCTATTTGCCAAGTTCTCATAATTCAGATTATGAAAAGGGATTTCGTAATCATAATCGAATTTTATGACGCAAATAATGGACTCATATATAGAATTTCCTTATGTTGAGCCATTCCAACATAAAATTCATATATATATATATATATATATATATATATATATATATATATATATATATATCCTTGACTAAAGATGATTAAAACCTCAATCTAAGCTTTTAGAATTGAAATGAAGTATAATTTCCTCTCCCTTAATTATAGCAAACCAACTTTTTCCCAATTTAAACCTTTTGTTTTCTATAATTAACATTGCTAACTTGCAACACTTATCATAATTATCATGCTCCCATTAACATGAGAATTATCAGCATAACACTTATGCTCCTACTAGCTTTGACATATACTCAGAAATCAGCTGGACTTCTAGAAATCTCTACTTTATTAACTTTCTTACCAAAGTTCAGTCTTCTGATACGAGATGCTTTGATAAAATTTTTATCAAAATCATACATCTTTCCTTAGATAGCACACATGCGTGTCTAAACAATTTCAAGACTATGAAAAGGGATGTCGTAATCATAGTCTCAATTGTTTAGACCTTTGCCATTCCTCACAAGTCCATGTTAGTGTGTCGGTTAACCACACACGCTCCACTAACGACTTTGAGAATGCAAATGTCATAATTGTTATCTACCTAAAATCTACTTAGTGAAAGCGTTTCCTCACCATCATTTTCATTAATCAGTGAGAAACCTTATGACACTTAGATTTTTATGGTGTATGTGTTCCTATCCATGTGAATTTGTCAAAACCATAATCACAAGACACGGTTAATGACAAATCCAAACTCATATGGATTGAACTTGTGCAGTTTTAACTTCTTGCCACCTGGCAGCACAAGGGCCTACCATTGCTTCCAAGTTGTTATGCAACTAATTGAGAACTCTAAGAACTCATATGCAAAGCCAACTTTCACTGGAATGGGCACATAAATAGGAATATGTCAACACGATAGGTTATAAACCTCAAGTCGTGTGCTAGTGATAAACTACAGGTTTTACTCTTGATTAGATCTTGAAATTCTTTCATGATCTTTAAGACTCCCACTGTCCTCTTGACATATAAGACTCTCTTGCCAAATACTCAAGAGATAGTGCGGATTCTTTATCAAGACAAACACTTCACACAATTGGCCTTAGTTGGTCTTAGTTTTATCCAAAACATCACAACTTACCAATTTCAAATGTACAAGAGTAGGACACTTTTACTCTTACATTTGACAAGTGTTATAAACCTTTCTTTAAGATATGTCACTCAAGTTACAATCTTGGAGTATGCCTCTAACAATTTTTTTGGAAAGAAGTATGACTCATCTTCTTGATTTAACCATTTCAACAACTCATGACTCCTCTTCTTAGCCATAAGAATGCACTAGGATGTCCTTAGAGGATGAATTGTGATATGGTCTCACAATCATTAAGATGATCATAAAACATGATACTAAAGTACTCTCCCATCTTTTCAGATTTGAGAAACTTTTATCTTTCTGCCTAATTTGATTCTTCTCGTTCGTTCTGCCATACATCGAAACTTTTCCAGTGCTTCAGAATTATACTTAAACTTGTAAGTATAACCATATTTACTAAACTTTAGTAAATCATGACGAATAGTCTTATCGATCTTTTGTGGTGGACTTGACCAGTGCACAAGAATGTGTACTCGATCCCTTCGTCCTTCACTTGACTCACATATACATGTGAACAAGGAATTAGTCTTAATTTTCCAAAGATGAAAATTCTCATTCATCATACTAGACAACTTGCATGATTTCCAAGTTTCTATCCAACTGAAACCTTGGGTGATGAGAATCTTTCCTTATTTGGTAAATTTAGACACTACCACAAATGAAAGAATCAAATTCATATTTCCATTATTGCTAGAAATATACAAACATCAATTTTCCATAAGTGCCATTGCAAGGACATATAAAATAAAACAAAATTTTATTTATTTATCAAATGCGAAAAAAATTTCCTTACAATGCAACTTTAAATGAAAACTATGCTATTACATATTTCCTAGAAATCTATCATATATCTCTAAGTAGTAGCTCAAGAATCCGATCTTCGAACCATGTGATTGAAATCCATCTTCGCGATCAAATTCAACATACTCTTTTTCTAAGTTCCCTTCCCTTTGCTTGATTCTGCCATACATTAAAAGTGTATTAAGAATCTTCAAATAGGAACTTAAGAGAGTTAGATAGTGGACTTACCTGAAGCAGAGTCTAGCTTTTTGACTAGACCTTCTCTCAGATCTTTCAGGTAGTTAAGGCAGCTTCGCAACCAATGCCCCTTCCTTTGGCAACAGAAACATATGGACCTTTTGGGAATGGTGCACTGGAATATCTCAGACTTGCCTTTCTCTTTACCATTTGGTCAACCGAGTTGACTATGACCAATCCCTTTCCATTGGGAAGAGAAAGCTTTTATGGATATCCAATGTTACCATTTTCAAAGTCCATGGAAGTTTGGGAAGTTGATCTTCTAATCAAATTTGCTCTACCAGTGCTCCAAATCATTGCTGATTCAACGGCACAAAGCAAATAGATAATATCATTAAGGGTCATGTCATAGTCTTTTACATAGTAGTCCATAAAGAACTCACTATGTGTCTTAGGAAGTGATTAGTCAACATCCAACTTCCTCAAGACTTTGATACCCAACTCTCCCGGCTTGTCAATATGTGACTTCATCTCCAAGATGTGAGCACACATTGACCTTGCTTGCCAATAGGGCTTGAGTGACCTTGAACTTGTGGGCAAGGGAGAATAATTGGAGGAGGTGGAGGGAATGAAGAATGATTTCCGGGACATCATCTTCATTAGGAAAACTTGTTCCAAGAGTTTTTTTTGGGAAGATCATAGATGTCTGAACCAGACATCTTTTGGGAGATATTCAAGATAGTTGATTTAAAGTCCTTAATATAACACCCAATATGAAATATTAAAGCTAGGACCCAACATAATATTTTATAACTTGGAAGAGGGATGCCGTAATCCAAGCTATAGAATATTTGAAGGTAGGCGAATGACGATTCACCAATTTCCACAATGAAAAACGAAATAATTTATTAGGTTTTAATTGGATTTGAAACTCCTAGATATTTTGAGATTCATTGAACTTTTCAATGGCATGTTTCAATCTCGATTGTGCCCTCTTAGGTTTTGTGACTGGGACGCCGAGGATCACAAAACAAGGTGTGAATAACCATGCAAATATACTTGGTACCCTTAATATTTACCCCTCAATCGATATGCCGGTTAACCACATGCGCTCCATCGATACTATGATAAACATTAAGTTACCCTTTGCCTACCTTGTTAAATCAAGCTAGTGTGCCGGTTAACCACACGCGCTCCAATAACCGACTTAAGCAAAGTGCAAAGTCTAATTTCATGGGTTAGCACCAAATTCACATTTTCCTAAAGTAACTAAGATTGAGAATTTATAAAAGATTTAGTTACTTTATATTTATCATTAATACTTTTAATGAAGGGATAATTCTATTCCTTGTCCTACCCGTTCGGCTAACGACCCTCCACCAGTCAAGGAAGCGGTGGGTGAGAGTGGACACCCATTAAACTGCTATTTTATCGGCAATAACCTTATACCCCCCTTATAGACCGACTTCGTGAATGAGGTCTACTAACGGTAAGACTGACTTGCTCTTATACATACATACATATATATAAATATATATATATATATATATATATATATATATATATATATATATATATTATTAACTTATAATACTATAAAGTATAAGGGTTGAATTTTAACTTTTAAAATTCTAGGGCTTGATTTGGAATTAAAGCATTCATAAGTAAATCTTTACAAATTCCAAAACTTGAGGGCAAGTTTTGAAACTATTCAAAACTCTTTGATTTTCATAACTTATGAGTTTAATTAAAGTTTTAGAGACTTAAATGAAGAGACTCTTGAACATCCATAACTTGAGGACAAGTTATGGAGTTCATAAAAACTATTTATGAGAAAAAAGACTCTTCATTTTGTAACCTATGACATTATTTATGAGTTTTAAGAATCATAAATGTGTCTTTTCATATAACTTGAGGACAAGTTACAAAAACACATTTTATGAACAATTTATAGATTAATTTGGATTGAAAACAACTAACACAAAGTTTTTTTCATTAATCTAAATTAACTCATAAAACAATGTAACACAAAAAAAACTTTTGATAATCCATAACTTATGGAAGTTTCAAAACTCGTAAGATCATAACTTTTAAAAAAGACTTTTGAGTTCCAAAATTTTATGACAAAATTTGTAACTCCTTAAAAAATTTAGATCAAACTTTTAAAACAAATAAAATAATCATATCATTCTATCTTTTAATAAATTGAACTAATTCAACTCTTGTAGTAAAATGACTCAAATTTTACAAATAATTAGTTTTCCATAAATTCAAGTAATTCTCTTAAAATTTGACAAACTTAATGTTTTTTTTTCTTTTTTGTTTTCAACTTTGAAAATCAAACATTTGCATCAAATATAATAGAAAACAACCCATGGCTCTGATACCACTATTGGGTTTTTGGTATAATATAACATCCTATGGTGCACATACAACCCTAAATACATTGGATCTATGTTTTCTCTATTACTCATGCAAATATCAATTTTTCCAAGGTATTGTTCTAACTAGCATAATATGAAGAACATATAATATAAATTATAGTAGAATTACATACCTCTTTGTTGTAGCTTGATTCCATGGAGCTTAAGAGCCTAGTGCCTCAAGTGTGACACCTCAAATGGTTCACACAACATCACCAACATCTTGGAATAACTTGAGAGAAAAGGTTCCTATGCTCAAATTGGCTATCCCTCTCATGTGTACTCACACTAGTGCCAATTTCTTGAGCCATGGGGTCCTTATATATGGTGGCTATTAGGGTTACACCGTGTAACTCATGTCTTTCCATATTCTTCATGCTCCATGGGTTAAAACCTCCATGAAGTATCCATGGGTTACTCCATGGGTTTAGCCCACATATATAAGAATGAATGATTTACACAATCAATCCCCGTATATTTAATTAGTCTCCTTTTGATCACATAATTAATTCTTGATTAATACTAATTAAATAATATTATTTCATATTAATATATTAGAACTTATAATATATTAACAAATCATAATTATCCTTTTCTCACAAAAGTCTATTCAAATTGTTCTGATGCCATGCAACCCAAATGGACCATGCCAATCGGGTCAAGTACATACCAATTATAGTTATTGACTTAGACACTAATCCAACAGGAAAGGCAATAAAGATTGAAACTATAACATGCTTGGATAAGAATCTATCAAACACAAGTAAACACCAACTTTATAAATCCATAAAATACGAAATCAACACATAGTATTAGGGTTCATCTAATCTAAACGAAAGTAAATGCTTTTACGTTGTATTCAGTAAACTAAAGCAGAAAAATATCACCATAAGATCGCAAGACGTGATCATCAACTAAACTCGAAGTAAAATCTTCGTACAATAGCGCTTGAATCTTCAAATCCTTGCTCCAATCGAATCTCTAACTTCAAAATCTACCCCTAAAGGGTTTTTGGACTTCAAAATGAAGTAAAAGTTGCATCTATAGGCTGCCAAAGGCTGTACCCCAATTAGGGTTGGAAGTCTCGTGTTTTTGTAGATTCAACAGCTCCACAACATGGAAAAAGACTTGCCCTGATGTGGAAGATGGAATCTTCATGTCCACAATTTTTTTTTCTTTTCCACGCCATGGAAATGGCTTTGACATGGCGTGGGAACTAGGAATTAGAATTTGGCATAAATACGAATGTTTTCTGAAATTTTCTTTAGTTTTTATAACATCTTGAATCTCGTCAATCAGAGTTACAATTCGTGAGATATTTCCAAAATACTAAAAAGGGTCAAGTTGTCTAATAACATTCTTTTTGCTATTACATTGTCTTTTTCAGCTCCGTTCTCCTCCTTTTGCATCCCAACTCCCATTTTAACTGTAATTAAACATTTTCAAGCATATTAAGTATCATATATCTAAAGATATAACATCTTAATCAAATATATTAAGAAAATTGCCTAACTATATAGTTAAATAAGGTCATATCAAAATACCTCACACTTATCTTTTGTTTGTCCTCAAGGAAACTAGAATGTTTTTATGTCATATAAAAAATTTGCTCACAAACAACACATAGAATAACCCAATTTGAACTCGCAAATTATATATCACCTCAATGCATATATTTGTGTCTAAGGAATCCTAAATACTTCTCAATCCTAAATACTCACAATCCTTATAACCTCTTCCCACTCATTTTGAACAACATTCATTTTTAGCATACCTACCTGTGACATCCCGAAATTCATGGTCGTTTTAAATATTTTATTTATGGTTATTTGAAAATCAGAGTATTCATTTTAAAAAATAATATTGTGGAATTTGTTCCTAGAAAAACATCATAAATATATTATCAAAGCATTTCCGAAGAAATGTATTTTGTTTGTATAAAAACTTTGGGATGTCATTGTCAACACAGAAACATAAGCATAAACAGAACTTACATTCATTTACACTAGTGATTTACATCTTCTTTAATCTCTCAATGTAATGTAACTTCATATCGACACCTATGATACAAATAAACTAAATGGGTCAGGTTGGGAAACCTGGTGAGTACATATGGATTTTAATCCCACAATGTTATATCATATACATATGTTTAAGAACTCACAACATATACAAGTTCACCTCATATAAGCAATTTTACCCCACCCCGTCGATCCTCACGACGAGACGATCTATACTCTCAAATCTAAAATTAACCTCTTTACCTAATCCATACTCACGGATTTGGAGTGTCTAATCCATGCACTCGGATCAATAACTATGACCATTCCATACTCTCAGACTAGGGACAATTGACTATGTCTAATCCATGCTCCCGGATTAATGACGATCCCCATGGTCTATCAATGTCTGCGCCAGTCGTTTAGCACTATCAAACGTCAGTGGGTTGGTAGCCAACACATTCCATTGTGTTGGGGGAGTTAATCCCCATATAAATCTCTCTACCTTCTTGCTCTCCGAGGTAACCATCCCGGGACATAGAAGAGCAAGATCACTGAACCTCTCAGTGTAGGCGACAAAAGCGGAGCCTTTCATCTTTAGGCTCCAGAGCTCCTGCTCCAGCTTCTGCATCTCGCCCCGCGGGCAGTATTCGGCGAGCATTAGCTCCTTCAGATCATCCCAGCTCATGACATTAGCCACTGGAAGAGTTAGGGATTTGACTTGGCTATTCCACCAAGTTAGTGCTCTGTCAGTGAGGGTGCAGGCTGCAAACTTCACCTTATTGGATTCGGGGCAAGCACATCGAAAATTGATTCGGTCTTCTTGAACCAACGAGTTAGGGCAATGACACCTCCAGTGCCATCGAAATACCGAGGCTTGGCATTCGTAAAATCCTTGTATGAACACTCCTTTGTGTGTCCATGACTGTCACCGAGATTGGATGGGTTGGCACCACTACCTGACCCTCTAGTGCGACTAGCATTAATCTTGAACATGGCGGCAGCCATAGCGGCTGTTACTGCTACTTGAAAGATAGCAGGATCGTACTGAGGAGGTGGCGGCGACGGATCTGTCGGGGGATTATTGTTCTTTCTGTTGGACTTCTTTTTCGGAGGCATCTTTCTCTAAAACAATTAAGGAGAAACGGATGGTAAGTCCTCTATGATGGTTCTGAGTCAGGTGATAGCGAACAAGATGTATCTCAACCTGATAGATAAAGTGTTCTATTAAGCGATTTTATAGAGGAAGTCTACCAATATAAGTAAACAATCGCTAGAAAAAAAATAGCAACACTTGGAATGAAATGTCTACAATGTGTTTGGCTCTAGATAAAATACTCCTATAGTATATTTGGTTGTGTGTTCTGTTCTATTGTTCCCTTTTTGTATAGAGTTTGGTAAGTTTTAGATTTGCTGCAACACCACAATCACTCCCAAACACATGTTGGTCGTATCACAAATAAATATAGTTGATCAGGGTATATTTATCCCAAAAATGATTACATAACTATCCAGGTTTAACAGCAGTGTCCAATAACTAAATACTTTTGTTTTGTTCCTCTTGTGATACTGTTTCTGGTATGTATGTATTCTTGTAGACTTCTTATAAAATACTTAGATATTTAAAAGTATACTTTTAGTTTAGAGCGCTTCGGCCCCTTAGTGTTTATAGTTGTATACCGTGTAGGTTTGATATACTTAGTTCATTATAAATAATAGCTCTGATACCAATCTATCACACCCCCAAAACGAAATGGCAGAAACGTTTGGGGGTGGAGGACGTCATGTATAGTATCACAATAATTGCATCATAGTAATCAATGTAAACACAACCATTACATTTAATATAAGATATTTACATTTGTTTGATACATAATTTGTATACAAAAAAAGTATAACATAGGTATAAAAGACGTGACTGTATAAGCTCCCTCTTCTCAAAAGCCTGCGGGCGTACCTGTCTAATGATTCCTTGAGAATACAAGCGATTTTGAAAGTGTATCAACATTTAAGTTGGTGAGTTCATAAGAATGTTTTTGTAATGAAAAACCTGCCCTTGAATCTATGAAAATGTTTGTATGTTTCTCAAGAAAATCCAATATTTTATTTAGTAATGAAAAGTAGTCTTAAACCCTAAGACCAACATGTATGTTCGTTACTGTGTTCTGTAGTAGTATACGAAAATGTTAGTCAGTGTGCCTGGTTACCAACCAGCTGTATTGTATAGGGTGTTCTGTACGAAAACCTTTGTATGAAAACCCTGGCTACCACCAATATGTATAGTAGTTTTATTACTTAAAATAAAACCATGTATTTGTATTCCCTGGAATCCTCCAGTATAGTGCGTAGTAGTTCTATTAATTAAAATAAAAATTATGAAGAATGAAATCCCGTAAACATATGGTTAGTTTATACTGTTGTGAGTTTGGTATAACCATGCTTGATATGACCTAGTGACATCTGCGACGTTCTTCAGGCGCCGGAACGGTATGATATTTGTCACCGCAGGCATGTCTGCCTAACTGTAGCTAGTAGTTTAGTAGTGGAATTGTCAGTCCCGAATAGATATATTCACAAATCTCACGCTCTCCCTTCAGGAGACTCTGGTTATACTGTGGTAGGATTTAGTTCCGCACCCCGAAGGGTACAATTGAAGTAGTGCCTCACAACCCTGTATTAACTAGTTTACGTGTAGTGTAGTAGTGTTCTCTTGTTCTTGAAACTGTATGTATACTTGTAGAGTAAAAATAATTATACTTAAATAATTATTTAGTATTGTACTCTTTTGTTCAAAAAATAGTATGGTATGCCATAAACTATATCTATCATAGTTTATATGTTTGTTAATGTATAAGCTCTAGAATTGATAAAACCATGTGTTGAATGTCAAACTATACCTATTATAGTTTGCATGTATGTTATGTATTCGATTCACGTATTGTACTATAAACTTTGCAATTTTGGTTGTATGTTGAAAACTTCCCTTATGCTCAGCATGTTACAAAAGGGATAAAATATCTAAATATTTTATAAAATGTAGTGATCTCTTGGTTGTATCAATTGCATAAGTTTTAATTCTGTTGAAATCCTTTATATAAGAACACAAAATTTCTTTGTGTTTTGCTTGTATTCCCCCTGAAAACGATAAAAACAGTAAAAGTGTAGGGGTATGAATTCATAGTTGATTATGTACACGTGCTCGATAGCAAAACCGGAAAGATGAACCTCGAGTTGGAGTACGCGGAATTAATGGTATCCTAACGATAATTAAACACATAATTGTATTTTAATTAGCGAAACCATTAATTAAAGTGTTAGAAAAATACTTTCTTTTAGGTTAGGAATGTTACCGATACTTGTTTGGAGTGGAAAAAAGAGGGTTTTCGGCCAAGGACCTCGGCTCAAGGCTGTTTTCGGTTGGGATCCAGGGTTTGCGGCGGTGAACTGGGTTTTTGGCCTTTGAAGAAGTGAAGGCTGTTCTTGGTGTTCTTGGTGTTCTTGGTGAAAATATGAAGATTTGAAGGTTTGTTTTTGAGGATATGAATGTTCTTGGGAGGTTCTTGGGAGCAACTTGAGAGAGTTTTCGGGTGAAAAAGGTGAGAAATGAAAATTTTCTCCGGGAAAAACCTTTATATCGGTTGGGTTTACGGCCGGAAATGGGTTCTCGGTTGTAAACGGGTTTACAGTCCAGGGGTTTACAACCCAGGGCTTTATGGCCGTAAATGCGTGGATGGACGAGTTTGCTGATTTTTCGAGGGAAATCTTGATTTTTCGAGCGTTTTTGGTTCTGAAAATTTATATAACCTCTAATTATATATTTTAGATTATTTTGTAACCCACAAGAACTTAACGGAACAAATAAAATTCGAAATTTTATTTAATTGAAATTGACTTTTGTTGACTAGAAAGTATCGGGTTGTCACATCATCCCCCCATTAGAGGGAATTTCGTCCCAAAATTCTTTCTAAAATGAATACAATTATGGAATAGGGAAAAAAATGCGGATACTTCTGTTGCATCTGGTCTTCTCACTCCCAAGTGAATTCGGGTCCCCGCATGGCATTCCAGGGAACCTTCACTATCGAGTTGCGACTTTTCTTCGTTCGTTTGACTTCTCTATCCATGATTTCGACTGGTTCTTCCACAAAGTTAAGATTTTTGTTGATCTCGATCTCATCGAGTGGGATCGCAAGGGTTTCGTCGGATAAAAACTTTTTAAGGTTTGACACGTGAAAGACGAGATGAATGTTGATAAGCTCTTGGGGTAACCGGAGTTTGTAGGCTACGAGACCGATCCTTGCTAGGATCTCGAATGGTCCAATGTATCTTGGATTCACCTTTCCACACTTTTCGAAGCGTATCATGCCCTTCCAGGGTGAGACCTTCAACAGAACATGGCCTCCAACCTGGAACTCCAAGGGTTTTTGTCTTTTGTCAGCGTAGCTCTTTTGTCTATCTATGGAGGCTTTTAGTCGTTCTTGGATTTGTACGATCTTTTCGGTGGTTTCTCGGATAATTTCAGGGCCAGTGACAGTGCTATCAGGGACTATACCTCTAGCTAGATACATGTCACCCACCTCAGCCCAACGCAGAGGGGATCTGCACTTATGGCCATAGAGGGCTTCGAAGGGAGAAGCCTTAATACTAGTGTGATAGTTGTTGTTGTAGGAAAACTCGACCAGGAGCAAATAGGTGTACCACGACTTGCCAAAGTCGATAAACATGCTCTCAGCATGTCTTCTAGTGTTTGGATGGTTCTCTCACTCTGCCCGTCGATCTATGGATGGTAAGTTGTGCTCATATCCAGCTTAGTTCCGAGAGCCTTCTGTAGTGACTGCAAAAATCTCGAGGTGAATCTGCTATCCCGATCAGAGATAATGGATACGGGGACACCGTGCAGTCGTACTATCTCTTGGATGTAGGCTCGGTTCAGTCTCTCCATCTTGTATGTTTCTTTGATTGGCAGGAAGTGGGTGGACTTGGTCAGTCTGTCGACAATTACCCAGATAGTGTCATGGACACTCGGGGTTTTGGGCAATTTGGTGATTAAGTCCATCGTAATTCGTTCCCACTTCCATTCAGGTATTTCTGGCTGTTGAAGTAAACCCGAGGGCTTTTGATATTCCACCTTCACCTTGGCGCAAGTTAGGCACTTGCCCACGAAGGTAAAAATATTTGCTTTCATGTTTGGCCACCAATAGAGCTTTTTGAGATCCAGATACATCTTATCTGAACCTGGCTGAACGGATTATCGAGTTCTATGAGCTTCGTTTATGACAATGTCCCTATAACCACCGAACTTTAGGGTCTAGATCCGGTTCATAAAGTAGTAAACTACGTCTCCCTTAATCTCTAAGTTCTTCTCCATTCCCCTCAAGGCTTCCTTCATCATGTTCTCTGGTTTTAAGGCTTCCAACTGAGCCTCTCTGATTTGAGTGGACAGATGGGAATGGATTGTCATCGTCAGTGCCTTCACTCTACGACCAGAGTATTCCTTCTGACTGAGGGCATCTGCTACCATATTGTCCTTGCCAGGATGATAGCATATTTCACACTCATAATCATTGAGTAGCTCTACCCATCGTCGTTGCCTCATGTTAAGCTCCTTTTGATCAAAAATATGTTGGATGCTTTTGTGGTCGGTGAAGACAGTGCACTTGGTTCGGTAGAGGTAATGCCTCCAAATCTTTAATGCAAAGACCACTGCTCCCAACTCCAGATCGTGAGTTGTATAATTGAATTTGTGTGCCTTCAGCTGTCTCGAGGTATAAGCAATAACTTTTCCTCGCTGCATGAGCACACATCCCAACCCTTGATTGGATGCATCGCAGTAGACAACGAAGTCCTCCGACCCTTCTGGAAGAGTCAAGATAAGTGCGCTGCATAGGGCCTACTTCAATATTTGGAACGTCGTGTCTTGCTTCTCTCCCCAACTAAAGGTTACACCCTTCTAAGTCAGGGCGGTAAGAGGCTTAGCAATCCTGGAGAAGTTTTGGATGAACCTGTGATAGTTGCCAGCAAGACCCAAAAATTGACGGATTTCTGTGGGCGTCTTCGGTGCTGACCAATTCTCGATTGCCTTAATTTTGGAAGGGTCCACATGTATGCCTTCTTCGCTAACCACATGACTGAGGAAGGTTAACTTTCTGATCCAAAATTCGCACTTTGAGAATTTTGCGTATAGTTTCTCTACCCTTAAAGTTCTTAACTCTTGCCTCAAGTGCTGTCTATGATCTTCCTCACTCCGCGAATAGACAAGTATATCATCTATGAATACTATCATGAACTTTTCTAGGAAGGGGCGGCACACCCGGTTCATCAGATCCATCAATACCGCAGGTGTGTTGGTTAGACCAAAGGGCATCACTACAAACTCGTAGCGACCATATCGAGTCCTAAATGCCGTATTAGGAACATCACCCTCATGGACTCGTAATTGATGGTACCCTGATCTCAGGTCTATCTTTGAGAAGCAGCTGGCTCCTTGGAGTTGATCGAAGAGGTCGTCGATTCGGGGTAGAGGATAGTGATTTTTAATGGTGAGTTTGTTTAGTTCGCCATAACTATGCACATCCGGAAGGACCCATCCTTATTTTTCACAAATAAGATCGGGGCTGCTCTGGGTAAGAAGCTTGGTCTGATGAATCCCTTATTGAGCAGCTCATTCAACTGGTTGGATAATTCCTGCATTTCTGCCGGCGCTAGACGGTAAGGGGATTTGGCTATGGGGATAGCTCCAGGGATTAAGTCGATTCGGAACTCGACTTGGCGTTCGGGAGGAACTCCTGGAAGATCTTCGGGAAAGACATCAGGAAATTTGCAGTCTTCGGGGATGCTCTCGAGGTCTTTAACTTCGTGCTTTTTGTTTATGTTGAATCATAAAAGTGACCCTCTTGAACTTAGCTACCGCAACCATTTCTCTACTGCAACGGTTCAGCACCCGGAGTCAATCTTGTTCATCAGCAACCGCATCAGCACCCGGAGTCAGCTACCGCAATCAACTTAGCTAGATTACTTTATTTGTCTTTACTGTAATACACTCTATTATCCAGTATGCCTTGCACGACTGCTTATAGAGTTGTAGTCTAGTGTAGTTCTGAGTCTCTATAAATAGAGACTTATTCTCTTGTATTGAACACATCTCTATCGCTGATAACTTATGCATTCTATCTGAATATAAATTCTGAAGTTATCTTTCTATCTCTCTTTACTCTTCATTTCTTACTAAAATATATCTGATTCTAACCTCTCTCCGGAGCAAGTCTTTAAGACTTAATCACTAAGCTTGATCTTCCTTATTAATTTGGAGTGAATGCATTCCTTGTTATGAATCAGCTTAAGTGTATTCTTGATATAACAATTGCTGTCATTTCTATTTCTTTACTTTCCGCAACTAACTCTCTAACATATTAATATTATTGTTGAGCTTTTAGATCCTTTGAGATTAACTATTCCGCAATATACTTGTTCTAACTTTTGTTCAAGTGTGTCTCCAAGTTTTTCTCTCAACAATTGGTATCAGAGCCAAAGTGGTTGCTTATTGAAAACGGAACTCTGATTTTTCAAAAGGCCTTCTATGCCACTAAAGCTCATTTCCTCAAACAAAAAAAAAACAATTTCAAATGGCACAATCGTTATCTCTGAATGTTTCCAACAGTTTTGGTGGTTCTAACCGAGCCCCAATACTGGTAGCAAATGAATATCATCACTGGTCACAAAGAATGGAAATGTACTTGAGAAGACTGGGTAGAGATGTATGGCGATCCGTAGAAGAAGGACCACATGTTCCAGTCCTTACACCAGTCCAAACTGACGGCACTGCAACCAGGCTAGGAGGAGGTCAACCAGCAATGAACCGTCCCACCAAGGATGATCTCGATAAAATGGAAAATGATGATGTTGCTTTTTATGAAATCTCCTGCGGAGTTGCTCCTGACAACTTCGATATTATCATAAACTGCAAATCAGCAAAAGAGATCTGGGATGTTCTCAAGAACCTGTACGAAGGTTTAGAACAAGCACAAGACAAGAAGCTCACTACTGCACTCAACGAGTTTAACAACTTCAAAGCTCATACTGGCGAGAGTTTGGAAGACTCTTTCAAAAGGTTCAACCTGATAGTCACCAATTTATCCAATGCGGGCACCGTCCGCAGTAACCATGAAACCAATCTCCAGTTTCTTAATGGTTTGGGAAGACATTGGACTACGGCTAAGATGATAGTCCAAGGCGATAGAAAGATTCACTCTTTGTCACTCTACAAGCTCTATGGAGAGCTTCAAGCTCAAGAATCAACCGTACTCAAAAACTGTGCTGACTTCGGAGGACCACTTGCTCTCATAGCACAAACTCCACCGCAGTCACCCTACTCTTCCTCGTATGACACTCCACCGCAGTCATACGAAGTGGATTCTGAGTATGATGATGAAGAAGAATTTCAGAAGGCTATTGCTCTGGTTAGCCAACAGTTCAACCGTCTACCACCTCCTTCCTTCCGCAAGAATCAACAGTTCAAAAAACCTCCATTCAACCGTAAGTTCGGTTCTCAAAACAACCACTCTCGATATCCCAAAAGTTCTCATCCACCACCGCAATCTCAGAATAATCAACCAAAGGAGGTACCGCAGTCTCCTCAGACCACTGACTCCGGTACTCCCTCAGAAGACAAGACTGATGTTGTGATTTGTCACAAATGCAACAAAGAAAATCACTTCGCAAGAGATTGTAAGGCCAATGTAGTCAAAGACAGAGCATTCTACCTCAGAATGGCTCAAGAGTTGGAAGACAAGGAAAAGGGAAGGGCATATGTGGCCCATGTCAAAAGAGACCACCAAGTTTGGTCATCCGGAGACGAAGAAGAGACCATCAGCAGTGTCAAAGGAAAAGGGAAAATCTGCATGCTGGCTACTGCGGATGATGATGGGTCTACTATGCTGAACTAGAACTACTGCTACATGGCAAAGGATGGAACTCTAAGCATCGTCGAACAGGTAAAACTCATGATCCAATCTCTAAATTATAGTATGCATGACTGTCAGCCCTACATAGATGATCTTAATGACACTTGTGCTGCCGTCCTTATAGACTATAATAAAGCCTTAGATGAGAAGAACATTGCGTCCCAAGAGATGTTCCACGTGAGAGGACGACTGGATAACAAAAGACTTAAGATGGCTATGTTAGAGAAGGATCTAGAGTTAGAAAAAGATGCAGAATGTTAAGTGAAACCCAATTAGAGATAGCTTTGAACCAGAGAGATTTAGCTCAGAGAGAAATTGTACGCTTAAATCTCTTAATTGAAAAATTGTTTAATGAAAGTGAAGCTATTGAAAATTTGGTAAACAATGGAACCGTGGACAATACATACAATTGGGGTTGGTCGAATGGATATCCTACCGCAATGGATTCCTCACCCCGGTTCAACAAAGACAGACTATATGTCCCTCCGGATAGAGAATTTCATTTCCCTGTCAATGACAAGACTTTTCCCGAAGATATCAAAACTCACTTCGGTAGACTGCACAATTTAAGCAATAATTGTGTCATTGAGGAAATTGTGCCTGAGGTTTCGGGTCACACATGTGATCAAATTCCTATCTGTGGCACCATTTATCCAAATTCTCAAA
The DNA here is from genome assembly GCF_052849685.1 of Lactuca virosa. Lineage (NCBI taxonomy): Eukaryota > Viridiplantae > Streptophyta > Magnoliopsida > Asterales > Asteraceae > Lactuca > Lactuca virosa. Next base: position 297,652,332 of record NC_136433.1, on the reverse strand, counting down.
CTTCATCCGTAGTTGATGAAGAGATTGTTGTTGAGGGCCCCGAAGTCTCAAAAGACTTTCCATCTCTGTGCTCAGACCGCAGTGTCTCACACTGTAGTCAAATGTCCCACAAATGTCCCACCGAAGTCCCATCTAAGACCTACTCAGCGGTAGTCAAGTCATCCCTACCGCAATCATCAGTTCAAGGAACTGTAACTCTTCAGCCAATATTTCATGAATTACCTATAGAAAATTTTGAAGTAGGTCAATGTTCCCAAATTCCTGAATTCTCAAGTTCTGATGATTCAAGTCCGCGTTTTCAAAATCATTCTAAGAATTCCAGGAAACCGCAGTTGAACAACAATGACTGCAGTTCACCAAAATCTTTGGCAAAAAAGGCTTTCAAAGAGGAAATTAGATCTCGAGGCACAAATAGACAAACCTTTTCAAGAAACAAGAAACATGTCAGATTTCCAAAATCCAAGAGTCCAGAAAAATTTGTTTTCTCACACTACTTTTCAAAAAACTCTCCCATCAAGAAAACAAACAAAAAGGAAAGTCCAGTTTCAAAAGTCATTCCTATCACTTCTGACACAACCCAAAAAAGTGTCAAATCTTTTCAAAACTATGTTTTTCAGGTCTATTCCTCAAATGATCCTAAATGGAAAGGTATTTTACCCACTCCAACACCTTTAACATCATGTCAAACTTTCAACAAATGGAAGGGTATCTTACCAAATCCACCTAAAGGGACTCAAATATTTACACGTGCTAAACCTCGTTCAAAACAAACTTTTCAGAAACCAAACAACACTCATGTCAGGAATTACCCACCTCGGACCGGTAACAAGTCCAATTCATTCTATAAACCGCTGACCAAGCATATTGTCAGATCAAATGACAAAATCTCTTTTTGTAAATGTCAGTGCAGTTGTCAAAAGGTTTTATCTTATGTCAAATCGAATCGGAGTCAGAAACCTCTTACTTTTTCAAAAACTCACAACACTCCAAATCTGAACAAACACCCACGACTAGGACTAAAAGTTGACAAGAGACCTGTCCCTGCAACCTCGGACCATGCATCATTCAGAAACACATCAATTGTCCCAGGCTCCAAACTAGTTTGGATGCCTAAATTAACCGTGTAATTCTCAGGCTTTGTGCAAGGAGGAACAAGAAGAAGAATGGTTAATTGACAGTGCCTGCTCCTTGCACATGACCGGAAGGTTAGAATACCTTCGGGATTTCAGGCCTATATGCAATGGTGGAAATGTCACGTTTGGTAACAATGCAAACGGTGTCATCCGAGGTTACGGTGTTCTCACTACGGGGAACTTTTCCATTCAGAAGGTTGAATTTGATGATCAGTTTTGCTACGTAATGACGAATGATAGGAACACATGCCTGATCAAATCTCGATCCGAAGGTACCATGTACCCTTTGGATGTCTCTCTCATCATTGGTAGACCGCAGTTGTGTTTCCTGTCCAAAGTTGTATGCGAAGTCAGCTGGCTATGGCACCGGAAGCTAGCTCATCTCAACTTCCGGTACATCAACAATTTAGTCACTGGAGAACTAGTCCGCGGTCTCCCTATTTTCAAATCAATGATACTCTATGTCCGGCTTGTGAATGTGGTAAGCAGTCCAAAGCAAGTCACCCTCTGATAATGGACTCTTCTATTTCTGAACAACTGGAGCTATTACACATTGATCTTTGCGGTCCATCAACCGTTGCCAGTCTCCACCACAAGAAGTACATACTGGTTATTGTTGATGACTATACACGCTTCACATGGGTCTTCTTCCTCAGACTCAAATCAGAGACACTGCAGATCTTCATCAACTTCATCAAAGAAATCGAACTTCAGATCAAGCTTCCAGTTAGACGCATCCGCAGTGACAATGGAACCGAGTTCACTAATCATCTTCTTAACAGTTTGTTGGTGTCCAAGGGCATTTCTCACAACTTCTCAGCACCCTACACACTGCAACAAAATGGAGTAGTAGAAAGAAGGAACCGCACACTAGTAGAAGCATCCAGATCCGTGCTTAACTTCGCCCACCTTCCTATCTATTTCTGGGCTGAAGCTGTAGCAACCGCATGCTTTGTTCAAAACCGTAGCATCGTGTGCATACGCCTCAATAAAACACCATGTGAGGGCCTTAACAACCGCAAGCCAAATATTCGCTTCTTTCATATTTTTGGGTGTAGATGCTTCGTGATCAACAACAGAGACCAGCTAAACAAGTTTGCACCAAAGTCTGATGAAGGCATCTTCCTTGGTTATTCCACTAACAAGGATGCTTATCGAGTGCTCATCAGGCGTACAAGGCTGATCATTGAAAGCTTCGATGTGAAATTTGATGATTGTCACATCCGCGATGCCCCTCCATCCACTGAAACCACCGCAAACATGGAAAGTGATATTCCTGCTTCTTCAGGTCCTTTAAATCTAGTTGAGGTCAATTATGACGATCTTTTCGACCCTGTTGAAACGGCGAAACTATCCGAAGTTCTTGTGTCACCCGCAGCTCAATAACAACATGCTGATGTTTCTGGACCATCTCTATCTGAAGTAGCATCTCTCAATACTTCCACCTCTCCGGTTGAGGGGGAAAGCTCTACTCCGGTTCTAGCAACAACCGTCGAGGTTCCAGTACTTGATGTTGTTCAAGTTCCTGCCCGCCGAGAAGCATTACCATCAAACGTATCTTCGGATTCAGATGATGAATTCATAGAGAACATTGACACTAGAACTGATCAAAGGATTGTCACTCTCCCATCCGCGGTCCAGGGGGAACCTTCTCAGGTTCCAGAGGAACTCCCATCCGCAATCCAGGGGGAACCTCTCCCAACTGCTCAAGAAAACTCCATTCTCGTTCCAACAAACCAAGATGACTCAGCAGGATGTTCTCAAGTCCAGGGGGAACTGCCTTTTCCAACCGCAGATTCTCCTGATATTCAAGATATTCCCTCTACCGCAACTGCTGATCATCTGCAACCCCGTCTACATGTATGGATGAAGGACCACCCACCAGGTCAAATCATCGGCAACCCATCCGCAGGTATCCAGACTCGATCTTCCAAGGACTTATCTGATCACTGCCACTATGCAGCATTTATGTCCTCGGTAGAGCCCAGAACGATCAAAGAAGCATTACTTGAACCGGACTGGATAGCCGCAATGCAAGAAGAGCTTGAAGAATTTCAAAGAAACAAAGTTTGGCATCTCGTTCCGAAGCCACGTGGTCACTCCATTCTCAACACTAGATGGGTGTTCAAAAACAAGTTGGATGAATCTGGTGCGGTAGTCCGAAACAAGGCAAGATTAGTTGCAAAAGGCTATAGTCAACTTGAAGGTATTGACTATGATGAAACGTATGCTCCGGTAGCACGCATGGAAGATATCCGGATCTTCCTAGCATACGCAGCCCACAAGAACGTCAAGGTACACCAGATGGACGTTAAAAGTGCTTTTCTCAATGGGGAACTAAAAGAAGAGGTTTATCTTCAGCAACCTCCGGGGTTTGAAAATGTTGAATTCCCAGACCACTGCTACAAGCTTGAAAAAGCAGTCTACGGTCTGAAACAAGCCCCAAGAGCATGGTATGAGACACTTTCTGAATTCCTCGTCTCATCCGGATACAAGAGAGGAGTGATTGACCCCACATTATTTAGAAAAGCAAATGGTGACCACCTTATGATGGTACAAATATATGTGGATGATATCATCTTCGGTTCGACTGATCAAGGCATGGTGGATGAATTTGCTAAGCTCATGACCAACAAGTTCAAAATGAGCATGAATAGAGAGATTAACTTCTTTCTAGGTCTTCAAGTGAAACAAGTACCGCAAGGCATATTCATTCATCAAGAGAAATACACCACTGAACTATTGAAGAAATATTCAATGGACAACTGTTCATCTGCTAAGGTCCCCATGGCCTTCGGTTATAAGATCTCTGCTGATCCCTCAGGTGAATCTGTGGATCACAAGACTTATAGAGGCATCATAGGCTCTTTGATGTACCTCACCGCAAGCAGACTAGGCATTGTCTTTGCAACTGGTGTATGTGCAAGGTATCAGGCTGACCCAAAGGTATCACATATGACCGCAGCCAAACAGATACTACGGTACCTAAAAGGAAGCAAATCTCTTGGTCTATGGTACCCCGCAGGCAATGACTTCAGCCTGCAAGCTTTCACAGATGCGGATCATGCCGGATGCAAGCTCGATCGAAAAAGCACTTCAGGTGGATGTTAATTTCTGGGTCTACTGCAGAAGCTGAGTATGTGGCCGCAGCCAGCTGTTGCTCTCAAGTCCTTTGGATGAAAACTCAACTAATGGACTACGGGTATAGAATTTTGCGGATACCGATCTATTGTGACTCTGAAAGTGCTATTGCTATTTCTCATAATCCAATTCAGCACTCCAAGACCAAACATATTGAACTACGATATCATTTCATCAAAGACCACATCTTGAAAGGTAATATTGAACTCATCTTTGTCCCTTCTCATGAAGAGATTGCTGATGTGTTCACAAAAGCGCTCGACTCCACAAAACTTAACACCTTCCTACAAATGTTAGGAATGATGAATCCAGACCCGCAATTCTTTTTGAATTGTTAGCTACCGCAGACCATCCTTGGTCTCCGTTGCGGTTCTAACTGAGAATTACACATGATAGATGGCTTTGGTACCGCAGTCTAGGTACCGCAACCATATATCATACGTATCTCTCATGGGTCTTTATTGTCTGTTATTACTAATTTTTGCACAAGTGCTTCTCTCAGTTTCTCACTGCAGTCTTTCCTATTTCCATCTGCGATGATGTTCTCAACCGCAATGACGTTTCCAACCGCAATGACGTTTCCAACCGCAATGAAGTTTCCATCCACGATCATCATAATAATTTCCCAACTGTTTCATTAACTCTTGAATCCTTGTGTGCTATTTAATGATCCTTCATTAAATAAAATAAAACATTCCGTTAGAAACTGTCACATTCTCTTTCTGAATAATCCTCGTGTCAGACCTATTTTAGGGATGATGACAAAAAGAACGTTTTTCCAATAAACTCATCCTTAATTTGTCCTTTCCTCTCCCTAACACGTCCCATCCGTTACAACTTCCTCTCCCTTCACCCCCACGATCACCTGACGTATTGACATGCGTCCGACTTTACATTAAATGCAAACCCCTTTTGGAAATCTCCCAAAATCTTTTAAAACCCGTTTTAATTTTGTGTGGCTGAGATTTAATCCAAAATTCATAGATTCCCCCCAAAACCCCAATCGTCGTTTTACCATATCCTTACCTTTTACCTAGGGTTAAACATTTTTCACCCCCCTTTATAAACCCATCTTCTTCCCCAACAATACTTTACGCTTTCTGAATATCGTTTATTTCTCTCAAGTCCTTCAAAACCTTCAAAACTCTCAAGAACTTTGTTTTCTTCTCTCAAATCTTCAACAATGGTGAAATCAGGTGCATCAAAGAAGCAATCCAAGGCTTCAGGTTCGGTGAATCCAATAGGTTCAGACTCTCCAACAATCGCATCCAGCAACTTCAGAGCAGTGTTTGAAGATCATCCTTCATATAATGCTCCCATTAAGCTTATGATCAAGTTTCTCAAGAACCACCCTCTGTTTGGTCCATTCGATGCTTTTACAGACGTTGTTCCAGTTTCTACTCTCTTCAAGAGTGCTTTTTCAGCTTATCGCCCACTAGAAAACCCCCAAGAAGTTCATCGCAATCTCATTAACGATTCTTTGGTCATCTTGTCCAAAGAAAAGTTCCTCTCTGCCATTAATCTTCTGGTTCACCCTTCCATCAAGATCTTCTCACCTTCAATGGCAGACGTCACATCCGCACTCTACCAGATGGGGTATCAGAAACCAATTCGAGGGTTTGGTGAGTTCAAAAAGAATCAGCTGCCTGCGGTTTGGCAGTTCGTGTGTCACTTTGTCATCCGCTGCCTATCCGGTAGAACCGGAGGCATTGACAATATGGGACTAAAGCTTTTGGAATTGCTATGGATCATTTACACTAGACACGACGTCAACTACGGGCAGATTCTTTGGGATGACTTCCATCAATACATTCCCAAGGAGCACCCGAAGGAAAACCCAACCGAGCTCACTTTTGCACGATTTTGGTCTCTCTGCATATCAGACTTACATGCGGACGTTGGAATAGACATGGGTAGTGACATCAACTTCTTCGTCACTAAGGATCTTAAAAGGTACAACCCTTCCTCCAATCAAACTGTATTTGGACCGATCCGCAGGCTCCCCACTCATATCCTTTCTTCTCTTGGTCTTGAGACTGCTGATGTCTCAGACCACATTGAGGCTACGGAGGGTATTGCCCCATACCCTTCTACCCCGCCTCTTCCATCCGCAGCCATTAACCCTGAGGATACCGCAGTCCCCTCTGCCACTACAATATCTAATCTTTCTCAAAGAAGAAAGAAGTTGGCATCCAAGAACAGACAAAGAACACCCAAGAAGGATGCTCCCAAACGAACCGCACCCTCCAAGAAACGCAAAAAAAAACCTCCCCAAACCGTATCTAGCAGTGATTCAGGTGAGGATAGGCAACCGATTTCTATCCTCAAGAAAAGGAAAACAACCGATACCTCTAGCCATATGTGTGACCGGACTGATGCTGAAGCCTCTCAAAAGGCTCCATTAGTCCTTGGGTTAGCCGCAAACCCACTCATCACCACTATCATTTTCGAGTCAGACTCAGAAAGTGAGTCTGATTCTCAACTACGTGGAGACTCCCCCCCAGTGCACTCCAAAGAGGATGACACTGGTTCACGCCCCAAGGTCTCCAGGGCTTCCCGACTGCATTTCTTTTCTCCAGAGGAGTTGCGCTCCATCCTTCTTTCTGTCACCCAAACACTACAAACACCTTCCCACCCGCAGGGCACCTCTTTCGCCCATGCCAGAACTGAGTCGAGGCCAGACTTGACCACGGTTCAAGGAGACCAAGGAAGCTCAGGAAATCCTACTCTGCTTTCATCTTTTACAGGTGGTTTAGGCACGGTGAGCACAAATGTGCAAGGATCTGTGGACCCGAAGGACACTTCGGTGCGCTTTGAAGGATTTGACAGTGATGCATCCAATGACTCATGGTTACAATACAATCCTGTAACTGAGTCCGACAAGAAGAAGTATGTTGCGTTCAAAAGGGCTTTCCAAGCCCGCAAGGAGCAACAAATCAAGCAGCAACAACAGAAAGAACATGAGATCCAGTCCGTTGCTAGGTATTCGGAAAATGCCATCAGTAATGCCAATACCGTAGCCACCATTCAAAAAGTTCAGAACTGGATGGATGAGATGGCAGAGACAATTCTCAAAGCACAAGCTTCCGGTGCAGCCGTAGGTACCTCCAAAGTTCCTCCTACTCCAACTCCCATTCCATCTCGCACTCCTACAGTCAATCCATCACAAGACGAAGAACCCGCAATCGAACTCAGTTCAGCTCCAACCTTCGGTCTTGATGATGAAGACATCAAAGAGGTCAAGAAGCCAAACTCTTCAGACGATGACCTGATGATGTTTGAAGAAGAAGAGGAGTCCAGCGGTTCTCAACATTCGACTTCCAAGCCTAAAGAGAAGAAGAAAAAGAAGAAGAATGTTGTCACCCGGAAGGAGTTCATGAGCCTTCAAGCCAAAGTCGATCAGATCTTGGCTGCGGTCAAGCCTACTCAACCGCAACCTGAAGACACTCCAGGACCGCAGTCACTGATTGAAAGAATAGAGCGTTTGGAAACACGGGAACGCATGGCTGCTGAACGAATCTCTCTTAAAGTAGAGACGTGGATCCGGTCCCTTGACAACAACCGCAAGGCTGACCACAAAGACTTCATGGCTGCAACGGAACGCCTCATCACTGAGGTGACCGCAATCAAAACGGATCTCTAGGCAGCCATCGCGGATCAAGCTTCTCAGTCTCAGAAAGTGATAGATGAGACTCATACTGCTTATCAGTCCACTATCTCTGTTCTTCAAGCAACCATCAACAGACTGCAAAAATCCCTTTCCTCCAACTTCCATGGCCCTGCGATCCTCCAGCTTACCAAAGAAATCCACAAGTTGCTCTTCAGCTCCTCCACTCCAAACAATTCCCAATTAGCATAAACCCTAAAAGCTCAATTCCAAGAAGTTTTTGCCAAGGTGGATGGACTTAAGCATTGGCTTGAGGAAGCACCTGCGTTGCATCCCTCAAGAGGGGGAAGTGAAGAAGAAGAAGAAGAAGTCCATCACTCTGATACTTCCATTCATCAGAGTCCCCCCATCATCACTGAAAAAATTCCCACACCGCAGCCTTCACCGCAACCATCTCAACATACTCCATCTCCTCACACTTCCCCTCAAAAGGATACTCCCAAAAAGCCTGAGACTCCTCCTCACCTCAAAAACCTTGAGGAGAATATGTCATCCGCAAGCTCTACAGACTCCCCTGCCACCGCCCAAAGAAAGCATGACTGGAAGGCGGCCAAGCTTGTTGAACTCATTTGGTATGAATGCGGTTTTGACACCGTCATGGACGAATCATTGATAAATTCTTGGGTCAATCCGCACCGCCGCTTGCTAGATGAAGATTACAGACCGCACCTCACTTTTGCTGAACCCCCTGCTGATGGATACTGGGATGTCCCAATTTCTCCAAATGCCAAATACTTTGCAGTATTTGAGCCACTAGACAGCAGCCTTCCAGATCACAAACGACTGCCGATGGAATTTGAAAGACTTAATCGTTTTTATGCTAAGCATGGCTCTTCCATTGAGAAAATATGGTCTAACGATAGACCATCCGCAGTCAAGAACTACAACATCCGGAAGTTCATGAAGGCTGACTTCATCCAGTATACCCTCACCAGAAGGGAGCATGATTACATCCGCACCCAGGCAGACTTTCCTAGTATGAATCCGGAAGAAATCTTCCTTATTGCCAGGGTGTTCTAAAAAAATCAGAAAAGCACCCCCAAAATGCAGATAGCGCTTGAAAAAGCCAACTCTTTTCTGATGGATACGGTCTGTGACTTTGCCAAAATAGATGCGGATATCAACCCCACCATCCTCAAGAAGTTTGATCTCCCACCTCTTGAACCTGTGCCAATGCCTACCGAAGGCTTCCAAGAAAGATCACTAGGCGCAACAAACTTTCCTGAACTTGGAGTCATATTCAAAAGGAAGACTGACAACGTCAAATATTTCATTCCTATGACTGCCATGCACCGCCTGACCAAGAAACAACTCGACATCTGCAAAATCGGAGTTGAAAAATCAAAGCACACTACCGCAGAAGTCAAGTTCGAGATTTCAAGAAGAATCACATGGCTGGAAAACGTCAGGAAGTTTTGGTGGATTTTGATCAAGTTTCTCAAACTTCATAGCTGAACCGAAGTTAAAGAGGTCACTTAGGGGGAAATTGTTGAATCATAAAAGTGACCCTATTGAACTTAGCTACCGCAACCATTTCTCTACCGCAACGGTTCAGCATCCGGAGTCAATCTTGTTCATCAGCAACCGCATCAGCACCCGGAGTCAGCTACCGCAGTCAACTTAGCTAGATTACTTTATTTGTCTTTACTGTAATACACTCTATTATCCAGTATGCCTTGCACGGCTGCTTATAGAGTTGTAGTCTAGTGTAGTTCTGAGTCTCTATAAATAGAGACTTATTCTCTTGTATTGAACACATCTCTATCGCTGATAACTTATGCATTCTATCTGAATATACATTGTGAAGTTATCTTTCTATCTCTCTTTACTCTTCACTTCTTACTAAAACATATCTGATTATAACCTCTCTCCAGAGCAAGTCTTTAAGACTTAATCACTAAGCTTGATCTTCCTTATTAATTTGGAGTGAATGCATTCCTTGTTATGAATCAGCTTAAGTGTATTCTTGATATAACAATTGCTGTCATTTCTATTTCTTTACTTTCTGCAACTAACTCTCTAACATATTAATATTATTGTTGAGCTTTTAGATCCTTTGAGATTAACTATTCCGCAATATACTTGTTCTAACTTTTGTTCAAGTGTGTCTCCAAGTTTTTCTCTCAACAGTTTACGACATGGGCTAGGAATGCATGACACTCCTTTCGCATATATTTTTGGGCTTTGATACACGATATGATATGATGGATTGTGTTGAGTTTATCGCCATAGGTGATTAGGGTTTCGCCATTTGGCAGATTGAGGTGAATGGCTTTTTCGAAACAAAGAATATCTGCATGATGAAGACTTAACCAGTCCATACCGATGATGACATTGAAGCTCTTAATGGAGACCGGCATAAGATCGATGGGAAATGAATAATAGTTTAGGGTAAGGGTACAACCTATGAATACGTCGTTAGTGCTCTCTTTCTTTCCGTTAGCCATCTCGATAGTGAATGTTTCGGTTAGAGGTTGGGATTTGTGTTTGAGAAGGTGTTTAAATGCAAGACTGACAAAACTCCTCCCCGTACCACTATCAAAAACAATGCATGCATAAGAGTTGTCGAGGTGGAACATACCCGTAACTACGGTGGGATCAACGACTGCCTCCTCCTGGACCATAGTTAGCACTCTCCCTGTGTTTCCAGCTGTTGATGCTTTAGGGCAGTTCCTCTTGAAGTGTCCGGTTTCAGCACAACCATAGCAGGCTTGGCTTACTCCAGCTCCAGGAGCCTGATTGGTTGGTTGGACTTGTGCCTTGCAAAAACGGGTTGTGTATGCCTTTTTTCCACAGTTGTTGCATTGCATGTCATGGCAGGGTCCGTGATGATGGAAGTTACAATTATTGCACCTTGGGAGGGTTCCAACATATCTACTGGTAGGTGCTTGAGTTGTGGAAACAACAACAGGAGTGGTAGCAGCGAGAACTACCACTATCTGTTGTTTATTGGACGGCTCCTGCAAAGATTTGCTCTTGCGCTTATTCCAGAACTTTTTCTTTCCACCACTCTCCTTGGATGGTTCGTGGGCGGCTGGCATAGGATCGTGACGATCCCCATGGTCTATCAATGTCTGTGCCAATCGTTTAGCACTATCAAACATCACTGGGTTGGCAACTAGCACATTCCCTTATGTTGGGGGAGTTAATCCCCATATAAATCTCTCTACCTTCTTGCTCTCTGGGGTAACCATCCTGTGACATAGAAGAGACAGATCACTGAATCTCTCAGTGTAGGCGATAATATCGGAGCCTTTCATCTTTATGCTCCAGAGCTCCTACTCCAGCTTCTGCATCTCGCCCCGCGGGCAGTAGCTCCTTCAGATCATCCCAACTCATGGCATTAGCCGCTGGAAGAGTTAGGGATTTGACTTGGCTATTCCACCAAGTTAGTGCTCTGTCAATGAAGGTGCAGGGTGCAAACTTCACCTTGTTGGATTCGGGGCCAACACATATCTCGAAAATTGATTCGGTCTTCTCGAACCAACGAGTTGGGGAAATGAAACCTCTAGTTCCATCGAAAGATTAGCGTTCGTGAAATCCTTGTATGAACACTCCTTCGTGTGTCCATGATTGTCACCGAGATTGGATGGGTTGGCACCACTACCCGCCCCGCTAATGCCACTACCATTAATCTGGGACATGGAGGCAGCCACGACGGCTGTTACTGCTGCTTGAAAGACAGCAGGATCGTATTGAGGAGGTGGCAGCAACGGATCTGTCGGGGGATTGTTATTCTTTCTGTTGTACTTCTTCTTCGGAGGCATCTTTCTCTAAAATAATTAAGGAGAAAAGGATGGTAAGTCCTCTATGATGGTTCTGAGTTAGGTGATAGCGAACAAGATATATCTCAACCTGATAGATAAAGTGTTCTATTAAGCGATTTTACAGAGGAAGTCTACTAATATAAGTAAACAATCACTAGAAAAAAATAGCAACACTTGGAATGAAATGTCTACAATGTGTTTGGCTCTAGATAAAATACTCCTATAGTATATTTGGTTGTGTGTTCTGTTCTATTGTTCCCTTTTTGTATAGAGTTTGGCAAGTTTTAGACTTGCTACAACACCACAATCACTCCCAAACACATGTTGGTTGTATCTCACATAAATATAGTTGATCAGGCTATATTTATCCCAAATATAATTACATAATTGTCCAGGTTTAGCAGCAGTGTCCAACATCTAAATACTTTTGTTTTGTTCCTCTTGTGATACTGTTTCTGGTATGTATGTATTCTTGTATACTTCTTATAAAATACTTAGATATTTAAAAGTATACTTTTAGTTCAGAGCGCTTCGGCCCCTTAGTGTTTATAGTTGTATACCATGTAAGGTTTGATATACTTAGTTCACTATAAACAATAGCTCTGATACCAATCTGTCACACCCCCTAACCGAAACGGCAGAAACGTTCGGGGGTGGAGGACGTCATGTACAACATCACAACAATTGCATCATGGTAATCAAAGTAAAAAACAACCATTACATCTAATATATAAGATATTTACATTTGTTTGATACATAATTTGTATACAACAAAAGTATAACAAAAGTATATAACACATGACTCTATAAGCTCCATCTTCTCAAAAGCCTGCAGGCGTACCTGTCTACTAATTCCCTGAGAATACAAGAGATTTTGAAAGTGTATCAACATTTAAGTTGGTGAGTTCATAAGAATGTTTTTGTAATGAAAAACTTGTCCTAGAATCTATGATTAGTTTATACTGTTTTGAGTGCGTAGTAGTTCTATTAATTAAAATAAAACTAATGAAGAATGAAATCCTGTAAACATATGGTTAGTTTATACTGTTGTAAGTTTGGTATAACCATGCTTGATATGACCTAGTGACCTATACGAAGTTCTTCAGGCGTCGGAACGGTATGATATTTGTCACCCCAGGCATGCCTGCCTAACTATAGCCAACAGTTTAGGTGTGGGATTGTTAGTCCCGAATAGATCTATTCAAAAATTTCACGCTCTCCCTCCAGGAGACTCTGGTTATACTGTGGTAGGATTTAGTTCCGCACCCCGAAGGGTACAATTGAAGTAGTGCCTCACAACCCTGTATTAATTAGTTTACGTGTAGTGTAGTAGTGTTCTCTTGTTCTTGAAACTGTATGTATACTTGCGGAGTAAAAATAATTATACTTAAATAATTATTTAGTATTGTACTCTTGTGTTCAGAAAAAAGTATGGTATGCCATAAACGGGTTTACAGCCCAGGGGTTTACAGCCGTAAACGGGTGGCTGGACGAGTTTGCTGATTTTTCGAGGGAAATCTTGATTTTTCGAGCGTTTTTGGTTCTGAAAATTTATATAACCTCTAATTATATATTTTAGACTATTTTCTAACCCACAAGAACTTAACGGAACAAATAAAATTCGAAATTTTATTTAACGGAAATTGACTTTAGTCGACTAGAAAGTATCGGGTTTTCAAAAACTGTCAATTAAGTCAACCTCATTAGTCAAATGGGATTGATAAAATCATTCGAAGGTTTAGAATCAACATTGGCCTTCCCTTGAACCTTCGCAATTCGTGACAAATCAACTTTCTTCTGTGGAACAACTTTCCACTTTCGAATCATTTGATTTGACTCTTTGGATGATGAACTTCCACTTGTTGAGTCATTTAGGTAACTTTCATAAGCATACCTGATCTTTTCTTGAGAAAATGTCCCACTTGTATACTGTTTGCCTTTTCCTTCTAACCAATGATTGAGATTTTTAACATCTGTTTTCCTTTTGAAAATGATGTGCTATGTGGTTTCTTGGAAGAATGATTAGGAAAATGTGCTTGAGTTGGTTTGAAAGTCTCATTTCTTTTCACATTTAACCTTTCAAAACGTTGTTTTGAAGAATCAGATTTCACATGTGATTGAAATCGATTTTGAAACCAATTTTGATAACCAACATTTGATCTTTGATAAACGTGTGAACCATTCGAAAATCACTTTTGAATAGAATTTGGAGAAAAATGTGTTTGTCCACTCGTTTGAAAACCATTCCTTTGAAAATTATTTTTGTGAAAATCTTTTTTTTTTTATAATTATAAACAAAATTATTTTTTTGTTGATTTTTCACAAAATTCTAATTGTTTTGATTTTGCTTTGAATGATGAAGCTTGTTGTTGGCTTTTTACAACATCTTTTTGTGATGAACTTTTTGACAAATCTTTTTGTGATTGAGCAGGTGTTTTCTTTATAAAAGACTTGTTTTTATAGTTTTTCTGAACGGTTGTGGACTTAATTGATTTAAAAAATTTATTTGTCAAAACATTTTGTTACTTTTGTGACTCAATATTTTGCCAATAAACCTTCTTCCTCACTTTAGTCATTGAAATCCCAAGTTCTTTTGAAATCATTTCAATTCGTTCTTTGAACTTTTAAACCTCTTGATTTGACTTATGAGAAATTGTTTCTTTTGTTTGATTTTCATCTTTTGGTTTGTTAGTTTTAACAGCGCAGTTTCTTTGTGGTTTTTGTCTTTGAAAAGTGAATGAATTCTTGTTGAGATTATTTTCGACGACACTCTGATTTTAGAAAAATCCTTCTTTCGAAGCTTGCTTGTTATCTTCTTCAACAATTTTGTTGATTTCAGGTTTGACCTTTTCACCATTCCCTGATGTAAAAAACACCTGATTTGGAAAGATAACCGAGTTTGTTTTAAGATAATGAGAACCTTTTTCCTTCATTATTGTTTTTAATTTCTCAGATTCCTCATAAACATGATCAACTACTACTCGTGGTATAGTTTTTTCTTTCGAAGTATCATCATTATCATCATCACAATCTGTTTGACTATCTTCGATAGTCACATGGTTAGGATCATGAACTTTTGAAGTTGATGGTAAATCAGTGTCAATCTTAATCGAAGAATCATAACACATTTCTTTCCCTTTAGCCATTGTGTAACACCTGATTCTCGGTACGCATTTAATTTAAGCATTTCTGTATTTTTCTCTGGGACTCGACAAGTTGGAGGCCCAACTCGTCAAGTAGGGTTGTGATCCGTGGGCATTTTAAGCGACCTACTCGACGATTCGGGAGACTAACTCGGCGAGTAGGTGCTGTTTGAGGAAAACCCTAAATCTGAGGGTTTGCACCCTATTTAAACGCCTTATTGCAGCCTCCATTGTCCCTTATGCTCCCAGAACACCTCTTATCGAAACCCTAGCCGCTTTGAGTGATCTAAGGCCATTTTTTTAGTACTTTTGGGTGGTTGTGAAGCTTGAAAGGAAGGGAGAAGCTTGGGAATTCGAGTTGGGGCTTGTAGATCCAGAGATCTTATTCCATCTTGAGCTCAACCAAGGTAAATGCCCCCTGTTTTGGTCTTCCTTTTCAGTTGTTCATCTTTAGGGATTAGATTTTGGGTGCACTTAGGGCTTTCTAAGCCATTTTCAGATTTGTGAAGTGATTCATGGGGTTCTACTTCCAGATCTGAGTCATTGGAGGGGTCTCATGGCATAAAGGTGCCAACTCTATGGCCATGAGAGCCCCATGCACATTGTAGAACACCTTTTATGGATTTTTGAGCCAAAAACCCTATGCATGTGCATCAAGTTTGGAACTTTACGTATAGTTTTGATGTGTTAAGACCCATTTAAATCGGCTGTATAGTAATGGTCAAGGATGGACTCGTCGAGTTGTCCTTGAGACTCGGTGAGTCGAGGTGTAATGAACGTCAAATCCATTCTGCGAATGGACCAGTTGTTAGGGAGGGAAGTCCCGTAGATGTTTAGACGCGAAAAAGGACCTGAGAATCATGGGACTCGACGAGTGTATGAACAGACTCGGCGAGTCCAAGGCAATCTCCCAACCTTTGAAGACTGACTCGACCAGTTGTTCATACAACTCGGCGAGTCGTAGACTGGACATGTTCTTATGAGGGAGCTGAAATCGCCAAGTTCAAGGAAGAACTCGGCGAGTCGGATGGAGATGGTCCCGATGGTTAAATGAAGGAGACCTCGACGTGTTCTTGCTGGACTCGACGAGTGGAGTCGGGGTTGGATCGGGGTAAGTGGAGCATGGACTCGACGAGTTGGTAGACCAACTCGGCGAGTCAGGTCATCTGGATGTTGACTTTGACCAAGGTTGACTTTTGACTAGTTATGGTATTGACCCTGGTTAGCGTTGCATGTTCGGTTTGATGACTTGAGGATTGTCATGTAGGGATTGAGGGGTCGAGGGGAGCCGACCTTCACGCCGAGGACAGATCAGACACTACACGACATCGAGGTGAGTTACATTCCGATAGCGGTGGGTCTACGGCCACAATGACGGCCCACTAGTAGGAGTTGTATTATAGATGATTGTATTTGTGATATTCATCTAGGTTGCTACTACCTAATATGTTATATATGCTGGCATGATATGTTATATGTGATAGTGGTAGTGGGGGGGGGGGAGAATAGCCCCAAGTTCGGTTGCTGGGACCGAAGGGTAGGTCGGGCACCCCAGATATGTCTGACAGTATGTTATGTTCATATGCTGGCATGATATGTTATATGTGATAGTGGTAGTAGGTGGGCAATAGTCCCCAAGTTCGGTTGTTAGGACCGAAGGGTAGTTCGGACACCCCAGATATGTCTGATAGTATGTTTATGTTATGATATATGTGATAGTAGCAGTAGGGGGTGGAATAGTCCCCGAGGTTCGGTTGTTAGGGCCGATGGGTAGGTCAGCATCCCTGAACGGCTTGACACGTGTAGGTCAGCACCCTAGAATGGCTTGACATGGGTAGGTCAGCACCCCAGAATGGCTTGCACGGGTAGGTCGGGCACCCCAGAATTTCCCGGCAGTATGTAGGCTATATGATTGTATGGTATGTGGTATGATGGGGGAACTCACTAAGCTTTGTGCTTACAGTTTCAGTTTTGGTTTCAGGTACCTCTTCGTCTAAGAGGAAGGAGTCGGCGATGTAGCAGCACATCACGCACGCACATATGATATCCGCTTAGAGTTTTCTGGGATTATACTCTGATATTTTATTACATTCAGGTGATATGGTTTTTGATACATGATACTAGGGTTTTATGTATTGATGTGGTTTTGGCAATGTCTTGACAAGTTATTTTATAAACCTCTAAACTAAAAATGAAATTTTTCTCCTTGATTTTTGGGATGTTACAAGTTGGTATCAGAGCCCTAGTTTGAGGGATTCGGACACACCCTCGGGGGTGTCTGGACCCAAACCGAGGGGCTAAAGGTTTTTTACAAAGAAAATGGTTTTCGAAACCTAAGAAAAAGAGTTTTAGAAAGAACAAGGTGTGTGATGCGTGCGACCGGCCGAGCTCAAGTGAGTTTTCCCCCAAGATACCCATACTGGTTATGTTATGTTATATGATATATGATTCTGAGAACTGCATGCTAGATTAGAGCTTAGGATCTAGGAGGATGCATTGTATGCCTGATATATGATTCTGAGAATTGCATGCTAGATTAGGGCTGAGGATCTAGGAAGGATGCCTTATATGCCGGTTGTATGAGTTGTATGCTAGGGCTGCCTAGTCAGCAGTAGGATGGCCTGGATAGGTTATGCTTGGTATGGTTACTCAATGCACGAATGCTGCTTGCTTTGTGCTATAGGGGTCCCGGCTAACTTTAACTAACAAGTGAGCGGATATGTAACAGTACTCGCAAGTTAGTTAGGGAAGGGAAGTAGGGACTCCTAGTGCAGCTGATGGCAGAGAGTAGGTCAGAGGGTGACCTAGGAAAGCCTAGGACGAGATTGGTGGAAAGGAGTATCGGGAAAGGGATTTGGTGAAGTTGAAGCAATCCTTTAGGAAAGTACGGATAGATGTGGAAGGTAGTATGGGCCCGTACTACTGGAAACAGAGGATCCGTACTCGAGTCAAGGAGGGCCGAGATGGAACCAGGGAACCTGGAGAGTGTGTGAGACCTCTAGGGAGCGGGAATAATCCTGACGTTTATGTGTTTATTTGCAGTATGGAAATCACGCGACATGGGGCAGGAGGTTCAGGATCAGGATCATGCTCGGGTGTAGGATCCGAGCAGGTTGATGACGGGTTACGCGAGTTCATCGCGTCTGAGATCATGAGAGGTATCCTTGAGTCGACCCCGGTTATTTTTGTGTTGATCAAGGAAGGGATTGTTGAGCTGATAGATGATTGCCTCCGATCATTCAGGAGTGATGTGGCGTCTAGCCAGACGGGTACGCGCACACTGTCCTTCAAGGACTTCCGAGGGAGTGGTGCGCCGGATTTTCATGGGGTGAAGGACCCCATTGCTGCCAGGAGATGGATCGCAGACATTGAGTCTGCGCAGTTGACGAGCTTCTGCCCGGAAGGGTCGAAGGTCCGCTTTGCTGTGGGATGTGTGAGTGATAGAGCCAGAGATTGGTGGGAGTCGGTTGGTGACTCGTTGGGGGCCCCAGCCATCGAGGGTATGACTTGGTCAGATTTCGTGAGCAGATTCATGGCTGATTTTGCACCAGCTGTGGAGCTTCAGCAGCTGGCCAGAGAGTTTTTGGATATGAGACAGACTACAGAGACTGTGGCGGAGATCACCGCCAAGTTCCGAGAGAGAGCATTATTGGTAACCCAGTATGTTGGGGATGAGGAGATGCGGAAGACCCGTTACCATGATATGTTGAGGGCTGATATCCGGGAGCATGTCAGCTATTCAGCCTGCCCGACCCTGGAGTCCAGGATTTCCAGGGCGCGGGAGAGGGAGCTCGATTTGGAGCATGTAAGGAAGAGGAAAGCAGAGTCTGAGCAGGTTTCAGGGGTTTCCGGGAAGAAATCTAAGGGATCCGACGTTAGGTCGAAGGGCCAGCCGGGCCAGAGCCGCTGCAAAAAATGTGGCAGACCGCATGAGGGAGCTTATAGAGCGGGATCATCCGGCTGCTACAAGTACGCCAAGACAGGGCACTATGGAAGAGATTGTACTGCCCCCGCCCCCGCAGTACAGATGACAGACCTGATTTGCTTCTATTGCAATCAGAGGGGCCACAAGAAGGCCAACTGCCCTAGATTGATAGCAGCGACAGCAGCAGCGCCAGCAGCGGCGCCGACCCCAGCAGCAGCGCGGGTTACAAATGGCCGGAAGGCCAAGGTAGAGGTTCTAGTGGTGCGGAGCCGAGCATTTCAGTTGACAGCCGAGGAGGCACGCGCTGCACCCGATGTGGTGACGGGTATGATTCATTCTCTTTATTCTTTATGTTGCGTCGTTGTGATTTTGATATGTTATACGTATGATCTGTTTAGGATCGTTCCATGTAAACGGTATCCCAGTCCAGGTGTTGTTTGATTCGGGTGCTACCCGATCGTTTGTTTCTCTTGCGCTTAGCAAGAAATTCCCTGAGTCTCCGGGCATGTTGGATTGCCCTCTAGAGGTCGAGATTGCGGACGACCGGTCAGTGCGAGCATCAGAGGTCTACCGGGAATGTGTTTTGAGACTGTTCGAGGAGCGTTACCTGGTAGACTTAGTTCCCATACCTTTGTGGGGGAATAAGTTATTATTGGTATGGATTGGCTAAGCCCCAATGGGGCAGTGATCGACTGCGTGCAGCACTTGGTGCGGATAAGGACCCCAAGTGGGGGAGAGCTGGTGATTCAGGGTGAGAGGCCACAGCGAGGACCAACTTTATGTTTAGCATTGAGAGCTAGGCGCTACCTTCAGCAGGGTTGCGCAGGATTTGTCGCCTATGTTATGGATACCCGGGAGGCGGGTAAGGCGACGGTGGGCGATGTGCCCGTAGTGCAAGAGTTTGTGGATGTATTCCCCGAAGAGTTTCCTGGGATACCTCCGGAGAGGCAGGTAGAGTTCAGGATCGACCTAGTCCCTGGTGCGGCTCCGATAGCCAAGGCACCGTATCGGTTGGCTCCTCCTGATATGCAGGAGTTGTCTACGCAGTTGCAGGAGCTGTTAGACAAGGGATTCATTAGACCGAGCAGTTCACCCTGGGGAGCCCCGATTCTATTTGTGAAGAAGAAGGACGGGTCGCATCAGATGTGTATAGACTACAAGAGTTGAATAAGGTAACGGTGAAGAACCGTTACCCACTCCCGATGATTGATGACCTCTTTGACCAGCTGCAGGGAGCATATTGGTTCTTCAAGATTGATTTGCGTTCAGGATATCATCAGATGAGGTTCAGAGAGGAGGATGTGCAAAAGACTGTGTTCCGCACGCGCTATGGCCACTATGAGTTTGTGGTGATGCCTTTCGGGCTCACCAATGCTCCTGCCGCGTTCATGGATCTCATGAATCGCGTGTGCATACCGATGTTGGATCGATCTGTGATAGTTTTCATCGATGACATCTTGGTCTATTTCAAAACGCGAGAGCAGCATGAGGAGCACTTACGGGAGGTTCTAGGTACATTGAGGAGGGAGAGCTTGTATGCTAAGTTCTCCAAGTGTCAGTTCTGGTTGCGCGAGGTACAATTTCTTGGGCACCTTGTCAACCAGAACGGGATTTCGGTTGACCCGGCCAAGGTAGAGGTCGTGATGAGGTGGGAGGTTCCGAGGTCTCCATCCGAGATTCGGAGCTTCCTGGGACTGGCAGGCTACTATCGGAGGTTCATTCAGGACTTCTCCAAGATAGTTGTGCCCCTGACCCGGTTGACGAGGAAGGTCGTGGTCTTTCGCTGGGGGCCTGAGCAGCAGGCCGCATTTGAGACATTGAGATAGAGATTGTGCGAGGCGCCAATCTTAGCCTTGCTAGAGGGCATGGAGGGCTTTGTGGTATACTGCGATGCGTCCATCTCAGGTTTGGGCGCTGTATTAATGCAGATAGGGCATGTTATAGCTTACGCTTCGAGGCAGCTGAAGCCTCACGAGGCGAATTACCCGACGCATGATTTGGAGCTGGGGGCTATTGTTTTCGCCCTCAAGATTTAGCGCCATTACCTCTATGGGGTTCGTTGTACCATTTACACGAACCACAAGAGCCTGAGGTATCTCATGGACCAGCCAAATCTGAATATGAGTCAGCATCAGTGGCTTGATGTGGTAAAGGATTATGATTGTGAGATCCTCTACCACCCGGGGATGGCCAATGTCGTGGCCGATGCGCTTAGCCGCAAGGTAGTGCCGATCAGGGACATTTGTCTGAGGATGACAGTTGTGACTCCGATGTTGGAGCAGATTCGGGAGGCTCAGAAGGAGGCCATAAAGGAGGAACATCGGAAGAGAGAGCGAATTGTGGGCCAGGATTCCTCCTTCGAATATGATAGCCGGGGATTGATGACTCTTCACCGTAGGGTGTGGGTCCCGTATCATGGGGGTGTGCGCCAGGTACTGATGGCAGAGGCGCACAAATTCAGGTTCTCCATCCATCCCGGGGCGACGAAGATGTATAGGGATCTTCGTCTCGATTATTGGTGGCCCTGCATGAAGAGGGACATAGCTTGGTTTGTGGAGAGGTGCCTGATCTGCAGGAAGGTCAAGGCTGAGCACCAGAGACCTCACGGCAAGGTCCAGTCGTTGGATATCCCACTATGGAAGTGGGAGGATATTACTATGGACTTCATTACGAAGCTTCCCAGGACCGCGTGAGGGGTGGATTCGATTTGGGTCATCGTTGATCGATTGACCAAGAGCGCCCATTTTATCCCAATTCAGGAGAGTATTTTGGCAAAAGTTGGCCGACATCTACATCCGGGAGGTAGTGGCACGACACGGGGTGCCAGTTTCGGTGATTTCAGACAGGGACGTGCGGTTCACTTCCAGGTTCTGGAAGAAGTTTCATGACGAGCTGGGTATCTCGACTGCATTTTAGCACCGCCTTCCACCCGTATACGGATGGTCAGAGTGAGCGGACCATCCAGACTCTGGAGGATATGCTGCGGGCGTGTGTTTTAGACTTCGGAGGTAGTTGGGATACTTACCTCCCGTTGGCGGAGTTCTCCTATAACAATAGCTATCATGCGAGTATCGACTGTCCTCCTTTCGAGATGTTGTATGGGAGGAAGTGCGGGACCCCGATATGCTGGGGAGAAGTGGGGCAGAGAGTCATGGGGAGTACTGAAATGGTACTCAAGACTACAGAGAGGATCCAACAGGTTCGGAGCAGACTTCAGCCTGCTCAGAGTTGGCAGAAAAGTTATGCCGACAAGCGTCGGTCAGACCTGGAATTCCAGGTCGGGGATATGGTGCTCCTGAAGGTTTCGCCATGGAAGGGTGTCATTCGATTCAGGAAGCGGGGCAAGCTGGGCCCCAGGTATATTGCACCCTTCAGGGTTGTAGCCCGGGTGGGCAAGGTGGCATATAGGCTGGATCTGCCAGCCGAAATCAGTCAGATTCATAGCACATTTCATGTCTCCTAGTTCCGGAAATGTTTGGTGGAAGATTCAGTAGTGGTGCCTTTAGAGGATATTCAGGTTGATGACAACCAGAACTACATCGAGCGGCCAGTGGCGATCCTCGACAGGAATTCAAGGAATCTGTGGAACAAGAAAGTGGAACTGGTAAAGGTGCAGTGGCAGCACCGCAAGGTCTCGGAATGGACATGGGATCCGGAGGATGAGATGAGGGAGCATTACCCCGAGCTTTTCCAGGATCGAGCAGTAGACTTCGAGGACGAAGTCTAGAATAAGTGGGGGAGATTTGTAACACCTGATTCCCGGTACGCATTTAATTTAAGCATTTCTGTATTTTTCTCTGGGACTCAACGAGTTGGAGGCCCAACTCGTCGAGTAGGGTCATGATCTGCGGGCATCTTAAGTGACCAACTCGACAAGTCGGGAGACTGACTCGGCAAGTAGGTGTTGTTTGAGGAAAACCCTAAATCTGAGGGTTTGCACCCTATTCAAACGCCTTATTGCAGCCTCCATTGTCCCTTATGCTCCCAGAACACCTCTTATCGAAACCCTAGCCGCTTTGAGTGATCTAAGGCCATTTTTTTTGGTACTTTTGGGTGGTTGTGAAGCTTGAAAGGAAGGCAGAAGCTTGGGAATTCGAGTTGGGGCTTGTAGATCCAGAGATCTTATTCCATCTTCAGCTCAACCAAGGTAAATGCCCCCTCTTTTGGTCTTCCTTTTTGGTTGTTCATCTTTAGGGCTTAGATTTTGGGTGCATTTAGGGCTTTCTAATCCATTTTCGGATTTGTGAAGTGATTCATGGGGTTCTACTTCCAGATCTGAGTCATTGGAGGGGTCTCATGGCATAAAGCTGCCAAATCTATGGCCATGAGAGCCCCATGCACATTGTAGAACACCTTTTATGGATTTTTGAGCCAAAAACCTCATGCATGTGCATCAAGTTTGGAACTTTATGTATAAAAGGGAGATTAGGAGGCCAGATCTATAGTTTTGATGTGTTAAGATGTCACACCCCAGAACCGCAGGCGGAAACGTCCCGGGGCGGAGCGACGTCATGTAAAGTATCACAACCAATATACATAGCAAGCATAGTAAACACAACCATTACATTACATAAGAAAAGTTACATTTGTTTGAAAACAAGGTAATACATGTTTTATAAATACATCAGTTTATCAAAAGTAAAGACGATACTTCTATGTGCTCCGTCTTCTCGAAAAACGGGATACCTGTCTAACGAGAACCTGAGAATACAAGCAGTTTTAAAATATCAGCATAAAGCTGGTGAGTTCATAAGCATGTTTTGTAAGGAAGAACCGGTTATTTAATCTTGTGATAAATAATTCATTTCCTTTAATAAAGATTTGTGTCATATCGAAAACCATTGTTACTGAGTTATGAACTACATGAGCATGTTTTCCCAGAAAATCCCATATTTTCTAACATGTAAGTCGATTTCCATAGAATGAGAAAAAACTTGACTAATCGTCAATAAGTTAAGAAAACCATAAGTTATGATCCTGGAGTTTCCCTCCAGCACGAAAGTAGGTAGTTTTAATACATAAAACTATAGATGAAAGAAAAGAATCTGTGAATAAGGTTAGTTAATTCAGTACGTTTTATGAATCGTATAACCATACTAATTTGACCCGTGCCCTCCTTGACATTCTTCAGGCGTCGTACGATATCCAAAATTTGTCACCCCAGGCGTGCCCGCCAAACTGTAGCTAGCAGTTTAGGTGTGGGATTGTCAGTCCCGAATAGATCTATCCACAAATTTCACGTTCTCCCTCCAGGAGACTCTGATTATATATCCGGAGAGGATTTACTGGTACCCCGAGGGGCATAACGAAGACAAGTCTCACAAGCTAGTATTAACTAATTCACGGAAGAACTGGTCGTTATCGAGTTTCGAAATCGTTTGGAACAAAGTAGAGTATAAATAATTAAATACAAAGTAATTATTTAGCATGATACTCTAGGTTTCACATGGATAAACTAAATCAGACATAGTTTATATATTTGACTTTGCATGAAATCTGAATTCGTAAAACAAGTAATAAAGATCCCAAATTATTCCCATAATAATTTGATTGGTTTGAGAAGATTCAACGCTGTTCTGAAAACTATGTAATTATATTTAGGAAAACGTCCCTTATGCTCCGCATATTACAAAAGGGATACAGTATCTAAGGTTTGTCAGAAATCATATAATTACATCAGTTTTTAGGTTACGAAAACCTTTATGATTTTCTTGTATTCCCCCCCCCCCTGAAAACATGAAAAACATCGGAAAAAGGGTAGGGGTATGAACTCACCAGACAAGAAATGTGCCGGATAGGATGCTAAGTGTCAATTTAGGACTTGAACACGCGCGAGGATCCTATGTAACATGAGGAGATACATAATTGTATTTAATTAGACTTGAACCACTAATCAAGTAAGATAATACACTTCGATGCGTGAAAACACTTTATTTCAAGTGTTAGGAGTGATACGGGTTGCATCTAAGGAGTGTAAGGCCTTGATATGGAGTTTACTCTTCAAGTGTAAACCCTTAGGGGTGTTTACGGTCCAAAGATCATATCCCCCATGAGTTTACGGCCATAAACTCATGGTAGGGGTGTTATGGGATGTTTTAAGGTCTTATCTCACTCATAGAGTCATGCTAGGGTCGAATCAAGGGCTTTGGAAGTGTTTGGGGCTTGAAGTGGACCTTTTATGGAGTTTACGGTTTTAAGACCACTCCTTGGGGAGTTTACGGTCATAAACACATGGGTTTACGGCCGTAAACTCATGTTTGTTCAATCTTCATGAGTTTTGGTGGTTGTAGGTCTTGCATGCAAGGTTCTAGACCCAAAGGTAAGCAATGCAAGGTGTTAAGGGCATTTTAACACCCTTTGGAGGTGTTTACGGTTTTGGGAGACCTTCCCAAACCGTAAACTCATGTTTGCACCATTCAAACCATGTTTAAGGGTTCTAAGATCATCCAAGCAAGTTTCTAGGTCTTTAGGCATGCATTGGGGAGGTTTTGGGGCATCAAAACCCCATTTTTGGGTGTTTACGGTTCATGAATGTTCATGGACCATAAACTCATCTTTACCCCCAAAAAGACATGATCTTGGTGTTCTAAGTACATGCATGCAAGTTTCTAAGCCATTGCTAAACACTAGGAAGGGTTTGAAAGGGTTTTGGGGCTTCAAAACCCCCTTATGGGAGTTTACGGTTTTGGGAGATGTTCCCAAACGTAAACACATGATTTTGAGAGTTTAAACCATGGATTTGCATGTATGTTCAGTTAATCAACAAGCTAGGATAGATTACTTACGATTTTGGAGCTTGGATGAGGTGATCCTTGAGCAAAATCCGATTTTTAGAGAGAGAGTGTAGAGAGAGAAAGTTCTAAGGTGGAAAAGGCTCAAATGGTGGCCACTCTACCTTTTTATAGGTCCTGAGTTAGTGGCCAGGTGGGGACACACCCAATCCAGACATTAAACGGAGTTTAATATTTTACCCGCTTAAGTGACCGTCACCCGACTTAGTCGTAATTTAGAAGTTTTCCGTTAATTAAGAAATCATAAACATAATAGATTAAATAATTCTAAATGAATTATTTAACTTAAAAGTTAACGGATTACTTTAATAATAAAATAAATTTTATTAACGGAATGAGTTACAGCGACGGAATAAATTTTGGGTTGTCACATCATCCCCCCGTTAAGGGAAATTTCGTCCCAAATTTAGAATCAAGTTACAAATCATGGATTTGGAAAGAGATGCGGATATTTCTATTTCATCGAGTCTTCGCGCTCCTAAGTGAATTCGGGTCCCCGCTTGGCATTCCAGCGAACCTTCACTATCGGGATGCGGCTTTGTTTCGTACGTTTGATTTCTCGATCCATGATTTCGATTGGTTCTTCCACAAAGTTCAGATTTTCGTTGATCTCGATCTCATCAAGAGGGATCACAAGGGTCTCATCGGAAAGACACTTTTTAAGATTAGAAACGTGGAAGACAGGATGGATATTGCCAAGTTCATGAGGTAATCGGAGTTTGTAAGCTACGGGACCGATCCTAGCGAGGATCTCGAAGGGTCCTATGAATCTTGGATTCAGCTTTCCACGCTTTCCGAAGCGTATCATGCCTTTCCAGGGTGAGACTTTCAACAGGACACGGTCTCCAACCTGGAATTCCAAGGGTTTTCGTCGTTTATCGGCGTAGCTCTTTTGTCTATCTCGGGAGGCCTTAAGTCGTTCTCGGATTTGTACGATCTTTTCGGTGGTTTCGCGGATGATTTCTGGACCAGTGAGAGTGTTGTCAGGGACTTGTCCCTTGACCAGCTGCGTGTCGCCCACCTCAGCCCAGCACAGAGTGGATCTGCACTTGCGGCCATAGAGAGCTTCGAAAGGCGCAGCCTTGATGCTGGTATGGTAGCTGTTGTTATAAGAAAATTCAACCAATGGAAGATGAGTGTCCCATGACGCGCCGAAATCAATGACGCAGACTCTCAACATGTCTTCCAAGGTTTGGATGGTCCTCTCACTCTTTCCATCCGTTTGAGGATGGTAAGCTGTGCTCATATCCAACTTAGTTCCAAGAGCCTTCTGTAGTGACTGCCAGAACCTCGAAGTGAACCTGCTATCCCGATCAGAAATAATGGACACAGGTACACCGTGCAGTCGGACTATTTCCTGGATGTAGATTCGCGTGAGTCTCTCCATTTTGAAGCTTTCTTTGATCGGAAGGAAGTGAGCGGATTTGGTTAGTCGGTCGACAATTACCCAAATGGTGTCGTACCCACTCGGAGATTTGGGCAATTTGGTAATGAAATCCATAGTAATCCTCTCCCACTTCCATTCTGGTATCTCTGGTTGTTGGAGTAGACCGGAGGGTTTCTGATATTCGACCTTTACCTTGGCGCAAGTCAGGCACTTGCCCACGAAGGTAGCGATTTCTGCTTTCATGTTTGGCCACCAGTACAGTCTTTTGAGATCGACGTACATCTTGTCCGAACCTGGGTGAATGGAGTATCTGGTCTTGTGAGCTTCGTTCAGTATAACCTCACGGTAACCACCGAACTTTGGGGTCCAGATCCGGTTCATAAAGTAATAGACTCTGTCTCCCTTGACCTCTAGATTCTTTTCCATTCCTCTCAGGGCTTCACCCG
This sequence comes from Lactuca virosa, assembly GCF_052849685.1. NCBI lineage: Eukaryota > Viridiplantae > Streptophyta > Magnoliopsida > Asterales > Asteraceae > Lactuca > Lactuca virosa. Next base: position 297,624,932 of record NC_136433.1, on the reverse strand, counting down.
ACATGTTCTCTGGTCTTAAGGCTTCCAACTGAGCCTCTTTGATTTGCGCGGACAAATGGGAATTGATAGTCATGGTCAGTGCCTTCACTCTACGACCTGAGTACTCTTTCCGGCTGAGGGCATCTGCCACCACATTGGCCTTGCCGGGATGGTAGCGGATTTCACACTCGTAGTCGTTGAGTAGTTCAACCCATCGCCGTTGTCTCATGTTCAGCTCCTTCTGGTCGAGGATGTGCTGGAGACTTTTATGGTCAGTGAAGATAGTGCACTTAGTTCCGTAGAGATAATGTCTCCATATTTTCAATGCGAAGACCACTGCTCCCAATTCTAAGTCGTGCGTCGTGTAGTTGACTTCGTGAACTTTCAATGGTCTTGAGGCATAAGCAATGACCTTTCCCCGTTGCATGAGCACACAACCTAGGCCCTGATTCGATGCGTCACAGTAGACAACGAAGTCTTCTGTCCCTTCGGGCAGAGACAGGATAGGTGCGCTGCATAGAGCCCGCTTCAATGTTTGGAACGCAGTGTCTTGCTTTTCACTCCAACAAAAGGGTACGCCTTTCTGAGTTAGAGTGGTTAAGGGTTTGGCAATTCTGGAGAAATTTTGGATAAATCTGCGATAGTAGCCAGCGAGACCCAAGAATTGACGAATTTCTGTAGGCGTCTTCGGTGCTGACCAGTTCTCTATCGCTTTAATTTTGGAGGGATCTACGTGTATGCCTCCCTCGCTTACTACGTGACCTAAGAAGGTTACTTTTCGGATCCAGAATTCGCATTTGGAGAATTTCACGTACAACTTTTCCGACCTCAGAGTTTCCAACACTAACCTCAAGTGTTGTTTGTGATCTTCTTCGTTTCGGGAATAGACAAGTATATCATCAATGAACGCGATGACGCACTTGTCCGGAAAGGACGACACACCCGATTCATCAGGTCCATGAATACTGTCGGTGCGTTGGTTAGACCGAAGGGCATAACTACGAATTCATAGTGACCATATCGAGTCCGAAAGGCTGTCTTTGGAACATCACCCTCATGGACTCGTAGCTGATGGTACCCTGATCTTAAGTCTATTTTTGAAAAGTAGCTGGCTCCTTGAAGTTGATCGAAGAGGTCGTCGATTCGAGGAAGAGGATAACGGTTTTTGATCGTGAGCTTATTCAGTTCTCGGTAATCGATACACATTCGAAAAGATCCATCCTTCTTTTTCACAAACAAGATCGGGGCTCCCCAGGGTGAGGAACTCGGTCGGATGAATCCTTTATTGAGCAGCTCATTGAGCTGACTAGATAACTCCTGCATTTCTGCTGGCGCTAACGGGTACGGAGATTTGGCTACGGGGGTTGCTCCGGGAATTAGGTCGATGCGAAACTCGACTTGGCGTTCGGGAGGAATTCCTGGGAGCTCTTCTGGAAAGACATCGGGAAAGTTGCAGATTTCGGGAATGCTCTCGAGGTCTTTAACTCCCTGCTTTTTGTTGACAACGTGAGGTAGGAATGCATAACACTCCTTCCGCAGGAGTTTCTGGGCTTTGACGCACGAAATGATGCGAAGGTTTGAACTAAGTTTATCACCGTAGATTACAAGAGTTTCGTTCGAGGAAGGATTGAGACGGATGGCCTTTTCGAAACAAAGGATATCAGCATGATTGAGGCTCAACCAATCCATGCTGATGATGACATCAAAGCTTTTTATGGAGACTGGCATAAGGTCAACGGAAAACGAACGGTCGCTTAGGATAAGGGTACAGCCTACGTATACCTCGTTAGTACTCTCGTTCTCTTCGTTAGCCATCTCGACGGTAAACTTTTCTGTTAATGGTCGAGGATTATGTTTAAGAAGATGTTTGAATGAATGGCTAACAAAACTTCGTTCCGCACCAGAATCGAAAAGGAGGCATGCATAAGAGTTGTCGAGAAGGAACGTACCCGTGACAACGGTGGGGTCGACGACTGCCTCTTCTTGACCCATAGTTAGAACTCTCCTGGTGTTGTTGGTTTTTGCTGCTTTGGGGCAGTTTCGTTTGAGATGCCCGACTTCACCACAACTATAGCAGGCCTGACCGACACCTGCTCCAGAAGCTTGACTGGTTGGTTGGGCTGGGTTTCTGCAGTTTCGAGCAATGTGGCCCTTCTTGCCACAGTTGTTGCAGAGCCTTTCATGACAAGGTCCATGAGTACGATGGTGGTAACTTCACTTGTCGCACCAGGGAAGGGTACCGGTGTACCTGCTGGTAGGAGCTTAGGTGGCAGGAGTAGTAACAGAGGTAGTAGCAGCGTGGACTGCCATAGTTTGTTGTTTCTTCGAGGGCTCCTGTGAACCCTGACCCTTTCGCTTGTTCCAGAATTTCTTTTTATTTTCACCGCTCCCCTTGGCCGGTTCAGGAACGGTGGCCACTTCCTCGAGGTCGTCACCATGATCAATCAGAGTTTGCGCCAAACATTTAGCGCTGTCGAAGGTTTCTGGCTTTGCCGCCAAAACATTTCCCTTGGTTGGCTGGGTCAGCCCCCAAATGAACCGTTCAATCTTTTTGCTTTCCGGGGATATCATTCCCGGACAAAGGAGTGCTAGGTCCTCAAACCTAGAAGTGTAGGAAGCAATGTTGGAACCCTTCATCCTTAGGGTCCAGATTTCGTGTTCAAGTTTCTGCAGCTCGCCCCGCGGGCAGTACTGGGCTATCATGAGTTCCTTTAGGTTTTCCCAACCCATAGCATTTGCCACCGGTAGGGTTAAGGACTTGACCCGGCCATTCCACCAGGTTAATGCTTTGTTGACGAAAGTGCAAGCGGCGAATTTCACTTTGTTGGCCTCCGAACAGGCACAAATTTCGAAAATGGACTCAATCTTCTCGAACCATTGAGTCAGGGCAATGACACCTCCTTTGCCGTCGAAAGGTGTGGGTTTTGCGTTCATGAAATCTTTATAAGAGCATTCTTTCTGGTGTCCCTGACCACCTTCCTGGAATTGAGGATGCATACCACCTCCCTGACCACCAGATCAACCGGGATTCATTTGTAACATTGCGGCAGCCACTACAGCAGTAACAGCTGCCTGGAATATGACAGGATCAAATTGAGGAGGAGGTGGTGGTGGTGGAGTGTCGTTGTTTCTCCTGATAGGTCTCTTTCGGGGAGGCATCTTGATCTGAAATGATCAGGAAAGAGGAGGATGGTAAGTCCTCTGGATCGAATTAAGAGATATAAAACAAGGGATATCTCATTATGGCAGTTAGAGTGTTCTACTAAGCGATAGGACAAGAAAAGTTACTAAAGCAAGTAAACTATCGCCAAGGAAGGAATGAGTAGCAACACTTGGGATGAATTTCTACGATGCTTTTGGTTTTGAGTAAAATACTCCTATAGTATTTTGAGTTGGATGGATATTAGGTAAGTTATAGGCCTGCTGTACACCACAGTCACTCCCAAGCACATGTTGGCCGTGTCTCGAATGAATATAGTTGATCAGGCTATATTGACCCTAGACACGACTACATAACTGCCCAGGTTTAACCACGGTGCACAACACCCAATTACTTATGTTTTGTTCTATTCATGGTACAGATTTTGGTACTCAAGTATACTGGTATACTTTTTGTAAAAATAGTTATATATTTTAAAAGTATACTTTTAGTTTAGAGCACTTAGGCCCCTTAGTGTTTATAGTTGTATACCATGTAAGGTTCGGTATACTTAGTTCACTATAAACAAGGGCTCTGATACCAATCTGTCACACCCCAGAACCGCAGGCGGAAACGTCTCGGGGCGAAGCGACGTCATGTAAAGTATCAATACCAATGTACATAGCAAGCATAGTAAACACAACCATTACATTACATAAGAAAAGTTACATTTGTTTGAAAACAAGGTAATACATGTTTTATAAATACATCAGTTTATCAAAAGTAAAGACGAGACTTCTATGTGCTCCGTCTTCTCCAAAAGTAACGGGATACCTGTCTAACGAGAACCTGAGAATACAAGCAGTTTTAAAATATCAGCATAAAGCTGGTGAGTTCATAAGCATGTTTTGTAAGGAAGAACCGGTTATTTAATCTTGTGATAAATAATTCATTTCCTTTAATAAAGATTTGTGTCATATCGAAAACCATTGTTACTGAGTTATGAACTACATGAGCATGTTTTCCTAGAAAATCCCATATTTTCTAACATGTAAGTCGATTTCCATAGAATGAGCAAAACCTTGACTAATCGTCAATAAGTTAAGAAAACCATAAGTTATGATCCTGGAGTTTCCCTCCAGCACAAAAGTAGGTAGTTTTAATACATAAAACTATAAATGAAAGAAAAGAATATGTGAATAAGGTTAGTTAATTCAGTACGTTTTATGAATCGTATAACTATACTAATTTGACCCGTGACCTCCTTGACGTTCTTCAGGCGTCGTACGATATCTAAAATTTGTCACCCCAGGCGTGCCCGCCTAACTGTAGCTAGCAGTTTAGGTGTGAGATTGTCAGTCCCGAATAGATCTATCCACAAATTTCATGTTCTCCCTCCAGGAGACTCTGGTTATATTTCCGGAGAGGATTTACTGGTACCCCGAGGGGCATAACGAAGACAAGTCTCACAAGCTAGTATTAACTAATTCACGGAAGAACTGGTCGTTATCGAGTTTCGAAATCGTTTGGAACAAAGTAGAGTATAAATAATTAAATACAAAGTAATTATTTAGCATGATACTCTAGGTTTCACATCGATAAACTAAATCAGACATAGTTTATATATTTGACTTTGCATGAAATCTGAATCCGTAAAACAAGTAATAAAGATCCCAAATTATTCCCATAATAGTTTGATTGGTTTGAGAAGTTTCCACGCTGTTCTGAAAACTATGTAATTATATTTAGGAAAACGTCGCTTATGCTCCGCATATTACAAAAGGGATACAATATCTAAGGTTTGTCAGAAATCGTATAATTACATCAGTTTTTAGGTTACGAAAACCTTTATGATTTTCTTGTATCCCCCCCCCCTGAAAACATGAAAAACATCGGAAAAAGGGTAGGGGGTATGAACTCACCAGACGAGAAATGTGCCGGATAGGATGCTAAGTGTCAATTTAGGACTTGAACACGCGCGAGGATCCTATGTAGCATGAGGAGATACATAATTGTATCTAATTAGACTTGAACCACTAATCAAGTAAGATAATACACTTCGATGCGTGAAAACACTTTATTTCAAGTGTTAGGAGTGATACGGGTTGCATCTAAGGAGTGTAAGGCCTTGATATGGAGTTTACTCTTCAAGTGTAAGCCCTTAGGGGTGTTTACGGTCCAAAGACCATATCCCCCATGAGTTTACGGCCATAAACTCGTGGTAGGGGTGTTATGGGATGTTTTAAGGTCTTATCTCACTCATAGAGTCATGCTAGGGTCGAATCAAGGGCTTTGGAAGTGTTTGGGGCTAGAAGTGGACCTTTTATGGAGTTTACGGTTTTAAGACCACTCCTTGGGGAGTTTACAGTCGTAAACACACGGGTTTACGGCCGTAAACTCATGTTTGTTCAATCTTCATGAGTTTTGGTGGTTGTAGGTCTTGCATGCAAGGTTCTAGACCCAAAGGTAAGCAATGCAAGGTGTTAAGGGCATTTTAACACCTTTGGAGGTGTTTATGGTTTTGGGAGACCTTCCCAAACCGTAAACTCATGTTTGCACCATTCAATCCATGTTTAAGGGTTCTAAGATCATCCAAGCAAGTTTCTAGGTCTTTAGGCATACATTGGGGAGGTTTTGGGGCATCAAAACCCCATTTTTGGGTGTTTACGGTTCATAAATGTTCATGGACCGTAAACTCATCTTTACCCCCCAAAAAGACATGATCTTGGTGTTCTAAGTACATGCATGCAAGTTTCTAAGCCATTTCTAAACACTAGGAAGGGTTTGAAAGGGTTTTGGGGCTTCAAAACCCCCTTATGGGAGTTTACGGTTTTGGGAGATGTTCCCAAACGTAAACACATGATTTTGAGAGTTTAAACCATGGATTTGCATGCATGTTCAGTTAATCAACAAGCTAGGATAGATTACTTACGATTTTGGAGCTTGGATGAGGTGATCCTTGAGCAAAATCCGATTTTTAGAGAGAGAGTGTAGAGAGAGAAAGTTCTAAGGTGGAAAAGGCTCAAATGGTGGCCACTCTACCTTTTTATAGGTCCTGAGTTAGTGGCCAGGTGGGGACACACCCAATCCCGACATTAAACGGAGTTTAATATTTTACCCGCTTAAGTGACCGTCACCCGACTTAGTCGTAATGTAGAAGTTTTCTGTTAATTAAGAAATCATAAACATAATAGATTAAATAATTCTAAATGAATTATTTAACTTAAAAGTTAACGGAATACTTTAATAATAAAATAAATTTTATTAACGGAATGGGTTACAGCGACGGAATAAATTTTGGGTTGTCACATAAGACCCATTTAAATCGGCTGTATAGTAATGGTCAATGATGGACTCGTCGAGTTGTTCTTGGGACTCGGCGAGTCGAGGTGTAATGACCGTCAAATCCATTCTGCGAATGGACCAGTTATTAGGGAGGGAAGCCCCGTAGATGTTTAGACGCGAAAAAGCACCTGAGAATCACGAGACTCGACGAGTGTATGAACAGACTCGGCGAGTCCAAGGCAATCTTCCAACCTTTGAAGACTGACTCGACGAGTTGTTCATACAACTCGGCGAGTCATAGACTGGACATGTTCTTATGAAGGAGATGAACTCGCCGAGTTCAAGGAAGAACTCGGCGAGTCGGATGGATTTGGTCCCGATGGTTAAATGAAGGAGAACTCGACGAGTTCTTGCCAGACTCAACGAGTGGAGTCGGGGTTGGATCTGTCGAGTTATGAGCATTCTAACACTCCTAAGTGTACATGCAACCCTAAATACCTTGGATCTATGTTTTCTCTATTATACATGCAAATATTAATATTCCAAGGTATTACCCTAACTAGCATAAAATATTTTGATACTTAAATAATAAACTAGATAGAAATACATACCTTTTTGATGTAGCTTAACTCCATGAAGCTCGAGAGCCTATTGCCCCAAGTGTGATACCTTAAATGGTTCACACAACATCAAATACACTTGGAATAACTTAGAGAGAAATGATACACTTCATGAAATCAGCTAGCCCTCACCATTTCTTCGTAGTCTCTCATGATTTTGACAAGAATAAGATGCTTATATAGTGTGTCACAATTAGGGTTACACCATGTAAACCCTAATTGTCATGGCCTTTCATTTCCATGATCCATGGGTACAAAAACACCATGGAGCATCCGTGGAGCATCCTATGGGTTTTAGCCCAACTTGATAATCCATGGAGCATTAGCCCACTATACAAGTATGGATGATTTACACAATCAAACCATATATTTAATTAGTATCCTTTTGATCTCTTAATAAATTCCAAATTAATTCTTGATCAATACTAATTAAATAATCTTATTAATATATTAGAACTTATAATATATTACCAAACCTTAAGTGTTATTTCTCTCATTTTAGTCTATCCAAATGCATGATGCCATGCAACCCAAATGGACCATGCCGAGTCAGGTCAAGTACATACCAAATATAGTTATGGACTTAGACACTAATCCAACAGTCTCCCACTTGGATAAGTCTAAAACTATTATTACGTATGACTTCAAAAACCAACAGGCAATCATAGCTCTCAAAAGCCGCTGTCGAACTCTGACCTTGTCGATGAACTCTGACCTTTGTCAATGACTTGTCTATTAGATAAGGGATCATATATTTCTCCATTCTAGATATCATATGGACTGAGACATGGAATATAAATCATTCTCTCAGTCTATTTGTTGTTTCCCGATTTCCGATTGATGACGACTGACTGATTGAACAGATCAAATCAGTCCTGGCTTAGCCAAGCACTCACATGTGTCATCATTAAATCATCGAGGGGCCCACATATATCACTTTTATCCCGAAGGTAAAAGGAATGGATAAACTTCGACTCATATGGCTTGTTCTACTACTTGTTAAATCTTACACAAAGGCACGTTTTATGACATCGAGTTACCAATGCGTTTTCGTGCGATCAATGTATAACCAACTCATAGTAAGAACTCATATCTCTAGGTTTGAAGAATATAAGATATTATCGTCTCATGATCACTCGTGATAAAATCCATGAAGTGATTCCAATGAACGTGGGTTGAATCTAATACTCAGAACTCATGATCACTCGTGATAAAATCCATGAAGTGACAGTCTTGATTCATATCTACTTTCAACATATGACCGACTGTGGATGGTTTGAATAACTTAGTCAATCAGGAAGAACGACCTAGTTATTCTGGAAGTCAAAACATGCAAAGTGATACACAAGAATAATCGAATCCAATATGGTCTTAGAACTTATGAATATAAATAAAACATCTTTTATTTATCACCATATTGATTACCCGTCATTCATTGCATACTGTTTCAAACTATCAACTTTATACTTGAATTAAAACAATAGTTGTCCCATGCTTTAAGCATGTACACTATGTTTTTCTAAACACTAGTCATGCTATACACCAAGTATGCATACTAAGTTTGTCTATGATCTTTACTTTGTGAAAGAGATCGATTGAACATAATTCCAATGATTCTCATTTCACACTCCCAATTCCTTACTACAAATGCAAGAATTCCAAATTCCTGCCATTTACCTAAATCTGTTAGATCCTAAACTTATATTCATTGGTCCTCTTGTAATGATTATGCACAAAGTCACAAAGACTTTACAACAAACATTACAGAGCATTCCAAAGGAGATCAAGTCCTTGGAAACATCCTTCTTGCATTAAGTTTCCTAATCTTACACAGATTTATTGAACAACTTCCACTTTCCCATATTCCCATTTTGACTATCACTTCTGAACAAGGGTTGCCTCTTTTTAGAATATGTCAATATGGTCCTTCCAAAAATTAACATTATACTTCCAACTATCCCTTAGCAACCAACCTTTGGTAAACCTTATATTGTCCTCGACAATTGCTTAATCATTTTAGTCATATCCAATTCTAGACCTTTTCCCTTCTTAATGCCCTATGCATTTGGAATATTTTAGAAAGGATGAATATTATAGCACATGCAATCGATCTTATATCTGAAGCATATGGGACATGATTCATGATGTCTCACATAAAGACATGATTCTAGACCAGTCCTTTTGCTACAATATTTCTATTTGCCAAGTTCTCATAATTCAGATTATGAAAAGGGATGCCGTAATCATAATCGAATTTTAGAATGCAAATAATGGACCCATATATAGAATTTTCTTATGTTGAGCCATTCCAACACAAAATTCATATATATATATATATATATATATATATATATATATATATATATATATATATATATATATATATATATATATATATATATATATATATATATATTTATATATATATATATATATATATATATATATATATATATATATATATCCTTGACTAAAGATGAATAAAACCTCAATCTAAGCTTTTAGAATTGAAATGAAGTATAATTTCCTCTCCCTTAATTATAGCAAAACAACTTTTTCCCAATTGAAACCTTTTGTTTTCTATAATTAACATTGCTAACTTGCAACGCTAATAATAATTATCATGCTCCCACTCACATGATGATTATTAGCATAACACATATGCTCCCACTAGCTTTGACATGTACTCACAAATCAGCTGGACTTCTAGAATCAATATTGTATTGACTTTCATACCAAAGTTCAGACTTCTGATACGAGATGCTTTGATAAAACTTTATCAAAATCATACACCTTTCCTTAGATAGCACAAAGGGATGTCGTACTCATAGTCTCAATTGTTTGGACCTTTGCCATTCCTCACAAGTCCATGTTAGTGTGTCGGTTAACCACACATGCTCCACTAATGACTTTGAGAATGCAGCTATCTACTTAAAATCTACTTAGTGAAAGAGTTTCCTCAACATCATTTTCATGAATCGGAGAGAAACCTTATGACACTTAGATTTTTATGGTGTATTTGTTCCTATCCATGTGAATTTGTCAAAACCATAATCACAAGACACGATTAATGAGAAATCCAAACTCATATGGATTGAACTTGTGTAGTCTTAACTTCTTGACACCTGGCAGCACAAGGGCCTGCCATTGCTTCCAAGTTGTTATACAACCAATTGAGAACTCTTAGAACAGATATGCAAAGCCAACTTTCACTGGAATGGGCACAGAAGTAGGAATATGTCAACATGATAGGTTATAAATCTCACGTCGTGTGCTAGCGATAAACTTACAGGTTTTTATTCTTGATTATCCTTTCAGGATCTTTAAGTCTCCCACTATCCTCTTGACATATAAGACTCACTTGCCAAATATTCAAGAGATAGTTTGGATTCTTTATCAAGACAAACACTTCACACAATTGGTCTTAGTTAGTCTTTGTTTTATCCAAAACATCACAACTTACCAATTTCAAGTGTACAAGAGTAGGATACTTTTACTCTTACATTTGACTAGTGTTAAGAAACCTTCCTTTAATATATGTCACTGTGACAACCCGAAATTTCTATTCTGTGTAACATATCAATTCAATAGAAGTCAAACCAGTTACTATTAAATTTTCAGACTTTTTGGAATAAGTTTGAGTAATTTAGGATTTACACTTTAGGAGATATCAGGAGAGAGGATGCCTTAGGGTTATAGTGCAACACTGTTATTCCTAAACTCCAAGAAATTGGAGTTTACTGCCTGAATAAAATATTTTCAGCCAAAAACCCAAAAATTTGGAGTATATATATGACACTTAGTCATTTTATATCATTTTTCCAAATTCTCAAGAACAATATCAAATCCTCTCAAGTATCATCTCAAGATTTCTTCCAAATCTTCATCTAGTAAGTGTTTCTAACCATTTAAAGTTAGTATATCACTTAATCTAGTGTTTTAACACACTTCTATCCGTTAGATCTTTCCAAAAGATCAAATCTTCAAGTTTCACCAAGAACACCAAGAACACACACTAGTGTTCTTGGACTTTTGGCTTATTTCAAGCTTCTATATATTGTAAGTACTTCTATCCTAGAGTATTTTTAAGCTTGCTACACTTCCATATAACATGAAAACACCAAAGAAACACCAAGAACATGGTGTTTACGGTCCAAGAACATTCTTGAACCGTAAACCCTTCTTTAAGGGCCAAAGTGTCCCTAGTCCCTTCCTAAGCCTAGGTAACTATCTTGGATCCATGCCTTGTTGTGTTAAGGACTTGAAATCATCAAAATACCATCATCCATAAGGGTTTACGGCCGTAAACCCAAAGGGAAATGGTATTAGGGCCGTAAACTCCATATAGGAGTGAAATGGTGCCCTAACTTCTTCCTTAGGCTTATACTTCATGAGGAAACACTTCTATGGACATAAAAACCTTCAAAACACAAAATGGTCAAATAAGTAGGAGTTTATGGCCTTAAACTCAAGGGTTTACGACCGTAAACCCAGGGATTTATGGTCTCCAAACCGTAAACTCCCAAAGAGGGTTCCCTTGAACCCTAAACCCCATAGCTTGGTTCTACAACACTTAGATGCAATCCTTAAGGCTTATAACACTTATATAAAGTGTTTTTCATGTCTTAAGATGTCTTAACTTTGCTAATTAGTTGTTTAAAGTCTAATTAGATACATATATGTTGTATTTATATGTTAAATAGGATCATTGTGTGTGTACAAGTCTTCACTTGACACCTAGCAATCCTATCTCTTCAGTTCATCCAAACCACTCACTACAGGTGAGTTCATACCCCTTAATTAACCTTTTAAATGTTTTTAAATGCTTTTATGGGGGGGATACAAGTTGAACAATTATAGTTATTATATTAATCACATGTGATTAATAACTACCAAGCAAATGGTTTTCTTACTTTTCAAACTGTTTATCAAACTGTTTTACCTTAAACTGTCTTACAAACTCTTTTACTTATCAAATACTTTTACTTCAACTCTTTTAAACTTATATTCTGTGTATCTATATAAATATAGTTATATAAGTAGGATTGAAAGGACTTAGGACTGCTAGCCTACCTTACTTCCTGTTGCTTGTTTGGTTGTGGACTTAGGGTATCAAGGTTAGTTGTCCGAAGGTCGTTTGAATCCTAGTTATATATTATGTGTATGTATATAGATATAAAAGGTTATTTCTTTCATTCAGTTACATGCCCTTGGGTAGCAAGGGTATACAAACATGTTCATACATTGCTAGTAAGCTACCATAGGGGTAGTTTAGGAAGATACTATTACTAGAACAATGAAACATACAATGAGTCACTTCATACATGAGTCATTACATACTATGATGAGAAACAAACATAAAACAGAGTGATGAGAAACAAACATAAAACAGAGTGATGAGAAACAAACATAAAACAGAGTGATGAGAAACAAACATAATAACAGAGTGATGAGAAACAAACATACAGGCTAGACAGAGAAAGAACACACAATACAGCTAGCACACAATTCACATAACATATACATTAATACATTTATGTGAGCCAATAAACAGGGCATGGCACTACCTACCATGACTGTTTTTGTATCAGAATCCCCTTAATTGGGGAGCGTATGAGTTTGTGTATAGATCTATACTGGATTGACAAACGTCATTTTTACGGCATCTTACATTGTCGTTTTACTATAGAGTCGGTAGCAAGATATAGGCCGATCACATGTTACCTTAAAACATACATTTGGCTTAAGGTAGTTGGTACATCAGTAGTTACTTAATACTACACTACAGTACTATAACATTTTCCCTTTACATTTTACTTTGTGATATTCACACAATAAACAATAATGTAAAAACTATATTTTTGGTTAATGATAGTCGGATTTGGGAAAATACACACTTTTACAAGAGACACACACAGACACTAGATGCCTTGGTAGAAGGCTACTTTTAGTAGGAAACATAGGGTTTTCTAGGATAGTTCAAACAAATACAAAACTTTTACAAACACACACAGTACATCTTACAAAACATCTTACAAATGCTTTCATACAAACACAGACACTAATATACTTATTATCTCACCAGCTTTAAAGCTGATAAACTCTTTCAAAATAACTTGTATTCTCAGGTCACCAGTAGACAGGTACAGGTGCCAGGTTTTGAGAAGCTGGAGCTCGTTCAAGACTCCTCTTTTATTTTGATGTATATTATTCTGGTGTCTGTATAACTTGACAGAACACACTTGTATGAAATTGTATTATTAATGCAATGGATGATGTTGTTGCTTGTTTACTACTTGCATCGTTGTGATACTGTACACGACGTCCTCCACCCCAGAACGTTTCCGCCGTTCATAGGTTTTGGGGGTGTGACAGATTGGTATCAGAGCATTGTTTATAGTGAATCGAGTGTATCAACCCATAAAAGATATACGAACTATAAACACAAGCGGGATTTAAAATACTCTGATGAAGAGTTTATACTTTAAATAATAAAATATTTAATAAAGTATACATGCCTGCATTCATACTAAAATCAGTGTCACTAGGACAGAACAAAAGTTTTACGATTGTTGGACAGCACAAGTAGACTTAGAGACATATGGTCAACCCTGGGAAGATGTAGCCTGATCAACTACGTTATCCGAGGAGTGATTAGCATGTGCCTAAGTGTGGTTGTGAGGTTGCAACAAGTCTAAAAACTTACCAACACTACTACAATGAGAACAGTAGAACAGAACATTTAACTAAAAAAATACTATAGGAGTATTTTGTGTTACAATAATTACTTATTTGAGAACTAAAGGTCTTTATTAGTATATCAGTGGTTGTTTAGTGGATACACTAAGGTTATATGTGCTAGGATGTCATAGATTTAGAATCTGTGATCTTTGCCTTACTTCATGTTCCTTGTTTGGTTGTGGGCTTAGGGTTAGGGTCACTTATTCGAAGGTCTATCCCATCTGCGTTACATGTAACTAGTATACTTTAAACAAGTATTGAAGAAACTAATAAATATCATCTTATAATTATCTAATTAGTTAGTCTAATTTAGTTATTTCTTATATCCCTTTTCTCGCGTAGATATAATGGCTAGATTCCATCTTCCCGGAGACCCGTACTTTCCCAACCACGGCAATGCTGGATGGCTTGGAGAAGAACCAGAGGATGATCACCCAATCCCTTTGGATGATCACGAAGCTGAAGGCTTTTCTGATGGTTCCGACTCGGAGCCAGAAGTCAACAACCAACCCCCAGCTGTACAAAACCCAAACCCTCATCCCGCATTTCAAGGACCCACACCTCTGTGGGCCACAAACTTGAATAGGTGGAGTCAGGAACAAGGTCAACCTTTTCCTTACAATGAAGACAGAAGCTTCTACAACCTCACTGAGGGAGGTTCAGCTGATAGGGTCCTACCAATCATGGTTCGTAGGATTTCTCGGAACACCGAGCAGGGTCGAGCAGCTATCGACCGGGTAGTAGAAGTTGATGCCAATTCTAGTGTTAACACTGTCCGCATTCGCCAGCTGGAGTTCGCTCATGAAAGGGCTCAGGTTAGCAATGCAATGCTTCAGAGGGAGCTTACTGAAACTCGAGCCGAAGTCAGGGAACTTCGAACTCAGCAAGCAAGATTTGATAGGCGTGTGAGGGACATAGAGCGTCTCTTATCGGATTCAAGAACTCACTTTAGCAGTTCTCGTCGCCGTTAGAATCTTAACGACTTCTCCTTTGGATATAACCTAGTTATGTAATAACTTTAGGCTAATTTCCTATCTTGTTCAATCTTAGACCTGTTAGGTCAATTATTAGGTCGTAGTTCTGTCAAAATTTTCCAATCTTGGTTGATGTAGGACCTACTTCTAGGTCATTTTTCCCGAACTTGTTACATCTGTAATTCCAGTATCTTTGACAGATATCTAATCTAATGGAAATTTGTATCCAAATGCTTTCATCTTCATTCAAGTATTCATTCATTTACGCTGTTGGGCTATGAAGAGTTAGTCCATGAGTCATTCTCATCATATTTCTATCAAATTCTTATCAATGTATATATCTTTCTAAACTTTCAGTTAAAAGATGCCTTCACGCAAATCACCAAGAAACAACCCGCCACCACCACCTACTCCTCAGTTTGATACAGCAGCCCTCAATGTTGTTGTAGCTGCGGCTGTGGCGACAGCCATGGCTCAATATCATGCATCAGGTTCCACTGGAGGAGGAACTCCTATTCCGACCATACAGGTTGAAACCCCTGTTCATTCCATTCAGGTTAAAGCCCCTGTGCGCTCGAGGGAGTGCTCCTACAAAGATTTTACAAACTGCAAGCCATTGTCCTTCAAAGGGACTGGCGGAGTACTCGTCCTCTCGCAATGGTTCGAGAAGACAGAGTCGGTCTTTGAAATCTGCTCGTGCCCGGAGGGAAGTAAGGTCAAGTTTGTCGCTTGTACCTTCGAATCAAAAGCCCTAACATGGTGGAATAGCCATGTTAAGTCACTATCTCTAGTGGTGGCTAACGGTATGGGCTGGGATACCATGAAAGACCTCATGATTGAGGAGTACTGCCCTAGGGGCGAGATCCAAAACAAGGAGGAGGAACTATGGAGCCTGACCATGAAGGGCTCCAACATCGTCGCATATACCGCCAGGTTCTGTGAACTGGTGGCCCTCTGTCCCAACATGATTCATACAGAAGGAAAGAAGATCGAGAGATATATATGGGGGCTAATGCCGCATATACCGCCAGGTTCTGTGAACTGGTGGCCCTCTGTCCCAACATGATTCATACAGAAGGAAAGAAGATCGAGAGATATATATGGGGGCTAATGCCACCAAACCAGGGAAATGTTTTGTCATCACGCCCTACTACATTTGATAGTGCCAAGCGATTGGCACAGCAGCTAATTGACCACGGGGTCCGTACCCCGGCTGCAACAACCACCCTAGCCATCTCAGAACCCGCCAGAACCGCAGAGTCCAAGCGGAAATTCTGGGACGACAAGAAAAAGAAGAAGGCTGCCAAGAAACAGCAGATCGTGGCAGTTCATAGTGCGACAACACCTGCCACTGCTGCTGCTCCATTAAAGCAGTATTCTGGAAGTTTGCCGCTCTGCAACAAGTGTAACTACCACCATGTGGGAGCCTGTCGGGAAATGCAGTGTGTAAACTGCAACAGGAAGGGGCACACAGCCCGTTTCTGCAAATCTCCGGCGAGGCCAATCACCCAAGTCCCTGGCGCTGGAGTGGGCCAATCTTGCTACAATTGTGGCGATGTGGGCCACTACAAAAGGAACTGCCCCAAGGCAGGGAATGACGGCGGAGTAGGAAGAGTTCTAGCTATAGGCCATGAGGAGGCGATTGCCGACCCCACAGTGGTCACTGGTACATTTCTCCTCGACAACTCTTATGCTTGTATACTATTTGATAGTGGAGCGGAGAGGAGCTTCGTGAACCAAAAGTTTGCTCATTTACTTAAGCAAAAATCATGAACACTCAAAGAACTATTCACAGTAGAAATGGCTAATGGGAAGACAGAGAGCACTAGTTGCATATACATAGGGTGTACCTTAACTTTAGATAGCCATTCATTCTCGATCGATCTTATGCCAGTCTCAATTAAAAGTTTCGACGTCATCATTGGCATGGATTGGTTGAGTCTTCATCGTGTCGACATCATGTGTTACGAAAAGGCTATCCGCCTTAATCTTTCGTCTGGTGAAACCCTAGTAGTATATGGCGACAAACCCAGCACGAACCTTCGTATCATCTCGAGCATTCAAAGCTCAGAAATTCTTGCGAAAGGAATGCTGCGCATTCCTTGATCATGTGGTCGATTTGAGCCAAGAAACGAAACCTATTCAGAACATTCCAGTAGTACGCGACTTTCCCGACGTCTTTCCAGAAGAGCTACCAGGATTACCTCCGCAACGACAAGTCGAGTTCAGAATTGACTTAGTTCCAGGGGCTACCCTCGTAGCCAAATCGCCTTATCGTCTAGCACCTGCAGAGATGCAAGAACTATCCTGTCAACTTAACGAGCTGCTCAGCAAGGGCTTTATAAGACCGAGCTTCTCACCCTGGGGAGCTCCGGTCTTGTTCGTCAAGAAGAAAGACGGATCATTTCGTATGTGCATCGACTGCAGGGAGCTCAACAAATTGACCGTCAAAAATCGTTATCCTTTGCCTCGGATAGACGACTTATTCGATCAACTTCAAGGGGCGAATTTCTTTTCCAAAATCGACTTAAGATCCGGATATCACCAGCTACGAGTACAAGGGGAGGATGTTCTGAAGACAGCCTTCCGAACTCGTTATGGGCACTACGAATTCGTAGTGATGCCATTCGGATTAACAAATGCGCCCGCAGTATTCATGGATTTAATGAATAGGGTGTGTCGTCCTTACTTGGATCAGTTCGTCATTGTCTTCATCGATGACATACTTATCTACTCTCATAGTAAGGAGGAGCATAGTCAACATCTACGACAAGTCTTAGAAACCCTGCGTGCGGAGAAGCTTTATGCGAAGTTCTCGAAATGTGAATTTTGGATCCGACGAGTCGAATGCTTAGGGCACGTGGTTAGCGAAGAGGGAATACACGTGGACCCTTCCAAAATTAAAGTCATTGAGAGCTGGTCAGCACCGAAGACGCCTACAGAAATTCGTCAATTTCTAGGCCTCGCTGTCTACTATCGCAGGATCATTCAGAACTTCTCCCGCATTGCGAAGCCTCTTACAACACTTACCCAGAAGGGCGTATCCTTTGACTAGGAAGAGAAGCAGGAGAGAGCGTTCCAAACGCTCAAACGAGCCTTGTGTACCGCACCAATACTATCCCTTCCCGAAGGGATAGAAGACTTCATTGTCTATTGCGATGCGTCAAACCAAGGACTCGGATGTGTGCTGATGCAGCGAGGTAAGGTCATCGCCTATGCCTCCAGACAGCTGAAGACACATGAAGTCAACTACACGACCCACGATCTTGAACTAAGAGCAGTTGTGTTTGCTTTGAAGATCATGAGACACTACCTGTACGGTACGAAGAGCACAATCTTTACAGACCACAAGAGCCTACAACACATATTCGATCAGAAGGAGCTCAACATGAGACAACGACGGTGGGTCGAGCTACTCAGTGACTGCGAATGCGAAATTCGTTATCATCCCGGCAAGGCCAATGTAGTAGCTGACGCCCTGAGTCAGAAAGAATATTCTGGTCGTAGAGTCAAATCAATGACTATGACTATCCATTCACACTTATCCACACAAATACAGGCGGCTCAACTTGACGCTTTGAAACCTGAAAATGTGGCCAGTGAATCCCTGCGAGGGATGGATAAGAACTTGGAAGTCAAAGGTGGCGGATCTTTTTATCTCATGGATCGGATCTGGACCCCAAAACTTGGTGGTTTCAGAGACTTGGTCATGAACGAGGCACACAACACTCGTTATTCCGTCCACCCAGGTTCAGATAAGATGTATCTGGATCTTAAAAAGTTATACTGGTGGCCTAACATGAAAGCAGATATTGCTACCTTCGTAAGTAAATGCCTTACTTGTGCAAAGGTCAAGGTCGAATACCAGAAACCCTCAGGTCTTCTACAACAGCCTGAGATCCCAGAATGGAAGTGGGAGCAGATCACTATGGATTTCATAACCAAGTTGCCCAAGACAACGGGTGGACTTGATACCATATGGGTCATCGTCGACAGATTGACCAAGTCCGCGCACTTCCTACCTATCAAGGAAACAGACAAGATGGAGAAGCTTACAAGAATTTACATTAGGGAGATTGTACGACTGCATGGTGTTCCCATATCCATTATCTCAGACAGAGATAGTAGGTTCACTTCTAGGTTCTGGCAGTCGCTACAAAGTTCCTTAGGAACTAGGCTGGACATGAGTACAGCCTACCATCCGCAGACAGACGGGCAAAGTGAGAGGACTATTCAAACCTTGGAGGACATGTTACGAGCCTGTGTGATTGACTTTGGGAAAGCATGGGATACTCATTTACCCCTTGTATAATTTTCCTACAACAACAGTTATCACACAAGCATAAAGGCAGCTCCATTCGAGGCCCTCTATGGCCGCAAGTGCAGATCCCCTCTGTGCTGGGCTGAGGTGGGTGATACCCAGTTAGCTAAAGGACAAGTTCCTGAAAGCACTCTCACAGGTCCGGAGATCATACAGGAAACGACGGAGAAGATCGTTCAGATCCGTGAACGACTGAAAGCCTCCAGAGACCGACAGAAGAGCTACGCTGATAAACGCAGAAAACCGTTGGAGTTCCAGGTGGGCGACCATGTTCTATTGAAGGTCTCACCCTGGAAGGGCTTGATACGCTTCGGAAAGCGTGGAAAGCTAAATCCAAGGTACATTGGGCCTTTTGAGATTCTTGCCAGAATCGGCCATGTAGCTTACAAACTTAACTTACCGAGCGAACTCAGTAACGTACATTCTACCTTCCACGTCTCGAACTTGAAAAAGTGTCTGTCCGACGAGACTCTTGTAATCCCACTCGACGAGATCGATATCAATGAGAGCCTCAACTTCGTGGAAGAACCAGTAGAGATCATAGACCGGGAGGTCAAGCAAACGAAACAAAGCCGCATCCCAATAGTGAAGGTTCGTTGGAACGCCAAGCGAGGACCTGAATTCACTTGGGAGCGAGAGGATCAGATGAAACTGAAATATCCTCGTCTTTTTACTTAGTTATTTATAACTACTAATTTGCTTAAATTCTAATTTCAGAACGAAATTCCTTCTAAGGAGGGGATGATGTGACAACCCGAAATTTCTATTCTGTGTAACATATCAATTCAACAGAAGTCAAAACAGTTACTATTAAATTTCATACTTTTTGGAATAAGTTTGAGTAATTTAGGATTTACACTTTAGGAGATATCAGGAGAGAGGATGCCTTAGGGTTATAGTGCAACACTGTTATTCCTAAACTCCAAGAAATTGGAGTTTACTGCCTGAATAAAATATTTTCAGCCAAAAACCCAAAAATTTGGAGTATATATATGACACTTAGTCATTTTATATCATTTTTCCAAATTCTCAAGAACAATATCAAATCCTCTCAAGTATCATCCCAAGATTTCTTCCAAATCTTCATCTAGTAAGTGTTTCTAACCATTTCAAGTTAGTATATCACTTAATCTAGTGTTTTAACACACTTCTATCCGTTAGATCTTTCCAAAAGATCAAATCTTCAAGTTTCACCAAGAACACACACTAGTGTTCTTGGACTTTTGGCTCATTTCAAGGTTCTATATATTGTAAGTACTTCTGTCCTAGAATATGTTTAAGCTTGCTACACTTCCATATAACATGAAAACACCAAAGAAACACCAAGAACATGGTGTTTACGGTCCAAGAACATTCTTGAACCGTAAACCCTTCTTTAAGGGCCAAAGTGTCCCTAGTCCCTTCCTAAGCCTAGGTAACTATCTTGGATCCATGCCTTGTTGTGTTAAGGACTTGAAATCATCAATATACCATCATCCATAAGGGTTTACGGCCGTAAACCCAAAGGGAAATGGTATTAGGGCCGTAAACTCCATATAGGAGTGAAATGGTGCCCTAACTTCTTCCTTAGGCTTATACTTCATGAGGAAACACTTCTAAGGACATAGAAACCTTCAAAACACAAAATGGACAAATAAGTAGGAGTTTACGGCCGTAAACTCAAGGGTTTACGACCGTAAACCCAAGGATTTATGGTCTCCAAACCGTAAACTCCCAAAGAGGGTTCCCTTGAACCCTAAACCCCATAGCTTGGTTCTACAACACTTAGATGCAATCCTTAAGGCTTATAACACTTATATAAAGTGTTTTTCATGTCTTAGGATGTCTTAACTTTGCTAATTAGTTGTTTAAAGTCTAATTAGATACATATATGTTGTATTTATATGTTAAATATGATCATTGTCTGTGTACAAGTCTTCACTTGACACCTAGCAATCCTATCTCTTCAGTTCATCCAAACCACTCACTACAGGTGAGTTCATACCCCTTAATTAACCTTTTGAATGTTTTTAAATGCTTTTATGGGGGGATACAAGTTGAACAATTATAGTTATTATATCAATCACATGTGATTAATAACTACCAAGCAAATGGTTTTCTTACTTTTCAAACTGTTTATCAAACTGTTTTACCTCAAACTGTCTTACAAACTCTTTTACTTATTAAATACTTTTACTTCAACTCTTTTAAACTTATATTTTGTGTATCTATATAAATATAGTTATATAAGTAGGATTGAAAGGACTTAGGACTGCTAGCCTACCTTACTTCCTGTTCCTTGTTTGGTTGTGGACTTAGGGTATCAACGTTAGTTGTCCGAAGGTCGTTTGAATCCTAGTTATATATTATGTGTATGTATATAGACATAAAAGGTTATTTCTTTCATTCAGTTACATGCCCTTGGGTAGCAAGGGTATACAAACATGTTCATACATTGCTAGTAAGCTACCATAGGGGTAGTTTAGGAAGATACTATTACTAGAACAATGAAACATACAATGAGTCAGTTCATACATGAGTCAATACATACTATGATGAGAAACAAACATAAAACAGAGTGATGAGAAACAAACATAAAACAGAGTGATGAGAAACAAACATAATAACAGAGTGATGAGAAACAAACATAATAACAGAGTGATGAGAAACAAACATACAGGCTAGACAGAGAAAGAACACACAATACAGCTAGCACACAATTCACATAACATATACATTAATACATTTATGTGAGACAATAAACAGGGCATGGCACTACCTGCCATGACTGTTTTTGTATCAAAATCTCCTTAATTGGGGAGCGTATGAGTTTGTGTATAGATCTATACTGGATTGACTATCCTACACCTTGCTGCTCACTACAGTGGGACTTGCAAGTCTACGGATGCTAAACGTCATTTTTACGACATCTTACATTGTCGTTTTACTATAGAGTCGGTAGCAAGATACAGGCCGATCACATGTTACCTTAAAATATACATTTGGCTTAAGGTAGTTGGTACATCAGTAGTTACTTAATACTACACTACAGTACTATAACATTTTCCCTTTACATTTTACTTTGTGATATT
The DNA here is from genome assembly GCF_052849685.1 of Lactuca virosa. Classification (NCBI taxonomy): domain Eukaryota; kingdom Viridiplantae; phylum Streptophyta; class Magnoliopsida; order Asterales; family Asteraceae; genus Lactuca; species Lactuca virosa. The sequence goes on along the minus strand of NC_136433.1, from coordinate 297,602,802 downwards.
CACACAATAAACAATAATGTAAAAACTATATTTTTGGTTAATGATAGTCGGATTTGGGAAAATACACACTTTTACAAGAGACACACACAGACACTAGATGCCTTGGTAGAAGACTACTTTTAGTAGGAAACATAGGGTTTTCTAGGATAGTTCAAACAAATACAAAACTTTTACAAACACACACAGTACATCTTACAAAACATCTTACAAATGCTTTCATACAAACACAGACACTAATATACTTATGATCTCACCAACTTTAAAGCTGATAAACTCTTTCAAAATAACTTGTATTCTCAGGTCACCAGTAGACAGGTACAGGTGCCAGGTTTTGAGAAGCTGGAGCTCGTTCAAGACTCCTCTTTTATTTTGATGTATATTATTTTGGTGTCTATATAACTTGACAGAACACACTTGTATGAAATTATATTATTAATGCAATGGATGATGTTGTTGCTTGTTTACTACTTGCATTGTTGTGATACTGTACACGACGTCCTCCACCCCAGAACGTTTCCGCCGTTCATAGGTTCTGGGGGTGTGACAGTCACTCAAGTTACAATCTTGGAGTATGACTCTAAGAATTGTTTTTGGAACGAGGTATGAATCATCTTCTTGATTTGACCACTTCAACAATTCATAGCTCCTCTTCTTAGCTATCAGAATGCACTTAGAGGATGAATTGTGATAAGGTCTCTTAATCATTAAGATGATCATATAACATGATACTAAAGTACTCTCCCATCTTTTCAGATTTGAGAAACTTTTATCCTTCTGCCTAATTTGATTCTTCTCGTTCGTTCTGCCATACATCGAAACTTTTCCAATGCTTCAGAATTATACTTAAACATGTAGGTATAACCATATTTACTAAACTTTAGTAAATCATAACGGATAGTCTTATAGATCTTTTGTGGTGGAATTGATCAGTGCACAAGAATGTGCACTTTAGTAAAATTCTCATTCATCATACTATACAACTTGCATGATTTCCAAGTTTCTATCAACTGAAACCTTGGGTGATGAGAATCTTTCCTTATTTGGTAAATTTTGACACTACCACAAATGAAAGAATCAAATTCATATTTCCACTCTTGCTATTAATGGAATCATATAAGCAACAATTTTTCACAAATTCCATTTTAAGGATATTTTAAAATAAATAAAAACAAAAATTTTCCTTTTATTTTAAAACTTTGCGGAAAAACTTATCCTTAGAGTGAAAAAGCATATGAAAAACTTGTTGTTATCTATTCCTAAGCAATATATCATAACTCCTAAGCAACAGCTCAAAATTCTGATCACTGAACCACGCAATCGAGATCCATCTTCGCGATCAGAATTAGCATATACTTCCTTTAAGTTTCTCCACTTTTCTTTGATTCTTAAAACATCAACATGTGACCCAGTCACATCATGTAACAAGAATCTCAGAATAGAAACTTAACAGAGTTAGATAGTGGACTTTACCTGAAGTAGAGTCAATCTTCTTGACTTGATCAACCTTATGATCTTTCAGGTAAATAGGCTGCTTCGCAATCAATTCCCCTTCCTTTGGCAAGAGAAAAATATGGACTCTTTGGAATGGTACATGGGACTATCGCAGACTTGCCTTTCTCTTTACCATTTGGTCAACCTAGTTGACTATGGTCAATCCCTTTCCTTGGGAAGAAAAAGGTTTTACTAGGTATCCATTGCAACCATTGTCAATGTCCATTGAAGGTTTGGAAAGTTGATCTATTAATCAAATTTGCTTTACCAAAGCTCCAAATCATTGCTGATTCAGCAGTACCAAGCAAATAGATAAGATCATTAAGGTTCATGTCATAGTCTATTTCATAGTAGTCCCAAAGGTAACTCACTATGTGACTTAGAAAGTGATTGAACATCCAACTTTCTTAAGACTTTGACACCCAAATCTTCCGGCTTGTCAATATGTGACTTCATCTCCAAGATGTGAGCACAGATAGACCTTGCTTGCCATTAGGGCTTGAGTGACCTTGAACTTGTGGTTAAGGGAGAATAATTAGAGGAGGTGGAGGAGGTGAAGTTTCAAGAGACTTGGGAAGATCATAGATGTCTGAACCACACATATTTTTGGGAGATATATTCAAGATAGTTGATTTAAAGTCCTTAATATAACACCCAATATGAAATATTAAGGCTAGGAACCAACACAATATTTTATAACTTGGAAGAGGGATGCCGTAATCCAATCTACAGAATATTTGAAGGTAGGTGAATGACGATTCACCAATTTCCACCATGAAAAACGAAATAATTTTTAGGTTTTTAATTGGATTTGAAACTCCTAGATCTTTTGAGATTCATTGAACTGTTCAATGACATGTTTCAGTCTCGAGTGTGCCCTTCAGGTTTTGTGACTGGGATGCCGAGGATCAAAACAAGGTGTGAAGTAACCATGCAAATTACTTGGTACCCTTAATATTTACCCCTTAATCAATGTTCTAGTTAACCACACCCGCTCCATCGATACTATGATAAATATTAAGTTACCCTTTGCCTACCTTGTTAAATCAAGCTAGTATGTCGGTTAACCACACACGCTCCACTAACCGGCTTAAGCAAAGTGCAAAGTTTAATTTCATGGATTAGCACCTTATTCACATTTTCCTAAAGTAACTAAGATTGGGAATTATAAAACATTTAGTTACTTTGTATTTATCATTAATACTTTTAATGAAGGAGAAGTATAGTCCTTGTCCTACCTGTTCGACTAACGACTCTCCACCAGTCAAGGAAGCGGTGGGTGAGAGTGGATAGCCATTAAACTCCCATTTTATAGGCAGTAACCTTATACCCCCCTTATAGACCGGCTTCGTGAATGAGGCCTACTAATGGTAAGACGACTTGCTCTTATACATATATATAAATATTATTAACTTATAATATTATAAAGTATAAGGGTTGAATTTTAACTTTAAAAATTCTAAGGGCTTAACTTGGAATTAAAGTATTCATAAGGGAAAACTTTTCAAATTCCAAAACTTGAGGGCAAGTTTTGAAACTATTCAAAACTATTCAATTCCATAACTTATGTGTTTAAAGTAGTTTTAATCCAAAACTCTTCAAGTTCCATAACTTGAGGACAAGTTATGGAGGACTTTAAACTATTAAATAATGTGACTTTTCTTTATTCATAACCTATGGAAATATTTATGAGTTTTATGAATCTTAAATGTGACTTTTCATATAACTTGAGGACAAGTTACAAAAACACATTTTAGAATCAACTCTTAGATTAATTTGGATTGAAAACAACAATTTCACATAACTTTTCTATTAATCTAAGCAACTCATAAGAACAAGATAATTCAGATCAAACTTTTTCATGTAATTAGCCTAAACCTTAAACTAATACAAAACATGAATCTATTGACAATTATCTTTGAAATTGGATTAGCATGAACATTACCACATCAAAAACAGGTTTGTAAGTTGAAAAACAGCTTAGGGTAATGTTCCTAGTCCAATTCCAGCCAAAACAGTCGAAGATATGTTGTCTAGGGGTCCAACTCGTCGAGTGCATGAACCAACTCGACGATTTGGATCGTTTTGAACACTTTTAAGGCACGGACTTGTCGAGTCACCTGATGGACTCGCCGAGTCTGTTGCCCAGACAGCAAAAAACTTCGATTTTTAAGCAGATTTTGCAAGTATAACAACAAAACAAGCCTAGGCTCTGATACCACTGTCGAGTTATGAGCATTCTAACACTCCTAAGTGTACATGCAACCCTAAATACCTTGGATCTATGTTTTCTCTATTATACATGCAAATATGAATATTCCAAGGTATTACCCTAACTAGCATAAAATCTTTTGATACTTGAATAATAAACTAGATAGAAATACATACATTGTTGATGTAGCTTAACTCCATGAAGCTCAAGAGCCTAGTGCCCCAAGTGTGACACCTCAAATGGTTCACACAACATCAAATGCACTTGGAATAACTTAGAGAGAAATCATACACTTCATGAAATCGGCTAGCCCTCACCATTTCTTCATAGTCTCTCATGGTAGCCGATTTTGACAAGAATACGATGCTTATATAGTGTCACAATTAGGGTTACACCATGTAAACCCTAATTGTCATAGCCTTTCATTTCCATGATCCATGGGTACAAAAACACCATGAACCATCCATTAAGCATCCTTTGGGTTTTAGCCCAACTTGATAATCCATGGAGCATTAGCCCACTATACAAGTATGGATGATTTACAAAATCATCCCATATATTTAATTAGTCTCCTTTTGATCACTTAATTAATTCCAAATTAATTCTTGATCAATAATAAGTAAATAATCTTATTAATATATTAGAACTTATAATATATTACTAAACCTTAAGTGTTATTTCTCTCATTTTAGTCTATCCAAATGCATGATGCCATGCAACCCAAATGGACCATGCCGAGTTGGGTCAAGTACATACCAAATATACTTATGGACTTAGACACTAATCCAACAGGATCGGGTTAAGTGGAGCATGGACTCGATGAGTTGGTAGACCAACTCGGCGATTCAGGTCAACTAGATGTTGACTTTGACTGGTTATGGTATTGACCCTGGTTAGGGTTGCATGTTCGGTTTGATGACTTGAGGATTGTCGTGTATGGATTGAGGGGTCAAGGCGAGCCGACCTTCACGCCGAGGACAGATCAGACACTACACGACATCGAGGTTAGTTACCTTCTGGTAGCTGTGGGTCTACGGCCACAATGCCAGCCCACTAGTAGGAGTTGTATCTTAGATGATTGTATTTTTGATATTCATCTAGGTTGCTAATACCTGATATGTTATATGTTGGCATGATATGTTATATGTGATAGTGGTAGTGGGGGGGGGAGAATAGCCCCAAGTTCGGTTGTTAGGACCGAAGGGTAGGTCGGGCACCCCAGATATGTCTGAAAATATGTTATGTTCGTATGCTGGCATGATATGTTATATGTGATAGTGTTAGTAGGTGGGGAATAGTCCCCAAGTTCGGTTGTTAGGACCGAAGGGTAGTTCGGACACCCCATATATGTCTGATAGTATGTTTATGTTATGATATATGTGATAGTAGCAGTAGGGGTGGAATAGTCCCCGAGGTTCGGTTGTTTGGGACGATGTGTATGTCAGCACCCCAGAACGGCTTGAGATGGGTAGGTCAGCACCCCAGAATGGCTTGACATAGGTAGGTCAACACCCCAGAATAGTTTGACACGGGTAGGTCGGGCACCCCAGAATTACTCGGCAGTATGTAGGCTATATGATTGTATGGTATGTGGTATGATGGGGGAAATCACTAAGCTTTGTGCTTACAGTTTCAGTTTTGGTTTCAGGTACCTCTTTGTCCAAGGGGAAGGAGTCGGCGGTGTAGCAGCGCATCACACACGCACATATGATTTCTGCTTAGAGTTTTCTGGGATTGTACTCTGATATTTTATTACATTCAGATGATATGGTTTTTGAGACACGATACTACGGTTTTATGTATTGATGTGATTTTGGCAATGTCTTGACAAGTTATTTTATAAACCTCTAAACTAAAAATGAAATTTTTGGCCTTGATTTTTGGGATGTTACACATTGAAGTGACATTAATGACTGATAACTAAGAACGGTCATTAAACTTCCTCCGCCTCAATTTCACGAATATCATCAGAATCATCTTCGATATCAGCAAAATTCTTTTGAGAGACAGATGTCGAATTCTCAGTTCCTTTCAACATTTTGATTTGTTCGTCTTTGGTCAAGGTCTTATTAACAATATCAACAAGATCATTTGCATTTAAACATTCGTCAATTTTCACAATTCCATATGCATATCTATTATCAGGAACCTTATCAAACTCAGAAATTGTAATCTCACAGTCATAAGAAGTTGAGTTTATTTTCGCCCTTTCGAACGCTAAGAAAGGTAAAAGCTTCATATGTTGTTCTTTGCTAATTTCATATGAATGATGCAAAGCAGTCAGTTGACCATATAATCGTTTAGCTGAGTTATAGTAAATGTTTCTTTGTTTCAACAAGATCTTGTTGGATTAGGTGTATAAGCCCATAACTATAATTAGTATGTACTTGACCCGAGAGTAGCATGGTCCATTTTGGGTTGCCTTCACCAGAACAATTTCATAGGATGGATATTTGAGAAAGAGGTTATTTGTGATTTATTAATATATTATAAGTATAATATATTAATTGAGAAATTATATTATTTAATTAGTATTGATCAAGAATTAATTTGGAATTAATTTAGTGATCAAAAGAGACTAATTAAATTAACGGGGACAAATTATATAAATCAGTGATACATATGGTTTGGGCTATTGATCCACAATGGACTAATTTTATGTGAGAGTCCATGAAGAGTTAGTCCATATGAGTTATTGGATCATAAGCCTCAGTGTAAGAATTAGGGTTTGCATATGACTCTTGGAATTCTACACTATACATGTATTCCCTAAACCCTAAAATCATGACTGGTGTATTCCATGAAGAGTATAGCCGATTTTTTGTGTGCTTAACATCTCTCTCATTATCCTCCACTTGTTCATGGTGTTTGTGACTTGTTTGAGGTATCACACTTAGGGTGCTAAGCTCTTGAAAGTCCAAAACTCTACAAGCTACAACAAAGAGGTAATAACTTAACATGTTTTTATGTTGCAATATTAAATTTGTATGCTAGTTACAGTTTTCATGCTTTCGATAATTTTTTTTGTTGAATGTATAACTAGAGAAAACTTAGATCCATAGCATTAGGGTTGTATGTTCACCATAGGAGTGTTATGGTATATAAAACCCAACAGTGGTATCAGAGCCATGGGTGTTTTCTGTTATATAGATGCATTGGTTAATTGTTCAAAGTTGAAAAAAATGGAAATCTGCCTTCTGCCAGGGTGAACTCGACGAGTCCACTATGGAACTCGACGAGTCCACTATGGAACTCGACGAGTCCACTATGGAACTCGATGAGTTCATGATGAACTCGACGAGTTCATATCTTGAACTTGACGAGTTGGACAGTCTGTTGGCAGATTTTCGGGTTTTTTGGCCAGAATTGGATTTGGATCATTACCTTAAACTGTTTTGTATCATAAAATTTGTTTTTTCTGATATGGTAATGATTATCCCATCCAATTAAAAGATAAACGTCAAATATTAAGATAATTACAAGTTATTTGATAAACTAATTATTTGTATTATTTGATTTATCTACAAGAATTGTAATTAGGTCAAATTGGTAAAAGATAATATGATTATTTTATTGGTTAAAATTTGATCTAAATGTTTTTGAAGAGTTACAAAACTTGCCATCAAGTTTTGGAACTCAAAAAGTTTTTTTAAGGAGTTACAAAACTTACCATCAAGTTTGGAATTCAAAAGGTTTTCAAGGGTTATAAAACTTGCCCTCAAGTTTTGAGAATTAAAAATTCTCATTTATGAAATATTGAATTTTAAAAAACCTTGTAATTTAAAAAGGTGCAACTCTTGGGTTCGTAACTTAAAAAATCAATTAAATAGTTTTAATTTTGAATTTTGTATTTAGAACATAGATGTTTCCTTTGAATAGTTCAAATTACACTCTTCTGGACTTTATTAAATTGATTAAATGTTTAATTAAAAGAGAAAGTTAATAAATCCAAAATCATATGGTTTAAAGTTAATTAAATTAAAAGTTTAATTTATTAATAGATTAAACCACCTAGTATTTTAAAAGTGTAAAATACACCCTTATACTATATAAAATTAAATGTTTAATATATTATATACGTATATGTATAAAGTCAGTCTTACCGTTAGTAGGCCTCATTCACGAAGCTGGTCTATAAGGGGTGTTTAAGGAAGCGGCCTGTAAAATGATCGCCATTGGGTATCCACTCTTACCCACCGCACCCTTGACCAGTGGAGGGTCGTTAGTCGAACGAGTTTGATAGGACACTTAAATTCTCATTAAAAGTATAATGAAATACAAAGTAACTAAACACTTTATAAATTCCCAATCTTATATCTTTAGGAAAAATGTGAATTTGATGTTAAACAATGAAATGGCACATCACACCTTATTGGTTACCTAGTGGAGCGTGTGTGGTTAACTGGCACACTAATGTGGACTAATGAAGGATGACAATGGGTTTCTCGTAAATTATCATTGATCAATGGAGCGTGTATGGTTAACCGACACATTGATTAGGTGATTAACGACATCGAGAGTACCAAAATAATTTGCATGGTTATTCACACCTTGTTTGTGATCCTCGGCATCCCAGTCACAAACTTGAAGGGCATAATCGAGATTAAAAATGCCATTGAAAAGTTCAATGAATCTCAAAAGAATCTAGGAATTTCAATTCATTTAAAACCTAATATTCATTTTCCTTTTTCATGGTGGAAATTGGTAAATCGTCATTTACCTACCTTCAAATATTTTGCAATTTGATTACGGCATCCCTCTTCCGAATTGCAGAATATTGTGTTGGGTCGTAGCCTTAATATTTCATTTGGGTGTTATATTAAGGACTTAAATCAATTAAATTGAATTTCTCCCTTGTAGATGTCTAATTCTAAAAACTATGGTCTTCCCGAATCTGTTGAAAATAGCTTCCCTCATGAAGATGATGTTCCACGCTCCGATCATGAAAATGGAAATCATACTTCAATTCCTCCACCTCCTCCAATTATTCTCCCAGAGCCACATGTTCGTCGACTTGAAAAGTTCAAGATCACTCAAACCCTATTGGCAAGCAATCACCAAGATGGAAGGTCTGTGTGTGTACATGTCTTGGAGATGAAGTCACACATTGACATGTTGGGAATGTTAGGAGTCATTGTGTCAAGGAAGTTGGTTGTTGACTTCCTAAGTCAGATAGTGAGTTCATTAGAGATTACTATATGAAAGACTGTGACGTGACCATTATCGATCTTACCAATTTGCTAATTGCTGCTGAATCAGTAATGATTTGGCACACTGGTAATGCAAATTTGATTGGAATATCTACTTCCTAAACTTCCATGGAAATTGACAATGGAAACATTAGAAGTCCAGAAAAGTCTTCACTTCTCAATGGAAAGGCAAAGACTAAGTCTGATATTGTCCCATGTGCCATTCCAAAAGAATCTGCTTGTTTCTGTTGCCAAAAGAAGGGGCATTGGATGCGAAGCTGTCATATCTACCTGAAGGACCACAAGGATGGTAAAGTCAAAATGTCTGACTCTACTTCAGATAAGTCCACTATCTAACTTTATTAAGTTCCTATTTGAAGATTCTTAATACATGATGTGATGAGATCACATTTTGATGTTCTGTAGGATCGAAGAAGAGAAATGAAGCTTAAAGAAAGAGCAGGCTGAGTCTGATCGCGAAGAGATGGATTTCGATCGCATGATTCGATGAGCAGAGTTTTGAGCGACTGCTTAGGAGTTATGATAGATTGTTTAGGAATATTTAGAAACATAGTTTTCATATGTACTTGAATTGTAAGGACAAGATTTTCCGTAATTTTATAAATAAATAAAATTTTCATTTTATCTTATTTTATATTTCCTTGCAATGACATTTGTGAAAATTGATGTTTGTATGTTTCTTTTTTTAGCAGTATGGATTTGATTTTTTCGTTTGTGGTAGTGTCTACATTTACCAAATAAGGAAAGATTATCATCACCAGGTTTCAATTGGACAGAAACTTGGAATCATGTAACTTGTATTGTATGATGAATGAGAACCTTCATCTTTAGGAAATTAAGACTAATTCCTTGTTCACATATAGATGTGAGTCAAGTGAAGGACAAAGGGGATCAAGTACACATTGTTGTGCACTGGTCAGGTCCACCACAAAGAACGATAAGACTATTCGTCATGATTTACCAAAAGTTTAGTAAATATGGTTATGCTTACAAGTTTAAGTGTAATTCTGAAACATTGAAAAAGTTTCAAGGTATAACGGAACGAATAAGAATAATCAAATTAAACAGAAAGATAAAAAGTTTCTCCAATCTAAAAGGAAAGGAGAGTACTTTAGTATCGTGTTTTATGATCAACTTAATGATTATGAAAACCATATCACAATTGATCCTCTAAGGACACATTAGTCCACTTATATGGCTAAGAAGAGGAATCGGGAATTGTTGAAATGGTTAAATCAATTAACGTGAGTCATACTTCATTCCAAAATCAAGTTTTAGAGTCATACTCCAAGATTGTTCCTTGAGTGACATATCTTAAGTAGGTTTATAACACATTTAGAATTGGTAGTTGTGATGTCTTTAAGACAAAGACCAACTAAGACCAATTGTATGAAGTGTTTTTCTTTGATAAGAATCCGCATTAACTCTTGAATATTTGTTTGTCAAGGAGTGTTTCTTAACAAGAGAATCTTATATGTCAAGAAGTCAGTGGGAGTCTTAAAGATCTTGAGAAGTTTCAGGAACTAATCAAGAATAAACCTATTGTGTATCACTAGCTCACGACTTGAGGTTTGTAACCTATCGTGTTAACATATTCTTGTTTATGTGCCCATTCCAATTAAAAGTTGAGTATGCATCTGAGTTCTATGAGTTCTCAATTGTTTGTATAAGGCGAAGGACCTTGATCAGTGAAAGTTCATTGATCTGTATAAGTGAGCTGCTTAACAACTTGGAAGATATGGTAGGCCCTTGTACTGCCAAGTGGCAAGAAATTAAGATTGAATAGGTTCAGTCCATATTAATTTGAATTTGTGTTAGACCTTGTCTTATGATAATGACAAATTCACATGGATAGGAACACATAAACCATAAAATATAACTGACATAAGGTTTCTCTCTAATTCTGTCACACCCTTAAACCGGAACGGCGGAATCGTTCGGGGGTGGAGGACGTCATGTTTAGTATCACGAGATATGTATATGGTAAGCAAGTAATGAACAACCATTTCATTTAGAAAGAAAGTGTTTACAATATGTATGTTCACAAAATATAGAATTCATAAACAAATAACAAAACAAGACTTGAAGCTATAATGCTCCATCTTCTGAATTCCCAACACGAGCACCTGTTTAATAGTCTCCTGAGAATACAAGTTATTTGAAAGAGTTGATCAGCAATTAAGCTGGTGAGTTCATAAGATTTTAGTGATGTAAGTAAGTTGTAAAATGTTGTGGAAAATGTAGATGTAAAACGTAGTGGTAAAATGTTGTAAGTTGTATGTTCTGCTTTGAAAAGATCGCCTGTTCCTCTAGAAAATCCTATATTTCCTACTTTGATGGAAGTTTAAGTAAAATGACACTACAACCCTTTCTATGGGTACTAAGTGGATACGAGTTATATAAGACTCAGAGTAAACAAACAATCGATTGTGCGCATCTGCCCTAAGCTCACAACCAAACAAGGAACAGAAATTAAGGCCGATAGCACACGTCCCATTGGTTGTTAGATCATCGTCGTATATAACCCTAGTGTAAACACTTGTTACACATGGACTTAATTGTAATGGTTCCTTTATATCTAATGAAAAGTTCTTTAAGAAAACCCATATTTCTTATAATAAAATGGAGACCACATTGACTACTTTTATAATAGCTTAGTTTATACAGATATATATAATCTAATATCGGATAGAAAGTTAATTGTGTGAATCTGCCCTAAGCCCACAACCAAACAAGGAACAGGAAGTAAGGCAGAAAGCACACATCCAACTACCTACTGGGTATTAGTTTTATATATAAACATGATGTATAAACTAAGGTATTATAGAGGAGTTACTCACCTAAGGTCCTTTAAATTGTACTGGTTTAATAAAATGGATTAAACCCTTTACTGGGAAGTTTCTAGTTTTGTATACCAAAAGTACTGATTTTGGAAAGTATGTTTTGTACTAGAAAAATTGTGCTTTGACTCTGTGTCCTATAACCTGGCCCATACCTGGTACCCTTATGATGACTTAATGTATACTAAGCATACATATATATAGGATCGGATAGAAAATAGATTGGACGAATTCGTTCCAAGCCCACAACCAAACAAGGAACATGAAATGAAGCGGAGAGCACACATCCTATTACCTGTCGGACCCTTTTAGTATATATATATATATATATATATATATATATATATATATATATATATATATATATATCATGTGATGTATACATTAAGGAATCATAAGACTAACATTATGGTCCTTTCTTTTAAACGTAGCCTTCTACCAAGGCATCTTCTGTTAAACGGAGCCATCTACCAAGGCATCTACCAATATGTGCTAGACTCGACTGTTCGGTTTGTCGTTTGTAAAATGTATATTTTCCCTAGTTTATAACTATCTTAACTCGAAAATAGTTTGAGTTTAACTTTCAAGTGGTACTGTCACTTTATGAAAGAGATGGGAAATGCAAGTACACAGTTGTCGTTTATAATGACATGCAGATGTACTAATGACCTAAAAACATGTTTGTTTTATTATGGTCATAATGTGAAGGCTAGAACCCCTACTAAACGCTCTCCCTGTCAAGAGATTAAGGGAACCAAACGCGACCTCTGCAAATTCTTGCAAGCCGTGTAATTCACATTTTTATATGATCACGTATACCCAATATAACTATCACCTTTTGTTTAAAACAATGAGTTAATGATTCATTGGTATAATTAGATCATGTATGTTCTCATGCTATAGCAACCTAACTTGTTTGTTTTGTACTGTATATTGTACATTCTGTTTGTTTCTCATAATTGTGTGTTCTCTCTGTATGGTATTGTTTGTTTCTCTTTACTATATGTTCTGTATGGTATTGTTTGTTTCTCTTCACTGTGTGTTTGACTCACGTATGAACTTACTCTTTGTGTGCTTCATTGTACTAGAAGTAATGAATAGAATTCTCCTAAACTATACCTATTATAGTTTACTAATGTTCTACTAGAACTGTTACTGAAAAGACTCATTTATCTACTAAGTTATGTTGGTACTTTAAAAACGGATTTTTGTATAACTATAAAGTAACATAACTTTAAAAGAGTTTTTGAAATGTTTTGACAACTTATAAATGACATAAGTAACATTTTGAAAGATGTTTATAACAAACATTTACACAATTATCATTGTGTTCAACTTGTATTCCCCCCTTAAAACAGTTAAAAGATTCATTATAGGGTATGAACTCACCTGACGTGGGTGATTCAAACGGGTATGCGTGTAAGGATGAGAAGTTCCACGAATGAAGTCCTGAGACACAATAAGTCCTAAATGACATATAAGGACACATATTGACATGAATATAGTGTTTATAAACAACTATATGAAAGGAAACACCTTCCGGGACTACGAAACACCTTGACCAAGTGTTGGAATCACATGTGATTCAACAAAGGAAGGTAGAATGACACTCACATGAGTTTATGGTCATGGTTTTACGGCCCTAGTGAGTTTACAGCCGTAAACTCATGGTCAAACATGTCAAATGTTGGTTTGAAAGCTATGGAAACTTTAGGGACTTTTGTTCTACACTTGTATGAAAAAGACCACCTCAAATGAGACTTTTGATGAGTTTACGGCCAAGGAGTTTACGGACGTAAACTCATGGTCATTGTGAACTTAAGGGTAGTTTAAGGTCTTACAATCATCAAGGAAAGGTTCTGGGTCACTAGCTTTTCATCTTACAGGGTTTAGGGCTCAAACATGCCCTAACATTGAGTTTACGGCCAAGGAAGATCTTTGGCCGTAAACTCATGATGTTCTTGGGAAAATGTGTGTTTCAAGGGTGTGATTCAAGGCTTCCTAGTAGATATGAAGTGTACGAGCGGGTAATTACAATCTAGAAGCTTGAAATGATTGATATTGGCCAAGAACACTAGTGTGTGTTCTTGGTGTTCTTGGTGAAACTTGAAGATCTAAGAAAACATGATTTCCATGGATGAATCATGAGGATGAAGCTAGGTAAGAAGGATTAACAACTAACTAGAGAAAGAACACTTACGATTTTTGAAGATCAAGTATGAAGATCGGGATGATACTTGAGAGAAAACTCATGTGTTCTTGAGGTGAAAGTGAAAGAATGAAGAAAAGTGAAGGAAATGAGGTTATAAGGTGAAGTTCACGGCCTACCTTGGGTTTACGGCCGTAAACTCCGCATGTTGGAGTTTAGGGCTTGAGTGTTGTACAGAGTTTCTAGCAGGTGCTTTCTAATACTATTTCCTTAGGTGTATTAGGCTCAAAACTCCTTAGAATGACCTTTAACCAGGCTAGAACTCAGTACTAATGAGTTTGATACTCAGTTGAGTTGATTGACTGGTTCTTAAAACCAAAAATTTTCCGGGTTGTCACATCATCCCCCCCCCCCCCCCGTTAGATGGAATTTCGTCCCGAAATTAGCTTTCTTAGCATTACTACTGGGGTTGCGCTCCTCTGATTGGCAGAATACCTACTCGTAGACCTGGCAAATTTGCCCTTCTGTTCATGATAGGATTCATACTTGGTCCATCTATCATTACCTCGTGTATACAAGTCGTATATAATTAGGATTAGTAAGACGGTCGGATGTGCGACTCTGCCCCAGGTCCACAACCAAACAAGGAACAGGAGATAGGGTGGAAACACACATACTAAATCTGCATAATCATAATCATATACCACCCTTGCGTATACCCTAAATAGTAATAGGTGGGCTGTATTCGTCCATAGCTTCTGTGCTCGAACTTGCTCTGCTGGACGAGTGGTATTTCGTGACGGTCTGCGGACATCTGACGATAAGGCTTCGGAGGACAAAGTACTCTTTGCACGAGTACTTCGGGGGTTTATAATACGAAAGATAAAACTGAGGTTTAGGTCGGACTTTCGATACGAATGACGAAAGTTTTGAGAACTTGCCGATCGAGGCGATAGAAACATATGAACTCAGTATGGTGAGGACCACGCCAACTCATGACGAAAGATAGTAACGGACTCTTTACTGAACAAAGTTTTGGTCAAATGAAAAAACGTCTGATATACGATGATGTATCCCTTGTATGATCGATACTTTACTCCTAGTATGTTCAAAAATGTACTCCTTGTAAATGTTCCCATGTTTCCTGTTTTCTCTTTGATGTTAACACTCCTACGTATCGTACCGCTATGTGTGCATACATACAAATGAAAGTGCTCTAATAACTGGTGGGGATACTTTATATCATGATCCGCCTTGGTACCACTACAATCGCCTGCCATATACAAGTTATGAATATTTAAGATGAACCAGGCAGTCGACTGAGTAACTCTGCCTCAAATCCTCAACCAATTAAGGAATGGGGACCTAAGAGGAGTCACTCACTCTAAGTCTGCAACATCTTAGTTGCACACAACCCTAATGTATATGGTAAGCCATAATAGCTTTTCTAAACAGATCTTTTAGTTCTCTTGAATACTGTGACCTATTTCAACACATTAGTTATTATAATTACTTTTAGGTGTTATCCCCAAATTTTAATCTTATATGAATATAAATTAATTTTAAAAGTAATTACTATTTCGTATACGTACCGCTACTCGTCGACGACTCCGGGGTTGATTCTCATGCGGTGATCATCAGAATGCGTCCATCCGCGCCTGAGTTCCTTATTATTGGGCAGTCCCTCTGATAGTGTCCAGTCTCACCACAGCCATAGCAGGCTTGGTTTTCTTCAGCTCCGGGGACTTGGGAGATTGGTTGAGCCGGTGCCCTGCAGAAACGGATTGTGTGTCCCTTTCTGTGGCAGTTCAGACACTGCATTTCCCGGCATACTCCGGTGTCGTGAAAGTTGCACTTTCCACACTTCGGGAGGTTTCCAGCATATCGACTGGCAGATGCTGGAATAGTAGGCGTTGTAGCGGCGTACATAGTACTCGCTCGTTGCCCTTGCAGGGTGTCCTGTGTTGTTCGCTTCTTCTTCCTCTTGTTCCCCGACTTCTGATTATAGTCCTCTTCCCTCGGTGGCTCGGGAATAGGGACTTTTACACCATGGCGGACTCCGTGGTCGATGAGTCGCTGATCCAGGCGTTTAGCACTATCGAACGTGGCTGGGTTAGAAGACAACACATTTCCTTGGGTCGGAGCAGTCAGACCCCAAATGTATCTTTCTATCTTCTTGCTCTCCGGGGTAACCATCCTGGGGCATAGAGCTGCTAGCTCGCTGAATCGGTCAGTGTAGGTCACTATGTCTGATCCGACCATAGTGAGATCCCACAGTTCTTATTCTAGTTTTTGAATTTCGCCTAACGGGCAGTATTCCTCCCGCATTAACTCTTTTAGGTTTTCCCAACCTAATGAGTTAGCCACTGATAGAGTCAGTGACTTAACATGGATGTTCCACCATGTTAGGGCCTTGCCAGAGAAGGTGCAGGCATTAAACTTCACTTTGCTTCCTTCTGGGCATAAACAGATTTCGAAGATCGACTCTATTTTCTCGAACCATTGCAAGAGGGCAATGATTCCTTCAGTCCCATTAAAGGACAATGGCTGGCATTTGGTGAAGTCCTTGTAGGAGAACTCTCTCGAGCGCCCAGGGACCTCACCTTGAGTAGAATCAGTAGGCGTTTCACCTCCGCTGGTACTGATGGAGTGATATTGATCCATGGCTGTTGCCACAGCCGCAGCCACTGCAACGTTTATAGCTACCATATCAATTTGCGACGGAGGCGGCGTTGGAGTTATCGGAGTAGTGCGTCTGTTAGATCTGCGAGGATGCATTCTTTGCTAAAGAATACAAAGATGAGACTGAATAAGTCTAAAGCAATGGACACAAGCCGAAAGCTGAAAAGACAATGTTATCCTAGTTCTGGTTGTATCGGGTCCTGGCTTCCACAGGGTTCTAGAAACAATTTATAAAAGAGTCTATACCTAATAAACTCTATGAATTCGAAATAACTATCCTCGAATGAATATATGTTTCCTGAATAACTATTACCAGCTGCATGTAAGAAAATAATCTTAACAGATAATGTGAGCAGTGTTTCCACTCGCTCTTTTTACAAGATTATTATTTAATAGTGTGACGTGTAAGACGTTTTGGTTACTTCGGCTGATCCCTCTTTGAAAACTTCTCATGAACTTGTTCTTGTTCCTCCTGGACTCTTTTGTTGTCTACTATGAGGAAGTGGTTACATCTATCTGGGCTTGTCGTGCGAGAATGAAAGTGACTAAAGAATCTATGAGCTTTAAGGTAACTTTATGGGGTGATCCTTACGGTGCCCTCCTATAATTGTACAATGTATACAAGTTTGTATATAGTTGAAGATTAAATAGACCTTCGAATAAGTGATCCTACTCCAAAACTACACCCTTAAGAGGAATGGATAGCGAAGCGTAGACCACAGATTCTAAGTTTATAAGATCTTGATTATATATAAAACTTTAGGAATATACATTGCAAGATTATAGACCTATCCGTAAGGGTCTTTTAAGTTATCACATACGTTATTTATATGGACTAAAATACTCATATAGTATTTTAACGTAATGTACTTGGTATGTTCTAAACTCGTTATCGCGCTATCGAATCATAGAATACTCCTATAGTATTCTAACTCTAAATGTACTTGTTCTGGTGTTTACTTGACTGGTGTTCAGGTAAGTTTTAACACTGTTGCAACACCACATCATTCCCAAACACATGTCGGTCACATCTCGAATGAATATAGTTGATCATGTTATATTGATCCTAGTTATGGTTACATAACTGTTCGGGTTGACGGCAGTGCCCAACCTTTAAATACTTTAGTTCTGTTCTCCTCGTGACGCTAGTTCTATTATGTACATGTATAAGTAAGTAGGTATATTTTTATAACTTTTAGTTATACCCTAAAAATATATCATTATCCAGAGCACTTAAGCCCCATTGTATTTATAGTTGTATATCTTTTATCGGTTGATATACTTAGTTCACTATAAACAATGCTCTGATACCAATCTGTCACACCCCAAAACTGGAACGGCGGAATCGTTCGGGGATGGAGAACGTCATGTTTAGTGTCACGAGATATGTATATGGTAAGAAAGTAATGAACAACCATTTCATTTAGAAAGAAAGTGTTTACAATATGTGTGTTCACAAAATATAGAATTCATAAACAAATAACAAAACAAGACTTGAAGCTATAATGCTCCATCTTCTGAATTCTCAGCACGATCAACTGTCTAATAGTCTCCTGAGAATAGAAGTTATTTTAAAGAGTTGATCAGCAATTAAGCAGGTGAGTTCATAAGATTTTAGTGATGTAAGTAAGTTGTAAAATGTTGTGGAAAATGTAGATGTAAAATGTAGTGGTAAAATGTTGTAAGTTGTATGTTCTGTTTTGAAAAGATCGCCTGTTCCTCTAGAAAATCCTATATTTCCTACTTTGATGGAAGTTTAAGTAAAATGACACTAGAACCCTTTCTATGGGTACTAAGCGGATACGAGTTATATAAGACTCAGAGTAAACAAACAATCGATTGTGCACATCTACCCTAAGCTCACAACCAAACAAGGAACAGAAATTAAGGCGAATAGCACACATCCCATTGGTTGTTAGATCATCGTCGTATATAACCCTAGTGTAAACACTTGTTACTCATGGAGTTAATTGTAATGGTTCCTTTATATCTAATGAAAAGTTCTTTAAGAAAACCCATATTTCTTATAATAAAATGGCGACCACATTGACTACTTTTATAATAGCTTAGTTTATACTGATATATATAATCTAATATCAGATAGAAAGTTAATTGTGTGAATCTGCCCTAAGCCCACAACCAAACAAGGAAGAAGAAGTAAGGCGGAAAGAACACATCCAACTACCTATTGGGTATTAGTTTTATATATAAACATGATGCATAAACTAAGGTATTATAGAGGAGTTACTCACCTAAGGTCCTTTAAATTGTACTGGTTTAATAAAATGGATTAAACCCTTTACTGGGAAGTTTCTAGTTTTGTATACCAAAAGTACTGATTTTGGAAAGTATGTTTTGTACAAGAAAAACTGTGCTTTGACTCTGTTTCCTATAACCTGACCCATACGTGGTACCTTTATGATGACTTAATGTATACTAAGCATACATATGTATAGGATCAGATAGAAAATAGATTGGGCAAATTCGTTCCAAGCCCACAACCAAACAAGGAACAGGAAATGAAGCGGAGAGCACACATCCTATTACCTGTCAGACCCTATTGGTATATATATATCATGTGATGTATACATTAAGGAATCATAAGACTAACATTATGGTCCTTTCTTTTAAACGTAGCCTTCTACCAAGGCATCTTCTGTTAAACGTAGCCATTTACAAAGGCATCTACCGATATGTGCTAGACTCGACTGTTCGGTTTGTCGTTTGTAAAATGTATATTTTCCCTAGTTTATAACTATCTTAACTCAAAAATAGTTTGAGTTTAACTTTCAAGTGGTACTGTCACTTTATGAAAGAGATGGGAAATGTAAGTACACAGTTGTCGTTTATAATGAAATGCGGATGTACTAATGACCTAAAAACTTGTTTGTTTTATTATGGTCATAATGTGAAGGCTAGAAACCCTACTAAACGCTCTCCCTGTCAAGAGATTAAGGGAACCAAACGCGACCTCTGCAAATTCTTGCAAGCCGTGTAATTCACATTTTTATGTGATCATGTATACCCCATATAACTATCACCTTTTGTTTAAAACAATGAGTTAGTGATTCATTGGTATAATTAGATCCTGTATGTTCTCATGCAATACCAACCTAACTTGTTTGTTTTGTACTGTATATTGTACATTCTGTTTGTTACTCATAGTTGTGTGTTCTCTCTGTATGGTATTGTTTGTTTCTCTTTACTATATATTCTGTATGGTATTGTTTGTTTCTCTTCACTGTGTGTTTGACTCACGTATGAACTGACTCTTTGTGTGCTTCATTGTACTAGAAGTAATGAATAGCATTCTCCTAAACTATACCTATTATAGTTTACTAATGTTCTACTAGAACTGTTACTGAAAAGACTCATTTATCTACTAAGTTATGTTGGTACTTTAAAAACGAAGTTTTGTATAACTATAAAGTAACATAACTTTAAAAGAGTTTTTGAAATGTTTTGACAACTTATAAATGACATAAGTAACATTTTGAAATATGTTTATAACAAACATTTACACAATTATCATTGTGTTCAACTTGTATTCCCCCCCTTAAAACAGTTAAAATATTCATTACGGTGTATGAACTCACCTGATGTGGGTGATTCAAACGGGTATGCGTGTAAGGATGAGAAGTTCCACGAATGAAGTCCCGAGACACAATAAGTCCTAAATGACATATAAGGACACATATTGACATGAATATAGTGTTTATAAACAACTATATGAAAGGAAACACCTTCCGGGACTACGAAACACCTTGACCAAGTGTTGGAATCACATGTGATTCAACAAAGGAAGGTAGAATGACACTCACATGAGTTTACGGTCATGGGTTTACGGCCGTAAACTCATGGTCAAACATGTCAAATGTTGGTTTGAAAGCTATGGAAACTTTAGGGACTTTTGTTCTACACTTGTATGAAAAAGACCACCTCAAATGAGACTTTTGATGAGTTTATGGCCCAAAGGAGTTTACGGCCGTAAACTCATGGTCATTGTGAACTTAAGGGTAGTTTAAGGTCTTACAATCATCAAGGAAAGGTTCTGGGTCACTAGCTTTGCATCTTATAGGGTTTAGGGCTCAAACATGCCCTAACATTGAGTTTACGGCCAAGGAAGATCTTGGGCCGTAAACTCATGATGTTCTTGGGAAAATGTGTGTTTCAAGGGTATGATTCAAGGCTTCCTAGTAGATATGAAGTGTAGGAGAGGGTACTTACAATCTAGAAGCTTGAAATGATTGATATTGGCCAAGAACACTAGTGTGTGTTCTTGGTGTTCTTGGTGAAACTTGAAGATCTAAGAAAACTGTTGGGGTGCAAAGTTCATCATGAATGACTTTGTAATGGTTTGACTCTTGTAGACCCACTTACATGTGGTGCATTAGCCTTTAGACCCAAGAGTTAGTGAGAGTGAGAGAGAGACATGTAAACACCTCTATATAAGGTGGGTTTGTCCACTTGTAGAGGTGTGCTTGAGAGATGTAAAAGTGAGTGTGTAAGTGTGTGTTATTTATGTAGTCTAGATCTAGATCCTTTTTGTGTAACACCATATACAATCAATACATCTCTTGAACACCCAAATCACCATGTTTAATTGTGCAAACTTTAATTCCGCATGCCAAACCATGTTCTTTGTCACTACAATTGGTATCAGAGCGGGTCTTCAAGATCAAGGTGATTTTTTGAAGAACGATTCTCGGTTTGGCAACTTTTGTCGCAATGGAAGCAATTTTGGTGAGTCTCTCTCTATGATCTCTCTTAATCTCTTTAAATCGTGCATAACGTTTTTGAATTTTGATCGGTTTGTTTCGTTGGATCTAATCCGTTTCAAAATCCTTTGAAGATCTAATAAAATTCTTTTAAGATCAAGCTCAATCAAAAGTTTTAATCCATTTCATTCGTTCAAATCCAAATATTACGAGATGTTTTATGTTCATTTAATCGAGTTTTTAAGCCCAAATGATAACAGTCTGTTACTGTTCATAATTCATACATTTAGCCCAAATGTGTTTGATCCGATATCTTAAAAGTTGTGAGCCCAATCATTCTTTTAATAGATCCGATATCTTTGATTGAGATCGTAAGTCTGGAAGTATTCAATTGGGTTTATTCTACAAAACACTGTTCTGAGATCAAATTGTACTATGGCTTATCATGTTGTACAATCGACGACTTATATCTCAGATCTTAATCAAAATTGTTCTTGAAGTATAATCACATTATTTCATATTTGATTGTTTGATTCGGTTTCTGCTTGATCGTTAGTTATCCATCGAATATTCTATTTGTTCTTGATCCACAAAATCGAATTTTGAACTCGATGATAAACTGATGGTATGTTCTTGACATCGAATAAAGTTCTTGTTTGCATCTTCAATGATTTTCGGAAATAGAATGCTATAAAGGCCATGAAATCAGTTGATATATTCTATTTACGATCGAGTATTCATGACTGAAAAGTGATGAACAAATGTTAAGAGTCAAGAATCTGGATTCGTAAATTTGTGAAGTCAATTGAAATCGACAATCTGATTCTTAGTGTCGATTGGTGTTTGTTGATGTATTTTGAAGATTGAAATTAATTGTTGTCGGTATTTAGTCTGTATTTGGGAACGAATTGAGGAACTGGGTTTGGATATTGACTTTTTGGAGTCAAAGCTCGATCGATTGATGAACAAGAGGAGTTGGAGTCAAGAACGATGATCGATGATTTGGTTTGGCTGTTAGGGCTTCGATTTCTGATCGATTTGAAGTTGATAAATCAAATTCATGTTTTTGGTGTTTTGTGCGAAGGCTCGATGTCTGGATTTTTGATCTTTGTTGAAATTTTTTGATGAATGGACGAAGCATTTGGTTTAGGGACGAACGAACCTTTGATTATGAACAAATGATCGACTGGATTGGAAATCTAAGCTTAACTGAGTATGAATATTCGAAGGGTTGAAATTTGTTGTTGATGACAACGATTTTGGAATTGGGGCGTATTGTTCGAATGTTTGGAGTCGATGGTTGATGATAGAACGAACAAAAGTTTTTCGTTTTGTGGTGATTTTTGGATGTCGACGAGTTTTTGGATGTTTGGTGAACTGAAAAACGAACGAAAAATGATCAACTGTGTTGATTTGGTGATTAAGATTCGAAGATTTGGGAATCGATGGTTTGAAGAACTGTAACGATGAACTGTAAGAACGAAGACTGATTTTTGGGTTGAATGTACGAACTGTAAGAATGAAAATTCGATTAAGAGGTATTCAGAGGTTACTGTTCATTGGATAAGCTTCGAATGCTTCGAATTCGTGTGTTTGGGAAAATTTTCGTTTAAAGAGGAGAGAAAATTTTGGGGAAGATGATTTTCATACGAAGGGGAGAGAGAAGGAAAATTTTCGTATGTTCAGTTGCAAAATTTCATATGTTTGGAAGCAAAACCAAAATTTTCGAATGTAGTCCCTCAAATTTCGAATGGTTGTCAATTGGAAAAAGGCTTCGTACGATCGATCAAAAATTCATATGTTTTGATCAAAAAGCAGATTTTTCGAATTCATCCCCTAAACTTTCGAATATTTGGCAACCTCATCAATTAATTGAAGTTTCGAATGTTTGACACTTTTCACCCAAATTCGAATATTTTCTGAAATTTCGAATATTTGATCAACTCTTCGTATGTTTGGTGCAAAATGGCAGAATTTTCGAAAATAGTCTCTGAGGCTTCGAATGTTTGGCGGTTCATACCCAAATTCGAGAAAGGACTGTTTTTGCTTAAAATTGAAGAAAATGCATTTCAGGCCCCTACAGTTTGTGCAAATTGACGCTTTCTACCCAGCTTTGGAAAAGGGGGAGAGTTTTTCATATTTTGCTGTTTTGGGCGCACCGGGTCACTGCAGAATTTTGAAATTGACAATTTCTATCCATTTTTGAGAAATTTTGTCAAAGGCGATCCGTGAACGAAGCTAAAAATTCAATATTTTTTGGATTTTCCGGATTGAAGCACAAAGTTTATGCCACATGTTAAGGGGGAGTTTTGACACGAAAAATTCCGAATAGAGCACGTTCTTTTTCCTTGGGAGTTTTATAATCAAATTTCGATTATAAAAAGGGGGAGAAGTTTTATATGGAAATTCGAACTTGAATTTTTCATATTACGCGGATTTGAAGACCGAAGTGATCTTGAAGTATTGAAGCCTACGAGATGATGCAATTGGAAGTTTGGAAATGATGTATTCGAAATGGGTTTGGTTTTATTGAAGATTTTTTGGGGTGTGTTTTTAGCGCAACTTTTGGGTGATTATTTTTAATCATTCGTTGCTGCTCGGTTTGTATGGTCTCACATCTTAGAGCCCAAATTGAAGAGTCATGGAAGAATTGAAGATTGAAGTTTGTTTCGACATGTGTCACCTTTGAGGCTCGAACCGCGTAGTTGCTCGATTTTGGAAGAATTGAAGTGGGTCATCCATTCCTAACTTTGAGGGGGAGAATGTTGGGGTGCAAAGTTCATCATGAATGACTTTGTAATGGTTTGACTCTTGTAGACCCAATTGCATGTGGTGCATT
This sequence comes from Lactuca virosa, assembly GCF_052849685.1. Taxonomy (NCBI): domain Eukaryota; kingdom Viridiplantae; phylum Streptophyta; class Magnoliopsida; order Asterales; family Asteraceae; genus Lactuca; species Lactuca virosa. The sequence goes on along the minus strand of NC_136433.1, from coordinate 297,578,661 downwards.
AGCCTTTAGACCCAAGAGTTAGTGAGAGTGAGAGAGAGACATGTAAACACCTCTATATAAGGTGGGTTTGTCCACTTGTAGAGGTGTGCTTGAGAGATGTAAAAGTGAGTGTGTAAGTGTGTGTTATTTATGTAGTCTAGATCTAGATCCTTTTTGTGTAACACCATATACAATCAATACATCTCTTGAACACCCAAATCACCATGTTCAATTGTGCAAACTTTAATTCCGCAAGCCAAACCATGTTCTTTGTCACTACAAAAACATGATTTCCATGGATGAATCATAATGATGAAGCTAGTTAAGAATGATTAACAACTAACTAGAGAAAGAACACTTACGATTTTTGAAGATCAAGTATAAAGATCGGGATGATACTTGAGAGACAACTCATGTGTTCTTGAGGTGAAAGTGAAAGAATGAAGAAAAGTGAAGGAAATGAGGTTATAAGGTGGAGTTCACGGCCTACCTTGGGTTTACGGCCGTAAACTCCATGTTTACGGCCGTAAACTCCACATGTTGGAGTTTAGGGCTGGAGTGTTGTACAGAGTTTCTAGCAGGTGCTTTCTAATACTATTTCCTTAGGTGTATTAGGCTCAAAACTCCTTAGAATGACCTTTAACCGGGCTAGAACTCAGTACTAATGAGTTTGACACTCAGTTGAGTTGATTGACTGGGTCTTAAAAGCAAAAATTTTCCGAGATGTCACAAATTCATGAAAATGATTGTGAGGAAACGCTTTCACTAAGTAGATTTTAAGGAGATAGAAGTTGTGTTAATTGCGTTCTCAAATTCGATTATGATTACGACATCCCTCTTAATAGTTCGAATTGTGAGAAATGGCAAATAGTTTGAACATTCGAAACTTATTGTTGTAAGTTCTGAAATAGTTTAGACACACATATGGGCTTTCTAATAAAAGGTGTATGAGCTTATATAAAGGCTTATCGAAGCATCTCGTATCAGAAATCTGAACTTTGGTAAGAAAGTCAATAAAGTATTGATTTCTAGAAGTCCAGCTGATTTTAGATACATGTCAAAGCTAGTGGGAGCATAAATGTTATGCTTGTAACAAAATAATTGTTATGCTAGTGGGAGCATAATTATTATGGTAAGTGTTGCGAGTTAGCAATACTATTTATAGGAAATAAAGTTCTAATTTTGCAAAGTTGCAAAGTTTGAAAAGTTGGTTCGTTATAGTAAGGGAGAGGATACTTACACTTTATTTCGAATCTAAAAGTTCAGATTAAAGTATTAATCAAACTTAGTCATGGATATATATGAATACCATGTTGAAATATTTCAACATTGGAAATTCTATAAATGGAAATAATATAGCAAAAGACTGGTAAAGTATCATGTCTTTATGTAAGACATTATGAATCGTGTCCCATATGCTTCAGATATAGGATCGATTGCATATGCTATAATATTCACATGTTCTAATTTTCCAAATGCTTAGGGCATTAAGAGGGAAAAAGGACTAGAACTGGATATGACTAAAGTGGTTAAACAACTATCAAGGACAATCTAAGGTTCGCTAAGGATTGGTTGCTTAAGGACAGTTCGAAGTATAGTAATGGATGGACCATATTGACATTATTATGAATAGACAGGATTCTATTAATAATGCATTGTCATATGGAAAATATGGAAATGTTTTCATAATGGGAGTTGGATATTAAGAATCTATGTTTAGGTTAGAAACCTTTATGCAAGAAGGATGTTCAAAGGAATGTACTTTGAATTTGAGGCTTCGCTTCCTTCGAATTGTTTTATTATCAATCTTCAGCGGAAACTTTTGTAATATCGTTGGCAAAGTCTTTGTGACTTTGGTACCTCGACATTACAAAAGGTACATTGCATGATAGTTTAGAATCTAACACACTCTTATAGCAGCAAGATTTAGGTATTCTTACACTAAGGATTTGGAATTGTGAATGAGCATCATTAAAATCTTTTCAATTGATTTGTTTCACATAGTAAGGACCATAGGTAAACATTTTGTGCATGCTTGGAGCATGGGATAACTATTGTTTTAATTCAAGTATTAAGTTAATTAATCGAAACATTATGTAATGAATAATGTATAATCAATATGGTGATTAAATAATAAGTATTTTATTTATACTCAAAAGTTTTGAGACCATATTAGATTAGATTATTCTTGTGTTTCACTTCGCATGTTTTGACTTCCCGAATAATAAGATTATTCAAACATCCACAGTGAATCATACTTTGGAAGTAGGTAATGAGGTCAGACTGTCATGAATCCGTCTGTAGATTGTTTAAAGTGTTTAGACATAGCAAAGTTTGCTGCAGTGTTCATGAGTACTCCTGTAATAAGATTTGAGTATTGGATGAAACCCACTCTCACTTAATCACTTCATGGATTTCATCACGAGTGATTGTGAGACGATAATATCTTATATTCTTGAAATGGAGACATATAGTTGCAGTTTACAAGTCGGTTGCACATTGATGATATGTAAACGCACCAGTAACTTGGTGTTATAAAACGTATTGTTGTGTGTGATTTGATGAGTAAATAGAGAAAGCATATGAGTCGAAGTTTATCCGTTCCTTTTGCCCTAAGAGAGATAAAAGTGATATCTGTGGGCCCCTCGATGATTTAGTGATGATAACTGTAAGCGCTTGGCCAAGCCTGGATTGATTTGAATTATTCAATTAGTCGGTCATCATAAATTGGAAATCGGGAAACAACACATGGACAGAGAGAATGATTATAATCCATATCTCATGTCCATACGACATCTAGAATGGAGGAATATATGATCCCTTATCTAATGGACGCGTCAGAGTTCGACAACGGCTTTTTGAGAGCTACGATTGCTAGTCGGTGTTTAAGTTGTACTTGCAGTTATAGTTATTAGACTTATCCAAGTGGGAGACTGGTGGATTAGGTGTCTAAGCCCATAACTATAATTGGTATGTACTTGACCCGAGAGAAGCATGGTCCATTTCGGGTTGCCTTCACCAGAACAATTTGATAGGATGGATATTTGAGAAAGAGGTTATTTGTGATTTATTAATATATTATAAGTATAATATATTATGTGACAACCGTCAAAATTCGATTCAGTTATAGATTTGACTAAACTTAGTTGCACATATAGGCACAACGCATACTAGACTTAGTAACTAGAAGCTAAGTTATAACATACTAGAACCTTGGAAACAAGTACGATCGAAGGATAGTGTACTTAGATTTCATATTGGTATGTGAATTCTACAACTACTTAACTGTAGAGACTATCCATATTCGGGTCACTCTTTGACTCGAACAACTTTTCATGAATCATATACACACATTATGCACTTGACCTAGTAGTAGAAATTAGGTCGGAGTCTCGTGGAACTTAAGTTAAAGTTGAAAACTAGGGCTAGTATACTTGATTCCTCAATTTCACTTGAATGTCGAAACCACTACATAGAATGCCAATAAACCGATAAAATAAGTTACAAACATTATTTATAACTATACAAGAGTTATAATAACATAAACTAATTTGAAGTCTCAAAGATTCTATTTAGTTTGATATTCAAAGTTTACCAGAACCCGAAAAAACCCTAAAAGCCGTAAACTCAAATTTATAAACTTTCACACCTAAAACTCCATAAAGTTTGTTATGAACCTTATAATATCACTTAAAAATAATTAAATTCAGGAAAATATCATCAAGGATAATAAAAATTAAGTCATTATCATTTACCTATAATTTATAAGCCAAAAATCAAGGTTTTATGGATAAAAGCTAGGTTAAGTTGTATATTTTATAAAACTTTGATATTTTTTTTATAAAAGATTTAATTATTATAAAGAGAAAAGAGAAATAGAGGCTATTATACCTCAAAAATTCGGATCCCTCTCTCCCCATATATCTCTCTCACACTCAAAAGGCACACGCTACTCATTTTCACTCACTCTTCACTCCACCTTTTTACATCCTTCAAGAACAAGTTTTTTTCTCTCAAACTCTCTCTTTCTCTCTCAAAACCCACGAAACTCCAGCCAAGAACATCCCTCAACCTTCAAATCTTCATCTTATAGGGATGTTCTTCAAGGTAATCACGAAAATCCTTCATCTTCCTTCACTTTCTTTCTTGTTTTAAAGGTTTTTCTTACACTTTCTCCTTCTTCATCTTCTTCAAACTTGTTTTCTTTTTGTTAAAATGGTTTTTAGAACATCATGTATTTGTTTAAACACCATGCATGTATGATAAACAAGGTTTCATGTTCATGATCTTAGTGAAAAAAATCGATTTAAGGATTAAAACATCAAACCCAACTTAAGAGTTTTTGAGAAACAAAATTTTGTTCATAAATTCATGTATACATTTGGATAAGTTTTGATCTTTTGATCTCTGGAAACATGACTAGAATATGAGTTTATCATGAATTCATAAAATATTTCAAAAGATTTACTCAAAGAAATGATGAAAACTCACTTTTCTAACCAATCATCATGCATGTAATCTGTCAGATTTCTTTACCTGAATTTAAACTGCCATAGCTCATTCATTTCTTAAGCAAAATTCAAGATTCTTTTTCTGAAATATAATATTTTGAGTTAGCTTTCAAACCCATCTGACCTCACTGGATAATTCCAATATTTCGAGTTTTAGCAATTTTTGCAAAACTGTTGCTCAAACAGCACCTTTTTATGAATACTAGTTTTGTATTGCATGTTCAAAGGTCTTATTCATCACTAAAAATCAAGGAAAAATTAATTTCAGCAATTAACATCATGTATTAAGAGGAACAAAAAGATCTTTATTCAAAAGTCTTTGTAACATGTTGCAAAAATTCTCAAAATAACATCAATAATCTTTACCAAAACCACAAGAACCAAGTTTTCTCTATAATTTATTAAGGCTTTAGGCATGTTTTTCGACATCAAAAATAAGAAGACGATTATTCATTGTTATTAAATCTTATGAAGATGCATTCTGGAAATTTTCAGCTTAATATATATTTCATTTATTTTTACATGAAAATAATAAAAAAATAGTGTGTTAAAGCATATAAAATAATTACACTAGTAAATAAATTCTGGAAGAATTCGTGGATGACCCTTTAAGATAATAAACATCTCTGATGAAGTTTCATCGATTTTTGTTACTGTTTAGTATGATTTTGAATTTTCTTTTTATTTAGTTCCAATAAATCATAAAACCACTTTAGGAATGTGAAAATATCATCTCTTATTTTTCGCAACTTCTACCTTATGTGTTTGACTCAGAAACATATTTTGGGAATTTTCAAAATGTATATCTATTTTTCCATGATTTTTGTGTTTATAATGGACTAAAAACAGAAAAAATAGTTTTACTCATCCAAAATTCATGCAAATTTATCAGAAACTCTTATAATATATTAGTAAGATAAATAAATTTTTGGAAGATTTTTCTCTTCTGTATGCTATTTTTCTTCTATTTTCCCAAGATTTAATACACTTAAATGCACAGATATCATAAAATTGGGTTAAACATTTTATAAATCCATTTTTATATTTTTCCCAGCTTAATTATGTGTAATGGCAGTTTTATAAGAAGTTTGGGGAATTTTCTTAACAAATTGCTATTTTTCATGAATTTTTATCTATTTAGAGAATTAAATATAAGAAGAATGGTGATACACATATATAATCCATGAAAATTTATTTGGAAGTATTTTAATTTAGTTAGAACCAAAATCTGTAGTTTGGTAATTTTTATTAACTGCTTAGTATTTTTCATGATTTTATGGTTATTCTAGAAATTAAAATGGTGAAAAATAGCTAGACATATCAAAAATGCAAGAAAAATTATCTTAACATCTTTGACTTCAGTTGAAACTGAAATACAAAGTTTGAGAAATTTTAGAACTAAATTGATTCAGTTTTTCAATATTTAATCATTGGAACACCTCTTAAAATGTTAAATATTAACATTTCAATAATGGGATTTTTCCACTTAAATTGTTATATAACAATTGATTCATTGAAATTTAATTTTCACAGAAAAATGCTTGTGACTTATCAATATTAAATTTTGACACAATATTGGCATAATTCTATTGTAGTAGTAATTATAGTTGTGTTATCGATTAGAGAGACACTAACGAATACCATTATTGTAGAAATCGGTAGTGGTACGAATGGAACGTAGTTCAAGGCATCATTTGTATCATTTTAAAGCATTGTGAGTATTCACGACTCCCCTATTTTCGGTTTTTATGTTTTGGGGTGGAAAACCATGTCCGAAAAACTATTATTTGTTCGTTGTATTTAAATTGATTTGTATCAAACTTGATTGCTATATTTTGCTATATTTCTCTATGTATGTCTATGCAACACGAAACATGAGGCCTTATCGTCTTAAGTCCCTTCCCTTATACTTTACTCCAACCATTAACTCTTTGAGCGAATGGTTAGTATGGATAGCGTTATTAGGAATTGACAACTCCTCACTCGCCCGATTACTTGAGTGCATGATACCATATAATCTGTGGAACGATAAACATAGATTTTGATAGGGCATCAATCATAATCTTGGTTGGGAACTCATTGTTTGCTCATACACATACAAACTTGTTACTTATTATAGCAACACACTTGTTTATTAATTATAGCAATGAGCTTTATTTCCCATGAGAATATGAACGTTGCATCTCATTTGGGCAACATACTTTATCTCTCATGATGACAACGAACTTTGTTTATGCAAACTTATTACTCATTTTTGCAATATTTTCATTTATGGAAACTTTATTACTCGGTTTAGCAACAAACTTCTATTCATGAAAACTTATTTACTTATTTTAGCAATGAACATTTGTTTATGTAAACTGTTATCAATATTCAGATTATCATGAATTTCAAACTATATTATGTTATAAACTTATGAGTACTCACCAACTATTTTTATAGTTGACGCTCGTTTTACATGCTTTTTCAGGAATCATCGAGTAAGTGGCACTTAGGGACACATCACCTTTAGGAGCATTCGTTGGTGTTGTCTTTTAACTTTTGCTATGAAACTCTTTATACTGCCACGCCTCGTGTTTCCGCTTTAGAGGGGTGTGACAGAAATAGTATCAGAGCCGAAGGTTATAGAGAATACCGGTTTTCCTTTGGAGAACCACAACTATAGCCAAAAAATTTCAAAAAGTTTTTAAAATACTGAACATACTACTGGTATAACTAATTCGAGTACACGTTATTGGACTTTAATTAAGTATAACTTGGCCAACTATGCTTAATTAAGGAAAGTTAATGCGAGGCTTGAAACGGTTATAGTAGAATTATGTTCAAAAAGATTTTCAGCTTGAACTTTTGAAAAACAAAGTTTTTCGGTGTGCATACGGGCATTGCATATTATAGGCATTCATCTAGGTACAATTACAAGCTAAGTGCACTTTTACCACAATGTCTTATTTAGAAATATTCTTATCCCTTATCAAGTGCTAGGTTAACCATTTTGGTTATATCACTAACCACTCTAAGAGCAATCCACTTAGTACTGAATTAAGGTTAGTAGCTAGATACACACTAGTAATAATCTTAATTCGAAACCTATACCAATTATTCCACAATTCCCCTTTTACTCGTCTTCATACTAGAGTTACAAATAGGAAAAGCGTTCTGATACCGACACGGATGAGAGTTGTAGCATCGTGTTAGAAGTTAGATGAGTCGCCACGAGTAGTCACTTGGATACCATTGGAGAGCATTCCCGATTCGACTCACGAGGAGACACAGAGCTTTAACCCATTATCACTAATATGTGAGACCATCTTTCTACGCTACGATTTAGCTTTAGGTTGTTTCCACCTTGAGCTTAAAACATAACATAGGATACCCTTTGATCTCTATAAAAGGCTGCGAAACTGCATTGACATCATAAAACGTTTTACAAACAAGTTTCCTTGTCCTTTATCTTGGGGAAAAGACATTGCTACTTGCCTTATACACGCCTTGTACTCGCCTTAGTATTTAGGTATGATCAACTACACTAATCTACTTATTCCTTACTTCTTAATCTTCCATCAAAAGGTTATTTCGTTTCATCGGTTTTATTTATAATCGATAAAATATTTTATAACCACTTCATACAACTTACTAGACCTTTCCTAACAATTTAAGTCATATTCTCGCTAAAAAATCTTTTGACAACTTGCTTTAAATTAACACAAAACTCAGTTTAACCAATATTGGTTTTAATATTGCTATTTTAATTTTTTTTTAAATCCATTTCAATGGATAGATGTGCTTTTCAGGGCATATAAACCATTTTAAACCTTGCTTACTATTTTGACACGTTTTCGAAAAACTTAGAAACATTTTCTTTTATAAAAGTTTTTAAACTCTATGCTATAAAACTTAAACATATGACATTGAAGTTCATATTATGTGAAAAAGTTTCATCGAATCTTCAAAACACTTTTGTTTTGACACTTTTAACAACTTTCTCATTTAGACATTGTAATTTACTTTAATGTGTTTTCTCGAAACCCAACATGATATTTATGCAAATTGCTACTTCAAACATGTTTATAAGACATTTCTAATGCTTGTATTTCAACACAAACCTTATTTGTGTACTTTGCTTCAATATAGTTTTATAATCTATAAAGTTTTTAAAATTTATAGCATTTGAAAACTTAGTGTTCACTTTTAAATCTCCAGTGATACACTCTCAACAATGAATATTTATTCTTCTAAATATATTGAGTCTTTACCTTATTCATTTTAATCATTGTTGGACTTCAATCTAAAAAGTCAAAATTGTCAGATTTTCAATAGCCATTTGTAGGGCTTCTTCTTTTTCACAAATGGAGTTTAACTTAATAGATAACTTATGAATTTTTAGCAATCCTTAGCAAACACTTTAAATTCCCATATGTCTATTTAATCGTCAATATACATCTAATATTGAAGTTTGAAATATATCTCAACCTGGTTTTAAATCTACCTATAGGTATTGTTCTTATAATTTTAACAATTGCAATCATTGTCGCTGCTACCTTCCTTTTTTCTTTCCCCCGAACTTCATTTCTCGCTCTCCTTCTGATTTTAGATCTCGCACGGCCATAATAGTAACCTAATATATTGTCTAACGTTGTTTTTGTCTATTTTGATTCTCCTGGTATCATGTTCGTACACATACAGACTAGAAGTCTACCCTTTCGTTTTGAGCGATTAATACATGTATAGTCGTGAGGAATAATTTTGATTTAGTCAACTTTGATATATTCAATTACGCATTTTATCATATACATCTTGCTTTTATTTTGAAATCTCTATAAACAAGTGATCCTTATTTACATTTGCTCTTTCATTCTAAATTCATAAACTTGATATAAAATTTAATTTTCATTGTATTTTTCTTTATAATTAATACACAAGATGAATACTCTTATGCTTATCATTTTTCTATATTCGGAAATTATATGTGAAGGATATGTTTCCTTATGTTTTTCTTTTCTGTAAATACATCAAAAGTTTTGAATGTTACGATTATCTATTCTCTAAATGATTGTTTTTTTAGAAACACTAAACTAAGAATGCACTATTTTCAAAGATCGACATTTTTACACCTTTCTTAAAATAGCATCTTACTTTGCAATTTTAAGTGAGTTCCTAAACTCTCAAACTTGTTTCCATAAATATTATGACTCCTCGTAAACTTGTATTTGTCCTGCCTTAAAAAAATTTATGCAGTTTTTCAAAAGAGTAATCTAAATATTTTTTTGTATAAACTCCCTTATTGAAGGCATAAACCTTTAACCTTGATTAATCTCCTTATTATTTTACTACTTCGTTTGATCGTCACACATGTATCTTCATTATCTTGGAATTACTACACATTTTGATAATAGTGAGATTAATTATCATTTCTAAACACACATTTTGATAATAGTGAGATTAATTATCATTTCTAAACACACATTTTGATAACAGTGAGATTATTATCACATCTAAACACTTAAAATGCTATCTACACAATGTGATTTAATTTATCATACACTTTCATCGTCTCCATTTGCAACAATGACTCTCTAAATATATTTATTCTCTGAATAAGGTTTTATTATTGTAAGGGTAACCGTAGTAGCAATTATAGCCTCGGAGATCCTCAATCATTTCGTAATTTATTTTGTCGACGACACTTAATTAACCTTTACATTTGAGATGTACCAAAACTTCATTGCCTACCCTTAGTACGTATTTTTAGGAACTTACCCTCGATCACTTCCCTTTCATTCGTGCTACCCCTTCTTATTTCGGAATATATATATTTTCCAGATGTAATAGTCAACCCAGAAGTGAACACATTGTTCCTAATCTCTTCTTTATTAGGCGGCGAATTTACACTTAGTGCTAATTTAGAATGCAACTTAAGGATCAATGCGGATTTAACGCTCAGTGCAGTTGGTGCTTCGGCAAAACTTAAACCGCTCTCTTAATTCAGATAATATCTAACTAGATGATCTTTTTCGACTATGTCGTTGTGGTTGGATCATGATTCCAAGAAACAAATTTTCCATAATCTAGACGAAAGAACTCGAATTAAGGAAACACTAATTTGACTAAAACTAAAGAATTGGGTTCTTCCTCTGAGGAAATAAACCCAAAATAATCAAAAAAACACTTCAAGTCACCACCTCTCCAACTATACAATTGTATTCGGATGAGTTCTAATAGAATACGTCACGAATTGAATTTCGGGACGAAATTCTTTCAACCGGGGGAGACTGTGACAACCGTCAAAATTCAAGTCGGTTCTAGATTTGCTAAGCTTAGTTGCACGTATGGGCACGACACATACTAGACTTAGTAACTAGAAGCCAAGTTATAACCTACTAGAAACTTAGAAACAAGTAGGATCTAAGGATAGTGTACTTAGATTTCACATTGGTATGTGAATTCTACAACTACTTAACTGTAGAGACTATCCATATTCGGGTCACTCTTTAACTCGAACACCTTCTCATGAATCATATACACACATTATGCACTTGACCTAGTAGTAGAAATTAGGTCGGAGTCTCGTGGAACTTAAGTTAAAGTTGAAAACTAGGGCTAGTATACTTGGTTCCTCAATTTCACTTGAATGTCGAAACCACTACATAGAATGCCAATAAACCGATAAAATAAGTTACAAACACTATTTATAACTATACAAGAGTTATAATAACATAAGATAATTTGAAGTCTCAAAGATTCTATTTATTTTGATATTCAAAGTTTAGCAGAACCCGAAAAACCCTAAAAGCTGTAAACTCAAATTTATAAACTTTCACACCTAAAACTCCATAAAGTTTGTTATGAACCTTATAATATCACTTCAAAATAATTAAATTCAGGAAAATATCATCAAGGATAATAAAAATTAAGTCATTAACATTACCCTTAATTTATAAGTGTAACACCGTTATTTTTCAAACAGATTTTTCATTTTAAAATCGCATACTTTTCATAACATATTGTCTAGAAACCTCGTTTATTCAAATTACAAAGCACAACTCCATTAATAATCCAGGATCCTCAAAACATTACTCTTTCTCTGGTGTGTACAATCAAGCCGGTGCCGTCCCGCGATCCTGAGAAAACCTGAAACACATAACACATAACACGGTAAGCACAAAGCTTAGTGAGTTCCCCAAAATACCACATACAGCACATAGCCACTCGAGGCTATAACTCGGTATGACCCTCCGGTCAATGTGTCTCAGCAGGACCCTCCAGTCCCGTAGCTCGTTGGACCCTCCAGTTCGTCTAGCTCGTTGGACCCTCCGGTCCGGTCTAAATCATTGGACCCTCCGGTCCAGTCTACCCGAGGACCCTCTGGCCTCGTAAGTCGTTGGACCCTCCGGTCCGGTCTATATAACATATAGCATACATATATCACAATGCACATAAACTCAACATACACATAACACATAAGACCCTCCGGTCTGCACATAATTACCACTCTAGGTAATGTATAGTGCGAAGACTCACCTCGGCTAGCAGGTGAGCAAATAACCTCGCGCTCGGATCTCGAACTAGCCTCCTCCTAACACAAAGGATGAATATCCCTTTTTAATACTCTTTTCACGACTCAGATAATCGAAGACAGTTCTTTCTCTTTCTAACTCTTTAAAGTGGGTAAAAGACCATTTTACCCCTCCAAGGTCTCTATCACATATGTTGACCAAAACCCCAAAGTCATATGTTGACCAAAACCCCAAAGTCAACAGAAGTCAAACTCGAGTCAACAGTCCAAGTTTGACCCGACTCGTCGAGTGCACTCCTACGACTCGTCGAGTCCCCTCGTATCCTCAGAAGTCTCAAAAGTCCAGCTCAACTCGTCGAGTTGACCCCCAACTCGCCGAGTTATCGCATAATCAATCCATCGAGATAAACCCTCGCCGACTCGTCGAGTCAGGACATGGGCTCGGCGAGTCCCTTTGATCTGATTCCTCATTCAGACGATTTCAACCAGATCTATCACTCTAAACTATAGATCTATCATCCCAAGGCTCAATAATTACGTAAAGCTTCGATCTTTACGTTCATACATGATGTTATTGCTTCAAAATGCCAAAACATGCTCTTCATGAAGGTTTTTGCTCATCAACCCTAATTTGGACCACTAAAGCTAAGACATCTAGACTCTAAGGACCTTAGGAGGTCCAAATCTGAGGTTTCCAACCACAACCATGTCCTATTCGACTCATAGATTCAAAAGGGTGGAAGCAAAGCCCTAAAACTCCCAAAATGAGATCTAGTACAAAGAATGAACAAGATGAGGACTTTGTACCTTCTCTTAGCAGCTGAAACACTCAATACCACAGATCCACTGCCTTTCTTTGTTCCCCATCATGAAGCTCTTCATCCTTCTTCATAGAGATGCACCAAGAACCACAATATGAGCTTCTCTCTCACTCTCTAGCTCCAATAGGAATTAGGGTTTGTTCTCAGGGGAAGGTAGCCGCAAATGAGGCTATAATTGCCTTTAAATAGGTCCCAAACCCGGGAAATTAGGGTTTCTCTGCCCAGCACCTACTCGGCGAGTCCCTCCTCTGACTCGTCGAGTCCATTCATTAAATCCACGCGAGCAACTCGACTCGACTCGGCGAGTTGGTCCCTCAACTCATCGAGTCCCTCTTTAAATCTCAAGATTAACATACACAATAATGTCCCTGAAAATCCGGATGTTACAATTCTCCCCCACTTGAATTAGATTTCGCCCTCGATATCGCTCCTCCACAACATATAGATCTAATCAAATAACCCAACAGCACCATCGAAAGGGTCTCATACCTCACAACTGTCTTCCTTTCTGGACACCTGAAACCAAACAGGAACTCCTCCCTGGAAAAGGACAGACCTATCTGCCACTATGCTACCCCTTCTGACTCTCAAGAATCTGGAACTCTAGCAGCCTGACACAGCCAGACCGCCATCTCCAGATGTCACCATATTATTCGCTCCTCGAATAACAAACCCCGATAGCTCACTGCCCCTCTGATTCTCTAGTGGGGACCGATAAAACAAGTCGATGCCCAAAATGGCTACCGATCACTCGTCCCAGACAAGATAAACAATCCAGATCATATACCAAGGAATGGAAGGATCACATCACACCAGGGACTCATCCACTGAACTGCAATCAAACCCCGGCTCCCTTCTCCAAATCCCTTTGAACACTGAGCACCAGGTCATCTCCCGACCTAGCAGTTGAACCTCCAAGGGTTACCCATTGCATACCTCAACATGTCTTACTGACTTCCTTCCCACACTAGCTATCTCGGCCCAGTGTGACACACAAGTCACGAAGTTCGCTTTTCCTCAAGCGAGTACAGAATTTGTTTCACCCTCGACCTTTGTCGTCTACTTCTCATTAGTTCCATACGTTTCGCGGTTTCCTCACACCAATGAATTGACCCACTCAGGTCTAAGGCACCAGATGGAAGCAATACCCCCTTCCAAATGAAATTCAGTTCTGAATCCGGAATCTCATTCTGCCTACTCAACGCACTACCAGAGCCAAACTCAAACTTGAGAGTTTGATCAGACCCAGAGCTGGAACCACTCGCCCCAATGAACCACTCAACTCATGACTCATGACCCGCAACCCATGCGTACCCCACTGATCCACTTCCCTTTGGCTATGAAAACCACTACTCAATTCAGAATATAACGACTTCCGACAAACATGGAGACCCCAGTCTCGTCTCTGGTTCGACCCCAGGCTTCCACAAACTCAAATATTAGGGCTACCCAAGCCTAAAACTCTTCTGCGTCAAGCTCTGATCAGAGAGCACTTCATCACAACATTCTCTCGCTGACTAGTGGGTACTACGACTCCCCGCAGTATCACAACGACCTCTCACTGAATAGTGAGTACTACGGCTCCCCGTAGCATCACCATAACCTCTCACTGGATAGTGAGTACTACGGCTCCCCGTAGCATCACCGCAACCTCTCGCTGAATAGTGAGTACTACGGCTCCCCGTAGCATCACCGCAACCTCTCGCTGAATAGTGAATACTACGGCTCCCCGTAGCATCACCACAACCTCTCACTGAATAGTGAGTACTACGGCTCGCCGTAGCATCACTAAAACCTCTCACTGACTCATTGAAACTGCTGCTCCGTGCAGTCTTACCGCACTTACTCTTACCTCTTCACAATCTCATCCTCAGGTTGACACCACATTGCGATGATTAACTCATGCTCTGCGGCCCAGCATAGCTAGGTACACACACACCCCTCCAGGCTAAGCATCACTACTTCGGACGACCACCATCGTGACAAAACCTCTTTTTCTCGCTGCAATTCACATTCTCAAATAAATCCATTGGATGTCAATTAGCTGAAGGGCCCCCACCGGAACCATAGACGCATGATACACCACTCGACATCTCAAACTCAAAACTCAAAATAATCCGAGATTTACGACATTAAACTCGGATACCCCGGAATACCATCACAACGCCTCGCAGTGTCTTGACCCTACTACTGATCTCATACTCATGGCATCATACTCAGATACCGCATTGCTTCCTCGGAATCTCGCAACCGGTCTTCTTCTCGTGCCACTTGTAACCCCAGAATACTCCATCTCCCAAATTAAAATACGGAGAAATTGCCAACGACTCATAATACGAAGATGACAATCCGAAACTTCCTCCTCTATTGCTTAAAACTCATGCAAGAATACTCATAACGACCCTGAATTTGGTTGTCCAATCAACTTCTTCCCTTCCCATACTGCATATAATAGCCCATACTCTGAACCAGAAATTCTCAACTGCCGAGCTAACCTCACAAGCCAACCACCTCGAATTCACCATTTTAACCTTGAAGGATTCCTAACCACCACAAGGTCTCCGATCAATGGCCACTTGCCGTGGAGACACTCATCCTTTCTCAAACACGTACCACATGCACTATCTCACTCTGCACCTCTCCTTGACCACCAATAACCCTGGTCTCAGGAATCCGCACCGCAGGCCTCTCTACCCAGTTCTCTAACCGCTCTTGAACAAATCTCTGATCTCCTCAAAAGTACCCGGTTCTCCCCCACTCGGGGTTCGAACCATCACCAATTGGTTCGCCAACAATCTAACCTGTAGACTGTTTTTACCAATAACATCGCACCTACTCTTGGAAGGTGATACGCAATGCTCGATGATCTCCCCGATGGAGGTCAAACAATTCCAAATACCCCGAATCTCCGATGAAATCCTCAGAAACTTCTCATCATGACTACCTCTAGTCATTTTTAGAATCTCATACCATTCCACTACCGGACATCTCAACTGTCCAGTCGTAAACCTGACTCTCAGTCTGAAAATAACGAACTAAAATATTCCTCATCCTCGACTCTTCAACCAACGTTCCATCACGTGGGTTGTAATAAGAGTGGAGTACTCATTACCACACTCAATACTCATTATAGACAATAAGAACCACCGCCCCAATATCCTCTTCTTGATCGTCTGCCGCTGCAGCTAATACATGCCCTACTATGCTCAAATAGGGTGTATCCTTGTCCTTAACCATCTCAGTCCCCGCTGACAACCTGCTCATGCTCTAACATTACCTCTCGGCAGACATACTGCCCAAATACTCTGATGAAAGATCGCAACCAAAGCTACCCCACAAGGCTCACCCCCAACCTTGGAAACCGAAAATCTCAATACCTCTCCTGCTTCCCACAGGAACAGAAATAGCACCGCTCAGGTCATAGAAAATGACATCTCCACCATCGGTCGGTCGCTCAGCCCAGACCGTATTCTCCCATAACGCACCATTCCTACTCATCCCTGAGTCTTGTGACTCCAACTGACATCTCACCAACAATCCCTCGGAGCTAACTCGATTTCCCTTTTAAGGGATGCTCCACTAAAACTCGTTCATCATGGCCCTCTGGCCCCCTATTCTTTCACATCTGATCTCAGTCTAGACAATCACAACTGAATAACTGGTAGAACCAGTAACACTAACCGCCACGGGTCATGGTACTCGAACCATGTGGCCACCTCTCGATCTGCTATGAATCATGGTACTCAAACCATGTTATCTCTTCTCAACCCGCCACGAATCACGGTACTCAAACCATGACATCGCCTCTCGATCCGCTACAAATCATGGTACTCGAACCATGACATCACCTCTCGATCTGCTAGAAGTCATGGTACTCGAACCATGACATCACCTCTCGATCTTCTACTTAAAACCTCCGGAATGTTCCCTATATCGAGTATGGGTCCTCTACTTTCATTAGTACGGGCCCATACTACCTGCCACATCTACCCATACCTTCCATACGGACCATCCCCGAGTTCCTAAGTAGATGCTCGACCTCCTCAATCACCAACCCCGTCATGCGTGTTCGCTCCTCTGTGAAATATCCTACTCTGTCAGCGTACTCATCTGACTAGGGTCACCCTTTCCTAGGCTCTTTCTAGGTTCTCACACTTCTCCGCCATCAGCTGCTGATGAACTCCTTATGATGCCAGCCATCTACCTCCTGAATATCGTCATATTCACTAGTAGCTGACTCTCATCATCAAGAGTTCCACAAAGCACGAAGCAAGCAGCATTCGGGCATCGAATAATCTCTACCAAACATGTAAAACCACTCTAGGTTATTACCCACTTGCTCTCCTCATACCCAAAGGATACCACCGAACTCAAGCAACTTTACCCCACGCGGGTATCTGACTACTCTCTCAGTAGACTCCACAAATGCTCATCTAGGTATCTCTCCTAGATTACTCCTCTACTCAAATCCCTCTCTAGAGGATTCATACTGGATACTCTTACTCAGCACACACTTGAAAGCACATCACAAATAACAGTAATTCCTAGGCTAAGGCATCACAAATCAGGCCACTCTATTCCTAACATATGAAATACCTAGCCTATCACTAGCATGCATAATATCTCATAGCATATCTCATAAATATCTCAAAATACAAACGTAAGGGTATTTTGGGAAATCACCATTCGGGCTCTGGCTGATTAAACACACTGCTCCTTCTCGTTTTCTCTTAGAAACTCTTGTTCACTTTAGAAAAATCATTTCTTTGAAAAATTTTCTCAAATCCTCAGTTTGAGTCCAGATTTACCCGAAGGTGCATCCGAATCCCTCAAAACAAGGCTCTGATACCAACTTGTAACACCGTTATTTTTCAAACAGATTTTTCATTTTAAAATCGCATACTTTTCATAACATATTGTATAGAAACCTCGTTTATTCAAATTACAAATCACAACTCCATTAATAATCCAGGATCCTCAAAACATAACTCTTTCTCTGGTGTGTACAATCAAGCCGGTGCCGTCCCGCGATCCTGAGAAAACCTGAAACACATAACACATAACACGGTAAGCACAAAGCTTAATGAGTTCCCCAAACTACCACATACAGCACATAGCCACTCGAGGCTATAACTCGGTATGACCCTCCGGTCAATGTGTCTCAGCAGGACCCTCCAGTCCCGTAGCTCGTTGGACCCTCCAGTCCGTCTAGCTCGTTGGACCCTCCGGTCCGGTCTATATAACATATAGCATACATATATCACAATGCACATAAACTCAACACACACATAACACCTAAGACCCTCCGGTCTGCACATAATTACCACTCTAGGTAATGTATAGTGAGAAGACTCACCTCGGCTAGCAGGTGAGCAAATAACCTCCCGCTCGGATCTCGAACTAGCCTCCTCCTAACACAAAGGATGAATATCTCTTATTAATACTCTTTTCACGACTCAGATAATCGAAGGCAGTTCTTTCTCTTTCTAACTCTTTAAAGTGGGTAAAAGACCATTTTACCCCTCCAAGGTCTCTATCACATATGTTGACCAAAACCCCAAAGTCAACAGAAGTCAAACTCGAGTCAACAGTCCAAGTTTGACCCGACTCGTCGAGTGCACTCCTGCGACTCGTCGAGTCCCCTCGTATCCTCAGAAGTCTCAAAAGTCCAGCTCAACTCGTCGAGTTGACCCCCAACTCGCCGAGTTATCGCACAATCAATCTATCGGGACAAACCCTCGCCGACTCGTCGAGTCAGGACATGGACTCGGCGAGTCCCTTTAATCTGATTCCTCATTCAGACGATTTCAACCAGATCTATCACTCTAAACTATAGATCTATCATCCCAAGGATCAATATTTACGTAAAGCTTCGATCTTTACGTTCATACATGATGTTATTGCTTCAAAATGCCAAAACATGCTCTTCATGAAGGTTTTTGCTCATCAACCCTCATTTGGACCACTAAAGCTGAGACATCTAGACTCTAAGGACCTTAGGAGGTCCAGATCTGAGGTTTCCAACCACAACCAGGTCTCATTCGACTCATAGATTCAAAAGGGTGGAAGCAAAGCCCTAAAACTCCCAAAATGAGATCTAGTACAAAGAATGAACAAGATGAGGACTTTGTACCTTCTCTTAGCAGCTGAAACACTCAATACCATAGATCTACTGCCTTCCTTTGTTCCCTATCATGAAGCTCTTCATCCTTCTTCATAGAGATGCACCAAGAACCACAATATGAGCTTCTCTCTCACTCTCTAGCTCCAATAGGAATTAGGGTTTGCTCTCAGGGGAAGGTAGCCGCAAATGAGGCTATAATTGCCTTTAAATAGGTCCCAAACCCGGAAAATTAGGGTTTCTCTGCCCAGCACCTACTCGACGAGTCCCTCCTCTGACTCGTCGAGTCCATTCATTAAATCCACGCGAGCAACTCGACTCGACTCGGCGAGTTGGTCCCTCAACTCGTCGAGTCCCTCTTTAAATCTCAAGATTAACATACACAATAATGTCCCTGAAAATCCGGATATTACAATAAGCCAAAAATCAAGGTTTTATGGATAAAAACTAGGTTAAGTTGTATATTTTAGAAAACTTTGATATTTTTTTTATAAAAGATTTAATTATTATAAAGAGAAAAGAGAAATAGAGGCTATTATACCTCAAAAATTCGGATCCCTCTCTCCCCATATCTCTCTCTCACACACTCAAAAGGCACACACTACTCATTTTCACTCACTCTTCACTCAACCTTTTTACATCCTTCAAGAACAAGTTTTTTTCTCTCAAACTCTCTCTTTCTCTCTCAAAACCCACGAAAATCCAGCCAAGAACATCCCTCAACCTTCAAATCTTCATCTTCTAGGGTTGTTCTTCAAGGTAATCATGAAAATCCTTCATCTTCCTTCACTTTCTTTCTTGTTTTAAAGTTTTTCTTACACTTTCTCCTTCTTCTACTTCTTCATCTTCTTAAAACTTATTTTCTTTTTGTTAAAACGGTTTTTAGAACATCATGGATGTGTTTTAACACCATGCATGTATGATAAACAAGGTTTCATGTTTATGATCTTAGTGAAAAAATCGATTTTAAGGATTAAAACATCAAACCCAAGTTAAGAGTTTTTGAGAAACAAAATTTTGTTCATAAATGCATGTATACATTTTGATAAGTTTTGATCTTTTGATCTCTGGAAACATGACTAGAATATGAGTTTATCATGAATTGATCAAATATTTCAAAAGATTTACTAAAAGAAATGATGAAAACTCACTTTTCTAACCAATCATCATGCATGCAATCTGCCAGATTTCTTTACCTGACTTTAAACTGCCATATCTCATTCATTTCTTAACCAAAATTCGAGATTCGTTTTCTGAAATATAATATTTAGAGTTAGCTTTCAAACCCATCTCACCTCACTGGAAAATTCCAATATTTATATTTTTAGCAATTTTTACAAAACTGTTGCTCAAACAGCACCTTTTTGTGAATAGTAGTTTTGTATTGCATGTTCAAAGGTCGTATTCATCACTAAACATCAAGGAAAAATTAATTTGAGCACTTAACATCATGTATTAAGAGGAACAAAAAGATCTTCTTTCAAAAGTCTTTATAACATGTTGCAAAAATTCTCAAAATAACGTCAATAATCTTTACCAAAACCACAAGAACCAAGTTTTCTCTATAATTTATTGAGCCTTTAGGCATGTTTTTCAACATCAAAAATAATAAGACGATTATTCGTTGTTATTAAATCGTATGAAGATGCATTCTGGAAATTTTCAGCTCAAAATATATTTCCTTTATTTTTACATGAAAATAATAAGAAAATAGTGTGTTAAAGCATATAAAATACTTACACTAGTAAATAAATTCTGGAAGAATTCGTGGATGACCCTTTAAGATAATAAACATCTCTGATGAAGTTTCATCGATTTTTGTTATTGTTTAGTATGATTTTGAATTTTCTTTTTATTTAGTTCCAATAAATCATAAATATACTTTAGGGAATGTGCAAATATCATCTCTTATTTTTCGCAGATTCTACCTTATGTGTAAGACTCAGAAACATATTTTGGGAATTTTTCAAAATGTATATCCATTTTTCCATAATTTTTGTGTTTATAATGGACTAAAAACAGGAAAAATAGTTTTACTCATCCAAAATTCATGCACATTTATCAGAAACTCTTATAATATATTAGTATGATAAATAAAATTTTGGATGATTTTTCTCTTCTGTATGCTATTTTTCTTCTATTTTCCCAAGATTTAATACACTTAAATGCACAAAAATCATAAAATTGGGTTAAACAGTTTATAAATACATTTGTATATTTTTCCTAGCTTAAGTGTGTGTAATGGCAGTATTATAAGAAGTTTGGGGAATTTTCTTAACCGATTGCTATTTTTCATGAATTTTTTATCTATTTAGAGAATTAAATATAAGAAAAATGGTTATACACATCTATAATCCATGAAAATTTATTTGGAAGTATTCTAATGTAGTTAGAACCAAAATCTGAAGTTTGGTAGTTTTTATTAACTGTTTAGTATTTTTCATAATTTTATGGTTATTCAAGAAATTAAAATGGTGAAAAATAGCTAGACATATCAAAAATGCAAGAAAAATTATCCTAACATCCTTGACTTCAATTGAAGCTGAAATAAAAAGTTTGAGAAATTTTAGAATTAAATTTATTTAGTTTTTCAATATTTAATCATTGGAACCTCTTAAAATGTTAAATATTAACATTTCAATAATGAGAATTTTCCACTTAAATTGTTATATAACAATTGATTCATTGAAATTTAATTTTCACAGAAAAATGTTTGTGACTTATCAATATTAAATTTTGACACAATATTGGCATAATTCTATTGTAGTAGTAACTATACTAGTGTTAGATTTCGATTAGAGACTCACTAGCGAATACCATTATTGTAGGAATCGGTAGTGGTACGAATGGAACGTAGTTCAAGGCATCATTTGCATCATCTTAAAGCATTGTGAGTATTCACGACTCCCCTATTTTTGGTTTTTATGTTTTGGGGTGGAAAAGCATGTCCGAAAAACTATTATTTGTTCGTTGTATTTAAATTGATTTGTATCAAACTTGATTGCTATATTTTGCTATATTTCTCTATGTATGTCTATGCAACACGAAACATGAGGCCTTATCGTCTTAAGTCCCTTCCCTTATACTTTACTCCAACCATTAACTCTTTGATCGAATGGTCAGTATGGATAGCGTTATTAGGAATTGACAACTCCTCACTCGCTCGATTACTTGAGTGCATGATACCATATAATTTGTGGAACGATAAACATAGATCTTGATAGGGCATCAATCATAATCTTGGTTGGGAACTCATTGTTTGCTCATACACATACAAACTTGTTACTTATTACAGCAACACACTTGTTTATTAATTATAGCAATGAACTTTATTTCCCATGAGAATATGAACGTTGCATCTCATTTAGGCAACATACTTTATCTCTCATGATGACAACGAACTTTGTTTATGCAAACTTATTACTCATTTTTGTAATATATTTTTATTTATGGAAACTTTATTACTCGGTTTAGCAACAAACTTCTATTCATGAAAACTTATTTACTTATTTTAGCAATGAACATTTGTTTATGGAAACTGTTATCAATATTCGGATTATCATGAATTTCAAACTATATTATGTTATAAACTTGTGAGTACTCACCAACTATTTTTATAGTTGACGCTCGTTTTACATGCTTTTTCAGGAATCATCGAGTAAGTGGCACTTAGGGACACATCACCTTTAGGAGCATTCGCATGTGTTGTATTTCAATTTACATTATAATTTCTTTTAAAAATTGTTCAAACCCATTGTAAATTTGTAATGATTTTAATACTATGGTTGGTGTTGTCTTTTAACTTTTGCTATGAAACCTTTTATACTGCCACGCCTCGTGTTTCCGCTTTAGCAGGGTGTGACAGAAATGGTATCAGAGCCGAAGGTTATAGAGAATACCAGTTTTCCTTTGGAGAACCACAACTATCACTACTAGAAAAACAGCCTTTTACGACGCGCAATGCGTGTCGTAAAATGCTCAGACGACGCGCAAATGCGTGTCAAGGAAGGCCCTGTCATAACGAGAGAAAACGCGCTTTTGTGCGTCGTCTATTCACGACGCACATTTACGACACGCATTGCGTATCATTAAATCCCCTGTCAAGAAAGGCCATGTCATAAATGAAGATGACACACATTTTTGCGTATCGTAATTTTAAATGTTAAAAAAAAAATGTTATTTATAGATTTACCAATTTTCAAATTAAATTTGTATTTAATGTCTCATAATAGAAAATAAAATATCATATACAAAAAATACAATCCATTGCATAAAATTTAATGTCATACAAATAATCGTTTCATGGAAAGATAAAACAAATCAATTGAAGTTGTAACAAAATTTACAAACTAATTAGATACAAAAACTACAATCTGTTGCCCCTTTGCTTATTCAAGATCAACCTGCAAGTAGCTAACTAATTGTTACAAATTCACCCTTGTTTCTAATCATTTTCTTAAATACTTTACAAACATAATTCAGCCATAGTACCTGAACTATAGTTGCAGCCTTGTTTCTTCTTCTTCTTCTTCTGAACTCATCTCTTGCAACCATTGCTCTAAACCTAGTCTGAATAGATACAACAGCTCCTTGTCAATTATGTGAAAAAGACAACCGGAGTGGCATTTCTTCATACTAGCAACAGTAAATTACTAGTTTGCCCATCCATCAAGAACGACTACACAAAATAATACACATGTTTCAGAAGGCAACATAGGGGTATTTTGGTCTTTTTAACAAAGTGATGATATTGAATTGATACCAGTGTAGAAGGTTTATCTAGACCAACATTAAGAGCTGGAAAATACATCCCTTCACTAGATTCCACCTCAGTATTTGAATCCTGAACAATTGAGAAATTTAGATATTTACGAACATAAATAAAAATAAAAAATAAAAAATAAAAATACAATGTAAGTCCCTAATCTGCCTGTATATCAATCAGATCCGTTTGATGGTGCGGAATCCCAATCAAACGGATGATGTCAGATCAAATAGAAGAGAAGGAGAAGAAGAATAATATGAATCTTGTATGTATTGATATGAATAAAGATCCGGATACAAGATTCACACACACTCTCTTTTCTCTCTCTTTCTCTCTCTAGAACACCTTCAAATGCACACACTTAAGCTCCTCTTTTCTATGTGTTCATCACTCTACTCCTCACCCCTTACACCTATATTTATACATAAGAAACATGGGCTTGGTGAACATGGGCCGTAACTGGGTTTAAGACCGTAAACTGGGTTTACGGTCGTAAACATGTTTACGGCCGTAAACTCTGTTTACGGTCGTAAACGTGTTTACGACCGTAAACTCTGTTTACGGTCACAAACACATTTTCTGACCAAAGACACATTTTCCTAGAAAAGTAAAGTATAAACCATATTTTTGACCCAACAATCTCCCCCTTGGTTTATAGCTTTCTTTTCTTTTCTTAAATGACCCAACAAGCTCCCCCTAAAAAGTAGCTGGCTTTTCTTGATAATCTTCATTGGGAGCTTGGCTTCAGCTTTAATCTTCAAATTCTTCACGACTTCAAGATGAACTTGATGAATCTTCACTGAATGGCTTCATCTTGAGCAGTTGGGCATTTCTTCAAGATTTGACATAGAACGCACATTAGGTGAGGAGGCTTGACGTACTGATTCTTCAAAGATAGCGCTTTCAGCTTGAGAATCTTCAGAGAGAACTTCAGAGAGAAATAATCTTCTGGATCACTTCAGCAGGTTTAAGATATCAGCAGATTGATTGAGGAGGCTTCAATGCAATCCGTCACATAATCTTCAATTTCAGCTTCACCTTGCTTCTGGGGTTGAAAGATTGAATGTCAGAAGTATAGTCTTCATTTCTTGCTCCTTCGAATGAGAATTCTTCGATGCTCACGGATGAAGCCTTGGCTTAGAAATCTTCGACACAAACTCCATGAGTTTCATCTTCACCTGAATTCACTTTTCAAGACAAAACAAAACTAAAAGAAAACTTAGCACACAAATTAAAACAGAATCAAAATATTTTTGGATTTTTATATTTTCTGAAAAAGAAATAAAACAGAAATAACACTATTTTTGGATTTTTAATTTTCTGATTTTTGTTTGGTTTTTTTTTTTTTAATTTTTAATTCTCCCCTAATATTTAAATTAGAAGAAACTATGAACAAATTTAACAAAAATAAAATGATATCTAACTTTAAGAGTGATTTGGGATCAAAGTTTTTAGACAGCCTTTATCCGCTTGTCGGTACCTTCTATCTTCACGTCTTTGTCTGGTTGATCGTCGGTATTGTTGTCCACTTAAACACGAAAAAATATGACAGAATTAGGACATACTATTAGTTACAAGACAATGTGATCCTAAGTTCCTAGATAAAATTCCTTAAGGACCATTCAGCTGACGACGACCAGGGATATTGTTGTCCACCTAAATTGAGCAACGAGATCTATACACAATCTGTGAATGTTCAATTGTTAATTGTACTGGAACATGTTTCCCGCTTCCTGATATGCCCCAGTAATCAAGAACTTCCAGATTACTCCTTACATCGGGTGAGCAGACAATCATTAAGAGAGAAGATGAGTTCAGATTATTATTATTATTAATTATAGTTTTTTTTAGAGGGATTGAGAAGTAGAAGGTTGCATATGCTGTGTACCAGGTCGGATTGTGAGTCACGCAAAGGAGACAGCATATGGCTAACAGATAGGAGGAATTTCATAGATATAATTTGCAGAGAAATAGATTTGCATATGTTGCAGTCCAGGTCGGATCTCTTCCAATCACGTAAAGGAGGCAACATATGACTGACAGATAAGAAGAGAAAGAAAACAATTTTCTACAGACCTAACTCATCGGAATTTACCAGTCGCCCCATCAATACCGGAATTAAGGACAAAATCCGCACATCGAGGAAAAGTTAATCCACGGTTCCAAGTACGGGTTCATTTAATGTGACGAGTAGATTCCCATATATATCTCCCTGCTCAACCTATCTGAGCGTCGTATTGTCAGGCTAAACGGATCTAACTAGGTCAAAATTTGTCAAGTCTATAATTTCTTAAGTTCAACTCTGCCTAGTCAAGTCCATATGAAATCTTTCGTGCCTACCGACGCATCAAACCAGAGTAAAGACCCTTCAACTTTGGGTACGTTACGCAGACTCAGGTTGCATGTTATCACTTAGATAATATCACTTCCCAAAACATCTCACTCAAACTCATTTCATTAACCAACATATTTTTGGATTTTCTGATTTTCTAATGTTTTTGGATTTTTTTTAAAACTTTCTAATTTTTTGTTTTGTTTTTATTTCTCCCCCTAAATTTGTGCATAGGAGAGAAACGAAAGTAAATGCGCAAATTTAAACTATCCTAAAACAAAAATTTGTCTTTGAAGCGAATCAGAGTAAGATAAACTCAGGAGTATAGAGAAGAAAACGCAAACCGTAATTCACCGATTGAATTTGCATCCAGAAGGTCTGAGAACAGCACGCTTAATCTCAGAACAGATCCGAAAATTCTTCATGTCATTAAACACTAACCCCATGTGTGATCCCTTCTTTTCTTCCTTTCCCGCAAAGGACACATACTCCCAGACAAAGTTATGAATGTTGTACATTTGAGAGATGTCTCCTATCATGTGCCAGGAACAGCCACTACCAACAAATCGAAGTCTGATGATATGCCTCCATAGCTGCTCCGACACAGAGCGGGATTAGTTGGTCTTTGGAACCCAGTCCATTTTGAAACTGGGTCGACCTTTGTCATCCTTGCACGGTACTCTCTCCCATGACATATCCTGTTTATCACAAACAGAAGATGAAGAAATATTAGAGTCATTAGCTGATTTGGGAGAGTGAGCCTTTGGAACCCATTTGTAGTTGGGTTTAACCCATTTCTTTTTCGATCCGATGGGTGGCTCAGTACTTG
The DNA here is from genome assembly GCF_052849685.1 of Lactuca virosa. Taxonomy (NCBI): domain Eukaryota; kingdom Viridiplantae; phylum Streptophyta; class Magnoliopsida; order Asterales; family Asteraceae; genus Lactuca; species Lactuca virosa. The sequence goes on along the minus strand of NC_136433.1, from coordinate 297,551,790 downwards.
CTTTTGAACTTGATATCGGCCGTTGAGATGACTTTGATTTTGGCTTCACGGGAGCATCTCTTTGATTTGGCTTCTTGGCCGGCATTCCCTTCTTGTTCTTGGGAGTTGGATTATTGGCCTTCTGCACGTTCCAGTCGCCAATGTCTGATCGTGACCTTGAGGGGTTTCTTTTGGAATATCTCCCTCTTAGCGCGTTCTGCCACCCTTGTGCATAGTAGGGAACGTATGCGCGATTTGGACAATGTCTGGCAATGTGTCCAGGTGTTCCACAGTGAAAGCAAGTCCTTTTCTTCACTGGGAAATTGTTTCTTCCTGCCCCTGGTGGCGTGTCCTTGCCTTGTTTCTTGCTTTTCCCACACGCACAGTTGCAACAAGCACTCTGTTGCGCTGGAATTGGAGGCCTGTATTTCTCAACGGCAGGTTTGTTAGAAGTAACAGAATTCGAAGCAACAGATTCTGAGTTCAAAGAGTCATTGGTTTGTTCAGTAGTGCTCTCCTTGTTCTCATCTTCTGCTACTTTACCTGCACATGAAGTAGAAACATTAGTATTTTCTACCTGAATACCTCCTGACACAAACCCAGCTGGTTTGCCATATCGAAGATGTGCCTTCCTGGCAATTTCTTCCTGTGTCATAGTGATGGATGTGTAGTTATGATTGAAAGGTGGAGGAACACTATCATACCCTAGACCCTTGTTTTGATTATCTTTAAATTTTAATTGGGTTTCAAATAAGGACTCGACTGTCTGACTTGACGCAGTATAATTTTTGAAACTGACATCTGTTTTTCCACACTTAATTTTCAATGTGTCAAGTTCTTCAGTTACAGCAGCAAGTTGTCTCTTAATATAGTCATAATTTTCACACTTGTTGCTATACTCTTCCTGAAGCTTCCTAAAGTCTTTGGTTTTCGCTTCTAATTCAGCCTTCAGGGTTTCTGTCCTTTCCTAAGTTGATAACCTTCATATTTTAGGTCCTCAACTTCTCTTTTTAATAAATCATTATGTTCCCGAAGAAATTTAATCGTATCTTCACATGAAACTTCACATGATTGAGAACATGAAACTTCATTGACCGGAGGGTTTGCGGAACTCATTGTTTTTCGACAATTCAAAGCGTCAAGTTCTTCAATTATATCAGCAAGACTAAGACGATTGAGATCTTTTGTCTTCTTGATGTTAGCCACGTTCATATCCCACGATTTCGGAAGTGCATTCAATAGCTTTTTGTTTATCTCAGATTTAGACAAGAAAATCCCAGCTATATTCATCTCAGTAGTAAGTGTAGTAAATCGCTGCAACTGAGTTTCGAGGGTTTCTCCAGGGATATAATCGAAAATGTTGAAATTTTGTCTTAACATATCGTGACGACTCTCTTTCATGTTTTCAACTCCCTCGTAGACCTTAAAATCAATTAAAAAGCACAACTAGAAGCCAAAATCAAACTTAAAAGTCAAACCCTTTGATTATAAACCTCAAAAGTCAACCTTAAAAGTCAAAATTTAAAAAAATTAAACTCAAAAGTCAAACTTGAAAAGTCAAACCGAAAAGCTAAATTTGAAAATTTAAAAGTTAAATGAAAAAGTCAAAGTTTAAAGTCAAAGGTCAAACTTGGAAGTCAAAGTCAAAATTTAAGGCCAAAAGTTAAAAAATAAAAGTCAAAAATTAAAATATAAAATTTTTGGGTTGAAAAAGGATTTTAAAAATAAAATTTTTGAATTTTTGGGTTAAAAATGACAAATTGCGAAATATGGAAGCGACTGGGAGAGGTTAAGTTCAAAATATCGGAAGGAAAACACAAATACTTGGCTAGCCGAGATGGAAAGGCGCTTGGTTTGAGAGCTGGAGGTCGCGGGTTCGAAACCCAGCACCCTCAAAATCGAGTTATTGATTTTAATGAAGCCCTGATGCGAAGCTTGCTGCTGAGCCAAGCCGTCCAAGCCGAGCCGCACACTTTCGATCCGCAAGCCGCCGAGCCGAGCCGCAATCCACCGTCCACCGAGCCCAGGCCGCAAACTCCGGCGACCGTAAACACGTTTACGGCCGTAAACTCCGGACCGTAAACCCTTCAAAGACCGTAAACTTGACGAAAAACAACGTTTTTTTTCAACTTTTTTGCTCCAAAACTCGATCAAAAACTCGTTTTTAGAAAAAAACGCGAAGAACAAACCCCCCTTATTTTTGCGAGATCTATCCAAAAACGCAAAAATCTCTTCAAAATAAGATCAAATAAGCTCCAGATCTGAAAAAAAATTGATTGATGCAACCTTGCTCTGATACCAATTGTAAGTCCCTAATCTGCCTGTATATCAATCAGATCCGTTTGATGGTGCGGAATCCCAATCAAACGGATGATGTCAGATCAAATAGAAGAGAAGGAGAAGAAGAATAATATGTTTACGGCCGTAAACATGTTTACGACCGTAAACCCAGTTTACGGTCGTAAACTCAGTTACGGCCCATGTTCACCAAGCCCATGTTTCTTATGTATAAATATAGGTGTAAGGGATGAGGAGTAGAGTGATGAACACATAGAAAAGAGGAGCTTAAGTGTGTGCATTTGAAGGTGTTCTAAAGAGAGAAAGAGAGAGAAAAGATAGTGTGTGTGAATCTTGTATCCGGATCTTCATTCATATCAATACATACAAGATTCATATTATTTTTCTTCTCCTTCTCTTCTATTTGATCTGACATCATCCGTTTGATTGGGATTCCGCACCATCAAACGGATCTGATTGATATACAGGCAGATTAGGGACTTACATACAAGCAATTTACATGAGATGAAGATTGATGTTGATTATGCCATTCAGACCACTTCTGTAATAACTCTTCAAGCTTCTGTTTACTCTCTCTGATACAAACATGTTATACACTTAAAACTTTATACATAAATATCTTCAACCAATGTATATAAAAATGTGTGGTGTTTAAATAATTTGAGAATATAAACATGTAATTATGAAGCATTAAACAATATTGTGTTTTTCCTTTATACCTTGTTAAAGAATTATAAATGACAAGAACTGATGGAAGAATATGATGAATGTAGTTATGCTTCCCACAGCAAAATAAGACAGTACCTTTACCTTTACGACTGAAGCAAAATCATCATCCAAGATAATGATGTCACTGCTTTCTTTTGCAACTTCAGTTCCTTGGATGCCCATAACAAGACCAATATCAGCCTACAGTTTCAATTTCAAAATAAAAACACATATAAATAAAATACAGTAAAAATAATTAAATTGATCATAAAAAAATCTTTAATTATTACCTCATCCAAGATAATGAAGACAACTCCCTTATGCTTAACGTCAAAAAGACTAAAAATATACACACATATACATATATGAAACTTTTTAAACCTTAATACCATATGCAAATTAATTTCACTTATATTGGGTTCATCTGTTTAGTGTAATTATTTGCATAAATCACTCAATTTAGTAAACTGGCCCATGGAACTGAAAACAAGTTGGAGGAACAACAACAACAAACATACCCTATTTGCAAACCGATTCTTTTTCCTTTTGTTCTTGAACAAAGCTAGTAGAAATTCTTCCTGCAGATATAATAGTTAGTGAACATAATTAAACATGTGATATTGAGATACATATTTAATTATTTATCTACATAATTATGATTCTTAAATAGAAATTCTGACATAAACTACCTTGCTAATTAGTCCATCATCAACTAGAGAACTGCTTATGCTCTTGAATAGCTCAAATAGTGCTTCAACCTCACTAACAGTGACTGTGGATAGACACAAAATCAATTGAGAATAATAACAAACAAGTTTTCAGCTGAATCATGATTGATGGGGTTGATTGATAAATTGATGATGTGGAAAAGAAAAAGAAAGTTACAAGTCTAAGAAGCAAGAGTCCTTGGGTCTTCATGGGCAGGAACCCGTCTGCCCACAGTGGAATAACAACAACCCATTCAACAACAAGGATGATGCAGGATTACAAGCATCGCAAGGATCCACTGCTGTTTATTATCAAAAATCATCTCACCCTTCACACTAATAACAATATCAAACCCAAACAAAAAACAAAAAGAATTAGTCATCCAGATCAGGATAATTAATATTGCAAAATAGAAGATGTTCTCTTAATTCATCACAATCATCAGAGACTGAAATACTACAATAACATCCCTTACACATGTTCTCTTCATTCATCAAAAAAACATTATATATATATATATATATATATATATATATATATATATATATTATTGACAAGATCAAAAAGTTATACATAGGATTAAAACCCAAATAAGAAAATACCATGTACATATTGTTAGAAAAATTAAAAATATTAGTATTTAACTAACTAAAGTAAAATGACAAAATTTTTAAAGAGTTAAGCAATTTTTCATTGCATTCTGTGATGGAATGAAGAAAAAGCACCCCCTTCCTAAGAAATGAAAAATAACAAAGTGGAATGAATCAAATAGCTTTTTCATTCCATTCCTTCTCCGATTCCATCACACCAAACACTATACCTAAGGCTAAGGGTCTATATGGTTGGATGGAACACACACATACCTCAGGGTAAGATGTCAGGAGTGATCCAACATCCCATTTTCCCGTAATTCTTCTTTCTTCCTTTTGTATTTTGTTGCTTGCCCATATTTTCACCTGCATAAAATTTACTTTAATTTAAATCTCAACTGTTTTGCTCAGATAACCGCTCGTTGGTTGGTCGTTTCTAGGTGCTTTTTGGAGCTTCAGTTCATACTTTTACATTTCGATAACATAATTGTACAGATATCAAACTTATTCTTGCACTATTTAAATCTTTTTTGCTGTGATACAAGCACGCAACTGACACTTGTTTCTGTCATGCTTAACATTTTTTTTTTCAAATTCATATTACACTACACTTTAATAAAAAAATAATATTAAAGTTAGTCTTGCACTATCTAAGATCTTTTTTCTGTGCAAACTAAACGACTTGTCAACTGCTGGTGAGGTGACTGCTATTTTTGGGTCTATTTAACATTTTGTTTGAAACTTAAATTCATTAACATAATTGGAAAGATATTAAAACTAATATCTTAAGCACAATTTTACTTACAGTATGGGAATCAGATATGGAATAGCCGCAAGGACTAACAACAAGGATAACGCCTGAGACATTGGAAAGATTGGCAAGAACAACAACAAACTCAGCAGAAGAGGTGGTATGAGGAGCTTTCCAGTATGACTCATCCCATACATCACTATCCACAGGTGCTAGCAGCGACAACAGTGGTGCTGAACCTGGTGCCGATTCAACCTAAGAAAACTCAAAATACAAAATAAATTTAGCTATACCTCTTTTGCTTTTGGGTAGCTACTATCCTATATACTCCTTTATTTATTTATTCACCAAAAACGCAACAACTTCACTACATATGATATATATATTAATCATAAGTTTGAATTTCTGAAACCTGACCTACTGGTAATGAAGTGAAGCCTATAATAAGAAAAAATAGCTTCATTTTTGTAAGGACATGTTTGGTTTGAAGTCCAACCAAAGTGGAATCTGATATTCTATTCCATAGCGTGTTTGGTTGCCACATTAGCGGAATTCAATTCCATCAAAATGATTCAAGAACCAAGTTTGGAGGATTTCACCTTTCGTAGGGCAGTAGGGCCAGGGGAGGGTAGAAAAAATCAATTCCATTCTTCATTTTTTTATTAGAAGACCAAAATACCTTCAGTATATTTATACTGAAATAAATAAAACTAAGAATTCAAGTGTATATATATATATATATATATATATATATATATATATATATCTATATAATGAACAAAAATAAATAAGTTATTTCTGAATTTCATTTGCAGATATCATTCACTCCTTGAGAAAACGTTGTAGAAACCAAAACATCCCTAAGAGTAGGAATAGGAGGAGTTTTGACCAGGTGCAGGTGCTTAGCAATGAAGAACAATAAGAAATAAAGATTACCGAGTGTAAAATGCTGCCAAATGGGTATTCAGCTAATGATCCCTGTCCTTTGAGTAACTTGTGGTTGAGCTTATTTTTTCCATGGTTGTGAGACACGGGTTGGGGCTTCATGATTGTTTTTGGTCCCAGGACTTGAAGGAAAGCTTTGTAAGCAGCAAGGTCACAGCGGGTATTTCTTCGGTGGGTGAGTAAAACTCTGACATAGTCCAGAATGAGAGCATCAAGAAGTGTATCATGACAGCACAACTTACAAATAACTCCACCCCCATCTTAACGACCATCTCCTTGAACAGCAAGAAAAAGAGCTCCATGTCATCAGTAGCAATACCACCACCAGCCCAATAGCACCACCACTTTTATCTTCTAAAGTGTGACCAACAAGCACAAGGGCGTTTGCAGCCCGACATAATGAAGCTATGTAAGATTCTTCAAGCAGTGCATTTGGATTTATAGTAGCCAGATCGATGCCAATAGACAATAAAGATTTACCTGCTTGTCGCCTAGCTTGATGACACCACTTTGTCAGGATAATCTTTGTGGAGAAAATTGCAATCAAGCCCTAAATTGAATGGTTCTCCATTTAAATAAAACACGGTATAGGGCTAGAGTGGATAATCTGGAAGAAAAAAGACGAAGAACAGAAGAATATGAGGTCAAACTAACGGAATGGAATCAATAAAGGAAAATGCTTACCTTTTTCTTCGAAGGGAGGGTCAATTGACTTACTCTCATAGATGATGGTTGTATGTGCTGTAGTTCGTATACTTAGGGGTTTCTTGTTGTAAGTGAGATTAGGTTTTTTTGTCGATGTTGTAGTTCGTATAAGCCAGGGGAGACGTCGGGAAAGTGGTTAGAGGAGAAGGGAATCGCTGAAGAAGAAAAATAGGATGTGTTCGTAAGATGGAAGGGAAAATTGGCTTAGAAGCTGGTCAAACATAATGAAACATTGAAACGTTTGGAAAAAACTTCTCCCAAATGGTTGGAGAAGAAGGCAAAATGATGGATTTTACTTTGTGCCGGTTGGAAGGTAAGATACATGACGTAATCGGAAGTCGGAAATACAAACAGTAGCATATCATGATGGGGGGGGGGGGGGTTGTTATCGGTGTAGTGTGACAGGAAAGAATGGTTGGAGAAGATGGTCGGAGACACTTGGCGGTGCGAGATCGGAGGTTGGGTGGTGGTGCGATGTTGCTATAAAGACGAAGGCCCTAGGGCTTTTTCTTGCTAATTGTAAGAGGCGGGGGGTTTAATTTTTGGAATCTAATAGGCAAGTGAAATCCCGCCTTAAAACGCGTGGTTCATTAAAAAATTATAAAGCGACACACTTAGATGACACACATTTTATCAAAGGCACCCTCCACATTTTTTTTTTCTTTTCTGACACTAATTTTAGGGCACGCACAAATGCGCGTCCTCTATCCTTCAATTTTTTCAATACTGACATTTTTTTTAGGGCACCCACAAATGTGTGTCCTCTATCAGCGTGTGTCATTGTTTGCGCGTCATTAAAGACCTATTTTCTAGTAGTGTATAGCCAAAAATTTTCAAAAAGTTTTTAAAATACTGAACATACTACTGGTATAACTAATTCGAGTACGCATTATTGGACTTTAATTAAGTATAGTTTGGCCAACTATGCTTAATTAAGGAAAGTTAATGCGAGGCTTGAAATGGTTATAGTAGAATTATGTTCAAAACGATTTTCAGCTTGAACTTTTGAAAAACAAAGTTTTTCGGTGTGCGTACGGGCATTGCATATTATAGGCATTCATCTAGGTACAATCAGAAGCTAAGTGCACTTTTACCACAATGTCTTATTTAGAAATATTCTTATCCCTTATCAAGTGCCAGGTTAACCACTTTGGTTATATCACTATCCACTCTAAGAGCAATCCACTTAGTACTGAATTAAGGTTAGTAGCTAGATACACACTAGTAATAATCTTAAGTCGAAACCTATACCAATTATTCCTCAATTCCCCTTTTACTCGTCTTCGTACTAGAGTTACAAAAAGGAAAAGCGTTCTGATACCGACACGGATGAGAGTTGTAGCATCGTGTTAGAAGGTAGATGAGTCGCCCCGAGTAGTCACTTGGATACCATTGGAGAGCATTCCCGATTCGACTCACGGGGAGACACGGAGCTTTAACCCATTATCACTAATATGTGAGACCATCTTTCTACGCTACGATTTAGCTTTAGGTTGTTTCCACCTTGAGCTTAAAACTTAACATAGGATACCCTTTGACCTCTATAAAAAGATGCGAAACTGCATTGACACCATAAAACGTTTTACAAATAATTTTTCTTGTCCTTTATCTTGGGGAAAAGACATTGGTACTTGCCTTATACACGCCTTGTACTCGCCTTAGTATTTAGGTATGATCAACTACACTAATCTACTTATTCCTTACTTCTTAATCTTCCATCGAAAAGTTATTTCATTTCATCAGTATTATTTATAATCGATAAAATATTTTATAACCACTTCATACAACTTACTAGACCTTTCCTAAAAATTTAAGCCATATTCTCGCTAAAAATCTTTTAACAACTTGCTTTAACTTAACACAAAACTCAGTTTAACCAATATTGGTTTTAATATTGCTATTTCAATTTCATTTCAAATCCATTTCAATGGATAGATGTGCTTTTAAGGGCATATAAACCATTTTAAACCTTGCTTACCATTTTGACACATTTTCGAAAAACTTAGAAACATTTTCTTTTATAAAAGTGTTTGAACTCTATGCTATAAAACTTAAACATATGACATTGAAGTTCATATTATGTGAAAAAGTTTCATCGAATCTTCAAAACACTTTTGTTTTGACTCTTTTAACAGCTTTCTCATTTAGACATAGTAATTTACTTTAATGTATTTTCTCGAAACCCAACATGATATTTATGAAAATTTCTACTTCAAACATGTTTATAAGACATCTCTAATGCTTGTATTCCAAAACAAACCTTATTTGTGTAATTTGCTTCAATATAGTTTATATAATCTATAAAGTTTTTAAAATTTATAGCATTTGAAAACTTAGTGTTCACTTTTAAATTTCCAGTGATACACTCTCAACATTGAATAATTATTCTTCTAAATATATTGACTCTTTACCTTATCTATTTTAACCATTGCTGGACTTCAGTCTAAAAAGTCAAAACTGTCAGATTTTCAATTATCAATTGTAGGGCTTCTTCTTTTTCACAAATGGAGTTTAACTTAATAGATAACTTATGAATTTTTAGCAATCCTTAGCAAACACTTTAAAACTCTCATATGTCTATTTAATCATCAATATACATCAAATGTTGAAGTTTGAAATATATCTCAACATGGTTTTAAATCTACCTATAGGTATTGTTCTTATAATTTTAACAATAGCAATCATTGCCGCCGCTACCTTTCTTTTTTCTTTCCCCCGAACTTGATTTCTCGCTCTCCTTCTGATTTTAGATCTCGCACGGCCATAATAGTAACCTAATACATTGTCTAACTTTGTTTCTGTCTATTTTGCTTCTCCTGGTATCATGTTCGTACACATACAGACTAGAAGTCTACCCTTTCGTTTTGAGCGATTAATACATGTATGGTCGTGAGGAATAATTTTGATTTAGTCAACTTTGATATATTCAATTACGCATTTTATCATATACATCTTGCTTTTATTTTGAAATCTCTATAAACAAGTGATCCTTATTTACATTTGTTCTTTCGTTCTAAATTCAGAAACTTGATATAAAATTTAATTTTCATTGTATTTTTCCTTATAATTAATACACAAGATGAATACTCTTATGCTTATCATTTTTCTATATTCGGAAATTATATGTGAAGGATGTGTTTCCTTATGTTTTTCTTTTCTTTAAATACATCAAAAGTTTTGAATGTTACGATTATCTATTCTCTAAATGATTGTTTTTGTAGAAACACTAAACTAAGAATGCACTATTTTAAAAGATCGACATTTTTACACCTTTCTTAAAATAGCATTTTACTTTGCAATTTTCAGTGAGTTCCTAAACTTTCAAACTTGTTTCCATAAATATTCTGACTTGCTAAGCTTAGTTGCACATATAGGCACGACACATACTAGACTTAGTAACTAGAAGCCAAGTTATAACCTACTAGAAACTTAGAAACAAGTTGGATCTAAGGATAGTGTACTTAGATTTCACATTGGTATGTGAATTCTACAACTACTTAACTGTAGAGACTATCCATATTCGGGTCACTCTTTGACTCGAACACCTTTTCATGAATCATATAAACACATTATGCACTTGACCTAGTAGTAGAAATTAGGTCGGAGTCTCGTGGAACTTAAGTTAAAGTTGAAAACTAGGGCTAGTATACTTGATTCCTCAATTTCACTTGAATGTCGAAACCACTACATAGAATGCCAATAAACCGATAAAATAAGTTACAAACATTATTTATAACTATACAAGAGTTATAATAACATAAAATAATTTGAAGTCTCAAAGATTCTATTTAGTTTGATATTCAAAGTTTACCAGAACCCGAAAAAACCCTAAAAGCCGTAAACTCAAATTTATAAACTTTCACACCTAAAACTCCATAAAGTTTGTTATGAACCTTATAATATCACTTAAAAATAATTAAATTCAGGAAAATATCATCAAGGATAATAAAAATTAAGTCATTAACATTTACCTATAATTTATAAGCCAAAAATCAAGGTTTTATGGATAAAAGCTAGGTTAAGTTGTATATTTTATAAAACTTTGATATTTTTTTGTATATAAAAGATTTAATTATTATAAAGAGAAAAGAGAAATAGAGGGTATTATGCCTCAAAAATTCGGATCCCTCTCTCCCCATATCTCTCTCTCACACTCAAAAGGCACACACTACTCATTTTCACTCACTCTTCACTCCACCTTTTTACATCCTTCAAGAACAAGTTTTTTTCTCTCAAACTCTTTGTTTCTCTCTCAAAACCCACAAAATTCTCCAGCCAAGAACATCCCTCAACCTTCAAATCTTCATCTTCTAGGGTTGTTCTTCAAGGTAATCACGAAAATCCTTCATCTTCCTTCACTTTCTTTCTTGTTTTAAAGGTTTTTCTTACACTTTCTCCTTCTTCTACTTCTTCATCTTCTTCAGACTTGTTTTCTTTTTGTTAAAATGGTTTTTAGAACATCATGGATGTGTTATAACACCATGCATGTATGATAAACAAGGTTGCATGTTCATGATCTTAGTGAAAAAATCGATTTTAAGGATTAAAACATCAAACCCAAGTTAAGAGTTTTTGATAAACAAAATTTTGTTCATAATTGCATGTATACATTTTGATAAGTTTTGATCTTTTGATATCTGGAAACATGACTAGAATATGATTTTATCATGAATTCATAAAATATCTCAAAAGATTTACTCAAAGAAATGATGAAAACTCACTTTTCTAACCAATCATCATGCATGCAATCTGCCAGATTTCTTCACCTGACTTTAAACTGCCATATCTAACTCATTTCTTAACCAAAATTCGAGATTCGTTTTCTGAAATATAATATTTTGAGTTATCTTTCAAACCCATCTCACCTCACTGGAAAATTCTGATATTTTGATTTTTAGCAATTTTTACAAAACTGTTTCTCAAACAGCACCTTTTGGTGAATACTAGTTTTGTATTGCATATTCAAAGGTCTTATTCATCACTAAAACTCAAGGAAAAATTAATTTGAGCACTTAACATCATGTATTAAGAGGAACAAAAAGATCTTGACTCAAAAGTCTTTGTAACATGTTGCAAAAATTCTCAAAATAACATCAATAATCTTTACCAAAACCACAAGAACAAAGTTTTCTCTATAGTTTATTGAGCCTTTAGGCATGTTTTTCGACATCAAAAATAAGAAGACGATTATTCATTGTTATTAAATCGTATGAAGATGCATTCTGGAAATTTTCAGCTGAATATATATTTCATTTATTTTTACATGAAAATAATAAGAAAATAGTGTGTTAAAGCATATAAAATACTTACACTAGTAAATAAATTTTGGAAGAATTTGTGGATGTCCCTTTAAGATAATAAACATCTCTGATGAAGTTTCATCGATTTTTGTTACTGTTTAGTATGATTTTGAATTTTCTTTTTATTTAGTTCCAATAAATCATAAAACCATTTTAGAGAATGTGAAAATATCATCTCTTATTTTTCGCAGCTTCTACCTTATGTGTAAGACTCAGAACATATTTTGGGAATTTTTCAAAATGTATATCTATTTTTCCATGATTTTTGTGTTTATAATGGACTAAAAACAGGAAAAATAGTTTTACTAATCCAAAATTCATGACAATTTACCAGAAACTCGTAAAATATATTTGGATGATAGATACAAATTTGGATGATTTTTCTCTTCTGTATGCTATTTTTCTTCTACTTTCCCAAGATTTAATACACTTAAATGCACAAAAATCATAAAATTGGGTTCAACAGTTTATAAATCCATTTTTATATTTTTCCCAGCTTAATTATGTGTAATGGCAGTATTATAAGAAGTTTGGGGAATTTTCTTAACAAATTGCTATTTTTCATGAATTTTTATCTATTTAGAGAATTAAATATAAGAAGAATGGTGATACACATATATAATCCATGAAAATTTATTTGGAAGTATTTTAATTTAGTTAGAACCAAAATCTGTAGTTTGGTAATTTTTATTAACTGCTTAGTATTTTTCATGATTTTATGGTTATTCTAGAAATTAAAATGGTGAAAAATAGCTAGACATATCAAAAATGCAAGAAAAATTATCTTAACATCCTTGACTTCAGTTGAAAGTGAAATACAAAGTTTGAGAAATTTTAGAACTAAATTGATTCAGTTTTTCAATATTTAATCATTGGAACACCTCTTAAAATGTTAAATATTAACATTTCAATAATGGGAATTTTCCACTTAAATTGTTATATAACAATTGATTCATTGAAATTTAATTTTCACAGAAAAATGCTTGTGACTTATCAATATTAAATTTTGACACAATATTGACATAATTCTATTTTAGTAGTGTTAGATTTCGATTAGAGAGACACTAACGAATACCATTATTGTAGGAATCGGTAGTGGTAGGAATGGAACGTAGTTCAAGGCATCATTTGCATCATCTTAAAGCATTGTGAGTATTCACGACTCCCCTATTTTCGGTTTTTATGTTTTGGCGTGGAAAAGCATGTCCGAAAAACTATTATTTGTTCGTTGTATTTAAATTGATTTGTATCAAACTTGATTGCTATATTTTTATAAGTATGTCTATGCAACACGAAACATGAGGCCTTATCGTCTTAAGTCCCTTCCCTTATACTTTACTCCAACCATTAACTCTTTGAGCCAATGGTCATTATGGATAGCGTTATTAGGAATTGACAACTCCTCACTCGCCCGATTGCTTGAGTGCATGATACCATATAATATGTGGAACGATAAGCATAGATCTTGATAGGGCATCAGTCATAGGCTTGGTTGGGAACTCATTGTTTGCTCATACACATACAAACTTGTTACTTATTATAGCAACACACTTGTTTATTATTTATAGCAATGAACTTTATTTCCCATGAGAATATGAACGTTGCATCTCATTTAGGAAACATACTTTATCTCTCATGATGACAACGAACTTTGTTTATGCAAACTTATTACTCATTTTTGCAATATATTTTTATTTATGGAAACCTTATTACTCGGTTTAGCAACAAACTTCTATTCATGAAAACTTATTTACTTATTTTAGCAATAAACATTTGTTTATGGAAACTGTTATCAGTATTCAGATTATCATGAATTTCAAACTATATTATGTTATAAACTTGTGAGTACTCACCAACTATTTTTATAGTTGACGCTCGCTTTACATGCTTTTTCAGGAATCATCGAGTAAGTGGCACTTAGGGACACATCACCTTTAGGAGCATTCGCATGTGTTGTATTTCAATTTACATTGTAATTTCTTTTAAAAGTTGTTCAAACCCATTGTAAAATTGTAATGATTTTAATACTACGGTTGGTGTTGTCTTTTAACTTTTGCTATGAAACCTTTTATATTGCCACGCCTCGTGTTTCCGCTTTAGTGGGGTGTGACATATTAATTGAGAAATTATATTATTTAATTAGTATTGATCAAGAACTAATTTGGAATTAATTTAGTGATCAAAAGAGACCAATTAAATTAATGGGGACTGATTATGTAAATCAGTGATACATATGGTTTGGGCTATTGATCCATGATGGACTAAGTTTATGTGAGAGTCCATGAAGAGTTAGTCCATATGAGTTATTGGATCATAAGCCTAATTGTAAGAATTAGGGTTTACATATGACTCTTGGAATTCTACACTATATATGTATTCCCTAAACCCAAAAATCGTGACTGGTGTATTCCATGAAGAGTATAGCTAATTTTTGGTGTGCCTAACCTCTCTCTCATTATCCTCCACTTGTTCATGGTGTTTGTGACTTGTTTGAGGCATCACACTTGGGGTGTTAAGCTCTTGAAAGGCCAAAACTCTATAAGCTACAACAAAGAGGCAATAACTTAACTTGTTTTTATGTTGCAATATTAAATTTGTATGCTACTTATAGGTTTCATGCTTTGGATAATTTTTTTGTTGCATGTATAACTAGAGAAAACATAGATCCAAAGCATTAGGGTTGCATGTGAACCATAGGAGTGTTATAGCACATAAAACCCAACAGATCTTATTATCAGTACTCAAGCTTTCCCGATCACACATAATGTTCGTAATTTATAAGTCTAAATGATCAATCATTGCTTTCATCGACTCCAAAATCCTTTGTGTTTCTAGCAATTGAGTACTATACTTTTTAGCTTCATTACTAGAAGAGATAAGCAAATCATTAACATAAGTAATTGCATCATCAAACTCGGATAAAATCGAATTGTATGCATTAGAAGGAATGTTAAAGGATTGTAAAAGAGAATGTACCTTTGAAGTCATTGGTGATTTATGAGTAGATGTCGAAACAAAACATTTCCCAGTCACTTTCTCTTCCTCCTCTTCCTCCTTTTCCTCATACTCTGTGAACATAGTCCCATATGTAGGGTTTCTCATTTCTTCGTCATCAGAACCTGAGGACCAGATTTGGTAGGTTCCTTCTTCGTCATCCATACCCTTGGCTACAAGTGATATTCCCATTGT
The DNA here is from genome assembly GCF_052849685.1 of Lactuca virosa. NCBI lineage: Eukaryota > Viridiplantae > Streptophyta > Magnoliopsida > Asterales > Asteraceae > Lactuca > Lactuca virosa. Next base: position 297,536,617 of record NC_136433.1, on the reverse strand, counting down.
CTTAGCTCTGACTTCCTGAACCTTTCCACATAATAGGCTTCATCCTTCACCATGCTCTTCTTCTTATCTTTCTTCCTTAACATACAATCGCTTGACATATGATTTGCTCCATTGTAATAATGGCAGTCGAATCCAGAGTCTCCCTTGAGCTTTTTCTCCACCTTCGCATCTTCAGCTTTAATTTCCTTATTTTCCACTTTCTTCTCATCATTTACTGACTTCCCAGAACGGCTTCCTTTAACTTCACTTGTTCGATCCTTTTCATTAAATGACTTTTTGAAAAACTTCTTTACTCGATTGTTTTAGTAAAAAGCCACAACTTCGTCATTAGAGTTGACGATCAGACCTTTCTTCTCAAATGTTACCACAGAGTTCTCGCATACATTTCTTTTCATTCTTCAACAATTTCTCAGCCTGTTCTGTAACATTTGATTATTGGAAGAAGTTCCAACACTTTGAACAGTCGGAGGAGGACGAACATCACCTGTGATGCATTTCCAGAGATCCTCATCTATTCCATTCAAATAGTCATCCATACAATCAGTCCATTGATCATAGAACTCAGGAATCAACATAGGAATCTTACTTGAAGAACCAAGAAGATGAGGGTATGAAGTCATTGTTTTAATGATAAAGTTTGCCATTGTTGTACGGAACATTTTTGAGAAAAGCTTCAAAAATTGAGAATTAATGGACGAAACTTTCAGAAATTAAACACCGAATACTCGATTAGACAACCTAAACACATAATCGAATCAAATATGAAGAACTATTAAGATTTTCAGAATCAAAAGAGCGGCAACTTTTGAATCCAGTCCGAGACTCAAAATACTTTTGAAACTTGAGAAAATCAGATCAGCACAGAATGATTCCTGCTCTGATACCAAATGTAGTGGTGTGTGAATCGAGTATGAAATACGAGATCAGAGTTGAAAATGTGAATTGCAAACATACTATCTAAATATAATCTGATTGGCTCATTTATGCTTTCGAAGAATACAAGAACGTTTTAAAGAGAACAATATGAAAGCAAAAACTCCTCTCTAACTCTAGCATTCATCCCATATTTATAGGGATCAGGAAAGCATACAAAAAAATATACGGGACTGAGACATTAAAACTTTCGTTACAATATGCCCTTATAATAAACTTACATACATCACATTCGACACTAGAAAATACATAGACGACCTTTGACACCTCACAATAACAAATGACCTCAACAAAATTCCTAGTTCGCTTAAACTAATGCTCTGATACCATATATGACATCCCCAAATTCATGGTCAATTTAAAAATTTTATTTATGCTTATTTGGAAATCAGAGTATTCATTTTAAAGAATAATATTGCGGAATTTGTTTCCAGAAAATCATGATAAATATATTATCAAAGAATTTCCGAAGAAATGTATTTTGTTTATATAAAAACTTTGGGATTTCATCGTCAACACAGAAACATAAGCATAAACAGACCTTACATTCATTTACACTAGTGATTTACATCTCCTTTAATCTCTCAATGTAATGTAACTTCGTATCGACACCTGTGATACAAATAAATTGAATGGGTCAGGTTGGGAAACCTGGTGAGTACATATGGATTTCACTCGCACAATGTCATATCATATACATATGTTTTAGAACTCACAACATATACAATTTCACCTCATATAAGCAATTTTAACCTACCTCGTCGATCATCACGATGACACGATCTATACTCTCAAATCTAAAATTAACCTATTTACCTAATCCATACTCCCGGATCAGGTATGTCTAATCCATGCTATCGGATTAATAACTATGCCCATTCCATACTCTCGGACTAGGGACAATTGACTATGTCTAGTCCATGCTCCCGGATTAATGACAAATAACTATGTCCTTTCCATACTCTCAGACTAAGGACAAATGACTAAGTCTAATCCATGATCTCGAATTAATGACAAGTTTTTAAAGTTCTATCCTCTGTTTATATGTGACACCCCCATTTTTACGGCCAGAAAAGACTGATTTGTTATTCTTTATTTAAAAATAAGAGTAGCCTTTTTATAAAATTTTTGCAGAATTTGTTCCCAGAAAAACATGATAAATGTGTTATCAAATCATTTCCTAAGAAATGTATTTCATTTTTTAAAACTTTGGGATGTCATCGTCAATACAGAAAAATAAGCATAAACAAACCTTACATTCATCTACACTAGTGATCTACATCTCCTTAATCTCTCAGTGTAAAGTAGTTTCGTATCGACACCTGTGATACAAATAAACTTGAGTGGGTCAGGTTGAGAAACCTGGTAAGTACATAGGGTTTTCAACCCACAATAATATAATTATGTTTAATCATTAAACAATCAACCCAATTATCCATCCTCATTATCTTCTTTATTTCTTAAGGATCTATCATAGGAATCATTTATCATTCACTCATTCATTCCTAAGGATAGTCCTAAGGAATAGGCACGAAGTCCATCGTTTGCCTAATGACACAGCTGTCAATGTTAACTATTAAGTACAGCTGCCAATATTATCATTTAGGCACAGCTGCCAGAATTATGACATTCTCAATTAGGCGCAGCTGTCGATATTGTCCTTTGGTCGCAGCTGCAAGGGTTATGATGTTCTCTATTAGGCGCAGCTGCCGATACTACCCTTTGAGCACAGCTTCTAGGATGTTTAGAGTACATCGTAGATCAAAACATCTACAGGTTGTGGCACAGCTGCCAAAGCTCATCTGTAGGGTACTAAGTCCATTGCTGCCAATGTTCACCTATAGGGCACTATGTCCATAACTGCCAATGTTCCTCTATATCAGCTTTCATCGCTTATCATTCGTTTACCCATGTTTTACCCAACATATTTTGTAGATATAAAATACATATATAGTTAAACCATTTAAAACATGTATAAGATCGTTCATCTAGCATAGATTTCAAGTAAACATATAATATGCACACATAGCACGTAATTTATATAAAAATACTTCATATCTGTGTGTAAGATAACAGTAACTATGCACTCACTTGTTAAAGTGATGATTCCAAACTCGGGCAGCGTTTCGCTTCTAACGATTCTATTTTCCTTCGACGAAACTTAGCATTATTATCGCTAAGTTTTAGTCTAATCTCTATTGCGACTAATTATTAGTCTAGATTCATCATAAACTCAAAGTCTACTTTCATGATCTATCAAGTAAGGAACAAATAGGTAGGATCATATCAGAGGTAGGGTCCGTTTGGTTTACGAAGTATACTGTTTGGAAATCCCACTTTAAACACCTCATAAATCACAACCTACACATCATCCCCATAAGTAGATCAATCAGTATAATGACTTGGAATCACTGATAAATCTTGTTTATAGGTTCATAATAACGATAATGACCTGATACATAAGTTATACTTAAAGTAGGGTAAGCATAACTCACTTACAAAGGGATTTAACGAAGAACCGGGCTTTGCGTGGGCAAAACTTCTGAGCCGAAAGCTCTTCTTCTCGGAGCCTTCTGGCACTTCGAGACTCTCCGCTAACACTTATAAGTTGCTAGGGATTAGGAGAGAGAGATTGGGAGTGTTGATAGGGAAAGAAGGGTTGTGGTGTGAAGAAATTGGGTGATTTACGCCTCTCTTTATAGGCTGCCAGTGCCGAGTACGCTGAGCGTACTCAAGAATTACACTGAGTGTAATGGGTTTTTAAGGGTTATGCTAAGCGTACTCAAAATTACGCTGGGCCTAATGTGCCACGTGTCGCGATCTCATGCAAAGCCTTGGGGAAGAAGGCCTAATGTGCCAGGTGTCGCGATATCATGCAAAGCCTTGGGGAAGAAGGTGCGGCTCAGATTGCGCCACGTGTCACTCGCTTGTTACTCTAAAAACTAATTATCTTCTAAAATCCGTAACTTTTGCGTACGAGGTCCATTTTTGACTTTCTTTATATCTATGCATAGGCGGGACCGTACTCTACAACTTTCGTTTAGACTCCGTCGGCTAATTTTGACTTTATTTTTAAAGTTATATTTTTAACAGGCCGGGACAGGAAAAGTCCGTTAAAAATCCATAACTTCTTCATCCGACGTCCGCTTTCGTCTGTCTTTATATCGTTGAGCTTCTATTAATGAGATCTTCAATTATCATTTAGGTTCTGTCCGCTAAAAATCGATCGATCTAAAATTCGAATTTTGGGCTATGCACTACTATGCTAAATCTTAGAAAAATCATAACTTCCTCATACGAAGTCAGATTTTGACATTCTTTTTATGTAAGTACTCGGTTTACCATATACTATGAATTTTGTTTAGATTCCTAAGGCGAAAAAAGTAATTTATCAAAATTTACTTTTTACGTTACGCTGTGCCGTGCCGGATTAGTCGTAAAACTTCGACGGATCATAACTTCTTCGTTATAACTCATATTTCGGCGTCCTTTATTTGTACGGAACCCTTGTGAAATATACTATGACTTGGTTAAGATTATTCATTCTAAATAATCTTCCATAAAAAAGTCATTTTTGACGCTTATTGTCTCTAAATTGACTAGCCCGAATCTACGGCCATTTCAATTATCTCCCCCTTAGGATGATTACTTCCCGGAATCATCAACAAAGCAGGGCTTGTGTAATGACTCCATATGTTATCTCTTCATCCTAGGTAATAATCATAACTTCTATGTTCCTTCGAATGAGTATCTAACTCTTGGACTTCTTGACTACAGGCGGTGGTCAATGTTGCATCTGCTCTTTATCCTATGTTGGACTTCCAATCGTAACCTTCGAGTTACAAAATCGATCCTAATTGGAGACTCCTACTTCTTCTTAAACAGACTGATATTAAGAGAAGTTCTTTGATTACCACAATAGACCGATGGGTCATTTTGTAATGACCTCTCATCGTATGATGCAACGCTTAGACTCAGGTCTTTTAGAGTCAAATTACAGAATAGAATATACCTTCCTTCATGTTCTAATGTGATATAATCACATTCTAGCATGTAGCACTTCTAGCTACAAGCTTCTTACCTTAACAACGATTATGATACTTCTATTGATCGCTTCGATTATCTTTCACTTCAACCGTCTGGCTTAAGTCAGATGTTACATCGATCTTGGTTTTTTAAACCACGTAACATACTCATCTTAGTTGGACTCGATTTGATAAGACCACTAAGGTCGGAATAACAATCATCTTCTTAGTCATTATCGAAACGATTGTAACGACATATATGAACAAAACAGAATCAATTACTAGTGCCTTGGTAACCTTGTGACTTTCCCTGATGCAAGTGCGAGTCCTGTGCTTCCGGTAGTATAGGCCTATACTACCATTCACACATACTCATACTCGTCCCAAGTATTGTCTCGCGGCTTTCCAAGTCACCATGCAATAAAATCACATAACAACTTAACGCACCAGATAACAAAACCAAGGCTTATATTACTTCTTGAAATGATTACATAGATGTTAAAGTTCAACCTATACTATGCCTCTAATAGGCAACACCTCCTGATACTATCCACATTGCTACTTCATAACTTGATCTTCGGGTATCAGTCCTCATTCCTGATTCCTTGCATTGTCATCTGCTTCATCAAGGATCATATGGAATGCTTTTGCCTTCGGATTTAGAGGTTCATTTTGCTTTGTAGCTCCTTCCCTCTTTGGGAAGTATTGCTTGAAGTGCCCTTCTTCATTGCATTCGTAACACACCCTTTTGTTCAATGTACAATCATCGGCGTAATGCCTAGACTTTCCGCACTTGAAACATGTCACATTCTCGCCACATTTTCCAAAGTGTTTCTTCTTGAACTTATCGCACCATCTTGCTTCACATCTTCCTCCTTCGAACTTCTTCGAACCAGACTTTGAGCATTTTCTCTTCTCGTTGGACCTTGAAGATCCTTCAAAATTTCTCTTTTCGCCAACTTCAACCTTGTTGGTGGCTCTACTTTTGATCATTTCTTCAACAAACTTAGTAGCCCAGATTAGAGATGGGCACAAAAACCGGATTGGGCTCTAGGATCCGATCCGATCCGAAAACCGGATTTGGTCAAAACCGGTTTTGACCGAACCGGATCGGATTAAACCGGCCACCGGATTGAAACCGGATTGCGTATTCGGACAGCATTTCGGATTGACCCTCGGATTGAGAACCGGATTCGGTTCAAACCGGATCCGATCCGGTTTTTTTTTTTTACCGTTGAAATTTCGGAAATTTGAGTTTTTTTTTTTTTTTATAGCCGTTGGAAAGGGGAAAAAACGGCTAGTTTGACTTTTCTTGACTTTTTTGCCCTTCCAAACACATATAAATACAACCTATTTGCTCAATTTACATTTTACACACATTTCTACTACTTTCTACTTCTACTTTATACTTTTATTTTCATAATCTTCTAAGAAATGAGCTCCCGAAATTCTACCGCGGCTCAAGAGTCTGATGCAACGGTGGTTAAAATCTTACCAACCACTCGGAGTAAAGATGTTTGGGAACATTACGATTTGTGTTTGTTGTCGAACGGGAAAGAAAAAGCAAGGTGCAAGCAATGCGGGATGTTTTTGGGAAAAGATGGCAATAGTACGTTGAGGAGTCATACAACAAAAACGTGTCCGGTTGTAAAAGGTCAAGGCGATCCGGATCAACCAAATATTACTCCCGACGGTTCGATCTTTATTTACAACAATGATGACATTCGTGAAAGCTTTTGCAAGTTCGTCATTCAAGAGGGCTTGCCTTTCAGCCACTTCGACAACCCACGATTAACAAGGATTTTGCGGGAAAAAAGCAACCACAATACCGGCAAGTAAGTCGCACTTCTCTTAGACGTGATGCTTTAAAGTATTGGGATATAGCCAAAAAATATATGCAATTGGGATTTTTAAATATAAAAACCGGTGTTTCTTTAACGTGTGATGTTTGGTCCTCCACCGGTAGTTGTCCCAAAAGCTATCTTGCCGTCACGGCACATTGGATAGATCCCACTACTTGGGTAATGAACAAACGAGTTATTGCTTTTGAACTTTTTGCGCATCCTCACACGGGGGCACGATTATTTGCAATTTTAGTAAGCGTTATAGAGACTTATAATTTACGCGACAAAATCTTCTCTATTTCGTTTGACAATGCAAGTAATAATACCGTCGCGGCAAAAAGATTAATTGCAAAATATAAACCTATTTTGGATGGCTCGTTTTTTCATACTAGATGTGTTTGTCACATTATTAATCTTGCGGTACAAGATGGTTTAAAAATGATAGATTCGACGATTGAAAAATTCAAAACTGTGTTAACTAGAGTTTTTGGAAAAAATAAAGCTACAATGGAAAAATATCGAAAGTTTGCCATTTCCATAAACGTAACTCCATATAGTCCTCATTGGGATGTTGACACTAGATGGAGTTCAACATGTATGATGTTTGAAAGTTTGACACGTCAAAGAATCGCTTTACAATTATTTTACGACACAATTTCAAAAGGAAAAAAATCCGGTTTCGGATTATGATTGGGATTTGATGGAAGAGTTTGTGGAAATGTTAAAAGTTTTTAAACAATCAACCACTTTTTTATCGGGCGTGTATTACCCTACAAGTCCGTTGTTACTAAATGAATTATGGTTGATGTCTGCACAATTGGAGCGTTTTGAACAAAGAAGTGAAATATTTGTTTTGGTTACGAGACCAATGAGACAAAAACTAGTCAAATATTTCAAAGAAATGCCACCACTTTTTACTTGTGCCGCGGCATTAAACCCATGTATCAATGTTACGGGTGTAGAGGCTTTGATTACCAAAATTTCTATGTCTTTAAATTTGCACAAAGATGACTCAAACTACATCCGTAACCAAATACACACTTTTAATAATACTTTTACTAATTTGTTTGACATTTACGCTACAAAGTATGGCGATATGTCAAACACTTTTGCAAGTGTAACCGACTCTACTAGTGGTGCATCGGGTAGTGGTGGGGGTCGAACGGATTTTCATATCGACCTCTATAACTACCTTTTGGAGGAACAAAACAAAAGAGCACGCACATTAACCCCTAGTAGCGAACTTGGAATTTATATGGGGTCAAATTTTTTAAAATTCATGAGTGCACCACAATTTAAAATTTTGGATCTTTTGGCTTGGTGGAGAGAAAAGGAAGCACAATTTCCTATTCTCTCCGTCATGGCCCGCGATTTACTAACCGTCCAAGCTTCCACGGTAGCTTCGGAATCCGCTTTTTCTTTTAGTGGTAGAGTTTTATCAAAGTTGAGGACGAATCTTACCCCGGTTGCGGTAGAGGTTTGCGTTTGCTTGAAGGATTACTTGGATTCGGTGGAACGTATACAACACTTGGCATCACTAGAATGCCCACTACCACAAAATGTTGAACCGGAGATCATGGATGAAGAATATGCACAAGGCTTATCAACACCTCCGGAAGACGAAGACGATGACGATGAAGACGAAGACGAAGATGAAGAATATGGTATTGATGACACCCCTACTTATTTGCGTGGCGGTTAAAGAATATTTTAGTGAAGGCGACACGAAGTGGAAGACCACAAAAACTATTTCTATTTGGCTAAACGTTATAACGCCACTTTATTATTATTATTATTAGTTAACTAGTTTAAAAACTCTTTCTAATTCGACGTTTGATGTATGTTTTAACAATTTTAATGAACCTATGTTGCATTTTGTGTTATATATGAGGTCCAAAAAATGTTTTTTTTTTTAAAAAAAAAAAAAAAAAAAAAAAAACCAAATTCGGATTGGATTTCGGATCGGATTGTAACCGGATCGGATTAAACCGATTCGGATTGGGGCCTCGGAAAACCGGTCAAATCCGGTCAAATCCGGTTTGAAACCGGTTCAGATTATTGGCTTATTCGGATCGGCTATGACCTCGGAATACCAGATCGGATCGGATCGGGTCTTTGTGCATCTCTAGCCCAGATAGTCGCCTCGAGGGTAGGTGTCTCGCGTACTGGCACAACATATTATCATGGGTAGTCCCTTTGTATACTTATAGAATTTCGTTAGTTCGTCAGGGATGATGCGCAAATAAAATTCCATCCTGTCGATGAAGGCATTGGTGTATTCGTCAATAGACATGTTGCCCTTCTTTAACGTTAGGAATTGGTTCTCTAGCTCTAGCAGAATTTAGGCCGAGCAGAACTTTCGTTTTTAATGCACCAGGAACTCTTCTCAAGTTAGTTGCAGTGGCTCATTGGGACTCATGATCATTCCCAAAGTATTCCACCGGTGAACAACACCACCCCTGAACTAACGCACTACATATGTGTTTTGTAGCTTGCATTTGCATCCACATGTTATGAAAGCCAACTCCATCTTCGAGTTCCAGTCCATAACTCTGATTGGATCCTTTTTCCCACTGAAATTCGATGGCTTGCAAGTTGTGAAATCCTTATACTTGCATCCGTTTCTCTCGGTCCCTTCCTCTTGGTTATTCCTCCTAACCACTGGCGGTTTAGCTTGACCAACGATTATGTTGTAATTCCCTTCTTCTGACTGTCCATCATTTAGTTCTGGTTGTTCAACAAGCATGGTAGGTTCATCCCTATTAAGCAACGTTTGCCTCATCTCCTCCCTTTGTTTGGCCATCATAGCCCAAATCATTGCTTGGACTCCTACCATTGTGATTGGCTCGGGTGTAGCTACTACCTCTGGTGCATGTTCAATCATAGGCCGCTGATCAACATTTCCATTAGCATTTCCTCATCCACTTCGAGTTCTCACCATCTTGATCTATACACCAAATCAGACGTTTGGTGTGTAATGACGAGAATTAAGATAGGAAAGATTTTATTTATGATTAACATGTAAATCTCCTTATCACTCCGAAAAGTTACATGCCCGTTCTAATACCATAATTAAACGTTTTGAAATCTGAACACATAAAGTTTCCAGATCTGGTCGGCAACAAACCATATATACGATCGAACAATAGCATCATAAAGTATCACAAATCATTTAGCACATAAAAGCACTTTAGGCATCTTCCCTAAATGAGCTAGTGATCGTGTCTATTCAGGTGTACTACCTAAAATATATTTGACACACTCCTCACGATCATCGCTTAGCATTCTAAGTTTAAGTCTAGAAATAAATCCTTATTCCTAGTTCACTTAAACTAATGCTCTGATACCAACTGTGACATCCCCATTTTTACGGCCATAAAAGACCGATTTGTTTATGCTTTATTTAAAAATCAGAGTACCCTTTTTATAAAAATGTTGCGGAATTTGTTCCCAGAAAAACATGATAAATGTGTTATCAAATCATATCCGAAGAAATGTATTTCATTTCTTTTAAAACTTTGGGATGTCATCGTTAATACAGATACATAAGCATAAACAGACCTTACATTCATTTACACTAGTGATCTACATCTCCTTAATCTCTCAGTGTAAAGTAGCTTCGTATCGACACCTGTGATACAAATAAACTTGAGTGGGTCAGGTTGGGAAACTTGGTGAGTACATAGGGTTTTCCACCCATAATAATATAATTATGTTTAATCATTAAACAATCAACCCAATTATCGATCCCCATTATCTTCTTTATTTATTAAGGACCTATCCTAGGAATCATTTATCATTCACTCATTCATTCCTAAGGATTGTCATAAGGAATAGGCACGAAGTCCATCGTTTGCATAATGACACAGCTGTCAATGTTATCTATTAAGCACAGCTGCCAATATTATCATTTAGGCGCTGCTGCCAGAAATATGACATTCTCTATTAGGTGCAGCTGCCGATGTTGTCCTTTGGGCGTAGCTGCCAGGGTTATGATGTTCTCTATTAGGCGCAATTGCCGATACTACCCTTTGAGCGCAACTGCTAGGATGTTTAGAGTACATTATATATCAAAACATCTACAGGTTGTGGCACAACTGTCAATGCTCATCTATAGGGTACTAAGTTCATTGCTGCCAATGTTCACCTATAGGGCACTATGTCGATAACTGCCAATGCTCCTCTATATCAGCTTTCATCCCTTATCATTCATCTACCCATGTTTTACCCAACATATTTTGTAGATATAAAATACATATACAGTTTAAACCATTTAAAACATGTATAAGATCGTTCATCTAGCATAGATTTCAAGTAAATATATAATATGCACACGTAGCACGTAATTTATATAAAAATACTTCATATCTATTTGTAAGATGAAAGTAACTACGCACTCACTTGTTAAAGTGATGATTCCAAACTCGGGCAGTGCTTCGCTTCTAACGATTCTATTTTCCATCGACGAAACCTAGCATTATTATCGCTAAGTTTTAGTCTAATCTCTATTGACACTAATTATTATTCTAGATTCATCATTAACTCAAAGTCTACTTTCATGATCTATCAAGTAAGGAACAACCAGGTAGGATCATATCGGAGGTAGGGTCCGTTTGTTATACGAAGTATACTGTTTGGAAATCCCACTTTAAATACCTCACTAAATCACAGCCTAGACATCATCGTCGTAAGTAGATCAATCAGTATAATGACTTGGATTCACTGATAAATCTTGTTTATAGGTTCATAATAACGATAATGAACTTAAACATAATTTATACTTAAAGTAGGGTAAGCATAACTCACTTACAAAGGGGTTTAGCGAAAAACCGGGTTTTGCGTGAGCATAACTTCTGAGCCGAAAGCTCTTCTTCTCGGAGCCTTCTGGCACTCCGGGACTCACCGCTAGCACTTAGAAGTTGCTAGGGATTGGGAGAGAGAGATTGGGAGTATTGAGAAGGAAAGAAGGGTTCTGGTGTGAAGAAATTGGGTGATTTAGGCCTCTATTTATAGGCTGCCAGCGCCGAGTACACTGAGCGTACTCAAGAATTACACTGAGCGTAATGGGTTTTTAAGGGTTACGCTAAGCGTACTCAAAATTATGTTGGGCGTAATGTGCCACGTGTCGCGATCTCATGCAAAGCCGTAGGGAAGAAGGTGTGGCTCAGATTGCACCACGTGTCATTCGCTGGTTACTCTAAAAACTAATTATCTTCTAAAATCCGTAACTTTTGCAGACGAGCTTCGTTTTTGACTTTCTTTATATCCACGCGTAGGCGGGACCGTACTCTACAACTTTAGTTTAGACCCCCTCGGCTAATTTGACTTTGTTTCTAAAGTTATATTTTTAACAGGCCGGGACAGGAAAAGTCTGTTAAAAATCCATAACTTCTTCATCCGACGTCCGTTTTTGTCTGTCTTTATATCATTGAGCTCCTATTAATGAGATCTTCGATTATCATTTAGGTTGTGTCGGCTAAAAATTGATCTATCTAAAATTCGAATTTCGGGTTGTGCACTTTATGCTAAATCTTAAAAAAAATTATAACTTCCTCATACGAAGTCAGATTTTGATGTTCTTTGTATGTAAGTTCTTGGTTTAACATATACTACGACTTTTGTTTAGATTCCTAAGGCTAAAAAGTAATTTATCAAAATTTACTTTTTACATTACGCTGTGCCGTGCGGTTTAGTCGTAAAACTTTGACGAATCCGAACTTCTTCGTTATAACTCGGATTTCGGCATTCTTTATATGTACGGGACCCTTGTGGCATATACTATGACTTGGTTAATATTATTCATTCTAAATAATCTTACATAAAAAAGTCATTTTTGACGCTTATTGTCTCTAAATTGACTAGCACGAATCTACGGGCGTTACAATATATCTCACTCATACTCATAAGGAGATACTACCCAGTATTCCTCTTAATTAATTTAGGTTTACTCTGTATCCTAAATCATCATATATTATCATATATGTTATTAACACGTATTTCAGGCAATATCAAATATTTCACACACAAACATATATTTAATACTTTAATCAATACTTGTATTAAAATCATGTTCATGAAAGGGACTATGCACTCACACATAAGCTCTTTAACATATATTTAACTTTTTAATAGATATTTAATACTTCAATTAATACTTGTATTAAAATCATGTTCATGAAAGAGGCTATGCACTCACACATAAACTCTTTAACTTATATTTAACTCTTTAACAATTATTTAATACTTCAATTAATACTTGTATTAAAATCATGTTCATGAAAGGGACTATGCACTCACACATAAACTCTTTAACATATATTTAACTCTTTAACATATATTTATACTTCAATTAATAATTGTATTAAAATTATATTCATGAAAGGGACAATGCATTCACTTGTTAAAGTGATGATTCCAAACTCGGGCAGCGCTTCGCTTCTAACAATTTTATTCTCCTTCGACGAAACCTAGTATTATTATCACTAGATTTTAGCTAATATTTATTGCGACTATTTACGAATGATATTGTTTTATAAATGTTAAACAATATTTTTCAGCTACTATGTACAAACAGGGGCCAAACATGAAACACCGGAGGGCAGGACCACTTTGGCATTATAGCACTTCTGAAATCCAACAACTATGTGACCCTTCAAACCAGATTCCTTGTACCGTGAGTAGTTAAAAGATATTATAATAACACTTTGTATATTATATTTTATAATACATATATTGTTTATAAGCTCATAATAACGATATTGAACTTATTCATCAGCTATACTTAAAGTAGGGTAAGTATAACGCACTTACTAGGAGGTTTGGCTAGGAACCGAGCTCTGCGGGGGCAGAAATTACGAGCCAAAAGCTCTTCTTCTCAGAACCTTTTGGCGCTTCGAGACTCGCCTCTAGCACTTAGGAAATACTAGGGAATGGGAGGGATAGGTTTGGAGTATTGAGAGAGAAAGAAGGGTTGAGGTGTGAAGAAAATGGATGATTTGCGCCTCTATTTATAGGTTGTCTGGGGTTCTTGTCGTGACCTTGCATAGGCACCAAGGCTTCGTCTGGTGCTGACACGTGGCGTTGGTCGCAGATGAAACAACCAATTTAAAAAAAATCATAACTTTTGCATACGAGCTCCGTTTTTAATGTTCTTTATATCCAAGCGTATCTATTGACAAGATATACAACTTTACTTTTGACCCTATTGGCTAATACTTGACCAATTTTAAATTTAACAGATTGAGAAGATTACATTGTTAACGACCATGTAAAATTCATAACTTCTACATACGGACTCCTTTTTCGACTATCTGTATATCGTTGAGTTCTTATTAATGAGATCTTCAATTCTTATTTATGTTGTGTCGGCTAAAAATCGATCGATACAAAAGTTGATTTCTGGGTTGTGTACTGCTACGCTAATTCTTATAAAAATCATAAATTCCTCAAACTAAGTCAGATTTGGACGTTCTTTTTATGTACCTTTTCGGTTTAACGTATACTATGACTTTTGTTTAGATTACTAAGGCTAAAAAGTAGTTTATCAAAAATTTACTTTTTACGTTACGCGGTGCTGTGTCATTTTTGTCGCAAAACTTCGAAGGGTCATAATTTCTTCGTTATAAGTTGGATTTCTGCGTTCTTTATATGTAAGGAATCCTTGTGATATATATTATAATTTTGGTTAAGATTATTTATTCTAAATAATTTTTATCAAAAAGTTATTTTTAATGTTTATTGTCTCTAAATTGAGTAGCCCGAATCTGCGGACGTTACACTACCACCTACTTCCTTTTATTTAACCCATTTCGTTTCAAAAGGTATTGTCAAATTTCAAGTGACATGACTTTAAAAAGAAAAATACTATATATTATAATTGACCTAAAAATCTACACTTTTATTGCAACTTCTTCGTATTTTTGTGGAACCTTTTCTCATTTTCCCTTTTTTTTCACAGCTTTTTCGATTTTTTAATCTTTTCCAATATTTCAACTTCAAGTTTCACATATATAATCAAACAAATAATTTAACACTTTATTGCTACTATACTATAGTTAATGACTTTTTAAGAAATTTTTTAGGGTACTCGAAATTCCTTAGGTCACTAATGGAACCCATGACTTTCGATGATACTCGCGTAGAGATTTTTTTTTTGAACCATTCAAGCTTTTACAAATAGGTGGATAGATATAAATATCCCCGGAGGGAATACTCACCGAGTCTCAATGGCCAGAGATAGGTTTCACTGATGAAGTGTTAATTAATTATTTTATATAACTAGACTTAAAATGCAGAAATTAAACAGATAAACTTAGAAACTTGACTCGTTTTATTTTAACAAAAAAGGACCTAGGATATAAATCGTCACCGGAAGGCTTTTTATTGGGTCTAGGTATTCACAAAGATATATATATATATATATATATATATATATATATATATATATATATATATATATATATATATATATATATATATATATATTACGTCCCTCAAACTACACAAGTTCGTGTTTTTGTCTCATGATTTCAATAGAACTGAAAAGCTACAAATATACTATAAAAAACTAGCTAAACAAAACCTTTAAATTCGTATCAAATTATCCCACACAATGCTAGCAAACGTAGTTCTAACACAGCAATATTTTAAATTTTCTATATTTTTTAATTTAGACAAATTTTCAAGTCTTTATATTTTTGTTTTTTCTAAATCTAGCATTTTCATTATTTTTTATTTCAACCTACTATGATATTTTCCTTTTTTCAATTCCCTACCCCGCACTTAAGTTATACAATTCCATCACTATATAAAAACAATTAAAGCATATAAAAAAAGAGGGGAAATGAACAAAATCTCATTGTCTATGTAGTCGTGAGATAGGATGACTGTCGTGGGTTGCTTATCAATACTAAGTTTAACTTTGTTTGTTGGAATACTTGTGGAAGTGAACATCCTTGTTGAAATTTAGTGAATCGTGTCAAATAAATATGAGGTAGACAACTACACTTTAGCACTAAAAAAGTTTGAATGGGGCGTTGCCACTCGTGGCAAATAATGGGCCACGACGTGGTTTCTGTAAAACTCTGGAACTTCAACTGCGAGAAAATATGTCATGACACGTAGTGAGAATTGGCACATTGCAGTCTTCATGTTGGGAAAAACAATCGCTATGTAATAGTAAATCGCGTCATGGGTTAGCTAGGCTCGCGCCACGTCTTCGTGAAAATATCTAAATTCTTCATCGTTGAATGAATCGAGCAATATGGAAGTATCTAATTTCTCGAAAGGTCCCTCGTATCAATTTTTTCCCATAAATAGCATTGAAAGCTCATTAGACTCCCCAGTTGCTCCATGTCGAATGTATACCCCACACTTATTTGTGTGTCACATCTGTTGCTTTCTTCTCGTAATAATCCACCCTACTCTTGCATTTTTTCCCATCATCAATTTACTATCTGAAAGTTTCTTTCAGCAAAAATAAGAGTCATCAAAAGCACTTTTATTCGTAACAAAACTAAAAGTAGAAATTTTAAAAATAAAAACTAAAATGAAAAGAAAATGCAAACTAATTTAAAACTCGGGTTGCCTCCCAATAACCGCTTCTTTTTGTGTGAGTCTTGAGTTGGACTCCAAAGTTAATAAACTTCTAATCTTCTCATTGCCAGTCCATTCGTTGCACTTAATACTCATTTTGGACCATTTCGTAAAATTTGACTCTTTGTTTCTAAAATCGACCAATCGAGCGTGAATCCATAAAATCCCGGAAATTCGACAAGGGTTGGAACCGGTTAGATAGTTATCAGAAATGGATCGGAAATAAGAACTCTCTCTAAAGACAGAATCGTCGTCCCATGCTTTGAAACACACTAGGAAAATCAGGGTATCGCGTTGTGGTAATGATCAAACCGTGTTGTGGTTCCTGCTTTTCAACTTGTTTGTGCTCATCATACGAGTCCCCTGCAAGCAACCTTTCTAACTCCTCCAAATCTTTTTCTGGATTAAACTACTATTCCTCTTCTAGCTCTAGTTCCTGTAACTCAGTTTGTTCTTGTTCTGGTTCGTCAGGTGAGATGTTTGCTAACCATCTTCCCAAGTTCTTCAAATATTTGTCTAAGTCATATCCCTTATCTTCAAGCTTTGATTCCTCTTCCACTTCCTCAAGAAAATCATCAAGAGCATCAAGGTTTGGAAAATACATAATATAAAAATTAAAAATTAAAAATTAAACTAAAAACAAAATTTAATCAATCAAATAAAAAATCCAAGATATGTAACCAAATTTTGACTTTATAAGATTCAAAGTATGATGCTATCATACAAAAGTATATGAAATAACATTCTTATTTCTTGGCGCGAGCCCTAAATTTTGTCGTAAAAAATATAAATATTACAAATTAGGTTGCAACCTTCTTGCACATAATAGATACCATGCATATTTGCTTTACTTATTGCACACACTCATTTTGTTTGTTCTTGTAATTGTAAATGTATAGGTTTCTATTGACCAACTTGCAATAAAGTCATTTGAAGAGAGAGAGATGAGGAAATCAATCATGTAGTTGAGATGACAAATGTTTACCTCGGGACTGGTAAAGACACTCTAGTGATGTCCATTCGGGAACTTATTAGCAGGAAAAGTGAGTACTAAAGAGTTTTTAATCATTTGTTTGCATATTATAGCATCCTACCTTCATTTCTTTGTATTACAACACTAGGTTATAGTATGTGGAAACCACAGTTGGTTTTTATAATTAGTTTTTTTTTAGTGAAAACTAATAATTATTAATCAATTGTTTTAAATAAATTATTATTTAAAAGACTTATATTTTTTAATTTATGTAAAATTTTAATCATTGTTTCAAATAAGTACGTGAAATTATTTTTCAAGATATATGGAACAATTTTTATTTGTGAATTAATGAAAAAGAAATCATATTCTATAATGAAATGTTAAATTAATTATAAAAATAAAACAACCAACGATAACTGAAGTAAATTAAAATTGATATATGTCAAATTAGAAAATTAAGTTGTTCAAATAAATATATATGTTAAAATATAACAAATTACAAATGAAAATTAACAATAAAGTTTTATTAAAAAAAAGATGTTATAAGAAATAATATTCTACAAACTATTTACAAATTTCTAAAAACTTGTTTATACATAACATTAGAAGTTTTATTTGTAGGTTTACCATCCTTATCTAAAATTAACAATTTTAGTCATTCTCTACTTTTAACTGTAGATAAGACAACATACAATTAACGATGTGTAAAAACCAGATCTTTAAGAAACACACTAACTTTAGATAAGGATTGTCATTGACTCTTGTTAATTGTCATTGAAAAACAAACGGTCAATGGAAATTCTCTTCTTGGAATTTGAGTGAGATTTTGTTTAGATGGAGTTAAGGACATTCTTGGAATAAAGCTCAAATTTCCAATATTAATTCCAAATATGATATATGATAAGTGTCTCGATAACATGTTTTCTCAAAGACATCACATGTAGTCTAGTACCATTACATAAGTCATTTTTCTTATCAATGTTTCTCAGTAACATAACTGAAACCCGATATATAACACATCATTTGTTTGTAATTTTATGTTCATATTATTTTTATCAATCAATTAAAATAAAAATACCTAAAAAAACATTTTTATTATTATATTAGAAAAAAATAAAAAATTCGTTTATATGTAAATTTAATTATTATGATAAAAAATAATTGCATTAGTTGATATTTTGTTAACAAATTAATATAAAAATATGAAAATAAAAATATACTATACAATATGTATTCATTTTCAATATTATTAAAATAAAAAAATTGTGACTTTTATTTTCTGCCCTAAATTTTTCGATGTCATAGAAAATTCCGCCACTACCAGCTACCTCTGCTCCGACTACATGTGTTCCAGCTACATTACTCAAACCCTAACTTTCTTTCTTCCATTGTGTAGATGAAAAAACGGAATAGTATACATCCATAGAATCAATCGGAAAATGAAGAAAAAATTACATTGAGTATAAGCAGATGCCAATCGCTCGTAATTGTGGTCGACTGAAGGTATGGAGTGTTGGATGTCGCACGACAGCAAGATTGAAGTTAAAACACTAAATAAAGTGTTTGTTTGTTTGTTTTGTTAACACAACATGAATATGTAGATAGAGAAAGTTACACGTTTGATTTTGCTATTTGATTTGCAGGATTTTTGTCGTTGTAGATAATACTCAAGTCAGAAGATGTTGAAAAGAAAAGATTAAAGTTGTTTAAGTGTGGAAGAAAGAATCGGGTATGTTTGCAAATTCTGTGTGAGTATATGGATAAAATTTTAATTTTGAAAATGCTATAAATTAGGCTCATATTTAGTCAAAATATAAATTTGATTAATATGATTAAATAAGAGATGGATTTTCTTTGATGTATTTTCCAAATAAGTATCACGTTGGCTTTTGGATTTAAGTCTTTCGATCATTGATATGGTTAAGATCAAAGGGACATACCAGTTTTCATATATGTACAAAGTAAACAAAAACTGGTATTGGCTTCCATAGCCATAATTTATGATCAATCTGGAATATCCCGGATACCATTTTTTCTTTATGAGCCGAATAATTCTTTGAGTTTGTATTATTTATGCCCTATTCTAAAGATTATGGATGTAATTTAATGGAATTTTGAATTTGGTTATATATGTATTAGAGGTTATGTTATTTTAATTTATTAAAAAATTAGGTACTTCTATTATAATTAAAAGTTAGGTACTTATATTACAAACTTAGATTTTCAAATTTGAAATTCGAACCATAATTAAATCCAACATAAACTAATTTTGACAATAAAAAAATATTTGGAAGAATAAAGTTCAAGTAATTTTTTTTTTGGAAAAGGCAAATAATGATATAAATAAGGCCAAAACAATGATAGCAAGAAGCTAAATTGCGACCAAGAGTACATAACAGAACAGGAAAAGAAATAACAGAAACATCATAACAAAAGAAGTTAGAGATGAAAATAAGGAGAACAGCTCCATGAGGCCCAAGAGGCACACCCATTTTTGGATCTGTAATTGTACCAAGTAAAAGAGGAAGAGATGATATTATCCGCCACTTTTGAGGGGGCCGCTTTAACCTTTTTGAAAACAACATCATTTCTTGCCAACCATATGCACCAAATGAAGCATGAGAAAATCAGATACGAGATCCCTTTTTTTATGGGAGTGTTTCCCCAGTCTGCAGCAAAGTCTGCAAGCTCCCACACGCTAGAGAATGACCTAGAATCCACCCCACACCAGCGATAGAACCAATAGAAGACCTCCTTCGTGAAAGCACACTCCAAGAAAAGATGACTTACAGTCTCAGGACCATTAGTACACAGGGAACAAGAATGGTCTGCCACATACACCCCTCTTTTTAAGCAAGTCAAAATACAACTGCACAATAAAGAAAATTTGACAATAAAATGGCAATGTACTTCAAATACATACACAATCATATAACATTGTACTTTGAAAGTACAATGCTTAAAAAGAAAAAAAAGGAAATAGAACTCAAAGTAAGATGTATGCTATATTAGTATTATGTATAAAAATTGAAGTATATTAGCATTTATTGTATTATTGATAAAATGAATCTTTATATAGAGGGATATTGTAAGAAAAAACTTGATTTGTATACTGTATATATGTTGTGGCCATAATTATGGTTATTTTTTATTAAACATGTATTTAATTATTATTAAAAATATAACTTTATTATTGGACAACATTGTTAAAAAATGAATTATGTATTGCAAGGTTGAGAACATAAAATTTAAAAAAAAAAAGACTTAAAATATTAAAATTTTAAGAGATTATTAATATCTTTCGATAATTAGTTTACAAAAAGTAATTAAATATTAATATTTTTGTAATTAGTTTATGACAAATAGTTTTCATTTAGTAAAAAAAGAACATGTTTAACTATTGATTGAATATTGTTTATCAATGTTAAAACAAAAAAGATCTTTCAGATTCAAAGTTTGAAATATTGGGCTATAAATAAAAATATACAAAAAGCTGCAAACTTTTAATGAAGATATTACATTTTTATATGCATTATATATACAATCGTTAACACATTAATATGTATACCTTGTTATTACGTTTTATACTCAGGGGCGGAACACATACAACAAAACTAAGGGGGCCGAACCCAAAAACAACCGTTCATAATTTTTTTTTGGGATTTTGAGAATTACTTACATGTTTTTTAAACCCGATGAGTTAATTGTTATTTCATGTCAATGTTCACTAAATAAAAAAAATAACTAATATATAAAAACAATTAAATAACATTAAAAACTATTAACAAACATTTTTTTTCAAAAAGTTAATTATTTTTCTTTTATTAAGATTGTTTTACAAAAAGTTGAAGTATAATTAACAACTAGCAAATTAATTAACATTTAAACATTATTAAAATAAAATAATGAACAAATACCTTTTTAAATTTTAACAAACAACATCATTCGGTAGAAAGTTTCGATTTTTTAAAGTAAAATACCCACTAATATGTTTTACTTACTAAAATAATAATAATTTTAAAAATAATAAATAATAGAAAGCTGTCAGCCTCCTTTTACCTTTTCAGAATCTATGGTTACTTTTTTAGAATTCATAATTTCATATCTTTAATACCTTCTTCACCTTTCTTCACCTAATATTACCAGTGAGATAAAGAGAGAAAAAAGATGACATACAGGAAAGTGCAATGCACATCGAAGGTCGTTGCTTCGAATAGATGACATGTGCGACAAACGACGGAGAGCAGATGGAGATTAGCACTACGCCGACTGTGATGTTATCTGGTGAGGCTTGAGAAACTCTTCTCCGATGGAAGCTATGATTTTTAGGGGTTTTTCATTTGTTCAAAGTTTTAAGGAAATAAGTTCTTACATTATAATAAGTTATTTGGTTTTTGTATATAGTTCTAGTTTTCGAATTAATTGTCAACCTGATAAGATCGGTTTTGAATTTTCAGTGATTTAGGGTTTGATGTTAGTTTTTGTTTAGCTTCCTAATTTTTGTTTTGATTTTTTCAGTGATTTTTGGGGTTGATGTTAAATTTTTGTTTAGCTTCCTAATTTATTATTCTATAACTTATTAAGATCGGTACGGATTCTTTAAATAAGTTAGATGTATATACAAGTAAGCCTAAAATCCGAGGGGGGGGGGCATAAGATCGGTTTCTGATTTTTTTTTAAAATTAGAATACGAGATACACAGTGGCGGATGCATACTGTTTTAGTAGGGGTGTCCCTCGTACTTCAAGCCGGTGCACCTAATAGAAAAAAAAATTTACACTATGTGCCGAAAGTTGAGCAGTGACCCGGGACCCCCAATGCTCCACTAAGGTCCACCACTGGATATACATATGTATACATGTATTAATAAGTAAACAAAAGTTGGGGGGGTCATGGCCACCCTGGCCTTATAGAGGCTCCGCCACTGTTTATACTAGAGAAATTGTAAGTCCCCAAATCTGGAACCAACTAGTGATCAACAAACAATCAAGTCGAAATAATCAAGCGCAAGAAGGAGTAGAAAACAGAAATTGATCCAAATTGCACACGTTCTATATATGGCCAAAAACGTCGGGTACAATGGATACTACACACACAGCTGACCGCAAACGACTACTAACAACTGATAGACTAGTACACTATGTATAGGGAACAGTAGCAGCAAACTAGTTTGCTGCCGTAAACACTACATGGACTGAAAATGGGACATTTTCGGTCCACCCAACCGAAACCCACAAAATGCCTAAACAGAGAGTATCAAAGCCTACAAAACATCAATGCCTAGCTCAAACCAACAAAACATGTCCTAACAGTCTCCCCCTTGGTTTGAGGCTAGCATGAATTTAATCCTTGTGAACTATAAGCACATCTGATTTTCCCATGGCACCAGCCCACATGCGATTGTTGATAATTTCAGCAACCATGCTCGTAAATTCTTTAGCTGCAGGCTCCAAGATCTCATTTTTTACCACAATTTGATGATTTGCCAAGGTATGGATGTCGCCCTCACCAAATTGAAGAAGATCCTTCGCTTCAACGAGGCGGATTGTACCGGTCAGGAATTTGATAACAGCAGAAGCTGTGACCTCATCAAAAACCCAATATTCCATATCATTCAGATGCTCATCAGGAAGCTGTTGAACAATAGGAATTTGTTCCATCTGTCGAGTAGGAGGCCACATCACATTTTTAAAGGTTCGATTGGTGTTGGGATCAATTAATACTTTGAATTTCTTCACGATAGAATTAGCAGTCTTCATTACATCAAACTTCCTCTTGACTTGATCCTCCAGGAAGACTTTGAACTTGGTTCCGCGAGGATCACCTGAAGGATTGTGGAAAGGAGCTTCAGATAGTTCTGAAAGATCAACTTTAGGCCAAGAACTAAAGTCATTCTGATTAGCATAGTACTCCATGTTTCCACTCTTCCTCTTGACCACCCAGACATTTAATTTGTCGTGAAATCCCCACATTTTAATACTCGACCGGTCTCCATATTTTGTTTTAAATCGTCGTCGCCCGAGCTCAGAAACACTTAGTTGAGGCTGATCTCCACAGATGTTTTGATCGGAATTTTTCATGAAAAGTAATCCTCTTTTGCCTTGAGACTTGGCTTGTTTCTGAGCTTGCTTTAGAATTACTCTTGGATTGGCTTGAACAGGTTCTTTGTCGAATCAATCAACTATACGAGTTGTACGGACAGGTTGAGAAATATCTTGAGAAACTTGAGTTGTTTGTGCAGGGCACCATGGGATATCCCGACCGCACTTGTCTCACCACCGGATGTTTTGAATTTGTCGCCAAATTCACTTACCAGCCTGTTCTTTAGATCGAAGTATCCAGCAGAGAGAGCGTCGAGATTGAGCTGCAGAGCTGAAATTTGCTTTGATTTTTCAAGGTTTTCCTTTTCAAGGTCAGAAACTCTAACGTCTAGAGTTCCTATCAAAACATATTTCTCAATGATCTTCTGATTTAAAACTCTAATCTCTGCTTTGAGCTCAGAAATTGATGGATCAACTCCCCCGGAACTCCCTGCACCAATAGATATCCCTTTGCCTCGGGGTGCAGGGTCAATATCCTGTTGAGCTAAAAACCTGGCAAGCCTCTCTAAGGCAACACTGTGCGTAGGTTGGGGAGTTGAAGAGCCACCAGGAGCTGAAGAACTCTCGGCCTCAAAGGAATAATGTACAACATTGGGCCCTTCATTCAATAGTGGGCTATCCACATTATCTGGTTAGGCTATAGAGACGGCTGTAGAAGATTGTTGAATATGTTGAGCTTGTTCCCTAACTAGCACTCCCGGTCTTGGATCAACTCTTCTGCTTTTGAGTGGAGGATGGGAGGCTAGTGACTCTTGAAGATTACTCTCAGATGGAATAAAAGTTGGAGAAACAACTGCTTGGGGAGGAATCCTCACAGTTGAATCCAAATTAGCAGTAAGGCCGTCCATCTGATCGGGTGTTTGTTGTGGCAGCTTGAGAATATTTGATTCTCCCTGAGTCTCCGTTGGTGAAACTCCAACATCATCGACATTATCAAAGAACGAATTGAGGTCCTCATCATTCGGCTCGAAATCAAAGCATAACTCATCATCATCAAAACCTGATAAATCATCTTTTTGACCCATTCCAGCTCCATCATCTTCATCATCATCATCATCACCATCATCATCATCATCATCATTTTCTTCATCATCATCATCATCATCATCATCATCATCAACATTGATCATTGGAACATGCTACTCTACAACAATTGCTACAGGAGGAGTGGCGTCATCTTCCGGATCGGAGACAGTAACTTTATTATCTTCATTTTCTGAGGCTTCAACTGAATCTGAATCCTCACCAATTTCAGCAAAACAACGAAACTTTTCTAAGGGCTTCGTTCCTTTAAACATAGATTTTGAGACCTTGCGGTTCTACTTCATAAGACCAAAAGTACTAGGACCCATAGATTTCAGATCCAAAGTTTCTCCTCTTCCTTTCAATTCAGGATATTTGACATTGATGATCATCTGGAGGAACCTTGGGTATGTTAAAAATTTCTCCTTTCTCTTCCCTTGTAAATTATTCTTCATCTCATTCAACACATATCTTCAAAAATTGAAGTCAAGATCCATAACTAGTGCAGAGATGGCGCCAGTATTCAACAAAGAAATTTCATTTGCACCTGCTTTCCTGCCAGAGATGCATATGACAAAGCAATTGGCAAGAAAACACCAGTATGGAGGTAGCAGCTTCTTTATTGTAGGAGGGAAGACTCCTTCATAGCCCATCCTATTGAGGATCTTCTCGATTTGATCTACAGAAATTTCCGTTGGAAGACCAGGCTGATCCTTAATTTGAAGCATTTCTCGAATAATCTGTTCGGACACAATAATTTCTTTGAATTGAATTGAAGATTCCACCGTGCCTTCCCCATTCGCTCCCTTTTTTGTTGACAAAAGCTTTGTCCCAAAATTGCTTTACTAAATCTTGATAAATAATGAGATTTGATTGGAAAGCATGAGCAAGTCTACAATTTTTAAGTCCATGAACCACGGACCTAAATTCTTGATGAGCTGCTGGAGGATCTGACAGACATGCTGCAATGTTGTGGTTTTCCGAGAATTTTAGGTCCACCATTTATCTGCATCAACCGAGCCAAGTGAGAAAATTTAAAAATTTAAACAATTAAGATTAAATTTCTCAAATATAGATTAATTTGGCTCAAATTTAATTTTATTTGTGTTGAAAATAAGGTTGATTATGGTCTTTTGGCCGAAAATACTACACTTAAATTTTAAAAACATTTTAATATGAGTTTCTGGCCGCAAACGGTTTCCGGCCGCAAACGCGTTTTTGACCGCAAATGCGTTTTCGACCGAAAACGCTTGCGATTCCAGATTCAACAAAGAACACCGTCGAGAACCCCTTTTTGGCTTCCAAAATCTGCAAAACACGGTCAAAACGTATGAAGTTTAGCAGTGTGGGGTTCGCCTTCAATATACCTTGAAGAATCGATGAAGGATTTCTAACACAACCACAAACAGTTTGAAATCGATGAGGGTGGATGAAGAACAGTCAAGAACACACGAGAGAGAGAGAGAGAGAGAGAGAGAGAGGTGTTTTCGGCCGCAAATGGGAAAGTGAGGTTCTCAGCCGCAAATCCTTCTTTTAAAGTTAAAAAGAAACCATTCTCAGCCCAACACTCCTAAGAAAAATGGGCTGTAAAGCAAAAAGCTAATAAATCCAATTTTTTTTTTAATAAAAATGAAACATTTTGAAGACACAAAATTAAAAATAAAAATAAAATAAATAACGTAAATTCTAAAAAATTCTAAAATTTAAAATGCAAACTAAAAATTAAAATTTTTAGAAAATAGAGATAAAAAATAAAAATAAAAATAAAAATAAAAATAAAATAACACTAATTTCTTTTCAGAATTAAGAGCTTTTGGGATCAAAAGTTCTGACACAGTCTTAACATGCTTTTCGGTACCTTCACATTCGTAAGAAGATCCGCTCAATTGTTGGTATTGTGGTCCACTTAAACACGAATGATTTTTGACAAATTGGACAAATTAAAAGTGACAGGTCATTACTCTTAAAATCTTAAAAAGACCATTTAACTGACGACGACCAAGGGTATTGTTGTCTACTTACATTCAACAGTGAGATCTATAGACAACCTATTAACTGATTCAATTTTAGATTTACTAGAGTGAATTTCCCACTTCTTGATATACCCTGGCAATCAAGTTCTTCCAAAAAGTTCCTTACTTTAGATGAGTAGACAATTATTAGGAGAGAAGATAGACTCAGAAGTGCATATGTTGTGGCCCAGGACGGATCTGTTCCAATCAAATCACGCAGAGGGGACAACATGTGACTAACACAGATAGAGGGTTTGAGAGATAGAATAATACATATGCTGTGTTCCAGGTCGGATTGTGTCAATCACACAAAGGAGACAACATATGGCTAACAGACAGAAAGAACTGCATAGATAAGAGGTGCATAGAAACAGAGTTGCATATGTTGCATTCCAGGTCGGATATATTCGAATCACGCAAAGGAAGCAACATATGACTGACAGATAGAAAGCAAGAAAACAATTTTCTACAGACCTACTTTATCAGAACCCCCCAGTTACCCTAGTGCATTGACAGACGGCGAACATAATGTCAGGTCTGCTTACAGTCGAATACATAATAGATCCGATCATTGATCGATATTCGGTTTGATCTACGAAGTCTTCTTCAGGATCTAGGCCCATCAGAGGTCTTTCATCCATAGGAGTAGAGGCAGGTTTGGAGTCTTTGAACCCGGACTTCTTAAGCATATCCTCCACATATTTGCCCTGATGGAACAAAATTCCAGAGAAATCTTGACGAATTTGTAATCCCAAAAACATTTTCATTTCACCGAGGGAGCTCATTTCAAATCTTTTTTTCATAACTTCTTCAAACTCTTTGCACAGCTCTACGCTCGTCGACCCAAAAATGATGTCATCCACATAGATTTGGACAAGAATCAGGTCATTATCCACCTGCTTTCTAAACAGCGTCTGATCGATCGTGCCCCTGGTGTAACCATGCTCGAGCAGATGATTTGTCAAGGTAGCATACCAAGCTCGAGGAGCCTGGTGCAACCCATACAAAACCTTGTCTAATTTGTAAACATGATTTGGAAACTTTGGATTGACAAACCCAGGGGTTGATCAACATAAATCTCCTCCTTCATGACACCATATAGAAAGGCGGTCTTGACGTCCATCTGATAAACATTAAACCCCATGTAAGACGCATAAGCGAAGAAGATACGAATGGCTTCCAGGCGAGCCACCGGAGCATACACCTCAGTGTAGTCAATACCCTCAATATGTCGAAAGCCACGAACTACCAGACGTGCCTTGTTTCGCACAATCACCCCACTGTCATCTTGCTTGTTCCTAAAAACCCAACGCGTATCCAAGGACTTCTTGCCCTTTGCTAACTCAATCAATTTCCACACCCCCAGCTTTTCAAACTGATTTAGCTCTTCGTGCATTGAATCAACCCAGCTTGGCTCATTCAATGCCATTGTTACACTCTTGGGTTCAATCTGAGATATAAAGCAAGAGAAGAGACATGAGTTGACATCTCCACTCTGACTTCTCATTTTAACGCCTTCTCCCAATGGGCCAATGACATTATCGATCGGATGATCGCGTTAAGTTCGAGTTGGGATTTCATGGCTGATGTCATTGATTGTGACAGGCATGTTGTTGATGTTAATAAAACCGCCATCTACTGAATCACTCGCCTCAGACGATCTATGACTGTGAGAGGTACGTGCCATGTATTCGTTTGAAATAGGTTCAGGAAAGAGAAGCTCCATGAACGATTGAGTAGCAGCGGAAGTATCCCTTGTCATGATTTCTCTTTCTTCAGGCGAAAGGGGAGCAACATCAACATTAGAATAGGTTCTTTGATTAGGTGAAGAAGAGGAGGTAGTTGGAATAGCAATAGTCACTTGAGGAGACTCGTGAGTCACCATAGGTGGTCTGTAAAGAACTTCTTCATCTTCATCTTTAACAACTGCGCTAGTACGTGAACAGGAACCTGAAACATTTTCCGAATACACATTAGAGGATTTAAACAATGATGCATAATCAAATAACCAATCAGGTCCAACTCTCACATCTGTCTCATTCTCCTCCAGCCGGCGCACATCAAAAGATTCCACAATCTTTTTGGTAGTTTTGTTGTAGACTCTGTAAGCAGTGCGTGCCGCATATCCCACAAAGTAGCAGTCATCGGACTTTGAGTTGAACTTGGGTTTGGATTCCAGGTGAAGGAAGGCGCAAGGACATCCAAAGATTCTGAAGTGAGCGACCGATGGTTTGTGATTGTATAGAATTTCGTACGGGGTCTTCATCTGAGATTTGTTGATCAGAACACGGTTCTGAACATAACACGCTGTGTTGATCGCTTCAGCCCAGAAGAAGACCGGTAATTTGGAATCACAAAGCATAGTCCTTGCAGCGTCCATCAGAGTACGATTTTTTCGTTCTGCAACACCGTTTTGTTGTGGTGTCCGAACAGAGCTGTACTGACGCAATATACCCTTTTCTGCACAAAAGTGATCGAGAACTGCATTCTTAAACTCCGTGCCATTATCAGTTCGAAGCGCCTTCACATTCTCATTTGTCTGATTCTCAATCATCACAATGAACTTCTTGATTAAGTCAGCAATCCCACTCTTGTTGGATAAGAAGAAGACCCATGTGAATCGGGAGTAATCATCAATCACAACCAGGCAGTAAGAATTCTTGTTGATGCTGAGAACGTTGACTGGACCGAACAAATCTATATGTCACAATTGAAGAACCTTACTAATTGAGTTCACCAACTTAGGCTTGTGTGGCTTGCGATAATGTTTGCCCTGAGCACAAGCAACACATTTTTCAAAGGTTATGAAATCTTTGACTAGAAGACCACGCACAATATCACTTTTAGCAAGACGATTGAGGTTCTTGGCATTTGCATGATCGAGTCGACAATGACAGAGCATGGCATTGTGTTCAGAGACTTTTGAGAAAAGACAAGTAACTTGCTCGGGAATATTATGATTCATGTCAATAACATAAGCATTCCCTTCCCTTTCAGATCTGACCAAAATCCATTCTTCAGGTATAATGATTATGGGCTTCGAGATGAGACACTCTTTGTTCGTAAAATGAGTAGAATAGCCTTTATCCCATATCTGAGAGACGCTCAACAAACTGTGTTTCAGCTCGGTAGCATAGTTAACATTCTCAAAGCTAAGCACACCATTCGTTACGATACCTTTCTGAGTGATCTTTCCACCTTCTCCTCCCACAAAGGAAATAAACCCTCCATTAAAATTCTGAATGTCATGCAATTGGGAGATGTCTCCTGTTATGTGCCTGGAACAACCACTATCGACATACCAAGGTCTGACGATATTCCTCTGTAGCTATTCCTGCACAATGTGCGGGATTAATTAGATTTTGGAACCCAGGTCATAGAAACACTGGGTTTTCCCTTGTTAGCAACATAATTAATTTTTTCATTTTTCAAGACAGATTGATTTTCAGATACATATGAAGGACGTTGAGGTGATTGGACATTTAAGTTTTTGGGCACCCATTTATAATTAGGTTTAGAAACATTTACAGGTGATTTTGAAATGTTTTTCTTTGGTTTTGATCGTTTGGGTTTCCGTCTAAGATTAGTTGAAGACCTAGACGATGTCTTTGACGATACCGATCTTGGCTTAACCACTTTCGGTCTCGTTAAAATACTAGTTGAATTTTTGTTAAAAACCTGTTTGTTCTTTTTCAAGATCAGCCCGTTTTCTTTCTTTATTGATGTTCCAATCACCATCAACTGAATGAGATCTCGAGGATTTTCTCTTAAGAGATCTTCCTCGTGACTCATTCTTTCTTCTTTGTGCATAAAAAGGAACAAATACCCGGTTTGGACAATTTCGCGCAATATGACTAGGTGTTCAACAATTAAAGCATGTCTGTCTCTTTACATAAAAACTAGTACCGCTCTTTTGTGGTTTAGTGTCCTTATTGAGTTCTTTACTTTTCCCACATGTGCATGTGCATGATTCAGATTGAGTGACTGGCTTAGGTGGTGTGTATGTGCTAGTGACAGATTCATGAAGTTTAGATTTATCAGACACATCACCACACTTATCAGAAACATTTAAATCATCAGATTTCAAATCAGAATCATTCAAATTAGAAACAGAAACAGAAACATCACTGTTTGAATCATAAACATCAGTTTGTAAAACAGAATTATTGTCAGAAACACTCTCTTCAGTCACATACTTGCCTTCAACTAAATGAGAATCTACAGATGAAGTAGAAACATTAGTATTGTTCATCTTAGAGCCATTTTCTGTCACAACCATACTAGATTTACAAAACTAAAGATGTGCTTCCCTGTCCATTTCTTCTTGTGTCATAGGGATGGAAGTGTAGTTATGATTGAAATGAGGAGGAACACAATCATACCCTAGACCATTATTCTGATTATCTTTAAATTTTAATTGATTTTCAATCATCGAAGCAACTACCTCACTTGACACATCAAATTTTCTGAAATTAAAATCTGCATTTTCAAACATATTTTTCAGTGTGTCAAGTTCGTCAGTTAAGCTAGCAAGTTGTTTCTTAACAAAATTATAATTCTCACATTTATAACTGTATTCTTCCTGAAGTTTCCTAAAGTCCTTAGTTTTGGCCTCTAATTGTTCTTTCAGGGGTTTCTGACCTTTCCTAAGGGTATATCCTTCATACTTAACGTCCTCATTTTCTCTACGCAATAAATCAATTTGTTCACGTAAAAATTTAACACTGTCAATGCATTTTTTAGAACAAGAAACTTCACTGACCTCTTTCTTCTCAGGCTCAGGAGTGGTAGATACCATGAAGGCAAACTGTAGCTGCATCATTTCTGCATCAGGATCTTCTTCAGGGGATTCACTATTTTGTGCCAGGTGAGCATTCTCCGGTCCTGAAATGTTCAATGCTTGAATTTGATCCTCCCAGCCAAACGTCTGAGCCACTACTGCTAAATTTGCAGTTTCACTGTTGGATGATGTTCCTCTGTTGTTCACCACTGGCACCATTGTCCTGTCATGATTTTCCCTTCTATCTGGTTTTGGACACTCACGAGCAAAATGACCAGGCTCATGACAATTGAAGCACCCAAGCTTGCCCCTATTGAAACCAACTTTCTTGTCTCGATTCATTCCCCAATTATTCTTTCCTGTCTTTTTGACAAATTGTTTAGCTCGGAACACTGCCATGGCAATTTGCCAAGTAATATCCATTTCCTCAACGTCTTTTGGATGAATTTGGTCAAGATCAGTAAAGGAGATTTGAGGAGGCAACTCTCCGGCTAAGAAAACATTGTAACAATTTACTAGTCCGGATGCTAGAGCCAGATTTTCTTTAGTTTCTTTTGGAGTCGAAACATTTGCAGGAGCTTTTGAGGAGGGGGCTGAATGTGGAACAACATGAGTTTGTGGATAAGGCATTGATGGTGGAATAGCATGGGTTTGTGGTACAGCGAAAGCTTGAGTCTGCGGAGTGGTGAATGATGAAAAGGCATTGTTCGATGAAATTCCCAGATTTGCTGTCGAGTAGGAATTCACATGGTTTATCTCACGTTGCTTATCATCTAGATCACAAGCTTTGATGATGGCCATTGTTTCAGCAAGAGTGAGTCTGTTCAGATCTTTGGTTTTCTTGATGACGGAAATGTTCATGTCCCATGACTTGGGAAGAGAATTCAACAGTTTCTTGTTGATCTCTGAACGCGGCACAGAAATTCCAGCAGCACTCATTTCTGTGGTAAGAGTGATAAATCTCTGCAGCTGGGCCTCCAATGTTTCTCCGAGAACATGATTGAACATGTTGAATTTTTGTCGTAGCATGTCTTGTCTGCTCTTTTTCATGTCTTCATTACCCTCATAGAGCTCTATCAGTGCTTCATATAATGCTTTTGTTGAATCATACTCCCTGAATCGTTGTGCAATGTCAGGGGATAGAGCCATTGTTAGAGTAACAAGTGCCTTTTCATGTTCTTCAATTTTCTCAAAAACCGCATCTGTGTAGTTTTCAATCTCTTTATCAGTTATGGTTCCATTTTCTAGGGTAGTGGTGATTCTAACAGGACCCCTAAGAATGATGCGCCAAATCTTGAAAATTTTCATTTTGATATATTTTTCGATTCTCTATTTCCATTCAGGAAACCCTTCAGCAGACAATAGATGCAGAATTCGTGTGGTAGTTCCCATGATTGAGTCTAGTTCCTGATGCAAAGCATTGTGTTGTGGTTCCATTTTTGTTGTTTTTGGGTTTTTGTGATATTTTTATTTTTTAATAATTTTTTTTAATCAAAGAAAATTACAACTGAAACGGTTTACAACCGAAAATGGTCTCCAACCAAAAACGGTTCACGGCCGAAAACGAGTTCACAGCCAAAACTGGTTCACGAAAACGCGTTCACAGCCGGAAATGGGTTCACAGCCGGGTTTTCGGCTGAAAATGGTTCAAATGAAAATTGAGTTTTAGCCAAAAACTGATTAACAATAGTTAACCGAAAACGCCTAGATTTTGATGAAAAAGACAATTTCAAGCAGATTTTCAATCCTTTTGGTCTTGAATTCACAATCAACAGCAAAGACCCAGCAACACCGAAAACAGATGAGATCAACACCGAAAATGGACACCGAACAGCCAAGAACAAACTTGAACAAGTTGACACTAGATTGGCTCTGATACCAATTGTAAGTCCCCAAATCTGGAACCAACTAGTGATCAAGAAACAATCAAGTCGAAATAATCAAGCACAAGAAGGAGTAAAAAACATAAATTGATCCAAATTACACACGTTTTATATATGGTCGAAAACGTCGGGTACAATGGATACTACACACACAGCTTACCGCAAACGAATAATGACAAATGGCAGACTAGTACACTATATATAGGGAACAGTAGTAGCAAACTAGTTTGCAGCCGTAAACACTACATGGACCGAAAATGGGACATTTTCGGTCCACCTAACCGAAAATCCACAAAATGCCTAAACAGAGAGTATCAAAGCCTACAAAACATCAATGCCTAGCTCAAACCAACAAAACATGTCCTAACAAAAATGAATCCCAAGTTATTCATACATAATTTTACATAAATGGTCCATGTGGGAGAGTTTATTACAGAAACAGTCATTGTGACATATAAAACAGTTACAGAAAGAATCCATACATTAGATTTTCTGGGAAACATCATGTATAGGATTCTGATATGTAAAAAGGTTTTTTTATCAGATTTTGAACACAAAAGGGATAGAAACTGATGTGTTTTCTAGGTTATTATAAAAATCATGTGGCGGAAAAACACTTGAACCCTTAATTTCACATGCAACCTAGAAAAGGATCTATGTTTTCTCTATTAATAGAAACTAACTATGAATATCAAGAAACCCTAGGAGAGAGGCTATGAAATCAAAATTCACATCAAATTAGGTTTACATACCTTTTGATTATTATCGCAAATAATCAAAACATATTCCTTTTTCAAGAGCTTGGAAAGCTAGCACCAAAGGAATGGATGCTTCTAATGCCTTGTACTTAAAACCCTAGTAGCAAGAAGACTTGAGGAGAGAGGAGGCTAGAGAAAAATTTGGGCTCTTGTATGTGTGTATGTGGTGTACAAAAGTATGATGCTAAAGGACCCTATTTATAGCTGATAGGAAATCATAGAAACCCTATTTTTAAGTAAAATAATATTATTTCAAATCCGGAATTATCTA
Organism: Lactuca virosa; assembly: GCF_052849685.1. Lineage (NCBI taxonomy): Eukaryota > Viridiplantae > Streptophyta > Magnoliopsida > Asterales > Asteraceae > Lactuca > Lactuca virosa. The sequence continues at coordinate 297,502,417 of NC_136433.1, read as the reverse complement.
GTTTCCTAATTATCCATAAGGAATATCCCAAAAGCCCTACAAACGCTCCTTAATTTCTTTCAAGGGGTTGGAAGGTTCTGGAATACCTTCTTGTTCAACTATTGAATAATTATAGCTTCAATCCTCGCACTTTTAATTAATCCAATTTATCCCACAATTAATTCTAATTAATTTCTGATTAATTATTAATTAAATATTATTTCTATTTAATATATTAATCTCATAATATATTAACAAATCATTTATTTCAATTTCTAATTAATTTATTGATCATATAATAAATTAACAAATCAACCTCTTCTTCTAAAAGTCATTCTATCCAAATACTAGTTTTGAGGGCAACCTAAAAAGGACTTTGCTTCTAATTCAAGAATATAGAAATTTAGTTATTGGCTTAGAAACCTTAATACAACAGTTTCCCACTTAGATAAGTCTGTAACTACAGTTGCAAGTATAAACCTTGAATTAAAATGCAAAGAGTGCTTTCCAAAGCCACTGCTAAACTCTGATTCAAATCAACTATTGGCCCTAAGATAAGTGATCTTCGTTCTACAACATATCTTATGAACCGAGTCATGGATTAAATGATCAACATCATGTTCATTTGTTATGTTTACCGATTTTCCAATTTGTCATGAATTTAGACTATAATATCGAACACATTAATTTAGTCCAGACCAGGCGCCTGGTTTTTCATAGATCAACTCAAATCACCAAGGGACTCACATATATCGCTTTTCCTTATTCAAGCAAAAGGAACGAATTACATTGACTATATAATCATACAATTTACTTATCAAATCACACATGGAATAACCCTTTATAACATCTGGTTACGAGATATGTTTGAGCAAACCAATGCACAACTGATCTGTAAATTATGAACTATATATCTCTGTTTTAAGTATATAAGATATTATCATCTTAGAATTACTTGTGATTGAATCCATGAAGTTATTTCTAAGCATGGGTTTATCCAATACTTAAAATCTCTATTTTCAAAGTACTAATGAATATTATAGCAATTCCAATTGCAATGTCTTAACCTCAATCGACAATCTCTATTTTCAAAGTACTAATGAATATTATAGCAATTCCAATTGCAATGTCTTAACCTCAATCGACAATCTGCAATCAATCCATGACAGTCTTAATTAACTACTTATTCATTGTATAATGGTATCATACACATATAATCACCATAAAAATTATGAATTTATTCATTGTATAATGTTTCAAGTAATCAACTAACCACTAAAATTATATAACATCAGTCAGGCCATGTCATGAACATGCATACTATGCCTCTTGATGGTCCTTCCTTTATGAACAGATCGACTAGACATTACTTCCAACGATGCTCAATTCACGATTCCGAATTCTTATCACCATGTAAGATATAGTGGAATTTCATCTTTACATGCATTGTCTATATGTGATGTCAAGGTTCTTAAGTCAAAGAGACTAAGCCTTCGACATTACAGAATGTTCCACTGGAATTTGTTACTCAGAACGACTCCATGGTTATGAAGTCTCAAATTCAAGGTGCACTCCTTGAACACTTTTTTGCATTAAAGTTTCCAACTCACATGTAGATTTTGAAAAGATCTCCCGTTATGGAAACATTTCCATATTCCCATATGACCATCAATTCTAACCAAGAATCATCTCAATCTAAAACATGTCATTATGGTCCTTTCCAAAGAATATCATACTTCCAACCGTCCACAAGCAACCAATTCTTCGGTAAAACCTTAGAACGTTCTTGACAGTTGATAGGTGCATTTTATGCACCTATTTTGCATGTTTATTTCCGTCCTTTCATAGCATTCTATTTCATAATTCTTGCATTTAGTTGATTATTTGGTAAATTGCATATTTCATTAAGAATGTCTGCTACTTTACTATTTTTGATTTGTTTTGTAGGAATTATGGAGCGTGGAGCTTGGAAGCATGGAGCATGGAGCATGGAACTTGGAGCTTGGAGCATGGAGCATGGCGCTTTGGAGCATGAAAAGAAGATGTATCGGTCATGATAGAAAAATGAAGACATAACCCGAGTTATTGTTGCATTACCATCATAGCAAAGAACTATGTTTGAATCACGGTTCATGTCACATCGACACAGGTCGTGTTTTTCTTTTCTCATCTTATATTTGAGAAACATAACTCGTGGTGAAGCTAGACTGAAGATGGAGCTAACACTGAAGACTTATTGAACTTTTGGCAAAAAGCATGGGCCATGCCAAAAACACATGGTCAAGACAAATGACCATGCTAAAAACACATGGGCAAAAGGCATGACCATGCTAAAAATGCATGGTCTTATGGCGAGCATGTGAGCACTCAATAAAGTAGGGAAAGACATCATTTTTAGGCAGAGACGGTTTCTGGAACAATGTTTGGGTGATCTTAGGCAAATTTGGGAGATTTCTTTGAGCTTTTAAGAAGAATAGATCATTGCAAACACTTTTGATTTCATTTTGTAAGCACTAAACATTTCCAATTCCATCTTTCTTTTTGATTGATTTGTTCTTAGCCATGTGTGGCTAATAAACCCTAATTTCTAGTTCTTGTTCAAAGCATGTTGATTGCTTGACTTGAAGCATATGATTTGAGAAGAAATGAACATTGTTGGGAAACTTGTATAAAACTTAATGCAATTTTTCAATACAATCTAAGAGCGTGTTTAGGTTGAATTAGTAAAGCTAGGTCTAGTCATAAAGCGTATTTTGGTTAGATAATTTGACAAGCGAGAGGTATTAGAGCGTATTAATATCTTTCAGTACCAACTTAGAATAGCATTCATGAATTACATCAAGTTTAATAATAAAATTGAGAACTAGAACTAGAACCATTCAATAAAATTGTTTACAAGTTTATTTCATTATGTGCATGCTTTTAAAGTAGAATTTTATTTTATTATTTTACTTTTGCAAACAAAACCCCCTTTGTGACCAAAGTACCTTGTGCAACGAGGTATAGACTTTTATCCCGTGTATCTGTGGTTCGACCCTACTTGCCTTGTACTACTTTTTAGTGCATTAAAGCAGTGTATTTGGATTCTGGTGTACCCCTATCATTTGTTGGGTTTGACACACCTAACAAAAGAGTTATGCTGACAAGAAGTGACGACCAATGATATTCGAAGTTGGAGATTCGGTGTTGCTCAAAGTCTCACCGTGGAAGGGACTTATAAGATTTGGAAGGAGAGGAAAGTTGAGTCCAAGATTTATTGGTCCATTCAAGGTTCTTCAGTGGATTGAGAACCAAACTTTCAAGATGGAATTGCTGGAAGAACTGAATGGTATTCATAACACTTTCCATGTGTGTTATTTGAGAAAGTTTACGGGAGAAGTTCCCGATATAATTCCACTTTCGAACTTAAGGATGGGTGAAGATAAGAGGTTAATCGATGAGCCTGAAGCAATTATTGACCGTAAGACGAAGAAATTGAGAAGCAAGATGGTCGAATTAATGCTAATGCGATGGAAACATTCGAATGGGCCGAACCTCACCTGGGAAACAGAGAGTGACATGATGAGTCACTATCCACATTTGTTTGCTGATGCATGATTCCGGGACGGAATCATCCCATGGAGGAGAAAATTGTAACGCCCGCGTTTCTGGCTAAGCATTATTATAATGATGTAATAGTTAGGGTCAACAATTGTAACCTATTTTGAAGTAACGGGGAAGAATTATTTGAGTATTATGGGATTTATGTGCAACATATGTGCTTATAACGATATAATAAAATAATAATAAAAATATGTGTCAAAAATAGAATGAAAATTTGACCCAATATCTTTAAAGAAAGTTGAAGTAGTCGTGACAATGATTCTGGTGATATAAAGAACGCTGAAATCCGACTTATAACGAAGAAGTTATGACCCGTCGAAGTTTCACGACTAAACCGGCATGACGTCGCGTATCGTAAAAAGTGAATTTTTTATAAACTACTTTTTAGCCTTAGTAATCTAAAAGAAAGTCATAGTAGACGTTAAACCAAGAGCATACATAAAAAGAACGTCCAAATCTAAATTCGTTACAGGAAGTTATGATTTTTCTAAGATTTAGCATAACAGTACACAACCCGAAAATCGAATTTTAGATCAATCGATTATTACCAGAAACGACCTAAATGAGAATTGAAGATCTCGTTAATAGAAGCTCAACGATATGAAGACAGTCGAAAACGGGCGTCGGATGACAAAATTATAATTT